>NC_082704.1:26530914-29030914 GCF_949987515.2 Delphinus delphis | reverse complement strand
GTCTTTTAAACCAATTTCAAATATCTAGAAAGAGGTAAGCTTTGAAAACACCCAAAACCAAAAATTCCCAATTGATTCAGTTATTTTAGTCTTTGTCCACATCCAGGTCTAACATCATAAGTATTACAATAAAAAAACAAGGATGATCAGCTGGGTAACAATGGCACTGACTACAGTAGGATGTTTGGAAAATAATTATTAGTGGAAAATATAATTTTTAATGTTTTGTTTTATGAATTTGGGTTTATTAACAGTTAAAGGCTATATGAAGTTTGTACTCATCAACTTATTTAAAGCACAAAAATTTCTTGGAGTTGTTCAATATTCACATCCTCAAACACAAATGCATGTTCGGCTGTTTACCCTTTATTTCACCATATATTATCATTACTTCATTCATAGTAACCTGATTCAGTGAATAGACATTTGTTTAGGATTTCCCTTATTAGCTGTCATCGTGTTGTCTCTATGTTTTCATAATTTCTCTTTTCTTTATTTTCTATATATTCCTTTATTTCTTTTTTTATCTTCTTTTCCTTGGGGGAGGGGAACTATGTAATTGTTTCACATTTAATGAAATATAGTTCATCATAGCTCAATCAAAACAACTTGGTCCATTCTGAAATTATTACTTTCTCCACAAAGCTCACATAAATCACAAATGCAATGCCAAAATATAATTTTATTGATATTCAAGTTTTTCTTATTCATGGGGACTATAGCAAAAAAAAAAAAAAAAATCTAGCATTTATGTAATCAGAGTCCCAGAAAGAGAGGAGAAAGAAAGTGAGCTGAAAAAGTATTTGAAGTTGGTACAGATGAACCAGTTTGTAAGGCAGAAACAGAGACACAGATGTAGAGAACAAATGTATGGACACCAAGGAGGGAAAGCGGGGGTGGGTTGGGATGAATTGGGAGATTTAGATTGACATATATAATGCTAGTATGTATAAAATAGATAAATAATAAGAACTTGCTGTATAAAAAATAAATAAATAAAATTCAAAAAATATATTTGAAGAAATAAAGGGTGAAATTTTTCCAACTTTAGCAAACAGCATAACCTACAGTTTCATGAAGCTTAGTTAACCCCAAACAGGAGGAACTGAAAGAAATCCATGCCAAGATACATCACAGTTAAATTTCCAGAAACTAAAAACAAAGAGAAAATCTTGAAAACAGTGAGAGAGAAATGACATTTTACCCATAGGGGAAATAAATTCAAATGACAAGCAGTTTATAATATGAAACTATAAATAGCAATATGAAGAAACACAATATTATTCAGGAGTTGGAAGAAAAGAAGTGTTTATCCAGAATTTTATGTCTAGTGAAAATATTCTTCAGGAGTTAGAGGAAAAATCAAGCCATTCTCAAATGAAGGAAAATAAGAGAATTTGTCACCAGCAGACCTACTCTAAAAGAATGGTTAAAGAAAGTTCCCTAAACAGAAAGGAAAGAATTTTTTAAAAAAAGGAATTTGGGAGCATTAGGAAGAACAAATACAGAGAGCAAAAAATGAATAAATACAATGGCTTCCCTTCTGCTCTTCAATTTCTTAAATTATGTTAGTTGAAGTAAAAATTACAACACAGTCTAATGTGGTTCTAAATGTATGTAGGGGAATTATTTAAGACAATTATAATAGAGGGAAGGTAAAGAGACATCAAGAAAGATGAGGTTTCTACACATAAGTTAAACTGGGAAAATGATAGCAAAAGTAAACTGTGCTAAGTTATGGCTATAACATATAATACCTAGAGAAACTACTAAAAAAGCTATACCTATACAAAGATAAAACAATAGATACATCAAAATGGTCTAAAAATGTTGATGTAACCCACAGGAAGGTGGGGGGAAAAACAGAGAAATGAAAACAGAGAGAAAAAACAGAAAACAGAAAATAAAATGGCAGATTTAAATCTTATCAAACCAATAATTGCATAATATGTAAAGATTAAAGACATCAGTTAAAAGACAAAGATTTGCAAAGTGGATGAAAAAATAAAAGAACCAAATTTTATGCTCTTTACAAGAAACTCACTTCAAATGCAATGTTATATGTGGGTTAAAATTAAAAGGATGGGAAAAGATATCTTACAAATGTTAATCAAAGAAGCAGGATTGGCTATAATATCAAGGTAAAATGGAAGTGAAGAAAAAATAAAAGTGAAGAAAACTACCAGAGTGGTTTCCTGGAACAGAGGATGGGGGGTGGGGGGAGAAGATGAGTGAAAGTGGTCAAAGGGTGGAAACATCCAGTTATAAAATGAATAAATTCTGGGCATGTAATGTACAGCATGGTGACTATGGTTAACAACACTAAATTGTATATTTGAAAGCTGCTAAGAGAGTAGATTTTTAAAGTTCTCACCACAAAAAAAGATTATAAATATGTGAGGTGATGGATGTGTTAACTAATCTTATTGTGGTAATCACTGTGCACTAGATACATATATCAACTTACTACATTGTACACCTTAAACTTATACAATGTAATATGTCAGTTATATCTCAAAAAAGCTAGAAAATAAATAATAAATAGATAAATATTGGTTCTCTAAAAAATAAATAAGTTAAAATGACTCCAAGTGTACCTAAATGTTGTATTTAGCAGATAAATATTTCAAATTAAAGTATTATTAATATCTTCCTAACAACTGTAAAACTAATACTGTACCTAAAATACACTAAACAAAATTTGGTAGAACTTGAAGGTTAAATAGACAATCTGTGATTAGAAGCAGAAATTTTAACTTCTATCTCTCAGTAATTTACAGAACAAAGTAGATGGAAAATCAGTAAGGATGTAGAAGGCCTGAACATTACAATCAACCAACATGATCTGATGTCTATAAATCACTTCACCCAACGACACCAAAATATACATACTCTTCAAGTGCACATGGAACATTTTCCAAGATAGACCATATTGTAAGCTATAAAACAAGTATGAAAAATTTTTCAATTATTTGAATCATACAAAATTAGTTCTATGACCACAAATGAATTAAAATAGAAGCAAGTGACAGAGAGGGAACTGGAAGATCTGTGAATATTTGTAAAGAAATTACTGTAATTCTAAAGAACCTAGGGGTCAAAGAAGCAATGAAAACCTATCAATATTTGTAGGATGTAGTTAATGCAAGCCATAAAAAAAAATTGAAATTTTAAATGCCTACATTAAAAGTTTAAAGTTTTAAAATCAATGATCTAAATGTACCCAAGCAGGACCCTATGGGGTCTTCCTGAGGCAGGCCCTTCCCCCATATCCTCTGCATTAGCTCCTCTCTGAAGTACATAGTTAACAGTATCTGGTGTACATTTCCTGAGTTGTTTTACAGATGCTAAAACCCCCACAGAATGGATGATGTTAACTACTTGATGACCCTGACCGCATAGTCCCCAGGCCTACTGGAGCCTGAGGATTGATAATGTTAACCCCTGCGACAGCGCCCTGTTACCTCACCATAAACCAATCACAGAATTGTGCACCAGCTGATCACATACCCTGTGACACTCCCCTCCCTCACCTGGCCTTTAAGAAATGCTTTCCTGAACCGCATCAGGGAGTTTGGCGTTTTTGAGCACTAGCTGTCCTGGACTTCTTGTCTGGCACCTTACAATAAATGCTGTACTTTCCTTCACTACAACCTGGTCTCAGTAGATTGGCTTTACTGTGCAGGCAAGCAGACCCAAGTTTTGGTTTGGTAACATTGGAGTACAGCCTCATGGCTTTTGCTTTTATAAACCTCTGACTCTTCTTCCCCAGAACATTCTTCTGGTTTTACTCAAATCTGTATCTCCCAAATGACAATTCTTAAGACCCCTTTTCTTATTTGCAATCTTCTGCATTTTTTGTTTGGTTGGTTGACAGGGGGGAGCACACAATTCAGGCCATAACAGATGGATAATAACAAAATAAAAATGAATGAAAGTAATGGCACAAAAAATGTCAAAGTAGGGCCATGCCCTACTCCAGAGCTCTGTCCCTCCAAAGACAACAACAACTAAAATGCTAGTAAAAACAATCAAAATCAACTTTCACAGAATCTGGAATCTAGTCAAAAACTTACAACCACCAAGGGAAACCTTAGTGAAGGAAGAATCTGCTGCACTGTGGCATTTTAAGTAGCCTACCTTCCATCTCCCATTCCCCAGATCTGTTATGGCTGTAAAGGGGGGGAACCTGCCTGCCTGGGTCAGATTGTTAGTGCAGAGAGGCAGTGCAGACCATAGTCTCAAAGAATTGTGGTTGGGCTGCTCTATCTCATGGCTCTCTGAGGAACCAACACAAGAACTTGCTTTTTTCTTTTCTCTCTCTCTCTTTTTTCTTTAAACAAGTAAAGAGGATTCCCAGGACTGTGGTGACTTCCCAGGTGGTGTTTGCTGTCAGGTGGTGTTAGCTGAAAGAATTTAAAGCAAAATATTGGCCACAACAACTTGGGGCAAGGGAATAAAAGCCAGGATAAGCAACAGAGAGTCTAGAAAGCCTGAGGGGAAGAGGTCGAGAAAGGAGATACATGGGGGAATATGGTTGTTAAAAGCTCTCACATATATTGGGGAATAGAAAAGGCCAGCAGCATGCTCAGGGCTGGATGCATGCACAGAAAAGGCCTGAGAAACCCTAGTTTTCACCTCCAGCTGACCTCTAGCATCGGACAAGCATAAAGTGAAGGCCAAGGCAGAGTTGTAAATGGCCTGGCTAAGCATTGAAAAAGTTCCCCCAAACAGAACCAATCTGTAATACCTCGGAAAATACTTTTTTTGGTTTTGTTTCTCTTTTATTCTTTATGTTTCTTTTCATTTTTTTTTCTTTTTATTTGCTCAAGGAATTTAAGAAAACTTTGTCAAAATGCTAGATGACCTGGGAGGGAGGGAGACGTAAGAGGGAAGACATATGGGAACATATGTTTATGTATGACTGATTCACTTTGTTATAAAGCAGAAACTAACACACCATTGTAAAGCAATTATACCCCAATAAAGATGTTAAAAAAAAAATGCTAGATGACCAATAGTTAATAGAACATAGACTCCAGTGGCACATAGGACAAACAATAAAGATTTTACAAAAATGGTTTAGAAAAGTCACTAAGCAAACAAACAACAAAAACCCTCAACAAACACACAGAATTGCAAGTGACCCCAAATAACCAAGACAATCTTGAAAAAAAAAAGTTGTAGGACTCACAGTTCCACATTTCAAAACTTAACTACAATCCTACTCTATAGTACTAGCATTCAGACATATGGAACAGTGGAATAGAACTGAGTCCACAAATAAACTCATACGGCTATGTCCAGCTAATTTTTTACAAATGTGACAAAACCAATTAATGGGGAAATCATGGACTTTTCAACAATGATGCTGGATATCCACATGCAAAAGTATGAGGCTGGACCATACCATATACCATATACAAAAATTAACTAAAAATGAACCAAAGGCCTAAACTTAAGAGCTAATCTATATAAAACTCTTAGAAAGAAACATACCAAGGAATCTTTATGCTGTTAGACTTAGAAACTCTTAAATATGACAACAAAAGTACAAGCAGCAAAAGAAAAATATAAATTGGACTTCATCAAAACTAAAAACTTCTTTGCATCAAAAGACGCTATTGAGGGCTTCCCTGGTGGCGCAGTGGTTGAGAGTCTGCCTGCCAATGCAGGGGACACGGGTTCGTGCCCTGGTCCGGGAAGATCCCACATGCCGTGGAGCGGCTGGGCCCGTGAGCCATGGCCGCTGAGCCTGTGTGTCCGGAGTCTGTGCTCCACAACGGGAGAGGCCACAACAGTGAGAGGCCCGCAGTTCAACAATACAAAGACAAACATCCCAATTTAAAAAATGGGCAAAAGTTCTGAATATACATTTGTTCAAAGGAGATATGCAAATCCTCAAAAATACATGAAAAGTTACTCAAAACATCATTAGCCGTCAGAGACATGCAAATCAAAACCAGAAGATATTGCTTCTTACGCACTAGGATGGTTATAATAATAATATTTTAAAAAAATGGAAAACAACAAAGATTAACAAAGGAGGTACAGATATTGGACTCCTCATATTAGGGCAGGAATATAAAATGTACAAATTTCCATAATTAGTGGCAGAAATGTAAAACAGCACAGCAACTGTGAAAAAGAGTTTGGCAGTTCCTCACAAAGTGAGACAGAATTACATGACCCAGAAATTCCATTCCTGGTATATACCAAAAGAATTGAAAATGAGTATTCAAAATTTGTACACAAATGTTCATAGAAGCACTAGCTAGTCACAATAGCCAATAGGTGGATAAGACCCAAATGTTCACTAATGAATGGATAGACAAGTTATGTTATATCCATGCAATATAATATTTTTATGTTATAAAAAAGAATAAAGTACTAATACATGCTACAACATGGAGGAAACTTTAAAACCTTATGCTAAGAGAAAGAAGCCAGACACAAAATGTCACAAATTGTATAATTACACCTGCATGAAATTTCCATAATAGGCAAAACCATAGAGACAGAAAGAAAATTAGTGGTTTGCAGGAGTTGGGGGGAGGGGGAAACAGGGAATGACTGCTTCATGCGTATGAAAATTTCCCTTTGGGGTGATGAAAAAGATTTGGAACCAGCTAGAGGTGATGGCTGCTCAACATTGTGAATGTTCTGAATGCTACTAAACTGTGCACTTTAAAATGGTTGAGTTTATGTTCTGTGAGTTTTTCCATAAAAGAAAAAGTTAGTTGAAAAAATGAACAAAAATTAGAGGAAAATCAAAGAAATCAAAGATAGTTATTTTAAAAGATCAGTAAAGATGATAAACCTCTAAGTTATCTGATGAGAGAGAGAGATAACACAAATTACCCATATGAGCAATGCAAAAGGGTACATCACAACAAATCCCACATACACAAAAGCAAATTAAAGAAACATTATGAACAACTTTATGCCAATAGTGTTGACAATCAGATTAAATTAACAAATTCCTTGAAAGACCCAAGAACAAACAGAAAATCTGAATAAGATTACATCTATTAAAAATGGCATCACTATTTCTCCAAAATAGTGCAACCACTTTGGAGGACCATTTAGATGTTTGACTGTTTCTTATAAAGCTAAGCATATACCTGTCCTATGATCTAGCAGTTTCACCCCTAAGTATTTACCCAAAAGAAATTAAAACATAAGTACTCCAAAAGATTTGTACAATATTGTTCATTGCATGTCTAGTCATAAAAGCAAGAAATTGAAAACAATGCACATGTCTATCAACAGGAGAATGGTTTATAAAAAGGTATTATATTAAAATAACAGAATATTACTCTGCAATCAAAAGGACCAAACTACTGATACAAACAACAAAAGCATACATCTCACAGATATAATATTGAGCAAAATAAGCCAGTTATAAAAGAGTATGGACTGTATTATTCAAAGTATATGAAATTCCATAACAAACAAAATTATGTGGTGATGACAGAAATCAGATCAACTGTTCCCTCTGGAAAGTGCTGACTAGAAAAAGGCATGAGGAACTGCCTGGGTTTCTGGAAATATTTTACATCTCATTTCAGGTGACAGTTGTATCTGTGTATACTTTTGTAAATTATACCCATCCTTATACTCTGTTTTTAACTGCTTTTAACTCTGTGTCATAACCCAACATTTTCCCATCAGTATCCAGAAATAGGGAAGTTCAGGAATCTTTTCTAAAGAACTAGCTGGGAACTAAAATGTATACCTAGCCTTGGCATTTACCTAGGGAAAAAATATCTCAGGCAACTAGGACAATGGCTTTTTTCTCTGTCCTGCATAATTGCAAGGCTTTTATTAGATTATAAAATTTCTACCAGTTAACTGTACACTTATAGGTCCCTTTTTATGATATAATCATGCAGCCATTAATGTGAATATTTCAATTTTTTTAACTCAGAAAAGTAGTAAACTGGAAATCAAAACAACTGAAGTTAAAGAATGTGTTAATTTAAACAGAGTTTTAAAAATTCTTCCAAATTAAAGAAATGCACCAAAGCTATAAAGTTAGTTTATTGGCTTAATCTAAATCTCATAAAGTAAAATTCAGGAATATAATGTAAAGTAAGGAAAATTGCCTTCTGAAATAAGAACAATGTTTACTTTATCTCCCCATCCCTACAAAAAAAAAAAAAGTTAAGGATATTTCATGTGTTGAAAGCACATTGTTTTCATGTGTTGAAAACAATGCACATGTCTATCAACAGGAGAATGGTTTACAAAAAGGTATTATATTCAAATAACAGAATATTACTCTGCAATCAAAAGGACCAAACTACTGATACAAACTACTGATACAAAGTGCATGAGATCTACATGCACTTTCCACTGAGCAGTCCCATTCCACTATTAGATTCAAAACACCAACACTGACAGTGAAGGAATAAAGAGAACTTACATTTTATTGTTACTGAATTAGATGTGACACCAGCCTCTTGGGGCCCTATCTGAACTGAAGCCCCCTGGCTCTGTCAGTGAGTTCTTTTCCGCTCAGGTACTTGCTGCCTATAAATGAAAACAATTTGGTGCAAGAGAGACAGGCTTTTATCCAGTGGCCAGAGAATGCAGAAAGGGAGCTCTTGTTCTAAAAGTATCTTCTTCCCAACCAAAGGTCAGGGGAAAGTTTTTACAGGAAAGGGGTTAAGGGTAGGGAGCCAGGTGGAATCTGACATCATCTTAATTCTCAGAAAAGGCAGGGAGTTTCAAGAATGGGGTCCACTCCTTTCTATCATTACATGGTCAGGACCACCCAGCAATGGTGCAGGAGGTGAGCAGATCTTAGCATGATAATGTGTTATAATGTGTGTATAATGAGAAAAGCGGTGAACTTTAGCCTACTTTGTGGGCCATTTTGGATCAAGCTGGTTTGGTCTGATTTTGCTGCGGGCTTTTGTGGCTTCCTGTTTTCCTGTTGATAAAACACATCTAGCCTATAACGTTAAAGATGGTTTCTGCATCTGGGCCTAGGGCTGCCTAGTGTGGATGACATTATAAATTTGGATGCTTTAGGAAAAAATGGCAAAATCACAAATGTCAGGATGTATATTTTCAAATGGTTGTTGAAATGAAGGTGCAGTTAGGACTAGTTGATCAATCCATTCTGTCAAGCACTAGACTTGATTGATCTTTGTTCAGTTTGGGGGTGTGTGTGTATGTGTGTGCATGGTTAGATTTTTTTAAATGACTGAATGAACTGATTATCATGGTGTTATGCTAGACACACACTTATTTCTGTGATTAAAAATAAAATAAAACACTATACTTGTATTATGCAACAGCAGGTCAGTTAGTCCATAAAAGCATTCACTTAAATAGGTTTTCACTTGATTAATAATGGATGTGTAAGGATCAATGGTTTTATATGTTGTCTTCTAGAAATGACTTGAAACAAGTAGACTATGATATATTCCCTCAGAGATTCTTTGCCCTCTAGCCAAAGACTGCCAAGGAACACACCTGTAGTTGAACCAGTTGGATTTACTACTCATTGTAGTGAGGGAGGATACACACCCTGGGGAACCACGGTGCATCTTAGTAAGAGAGTGTTAGAAAGAACTTATTAAGGGATTTCAGCTTTGATTAGGTGATTTGGAAGATTGGATGTTGTCAAAAATCAGGGGCAATCCTATGATTGTGTGTTGCAATAAATCTTCTTTAAAGGGAGTCCAAGGATGAAACTATATTTGGTAAAGAAGTAACATTTTGTCTGAGAGCATATATATGATATCTTATAGGTGACACAGTGACCTTGTTTTGGTCTGTGCTTAAACAAAATTATGAGTGGCCTCCTTTTGTCTCACTCTGTCATGGTCTCAGAGTGACCTTGTCTGATGTTGGTGTTCTATGAGATTGTTTATGTCCAACAGAAGAACAACATGGACAAGCTGTGAGTGCCGGGCCAGCTTCCAAAAAGCCCTCAGGCCTAGCTTTAAGCATCAGACCAGTACCCAGAGGTCAGGGGCGACTTTTTTCTTTCTCACACTTGACCATAAAAAATACAGAATTGAAGATACTGCTCTTAAAATAATTTTTAAGGATATATGATGAGAATAAAGACTAACAGAGAATCTAAAAAAGAATGAATATATGTATATGTATAATGGAATCACTTTCCTGTACACCTGAAACTAACACAACATTGTAAATCAACTATACTCCAATAAAATTAAAAAAAAAAAAGACTCACAGAGAAAGGAGTAAACAAGCAGCGTGGAAGAATTAAACATGAAACTGCATACTGGTTGTTACAGTTTTTGATGAGTATATGAGCCTTGTGGAATCCCCATCTCCAAACATCATACATATGTAAGAGTGGAAAACTTTTCTCTTCTTCTCTTCTAGTTTCTTTGGCTGGTCTAATAATTAAATGGATATAAAACAGATTAACAGATTTATGTATATGTATATATAAAGTTATATATAATTAATAAACAGAAACCTGAATTAAATAGACTGAAGACACCAGAAGGGGGAGCTCTCATGCCCTGTAATGATAGCAGATCCCAACAGGAAGAAGGAAGACTCCTCTTCTTTCCTGCCAAGGACTCAGCCAATGAAAAGCCATGGACTCTTTGTTTACTCTAGCCCTCCCAACTTCCTTTTCCTCTCTATAAAAGTGTTCTTCCCTTGCTGTGCAGGGACTTGCACATGGCTCACTGTGGTTGCAGACCCTGAATCACAATTCTTTGCTGATCCCATCTTTGCTGGAGAAATATCAGGTAGTTTATTTTTTTAGGTCAAAAATATATAAAGAGATTTATTATAAGGAATTGGCTCATGGGATTATGGAGGATGGTGAATACAAAATCTGCAGTGTGGGCCAGCCAACTGGAGACCCAGGAGAGCTGACAGTGCAGATGAAGCCTGAAGGCAGTCTGCTGGATAATTCACAAGTTGGAAAGATTAAGTTTATTGGTAGTTTTAGGTTCTTCTATGGTTGTATTTAGCCTGAGAGAAGGAGAAATACAGATAAAGAGCAGGCTAGGAAAACAAGAGAAAGTAAGACTTCAAATTAAAAATAGTCATTAGTAAACTCTTATCTCTATCATTTGGAATCTATTTAAGCTTCTTTGCACACTGTGTTTTTCCTTCTCCGAGTCTTTCCTCCTCCGATAAAATCTCACCAATAGGGAGCAAAATACACTACCCTAAAATATTCCTCTTGGGCATAAGGATTATCTTGAGCTGGATACAGGAGAAGCTCTGAAAACTGAATAGAAGTTACCTTTTTGCAAGACACATTTACATTTATAAGGGAAATCTCCATTTTAAGGGTGTCTCCCTCTGTGTACCAGGAAGAGGAGGATGACTAAATCTCTAGAAAATTTTATCAATGGAAAAGGCAAAAATTTAAATCTGTATAACAATCATACTCTTGTTTACTGTATTTTTCCTGGTAACCTCCCATAACTGATACCATACCCACCTCCAAATCTTCTTTTGTCTTTAACTGGAAGTGGTATTTAAGGTGATGCTTGGGCTATTTCACAGAGTTACTCAGTTTTCCTGGAGGTATGCATGTGTTGACGGAAAGGAAAACGAACAATGTAAGAGCTGTGTGTTGAGTTTTATTCAGGGTCTTACTGAGGACTATAGCCAAGGAGACAGCCTCTCAGTTGCTCTAAGAAACTTCTCTGAGGAAATAGGGAGAGAAGCCAGTTTATATATGATTTTGGCTAGGGAATATGTACAGTCAAGCATACATCTCAGTAAAAAGGTTAGTCACAAGGATCAGATATCTGTGCTTTTCTATGTATGGAAAAATGCAAGAATATGTGTTAAACTTTTTCCAGAGATATACCTAACTATCCAAGGGTCTGTTTTTCCAAAGCACAGAGTGCTTTATCCTGTTTTTTTCATCCTGAAGTCTTTTCAGGGTGCACAGTCGGTCAGTGACTGCAGTGGCTAATAATCCTTGTAGAACCAGATGGTGAGTAACATTCTTTGTTTTACACGTTGTTAAACTTACGTTTATTTTTCTCCTGTAAATGTTTTGAATTACAGAAGGGACCTCAGCTAAGATGGTACAGGGAAAATTATTTTTCTGCCCCTACCTAGGGGTGACCTAAAACTGCCCACGGTCTGAAGACTTGCCTTAAGGATCCTTGTTGACAAACCCAAAAAGATGAATGTGAATGTGCAGTAGCATGCGTCCTCTCCAAATTTCTAAATTTACACTATCAGATTTTACCAAGTCACTTTCCTCAAGATAAACCAATAGGCTCACACTTGTTTGCACACCTAATTTAGAGTCAAACAGACCTAGTTTCAAATTCCAGTCTTACACTATTAAGGGCAAATTACTCAACCACAATGAACCTCAGCTCTCTTGTTTATAAAACTGGAATTATATTACTAATTCATAGGTACATTTCAAGTTCTACATGAGATTAAAAAATGCAAAACATGTTGGACACAGCCCAAGAAAAGATAGCTGCTATTATCATTACTGTTCCTATTATTGTGAGTATTATTAAATTATTATGCCCACAGTCTACATTCTGATTATTCAATAGAGTTGGTATACTTCATGTCCTTCAGACAATAGCAGACAGTTCCCTAAAAGCCATGTGGGCAAGGACTGTATGTTGCTAAGTATAGAAAGGTTTCATAAACTTTAAACACTAAAGTTGTGGCTGTATCCTTTTGCTTAAGAAGAATTCTATTCTACCTGTCCGTGAAGGTGAGCCAATGAAATATTTGTGTATAGGAACAGTGTTTTCTATACAATATCATACTGCATAATTTTTCTTACACAAAAATAAATAAAATGTTAAGACTACCAACACTTTATAATAGTTTATGGCTAAGATTTAGTCGTTGGAAAACAGACAAGTAGGTAGCCTAAATGGTGGTCCATTAAGATGATAAAAGTATCTAAATAATGCCACAATAAACATCTGATTTTAAACAATTTGTTTTCCCAGGGAACTCATCAGTATGATATGGGTGCAAAATGCATCTTTAATGATAACGTAGTAATTTGGTACAATTGATTAAAAGAAAAACTTTTTACACCAATGGCATCACCTTTTTACTGAACTCAGGTTTGGCTGTTCTCTGTTCAAAAGCCAATAACGGAGAGGCAAGTGTCAATAGAAAGGAAAGATTCTTTAATCAGAAAAGCTGGCAATCTGGGGAGACCGACTCCCAGAATTCTGCTCAGCCATGGCAGTTTTTAAAGGGAAAAGGGGGGAGGGGTAGAATCTCAGTGAATTATCAAGGCAGGAGTTTGGATTCTGCATCATTCTCCACTGCGTGCAGGCTGACCGACTCTCTCTTTAGATGTTGTTCTTGCTCGCGTGATCTGCCTGCAGGATTGCTAAAGGGGTTGCTGGGGGTAGAGAGCTAGTCAATCTTTACTTAATTCTTCTGAATCAACAGGTTAATTATGTTCTTTCAAGGTTAGAGGGGAACAGAAAGGGGAAAACAGGAAAGAGGTAATGAGCTGCTTTCAATTCCCCACTGTCAAACATCATTCCATTTCTATGGGATTAGGGGTGAAGGTCTATCTTCTGTAACTTCTTCAGGCTGACATAGGGTACCATATTCTTAGAGTGGAAGATGTCAACATGGGTCTGTAGCATCTTTGCTGGCAATTTTAGTTGCCTGATTATATATATGAGCAGAGCAAGCTACAATTATTTTGATGCCCACAAAGATATAGATTATTATGAGCAATAATGTTAATCCCATTCTCTTGTGGCCAGTGCTTGGAATTGTGCTAGCCATAGATTCAGTACTGCTCAAGATGGATCAGCTTATGTCATGTCTATAGTCTGGTCATCATGCAGTGAGCTTGTTTTCTCCTCTGGTTGCAGTTATAGTATCTATAAAACAACTCAGGAATGTGCATCAGACACTGAGTCTGTGACTCTATTTTCCTAATCATTAACTGCTCAGTTTTGTACTTGGGGGGCCCTGTAGGGTTCTGCTGGGTTCCAATCTGACCTTTTGTTTTGTTCTAAAGTATAAAAGACAGATATAGGAGTAAAGAAAATAAAAAATAATTTGGTTTTGGAAATTTTATGATACTCTCCCACACTCCTCAACCTCGGCATCCCTCCACCCACCTACCACTCCTGGGAATACCAGAGAACAAAATACTAAACTTGCATGAAATCATAGTCAGTTTGCACTTGGCATTCTATGCAAATTTCTGGTTACAACACATAAGAGTGAGCTTTCAGAAGTAGAGAAAGTTCAGGATAGGGCAATTCAATCAGGATGGCACCAGACTTCCTCAAAGCAGCTCTGTCTGGAAGCAAGTTCTTCAATATTTTGAGGAAAAATTATTTCCAACCTTGAATTCTTTATCAACTAATCAAAAGTATAGAATTTCCAGATGTACAATATCTCAAATAATTTGCTTCCATTACATCCCTTTTAAGTAAGTGATAGATGCATTCCACCAAAATAAGGGTGGAAAGCAAGAAACAAAAAATGGGATCCAGAAAGAGGGAATTGATGAAAGAAATGAAGGCTTAGATAACAAATGGTCCAAATTGAAATAGAATGATGGAGGGCTCTAGGAAAGCTATCTCCAAGAAAGAGATAAAATAGATTACCAATGGTATTTGTATGTATTGAGAGGAAATTTACACTTTTGGAGAATTATAAGTATACACATTTTTAAAAGGGAGACAAAAGGAATTTAGGGAAATAAAAATTGTAACAGGAAGGATGCGAAATTATTCTCAATTAATGGATCAGTTGTGAATCTAATTATATTTATACCCCGAATTTCATAATTAGCCTTGTAGAAGTATTTACTTTTTAATTATGACCTAATAATTAATTAAAAAAATGTAAAATGTCACCCAAAGAGTTTAGTTCAGAATTTCTATATTTCTACTGATGAGTCAAATTCATTTACAGTAGAAGTCAAAATTGCAGAATCTTCTGGTCAGTCTGGCTTGGGTTGATTCTGCCTTTTTAACTAAATGCATTCCATATCGTTTCTAAATGATGAACAGATTTATTTGTGCTTTTATTTGCTTAAGGAAGCAGAAATTAATTTTAGGGGAGTTATTGTCTTCCATCAGGGCCACTTGGCTTTGCCTTTGTTCTGTTCATTTCTATATATATTTGATACAATTTCATGTAGGGTCCTCCATGTGATTTTTTTTTACTTTTGAATTCTAAAAGGCATCAATGGAATTGTTAAAGCATATGTAAACAGAAAGTTCATTTGCATGTTTAAGCACCACAGAACCAGGATATACAAACACAAATTCTTTTGTCAATATCAACTTGCATAAAATCAGAGACACAGATAAGCTGATTATTTAGAAGTACAACTGGTAATACTGGGGACACTCTGAGTGCTTGCCCTTTGGTACAAGTAAAGAAATTAGTAAAAATGCCCACACTTGAGGTTTTATGATTTTTACATTGAAATATGAAAGTTTAGCCATGGATAAATTTCATATTCTAGGATTAGCATAGGAGGCAAAGAACAGAGAAAAATCTTGTTATTTACATGATGGAACAAGTCACAACTCTGATGCATGAACAGGGCTAGCCTCAAAGGTAGATATAGTCAATAATTAATTACCCACATGGTGTGATTCATACAATTCACCCAAAATAGTCTCCATCTAGCAGTGCAGAAAAAAAAATCCACACTAGCAATTCAGTATTGAACGTTATCTTGTCACTTACATAAAAATCTTTTTAAAAATGAAAGGAGTTCCATAATTATTCCTAACAGTGTGTGGTTTGATAAGATTTATTTCCTCTCTGACATGAAATATGGGTTGGGCAACATGAGAGTACCAGGAAGAGGCTATGATATGTAGGGTGGAGTAAAGGGATTGGTGAAATGGGTAAAAGAAAAGTAAGACTAGGGCATTAATAATATATTTTCCCTAATTTCATAATTTTAGTTCCAGTTATGTTAAAAAATGATCCCAAAATAAGATGATAGTATAAGTCATCCCAAGATAGATCATAGGGCTGGTTGCATTATGACACAGACCTATAATCTAAAAAAAAAAAAAAAAAGCCATCTAAAGTCTAGATAGTTGTAAAGTGGCTGCAAATAGTGTCAACAATCAGGAAAATTCTTAGTTGGGTTGTATTTTCTAACCATGTTCCTCTATTCTACCTCCCGCCTAATACACATTCTACAAACATTTTCTGAGTTCTGTTTCCCACATCCTGAAGTTAGTACTCTGCTAGACTGTAATCCCTTAAAATACATTGTCTCTTCTTCCTTTTCTTCCTCATTCAAATCCTACACATTCTGTGAAGTTCAGGTCAGTTTCAATTTTCTTTGAGATGCAAAATTTATTCCAGAGAATTAAGCAGTGTCCTGTATCGTACACTGCTAATTTCAGTGTTAATTCTGTAGAAGAGCAAAGTTTGCCTAAATTATTCAACATTCTTTTAGGCCTTTAGGAGGAAGGTCAAGGGTTCTTCCTGATCTTTTGGACTTTGATTGTTTTCAGCTCAAAATAATCCTCATGCCAAAGAAAATTTAGGGTGGCAAATTTTGCTCCCCAACACAGATACTGTAACTTGAGTTTCACACTAACCAAAGCTTTTAGATGGCCTCTGGAGTGGTGAAATTAACTTATTAGAATGTGTTTATTGATATAAATCAAAAAGGATAACTGCATGGTACAGAATGGGTATAATCTTCAGTTTTTCAACTAAAATATCAGATGTGTGTATAGTTTCAACTTGAAGGTACTATCCTAAATTAGGAATTATATAATTAAATAGAAGTTAGAAAGATGGTTAATTGAAATATTAATAACACAATACACTTCCCATTGCAGTTTGCAAAGTTCAAAAGAACAGTTTAATTAAAACTAAATTTAATTTATTTTCAATAAAATTACATTATGACCATTTCTGTGATGTTTAACAGATGAGACAAAATTATATTAATATATTTAAGAAACTAATTCCATTTGAATAATTATATTTTAATAAATGAATAAGCAGCATCTATGTGCCTGAAAAATTTGATCAAAACTTGTATCATTCTGAATATCCTAGAACTATGGCTCATTATCTCTCTGCAGTCCTCCTTGCAGATACATTCTATTGGAAATACTCATTTCATAAGAAAAAATGTCCCCTAAATCCTCCTGAATTTCATAGAATTTTTAAAGAAATCTCTGTCCTCGTTTGAGATCCCACAGAAGCAGTCTCATGGATTAGTATGCAGTAGTTTATTAGAGAAGTGATCCCAGGAAGTAGCAGTAAAAGAGATGAGATGTGAGATGGGGGAAGGAAGAAACTCAATATATTGTTTTAATTAGCAGGTCAGGGTGTGGGTAACTGGTGCTCAGTCTTGCTAGGGACCTCTGGGAACAGCCCATTTCAGTTGTTCCACTCAAGGAAGAGGAAGCTGGGGTGTTCATCTTCCAATCCCTGTCCCTCACTGGCTATGGCTCTATTAGTTTTCCATGGCTAATTTAACAAATCACCACTAATTTAGTGGCTTAAAACAGCACAAATGTATTATTATTGTTGTTATTATTATTGTTGTTGCTGTTATTAATCATCTTACGATTCTGTAGGTCGGAAGTCCACTGGCTCTCAGTGACCTAAAACAAAATGTCAGCCTGACTGCATTTCCATCTGGAGGCTCCAGGGAACATTTCCTTTCATTCTCCAGTTTGAAAGGCTTTCCTTTGCTCAGAGCGCACTTCCTCCACCTTCAAAACCAGCAACATTGGCTAAATCCTTTTCATGCTGCCATCTCTCTGTTTCTCTCTCTTCTGCTTCTCTCTTCCACTTATAAGAACTCTTGTGTGATTACCTTATCCAGATAATCCAGGATAATCTTCCCATCTCAAGGTTAGCTGATTAGAAGTCTTATTTTTCCTTATTTGTGTTACCTAACATATTCACAGGTTCCTAGAATTAAGACATGGGCATCTTTGGTGGGGAGGGGGTATTATCTTGCCTACCAAAACGTTTGTTCTCCAGTGATTAAATCCCTATGCTCCCTGCCACAGAAAGTCCTAAGGAAGAGAGTTACAGCTACTTGCAGGAGAAGTCTCTTGGCATAAGGGAACGGTGAGTACCCAATGGATATGGGTGGGGCACCAACCTTCTCTGATACAAATTCCTTGCCTTCGTTGAAACCCAGATCTTTTCGAAGAGCACTATTTTACTTGCAGCCTTCTCAAGCAGATGCTATTAATCCCATGGCCACAGGTTTTATGTCTTATATTGTTAGTAACCTATTTATTCCACCCTCTCTCCCTCTTCAACCAATGTCCAGGTACCATGGTGTAGTAGTAAAGAATATGGACTCCGGAACCAAACCGTACTTCAATCACAGTTCTTTTACCTATTTAACAGTGCAACTAGGCAAGTTACTTAATATCCCTGTGTCTCAGTTTTCTCATCTGTAAAGTATCAATAATATCTTCCTAAAAGGGAGGTTGTGAGGGTTATATAACATAATATATGTCAAGTGGTTAGAAAAGTCCCTAATTAGTAAGAGTTACATTAATGTTTGCCAGATGATGATGATATCTGTCAATCTAAAGAATATTCTTTCTCATTTACCAACTTTCTATTCCATTCCTAATCCTTTCATTTTCTTGGATGACTTTAAAATCCATAAACCAACTTGCAGACCCTTGACTCTCCAAACATTCACATGTACTGGATTTCATTCCCATGGCTACATTAAAGGCTTCTGATCCTACTAACTGACCAAAACTTTTTATTTTTCCAGCTCATTCTCTTCCTTTACACCTGCTCTTTGAAGCTATTGTGATTTTCTGTCAAATGATTCTTCAACTTTCTCTTAGTTCATCAGCTCTGAACTCAGTGTATATACTCTCTCCCAGCCTGGATCCAATGGTCAATCACTGAAGTATTTTCCGGCTAGCACCCTTAGTTCCTTCTCACCTTTTCCTTTTTATTGTGCCTACATTACCGATCACTAAATTTGGAATTTGGAACAATCTTAAAAGTAGCCCTCTTTGCTCATATATCGAAGCTTATTTGTTGATAGATGTGTGAATGTCCAGATTAGTTTTGCTGCAAAATATTATTGGCAATAATAGCTGAGACATCAGAGCTGCTTATCAATCTCCTTACGTTTCGTTAATCATTTCCTCTTTTAGTTAACCCACACAATTACTATAACCTTTGTTACTTTCTTTCGGCTTCCTACTCAATATCCTTTCTCCTCACTCTCAGTAGAGGACTTTAACTCCTACTTATTACAGAACAATATCCATTAAGAATGAATTTCAATTTCCAACAGAGAGCCATATGCCGCTTTTTATACCCTGTGTATTCTATTGTCCTTTCTTCCAATTTTAGAGGAATCACTGTCTCTTCCCTAACCCAAAGCTAACCTTGTCAGTACCATGCTATGTCCCATCTCCTTCCACAACTTTTTCTTGGAACATCTTTGCCTGATTATGTATTTTCCTTGACTCTCTGTGTTGGTGTCTGCACAGTAGACAAAGTAGGCTTTGCATACTGGCCTCATAGAGAAGTTCCCCCCCAATCAGCCCAGTCAGAGATTCTGGAGACCTCAACCAATTCTTCCCCACCCCCCACTCAGGGAGAAACAGGCAACTGCCCACTCTGGGCTGAGCTAGCGGGTGGGGGAGAGCTATGACATTTGCCCGCTCTAGCTGTCACCTCTATTCTCCCCAAGTGACTAGACTGTGTTGGACCTGTCAGAGCTCCAGGACTAGCCAGACAGATGTTACTTCTTTTGGAAGCACCAGAAAAGTTAGAGCACTGATAGTGGATTTACTCTCTCCCTCCCCAGGGGGAAGCTGAGAGCTGAAATTTTTCAGCCATTTGCTCTACATTGAATAGAGGGGCAAATCAATGGCACCTACCAGCCCAAGACATTGACTCCATACTCTTCCAGGTGGCTAGACTGCACTGGACCCATCAGAGCTCCAAGTCTGGCAAGACAGAAGCCAGTCCTCTGGGAAGCCTCCTTGGAAAAGTTGGGGCACAAGACCCATGAGCCAACACCTTCCCTACCCTGGATGAAGCTGGGGGTTACATGGCACTATGCTAGGGACAAGGTCTCCAGTAAGAGAGTGTCCTGAATTTCCCTACTGGCTTTGGTGAGTCTGGTTTTGTGTTCTCCAGGGTGCAGGAGCCGTTCAGTTAGTTTCTGATTTCTCATATAGGGAATTTATCCATGAATTGTTGCTGAGTCAGTGTGTTTGTTGTGGGAAAGAGGGTCCAGGGATCCTTAGTCTGCTATCTTACTCCAAAGTTTTTAATTTAGATGAAGTCTGACATGTATATTTTTACTTCACTTGATTGTTTTTTTAACTTATTCTTTATTGTGATAAAATATAAATAACATAATATTTATCATTTTAACCCTTTGTAAGTGTACAGTTCAGTGTTATTGATTACATTCACAGTGTTATGTCCCTTAGCAGCACTGTCTATACCCAAAACTTTTCCATTGAACAATGACTCTGTGCCCATTAAACAATAACTCCCTCTTCTTTCCTTCCCCCACCCCCTGGCATCCCTTATTGTACTTTTTGTCTCTATAAATTTGCCTATTCTAGGTACCTCATATAAATGGAATCATACAACATTTGTCCTCCCCACTTGGTCATGGTAAATATTCTTTTAAATATACCATTGAGTTCAATATGTTAATATTTTGTTTAGAATTTTTGCATCTGTATTCATAAGAATGTTAAACTGTTATTTTATTTTCTTGTGATATTTTTATTTGGCTTTATTATCAGGATAATGCTGACCTTATAAAATGATTTAGAAAATGTTCCTTCCTTGTCAATTTTGAGGAAGATTTTGAGAAGGATTGGTAAGCATACCTCAGCTGTAACTCTTTTCCATTCATCCGCGTCTCTGGATTTTGAGGTGGCAGTATGACTTACTACTTCAGTTCTCTGATGGTTCCAAGAAAAGTAATTGACCTTCAGTTTCTTTAGTTGTTGTTTTCTTTTTTTATTGTAACAATGGGAATGAATACTTCCAAGCTCTGTTCCTGTCAAAGTTGATGGATTTTTAAAAATTGTTACATTTTGAGAATTACTCTGATATTTTAGATACAAATTATTTGTCAGATAGGTTATTTGCAAATATTTTCTCCCAATCTTATTTTGCTTTTTAATTCTCTTAACAGGGTCTTTCAAAGAGCAAAAGTTTTAAATTTTGATGAGGTCCGATTTTATTAGTTTTCCTTTTTAGGAACAACTTTTAAATTTCAATTCCAAGAATTATTTGTGTAGTGTTAGGTCATGAATATTTTCTTTTTTTTTTTCTTAGAAGTTTTCTAGTGTTAGGTTTTTCTCTAGAGTAGTTCTATCAGTTACTTATAGGAGGGTGGTAATGTCTCCAACTATAATTGTGGATTTGTCTATTTCTTCTTTCAGTTCTTTCATTTTTTGCTTGATATATTTTGAGGCTCTGTTCTATGGTTCATACATATTTGAAATAATTATATCTTCCTGGTAGATTGAGCCAAATTTTCTTTATACCAAAGTCTACTTTATCTGATATTAATATAGCCACTCCTACTTTTTAAATTAATGTTTGAAACATATAGTTGGAATGTATTTTTAATCCACTCAGCCAATCTCTGCCTTTAGTTGGTATATCTAGACTATTTCCATTTTAGGTGATACGTTAAAATTTAAGTCTGCCATATTGTTATTTTTTTCTCTTTGTCATTTCTCTGTTGCTCTTTTCTTGTTTTTATGTGGAGTTTTGACCATTTTTTTTAAGGCTTCAGTCTTGATTTATTTATAGTGTTTTAGGGATGCATCACTTTTCATAGTTTTCTTATTGGTTGTTGTTTATCTACGTGTAAAATGCAAAATTATAAATCTCTGAGAAGGCTACATAGGAGAAAATCTAGACAATCTTGAGTTTGGTGATGACATTGTAGATAAACACCAAAGGCATGACCTATAAAAGAAAGTATTGATAAGCTGGACTTCCTAAACATTAATTGTTTCTGCTCTGCAAAAGACACTGTTAAGAGAATCAAAAGATAAGCCACAGACTGGGAGAAAATATTTGCAAAAGACATGTCTGATAAAGGACTGTTATCCAAAACATACAAAGAACTATTAACACTCAACAAAAAGAAAACAACCCAATTAAAAAATGGAACAAAGACCTTAACAGACACCTAACCCAAAAGATAGACAATGGTAAATAAGTATATGAAAACATGTTCTACACTATCTTTTAAATTTTATTAAGTAATATTTTATCCATAATGTTATTAGGGAATTGCAAATTAAAATAACAATGAGACACCATCGCACACCTATTAGAATGGTCAAAATCCAGAACACTGAAAACACCAAATGTTGGCAAGGATGTGGAGCAACAGGAATTCTCATTCATCGCTGGTGGAATTGCAAAATAGCACAACTACTTTGGAAGACAGTTTGGGAGTTTCTGAAAAAAACTAAACATACCCTTACCATATGTATGATCCAGCAATCACACTTCTTGGTATCTATCCAAAGGAGCTGAGAACCTATGTCTGCACAAAAACCTGCTCATAAATGTTTACAGCAGCTTTATTCAAAATGTCCAAAAGTTGGAAGCAACCAAGATGTCCTTCAGTAGGTGAATGGATAAACAAACTGTGGCATATCCAGACAAAGAAATAGTATTCAGTACTAAAAAGAAATAAGGTATCAAGCCCTGGAAAGACATGGAGGAATCTTAAATGCATATTACTAAGTGAAAGGAGCCAATCTGAAAAGGCTACATACTGTATGATTCCAATTACATGACATACTGGAAAAGGCAAAATTATGGAGATAGCAAAAAGATCAGTGATTACCAAGGGCTAGGGGGAAGAAAAGGATAAATAGGCAGAGCACAGAATATTTTTAGGGAAGCAAAACTACTGTGTATGATACTATAATGGTAAATACATGTCATTATACATTTGTCCAAACTCATAGAATTTAGAACACCAAGAATGAATGCTAATGTCAGTTATGGACTATGGGTGATAAGGATGTGTCAGTGTAGGTTCATCAGTTATAACAAGTGAACCACTCTAGTGTGGGATGTTGATAATGGATGAAGCTGTGCATATGCAGGGGTAAAGTATATACAGGAAATCTCTGTACATTCTGCTCAATACTTTTGTGAACATAAAACTGTTCTAAAAAATAAAGTCTACTGAAAAATCACTGTTTGTTGGAACATTTTTATAATGGGGGCTTTAAAATTCTTGTCAGAAAATTCCTACATCTAATTCATCTCAGTGTTGGTGTCTATTTATTGGCTTTACTCATTCATATTGCTGTTCTCCTGGATCTTTGTATTACATGTGATTTTCGATTGTATCCTGGATATTTTGCATATTATATTATGAGACTCTAGATCTTATTTATTTGATTTTATATCTATTTTAGCAGGTAGTTACTTTGTTGAGGTATAGCTGAGGGCCAAGCAAATGTGTATGTTCAGCTTCCTACTTGGCTTCCTACTTGGGAAAAGTAGATCACTGACTCACACTTCCAGATTGAAAATAAGTAAAGTGGAAGTTTAGCTCTGCCTTAAACCCTAGTAAAGTGGGACATCAACTTGCACTGTCATGTTGCCTCAGAGTGAAGGTGTAAGCTCAGCTTCCCACTGGACCTTGCTGAAAACAGGGGTTGTGGCATGGCGAGGTGCGGGGTGGAGAAAGAACTTCAACTCCCCTGGCTTGCACCACTTTGTTCTGCCTTGCTGATGTCTGGTAGGTATGGAGGCTCAGCTCCTGCCTGGGCTTAGCTGACATGGGGATGGAGGAGGGATAGGAATCCCTATTAGCCTCTACTCACACAGTCTTGTTCAGACTTACTGATTCCAGTTGCGGGTGGAGGTTCAGCTTGCTTCTGGGCCCTGCTGATATGAGAGTGGAGGGGGTGAAGTACAGTGGTGACTACCCCACTTCGCATTACCTTATTAAGTCTCTTTGTTGCCCATTGAGACTGTTGAAACTGTGTGGCTTGGGAATTAGAGCACCACTATCTCTGCCAGATGGGAGATGCAAGTTTAGCTCCTTGCTTGACTCTGCAGTTACCACTGGCTGGGGAATGAGAATGCTGCTACCTACTTCTGTCAGGGTTGGGAATAGGGTGGAAAATCAACTGCTGCCCACCCAGCCCTGCTGAAACCACAGGGGAGTAGTATGTGAGTTTTCTGTTGGTGTTTGGCTGGAATACTGTGAGCATTCCAAAAACTTTTCTGTTATTAGGCCATACGTTTTCTGGTCCTTTTGCTAAAAGGAACAGGTGTTTCTTGGATCATTTTTTTGTCTGTGCCTGATGGCAGTTCCAGGTTGGAGGATTCTATAGGACCTTGTCCTTGATATATGGGAGGGAATAAGGAAACCCAGAGAACTAACAACCATGTCATTCCTCAAACCCCAATGTCCCTAAGCAGCCCATCTACTTTTTCCACCTTTCAGAATCTCCCTATGATTGTTTACTGTGCTATATCCAAAGTCTTTTAATAGTAAGATGGAGGACATGGGAGGAATAAGGATACTCCACTTTAGCAGAAACAGAAGTTCCATTCTATATTATTTTAATTAACAAACTTATCTACTGAGTGACTACTGAATGCAAAGCAGCACGCTAGGCGATATGAAGAAATTCAAGAATGCTCAGTCATGTCCAATCCCTCTAAATGTTTACAATATATTTAGCTAGATTGAACATAGTGGCATAAAATGGAATACAAATTTCATATAAGTATAACTATACGGTGTAAAGTATTAAGGCTATCGAAGTAGAAAGAGTTCAGTGTGGGCTGATGTAGACAGGAGGGAAAGTGCAACTTAAGCTAAGGATCATTGTATTAAAAGCAATTCCATAACACAAAGTTACTGATGTTTTGAAAGGGAATGTTGGTTTGCCACTATCTGTTCATTGTATTCTTTGATTACTTGCTTGTTTGTTGAATGGCAAAAGTGGCAGATGTTGGAGACCAAAAAAATCTAGGAAAGTGAAATGATTTCATCTTGCACCTTCAGTTTATGCTTTTATTTGGAGGACTTCATATTATATAAAGCATTTTATCTCCATGTAGTGATACCTGCCATTTCCTTGCATAGCCTCCCTACCTACCTTCCTCCTTCTCTTTCTGCCTCCTTTTCTCTTTCCCTTCTTTTCTTTCTCCCTTCTTTCTATATTCATTCAACAAACATTTGCTGAACTTCTTTTTTTGTGCTGGATAATATTGTAGGTACAGTGTATGAGAGCTTTCTTTCTTGGAATTTGTTGACTAGTGGAGAGATTAGCAAAGTACACAATTAGCGACAATACGAAACAATATATATTTAAAATACCATATAAGTGGTATTAAACACATACAGTAGGAATTTGGGGGACAATTATGATTTTCTATTATGCTTTCTGAAAGATCATATATTTTACCCAGAATATATCTCACTTTCCTTTTCTCCCTGCCATCTCTCCTAACCTCTTGGCCCCAAATGTCATATCCATATTTAAATTTGCATTCCAAATGTAGATTAGTAACCAAGCAAGGCTCACAAATTTAACCCCACATTTCAGTAGCCAAGCTAAACATTTTTGGGAACACTAAAGAAGGAGGACCATGGAATACTGAAGGCAAGGTCACTGAAGCTTTTTTCCAAGAAAAGATGGGAGAAATGAAGTGATACATTTTGGCATCATCCCAAATTAATTTAGAATTTCTCATTTTATAGTCCAGTCACTCAAGTATTAAAATATCCTTCTATAAAAATTTGGTATGAAATGTTCCATTCAGCCCAGGAGTGAAATTTTTCCTGTATTTGAGAAAAAGTGAAAAGAAAAACAACAGATATTGAATTATAGGAGTAAGAATTTCAGATGGTTTATTTTCTTTGGAATTCATGTAACTTTAGGACAGATCCATTTATTTAAGTTACATATTACAGATGGATTGTCTGAGATGGGAGTGGAGCAAAATGAAAAAAAGAGAGAGAGAAAGAAGAAAGAGAGAAAGAAAGAAAGAGAGAAAGAGAAAAAGAAAGAGAGAAAGAAAGAAAAGAAAGAAAGAAAGAAAGAAAGAAAGAAAGAAGAAAGAAAAAGAAAGAAAGAAAGAAAGAAAAAGAAAGAAAGAGAAAGAAAAAGAAAGAAAGAAAATCTGAGTTCTTTTCTGCTATGACTTTTCATGTCTTTGGGCAAGATGCTCCTTATGAATAGATTGTTTTCTTTAGCCCATCATTCTACCAAACATAGGAGGGCCTTACTTTCAATCTGAAGGCACGTCACCCCCAGCAGAATCAAATCCACTGTACTCTTGGCAATCAAGTTTCCTTCTAGGCAGTTGCATGCACTGTCAATTTCTGTATGAGCTGCTCCTTCCATGAGGGTCAAGCTCATTTTAGGAAGAAAACACCTTGTGTGCCTTCTATACCAAAGAAACCTTTTCTTATCCATTTTTTCTAAAGTAAAGAATTTTGTGAAGATCCTACTTTCAAGATGGAATTTGCTGGAGACAACTGTATAAATTGTATAAAGTCTAACCATAGTTCCTTATGCTTGTTCCCTCTAACTCTTATTCTTCTTGTGTGTTCTGGTTTTCTTATTTGTCTTCTTTGGCCTATCTTTCTCGCTCTCTCGCTGTTCTCTGTCTCTATCTCTCTGTTTATTTCTCTCTCTCTCTCCATCTCTCTCATCCTCTCTCTCTCTCTTAATTCTACTTTCTGATTCTCATTCCTTTCTACCAACATATTCCTCTCTGTGGTAATTAGTCTTACATGTGATATATACTTCCACTTAATAACTGAGATTTTTAGGTTCATCATCCAAAAGACTGTGTTGGTCTTTTTCTGCAATTTAAAAGGACTAGGGATAGGTAGCCCCTTTCAGGAATCTCTGACCTTAGCAACAAAACTGTATTTTAACCAATCTGTCTCTGTCTTGGAAAGTTCATTCAGGCTCATGGATTTGCTTATTTTCTCTACAGAGTGTACCCTTAAGTTATATTTCTAACCAGTATTTGTTCCTTAATTTCATTCTTCTTTTTTCCCCTTCTTTAAGTCCATTACATGTTTATTTACAAAATATTAAAACTTTTCACTAAAATATGATAGACTGACTATACAAATGGGCAATAGCCAGACCATATATAGAAACAGAACTCTGACCCACAGTCTGCAGCAACCAGCCCAGGAAACCAACACATCCTCTACGGTAATCAGCCCAGGAGCCAGCATGCCATCTAAAAGTCAGACTTGTAGGAAGTCAGGCCATGATCTCTAGCAATCAGTTCAGGAAACCAAATAATTCCTGTAACAGTTGGCCCCAAACAGCCAGGATTTGATTAATAACCAATAGCTCCCTTAATTTTTGTCCCCACTTCCAAGTTAGAACCAACCAGAGAAAGCCAAATATACTTTCCTAAGCAATCACGTATGATGCCCAGCTTCTAGTTTAGCCCGCCCTCCAGCTTCCCCATGCCACAGCCTTCAATCAGGGCATAACTGGAGCCTTTCCTTTTTTCTACTGTAAAGCTGTCCCACTCCTCTGCTTGACTTTGAGTCCCTACCCAAACGAAAGCAATGGTAGCTGATTCTGTTGCTATAACAAGCTTTGAACAAACAGCATTTACTTGTTCTCATTTGGTTGCTCTTCATTTACTTTCACAAAATTTTGCAGGGCCCCAAGTTCAGCAAGAGGTAAGGTTTTAGGGTCTTCTCAGCACTTTCTAAGGCACATGCCCAATCTTACATATGTATGTAGCCTTTTAGATTTCCGGGAATGCTTTTCAAAGGTCTTTATGGACGTGTCATTCCTCAGATCTTCCTTTTAGGGTTCTGGTTAGGTTTTTG
The DNA here is from genome assembly GCF_949987515.2 of Delphinus delphis. NCBI lineage: Eukaryota > Metazoa > Chordata > Mammalia > Artiodactyla > Delphinidae > Delphinus > Delphinus delphis. The sequence goes on along the minus strand of NC_082704.1, from coordinate 29,003,085 downwards.
TTTGTCCCAGGTGCAGGGTTATGTAATTGCTCCTGGTTTTCACCAAATCCCTATGATAAGGCTTTTCCCAAGAAGTGAACACTGAGTCAGCTCAAATAATGACAAGGCCCTGTGACTGGGGCTTTTCCAGGGAGATGTGAGACAGGTCAAATAAAAACAATTCTCTGTGGATGGGGCTTTTCAAGGGACTCCAAATCAAGTCAGCCCCCCTTAATGGCTGCAAGGCTGCTGGTTTTCATAGCAACTGTGGAACAATAGATGGGAGGCTGTTTTTTTGAAGGTTGTCATTGAGCTGAGGAGAGATTTTTGGTATAGTTTGTCAAAACATCCCAAATTTTACTGTTTTTCCAGAGGTTCAGGTGTTTTCTTGAAAAAATGTTTTTTGGATTTTTGAAAGCCTTTTGTTAATTTCTAGAGTTCTGAAAAAGTTGATTTAGACAATTTTTTTGTTAGTGTTTTCATTGCTTTTATTTTTAAATTTTTATTTATTTTTTTAACATCTTTATTGGAGTATAATTGCTTTACAATGGTGTGTTAGTTTCTGCTTTATAACAAAGTGAATCATCTATACATATACATATATCCCCATATCTCCTCCTTCTTGCGTCTCCCTCCCACCCTCCCTATGCCACCCCTCTAGGTGGTCACAAAGCACCTAGCTGATCTCCCTGTGCTATGTGGCTGCTTCTCACTAGCTATCTATTTTACATTTGGTTGTGTATATATGTCCATGCCACTCTCTCACTTTGTCTCAGCTTACCCTTCCCCCTCCCCATGTCCTCAAGTCCATTCTCTACGTCTGTGTCTTTATTCCTGTCCTGCCCCTAGGTTCTTCAGAACCTTTTTTCTTTTTGTTTTTTAGATTCATTGCTTTTATAGAGGAGCAACTTCACAGAGGCCCTCACTCTACCATTCCAGATATCCTCACATTATTTTTCCTGTACACTGATAGAACTGATGTTCAACATCACTAATTATTAGAGAATTGCAAATCAAAACTACAAGGAGGTATCACCTCACACTGATTAGAATGGGCATCATCAGAACATGTACAAACAATAAATGTTGGAGAGGATGTGGAGAAAGGGGAACCCTCTTGCACTGTTGGTGGGAATGTAAATTGATACAGCCACTATGGAGAACAGTATGGAGGTTCCTTAAAAAACTAAAAATAGAATTACCATATGACCCAGCAATCCCACTACTGGGCATATACCCAGAGAAAACCATAATTCAAAAAGACACATGTACCCCAATGTTCATTGCAGCACTATTTACAATAGCCAGGACATGGAAGCAACCTAAATGTCCATTGACAGAAGAATGGTAAAGAAGATGTGGCACATATATACAACAGAATATTACTCAGCCATATAAAGGAATGAAATTGGGTCATATGTAAGACGTGGATGGACCTAGAGACTGTCATACAGAGTGAAGTAAGTCAGAAAGAGAAAAGCAAATATGGTATATTAACACTTATATGTGGAATCTAGAAAAATGGTATAGATGATTTTATTTGCAGAGCAGAAATAGAGACACAAATGTAGAGAACAAATGTATGGATACCAAGGGGGATGGGGGGTGGGAGGAACTGGGAGATTGGGACTGACACATATACACTATTGATACTATGTATAAAATAGACAACAAATGAGAGCATACTATATAGCACAGGGAACTCTACTTAATGCACTGTGTTGACTTAAATGGGAAGGAAATCCAAAAAAGAGGGAATATATGTATATGTATAGATGATTCATTCCGCTGTACAGTAGAAACTAACACATTGTAAAGCAACTATACTCCAATAAAAATTAATTCAAAAAATAATAAAATAAAATTTAAAAAAACTGTCCATATCCAATTTTGAAATTGTTTCTTATGGGAAAATCTTCCTCCAGGCAGGGTTTTATTTAGGTTCTAGCAAGCAGCTAGAAAAGGATCAGATTATCTTAATCTAAAAGGGATTGAGGTAATTTGAGGAGGAGTTTAGTTATAAGGCCTGATGTATTTCCAGCCCACCCCACTCCTCTATATAGTCCTCTGGGGTCCCACCTGATAGCCTGGAGTATTTCCCAAAGCCCATGAACCTTCATGCTCCTTAATTACCATTTTGTTTTCTCTTAAGCCTTGTGAAGACTGTCAACAGTTCTGCTTACCTTCTCAGTTTGTTAGCAGCTGCTTTCTGGTTGGCTTTTCTCTTTCTTGTCCTATGCCACTTATAAATTATTGACTGCCTGGAGAAGAAAAGCAGTTCAGAATGTCTGGCTCACTTCATTGTACACTTTTTCTCTTCTCAATTTTGGTCTTATAAATCCTAACATTTGATAACCTGAAACTCCTATTTTTGTCTCCCTAGCTCTGTTTGACTGCTTTTTACCACTTACTGCCCCTATTGTTTATTAATCAACAAATGAACAGGGAGAAAGCAGCACAGGATGTTGGATTAAGAACAGAGACAAAGAGAAAACAAGATGTCTGGGTATCTTTTTATAAGGGCACTTATCTCATCATGAGAGCTCCACCCTGTTGACCTCAACTAAACCTAATAACTTGCCAAAGGCCCCCTCTCCAAATACTGTACCATTACGTTGGGCATTAGAGCTTCACATATGAATTTTGCAGGGATACAGTTCAGTCCATAACCCCATACTTTCCTCCCACGCCCAGTTACCACCCATTCTGGCCTGAGGCTTTCTGTCATAATACTTTAATCTGCATTTTCTAGAATTTTATATAAATTTAATTATATTGTATGTACTCTTTTATGGGGTTTTTTTTTCACTCAGCATAATTATTTTGAGATTAAACCATGTTGTTGTATCGATAGTTTATTACTTTGTATTGCTTAGTAGTATTCCATTATGTGACTGTACCATGGATTGTTTATTGATTCACCAATTGATGAACATTTGGATTATTTCCAATTTGGGGCTATTATAAATGAACCTGCTATAAACATTTACGTATCAGTTTTTGTATGGACATATGCCTTTATTTCTCTTGGGCAAATACCTGAGAAAAAAACGACTGGATCATATGGTAGGTGTAAATCTAACTGAAAACAGTTCTGCAAAACTATTTTCTAATGTGGTTGTATCATTCATACCACCAGTCTATAAAACTAACTATAGTCAGTCATTTTAGTTATAGCAGTTCTAATATGTTTGTAATGGTATTGCATTGTGGTTTTTTTAAATGCATTCCTTAATGACTATTGATGTTGATCAATTTACATGTGCTTGTCATTCAAAAAGTTTTTTTGTAAAGTGTCTGTAAAATATTTTACTTATTTTTAAATTATTTTCTTATTATTGAGTTTTGAGAGTACACAGTGTATTCTGAATATAAGTCCTGTGTCAAATACATGATTCAGAAATATTTTATCTTAGTCTGTGGTTTGTGTTTTCATTCTCTTAACAGTGTTTTTTGGAGACAAGAGTTTTTCATTTTGAGGAAGTAAAATGTATCAATTCATTCTATTATGGATGTGCTATTGGTGTTGAATCTAAAAAAATCTTTGTCTTAATGCAAGATCACACACAAAAATCTTCCCCTATGCATTCTTCTGTAATTTGTATAGTTTTAGGGTTTACATTAAGGTCTATGATCCATATTGGATTAATGGTTTGAGGTATGAATTGAAGTTCCTTTTATTAAACAAATGAATATCTAATTTTCCAACATCATTTGTGGAACTATTCTTCCTCTATTGAAGAACATTTGCACCTGTATCAAAAATCAGTTGTCAATATACATGGGAGTCTACTTCTGGATAATCAGTTATCTTCTATTGGCCTATTTGTCTGTGTTTGTATCAATACCACACTGCTTTGATTACTGTAGCTTTACAGTATGTCTGGAAATTATGTAGCATTAGTCCTCAAAATTTGTTCTTTTCCAAAGTTGTTTTGGCTAGTCCAGCTTCTTTGCACTTTCATATAAATTTTAAAATGTTTGTCACTTTCCAGAAAAAAAAGAATGGGATTTTGATTGGGATTATATTAAGTCTATAAATTAATTTGAGAATTGATATTGAATACTAAGTTTTCCAATAAATGAACAAACTATATCTCTCCATTTATTTATGCCTTCCTTAACTTCCCTCAGCAAAATTTTATGGTTTATAGTGTATAGTTTTCAAGTCTTTTGTCAAGTTTATCACTAAGTATTTCATATTCTTGATGCTATTTTAAATGGTATTGGTTTTTATTTCAACTTATGATTGTTCATTGCTAGTATGTAGAAATAAAATTGGGTTTTGTATGTTAATCTTATATCCTACAACCTTGCTAAACTCACTCATTATTTCTATCAGCTTTGTTGTAGATCTTATAAAATAGATGATCATATATAGATGATCATTATAGACATTATTTCTTGAAATATTTTTTTCTGTGCCTCCCCTCTTTTGGAAACTCCAATTCCATGTATATTAAGCTGCTTGAAGTTGTCCCTCATCTTACTGAGACCACTTTCATTGTTTGGAATTCTTTTTTCTGTGTTTTGTTTTGAATTTTTTCTTCTATCACTGTGTCTTCTAGTTTACTAATCTATTCTTCTCCAATATCTAATTAGTCATTAATCTATTCAGTGTATTTTTCATCTCATACATTGTCATTTTTATTTCTGGAACTTTGATTTGGGTCTTTAAAAAAAATCTTCCATATCTTATTTTTTGAAAATATGAAAAATAGTTGTAACAAGTTTTTAAATGTCTTTCTATGTTAATTCTAACATCTGTGTAAGTTCTGGAGTGGTTTTAACTGACTATTTTCCTCATTATCATTGAAATTTTCTTGGCTTTTTGTACACCTGGTAATCTTTGATTGAAAGCCAGGCATTGTGGATTTTACCTTGTCAGAGGCTGGATAATTTGTATTCCTATAAATATTCTTAAGCTTTTTCTGGGACACAGTGAATTTACTGGTAATCTGCTTTATCCTTTTGTATCTTACTGTTAGGCTTTGTTAGGTGGGACTATAGAAGTATTCAGTCTAGGGTTAATTATTCCCAGTTACTGAGTCAAGATCTTCATGTACACTCTACCTAAGGTCTCATGAATCATGAGGTTTTCTCATCTTTTTGGTGGGAACAAATTATTCCTGTCCTTGTCTGAATACCAGGCACTGTTATTGCTAATCCTTTAGGAAAATTATTTTCCCAGTCTCAGGTAGTTTTCTCACATGTATAAACTTACCAGTTCTCAGCTAAATGCTAGCAAGGGGTCCCTTGAGATCTTCTGAGTTTTCTCTCTGTGTAGCTCTCTCCACTCTGGTATCTTGTCTTGTCTAGCTGCTTTGGTCTCCCCACACTCTCAGCTCCATCTCCTCATCTCAGAGAATCCTCTGGGCTCTGCTTGGGTTCTGAAATGCATACGGAGGTCAAAGGATCTTACTCTCTAAATACAAGGCGTCAGAACAAAATTATTTCTCTTTAGGGTCACCAGGAGACAGCAAGAACTTTCAAAGAAGTTCAATCATGGGCAGGGGGTTGGTTTGCAGTGCTGTGCAGCTGAGAATCAAGGCAGAACATTCTAAGGTAATTGTTGCAAAGTTTCCCATTTGATAAATACAAAATTTTTAGGACAGTGGTTAATATATTTTCTCCTTGATTCATAGTCATACTAAATATGTGCCTTGAATCAATGTGCCAAAGAGTGTGTGAGAAGATTGTCCTTTTGAACAACCTACTGCAGAAAACAAAATGCCTCTGACAAAGACATATTGCTCCCTGAACTGAATGTCGGAATTTTTTATTATGATTTTTATTAAATATAGACTCAATATTTATTTCTGTCAGGACTCATCTCTGAAATTACGATGGAAGTCCAAGGGACACCATTCAATGTACAAAATATTTGTTTTCCATACACCTCATTTAAAGGGTATATTCAAATGTGTAAAAAGCTTACAAATTGTATTCTGGTTTGGAGGGTAGGTGAGTGATTCAGGTGTAATAAATGCCTCTGCTCAGTAATTCCCCATTGTCAGATAAAGGAGTATTAAAAAATTACTCATGGTCTACAGAATCTAATCCAAATAATTGAAATAGTATCATCATTTAAGTAAATCTTAAAGCTTAGTACTAGGGAAATAGAAGTCTTATGAGAAATAGGATGGCAGCTTTCAGATATTGAATGGCTGCCATGTGAAAGAGAGATTAAAATTATTCTGTTTGGCTCAGAAGAGCACAGCTCGTACCAGTGGTTCAAAATTTTAGTATGTTAAATTTGGTTTCATTGGAGACAGAATTTTCTAACAAGATTCTTCCATCTTGTAATAAGTTTCTTCATGTAATAATTATCACTTCTTTGGTTCACAGATACTTTCCATTTTCAAAGCATTTTTTCATTTAGATTCTTAAAACAATCCAGTGAAGTAGGTAAGGGAAATGGTGCCAGTGCACTGATTTACATCAGCTTGCAGGAGCCAATTTTGTGCATCTTTTCCCAAATCGGTGTCCAGAGATGTCGTGTTATTCGCTTGAAATTAACCATAACAGGAGTATTAAAACCACGCAAATTGACAAACACCACAAATACTTACCAGTCTCCACCTCCCAGCCAGTTATTAAATATTTACCAACACGTCATTGGGGAAAGACAAATAAGGAGTCTGAGGTTTAGGTAGGTTCAGTGACTTCTCCAACGTCTAACAGCAAATAGGTGACTGAGCGACTGAATCAGCTATACCTTAGGGCAGGGGCCAGAAAGTTATTGATTGTGAGCTTCCACCCTGTGTTTGTGTGACCCTCAAACTAAGAATGTTTTCACATTTTAAAAGGTTGTAAAAAAAAAAAAGAGTTTGCAACAGAGGATATATGTCATAGGAAAACTTGTCATAGGCAAGCAGACTAAAATATTTATTATTTGACCCACTACAGAAGATGTTTGCCGGTCTAGAGCCTCAGCTCTATTATACTCCCTGTGGCAAAGACTGCTTCTTGTCGAACAAATTCCATTTTCTACATCTTCTACAGCAATTGAGCTGTAGCTGGACACTAGATTGCCTAGCTAAGCTATATTACTCAGCATCCCTCATGGCTAGGAGTGACTAAATGACTAAGCTCTCCTCAAAGAGATAGGCATGGAAGTGATCCGTGCAATTTGAGTGTCACTTTTTAAAAATGAAGATTGCTCTTGGGATTGCTATCACTTTTCCTTCCTGCTGACTGGAAAATTTGAAGGTTGGAGTAATAATGTTAAAAAACACTTATTGAGGATGGTAAAACTTCCCTGCTGATCTGGACTACTAGAATCAGTTTGTGAAGCAGAGTCCATTTACCTACCCAGGATGTTTTTCATGGGAAAAATTTATGTGAGAAAGAAATTTCTATCTTATATTAGCCATGTATTTTTGGATCTCTTTGTTATAGCAGCTTAGCCTTTATCCTATACCTCCCTTTTCTCTGCCCAAGGCTCTTGGCTGTGACCCCCCTACTAAGTCCCCCCTGTTTCCTCTAATCTCTCTTCAATGATTATTTAAGCTTGATTACTTTGGCTTAAGTCTAGCAAATGGTGAAGCTAATACTTGAAACCAAGTTTTGTGACTTCATTATGATATAAAATAAGTATGTATGCACTGGAACTTAAATAAAAGGCTCAGTATTTTCCTGGAGAAGAAAACATGGAAAATAACTTCAGCTAGCCTTTGATACAGTGCTTTTTTTTTTTTTAACATCTTTATTGGAGTATAATTGCTTTACAATGGTGTGTTAGTTTCTGCTTTATAACAAAGTGAATCATCTATACATATACATATATCCCCATATGCCCTCCCTCTTGCATCTCCCTCCCACCCTCCCTATCCCACCCCTCTAGGTGGTCACAAAGCACCTAGCTGATCTCCCTGTGCTATGTGGCTGCTTCTCACTAGCTATCTATTTTACATTTGGTAGTGTATGTATGTCCATGCCACTCTCTCACTTCGTCCCAGCTTACCCTTCCCCCTCCCCGTGTCCTCAAGTCCATTCTCTACGTCTGCGTCTTTATTCCTGTCCTACCCCTAGGTTCTTCAGAACCATTTATTTATTTATTTATTTAGATTCCATATACATGTGTTAGCATATGGTATTTGTTTTTCTCTTTCTGACTTACTTCAGAGACAGTGCTTTCTTGATGTCTGTGTTGATGAGTAGAAAGGACATGCACAATACATTATTATTCCTTACTGCCATATTGGGTTTTCCCTGAGAAAATGTGTAATTAAACTAGTTCCTATGAGTTATCTTAAAAAGTAAAGCCAATTCAGTGTACCACATCCTTGCCAACACTTCTTATTTCTTGTGTTTTTGATGATAGCCATACTAACAGATGTGAGATGATATCTCATTGTGGTTTTGATTTGCATTTCCCTGATGATTAGTGATGGTAGGAACCTCTTCATGTACATGTTGACCATTTGCATGCCTTCTTTGGAACAGTGTCTATTCAGGTCCTTTCCCCTTTTTAAAATTGTGTTACTTTGGTTTTTTGTTTGTTTTTTGCTATTGAGTTGAATGAGTTCCTTGTATATTCCTTGAATTGCTCCTCTAATGATGAATATGAAAAGGATCTTTGGTCTCAAATGAAATATTCAAATGCCTTAAATAGTTCACCATTCCAATCCTGCTCTCTGAGACCAATCTGTAAATTACATTACACCAACCTATAATGGATAAAACGTATTTAAAATAAGGTCATGCTTGTTTGGATAAATGGAAAAAGACTTTTTGAAATGAGAAATGCAATTTTGATTTAATTTATTGAGACACTAAATCAATAGATCGTCCAAGTTGAAAGTACACTTAGGCCAAACTTATAAATTCACATCTTCTAATATTTCTAAGCCCTGCTCTGTATCTTCTCTCTGGTTCTTGAAAATTGTCTTTGTTTTGCTCCCTAGTCTCTAGTTTGGTGGAGCTTGTGTCTCTCTTATGTGTTTTGTTTAGGTGTTCAATAGCACAGAGGATAGAACCAATGACTCTCTCTCTCTCTCTCACTCTCTCTCTCACACACACACATACACACACACACAGACACACACACACACTTTTAAAAAGGGCTTGGACTGGTCACAAAGGCATTAGAAATCCTTTTAGCTTTTATGCTCCTCCCACAAACTGGTTATTAAAAGGTATAATTTCTGTGATATGGTAGAAGATTACCTTATTTAATCTTGGATCAGGGCTATTATCAGTAGTACATAAGGGTACAAAACCAGCTCCATAGACTTGGTCCTCTGGGGTAGCTACCATCAAATAAGGCTTATCTGGACAGCAAAGAGCTAAACATCAGGCTTGCTTTAAACCAAGATCACTAGGAAAAGCAGGGATAAAACATTCATTTATCCCTTTATTTATTAAAAAAATATTAATTTGGGATTTACTCAGTGACATAGATTGAGCTAGTCCTGGGAAGACAGCAATGAAAAGAACAGACATGGTTTCTGCCCTCATAGAACTTATCATCTACTGCAGAAAATAATACTGAACAAATAATGACAAGTAAGTTGAGTGTTATGAAAAGCAAAGCACAGGGAGCAGTGGGGTGCATAGCAGAAATGTCTTCCTTTCTTTAGGTTGCCTCTTTAAAAGTGAAAATACTCTGGGATAGCTGACTACTAATTGGTTGTAAATTATTCATTCCTTAATTTAAATTGCTAGAATCAATTGTATTTTCTCATGAGAGTAGGGATCAGGAGAGAATGAACAATAGAGTGTTTTGGGGTCAGGGAGATTGAAAATGAGGAAAATATTATATATGCTAAATTTCTTACTGGGAATTGTGGTCACCAGCTCAAATGCCAACAGTGAAGAAATAGATACAACAAATGAAGGAAGCTGGCTGAAGTTTAGACAAGACGGTGCAGGAGTATGTGCGGTCAATATTACTAGATCTTCCAACTTGAAGAGAAGTCAGAAGTCCAGATCGTTGTGTAAAATTTCCCAATTTTAAAATGTTGGCAGTTAATTCAGAATATGTTTAACCATTTTTAAGATTTTGTACTAAGTAAAATATATCTGTAGCCAAGATGTGAGCTGGGGTCACCACTTTGCAACTTCTGTTCTATATTATAGTTGAGAGATTTGTGAAATGAAAGAAGTAAGGAATGGAAATGAAAGGATGGTTTTGAAGATAGCAAGGAAAAAAAAAGTGATGAGTTGGCAATGGTCTACGAAGCTTCCAAAATCACATAGAAGAATATTAACTGAACAGTTTTCTTGAGCAAAGACCTCTCAGGAAATGCAGATTTGCTAAAGAGATGCTAAAGGAAATATTATATCCCATAGTCACTACTATTCTTATTTGTGTGTTTACAATTTCATTGCTTCTTATTATGGTGTTATTATATGTGTAGATTTATCAGGAAAACAGGAGCACACAGATATTATGGTTGTTATGGACCGAACTGTAAGAAAACATCTCTCAGTTGTTTAAGCCACCCGGTATGTGGTATTTTGTTATGGCAGCTGTAGCAAACTAATACAATAACAAAAAGCCATTTGTTATAGTGATCAGATCTTACATCCACCTGAACCACTAATGAGGGTGAACAGTCAGAGAATGTGGGAAAATCTGAGAAACTGAGCACAAGTGACTGCCAAGGTTGTACCACGAAAGATTTAATGGAGATTGTTGTGGAAATTGCCATCCCTGCAAAAGCTGTTCCCTTAAGTGGAAACTGCTACTTCTACTAAGCACTTGGTGATGGGCTTGAGCCTGCTGTTGACTGGTAAGGGCATTAGTTGGAAAGATGAACTAGGAATGGAACAGAAGAGCAGGGACAAGGTAGGGCTCTCTAAACTTGTCTATATCTATCCATCACTATATCTCACTTTGACAAATTTCCTAGTGTTTCACTTCTGCCTCCCAAATATTATACAGCCAACTCAAATGCAGAACCATAGAGAGGAGCGGATTCTTGAAAACACAGCTCCCAATTTCATTTGGGAGGATTGGCGCCAAGTGGCTAATACACTTACATGCACAGAACATATCATTAACAATATATTATTTAGTTTCATTTTTCAACGTATAAGCAGTAACATACTGTATGCACTGATCTATGACTTGGTCTTTTCATTGAACATTAGGAATCTGAAATCATCCATGTTTATGAGTGCTGCCAGAGTTGCTTTCTTTTCATTCATATGTATTTAGTATGCCATAATTTACCCATTCTCCTGCTGATGTATATTTGGGTTGTTTCTCCTCTCTGGCTACTGCGAAGAGTAGTTAAACAATCCTGTACCTGTCTCCTGGCACTCACATTCAAGAATCTTTCTATGGTATAGACATAGGAGTGGGATTCCTAGGTATGGGCATTTTTGAATTTGCAAGATAATGCCAAATTAATTTTCTAAAGTAGCTTTCCCGTTTTGAATCGCAACAGAAGTATATGAGTTCCCATTACTTCATATCTTGAAAACCACTTGGAAGACTCAGGCTTTTAATTTTTGAAATTTGGAAGGCATAAAACTGCATTTCATATGGCTTTAATTTTCAATTCCTTGATTACTAATGAAAATTAGTATCTATTAATACGATTTTCGAGCTTTGTTTTATGTGAAATTCAATTCCTATAGTTAGTCCATTTTTCTATTGAGTCATTCGTGTTTTTCTCTATATTAAATCATAGGGGTTATTTATTATGCCTATCAATCCTTTTGCAGTTATATGTGTTGAAAATATATTCCTTAAATGTTTGGCTTGTCTTTAAACATTCTGTTTTTTGATGAACAGATATCTTAAGTTTAATGCAATCAAATGCATCTGTCTTTTCCTTTACTGAATTTGCATTTTGTATATTTGTAAAGCAATTCATTTTTATCTGAGATCGTGAAGATAGTCTTCCATACATTCTCCTAAGAAAGAAGAAGGCTCATCCAATTTAGGCCTAACATCTTGTTCCTCAAAACACTGCCATATTAGGTTTTTGTTTTATGGCAGCATCCCATGTCCATGTTACAAATATCTTCCAGTTAGTATGGCTGTGTGACAAATGAGCCCAACATTTATGATGTAAAACAATCATTTATCATGACTCATCGATTTCATGGGTCAGGAATTCAGACAGGGGAAAAGTGGGAATGTCTTTTCTCTGCTCCATTGTACTTGAGGCCCCAGCTGGAAGACAACACCACTGGATCTAGAATTTTCTACACTGTGCTCCAAATAAAATTAGCCACTCATTGCCCGGGGACGTATTTCTGCAACATGGAGGTAGGGGAATGGTTGTGAGGGGAGCACCTCCAGATTAAAACACCATAAACTTCCACTGTTCTCATCAAGATTCAATAAATTTTCTTGAATAAACACTTCTCAAATTGTTAAAAGCCTGAGTCTTTGAATTTTTTAAAAATAATTTTGCCCATTTTCATTGTTGCTTTCTCAGGATAGGATTTGCCAAGCTCCTCACTCAGCCATTCTGGAAGTTTCTTTCCCCTCTAGTTTCTTCACCTTCATTTTTGAAAGCTATTTTTGCTGAGTAAAGAAATTGTGCTCCACGGTGTTCTAGCTTCATTATTTTCCATAAGAAATGTACTGTATTCTTATGTTTGTTCAGGTATAGATAATAAGATTTGTCTTTCCTCTAAAACCTTTTAAGATCTTCTATTGATGGTTTTAAGTAATTGGATTATAACATATCTTAGAGTCATTTTCTTCATTTTTCTTGTGCTTAGAGTTCATTGAGTTTCTTTAAACTGTAAAGTGAATTATTTTCATCAAATTTTGAAAATAGCCATTGCTTCCTCAAATATTCTTTATATTTTCTCATTTTTTCCTCTCCTTCAGGGACTCCCCACAGAGCTTGATTTTCTTTTTTACAGTGTACTTGTGCCCTATTCACTTTTCCTCTCTGCTTCATTTCAGATAGTTTCTACTGTAGCATTCACATTCACTAATCATTTATTCTGCAATGTCTGCTCTGCTGTAAATACCATTCAGTATATTTTTTTATCTTAGATATTGGGATTTTTATCTGTAGGAATTCTATTAGGACCTATTTATATCTTCCATGTCTTTGTGTAACACAGTATATTCAATTTTCCCCTAGCTTCTTGCAAATATGGAATACTGTAATAATGACTATTTTAATGTCCTTGAGTACTAAATCTATAATATTTCAGTTCAGGGTCATTTATGACTGATATATGTTTCTTGTCATTATGTTACTATGTTCTTTATTCTTTGCATGCCTCTTAATTTTGATTAGATAACAGGCATTGTGAATTTTATCTTGTTTACTGATGGATATGTTCACATTATTAAAAATATTCTTGAGCTTTGTTCTGGGACATACTGAGTTACATGGAAAAAGTTTGATCCTTTTGGATATTAGTTTTACCTTTATTAGGTGATACTAGGGCAGTGTTTAATCTAGTGTTTAACTTTTCCTGCTAATGAGGTAAAAACTTCTGAGTATGCTACCCAGTGCTCTAAATTATGAGATTATTCACTTTGTATGCTGGGAACAGGCTTTATGCCTAGACTTCTATAAGCTCTAGGAATTGTTTCCTGTAATTTTTCTCTGTGATTCTTTCCATAGTCTCAGGTAGATATCTCAGACATATGCACTCATCAGTACTCAGATAAATACTCTAGGATATTGCTTTACAGATCTCCAAGTTCTCTCTTTGTGCAGTTCTCTCTTCATCACTATGTTTCACTTTGAACTTTAGTGACTCTGGCCTCCCCAGACTTCCAGCTCTATCTCCTCAACTCAGGGAGACTGTGCTATTCCACCTGAGCCCCACTTCCCCATCCTATGCTATAGCCTGGGGATTTATTCCAGGAAGTACTTATGTTACCGAGTCCGAGCTCCTACTGCTTGCCACATGACAGGCCAATAAATTGAGAGACAAGTTGTAACAAGGAAAAGCAACTTTACTTGGAAAGGCAGCAGACCAAGAATATGGTGGACTAGTGTCCCAAAGAACCATTTTCCCAGGTTTGGATGCTGGTTTCTTTTATAGAGCAAAGAGCGGGGAGGTGAGGAGGTAAAGTAAAAATGGTGGTAAGTTGTTGTAAATATTTCCTGATTCTGGCCACAGTCCATAGGGGATGTGTTAATTTCTTCTTTCCTCCAGCCATTCACAGGTGGGCTTGGTCAGGATGTTTCCTGTGAGCTTAAACAAAGGTATTTTAACTTAACACTCAGGCATGGGAGGCAGGGTTCCTGGAGATGGGCCATTATGTATACTTTAAGCTATAGGCAACATCATTTTAGTGATTAATTTGTAGCAAAAGCAATAGAATACAAAGGTTAAAGTAAAAGAAACAGGTCCGGTATGGAGTCAGATTTGTTCTTCCCTATTACACTTAGGCAATATTATAGAACAAATTATTTGTTCCCTGAATCTTGAGGATCACTGTTCACCATTGCCCAATATCCAGTGTTTGGAAAACTAATTTTAATATGCTTTGGGTGGTTTATTTGTTGTTTCAGGTAGTAAGGTAATGATAAAGGTAACTCTTATATTTGCCCATATATTTTGATCTGGTGTAATTTTTTTCCTTTGACCTGAAGAACTTCCTTAAACTATTTTTTGTAACATTTATACTGAATTATCTGGGTTTTTTTTTTTACTTTTTTTTTTTTCTTTTAGTTTTATTTTGCCTGTTTTTTTGAGAGTATTTTCACTGGCATAGAATTCTAGGCTAACATATTTGTTTTTTCTTTCAGCACTTATACCAAAAGTCTCACTGTCTTCTGGCATGTATTTTTTTCCTAATAAAATATCTGCAGTCTTTAAAAAAATTTTCTTTCTGTATTGTGCATCTTTTCTTTGGTTGATTAAATGATTTTCTCTTTGCTACTGGTTTTCAGTTGTTTGATCAGGATATGTTTCTTTTGTTTGTTTTCTGTTTTTTTCTACTTGATGCTTGCTGAGAATCTTAGATGTGTGTTTTTACTTTTCATCAAACTTGGAAAATTGCAGCCATTCTTTTTTTTTTTTTTGCTCTCTTTCACTTCTGATATTCCAGTTATACATATGTTAGCCAGATTTCCTGATATTCTGCTAACTTTGTTCATTATTATCTCTCACTGTAGCTAAGTTTGGATAGTTTCTATTTCTGGGTATTAAAGAGTCTATCCTTTATTCCTCAATATTTAGCTTGCTGCTTTTCTCAACCAGTGAATTTTTTATTCTAAATAATATATCATTCAGCTCTAGAAAATCTGTTCATAGCACTGATTTCTCTCCTAATTATTTTCATGTGTTTCCTTAATTCCTTGGACGTATTTATAACATCCGTTTAAAATGTTTGTCTGTAAATTCTATCATCTCTCTAATTTCTGGGTCTTCTCTGACTGACTTATTTCCATTCAAGTTATAGGTCACATTTTCCTTCTTCACATGTCTATTAATATGGATTGGCTGCTTGAACAGGGTGAAGTTTACATTGCCAAGTACTGGAATTTGTTATCTTGCCTTATTCAGTGTTGGATTGTGTTATGACGCATTAAATGTACTTTTGGATCAGCTTGATTCTTTTGAAGCCTGTTTTAGGCTTTGTGGCATGAGTCTAGAGTGACATTTACTCTAGGGCTAGTTTAGTTGTATTGCTAAGGTGTGACTCTTATGGGATTCTACTGCATTATTTAGGTGCACGACAACAACACTTCATCCTGGTTGCTTAGAATTAGAATCTCTCACAGCCCTGGGAAAGCTCTGGAAATTGTCCATTTTAGAGCTATCTTATTTTCCTTTACCAGGGTTTTCACCTTCCTCATGGATGTCTTGATATTCTACAACAAACTCAAGGGGTCACCTATGAATATTCTAGAACTTTTTTTTGAATAGTTTTCTCTTGTTCACCAATTTTAGACACCTCAGCCTTTGCAAATGCCAGTATCTATCTTCTCAAATTAATAAGATCTCTTTTCTCTGCTCAGGTTTCCCTCCTCATACTTTTGGTCCAGAAAGTGTCTCCAGGAAGGGAGCCAAGGGGATTACAGAAATCATCTCATTGTTTTCCCTTCTATCTGGGACCACAGTCATTCACTTTCTATTGTCTAATATCTGTGAACAGTTTTATAATGTTTTGCCCAATTTTCTAGTTTTTTAGGAGGGACTACTCCATGTTATTTCATCATGCTAGAAGCAGAAAATGAAACTTAATCTTAAAGTTTCTCTTATGAGTTGTTTCATTTTAAATTGTATTTTCTAATTTTTTTATTTTGGTATATAGAAATGAAATTTAGTGTTTTACTATTACATCCAGCAACCTTATTTTCCTAATATAGTTCTGATAATTTATCTGTGGTTACTTCAGTTTTCTACATAGACCATTTTTATTACGTGTAAATAAATTTTTGTTTCAAGCTTTCCAAAACTTACACTTTTTGGGTTTTTTATTGTTTCCTCACTGCTAGGATCTCTGGCCCACAGTTAATAGAAACTCTGGTAGTGAGTTATACTATCCTGTTCCTGATCTTAAAGCAAATACTACCAGCATTTCACCATAATGTCTGACCTGTTGTATAGGTTTTTCTTAAATACTTTATATTAGATTGAGGAAATTTGCTTTTATTCCTTTGTATTTCTCAAGTGTGAATAATATGGCTCCTCAAATCACCAGGGGTCAGAAATAAGCTAAAAACCATTGATCAGCATGTAAAGACTGAGGTAAGAACTCTTAATTATACTTACAGTTAACCAAGGCAAGAAAGTTTCAATGAATCAATGGTAGATGTACCTAACATCAGTGTTCCTAATTCATCAAAGCTTGAGCCTGATACTGAATTTAGTTCCCAACAGAGTTATTTATGTACCTCCAGATTAGATGGGAAGTAGTATCAGTATAGGGGTGTTACTAACTCCCAAGAAGTAGTCATTGTTGCCTAAGAGAGTAGTGTCTGTAGGTGAGTTGTGATATAATCAAATAAAATCTTTCCATTTTAGATTGCTAGAGAGAATGAGTTCAATTATTGACTTTATTTGCCAGCTGGACAAACTGAACTATTGTGGTAATGCTGGAAGTTGATGTCATTCATTGTTCTTTCAGAAAATATTTGCCCTGCCAGATAATATACTGGGAACCGAGAAACCACAGGAGAATTAGTTTCACATGGGCCCTATCCTCAGAGTTTGATGTCTAACAGACTCATGGGGTATTTGTGTCTACAGTTTTCTTTCAGAATGGCTCCATGTCCTTTTGGTAGCACTTTACTCCCGTTCAGATGCCCAGTACTTTCGTGGTGTACCACCTGCCAGCCTAAATATAAGGCTGTCCCGCTTTCTACCCCCTACACACACAAAAAAATATGATATAATCTTTTTGCAGAGGTTCCCCAAATTTCTCTGTTCACAGATCTTTTAATGTCTCAGTAATAGTATTCATTGTGCCCCCAGTCCAAAAGACTATTTCAATATATTAAATAGTTAATTGCAAACAAATTAGTAAGTATGTATGTCCTACTAACCTAGTGGCTAATTAAAAAATTATACACATAAATTGGAAGAAAAAATATTTTAATTTTATTCTCAAATAATCATAATTACTTACTAATGGGATACATGTGCCTGTACAACTTCTTAAATTTTTGGAATCAAATTGGACATCACCATTTCCTGTTCCACAATGGTTTTTACATGGCATTTGCTTTTTAAATACAGGAATTGCCCAAATTCCAATTTAGCAAACGCATGATGTTGTCAAAAATAGTATAGTACAGTCTAGTGTTCAGACTGTGAAATATCTTGAGCTAATAGTCCATGTGGTGTCATAAGTCAAATATCATACTCTTCCCCTTTAAATTTTAAAATATCCCACAGCACCCCTGTGAAGTTCACTGTGTCTTCCTGGGGTACCTTGGTGCACAGTTTGGGAACCATATTCTGTGTCCTTTGCTCTCTGTTAGATTAGTGTTATATGAGTGTTCCTTAATTTGATGAACACCAACTTGGTAATGGATGTCAATGGCTTAATATAGTACCATTCCTGGGTAAAATTCTGGCTTTAAAAGCAGCTTTCCTCACCGTATTCAAAGTTAAAAAATCATATATACATCCAAGAATTGTACTTGGGTGGTAAGGAGACAATTTTAGACTTGGAGGGAACATTTCTGGACTCCCTCATTTACACCAGCTAGAAGACTGCCTATTTCATCCTTCAAAAGGACCAATTCTGTCCAGACTCCTATAAGCACCAGAGAACATCCATATTTCCTGTAAGGATTGTTTAATGTTGGGGCCAGACTGCTGTGTTCAAATCATGAGTCTGTCAGTTGCTAACTCTGTGACATTGCAAGTTACTTAACTTCCTTGTACTTTAATTTCCCCATTTTTAATACAAAGACAAAAATAGCACTTATTGAATAACCCAGGGAAAGAGATTAAATTAGATAATGTGTGTAGAGCATTTAAAACAGTGCTTGTCCTATTTACAAGAGCCAAAACTTGGAAGCAACCTAAATGTCCATCAACAGATGAATGGATAAAGAAGATATGGTACATATGCACAATGGAATACTATTCAGCCATAAAAGAGAATGAAATAATGATATTTGCAGCAACATGGATGGACCTAGAGATTATCATACTAAGTGAAGTAAGTCAGAATGCGAAAGACAAATACCATATGATATCACTTATATGTGGAATCTAAAATATGACACAAATGAACGTATTTACCAAACAGAAACAGACTCACAGACATAGAAAACAAACTTCTGGTTACCAAAGGGGAAAAGGGGGTGGGGAAGAATAGGAGTTTGGGATTAGCAGATACAAACTACTATATATAAAATAGATAAACAACAAGGTCCTACTGTATAGCACAGGGAACTATATTCAATGGAAAAGAATATGAAAAAATGTGTATTTTATATATATATATATATATATATATATATATATATATATATATATATATATATATATATAAATGAATCACTTTGCTGTACACCGGGAATTAACACAACATTGTAAATCAGCTATACTTCAATAAAAAAAAATTAAAACAGTGCTTGTTGCAGATTAAGTGCTTGATAAGTGTCAATCATTATTATAGGCAGAAATAATAGGTATCAGTGGTCTCCTATGAATGAAAGCATATGAATGAGTGGATCTATGTCCTCTATCATTTGCCTAGACCCACTAAGAGAGTTATAGGACAGTGGGGAAGCCATAGTCTTCACCTATAATACAGTGATCCTAGCAAGTGGTTATGGTTATGTGGGTTGCCCTGATTTTTCTGGCTATATATACTGACCAAATTGTTGACAATGTCAATTCCTTTGGAGTTAAGGAGACGGTACTATAAGGCATAGACACCAGTGCTTGAAAAGCAGCAGTATTTGGTTTCAAATTTAAAGCTGGGGGTGGGGGGAGAGAAAGGGCTTATTAAGGGCTGATTAGCATTCAGTGGAAAATAATAGTTGAGGAGAAGGTAAAAATCTAATTGCTCTATCTTTAGGTCCTTCTTCCAGGTTACATTAAAACTACAAACCGAAGGGAAGCAAAAAAACAAGAGCAACTTTGTAACTTGAAAGTCTTGAGTGACATGGTATTTCTATTTTATAATACCCTGGAGTACAGAGAATCATAAAATTTCCATCCACGGATATTGGTTTATTCAAAATAACACACCACGCAAGACAACTGATAATCCCTAGCTTCCTGGATATTTCATTGCATTTTTTAAAGAAAATGCCAACAATACAGCCAATTCAAAGTCTTTTTCTCTAGGAGTCTCTAGAGAAGGATTCACATCTTGTTGAAAAAGAGGTAAGACACCAAAAGAAGGATTCATAAGGAAAGAGCTTAGTAAAGATCTTTTGTAGTTCCCCCCCAAGTATATATTGAATGTACTCCTTTTGCTGCCAATAGGATCCATCCTATACAAATCATGTGTGCAAGTTTACGGATGTACGTAGTTATGACTAAGAAGCAAGATAATAATTGAACAGGAGCAAAGTAGAGGGGGAAAATATAATAGGAATCTGATGTGTGGGACAAAACCAGTGAGTCAGGAAATGGTGGGGAACCAGGAAAAAGTGGGTTAAGCCTTCTTCAAAGCTTATTTGGAAAGAGGTGAAGCATAACTAGGAAAATAACACCAACTGAGGCTGGACAGCACAGGAAGCCAGTTTGGCAGCTGAAAGAGATGGAGGCCTAATAGTTATTTCAAGGAGATTTCTATGAGGGTAGAGGAAATCACTGTTGTTGCCAAGAAGCTGACTGGGGCATGACCTTGAGTATCCAACCAAAACAAACTGGATTCTTCAGGATTCAGAAACTAAGCATAATCACGGGCAGTAATAGTTACCGTCATGAAATTTCAAAACTGGTAGAAGACTGAAGTAAGTCAGACAGCGAAAGACAAATATCATATGATATCACTTATATGTGGAATCTAAAAAGAATGGTACAAATGAGCTTATTTATAAAACACAAATAGAGTCACAGATGTAGAAAACAAACTTATGGTTACCGGGGGGAAGGATAAGTTGGGAGATTGGGATTGACATACACACACTACTATAAATAAAATAGATAACTAATAAGGACCTACTCTATAGCACAGGGAATTCTACTCAATACTCTGTAATGATCTTTATAGGAAAAGAATCTAAAAAAGAGTAGATATATGTATATGTATAACTGATTCACTTTGCTGTATATCTGAAACTAAACCAACATTGTAAATCAACTACACTCCAATAAAAATTGTAAAAAAAAAAAAAAAAAAAAAAGGAATGCTTTCGTCACTACCTCATTTTGTATATAAGGGAATGGATGCTCAGGGGGTGGAAAAGACTTGCTCCAGGATCACATGGTGAGTTAGTGTCAGAGTCAGGGCTCCTAACGTCTGCTTTATGCTGTTTCTTATCATAGAACCATCTTCAGAAGCAGGGAATTGAACAGGCACTATCACAGACACTGTAGCCAACTTTCTCTCTGTTGTCTATTTAGCATGTCTTTAACCTAGGCTTGTAATCTTTATGTAGAAATGCAGTTGACTATACAGATCATCACTCATAAGGAATATTTCCAGAACTCAACCAGAAGAGTAAATGTCTTATTTTTCTTTAATCCTTTAATATTACCAGAGAATATTTCAGGGAAACTATTAGGAGAAAGAAAAAGTTATCTTCAAAACATTCCAGTTTCAATCATGTCTGTCAAGAAAAAATAAGCACAGGGAAATATCCCCAGCCTTCTTAAAGTTTTGCCCTACTGCCAAAAATTGTTATATCACTTTGGGTCAAGGCATTTTGAGAGCAATGTATTGGCAAAAATGCACTTAGAAAAATGTTTGAGGAAAAGGTTAATTGCAAGAGTTGTCAGTTTGGGGAAGAAAGGGGCCGAAAACAGGAGAGATCAAAGAAGACAAATGTCTGAGGTGTGGTTAAGTTCTCTGGATGCATCCTGAAGGCAATGAGGACTTCATGGTGATAGAAGGGTAACAGAAGTGCAGAGGTTGTTAATTTCACACTTTTGTTTCTGGGGAAAGACAAAAACATTCCTCATTGTCTCTGTTTTTTTTTTTTAATAGATCTTTATTGGCGTATAATTGCTTTACAATGGTGTGTTAGTTTCTACTTTATAACAAAGTGAATCAGCTATACATATACATACATCCCCATATCTCCTCCCTTTTCCATCTCCCTCCCACCCTCCCTATCCCACCCTCTAGGTGGTCACAAAGCACTGAGCTGATCTCCCAGTGCTATGTGGCTGCTTCCCACTAGCTGTCTATTTTACATTTGGTAGTATATATAAGTCCATGCCGCTCTCTCACTTCGTCCCAGCTTACCCTTTCCCCTCCCCGAGTCCTCAGATCCATCCTCTACACCTGCATCTTTATTCCTATCATGCCCCTAGGTTCTTCAGAACCTTTTCTTTTTTTTTTAGATTCCATATATAAGTGTTAGCATATGGTATTTGTTTTTCTCTTTCTGACTTACTTCACTCTGTATGACAGTCTCTAGGTCCATCCACCTCACTACAAATAACTCAATTTTGTTTCTTTTTATGGCTAAGTAATATCCCATTGTATATATGTGTCATATCTTCTTTATCCATTCATCTGCCGATGGACACTTAGGTTGCTTCCATGTCCTGGCTATCGTAAATAGAGCTGCAATGAACATTGTGGTACATGACTCTTTTTGAATTATGGTTTTCTCAGGGTATATGCCCAGTAGAGGGATTGCTGGGTCATATGGTAGTTCTATTTTTAGTTTTTTAAGGAAACTCCATACTGTTCTCCATAGTGGCTGTATCAATTTACATTCCCACCAACAGTGCAGGAGTGTTCCTTTTTCACCACACCCTTTCCAGCATTTATTGTTTCTAGATTTTTTGATAATGTCCATTCTGACCAGTGTGAGGTGATACCTCACTGTAGTTTTGATTTGCATTTCTCTAATGATTAGTGATGTTGAGCATCCTTTCATGTGTTTGTTGGCAATCTGTGTATCTTCTTTGGAGAAATGTCTATTCAGGTCTTCTGCCCATTTATGGATTGGGCTGTTGTTTGTTTGATATTGAGCTGCATGAACTGTTTGTAAATTTTGGAGATTAATCCTTTGTCAGTTGCTTCATTTGCAAATACTTTCTTCCATTCTGAGGGTTGTCTTTTGGTCTTGTTTATGGTTTCCTTTGCTGTGAAAAAGCTTTGAAGTTTCAATAGGTCCCATTTGTTTATTTTTGTTTTTATTTTCATTTCTCTAGGAGGTGGGTCAAAAGGGGTCTTGCTGTGATTTATGTCATAGAGTGTTCTGCCCGTGTTTTCCTCTAAGAGTTTTATAGTGTCTGGTCTTACATTTAGGTCTTTAATCCATTTGGATTTATTTTTGTGTATGGTGTTAGGGAGTGTTCTAATTTCATTCTTTTACATGTAGTTGTCCAGTTTTTCCAGCACCACTTATTGAAGAGGCTGTCTTTTCTCCATTGTATGTTCTTGCCTCCTTTGCCATAAATTAGGTGACCGTATGTGCAAAGGTTTATCTCTGGGGTTTCTATCCTGTTCCATTGATCTATATTTCTGTTTTTGTGCCAGTACCATACTGTCTTGATTACTGTAGCTTTCTAGTATAGCCTGAAGTCAGGGAGCCTGATTCCTTAAGCTCAACAGAACAGAAGGGGTCCAGGCGTGCCTCCACCTCTGGTCTCAGAGGGCAGGGAATCCCACCTGGGACCCCAGAAGGCTTCCTGGGCTCGAGTGGGTGGGGCAAATGCCCTCTGCTCCTCCAGTTGCAGAGGGTCCCTCTCGTCTGCCTCTCCTGATCTCCCCGGTCTCCCTTCTATGCCCCCAGGACTCACGTGGCCTGGAGAGGGCTTTGAAGGGCGGGAGATCAGCCTGGAAGCTCAGCAGACACCCTGTGCCCAAGTGGTCAGGGCAAAAGTCCTCTGCTCCTTTCCTGCTCCTCTGGTCCTGGAGGGCCCCTCCCGCCTGCCTCTCCTGGCCTCTCTCCTATGCCCCCAGGACCAATTCAGCCCGGAGGGAACCTCTGAGGACATAGGACCCGTCCCAAGGGCTGGGCAGACTTCCCCAGCCAACTGGGCAGAGGAAAAGCTGTGCCCCCTCCCCCCTGATCTGAGCACCTGAGGGTCCCTGCAAGCATGGGAACACCCCCCCGCCAGCCACCCTTCAGGGGCACTGGTCCTATCCGGCCTCCACTTCTCCTCTCCCCTTAGTCCCCACACGTTCTACCTGTTTGCTTGGGAGTTCTTCCCGTCTCCTTGGGTGTCGGGGTCCCCACACCAGCATCCGGCAGGTGCCCTAATTTGGGGAAATGCGAACTCTGCGTCTTCCCACACCACCATCTTGACTCCACCCTCTTGGCTTTGTTTTAAGGCTATTGTATCTATAACTTGATTAATGAATCCAGGACAAATAATTTTAAATCAAATTTTTTCTTAAACAAAAAATTTTTTTCTTAGTCAACATTTTGAGAAAAAATGCCCAATATTTCCAAGAAACATTAAAAATACCACAGTTTATATATTATAGGCATAACTGACAGCCATTTCTCCCTCGATACCTTGAACAACCTATCGCTATTTTTCGTGAAGAAAGCTGAGAAGATGCCATGCTAAAAAGCATCAGCAGAAAATTACAAGCCAACAGCAAAGTTATATGTTCTATTGACCTACCTGTGTTCCAGATCATTAAATGAACCTACTGACGACCACCCAATGGAGTGTTTTCAATTTTCCATGTGAGCATCAACTAGCTCCATTAGAATGAAAGCCATTTTATGGAAGATGCCTGACCCCCCTAATAAGGACATCACTGAAAAGGAGGCAGAGCAGAGCATGGAAAAGAATCTCTTATATAAATTAGATAACTAATAAGGGCTTACTCTATAGCACAGGGAACTCTACTCAATACTCTGTAATGTCCTATATGGGAAAAGAATCTAAAAAAGAGTGAATATATGTATATGTATAACTGATTCACTTTGCTGTACAGCAGAAACTAACACAACATTGTAAATCAACTATACTCCAATAAAAATTTGAACAAAAAAGAATCTTTGACAAAAAGGAAACTAACCATCTAGACTGCCTTCTTATAAATGTTTAAAAAAGATATAAGTTTGTGTATACTGTTCTATAGTTGGACCAAACTGATGGTGATCTCAGGGACCGTCCTTTGTGATTAGCCCTTCTTTGAGTATTTATAATAAGGTGTGGCACTAGAGTCACAAAGCCTACCATCTGACTGACTGCATGATACCAAGAGTTTGTTGAGGACTGTCCAGTGTGCCAAGCACAATGCTAAGCATTTTACACGTATCATCTCATTTCATCAGCCCTACAGCCATGGGATACAGCTGTGTGATACTTTATATTTGTCTCTGTATTACTGATAAAGAAACTAAGGTGAAGTAATTTGTTCCAGGTCACACAACAAAACAGTGGTAGGGCAGGGATTCATACCCAGCAAGTCTGATTCCAGAGCGTATTCCCCTGGGTTCTAATCTAACTCTAGTAGAATATATAACCAAATAAGTCAATTTGTTTGATTGGATTTGAATGTATACATCATTTTTTTAGATATATAAAATGTAGGAGCATAGAACTTAGAAATGATTGAGTCCACCTCTACACTCTGATCTTTTACAAGTAGGGAAACTGAGACATGGAGAGGAAAAACGGTTAAATTCAAGCGAGGAAATATTTGATGTTTGCTATGGTCTGAATGTTTGTGTTCCCCAGAATTCATATGTTGAAATCCTAATGCCCCATATGATGGTATGGGAAAATGGGGCCTCTGGGAGGTGCCTAAGTCATGAAGGTGGAGTCTTTATGAATAGAATTAGTGCTCATATAAAAGAGACCCCACAGAACACCCTAGCCCCTTCTACCATGTGACAATATAATGAGGAGTTTGCGACCTGGAAGAGGGCCCTCATCCAATCATGCTGGTATCCTGATCTCAGACTTATAGCCTCCAGAATTGTGAGAAATAAATTTTTGTTGCTTATAAGCTACCTAGTCTGTGGTATTTTGTTATACCAGACAAAACAGACTAAGGCAATTGTGGAGCCAGGATTAGATCAGAGACTTATGACTCCTGAAGTTCTCTGTTTTCTATCGTGATTTCTTCCTTCTTCCTTTCCTCCTTTATTCTTTCCTTCCTTATTTCATGTGCTTTTTGAATTTGTGTAAACCTGCAGCATGCCTAAATGGCTGTGCTGTATATGTTAAAATTCCTTTTCTAAATATTGTCATTGTTTTAGATTGTCTAGGTCTGGGTAAAGTCATGTGATCCAACGTAAATGGAGGAGCAGGAATAATCAGTGTCCCTCAAAGAGCAGAAAATATATAGATCATTCTTATTAATGGGAAAAGCCACAATATTACAGAGGACAATAAAATACTGTTTTATTTTTCATTTTTAAGAAACCATCTTTTTCTTAATCAGCATTATTAAGAGATTATTTATTTACAAATTATGTACCCATTTTAAGATTACAGTTTGAGGTATATATATATATATATATTTCCACAATCAAGATATACAGTGTTTCCATAATCACAGATTGCCTTGTGCCCCTTCCCAGTCATTACCCTTCTCTGACTCCCAGCCCAGGTAATCACTGTTCTTTCTGTGACTGTAGATTAAACTTGGACTTTCCCAGTGTTTTATATAATATAGAATCATAGAATATATATTAGTTTTTATCTGGTTCCTTTCCCTTAGCATAATGCTTTCAAGATCCATTCATATTATTTTGTGTGTCAGTCACTCCTTTTTTTTCCTCAGTAGTATTCCATGTCATCTAGATCATTACTTGCCAATCCATTCACCAGTTGATGGATATTTGGCTGGTTCACAGATTTTGGCTAGGATGAGCAAAGATTCCATGAACATTCATGTTCAGGTCTTTGTGTGAATACATAGTTCATTGCTTTGGGGTAGATTCCTTAAGAGTAGAATTGCTGGGATGTACTTGTAAGGAGCTGTCAAACTGTTTTAAAAAGTGGTTGTATTACTTTATGCTCCCCGCCATCAGCATGGGAGTTCCATTTGCTCCATATTCTTCAGCACTTGTCATTGCCATTCCTTTTTTTGCTTTAGCTGTTATCATGAGTTTATCTTCCTATTATTGAGGTGTAAGATTATATGTGTTAGATACAGGTCTTTTGTCAGATGTAAGTATTGTGTTTTAGTGTTTATCTTTTCAATATGTGTTTTTTGAAAACCGAAAGTTTTGCATGTTGATGAAGTCCAATTTACCAAGTTATCTTTCAAAGTTCCTACATTTTGAATCCTGTTTAAGAAAACTTTTCCTACCCTAATAAGATTTTCTCCTATGTTTTCATCCAGAAGTTTTATAATTTGAGCTTTTACATTAAGGTTTAGGATACATTTGAGATAACTTTAGCATATGGTGTTAGGTAATCATTAAAGTTATTTTATTTTCATATGGATAGCCAATTGTTTCAGCACCAGTTATTAAAAAGACTTTCCTTCCCCTATTGATTTACCCTGGCACCTTTGTCAAAAATAAATTGACCATAAATGTGCTGAATTCTGTAGTCTATTACATTTATCCATATTTCTATTTTTATGCCAGTATCATTACTGTAACTTTCAGTAAATGCTGAAATTAAGCAGTGTAAGTTTTCCAACATTGCTTTTGATTCATCTCTTCTTTATTCCCTTTTCTATTTTCAGCCTTCATTTGGAATAACTAACTTACTTAGGATTCTATTCATCTCCACATTTGGCTTATTAACTAACCATCTGTGTTTTACTCTTTTAGTCATTGCTCTAAGTTTTACAACATATATCTTTCCCTTACCATTGTCTAACTTCAAATAATACTATGTTACTTCATGTCAAACATAAGAGCCTTTCAAAAGTAGGCTTCCATTTGCCCTCTTCCTTCCTAAGTACTAATGTGTTATTGCTGTCATACATCTCATTTCGTTATTTGTGATAAACCTCTCAATGTATTATTGTTATTATTTTTAAGGAATTATCTCTTAAAGAAGTCAAAAATGAAAAAAAACGCCTCTCATATTTACTCACATACTTCTTTTTTATGCTTTTCATTTTCTTCTGTATATCTGTGCTTCCATCTGGTATCATTTTCCTTCTGTGTGAAAAAGTTCCTTTAGCATATCTTATACTGCCAGTCCACTGAGACCAAATTTTTTCATTTTTGTTTTTATTTCACATTAGAAATATATTTTCTTTGTATATAGAATTTTAGATATCCTTTTTTTCCCTCATAGCATTTTAAAGGAGTGATTCTATTGTCTTACAGAGTTTCTGAAAAAAAAGTATGTTCAAAGTTTGATCATTGTTTTCTGTATGAAACATGCTTCTTACCTCTGGTTGATTATAAGATTTTCTCTTTAACATTGGTTTTCAGCAACTTGAATATGATGTACCTTTGACTGGTTTTCTTTATGTTTAATCTTATTGGCAGCCGTTTATTAGTCTTAGTAGATTTGTGGGTTCTTATTTCTCAAAAATTTGGAAAATTTTCAGCCATTATTCCTTCAAATATACTTCTACCCCACTCCTTCTGGCAATCCAATTATGTGTCTGTTAGAATATTTGATATTGTGTCATTTTTCACTGATGTTGCCTTGCTTTATAAGCACAGGTCACTATCCCCACCTCCCCTCCCAGGAGCCTGTGGAGCCCGCCACTGCCAGGGTCCTGTGATCCAGGGACAACTTCCCCGGAAGAACGCACGGCGCGCCTCAGGCTGGTGCAACGTCCTGCTGACCTCTGCCACCGCAGGCTCGCCCTGCATCGTGCCCCTCCCTCTCCCCAGCCTGAGTGAGCCAGAGCCCCCGAATCAGCGGCTCCTTTAACCCCGTCCTGTCTGAGTGAAGAACAGACGCCCTCAGGTGACCTACACGCAGAGGCGGGGCCAAATCCAAAGCTGAACCCCGGAAGCTGTGTGAACAAACAAGAGAAAGGGAAATTTCTCCCAGCAGCCTCAGAAGCAGTGGATTAAAGCTCCACAAGCAACTTGTACCCTGCATCTGTGGAATACCTGAATAGACAATGAATCACCCCAAATTGAGGAGGCAGACTTTGGGAGCAAGTTAGATTATTGTTTCCCCTTTTCTTCTTTTTGTGAGTGTGTATGTGTATGCTTCTGTGTGAGATTTTGTCTGTATAGCTTTGCTTTCAACATTTGTCCTAGGGTTCTGTCCGTGCATTCTTTTCTTTTTTTACTTTTTAAATTTTTTCTTAATACTTATTTTTTATTTTAATAACTTTATTTTATCTTATGTTATTTTATTTTACCCTCCTTCTTTCTATTTTTTCTCCCTTTTATTCTGAGCTGTGTGGAGGACAGTCTCTTGGTTCTCCAGCCAGGCATCAGGCCTGTGCCTCAGAGGTGGGAGAGCCAAGTTCAGGACACTGGTCCACAAGAGACCTCCCAGCTCCACGTAATAACAAACGGCAAAAATCTCCCAGAGATCTCCATCTCAGCACCAACACCCAGCTTCACTCAACGACCAGCAAGCTACAGTGCTGGGCACCCTATGCCAAACAACTAGCAAGACAGGAACACAACCCCACCCATTAGAAGAGAGGCTGCCTAATATCATCATAATTCCACAGACACCCCAAAACACACCACCAGTCGTGGACCTGCCCACCAGAAAGACAAGATCCAGCCTTATCCACCAGAACACAGGCACTAGTCCCCTCCACCAGGAAGCCTACACAACCCACTGAACCAACTTTAGCCACTGGGGACAGACACCAAAAACAATGGGAACTACGAACCTGCAGCCTGTGAAAAGGAGACCCCAAACTCAGTAAGATAAGCAAAATGAGAAGACAGAAAAACACACAGCAGGTGAAGGAGCAAGATCAAAACCCACCAGACCTAACAAATGAAGAGGAAGTAGGCAGTCTACTTGAAAAAGAATTCAGAATAATGATAGTAAAGATGATCCAAAATCTTGGAAAGAGAATAGAGAAAATGCAAGAAACATTTAACAAGGACCTAGAAGAACTAAAGATGAAACAAGCAATGATGAACAACACAATAAATGAAATTAAAAATACTCTAGAAGGGATCAATACCAGAATAACTGAGTCAGAAGAACGGATAAGTGACCTGGAAGATAAAATAGTAGAAATAACTACTGCAGAGCAGAATAAAGAAAAAAGAATGGAAAGAACTGAGGACAGTCTCAGAGACCTCTGGGAAAACAATAAATGCACCAACATTCGAATTATAGGGGTTCCAGAAGAAGAAGAGAAAAAGAAAGGAACTGAGAAAATATTTGAAGAGATTATAGTTGAAAACTTCCCTTATATGGGAAAGGAAATAGTTAATCAAGTCCAGGAAGCACAGAGAGTCCCATACAGGATAAATCCAAGGAGAAACATGCCAAGACACATATTAATCAAACTGTCAAAAATTAAATACAAAGAAAACATATTAAAAGCAACAAGGGAGAAACAACAAATAACACACAAGGGAATCCCCATAAGGTTAACAGCTGATCTTTCAGCAGAAACTCTGCAAGCCAGAAGGGACTGGCAGGACATATTTAAAGTGTTGAAGGAGAAAAACCTACAACCAAGATTACTCTACCCAGCAAGGATCTTATTCAGATTTGATGGAGAAATTAAAATCTTTACAGACAAGCAAAAGCTGAGAGAGTTCAGCACCACCAAACCAGCTTTACAACAAATGCTAAAGGAATTTCTCTAGGCAAGAAACACAAGAGAAGGAAAAGACCTACAATAACAAACCCAAAACAATTAAGAAAATGGGAATAGGAACATACATATTGATAATTACCTTAAATGTAAATGGATTACATGCTCCCATCAAAAGACACAGATTGGCTGAATGGATACATAAACAAGACCCATTTATATGCTATCTACAAGAGACCCACTTCAGACCTAGGGACACATACAGACTGAAAGTGAGGGGATGGAAAAAGATATTCCATGCAAATGGAAACCAAAAGAAAGCTGGAGTAGCAATTCTCATATCAGACAAAATAGACTTTAAAATAAAGACTATTACAAGAGACAAAGAAGGACACTACATAATGATCAAGGGATCGATCCAAAAAGAAGATATAACAATTGTAAATATTTATGCACCCAACATAGGAGCACCACAATACATAAGGCAAATGCTAACAGCCATAAAAGGGGAAATCAACAGTAACACATTCATAGCAGGGGACTTTAACACCCCACTTTCAACAATGGACAGATCATCCAAAATGAAAATAAATAAGGAAACACAAGCTTTAAATGATACATTAAACAAGATGGACTTAATTGATATTTATAGGACATTCCATCCAAAAACAACAAAATACACATTTTTCTCAAGTGCTCATGGAACATTCTCCAGGATAGATCATATCTTGGGTCACAAATATAGCCTTGGTATATTTAAGAAAATTGAAATCGTATCGAGTATCTTTTCCGACCACAACGCTATGAGACTAGATATCAATTACGGGAAAAGATCTGTAAAAAATACAAACACATGGAGGCTAAACAATACACTACTTAATAACGAAGTGATCACTGAAGAAATCAAAGAGGAAATCAAAAACTACCTCGGAACAAATGACAATGGAGACACGACGACCCAAAATCTATGGGGTGCAGCAAAAGCAGTTCTAAGAGGGAAGTTTATAGCAATACAATCCCACCTTATGAAACAGGAAACAGGGCTTCCATGGTGGTGCCGTGGTTAGGGGTCCGCCTGCCGATGCAGGGGATCGGGTTCGTGCCCCGGTCCGGTAAGATCCCACGTGCCGTGGAGAGGCTGGGCCCGTGAGCCATGGCCGCTGAGCCTTCACATCTGGAGACTGTTCTCCGCAACGGGAGAGGCCACAACAGTGACAGGCCCACGTACTGCAAAAAAAAAAAAAAAGGAAACATCTCAAATAAAAAAACCAAACCTTGCACCTAAAGCAATTAGAGAAAGAAGAACAAAAAAACCCCAAAGTTAGCAGAAGGAAAGAAATCATAAAGATCAGATCAGAAATAAATGAAAAAGGAATGAAGGAAATGATAGCAAAGATCAATAAAAGTAAAAGCTGGTTCTTTGAGAAGAGAAACAAAATTGATAAACCATTAGCCAGACTCATCATAAAAAAAAGGGAGAAGACTCAAATCAATAGAATTAGAAATGAAAAAGGAGAAGTAACAAGTGACACTGCAGAAATACAAAGGATCATGAGAGATTACTACAAGCAACTCTATGCCAATAAAATGGACAACCTGGAAGAAATAGACAAAGTCTTAGAAATGCACAATCTGCTGAGACTGAACCAGGAAGAAATAGAAAATATGAACAGACCAATCACAAGCACTGAAATTGAAACTGTGATTAAAAATCTTCCAACAAACAAAAGCCCAGGACCAGATGGCTTCACAGGCAAATTCTATCAAACATTTGGAGAAGAGCTAACACCTACCCTTCTCAAACTCTTCCAAAATATAGCAGAGGGAGGAACACTCCCAAACTCATTGTACGATGCCATCATCACCTTGATACCAAAACCAGACAAAGATGTCACAAAGAAAGAAAACTACAGGCCAATATCACTGATGAGCATAGATGCAAAAATCCTCAACAAAATACTAGCAAACAGAATCCAACAGCACATTAAAAGGATCATACACCATGATCAAGGGGGGTTTATTCCAGGAATGCAAGGATTCTTCAATATACGCAAATCAATCAATGTGATAAACCATATTAACAAATTGAAGGAGAAAAACCATATGATCATCTCAATAGATGCAGAGAAAGCTTTCGACAAAATTCAACACCCATTTATGATAAAAACCCTGCAGAAAGTAGGCATAGAGGGAACTTTCCTCAACATAATAAAGGCCATATATGACAAACCCACAGCCAACATCGTCCTCAATGGTGAAAAACTGAAAGCATTTCCACTAGGATCAGGAACAAGACAAGGTTGCCCACTCTCACCACCCTTATTCAACATAGTTTTGGAAGTTTTAGCCACAGCAATCAGAGAAGAAAAAGAAATAAAAGGAATCCAAATCGGAAAAGAAGAAGTAAAGCTGTCACTGTTTGCAGATAACATGATACTATACATAGAGAATCCTAAGGATGCTACCAGAAAACTACTAGAGCTAATCAATGAATTTGGTAAAGTAGCAGGATACAAAAATAATGTACAGAAATCTCTGGCATTCTTATACAGTAGTAATGAAAAATCTGAAAGCGAAACGAAGAAAACACTCCCATTTACCACTGCAACAAAAAGAATAAAATATCTAGGAATAAACTTACCTAAGGAGACAAAAGACCTGTATGCAGAAAATTATAAGACACTGATGAAAGAAATTAAAGATGATACAAATAGGTGGAGAGATATACCATATTCTTCTATTGGAAGAATCAACATTTTGAAAATGACTCTAGTACCCAAAGCAATCTACAGATTCAATGCAATCCCTATCAAACTACCACTGGCATTTTTCAGAGAACTAGAACAAAAAAATTTCACAATTTGTATGGAAACAGAAAAGACCCCAATTAGCCAAAGCAATCTTGAGAATGAAAAATGGAGCTGGAGGAATCAGGCTCCCAGTCTTCAGACTATACTACAAAGCTACAGTAATCAAGACACCATGGTCCTGGCACAAAACCGGAAAGATAGATCAATGGAACAGGATAGAAAGCCTAGAGATAAACCCACGCACGTATGGTCACCTTTTCTTTGAGAAAGGAGGCAAGAATATACAGTGGAGAAAAGACAGCCTCTTCAATAAGTGGTGCTAGGGACAGGTAATGGACATGTACATGTAAAAGTAGGAAATTAGAACACTCCCTAACACCACACACAAAAATAAACTCAAAACTGATAAAAGACCTAAATGTAAGGCCAGACACTATCAAACTCTTAGAGGAAAACATAGGCAGAACACTCTATGACATAAATCACAGCAAGATCCTTTTTGACCCACCTCCTAGAGAAATGGAAATAAAAACAAAAATAAACAAATGGGACCTAATGAAACTTAAAAGCTTTTGCACAGCATAGGAAACTATAAACAAGACGAAAAGACAACCCTCAGAATGGGAGAAAATATTTGCAAATGAAGCAACTGACAAAGGATTAATCTCCAAAATTTACAAGCAGCTCATGCAGCTCAATTTCAAAAAAACAAACAACCCAATCCAAAAATGGGCAGAAGACCTAAATAGACATTTCTCCAAACATATACAGATTGCAGCAAACACATGAAAGAATGCTCAACATCATTAATCATTAGAGAAATGCAAATCAAAACTATAATGAGACATCATCTCACACCGGTCATAATGGCCATCATCAAAAAATCTACAAACAATAAATGCTGGAGAGGGTGTGGAGAAAAGGGAACACTCTTGCACTGTTGGTGGGAATGTAAATTGATACAGCCACTATGGAGAACAGTATGGAGGTTCCTTAAAAAACTACAAACTGATCCAATTTCAGCCACTTAGCCAAGCTGTTCCACTCACCTTTAACATCTCTACAACCAAAGGGATCAGTGCTTAATTAGTATTGTTAATGACGAGGCATCATGGAATCACTGGTACTGTACAATTTTTAAAATTCGTATTTTCCTGATGCCTCAGCATCTTCACAGTCTGTGAACACCTTGCCTGGGCAAGGTGCACCAGTGTGATAAGGCTGGTCCCCGTCTCCGGTCACCAGTCTTGCCTTCCCCTGACTGTGACATATTGGCATTCAAAGGCATTCTCCTACATCCTTTAGTTGTGTATTCCACCCTGACCCTCAATAAAGGGACTTGCTCATGGGCACTCTCTCTAGGCTCTCCACCTGCTTGGTTGAGCCTGCTCCCTTGGAGCTCCTCTCATATGGCCACCTGTTTGGCATACTGTGCCTCTCACCTTTAGGAGCTGTGTGTATAATAAATCTCTCAGTTTCATGCACCTCTCCGTGGTGTTATGCTGTGTGTCTGCCTCTGATCATCAACAATTCCTATTTTAAGTAACAAAAACAAAACTAAACTAGAAATGGACCAATTCTTAGAAAGACACAAGCTCCTGCAACTTACTCAAGAAGATACAGGATGCTGCTTCAATCTGCATCTATCTGATCTATTGATACATGCTATAACAAGGGTTTAAACAAAGTGCTTGGGGGGTGGTATTTACAAAAGCGTAGTTAATTTCAGCTGAGAGAATTGGCGTGAGTTTAATAATGTGGAGCTGAGGGGAGCTGCAGTGAATAAAATGAATTTTGTTAGGTGGGAAATGTATTTCAGGTACTGCGAGTAGCCATGAGTAAAGCCATGGAGATGGGAGCATATATTGCACGCTTGTTAAACTTTGAGGGCAGTGTGGCTGGGGCTTGAATGTATAGAGGGCTGCAGTTGGAGATGAGATTTTTTTAAAAGTACATCAAGACTAGTGGATTAAGGAATGTAAATACTGTCTTCAGAATCTAATCTGAATGATATAGTTAACAAACCACATTTTTTTGTTCAGGGAATGAAGTGATATGATTTGTATTTGTAGACAACTCCCTCTGTATGTAGTGTAGAGGACGGATTTAAGGGGTTAAGACCTATTAAGAGATATTCAATTAGCATCAGTGAGGAATGATGAGTACCTGACATAAGATAATGGCAGTAAGAATAAAAATTATCTTTTTCTTTATTTTTTATAGTTTTACCTCATAAAATGATGCTTGACAAATTGCTTTCTTTGAGGATGAAACTATCTATGTCATCTACAGTGATTATACCCAATGAATTTGGGCTTCTGTACTACAAGAATCTGGAGGAAGTTTTATTCCTGTCTATTCAGAATTTAGCTTATAAGAAACAATAAGAGAATGGAGATCCATTCATATCCTGTTATTTTCAGTTTCAGGACCTCAACTATGATGCTTTTGAACATGACTAAAAGATTAAAAATAAAAGCCCTATGAATACCTTGCAGATAGAGCCTGTATTTTATACCAACAGTTTAATACAAAGCTTGTCTAACAATAGGGGTATAGTCATTATGTTTTTCTTAATGAATGATTAAAAATTATAAACTTCTCTAATGGCTGTCGATAGTTTATAATTATAGTAACTGTATATCATGGATTTTCTGGAGCAGTTACAAGTGAGGCAGCCAAAGTTCAAAACAACTTTTGCAATTTTGCTCAGGACTCCTTCACGTCTGAACCTTTCTTCTGATTTTTATTCTTTGTCAATTACATTTCTGAGCACAGAATCAGAGCAGAAATATTCCCCCCCCATTGTGAACAGAGGACCCACAGGTGCATCTAAAACTGATCAAAATGTATAAATTAATTAATGTTACAAGTATTTGATCTCTACTAGGTGAACAAACAAGTGCCCTAAATCACCAGAATTACCCACTTAAGCCCAATAGAACTCAATGATGATAAAGTGAATTTAGAGTCAATAAATCTCAAGAAATAAAAACATGCAACTACCTAGAGATTTATTGGGTGAGCATGGTTGTTTTGTTGGTTGCTTTAGTTGCTTTTTATGAACTGAAAACCCCCAAAATGATTGTTACTAGAGAAAGAAATAGGACATCATAAGTACTATATGTTCATTTTCCTTCAGCCTTACATTTGACAATTCTTTTGATTGAAATCAACTGAAGATAAGAAAATAAATGCCTCTACTTTGGTCCTGAATAATCTTGTTGTTCTTTAAAGCATAAAAATTATGTCCTTTGTAATACCATCTCCAGGCAGCTCAAAATAAAAAAAGGAAAACAGACTTTGATTGGTATATATGCTGAAGGTTTGTGTTTGGAGCTGTGTGGAAGAAAGAATTATGTAAAGAGGAGGGGAAAATGAGATCAAGAGGTATCCACCGATGACATTTAAACAATAGCAAAGTTATTTCTGAAACAACAGGATAAAGGGGTGTGTTACAGATCTGCAGAATAGAACGAAAACCGTTGTGAAAATTCTAACTCCTGCATTTCCAGAAAGAAATGCAAGAATTAATTAACTCAATGAAGAGTTCACTCTTCTGAATACTAACTGAGACTTCTCATTTTCTGCTGCTCTAGCTGATTTCACATTTTTACTCAACTGGTATATTAATAAACAACATGCTGTGTGGTCTTACTTTCATGGGCTTTTTACTGACATGTTGACATGAATTTTCATTATTCTTTTTAATATGCAACACACCTTTGATTCTTTTCCTGGAGTTCAAGCTGACAAGAAAGGCTTCAACTGACTGAATGTATATTCCCAGAAAAACCTTTACCAATAGAGGTTATGAAGGTATATTTAATGTTAATGTATAATTGGAAGGGAGAGGAGGTGAAGCTGCCTTATAGATGAAAAATGAGAGGAACTCAGAAAGACAGAGACATAGAGGAAGGGAGAGGGAGGGGGGAAAGACAGAAAGAAGAAAGGGAGGGAGGGAGGGAGGGAGAGAAGAAGGGAGATTGAGAGAGAGAAAGAAAGGGAGAAAGAAAAAGAAAAAAGAAAGAAAAGAACTGTTAGAACTGTCAGGGGAAAAAGGAGAAGGCACTGACTGTAGAGCTTCAGGGTTTTGTCTGCCTTTGGCAGGAGGATCTAGTAGTCAGTGAGGAGGATTTCTCCACAGGAGGCAAATTGCTTGCGGATTCTGAAAATTACACAGTACTTATAAAACAGTGAACATATCCCTGGTTACAACTACTTAAGTATTCAATTTGGTACTTCTTAGGGAAAGTTTTGCATTACGTAAATTTGTGTTTCAGAGCCTTCTCCCATTCCGGGTACAGGCTGAATAGCCTAGTGGGAGGTGACATAGCTTTTATATCAATCATTATGCAAATCTGCCTTTGGGTCTGCCTCGGGTTTAAAATATTCTCAAGTCTGGAAAAATGATCAAAGTTGGGGAAGTGATGTTTTGCCTAAATAAATGCTCTTCCTCTCAAATCAACCTACATTCTTTATTAATGACATGCATTTTTGAAAGTCAAAAGAGACAAAATGGGTGAGCAGTCATTTAAATGACAGCTTTTATGGATATTTCCTTTAATATCAGAGCTAGAAGAAATCTGAGTCCTACTAAGGTACAGAGCTTGAAACCACTTCTCTAGGAGCTCGCATAAAATTAGTGACAGAGATGAAACTAGATCCCAGGTCTTACTGCTCCCAGACCATTGCTTTATACAAGAGCTGCCTCTGTAAAACTGCAAAGGAAAGGAGACCTTTAACTGCCCTCATTCAAACAGCAGGCGTTCTCTCCCTCCTATTTACCTGTCTCCCTTCAATACAGCACCCTCACCACCTGCCCCTAGATCTGCCATGTCCTAAGCAAAAACGTACCTCTATTGTGAAACCCGACTAACTCCATTCTCCAGCCCACACTGATCACAGATTTCACCTCTAGTTCTAAGCACAACATTCAAGTTTTAATTTTTCTGTGTTTATGTCCTTAATCTTGTAGTACTTTGGAATTATTCTTGATTATTTCATGGGGGTTCTTTTGTCCCTTCAATTTAATTGCGAGCTCTTTAAGGACAGGGGCCATGTTTTCTACTTGCTTAATAACAACCCCCAATCCTTTGCCAACCACCCACGCACAACCTTCCACAGTAGAGACAACTGATATATGTTGTTGTTATAACTAGAGTTTTTAGTGAATCACAGGCATTTTCAAACACATTTTTAAAATGTGTTGTTTTCCTCTTTGTACATTTCTCTATTTTAAAAATTCCGTACAATGACTCTGCGTTACCTTTTAAACAGAAAATTGTATACCATTAAAAAAATTGAAAGGCCCACATTTTGTTTTCTTTAATGATTCCTTTCCTCACAGCTTCAGCTCCCACCTTTTTTCTGATGCCTCCCCAAAGCTATAAACTCTCCCCGGACTTTTCACCCAAGCTGTATACATGTATATCTTACTGCTCATGACCTATAGGTCTCTCTTCAAACTCTGGCTTAAATCTATCCCATTGTAGTGTTTATTCAGCCAACCAACAAACATTTATTAGGCACTGATAAGTGCCAGGGACAGCTTTAGGTCTTGCATATACATTGAAGTAAAACAGATAAGGTTACCCAGTGAAGCTTAGTTGTTAAAAATGCACAGCAAACAGATAAACAAGTCAATAAATCTGTAATTTCTAATTGAGAAAAGTAAATTACAGATTCAGATTTAGAGTCTGAGAGCTAGAAGGGATGTGAATGAATTTCAAACCGTTCTATTTTCTATTTCTATTTTTAAGGTCCAGCAAAGATAAGTTAGTTTCCCAACATTACACAGCTGAACCTATACTTGTGTGGAGGCCTTGGCTCTCAGATTAGTGCTATTTTGTTTTTACATCATTCTGTTACCCTTCCATTTAGATGGCAGCTCATCATTCAAATATGTCATCTCTTAACATGTAGTATTCAAGAAAAAAGATGTTCCAAGATCCTTATTAGGTTCTAGGGATACAGTGGTAAAAACATGATCAACAACACCAAAAACAACACATGCAATCACTCTCATCATGGAACTTATCCTAGAGAGTTTGAATCTTGACAGAGGTGTGTTGGTTTTATTAAACCTTTCAGAGAACCATCTTTTGATTTTGCTTATTCTCTCATTTTGTTACCATTTTTGGATTAAATTCTTTTCTTCTATCTATTTTTTATTTATTATTTCCTTTTTCCAGTTATTTGAGTTGACTCTTTTGTACTTTTTCCACCTTCTTAATTTGGCTATAATGTAATGATTATCCTTAAAATTCCAAATTGGAAAAGAAGATTTTAAGAATATACATTTTCTTTCATGTGCCATTTTAGCTTCATCTCCAATCTGAAATATAGTGTTTTCATTATTGTTCAGTTACAAATGTTTTCTTATTTCTATTGTGACTTCTTTTTTTTTTTACTTATTAGAGTATAATTGCTTTACAATTTTGTGTTAATTTCTGCTGTACAATGAAGTGAATCAGCTAAATGTATACATATATCCCCTCCCTCTTGGACCTCCCTCCCACCCCCTCATCCCACCCATCTAGGTCATCACAGAGCACTGAGCTGAGCTCCCACTGACATGTATACACTACCATGTATAAAAGAGATAGCTAGTGACTTCTCCTTTGAACCACAAATTATGTAGAATTTTTTGTCTTTCATTTTCTTAATGCATGGAGGCTACTCTTGTTTTATTGATTTCTAACTTTATCACATATTCTTCAGCAGAAGTGGGCTTTATATCCTATCTTTAGACTTGCTTTGTGGCCTGTACATGGTCAATATCTGTGTTATGTGAATGTGTAATATCTAAATAATGGGAGAAGATATATCTTCTCCAGATAAAGCTTGTTAATTGTGTTTTTCACACATTTTGTATCCTTATTTGTGTTTTGTCTGTGTAATCTTATCAATTTCTGGGGGGAATATCTGTGCTAAAATCTCCTGGTATAATTAGGGATGTGTTTATTTTCCTTTGTAATTCTATTTTCTTCTATATTTTAAGCCTAAACGGCTACAGCAGCCTGTTGCCTCTTCCTGTATCTTGCCTTTCCTCATACAACCTCTAATTCCCTAAAATGCAAACTTGAGCACATTGTTCTTCTGCACAGTACTCATTAATGGCGCATTTGTCAATCCATCAATCTTGAGTACTTCTGCATGATTTCCATGTTTGGGATCTACCCTATGTCCTCACTCCTATTTCCACCAATTCCTCATCATGAAATTTCTGCATGAATTCTTCTTCTCTTACATAAATCTCATATCTACTTCCATGTTGGTCGCAAATCTAGGAATATCCTCCCTCCTATCCTTTACTTATCTAATTCCTACCTATTCCTTAAGGACATTTCCTACACAAAGCCTTCATATTCACCAGAACTTGTACTCATCACTCTTTTCTCAGACTTTCAGAGAACGCTGGGTCTAAAAGGCATTTGATAGTTTGGGGTTTTTAACTAGACTGGAAAATCTTTGAGTGAGAAGCTGAATCTTATAACATTACAAGGTATAGCATATGGTAGGAATTTAATCCACTTATGCTGCTTAAGATTTTTATTGATGTTGATTTTCTAAGTTAAATGGAACTCAAGACTGAAGACAAAACATGTTGAAAGACCTGGCATTGTGGCTTAGTTTGGTCTAACGATGAAAAAAAACCCTGTTAGTCTTATTTTCAGTGAATAAAATTCTTTCTTTTTATTGGTGTGTTAATTCCTATTTTTAAGACCAATAAAATGAAAGGTTTTACCCTTCTAATAAAAGAAACTGGAAAGAGAATAGAAAGACAATCCTAGTTACTAAACTGTAGGTGAAACACATTTATGTATGCTAGATATCACATTCTTATTACAATTCCTGCTTATATTTGACCTACATCCAAACCAAGAATAACATGCTAAGAAATAACTGTCTTTCACCTTCTTTTTTAATGAAAAAAATCAAATAAATTTAGGAGGAATTTTCAAAAGGTTAGTTACTGGTTCAATTTATTTCCTGACAGTTTATTACATGCTTCAATACACAGGATGTTTTCTGCAGAGTGATCGCTAATCAATGTCTTTTTAAGAAATGGTATTTCTTGTAAA
This sequence comes from Delphinus delphis, assembly GCF_949987515.2. Classification (NCBI taxonomy): domain Eukaryota; kingdom Metazoa; phylum Chordata; class Mammalia; order Artiodactyla; family Delphinidae; genus Delphinus; species Delphinus delphis. The sequence continues at coordinate 28,962,082 of NC_082704.1, read as the reverse complement.
TCACAGAAAGAGCATCTGTCTCAATACCCTAATTTCTTTTCTCATAGTTTCATTTTTGGGAGTTCAAGTATATGGCACAGATTTTCATCCATAAAAAAGACCACATGAGGGCTGTGACATTATCTGAGAGTAGATCTTCCACAGAAAAACTTACTTTCAATTACTTAAAAGATTCTAGTTGGTATAAATATGGTTTAAAGATTTTTTTTTCATAATCTCCTCTTCTTATTGAACCTGGAACCCTTAGGAAATGAGGTCTCAAATTCAACATGAACACTAGGCAATTCTTACCTGTCTATTCTTTCCAAGAACTGAATGATTTTTTTTGGAAGTGAGTGGTTACTTATTCTTTACTCCACTTGTTCTATAGGAAGCCCTTTCCCTAAAGTAATGCTCCTGGCCTTTCTCCTCACCAGAGGAAGAGTGGCTTAACTGATTGGAGAGCCTGGGAGAATAAACCATGAGAGCATGATTAAACCTTTTTTTTCTCTTTTTCTCTCAGCACTAGATTAACTGTCCAGCTGAGAACATGTGTTTTCACATTATCTCCATATCATGAGGTAAAGGGTATCTCCCTGCATAGTGAGGCCTGAGGTTCACCAGGTATGCTGGTGACTTCAGAGCTTCTTAACCATTTATTTGTACTGTTCATCAACTCTGACACTATCTTAGGTTAAGCAGATTGCCCAAAGTCACAAAGAAGTTTAGGGTTGAAATTGGAATTCTAACATAAGCCTTTCTGACTCTAAAGATGTTTTTTTAAAAAGCACTATACTATATTAGTCCAGATTATGTTAAATTCAAATAATGGAGAGGTCTACTTCTGACCAATATAGAATGACAAGGACCAGATTTATCCTCCCTCCTGAAACAAAAATAAACAAAATAGACAAAATGTATGAAACAATAGGTTTCAAAACACTGGCTATCAAACAATGAAGGAAAGTGATCCAAGACAGAAGGGAAAACGAATCAGCTGAGCACTGTGATTTGCCCCAGATTATCTGCCTGAGTTTCCAGACTTCTGTGCAGAGCAGGATAATCCAGGTGAAGCACCCTCAGTATTCCTGATGTAAGGAAATGGAGCTGAAAGTCCAGGGAGAACAAGGTGACTAGAGTTCACAGGACAGAGTACCACAGAGGAGAGAGTTGCACAGAGTGAGAACCATAGAGATATTTAGAGAATACCCCTATAGTATTTGGCTGAAAATTGATAAGCACATATGTATGAAAAAAATCACTTGAGGCCAGGGGGAAAATATAGTCCATAAGGATTTGAAAAGAGTGGCCCATGCTCATATAGGGCCAGTAATAATGCCTATTCTCACCAGCTAGATGGGAAAAACACATAATTCATGTGGCAGTGGGTGGAGTATTCCTGTCAGTAGACAGGAATAATAGGCACCAAACTGAACACTGCTCTGATCCTTCCTAATAATTTATAAAAGAAAGACTCAAAATGATCAAACTGATTCCAATTATTTTAACATCCCAAGATAAAGCTCAAGAATATTTACAGGAATACAAACATATCCAGCACCCAAAAAAGTAAAAATACGAATGTCTAACATCTAATCAAAGATTATCAGATATACAAAGAAATAGGAAAATATACCATAACAAGGAGAATAATCAATCAAAACTGATTCAGAATTGACACAGATGTTAGAATTAGCAGATAAAATATTAAATGTTATTGTAACTATGTTGCATATGCTCAAAAAGTTGACTCACATGAAACATCTGGAGATGAAAACTAAAATATATAAGATGAAAAATATACTGAATGGGATTCACAATAAATTAGACATTACAGAAGGTAAGATTATGTTATGAAGATGTAACAATAAAAACTATTGAAAATTAAACACACAGAGGAAAAATAATCCAATAAAATTAAAAGAGCAGCTATGATCTGTGGGATTACTTCAAGTAACCTAATATACATGTAATTAGACTCCTTATTGGAGATGGTGGTGACACAAAATATATTTGAATAAATAATGGTCAATAACTTTCCCAGGTTTATGAAAATGATCAATCTGGAGAAGCTCAACAAATCTCATGTGCAAGAACATGCAGAATTCTATATCAAGTCACTTCGTAATCAAGTTACTCTAAACCAGTGATAAAAAGAAAAATTTAAGGCATTCAGAAAACTTGTGGCATACTGCTAAAGCAGTATTAATGAGAATTTTATAGCACTAAATGCCTATGTTAGAGAAGAAAAAGTTGTTTCACATTAAAAACCTAAAAGGAAGAGCAAATTATGTCCCAAATAAGCAGAAAATGGAAATAATAAAGCCTAAAGGAGGATTCAATAAAATAAAAAGCAGAAAAACAATAAAACCCAAAAACTAGTTCTTTGAGAGGATTAATAAAATTTATAAACCTCTAACCAGACTGATCACGAAAAAAAAAAAGGACACAATTTACCTATATTAGGATGAGAGATGTTACATCACTACATATTCTTAAAAAATAAAGTGACAGTAAATGAATATTATGAACAAATTTATGCCTACAAATTCAACAACTTAGATGAAATGGACAAATTCCTTGAAAGCTATGAACTACCAAGATCACATCAAAAAGAAATATACAATCTATCTATTAAAGGTAATACATTTTTACTTGGAAATCTTTCCACAAAAAAATCTCCAGGCCCATATGACTTCACTGGTGAATTTTGCCAAACACTTATGGAATAAATAATGTGATTTCTACACATACTCTTCCAAAACACTGCAGAAGAGGGATACTTCCCACTCATTTGATGAAGCCAGCATTAGCCTAATAGCACAAGTAGACAAAAACATTCCAATATAAGGTAACTACAGACCAATATATCTCATGAAAATTGATGCAAAAAAAAAATGTAAATAAATTTTAGCAAATTGGATCCAACAATATATAAAATGATAATAGACCATGACCAAGTGAAGTTTATCCCAGGAATGCAGAGATGATATAACAAAATCAATCAATGTAATTCACCATGTTAACAAACTAAAAAAGAAAAACAAACATATGATCATCTCAAGAGACATAGAAAAAGAATTTGACAAAATCCAACATCCATCCATAATGAAAAAAACACTCTCAGCATAAAACAAAGCAGACAAAGATAAATACTGTATGATATCACTTATATGTGGAATCTAAACAAGTTAAACTCATAGAAACAGAGACTGAAATGGGAATTACCAGGGGTTGGCAGCAGCAGTAAATGTTTGCTGAGTTTATTTATTTATTTATTTATTCATTCATTCGTGAGCTGCATGACAGTAGACCTGAGTTCCAGTTCCAATACTGTCTCTAAATTAGTTTGTGACTTTGGGTAAATCACATTACTTTTAAGCTAGTCACTACAATTTCTTTTAACTCTAATAGTCTGAGACTAGATCTAAAAGTCCAGTCTCCGAGGTTTAGCAAACCAGACTTGGAGCTAAACATCTGAGACAGAGACAGTTTAGTTCCCTTAAAAGACAGACATCAAAACAAACAGATCAGTACTATCATGGGATAAAAGACTCCTGTCAAGAATAAGTCCCATCAAAATTATATTTTCTCAAACATAATGGCCATAATAGTCATCCCACAGTTGCTTGTTTTGGAAACTTAATAAACAGAAGACTCCTATACTTCTTTCCTAAGTAATAAATTTATCAAATATTGACAGAACTCTGATAAGTTCCTTTCAGACATGTCCACAAGCCAGAAAAAAATGAATCATACTTATTCAATTATAAACAAACCCAGAAATAATTGCTATAAACACAAATAAAGTCTCTTATTTGGTTTATGAGACATACTCTTAACAATCATATCAGCAACCTGGCCTAGAGTAACAAAATCCATTATGGAGTGAGCTCTGACAGGCATCACTCCCATCTTTACAACAAGAGAAAATATGGACAAACTGAAAATCAAAGAGACCCAGAAAAAAACTTAGTTTGGAGGACAACCACTCCATGAATAATGAATAGACAGACAATCCAGAGAACCATCGCTGACATCTGCTTCTCTGGAGTAGAAACTGCCAGAGACATAAATTGGTAAGAACACTTGAATGGTAATTCTAATGAGTTGTTGGAAGCTGAAGGTTGATAGGCATGAAAGTGAGAAACAACCGGGGTCCATGGTCTTAGCAGGACCCTCACACTTCCATGAGGTTTACAGGCAAAAATCCTACTACTTTCTCATATTAAAGAGCCAAGAAAAATCCCTTCATGTCTGTGGCAGAAGTAGGGGGAAAGTAACCATTTTGAAGTATGCCCAGAGCATTCTGCATAAGAAAGTCCCATTCTCCAGGGGGAAAGACTTTACTGGAGCCTTATGCCGCCTGAGAGAATGACATTTCTCCCACTCCAGCCCCCTCTAACCTTCAGAAACAATTGTGAAGGTCATAGGCCAAAGACATAAGTCCACTAGAGGACTGATATTTAGTCAGGAGATTGTAGAAAGTGTTGCCAAAACTGCCTCTGTTCACCGGTGCTGAATAGAAATGCGGAGACAGAGTTTTGGGTGAAGTAGAAAAGAGTACCTTTTATTGCTTTGCCAGGCAAAGGGGGCACAGTGGGCTAATGCCCTCAAGACTGTGTGACCCACCCTGGAGAGGGTAGTGGGGAGTTTTATAGTGTTCAAGGAGCAGGGTGTAATCAGCTTGTGGACAGTTCTCGGATTGGTTGGCAGCAAGGTGAAGTTTCAAGCATCATCATCCTTCTGGTTTCAACCAGTCTAGGGTGTATGTGCTTGTAGTCAGCGGTTTTCATCTGGTGGGGGTCTGCTTCCTGTACAAACAACTTAGGAATGTGTGTCAGGCCTTTATCTATAGCTTTCAGGGAAATGGGAGTTCAGTGATTCTGTGATGTGGCAGAATTATAGTCTAAATTGTTAGCGGTTCCCCAGCCCAACAGCTATTCTTTGTTTCTGTATCTTCACATTTCTCAATCGTTAACTCTTGAGTCAGCATTATAATTCAAAAGGCAAGGACACAGGGGCTTGTACACGGTTTCAGGAGCTCTGCTTCCCCTATATATTACAATGACACTACCAGGCCTGTAGTATGCTAACAGTGGATTACAGCTGAAAGAGCTACAAGACACAGAATCTCTCTGAGAAGGAGTAGTTATGGAACCCAAACTCAAGGAGACAAAAAGAAAGACACTATAGGGAAGTTCTTGGAGGCCCAGTGACTGGGACTCTGTGCTCTCACAGCCAGGGGCCTGGGGTTCGATCCCTAGTTGGGGAATTAAGATCCCACAAGTTGCATGGCATGCCAAAAAAGGAAAAAAAAGGAAGATGCTACAAGAATTTGATGCCTTCAGTATCTATATCTATAGTTACAAAAAACATTAACCACAGGGCAATTCTTAGCAAAATTAATATATGTCCTCACCCTATAGGCCTATTTATCTCAGTTCCTGTTACCCCATGCATCCTGTCTGGTTTTTAACAAGAACGACAAATACATACATACATATATATATATATATATATATATATATATGACAGACATGCTAAAAAGAAAGAAGAAAAAACATACTCTGAAGAGACAAAGGAAGCATCAGAATCAGACTCAGGTATGACACAGATTTTGAATGATCAGATATGAAATTTCAAATAACTATGATTAACATGCTAAGGGCTCTAATGAAAAAATTAAACATTCAAGAAATGGGTAATGTAATCACAGAGGAAAATTTCTAAGAAAAAATCAAAAGGAAATTATAGACATAAAACACTCTATAACAGTTATGAAGAAAGCTTCTATTGGGTTTAACAATAGACCAGATATAGCCAAGGAAAAAATTAGTGAGCTTGACAATAGATCAATAGAAACGTCCCAAGTTGAAATGAAAAAAAAAAAAAAAGTGGGAAACCTCCCCCACCAGAACATCCAAGAACTTTGGAACAACTTCAAAGGAAATAATTGGAATACCAGAAGGAGAAGAAAGAAAAAATAGAGAAGAAATGTTTGAAGTAATGATGTCTGAGAAATTTCCAAAATTAATGATAGACATCAAACCATAGATCCAGGAAGCTCAGAGAATACCAAATGGGATAAACGTTACAAAACTATACCTAGGAACATACTATTTAAACTGCAGAAAAACAAAGACAAAGAAATATCTTGAAAAAAGCCAAGAGTGGGGACACCTTGTCTGTAGAAGGAAAAGAATAACAATTACAGTGGACTTCTCATCAAGAATCATAAAACGCAAGAAGAGTGGCATGAGATATGTAAAGTGTTAAAAGAAAAAAAAACCACACAATCCAGTAAAATTATCCTTCAAATATGAAGGAGAAAAAAAGCCTTTTTCAGACCCTCCCATTTCCCCCCAACAAGGAATTCACTGCTAAGAGACCTGCCCTCCAAGAAATGTTTAAAGAAAATCTCCAGGAAGAAGAAAAATGTTTTAGGTCATAAAACTCAGATCTACATAAGAAAGGAAGAGCATCAGAGAAGGAGAAAATAGAGGTGAAATAAAATCTACTTTTTTCATATTCTTAACTTATCTAAAAGATAACTGTTTAAAGTAATAATATTCACAGTGTACTGAGTGATTATAGCATATGAATAAATGAGTGAATGGCAGCAATATCATAAAAGCCAGGAGAGAGGAATTGGGAATACTTTGTTATAAGATATCTGCACTACACAAGACATTTTATTTAAAGTGGACTTAGATTAGTATAAATTGCAATTACTAAAATATTTTCAAAAGAAGAATAATTGATACACTAAAGGAGGATATAAAATGGAAAATATAAAACACTTAGTAAAAACCAAAGAAGATTGAAAAAAAAGCCTCTGACAATAGTTAGAAAACAGTTACAAACATGGATGATATTAATCCAAATATATCAATAACTACTTTAAATATTAATGGACTTAACACACCATCCCAGATGATTTCACCATTTAATTCTACCAAACTTTTAAGGAAGAAATAATACCAATTCTCCACAATCTCTTACAAAAAATAGAAGCAGAATGAATATTTCCTAACTCATTCTATTAGGCCAGCATTACTCTAATACCAAAATCAGGCAAAGAGATTACAAGAAGAAAAATGACAGATCAGTATCTCGCATGAACATAGATGTAAAAATCCTTAAGAAAACCTTAGCAAAATGAATCCAACAATGTCTAAAAAAATACGCCGTGACTGTTCTGTGAGGCTGGTCCAGCATTAAAATCAGTTAACCGAGGCTGAGGGAAGATGGCGGAAGAGTAAGTCGCGGAGATCACCTTCCTCCCCACAGATACACCAGAAATACATCTACACGTGGAACAACTCCTACAGAACACCTACTGAATGCCGGCAGAAGACCTCAGACCTCTCAAAAGGCAAGAAACTCCCCACGTACCTGGGAGAGGGGATTAAGAGCGCTGCTTAAAGGAGCTCCAGAGATGGGCGCGAGCCGCGGCTAAAAGCATGGACCCCAGAGATGGGCATGAGACGCTAAGGCTGCTGCTGCTGCCACCAAGAAGCCTGTGTGTGAGCACAGGTCACTATCCACACCGCCCTTCCGGGGAGCCTGTGCAGCCCGCCACTGCCAGGGTCCTGTGATCCAGGGACAACTTCCCTGGGAGAACACACGGCACACCTCAGGCTGGTGCAACGTCACGCTGGCCTCTGCTGCCGCAGGCTCACCCCGCATCTGTACCCCTCCCTCCCCCCTGCCTGAGTGAGCCAGAGCCCCCGAATCAGCGGCTCCTTTAACCCCGACCTGTCTGAGCGAAGAACAGATGCCCTCTGGCGACCTATACGCAGAGGCAGGGCCAAATCCAAAGCTGAGCCCCTGGGAGCTGTGAGAACAAAGAAGAGAAAGGGAAATCTCTCCCAGCAGCCTCAGAAGCAGCGGATTAAAGCTCCACAATCAACTTGATGTACCCAGCATCTGTGGAATACATGAAGAGACAACCAATCATCCCAAATTGAGGAGGTGGACTTTGAGAGCAAGATTTATGATTTTTTCCCCTTTTCCTCTTTTTGTGAGTGTGTATGTGTATGCTTCTGTGTGAGATTTTGTCTGTATAGCTTTGCTTCCACCATTTGTCCTAGGGTTCTATCCATCCCTTTTTTTATTATTATTTTTTTCTTAATAATTATTTTTTATTTAATAACTTTATTATATTTTACCTTATATTATTTTATTTAACTTCTTTCTTTCCTTTTTCCTTCCTTCCCTCTTTCCTTCCTTCCTTCCTTCCTCCCTCCCTCCTTTCTTTCTTTCGTTCCTCCTTTCTTTCTTTCTACTTCTACTAATTCCTTCTTTCTACATTTTCTCCCTTTTATTCTGAGCCGTGTGGATGAAAGGCTCTTGGTGCTGCAGTCAGGAGTCTGTGCTGTGCCTCTGAGGTGAGAGGGCCAACTTCAGGACACTGGTCCACAAGAGACCTCCCAGCTCCACATAATATCAAATGGTGAAAATCTCCCAGAGATCTCCATCTCAACATCAGCACCCAGCTTCACTCAACAACCAGCAAGCTACAGTGCTGGACATCCTATGCCAAACAACTAGCAACACAGGAACACAACCCCACCCATTAGCAGAGAGGCTGCCTAAAATCATAAGTACACAGACACTCCAAAACACACCACCAGACGTGGACCTGCCCACCAGAAAGACAAGATCCAGCCTCATCCACCACAACACAGGCACTAGTCCCCTCCACCAGAAAGCCTACACAACCCACTGAAACAACCTTAGCCACTGGGGACAGACACCTAGAATAAAGGGAACTACGAAACTGCAGCCTGCAAAGAGGAGACCCCAAACACAGTAAGATAAGCAAAATGAGAAGACAGAAAAACACAGCAGATGAAGGAGCAAGATCAAAACCCACCAGACCTAACAAATGAAGAGGAAATAGGCAGTCTACCTGAAAAAGAATTCAGAATAATGATAGTAAAGATGATCCAAAATCTTGGAAATAGAATAGACAAAATGCAAGAAACATTTAACAAGGACCTAGAAGAACTAAAGATGAAACAAACAATGATGAACAACACAATAAATGAAATTAAAAATACTATAGATGGTATCAATAGCAGAATAACTGAGGCAGAAGAACGGATAAGTGACCTGGAAGATAAAATAGTGGAAATAACTACTGCAGAGCAGAATAAAGAAAAAAGAATGAAAAGAACTGAGGACAGTCTCAGAGACCTCTGGGACAACATTAAACGCACCAACATTCGAATTATAGGGGTTCCAGAAGAAGAAGAGAAAAAGAAAGGGACTGAGAAAATATTTGAAGAGATTATAGTTGAAAACTTCCCTAATATGGGAAAGGAAATAGTTAATCAAGTCCAGGAAGCACAGGGAGTCCCATACAGGATAAACCCAAGGAGAAATACGCCAAGACACATATTAATCAAACTGTCAAAAATTAAATACAAAGAAAACATATTAAAAGCAGCAAGGGAGAAACAACAAATAACACACAAGGGAATCCCCATAAGGTTAACAGCTGATCCTTCAGCAGAAACTCTGCAAGCAGAAGGGACTGGCAGGACATATTTAAAGTGATGAAGGAGAAAAACCTGCAACCAAGATTACTCTACCCAGCAAGGATCTCATTCAGATTTGATGGAGATATTAAAACCTTTACAGGCAAGCAAAAGCTGAGAGAGTTCAGCACCAACAAACCAGCTTTACAACAAATGCTAAAGGAACTTCTCTAGGCAAGAAACACAAGAGAAGGGAAAGACCTACAATAACGAACCCAAAACAATTAAGAAAATGGGAGTAGGAACATACATATCGATAATTACCTTAAATGTAAATGGACTAAATGCTCCCACCAAAAGACACAGATTGGCTGAATGGATACAAAACCAAGACCCATATATATGCTGTCTACAACAGACCCACTTCAGACCTAGAGACACATACAGACTGAAAGTGAGGGGACGGAAAAAGATATTCCATGGAAATGAAAACCAAAAGAAAGCTGGAGTAGCAATTCTCATATCAGACAAAATAGACTTTAAAATAAAGACTATTACAAGAGACAAAGAAGGACACTACATAATGATCAAGGGATCGATTCAAGAAGAAGATATAACAATTGTAAATATTTATGCACCCAACATAGGAGCACCTCAATACATAAGGCAAATACTAACAGCCATAAAAGGGGAAATTGACAGTAACACATTCATAGTAGGGGACTTTAACACCCCACTTTCAACAATGGACAGATCATCCAAAATGAAAATAAATAAGGAAACACAAGCTTTAAATGATACATTAAACAACATGGACTTAATTGACATTTATGGGACATTCCATCCAAAAACAACAGAATACACATTTTTCTCAAGTGCTCATGGAACATTCTCCAGGATAGAGCATATCTTGGGTCACAGATCAAGCCTTCCTAAATTTAAGAAAATTGAAATTGTATCAAGTATCTTTTCTGACCACAACGCCATGAGACTAGATATCAATTACAGGAAAAGACCTGTAAAAACTACAAACACATGGAGGCTAAACAATACACTACTTAATAACGAAGTGATCACTCAAGAAATCAAAGGGGAAATAAAAAAATACCTAGAAACAAATGACAATGGAGACATAACAACCCGAAACCTATGGGATGCAGCAAAAGCAGTTCTAAGAGGGAAGTTTATAGCAATACAATCCTACCTTAAGAAAACAGGAAACATCTTGAAGAAATAGCCTGACCTTGCACCTAAAGCAATTAGAGAAAAAAACCCAAAAACACCCCAAAGTTAGCAGAAGGAAAGAAATCATAAAAATCAGATCAGAAATAAATGAAAAAGACTGAAGGAAATGATAGCAAAGATCAATAAAACTAAAAGCTGGTTCTTTGAGAAGATAAATAAAATTGATAAACCACTAGCCAGACTCATCAAAAAAAAGGGAGAAGACTCAAATCAATAGAATTAGAAATGAAAAAGGAGAAGTAACAACTGACACTGCAGAAATACACAAGATCATGAGAGATTACTACAAGAAACTCTATGCCAATAAAATGGACAACCTGGAAGAAATGGACAAATTCTTAGAAATGCACAACCTGCCAAGACTGAATCAGGAAGAAATAGAAAATATGAACAGACCAATCACAAGCACTGAAATTGAAACTGTGATTAAAAATCTTCCAACAAACAAAAGCCCAGGACCAGATGGCTTCACAGGCGAATTCTATCAAACATTCAGAGAAGAGCTAACACCTATCCTTCTCAAACTCTTCCAAAATATAGCAGAGGGAGGAACACTCCCAAACTCATTCTATGAGGCCATCATCACCTTGATACCAAAACCAGACAAGGATGTCACAAAGAAAGAAAACTACAGGCCAATATCACTGATGAGCATAGATGCAAAAATCCTCAACAAAATACTAGCAAACAGAATCCAAGAGCACATTAAAAGGATCATACACCATGATCAAGTGGGGTTTATTCCAGGAATGCAAGGATTCTTCAATATACGCAAATCAATCAGTGTGACAAACCATATTAACAAATTGAAGGAGAAAAACCATATGATCATCTCAATAGATGCAGAGAAAGCTTTCGACAAAATTCAACACCCATTTATGATAAAAACCCTGCAGAAAGTAGGCATAGAGGGAACTTTCCTCAACATAATAAAGGCCATATATGACAAACCCACAGCCAACATCGTCCTCAATGGTGAAAAACTGAAAGCATTTCCACTAAGGTCAGGAACAAGACAAGGTTGCCCACTCTCACCACCCTTATTCAACATAGTTTTGGAAGTTTTAGCCACAGCAATCAGAGAAGAGAAGGAAATAAAAGGAATCCAAATCAGAAAAGAAGAAGTAAAGCTGTCACTGTTTGCAGATGACACGATACTATACGTAGAGAATCCTAAAGATACTACCAGAAAACTACTAGAGCTAATCAATGAATTTGGTAAAGTAGCAGGAAACAAAATTAATGCACAGAAATCTCTAGCATTCCTATACACTAATGATGAAAAATCTGAAAGTGAAATCAAGAAAACACTCCCATTTACCACTGCAACAAAAAGAATAAAATATCTAGGAATAAACCTCCGTAAGGAGACAAAAGACCTGTATGCAGAAAATTATAAGACACTGATGAAAGAAATTAAAGATGATACAAATAGAGAGATATAACATGTTCTTATATTTGAAGAATCAACATTTTGAAAATGACTCTACTACCCAAAGCAACCTACAGATTCAATGCAATCCCTATCAAACTACCACTGGCATTTTTCACAGAACTAGAACAAAAAATTTCATAATTTGTATGGAAACACAAAAGACCCCAAATAGCAAAAGCAATCTTGAGACCAAAACACGGAGCTGGAGGAATCAGGCTCCCTGACTTCAGACTATCCTACCAAGCTACAGTAATAAAGACAGTATGGTACTGGCACAAAAACAGAAAGATAGATCAATGGAACAGGATAGAAATCCCAGAGATAAACCCACACACATATGGTCAACTTATCTTTGATAAAGGAGGCAGAAATGTACAGTGGAGAAAGGACAGCCTCTTCAATAAGTGGTGCTGGGAAAACTGGACAGGTACATGTAAAAGTATGAGATTAGATCACTCCCTAACACCATACACAAAAATAAGCTCAAAATGGATTAAAGACCTAAATGTAACGCCAGAAACTATCAAACTCTTAGAGGAAAACATAGGCAGAACACTCTATGACATAAATCACAGCAAGGTCCTATTTGACCCACCTCCTAGAGAAATGGAAATAAAAGCAAAAATAAACAAACGGGACCTAATGAAACTTCAAAGCTTTTGCACAGCAAAGGAAACCACACACAAAACCAAAAGACAACCCTCAGAATGGGAGAAAATATTTGCAAATGAAGCAACTGACAAAGGATTAATCTCCAAAATTTAGAAGCAGCTCATACAGCTCAATAACAAAAAAAACAAACAACCCAATCCAAAAATGGGCAGAAGACCTAGACATTTCTCCAAAGAAGATAGACAGACTACTAACAAACACATGAAAGAATGCTCAACATCATTAATCATTAGAGAAATGAAAATCAAAACTACAATGAGATATCATCTCACACCAGTCAGATTGGCCATCATCAAAAAATCTAGAAACAATAAATGCTGGAGAGGGTGTGGAGAAAAGGGAACACTCTTGCACTGTTGGTGGGAATGTGAATTGGTACAGCCACTATGTAGAACACTATGGAAGTTCCTTAAAAAACTACAAATAGAACTACCATATGACCCAGCAATCCCACTACTGGGAATATACCCTGAGAAAACCATAATTCAAAAAGAGTCATGTACCAAAATGTTCATTGCAGCTCTATTTACAATAGCCAGGAGATGGAAGCAACCTAAGTGTCCATCATCAGATGAATGGATAAAGAAGATGTGGCACATATATATAATGGAATATTACTCAGCCATAAAAAGAAACGAAATTGAGCTATTTGTAATGAGGTGGGTAGACCTAGAGTCTGTCATACAGAGTCAAGTAAGTCAGAAAGAGAGAGACAAATACCGTATGCTAACACATATATACGGAATTTAAGGAAAAAAATGTCATGAAGAACCTCGGGGTAAGACAGGAATAAAGACACAGACCTACTAAAGAATGGACTTGAGGATATGGGGAGGGGGAAGGGTGAGCTGTGACAAAGCGAGAGAGAGGCATGGACATATATACACTACCAAACGTAAGGCAGATAGCTAGTGGGAAGCAGCCGCATAGCACAGGGAGATCAGCTCGGTGCTTTGTGACCGCCTGGAGTGGTGGGATAGGGAGGGTGGGAGGGAGGGAGACATAAGAGGGAAGAGATATGGGAACATATGTATATGTGTAACTGATTCACTTTGTTATAAAGCAGAAACCAACACACCATTGTAAAGCAATTATCCTTCAATAAAAATGTAAAATATATTTTTTCTAGCAAAATAAAGATCTTTAAACTTAAAAAAATATATATTGAGAAGACTGGGTTTTCTTAAGTAATCAAAGACTTCTGATAAAAAATAGTATGAAGCACAGTAAATTATTTTGGTGAGACACCAAAATTTTTGCTGTTCAGGCTGATTACCTTAAAGGTAAAGAAACTTTTGCAATCTGTTATCAAAACCAGGCCAAAAGTCCAATAAAACTTTGTCCTTTTAACAGAGAGAAAACCAATTCTAATTTTGTACCAGTATTCTTTTGATATTAAAATACTTTTTAACTTAAATAAATGTATTGCAATCTTAAAAAAAAAATCAGTTAACCACTGAATGTAATCTACCACATCAACAGACTAAAGAAGGAGAATCATATGATCACATTAATTAATGCAGAAAAAGCATTCGAAAAATTCACCACCGATTTATAGTAATAACTCTCAGCAAACTAGGAATAGAGGGGAAATTTCTCAAGTGTAAATATAGTGATATTTACAGAAAGCTTAAAGATTACCACCATTAATCATGAGAAACTGTACGCTTTTTCCCTAAGGTCAAGAACAAGGCAAATTGTCTTCTCTCACCACCTTTATTCAGAATCATAATGAAAGTCCTAGCTAGTGCAAAAAGACAAATAAGGACATGAAATTGTATACAGATTGGAAAGGAAGAAATAAAACTACCTCTATTCATAGACAACATAATTGACTATGTAGAAAATCCCCCCCAAAAAGGACCAAAAATTTCTGGAACTACTGCGTAAAACAAGGTTTCAGGATACAAGGTTAATATACTAAAGTCAATTGCTTTCTTATATGCCAGCAATGAAAAACTGGAAATTTAAATTTAACAAAACAGTATGTTTATAATAGCATCCCCCTCAAAATGAAATAATTAGGTATTTATCTAGCAAAATGTGTACAGGAACTATATGCAGAAAATTACAAAACATTGATTTAAAAAATCAAAGCAGCTCTAATTAATGGAGAAATATTCTATGTTCATGGATTGGAAAACTCAGTATTCTTAAAATGTAAATTCTCCTCAATTTGATCTTTAGAGTCAACACAATCTGATTTAAAATCCCAGCAAAATATTTTTAAATTATTGACAAACTGATTCTATAGCTTAAATGGTAAGACAAAGGACCTAGAATAGCCAACACAATATTAAAGAAGAACAGTTAGAGGACTCACACTATGTGATTACAAGACTTACTATAAGGTTACAGTAATTAAGACAGCATGATATTGGATGAAAGAATAGGTACATAGATCAATGGAACAGAAGAAAGAGCCCAGAAATAGATTCATACAAATATAGTTAACTGATCTTTGACAAAATGGAAAAGTAATTCCACGGAGAAAGGATAGTCTTTTCAATAAATGGTAGTAAAACAATTAGACACTCATATGCAAAAACAAACAAAAAACAAACACAGGCTTCCCTGGTAGCACAGTGGTTGAGAGTCTGCCTGCCGATGCAGGGGACACGGGTTCATGCCCCAGTCGGGGAAGATCCCACATGCCGCTGAGCGGCTAGGCCCGTGAGCCATGGCCACTGAGCCTGCGCGTCCAGAACCTGTGCTCCGTAACAGGAGAGGCCACAACAGTGAGAGGCCTGCGTACCGCAAAAAAACAAACAAACACAAAACCTAGATGTAGATCTCTTACCTTACATAAAAATGAACTTAAAATGGATCTTAGGCCTATATGAAAAAGGAAAAACCTATGATATTTCTAGAAGAAAACATAGAAAAAAATCTATGTGATCTTGGGTTTAGTGGTGAGTTTTTAGATAGAATACTCACAACATGAGCCATTAAAGAAATAACTGACCAATTAGACTTTATCAAAATTCAAAATGTGCTCTGCAAAGGACACTGCTAAGAGAATGAAAACTCAATCCACAGCCTGGGAGAAAATATTTGCAAAACACATATCTGATAAAGGGCTTGTATCTAAAATAAACAAAGAACACTCAAAACTCAATAATAAGAAAACAAACAACTCTACTGAATAATGGGCAAAAATATATATCAGTGACAGAACAGACAAATCCCCCATGCAGAATAATTCCAATGGTTTATGTAGATACTCTGCCCTCAAGGAGATGGAGCAAAACACCCTACTCCTTAAATGTGAGCTATACATTGTGACTTCCTTCCAAAGAGAACATTATGGAAAGGGGGGAGGGTAACTTCACAGTGGAGAAACCTAACAAACACTACCTCAGCCAGGTAGTCAACGTTAACATCAAATGTTATCTGTCATGTTGATAGTCCGTATTCTTGATACGATGTGATGAGAATGGCACTTTAACCATGTGGTCTTCCTCCCTAAAACTCATAATCATAGGGAAAGCATCAGACAAATTCCAATAGAGGAGCCTCCTACAATATTCCTGACCAGTACTCCGCCACACTCTCAAGATTGTCAAAAACAAGGAAAGTCTGATTAACTGTCACAGCTAAGAGGAGCCTAGGGAGATATGACATTTAAATGTCATGTGGTATCCTTAATGGGATTGTGAAATAGAAAAATAACAGTAATAAAATAGTGAAGAAATCTGAATGAAGTATGGACTTAATAATATATCAACATTGGTTCATTAATATTAACAAATGTACCATACTAACATAAGAAGTTAATAAAAGGGAAAACTGTAGTATATGGAAACTCTCTGTACTATCTGTTTGATTTCTCTGTAAATCTAAAACTGTTTAAAAACTAGTCTATTAATTTTAGAAAATTAACACAAGTAAGAATTTGTCCTGAACTGAGAGCCTCTCCCAACACCACAAAACAAATTCCACAAAGTCCACCTCTTTAAAGTAATACCACCAAAAGGAAAAAAAAAATCCTTTGATGGTAGAAATTCCTCAAGAGAATATTCACTCAAGCATTTGGTAGTTCATAAGGCTGAGTTTTTGCTCTATCTGCAAGGCATATTTTGAGTGTATACAATTCTCCTCTAATATTTAAACATTTTAGGTGAATGGAACTTTATTCTAAATCCTTCTTTTTGTTTATTTATTTCATTTTTTGAACACATTGCCAAGGTTTATTTTTTTAAAAAAGACCTAGTTTCAAACCTAAGTTCTTCCACTTTTACTGGTTCTGCAGACATTGAAATTGATTTAACCCCTCCAATCTCCTGTTTCCTCTTCTACAAAATGGAAATAATAATAATCCTTAACTTGCAGAATTATCATTGAACTAAATAAGTTTTATATGTGTGATAAGGAAAAAGTAATCATCCCTTATCTTCGTCTAATTTCTAAGGAGAATGAATTCCCTTTAACTAGCCAGTTATAATTTACTTATAATTTATAAAAATGAAGAAAGGCAGAGTAAAGCCAGAGAGGTTCACCAGATATGCAGTGGAGCTGGGAAGGAGAAAAGACAGCTGCTATTTGTATGGTCATATTATGAATAAAATCTCCCACTGACAGTTTATTAAAAGGTTGCAGTAAAAATTTTAATTGCTTTTTATTTGTATTTAGATTCCTGATTGATATTTCTTTGAATGCAAATATGAGACAGCTTGGCTTCTTGTAGGTTCTAATGCCTAAAATATAATAAGAACTCAGAAAGGTATTTCTTTAAGAAAAATAAAAAACAGGGTGAAGTTGAATAAGAAAATTTGCAACACAGTGGGAGAAGAGTTATTGTTATCATGGAGAAAACCAAAATAGAGTGATTAATTAAAAGGCACCCACTAGGAATTGAAATTGATCCAGTATAGGCAGCACAGCCACTCTAGTTTCCAAGTCAGAAAAAACTCTACTGTTTAGTCTTTTCTCTTTAATGCCTTTAAGTTTCTAGAAATCATGTACCCTCAATGGATACAGGAGTTTTGTGAGGCTTGTTAGCGTTAATATAATATCTACTGTTTTATTTGTGTCACATATGTTTTTTTCTGTTCGCTCATGTGGAGAGGACCTCCTTTTACTTGACTTCAGGTTTCCATGTGGATGGACATTAATTACTGTAATACTTCCGCCCCTCTACCGAAAGAGGAGTGATTTACCTGGTTAGTGAGTTTAGGAGAAAGAAGTGGATGTTTTTTGGCTCTAATATTTCTCTTTGGGAGATCTGATTGACTACAGGGAAGGAACACCCTGCTCTGCTCTCAACCCATGTAGTAAAGTTAGTGGTCCAATCTCTACAACTGTGGGGAGTGGTCTGGAAGTATTTAAGCTGTGCCTGTGATCCTTCTAGGGCACATTAATAGGAAGTCAGTTGTTGCTAGGCAATCTAACACATGCTCTCTAGTATCGCTTTATCAAATTATAGCTGATATTTTGATAGTCGTCTGTCTGGCTATCTTGTCCTATGTCTCAATTGATTTAGAATTTAGGAAATTAAAGGATGTGTCATTTATTGCTCTTACTCCCTGCACCTCCCCCACAAATTACATCTTTATGAAAGTACCCTTGTATTGAGAGTGCTAGCAGGAATCAGGGCATGACTCTGCATTTCCATTTAGCAACTATTTCCAGGATCACTGGTGAGGGGTATTATGCTGTGGAAGGAGACACTTCTATCAGTGGCTAAAGACTGTCATGGGAAAGGTGTGCCAGATACAAATGATGCATAATATACAACTATAGGTGATTATCTGTCAAACTACAGGTACCACAAATAACAATCCTTACAATCCAAATTCAGCACAATGTATAAAATATACTATTATGAGCAATGCAATGACAGTGACAATGAAATACTGTACTGACAAAAGTCCTGGAAGTTGCCAATAAGAGACATTTCTGACCTACTGAGAATTTAGTATTACATATCACTCATAATCTGTAGCACAGTGCCAGGCAAGAGATTCTCCCTTCAAAAAACACATCAAATTGGATTGCTTTCCCTCTAATAATGCACAATGTTTTTACTTATACTATTTATGAAGTAGTGTGACCCAATTCTTAAGACTACAGGTAAATAATTTTTCTGCAAAAAGCCAAAGACATGCAATATCCTGTTGTGTACATTTGAACAATGATGGTCTCTTACTGTTTTTTTTTTTTTATTCTCTTCTTCATGGTAAACACCTTATCTCTCAAAGCTATGCTCAGATATCACTTTCCCTATGCAGCCTTTCTTTTTTCACGATCCCCCTCAATTAGTTATTTTCTCTATTATATTATGTCAACATGATGTCAATATCTTATGCATATATTTATCACATAATCACTTGTGTGTTGTAATGAATTGTTGGCATGTGTGCCTTCCATACTGGATTGTGAATTCTTCGATGGCAAGAATCATTTCTTTGCTTGTTGTGTGTCCCCAGTGCTTCTCCTGTGGTCAGTTGTTGAATTATAAACTTCTAGGCTTAAGAGATACGACCGTTTTCCAGCCATGTAAAAGCAGACAACACATTTTTCCTTGATTCAGAAGTTATGTGATTGGTTGGTTGCTATATCTGATTGCTAGGTGTGGTAAATACCAACAGAACTCATCAAATTTGTATGAAGAGAACTCAGGCTTTTGTGAATAAAAAAAATTCACCATCAGCTGATACTGAATGTATGTATTCCTATGAGATTGACTTCAATGATCAAACCACACTATCCTGACTAGTCTCTCTGGTGAGGGGGTTGTTTGCAGAGACTTGTGACACAGAAATAAGATGGGGCAACGGTAAAATGTGCCACAGATGATTAAATCTTTGACTAGGTCCTGATTACCTCAAAGCTTTTGTTCAAGGATCACCAACCAAATGATTAGTTCCTATCAGAGCTATCAAATGCTTACTACTTACTTTCTTTTCCTTATTTCATTATCTACAATATAGGGATAATAACCCATTTCATAGAATTATTGAGAAGATAAAATGACATTATAGATGTATTTACAATAGTACTTATATGTGGTTTAAATTTGTTTTAAAAATTATTTTCA
The DNA here is from genome assembly GCF_949987515.2 of Delphinus delphis. NCBI lineage: Eukaryota > Metazoa > Chordata > Mammalia > Artiodactyla > Delphinidae > Delphinus > Delphinus delphis. The sequence goes on along the minus strand of NC_082704.1, from coordinate 28,942,224 downwards.
ATACTGAGCAATTCTTGAAGTTGGTGACAATGGTTCTGCCTCCTTTTATAAGCTGTTTGAGGATTTTCAGCAAAGAGGGTAAACTCCAGAAAGAACTCATATACATCCCCCTCTCCTCATGGAATTTGCAGTCTTATGTCCAATCCACACTTTTAGGGTTTAGCTCAATATCCACTCATAACTTCAAATAACCTCAAAGATTTAGGTTAGGGTCCAGCAATCTAACCAAACACTCTTCCCAAGCATAAAGTTAAGCCAATTATTATATGCTTGACCTGAAAAAATTTAATGCTTGACAACTTATTTAGGAAAGAAGGCAGGGACATTGAATTGAATTAATTGAATTAATTAAGAATAGAAGAAGGGCTTCCCTGGTGGCGCAGTGGTTGAGAGTCCGCCTGCCGATGCAGGGGACGCGGGTTCGTGCCCCGGTCCGGGAAGATCCCACATGCCGCGGAGCAGCTGGGCCCGTGAGCCATGGCCGCTGACCCTGCGCGTCTGGAGCCTGTGATCCGCAACGGGAGAGGCCGCAACAGTGAGGCCCACATACCGCAAAAAAACAAAACAAAAAAAAAAAAAAAAAAAAAAAAAAGAATAGAAGAAGATAGGGACATTGAACTAATTTAATATTGATGGAATCAACCATAAAGTTGCTTACTTGCATATCAAAATAGAATTTGAGCACCTTGGAAGCATGTCAGTTGCTGCCTGGTAAATGAGTATGCAATATGACTCTTGATTAAAATGTTTGAATCGAGGCATTAATTAGACATAGTCCAAGACAGCACAAAACTCTCCCTGTTTCAGGGAGGATATTGGCATTACCCATATAAATATGATAATGCAACATTTTATATACTATTATACCTTTTAAAATGTATAAAAACCCAAATGTATAAAATGATACAAGTTTAAGCATACATACACATACAATGAAACAAAAAAAATGATAACATTCAGGATAGTAACTACCTTTGGTAGGACGGGGATGGGATAGAGAAGTAGTACATAGTGTACATTATAACTGACAAGTGGACAGGTAATAATAAAACAACGTATTGCTTCTATACCAGCAAATAAAGGGAAAGGAGTTCACATAGAACATTTTCAATCTAAGCAAAGGCAAGAATGGAGAATAAAAAAGAATAAGGGGATGAAAATCAAAGAAAAATGTTAGAATATAATTCAAAATATAACCATATGGAAAATAAATGTTTATTGGAAACAAAGATTGATTCAACTTTTTTAAAAGCCAGAAATCTGTTGCTATAAAGAGAAATACCAAAATAAACTGTCACAGGAAGATTAAAATTAAGGATGGCAAAAAAATGCTATGTTATGCAAATACTAACCAAAAAGACGGCACAAAAATATTAACGCTAACATGTATAAAATTTGAGTTAAAAAGTATTAATAGTGATAAAGTTTTACCACATGATAATAAAAATAAAATCCAACAAAAGGAAATAATAGTATGAACCCATATGCATCTAATGCCATTTAGTGTGTGTAATGACAGAATTAGAAGTACAAGTTGACAAATCCATAATAAAAGTGGAAGATATTTAACTCATTTCTATAAAAAACAATCAAACAAACAACATTTAATTAAAGATATAGAGATTTTGAGCAACAGCATAAATAAACTTGATCTAAGGTATAACAGAAAACATACTATCTTTCCCAGTAAACATTAAACATTGTTTAAAAAAAAAAGGAAAAGCGATGAACTGCATTTAAGTGAATTTTGGGGAAATATCAAAGAATCAATATCATACAAATGGTAGTCTGAACATGTAACATTAAATGAGAAATAAATTATCTAAATATAGGAAAACATGTTTAGTGGGTTTAAAAGTCACTTCTAAACAATTCGAGGGTTAAAGAAACAAAATATTTAGAATATATGACAATGAAAGTTCTACATATCAAAACTGAAGTGGTACTTACAGGTAAATATATAACATTAAGTATGCATAGCTAAAAACTATAAATATTGAAAGTCATTGAGTAGAGTATTGAAATAAATAAGCTAGGAAAAGAACCAGAGGCATGGGCAAGAGAGTGAAGGAAGTAATAAAGATAAGAGAAATTTGAACTACTAGAGACACCACCAAAACCTTTTTAAGAATATCAATAAAACCAAGACTGACATTTGAAAAAGATTCACAAAGTAAACAAAGTTTTCAAACAGGATTTGAAAAAAATTCTTGTAAGCTGAAAACATAAGAGAAGTATCTGTATCTGATTAGAAAAGACACTCAGGTAACCCCTCAAACCTTGAGAATAACTTTTACCCCCAGAACTAATGAGACTTGAGAATGAACCTATAGTTTTTTAAAAAATGTTCAGTATTCTAATAAAGCCATCATAGTGCCACTTCAATATATCTAGCACCTTTAACATTTCACATAGATGATCTCATTTCTGGAAATTAAGAAGAACAGGATGTGCACCTGTCATAGGTGTGAAAATGCTCACAGGGTACTTAAAAGAGAATTATAGTCAGACGCCATGTTCTTGCAGCCTTCCTGAAGAAAAGGGCAGCAAACCAGTATTCATAAATTGCTTCCCCTTGAAGAAAATACAGTTACATGATTCGATAGATAGATATACTCTTGCTATTAAGATGTCCAAAAAGAGAATAAATTATATTCAGACGTTCATTTTTACAATCTTAAAATTCATCATAAAAACAATCAGCAGGAGGATTTGTTTACCTGCTGCATTAAAACTTAAGCGAATTTTACTCGCTCATTTGGAAACATTTAAAGATAAAATTCAAGGTAATAATGTGTTATAGAAACGAGTCACACCTAGCAAACTAGATATTTGGGATAGACTGATTATAAGGCATGGCTTTTATGTTTAACAAAATATTTTACTTTGTTATATTCATTTTCTTTTCTATAAGTGACTTTGCAATCATGAAGAATCATGATACTATATATGAATGAAATTATTGCTTATATTTTAATCTTCTGCATGAAATATATTTTCACAAAAATAAAGAAAATATTTTAACATAAACTAAAGAAAAGGGGTTCTGTCAAGGAAATAATAAAAGATTGTTTCTCGTCAATGAGTGTTTACAAGTTTAACTTTTTTTTTGATCAAAGAAAGAGAATGCTCTTCCTCTCATATGCCCTTGGCACACACACAAAAAAAGGGTGGCTTTAAAAAATGATATATGACCAGCAGCTGCTCTCACAGCCTCTCCTAATGTGCTCTAAAGTACCCAAATACATTTTTTAAAAAAAATAAAATACACAACTCTTCAGAAAACTAAAGTTTACAGAGAAACTTTGCCAAAATTAGGAATTTCCACTAACTCTAATGTAATGGAGTTTGATTAAATAAACACACACACACACACACACACACACACACACACACACACACTGTGGTGTCCTTCATGAAACAGAGTAGTTTCATTTTAAAAATCGAACAAGATTGGGCTTCCCTGGTGGCTCAGTGGTTAAGACTCCTTCTGCCAACGCAGGGAACAGGGGTTCAAGCCATGGTCCAGGAAGATCCCACATGCCGCGGAGCAACGAAGCCCGTGCACCATAACTACTGAGCCTGTGCTCTAGAGCCCTTGAACCACAACTACTGAGCCCACGTGCCACAACTACTGAAGCCCGTGTGCCTAGAGCCCTGCTCTGCAACAAGAGAAGCCACCACAATGAGAAGTCTGCTCACCACAACTAGAGAAAGCCTGTGCACAGCAACGAAGACCCAACGCAGTCAAAAATAAATAAATCAATTAAAAATAAATAAATTTAAAAAAGTTCACTTTAAAAATGGAACAAGATTAATCAAAGGCTCTGAAAAGCCTCAAAATATCATTTCATAGTGTGTGAATAATTAGAGCAGTCCCTGCCTAGTAGAAGCCGAACAGAACCTCCTGATTTGGAAGATATGGGCTGGAAGTTGGGTAAAAATGGAGACAAATGTGGAACAGGCACTTTGACCAAATTCATTACTGTAGATCCACACCACTTGGAATCAGCTGCAAGTGCACCACAAGGTCAAGTCTAACAGAAAACCTAAAGGTGCTGTGACTTTCCTTCTCCTGGCTTCCACCTTAGCAGTAATTGACAGTAACACTAAGAAAAAACCCTGACTCAGCCACATTATGTAACTGGAGTAGAATTTAGGCAGAGCAGAGAAAAATACATATATTTTTTTGGCTGCACTGCACGACATGTGGGATCTTAGTTCCCTAACCAAGGATTGAACACGCATCCCCTGCACTGGAAGCACAAGTCTTAACCGCTAGACCGCCAGGGAAATCCCTAGACACAAAATTTTAAATCAAGGAATAGCAATTCATCACATGGTGAAGAGGAAGTGTGCAGAGACAAATTTTCCCTGAAAAGACAGGCCCCAAACTCCAAATTCTTCCCCACTCAGGCTTCAGTATCACTAATTTGGTGACATAAATATACATCAACCCAGGTGTCCTGCAAAACTTCTGAGTCATTAAGTCCAATAGTATTCAGACACAGTGAGGGAATCCAAGGGAACTGCTTATACACTAATTTGGGTCAATGACCAGTTGAGTATAGACCTGCCCCAATTAAAAGATAAACACTTACTTTGTGAAACCAGCATGTGACTTATGAAAATATTCTGCTAAAGAAAAAGATGAACATGAGATTTAAATAGTAGAAAACAAAGTAAACAACAAAGTGAAAAGGCAAAAACAAATAGCCCATTTTTGAATAGACATTCCCCTCCCTGCAAAAAAATAACTGCTACAAATGGCCAACAGATATGAAAAGATGCTCAACATCACTAATCATCAGAGAAATGCAAATCAGAATCAAAATGAGATATCACTTCATATCTGTTAAGATGGCCATTATAAAAAAATAGCAAGGTTTGTGAGGATGTGGAAAAATTGGAATGTTTGTGCACTGTTAATGGGAAGTAATGCAACTATTATTAAAAAAAGGTATGGAGGCTCCTCAAAAAATTAAAAATAGAACTACCATATGATCCATTTCTGGGTATTTATTCAAAGGAAATAAAATCAGTATCTCGAAGATATCTGCACTCCTATGTTCACTGCAGTATTATTCACAATAACCAGGAGATGGAAACAACCCAAATGTCCATCAAAGGATGGATGGGTAAAGAAAAAGCTGTATATGATACAATGAAATATTATTCAGCCATAAAAAAGAAGGAAATCTTGTCATATGCAGCAAAATGGATGAACCTTGATGGCATAAGCCTGAGTGATAAAAGCTAGTCATAGAAGGACAAATATTGCATGATTCCATTTATACAAATGAACTACCTAAATACTCAAACTCATTGAAGCAGAAAGTGGAATCGTGGTTTCTAGGGACTGGGAAGAAGAGAAAAAGGAGAGTTACTGTTCAGTGGGTACAAAGTTTCAGTCACACAAGATGAAAGAGTTGTACAGATCTATTGTACATTGTGCTTACTGTTAACAATGCTGTATTGTACACTTAATAATTGTTAAGAGGGTAAATCTCATGTTATAGGTTAGAAGCTTTTTGCTTAGTACAGCTGTAACTGCCTTTTTTTAAAAAAATGTCTGCTACTGAAATCCATATTTTGCAAGAGTATATTCTTCAAAATATTGTCAAATCCCAGACACCGGTATTCATATTTGCCAATGGCAAATATGTGAAATATGTAAAAACGTAAAAGGCAGCTTTTAGGGGTATTTTTATTATTTGAAAATGATCTGATGCCATTAATAAATTCTTATCTTATTTTCTAATCTGAAAAAATAAAGAAAAAAATAGAACACTTTTAAAACTATTTACTAGAGTAAGCAGAATTAATTTTTAGAAAACATCTGCTTCCTGCTTCCAATAAAATTTAAATAGATCATGAATCCATAAAAGAAATTTTGAATGTTGAATCTGTTGAATGCAACAGATTCATATGAAAATGGAGGTAGGAATGTTCCAGAATGAACATAATTAAGTCAGTAATAACATGGCACAAAGTACAATGTTACTAGAAACACTGAATTACAGAATCAACCTTATAAAAATTTCAATCAGTAAGAAAATATAAAAATATTCTTAAACAAAATGAAACATAATGTAAAAAAATACAACCCAAATAATAGCCACTAAAATAGAAGAGATGGTGGAAAATGAATTAAAGTACACTAAATTTTTCATGAGCCCTACCCGTTCCATGTTGTTTAAAATCGTAAACCATTCCCCATTTGACATCCCTACCCTCATTGTTCTGCTCTATTTTTCCTCATAACATTAACAGTCATCGAATGTACCATAAAAATAATCTAACATAACATAAAAGTTACTTGTATTGGACTTCCTTGGTGGCACAGTGGATAAGAATCCATCTACCAATGCAGGGGACACGGGTTCGAGCCCTGCTCCAGGAAGATCCCACATGCCGCGGAGCAACTAAGCCCGTGCACCACAACTACTGAGCCTGCGCTCTGGAGCCCGTGCACCACAACTACTGAGCCCGCCTGCTGCAACTACAGAAGCCCACACGCCTACAGCCCGTGATCCGCAACAAGAGAAGCCACCGCAATGAAAAGCCTGTGCACGGCAACAAAGAGTAGTCCCCCCTCGCTACAACTAGAGAAAGCCCTCATGCATCAACGAAAAACCAACACAGCCAAAAATAAATAAATAAATAAATAAATTTATATTAAAAAAAAATTACTTTTGTTTGTTGTTGCCTGTTCTCTCAACTAGAATGCAAGCTTAATGAGGGCAAAGATTGATTTTTTTGTCATCAATTTATCACAAATACCTCGAAAAGGACTGGTACATAGTAAGAGACTCAATATTTTATATATAAAGGAATGAAAGACTGAGGGATGAATTAATCTAACCCTAAGTAGTACAAGCATATAATTTAAGGATGAAAATGAAGCAATACATATGCATATAGAAATGTTTTTTTCTTTGTTTGAACCTCAAGTAAAGAGGTTTCAGTTACTGTAGTCTTATTTCTTAATTCATAACATATTATCGTTATTGGTCAGAGAAGTCCTTCTTATTTATTTTCCCTTTTTTAAACTTCATACTCCACTTCCTTTCCCTTCTACATCATAGGCAAGTATTTTAGTATGTTAAATGTATATCTGCATATGTGAATGAGTGTTTTGCAAAACGTGTATTACTTTGTGCATGTTTTTCTAATTTGTGTAAATGGTACTGTCTTATATCATTCTGTTTTTAATTTATTTGAACCAAGTATTGTGTTTTTAAGATCCGTCCATGTTGCTATATGTACATCTGAAGCATGCGTTTAACTGTTGCATAATAAATACTCCAGTGTACACTGACCACATTTAACCGGTGATCAGGATTAAGTTGTCTCTTATTCTCCTCCATAACAACATTTTTCAATAAATATCTTTGAATATATCCCTTTATGGAGCTATATTATAATTATTTGGGGATATATACCTAGGAAAGGAATTGGTGGGCCATAGGATACACATATATGTAATTTACCTATATGAATATTGCCAGATTTCTCTATAGAGGGCTGCACAATTACAATCCTACCAGAAGAACACGATGGTGAATGTCTTAGCTAAATTTCCCCAAAAGAATGAGACAAGGATTTATGTACAGATGGTTTATTGGGGAGGTGATCTCAGGAAGCAGAATAAGCCACTGGGGAGACAGAGACAGAGAAGGAAGGAAAGCCAATAATGTGTGCATTAATGAGTTGTCCCTGATGGGAACAAAGAGGACTCGATTTTGTCCTAGATTTTAGAAACACCTGAAAGTGTACAGAATAATTCCTGGATATGTTTGACAAAAAGACGTAACGTAGAAGCATTTGTCAGTTTATGACACTCACTGGTCAATGTTTGTTCCTGGTGGTGTTAACCCCGCCTCTCCTTCTCTGGTTCCTGCACTTCTGAGCTATGCAAGCCCCTATGCTCCCTGCACTTCTGATCTGTGCATGCCCTTGAGAATAGTGAGCTTCTATAGCTGTCCAAACATTGGAAGAGCTCAGCATGGAAAGTGGACACCCATGATATGTGCATGAGATGAGATGCAAGTCTTCATAGAACTGTACCAGGAGGATTAAAATCAGAGATGAGACAGAAAGGTGTGAGTCAAGGCACCAGAGCATCTGGTATAGTTCTCACAGCCCTATTTCCTTACCAACATGGGCTTATCCAGTCTCCTAATTTTTGCTAGTCTGTTAGATTTAAAGTGATAGCTCTTCATTATTTTAATTTGTACTTCTCTCATTTCTAATGAGTGTGAGCATCTCTTCATATACTTGCTAGCTTTTGAGGTTTCCACTTCTGTTAATAGCTTGTTTGTATTCATTGACCATTTTTCTATTGGGGTTCCTGTCTTTATCTTATTGATTTACCGAGACTAATCATTTGTGCAGTTTTAAACATTGAATATATTTATTTCTACTGTCACTGTCCTTTATCTTTGTCTATTGTGTCTTTTGTTGAACATAAATCTTGAATTTTAATTTAATTGGGTCATTTTTCTGCTTTATGAATTATAATGGTAAAATTTCATTTTAACAGTCCTTTCTTTGCCTGCCCATAGGGCACACAAATATCTCCTTCATTCCCATCTACTAACATTATAGTTTTATCTTTCACGTTTATGTCAATAAACGTTTTGTTAGCTAATTTCATCATTCTCCATAAAGTGAACCAGTTTTCCCAAGATTATCAATTAAACAGTCTTTCACTGCCTCATTGATTTGTGGTAACCTTTTAAACACATATGAACTTTTGGGCTCTCTTCTGCTCCACTGGTCTACTTACTCATCAACACCACATTGGTGTTATTACTGTGATTTTATTATGTCAGTGACTGGTAAGGCAATTCTCTGATTTTTCTTTTTAAAGACTGATTCAACTCCTTAGAGTCCATTATTCCTTCACATGAATTTTGGAGTAATTCAGAAAGTTCCTCAAAAAATCACATTGAAATTTATTTTAAATGCACTGAATTTAATGGTCTTTTAAAGAAAGAATTACAGGGAGATCAGCTCGGTGCTTTGTGACCACCTAGAGGGGTGGGATACGGAGGGTGGGAGGGAGGGAGATGCAAGAGGGAAGAGATATGGGAACATATGTATATGTATAACTGATTCACTTTGTTATAAAGCAGAAACTAACACACCATTGTAAAGCAATTATACTCCAATAAAGATGTTAAAGAAAAGAGAATTAACATCTTTATAAATATTAAGCCATTTCATCAAAGAACATAGACTGTCTCTCCATTTGTTTAAATGATCATATATGGTTTTTCCCAGCTTCATTAAGGTATAATTGACAAATAAACAGTTTTATATATTTAAGGTGTGCAACAATTTTTTTTTTTTTTTTTTTTTGCGGTACGTGGGCCTCTCACTGCTGTGGCCTCTCCCGTTGTGGAGCACAGGCTCCGGACACGCAGGTCCAGTGGCCGTGGCTCACGGGCCCAGCCGCTCCGCGGCATGTGGGATCCTCCCAGGCCGGGGCACGAACCCGTGTCCCCTGCACCGGCAGGCGGACTCTCAACCACTGCGCCACCAGGGAAGCCCCGGCGTGCAACATTTTGATAAATGTATGTATACATTGTGAAATGATTACCACAATCAGGCTATTTAGCACTTCCACCATCTTACATACTAACCATTTTTTTTGTGTATGTGATGAGAACATTTAAGATCTACTCTCTTAGAAAATTTCAAGTGTACAAAACAGTATTATTAAATATAGTCACCATGTTATACATTAGATCTCCAAAACTTATGTATCCTGCATAACTGAGACTTTCCACCCTTTGACCAACATCTCTCTAGTTACCCCCACCCCTCACTACCACTATTCTATCTTTTGTTTCTATGAGTCGGTATAGCTAATCTACCATAGATATGAAATTTACAGACATGCCTTTATGCAACTTCACTAAAGGCCAGATTTTAGACTTCAGGAGTTTTCAAAGCAAGAAACATTCCGGAAAATGTTTGCTGCTCTTTACCATCTGTCTTTTCACACAATATCATCCATTAACAGGGTGGGAGAGTTTCCAGTTTTTCTCTTGACATCTGGTCACATAATTTAGGTCTACGAATGGAAATCAAAATGCAGAATAGAGCCTATTATCTAAATTATTCTGCCTTCAGTCTCTCTGCACCGCCAGACTTAAATAAAATCCAGAAAAAGGTGTGTGAAATATTCATAAATACAGAGCAGAAGTATTTGATAAGCTTTCAACAAAATAGTTTAAATAATTGCCCTTCAATTCCTACTAAAAGCCTTTTTCCTCAATGTGTAGTACTGTTCCAGGTGGTTTGAATATATAAAAAATAGCTCATGAGGAAGGACAAAATATATCAGGAGAAATACTAAATGCTTAGTGCTGAAGGAATGTTGATTAAAAGATCCCCTGGGGATGCTAAGAATTGGGCACAGAATAAAGTCAGCGAAGTAGAATTTCATAATGGCTGATGATTATAATTTTGCTCTTAACCAAATTTATGTAAATTGATTGAGAAAAATAGAGAACATTCCAAACAGTGGCAGTAGCATTAATAAAGGCATGGTGGCAGGAGGGAGCAAGATGTATTAATGATAGTGATTTGACTGGAGAGATAGGCAATATTATGAGGAATGAAAAATATATTTATGGAGATAATATGAATGTAGAATAAATTTATGGAGAACTTTACATGTTAGGCTAAGGATTTAAGGATGTATAACTTCCATTTCCAGAGGTAAAGTGAAGTAGGAAGTCTTGCCAGCCCTTTCTCTCTGGAAACAATCAACCCAGAAATATAGTTATAAAAGAGAACAAAACAGCCTCTGGTTTGGGACAAGATGGCATAGACACATCTCTCCCAGCTCCTCTCTACTAAGTACAAATAAAAATCCTGGAAATAATAAAGTGGACAGTCATGGATAACCCTAAAGAGTTAAAAAGAGAAAACAGACTGCCTAGGGAATCCCAGAACTTGAGGGAAAACACAGCAACCCAGTTTTTGACCACCCTCCCAGGGGAAGAAGCAAAACCAGGCCCAAAGTTTCTTGACTCTCCAAGAGACAAAAAACATGCCAGCTTCAGTGCCTTGATAGACTGGTAGCCCTGCTGGCACTACACAGCCAAAAGAGACCTGGAAAGCACTCTCTGTTACACAGGCCCAGCTACTCCCAACAGGACCTAGTGGTACCCAGTAGGCCAGTGAAGTATATCCTACCCCTTCAGGCAGCACCAGGAAGAATCAAGAGGGAACTCCACCAGCACCAGGTGACTTGGCAAAGAGTGGTTCTCATGTCCCATCAGGCCCAGTGTCTCCTGTCTCCACCTAGGGGCATCATGCCTGGGAGAGTACATTTAAAGAAGAATTAGTGCGACATTTTACACATTCTCTTTCAGAAAGCAAACAGAAGTGGATAGAACACTTTCCAACATATTTTATGAGATCAGTATTACCTTGATACCAAAACCAGACAAGGGCAGTAAAAAATACAAAAACTTCAGACCAATAGCTGTCATAAACTTAGACTCAAAACACTTCAACAAAATATTAGTAAGACATTGTGTAAAAGTGGTATGCATTCTTCTTGAACTGTTTGTTAGAATTCTCCAGGGAAACCATCTAAACCTGGAGATTTCTTTTTCAAGAACTTTTAAATTGCACATTCAATTTCTTTAATGGTTAGAGGGGTATTCAGATTGTCTATTTATCTTTTTGAGTTTGGTAGTTTTTGATTTTTAAGAAATTTGTTAATTTCTTCTAAGTTGTTGAAATTATGATCCTACAGCTGTTTGCAGAATTGTCTTATTATCTTTTTAATGGATGCAAGATCTGTAGTGATATCTCCTATTTTATTTCTGATATTGGAGATTTGTGTCTTTTTTCTTCAAATCTTGTTAAAGTTTCACCAATATTATTAATCGTTTTCATAAAACCAGCTTTCTCATATTTTCTCTATTGTTTTCCTGTTTTTATTTCATTGATTTCTGTTCTTATGTTTGTCTCCTTCCTCCTCTTTGCTTTGGTTTTACTTTACTCTTTCTAGCTTCTTGAGTAGGAATTCATTAGTGATTTGAGGCCTTATATCCTATAATTTTATAATTTTTTTAATCCACAAATCAGCAAAACAAAAAATAAAAATATTAGGGTATAATATCTCTAATGGGAGGTAAATGAACCAGTCCAGATGAGCCATATGAAGTGGTTAGCAGATTATTTGTACAGATAACTCAGAAAAATAAAATCTCCTTTCACAAGAATTTGTTGCAAAAGTGAATATTCCTTTGAAATATCTTAATGATTTTCTCAATTGTTCAATTTATATTGACAGCAAAGAACTTAAAATAATATAGAACTTAAAATAACATAAAAGGCAGATACTCTTTAAACACACTGTATGCTGAGAAAAAGGACAAATGGAGACAAGTGAATAGAGGACACAAAAGAATATCTTGTGGTGTTTGCACCCAAAGCAGTAGAGAGGATTTCAGGGCAAAAAGAATCACCAGAAATGCAAAAATCAACAAGCCTAAGCAAGAATAAGATTGACAAGGAAAACTAGAAGCACCAAAGGTAAGATAAGAAGTGAGATTCAGTTTAGATAAGAGAAGATAATAAGAAAATAGGAATAAGAAAGATGAATTAAGAGGAATTATAAGGATGAGGAGCTTTACTTAAGAATGATGGTGGAGAGGGAAGATGGCAGAAGAGTAAGACACGGAGATCACCTTCCTCCCCACAGATACACCAGAAATACATCTACACGTGGAACAACTCCTACAGAACACCTACTGAACGCTGGCAGAAGACCTCAGACCTCCCAAAAGGCAAGAAAGTCCCCACGTACCTGGGTAGGGCAAAAGAAAAAACTGAGACAAAAGGATAGGGACGGAACCAGCACCAGTGGGAGGGAGCTGTGAAGGAGGAAAGGTTTACACACACTAGGAAGCCCCTTCGCGGGTGGAGACTGCGGGTGGGGGAGGTGGGGAAGCTTCGGAGCCGCGGAGAACACAGCAACAGGACTGCGGACGGCAAAGCCGAGAGATTTCCGCACAGAGGATCAGGGCCGACCGGCACTCACCAGCCCGAGAGGCTTGTCTGCTCACCCGCCGGGGCGGGCGGGGCTGCGAGCTGAGGCGCGGGCTTCGGTCGGAGCGCAGGGAGACGACTGGGGTTGGCGGCGTGAACGCAGCCTGCAGGGGGTTAAGTGCGCCACGGCTGGCCGGGAGGGAGTCCGGGGAAAAGTCTGGACCTGCCAAAGAGGTAAGAGACTTTTTCTTCCCTCTTTGTTTCCTGGTGCGCGAGGAGAGGGGATTAAGAGCGCTGCTTAAAGGAGCTCCAGAGACGGGCGCGAGCGGCGGCTATCAGCGCGGACCCCAGAGACGGGCATGAGACACTAACGCTGCTGCTGCCGCCAACAAGATGCCTGTGTGCGAGTACATGTCACTCTCCATACCTTCCTTCCGGGGAGACTGTGCAGCCCACCACGGCCAGAGTCCCATGATCCAGGGACAACTTCCCCGGGAGAACACACGGCACGCCTCAGGCTGGTGCAACGTCATGTTGGCCTCTGCCGCCGCAGGCTCGCCGCGCACTCCGTGCCCCTCCCTCCCCCCGGCCTGAGTGAGCCAGAGCCCCCGAATCAGCGGCTCCTTTAACGCCGTCCTGTCTGAGCGAAGAACAGACGCCCTCTGGCGGCCTACAAGCAGAGGCAGGGCCAAATCCAAAGCTGAGCCCCTGGGAGCTGTGAGAACAAAGAAGAGAAAGGGAAATCTCTCCCAGCAGCCTCAGGAGCAGCGGATTAAAGCTCCACAATCAACTTGATGTACCCTGCATCTGTGGAATACCTGAATAGACAACCAATCATCCCAAATTGAGGAGGTGGGCTTTGAGGGCAAGATTTATGATTTTTTTCCCCTTTTCCTCTTTTTGTGAGTGTGTATGTGTATGCTTCTGTGTGAGATGTTGTCTGTATAGCTTTGCTTCCACCGTTTCTCCTAGGGTTCTATCCATCCGTTTTTTGGGGTTTTTTTTTACTTTTTAAAAAAAGTTTTTTCTTAATAATTATTTTTTATTTTAATAACTTTAATTTTTCTTACTTTATTTTATTTTTTTTATCCTCTTTGTTTCTTTCTTTCTTTCTACTTTTTCTCCCTTTTATTCTGAGCCATGTGGATGAAAGGCTCTTGATGCTGCAGCCAGGAGTCAGTGCTGTGCCTCTGAGGTGGGAGAGCCAACTTCAGGACACTGGTCCACAAGAGACCTCCCAGCTCCACGTAATATCAAACGACGAAAATCTCCCAGAGATCTCCATCTCAACACCAACACCCAGCTTCACTCAACAACCAGCAAGCTACAGTGCTGGACATCCTATGCCAAACAACTAGCAAGACAGGAACACAACCCCACCCATTAGAAGAGAGGCTGACTAAAATCATAATAATTCCACAGACACCCCAAAACACACCAACGGACGGGGACCTGCCCACCAGAAAGACAAGATCCAGCCTCATCCACCAGAACACAGGCATTAGTCCCCTCCACCAGGAAGCCTGCACAACCCACTGAACCAACTTTAGGCAATGGGGACAGACACCAAAAATAACGGGAACTACGAACCTGCATCCCATGAAAAGGAGACCCCAAACACAGTCAGATAAGCAAAATGAGAAGACAGAAAAACACAGCAGATGAAGGAGCAAGATAAAAACCCACCATACCTAACAAATGAAGAGGAAATAGGCAGTCTACCCTTGAAAAAGAATTCAGAATGATAGTAAAGATGACCCAAAATCTTGGAAATAAAATAGAGAAAATGCAAGAAACATTTAACAAGGACCTAGAAGAACTAAAGATGAAACAAGCAATGATGAACAACACAATAAATGAAATTAAAAATACTCTAGAAGGGATCAATACCAGAATAACTGAGTCAGAAGAACGGATAAGTGACCTGGAAGATAAAATAGTGGAAATAACTACTGCAGAGCAGAATAAAGAAAAAAGAATGAAAAGAACTGAGGACAGTCTCAGAGACCTCTGGGACAACATTAAACGCACCAACATTCAAATTATAGGGGTTCCAGAAGAAGAAGAGAAAAAGAAAGGGACTGAGAAAATATTTGAAGAGATTATAGTTGAAAACTTCCCTAATATGGGAAAGGAAATAGTTAATCAAGTCCAGGAAGCACAGGGAGTCCCATACAGGATAAATCCAAGGAGAAACATGCCAAGACACATATTAATCAAACTGTCAAAAATTAAATACAAAGAAAACATATTAAAAGCAACAAGGGAAAAACAACAAATAACACACAAGGGAATCCCCATAAGGTTAACAGCTGATCTTTCAGCAGAAACTCTGCAAGCCAGAAGGGACTGGCAGGACATATTTAAAGTGATGAAGGAGAAAAACCTGCAACCAAGATTACTCTACCCAGCAAGGATCTCATTCAGATTTGATGGAGAAATTAAAACCTTTACAGACAAGCAGAAGCTGAGAGTTCAGCACCACCAAACCAGCTTTACAACAAATGCTAAAGGAACTTCTCTAGGCAAGAAACACAAGAGAAGGAAAAGACCTACAATAACAAACCCAAAACAATTAAGAAAATGGGAATAGGAACATACATATTGATAATTACCTTAAATGTAAATGGATTAGATGCTCCCACCAAAAGACACAGACTGGCTGAATGGATACAAAAACAAGACCCATATATATGCTGTCTACAAGAGACCCACTTCAGACCTAGAGACACATACAGACTGAAAGTGAGGGGATGGAGAAAGATGTTCCATGGAAATGAAAACCAAAAGAAAGCTGGAGTAGCAATTCTCATATCAGACAAAATAGACTTTAAAATAAAGACTATTACAAGAGACAAAGAAGGACACCACATAATGATCAAGGGATCGATCCCAAAAGAAGATATAACAATTGTAAATATTTATGCACCCAACATAGGAGCACGTCAATACATAAGGCAAATACTAACAGCCATAAAAGGGGAAATTGACAGTAACACATTCATAGTAGGGGACTTAACACCCCACTTTCACCAATGGACAGATCATCCAAAATGAAAATAAATAAGGAAACACAAGCTTTAAATGATACATTAAACAACATGGACTTAATTGATATTTATAGGACATTCCATCCAAAAACAACAGAATACACATTTTTCTCAAGTGCTCATGGAACATTCTCCAGGATAGATCATATCTTGGGTCACAAATCAAGCCTTGGTAAATTTAAGAAAATTGAAATCGTATCAAGTATAATTTCTGACCACAATGCTATGAGACTAGATATCAATTATGGGAAAAGATCTGTAAAAAATACAAACACATGGAGGCTAAACAATGCACTACTTAATAATCAAGTGATCACTGAAGAAATCAAAGAGGAAATCAATGTAGATTTCATGGCCCATCATTTCAGTAATGCCCAGCCAATATTCCCAGTGTAAGATTACACTCACTAACTTTATGTAAGACTTCAACCTTACTCAGTATCCTCACCATCTTTCTCTAAGTCACTATTTCAAAACTTCTCTACCATCCTTGAGTCTCTGATTCTCTCTCCCTTTCTGTGCTGATGCAGAAAGAGGGAGAAGGGGTCCAAAATTTGAGAATAGAAGATAGAAAGAAACTTCCAGAAGGAAAGTTTCTCATTTTCTCTATACAAAATCCACACATTTACTTAAAAACTTCAAACAGCTTATCATCCTTCTCTCCAATTAGGATAATGAGGCTGCCCTTTATTCTAAGACTAATTTCTCCACATTATTTATACTCACTGTCTCCATTTCTTTACCTTCCACTCACCCTGTTCAATCTAACTTTTTGCCCCCTCCCTCTATAAAAACAGATCTGCTTGATGCCATCAGTGTCACTAAATAAAATACAGTTCATGTTTTATTTGACCTCTCATCAGCAGCATTCACTGTTAAACTACCCAAACCTTCTTGAAACACTCTTTTTTGTTACCATCTACAACACAATACTTAACTGTGTCTCTGCCCATTCCTTCTCTGCTCCTTTGCAGGCTCATCCTGATCTACCAGCCAATCTATGTTACATGTTAGAATTCATCAAGGTTTGTTCATAAACCCCACTGGTTTCTCATTCTATAGTCTTCCCCCTGGTTTCAACTAGCACGTATACCCAAGTGAGTAAAAAAAAAAAAGTACAAAGAGACAGAGACAGAAAAGTAGTAACCGTTAAGTATTGTGTATACATTATGTTAAGTATTGTGTGTGTGTATATATATCAGACATCTGACATCTGTGATCCAAAGCAGTATATTCAATGGATAACAGAATATTCAACTCATTGTATTTGTTCTTTCCTCAGTTGTTTTAAAGTTACCTCAGACCAACAATGAACACATCTCACATACACACACACATATTCACACACATCTACCCCACCAAATACAGTCCTCTTCCAGGATCCCCTTACCAAAATGGACCCTTGACGGCACCTCATGCCTACCCCATTGCTAATCCAGAACTGGCTCATAGATTTTACCTTCCAAATCTGTTTCATTTATCCAGTTTTTTCCATCTCCACTGTCAACACCCTAATGGAAGCCAGTGTCTCCTGAATGAACTATGACAGCTTCCCAATTTTGTCTTATTGCATTCATTATTACCCCTTTCCTATCTGCTTCCAACGGCTGCCAAAATTTGTAATGCAGATCTTATCGTGGTCCCTCTCTCAATTTAAACTCTTTCAGTGTTTTACCATTGCTCTTAGGATATGGTTAAAACTCCTTAACATTTTCAACAACGCTCTGTGTAGTCTGGCCTTTGCCTACCTTTCAGGGCTTTCTTGCCCTGTTCCCTCACAGCACAAGTCCTTTGCATATGCTACCTCTTGTTTCCTAGAACATTTTATCCCATGTCCCTCCAAGTCATCCTGCAGAACTCAAGTCATATCCCTTTGTGATACCCTTTCCTTTTTCCTAGTATCACTCTTAGTTTGTAGTTGTTTATTTGTATCGTTATTATTGCCTGCATTTTCTTTCCAGAGTCCAGACTCTAAACTCTATGAGGGCATATCTGTGTTTGTCCATCTTGTACTCCCAGTGCCTAGTGAATAATTGTTGAACGAATGAATGAATAGACTCTTTACCAGCACAATAGTGAAATTTACCAAGTAAGAGTTTAGTTCTTTTGGCCACTCCTTTCCATGTCTTCTTTTCTCCACAGTGGTACAATCAGTATTCTCAAAACCATTCTCTTACATTCTTCCCTAGTTCTGAAGCATTAGTTTTCGAGAAGTGAGGAGATAAGCTCATTGAGACTTAGGAGTGACAGGCTGGTAAGCCTCAATTGTTTTCTCCTCCCAACTGAATTTAACTTTTGAAAATGGATTAAACCCTAAAATTAAAACAAAGAAGTTCTACTGTGAGATTTCTTCTGTCAGAAGAAGGCTCTGAACAGATACCACAAGTTCTACTGAAGAGATTGTCCTTTCCTTACTCAATTGTTGTGAAATCCATTTCTTGTTCATGGTGTAATTTAAGTTTATTTTGGCTTCTTCTAGAAAATCATTGATACTAATGTAACTGATGTTTAGCCAAATATCTAATTCTGTTTATAATATCTCAGAGCTGAGGAGGACTTAAGCTTCATTGCCACATAATGTAATCATTAATTTTCATTTCCTAACTGCCTTAAGTAGTAATTATTTTTGAAGTGGTTATTGTCAAAACAGTACATAAATTATGTCAGTTGCTGTATAGATATTCAGATAAATAGAGATATACATAATTGCTTTTATCATACCTACGTTATTGGTTAGGACAAATGATCATAACATGCCATTCTCCCTGCTATCCCAAGAAAGAATAACTTCCCTTGAGAGCCATAGACCCAGTGAAAGATTTAGTACCGGAGCTGACAAATTTGTCCCGGCTTTTGTGACTTGTAGGAAGCTATACATTCTGTTTGTTGGGAAATCTAATTTTGCATTAACCTAGCAGAAAAAAGAAATCCACAAGTAGCTGACAATCTGATTGATATGCAGCTGCATTAAAAGAAGAGAAAATGTAATGCTGTCTGCCTATGGTTTCCTTCAGTCACCACAGGGTAATAAAAGCAACATATTTTTTAATTACCATTTCTTACTAGAATGTGGAAATATTAGCCTCCAGATACCCATTTAAAAGCTTGAAACCAGATGGTAGAAAATATCCAGCTGAATCGAAGTCGAGGGGAGAACAATCTGAGTAAAGTGATTTGGAGACATCTGATATGTGGAAAGGGGGCATATAAAGACTCCGAGAGAAAGAAAGGGAAGGCAGATCAACTACTAAAGCCTCTGAAAATGTCAGACATAGTTGAGAAAATCTTATCAAGTTAATAATGGCCAAAATTCACATCTTATTTCAGAGAATGGCTGGAAATCATAGGCTGTAATTTCTAGTATCAGATGTGAAATTGCTCCTTTAAGTGAAAGTAATTTTGATACCTTAAATTTCCATGGTGTCTTTCTTTTCAAAGAAAGTTTCTCAGAGTGAGGCTTGCAAGTACATAGAGTTAGTTGTCAGCAGAAACTTGCAAAGAAAAAAATGTCCCAAGCCCGGTTGTCCTCTTTCTTCTTTCTTCTGGCTAGACATCACAATCGTCACCACACATCCCCCAAGCTCAACCTCCATATACCCAAAGGAAAACACAAAATATTGATATATGCTACTATACATATGAACTGCTTCTGGAGTACAGGAACAAATTGTTCCCAGAATCAACTCTGTGTTCTCAGGGATCCCACTATATCCATTCTTTTATTGAGTAAAACATATATTAAGCAGCCATGTTTCGCCAGACCCTTAGTAGTCCCTACAGTATTAAAACATGAGCAAGATATTCAGTCGGCCCTCCACATCCGTAGATGCCACATCCACTGATTCAACCAACTGTGGATTGAAAAAATTCGGGAAAAAAATTCTAGAAAGTTCCAAAATCAAAATTTGAATTTGCCTATCTGACAACTATTTACATAGCATTTACATTTTATTAAGTATGGTGCCTATGGCAAAGAATACACACATGAAAAAGCCCAGAGAGACTATTTACTGCCACACTGCACAGAAGCAAGTATGGCCAAAGTATTTCAAGAATGGGAGTGTGCAAGATGGGGTGGTAGATCAGCCAGAAATCAAAGCCAACTTTCCGTGCCTTGAACATGCCAAGCAAGCTCCAGCCTCCTCCAAAACTTCACATGGCTCTCTCTCTCACTTCATTGTAGCCTATGCTCAAATATCGCCTAATCAGAGAGAACTTCCTTAACCTCTCAATCTAGGATCATTTCCTTCCACGTCATTCTCTGTGTGTTGATTTGCTTCATTTTTCTTCAATGCACTTACCACTATCTGATATATTATTTATCATCTTTCTTCCTTCAGTAGAATGTAAGCAACTTGAGAGGCCCTTTGTTTGTTCTTTTCATTGCTATATCCCCAGTACCTAAAATTATTCCTGGCACATTGTAGTTGTTCAATAAATATCTGATACGTGAAGCCATGAAAAGCAAGTAGAAAAGTGCCTGACAGACGATAAGTGCTCAAAAGTGTAAGCTATTTTTATTACGAAGTATGGATAAGGCAGAGGAGATCATAAAAAGATAAAATAAAAACTTGAGTATTTGAGTATCACAGTCTCTCTGACTGGAAACCTGAGTTTGAGTCTCTGCTGAAAGCTCCCATAAAAGGAGGGACTTTGCTATTTCCTGCTGCAGACTATCCCGCTGATTAAACCAAAGGTCTATTCATTCAAAGGTTTTCTCTTAGGCTGACCTGAAATCTGCATCCATAGCTTCTTCCATCTCTTCCAACCTTCTTGAAAAACACAAAGCAAATCCCTTCTGGAGAATTAAGGTCTGCTATTACATGTTTCTTTACTTTTAATCAGAACAAAATAATTCAATTCCTTGAACTGCATGAATTTCTGTTAGCCTTTTAAAATATTCAGACATATGATCTGACCAATAGGCTTCATTGGTCCCTGGGTTATCATTATTAATGCAATTTATGATTATATCAGCATTTTAATAACTGTGTTTACTGAAATAGTTATATAAGTGTATATGAACATTGATTCATTTAAAAGTGTTTTCTCTAAAAGACATATACTTTGTTGATTAAAGTTGTTAGTTTAGCTGGTTAATACAGAATTCTATTTTTAATACTTGAAACAAGAGAAAAACTAATCTCTTAATCCAATGCTTTCCCCTAAGCTAAGTAGAGTAAATCTTTGGGATTTGAGGATTTAAAATTCAAAGTTTCATATATCCACAGAAGACCCAAATATTAATGGCATGCAACGATCTGTAATTTTACTGAGGCATGAACAGCACACCCGGCAAGGTTAGTATGTGGCAGTGCATCTCTTAGCTTATGAGTGAGCCAAGCTCTCTCCCAAGCTTATGTATCTTAACATGGCTCTGTTATTCTCTGCTCAAACTTGTATATATATTTTATGGGATTGAAATATATGTTACAGTATTGTTAGAGAATATGGGGAATATACAGAGTTTTAGTAGTTTTTCTTAGCAAATATTTTAAGTCTAATATCCAGTTCTTACAAGAGTGGTCATAATACTCTACTGCCACCTGGTGACATCATGTTGTCCACTCAGCATAAATTTATGATCCAATCCCCTGCATCCTACTATATGTAGGATTCCTTTGCCAGTTTGGAAGAGTTTTTGATCAATATCCATGCTCTATTCATTCTCAATTAGAGTAGGAAGACCAGGTTATGTGTGAATGGTTCTAAGTGAAAAAAATCAGAAAATACTCACACTGCTGTAGCAGAGTAAATAAATAAATAAATAAATAAATAATAAAAATAAAAAACCAAAATATTCTTTAAGCAAATTCAATTGATTAAGCCATGATTGAATAATTATTTTTGGAACATAAGATTTTTCCATTTGAAATTATTATGACTTTTAAATACTCTATTGTGTCTGGTTAAAACTAAAGTTTGATTGAACATAATGCTTTAGAGAAACCGTTTTACATTTTTTTAGAATCCATTTTTTTTTAAATTTGTGTTTTATTTTCTTAACTTTTTGTTTTGAAATAATTATAGACTCAAAGGAAGTTACAAAGATAGTAAAGAAAGGTCCAGGGTACGCTTCACCCAGTTCCCTAAGATGGTTTACATCTTAGTTAATCATATTATAGCATCAAATCCAGAAAAACCATCCCATCTCCACAAAGATCCTTTGTGTAACTCCTTTGTAGTTACATGCTTCCCCCACACCATCCACTACCATAACTGACCCCTAGCAACTACTCATGTGTTCTCCATCTCTATAATTTTGTCATTTCAAGAATATTATAAATGAAATCATACCAGATATAACATTCTGAGACTGGCTTTTTTTACACTTGGCATAATGTATTTGAAACACATCCAAGTTATTGTATACTATAAATAGCTTCTTTTTATTGCTGAGTAAAATTTCATGGTATGGATGTATCACAGTTTGTTTAACCACTCATCCATTATAGGTTATTTTGTTTGTTTCCAGTTTTGGGCTATTACCGATAAAGCTCCTATGAACATTTGCATACAAGTTTTTGTGTGTCTGAGAGTTCTCAGAGACAGGGTGCCTCTCTCTCTTCTTTGCCATTCCATGATGGTTTTATTCAAGGAAAAGACTATAAAAGGCTTAGCATCTACTAGTAACTTTGTTAAAAAGAAAGTCCCAAATCAAAGTCCCAATGAAAGTCTTTAGTTGTAGAAAAGAATCTGTAAAAAGTGGGCCACCACTACTATCACCACAATCCTACCCTGATATGTATAAGCTCTTATATCATTTGAGCCCTATATTTAGTGTTTTTAAAAAATATCTTAGATGAAAACATCAACTAGGAAATGTTAACAACTATTAAACAACCAACCAAGGATATGCCTTGGTATATCCTACACCAGGGAAATGTGTGCAGCGATCCTATGTTGACCAAATCCAATAGAGATTAAAGATCATGCGTTGAGTGAATATGTGTGAAAGGGAATCCAGTGGACAAAAAGAAAAATAGACATATTTTAAAATATTCCCTCATATGAGGTTATTGAATGTCAGACGATTTATAAATTGGCCAATATGAAAATATCTCCTGTCTCCAACATAAAGAATGAACTATCAAGGAAAGTGCAGAGTAAAGGAAGCAATGTTTTTGGCTGGAGCTTCATATTATCTCAGCAACATCTGCTGAGGCCTGATTTTGCTCTGGGATCCCTCCTCCTAGATGAATATATGGGAAGGTCTTACATAGACCAGCCATTTAAGATGGGTTCAAAAAGAGTTTATTCTATTATATTCAATGTTTCCTCACCCAGGTAGCCACAAGTAGGTTAAAGCTCCACTTTCCAGAAGTCTCTTACAGATCAATGGCTGCCAGAGGTAGAGGGTGGAGGGTGAGGGAAATTGGTGAAGGTGGTCAAAAGGTACAAACTTCCAGTTATAACATGAATAAGTTCTGGGGATGTAACGTACAGCATGGTGACTATAGCTAACAGTACCGTAACGTATATTTGAAAGTCGCTAAGAGAGTAGATCTTAAAAGTTCTTATTACAAGAAAAATTATTGTAACTATGTGAAGTGATGGATATTAATTAAGTTATTGTGCTAATCATTTCTCAGTGTATACATGTATCTAATCATTATGTTGTACACCTGAAACGAATACAATGTTATATGTCAATCATATCTCAATAAAACTGGGGAAAAAAGAAGTCTCTTGTCTCTCAGACAAAGAAGTACGCAGTTTTTGCTCTCTATATTCAGCTATAGATAGGTCGAATAAGTTTAAACATCATTTGAGCATACCCTCCTCCCCACAGTTTCCCCTTATGGGAAATGATGTCCATAAAACCTCTTTCTTGTTCGTAGATTTTATTGTGAAGGTAAATTAAAGAAGGGGAGTGTCGGGGAGGAAGAATTTTTCCCCTACTAGGTTCTTCTGGCTGGTCTAAGAATTAAATTGACGTGAGAAAGATTAACGGGAGAAAATCAAACAAAAGTTTAGTAACATATACACATGGGAGAGACCCAGGAAAACTGAGTAATTCATCAAAATGGCCAAAACCCTCACCTTAAATGCCATCTTCAGCTAAAGACAAAAGAGGATGTTGGGGGTAGAGGTTTGGTACTTCAAAGGAGAGGAAGACATTGACATGGAGATGGAAAAGCGAATGTTTGGTAAATATTTGCTGGGCCAGGCAGAGACAATGGGACACGGAGAGGAATTTTAATAAGCAGACTTTGCTGGATTTCTCCCTGTCAGCACAGCTAGTCCGTAGTATAGTTATCTATGGTGATACCCCTTCCTGGAACAGGTCCTCCATCTACATTCTTTTAGGCAGTTAGGGGGAAGGTCAAAGGTTCTTCCTGAGTCTTTTGGGCCTTAAAAATAATCAGCCTAAATGAATCCTCTTGCCAAAGAGACACATTGCGCTGGTAAATATTGCTCCCCTACAGCAGAGACATGTTTTGAGCTTTTCATTAAAAATACACAACATAAATTTAAAACGTTAGTATTTTTGGTGCAATTGTTACAAACGTGGACAGGCTACTCCATTCAAGAGGTGAGAAAAGACACTGCCCCCAAAATGTGACAAATAATCTTTGGGTTGAATCCTAAGCTTATTAAACTGTCAGTGCTGAATTGTCAGTAAATCAAGAAGGATGTTAATGAGCATCTGTGCTTCAGCTTTCATTGCCATTTGGCAAACAGTAGCACAAAAAGAAAATGGTAATTAGCAATAAAGGTGTGTTTATTGGTTCGTGCAATTGACAGAGGCTGTGTGTCTCTTCTGCACAGTATGTGTCCTTTATAAAACTGCCAGACAATGGAGGCAAAACCTGTTCTCTTCTCCTTTAGGCTAGAGCTTCATGACCTTGAAGGGCCACTAGAGAAAATCAATTAATGTGGGCAGGAGAATTTATCGTTTGCATTGAAAAACAAAACAAAGAGATCTAGCGAACTGAGAAAAAATTTGAGTAGCCCTCAATCCCTCCCTACTCCAAAGGCCTTTCCTAAAGCCTGCCTTCCTACTCCAATCCATTCTCCATACTGCCTCCTGTGATCTTTCTAAAGGGAAAAATGATCGTGACATTCTCCTGATGAAAACCCTTCAATGGCTTCTCAGAATAGGATCCAGCTCCCTAGGGTGTTCGGTAAGTCACCTCATGATCTAGCCCTTGCCAACTCTCTAGTTTCTTCTCAGGTCACTATTCCCCCATCCCCTCATAATTTACACTCTGAGAAAGGAAGTGTTATGAGGAGAGGGAGGCAGGAATGTTTATACTCTTCTGGAGAAAGGGTACATTGGCACAGTCAGGATTGAGAGCCATGTGGCAACCTATAATAAAGCAGAAAGTGTTTGCTCTCTGCAGTCTTATTATTCCACTTCTGGGTACACCATTGAAAACTTCAGGAAGTGCGCTGGTATCTTCATTGCAGTTTTTCTTACAATTGTGAAATGTGATATGAGAAGAGCAAAGAATCCCACGTAAATAACAGAATGAATAAACACATTATTACGGTCTCCTTACATAAAGGAATCATATAGGGAGTAACAATTAAAGAGGTAGTGGTATACTACATGGACAAATGTCCAAAACCTAATGTTGAATTAAAAACTATATTCCTGTGGGATGAATTGGGAGATTGGGATTGACATATGTACACTAATATGTATAAAATAGATAACTAATAAGAAGCTGCTGTATAAAAAAATAAATAAATAAAAATTTAAAAACATATATTCCCAAATGACAAATACATGATGCAACTTATGTAAAATTTTTAAGTGAATAAAAAATTATATATAGTTTATGGGCACATACATTTGGGTCTATAAATAAAAAGAAGAGAAACGCAACAACTTCTAAGAGAGAGGTTACTTCTGGGGAGACAGGTGGGGGGGAATGCATAGCAGAGGATTACAAAGGGCCTCACTTTTAATTGAAATATGTTATTTCATATCTATCTGTGATATTGTGATTTAAAATAACAAATATATATTTGGTCTTTTTTCAGTCACAGAGGTCCTAAAGCCCTTGGAATTTCCTAAGTGATGAGAGCAATAAAGGTATCTTAGTTTTGTTAATGAAGTGACTTTTGGAAAGCACCTAAGGATGGTGGCTGGCTGGCAGTAGAGCCAACTGTGTGACTAGGGGGTTGAAACTTTCAGTCCCACCCTACTGACTTCTAGCGTGGGGAAAAGGACTGGAGATTGCGTTTAGTCACCAGACTAATGATTCAATCCAGCTTGCTTATGTAGCAAAGTCCCCATAAAAATTCGAAAGGTCAAGGGTTTAAAGAGCTTCTGGGTTGGTGTACACGTGGAGGTTTGGGCAGAGTGGTGCCTTTGGAAAGGGCACGGGAGCTCATGCCTTCACACCTTACCTGATGCATCTCTTCCATCTGGTTTTTAAACTGGTAGACTAGTAAGTAAAATGTTTCTCTGAGATCTGTGAGCTGTTCTACCAAATTAATCAAACCCAAGGAGGGTTTGGAACTGCCACTCTATAGCCAGCAGGCCAGAAGCACATGTGACAATCTGGACTTGAAATTGGCATCTGATGTGGTGTGAGGGGGCAGTCTTGTAGGACTGAGTAATTAACCTGTGGGATCTAATCCTATCTCCCAGTAGGTAGCTTCAGAATTGAGTTGAATTATAAGAAACTCCCCTCCAAGTCAGAATTGGTAATAGAATCATTTTACTGTTATCTATCTACCTATCTTTAAGAAAATATGCAAAATGTTAACATTTGTTAAATCTAGGTGATGAATACACAGGTGTTCAATCTATTCCTTTTGTGTAGTTTATTTGAAATTTTTCATTAAAAATCATTATTTACACATACAAATTTTTTGTCATAAATGAGAAACACACAAATAAAAACTCAAGCCATGGAGTGGATGGAACAGGATGGTGGGATATTGTGTTTACTTTCTTCTCAGTCATCTACCATTTTTCTTCTTCCTTTTCAGGGTTATCGTGCATAACATAAATCATGCCTTTTCATGGGCTTTTTTTTTTAAACAAACCACCTGATTTTATTTATTTACTTTTTTATTATTATTATTTTTAACATCTTTATTGGAGTATAATTGCTTTACATTGTTTTGTTAGTTTCTGCTATATAACAAGGTGAATCAGCTATACATATACATATATCCCCATATCCCCTCCCTGTTGAGCCTCCCTCCCACCCTCCCTATCCCACCCCTCTAGATGGTCACAAAGCACCGAGCTGATCTCCCTGTGCTATGCGGCTGCTTCCCACTAGCTATTTTACATTTGGTAGTGTGTATATATCCATGCCACTCTCTCACTTCGTCCCAGCTTACCCCTCCCCTCCCCGTGTCCTCTGGTCCATTCCCTATGTCTGCATCTTTATTTCTGTCCTGCCCCTAGGTTCTTCAGAACCATTTTTTTTTCTTTAGATCCCATATATATGTGTTCGCATATGGTATTTGTTGTTCTCTTTCTGACTTACTTCACTCTGTATGACAGTCTCTAGGTCCATCCACCTCACTACAAGTAACTCTTTTATACTGTGTGATTTTCTGAATGGAGTATTTCCTGAAGCTGTAGCCATGAAATATAAAGCTAGATAGGGTGTGGACTTAAATATCTAAATGAGTGAGGGTTGTGGTCTATTTTGTTGATGAATGGCTCTGTTGGGTAGTATAATTACCACTGGTTGTATTTGTTTTCCACAAAAACCCCTCTGAACTTAGTTCTTTACACTGTAATGGAGTGTAAGTTGGTACAAGCACTGTGGAAAACCATTTAGCATTACCCAGTAGAGTAGTACCTATGCTTAGCAGATGACCTACCAATTACACTTTTATTTTAGACTCTAAAAAAACTGTTAGAAATGTGCAGGAAACATATCCAAAGAAGTTGTTGAAATAGCTAAAAAACAGTCTGTCAAAGAAGCAGACAGAAATGTCACATCCAAACATTGGAGAATAAATAAATAAAGCAGAGAAAATGAATGAGACAACTATAACAGGTCATGGAAGAATACACACAGGATGATTCTGTTTATATAAAATCAAAGACATGAAAAAATTAAACTACTTTTTTTTTTTGAGGAACACTGTAGAATACATTTTTATTTTATACATCAGGGTGATTTGAAACAGGAAAAAGCAGAGAATTCTGAGGGCATCTTTTTAGAGCCCTAACCAATTGAACAAATCCAAATTTTAAGAGGTTCATACATACGTGGAAAAACTATGATGGAAAGCATTGGAATGATGAATATATAATTTAGGATATTTGGTTTCTTACTTGGGAGGGAGGGAAAACAGGCAAGGGCTTAGATAGGACATCAAAGAAACTGGCAACGTTTCATTGTTTAGGATTGGTGGTGGTTATACATACGTTTCTTTTATTTTTATTATTTTAAATATATGCAGGGAATTCCCTGGCAGTCCAGTAGTTAGGACTCAGCACTTTCACTGCCGGAGCCCAGGTTCAATCCCTGGTCAGGGAACTAAGATCCTGCAAGCCATGTGACATGGCCAAAATCTATATCTATAACTATATCTATATCTATATCATCTATATCTATATCTATCTATATATGCATATATATTTTATATATCTGTTGTATTTAATAATAAAAATAAGAGAATTCTAAGTTAAAAGACAGTTCTAGAAATAATGCACCAGGCAAGTCTCTTGTCCGTAGAGACCAGAGACCACTGGGCCGAGTCATGGCCTTGCTAAAGTCATGGTCTGGCAACTCCTTCTATCTGTGGTCTTTGAACACCGGCTTAAGTGTTTTGTCAGAGAGCTGAAAGCTGCTGAGCCATTGTACTGCGATTTGTGGAGTATCTGGACGGCACCCCCATCCGTAATTACCTCATCTCCTGATGGATGAAATTCTCCTACTAAATATGTGTTCTGTTTCTTGAGGATTTTCTTATCCCCAATTTTTTTTTTCAAAATGCAAATCTACTTAAAAGATATGTCATATAAGGCTCTGTTACTTGAGTATGAATGAAACTATCATTTACCTACTTGGGAAAGGAGAAATATGTCTGAGTATGAACCAAGACAGGAAGGAATGAGGTCCAGAATGAGAGTTGGGAGAACCTCACCAAGAACCTTTGTGGACTTTACCATCTTGCCTGTAAGTGGTATAATAAGAATTGGAAGGCTATTTCAATGCTTATTCATTGAACAGGGTATTTATTAGCCTTCAGATCTTAATGGAGGAAATAGGTTTTAGAAGGGCCCCTCTGTGATATATACACTGTTCATTGAAGAGCAGTGAGGTGCTGGCCTAATCTGGGAAAATGTTCCAGGATCAGTGTCTAAAGGAAACCAGTTAGAATGCCCAATGAGTTGGGGTCAAGGTTAGGGGCAAAAATCATAGGGTTGCTGAAGGGTATAAACCCCAAATTGCAGAAAACAAGCAGCAGGTGGGGACCCTAGGGAATGAAAGCAACAACAAACATTAGGAATGTGTAGGGTTTTTACTATTCAGAAGTTTGAAGCCTACCGCAAACAGCTAAGGGAGGGCAAGCAAGCAATATGCCTTCCTGCATCTATTTTTGCTAGCTGTGACATGCCCACATGCGCACGCAGACAAAAATCTGGCTTTATTTATTCAATAGTAAAGTTGACTCAAGAGCTTTAGACAGAAGGCCTAGGATCCAGCGATTTCTGAGGAAGGGAAGGCTGAAGCTAGTAGCTTCGGTTCTGGCACGCAAGCTAGTGTGAAAATCAATCCTCATCTAAGGGCCAAGTTTGACAAAATCAGCTTCAGTTGTTTAAATTGTCATGCAGCTGGGCTAGAATTGCTTGCTTGTTACGATGCCATTAGCCTTTCAACTAAATATGTGCATTCATAATTGTTTGACAAAGTTATAAAGTCATGAAAATACATTACTGACATATTAAATCTGACTCATTTAAATTTTAAAATGCAGTTCCTGGCACACAGTAGGTGCTCCATAAATGTTTGTTGAATGAGTTGAAATCAGGAAATTAGAAGAGATTGTTCTGCTTTCCAACAGTGCATTAAATTGAGTACACCATTTCTCAAGCTGAAAGGAAGCTAAATGAAAGGAAATGGGTTTATTTGATTGTCTCACCTACATAATGACATGAAGTAATAAGGAAATTATTCAGATAATTCAACCCAAATTTTGCCTGATGTAGACAGATGATTAAGGCTTTTGTTTTTATAAATCTGCATTATTCAGAGGGCTCCCTCCCTGTTCCCCTTCCCTTTATAAATGAGAAGACAAAGTGCTCTAAACCAATTCCTGGATTTGTAAACACAGTGTGCCATCTATTTGGCTTATCTCCTCAGAGAAGGTAAGTATAAAGTCATTGCAAAAGACTCAGGATGGAGATATGACAAGCTAAGTGGCTTCCTGATGTCTCAGCACCTGCTTTCCTGTTTCTGATTTAGCCAGTGATACACTAGAGATTCCTTTAAAAAAAAAAAAAAGACCTGCATACTTCCCCGCCACAGCATTGCATTGCATTCCAGTGGTCCAAGAGCTAATTTTTCTTAGAATAAAACCTTGACCTTAGAAAATATCACTTCTAGGGTGATAAATGGGAATGCCTCAAAGTAGATTATTTGAGGAGAGAGGAAAGATAACCTGGTGCATCATCTTAGAGCCATCTGGGTTCCAGTGACCACTTCAGCCTCTCAGAGTACATTTCCCCTAAATCAACTCAATCCATAAGCAGCTTGAAGGAGTACATGGAAATGACTGAGTGCCCAGAATAATCAAATGCCTCTAACCAGATGCTTTCCATAGAAAACTTGCTGAAGGTCTATTAGTGTTCTGACCTGAAATTGCATAGCTTCCCTCTGTCTTCATTTGAAGATCAGCCATGTGCTTTAAATTGATCAGTATCAAGTAGAATCTTAGTAGCTTTTCCTGGGTAGGTAGAGTGCCTATGTATGGGTATATAAGCAAACTCACGCACAAAACTCTCACACTCAAAGTCATACTACATAAATAAAACTCTCTCCACTGTGATGGAAGTCGAACAAAATATGCACACTTGCAATGAACTTTTTTATTAAAGATTTTATTTTTTAGAGTGGTTTTAGGTTCATAGAAAAATTTAAGAGGAAAGAACAGGTATTTCCCATATATCCTCTTCTCTCATACATGCATAGTTTCCCCTATTATCAACATCTCTCACCAGACTGGTATATTTGTTAACAATAGAGGAACCTACATTGACATATCATAATCATCCAAAGTCCATAGTTTATGTTAGGGTTCACTCCTGATATTGTACATTTCAATTCATTTTATATTCCACAACCATTTATGGAATACCTACTACAGTAAACATTAGGATTGTACTATTATAAATCCTCTGCCTTTAAGAAACTCATACTTAAGGGGAGGGGAAACAAATTTGATAAATACTATATGTATGAACTATAAATACCAAGAAGATGTGGGGAAAGTTTCACAGAGGTGGTGACATATGACCTGTATTTTGTGGGTATTGACAGAAGAGTTTGATAATCATGAAAGAGGTAGCAGTGTATTATAAGTAGAATAAGTGGGATGGGCAAAGGCATGGGGTTGCAAAAGGGTATGAAGTCTTCAGAAAATGGTGAGACATTTGTTACATACAATATATGGGAGCATACAGTATATGGGAAGAGGTGCAAGTCGGCCAGTTGTGAGAGTTTGGTAGGGAAAACATTATAAAGAGCTTTGGATGTGTAGCTAAGAAGTTAGACTTTATCCAGTAGATAGTTGGGAACCAAAAGAGGTTTAGAAGCATGGCTTTAATGGTAGAAGGGTTTCCCTATATTGTCTGATCTTGGTTTTACTGCCTCAGCAACCTCACCTGGAGCTGCATCTGAAGATGACTGGCAACTTAGGTACCATGAATGTGCCTGGTAGATTTCTAAGTCTAAACTTTGAGACACAGAAAACTTCTCATTTGTGGTAATTATATTTCTTTATTTATTCCTACACATGGTAGCCACATGTGGCATGAGGCCAATAGGAGCTACAAAATCTAATTCAGAAAAGCATGTTAAATATCCAACTTGATCTTGAGTATGTGACTGAAGCCCGTAATTCTCTCTCTCCAAGTCACAGATGTCGTGGCAGAATCTGGCCTGAACTAAGCACCAAAAGAGATCATGAGGTGAATGTTTTATTGCTTTTTCTTCCTATTTTTAATATCCTCAAAAACCATTTTGCATCACCCCACTTCCTATGTCTTATCAGTAGGGGAATGTTTGAAGTATGTGGGGATATGGACACACAAGCAACGATAGCAGGAAAATGGGAAGACGTTTAAGCATGAACACTTGATGCTTGCTTTTACATCTGATATCTCTGGCTCTACCAGACATGGTCAGATTTATGTTATAGAAAGATAACTACTGGCAACGTAATGATATATTGAAGAGGGAGAGATTGGTGTCAAAGAGACCAGTTAAGAGGTTGCTACCACAGTTAAGGAAAGAGTTGAGAATAGTAGGTACTAAAGTAAGTGGACAGTGGAGATTAAAAGCAGTAGACAAGTAAGGGAGCTATCTACTTCTGTGGTAAAAGCAAAAGAATTGCATAACCAATCAGATGAAAGAAGGGAGAAGGTGGAGGAGAAGGAGGAGTCTAAGATTACCAGTTTTTTTCTGGATTGGAGGACTGCATACACTATGAATTGAGAGCGTGAGTAACAAAAAAGCTGGTGTGCAGGCAAGAGAATGTGTCTAGTTTCAGCCACTGTTGATAGGACATCTAGAGAAGCAATTCAGTGACAGTAGAAAGAACTGTAGTCCCTTATAATTCTTATAGGATGCATTTTTTCACATTTTAACAGTTCTGAATTTGGCATATGTTTTATAATAAATGTGATCACTTAATGTCATCATTTAATTCAGAATTCTCCCCTGAAAAGCTGCTGTATCAATAGTTCATCTTACCTATAGCTATCATATTCAATGATGAAAGACTGAAACTTTTCCTCTAAGATCAGGAACAAGACAAAGATTCCCACTTTCACCACTTCTATTTTTGGGAGTTATAGTCTAAGTAATTAGGCAAGAAAAAGAAATCAAAAGCATCTAAATTGGAAAGAAAGAAGTAAAATTATCTCTGTTCATTTATGACATGATCTTGTATAGAGAAAACCCTAAAGATTCCACACACAAAGAATCTGTTAGGACTAATAAATGAATTCAGCGAAGTTGCAGGATACAAAATGAATACACAAAAATCAGTTGTGTTTCTTTATACTTACAATGAGCAACCTGCAAAGGAAAGTAAGATAATTCCATTTACAATATCATCAGAAAAATAAAATACTTAGGAATTAACCAAGGAGGTGAAACACTTGTATACTGAAAATTACAAAATATTGTTGAAAGACATGAGTAAGTGCAAAGGCATCTTATATTCATGGATTGGAAAATTTAATATTGTTAAGATGTCAATGCTATCTGAAGTGATCTACAGATTCAATGCAATCCCTATCAAAACATCAATGATGTTTTTTGCAGAAATACAAAAATCCACCCTGAAATTCATATGGAAGCTCATGGGACCTTAAATAACCAAAACAACCTCGAAAAAGAAAAACAAAGTTGGGAGACTCACACTCCCTGATTTCAAAACTTGCAGCAAGTCTATAGAAATCAAAACAATGTGGCACTGGCATAAGGACAGACATATTGACAAATGGAATAGAATACAGAGCTGAGAAATAAACTCTTGTATATATGGTCAAATAATTTTTAACAAGGGTGTCAAGACCATCAGATGGAGGAAAGGACAGCATTTAAAACAAATGGTGCTGAGAAAACTAAACATCCATGTGCAAAAGAATGAAATTGGGCCATTACCTTACACCATATATAAAAATTAACTCAAAATGAATCAAAAACCTAAACATAAGAGCTAAAACTCTTGGAAAAAAAATGGGGGAAAAGACTTATGATATTAGATTGGGTAATGATTTCTTGGATATAACAGCAACAGTACAGGTAACAGAACAAAAAATAGATAAATTTGTGTTCATCGAATTAAAAACTTTTGTGCATCAAAGGACATTATCAACAGAGTGAAAAGGCAACAACAGAATGAGGGAAAATACTTGCAAATCTTATACCTGATAAAAGATTAATATCCAGAATATATAATGAACTCCTACAAGTCAACAAAAGAAAAAAAAAATAAAAATGTCAAATATGGGCCAAGGACTTGAATTGACTTTTCTCCAAAAATATACAAATGGCCAATAATCATGTAAAAAGGTGCTCAACATCACTAATCATTAGGGGAATACAAATCAAAACCACAATTAGATAACTACTTTGCACCCATTAGGATGGCTATTAGTAAAAACAAGCACAAAAGACAAGTGTTAGATAGGATGTGGAGAAATTGGACTCCTGTGCCTTGCTGATGGGAATGTAAAATGGTGCGGCTACTATGGAAAATAGTATAACAGTTACTCAAAATTTTATACATAGAATTACTATATGATTTAGCAATTCCACTTGTGGGTATATATACAAAAGAACTTAAAGCAGACACTGAACAGATATTTGTGTGCTCATGTTCATACCAACACTACTCACAAAGCCAAAAGGTGGAAGCAATCCAAATATGCCTTGACTGATGAATAGATTAAACAAATTGTGCTAAGTGCATACAGTGGAATATTATTCAGCTGTAAAAAGAAATGACATTCTGATACATGCTACAACATGGATGAACCTTGAAGACATGATACTAAGTGAAATAAGCTAAATACAAAAGGACAAATACTGTATTATACCACTTATATTAGGCACACATAATAGCCAAATTCATAGAGAAATAAAGTAGACCAGTGGTTACCAGTGCTGGGAATAGAGGTAAATAAGGAGTTATGGTTTAATGGGTGAAGATTTTCAGTATGGGATGATGATAATGTTCTGGTGATGGTTGAACAACAATGGGAATATACTTAATGCCACTGAACAGTTAAAAATGATGAAAACCATAAATTTTATGTTATATATTTTTTACCACAATAACTAAAATTAATAAATAATAATGTCACCCCAATTTGGAAACCTTAAAAAAGAGTCCATTCTATAATTGAAGTCAAAGTGGGAGTGGCTCAGCAATTAGCTTTTATTGAAAACCAGCCATCTATTCTTTTTGCTCCTTGCTCACAGATGATGGAAGTCTTTCTGGCTTCCCAGAGTCATTACTGTTCCCTTGATGAACAGGGAAAAGAAGGGCTTTTCCCATGTTTTTCCATTGGCTAAGTATCCTAAACTGCCCCCACTGGAAGGGTTACTAGGCATTTCAAACCCCCTTGATTCCTCCATGGGTAGATAAAGCTAAAACAGCCCTTAATGACATTTCACTAGTTATCAGAGCAGCAGAAGTAGGGCCCAATGCTGACATTCCCTTTTCTAAAACCATTACACAGCTCACCCACCCTACCACCCAATTCTTGGCTAAAATTCTACAAACTTTCACCTCATCTCCATTTTGATCCTGTTTCCGTTCTTGAGTTCCCCTGGGACACGGAGCTGTATTTCTCACCCTTTCCCAATGTATTTCTCCTTTTGGCCCATTTACTTTCTCCAGTTTGACTTTCCCACTCTCTAGCAGAACTTACTGCAAAACCTTCATTTTCTGAGTCAAGCTGGGCCCTTGAACCCCATAACACTCTTGCACTCTTCTTCACCCTAGCAACCCTCTTTTGATTATTTGAATATTCCTAGCGTTTCCTGCTTTGAGGCACTTGTGTATGTTGCTTCTACTGCCTCATGTTTTAACCCAGTCTTTGCCCAGATGAACACCTACTCATCAGTCAGATCTTAGTTCAAATGTCACTTCAACAGAAAAGTTTCCCCTGACTCTCTTCTCATCCCATTTCTAAATTAGACTGCTGTTAAAGTGTCTAAAAGGCTCTTTTCCTTTATAAACACATCACAATTTGCATACATGTACTTGTGTGATCCTTTTTATTATTATTTTACTATTATCTAGAAGATAAGCTTTACAGGGCATGGGACCATGTCTATCTTGCTTGTAATTTTACAGCAATGGCCAGCACAAGGCCCAGCACAAACTTTGGTTCAATAAATGAGCAAATAAGTGGATGAATGTAGGTTTCAGCCAATTTTGTTGGCATTCTCCCACCACCTGAGGATATGGGGACAGCCTTTCTGTCTCTTGAATATCCTGAGTGCCATAACTTGGGGCCCTAATACTGGCAGAACTGAACAGAGACCCAGAAAAAGGAGATGGTAAGAGAAGAAAAGGTGATTCTCACAAGCTATTGCTAAAAATGCCAACGGGCTGTTACATAAACACTCATCCAATAACTTTGCTCTCAACATCATTACTAAGGTAAAACGGTAGGACTGGCTCTTTCTATCCATGGTTCTCCCCACTCCTTCCACAATGTATCTGTGTTTTTCTGACTTTATCCTCGGATCTGTTATTGATGCTCATTTTAATCTGATTTCATTGGTTTCCAATATATGTTTTGTTAGGGGTGGGTGGTAGTATTGGTGGTAGATATATAGTTTGTCTGGACACCCCTCTACAGGGAGTACCTTGAAATCATTCCTTTCTTTCCACCTACCAGAGGAGGAACAGCAGAACTGAGATCTTATGAGTCCCATCCATTTCATTTAAACCTTGGGCACATTCATCCAAAAACATTTTTATGGTTGTTTTAAACTATTGTGTCCTGGGAAAGATACTTGTAACGAACCTTCATTCTGCTTATTTACATACTAATTTATCTTTGGTAAATATGTTGCCCCTAAAAAGCAGCAATCTCTATGTCTTTTGGGTCAGTTATATAGCTATTCATCTGAGACAATGTAATGGGGCTTCACTTATGTGAATAAGTTGTATTGATCACCAAGTTCCAAGTTTCCATCCTCTCTATCATTTGAACCAGGCAAACTGTAATTTGCTGCTGCATCATTTCCACCATAGAATTACAGAATATTGGATCTGGAAGGGACTGCAAATAGCCACTAGTACAATCCCCTTATTTTACAATTGAAGAGACCGAGGCCAATATGTCACACTTACTCTGAGCCAAGAAATACTAAGCTCCTGCCGTCACAGAAGATTACTTCCCATGGCTATTGTATTCATTACTTTTAAGATGTTCATCTTCCCCCTATAACTCAACAAATGTCCACTTATTTCTTTCAATTCTATCTTCTCTAATCTCTCCCCAACTATCCTTATCTCCCACTCTTTCCTGTCTTTGACCCATTTCAGCAAGCCAGAGTAGCATTACCTTCACACTTCTGCAAAGCTATATCCACTTGCTCAGGAGAAATGGGCTATGAACAAAGTCAGTCCCTTCCAGCACCAGGCCAGAGCTCCTAAGCTAGTTCTGTAGAAGTCCTGTAGCCAACCATGATCCTCCCCTATCTGACCATTTTGGTCTCTAAACAAGCACAGAATTTCAGTACCTTTTTCCTACCGACATTGGATAGTCCTTTTTATGACAGCCACTTTATAGACTACTGTAATAAAGTACCAATTCCTAAGCTGTCAAAAGCCTAGTACCGAATTTGCTTTAAAACAACCCTATGCACAGATGTGGAATGGGATCCAGCTTTATCCGAAAATATCTTTGCTGGGACACAAAGCCTAGAATGACTTGAGCCTGAGGGAGATTATGATGCAGTTAGGACTTTATAGAGAATACTGGCTTGGTTTATCAACACAGCCTTAAAAGATACTTAGAAAATCATCTCTCTCTTTTTTTTTTTTTTTCCTGAAACCCAAGACCTGCTTATAAGACAATGAATTCATGATTGCACAAGTGATCACAGGCTAGCTTTCAATTTTTGATTTTGTCATCACCAGAGAGGAGACCAACTCACCTCTTAACCATACATTTTATTGCCAAAAAAAAGAAGAATTGAGTCCTTCCTGCTGTTGACTCATCCATTAATCTAACAGGCCATGAACATTCACTGACTCTAATATGTGATATGCTAGGTATTGTGTGAGATTCTGGGGACATAACAGTCATCTAAGTCATACTTTGTCTCCTGGAGCTTACTCTGCTGGTAAACATGGCTATTAACTAAATAGAGATATTGGGTACCAATGTTCGTATGATAAGGACATCTATCCTGACCCAGGGAAAACAGACTTGATGGATCTAAGGATGCATGGCAACACTATTCATGTCTGGAAAGAGGATGATAAAAGAGGGGAAGAGGGGCAAGTTTGGAGGAGAATTTAAACTTTACCTATTTCACAATGTTGCCTAGGCCTACCCTTGACTAAAGGATACCCCTTGGAATAGTCACCCTTCTCAAAATCTTATGTTACTCTCCTGCTCACAAACTTCTATTGACTCCCTGTTGCAATCAGGGTTAGATTTTAACTCCTTACTCCAACATAATAAAAAGTTCTTCACAATTTAGAGCAAATCTTTTTCTCTATTTTTATATTCTGTCATATATAGCTGTACACTCTGCCTAATGAAGCATTGTACCATTTCCATTCCTCCATGCTTTTAAACATGCTGTTTGCTAGAATACTACTCTCCCCCAACTTCCTCCTGCCTAGCAAACTCTTTTTAATCCATTATAACTCAGTTCAAATGTAAACTCCTTTACAATAGCCAGGACATGGAAGCAAACTAAATGTCCAT
Source organism: Delphinus delphis (assembly GCF_949987515.2). Classification (NCBI taxonomy): domain Eukaryota; kingdom Metazoa; phylum Chordata; class Mammalia; order Artiodactyla; family Delphinidae; genus Delphinus; species Delphinus delphis. Next base: position 28,903,524 of record NC_082704.1, on the reverse strand, counting down.
CGACAGATGAATGGATAAAGAAGATGTGGTACATATATACAATGGAATATTACTCAGCCATATAAAGGAACAAAACTGAGTTATTTGTAGTGAGGTGGATGGACCTAGAGTCTGTCATACAGAGTGAAGTAAGTCAGAAAGAGCAAAACAAATATTGTATATTAACGCATATATGTGGAATCTAGAAAAATGGTACAGATGAACCTATTTTTAGGGCAGGAATAGAGATGTAGACATAGAGAACGGATGTGTGGACATGGTGGGGGGAAAGGGGGGTGAGATGAATTGGGAGATTGGGATTGACATATATACACTACCGTGTGTAAAACAGATAGCTGGTGGGAACCTGCTGTATAGTACAGGGAGCTCAGCTCCGTGCTCTGTGGTGACCTAGATGGGCGGGATGGGGGGATGGGAGGGAGGTCCAAGAGGGAGGGGATATACATATAGCTGATTCACTTCATCATACAGCAGAATCTAACAAAACATTGTAAAGCAACTATACCCCAATTTTTTAAAAAAGTAAACTCCTGATTAAAGCCTTTATTGGCTATCCCAGTCTCCCTCCTCCATTCCATACCATCCCACCTAATGAACTCTGTCCCCCCTTTTTCAGAAATAATAAGCTATAAGCTTAATAATAAGGCATCTTTGAGTACTTATGTATCCAATAATATATGGGACATTTTCACATAGGCTTTCTAATAGCATACTTAAAATATCCTGTGAGGTAGGTACTATTATTATTGCCATTAACAGATGAGGAAAACAATTTTAGAAAATTAAGTTAACTTGTGCAAAGTCACACAGCAGTGAATAGTAGATTTGAGATTCAGCCTCCGGGTGTTTGATTCCTGAGACCATATCCTTAACCATTTATTTATTCATTCATTCTACTTATTCATTTGTCTTTATATGTTAGGCACTAAGTCTATTTGATAGAAAAAAATGTTACTGCATGCAGAGCTTTCACTGCCTCCCAAAAATAAAGCATGCAGAGGAATGGGCAAGGAATCAAACTGAGATGCTCTTACCCCATGATGGACAAGATTTCTACTACTGTTTGTACAACTAAGCATGAGATTTTATTCATAATTCCTTTGGCAAAGATGGTTCTTCTATGTAAAACCAAATAAAACACAAACTTCTTACCATGGCCTCAAAATGCTGCATCGATTGGCAATTGTCTACCTCTAAAACCACATCTCATAGCACTCTATCCCTCTTAATTGCATTCTAGTCACACTGCTACCTTTATGAGACTTGAAAAGCTCTTTTCCATGTCAGAACCTTTGTTTATTATTATTATCATCACAATTTTAATAAAAGTAAAATATCCCTCTTGAATAGATGCTCATATTTACTTGAGACTTTTTTAAAGAAATAAAACATTACGAAGTTGAATTTCCCTGTGCTCTACTCTGCAGTCCCAAATCCTTTCCCCAGAGGCAATCCCCATCATGAATTTGCCTTCTCTGCAGTCCATATTTTCTTATTTTTTCAACATATATGCATATGTGTTCATTCTAAATCATATACAGAATGATTTCATACTGTATGTAAAGTTCTGGAACTTAATTTTCTCACTTACTGTTATGTTTATGATGTTTATCCATGTTGACATGTGTAGATTCAGTTCATTCATTTTCACTGCTGTATTGTTTTCCATTGTATTAATGTATCAAAATGAATTAATTCATTCTCTGGATTATGGGCATCTGATTTTTTTCACAATTAAATACAAGGTTTCAATCAGCGTTCTTGGAAATTACTGAGGGCATTATGCTAAGTGATATGTCAGACAGAGAAAGACAAATACTGTATGATCTCACTTGTATATGGAATCTAAAAAAGCTGAACTCATAGAAACACAGAGTAGAATAGAGGTTACCAGGTACTGCGGAGTGGGGAAAACGGGAGATGTTGGTCAAAGGGTACAAACTTCCAGATATAAGATGAATAAATCTGGGGATTTAATGTACAACATGGTGACTATAGTTAACAATACTGCATTATATTCTTGAAATTTGCTAAGAGGGTAAATCTTAAATGTTCTCACCACAAGAAAAATGATAGTTATCTGATGGAGGTGTTAGCTAAAGCTATGGTGGTAATCTTTTTTTTTTGCGGTACGCGGGCCTCTCACTGTTGTGGCCTCTCCCGTTGCGGAGCACAGGCTCCGGACGCGCAGGCTCAGCGGCCATGGCTCACGGGCCCAGCCGCTCCGCAGCATGTGGGATCTTCCCGGAGCGGGGCACGAGCCCACGTCCGCTGTATCGGTAGGCGGACTCTCAACCACTGCGCTACCGGGGAAGCCCTGCGGTGGTAATCATTTTACGATATATGTCTATCACATCAATACATTGTACATCTTATACTTACATAATGTTAGATGTCAATTATATCTCAGTAAAGCTGGAATGGAATTGCAAGAGGATAATTAAGAATATCTTTATGTCAATAAATTTGAAAATCTAGGTAAAATAGAAAAATACCTAGAAAAACTATAACTTACTTAACTGACTCAAGAAGAAGTATTCCTGGATATTCCTATAATCCCACTTAAAGAATCAAAATTAGTAATTTAAAAATTTCCCATATAAGAAAAAAAAAATCTGGTACAATTTTATGAGAAAGTGTTACCAAATTCAGCAATGTATGAGAAAGATAATAATACATCATGACCAAACTGCATTCATTTCTACAGACTTACAATGCCACATCTGTCATCCTGCCAAAATTTCTTATATACATAGACATATTTCAGGGCACTAGTGTGTTCCTTTTGTCATTTGTCTATCTCTGTGCCAATACATCAATTTTTAAATTATTGCAGCTTTAAAATACATCTGAAATCTTATAGCACCTGTTCCCCCATCATAGTCTTCTTTTTCAGTTTGCCTTATTTCTTGGATTTTACTCTTCTAGATGAATTTTGGAATCCATTTTTTTTTGTTCCAAGAAAAATATATTGGATTTCTATTAGAATTGCATTTAACTTATAGATTAATTTGGTGGAGAACTGACATTTTTATAATGAGTAAAGCAGGTCTTTCTAGTTATGTCCTCAATAATTTCTGGACAAAGATCTTGAATTTATTTAATTTTTATATTTATTCATAGGTACTTTAAAGGTTCATTGCTATTTTGAATGAGATCTTTTTGCCTTATTACATTTTCTAGTTGGTTATTAGTACTGCATAAGGGCAATATTGATATTGATTTTCATTGATCTCTGATGTCCTCCAAGTTTATCTGAAATTAAAAGCATAATTAAGATACAAACATATAAGGTGAAGGGCAAACTGAGCATTCATTCTGAATAGTTCTATATTTTATGATTTGACTGTTCATGTATTTGTTTGTTGCCTGTTTGTGTGTTTAAATACTAATTTTTTAAAACACTGTACTTTCCAATACTTCTTTATGGTATACCCAAACTGACCAGGTACTGAAAATGATCCTGATCAAAAAAGTACCATTGGACTACCAAGCCATAAGATGTGAGAGCGTCAATAGTCATCAAATATCATACAGTCATGTATTCATTCAGCAAATATTTAAGCAACTACTATATGTACTGAACACATAGTGTGTGACTGGCACTGTGCTAGAGGTAACCAAGAAAACCAAGGTCTCTGTCCTTTTATATAGCTTATCATCTAGTGGGAGAATCAATCAACAAACTTGTTGTGCTGGTTATTTTTATGTGTCAACTTGGAAATGCTATATTAGTTAGTTAGTAATTAATCCAGGTGTTGCTTTGAAGGTATTTTGTAGATGTGCTTACCATCTACAATCAGCTGACTTTAAAGTAACTAACCCCTGGGCTTCCCTGGCGGCGCAGTGGTTGAGAGTCCGCCTGCCGATGCAGGGGACACGGGATCGTGCCCGGGTCTGGGAAGATCCCACATGCCGCGCAGCGGCTGGGCCCGTGAGCCATGGCCGCTGAGCCTGCGCGTCCGGAGCCTGTGCTCCGCAACGGGAGGGGCCACAGCAGTGAGAGGCCCGCGTACCGCAAAAAGAAAAAAAAAAAGTAACTAACCCCTGACAATGTGGGTGGGTCTCATCTAATCAGTTAGGACCTTAAGAGCAAAACTGAGGTTCCTGGAGAAGAAGAAATTCCACCTCAGAACTATAGCATCAGCTTCTGCCTGGATTCCAGCCTATTGGCCTGCCCTAAAGATTTCAAGCTTGCCAGCCATCCACAGTCATGTGAGCCAATTCCTTAAAACAAATTTCTCTAAATAGATATATGCATACGCATATATGTGTGTATGTGTACATACATCTATACATATATGTATATATATACATAATAGGAGATACACACACAAACTCTTATTGATTCTTTCTCTTGAATCTGGAGTCTTGACTGATACGTCAGTAAAAACACAAATAAATGTATAATTGTAAATTGCAATACATGCTATGAAGGGAAAAATTGGCAGGGATGGTATGGAGTGGGGGATGAAGGAGAATCTACTTCTGTGGTCAAGGAAAGTCTGATGAATTACCTTCTAGGCTGAGACCTGAAGCATAAGAAGCAGCCAACCAGATGAAGAGCCTTCAGAAAATCTGGATCAAATTATACTCCCCCCCCCAAAAAAAATTATACTCCCACAAGGAGTATATGAGAGTACCTAACACCTTTGCCAATACTATAATTTTATTGTTAACTCTATGCCAACTTGCTAGGCAAAAAGTCATATTGTGTTATTTTTTTCAACTTATTTTTCTGTAATTATTTGTGAGGCTAATTTTTTTTGTCATATTATATATCATTTGAGTGCTCTCTTTCCTTCTACAGTTTTGACCAGGATGGTTTAACAATAGCTCCAAGAACACTGTCTTGTATGTAAATAGCACCATAGATTAGCGGAGGTGGAAGAAACCTAAGAGATCTCCAGTTCAACCTATGTCCAATGCAAGAATTCCTCTGATAGCATTCATAACAAGTTTTAGCTTCTGCTTGGTTAAGTTCAATGAAAGGACTAACTAGAGAACCACAGATTATCCTGGAAAGAATGGACTTTACATATCATTATTAGATCTGTTCATAAATTTATTCATTTATGTCAACAAATATTTCTTGAGTTTTATAATAAGAAATAGCCCAGCCTCTTCATTTTAAGGATGAATAACAGAGGCTGACAGAATTTAAATGACGTTCTCTAGTTTCTCAGGGGCGAGAGAACAAACTGGGGACAAGAATCAGGTTGCTGTAATCCAAGTTCACCATACTTTTCACTCTAAGGTGATAATTTCCCCCAGAATATTCAGGGAAAAGAAAAATACACCTCCACATTAGAGTAGACCTAAAAGCACTTTCTTGTTGCTTTATAGCTAAGGTCTTATAAATTCCAGTGTTAAGTTTTTAAGGTTCCCACAAGAGGTAAAATAAGAAAATGTAATAGTCTTATGTTACATACTAGGAGGCATCTATCAGCAGAGTTAACTAAGGTATTTAGTTTTAGAAGCATTTTTGTTTTCTGGATTCTAGTCCTTTAGTCATAAACATGACAAATAACATTTAAGAATTTGATAATAAAAGTCATGTGAAAAAATAATAATGTACTTTCATCTGTGTTTAAAAATGTGCCTCTTAACAATTTGATCTCCTAACATCTAACATGCCTATTGAAATAGTTAAGCACTTGCTCCTAGCTTAGAGCACTGGCTTTCATATGATTATTTCGCTTTTAATAATCAGGCAAGAGAAATTAAGAACTTGGGGAAAGAGCCTAAAATTTGCATAAGGCCAACACCCACCAATCCTCCACAATGTGTTCAGTTATTCCAGTCAATGTTTGAGGTGCATGGACAGTGAATGGTGCTGTTTTTAGCACTATAGGGTGACGGCTTAGCTTTAGAACCAAAAGCAAAAATAGATAAATACTTGCCTGATAGGAAACAAAATGAGATAGAGACGACCATATTATTTCAGTCATCCTGTTCAGCTGCCCACATCTGAGAGGCAGGTGGTCAGGGTGCTGATGGAAAATATGTGATATAACTTTATGATCTATTCCATGCCATTGTATAGTCACAAGTACAGAATATTGTTGAATCGCTCAAAGTCATTCCATGGGTAAAACCCAAACTTTTTGTTGTGCTGCATTGACCTTAAAAATGGATCTGAAATGCTATCAGTAATTATTATGCTGTACAACGTTAATGAATTGACACTGAACCCTATTAGACATTTGGATTTATTTTATTCATACTAAGCGTTATTGAATTCCAAGCCAAGTTCTTTTGGTATTCTAGCTTATTAAATGCCATCTTTTCAAACAATACTATTTCAAACGCAGAACAGAAGGCTTCCTGCTGCTATAAGTGAAATTATCAGAAGACATACTTTAATAGCCAACTGCAGCCCAATTGATTGAGGTATGATGGATGTTTAATAGTTCAAGTACTCAGTGTTACACTGTGTTCTTGACATCAAGAGTCTTCATCGTCAATTAGGATCACCTTTGATTAGTGCTCAGCAGAATCCAGAACAAATGGAAGCAGACTCCTGGCCTGACATCATGCCACACTGTGGGGCTCTTAGTTGAAGTTATTTAAGCCAGTATGAAGTATATTTAAAGAAGAGGATGAATTCACAATCAAACTGTCCCTTGAGCCCCCTGAATCAGTCAATATATACTTGAATCTGCCTGAAATTGCTACAGCTCTGAGTAATTATATTGGCATAATAAGGTATTTCATTAGGTGGTCTAGTTGCATCATTATTGTTATCATCTGGGCCTTTGGTATTCCTCTTTTCCCCAGTTCAACAGCTATCCTTTATCATACACTTGTACTTTAGAACTGTAAATGAAGTTCCATTAAATACATTCATTATATTACTCATTCATTTGTCAAACATTTAACTGAATGTATACATGTACCAGGGAGTCCTTTATGCATTGCAGAAGTGGAGATGAAGAGAATATTTATCCTTCCTTCAAGGATAAAAACAGTCATCTAAACAGTTATCCTATGTTAACATGTTAAGCGCTGGGATAAAGGTAAGCGCCAGGTACTACAGCAATTCAGTAGAGGGAAATCTACTAGATTTAGCTGGAAGAGGCAGTCATGCAAAGCTTCTTGGTGGTGCCTTCACTGAATCTTCAAATACTGTTAGGAATTGTTCAGTTGAAATAGGTAAAGACACTACAGACAGAGAGAATAAAAAGACTAAAGATCAAAAACCATATAAAGTACGCAGGCTCATACAATTGTGGTGTGACACGCCCTGCAGAGGTACTCAGGACATAAATGACACTGCAAATTATGCTAGGGACTCTCAAATTGTATACTCCCTGCAGGTGAAGGGGTGTTACTGAATGATATCAAGAGAATTACATGGTAAGAAGTGTATTTATTTATGTGTTTGTGTATGTACATATTTATTTACTTATAATTTTTTCTAGTTTATCGAGGTATAATTGACAAATAAAAACTGTATATATTTAAGATGTACAACTTGATGACTTGATATACATATGCATCGTGAAATAATCACAATTATGCTAATTAGCATATCCATAACCTCACATAGTTACCATATATTTTGAAGGTAAAATCAGCTAGACTAGGTGATTGATTAAACCTAGGAGTGGGATAAATGGAGAAAAGAAAAACTCTTATGAATGTTGATGCCATTAATTTAAATAGGGAATACTGGAGAAAGCAGAACATGGGGCTTTATTCCTGTCCTGCCCCTAGGTTCTTCAGAACCATTTTATTTTTTAGATTCCATATATATGTGTTAGCATACAGTATTTGTTTTTCTCTTTCTGACTTACTTCACTCTGTATGACAGAGTCTAGGTCCATCCACCTCACTACAAATAAGCAACTGACAAAGGATTAATCTCCAAACTATACAGGCAGCTCATGCAGCTCAATATCAAAAAAAACAAACAACCCAATCCAAAAATGGGCAGAAGTCCTAAGTAGACATTTCTCCAAAGAAGATATACAGATTGCCAACAAACACATGAAAAGGAGTGTCTGATTTTTGAATCTACAAGGCTGAGGGCCCGGTCTTGCAAACAGAGAAACATTTATCTAATATGTAGCCAGTCCCAAGAAAAAAATCATGTCTTCTACTTCTTAGTTAAATGTAGCTTTGACATACAGACTAATACTAGAAAAAATCCGCATTCAATTTGATGCAATCAGTATCACAGGTTATAGGGACAAATACCTCCTCTAACAGTCAGCAGGACATCACCACGTGCTATAATTTCAAACACAGCTGTCTGAAAAGTTTAATGGCCTCAAACCATAGTATCCTCCATTTGGGCAGATTTGGCTTATGGAATGATACCACCACTATCCTTGTCCCATTTTTATAATTTTGAGTCATGCCTCACTCTATTGACTAGTAAGTTAGTTAGTTACCAAGTCCTATACTTTATACTTTCTCTCACAAATCACAAAGGTGAAACGTCTCACCTTTCATTGTATGGTAGGCAGAATCATGTCTCACCAAAGATGTTCACATCCTAATCCCTGATATCTGTTGCACGGCAAAGGGGAATTTGCAGATATAATTAAATTAAAATGCAGAGGGAATTCCCTGGCAGTCCAGTGGTTAGGACTCCATACTTCCACTGCAGGGGGGCACTGGTTCAATCCCTAGTCGGGGAAGATCCCTCATGCTGCATGGGTGCGAGCAAAAAAAAAATGTATGCACACACACACACACACACACACACACACACACAGCTGAATTACTTTGCTGTACACCTGAAACATTGTAAATCGACTATACTTCAATTTAAAAAAAAAAAAAACCAAGTTGAAAGGGTTAGTGAAGGCGGTTTGGGACAGGTTATGGTACATCTAGCTTGATATACAGGTTTGGAGAGACACCTACAGACACAGCATTTAGGATTCAAATGCAGGACAGGGGATGAAACCATTCCCAGAGAAAGTACAGAGTGAGAAGAGAAGAAGTTTGAAAAACCCAGAGTTTGTAAATATCTGGAAAGGGGTTAGAGGAAGAGGAATCAGAGGAAGAGACAGAAACTGAGCTGTCAGAGTACAGGAAAACCTGCAGCCAAGAAGAGAGAGTTCCAAGAAGAAAGAGGGATGACCCTTCTTGGTCATATCTTGTAATGAAATGGATGTTTGGTCAGATCCTACATGCCTGAACCCTGCCACAGTATATTCACTAAGCACATATACACATCAAAGTGGAAACATCAGTGAAATGTACATTCTTAATACTAATTAGGCCAAAAAAGTAACCTAGTCTATTTCCCATCTTCATCTATGCTCAATTATCTAACGTAGCCCACCAAAGAAAGCGGTTATAAAATGTTTATCAGAGAAAAGTTGCAAACACTGTAAATAACAGAAAATGCTTAACACCCTCTATATATCATTTCTCTATAAAATTGATCACTATAGGGTCCAACTGATTTCCAATCTTTTCTTTCCACAGGTAAATTAAACTCCTGACAAAACACATCTCTACTCTTTTGCTCCCACAGTGTGAGAAAAGTGTCCTATTTAAGTACAAAGCATCTCCCTCATCTTTTTAAATTTTCTTATTCTGCTCAGGCCCAGGAGGAAGAATACTTGGTTAGAAACTGTGCCATTTATCTCCTTAGCAACTGCAGCAACAGCTGCAGAGCAGCACCTAGAATACCTTTCATGAAAACTGATGGAACTCCCTCATCACTTTCTGGGCTGTGGGAAAACCGGCACTCTTATAATACATTGCTTTTTAAAAAAACATTTATTGGAGTATAGTTGATTTACAATGTCGTGTTAGTTTCAGGTGTACAACAAAGTGAATCAGTTATACATACACATATATCCACGCTTTTTTAGATTCTTTCCCCATATAGGTCATTAAAGAGTATTGAGTAGAGTTCCCTGTGCTGTACAGTAGGTCCTTGTTAGTTGTCTATTTTATATAATAGCAGTGTGTATATGTCAATCCCAATCTCCCAATTTATTCCTCCCCCCTTTCCCCCCTGGTAAGCATAAGATTGTTTCCTACATATGTATAATACATTACTTTTGGGAATGCAAAATGATTCAATGCCTATAGCACAGGCTCCGGACGTGTAGGCTCAGGGGCCATGGCTCACAGGCCCAGCCGCTCTGCGGCATGTGGGATCTTCCGGGACTGGGGCACGAACCCATGTCCCCTGCATCAGCAGGTGGACTCTCAACCACTGCACCACCAGGGAGGCCTGAGAATCATGTTTTAAAAATGCAGAACTATCTGACTTTTTAAAACAGTTGCAAAAATTACAAACAAAATGTTAAAAATCAAAGCTATCAGTGCATCAAAGAATATATCATGACCAAAGGTTTGTTTCTAGAATGCAAAAACTAGTCAATGTGTCTAAATGCTTTACTTACTAGGACATTAAAATATCCCAACACTGGCCCCATACCTGCAAAATTATAGATAAATCAGCTGATTTCCCAATAAAAGAAGATCTTTCAATAAATTTACAACCTAAGGGTCAAATCCCACAATTTCCCAAGATAAATTGGTAATCTCAGAACCCAACAAACTCACAGTATGGACCCTTCTTGCTGTAACTAGCCACAAATGAAAGTATAAATTAATGATATTTGAAGGAAGGGAGCAGGCAGAGAAAATTATTTCATGGGTGTTCAGCTTTTATGAGAAATGATGTTGTGCAAATATGCTGATCCTACCCTGTTCCCTCTAACATTTCTTTCCATGTGGCAACAGCAACGCACAGAACACATGAGGTAATGTGGATTCACAATAACTGGTTTATTTATGCCACCTATGATCACACCAGCTAGATAAATATCATACTCAAAGACACTCTTGAGTATGCAAGCTCAATATGTGGGCACAAAAACAGAAACAATTTTGAATGCTCCTTCTTATTTGTATCTTCATGTATTTCACAGACCAAGAAATCTTAAATCCAGTAATTTATAACATTTCCTTTCTAACAATGTAACATACAAAATACTTTAAAACCTTTACAAACTCTCTAATTCAACAGAATCTCAAATTCTAAAGCTAAATTCTAAATTGTTATTCTGAAGAGTATTATTCCTACTTGTTGTATATGTCCTTCTATATCTCCTTACAAAGTGAAGCTCGCCTTTGCAGTCCACCACATCTTTCTCTCTCCAAGTTAAAACGAACACTTTTTATATATTAATTAACCACAGAGTCCATGTCTCCACCGCTTGTATTAACTTCTTCGGTGACAAAAAAGTTGAGTGTAGGTGTTGTATAAGTTGGATTCATCAATATATAGCATTTTAATAGACAATATTAGACATTCTTGTATGCCTTACAAGCATCTTTTAGCATGCGTCACATTACTTGTACTTTTTAGTATCATTATGGATTTGTCATTTTTTTAATGGACTCAACTGTTCCAATTGACCGCAACTCTTGCTAGTTTTCTTTTTTCGATGCTCAATTTTCACTCTTTGCCCAGTGAGAGGCTTCTTCAGGCAAGCCTGTTTTTTAATACTCAGTATGTCACTCTGCCTGATAAGAGCCTTCCTCAGGTCTCTTTGTCCTTTGTATCCCCAGTCAGCATTCTCACTTTCTGTAAATGGCAAGATGTTCCAGGCTCATCTTGCTTTCTCCTGCCCCAAGATTTGGTGCCAGCTACCCTCCAAGGAGCCCTGGTTCCTTTTAGTGGAGAATAGTTTAAGGAGCCAAAATCTGGGCGCTAGGGTACAGCACAGATTTTTCCACAATGCTACTACTGGTAATGGGTAAGGCGATTTTAGAGACCATTTAGGCTATTGCAGTGACAGAGCAAGAGACTTCCAGGGCAAAAGCACATATTTCCAATTTATCTCTAGCTTTTCCAAATCTCTTTTCACCAATCATGACTGGCATACAATGCTATATATTGTCATACCCAGCTCAATGCATTCAGAATTCACTGTTGATGAATCTTTAGAAGCTTCCGTTTCCTTTTTCTTCTTTTTGGCTCTTCATCCGTGGATCCTGGAATTTCCTCCGTGGATCCTGGAATTTCCTCCAAATTGTAAAGGTCCAAATCCTCCTCACTACAAGAATAATCTATACTATTTTTACTTGAAAAGGAAAATAAATGCCAATCTTTCTCCAAGTAATGTTGTCAGACTTAGCAAATAAAAATACATGCAATATTTAGCACATAACTTGTACCAAAACAAAGCCTGTTGTTTATCTGAAATTCAAATTTAACTGAACATCCTGTATTTTACCTGGAAATCCTACCTCCAAGGGAAGAGTAGGGAATCTAAAAGCATAGATCATCTAACATCACAGAGTCCCCTAACACTCTTTAATACATATGAATTGAAAGGAAAATATGAAAACTACTGGCTTTCAAGGCTCTTTTAAAAATGTTCTTCATTTTCATTTTCATGGGCCAAAATGCAGACTTGTATCACTTTATTTAAGTACTTAATTTTGAAAGTAGGTCTTTTCCACATCACAACTGTTTTATTAATGCTATTCTATTCTAATTATTGTCCCCCAATAAAATTTTGAGTAGGGAATGTTAACGTTTCAGTGGTTTTTAGATATATAGAGATTTGATCCATTACCAGAGTGTTTCATTATCTTAACATTCCTCAAAGCAACCTAAAATGTCAGAAAACACAGTGACATTCATATCAAGAATCAACAGAAGAAAGTTTTTACTATTACATCTTTTAAACTCCCCAAGCAGTAAGTGCATGTGGATTCATTTCTATAGGTTCTTATATATTTTCGTAACATTGATGTCTGAAAATGCACAAATTGGATTACAGTATATTCTAGTTATTTTATATATTCACCTTACATTAAATACTCCCTAAAAACCATTTAAACAACAATTGGAGCATTTTTATGTATTGCAAAAGGTTTTGTTCCTTATTAAAATAAACACAGAAGACTCCGAAAATTATTGCCATAGAAAAATTTTGTGCAAATGTCCTAATCTTTGCATGGATTTAAATATACCATGCTTGTTCTCCCAATTTTGCCATCTGTGGTAACTGCACAACCACCACAGGTTGAAATGTAGTCACAAAACATGGTTTAAAAATTTACCAAGTAAAATTTCCCCTGCCCAATTTTTACCATTTTAATTAGGAGCATCAGATTAGAATCCCAGAGTAGGGGGGAAAGAAAAAAATATATAAAACAAGAAAAAATATATATATATACATATATACATATGTGTATTATATATATATACACACAAATACATGTGCACTTTAAAATATATACAATTATATGTATATGTATAGATACACATTTTATGGTACAAAGACCAAAAGATCAAGTTGCAGAAATTTCTCTTTTTTTTTGCAGTACGCGGGCCTCTCACTGTTGTGGCCTCTCCCGTTGCAGAGCACAGGCTCCGGATGCACAGGCTCAGTGGCCATGGCTCACGGGCCCAGCCACTCCACGGCATGTGGGATCTTCCTGGACCGGGGCACGAACCCGTGTCCCCTGCATCAGCAGGCGGACTCTCAACCACTGGGCCACCAGGGAAGCCCAGAAATTTCTCATTTTTAAACATTACAAAAAACAAGGAAAATAAATGAACTGAGCATAAAATCAAGAACTTGGAATGCAAACAAAAATAACAACAAATCCTCAAGAAAGTAGAAGGAATGGGAGAAGAATGAAAGAAGTTGATAGTACATAAGTAATAGAACTGATAAATAAAATCAGGAGCAGATTCTTTGAATGGACCAAAAAGAGAAAAACAACAACAAAAACTAATCTCCAGCAAACCCATTTAAGGAATGAATAGCCAAATCTAATAAACAGTACCCCCCCAAAAAAAGATAGGGAGTAATGTTAAGCACCCCAATGTTCATAGCAGCATTATTTACAACTGCCAAGGAATGGAAGCAACCTAAACGTCCATCGACAGATTAATGGATAAAGAAGATGTGGATATATATACAATGGAATATTAGCCATAAAAAGAATGACATTTCGTCATTTGTAGCAATATGGTTAGATTTGGAGGGTATTATGCTAAGTGAATCAAGTCAGACTAAGACAGATACTGTATGATATCAGTTATATGTAGAATCTAAAAAATAAAACAAAATAGTGAATAAAACAAAAAAGAAGCAGACTTACAGATATAGAGAGCAAACTAGTGGTTACCAGTGGGGAGAGGGAAGGAGGGAGGGGCAATATAGGGGTAGGGGGGAGAAAAGGGTTATTATGAGATTATATGAAATTATGTGTGTGAAACTTTTGAAAATTGTAAAGCATTATAGAATTTAAAGACTTTCATTCAATTTTAAAAAACCCCCCCAAAACAAAAGCATTTTCATCAAAATAATGACAGTAGTTATATCTGAGTGAAAAGTTCACCAGGGAATTTTGTTCTTCCTTAATGCCTTTCACACACTATAAAAATTTTTAAAACAAAACCATATTAGTTTTATAATCAGGAAAAATGTTATGTAATTAAACTAACTGGAGCATTAAAAGTAAATCTATATATGTTATTTTAAATTTTTATATATACTACACACATATCAAAAACTTTAAATAATATGTATATACTTAGCCTCATTATTATTAACATCTCACTAATGTCAAAACATACAAATTTTTAAAAAATAATTTGTATATAGATAAAATGGTTTTCTGAATAATGAGATTACGCATAAAACGTATTTTCTTCTATTTGCTTCTCTGCTGTTTCTAACCTTCAGTTTTTTACTTTAGAAATAAGAAAAACGAGTTGACTTTAATAATAACAACATACGTGTGTGTGTATATATACACATATATATATATATGTGTATATATACACACAACACAACTAAAACTGGTTGAAAATATATGCAACTAAATATTGGAAGATAGTTTCTCCAGGTGGTTGGATTAGCATTTTATGTGAACATGTGTGTATCGCTGAATTTTCCAAATTTAAATGAATGTAATTCCCAAAATATATAGTCAGTCTGATCTCATTTTAGAAATAAAAGTCGCATGTTTCTGCATGCATGTACGTGTGCATTTGGGTGTGTATGTCTGTCTTCACAACAGCAGACTGGCAAAACTGAGTTCAGGATTGTTTCTAGGTGATGGCCTTTTGTGTGAGTTTTATCCTCTTATTTGTACTTTTTCCCTGTATCTTCCACATTTTGGAAAATCAAGTAAAGAACATTTTAAAGCAAATTGTAAACTTAATTTTCAAAATGATTCTATTTTGATCAGAAAATTATTGAATACAACGATGAGAACTCGTATATGTAGTTATAGTCAGGGCTGGAAGTAAATAGGTAAAATGTTAGCTGTTTCGTCATATCTTATTCCTTTTTGCTTGTCTGTTTGTACATAATATCTCATCAAGAACATGCTCTTGTTCCCTTTCTAATCAGAAAAGGATGTCAGGAAATGAATTTGTCATAATTCATTGAGGTCCCCAATTGGGGGCGGAGCCTCTACTTTCCCTTGTGTGCCGGGGTGTTTTACATTTAAAACACGTCGTTCGCCATAAGAAATTCATCGAACAACACTGAGCACAGTCCCAGTCTCCCATTCTGCGCCTGAAGGTACGTTTTGCAGAGTGAGAGACGCCAGGGTATTGCTTAAACATTCCTGGCAAGAACCTCCTGGTATGGCTATGCTTTCCATTCCACCTATTTCTGGAATTATTCACAGGAGGAGCTGCTGCAGCTTCAGCTGTTGCTCCTGCGAAAGAAACTGTAGATAGGGATGAATACGAGAATTGAGAGAGATTAAGGGGTAGCTGTTGACCAGCCTGAGCCTTGGGACCCAAGAACTGAGGGCAAGAAAAATTAGCTACCACCTCGTTGCTCCCACATAGAGAAATCACTTTGTCCTTCTTTGCCTCTCCCTCTACAGCAGCCATCCCAGGAGCAGCAGCGGTCTCTTGGTCTGATTCCTTCCCCGCCCCCGCCATCAGCCAGCAACTTGCTGTGCCTTGAGAACACGTCAGCATCCCTGACGTCTGTGCCTCCTTTTCCTTCTCCTCTCCCTGAGTCCTGGCCTTCTGCTGAGACTGAGTGCTTAACACCCTACAAAGCTCACTCCTGGGTAAATTTCGCCCTTCCTCTACTTCATGAAGGACTGGGAGACTTTGCTGAAGTTGGGACTGGGCCTTCTCCTTTTCCCTCTCTTTTATTATCCCCCTGAGTCTACTCACCGTCCCCCTCAAGGCAGTCGTGAGAAGCTTCTGCTCCTCGAGCTGATCCCGGAGCTTTTTTACCTTTTCTGTATCTTCCAACTTCTGCCTCACAGCAAACTGCACTGCTAGGACCAGGGAGCTCCAGGCACAAGCCTCCATGAAGCGTCGCGATGTAGCTCGGTTAGTCACAATGTCCCTTAACTTCCTCTCCATATCCCTCCAAGACTTGCTCTTGCACAAGTAGAAGTAGGGACTGACTCCATTTTGAAGTATTTGCTCATTTAAGAAATCTACAACCTCCCTCTGATAGAAGCCACAGGCCGGGTCATTAAAATTTAAAGCCATTCTAAGCAAAGCACTCTCTGACGCATCTCACCTCAGACAGAACGCGAGAACAGGATGTGACCTCTGATACGTGACCTTTCCACGCAACCCTCTTTCTGTCTTTATGGGAAGTAGAACGCCCCCTTGTGCTGTGAGTGTTACCAATACTCAGTAGAGTCAGCTACTTCAGAGCTAGGTTAGCGTAAAAGCCTGAGGAAGTCAGTGGAGTTCATTAAGAAGTGGATACGGACACAAAGATTATAGGGCTTCCCTGGTGGCGCAGTGGTTGAGAATCTTCCTGCCAATGCAGGGCACACGGCTTCGAGCCCTCGCCTGGGAAGATCCCACATACCGCGGAGCTACTGGGGCCGTGAGCCACGACTACTACTGAGCCTGCGCGCCTGTGCATCTGGAGCCCATGCTCTGCAACGAGAGGCCAAGACAGTGAGCCTGCGCGCCTGCGCGTCTGGAACCCATGCTCCTCAACGAAAAGCCGCGAGAGTGAGAGGCCTACGCACCACGATGAAGAGCGGCTGCCGCTCGCCGCAGCTGGAGAAAGCCTTCGCACAGAAACGAAGACCCAAAACAGCCAAAAAAAAAAAAGATTATAAAACAAAATAACAATCTGTTTATCTCAGGCTGCTCAGTCTCCCAGTGAATACAGACGCATACTTAACATTTACTAAATATTTGGTAAGTATATTGTGTTACATCATGCTGCAACCAGTTTTCAAAATATTTGAGACCAGGCATAGCCTTTTAACATTGGTACCTATTACACACAGCAGAAACATGGTAACTATTTTTTTTCGTTGCTGTGTGCAGGCTTTCTTTATGTTTTATTTATTTATTTATTTATTTATTTTAACATCTTTATTGGAGTATAAGTGCTTTACAATGGTGTGTTAGTTTCTGCTTTATAACAAAGTGAATCAGTTATACATATATCCCCATATCTCTTCCCGGGCCTCTCACTGTTGTGGCCTCTCCCGTTGCGGAGCACAGGCTCTGGACGCGCAGGCTCAGCGGCCATGGCTCACTGGCCCAGCCGCTCCACGGCATGTGGGATCTTCCCAGACCGGGGCACGAACCCATGTCCCCTGCATCGGTAGGCGGACTCTCAACCACTGCGCCACCAGGAAAGCCCCTACAGTAACTGTTTTTGATTGATGTATATTATAGTTTACGTAAACTTGCTCACACTGTACAAATCCCCGTTTTACCAATTAGGATTTCATTCATGTAGTATAAAATTTGAACTTTATAACTTATAATAATAAAAAAACCTTTTATTAACTTTTTTTTTTTTAGAGCCAGGCATTGTGTTGCGTGGTAAGGAGATACAAACATCAATAAGACATAATCCCCAAACTGTAGAGGCCGATTTTCTAGTGTCATTTTGAACACTCGAGTTCAGATAAGCCTGTGGAAAATAAAATTCAGAACTCAGAAAACAGCTTCTCAGCTGTCTTATTAAGGCCTCTAACATGCTGTTGTTCACCCAGCGTGAACAGCGTAATAGCATCAATGTAATGGATCTATATAATGTTCTTATGGGATATCCATATTATCCAGAACTTTTCAAAAACTATGTATGACTATGCATGTTGATGTACTATGATTAAATATATAAAGGTACATTGTTTCCATTGGAGGGGAACATAGACAGTTTGTAATTGAGAGAGAAAAGAATGCATTCTCCAAAGTCATACCATGTAAGCGAGGTATTATTGATCTGCTCTAGAAAAATGCCACATGCCACATGGAAGCTAGAATTGGAACTATTACTTGGTCACCTGTGGTTGTTTACTGCCATTATCAAGGATCTATCCAGTCTTGAGAAGGAATTGAAACAGGAAGCTGGAGATGTTTAATTGTGCCAGACCAGGAAATTATCAAGGTCTAGCGGGGTCATGTTAAAGAATACATAAGGCCAATTAAAGGGGCTCTGACTAGCTAAAGATGGAAAAATGTCTGAAAATAATTAAAACATATCAGTATTTTTTAAGTGTGCTTAGAGCAATATTTAAAAAGTAAAAACTTCATTGGTCAACAATGTATGTTACTACAATATCAACCCATTATTCTGAACATTAGTAGAATTTTAAAAATCTATCACTTAGAGCTTCCCTGGTGGCGCAGTGGTTGAGAGTCCGCCTGCTGATGCAGGGGACACGGGTTCGTACCCCGGTCCACGAGGATCCCACATGCCGCGGAGCGGCTGGGCCCGTGAGCCATGGCCGCTGAGCCTGCGTGTCCAGAGCCCCGCGTACCACCAAAAAAAAAAAAAAAAAAAAAAATCTATCGCTTAGCCTATCTTTCTTGTGTAAACTGTATTTTAGAGTAATCAAATAGTCAAAGGGGGAAATTCCCCCTTATACAAGAATTCCAGCTAATAAATACAGAAGGAATAAGATTAGAAAATCACCAATTTGCAACCTCGAATGAAATAATAGATTCAGACTATTACCCAACATATGCCAGAACCAGTAGGTGAAAGCTGGATGAGGGAAGTTTATACTGGGGAGACCAGATTGACACCATCTAAACACACTGATCAAACTCCACATCATTAAAAATGAGAAATGCAGATGTTATGTACCTCATAATATTATGTAATAAGAAGTGCACAACAGCACCTGTGTTGTGCCACAGAAAATTGAAATTGATTTGAAATTGAATCTAATCATAACTAGGAGATTATAGGAAACAGAAAAGGATGAAGTTAAGCACTAAGATGAGGAAGCAGTCAAATGCTGAATATAAGTTATTTCATAGGTAAACTACCCAGTTTTCCAACAAATCAATGGCATAAAAATAAAATTGGGAAGAGTGACTTGGACAAATAACAGACAAATGCATATGTGGACCTTGACGTCATTTGAATCCTAATCTGAATAAATATAAAATAAGAAGCAATTTTGAGATAATTGGGAAATTTAAATACATAGGATTCAATACACAGGATTGAATATGGATTCAGTATTAGATGATATTAAAGATTTTTTAAACATAGCAACAATGCTGTTGTTTATTCATCTACAATGCTATTGTTGCTATGTTTTAAAAATGTCTTCAGCTAGACATGCATGAAATGACATGAAGTCTGGAATTTGCTTTAAAATATTCCAGCCTTCTCCCCCAAATTTTGGGGGTATATGTTGAAAAGCATTGGCCAACTATTGATAACTGTGGATACTATGTGATGAGTACATGTATGTTCATTTAGGTTTATTTACATTTTAAAAATTAGATCCCTACCTTACACTCATACCTGACATAGAGATGAATGTCAAAATCAAGACTCAGAAAGGTATCAAAGAAAACAGACAAATAAAATAATTTAACATTGAGTTAGAACTCTTTAAACAAGACACAAAAAGCAAGAGCCATGAAGGAAAAGTTTCATAAATTTACCAGGTCGTATGTTTTAAAAATCTGTATAAAAAACAACAAATCAAGCTAGAAATTACAAGGTGATATTTGCAACCAGCAAAACCTACAACAAATTAGTATACCAAATATATAATATATTCTTACAAGTTTGTAATAAAAAGATAAACATAAATAATAACACAGTAATAGGAAATAAAAGTGTCTTTATAAATGACCAATAACCATTAGAGAAGATGCTCAATTTTAGTAGTATTCAGGGAACAGTACTATGGTATCATTTCAATGTAAGTAGATTGACAATATTAAAGAAGTATGACTATATCAAATATTGGTAAAGATCAGGGGAAAGGAGAATGTTCATATGTTGCTAGATGCAGTATAAACTAGTAAACAACTAGGAAAAGTAATTCAGATATAACCAGTAAAATTGTAAATGTGCATACCACTTCTAGATATATCAACTATTTACCTATAAATATTCTCACCTGTGCAAAATGAAAGATGCACCTATAGGTTTATTTCAACATTTTTTGGTTATAGATAAAACTGGAAGCAATCTAAGCATGTATCAATGGAATTCATGTATAATAATAAGATATATGCATGCCATGAAATACTAAAGAACAATAATAGGTAACTAACATGATGAAAATCCACATAGATCTCAAATAACGTAATTTGGAGGGAAATCAAAGACTTTTCAGAGCTTCAGATCATGATACCACATATATCAAATTAAAGAAAATACATACATAATTATTGTATGTATATATGTGGTCAAAGAATACAAACCTAATGCATGAAAGTATTTTTAAATGGGTGTGAAGGATACATAATAATTCTTGATAATTTCTTCTGTGTAGGAAGGAGGGAATTAGAACTGGAGGTGGCAAAGGGGATCTCAAGTCTACGTTCTGTCATTAAAATTATGTTTAAGTGAATATGAAAATATGTGATAATTATCAAATCTTGATGATAGGCACATGGATGTTTTGATATTTTTTTGTAGAGCTTTGCATTTTTTTCATTTATAAAAATAGAAAGAAGAAGAGAAAAGAAGACTGATTGACAGACCACCTATGGGAAATTGAATGATAAAATTAATAGGTTAAACTTTAAAAAACACATTAAACTTTGCATATTACCATTGAGAATACATATTCAGTTCAAATGCAAATATGGTTTTTCTGGTTTTTTTTTTTTGCGGTACGCAGGCCTCTCACTACTGTGGCCTCTCCCGTTGCAGAGCACAGGTTCCGCACGCACAGGCTCAGTGGCAATGGCTCATGGGCCCAGCCGCTCCACGGCATGTGGGATATTCCCAGACCGGGGCACGAACCCGTGTCCCCTGCATCGGCAGGCTGACTCTCAACCACTGAGCCACCAGGAAAGTCCAGATATGGTATTTTTTTTTTTTTTTGCGGTACGTGGGCCTCTCACTGTTGTGGCCTCTCCCGCTGCGGAGCACAGGCTCCGGACGCGCAGGCTCAGCGGCCATGGCTCACAGGCCCAGCCGCTCCGTGGCATGTGGGATATTCAAGACCGGGACACGAACCCGCATACCCTGCATCGGCAGGCGGACTCTGAGCCACCAGGGAAGCCCCCAAATATGGTTTTTTTTTTTTTTTTTTTTTTTTTTTTTGCGGTACGCGGGCCTCTCACTGTTGTGGCCTCTCCCGTTGCGGAGCACAGGCTCCGGATGCGCAGGCTCAGCGGCCATGGCTCACGGGCCCAGCTGCTCTGCGGCATGTGGGATCTTCCCGGACCGGGGCACGAACCTGTGTCCCCTGCATCGGCAGGCGGACTCTCGACCACTGCGCCACCAGGGAAGCCCCAAATATGGTATTTTTAACTGTACTTTTTAAGTAGATAGCTCAAACTCCTCAGTGTAGCTGAAATTATAATAGTTGAGTGCTATGACTAAAGTACAAAAACACTGGAAATTGAGTGTTAAAAAAACAAAAAACAAACAACTTTGAAAAAATTGTAAATTGATCTTTAGAAAATATGGAGTCAAAAAGCAAATCAAAACTGAAAGTGTATGTTATTAGAAAATAGGGACAATTAATTTTGTGATACAACAAAACTCTGTTCAGAAGATTTTGGTATAATTAAAGGCCTTTGTTACAAAACAAGAAAATGTAAATAAATTAGCTAATCTTTAAGCTAAAGAAACTAGAAAAACAGCAAAATAAAGCTAAGGAAATTATTTTGAAAAATTTAGTCACCAAAGCAGAAATCCATGAATCAAAATAAAGAAAAATAGTAGAATTAATGAATAAATGGAAACTGAGGCTAAGGGTTTCAATAACATTTTTATAAAATACTCATACCTTCTGCAACATGGATAAAACGCAAAAACATTAGGTGCAAGAAGCCAGTCACAAAGGACCACATGTTGTATGATTCCATTTATAAGAATCATTAATATCAGAAAGTATATCAGTGATGGGCAGCCATTGGAGTGTTTGAGCAAGATCATGTTATGATTGATTTACATTTTAACTGGATCACTTGGGTAGCTGTTTAGCAATTAATCTGTAGGAAGATGTGGTAGACAGCCTCTACAGTAGTTCCCAACAATTCCTGCCTCCTCCTGTGCATGCCTATGATATTGTGATTTATAATAAAAAATATACTTTTGGTCTTCATCCAAAAAAAGAAAAAGAAAGTAGACCAGTGTTGCCTGGGGTTGAGACTGGAAACAGGAATTGACTACAAATAGCACAAAGGATTTTACTGGGATGAGGAGAAAGTTCTAAAACTGGATTTTAGTGATGGTTAAACAACTCAGTATATTTACGAAAAATTGTTGAATTGTACACTGAAAATGGGTAAATTTTATATGCAAATTATATCTCAGTAAAGTATTTTTTAAGTCTAACTTTTCAGTCTTGAAAGATTAACTTTCTTTAAGAATGAGCAATATCTCTACTGGAATCATATAGTTCCTATGTTTTATCAGTATTAATAAAGTTTAAATAGTTAATTCAGGACAGCTATATGAGGGAGGAGTATTCATTATAGAGAAGAGAAAATGCAAATGCTCTCAGTCAAGTATATGCTTGGTATGTTCAGGAACTTTATAGATCAAAGGGCGCAAACTTTCAGTTATAAGAAGAATAACTTTTGAGGGTAACGTACAGCATGGTGACTATAGTTAATAATACAGTATTGTATACTTGAAAATTGCTGAGACTGGATCTTAAGCATTCTCACCACACACACAAGAAAAGACTTAAGTCTGTGAGGTGATGGATATGTTAAAATTATCTTGATCTTGGTGATCATTTGTATAAATATATAAAATCATCATGTATCCTTTAAAAATATACAATTATATTTGTCAATTATTTCTCAATAAAGTTGAGGGGGAAAAAATAATTGAAAGACAATATGGTTGAAGTGGAATGAGAGTAAAAGTGTATTAGCAAATGTGGTAAGAAAGATGGCAGGGATCAGATCATGTAGGGACTTTGTAGGTCGTTAGGATTTTGTCTTATTATCAGGAGACGAAAAGACATTGTATGGCTTTTAACAAAGGAGTGACATCATTTGATTTAAATTTTAAATGGATCACACTTGTTGCTGTTTGGAGAATAGACGGTAGGTGGCAAGGGCAGAATTTAGGAGGCCAGTTACAAGAGGCTATGGCAATATTCCAGACGAGAGATCATGGTGGCCTAATCACGTTCTTCTTCCTTTTTGGGGAACACGTATTTTCTCCCTGTCAACCATTGTATCAAGTCCAAATTCCTCTGTCTTAGAATTTCAAGTCAATTCAATATTTATAAAACAATTAACAGGCAAACTAATAAGCAGCAAGTGTTGTATTGTGAAGGGTTTGGTGTGCCTTTCCATAAACAGTTCATGGCTATGGCTGGCTTCACTGTCATCAGTAAATCCTAGAAATATTGGATTAAGTGTAGCAAACATCCTTTTATACAAATAGCTAAAGGTTGCAAGAAAGTAAGTGAGGTGGGAGCAGGGGCTGGCAATACAAAGAGAAAACCTGAACAAAAAGAAAATGATGCAAGCAGAGCTCAAGCTTTGGCTGCTTAGAGTGGGATATTGCAAGGAGGAAGGTCCATCTGGTTTTTTTTTAAGTGGCTTGGATTTCAAAAATTACTGCTTGGAGGCAGGAGAGAAAACTTTGGAACTGAGGAACATAGGATTTAGAACTAAAATTTGTAGAATCTTCTGAAGAAAGCCAAAACAATTGAAGGGCTACCTTGTTTTGAGAGAGCAGAAGAGAAAAAATCCACCTACAAATAATACATCTGACTGTAAAGTATGTGTATCCAGAATATATAAAAACTCTCAAAATTCAGTAATAAAAAATAAACACCTCAATTAACAAATGGAAAAATATTTGAACACTTTACCAAATAAGATATTTGGAAGACAAATAAGCATATGAAATGATGTTTAACATCATTATCATTAGGGAAATGCAAATCAAAACCAGAATGAGATTCTACTTCACATGTATTAAAATGGATAAAATTCAAAAGACTAACCATACAAACTATCGGAGAGAGTTGGAGGGACAAGAACTCTCATACACTCTTTGTGGGAAGGCAGTTTGGTAGTTTCTTAAAAGTTAAACATACACCTATTAAATGATCCAGCCATTCTATTCCCAGATATCTATGTAAGAACTAGTTAGGAAGATATATGTCTATGCAAAGATTTGTCCACAAATATTTGTAATAGCTTTATATGTGATAGCCCAAACTGGAAACAACCCATCAACAGGTGAACAGATTAACTGTAGTCCATCCATACCACGGAATACTACTGAATAATAAAAGGGAATGAAGACACACTACAATATGATATACACAGTAACATGGGTGGATCTCAAAATAATTATGCTCAATGAAAGAGCATAGACAGAAGCCAGACAAAAAAGAGAGTTAATACTGAATTATTCCATTTATATAAAATTCTAGAAGATGAAAACTAATCTATAGTAGCAGAAGGCAGATAAGTGGAGGTAAGAACAGGGAAGTACTGGACGGAGGTATTACAAAAACATACAAAGAGTCTTTGGGGGTAAAGAAATGTTCATTATCTTGACTGCAGTGATGGTTTCTTGAATGTAAACATATGCCATATGTTTTGACTAAATGAATATTATTTAGGGATACATACATTGGTAATCAAACTATAAAGGAAAGCAAGGAAATTATTATTACAAAAGTCAGAAGAGTTTGTCAGGGGAAGAGATGGAGTTCTGATGAGAGTAGAACATGCAGAGGCCTTCAGGGATGCTGGAAATTTTCTATTTCTTGACCTATGGTGGTTTCTTGGATGTTCCTTTTATAATTATTCATTAAACTGTAAATGTATATTTCATGTACTTTTCTGGATTTATGTTTTATTTCACAATAAAAAAGGAATAAGCAATGATTAATAAAAATTGGTGGGTGTTATGATAAATTTAAATAACTACTGAGAATATAAAAAACTTGTGAAGGTTTAAAAACAGATTAAGATGAAAATAGCTAACAGTTATCTAAACCTTGGAATGCTTCAAGATTTTTCTTCTCTCTTTATACTTATTACCTAGGGAATCTCATTAAGGCCCACGGCTTCCCATACCTCTAGTTTATTTCTCCCTTAATTTCCAGGCCTGTATCCAAATGCCACTCACATTTTTACTTGAAAGTCAAAAAGACATCTAAAAATAGCATCCTAACATCATATTGGCAAAATTGTAGAAACATTCTTATTAAATGATGAAAAATACAATATTACCTATTTTCAGTGCTATTATTTAACATCATCCTGGAGCTTCTAGTTAATGCAATAAAGTGAGAAAGAAATGAGAAGGGAGGCAAGAAGGGGGAAGAGTGGAGAGAGAGGAGAGGAGGCATAAAGGAATGGGAATGAGGGGAAAGGCAATTATTGGAGATAAACTGATTACATAAAAATGTAACCGAGCAGGACCCGACAGGGCCTTCCCTGAACAGAACACCATACTGCATGTCCTCCGCCTGTCTCTTGTCTGCAGAAAAACTCTAGCCTCTTAGGCCTTCCCCAAGTTCCAAAGAGTAAGTTTAATCAGAGAAGTGAGAAAATGCAGAAAGAAAGGAAAACAGTCAAGCAAGACAACATAATAATAGTTTGGCCATTAAACAAAGTCAAGGACCTTTAACTCCTCCTCAAGGGCTAGAGATAATATTCTGAGCCTTGTCCTTTGAGCTGTTTTGCAGATACAGAAACCCCCACCAGGTGGAAGAAGTTAACTGTATGCCGCCCACAAGCAGGGAGACCCCAGACTGGCTGGAACCAGAAGGCTGATGATGCTGGCTCCAGATGACCTCACCACCAACCAATCAGAAGAATGTTCACGAGCTGATCACGCACCTCACAACTCCCCTCCCCCACCCTGTCTTTAAAAACCTTTCCCTGAGAGCCTTCAGGGAGTTTGGGCCTTTTAAGCACTGGCTACCTGGGTTCCTTGCTTGGTGCCCTGCAATAAACACTGCACTTTCCTTCACCACAACTCAGTGTCAGTAGATTATCTCAACAAACAAAAATCAAGTTCCCATTCATTAAAATTTACCAATGGTATAACATAGAAAGAGAGCTATAATTCAAAATAGCAACAAAAAATTAGAGACTTACATATAAATCTAGAAAAAGCTGTCAACACACTTTAAAGATAAAATTATGTAGCATTATGTATATGTGTGTGTGTGTATATACACACACACACACACACACACACACACACACAAAATGGACTATTACTCAGCCATAAAAATGAATGAAATTCTGTCATTTGCAACATGGGTGGACCTCAAGAGTATTACGCTTAGTGACAGAAGTCACATGGAGAAAGACAAATACTCTATGTTATTACTTATATGTGGAATCTGAAAAAATAAAACAAATGAATGTATATAACAAAACAGAAACAGATTCACAGATATGGAGAATAAACTAGTGTTTACCAGTGGGGAGAGGGCTGAGGGAAGGGGCGAGATAGGGGTAGGGGATTAAGAGACACAAACTACTAGGCATAAAATAAGTAAGCAACAAAGATATATTGTACAGCACAGGGAAATATAGCCATCATTTTGCAATAAAAATGGAATATAATCTATAGAAATAGAATCATTATTTTGCACACTTGAAACTAATAAAATGTTGTAAATCAACTATACTTCAATTTTTAAAAAAATGGATCTTTAACACAAGGCAATTTCATATAAAAGAATAGAAATATCTGAATAAAGCTCAACTCAAGGGACCTAGACGTCCAAGAACTTTTCAAAAATACTAGGTAAATTTTTGCATTTATCAAATCTAAAAATTAACATTTATACAGTACTATTAAATAAACTACAGACTTTCAGATTTCATTGCTTTTCCACTAATACCCTTTTCGTGTTCCAGGATCCAATCCTGGATACCATGCTGCACTGAGTTATCATATTTCCTTAGGTTCCCCTGAGCTTTGAAAATTCTTCAGCCTTTCCTTGTCTTTCATGTCCTAATACTTTTGAAGTGTACTGGTCAGTTATTTTCTAGAATGCTCCTCAACTGGGGTTTCTCTGATGGTTTCTGATGATCAGATTGAAGTTATGCATTTTTTGGAAGATTACTACAGAGGTGGGGTTGCACCCTTCTCGGTGCATCATATCAGGGGTACATGATGTGTATATGTCTTCCTACCAGTGACATTAACCTTGATCACATGGTTAAGGGTAGTGTCTGCCAGCTTTCTCTACTATGTAAGTTTACTATTATTCTCTTTGTAAGTAATAAACATCTTGGAGAAGGTACTTTGAGACTATACAGATTTGCTGTTTCTCCGCTAAATTTTGCCCACTAATGTTAGCATCCTTCAGCAGATCTTTCCAGCAACAATTATTACTGGGATGTTTTAATGGTAATTTTTCTATTATCTTCTTTTCTTCTAGATTTGTTAAAGTAGATCTCTTCTGTAAGGAAGGGTTATTTCCTATTCTATTATTTATCTCAGTATGAACTCATGGATATTTATTTTATTCTATGGGTTGTAATCAAATACTGTTATTTATTTTATAGTTCAACTTAATCCATTTGTGATGGAAGGCCTAAAATGAAGGTCTATTATTATGTGTTGCCTTGACATCTGGTAAGATCAGGAGGGCTTCAAATGGCCTAATCACAAGCTTCCCTCCTCATTCTGCTCCTGCAGGTAAGTCCCCGAGCCAAACAATTCTCCTTATTGAGGGGTCCAGGCACAGTGCCTGCTTATCCCTGAGTAGTGGGTTTCAGTTCTCTGCCAAACGGCGGAATTTTTCAAACAAGCCAATTGCATCCTCCTATAGGAACCAGGGGGAATCCACCCTCCTTTTTTTTTTTTTTGGCCACACGGCACGGCATGCGGATCAAACCCCTGCATGCGCCCTACATTGAAAGCAAGGAGTCTTAACCACTGGACCACCAGGGAAGTCCCCACCCTCTTGATACTACAAGCTTGCCTCCTGCGGACCCTGCTTGGTCACTATGTCTCCAAGTGTAACACCCTTGTGTCCTTATGTGACATGTGATGCCCTAGTCCCCTGGGCTGTGAGTATATGTGACCAATAAACTTTTATCAATCTCATCTGTCTAGTGTTGGGTGTCACGTGTTTGGCCATTCTCATAATCCTAGGATAGGAATCCTTCCCTCGCCTATAGGGTGAAGAGGAGGAGATTCAAACAGCACCTTAAGCCACTGGGAGTTATTCCATGTTCTTCCTGTACTCTTTTGAGTTGCAGAAGTGGTTGATTCTTTGGCTGGGCAGAGAAAATACAAGGTAAACCTGGAGCACCTTGTGATACCAGTAAGAAAGTGTTCTTTTGCATTTTAAGGTTTTTTGTTGTTTTTGTTTTGTTGTTGTTTTTATTCTTCACAACCAAAGTTTTTTGTTGTTGTTGTTTTTGTTTTTCCCCACAGAGTGCGGCACAGTTTCCAAAGTTGTAGCTCTAGTAATTTTCCATCTACCGTAATCATTTTCATACACCTTAGTTTACTTATAATTCTGAAAAGAATTTTCTAACTGTAATACGAAGTTCTAGGTTCCAAGAACGTACCAGACTTTTTCATTGCATGGAGTCTACTAACAATTGTGTTTACAGCACAACATGAGGAATTTTCTGTGTGTGTTCCATTAAACTGCCAGATCTTCTACATTTGTTGCTTCCCCATGGAGAGCCCTGTCATGCTCCTTGGTAAGTCATATGAAGTTATATACAGTAATCCTCATTTAACTAGCTACAGACTCCTCAAGCAGCAGTCACTTCTGGGAAGCTGGGACTCATAGCAGGAAACAAAAGAGAGCCAGAACATTGCTACTTCAAAGCTGCATGTCTGAAACTTTCAAACCAAAGAAGCTACACAAAATACTTTGAGCAACTTTGCATTTGTTAATTGTATCCAAAAGGTCAGCAAATAGTCTTTGCTGGATAGTCTTTCCAGCCTAAAACAAACTTTTTATTTTATTTTATTTATTTTTGTTTGTCTATTTTTTTATCTGGGGCTTCAGATGACTGAGATGTATATCTCATAAATGAATAATAACACATAATGAAAAGTGACAGTTATGTAACAAAACATAATACAAGAAAACATTAACTTTGTGAGGATGATGGGGTCACAGGCATTATTTTTCTCTAACTGGTTTTAATAATGGGCTTATAAGTTATTAAAAAATGTGATTGAAAAACACAAACATAAAAACATAAAAAAGTGTACTTTCAATGAAAGTTCTTCCCTTAAAGCTGTCATCTTAGAAAAATACACACTTTCCAGCAATTATGCTACACATCCAAGACCCTTTTAGAATTCCGTTCTGAAAAATATCTTCAGATAAGTTTATAAGCCACATAAGAAAAATGTGATCACCATTTTAATAGTCACAACCTATTTCTTTCAATGAAAATCTTGCTCCCTAGTTTAATCACCCACTTTATTCACAGCTTTGGCTCCAAATTTTGGCTGCTTCTAAAAAATTGAACCTCCAAACAGATTGTGTTACCACTCAGACTATTCAAATAACCTGGCTCAGACTTGTTAAGTAATTTCGCCTAGCTTCTAAGATCATCCAAGTTTCCCTTATCATCTGGTATCTAAAAATTTGCATACCATTGTCCCCTTAATCGTCACTACTTAATCCAGGATTAGACCACTTTCCTTCCTAATGTAAAAAGGTAACAAAGAAGCTCACCTTCACTTTCCCAGAATATGAATTCATTAAAACTGAAACAGTAATTGATTTCCTTACCAGTTATCAATGTTTCCTCAACCTTTAGCACAGTGCTTGACTCATAGAATATGTTGATTAAATGTTTATCTAAAAGGCAATAATTGTGTGAAGAAATGATAATATCCCCCTAGATGCTGATTTCCACCATTATCAAGAGCTCAAAATGTCAAAATGTCAAAACACAGTCTTCTATTTTGTTACCCAGTGGCCTGATGGCCACTTACCCAAGCTAAATGAAAATTTTTAGTACGTTTTACAATGTAAAATTTCACTTGCATTATTTAATTTTATTTTCCTCACAGCCCTCTGAGGTAGTTACTTTGTCTATTCTGTACAAAAGATAATGAAACTAAAACATGGGATGATCACACAAACTTCATTGTTCAGAAGGGGTAGAATCAGGCTTCAACCAAGCCTCACTGTGTGTATACAAAAGATATCTCTTCTGTTAGTCCAACTACCCAAAACAATGAGCAACCACCTTCTAAGCAAACTGACCACCCTCTGTTAGCAAGAGAGATTTCAATTCATGGCCCTGAATCCAAAATATCAGTAAAGACCCTTACTCACTAGTTTTCTCTGGAAAACTTCAGAGTAGAGGGATCTCTTTATTTTAGGCCCTCCTTTCCCCTTCTACTTTCATCCCTGAAAGGCACTGTGAGGACACAATTCATATCAGTAGTATTCACATTCAAATTGTGATTGCCCTTGTTCTGGTTTAGATTAGGGATAAGGAAGAAAGAAGATACACTGAGTATCTCCTAGTGTGACCAAAAATGGGGGTCTGGCTGCTCCCTGCTCAAAAGCCTGTAAAAAGGCAAGGTTGGTGGAAAGGAAAGTTTGCTTTATTTTGGAGCTGGCAACCTGGGGGGATGGGGAGGGCGGACGCCCATCCAAAGGCCGACTCCCCGCACTGCCCCCCGGCCGACAATCGGGGCAAGAGCTTTTATTGGTAGAGGGGGGGGGCTACATGCAGAATCAGCACAGTCAGCTCTGACAGTCATCTTGAATTTGGTCATGCAATGGTCTGATCAGCGTCTCTTGATTGTTTTAAGTACAGTTAGTTAATCTTCAGTTCCAGGGTCAGTTTGTTCCCATTTCTTTGAGGCCAGTTCTCGGAATTATGGCAGCTTATGTCACGGCTATAGCCTGGTCGTCATGTAGTTAACTTCTTCCAACTGGTGTGGGTTTCAGTATCTATAAGACAGCTCACAGGATGTGGCTCAGAATATTATCTATAGCTCTTGAAGAGGAACTAAAAGTCCTTGACTTTGTTTAATGCCTAAACTATTATTATTTAGTCTTGTTGGACTGTTTTCCTTTGTTTTTGCATTTTCTCACTTCTCTGATTAAACTTATTCTTTGGCTAAAATTTTCCCACAGACAAAAGGCAGGCTGAGGACATGGGGGACAAGGACCATAGGATCCTGCTCTGTTTCACTAGGATGACTGACCATCTGGTTTGCCTGGGACTGAGGGGTTTCCCCGGACATGGGACTTTCAGTGCTAAAACTGGGACAATCCCAGGCCATCCGGATGGTTGATAACCACGGTCCATATACAAACCCAGGAATCTGAACCAGATTGCAAATTCCTCAAAGGCTACAGCCATGACTTATAGGCCTACTTTAGCACACAGTACATACTGTTTGATCAACAGATTGAAGAGTTTAAAAGGTTTTGGAAAAAAGAAACTATCCACCAATTGTCTAAAGAAAAGTCTTGCAGTCTAAGTGATTACCTGGGAGGATGGGTCTGAAAACAAACAAGCCATAGAAGATGCTGCTCAGATTCTATCTTCTTATAGCTCTTGGAGTCATTAAGAACCACAATGATCTATCCCACATTGACCACACATGCACTGAATATTTATTATATACTAAATCTCTGATAACCAAAGAAGGAGAAGTCTCTAGCCTCAAGGAACTTGCGGTCTATGACGGAAGGCATATAAGTAAATAATTTCCAATGCATTGTAATGAATGCAGCAATAAAACCATGCACAAGTAACAGTGGCAGCACAGGGAGATATTCCTCTATGAGGTTGGAGGAAATCTCAGAGAGAGTGAAAAGCTATTGGATCATGGTAGAGGAAGTGGGAGTTATCCAGGCAGGATAGGCAGAAACAGCATTCCAGAGAAGGATCAGGCTGTGCAAAGATATAGGAACATGCCATTAATAGAGTATGTGCAGGAAATTAGAAGCTTTCTGATATTTATGGAGCATAAAGTACATGAGTGGGGACAGTTTCAGAGAGAGAAAAAGCTGGAGATATTCGTGGGATCTGATCACAAGTATTTGCTAAGATTATTATGCTCTTTCCTGTTGGTATTAGAGAGTCATTGAAGGTTTTCAAGTAGGGGAGAGACATGCTCAGATTTACTTTTAAGAAAAGCCATGGTGGAGGATGGAAAGGGGCAGGTTAAGACAAGTGAGGGAGATCAGGATAGAGCTGACTTAATGAATGAGACAGCATAATGTTCTACATTTTTCACATTATACTATCAACTGTTTTTATTTCACATGAATTTGCGAATTAACTGAGTGCCAGTCCCACTTTCCCTCTTCCCACTTTTGTCCCAATTTTTCATAAGTTTACATCAGAATAAAATGCAACTCTCTACTCCTCCACACGAAGGCATCTAGTGTGCTGTCCTTGTTCTTTGGCATTTATGGCATTATACTAGCTTAATTCCCATCATCCCCCAAGCCCAGCAGGCAGAAACCAAGCAAACCAAGGCCCCATTTGGTTAGTCAGGATTGCAATAAGGTGACTGCAATACACAAGTAATATTTTACTTCACTGGCTCCACTGGATCCTTTACCTGGTCTCCATTTTGAAAAGCTTTACATTTAGAGATTCTTCCCTTTTTCTTTTTCCAGGTCTCATCCCGCAGGGGCAGATTCACCATAGGGTGTTGCTAGCGGCTTGCAGATAGAAACAAAGCACAGCTGGAGTCTCCAAATGCAGCGGTTCCCTGAAGATTTGCTGAGGCTTAACATCACTTTGGGAAACAAATAATGGGGGGTATGAGAAAAGATGAAGCTCTCTGAATTTAATCCCAGGTGTCTTCAGTCCTACGGCTGCTACAGAACTCACCTTGAATTTTGCAGGTTCCAAAGAGCTTTGTTACCTAACAGGAGTTGGCAGCCTCTTTTTACCACAGCCTGCACCCCACCATCACGCCGCTACCAAGTCAAAATGGCACCAAGATTGATTTTCTTGGGCACAGATACCACTGCTGGATCCATGAGAGTCAGCAAACTGGAAACTTCCATCTTTTGTTTTATAAACTAGAAATCTTTAGCCTTGCTCTTTTTGTGTGTGTAACTTCAACTACCTCAGGGATTTATGATTTATCATCTTATACATCAGTCTTGGTTCACATCCATATCTACCCCCTTACTAATTTCGCCCCGATCCTACACACACACACACACACACACACACACACACACACACACACCCCTCTTCCCACCCCCCTCCCCTTCTAAGAATATCCTCTCTGCTCTGGTCATCCTGGTCATCCAACAAGGCTACAAATGGGTCCAACCTTGTCTATAAGCAAAGCTTGGCCAATCCTGACCACTTCAATTTCAAATACTCCTATAGGGTATTCCATTCAATATACACTGAGCCTACTAGCATCCTACAATGTGCCAATAGTTGCACTAAACATCTGAAAACATTTGGTTTGTGTGTGTGTGTGTGTGTGTACCCCTTGTTCTATGTTTCTTTTCCCCTCTTTCTACGTGATCTGGGTTTAATTGAGCTTTTTATGATTCTATTTCATCTCCACTAATTGTGTATTACTCGTACCTCTTTTTCTGTTTTTAGTAGTGAAGATAAGGACTACTATATGCATTTTAAAGTAAGTCCCAGGAATTACCTGGCGGTCCAGTAGTTAGGACTACACACTTTCACTGCCAAGGTCCCGGGTTCAATCCCTGGTCAGGGAACTAAGATCCCGCAAGCCAATAAATAAATAAATAAATAAATAAAAGTAAGTCCTCTTTCTCCCTTCAGAGACCTGTTTTTTTCAGATTTTTAGTTACTCGTTTGGCCTGAAAACCTAGTTCTCTGGAAGATTCAAGAAAGTTCGTTCATTTTCAGTTTGTCTAGCTTTTTCTCTGTTTTTAAAGTGACAGCAATGCTCATTCAAGTTCTCTACATCTTTGGGGTGAAAACAGAAGCTCCAAAACATTTTACAAAATAAATATGTTTCTGGTTGGCAGAAAGACAAAAGTACATTTTATCCTTAAATGTACATTTATAAATAACATCATCAAAAATATTGACAACTATGAACTCTGTAGTTTTAAAAATATTTTTTAAATTAAACTGGAAAAATGTATACATCTTCATGTTCCACTGCTAAAATTGATGTCTAATTTATGAAGATATTTAATAAAAGCTTATATAATTTTGGTTGCATTTTAAATTTGCTTCATATTTTGAAAAAAATGCCAAGCTACCAAGTTATTATTAATTATACCCTCCATTATATTTTACACTATAAATATTACACACAATATGTATGATAAATAAATAAAGGACTCCTGATAAACTGCCTGAATGCCAGTTTCTGGATACAGTAGAGAGTTCACCAAGTTAATTGTCAATTTATGAGCACTGTCTAGAGAGCTAACCAGGCTCTCCCCGCGGACTCTTTGCTCACCTTTTAAAAAATTCTAAACTTCCTTCACAGAATGCGCTTCCTCGTTCCTCCTACAAAGACCAGTGCAAATGTTAACTTCCCCACAAAGTTTTTCCACCATTTCATCTCAAATAAATTGTTCCTTCCTTTGTACTCTTAAAACACTTTTTCTTGATTCCTATAATAGATTCATCTATGAATCCTCAAAGACCCTGGAAAGAACTCAATTTCAACGAGCAGTTAATGAATGTCATTCATATATATTCATTTCTACAGAATGTTATGTGGAATATAAAGTAGTTCTTCTGCAAATCTCAGTTGCAGGTGAGATGCTGCTTAAGGAATTAAAAACCCTGTTTACATCCACAAATAATAAACTCGGTAAATAAATTTTAAAACTTCAACACTACAGCACACTTTGCATTCATTACACATGATGATATATGTATGATGATACGATAATATACAGCCTTAGTAATTGGCATAGAAACTTGTCTGTTATTTAATGTTGGTTGTAAAATTTGATTATAAAATTGTATGTATTGCACTGTTAAATGCATAATTTATAGTATTTATTATAATATTTACTAATACATATGTATAATTCTGGCGGAATAGACACCAAAATATAGCAGTCATTTTGTCCAGGTAGCAGGTTTAGAGATACATTTTACATATTCTTTATACTTTTCTATGTTATATGAATATTTTATAATGAATGTCTATGGTTTTTATGATGAGAGAAACACCAAAAAATTATTTCAATATTAGGAAAAATACATGGGAAAATAATGTCAGGGGAACAAAAATCTTGAATGAACTGATGAAAGCTCTTAAACAGTGAACAACAAAAGCATTAAGTATGTGAAATGAGGTGATGAATGTGTTAATTATCTAGATTTTGGTAATCATTCCACAACGCATATCAAATCATCACATTGTACACTTCAAATATATGCAATTTATTTGTCAATTAATCCTCAATAAAGTTAAAAACAACAACAAAAACAGCACACTAAACAAAGAGCTCACCAATGATATTCTACAAATCTTAAATTCTTAATAATGGTATTTGGACAATGAATTTCCATTTATCATCCCTTGCCTGCTAGAAACTTTTAAACCACACCCTTCCTCGGCTGTTTCAAGGCGACACTCATAAACATCTCTTTTATTTCAGGTAATATACATGCTAAGAGGAATGCTTTCTGTCTGGTTCTCAAACCAAATGTCCCATGACTCTCTTTCCTTCTTTTTTCTTAATTCACAACATTCTTCTGTTGAAAAAGTAATACATGCAAATGGTAAAATTTTTCAACAAGGCAAAGGGTATACAATATAAGAGAGATCTCCCTACCACCCTGGACACCCAGATCCTCCTTTCCTTAGAGGCACACGCTATTTACAGTGTCTTTTGTATGCTTTCATATAGAAGTGATATCCATTTTTCTTTTACACAAATAAGAGTATACTTTTCAAACTGTTCTGTATTCTCCTTTTGTACAGTTAATCATATACAGGCATACCTCAGAGATATTGCAGGTTCAGTTCCAGCCCACTGAAATAAAGTGAATATTGCAATAAAGAGTCACACAATTTTTTGGTTTCCCAGCGCATATAGAAGTTATGTTTACACTATACGGCTGTCTATTAAGTGTGCAATAGCATGTCTTAAAAAACAATGTATAGGGCTTCCCTGGTGGCGCAGTGGTTGAGAGTCCGCCTGCTGATGCAGGGGACGCATTCATGCCCTGGTCCGGGAAGATCCCATATGCCGCGGAGCGGCTGGGCCCGTGAGCCATGGCCACTGAGCCTGCGTGTCCAGAGACTGTGCTCCGCAACGGGAGAGGCCACAGCAAGGAGAGGCCCACGTACCGCAAAAAAATAATAATAATAAAAATTCTTTATTGCTAAAAATGCTAATCATCATCTGTCTCCAGCAAGTCATAATCTTTTTGCAATAGTAACATCAAAGATCACTGATCACAGATCACCACAGCAAATATAATAATAATTTTTTTAAAGTTTAAAATATTGTGAAAATTACCAAAATATGACACAGGGACACAAAGTGAGAAAATACTGTTGGAAAAATGATGCTGAAAGACTGGCTCCACGCAGAGTTACCACAAATCTTCAATTTTTCAAAAACAGTATCTACAAAGTGCAGTAAAGCGAAGCGCAATAAAACAAGGTATGTATTGAAAATCTGAGAAACTTTTTATTAGGTACATATAAATCAGGCACATTCTTTGAAAAGCTTAACATTGCACAGGATTTATTGAAACATTTACCTGAATGAAAGGCATGAGGAGTGTTTCTACTCCTGCTATTGTGAACCGATCTGCAATAAATATCCTTATGTGTGGATGTATGCATATTTAGCATGAAATATCTACAGAATAAAATCTGAGTTAGTGGATCAAAAGATATGTGTATTTTTAATTTTGATAAATGCTCTTAATTGTCCTCCAAACTAATTTCTTCAATATTTCCTTCAACCACCAATATAAGAGAGTCCCTATTGGCTCACAGCTTCCTCTACTCTGTGTAGGTCACTATTCTTCTATGTATGATTAGATATTTGGATCTGCAGCAATCTGATAAGAGAAATAATATTGTACACTTATTTTCATTCAGATTTTTTAATGTATGGGTGAGATTAAACATTTTTCCATATTTACAAGTCATTCATATATTTTTTCCTGTGATTTTCCTGTTTGTGCCCTTTGCATATCCATCCTTTGGTTTATGTTTTTCTTATTTAAAAAGATCTGGAAAACCTAGCTCCTTCTTTGCTATATGTGTTGTAAATATATTTTCCAGTTTTCGTTTATCTTTTCGTTGACTTTTTGTTTATCTTTCGTTTATCTTTTGACTTTGCTATATGTGTTGTAAATATATTTTCCAGTTTTCGTTTATCTTTTGACTTCGTGTTTTTTGCTGAGAAAATTTGTAAATTTTTCATGTCATTAAATTTATCATTCTTTTTCCTTAAAGCTTCTGGGTCCTGTGTGTTGCTTTAGGAAGGCTTCACCAGTTCCTCGATATGAACATTTTCCCCATGTTGTCTTCTAAGAAACATTTTCCAAATCTATTCTTTATGTTTAAAGTTGTGAGCTATCTGGATTTATTTTTAAGTAAAAAGTGAGTTAAGAATCCAGGCTTATCTTTTTTTCTCTCAAAATAGATAACTAGTTGTCTCAACATTATTTATTGAGGAATTTATCTTTTCCACTTTAAAACAAGCACTCTTATCATATACTAAATTCCCATATTTACTTTGGTCTACTTTTGGACTGTTTTCTGTTTTATTGATCTGACTGTGTATGTGCCAAAGACTTTTATTTACCATGCCTGTATAGTACATTTTAATATCTGGTCAGGTGAGGCCTGTCTCGTAGCTTTTCTTTTTCAGAAATTATTTTGCCCACTCTGTTCTTAATTTATACCTAAAAGAAGTAATGCCTGTTGTCACAAATGGCAAGATTTCATTCTTTTTTATGGCTGAGTAATACTCCATTATATATATTGATAGGTGTATAATACTCCATTACATATAAATATATCTTCTTTATCCATCCATGTCAATGGACACTTAGGTTGCTTCCATATCTTGGCAATTGTAAATAATGCTGCAATGAACACTGAGGTGCATATATCTTTTCAAATTAACGTTTTCATTTTCTTCAAATACATACCCAGGAGTGGGATTGCTGGATCATATGGTAGCTCTATTTTTAATTTTTTTAGGAACCTCCATACTGCTTCCCACAGTGGCTGCACCAATTTACGTTGCCACCAACAGGGTACTAGGGTTCCCTTTTTTCCATGTCCTCACCAACACTTGTTATTTCTTGTCTTTTTGATGATAACCGTTCTGACAGGTGTGAAGTGGTATCTCATGGTTTTGATTTGCATTTTCCTAGTATGATTAGTGATGTTGAGCATCTTTTCATGTGCTTGTTGGCCATCTGTATATCTTCTTTAGAAAAATGCTTATTCAGGTCCTCTGCCCATTTTGTAATCAGATTTTTTTTTTGATATTTAGTTGTCTTGCCATTTGATAACATGGATGGACCTGGAGGGTATTATGCTTACTGAAATAAGTATGCCAGAGAAAGACAAATACTGTATGCTTTCAATTCTATGTGGAATCTAAAAAATAAAGCAAATGAACAAATATAACAAATCAGAAACAGACTAATAGATACAGAGACCTAACTAGTGGTTGCCAGAGAAGAGAGGGGTAGGGGAATGGGTGAAAAAGCTGAAGGGGTTAAACGATACAAACTACCAGTTATAAAATAAATAAATCACTGGGATAAATAAAGCACAGGGAGTAGTAAAATAAATAAATTTATTTTATTTATTTAAAATAAATAAATCTCTGGGATAAATAAAGCACAGGGAGTAGTCAATAAATTATAACAATTTTTATGGTGCATATCTATAAAAATATTGAATGGTTATGTTGTACACCTAAAACTAATATAATATTGTAAATGAACTATACTTCAATTTAAAAAAATTAATGCCTACTTCCTTGGTCCTTGAGTGGTCAATATTTTATTCACCTCCACTTCACCTTGTTGGGGAGGGAGGGAGTCCTGTTCTAGTGTTATAGGGATGGTTGAGCACATGACAAACACTTGACAAGTGAGACTGACAACAGTTTATTAGTCATATATATTCACAACCTGGGGAAAGAGAACACCATGCCATGCAGGGTCACACAGGTGTTGCATTCAGGTACAGAATGGATGAGCAGGGTCTGTGGAAGGCAGGCTTTCTAGTAAACAAGAGGATGAGGTGCCCCCTGGTTCCTATGGGAGCATGTGATTGGTTTGTAGAAGTAATTCTGCTGGTTGGAAGGGAACTGAAACCTGCAGAGGCAGGTATTACGCCTGGTCCCTGTGATGAGGAGTGTTGTTTGACTAGGGGACCTCATTCTGATGAGCACAATGGGAAAGGGGAACTTGCAGTTAGGCTATCTGAGACCCCTCTGGTTTTCCCAAGATGTCAAGGCACCCATAATATTAGGACTTATTCTACAGTTTACCCTTGACATCACTTTAAACCTTGATGATGAGTAAGACTTCTAGGGAGTAAGAGAAATACCTCCCTAGAAAGCAAAGTAGTTACTTTGACCAGGGAGAAAAGGACTTGGTGAGATTGTTGTAAAAAATATAAACTTTAGAAGTGTCCCTTTTTATGGCCAATAAAGTATATCGAGGGAATTGTGTGGCATTGTGGTAGAGAGTACATGTCCCCAGAGGGGACACGTTTAGATTAATCAATGCCTGTGGCAAAGGTAACAACCAGCATGGGGTCCACTTGACATTTTTAAACTAAAATAGGAGTTCTTCAAGAAGCCCATTATGCCTCCCAATTAAGCCAGCTGCCGGGGCCTATAGGAGAGGTGGAAGTTCCATTGAATACCTTCTTCAAAAGCTCAACATTGTATATTTTGAGAAGTGGAACTAGTGCTTTGGTCACTACCGGTAATGCCTGGAATTCCAAAGGGCATGAGGAGTGTCCTGGTGCAGCTTTGTGTTGTGGCTTTAGTATATGTAGAGACATCTGTTACCTTGATTTACATTTTGGGTATCCGTGAAGCCAAGAGCTTCTCAGAGTTCTTTACCCCACAGGGGACAAATTTTAGGCAATGGTCCAGGAGTCTGTAAACTTGTGCAGATACGGACATTTCTTGCCCAGGGAAACCAGTTCTACAATGACTGTCTGACAGGTGATCAATTGTGCTGACCCTTGGGTCTTACCCTTTTTCATTATGAGGCACGACTCATTCTTTCCAGGATTAAGAACAGGCCAAAATGAGATGTTTAATGGAGAAGCAGCTGAGATAATCACCCCTTCAACTACTATATAAATAAGTTTAAATCCTTAAAGACCCTGGTTTAATTTACATTGATTGGGCCATATTAACTATTTTTACCTGGGAGGAATGTTGTCCATGGGATTTTATTTTGTTAAGCCAATTTCTGTCAACTATTTATTGAATTTTAATTTATTACTCATTGGGTTAGAGTGTCCATACTACTTGGATATTTCAAGCCTGTCAGTGCTATAACTATGGAAGATTTAGGCAATGGAAATGATGGTTAAGGTGAAGCATATCTATTTGTCCTCTATGTTACATACTGTAACTCCCCTAAGATTATAGGAGAACCATGTTTAAATTTAGTGCATTCCTAGGCATAACTCTAATTTGAGCCCCAGCATTGATGAAGTTCATGAAGTTTTGCCAATTGGTGTGACTTAACAGATGTTCAAGTTAATTCAGAACCTATGAGGCAGAGATGCAAAAGCCAAACAGCATACTTTTATCTTTTTGCTGTATACACTATTTTAGTAAATTTCAAATTTCCAATTGGGTCAAATTCTGGATTTTTCTTTCATTATTTTGTTTGTTTCCTCCAGTAGTATCCAGGTTTTTAAATTTTATTCCCCTTTTTTTCATTATCGCTTTGTCACTGGATATACTACAGGAATGAAGGGTTCTCTTTACCCTGCTCATGTTCATAACTTTCTTCCTACAGAGAGCCTCACCTTGTTGCAGGAAGGGGGACTCTTTCCAGGGCCCGAGAGTGGACTCTTATCTAACAGTAGGAAATGAATTGTCTGAGGAGACACACGTGCTGACAAAGCAAGAGACTTTATTGGGAAGGGGCACCTGGGTGGAGAGCAGGAGGGTAAGGGAACCCAGGAGAACTGCTCTGCCACGTGGCTCACAGTCTCGGGTTTTATGGTGATGGGGTTAGTTTCCAGGTTGTCTCTGGCCAATCATTCTGACTCAGGGTCCTTCCTGGTGGTGCACGCATAGCTCAGCCAAGATGAATTCCAGCAACGAGGATTCTGGGAGGTTGGTAGGACATATGGACTGGTGTCTCCTCTCTCCTTTTGACCTTTCCCAAATTCTTCTGGTTGGTGGTGGCTTGTTAGTTCCATGTTCCTTACCAGAACCTCCTGTTGTAAAACAAGTCAAGGAAATGGTTACCTAACCAGGGTGTGCAGTTCTGGTCAGTGGTTCTCCTAAAAAAATCAGTGTATTCAAGGTTGGAAGCCTACCCCACAGCAATGGTTGTGTTGTTTAAGGACTCAAGGCTTACGTTGGGTTAGAATTAACTCTTGTGCTGTGCCATAGGGGTACCATGGGTGCTTTTCCTTATAACTCCCATTCAGGACTTTTGTTGCCGGATGGGAATAGGCAGCAGAGTGGTGCAGCAGAAGAAGGCTGGGCTCAGAACCCTGAGGTCAATGGCTTAAGACAATCTTCCACTAAGATCCTGCTTTCTCTTGCTGCACAGGTTTGCTGGCTTGTTCCCTTTCTCCCTTTCTTTCTTCCTTTCTTTCTTTCTTCCTTCCTTCCTTTCTTTCTTTCTTTCCTTCTTCCTTCCTTCCTTCCTTCCCTCCCTCCCTCCCTCCTTTCTTTCTCTTTCTTTCTTTCTTTCTTTCTTTCTTTCTTTCTTTCTTTCTTTCCTTCCTTCCTTCCTTCTTTCTTTCTTTCTTTCTTTCTTTCCTTCCTTCCTTCCTTCCTTCCTTCTTTCTTTCTTCTTTCTTTCTTTCTTTCTTTCTTTCTTTCCTTCTTCCTTCCTTCCTTCCCTCCCTCCCTCCCTTCTTTCTTTCTTTTTCTTTCTTTCTTTCTTTCTTTCTTTCTTTCTTTCTTTCTTTCTTTCTTTCTTTCTTTCTTTCTTTCCTTCTTCCTTCCTTCCTTCCCTCCCTCCCTTCTTTCTTTCTTTCTTCCTTTCTTTCTTTCTTTTTCCCTTCCTTCCTTTCTTTCTTTCTTTCCTTCTTCCTTCCTTCCTTCCTTCCCTCCCTTCTTTCTTTCTTTCTTTCTTTCTTTCTTTCTTCCTTTCTTCCTTCCTTCCTTCCTTCCTTCTTTCTTTCTTTCTTTCTTTCTTTCTTTCTTTCTTTCTTTCTTTCTTTCTTTCTTTCTTTCTTTCTTTCTTCCTTTCTTTCTTTCTTCTTTTCACTCTGGATGTAGTTTCTTAGAATATTTTGGATTTCTAGCCATGTAAAGTTGAAGTTTTAGTTTCTGTCTTTCTGTCCATGGTGTGGAGTTTCTGGGAATAGTGCAGGAGATTGGGCCCCCACCTTACAAACAGTCGTAGGTTCCTCCAGTCAATTTCCCCAGATCAGTGTACACATGCAGTAAGGTCATTTTGTCTATGGACCAGTTAGTTGGTGGTCATCAAACATCGTGATGGCAAGATTAGCCCTTTGGCATCCTGGTAAGCACAGGCGAGGCACATTGGCTAGGGGTTTTGCATTGGGAGAGCAGTTGAGTTACCTCAACTGGGGAAGGGCTAAGACCAAATGCTCCTTCCATTTTTCTTTTCTTGTTAGTGTCTGGGCCACGGGCTGCCCTCAGTAATGGATTTGCACCTCAACAGCTTTAGGAGTCTGGAGAGTGTATGACAGCAGCAAAGGAGCGGCACAGGAAACAAGCAAGGTAGCTATCCTTGCCTAAACAACAATGACTATTCGGCAATTGGGATGCCATACCTAATTCTCCCTGTGTTGGTGGTCTCCTTCTTTGAAACTTCACAAAGAGCTTTCCCTGGGTCAATCACAGGAGTGTACAATCACAAAAAATGTCCTTATGGCTGCCCCAAGCAGCCAGTGATGGTCACCAGCCCAAAACTTGGTAAGCAGGACTCAGCACCAACAGGTTAGGACACTGTATTGTTACTGCTGTTACAGATGGGAGCCTCAGAGACCACTGCCAAACACAGGCTGAACCCAATGGCATGTCACCCTGGGGTATAACCAATTAACAGCATATCTTATCTCAGAGACGAGAGTACTTTAGGGTGGGTGGGAAGATATGGTAACACATGAGAGAGACAACAAAGTGCCCTGCAAGCCAAAGAACAAGCCCACCAGCAACTGGCAGTTCTGTCCCAGGCAGCTGCTGCTGTATCACAGGATTCATTAGCCAAGAGCAGTTAAAGCTGACCAGGTCCAGGTGTCATTGGTCATTGTTGAGCCACCTTGTTCATGATGCCAATTGTTTTATTCACTTCTACTTCACCCCATTGGTGAGAGAAGGATTCCCTCCCTAGGTTTATGGGGATGGTTGAACACATAACACTGAAATTCAACAGATGAGATTGACAGCAGTTATCAGTCATATATACTCGAAACATACCACTAAGGACCACACTAGGGTTGCACTCGGGAATAGAATGAACAAGTAGGAGCTGTAAGACGCAGGTTTTGTAGTAGCAAGAGAATGAGATGACCCTTGGTTCCTGTTAAAGGATGTGAGTGACTTGTTTGACTAATTCCTCTGGCTACCAGGGAACTGAAACTTGCTATTCAGGGATAAGCAGGGTCTGGTCCCCTTGATAAGGAGGGTTGTTTGGCTAGAGGACCTTATGATGGGAGCACAGGGGAAAGAGAACTTGCAGTTAGTCCATTCGAGGCCCTCCCAGTTTTCCTCAGAGGAGGAAACACACATTATATGGAAACAATTTTAGGTCTTATATCATAGTCAAAAAGACACCTGGATATTTGAGATATTTTGTGGAATTTTTAATGCTAATCATAATGGAATTTTTTATTTTTCAGCCCTCTCCAGTAGAGCTAGGACTAGTTATTCCTAGCATAGTTTCTGACTGAAGCATCTACTGTCAGCTCCTGTTATACAAGTCTCACCTCCAGTGAAGGTTTCCGAATTTCTATACAGAACGGATGCAGTAAACATGGGAGAACGTATATCTCTTCCATGTCCTGTTTTCATTTCCTTCGGATATATACCCAGAAGTGGGATTGCTAGATCATATGGTAGATTTATTTTTAATTTTTTGAGGAACGTTCATATTGCTTTCCATAGTGGCTGCACCAAAAAAATAAATAAATAAAAAGGTCTGACATGCCAACAAATAGCTGTGAAATATATCTATCATTCCAACCTTTGGAAGCTTTTAGAAAAAATTTAGCGTAAGTTCAAGAAATCATTTGGTAAATTGTCACTTAAATGAATATTGTATTTGCTTGCATATCCTGTTCCTAAAATAGTTTCTCCTTTCCACTTAGAGAAAGAAGGAGGAGGAGGTAGAGGAGGAGGAGAGGTGAAAAAGAAAATGTGTGAGCCCTATGATTTTTCTCCCCACCTATTTTTCCTGTTTTTAAATATCAACTGATACTGCAGTAGAGATTTCTCTAAGCAGAATT
The DNA here is from genome assembly GCF_949987515.2 of Delphinus delphis. NCBI lineage: Eukaryota > Metazoa > Chordata > Mammalia > Artiodactyla > Delphinidae > Delphinus > Delphinus delphis. The sequence goes on along the minus strand of NC_082704.1, from coordinate 28,858,561 downwards.
AATTTTGTCTTTGACGATCTGGAACATTATAGGTTTACCAATGTTTGCAATTGTGTGGAGGGCTGAACAGAATGAGGAGGGGGGGTTGGATAACACTAGCTGTATCTCACCTCTCTTACTTAAAAAAAAAAACCTCCATTTCTATCTTCCTTGTTATAAGAATAGAAAAGTCATCCCTTCTTCCTGCCCTTGCAATACTCTGTACTGAAAAATTATTAGTGTGTCTTTACCAGTACAAGATTCACACCTTGGTTTACCCAGAACATTTACAGGTATCTGCAGTGGGTGATGATATAGAGAAAAATAAAGATGTTATAAAAGGAATGCAAAGAAGGAGGATATTCATCTTTTGATGCTCAAAATCTGATTATGCACACATTTTAAAGCACTAGCTAGTACATTTTATCCCTGCCTTGACCAAGGGCCAAGGATAAGCATAGCACTAGCAGAGCCCAATCACAAGTTAACCCTATCTTACACAGATTATTTATGATTTCAATGATTTTTATTTTTTTTGCGTTACGCGGGCCTCTCACTGTTGTGGCCTCTCCCGTTGTGGAGCACAGGCTCCGGACACGCAGGCTCAGCGGCCATGGCTCACGGGCCTATCCGCTCTGCGGCACGTGGGATCTTCCCGGACCGGGGCACGAACCCATGTCCCCTGCATCGGTAGGCGGACTGTCAACCACTGCGCCACCAGGGAAGCCCTCAATGATTTTTTTGTTATTTCATTTTTAAAAATAATTATAGTTGAATAAGAGACTGTAGTCTATATAGTTGATTTTCTAAAATATTTTCAGACTTGCTTTAAGATCTAGAAATTCTTTCACTTTCACATAAATGTTTCTTATATGCCTGAGAAGGATACGGATTCTATAATTGCTAGAATTGGTAATATACAAATATACATCTCTTAAACCAATTTGTCAATTAAGTTTATCAAACTTTTCAAAACCTTATTAATTATTTTGTCCACTTCACCTATCAATTACTGAAATAAATTTGTTAGAGAGATTTTATCATGCTGGATTTGTTCATCTATACATGTAATTCTGTCAATTTTCCCCTTAATTATTTGAAGATAGGCTACTAATGTCCACCCAGGTTTTAGAATTTCGTATCATCCTGATGAATTTGAATGTTTTTCACCATGCTGTTACTATTTTCGTCTAATTATATTTTATGTGATATTGCTATCAGTACATTTTTAAGTTGTTTTTATCCTGGTGTATTTTTCCTAATCCTTTATTTTCAACATTTCTGTGTTTTTACATTTAAGTTTATTTTTTATAAAATTATATAGCTGTATCCTTAAAAAGTCAGTGTTAGAATATCTAACTTTTAATTGGTGATTTAGGTAACTTTACATTTATTGTGATTACTTATTTATTTGAATAATGCCTCCTATCTTATTTTCTGCTTTCTATTTATCCCTATTTTTTTCTCTACTTCCTTTTACCTCTTCTTTACTGTGCTCTTTTTGACTGGTAAATGTTTTTCCATTGTTGCTTTGAAAGTTACATACTTACTGCTTATTCTCTTTTAAAAAAATGCAAGCTTTAAAAAAGGGAAAAGTTAATCAAACATTTTAAAAAAATTTTATTGTGAGGCAAAAAAGCCTTGTAATCCAAGCAGTTGACTTGTACATTCCTTCTTTTCCTCCTTTAGTATATTAAGCCCAGGCTAGGACAGAGGTGCATAGAGCGGTTATGCATATATGAAGACGAAGGGAAGATTTGCATTTTTCTGGTCATAGGGAATTATGACAAGGATCACTGATGGGATTTACTAAATAAGTGACAACCAAATTGTGGGTCCCGATTAGTTTATTAAAATAGTAAGGGTAACCCCGAGGGCAGAGGGTTCTTACTCCTCTTTCCCCACTTAGGACTCTGGAAAGTAATACCTTCTCAGGCTGTCCCTACATTAACCTGGGGTACCTCCGTATTAGTTTAGTTGTGCAAACAGAACTCCTAGGGTTTGGCTTTACTGAGTTACCTTATTCTTGACTGGATTAGATGTTAGATTAAGAGTCAATGGCACTGCCTATGGACGCTCCAAGGCAGCAAAAGGTGATCCAGAAGCCCAGGCTAGGCCTGGATTGTTGGGCGAGTTGGCTCAATGGAGGATGTGGAGAGAATGAGGAATAAACAACTAGTGGGAATTGAGGTGATTTTGACTTAGTCAAGAATGGCACTAGCTCTGAAAAAGCCAAGAGAGAGATGGGGATCGTGAGTTACACTAGCCACATCTTTGGCTCTATATAACAGCACAGCAACGTGCAACCATGTGGGCAAAGGATATTACCGCAGAGACCAGAGGAGGTCAGGGACTTAACATGCAAGGGTCCCAGCATTCCCTCTGCCATGAGGTCACCGAAGCCATATCCTTCTCCCCCGTACAACTATGCTTCGACCTAGGAGAGAAGTAGGGAGGAGGGGGAAGCTGTCTTAGAGACTAAGCTCTTTTACCAAGAGAAACTGAACACTCCCTAAAGAGACTATTTAATTTATTAGATCAGACTAAGATTTAAACTGGATTGGACATTAAATTAATTTTTACCCTCACCAAACAGAGAGTGGGAAACTCAATAGGAAGCCTAAATTAGTTATAGACAAAATAAATAAATTACATTTTCTCTGTACAATGAAGTTTTAGTGTGAAGTAAAATTTTTAATATTGCTTTTGAAACCTGAAAAGGATGGAAACCCTAGACGTAAACCATGCCTCTTAGTGATTTTCAGCTGGTTATTTTTGCTTTTAAGCCAAAGGAAACGGCTGAACAGGGGGAAAATGATAGGGGATTTCAATTCCAGTTACAATGACCCCTGATTCCTGTATAAATCTGAGTGAATCACTAATTCTTAGCAAATGGTGTGGAGAATACACAATTTAACAAACATTTCCAGAGATGCATTGGGACCCAGCTTCTTATACAATCTTCTCTTCCTATTTGGAGTGATAATAAAGGGAAGGAAACACAAATCGGACCAATGATATGGTACATCAATATCATTACATATGGAGCAAAGGAAAGAAGCAGTCAAAGAAATATTTTGATTTTAAAAAAGAGTATAGCTTGGGTGCAAACATATTAACACTGAGATGGAAGTTTTAGTAATAAATTGCATGAATGTTACAAATCATTTCATTTACTTAATGCAGAATGTTTCAAGAAATAATCTTAAGAATATAATGTAGATTAAAAAGTTAAAAAAACCCTGATTTGCAAAAATGTTACTGTTATTAGTAATCTACTTATACTTTACAGTTTACAATGCTCTTTCACATTCATTTAGAAGTCATACAATTGATTAAAATATAAAAATAAATAAAAATTATTAACTAAAACATTTCAAGTGAATTTATTGTAAAATACATTGAAAAGATAGATCCAATATTCAAATATGCTACATAAATCATTATATTTCTAGACTTAATTGATTTAAGTGAAATTATGAATTATTTGCTTCTCTATACAATCTTATCTTTTAAATATATTGGTTCTTCTTTGAAAAATGAGGCTCAGAAATTCTTTTCTTGCACGTTAATCTCATTTTATTTATAACAAAAAATAAATATGTTGTATTCTCTGTAAGCTAATTTGAGCTTTTGGGTCTTTGACAGGTATAGGTATATAACCTAAAGCAAGGATAAGTTTACTCATTGCAAATTGAGAAGACTGGATTAGATGCTAAGACTGTTTCCAACTCTGACATACAATATTCTATGAAATATTTACGTTGTGTTTGTACCACAAGTAATCCAGAACTTTTCATCACCTGACTATACTCTTCCTTTTTTATCAGTTGTCACTATCTGAGGAACCTTATCCACATGCTCAGTGAGTATACGTTCAACCAAATGGAAAATAAAGTGACAAAGGCTGGAAGTACTCTTTGGATTCTAATTCTTCGCTTTTCATCCATGTCTTAGGCATGATTTCATCCAAGAGTCACTGAACACCAAAGACCATTTATCTTTCAAACAGAAACCAAAATGACTACACTGTAGAAATTGCAGAGAACATGATTAGGGCAGCGGATTCAGGATGGAGTACCTGGTGTGCTATTTCTGGGTTTTCAGCTAGATCATTGAGAGAAATGGGGTGTTTCACCCATACTCTGGTTCCTCCATTTGTTTAATAAAATCTCTGGACCTGGACCTTCAGATGACTCGTCTGTGCCCATTCCTGTGTCAGCTTTTTCTTTTTTCTTGTGATATCATGGTATGGGAAATGGCTCCTAAGCAACAGACTGGTTGCTCTCTTCTGAAGTGTGATAAACAGAAACAGTAGAATTATCTGGCCACCTCAGATGTCACAACCCCATTAAAGATAGGACCACAGTGATCAACAGGAGCTACTAGAATGACATTCTGTGAAATGCAGTAGGTGGGAGTAAAGAAAAGTTAAAACTTCTTGATTAGATTGCTAAACCTGCGAAGGCATGTTCTTCCTTGAGTCATTTTTTGAGTGCTTACTGTATCAGGAATTGTACATGCATTATGGTATTCAATTCTCAGAACTTCAATAAACAGATGCTAATATTATCTTTCTTTTACAGATGAAGACAGTGATCATAAATACATAATATTTTTGATGATGTAAAATTAGACATTGGAAGGGCATGGGTATACACCCAGATACATGTGACTCCAAAGCCTGACCTCTTTATTACTGAACTAACCCACTTATGAGGAAAATTTGTTACGGAATCTTTAGACTTTGGGGAATTTATAGTGAGCCATGTTTGTATCTCTGAAAGTATAGCATTTGATTTTAAAACTAAGCAGATTTTACAAAAGTTATTGAATATCATAAGAAACCAGTGCTAATCTAAGACAACTGTATTCTTTATGGAACTTTCCATCTTTCGGAACTTGAAAAATTAAGTAGCTATCAACTTTAATCTAAAATGGCTGTAAGTAAATACTCTGACAGATGGTATAAAAATATCAGTGGGTGAATAAAACTATTATTATTGATAAAAAATTTAATAGAATTTTTTATTAGGGAAAAGCTGAGTAATATATTCAGATTTGATTTTTTTAATGTACAATAGTAGAAGTTAAAAGTGAAAAATAATTTTTGGTTTTGCATTTAAAAATTACAAATTTTTTTAGGTTGAGAGGGATGATAAAGACCACCTGGTCCAAAGCACAAACTTACAGATTAGGAAATACATCACCCAGAGGTTACATGGCTTGCCCAAGGTCACACAGTGTCAGAGCCAGGACTAAAATCTTGGTCCCTGATTCCTTGGCTATTCCTCCTTAAAGTCTATATTCCATACCAAATGTTTATTGTAAGAAGCTTTGGAAGCCTAACAATTAGATGCTTTTTTTTTTTTGCTGTACGCAGGCCTCTCACTGTTGTGGCCTCTCCCGTTGCGGAACACAGGCTGCGGACGCGCAGGCCCAGCGGCCATGGCTCACGGGCCCAGTCACTCCGTGGCATGTGGGATCTTCCCGGACCGGGGCATGAACCCGTGTCCCCTGCATCAGCAGGCGGACTCTCAACCACTGCGCCACCAGAGAAGCCCCTAGATGCTTTTAAAAATCACTTGTGTATTAGGTCTGAAGGCCAATAATTTTAACTCATTGGTTTTAAAGTAGAAATATTTAAAGTAGCTTGACATAATAAGGAAAAGCTATTGAATTTATCCCACATATTTAACTGGAAAGCCAGTGCATTTTTAAAGGAAAATATAATTCTGGAAAACCTCTCTTTAGCCTCTCATCCCCTCAAGGGTGAGTCAAAATTTGGTACATTGATTAAGAAGCACATTTCTACCCCAATACTTGAGGCTGAAGAAATAAAGAGACTAGCTTTAGATAAACAAGCAATTGATGAAGCTAAATAAAACCATAAGTTCTTTTTTCCCCAGCTTTATTGAGCTATAAGTGACATAGGACATTGTGTAAGTTTAAGGTGTACGATGTGGTGATTTGACATACGTGCATGTTTTGAAATGATTACCACAATAACGTTAGTTAACACACCTATCATCGCAAATGGTTACTTTGTGTGTGTGTGTGGTAAGAACTTTTAAGACCTACTCTCTTAGTAACTTTCAAGTATACAATACATTATTGTCCATTATAGTCACATGTTGTACAATAGATCACCAGACTTACTCATCTTATAAGTGAAAGTTTGTATACTTTGACCAACTTCTCCCTATTTCCCCCACACCTCAGCCCCTGGACACGGCTCTTCTACTTTCTGTTTCTATGAGTTTGTTTTTTTAGATTCTACATATAAGTGAAATCATGCAGTATTTGTCTTTCTCTCTCTGATTTATTTTACTTAGCATAAGGTTCATCCATGTTACCACAAATGACAGGATGTCTTTTCTTGCGGCTGGATAATATTCCATTGTGTGTATATATATATATATATATATATATATATATCTCACATCTTCTTTATCCATTCATCCACTGACAGACACTTAGGTTGTTTCCATATCTTGGCTATTGTGTATAATGCTGCAATGAACATGAAAGGGCGATATCTCTTGAAGATCCTGATTTCATTTCCTTTGGATATATACTCAGAAGTGGGGTTGCTAAATCATATGGTAGTTCTATTTTTAAATTTTTGAGGAAATTCCAAACTGTTTTCCGTAGTGGCTGAACCAATTAATATTCCCACCAACAGCATACAAGTGTTCCCTTTTCACCACATCCTCACCAATACTTGTTGTCTTTTGTCTTTTTGATATTAGCTATCCTAACAGGTGTGAGGTGATATCTCGTTGCGGTTTTGATTTGCATTTCCCTGATAATTCATGATGTTGAACACCTTTTCATGTACCAGTAGGCCATTTGTATATCTTCTTTGTAAAATTATCCATTTGAATCCTTATGCCCAGTTTTTAATCAAATTGTTTTTCGCTATTGAGTTGTATGAATTCCTTATATATTTTGGATATTAACACCTTATCAGAGAGTGGTTTGCAAATACTTTTTGCCATTTTGCAGGTTGCCTTTTCATTTTGTTAATCACTTCTTTTGCTGTGCAGAAGGTTTTTAGTTGACATAGTCCCATTTGTTTATTTTTGCTTTTGTTGCCTGTGCTTTTGATGTCATACAAAAAATCGTTGACTAATTTCTCTTCCTATGTTTTCTTCCAGGAGTTTTATGGTTATAGTTCTTACATTTAAGTCTTTAATCCATTTTGAGTTAATTTTAGTGAGTGGTATAAGACCAGGGTTCAATTTCATTCATTTACATGTGAATATCCAGTTTTCCCAGCACTACTTATTTTTAAAAAATTTTTTTGGCTGCATTGGGTCTTTGTTGCTGCACGTGGACTTTCTCTAGTTGCGGTGAGCAGGGGCTACTCTTCGTTGCTGTACACAGGCTTCTCATTGCAATGGCTTTTCATGTTGCAGAGCACAGGCTCTAGGCACATGAGCTTCAGTAGTTGTGGCATGCGGGCTCATTAGTTGCAGCAAGCTGGCCCTAGAGTGTGTGGGCTTCAGTAGTTGTGGCATGTGGGCTCGGTAGTTGTGACTCAATAGGCTCCAGAGCGCAGACTCAGTAGTTGTGGCGCAAGGGATTAGTTGCTCCGCAGCATGTGGGATCTTCCCAGACCAGGGATCAAACCCGTCTCCCCTGAATTGGCAGGCAGACTCCTAGTCACTGCACCACCAGGGAAGTCCCCCAACATTATTTATTGAAGAGACTCTCTTTTCTCCATTGAGTATTCTTGGCTCCCTTGTTAAATATTAGTTGACTGTACATACATGGGTTTATTTCTGTACCATCAATTCTGTTCCGTCAATTCTGTTCCATTTTTCTATGTGTCTGTTTTTATGCCAGTACCATACTGTCTTTGATTATTGTAGTTTTGTAATATAGCTTGAGATCAGAAGTGTGATACCTCTAGTTTTGTTCTTCTTTCTCAAGACCTGCCTTGGCTATTTGGGGTCTTTTGTGATTCCATATGAATTTTAGGATTTTTTTTTCTATTACTACAAAAACTGTCATTTAATCTATACATGGCTTTGAGTAGTATGGACATTTTAACAATTTTAATTCTTCCAACCAAGGAACACAAGATATCTTTCCAAACCATGGGTCCTGACTGCTCATGTTCAAGTCTTTACATGCCAGTCATAGGCTGTTATGATAAGGGGGAATGAAAAGAAGGTCAAGACCCTCCAAATTATGGTTAAAATAAAATATCAGCCAACTCTCAATTATTTGGGATTATTTGTTGAGTCAGACTAGAGAAGAGACTAGGCAATGTTCACCATGCAAGAGTGGTAGCTTATTAGGCAATGGTTGATCATCAGCCCACCTTTCCTATCTTCCTCCTTCAGGCAGAGAAAGTTGGCAAATGAAACTGGAAACCAGGGGGATGAGAAAGAGAAAAAACTGCTTTAAAAGCCCAGGAAATGATAAAGAAACAACATTATATTTAATGAACACTAATACAGAGTAGGAAGTAAAGTGCTGTGAAAAAAGAATAAAAAACAAACTGCGAGGAAATTTTAAAGTAATTAGTTCCTTCCAACTAGGAGAGTCAAAGAAAATGCATAGAATAAATGACATATAAACTAGACTCAGAAAGATGGGTGGGGATAAGTATTTGGAGATTGGAGAGGGAATGGAAGGTATGGGAAGTGGGAGTAATGTGGTATGTAAAGGCACGGGAAAGCACAGGGCGTATTTCAAGTGATCTGTCCATTCTTTCTAGAGTTTGAGGTGCTGAATGAATGAGAGAGAGAGGTAGGTGATAAAGACTACAGTAATAGTTTAAGGCTAGATTGTAGTGAGTTTTGGAGGTAAGACAAGGATTGAAGTTGGTCCTGAAAGCAGCGGAGAGCTAGTAAGAGTATTTGAGCAGGAAAACAACATGACTTCACCAGCAGTAGCCTATAGAATAAAAATAGATTAGAGGGAGAGATAATAGAAGTAGAACAACTAGGAGTATGAAATCACAGCTGCCTGGTGGAGGTGGAGAAGGGAACATGAAATATGCCATTCTGTCCTGAACAGAAGTCTTTCGCCCAGCTTACCAACTATTCTCTTCTTAGGTGATTTTCCTTTTTTTTTACTTGATGGTAATTTCCCTGATGGTACTCTCATCCTGGTACGTTCAGTAAGGAGATGGGACCAATGCCTTATCCCTGCAAAATATTCTGTCTCATATCTAGAGGATTTCACAGACCTCTTCTTCTTTCACATTCTCCATATTTATGCTTTTCTGAGATTCACAACTACTGCCGCAGTTCAATGTGTGACAAGGAGCTAAAGGTTAGAAGGTAAAAGGATACTGAGAAGTGGCTTGGTAAATCTTTGTATGCTAAGATGAGTTGATGCAGTGAAATTGATTAATCTCAAGTAAAAAGAAAATTTATATCCAACTTTCCAGCCTGCACCTATCATGTGGTAGTAGAACAGGATTTTTACAGAGGATTGTTACAGAATGTCAAAGGGCTCTTCACTCCCCTAAACCACCTATGTGCCTCTGAAGGAAACTTAAAGGAGAAAGGAGATGCTCTGAAAACACTTGCACAAAGCCCATTACTGTGTAGGAAATCATTACTATTTGTAGGAAAATTTTTGTAGGAAAATTGCCAAGTAATTTTTGAGTAAATTCTTTCTCTCCTCCTTTCATGCATACATCCAGATCAGCAATATAGTTTGAATTCCTGCAAGGAAGGGATAGAAAACCATTTCCTCAGTGAGATAAGTTCAAAGAAAACATTGCACACCTGTATTAGAATGGCAAAAACGAACAAACAAACAAACAGACAAATACCCTGACAATACCAACTCCTGGCAAGGATGCAAAGCAACAAGAACTCTCATTTGCTTACTGGTAATGGGAATGCAAAATGGTACAGCCACTTTGGAAGATAGTTGGGCAGATTCTTACAAAGCTGAACATAGTCTTACCATACAATCCAGCAATCATGCTCCCAGATATTTACCCAATTGATTTGAAAACTTATGCCCACACAAAACCTGTGCACAAATGTTTATAGCAGCTTTATTAATAATCACCAAAAACTAGATGCCACCAAGATGTTGTTCAATAGGTGAACGTATAAACGAATTGGGGTATATCCATACGATGGAATACATTCAGGGAAAAAAAAGAAGAATGAGATCTCAAGCCATACAAAGACATAGATGAATCTTATGTACATATTCTTAAGTGAGACAAGGCAGTCTAAAAAGGGTATATACTATATAATTCCATTTATATGACATTTTGGAAAAGGCAAAACTATAGAGACAGCAAACATATCAGTGATTGCCAACGGGGGAAGGGGTTACACAGGTGAAATAGAGGGGATTTTTTAGGGCACTGAAATTATTCCATATGATACCATAATAGTGGATACATGACATTATGTATCTGTCAAAACCCATAAAACTTGGGCTTCCCTGGTGGCGCAGTGGTTGAGAGTCCGCCTGCCGATGCAGGGGACACGGGTTCGTGCCCGGTCCGGGAAGATCCCACATGCCGTGGAGCAGCTGGGCCCGTGAGCCATGGCTGCTGAGCCTGCGCGTCCGGAGCCTGTGCTCTGCAACGGGAGAGGCCACAACAGTGAGAGGCCTGCGTACCGCAAAAAAAAAACAAAAACAAAAAAACCCCAAAAAACCTCCCCAAAAACCCATAAAACTTGACAGTACAAAGAGTGAGCCTTAACATATGCAAAAATTTTAAAGTTTTTTAGGAAGTTAGGGGATCCCAGGATGAAATACAAAATGTAACACAAAAATCCAACTAAATTAAAAATGCATTAAATAACCTCACTGAAGGGCTGGGGGAAGAAGATGCTGACCTAAATAACTTTGGAAATGAGTGGACTCTTTAAAGTTAAAAGGAACTGTACATAAGCACTGTACTCTACTTGATAAAAGCATTTCTCATAGGGGTGTGGGTTAACAGTTTGGAAACCAATATACCTGTATATTGGAAATGAACAATTAAGTAAATGAATGGCAGATGGTGTCTTGTTGAAACGTGAGGTTACAGATAAGCAAGGGCAGGGGGCTAGAATGATTCCATTGGATTATAAGAGTTGGTGATATTAGTATGACCTTGTATTTGCCTTAATATGGGTAAAGATAGGTACGTGTAGAAATATTTATAGATATGTGTACTTACCTGGGTTAGTATATGCACGTAACTTTTCTTGCTCTGTCAGCTGAGAGGGCCTAAAATGAACAATACCACAGTAACAATAAAAGGAACTGAGCATTCCTGGAGAAATGACTGATTCTAGGACAAGTGCAGGAGATATACATCTTTTAGTGCCAGAGCATCTTCTAGTGTCAGAAAATAAAGCAGATTTCAAACAAAACAAAACAAAACAAAAACACAATAATGGAGCTATGTCAAAGTGGCAGAGAAGCCAACTGAAAGAGCTCCCAATAGCCAAAGCTGAAATAATTTGTGTAACAAAATAAAGTAGTATTGGATTATAACACTAATTATAAACATAAATATCTGAATTTATACTAATATAAATAAATGATTGAATAAAGAAATAAATGGGGGAGAATAGACAAATCTCCCTCTGGAAGATTTATCTAGATATTCTGCTCTCAAGGAGTGGAGTACAGTGGAGGCTGTGCGTGCATAGTGATTTTCTTCCAAACTGTAGAGTATTGAAAGGGAGTGAAACAGTAACTTTACAGTGAAGAAGCCTGACAAACACTACCTCAGGCAGGTGATCAAGGTTAACATCATCAATGATAAGACATGTGGAGAGCATGGACCCTTGATGTGATGTGATGAAACTGGTTTACCTCTATGATCTTCCTCCTTAAAATCCATTACCTCAGTCTAAACAGGAGAAAAACATCAGAAAAATACCAACTAAAGGACATTCTATGAAACACCTGATCGGTACTTTTTTTTAAACATCTTTATTGGAGTATAATTGCTTTACAATGGTGTGTTAGTTTCTGCTTTATGACAAAGTGAATCAGCTATACATATACATATATCCCCATATCTCCTCCCTCTTGCGTCTCCCTCCCACCCTCCCTATCCCACCCCTCTAGGTGGTCACAAAGCACCGAGGTGGTCTCCCTGTGCTATGCTGATCTCCCTGTGCTATGCGGCTGCTTCCCACTAGCTCTCTATTTTACATTTGGTAGTGTATATATGTCCATGCCGCTCTCTCACTTTGTCCAAGCTTTTCAAAAGTGTCACGGTGTAACTGAGCAGGACCCTATGGGGCCTCCCCGGGACAGACCCCTCCCCCATATCCTCTGCTGTAGCTCCTCTCTGAAGTACTTAGATAACAGTATCTCATGCATATTTCCTGAGTTTTTCAGACGCTAGAAAACACCACCAAATGGAAGAAATTAACTACGTGATGATCATGGACACATGACCCCCAGACCTGCTGGTGCCTAAGGATTGATAACGTTAACACCTGTGACACCGCCCTATTACCTCACCATCAACCAGTCAGAGAATTGTACACAAGCTGATCACTTGACCTGTGATGCCCCGCCCTTACCTGGCCTTTAAAAATGCTTTGCTGAAACCCTTCTGGGAGCTTGGAGTTTTTTGGTGGTGTGAGCCCCCGGCTCTCCTTGTATGGCCCTGCGGTAAACCTTTCTCTGCTGCAAACTCCGCTGTTTTGGTTTGTTTGGCCTCACTGTGCATTCGGCACACGAATTTGCGTTGGGGAACAAAGGTCTTCAAAACCAAAGACACTTTGAGAAACTGTCACAGCCAAGAGAACTAAGGAGGCATGTCAACTAAATGCAACATGGTATCCTGACGGAATCTGGAACAGAAAAAAGAACAGTAGGTAAAAACTAAGGAAATCTCTCTAAAGTATGAACTTTAGTTAATAATAATGTATCAGTATTGGTTCGTTAATTGTGGCATGTATACCCTATTAATGTAAGATGTTAAAATAGGTGAAACTGTGTGGGAGGTACTCAAGAACTTTGTACTAGCTCTAATCTGCAAATCTAGAACTATTCTAATATAAGAAGTTTATTTAAATAAAAAGAGACATTGCCACAGTTGGAGGTTATTAAAATCAATCTAAATCATTAATAAGCTGTTCAACTAAGGCTCAGAATTTGTTGACTTTCCCCTTCTTTCTAGATACCCTTCATCTGAGTTATTTTCTTAGTCCCTAAGGCTACTTAGGGATGGTGTGCTCGAACTAGGAATAAAAAATGCTCAGTTGCCTTTTGCTGCAAGAAACTACCCTCAAGGGCTGATTGTAACTTCTATATGGTGCTGGCATTTAGCCTGATCTGGGAAATCACTGCAAACTCCAGATGGAGAAGGAGGGAGGCAAAGAAGCCTGATGTTTTGGTTTTCTCTGAGCATTAGTCATTCTGAAGCCAATGTCACACCTTAGCTAGTTGATGAGCATTGTACTCTGTCATTTCAGCGTGTTGCCTAGTGACAGCACGGTAAACTTGGATGGATTCTCAAACCTTGGGAAAATGTTTTCTGGCTCATTTTAAAGGATGATGTGAAAGCTTTTGGTGCATATTGGGTTCACCTGCTCTCTGAAGTGTCAGCTAAAAAGGAACACCCAAAAGTCCCAGCTTCTGTAAGGACACTGATTTCACTCCTCAACAGGTGCCAGAGAGCACAGAATAGCTCTCACCTTGTCAGAGAAGTTTATGCCTCGGGTAAAGAATAGGTTGAACACATTTAAAGAAAAGTTCACTAATTCTATGTATTGATTAAATCAACAGAAGGAGCAACATTACAGGACTATTTGAACCAATATCAAAGTCAATGGCAGAGAGAGATGCAGTGTTGGGAGAAGCAGCAACCAGTAAAGAATATTTAGGCATCTCCCTCCCGTGATTCATGAAACAAGTCTCTGCACAGAAGAAGTCTAAAGAACTATATAGCATTTAGCAAAAGAGAACACTAGACTTTTATTTATTTATTTATTTTTTGAAGGAAAGGTCATGTGATGACCTCAATTTTTTTTTTTTTTTTTGGCTGCATTGGGTCTTTGTTGCTGTGCGCGGGCTTTCTCTAGTTGAGGCGAGCGGGGGCTACTCTTCAGCGTGGTGCGCGGGCTTCTCATTGCGATGGCTGCTCTTCTTGCAGAGCATGGGCTCTAGGAGTGCAGGCTTCAGTAGATGTGGTGCGCGGGCTTCAGTACTTGTGGCTCACGGGCTTATTTGTTCTGCGGAATGTGGGTTCTTCCCAGACCAGGGCTCGAACCAGTGTCCCCTGCGTTGGCAGGCGGATTCTTAACCACTGCGCCACCAGGGAAACCCAAAACTAGCCTTTTAGAGGGGAAAAACTATCCTGCTAAATGGAACTTTGATCAAGAAAAATCAGAACTTTAAAATATCTCAACTTCAGAGCTTGATAAAATACATTGTATATTCTGCTGGTAACTTATTGAATGTATTCTTCCCTTTATCATAAGGCTCTTTCAATCCCCAGCACCACTCCTTAACCTCCTGCCATTACCCATTTAATACTTATGTGTCACAAGAACTGTCCTTTCCATTTTCTTTATGGATTGTTGATTCTGCTGCTTTCTTATCTCTTTCATATTCCCCTCTTCTCTGTTCTGTCCAGTGTTTATATTTAGAAATAAGCTAGTACCATCTACAAAGTAGTAGGAAACACGACTCCAAAATCCACATGCATTGACCCTCAGAACTTGAGAAAGAAGAGTTGGTTGATATAAGTTGGGTACATTTTTTTCCTAGTGGATTTAATAAAGCTGTCAGGTTTTTGTTTTATATCTCTAGAAATTCTAAAGTTTTCTGCTGACTATGAATACATTTAAACACCATAATTTAAGAGTATTAACATTTTGTCAGAAAATTAGCATACTTCCTTAAATATACAGTTTCAAATCATACAGAATGCCCCTCTTTATTCTCCTTTGTGATCCTTGTGTTTTGTTTTCATTTTATCTTTTGCAAGGAGTATATCTCTTATGTTATCATGAAAATCAAGGCAAAAAGTGATTCAAAACACATGCATTCAATTGCAGGAAATATAATGTGAATTAACTCTGTCCTGCCAACACCATGGAAGAGGTAGCAAAGTCTATTATGCCAATGCATTGATTTTCTCCTCTAAAAGTTCTACAGTTCAATTCCAAGACCTAGAGATTTAGAGACACACCAAGACTGTGCTTATATGGCAGAAGTAGAGCAGCATGCGTGAGTCAGTGTTTTGGATAACTAGTCCTTTTTTTTTTAATTGAAGTATAGTTGATTTACAAGGTTGTGTTAATTTCTGCTGTACAGCGAAGTGATTCAGTTATACATACACACACACACACACATATATATATATACATTCTTTTCTAATATTCTTTTCCATTATGGTTTATCATAAGATACTGAATATAGTTCTCTGTGCTATGAAGTAGGACCTAGTTGTTTATCCATTCCATATATAATAGCTTACATCTGCTCACCCCAACCTCCCACTCCATCCCTCCCCCAACCCCCTCCCCCTTGGTAACTACCAGTCTGTTCTCTATGTCTGTGAGTCTGTTTCTGAGATAGGTTCATTTGTGCCATATTTTAGATTCCATATATAAGTGATAAATGGTATTTGTCTTTCTCTTTCTGACTTACTTCACTTTGTATGATAATCTCTAGTTGCATCTGTGTTGCTGCAAATGACTTTATTTCATTCTTTTCTATGGCTGACTAGTATTCCATTGTATACATGTACCATGTCATCTTCATCCATTCATCTGTTGATGGACATTTAGGTTGTTTCCAGTTTTGGCTATTGTGAACAGTGCTGCTATGAACATAGGGGTGCATGTATCTTTTTGGATTAGTTTTGTCTGGATATGTGCCCAGGAGTGGGATTGCTGGATCATATGGTAATTATATTTTTAGTTTTTTAATGAACCTCCATACTGTTTTCCATAGTGGCTGGACCAATTTACATTTCCACCAACAGTGTAGGAGGGTTCCCTTTTCTCCACACCCTCTCCAGCACTTGTTATTTGTAGATTTTTTTTATGATGGCCATTCTGACCAGTGTGAGGTTGTACCTCATTGTAGTTTTGATTTGCATTTCTCTAATAATTAGTGATGATGAGCATCTTTTCATGTGCCTGTTGGCCATTTGTATTTCTTCTTTAGAGAAATGCCTATTTAGTCCTTCTGGACATTTTTCGATTGGGTTGTTTTTCTTGTTGTTGAGTTGTATGAGCTCTTTGTATATTCTGGAAATTAAGCCCATGTTGGTTGCATCATTTGCGACTATTTGCTCCCATTCTGTAGGTTGTCTTTTCATTTTATTTTGGATAACTAGTCCTTTATATAGACAAGTATTGTTAACATAATTGAAACCATAACATTTACAAACAAACTGTTGCTGTGATTGACTCAGTTAAATAATGGAGATTATGAAGTCATGTCTTTTAGGTAGTAGTGGTTAGTGAGAAAGGATTCTCAGGATCTTCTGTTGGGTATCATTCAATTCCCTGATTCTGGAAAGACACGACTCATTCCCTTTCTTTTTTTGCCTCTTCTACTTGCCTTCTTTCCTTCTATCCCATATATAAATATATACCATATCAAATATCCATATTTATAGGATACATATCTATATTTCTTTTTAGTATACCAAATATATGTATTTATACAAATACAAATATTTACATATAAATATACCATACTACTCCCTTGGGGTATGGAGATAGATATAGATGATATAGTTGTATCAATAGATATAGATCTCCCAAGTGAGGGGTTATAGTTGGGGCTGGGTGAAGAGAGGAAGGGAGGTAGAGAGGGGAGAAGTGACAAGCTTTTCTTGTTCAAAGCCTTAATCCATTTTATAGATTTACATATATTGCCAGCACTGTAGATGAGAGGTGGTTTGGGTTTTTTTGTTTTTGATTTTATGCATTTTTCATAGCCTTTTATGGGGTAAGAGGTGTTAGGCCCTACCAGTTGTGCAAAAAATGTTTTTATAAGGAAACAACTTGGTTTATTTCTCCCTTATGATACTTTATACATTCTGGTTGATTGCACACTAACCTGGGTAAATGTTGTACCTCTCCTCCTATATTTTAAGTTCCTAGATGGTAGCAACAGTGTTTGTTTCCTATTTTATCCTTCATGGTATGTAACATAGTACCTGGCACAAAGCAAGTACTCTGTGGATGCACCTTGAATAAATGAACTCTAGAGGTTGGATAGCTATAAGACAACTTTTTAACTTTGAACAAAACTATAGTCCTTGAGGTATATTACCTGGGTTCTGTATATATTTCAAAATGATTCAAAAAGGTAAAAACTTACCCTCATTAACCATAAAGGTTTATGTTGGCAACCACTTAGTTGCTATGGTTACATCTCCAAGACATTATAAAACAGGCACCTCAATGGTTTGGGAACAAATTGGCTGTTATAGAATTCATGAATGCTAATAACTCATTGACTTATAATGCTTACAATTAATTGGTTTAAAATCATCTACTGCAGTCTTAAAATGAATAGGATATTTGAAGGTCACCATTGCTCTTGACTCTCATTTAAAACTCTAATCAAACAAAAATACGTTGTGGATATCAATTAAAACATTTGAAATTATTCTCTAGCTAAACTTGGCCTAGGATAGTAATGATGTATTCACATGCTATCTTTTAAGTGTTGTGATCTACACCCTGTGATTAACTTATTATAAAACAGTAATTTCCAAGATTTTGGATGATGGGGGATATGTCCATCATTTATGAAATGGAGTGAAGTAGAATGAACTATGTACACACAAAGGTAGCTTCTTGTTAGATATTTAGCAATGAATCTTCACCTTTTTTTTCCTTCACTGCAAATGCCAATTGATATCATGTGCTAAACCATGTTTAATACCAAAGATATGAAATTCAATTAGGAAGTCCTTTTATCAATGGCAGATATAGCATCCAACAATACATCTCAATAAAAATGAAGCAACATATTTACACATGATGCTAACACAGAAGAAATAGCATCTTTTGTCATTTTTGAATAGAGGTGTATTAACAGACATGTTGACACTATTAAAATGGGTCATTTGTAATTATGACAATTATAACTCTTTAGAAAAAGTTGTTACTGTTGGTTCATGGCAGAATTTTTCAAGCTCTATTCCATGGAATACTATTTCAGGAAATGTTGATAGAAGTGCTATATAAAAAGGGCTCCATGACCAAATAAGTTTGGAGAGTTGTGGATGGTGGTTCTTTAGCTATGTCTTCCTAATCTAAACGGATTTTTCTAATGTCCTGGATGAATGTGGGAAAGCATATCTACCCATTTAATGATACTTTTTCTATGAAAACATTATCAAGACATCAGAAAACATTTTGTTGGGACTTCTCTGGTAGTCCAGTGGTTAAGAATCCGTCTTCTAATGCAGGGTACATGGGTTCAATCCCTGGTCAGGTAACTAAAATCCCACATGCCGTGGGGCAACTAAGCCTATGAGCTGCAACTACTGAGCCTGCACGCCACAACTAGAGAGAAGCCCATGTGCCACGATGAAGAGCCGCGTGCTGCACTAAGACCCAACACAGCCAAATAAATAAATAAATACTTTAAAACATTTTGTTTAAATATGATGCATAAATCAACAATATATAAAGAACTACAGATGCCAAGTGTGACAGATTGCATTTTCCAAAGATAACTGCAACAATACCTCCCGTCCCACGTGTTCTTCTTACAAAGTAATGCTGACACTTCTCTGCTGGAAAAGTGAGATCTATGTTGCCTCTCCTTTAATCTGGGTGAGCTTGTAACTACAGCAGAAGAGTTGCAGTGTGACTTCTGAGGCCAGGTCATGAAAAGTGACACAGTGTCTGCCTGGTTCTTTTGAATACTTGCTTGCAGCCCTGAGCTGCCATGTAAGCAGTCTAAGTGTCTTGAGGGCTCCATGCAGTGCCAAGAGGAAGGCCAAAGGGAGAGGCAACATGGAGAGGCCCTGAGGCTACATGAAGGGAAAAGAATGCCCAGTCAGCCCCCTCCTGCTTCAGCACCTCTGCAATTCCAACTCTAATCACCACGTAATGGTAGTCACATGTAGACTGAGCCTTAACCACCCATCTGAGCCCTTCCTGAAGTTACTGGCTCACAGAAACCCGTGAGAGAGAATGAAATGATTTTTGTTATTTTAAACCACTAAGTTTTAGGGTCATTTGTTACACAGCAGTAGTAACTTGAACATTGGGTACCAGATTTGATATAATCTTTAGTAGTAATATTAGTGCTATCATCAACCAAATACACCACTCATAGACTCTTTGACCTTCAGCTTTTGTCATTGTGAAATGAGGATAATCTTTTGAATTTATAAAAGGAATAAAAAAACAGATAAAATATTTCAGAGGTTCCAAATCTCATGTTCTGTTGTAGACAAGCTATGTGCTCACTGTCCAAAGTATTTCCAGGAACATAATTTAGGGTTAATTAGTCACTAGAAACATATGGTTTAACAGTTCTTGAATTATTTTAAAAAAAGAATATTAGAAATTTTGGCACCAGTTTCTTTACAATTTATTGCCCACAAAAACCATACTGTGATTTAGTGATTCAAAAGGAGTTGAGTATTCATAGATAGAGACTTATATCTAGACTTGAAAAGACTCCATGTATACTTTTTTCTTTAATTTTTATTTATTTATTTTTTTATACAGCAGGTTCTTATTAGTTATCTATTTTATACATATTAGTGTATATATATCAATCCCAGTCTCACAATTCATCCCACCACCACCACCCCCTCACTTTCCCCCCTTGGTGTCCATACGTTTGTTCTCTACACCTGTGTCTCTATTTCTGCCTTACAAACCTGTTCATCTGTACCATTTTTCTAGATTCCACATATATGTGTTAATATACGATATTTGTTTTTCTCTTTCTGACTTGCTTCACTCTGTATGATAGTCTCTAGGTCCATCCACGTCTCTACAAATGACCCAATTTCATTCCTTTTTATGGCTGAGTATTATTCCACTGTATATATGTACCACATCTTCTTTATTCATTCATCTGTCAATGGGCATTTAGGGTGCTTCCATGACCTGGCTATTGTAAATAGTGCTGCAATGAACATTGGGGTGCATGTGTCTTTTTGAATTATGGTTTTCTCTGGGTATATGTCCAGTAGTGGGATTGCTGGGTCATATGGTAATTGTATTTTTAGTTTTTTAAGGAACCTCCATACTGTTCTCCATAGTGGCTGTATCATTTACATTCCCACCAACAGTGCAAGAGGGTTCCCTTTCCTCCACACCCTCTCCAGCATTTGTTGTTTGTAGATTTTCAGATGATGCCCATTCTAACTGGTGTGAGGTGATACCTTATTGTAGTTTTGATTTGCATTTCTCTAATAATTAGTGACATTGAGCAGCTTTTCATGTGCCTCTTGATCATCTGTATGTCTTCTTTGGAAAGATGTCTATTTAGGTCTTCTGCCCATTTTTTGATTGGGTTGTTTGTTTTTTTAATATTGAGCTGTGTGAGCTGTTTATATATTTTGGAGATTAATCCTTTGTCTGTTGGTTTGTTTGCAAATATTTTCTCTTATTCTGAGGGTTGTCTTTTTGTTTTATTTATAGTTTCCTTTGCTGTGCAAAAGGTTTTAAGTCCTATTAGGTCCCATTTGTTTATTTGCATTTTTATTTCCATTACTCTAAGAGGTAGGTCAAAAAAGATCTTGCTGTGATTTATGTCAAAGAGTGTTCTGCCTATGTTTTCCTCTAAGAGTTTTATAGTGTCCAGTCTTACATTTAGGTCTTTAATCCATTTTGAGTTTATTTTTGTATATGGTGTTAGGGAGTGTTCTAATTTCATTCTTTTACATGCAGCTGTCCAGTTTTCCCAGCACCACTTATTGAAGAGACTCTCTTTTCTCCATTGTATATCTTTGCCTCCTTTGTCATAGATTAGTCAACAGTAGGTGCATGGGTTTATCTCTGGGCTTTCCTGTTCCATTGATCTATATTTCTGTTTTTGTGCCAGTACCATATTGTCTTGATTACTTAGCTTTGTAGTATAGTCTGAAGTCAGGGAGTCTGAATCCTCCAGCTCTGTTTTTTTCCCTCAAGATCACTTTGGCTATTTGGGGTCTTTTGTGTCTCCATACAAATTTTAAGATTTTTTGTTCTAGTTCTGTAAAAAATTCCGTTGGTAATTTGATAGGGATTGCATTGAATTTGTAGATTGCTTTGGTTAGTATGGTCATTTTCACAATATTGATTCTTCCAGTTCAAGAACATGGTATTTCTCTCCGTCTATTTGTGTCATCTTTGATTTCTTTCAGTGTCTTATATGTATACTTAACAGTAATCAGAGGTCAACTTGAGGACAATGATTGAAAAACTTCTTACAGGATGATATTCCCTCTCAGGGGGTAAAACTGAGGAGACACTGCAGGTAGATTTCATGAAGGTAGGAATCCAATATGAATCATTAGTCATAAAGAGCCACTTAATTGGTTTGGTTGCCGATGTTCTTCCCGAGAAGGGGAGGAGACATCTCATAGTCATAAATTAGCAAATTTGAAAAAGGCCATTTAAAAGGAATGCTGATGATATGCATTTGAAACAGGGAACAATATATGTCTGGAGAGATATTTTAAGCTCTAAAAAGGAGTCTAAAAGTTGTCTAGGAGTGTGAAAGTTTAAGGTTAACTTGCCCAAGATTACACAGTCAATGATTGATAAAGTCTGGATTCAGATGCAGTCAATATAGCTCCAGAGCCAGTGCTGTTCAGTACCATGCTAGAATGCTTCCCTTGAACATTTGCTTAAATATAGTACTAACCAAAGATAATAGTCAAAGTTCTGGCTTTTCAAGATCACTGACTCTGACCTTGGATAAGTTGCTTAATTGTTCTGACCGTTTGTCTCTGCAACTGTGTGATGAGGTAATAATACAGTTCTTATGCTTATAATGCAGTTTTGAGGATTATAGGAAATATGTGTAAAGTACCTAGTATTATACTCAACACATACTGCTGCTGCTGATGGTGACAGTGGTACTTCCTTCAGGACCTCCTGCTCAAAGCATAACATGATCACACACACAGACACACAGGGACAGATATGTGACTCAGTAGGCATTGGATGATATATTTGAGCAGGTCAAGACTGAGATAAGAGTGTTATACTGGTAAGGCAGGCTTGGGGCAGAGATGATTCCCTTGGGCTATCTATCTGCCCTGTGGCATTAGAAAGAGGCAGATAGGGTAAGGGATGGGCCTAAAACAGGTCATTGATCCCAGGTCTCACAGTGCCACTGAAAGTTCTGTCTTTGTGAGGTTTATGCCAGAGCAAGGGATAAAATGGCAGTAGGATTGCCGGCTGTATCTTTGAACATATAAATCCGAAGTTATGATTTCATGAGTAAGCATTTTCTTGGGAAAGCCCATTTGTATTTGAAAATGTGCTGAAAATCCATAGAAACATATTAGAAGTGGTTTGAGAGACTATAATTATAAACAGTAAGAGAAAATAATTATGATAATGATATTCCCAGAGCCTTTAGATAATCTTTTGCTTAGATATGATTTTGGAGAATTTCTAGTATTCTGTGGAAAAAAATAGATATTTTTTAAAAAGCACTTTAGTTAAATAACTAGGCCATTATAGCAATCTTGCATCTTAGTACTTTATGATGACCAGGTTAATACACTGATAAAACATCTGTGTGAAAAAATCCAGATGTAAAATACACATGTGTTTAGCAACACCCAGATAATCTGCTAAATTTGGCATTTGGTTTAAATGTCACAACAGGCTTTATCCCCATGTCCTTCACACAAACTTATTTCTAGAAATTGTTTTCATCTAGATGAGTTAAGAATTGGGAAAACTAAATATATCCACATCCCCCAACAACTAATTCCACCCTTTAAAAAAGGTGTTTTAATTATTTCAAAGAAAAACTACTGCATATATTTTTTTCCTTTTATTTCTCTTGAATGAATTTCTTTAAAAAAATTTTTTTTGTTTTTTAAATTTTTATTTATTTTTAAAATGTATTTATTTTTATTGAAGCATAGTTGATTTACAGTATCATGTTAGTTTTAGGTGTACAACACAGCAATTCAGTTTTATATGTATATATTCTTCAGATTCTCTTCCCTTATAGGTCATTACAAAATATTGAATATAATTACCTGTGCTATACAGTAGGTCCTTGTTGGTTACCTATTTTATATATAGTAGTGTGTATATGTTAATCCCAACCTCCTAATTTTTCCCTACCCCCAAGCCCCTTTCCCCTTTGGTAACCATAAGTTTGTTTTCTATGTCTGTGAGTCCTGTTTTGGAAATAAATTCATTTGTATCTTGTTGGTTTGTTTGTTTGTTTTAGATTCCACATATAAGTGATATTATACAATATTTATCTTTGTCTGGCTTACTTCACTTAGTATGATAATCTCTAGGTCCATCCATGTTGCTGCAAATGGCATATTTCATTCATTCTTATAGCTAAGTAATATTCCATTGTGTATATATCCACATCTTCTTCATCCATTCACCTGTTGATGAACCTTTAGGTTGTTTCCATGTCTTGGCTATTGTAAATAGTGCTGCAATGAACATTGGGGTGCATGTGTCTTTTGGAGTTATGATTTTCTCCAGATATATGCCCAGGAGTGGGATTGCAGGATCATTTGGTAGCTCTGTTTTAATTTTTTAAGGAACCTCCATACTGTTCTACATAGTGATTGTACAAATTTATTGAATGAATTTCTTAAAAGACCTTTTGTTGACTATAAATAGAAGCAAATGAAAATCTCATTTAGTAATTATATTTGGTAAAATATACAATTTGACAATTCCAGCTGTACCAGTCGATTGGTCAATGAAATCTACTGAATTCACTTTGTAGCACCAAAGACAGAAATAAACTCTGAGATGCAAAGGAAGCTGAAGACATAGAATTATGTATTGAGCTGTGGTTCTTACACTTTAGCATTTATAAGGATAACTTGGGGAGCTTGTTTAAAATGGAAATTCTTGGGTCCTCCCTCTCAGGAATTTAGCCTTATTAGGTGTTGGGTAAAGCCCAGCAATCTGCATTTCCAATAATCTTCCCAAGATGATTCTGATGCAGGTGATCCTTGATCAAACTAATTTTAACTCTAGAGGTAGACAGTATTCATGAATAGTGGTTTTCAACATCTGCAGTACACTGGAATCCTCTGGGGAGATTAAAAAACACAAATGTTTAGCCACCACTTCTTGACTGTCAATGCCAAATTATATGGAAAAACACTGATCTAAGATGTGCCAAGGCTCCTATCTCCCCCATTCAATCTCTTGTTCACCTCTTACTGAATTTACTCTCAGTGCTAGATTAGATAAGGTCTTTGTCCAAAAATTTAAACTCAATTCCATTTCATGCAAAGCATATGGACTTAACCTCTTTAACAATTTTTCTCTTAAAAATGTAAACCATGGTCCAACTGTATCAGAATTATCTGGGTAGCTTCTTGAAAAGGCTCCACCCCCTAGAGATTTTGATTCAGTAGATTTTGGAGGAGCCCAATCTACCTTGGTAAAAAGGTACCCTTAGATGATAAAGATACAAGTGGATCATTATCTATACTGAGAAATACTGATTATCAACAGCCCAGAAAATGCCTCTGTCACCTTTACTGTAACATCTCCAGTAAGGATAAAACTCGTGAATTCTTCAGGTAGCAGATTTCTCTTTTGAAAAGTTCTGGTTTTAAAATTCTTCCTTAAAATCTAGCTCCTTCTAGAGATTTCAACCTGTTGAGCTCCTTTTTGTCCTCCCCAGAGCCATTTCTCCAATCCCCAGACCTTCCCCACCCCCCACTCCCAATACATTTTTTTCTTCTGCAAACGAAACATTCCGTGTCTTCATGTGCAACAAACTAGAGATTGGTGATATTTGTCAATATGTATTTTAACCACCATCTACACCACAGTCATGTGGAGGGACTTATTAAGATTCAGACTTCTGGGCGTTAGTCTATTGAATTGAACTCTCTGGTGGAGAGATGTAGGGACATACTATTTTATTAAGTTCCCTAAGTAATTCTGATGACAGTGGGTCATGGACCACCCTTTAAGAGAATGCTGTAGGTGTTATATGTACGGTATTTAGAATGAGATGGAAATGAGTTGAAATCCCATGTCTATCACTTATTACCTGTATATCAGGCCCTAAACAAATCTCATGTGTCAGGGACCTTAAATTTGTCCTCACCTCCGTTCTGCTCTGTTGTAATATTCTTTTCTGTGCATACTCAATTAGGGCATTCTCCTCTGACCTTGGGCAGAGAAAGCCTCCTGAGTAGGTATTGCTATTCCCATTATTTCCTTTCTGTAGATATCCATTTGTCCAGTTGTTTACCTCCTCTTCCTTCTAGTCCCCTGTCTTGAAATGGTTGCCAGTTCTCCTCCTGAGTCATGTTTGCTGAATGGCTTGGTTTCCCTCTTCTAAACACAAGTATTGATGGCTTTGTTTTGGGGTCACCTGGTTTACAATGTTTTTAGAACAACCACAACTGCAATGCATGGAACTCACTGGAAAAATATCTTTGCAAACCTTAGAACCCTCCCTCCCTGCACCCATTGCCCCTTAGTGTTCCAGAATTGCCAACTCCTCATATCCCATCCCATAGACACAGAAGACATTATAGTTCTTTCAGGTAGAGGACATGAGATCAGGGAAGGCTTCATAGAGAAGGCTGTATGGAGCTGTGCTTTGAAGGATGGTCAGGGTCCACTGTCATTGATTGGGGAGAAGGGCAGGTCAGAAAGAAGCAACAATATGAACAAAAGTATGAACACTGTAGAGCAATGGTTCTTAAAATGTGATCTCCAGACCAGTAGCATCAGTATCAGCTGAAAACTTATTTAAAATGCAGTCTCAGGTCCCACCACCAGATTAATTAATCAGAAACCCTGGGGTTCCCAGGAGTCTGTGTTTAACAGACCTCCAAGTGGTTCTGATAACCAGCGACGTTTGAGAACCACTGCTATAGGGATTAAGAGTATGAAATGTAGGACTTGGTATAGCTGTATTCAAATCACAGCTGCTGTCACTTGGTAGATATACTTATGAAATCTACCCCTCTTGCTTGCTCCCTGCTCTTACTCCATTCACACACCTTCTCTCCTGCTACCCATGGATAATGGTCTAGGGGCAGCCTTTTATTCTCTTTTCCCCTACCAGCCCTTTGTCTTAAAATGACTGCCAATATGCCTTGTCAAACATAGTTCCTTTGTGATTGGAATTCACTGCTCTGACCAATCAGAGGGCTGGTATTGGTTCCATTGTTATAGATTTACTTAATTTATAGCCTGTGAATGCATGTGTTCATATTATATCTTGAGTAGAAGCTTGGCTATTTCGTTTTCTTTTGCTATGCCCTACTACTCTTTGGTGCAGTGGTACTTGTACATTACTGTGCATCGGGATCACTCAGGAAACTGATTTGAAATTACCCAGATTCCTGGCCCTGACCCACATTCCCCACCCAAGATTCTGAATCAGTGGGTTTGAGGTAGGGCCCAGGAGCATGTATTTTTGACAAGAACACCAGGCCATATTGATGCAGAGGTCTATAGATCACAATTTGAGAAACACAGTTCTAGGAACTTGCAATGAAGGCAGCAAAACAAATGCCTTTTTCAGAGTGTATAAGATGAATGCCAACCACGTGGCTGGTATTGTTGCAGAACCATCAACACGTACACAAGTATTTTTACTTCGAGAGAGAGAGAGACTCATTCATGCATACTGCTTTTCAACTCTTATTGTGCATCAGAATCATCTGAGGAAATTTTTTAAATATGCAGAAGTTCTATTTAAAAAATGTAGAAATTCTGATTCAATTGGTCAGATGTGTGGGGCCTTGTACATTTTGGAAAGCTCTTCAGGTGATTTTAAGGTATAGTTTGAATTGAAAGCCCTATATTTGCTTAGGGCACAGGTAAGGGCATTGAAAGAGGGAAGAATCTGAGGAATCTGTGGCCAAAAGGTAGTGACTGGAGAAAGTACAAGCAGGCTGAGATAGTCTCAGAAAGAAAAGATTGAATATTTGTGAAGGGAAACAGCATCATTGAGTGACTTTAACCATTATTATTTTTTTTACATATAGAATACAATTGTTCATTAAAAATTTATTCAACAAAATTTGTTGAGTGCCTGCTATGAGTCAAGAGTGTGCCAGGCTCTGGAGATAAGACTTCAAGACAACATACAGGGTCCTTGCCTTCATGAGGCAGTTTGACATATGTTTTTTTTAAGTCAAAAAATAATTACACAAATAACTAATTACAAATACTATGCATGCTATGAAAAATACATCAAGAGTATTTAGCCTAGTCTGGAAGGTCAAGGGAAGCCTTTCATAAGAAGGATTGTTAAAGTTTACACTTGATATATGACCAGGGTAAAGGTTTGTATGTATTTGGGGGTTCTGAGGCAAGAAGGAATGCTATTGTAATGGTTCCCAAAGTGTGGTCCCCAAACCAGCAGCATCAGCATCATCTGGAAACTTATTAGAGATGCAAATTATCAGGCCCCACCCTAGACCTACTTAATGAGAAACTTTGGGGGTAAAGTCCAGCCATCTGTGTCTTAACAAGCCCTCCAGAAGATTCTGATCTAAAGTGTGAGAACTACTGGCCTACTCTGAGAGCCTGAAAGATGGCCAAAGTGGTAGAGCATAGTGAGCAAAGGGAGAAATAGCAAAAGAGGAAGCTGGCAAGGTGAGTAGGAATGAGATTTTGCAGGACTCTGTAAGCCCTATTTAAAGATTTTGAATTGTTAACAACAGTAATAACAAATCACTTTTACTGAATGTGTATTATGTATAAGATTCACAATAACCTTAAGAGGTAGGTTACTGTTACTGTTTCCTTTGTGTAGGTGAGTAAACTCAGTTTTAGAGAAGTTACTTTTCCAAGGTTCTACAGCTAGTAAGTGGTGGAGCTTGGATTAAAATCCAGCCAGTTTTTCTCTAGAGCCCGATTCTTTAACCATTCAGCTGTACTGATTAAGTCAATGGAAAGCTACTGAAGAGTCTTAAACAGGGGAGAGAGATGATCATAATGAGCTATCAAAATATCATTCTAGTTGCTGTGTGGAGAATGATTTGGAGAGGGTCAAGTCAAACAGTAGGAAGACCTGTTAAGAATCTATTGTAGAAATTCCAGTGAAAGATGATGATAGCTGGAACCAGGGTGCAAATGGAAAGAAGTAGATGAACTCAAAATATATTTTAGAGGTAGAATTGGTAGATAGAAAAATATCTCCCTCTTTATATTCTTATGAATTCTAAGATTACTCTGGCTGCTGTGTGAAGAATAGATTGAAGGGGGGTAAGAGTGGAAGCAGGGAGACCAGTTATAATCCAGAAATGGGGAGTTAGTGGTGTGAGACAGAGAAAACTGGTAGGAAATGAGGCCAGAGTGGTAGTTTGGGGCTAAATTATTTGGGATCTTGAAGGCCATGATAAAAAATGTGGCTTGTATCCTAAATTCATGTAGAAGCCATCGGAAGGTTTTACACAGGTAATGAATACAATTGAATTAATCTTTTTTTTTAAAGATCACCTTGGAAGCTGTAAGGAGAATTGATTGGGGATATGAAGGATGAAAGGAAGAAGACCACTTAGACTAATGTGGTCTAGGCAAGATATAAAGGAAGAATGGTAATAGTGTGGATGGAGAGATGGGAGTATATGTAAGATAATAGGTGGTAGAATTGATAGGACTTTGTGATAGGAGGATTCTAAAATGAGGTACTAGATGACATTGACTGAAGTAAGAATAGTGGGGAAAATGAAAAGCAAAGCCAGTTTGAGGTAGCAAGTGTGTGTGGGGGGGTTAGATAATCAATTCTCATGATTCTCACAACAACCGTGAGGATTTTAGAGATGAATGAAGTAACTTGCTCAGTCTCACATACGTGATAAGTAGCAGAAATGGATTGAAACCTCGGTCTGTCTGATTCCACAAGCTATGCTCTTTTAGTTTATACCACATGGCATTTTCATGGTAGTGAATCTTACGTATCATGTGTAAGGCAAGGAGTAATGTGGTATGGCAGACAGAAAGTAAAGAGGGCTCTTTAACTGGACCTCTCCTGGCCTGATGGACAATGTGGAGGTAGCGGGAAAGAATCTAGGTTTAGGAAAAGGAGACCACAGTGAAGAACTGAATGAGAATGTTCAGAAAAATAAGGGATGGGAAATCATGGAGTGGAGACTTTGGGTGCAGAGCCTAAAAGTTCACTCACAAGCAAAATTATTATTTGGATTTGACATGCTATAGGGGTGATATACTACATACAGGCTTGAGAATAGGGGAGTTACATAATCTGAATATCACTTAGGGAATATATTTGTTGACGTGGGCAAGCACACTTGGTGGTGATGGAGCTCAGGGCAGGCCGCCCCAAAAGGTGCCACTCTGGCATGAAGATTATTTTAAGCTGAAAACAACCAAGCCCCAAAAATCTCAGGAAGAACTTTTGAGCTTCCCCCTAACTGCCTAAAAGAATTTAAGGTAGGAGGCCTGTCCAGGAAGAAGTTATCACCAGAGATAACTATAGTAAAGTATTAAGTATGGTAGAAAGAGAGGAACCTAGCAAAGCCCATTTGATCAAAGTCCTCTCTGTGTCCCATTGCCTTTGGATGACCCAGAAAACATTTGTTTACCAAACGTTAATTCTTTATCTTCCTGTGAATTACCTTACTTCCCCTTGAAGCCTCAGACCCCTACCTCCTTCTCCTTAATCCAGAATATATATATCTCACCTTGCCTTGACGTCTTTGCGATTCTTGATATTTATGTGAATTCCCCGTGCACATGTAATAAATTTGATTTTCCCCATTACTCTGCCTTATGTCATTTTAATTGCCAGCCAAAAGAACTAAGAGGGGAAAGAAGGGACATTTCCCCTCCCCCAACAGTGGCATTAAGGAGGCAAGTAGTCATCCACCTGGTTGCAATTTGATTTTGGGCATAGAGAAGAAGAGACACATCTGAGACCTTTAAATTTTAGGAGCTCCTTAGAATTTTGAGGGCTATTTCTTGAGATCTTTGCAGATTTTCAAATTCATGAATACCACTCTAGCATATAATATGGGGATATGCTATGGGGATAAAATGTAGTGAAGTATGACTGAAAATTTTAAGGGAACGCTTTGTGTCTTTAACAGTCCTATAAATACAGTCTAAAATAATTCATAAAGCTCTTAAAGTCTACCAGTATTTTAAACCACCATGCTCTTAGATCGCTTCACTTTCATCACCGTTACTTGGAAATTGGCATTCTCTGTACAACCTTTGGACAAGAAAGCTACTTTGCCCCGGCCTATTCATAAACATCGCTGTGTCATCCATTTCCAATAGAGAACAACAAAGCTGTGTTTAAAAAGCAGGCGCTTAAAGAAAAAGAAAATGATGTCTGTGGTAGCTGATCAGGTAGTCTCACTTACTAGCTAAGTAAATCACCTCCACACACCAGCTACAGAGAGGACACGGTCCAATTTCATGCCCCAGAACACTGAGAAATGACTATGTGTCATGAACCTTCAGAATCACTTGAGAATAATTAGAACTGAGTTTCAGACCTAGGAATGCTTAGTAAAGGTTGAGTATACATTAATCCTTTTGTCACTTAAGGTAAGACACTTGGCCCATGCCCTTACCTACCCAGTAATCATAATCACTCACTTGGGGCCCTTCTGCTTGTAAGGCTCAAATCATATGTCAAAAAGGGGCTGCATATGAGCATGCGAGTGTTGTCTCCTTTACTCAGCGCTGCTCTATTATATCTGTGAAAACTCTATGCCAGTGATTTTGCCTTCCAGGCAATATTCGGTAAGACTTTGGTTGTTACAACTTGGTGAGTTGTGTTACTGGTATCTAGTAGGTAGAAGGGAGGGATCCTGCTAAACATCCCACAATGCACACAACAGTCCCCTACAACATAGAATTATCCAGCCCAAGATGTCTGTAGTGTTAACGCTAAGAATCATGGGAATCATCTATGTCAAGGGAATCATCTATTCAGAGAAAGGAAACTTAATTTTTCCCACTAAAAGCTGTGTTTGTTTCCCAGTGTTTTGTTCCTCTTAAGTTCTCTCAGTCCTATGATTAGGAGAATCTACAGTCTCTAGAGTAAAGGATACAGACTTTATCTACAAACTCCTCTTGAGTAAGTCTCTGACCTTTGTGATTTACCCATCTATCCCATGTATGAAGATTGTTATGGACTGAATGTGTCCCCCCAAGATTCATATGTTGAAACCCTAATCCTAGTGTGATGGTATTAGGAAGTGGGGCCTTGGGAGGTAATTAGGTCATGAGAGTAGAACCCTCATCAGTTGCATCAGTGTTCTTATAAGAAGAAGCCAGAGAGCTAGCTCGCT
The DNA here is from genome assembly GCF_949987515.2 of Delphinus delphis. Classification (NCBI taxonomy): domain Eukaryota; kingdom Metazoa; phylum Chordata; class Mammalia; order Artiodactyla; family Delphinidae; genus Delphinus; species Delphinus delphis. Next base: position 28,827,177 of record NC_082704.1, on the reverse strand, counting down.
TCCTTTCAACCATGTTAGGATACGAGAAGTCAGCCTTCTGCCACCAGGAAAAGGGCTCTCTCCAAGGATTTGACCCCAGTGGCACCCTGATCTCGGACTTACGACCTCCAGAACTGTGAAAAATAAATGTTTATTGCCTAAACCACCCAGTTTATGGTATTTTGTTATAACAGCTTGAGCCAAGACAAATATTTTGCATCTGCTGTGCTAATTCTGAGTTACAGTGGAGAATGAGATAGACAGGCTTCCCTTATAGTCCCATATCATTTGCATTTTAGTGAGGCACACAGACAAGCAGATAATTACAATGCTGAATGGTAAGTGCTGTAATGGCAAATGCTGAGGTTCTCTGGGAGCTCGATATGGATTTGTTGAGACCAGGCATTTGGGGGCAACTCACCTTAGAAGTATAACTCTTCTCTTATAGCTTAGTGGATCAGGACCCTAGGGGGCCTTCCCAGGACAGACCGCCTCCCCCATGTCCTCTGCTTTAGCTCTTCTCTTAAGTACCTAGATAACAGTATCTGATGCACCTTTCCTGAGTTGTTTTGCTGATGCTAAAAGTCCCACCAAAGGGAAGAGGTTAACTACTTGATGACCATGAGCATGTAGCCCCCAGACCTACTGGAGCCGGAGGATTGATAATGTTAACTCTTGTGACACCACCATGTTACCTCACCATCAACCAACCAGAGAATTGTGCATGAGCTGATCACTTGCCCTGCAAGTCCCCTCCTCTCCTTGCCTTTAAAAATGCTTTCCTGAAACCCACTGGGGAGTTTGGGTGTTTTGAGCATTAGCTGCCCTGAACTCCTTGCTTGGCGCCCTGTGATAAACCCTATATTTTCCTTCACCACAACCTGGTGTCAGTAGATTGGCTTTACAGTGTGTGCGTGGGTGAGCAGACCCAAGTTTTGGTTCGGTAGCAATAGTTCCTTGAACTTGTTGTTTTCCCTTTCACTGGGTATTTAACTGGGCTAACTGACAGCATGCTCACCCTGGTTCTTGATTCAGCCCTGCCTTGCAGGCAGATGGATGAAGGAATGGAGGAAGATGGTGTGGAGTGGAATGTGGGGCCGCCTTTCTGGAGGAGGTGACATCTAAGCAGAAACAGCAGGACAAGAAGAAATTAACCACGTGAAAATAGGGGAAGGAGGAGAAGGATATTCTAGGCTGAAAGGAAAGCACATGTGAAAGCCTGGACTCTCTGAGGAGCTGAATTGGCCCTTTGTAGCCTAAGCTATTTGAATTTGTATTGGTGGATGGGGAGAATAGAAGATTCAAGGGCGAGGCTTATGAGGATCACACTGGTCTCATCTCCAATCCTGAAATCATTTTCCTTTTCTTTATTCTTCCATATGTTACAAAAATAACCCTCGTTTATTGTTAAATTTTTCAAAGTATATAAAATGAGAGATGAAAATCCCCATCAACACCTGTCAACATCCCTTACCAAGGGTAGCCAACATAATTATAAATATCCTGCTGGCCTTACCTTCACTTTTTTTTTTTTTTTTGGCGGTACGCGGGCCTCTCACTGCTGTGGCCTCTTCTGTTGCGGAGCACAGGCTCCGGACGCGCAGGCTCAGTGGCCATGGCTCATGGGCCCAGCCGCTCCGCGGCATGTGGGATCTTCCTGGACCGGGGCACGCACCCATGTCCCCTGCATCGGCAGGCAGACTCTCAACCACTGCGCCACCAGGGAAGTCCTATCTTCACTTCTTTTGAATGCCTTTACATTCACATGCTATTTACAGTCTTTAGGGTTTTAAAGGATAAAATGTATCATTTTATGTATCATCAGCATAAAATGTATAGATACAGATAAAAACCTCTTCCCCTTTTCATTTTCGCAATATTTTCTGGAAGTTTTTAAATATCAGCACATATGGATCTACCTTATTCTTTTTTTTTTTTTTTCTGTTGTGGTCTCTCCCGTTGTGGAGCACAGGCTCCGGACACGCAGGCTCAGCAGCCATGGCTCATGGGCCCAGCCGCTCCGCGGCATGTGGGATCTTCCTGGACCGGGGCATGAACCCGTGTCCCCTACAACAGCAGGCAGACTCTCAACCAGTGCACCACCAGGGAAGCCCCTACCTTATTCTTTTAATATCAGCTTAATATTCCATTAATTACTTCACCGAAGTTCCCCCAGTTCCTTTTCTTCAAAGTGGGCAGGGCAGTGGACTGCCCACTGAGGATGCAGTGGGTTGTAGGATGATAGGGAAAATAATGAGAACTCCTTAGCTGAGGATTACATACAGACCATCTACACCTGAAACCTCCTCCCCTAAACCACCATCTTTGGCCCAAAGCATTTTTCCTTTCCAATTTTTGCATAAGCCCTTTAGGCTGCAAGTTTTTGTCTGCCCTGACCCTCAAGAATGTCTTTCATGTTTACCTTAATGTGATTTCATTTGGATAAATGTACCCAAGGAGGGGAAAGGCAGCGAGCTCCCAGTGGGATTTGCCCCAGAACCTGCCCACTCACTTTGCCAGCTATGCTTCAGAGGAAACACAATTGGTTGCTTTTAGATGTAATTTAAATGGTAATTCAGGCTTTTAGAAATAAGGCGAGGAAAGGAATTTGGGAAATTCTCAAAATGCAGTTAACAGGAAGCAGAGAATGGAGGCACCTTGCTGGGCAAGCCCACAGTAAAATAACATATGTTTGAAAAGCCCTAGGCACAGAGGGATTTATTTGAATTGTTAACTATATTATGTTTTTTTAATTCCTGTGTTTGCATGTTTTATTGGTATATGTTTACAGGATCCAGAGAACAGGCAGTCCGAATTACCGTTTAAAAAATTATCTGCAACACCATCTTTTACTTTACAATTTTTATAAAAGGTGGAATCATCTTCATCCCTCCAGATGATCACAAAGCAGATGATATGGATATCAGCTTTTGTTTTCAGCCCCAAATGGGCTAGACTAAGGCAGGTGTGATCATTGGAGAGGTAGATGGTTCAGAGTACGCTGGGAAGCTCTGGGAGTTGACAGAGGAGAGACAAGACATGAAGAGCAGAGCTAAGGCCATTGCTGAGAGAGCATAGGAGAAGGAGAAAGGGAAGTGGATCAAGCAAGCAGGAGCTAGAGCAGAATACAGGGCAAAAACTGAGAGAGGGCTCAATCAAACTGCTCAGGGACAGGAATACAGAAGCCAAAGGACCATTCAAATAGACTGCCAGTGTTACCAAACCAAACTTGGGTCCACTCGCTCAAGCGCAGTAAAGCCAATCTACTGACACCAGATTGTGCTGAAGGAAAGTTGCAGCATTTACTGTAAGGTGCCAAAAAGGAGTCCAGGGCAGCTAATACTCAAAAATCCCAAACTTCTTGATGGATTTCAGGGAAGTTTTTAAGGGCAGGGTGAGGGAGGGGAGTCTCAGAGTGTGTGATCGACCCATGCACAATTTTGATTGGTTGATGGTGAGGTAACAGGGGAGTGTCACAGGGATTAACATTATCAGTCCTTAGGCTCCATTAGGTCTGGGGGCTGAGTACATGCTCATGGTCATCAAGTAGTTAATGCCTTCCATTTGGTGGGAGTTTTCGTGTCTGCAAAGCAACTCAGGAAATGTGCATCAGATACTGTTATCTAGGTACTTCAGGGAGGAGCTAAAGACTGTGACTGCCATATGGCTGATCTACTGTTTAAATTCTTACCAGTTCTCCTGGCCCAGTTGTTATTTTTGTCACTACACGTTCACATCCTTTCAATTATTAATTCTTGAGCCGGGCTTTCGTGACCCAGGGAAGGTCTGGGAGACTACAGCTTTTATACAAACAGGCAGAGGACGTGGAGAGAGGGGCCTGCCCCAGGAAAGCACCATAAGATCCGTTTCAGTTACTCCAGTGGACCAGGTTGAGTGCCCAGGGAACAGGATTGGCAAGAAAGGGCCACAAGTGAGAAGTTACATTACTGAAATGAGTTGCACCCAAATTGCTTGATTTAGGTTTGAAGAACTCTGAGAATCCTACCAAAGTGAGGTGGGAAGAGTATAATTTTAGTGGCATAGATTAAAGGATACTGGATGAAGCATAGCAATGGGTGGTCAATTCTCAGATATAAAACTTTGGTCCATATTCTTCTAAGTCTCTTAGGTATTTAGCCCTTATGTGGAATTGGGAATCCAGGGCAATCTGTACTTCATATTCTTCTGAGCCATTTACTGCTTCAAAGGGGAGTATTTATAGTCATGATAAGAGAACAGTCAGTTTTAGTTGGAGTGAGCAGAGAGAGCACTGTAAGACTAAGGAGCCTTAACAGTAGTGGAGAGCTCTGTGAAAATGCCCTCCAGTTTCTTGAAGAGATGGGTTGATGTGGAAACAGGTGCCCATCTTTGTCAGGCATCTCTTTTATAAAGGCTCCTCACTAGGGTGCCATGTGTTTGCTTATGCTTTGTTATTGACTTCTTCCCACTAAACTTGGTGGGCAGATCAGAGTTTACTTAGGACAGTGGTTACTAAATTTTATTTCATTCATTCTTTTTTGTTTTTTTAAATTAAGGTAATGTTGATTTATAACATTATATAAGTTTAATGTGTAGAACATTATATTTCTATTTCTGTATACACTACAGCGTGCTTACCACCAAAAGTTTAGTTTCCATTCAGTTGATCCACCCTTTACCCATTTTGCTATCCCACCTCTACCCCCTCTCCCCCTCTGGTAACCACCACTCTGTTCTCTGTATCTATGTGTTTGTTTTTGTTTGGTTTGGTTTGGTCTTTTATTGGGAGTTTTTGTTTGTTTTTTTATATTCCACATGTGAATGAAATCATATGGTATTTGTCTTTCTCCGTCTGACTTATTTCACTTAACATAATATCCTCAGGGTCAATCCATATTGTCTCAAATGGCAAGATTTCCTCTTTTAATGGCTGAGTAGTATTCTAAATTTTATTTTTAACAGTAGGTTTATTTTTATCAAATGAAATCTTACAGGGTGCTGTAATATGTAAACATATGTTAGAATATTTTAAGTTCAAATTTATACCATTTACTTAGGGTATAATCAGTATGTGAACAAAGTTTTGATAAATACAAACCTTTGAAATAGGGGGTTCTGGGTGACAGTTGTATTCTTATGTTCAGCTTCAGAATCTAATTTATTTTTTCTATAAGGTTTTGATTGCACAGTGTAGAGACATTCCCAATTCACACAGATAAATTGCAAATAGAAACAGTATTTTGGATAGCTCAACATGCAGTCTCAGGGTACTCCTGAATTAAGTGGAAATGTTAGGAGTAGCTCTCAGTCAAGATCTGCCCCTAAAACTAATTTACATGGTAGCACAAATTAACACTGTAGTGGTTTCCAATATATTACAATTTGCTATTTATTCCATTTGAGTGTGTTGTCATTTTACTATATATATATATATATATATTTTTTTTTTTTCTTCCGGTATGCGGGCCTCTCACTGTTGTGGCCTCTCCCGTTGCGGAGCACAGGCTCCGGATGCGCAGGCTCAGCGGCCATGGCTCTCGGGCCTAGCCTCTCCAAGGCATGTGGGATCTTCCCGGACCGGGGCACAAACCCGTGTCCCCTGCATCGGCAGGCGGACTCTCAACCACTGCGCCACCAGGGAAGCCCTCATTTTACTATATTTTGAAAGATATTTAAAAATATAATTATTGTAATTCAAACTGAATGCTTTCAGAAACACAATAACCTCTTTGAGGAATCTTCAAGGTCTTTGAATCATAGTGGTAAAACCCTTGACCTAGGGAGGTGTCTGCTCTGGGAACAGCATTATGAGAGGTGAATCAGGGAATTGAATCCGAGGAAAATTGTAACTTGTAAGAAAACCATGTTCTGAATCAAGTCAGATGATCATGTAAAGAAATTCTGACTTACAAGAGGCATATTCAGTTATTGCATGGATCATGCAACAATGGAAGCAATAGCTTCCTGACTCTCAGTGTTTGGGACTCAGTGGAGGTAGGGTGATCAGCAAAGTAGATAGACCCTTGCCTGGAGCACACAAGATAGACTGCTACTGAAGTCTTTTTGCTTCCTTTCTTTTCTCTTTATATATTCAGTTCCTACTACAATACTTGGACATAGTAGATTTTCAATAAATATTAATTGAATGAGTGACAAGGGCTATGAATGGTAGCCTGGCTCAGGACTTCACAGAGGCAAGATAGTCTCTGGAAGTATACAGTTGACCCTTGAACAACGTGGGGATTAAGGGTGCCAACCTTCTCCCTCAAGTCGAAAATCCACATGTAACTGGACTTTCCAAAAACTTAACTACTAATGGTTTACTGTTGACCAGAACCTTACCAATGACATAAGCAGTCCATTAATACATATTTTGCATGTTATATATATTCTATACTGTATTCTTATAACAAAGTAAGGTAGAGAAAAGAAAGTGTTATTAATAAAATTGTAAGGAAGAGAAAATACATTTATATACTGTAGTGTATTTATCTATACACTGTAAGTTTATGTTATCTGTTTACAAGATGAATCGTCAGTACCTACATCAATATTGTCTTATATGATACAAAACACTGTAGACATTATATGTATTACTAACACTAGACATCAAAAAATGAAAAGAAATTAATGTGAAAAATGTGAAAAAGAAATTCATATTTATTTACAGGTAAAATGATACATGCATTGATAATGAAGAAGCAGCAATATGAATGTGTCTGGGGCTCATTATTAAGTCAAATAAGGGTTACCTGAACACAAATACTGCGATACCACAACAGTCAATCTGATAACAAGATGGTTACTAAGTGACCAATGGCAGGACACACTCGACAAAGGGATGATTCAAGTCCTGGGTGGGATGAAAGGGAGGGCAGAAGATTTCATCAAGCTACTCAGAACAGCTCACAATTTAAAACTTATGAATTGTTTATTTTTAAGATTTTCCACTTAATATTTTCAGGCTGCAGTTGACCACAGGTAACTGAAATGGCAGAAAGTGAAACCACTGACTACTGTGTAATCTTTTCCCTTCCTTATGTGCACCCTGATTTTGCTATCTCACACACCTGCTCAACATGTACTCCTCAGTGACTTTGAGCTCATCCCTCTGCAACAGCTCGTGTGATGCCTTTCTTTGTATTAATCCCTTTCTTCATCCCCCTCTATTTCCCCTGATGCATCCAAAAGTGGAATATAGTCAGGCTAAATTATAACAATTGGTCACATTTATTTAGAATGTACTGTGTGCCAAGCACCGAACTAAGTCCTTCACGTGCTTTACCTCAAGCCTCACAAAAGCCCTATAAGGTCAATACTGTATTTTCCTCCATTTTACAATGACGAAAAATGAAGTCAGTCAAGGAATAATTAACTTGCCCAAGGTCATACAACTTGTTAGTGTGAAAGTAAGATCTGATTCCAAACCCTGGCCTCTTGGGATGAGTATACCTCTTATCCAAGAAGTATAAGTATAGTACTTATCCCAGTATAAGTATACTTCTTAAACTCTTCCCTTACAAAACAGCTTGTTGGAAAGAAGCGTATTATTAGCAAATAAGTCATTGTTTGGAATTCTGGCTGGAGCCCAGCTTATACACAGGCCTACGGAACAAAGAGCAGGCCATGGCTTTTTAGATCTCTGCTGCTGCTCCCAGAGGCAAACACTGATACAATTCCTTGTGTTCTTTTACCAGATTTGGGGTTCAAGGGTGTTTTTTCCCTATTTTACTAATGGTGAACATAAGTGGCACTGAGAGGGCAAGAAGGCTGTCTCAGATGAACAAATCGAAGGTGTGGCAGGTGCAGGAACAGAGTCTGTGAGCTGTCAATCCTGGCTACCTACATTCCCAGGCTATGCCTAAATAAGAGACATAGGGAATTTCCGAACCTGTCTCAGAATTCCATATTATTCTAAAAAATATCTTCAATGAGCCCTCTTCCTTTCCTTCCAATGCCACTCCCCTAAATTCTTCCTCAGCAAAAATTGTGGAACCACAGCCTTTTCATTCCTAACCTCCATGGAACTTTGAGGTGAGTTCCATTCTCTTCTCCAAGTGGTTTATCTCCTGTCTGCCTCTATCTCTTCTCCCCTAGTCTGGACTGTTCTAGGCTAATGCTTAGTGAGCACCTTAAGGTGCTTCTCCCTTCCCCAGACACAAATATAAGAATCACCAGGTTTGGGGTCTGTGTATTTGGAATTTAATATTGCTAGGTGAACGTGGTACCTGCTCAGGGCCCTTAGAGGTTGTGGGGTTATGTCCCTTGCAGCAGCCTAGAGAAGTTCAGTGTCAGGACTATGGGTGATAATAAAACAATATAGAGACAGGCTAAGAGCTATGACTGGGAAAACAAAGAGTATACTAAATTCAAGGTGAGCAACTGAGTAGGTTAGTTAGTTTCGGTCCCCCCCCCCCCACAGTGGAAGTTATTCATTATATGAGAATGACAATAAAATAAAATGACAATGAGAAAAATATATGAATAGGAAAAAGTTAACAAACAGCAGCTGCCTCTAGTTGAGCACTGCCTGAGCACAGAGGAGAGAGGGGACATTCTATTCCACATCCTTTACTTTGAGTTTTGTACCATGTGTATGTATTGCCTTTTCAGAAATACATATAAAAGTATTGCTGAAAATAAAATAAAATAAGCTATGTTTTATATTTAACCATGTGAAGTAAAGATTCTTGTTTGCATGTGGGGGGAAAGGAAATTTCCCCTTTCCCCTCTTAGTTCTTTTACTTGCAATTAAAATGACATAAGGCAGATTAACAAGAGAAAATCAAATTTATTATGTGTGCACTGGGAATTCACATAAGTTTGAAGAATTCCAAAGATGCCACAGCAAGGTGAGGTATAGGTATATTCTGGATTAAGGAGAAAGAGGTAGGGGTCTGAGTCTTCAAGGGGAAGTAAGGTAATTTACAAGAAGGTAAAAAGAGTTAATGTTTGGCAATAAACAGATGTTTTCTGGGTCATCCAAAGGCAATGGGACACAGAGAGGACTTGGATCAAATGAGCTTTGCTAGGTTCTTCCCTGTCTCCACATTTAATACTTTACTATAGTTACCTATGGTGATATCTTCTTCCTGGACAGGCCTCCTACCTTAAATTCTTTCAGACAGTAAGTGGGAAGTTCTAAAGGTTCTCCCTTTGTCTTTTGGGGTTCAGTTGTTTTCAGCTCAAAATAATCTTCATGCCAGAGTGGCATATCTTGGGGCCGCCTGCCCTGAGCTCCATCACATGTACAGTAGTCTTATCCAAACCGCCTGAGGAGGTGGAATTCAAAGTACATTTGCTTCCTTTCCTGGATTGTCTAATGCTGTCTCCCCCCAGACTTAAGAAATACTATTATTTACAGAACTGTGACATATCCTCTTTGTACAAGAAGAAACAATAATTAACATCAATTGAATACTTACTATGTGCCAGGAACATAGTATTAAGGTGTGTTAATTTGTACAATCCACATGTAGACTCCGTGGGGTAGGTGCTATTATTATCATCTCTACTTTTCATTTAGGGGAGCTGAGGCACAAAAAGAGTCAGGAGCTTGCCAGGCTCACATGGTCAATAAGTGGTAAAGGTGGGATTTGAATTAAAGCAGTCTTACTCCAGAGCCCACCTCTTTCCTTACTCTGCTACACTGCATCTCAGACACATGGTCACTCAAATGCCATGTAATAGAGGGAGAGTAAAACTAGGGCATCTATTACTATGTCTGTCTTACTATAAGCCACTCTAAATTTCTTATGGGGGAGTTCAAGATGCAGATAACACAAAAATAATTCTAGGGACCCAGGTAGTGACTGAGACATCTGCAAGGAGTTGCCATTGAAGGGGTAATGCTGTAGCAACCCAAACAGATCTCTGTTAATTGTTGCTCCAACATTTCCTAGAGTGCTTCTGATGCCTTAAAAAAATCACTCATGTGATTATTGAAGGATTATTTAATCCTCACAACTACCCAATTATGTAGGTGTTACTTTTGTCTGCCACCTCTCAGAAGGAGGAACTGAAGTCCTAAGAGGACAACCATGTTGTCCAAGGTCACAGAGCTGGTAAGTGGCAGAGCAGCCTGGATTTAAACTCATGCAGTTTTGTTTTTAAAGCCCACATGTTTAAATTTTTCAAATGATGTAGGAAATCTGGAGTCTAAAAGCTCATGCAGGGGAGTTCCCTGGTGGTCTAGTGGTTAGGATTCCAGGCTTCCACTGCCATGGCCCAGGTTCAGTCCTTGGTCAGGGAACTGAGATCCTGTAAGCCACAGGGCGCAGCCAAAAAAAATTGTTTCAAATAAAAAAATAAAAGCTCATGTAAATCAAAGTTCAGAGCAATGAGTCACCAATCTGGGGGAAACAAAAACCTGCAGGACCAACTTATTGAAAAGCAAAGCCAGCAGTTGATCAAAAGGGCAAGCTCAGAAGAGCCTCAAGCAAAGAAGGAGCAGGACAGGGCAAAGGAGACTGGAAAACAACCTAAAGCACTAGCACAAAGGATATTTGAATTTCGTGTGAATACCTGTCCCAGCCAGGAAACTTCATGTATGTTTCTATTAGTGCAAGGGCCAGTCCAAAGGCTTATCTAACCTAGAGCTGTAGAAAGAAATAGGTTAAGTAGGAATGTCTGGATGGAGTGGTCATGGCATATTCAGATAAACAGTTGCTAGAGACTATTTTAAAAAATGATAAAATTATGGACTATTAAGGGTCAGGAAAAAATACTAGACTCCTCCCCACCAGGTTTATCCTTAAGTCCTTTTGATAACATTCCTATCAAGAGGTCACCTAGCTTCTGCTCAAACACAACCTCCTGGGGCAGCCTGTTTGATTTTCAGGCAACTTTCACAGTTCTAAACTTACTCTTTATGTTGACCTAAAATCTGCCTCCCTGTACTTCTCCTTTTGGCCAGAGACACAAATAAGTCAAGGCCCCAAACACATGACAACAGACTTTTGGGCACATTTTGGAAAGGTACTGAGAGAGGATAAATTGTGCTATAGCCTAACGTGACTGGAAAAGTAAGCATATTGTCGAACCCAAGTTCATAACTAAAATGTTGGAGTTTAGAGCAGAGGAAGGTTTATTGTAAGGGTCAAGCAAGGAGAATGGGTGGCTCATGCTGAAAAGACCTAAACTCCCTGATGGGTTTCAGAGAAGAGTTTTTATAGGCAAAATTTGGTGGGGAGGGCTACAGGATGTGTGACTTTCCTCTGATTGGTTGGTGGTGAGGTAACAGGATGGTGTTCCAGGAATCTCAGTCATCAGTCTTCTGGTTCCAACCAGTCTGGGGTCCATGTGCTTGTGCTCACCCTGAAGTGACCATCCTCCACCTGGGCGGTGGCCTTAGTTACTATACAAGAACTCAGAGATGTGTACCAGATTGTTATATATAGCCTTTGAGGAGGAATTAGGACTCTGCTTTATAGCTGTGCCATTGTTTCTTTCTGCATTCCCTCACTCTCCTAATTAGTAACTTTTTGAAACTGCCCTTTGGAACTCAGGGAAGGTCTAGGAGGCTGAAAAGCCTTTTTCTTACAAACAAGAAATGGGGAACATGGAAAGGATTTTATGTCCTGGAGGGCCTCACAGGTTCCTGCTCAGTTTCAATCCCCCCTTTTCTTTGATTCCCCTCAATCTTGAGGGGAACAGGTATTGGACAAGAAAGGAATACCATTTTGGATAGAGAAGTTAATCATAAACTCGGCAGAGGGGCTCGGTTTTAGGGGGACTCAGTTTCAAGCACAGGTTGACTTTTCTCATGGAAAGGCTGGTTTCTTTGACCATGGAAAGTTGAGTTTCTTAAGACATGATTTCTCTAAGAGGGGATTTTATTTTGGACTTGCTGTTGTCTGAGCTCATTCTTATGGATCTTCCAAAATACCCTCAGAGCAGTTCGTTCCCATGGTAAACTCAAGTTATAGTTTGACTTTGTTTACTTATTTCTGGCCCACAGGTCTTGGCCCCATTCAGTGAAGAGTATGAGGAAGGAATTTCTGTTCCAAATAAAGTCAAAGCTCAGCAACTCACTCTCTCTCTCTCTCTCTCTCTCTCTCTCTCTCTCTCTCTCTCTCACACACACACACACACACACACACACACACACACTGCAATTGTTACATGTAACCCCAAGTAAATGCTATCTTTGTGGCTAACCTGATCATTTAGGATAAACATTCAATATTTAAGGGATGCTGCAGAAGTGTAATAGGCACAGAGAGAACAGGCTGTCTTATTTTGTTGATGACTTTAATGGCTAAATTAGTAAGATAAGATAGAGACAGGTTAAGGGGATGCAAAAAGTTATGCATTTTTTGTCTCATGAGAGAAAGAGAAATTAAGAGAGGGAGGGAGGGAGAGAGAGAGAGAGTTTGTACCAGACAGAAAGAGGAATGTGCCATACAGGATAGTCTGGAAAGATCATCCAAGATATACAGCTTCTTGGCCTCTGTGATGAGAAAGAAAGGAAAAATGGAAACAATGGCAACTATAGATGAAAAGTGGAGTTCGTGAATCAAAATTAAGAAGGATTTATGAACCACATAAAGAGAGAAATTCCATACTGGGTACTTGTGAATTTTTCCAACCAGAGTCTTGAAAATTAAGAAAAGATGTATTAAGAAGTTGTGGCAGTGTAAATATAAGAATTAAAGAAAGAAATGATGGGGTTTAAATTGGAACTCAAAGAAGCAGAAACAATTATTTTAACAGAAGTTTGGAATAGCGTTTCATGAGGTTCCTTTTCTTCCCCTTGGGTGTGTGCGTAGTCAGGGGCTCTGACTTGGCAGAGATCTAAATCCCAAATGGCACTGGGACAGCCTTTGTAATGTGGTTCCAGGGAATAGCAGGGGTGGGGTGCAGAGCAGGACAAACCTGGGTTTAGGCAAAAAAAAAGAGGGAGTACAGAAGACTGGACAAAACTGTCAGGGAGGAAGAATTTTTCCTCTACAATTTTAGGTTCCTCTGGCTGGTCTAAGAATTAAACTGACATGAAACAGATTAAGAGGAGAAAATCAAACAAGAGTTTAATAACATATATACATGGGAGAGACCCAGGAAAACTGAGAAATTTATGAAAAAGGCTGAAGCCCTCACCTTAGATACCATCTTCAGCTAAAGACAAAAGAGGATGTTTGGGGTAAGGGTTTGGGGCTTCAAAGGGGAGGAAAGCAATTCATATGGAGATGAAAAAGCAAATGTTTGGTAAACAGATGTTTTGCTGGCCTCACAGAGACAATGGGACAGAGAAGATTTTTAACAAGCAGACTTTGCTAGGTTCCTCCCTGACACACCTAGTTCATACTATAGTTATCCAAGGTGATAACCCTTCCTGGAACAAGTCCTCTATATTCTTTTAGGTAGTTAGTGTTACCGACCAAGCTTGGGTCCTGCATGCAGTAAAGCCAATCTACTGACACCAGGTTGTGTGAAGAAATGTGCAGCATTTATTGTAAGGTGCCAGACAAGGAGTCCAAGGACAAAACACGGAAACTCCCCAATGGGTTTCAGGAAAGCATTTTTATAGGTCAGGTGAGGGAGGGAAGTCACAGGGTATATGATTAGCTAGTGCACAATTCTCTGATTGGTTGATGGTGAGGTAACAGGGCGGTGTCATGGGGTTAACTTTGTCATTCCTTAGGTGCCGAAAGGTCTGTGCTCATGATCATCAAGTAGCTAACTTCTTCCATTTGGTGGGAGTTTTAGCATCTGCAAAACAACTCAGGAAACGTGCATCAGATACTATTATCTAGGTACTTCAGAGAGTTGCTAAAGCAGAGGACATAGGAGAGGGGTCTGTTCCTGGAAAGCCCCTTAGGGTCCTGCTCAGTTACATTAGGGGAAGGGTCAAAGGTTCTTCCTGAGTCTTTGGGGCCTTAAGAATAATCAACCTAAATTAATTCTCATGTTTAAGAGATAAAATTAGGGGTGGCAGATATTGCTTCCCTACGAAACAAACAGGGAGGAGCCTTCCAGATAAGCCAGAAACTCTATCGGATCTTAGAAGAGCTCTTTTTCAGTTCCGCTGTTGTCAAAGCCAGATTTGTAAAGTGCAAAGAAGGGCCATGAGGCAGTTTTAGAAAAGAAGTAGACACCCGGGGTGCTGGGGAAGTAGAATAAAACACACACACACACACACACACACACACACACACACACGCGCGCGCGCGCGCGCTATCCTGAATGCCATTATTCTGGAATAGCCTATAACCCAAGCCCAACGGCAATTTAGGCCAATGATGCAGTCCTACAAGCAGCTCAATTGTGTGAGCTGGGTACTGAAAACTTTTCCATAGCTCTGACCCACAGAAGGTGAACCCAGGGTTCACCAGCAGGCCACATTTTTGTGAGTAGTTCTTTAGGGGGGCAGATATTCTAGGGTTTTTTCCCGGTCAGAGAGAAAGAAAAGTTACACTGAGTGACCAAAGCAAAAGGAGCCAGGCAGAGTCTCTCTTCTCCTCTGCCTGCTGTTGTCAGGCACACCCTCAAAAAGTCTTGAGTGGATATTGTGGGGAACAGGAAACAAACTTCTTTGACCCCATGGTTTTGCTGAAGGTAATGAAAAGAATGAGTGGATCCTTTCTATTTCCAGTAGCAACAATTGGATGATGGGAATGGAAACTCTACTGCCTGTAAAATATAGGATGGGAGAACAAAATGTCTAGGAAGCTAAGCCTTTATTAATCACTAGTTGATCTCCCTACACTGAGGAACTCTTTCTAGATTTTAAGATCTGATTATTTAATCCCTTCATAGCGCCACATTGTTTATAATTTATCCCAGATAAGCAGTGCATTTTCTTGCCAATGCTTAAAATGCAAAGATATTTAACCCTGAACAAATGAAAAGTAACATAAAGAAAATGAGCTTATTCATTAGGATGCTCTCGGCTCTAGATGAATAAAGAACATTTTCTTTTCACCTAAATTTTAAGAGATAGAGTGCCCTGGATCAACATCATAATGACATTTATCCTGTTATCCAACACCTCTAAGAGGTTGAAGGGATTTATAAATATAGTTGTCTTCACGTTTCAGACACATCTTTCACTCTTTTTGACAGTTATTAAATACATTAATTTTCTGGTGGTAATTTCAATGTAATAACCATATAAAAATGTAAGTCTTATTTTCCCATCAGAAAAGAAGAAACTGGGAAGTATCTTCAGAGCCATAAAGTAGAGTATGAAAGACCCTTAAGCTGCCATTCACGGAGTGGGGTGGAATTTTGTGTGTCAGAATTGAATTAGAAAAATATAATGTGGTTACAGTGAAAGGGATTTTTCTATGTAGTACTTCCCTAACCTGGTTAGAGAGAGATAGTAGCCTTATCAGAAGTATTAGTAAGCAAGAAACACAGAGACATGAGACACGGTCTTGAATTTTTAGTTAACTCTACCAAAATAAACCCATACATAAGGTAAGGAAAAAGCATTATTGAAGCAGATAGCTTAAAAATCAAATAACTTGGGAGTAAACATTGGCTTGGTACAACACTCTGTGAAGGACCTGAGTTTATTTCCCGGAGGTGAGGCTAGTTGGCTCAGCTCTGTTCCCGGGCTCTAGGATGTACCTCCTAACCTTAGCTAGATCTTTGGCTAATGTACACTGTTGGCCCCAACGGAGCTAGACCAAAGATCAGGTAAATGGCCTAAATATACATAACGATAGAAAAACCATGCAAAGGGCATTCCTTCTCCCTAAATGAAGAATAACACATTATTTGTAATGAAAATGCCACTTTTATTCAGAAACATTTATTTTAGGATATATATGGTTCTTAACATTCATCATTGTTAAAAGCCCCAAATGAGCCCCAGAGAATAGTCGGAAGCAAGCATGACAGAGCATATTTGAAGGTTGGCTGGTAGTATTATCCCCATCATTGCTTTTGAGGCAAAACCGGCTGATTTCTTGTTCATTATAAAGACCTTCCTTTCAGACACACCATGACTATTTCACATCCTGCTTTGACAGCTCATTTCATTTTGCTTCATTACTTTTCTTTCTTTTTATTTAATTTTTAATGTTACCAAGGTAATATATGTATATAGTTTAAAAATAAAGTTTAACTTGAAAAAAGCAGTCCCTTTATTCATATTTCTCCACTTCCCAGGCCCACTTGAAACTTTCAACAATTTCTTCTAGTATTTCCTTCCATATTTCTAAGGGATATGCTTATGTTGCAATTTTTTGACTTATCAACTTTGTAAAACTGGATTGTCTATTAACTTCTTATAATGGCACATGAAAACTTTAAGCTCTCTGCTTTCCTCTCACAGATTTACTTCTATTATTATTTAAAATATCAGTAAATAATATTCACTGTTGACCTAAGTGTTCTACCACGATTCCATTTCTTTTCTCATACAATTTTTTGTCACTATTTTCTTTTTTGTTTGTTTTCATTTGCCTTGTTTTCTGTTTACCTAACATTAACTTTTCCCCCAAATGTCCGTCCAGAATTGTCAAATGCCCATCAATATTTTTTACAAGCGCTCAAATACTTAGAAAAAATTGCAAAAACTCTACCAGTTCCATTTTTCCCTATAAGCCTCTTTTTCACTGTCCTTTATCCTCCTGTTTCAATCTAGAATGGCTGCTTCTGCACTGCAGGCCTGGGACACAGTTCTTCTCTTATAACCTGCTTTCATCATTCTGTGTTGGATCACCTACTTCCTATATCCTATTATCTTTTTCAGTTTACTCCCTCACTTTGATAAAGCATATGCAACCTGAGAAAAGATACATGAAAAGTAAAGTTTTGAGTTCTTGTAACCTGTCTTATCTTAACGGTTTTGCTCAAGTTGGAGACTTGCTTGGCAATTCTTGGCTATATAAGAGTGATACATTATGAAAGTGATATCAAAAACTCAGCCTCTGTGCACCAGTGCCAAATTGAATCTCAGAGACAGAGCTTTGGGTGAAGTAGAAAAGAATAACTTTATTGCTTTGCCAGGCAAAGTGGGACACAATGGACTCATGCCCCCCAAAATTGTGTGTCCCAACTTGGGGGGATTTGGTGAGGAGTTTTATAGCAATGATTCAAGAGCAGGGTTGCTGATAAGGATCAGAGGGTGTACAGGGCCTGCATTCCTTTAATCTGGCCTCAGGTAGTATCTTGATGAGCTCCTGTGGTTCCCAAGGTTATCAAACTGTGACCTTCTCTCTGGAATGAAGAATGCTTCATCGAGTAGTTAACATCTTCCATTTGTTGGGATTTTTAGTTATGCAGAAGAGCTCAAAGATATTGTTATGTATATCCCTTGAGGAGGAACCAGGACCCTGTCCCAAGGCTGCACTATTGTTTCTTGACTGCACCTCCCTTGTCTCTGCATCCCCTCCCTTCCCTGATTAGCAACTGTTTGAATCTGCCCTTTGAAACTCAGGGAAGGTCATGGAGGCTGAAGCCTAAGCAAGAAATGGGGGACACAGAAAGCCTTCCATATCCAGGAACCCCACAGAGTCCTGCTCGGTTTCAAAAGTGATTAGAGTCTCTATGTGTATGTGTGACCAGGCAGAAGCTGGCCTCTTCATAGGGACACTCCAAATGTCAGAGTTCTTTTTCTCTAAGGACCTTAGTTTCTCTAAGAATAGTTAGCCACTTCATTATCTTGAGCAAAGCAGTAGTAGTATATACCTGGCTGTGTCTAAGAATAGGGTACAGGAAAAGAGTGAGGGTCCCACTGCCCTTTTTGTTACTGAACCAAACCTTGGGTCCACTTGCCCACACGAGGTAAAGACCATCTACTGACACTGGGTTGTGGTGAAGGAAAGTTCAGTGTTTATTGCAGGGTGCCAAGCAAGGAGTCACGACAGCTAGTGCTCAAAACCCCTGACATCCTCAATGGGTTTTAGCAAAGCATTTTAAAGGGCAAGGCAGGATAGGGGAGTCACCGTGAAACAGGAGGGAAGTGGGCAGGGCACAGCCTTTGAAAGAATGACATAGCCCGAGGACATGATATAAACGGGTTAGAACCAAATGGGTCCAAGATGGTGGACAAGTCAACTTGCACTAGACCTTGAACCTCAGTATAAGCTCACTGTAACACATCAGCAAGCTAAATGACACACCCACAGGCGCCATGACAGTTCTAAGGTGAACATAGGATCAAAAAGTGGGCAGTGGCCCAATTCCTGGAAATCCCCACCCTTTCCCCAAAAAGCTGGAATACTCCTCCCACTCATTAGCCTATGAAATTACCCACCACTATAAAAACTGACAACCCCATACCCTGGTGCCTTTCTCACCTTCTGAGATGGCCCACACTCTGTCTGTGGAGTGTGTTTCTCTCTAAATAAATACACTTCTTACCTATCACTTTGTCTCTCACTGAATTCTTTCTGCGATAAGTCATCAAGAACCTGAGCTTCATTAAGTCCTGAAACCAGGTGTGTGATCTCAGATGGAAGACTGTGGGTTTTGGCCGGGTTAGAGTCCCGGCTGCATGGGTTCAAGTCCCAGTCTGTGTTTTGGCCAGGTTTGAGTCCCAGCCTCGTGGTTTCAAGTCCCAATCTGCGTTTTGGCTGGGATCGAGTCCCTGCACATGGGTTCAAGTCCCAATCTGAGGTGCACGGTTTCAACAGTGTATGTGTTCAGCTCATGCACAATTCTCTGGTTGGTTGATGGTCAAGCAAAGTAAAAATACAATAAACTGTTGCAAATATTTCCTGGTTCTTGCCAGACTCCAAAGGGGATGTATTAATTTCTTCCATTTGGTGGGGGTTTTAGCATCTGTAAAACAGCTCAGGAAACGTACATCAGATACTGTTACCTAGGTACTTCAGAGAGGAGCTACAGCAGAGGATATGGGGGAGGGGTCTGTCCCAGCAAGGCCCCATAGGGTCCTGCTTGGTTACACTTCTCAGCTCCATGATTTATCCTTGAACTACACTATCATCCTTGAGTTTGGAGACTCCCCAGTTCAATTTTTCCAGAGACTAAGCTTCTTATCTCCTATTGGAGAAGTAGAGGTAGTCACCACCTGCATGGATCTGAAGAGGGGACCTGGTGAGTCCAAACACTCTGTATATTATCTTTCAACCAATCATTCTGTGCCACTTCCCTACCTTCTATGGCACTGACCCTCAGGTTCTGCTGGGATACAGGGGTCACTTCTCATTACTCTTTCCCCTCTGCAGGCACTTAAGTTATACATTTTTTTATTCTGCAGAATTCATTTACACTTTTCCTTCCACTTTTTGTTTTCTGAAAATCTGTTGAAATCTTTTGTCTACTCTCGTCTCCTCTCCTATTTTCTTAGTCCCTGTCAGTGAATACTTTTCATTATTCCTATCCTTGACATTTTTTAAAAAAATTATTTGGTTTCGCCAGGTCTTAACTGCAGCAGGCAGGCTCCTTAATTGTGGCTTGTGGGCTCCTTAGTTGCAGCCTGCCAGCTATTTAGTTGCATCATGCAGCCTCCTTAGTTGTGGCAAGCAAACTGTTAGTTGTGCCATGCATGTGGGATCTAGTTCCCTGATCAGGGACTGAACCCAGACCCCCTGCACTGGGAGCATGGAGTCTTAACCACTGTGCCACCAGGGAAGTTCCTTGACATTTTGATAAAATTTTGGGAGGAAAACAAGATAAATTCATGTTGTCAGTTTGCCATATTTAACTAGAAGTTTGTTTACCCATTAGTTTTCTATAAGCAAGGTGGTTTGTGCATTCTTCTCTGTTTACCTGTGATTACAGGTGATTTAGTGTAGCTGTAACTGAAAGGAAAAGAAAACTAAATTAAAGTAGCCTGTATATGAAGATTGTTTTGACTTCAACTCAGCAATACTTCTTAGGGTCCTATAGAAAGTGTAACCAAGCAGGACCCTATAGGGAGTTGCTGAGATAGACCCCTTGACCCCATGTCCTCTGCCTACCTCTTGTTTGTAGAAAAGCTATAGTTTTCCGGGCCTCCCATGAGTCACAAAAACCTGGCTCACGAATTAATGATTGAAAGGATGTGAACATGTAGTGACAAAAATAGTAGTTGGACCAGGAAAACTGGTAACAACTTAAACAGTAAATCAGCCATATGGCAGCTGCAGAATCTTTAATTCCTCCTTGAAGTACATAGATAACAGTATCTGATGTACATTCTGAGTTGCTTTACAAATACTAAAACTCCCACCAAATGGAAGAAGCTAACTACATGATGACCATGAGTACTTAGCCCCCAGACCTACTGGAGCCTGAGGATTGATCATTTTAACCCCTGTGACACCTCCCTGTTACCTCACCATCAGCCAATCAGATAATTGTGCATGAGCTGATCACACACCCTGCTACTTCCCTGCCTCACCTGGCCTTTAAAAACTCTTCCCTGAAACCCATTGAGGAGTTTGGGTTTTTTGAGCATTAGCTGCCCCAGAATCCTTGTCTGTCACCTTGCAATAAATGCTGCACTTTCCTTCACAACAGCCCGGTGTCAATAGATTGGCTTTACTGTGCATAGGTGAGTGGACCCAAGTTTGATTCGGTAACAAAAGTAATTTTATTTTTCTATACTTTAGGGAACACCATCAATCTTGGGACTATTACTAATTAATGAAAATATCAGTGTACCCTTCATCAGTTGTCTCTCAAACACCTATCCTAAGCACTGTAGTGAGAGAATTACAAGGAGATAGTAAGTTGAAATCTCATAAAGGCAGTTCAGGTATTTGTGTGGGAATTTTTTCAGCTAACCTTTACTTATTATGTAAATCCAAACATCAGATAATCATATATATAGCTTCAAATTACACTAAAATATTGTATGCAATTCTGAGACCTATTAATATCTCAGTCATTTATTCAAAACTATCCCTGCCAGCAAGAAATTATATAGACTCCATTTTTTTCTACTTATTTAGTCTGAGAAAGGTCTATGGCAGGAGATTGGGCTTCTTAAAAAAAAAAAAAAGAAGTGAAAGAGAAGCTAAACTGCATAATTCCTTGTTCAAGAATTTATTACATTGTTAAATGTTTTAAAGCAGTGTAAAAAAAAAAAAAAAGAAGAAAGAAGCTTTGGTAGGCAGAATAATGCCTCCCACAAAGATGTCCATGTCCTAATTCCTGGAGCCTGTGAATATGTCCATGTCCTAACTCCTGAAGCCTGTGAATATGTTATAATACTTAGAAAAGGCCAATTAAGATTGCAGATGGAATTAAGGTTGCTAATCAGCTGACTTTGAAATGGGGAGATTATCCTGAATTATCCAGGTGGGCCCAATGTAATCACAAGGGTACTTATAAGTGGAGGAGGGAGGAAGAAGACTATCAGACTGATGGAATGACAGTCTTGGCCACAGCCATTGCTGACTTTGAAGATGGAGGAAGGGGGCCAGGTACCAAGGAAAGCGGGCTATCTCTAGAAACTGAAAAAAGCAAGGAAATGGATTCTTCCCTGGAACCCCCAGAAAAGAATGCTGCCCTGCTGACACCTTAATTTTAATCCAATGAGACCTGTACCAGACTTCTGACTTCCAAAACTGTAAAATAATTAAGCCACTAAATATGTGGTAACTTGTTACAGCAACCATAGAAAACTAGTACATGAGCCATATGGTGAGACTACACTTCATTTATTCAGCATACTTATTGAACACTAACTAGTACAAATCACTGTACAGGTAATATGAAGGCTACAGAGATGAAACATAAGAGCCTTAATTTTTAGGAACTTATAGTCTAGTAGAGTGGATGAGATACTGCTTTGTTTCAGGTGTGCTACAGATTGGTAGGAAGACCCTCACAGCCTGCATGCACCTATGTTCACACACACACATGCACAGTTCTTGATTTATTTTCCCAAGGATATACAAATTTACCAGAAGTGAGGTGCCTATGAGAGCAGGAGCAAAACAGCATAATTCCTGTAACCCTTTGAGTCCCTAATGTGAGGCACACAGTAGCAGTAATACTGCTTGAATAAGGCAGAGTCCTTCTGGGTGCAAGAAATCTGATTTTGTGTTACACTGTACCCTTCTCTATGTGTGGCTTATATCACTGTTGAGGAAGAATTAAATAACCTTTGCACTTCTGTTGAAGTGGATATTAATAAACATCACTGTTCTCCTGCTTCTTCAGTTGAACTCAGTATCATGAGGCTACATGCCACCCGGGGTGAAAAAGCAGAGTCAGTGAGTACTAAGGTGCGCCTGAGAAGAATTTCTTCCTTGAGCTCTGCAGTGTTCCAGAAAGCCCCTTTCCCCATGGGTATTTATGTAAGTGAATCTGATCACTGTACATAGAAGTAGGAATTGATAAGAGGAATATGTATTTATACACAGAAGCACACACATAGACATGTATCTTTAGATATTTGTAAACAGATGTTGCTAAGGTGATTAATGTATTCTCTTAGGCAAACAGATTCAAGGCAGATTTTAGGATAAATCTGGGCTTCAAAGGGTCAGAGAGGAGAAATTAATCATGAAGAAAAGAAAATATCTTGCTGAGGAATAAAACAGTGACAGAAACAGCAAACGTTGCATCATGTTTATAATTTTTTTTCCTCCCGTCTTGGCTTGCAAGAAGGGATAGATACAGTGACAGGGAAAGGCTAGAGAACAATAAAGCCTTGGAAGATCTAGAATCAGGGAAATCAGGGTTAGATTAAATAGTGCTTAATGGCTGAGTTTAGTGTTGCGACCACAATCATGAAATTCAACAATGATCATTTTGGCACCTACTATAGGTTTTGTGAGAATACAGAGATGAGCAAGAACAAGTTCTTGGCATCAAGTAATTTTCAGTCTAGCATTTGGGTATAAATACTTATAACTCTAACTCAAGGCCAGATATAGGAGCTCTTAGCTAGAAGAACAGGACCATGGTAGTCAAAGAGGGAGAGAGATCAGACTGATGGGTGATGGGGGATGGGACGGAGGAAAAGAGAAAAGCCTCAATGAGGGAGGAGGTATTCAAATTGAGCTACAGAGATGGTTAGAAGTTCAACAAGAAAAATGGACTGGAAAAATGTGGACCATTGGGAAACAAGACTGAGTCTCTGCCCTCAGTGAGCTCAGAGTCTTTGGGGGACCATGATGGACAACTCACTTAATGTTACCGATTGAATTGGGCCCTGTTGCTCGCCTCTTACAAAATTAAACTCATAAACATTGGTAGAGGGGAAAAATTGTCTTTAATCAGAATGCGGGAAACCTGGGGAGATGGTGGACTCAGTGTCCCCAAAGAACCACCTCTGAAGATTCTGCTCGGCCATGAAAGTTTTAAAGGAAAGGGCGAAAGTAATCTCAGTTAATCACTGAGATAGGAGGGTCAGAGTCATGATCCCCCACTGAATGCAGGCTCTTCAACTCCTCGTGATCTTCCTCTAGATGTTATCTTGTTCACACAGTTTGGTCACACAGTTTGTTGGATTACTGAAGGGGAAGCTAGGAAAGAGATCTGGTCATCTGTTAATTACCTATTCTTCATTTCTACTTCTTTGATCTACAGAAAGAACTGACAAGTTTGGCAATGTATTGTGTGATTAAAAGATTTGAAAGCTGTGCTCAGGCTGGAGATGAGTAGAGCAGCGGTCCCCAACCTTTTTGGCACCAGGGACCAGTTTCGTGGAAGACAAGTTTTCTATGGACCAGGGAGGTAGGGGGTGTTCAGGAGGTAATGCGAGTGATGGGGAGCGATGGGGAGCGGCAGATGAAGCTTTCCTCGCTCGCCGCTCACCTCCTGCTGTGCAGCCAGGTTCCTAACAGGCTGTGGATCGGTATGGGTCCTCGGCCCAGGGATTGGGGACTCCTGGAGTAGAGCATGGGGGAGGCTGGTTAACAATTGGTTACAATATAGCTTTGCTAAAGTGACAAGGAAAAGGGCTTCCTGCTGAGGGTGGTTTCCTGCAAAGAGCTGCTTACATCAACCTTTGGAAGCCTCACTTTCCTCATCTTTGAAAATGGAGCTTGGAATGGCTTTCCTACATGGAACTGTGGTAAGACTCAAATTACTGTATGTGAAAGAACAGTTAAAAAGTATGAAGGGGGGCTTCTGTGGTGGCGCAGCGGTTGAGAGTCCGCCTGCCGATGCAGGGGACGCGGGTTCGTGCCCCGGTCTGGGAAGATCCCACGTGCTGCAGAGCGGCTGGGCCCGTGAGCCATGGCCGCTGAGCCTGCGCGTCCGGAGCCTGTGCTCCGCAACGGGAGAGGCCACGGCAGTGAGAGGCCCATGTACCACAAAAAAAAAAAAAAAAAAAAAAAAGTATGAAGGGAAAGCAACCTAAATGTCCATTGATGGAGGAATGGATAAAGAAGATGTGGTACATATATACAATGGAATATTACTCGGCAATAAAAAAGAACGAAATAATGCCTTTGCAGTGACATGGATGGACGTAGAGATTGTCATACTGAGTGAAGTAAGTCAGACAGAGAAAGACTAATATATGATATCACTTATATGTGGAATCTAAAAATATGGTACAAATGAACCTATTTACAAAACAGAAATAGAGTCACAGATGTAGAAAACAAACTTATGGTTACCAAGGGGGCAAGGGGGCAGGGAGGGATAAATTGGAAGATTGAGATTGACATATACACACTACCATATGTAAATTAGATAACTAATAAGGACCTACTGTATAGCCCAGGGAACTCTACTCAATAATCTGTAATGACCTATGGGAAAAGAATCTAAAAAAGAGTGGACATACATATATGTATACCTGATTCACTTTGCTGTACACCTAAAACTAACACAACATTGTAAATCAACTATACTGCAATAAAAATTAATTTTTAAAAATAGCACAAAAGAAGTATGAAGGGCATTATAAATGTTCAGTGATATGATTGTGTGAATCTGGCTATCCTCTCCCCCTTCTTAGTCCTTCTGCATTGCATAGAGGAGTCTCCTGGGCCAGACTGAACCAGGGTAAGTGCCTGTCCTCTTAACTGCTGCAGTGATGAGTCAGATGAATGCCTTGACTCCAACACATTTGCTTGGCTCTCTGACATTCTCTGGCACTGTTTCTTGAATAAGCATGTTCCTACTTGATTGACCTATTGGGAAAGTGGATTCTTATCTGGGAGGCATCAGGCATCTGAACACCCGGCTGGAGCTCTTCTTGCTGGCGCCCTCTGAAGCACTGGTGTCTTGTCAGACTGCAACTTCTCCCCAAAGTCAACCTTGCTATGCTCTTCAGCTGAGGTCTTCCAAGTGGGAGGTGCAGCAGCAAATGGAAGGCTTTCAAAAATCTATCTGGGGGTAACTTTTACTGAAAATATTGCTATTAATGCACACGTATCCACCTAAGAGTAATGGAACAAAAGAAGAGGGAGTGGGCTTTTGAAATTGATGGCTAGGGTGAACACAATTTGTACTAAGTTTGCCTCTCAATTGGACTTGTGACAGCTTTCAGCTCGGTTTGAAACATCAGAGAAATTTGTCTTTTGTCCCTTGAAGGGGAAGTGGCTAAATTGATTTGGGTTATTTGTCTGGAAAACTGTCTCTCTGGATGCATGAAACAGCCTCTTTGATAAAGAGGACCCCTTGGTCATGGCTACCTTTTATAATTACAAAGTGCACCATGTTTATCAGCAATAGAGATGTATAGTTTCTCTGTGGAAAGGTTCTGGCTGAATTGCAGCTGTTTATCATTATTTCTGAATCAAAAGCTCTGAATGGGTTGTGACGACTGCCAGAC
Source organism: Delphinus delphis (assembly GCF_949987515.2). Classification (NCBI taxonomy): domain Eukaryota; kingdom Metazoa; phylum Chordata; class Mammalia; order Artiodactyla; family Delphinidae; genus Delphinus; species Delphinus delphis. The sequence continues at coordinate 28,801,577 of NC_082704.1, read as the reverse complement.
AGGTGTTATTTAAATAAATAAATAAACGAAACGTTGGGAGAATTCTGATTACATTTCTCAAACAAGTGGCATCTCAGGTAGTTAGAATAATCATCCTGAGCGCTAGTCTCTCCCCACCAGCCTGCACCTGTGGAAGTTGAGCGACAGCTCTGGGGTGGGTGGAGCGGTGGTGGTGGATCTACTTAAAGTATTGCTGCTCCAGGATTATATGGAAGATGAAAGGAGCACAAAAGTTGGATGGCCCCTGATATCTTGCCTATTTCCATCTGGTACCCAATGAGGAAACTGGAGGAAACTTGATGTGTCCCTTTATATGACTGAGAGTAGTATCTTAAGAAGCAATACATAGGCCATATAGAGAGAGCTTTTTTTGAAGATAGAAACATGGAATATAGCTTGGTTTTTCAATCTATAAGATGGATAAGGTAATGCTTTCTGTTTACCTCTCTAGGCCCTTTATGTGTGTTAGTTAACCAAGACAGTGCAATGCCTGCCTGTCACAGGGTAGGGACTTTATAAAGTTAAATATCACATCGCTATTGCTGATAAACGTGGTGTACTTATTTGAAAAATGAGTGGATACATGAACAGAGGGTAGTGGGAAGCTCCACTTGGGTGTGTCCCTTTGGGAGGAAACATGCTCCTGGGGAAACCTCTGAGTGTCTTAAATGGAAATAGGTGAGGAGTCCATAAGAGGGAGAAAGTTCTAGGCAACAATTACATGGCCTTCCCTGGTTCTGTCAGAGAAGAAACTACAAAGATTCCTCTTTTACTTCTCACAATTCCTTCATCCTCTTATTCCTGCAAATTTTTTGGCAATCGAGTATATGTACTGTCCTCTCCTATGTTAAGCATGGATCATCATGCTATTAGAGTGCTATTCCCATTATGAGGTTCTCTTTATTTATTAATAGTAATAATATTAGCATAGGTATAGTTTTATTGAATGCTTATTATATGTTAGGCACTTGGACAAGCATCTTTGCATGCCTTACCTCATTGCATACTTAATATCCTTTAACGCGTAGGTATACTGAGGCCCAGTGAGGTTAAATAACTTTTGTAAAATCATATGGCCAGAAGAATGTGAATACATTTCAGAAGAATATGAAGAAATACTAAATATTTTTAAATAGTGTATTGGAGGAAAGGAAAAATGCAAATGGACTTGTTTTGTCAGGCCAAATGAAGTCTGAGGAGTGAATTCCTAATCATCTTCAAGTTTATGAAGGAATATTGTCCTTGATTTCTTTAGGGAGAATAACAAGAAGAAATGGACTAATGTAGATGAAAAGACAGAAAGAAGGTACCATGTGCTGTGGTCAAACCTCTGGAATAAGTGACCCATGGATGATGGCCAATTCCACAGTTAGCCAGGGGGCTTGGTTGATTTGTTCAAATGCTCGCTCAGTAACCAGGGTCAAATGAGCTAACCTTTTGAAACACAAGGCTCAAGATATAGGTGCATGTTTCTGCCTCCAGATTTATTTTGCTTTCTGTCCATTGCTTTAGAGTGATCCATTTCATTAAACTATTTTCATGTTTTAAATGCATCAACTTGGTGACGTGACTTACATTTTTTTTAACATCTTTATTGGAGTATAATTGCTTTACAACGGTGTGTTAGTTTCTGCTTTATAACAAAGTGAATCAGCTATACATACATATATATATATATATCCCCGTATCGCCTCCCTCTTTCGTCTCCCTCCCTCCCACCCTCCCTATCCCACCCCTCTAGGTGGTCACAAAGCACCGAGCTGATCTCCCTGTGCTATGCGGCTGCTTCCCACTAGCTAGCTATTTTACAATTGGTAGTGTATATATGTCCATGCCACTCTCTCACTTTGTCCCAGCTTACCCTTCCCCCTCCCCATGTCCTCAAGTCCATTCTTCAGTAGGTCTGCTTCTTTATTCCTGTCCTGCCCCTAGGTTCTTCATGACCATTTTTGTTTGTTTGTTTGTTTTGTTTTTAGATTCCATATATATGTGTTAGCATACAGTATTTGTTTTCTCTTTCTGACTTACTTCACTCTATATGACAGACTCTAGGTCCATCCACCTCACTACAAATAACTCAATTTCGTTTCTTCTTATGGCTGAGTAATATTCCATTGTATATATGTGCCACATCTTCTTTATCCATTCATCTGTCAGTGGACACTTAGGTTGCTTCCATGTCCTGGCTATTGTAAATAGAGCTGTAATGAACATTGTGGTACATGACACTTTTTGAATTATGGTTTTCTCAGGGTATATGCCCAGTAGTGGGATTGCTGTGTCATATGGTAGCTCTATTTTTAGTTTTTTAAGGGACCTCCATACTGTTCTCCATACTGGCTGTATCAAATTACATTCCCACCAACAGTGCAAGAGGGTTCCCTTTTCTCCACACCCTCTCCAGCATTTATTGTTTCTAGATTTTTTGATGATGGCCATTCTGACCGGGGTGAGATGATATCTCATTGTAGTTTTGATTTGCATTTCTCTAATGATTAATGATGTTGAGCATTCTTTCATGTGTTTGTTGGCAATCTGTATATCTTCTTTGGAGAAATGTGACAACATTTTTATATGTGAAAAACTTTTTAAAAATTTTTAAATATTCTCATCTAAAATGCAAAATTCATATTGACCCCGAAATAGCAATTAATATCATTCCTGAGAACAATCTTTAAATCTCAGGGTTAAAAGTCTGGGCTACATATTCTTTGAGTACACACCTAAGATGATAGTTAGCCTTTGGAAAAAATAAGGTAGATAACTGCTAAAAATATGACTAGAAAGGCTAAAGCAGTTTGAACTGTAATCTTAGAATAGGATATATGTATATGGCAGGATCCAAAATCTCTTTAATATGTATGATTTGAGAATTGCATAGTGAAGTGGAATCCATAGCACCTTCCTCATGTACAGTGACCTATCAAACAAGCTCCAAGTTCAATTATTATTACCTTAATGTGCAAAGTTACTTATCGATCTTTCGTGAATTTCTCTCGTGCTTACAATTATAGTACCTAGGCACTTAATGAATCAGTTAACAGTGAAATCAATATACCATCCTAACCTTTCTACCTGCAACCAGAGATCACTTTGGGGCCATGTGTACATTAGTTCTCTAGAGTACTTAGAACAATGTGGGCATTTAATAAATGATGATTAATAACAATACAGGTAAGTCTATGCATTGAAGAGGATAGAATTATAACTTTGGATCAATTTTTTGAAATGCTTTCACTTGAAACAGACCTGAAATTGATCTAAGGGAACAGCAATGAACTGCAAATATGGATAATACATTTTTTTCTTTCAAGTGAAATATGAACAAAATGTGCATTTAACAATTATTACTGCCTTATTATGCTCATGGTGGCTAGGCCTGTTTGCTTTTTTTTTTTTTTTTTTTTTTTTTTTGCGGTACGCAGGCCTCTCACTGCTGTGGCCCCTCCCGTTGCGGAGCACAGGCTCCGGACGCGCAGCCTCAGCGGCCATGGCTCACGGGCCCAGCCGCTCCGCGGCATGTGGGATCCTCCCGGACTGGGGCATGAACCCGCGTCCCCTGCATCGGCAGGCGGACTCTCAACCACTTTGCCAGCAGGGAAGCCCCTGTTTGCTCTTTTTAATCTAGATACTTTCCTGAAGTCCCTACCTTTAGACTTGCAGCAGATGAAGTCTTACTAGTTTCCCCACCCAGTCTCTTTGAAGGATTTATGAGCACATGTATTAGCCTCAGGGATCTCCTTTATGGACTTGTTCTCACCTCTGGCGTTTGACAGGACAAACTTTCTACACCCCAGAATTCAAGTCTTCCCTACCTAAACTGGCTGACAAGTCCTGTCTCTTTGATTCCAAAGTGGGAATCTTGGAGTTCCTGGTTCTTGAACCTGACCTAAACAGATTTTGCTCTGACCACTGATTATTCCAGATGGGATCTTGTAGACTAGTACTTGTTATCTTATTGAGTTCACAAACTCCTTAAAAATCATGTGAAACTTATGGATGATTGCCCCAGAAAAATTTTTCATAACAATCCTAGTTTATTTATGGATCCCTAGATACTCATCTATGAGCCCCAGTTTAAGAATCACGGCTTTAAACTGTCACAGGCACTTTTTGGTACTCTGAAGCTAGACCCAAAGATTACAGGAAAGTGGTATATTCCAAAAGTATTTTCGGGAAAAGGTAATTTCCACTTTAAGCAAATTCGTATAATTTATCCCCTAGTTTGACATTGTCCAGAGACTCAAGTTGCATAGAAACTAGCATGAGGTAAAAATTTAATACCAAAACTGTAAGTGGAAAATAATATAGCAGTTTTGTTTATGTTGCTAAGATTAAGATCAGAGTATTTTCTTTTGGAATTGTGTGTCTTTTGGGTTGGCAGGAATATTAAAGTTCATCTTATCCAACAGCATTTCTGATGCTTGAATACCCTCTATGTTGATCAGTTTTCCTTTTGCTTCTGAGTTAGTGCTCACATTTTTAATGTCTGGGGAAGGAGCAATTTTTTAATCAGTTTTTAAAGCCATTAGTTTGAGAATTTAAATATATTTTCTCTTTACATAAGGAAAGTTTAGCCTATTGTGACCTCAGGTGTTTTTCTCAAAATTGTAGAGAATAAAGCAAATGGATTCATGCAGTAAAAGTATATGACATAATCCTTTTTTTTTTTTCCTGACCCGTTCTTATCTAGATTCTAACATTTGGCTTCTGCAGTTGTTGACATGACATTATTCTTTTTTTATGATGAGAGATGGTATCATTTTTTGAATGAGAAATAGAAGATCATTGTTGGACCAGATAAAGAAAAATTGAGTCACTTATTTACAAAATGCTTTTCTCTCTGTGACATTCACTACCTAAATTAATAGCATATTTTAGAAATCAGCCTTTTATACCATGGATATTCTAACTCAACAACTTGGATAGAAATGTAGTGAAGAGAACAAAGTATTTTTGAATGTCAGCTCCAGTAATTCTAGTTATCTTTTCCATGTGTTTTCATCAAACTTGTGGATTCCAAATGTCTTTATCCTTTCACAAATTCTTCCTCCCTCTTTTACTTTCATGTTGAAGTGTATAAAAACCCTAATTTTATGTATGAGAAAGGACTGAAAAATAATGAGACCAACTTCAACCACAACGTATATGCTAATGAACATTGACCTTCAAAGTAGACACCTTGGGAGCCTGAACAATTATCCCAGTTGTCATTGCTAAAATTAGTTTACAATTTTGTTTCAGAGCTGGTTCAAGAGCCACAGCTGTTCCACTGACCAGTGGGGCTAGATCTGTGGTTATCAACCTTATTTCACATTAGGAGCACCTATGAAGCTTTTAAAATATGGTGTCCAGGCCCACCTCTAGAGATTCCAGTTTAATTGGTATGGAATGTGGCTGGGCATGGGGTTTTTTGGACTTCTCCAGTTGGTTCTCATGTGCAGACAGGATTGACAACCATTGGGCTAAATGTTTTAAAGGTACCTAATAGCTTATCTGCTTCTTAAGAATGCTTTAAAACCAAATTTCACAGCTTAAAGACATTCAAAGTGAAGTAATAGAATAGCCTGTCAGGTAATTTACCATGGCACTCTAATTCGCCATGATTTCTCCAGTCCAATGGCTAATTCAGCACTTTGTCTTACAAGCACATTGCCCAGAAAGCCATTGAACTGTCTTTAACAAAGGAGATCTAAAAGGGAACCATATTCACAAGCAGGGCAATCTTATTAATTTGACTTTCAGTTGACTGGGTTTAGATTTATATTTAGTTTGTTGAAGAAGATTATTTTTGTTCTGTACTATTTTGAATAAATGGGTACTGAATTAATGTGTTTTTTACCATATAACAGCAATGAAGGAGTTTTTGTTTTCTTTTACAGCAGAGGGAGAGGAGCAGCCGAAAATACTCTTTTTATCCCATGGTCTTAGCTTATGTGGACTTGAGATTTTGTTCCAGCTTCATGATACTTGCTCTATTAATAATTTCTCCATAATGCTGACTTTTTATTGAATATGTCTTACAAAATGAGATACTATCTAACACTTCCAAAGTTCTGAATGATTTTACAGAAATACTTGATGTGGTAGAAACATTTTTAGCTCTCCCTCAAATTAATGAGGTTTGACTTTTACTACATAGATAAACATATTTATTTGATCAATATATTTGATGGAATTAGATTTAGGAGCAGAACTCATTCTCAAAACAAAAAATGAAAGCACAATAACTTACAGATAAAATGAATGATAAAAATGTAGTTATAGGAAGAACAGGGGGAAAAGTTGAAATTATGGCCTATGTGTTTTCCATGGGAAGAGAAACTTTTAAGTTACAAAGCAACAAATAAAACTCATCATTGTGGAAAAGCTCCGTATCTGTTGATGGTGAACTAAAGAGAGGCCTCAAGTCCACTGGTGAGGCTATGACATTTATGCTCTCGATAATGATGCGAACCTTGTTGTCTATTAATGCAAATTGGAATGTTAAAGGGGTGTTAATGAATTTCATCATAGCTGTTAAGAACTACCTATGAGGAACTGATACAATCCGATTGATAAGTAAGGTTGAGGGGGGAGGATCTGAAAGAAAATGCTGAAATACAGGCATCTGCCTATATCCCACAAAACCTAGGATTTCAAAAATTCCATATAAGTCCACTGTCCATGTAAAATTTTAGAAATGATACTCATATTCGATGAGGAACATTTCTTGTTTACTAGGGTGGTAAAGAACTTAAAAAAAAATTTAAATGTGTTCCATGCATGTACTTCATAGACCAATATTTTGTCCCCTTTCATTCTTTAAAAATATCATAATAACCACTGTTTATTGAGCATATGCTAGATGCCAGGCACACTGCTCTCTTAGATTGAAGTATAAAAGTGCCACCTTTGGCCATTGTTGATCTACATAAATAGAAATTGCATATAGTTCAACCTAACACATTATTTCAATTTATTTTTAGAACTACACTATGAGGTAGTTACTATTATCTTCATTTCATAGATGAGGAAGCTGAGGTTCAGAGAATTAATTTGAGTCTCCAGAACAAGATAATGGCAGAAGCATGATTCAAACCCAGAATGACCCAATTCCAAAGTAAGTTTCTAGTACAGCACTGTTTCTGGCATTTTCCAATTTATTTAAGTGGTGTAAGCATAAGACACACCTATGATAGAGGTTCAACTTTCAATTGTGGGAGAATGGGGCAGTATTGATGGATATAAGTTATTTTATATAGTTACACTAAACTGGAAGTTACAAATTAAGAAGGAGTGACAAAATATAAAAGTCTGAGTGCCAAAGAGAAATGTAAATTTTACACTAGCTGGCGTAGATCTAAATGTTATCTTCTGTGGTTGCTAAAAATTAGCAACTATATATACTTAGCCGTATGGGTGTGAAACCATCCTGTAATTTACTACGTGACTTTGAGCAATTAACTTTCCTCTCTGAGCTTCAGCTTACCCATACGTAAGATGAAGGGTTAGGCTTAACAGATCTTTAAGATAATTTCCACACGGACTATTCTGTGATTGCCAGGATTCTATGCATTCTAGCACTTAGATTCTTTCATGTAGTATTCACTCAATATGTCCTATGGAATAAATGGATTTGAAAAATCACCAAAGTAAAAGGCAGAAATTTTTGGTTTTAGTCTGTTAATTCAAACACGTATTTGAGCATCTATGTGTTTACCATCTTGCCACCTTGCCTAGGACTGGGTGTGTATGTGTGTGGGGGGGTAGCATTCAGAATCAGTGGGGAGGTAGCGTTCAGGATCAATGGGGAGATGATGAAGGGATACCGTCAGAGAAATGAAAAGATCAGGTATGCATATAAAAATATAAGAATATAGAATATAGGGGGATGGCATGGCCATGCCCTGAGATATTGAAGGAGAGATTGAGCTGAGGAGAAGAGCTCAGTTTTGGATATGGAAGGTTTATCTTACTGCATATAAGACATTCAAAGTGGAGATGTCCTATTGGACTTTTGGGACTAGAGAGCTCAGGAGGAGAAATTGGCTGGAGATCCATGCTTTAAGAGTATTTGTTTAGTAATAAATTAATTTCCCTTCATTCTTTGTTCTGTGTGAGGTTTAGCTATACATCAGGAGCCATTTATAGAAGACACACACAAGGCATATACTGAGAAGCAATATCAAGACAAGGGAGGGAAAGAAATTTCAAGGGAAGATGCTGAGAATCTAGTGAGGACTTTCCAAAGCCGTAATGTAGAAAGAAAGCTGAGATTGGAAGCTGGGGTACACAGTTATGAAATGGATCATAGGAATATGAATTGGGTTTCAGGAAAGTTCTGCAAGGTCTTCCAAATCCCTTCTACATCATTTAATGCAGTCTCTATTTAGCTGTCTACACATATATAGTAGCCTTTGCCACTTAAATGCACTGCTTAATCTCAGACATTACTATAGCAGCTGATATGAAGGGTACTTGGGGATTGAGAAGAAAAATGACAGACCAAATTTCAGAAAATCAAGTAACCGGTAGTGAGGGACATTGACGAGATGGTTTGCAGAAGGGGAGGAATCACTGCTAATTACAAGTAAACCTTTAGTGTTTCTTTCTGGATAATAGAATGAGAAGTGAGAGGACAGGAGGACAAAACACAATAAGCCCTTTTCTCTCTTTACTTTCCATCCTGTGTGTCATATGGCATCATTCAATTTCTGTTTAGGTCATTCTTTGTGGAAAGTTCATTGTCTCTGAAGTCCGTTAGTGAGGAGTGAGCTATAGATCTGATAATCAAACTAGAGATGTTACCGCAGTGGAAAGGCCATAAATGGAGAGCATGGAGGGGATGCACAATCTTTGCTTTAATTAGTATTCAACATTATGTTGACGGTAGACGATTTTTATCATGTCATGTATCATGGACAGACACTAGACAGCTGGAAGTATATCACTCAAATTGTTTCCCTTGAAGTATTTTATTTTGTTGTCTAGGGTTATTACTTTGGAGCATTTATTTAGAGAGTTCTTGCCTCTGCCCATTCTCACAGAAGGTGATAAGGGCATATCTATAAATTTAGACATGATTTGGAAGTTCTGACTTTTCTATTAGACTGATTGTTACCCCTGGAAATGTGTCAAGATCATGAAGTCAATGAATCCCAGACACCAAGTGTTGTTATTCCTAATTTATAGAACACGAATAAAAACAGTGCATGGCAAGGTGATGCTTTATAGAAGATTTAATTTTCAGAGACAGTGTCAGGATAGCCTGAGCCACATATGAGCTTTAATAGAGCACAGAACAGAGAACTAAGTAAATATCTTGTCTCTGCCAATATTCTGAGAAAAATCAGGATTTTACACTCTGCCAGAGTGAAAACTGTGTGGTACCTGCACTGTCATAGCCATCATCTTTTCCGAGGCCTTGGCTGGAGAAAATGGAATTGTCCATGCAAAGGAATGAGGGCAGACACTAAGGAAAATCCACAGAGGCAGCACAGCACATTGAGTAGTCAGAGAAGAGAAAACAAAGTGAAAACTCCTGACAGACAAACTATTACAAATACCAGAGGGAGAGTAAAAATAATTAGATGATTTCATCTTAAAATACTGTGTCCTTTTAACCTCCATCTCTCCTATTTTTTTACCTGTGTTTCCTCTTACGGGAACAACTTGTCATTTCCTTTTACGTATTTAGTCATGCAAACCCAATAACCTTGAAATGTTCATGGGTTGCAGTTGTCACTATGATTAGGGGTATTATTTTTGTTATTTTTTTATTGTCTTTCCCAGATATTGAATAAACATGAAAACTACTTTAGAGATATGGAAATGGTTTGGCTAAAACAACATTCTGCCCTTCAGATGAGAGCCCTACAAGCTTATGATATTGTATGCACCCATTCATTCAGGCATTCTTTCATTCATATAGAATTATTTCTTGAGTTCTTCTATCTTCCAGGCTTTCTCTAGGTATCGAGAGATCAATGCTACATAAATCCTGCTCTCAAAGTGCTAACCATCTGTTCAGAATAATTTTGCTTCTAAGAGTCTATGTAAGTTCCAAAAAACAATCTCAATCTTTCATATTATTCCTCTTTCTATCACAGTTGCCTTTTCTTTTTGAAATGTGAGGCCATTAGAGTTCACCTTTTTTTAAAAAATTTTATTGAAGTATAGTTGATTTACAATGTTGTGTTTAATTAGACTTCACCTTGAAATTGCAAGTAATAGATATCAAATGAGCTACAAAACCAAATAGTAAACAATATCAATGTTTAGGGATTCATTCTGGGTTCTGGATTACCCCCTTCTATTTAAAAACAATAGTGAGGTTATGTCATAAAAAACCTTCACTATATCTCAGACTTGAAAACCCTCAGAGTCACATACTGTGCCTCTGTCCAACCCAATTATCAAGGCGGTTCTACTGTTCCACAATTAAGGATAAAGAACCACAAAATATTTACAAGCAGATTTCTTTATGAAAAAGTACCCTAACTACAGTCTGAAGTACAGTGGTACCCAGAGCTTGTCCTGAGGTTAATTCGATTTATAAAATATTGCCTCAATCATCATTCAGAGTCTGGAGTACTTTTACTAGAAACTGTATTCAGATGAGCTCAATGTTTGTGACTCTGGTAACCCTGAGTATTGCATCTGGCCAGAGAAACCTGAAGTCCTGTGAAGAGTTTTAGGATGGCTGGTAGTGAACAGGAAAGGTGGGTCCTTTTCTGCTCCTTCATACTGACAGACTTAATATAGTTAGTCTGCACATTCTCTCCATTAAAAATACCAACTTTCTGTGTATTTACCCACTTTTTTTTTTTCTCCTTTTCTTGGCAAATCTTGAACTTCATTGTCCATAAATTCGGTTGGGAGCTGACATCATTAGCTGTCATTTTGATTCTAAGCCAGGACAAGGGTGCACAGCAGGAAGATTCAGTGATCAGAAAATATCCTCTGTGGAAAACCACTTATCAATACATCTTTGTGGGGTTGATCCCCGTTAAGAGACTAACTGCTCATTGGTATTTCATTGACACTGCTTGGGTTAAGTCTTCCACCTCACTTTCACCTAAGCCCCTGTGGCTATTTTGATGCTGCATTAAGGAAGTAAATCAACCAATTTATCAACATGTTACACGGAGAATTGGAGCCAAGACTCTACAGCAAAAATTTGAATTTTATTCTTTTGTTTCTTTTTTTTTCTTTCTATGATAAAAAGAGACAAATAACTCTTCATTGGCTAAAGGGTTTTCATACCATGGTCCTTGCCAAATGATGTAAACCAGCAAGTTTTTACAAATCTCATCCATACCATGGCTCACCCAGTTATGCTTTTTAACGTGAAGCGGCCTTACTGGACAGTGTAACATTTAGTGATGTGCAACTGGTTTCCTCTTACCCTGTCAGCCTGAGAGACAAATCACCCATTCCAATGAGCAAACATCTTTTCCTCGATCAACCTTGCAGTGACCTTGGCATGACTCCTCTCCATTTGGAAGTAATGACACCCGAGTCCCATTAATCTTCTCAGTGATGTTGTCTGGCCTCATGTAATGGTTACCAACCCTTGAGTTGCTCTAAGGAAATGAAGCATTATGCAAATTTGCACTCATTCCACCGAGGTCAACCTTTTCAGTATTTCCACCAAAAGAATAATGCTTCATTCATGCTTACTCCAGCTTATGAATGGTGTCTCTTAGGAGCTGTGCGGCCCTTACTCGTTTGCTCTGTAGCCTGTATGACCTTCCTGTTTGCTCTGTAGCCTGTATGACCTTCCCTGAGAGGACTCCTTTGCAGTGTAATTAGGATGACAGACCCAGTGTTGTAAGTTGATGTCTCACATCAGCATATGTGTTTAGGGTACTGATGGGATTAAGGTTGAAGAAGAAAAAGAAAAAGAGGCTCCTAGCTCTCTGAAAGGCAAGCCTGCCCTCAGCCACAAGTGAGATAAGTAGTTTTCCTTTTACTTCACACTTCCAGAATGGCTAAATGATTGTAAACTGTTAAAGATGAGTGGAAACTTCATTTCCGGGAGGCTTTCGTATAGTTCTGTGATGCCAGGATGAGCAAAATTAATCTGTTCCAGAATGTTGTTTTTCAACCTTTTATAATTAGTCAAAAAAATATTATAAAGCTATGCCCAGCTTTAAGAACAATAGATATTTGACAAGTAATAAGTCATTATTTGCATTTCAAAAAGTCTTCACTTGACTAATTACAGAAAGTTTCTTGAACTCCATAGTGCATCTCTGCATTTATTTACAGATTATTAAATGTTTGACAGGCTGATGGACAGAAAAAGTGAAAATGCAAGTGTTAAAAACCAGTATTAATGGAAGAATAGAAAATATAACACATAAGAGAGTTATAAGGAAGTCAACAGAAGATTATACTCAATTTAAAAATACTGATTTATATACAACTTTAGAGAAACTCAACCCCTGTGTCATAGAGAACCCATATCCAGGTTAACTGCTTTTGCACTGCCGAAACCTATTGACAGATGCCAACTTGGAATAAAGATTAAACACTTTTAGGAATTGTACAGACCAACCTCATGGTATATATTTGGGTAGAAGAATAGATCCATTCTTAGATCCATTGCCTTATCTTCACAGTATTTTCTAAGGCAATAACTCAAATTTTGGCCACAGCCTCAGAATCACCTGGAGGCTTTGCTAAACCACAGCTTGCTATGCCCCACTCCCAGGGTTTGTTTCTTTCTTTTTTTTTCTTCCAATTTTATTGAGATATAATTGACATACAGCACTGTATAAGTTTAAAGTATACAGCACAAATGATGTGACTTACAAACATCATGAAATGATCACCACAATAAGTTTAGTGAACATCCATCATCTCATATTAATAGACAGAACATTAAAGAAATAGAAAAACGATTTTTTCCCTTGTGTTGAGGACTCAGGATTTATCACTCCCAGGGTTTCTGATTTAAAAGGTCTGTGGTGAGGCCTAAGAATTAACATTTCTACAAGTTCCCAGGTACAGCTGATGCTGTTCTAAGGCGGGGCTCCCCAGCCCCCAGGCCGCAGGCCAGTACTGGTCCGTGGCCTGTTAGGACCTGGGCTGCATAACAGGAGGTGAGCGGAGGGCGAGTGAGCAAAAAGCTTCATCTGCCGCTCCCCGTCGCTCCTCATCGCTCGCCTTACCACCTGAATCATTGCCCCCCTTCCCGGTCTGTGAAAAAATTGTCTTCCACGAAACCATTCCCTGGTGCCAAAAAAGGTTGGGGGCTGCTGTTCTAAGGTATTCAGGGAAAGTATTAAAATATACTTCTTTTATAAATGGGATAAATCAATATAAGTGGTGCATTGAACCATCAGAATTCAAGGCATATAATCTGAAAGCATCTTTATTTTGCTTCCCACTGTTACTTTAATATTTATTTGGTGCTGAGAGATCTTCTCTTTCTCATAGATGAAAACCTGAGCAGGTGTAGACTTGCAACACACTCTCGATTGGTCAATTTGTCCAATATTAAGGCTTCCAGGCCAATGCTTTGGCGCTGATAAGAGAATTACCTATATAGGAAAATGTTAAGTGGGCCCAGTCATCCATTCCAGGTAAAAACATAAATAACAGAAGCTTTGAAGGTTCTATGAAAAAACGAAAACAAAAACACAAGCAGACTGGCTGCAGAAATTTTCCGTTATGGAGTATATAACATAGACTTGATGGTGTCCTTTCTCTTCCTTCTGTCTTGTAGAAAGAAGGAAAATATCTCTGAAAGAAGAGAGATGGCATCAGAAACACTCTATAAACAAGGACAGTTACACAAATCATTTCTGGAGCTAAAGTACTTCTGCCTGGTGGCTGAGAGAAACTTTAAGGCCTTTTGTGGTCAAACTAATCAGGAATGTTAGAATGATATACTTTCCCTAGTCAGTGTTTCACCCTATGATAATAACCAAGGGATTGATGATGCGTAAGAGGTAGAGGGAAAGGTACCTGATCTGACCTAGAGTTAGCTGAAATTCATCTGGAGTTCAGGCAAAAAACAAGTCTCTATCTTCCAAAGTATTCCCCAGATATTAGGGAATAAAATCAATATATAGGAAAAATGACAATATAAACCCTGAAACTGGAAATCAAAATTTATGAAGGTAAGACAAAATGATTTAGAAATAAAAATCTCCAGATATTTTCAAGTAAAATAGTCAGAAATAAGAAGCTGGGGGAAGAACTAGGGAATGTAGTTTCATTGTCCTTGCCAACAAACAGACACACTTTGAACTAACTTTTGTTTCCCTGTAAGTCTATATTTTATGTCAATAAATGTTAAGCCCTACCATGTGCCAGGTGCTTTACCAATAATATCTTATTGAATAATAGAAACAGGTATGTACTAATCAAGGTAATATGAGCAATATACCAATATACCAATATAAATATATAAATAGTATATTAAAATATATTAAAATATACAAAAGTAATACAAGCAATGTCATAATCTTTTTGGCATGCTACAATTTTTTTTCACTCATATTTCAGCCTATTCAGATATTGGTGGGTGGCTTTCCATAGAGTTCTCCTCCAAGCAAGTGACTCAGGGACACAGGCTCTGTGTATTTCATCATTCCCCATGATATGAGGCTTCCTCAGAATTCTGTACTAGCTGCTCTGCATTCCATTAGTCAACAAGTCAAGGGAGAGAGCATGGAGGATCACATGGGCTGTTTCATGGCCAGGTCTGGATGTGGTATACATCATTTCTGTCCATATTATTGCAATGGCCAGAACCCAGTCAAATGCTACTACCTCATTTAAAGGGAGACTGGGGGGCTTCCCCGGTGGCGCAAGTGGTTGAGAATCCGCCTGCCAATGCAGGGGACACGGGTTCGATCCCTGGTCCGGGAAGATCCCACATGCCGCGAGCAACTAAGCTCGTGTGCCACAACTACTGAGCCTGTGCTCTAGAGCCCGTGAGCCACAACTACTGAGCCCGTGTGCCACAACTACTGAAGCCCACGTGCCTAGAGCCCGTGCTCCACAATGAGAGAAGCCACTGCAATGAGAGGCCCACGCACCACAACAAAGAGTAGCCCACGCTCGCCACAACTAGAGAAAGCCCGTGCACAGCAACGAAGACCCAACACAGACAAAAATAAATAAATAAAATAAATTTAAAAAAAAAAATAAAGGGAGACTGGGAAATATTCTTTCTGTATAGTCAGGTAAAGGAAATGGGATTGGTTAACCTCTACCTAGTCTCTGCCGCAGTATGAGATATTTTACACATAAGGAAATTGAGGCTTCATGGACTTCAGAGAGCTAGGAGTAGGTGTTGGATCCAAGATTTGAAGCCAAGTGTATATGATTTTTAAAAGACCTTTTTTTTTTTTTTTTTTTTTTTTTTTTTTGCTGCGCTGCACGGCTTCCAGGATCTTAGTTCCCCAACCAGGGATTGAATCTGCACTCTCGGCAGTGAAAGCATGGAGTCCTAACCACTGGACCGCCCTGGAATTCCCAAAAGTACATATTTTCCAACATTGCCTTATCAATCAACAACTGAAAAATATGCTCATAATGTTCTAGGTCTTCCTGGAAGTATATATGGCAGAGGGAGTGGAGTATAGCATATGATGATGAGGATAGGAAACAATTATTGATATGGGATTTATTGAAGCTTCTGTTACTAACCCTCTTGAATTGTGTAAAGAATAGACTAAGTTGGTGAAGGCGCAAGGAGATGAGATTCGTGGAAGGCTGTCCTCAATATTTATTGCTGCCTTAACCCACCTAGAAAACTGGTTACTGTCTGGAATAACAATTAGAGGATGTGTCTCTGGCTGCTTTGTTATACTTGCTATCTTCCTTTCAACAGTTGTTTGACAGTATTTTTTTTTTTTATTGCTTTTCATTCTTCCTCCTTTTATTGCACTGCCACTGGATGGATATACAGCAATACTTTAGCATATGCCAAAGCATCACTGCTGGATGCAAATCAAAGTTGCCAAAGGCAGCCAAAGTACCACAGGCAGATATATAGCTTAATGTCTACTACTCGGTACCATGCCATATGTTTTTTCCAAAAGTCAGGTATTTGTTGCCAGCTCTCTTGTATCTGGGCTAGCATCACAGAGATGGAGAGTTTAGGAATTTCCAGGCTATGAGAGCCACATGATCAAATTTATACCTTAGTCAAAGCAGGAAGGAGGCAGCATTTGTCCTCTGCCTTTCAGTTTCCTTTCCTTCATTCCTTTCCAGCACTGTTTTCTTCAACCAAAACCCCATCATTTCAGTTTCTACTGCTGTTATCCCTCCTAAGAGGGCCTCATAGTTACTTATACGTTAGTATAAATTAATTTAGTGCTTTTATACCTCCTGGAAGCATTCGTGTTTTAAAAGTTGGTCAGTCTTGTTTCTTATAGTTCTATGGGTCAGCAATTCTGAAACTACTTTATGTGTATGCTAGGGATGAACAAATAAGGAAATATACTGTAGATAACAAAATCCAGATTTCTCATTATTGGTAAAAGAAATTATAAATAAGCAAAGGGGGAATGCTAGAAGGAATTCTGTGGTGCTGTATTGGAAATTAGGTAGGTAGGTATGTAGGTAGGCAGATAGATAGATAGATACGTATATAAAATTTCCTAGGATAGATATGTATATAAAATTTCCTAGCTATCAGTATATAGACGGAGAGGGCCTTCTAAGAAGGATATCACAGTAGCAATAAGTATACCGAGCACACAGATCATGGTTTCTAAATACAACTCTCCAATAAAAGGGATCAGGGATCCTTGGAGAAATGTTTGATTCTAGAGCTACGTTAGGAAAAATACAAGATGATCTTGGTGCCAAGAATTTAGGTGTTCTTTTTTAAAAAATGATGGTTTTAGGTTAAAAGGACACAGTAGTCAACCCAAAAGAGTGTCCAGTAGCCAAAGTTGGACAATTTAAACAGAAAATAAATGATGATAGTATTATATCCAAAAAAATAAAATAAATATCAATGCATCCTTAATGATATAAATAAATGATTGGTCTGTATCCTGACTGTGGTGGGGTTACACAAATCTATACATACGATAAAATTTCATAGAACTACACACACACGAGAGAGAGAATATAAAAACTAGTGAAGCAACTATGCTCCAATAAAAATTAATAAAAAAATCTAGTGCAATCCAATAAATTTTATAGTTAACAGTATATTTTGTACCAATGTCAGTTTCCTGGTTTTGGTACTCTACTATGCTTATGTAAGATACTATCTTTGGAAGGAGGTTACATGGAAAGTCACTGTACTATTTTTGTAACTTCTTGTGAGTCTAAAATAATTTCAAATAAAAATTTTTATTAAAAAATAATTGAATAAATAAATAGAGGAGAAGGAACAAATCTCCCTTACAGAAGAATTTCAAATAATAAATATGCAAGTAATGATAGAAATCATTAGAATACTATAGTAATAATTGCTACAGGCAAAATTCACTGGTAAATATCCAAATTAGTAAGCAAAAGTTTAAGAAGAAACAAAGTATTCACATAGCCTCAAACTATCTCCCCATAAATATATATTCATTACAAAGAAAAAAGAATAGTAAATTCATAGTGACAGACACCATCTTAACCAAGTAATCAAGATTAACATTATGTACCTCTTGATATGATGCACTGAGAAGGGCACAATGCCTCCATGGTGTTCTTTCCAAAAACTCATAAATTCAGTCTAATCATTAGAAAACATCTAAACTGAGGGCTTGCCTGAGCAGCACTTTACAAAATACCTCACCAATATTCTTCAAAACGTCAGGGTCATAAAAGAAAAGACCAAGTAACTATCACAGACTATAGGATAATAAGGAGACATCATGACTAAATGTATTGTGAATTTTTTTGTTCTAGTTCTATGAAAAATGCCATTGGTAGTTTCATAGGGATTGCATTGAATCCATAGATTGCTTTGGGTAATATAGTCATTTTCACAATGTTGATTCTTCCAAGAACATGGTATATCTCTCCATCTGTTTGTATCATCTTTAATTTCTTTCATCAGTGTCTTATAGTTTTCTGCATACAGGTCTTTTGTCTCCTTAGGTAGGTTTATTCCTAGGTATTTTATTCTTTTTGTTGCCGTGGTAAATGGGAGTGTTTCCATAATTTCTCTTTCAGATTTTTCATCATTAGTGTATAGGAATGCAAGAGATTTCTGTGCATAAATTTTGTATCCTGCTACTTTACCAAATTCATTGATTAGCACTAGTAGTATTCTGGTAGCATCTTTAGGATTCTCTAGGTATAGTATCATATCATCTGCAAACAGTGACAGTTTTAGTTCTTCTTTTCTGATTTGGATTCCTTTTATTTCTTTTTTTCTCTGGTTGCTGTGGCTAGGACTTCCAAAACTATGTTGAATAATAGTGGTGAGAGTGGGCAACCTTGTCTTTTTCCTGATCTTAGTAGAAATGCTTTCAGTTTTTCACCACTGAAAACAATGTTGGCTGTGGGTTTGTCATATATGGGCTTTATTATGTTGAGATAAGTTCCCTTTATGCCTACTGTCTGGAGGGTTTTTATCATAAATCAGTGTTGAATTTTGTCAAAAGCTTTTTGTGCATCTATTGAGATGATCATATGGTTTTTATCCTTCAATTTGTTAATATGGGGTATCACATAGACTGATTTGCATATAGTGAAGAATCCTCGCATTCCTGGGATAAACCCCGCTTGATCATGGTGTATGACCCTTTTAATGTGCAGTTGGATTCTGTTTGCTAGCATTTTGTTGAGGATTTTTGCATCTATGTTCATCAGTGATATTGGCCTGTAGCTTTCTTTCTTTGTGACATCTTTGTCTGGTTTTGGTATCAAGGTGATGCTGACCTTGTAGAATGAGTTTTGGAGTGTTCTTCCCTCTGCTATATTTTGGAAGAGTTTGCGAAGGATAGGTGTTAACCCTTCTCTAAATGTTTGATAGAATTTGCCTGTGAATCCACCTGGTCCTGGGCTTTTGTTTGTTGGAAGAATTTTAATCACAGTTTCAATTTCAGTGCTTGTGATTGGGCTGTTTATATTTTTTATTTCTTACAGGTTCTGTTTCGGAAGGTTGTGCTTTTCTAAGAATTTGTCCACTTCTTCCAGGTTGTCCATTTTATTGGCATATAGCTGTTTGTAGTAATCTCTCATGATCCTTTATATTACTGCAGTGTCAGTTGTTACTTCTCATTTTTCATTTCTAATTCTGTTGATTTGGGTCTTCTCCCGTTTTTTCTTGATGAATCTGGTTAATGGTCTATGAATTTTGTTTATCTTCTCAAAGAACCAGCTTTTGGTTTTATTGATCTTTGCTATTGTTTCCTGCATTTCTTTTTCATTTATTTCTGATCTGATCTTTATGATTTCTTTCCTTCTGCGAACGTTAGTTTTTTTCAGTTCTTCTTTCTCTAATTGCTTTAGGTGTAAGGTTAGGTTGTTTATTTCAGATGTTTCTTGTTTCTTGAGGTAGGATTATATTGTTATAAACTTCCCTCTTAGAACTGCTTTTGCTACATCCCATAGGTTTTGGGTCGTCGTGTTTTCATTGTCATTTGTTTCTAGGTATTTTTTGATTTCCTCTTTGATTTCTTCAGTGGTCTCTTGGTTATTTACTAGCATATTGTTTAGCGTCCATGTGTTTGTATTTTTTAGTTTATTTCCTGTAATTGATATCTAGTCTCATAGCATTGTGGTCAGAAATTATACTTGATACGATTTCCATTTTCTTAAATTTACCAAGGCTTGATTTGTGACCCAAGATATGATCTATCCTGGAGAATGTTCCATGAGCAGTTGAGGAGAAAGTGTATTCTGTTTTCTTTGAATGGAATGTCCTATAAAAATAAACTCCATCTTGTTTAATGTGTCATTTAAAGCTTGTGTTTCCTTATTTATTTTCATTTTGGATGATCTGTCCATTGGTCAAAGTGGGCTGTTAAAGTCCCCTACGATGATTGTGTTTCTGTCGATTTCCCCTTTTATGGCTGCTAGTATTTGCCTTATGTATTGAGGTGCTCCTATGTTGGGTGCATAAATATTTACAATTGTTATATCTTCTTCTTGGATTGATCCCTTGATCATTATACAGTGTCCTTCTTTGTCTCTTGTAATAATCTTTATTTTAAAGTCTATTTTGTCTGATATGAGAATTGCTACTCCAGCTTTCTTTTGATTTCCATTTGCATGGAATATCTTTTTCCATCCCCTCACTTTCAGTCTGTGTGTGTCCCTAGTCTGAAGTGGGTCTCTTTTAGACAGCATATATATGGGTCTTGTGTTTGTATCCATTCAGCCAGTCTATATCTTTCGGATGGAGCCTTTAATCTATTTACATTTAAGGTAATTATCGATATGTATGTTCCTATTACCATTTTCTTAATTGTTTGGGGTTTGTTTTTGTAGGTCTTTTCCTTCTCTTGTGTTTCCTGCCTAGAGAAGTTCCTTTAGCATTTACTATAAAGCTGGTTTGGTGGTGCTGAATTCTTTTAGCTTTTGTTTGTCTGTAAAGGTTTTAATTTCTCCGTGGAATCTGAATGAGATCCTTGCTGGGTAGCATAATTTTGGTTGTAGGCTTTTCCCTTTCATCACTTTAAATATGTCCTGCCACTCCCTTCTTGCTTGCAGAGTTTCTGCTGAAAGCTCAGCTGTTAACCTTATGGGGATTCCCTTGTATGTTATTTGTTGCTTTTCCCTTGCTACTTTTAATATTTTGTATTTAATTTTTGATATTTTGATTAATATATGTCTTTGCATATTTTCCCTTGAATTTATCCTGTGTGGGACTCTCTGTGCTTCCTGGACTTGATTGACGATTTCCTTTCCCATATTTGGGAAGTTTTCAACTATAGTCTCTTCAAATATTTTCTCAGTCCCTTTCTTTCTCTCTTCTTTTTCTGAGACACCTATAATTCAAATGTTGGTGCATTTAACGTTGTTCCAGAGGTCTCTGAGACTCTCCTCAAGTCTTTTCATTTTTTTTTCTTTATTCTGCTCTGTGGTAGTTATTTCCACTATTTCATCTTCTAGGTCACTTATCCGTTCTTTTGCCTCAGTTATTCTGCTATTGATTCCTTCTAGAGAATTTTTGATTTCATTTATTGTGTTGTTCATCATTGTTTGTTTGCTGTTTAGTTCTTCTAGGTCCTTGTTAAACGTTTCTTGTATTTTCTCCATTCTATTTCCAAGATTTTGGATCATCTTTACTATCATTGCTCTGGATTCTTTTTCAGGTAGACTGCCTATTTCCTCTTCATTTGTTTGGTCTGGTGGGTTTTTACTTTGCTTTTTCATCTGCTGTGTATTTCTCTGTCTTCTCATTTTGCTTAACTTACTGTGTTTGGGGTCTCCTTTTTGCAGGCTTCAGGTTCATAGTTCCCATCATTTTTGGTGTCTGCCCCCAGTGGTTAAGGTTGGTTCAGTGGGCTGTGTAGGCTTCCTGGTGGAGGGGACTGGTGCTTGTTTTCCTGTGAATGAGACTGAATCTTGTCCTTCTGGTGGGCAGGACCACATCCGGTCGTGTGTTTTGAGGTGTATGTGAACTTAGTATGATTTTAGGCAGCCTCTCTGCTAATGGGTGGGGTTGTGTTCCTTTCTTGCTAGTTGTTTGGCATGGGGTGTCTAGCACTGGAGCTTGCTGGTCATTGAGTGGAGCTGGGTCTTAGCATTGAGATGGACATCTCTGGGAGAGCTCTCACTGATTGATATTACATGGGGCTGGGAGGTCTCTGGTGGTCCAGTGTCCTGAACTCAGCTGTCCCACCTCAGAGGCTCTGGCCTGACACTGGCCAGAGCACAAAGACCCTGTCAGCCATATGGCATTTTTGCAGTTCAACCAAGTCTCTTCTCTGGATCTGATTCCTTGCCAGGCTTATCTTGGGCAACCACAAGAGAAGATCTCCAAACCTGTTACCAAACCAGGTTGCTCTTG
The DNA here is from genome assembly GCF_949987515.2 of Delphinus delphis. Lineage (NCBI taxonomy): Eukaryota > Metazoa > Chordata > Mammalia > Artiodactyla > Delphinidae > Delphinus > Delphinus delphis. Next base: position 28,779,655 of record NC_082704.1, on the reverse strand, counting down.
CCGACATCCCACAAGCCAAAACACTGAGATGTAGAGGTTTACAGCAAAGAGAGGGTTTATTTTTAGTTTACTAAGACTCATATTTTATGTGACTTAGGACATTTGTAATTACCAGGTTCTGGATTCTTGGAAGCTTGGGTGTCATTAATTGCAGAAGTAGTCATTAATATTAACAATCTTTTTTTTTTATTTAAAAAAGAGCTGTGCTGCTATTATTTTTTTAATGTAACAGACTATGAATATGTTTTCAGTTATTTGATATACTCTATTTTGAGGAACATGAGATGATGATAGAGACACCAGGATGCCATTTACAGCTGTAATTTCTTTCAGTATTATCTGCTTTCAGAACTTGTTGACACACAAGAATGATATACGTATCAGGATCCCTTTTCAACAGTCAAACGATTTGAAGTCTATCCCTCCAGTATCTTTTTAAAAAAATTGCAACTCTTTGAGAAAATACGGGTGCACATATGGTTTTATAGAGTGCCTACAGTAACTCTGTGACCCCCAAGGGATCATCTGCTCACAGTTTAGAACCACTGCCATATTAGAGTTCATGTATGTTTCATCTACCACCTCTGGGTATGCTTCTTGTTTTTGTCAACAGAAGACTGTACAACCATTTAGTAGTCTGGGTCATGAATGGTTAGGCACAAGGAAAAATTAATAATAGCTAACACTGATTCAGTGCTTGTTATGTGCCAGATATTTTACATGTATTAACTCATTTAACCCTCACAACAATGCTATGAGGTAAGTTCTCTGAATAATAGCTTCACTTTTTTTCAGATAGGGGAACTGAGGCACAAAGAATTTAAGTAATCATCACATAGCTAGTAAGTGAGAAAAGTTGAGATTGGAACTGGCAGTCTGGCCCATCTCTTCATCGCTGTACAATACTACCTGTCAGCAGCATGCGTAGTCAGGCGCCAGATGATAAGCAAAAGACAAAGACATGTTCTAGCTGCATCTAAGCCACTTCAAATTCATTTTGAAGGGAGGCAATATATAAGGGTCCAGGAGCCCCAGGTAGTATCTGAAACATCTGCAAAGCAGTATTAGGAACTAAAGTTGAAGAAGAAATGCAGGACAGCATATAGGAGTCTGTGATTGTAGCAATCCAGTAAGGTTTTTAATTGTAGCAAATCCAAAGAGATTATTAATAATTGTTCAGTGTTGTTTCAACGTTTGCTGGAATGCTTCTGATGCCTTCAAAAATCAATTGCTGACTATATATGCCTGGCTTTTTACATACTTACTTAATACTCACAACTGCCCTAGGAGGCTGATACTATTTTGACCTATTTTACAGATGGCAAAACTGAGACTATAAAGAACTTACCCAAGATTATACAGCTAAGTAAGTTGCATAACTGGGTTTTCAGCCTAATTTTTTTAGACTTCAAAACCTATGTACTATCATATTATACTACTTTTTATGTCAAAACATTTCAGATCTCCCTCCTCAGTGCTTTTATATTTGAAAGGCCCTCACTAGTTTTTGACCAGGTTCACTCTCTTCCTAGTAGCCTCTTATGGAATACATTCTTGAAAAGATGGGGGAAATCCTAGAGGAATGTTAAGTCTCTAGAGACTTGGATAAGAAGGCCCCAGGCCTAACCATTGTCATTCCAAGGGAATAAGAAAGATCTGGTTCCCAGGAGCAGGAGCCCTTATACTTTCACCATCTGGTCTTTTATTGTGCCTGAGTAGATCATGTCCCCCAAATTATCCTGATTTTCTTTACTATCTCAATAACCGAAACCATATTCTGATCCTGTGCACATGTCTATTTTCAGCCTGTACTACCTTTATAAGCCATTATTTCCAAAAGCTTACTCCCTGTTGTGTGATAACAGTAATAGCTCGTTGATCTGGCAACACTGGGGGAAGGTCTATTCTTGATCTGCTGAAAACTAGCTCTTTCCTATCTCTGTTGATTTTAGTGAGGTTGACATTTGTTTTTGTTTTTCGAACTCCCAATTTTATAAAACTCTAATATCTGATTTTAAAGAAGTCAAATAAAGGTCCAGTAGTATTTTAAAATTCAGAGAACCTTCATATAGGGCCATTATTCTTCATCCTGATCTAACTATAATCAGGCTCTTAATCAAAAGGCTTGGCGTTTTTAAATGTCTATGCTCCATCTGCTCATAATGTGGGCAGTAAAATAGACTTTTGATGCTTGTTACTGTAGGTTGCCTTGTGCTCCAGTAAATACGAGCGTAATTAAATATATAACCAAGTTTTTGAATCAAATCCAAACTGTTAATAATTTGCCAGACTAGCATTATGCCCATTAAGGAAATTAGAAGATTCAATCTGTACTTTAACTTGGAAGTAAACATTGCAAAGCCATTCTCCAATTTCCTGTTATTTTCTTTTAACCATTCTGCAGTTGAAGTATGGGATCAGATGGCCTTCTCCTTGGTGAGGTGAAAGACTAGGTTAAATAATAGATACTTTATGGGAAAAATCCATTACCCTCCCCTCTTCCCTTCCCTTCAGTGAAGTTTAGAGGTCTTATACTCTTGGGTTTGTGCCTTATTTCCACAGGATGATGAAATAAGGAGACCATCCTTTCTCAAGTTGATAACAGGCATTTCTATAATCTGTTGAAACTTTTCAATGCAGAGGCAGTAAAAGTGAATGCAGTGGTATAAGCAGAGAAGAAGAGTATGATTCCCTTTGTATCCCCTCACTGGGCACTGCTACTAAGACTGAACCTGGGCACACATCACTGAGAGGCAAAACAGTCTACTTTTGAAGAATACAGGCTGTAGTGTTAACTGATCAAATCACACTCTATCACTCCCCAGGTTTGCTATCTGGGGCAAGTTATGGAACCCCCTTCAAAGCCATAGTTTTATAATCTGTAAAATAGAAAAATAACAGTATCTATACCATAGGATTGTTTTGAGGATTAAATAAGGTAACCCATGTAAAGTATCACAATGTCTGACATATCATAGGTGAACAATAAATATTAATTACTATTATAAATGTATTTTTAAATACTATTATCATTGAAGAAAGAAGAGAAGGGGAAGAGAGTATTAAGGCAAGGACACCATCTTGCTGCCCTTTCATTTCCATATTTTCCCCCATGAAAGAGAGGAACAAAGGTACGCATCTCACATAGCAGCATAGCAGAAGCATCGTGGAATGTGGAAAGTAGACATTCTTTTTTTTTTTGGTTAATTTATTTAATTATTTATTTTTATTTATTTATTCTTGGCTGTATTGGGTCTTTATTCCTGTGCGTGGGCTTTCTCTAGTTGTGATGAGCAGGGGCTACTCTTTGTTGCGATGTGCAGGCTTCTCATTGCAGGGGCTTCTCTTGTTGCGGAGCACGGGCTCTAGGCACGTGGGCTTCAGTAGTTGTGGCAAGTGGGCTCAGTAGTTGTGGCTTTTGGGCTCCAGAGTACAGGCTCAGTAGTTGTTGTGCACGGGCTTACTTGCTCTGCGGCATATGGGATCTTCCTGGATCAGGGTTCGAACCAGTGTCCCCTGCATTGGCAGGATTCTTTTTTTTTTTTTTTTTTTTTTTGCGGTACGCGGGCCTCTCACTGTTGTGGCCTCTCCCGCTGCGGAGCACAGGCTCCGGATGCGCAGGCTCAGCGGCCATGGCTCACGGGCCCAGCCACTCGGCGGCATGTGGGATCTTCCCGGACCGGGGCACGAACCCGTGTCTCCTGCATCGGCAGGCAGATTCTTAACCACTGCACCACCAGGGAAGTCCTGAAAGTAGACATTCTTGACAGTGTGTAGCCAGGCACCATGTTACTCTAAGACCAAGTGTAAGATAAGTAAGAGTATGCAGGCCCTGGCACACCTGCACTTGCCCTCACATGCTACGATCAGAGTCTTCTTTCTAAAGAGTAAACCTCACCCCTCTTTGAAACCATATAATGGCTTTTCATTACCCTTAGGCTAGAGGTGAACCTCCTTCATGCTGCTTATAGATGATCTGTCCTTTGTCTACCTCTCAACCTCATATCGTTCTTGTCTTCCCTCTCTGCTCCAGCTGCTTTAACGTTATTTCATTTCTTTTAATGTGTCTGCTAACCTTTGTACACGTTGCTGCAGCTTTAAATACTGTCTCCCTATTCATGGCCAAGCTAACCATGACTTATGCTTCAAGCTCAGCTTAAATGACTTTTTCAGGGTAGGCTTCCTTGACCTCTTAGACTAAGATATCACACTCATAGATACGTTGTGACAGCATAATGTACACCTCTATTTTTATTTATTTATTTATTTTTTGCATTACGCGGGCCTCTCACTGATGCGGCCCCTCCTGCTGCAGAGCACAGGCTCCGGACGCGCAGGCTCAGCGGCCATGGCTCATGGGCCCAGGCGCTCCGCGGCATGTGGGATCTTCCCGGACCGGGCCACGAACCCGTGTCCCCTGCATCAGCAGGCAGACTCCCAACCACTGAGCCACCAGGGAAGCCCCATGTACACCTCTATTTTTTGAAGCATATACCAAAACTTGTTATTTGGGAGAACATTGTTCTCCCAAAATTCATATGTTGAAGCCCTAACCTTCAATTTGACTGTTTGGAGATATGGCCTTCAAGAAAGTAATTAAGGTTAAATAAGGTCATAAGGGTGGGTGGGGCCCTAATCTAATAGGACTAGTGTCCTTATAAGAAGAAGAGACACAAGAGTGCATTCTCTCTTTCTCTCTCTCTCTCCCTCTCCATGTGCACAGAGGAAAGGCCATGGGATGACACAGCAACAAGGCAGTTGTCTATAAGTTAAGGAGAGAGGCCTCACCAGAAACCAGTCCTTTTAGCATCTTGATTTTGAACTCTAGTCTCCAGAACTGTGAGAAAATAAATTTCTGTTGTAAGCCACCCAGTCTGTGGTACAGGTATACCTCAGAGATATCTTGCAGTTGGTTCTAGACCACAGGAATAAAGTGAATATCACAATAATGCAAGTCACACAAGTTTTTTGGTGTCCCAGTGCATGTAAAATTTATTTTTACACTGCAGTCTATTAAGTGTGCAATAGAATTATGTCTAAAAAAATGTACATACTTTAATTTAAAAGTACTTAATTGGAAAAAATGCCAACCATCATCTGACAACACAGGGTTGCCACAAATCTTCAATTTGTAAAAACTGGAATATCTGTGAAGCACAGTAAAACAAGGTGTGCCTGTATCTTACTATGTCAGCCCAACCTGACTAATACAAAATTTTAGTATTCTAATTGTTTAATTATTTAATGTCTGCTTTTTCTGATTGCTTTAGATCCTTATGAGCCAGGGATGTCTGCATTATTCTGTATCCCTCAAGGGACTATCAGAACACTTGGCAGATAGTAGGTTCTCAATAAATATTCAATAAATGAGATGCTAATCCCCCCTTTTTTTTCCTTCGAAAACTATGGAGTCATTAGAGAACATAATTAATGAACAGTCTCTTGTTCATTGCTATATGCCAAGCTTACCTAACAAAGGACAGTTCATTCATTTGCACATTTATCAAATATATATTAAGAGCAAGATGCAAACCTGTGATAACCAGAGAAGAAAACCAGAGCATAAGTTTTTGATCATGACCTTTTGCTATGCTGTTTTTCTGACAAAACCCAAACAAAGACAAACAAAAATACATTTTCATTATTTTTTACATGATGATCATGTGGGTTCCCAGAGGTTAAATACTGTGGAAATATTATGTTCTGAAATTGCCAGCATTAATTTTAATTTTGAAAAGGCCTTTTAATATGGATGAATGATATTTCCTTATAGATATCTTTAACAGACTAGGATTTAGATTTAAATTTAGATAGTTTGGCTGGAATATCAGCTTCTTATTTACTCCTAATTTACAAAAATAATAGAATGTCTTTCCTGGAAATAGTGTGTGGGTACTTGGTAATGCTGCCCATCCTCCACTGTCCTTCTCATATTAGCTCTTGTCACCATCAAGAAGAAAATAAATAAATCACCTTATTAAGAACAATGATATCTTTAATGGCTTCCCAGCTCTGTTGGTAACGAGGAGATGCTTTCTGCAGCAGAGAATAAAATGCAACCTGTGAATCTGTGACTACCTACTGCATTTTACGTGATTTAGTGATGCACTTAATAAGCATTTTCACTACGGTGTGTTCCAGAACTCCCTGTGCAGGTTTTTGAGATTTAAAAACCTACTTTTGGACGATTTCAATTTCAGCGTGCTCAAATCTTTTCACACCATTTATCGGGAAAGATGGGATGTTTGCACCGTCGTTTTTCCTCTGTGATTTGTTATCCTTTTTGTCTCTTTCCTGTAATGCAGATTTGGCAGATAAGGAGCAACCAAAGGCCAAGTATCTACTCAAAGTAGCTAGACCTCTATTAATGAAGAGGATGCATTCCAATGATAGATTTTGTTGTCAGAAGCTTTGCTAACAGAAGTAATACTATTTAAGAGATCTGGGATACAGCATCCTAGCTCCACGTTGCCATGGTAGTGCTGCTTCCTATCTCTTGGAGCTCAGTGACCCACCCCAGGGACTCCTGTCTCTCTTGGAATAATATGCTGATCCCTATTAACACACAATTGCTATTTTTTTCATTCAGGGCCCAGATACGTGGCCCTCCGTTCTGCTGGGTTCAGGTCTTATACTTCAGAGAGTGTTTACTCCTTCCTCATAAGTTATTATCACCTCTAACTCTTTGCTAGAGTCCTTCTGATCACGGGTGAATTTTTTTTTTTTTTTTTGAGCACAGGCTCCAGACACGCAGGCCCAGCGGCCATGGCCCACGGGCCCAGCCTCTCTGCGGCATGTGGGATCCTCCCGGACCGGGGCACGAACCCGTGTCCCCTGCAACGGCAGGTGGACTCCCAACCACTGTGCCACCAGGGAAGCCCCCAGGTGAATTTTTTTATGATTAAATTTGACCTCTGAAGATTTGTTAATTAAAGTATCATGGTATATGGCTAGACTCTTTAAACTTGGAAAACATTATCAGACCTTGTCTTTCCTTAGAAAAATATTCCATTAGAAACATTCTGTTTCATTATTTATATGGTCTAGTGCAAGAAGAGGCAGGATTAAAATGGCAGATCGCAGAGTATTTCATATTCCTTTCATTTTTCAATCTACATAAAAGAGGAACATAAAAGCCAGAAAGTTCCTATTTTTATGATATAGGGAAGGTCACTTCTTATCAGTCATTTTGAGGATCAAGCTAATCTGTCTCAGGTGATAATCCTATACTATTACCACTCTGATGGGTTATGTGTGCCGATAGTATTGGAGATGATCTAAGACCCTTGCATAGCAGGAGATTTTTGGATTGAAGAAATAATTGCTGAGTGTGTCTTTAGCTACTAGTAAAATATAGCTAAGGTAAAAACTGTAGGGTAACAATGTGGGGAAAGAAATGGGGGCATGAGTATGGGTTCTGGAGTCAGGCAGAACTGGGATTGAATCCTAATTCCTCCTCTTACCAGTTGTGTGATCTTCAACAAAATACTTAGTTTCTCTGAACCTCAGTTTCTGTCAAGATTATTTGCTTTTCCTCCACGTTCAAAGTCTCTGTATGCTCAGAGGAAGGTCTATTACATTCCTGGCTTCAAGCCCCATCCCTATTATTTTTCGTGGAGCTGCAGGGCGTTTCCTAATTGGTTTGTCTGGAAGAGAAGCAGGATATTTATAACTCAACTTATCCTCTTTTCCTTTCTCTTGAGAAACCAGCTGGCTACAAGGAGCACATATTCTGTTCTGCTCCTTCATGCTGTAGGGGGTCTAAGTGGCAGGAAAAGCCTGCGGTGTTCCAGTGATGCCCGTGACTGATTGTATATCTCATAACGCCCAGTTTTAGGTGTTGAGTCTGTCTAATTTTCTTGTTCAGTATTATGAACCCTATTTGTCCACATATATAAACCACACTAATTTATTTCTAATTGTTTTATTAGTAAAGGTAAAATTTTATTCTCCTATACTGATCTCTGTGATCTCAATTACATCAGAACAAAGGCATGGAAAAGAGATCCTGTTTCCTGGGTGCCTTCATTTACCCTAATAGGTTGTCGTGAGAATTAGACTAGACAATGTAAGTAAGTAAAATGTGAATAAAGTGACTTGCACATTTTAGCTGATTCATAAATGCTACCTCTTGATCATGCCGGTAATTATAGGTATGCAGAGTTCTTTCATTGAACTTAATGGGAATGTTGCAAAATTACCTTGGATCAAGCATCATTGAAATAGAATGTATCATTCTATTAATTCAGGACTATTTGCGTCTATAAATGTTTCGAGAAAACCATAGGACAAGGGTTTGAGGGAAAACTAGGATGCATCGTTACAAGGACTTAATCTTTATATCCTAATGCCTTACAATCATAAACTTTTTTCAACTAGAAAGATTTGGATCATCTGGTCTGATACCTCATTTTACAGAAGCAGAAACTGAAGCCAAGGTAATTTAAGAGATTTCCTTAAAGTTATACAGATACTAGCAGATGAGAATTATAATTCATATCTTTCCATTGCACTCTGCAGATAAGAAAGGGACCATAAATCAGCTACTAGAAAAGTTTAGTTTTAAACTTCCTGGCACTGGTTGCCTTAGAACAAGCTTGAAAATGTTGATCTAAATGAACACTTATTTCTGAGGAAAGGTCTACCACCCTTCTGGATCAGGGGCCCTATGGTGGTAAATATCAATTGAACACATCCTGGTAATGGTGAGCATACATATTTTTATAGTCTTGGGACCCATAATCTCCCTTAACACACAGAACATTCATAATTACTAAGAAATCACACTGTGAGAATTATGCCTTTTATTTTTCCACGGGATCCTGGCCCAGCTCCCCTGCTGGCTTAGCTGACTCTAGCCTCGTGATCTTTCATCATGTATGTAAAAACTTCAGAAAAAACCTCACTTGGCTTCACTAAACTAATGATCAGCTGAGAAACAACCCCCCCCCCCAAAACCTCAAAAGAACAAAAACAACTCTACTTCTGATGCCTATCAGCATCCCTGGACAAATGTACTTGTCACCCAAGGAGAGGATGCTGCAGATTACCGCAACAAGCCTAAATCTAACATGGCTCAAGAGGCAAAGCAAAATGACAATGATAGGTGGTAAACCTGACATTTAAAAACCCTCTGATATTTTTGAAAACTGGTCTCCTGCCATTTCCTTCTCAGCAGACAGAAGCACAGAGCCATCAATCTGCCTTTAAATGCATATTTAAGGGAACGTAGCTACTTACTTATATTTAGTTTGTTTTTTCTTCAAATTGGAAAGCAGAAATGTTTTTCTTTCCAAAGTGATTATTTGTGGTACAAATGGATCTAAATCTGTAAGCATTAATACCCGCCGTTCATTACAAATCACACATTTCCCTAAGTGGGAGAAGACTATTCTAACAGTGTATTCTTTGTTCATTATGGCTTCATACCAGAAATGGTGGACTGTTGAGCTATGCAACTTGGCAAAATCTGTTGTATGTTAGAAACAAAATACCTAAATATTTAAACATTTCCAGACTGACAAGACTCTAGGCAGGGAGAAAAAACTCATTCCTTATGATGCCAAGTCAAGCCACAAGGTAGGTTAGCCTTATTCCTAGAGGAGAGCATTAAGAAAAATCAAAATATTAGATGTCATACTTATTACTTATGTGTAATTGTTCCATTCTGTCTTTAGCAGAAAGCAAAGGGATTGGATCCTATTTCAATGACCCGCCTGCTCACATCCAGTTTTATATTGTAAGGCTATTCCTACATCCAGGCAGATAGCCTGGAGCACTACTTCTTTGCTGTACTAGAAACAAAGAATTCTATTTGAGCGAGAAATTCTCTATAAAAGATACATTCAAAAGCCTCTGCTCTTAGTAAGAAATCTATACTTACGGGCTCAGAGAACCTTAAAGCTGAAAAGGATCTGAGAAAACATCTAGTCCACCTGCTCATTTTTCTATGTTGGGAAACTGAAGTCCAAATAGGGGAAGGAATTTGCCCATGGTGACAGTCAGTGGCAGGAGTGGGATTAAAAACCTAGGTCTTTTGATTCTTAGTCCTGGAGTCTTTTCATTAAATGTATGTTGATTCTCTTCCCCTTAGAAAGGAAATACACCATGGTTGTTATGAACATAGACTCGAGGGCTAAAGTACATGAGTTGGGCTCCTTATTTTGTCCCCTTGCCGATGTGTGATTTAGGACAAATCACGTAGACTTTGCTCCTCATTTTTCTCATTGTAAAATGGTGATAATAATAGTGCTCATTTCATAGGATTCTTGTTAGTATTAAATGCCTCGAATAATGGAAAGCACTTAGGGAGGGGTCTGGCACATAGTAAGCTGTCAAGATTGTTTGATAGTATTTTCATATTACACTATTAAGATAATTGGTTTAATAAAGATAGCCTTTTTTGACAAGATATTTAAGAACAATACGTGCTATTTGAGAAAGAAGGGATCACTGGAAATGTCAACAGAACAGCTAAGAAAAGTACCAGTGGATTAGCAGAACTCCATTATATAAAGTCTAAAATCTTCATGGCTACATCTGGTCTCTCAAGACATACCTGATATCAGAAAGGGAGCATTACTGCTTCTACACAGTTCTCAAACTAATTACGCCTGGTTAATGTTTCTGATACAGTCTCAAATAGTGCATTTTTATTGACACAGAGGTATCCACACTAGTGGATATGCCAATATCACTTGAAACTGTGAGACCTGTTACTGGTCCATAATGAGATACAGAGCTTACACCAATGTATGAATCAACTATGTCACTAAACACACACACACACACACACACACACACATGAATATATATATGATGTATATAAAAGAATATATATATGGGGCGATACACACACACACACACACACATGAATATATATATGATGTATATAAAAGAATATATATATGGGGCGATACACACACACACACACATGAATATATATATGATGTATATAAAAGAATATATATGGGGCGATACACACACACACACACACATATGAATATATATATGATGTATATAAAAGAATATATATATGGGGCGATACACACACACACACACACACACACACACACACACACACATGCAATTGCAGTAAGACTCTTTTGATGTTGGAAGCGGTGCATTGCTTCACATTCTGGCACAACACTCCAAATTTCTAGGTGGACCAGTAAAGAGTTTGTAGACTGACACCAATCTATTGATTAGCACTGGCCTTCAGAGCACACTTTGACCAGCACTGACCTAGACCATGATGTTTAGGGTACTCTAGCAACAAACTCCTCCTTTAATTTTATTGGCTCTATCTAAAGCACTCGGCAGCCACCTAGCCTTCCAGAATCGCACTTGTGGGTAAACAGTGCATTCTAATATAGAAAAGTTGGTGACTTGCCTGACTGGTCCATTCCAGTCTGATCTGTGGGACATCACATAAAATTTAGTCTTTTTGGAAAATTCTATTGGTTTGCCTTCTCTAATAATGGCAGCATAGCTCCTCCAGCAAAGGGATTTATAAAATTTTTACTTATGACTGTATTAAAATGGCAAGTATTAATCACTAGCATTTGTATTTAAGTATCTGCCCAATATTAAATGGGACTTTAAAATGAAATAGCAATAAATGGAAGTAAAATGAGGAGCATGTGACAAGGAGAAAAGGAGATGGCTTTGTTTCTAATTCTGCATAGGTTTTTGTATCACCTAGTTTTATCGTTTAGCTTTTCCTCAAGGAACTGTGATGCTTTCTGTAATACTGACTTTTGAAATCACTCCTTCATAGAGATGTTGCAAACACCTAGAAGAACACCTGTAGCTTTACCAGCACCCAATGAATGGGGGTTATCTGTCCTTCTTCTTCACTTCCTGCTTTCTCTGGGAGGAGCATACATCTAGTTTTCAAAGCCCAATTTTACAATCCCCCTCAGGAAGGTCAAGATCCTAAGCTGTCTATAGCTATATGGGTAGTTTGGTTACAAATGCTTTTCCTTTTCCTCAGAGAATCTCCCTGCCTTTATTTCAAATCTTTGCCTCCAGATTCCTTCGCTTTGGATGAAACTGACCCGTCATTATTAAACCAATAGGATTGGTTTTACCCCTCACACTAGAAATAACTTTGTGAAAAGAAATCCATTCTAGCTCAGAGCATTTCCAAGTCCGATGGAAGGAAGCATTACTACCAACATGTAGCTCCCAGCTCTGGTCTTCCCAACAACTAATAACACTCCCCCAAACTATCTATTTATCAATGCTTTATAAATATTTTTCCTTTTGTTAGGATTATTTAATTGTTAAGGTTAAACCCAGTGAAAGCAGAAGGACCATTAACCCTTTAGGAACTAAGACTCTGGAACCTGCCAAAAAAAAAAAAAAAATCCCATGTGGTAATCATTAATGATGTTTTCCAAATATTACAATTCTCTTCTCCTTCTAGATTTATGGTAGCGTTGTACTTTCTGGACGCTTATAGCCTTATACTTGGGTAGGGTTGTGTGACCAGTTCTGGCTAATGAATTGCAAGCAGCAGTGACATGTATCACTTCTGGCTGAGCACTTAATTACGTTATCAGTTAGAGCTCTCTTTCTCTCTGCCATGACAACAAGCAATGCTCCAGGGAATGGCTGTTCCATCATCCATCCTGGGTCTTAGGAAAAGGCAAAATAGGAGATTTGTGGGTTTGTTACTGCTACATAACTTTAAACGATCCTGACTGATATAGCTTCCTTCATGGAACCCTTCTGGAAACATCCCTACTACCTATCCTTCCTTTCAAATTTGGGTGGAACCGAACATTGTTTCCATAAACAATATAGCATAGCCCATAGGTAAAATGTAGCCCTGGGGTTTTGATTTTTTGAAAGTTTGGATGTGATGTGGGAAGTTTGTGATGCTCTGTAGCTTATTAAATGACCTTTTACCTACATAATTTTCACTTAGAAATATATCTGATAAGGTGTATATTGTAAGCTCTAGAGCAACCGACATACACATAAATAAAAATAATGGTCGACTTAAAACCAGCCATATCAATAATTAGTTTAAGTGTAAATTAACTAAGCACTCCACATAAAAGGCAGAAGCTTGCCAGATTGGATTAAAAAAACAAGACCAAATTATATGCTACCTACAAGAGATGTACTTTAAATTTAAAGACATATATAAGCTGAAAGTAAAAGGATGGAAAATATACACCACACAAAAAATAAGTTTTACAAATATATCTGAGAAAGAACCAGAAATTTACCCTGGCAAATATTCTAGGATATTAAATGACAGAGAAAAAGAAAAAAAATATTCAAGCAAAATACAGGCTTTATTTGTTTTCAAATATTAAAACATTCTCTTACATAGCTGCTATTTAAATGCAGGTGTTTTATATCTTGAAGGAAGAAAATAGCTGGAGCATTTTGAGATAAAATGATCATACAGAAGAGCCTCATAAAATAATAATATTTAGGGTTCGAAGAGGCCTTGAAAAATCATCCAATCCAAGGTTTCCAAATGAAACAGAAATACCACCTATGGTATGTGAAATGCTTTTGGATGGTACTTTAAAACAATTTAATAGTTATGAATTTAATAAGATTCATTAGGAAATACTGTAACTAGTGCATCACACTCATGATTTCACTAACATTGTTAACCACTAAAGACAAAGCTTACACAAACAAGTCATGTTTTAATTTAAAGGTAGTTGCTAGGTAAATGATAACAGACATGGAATTCAAATATGGCAAAAATCGTGGAGGTGTTAAGAAAATGACTGACGTTTTGGAAATACTGATTGAACCTAATTCTCTATGGGAAGAACTGAGGCCCAGGGAGGGGAAATAATTTGCTTAAGATCACATAGTAAGTCAATGGCAAATCTGAGTCCAGAACTTGATTCTTCCAATGTTCATTGCAGTGTTCTTTTCCCTACTTTACTGTTTAAGAAGAGGCATAGTTACCTGGATATTTTACACCATCTTGCATTCAATGAAAAATAAATAAGCCGACATTAGGGATTTATTGAACAGTGTAACATGCCAGGACTGAATGAGCTCAATACAGATTCAGCTCAATTTCCTTGTCCATCTCCACCATCTTTCTTATTTAGAGATGGTTGGTGTTAACTCTGAAGTCCTAAATCATCAAAAAGCAATTCTTTTGCTGGTAATCAAGGTTTTCAACTAGCAGACATTTCTATATGTTTATCATCTCCCATCTCCATTAGAATATAAGCTACATGAGGCAGGGATTTTGTCCCTTTTGCTCACTGCTCTATCCTCAGCACTTAGAATGGTGCGTTGTCTATATTGAGTGCTAATTTATTATTTCTTGGTTGAATGAATTTGAAAGATCAAGAGGAAACTGTGACCCCAGAAATGAAGCTTATATATCTTGGCATATGCTCGTGTGTCATTAATTCAACAGAAGTATTTATTCATTCATGTATTAATTTAACAAACACTTGTGCAGAATCTGTCATGCGGTAGACATCGTCTTGGCATAAGAGACATAATAGTGAATGAGACAAACATGATCTCTCTTCACAGAACTCAGTTTCTGTGAGGAACAAGTACAAACAGGCTGGCAAATATGATCAACTATGTTAAGTGCTACATTAGGTATAAGTATCAAGGTGCTATGGGCAGCAAATAGGGAGAAAGCTTCAACCAGACTTGAGAGTAAGGAAAATCTAAATTGAACCTGAAAGATGAATGGCAATTAATTAGTGCAAAACAGTTTATGCTTAATCACTACTGCAGTCAACCCCTGAGCCAGCCCTAGGCAAAAAGATGATATAGATAAAATGCCTTCCCTGCCCCCACCGTTTTCCTATGAGTAGTGTATCTGACAGATTTCTGTCTGATGTTCCATTTCCAAAAGACCTTCCTCTCAACTGAGCTTCACTGTATTAGTAGCTGATAAAAGTCCAAGGCATTTCTCCTTCTAGAGATATTCTAAACACGTCTACAATTATCCAATCGTTGTATCCTTCTCTGAACTATAAAAACGAACTTAGCATGCTTTAAAAACTTATACTGAGGGGCTTCCCTGGTGGCGCAGTGGTTAAGAATCTGCCTGCCAATCAGGGGATATGGGTTCGAGCCCTGGTCCGGGAAGATCCCATATGTTGCAGAGCGACAAAACTCGTGCGCCACAACCACTGAGTCTGCACTCTAGAGCCTGAGGGCCACAACTACTGAGCCGGCGTGCCACAACTACTGAAGCCCGTGCGCCTAGAGCCCGTGCTCCACAACAAGAGAAGCCACTGTAATGAGAAGCCCGCATACTGCAACAAAGAGTAGCCCCCGCTCGCAGCAAGTAGAGAAAGCCCACGCACAGCAACGAAGACCCAACACAGCCAAAAATAAATAAATGGAATAAATAAATTTTTAAAATAATAAAAATAAAAAAACATTAAAAAAAAACTTATGCTTATTTAGAGAAGATGATGGCAAACTACAACCTGCTAACCAGCCACTTGTTTTTATGAATAAAGTTTTATTGGTGCACAGCCATGCTTATTTATTTACATATTGTCTGTGGCTGCTTTTGCTCTACAATAACAGAGCTGAGTAGTTGCAACAGAAACTATATGCCCCTCAAGCCTAAAATGTTTTCTATCTGGACTTTTACTGAAAAAATTTGCCAACCCCTCGTTTAAAGTTGTGGTTTTACCCTTAAAAATAATCATTCAGAGGAATTCCTGGTGGTCCAGTGGTTAGGACTCCACACTTCCACTGCAGGGGGCATGGGTTTGACCCCTGGTCAGGGAACTATGATCCCACATACCGCATGGTGTGGCCAAAAAAATAAATAAATAAAATTCAGTTTGGGGTTAGCAGGTACAAACTACGATATATAAAATAGATAAACAATAAGGTCCTACTGTATAGCATAGGGAACTATATTCAATATCTTATAATAAACTATTATATAATGGAAAAGAATCTGAAAAAGTATATATATATATATATATATATATGTAAAACTGAATCACTTTGCTGTACACCAGAAACTAACACATTGTAAATCAACTATACTTCAACTTAAAAAAATTATAATAATAATTCATTTTTACAGTGGAAAGTTAAATTTACCAAGGTATTTAATCAATTTCTGTACTTGCCACTGTTTTCAGAAATAACACCCTCTGTGTTCAGTTTCCTTCTTTCTAAAATACACATTTCAATAATTTTTTTAGGAGAATCTCTGATAAACTTAGTCTTTACGTGTCTAAAAATGCATTTATTTTGCCCTTGCTTATAAATGATAATTTACCTGACTGTAAAATACCAGGTTCATAGTCTCCTCCCACCCAAAGTACTTTGAAGGTACAAGCATATCTCGTTTTATTGTGCTTTTGGGTGCTTTCCTTTATTGCGCTTCACAGATACTGTGGTTTTTAAAAGTTGAAGGTTTGTTGCAACCCTACATTACTGGATGATGGTTAACACTTTTTAGCAATAAGGTATTTTAAAATTAAGGTATGTACATTGTTTTTTAGACAGTGCTATTGCACACTTAATAGCCTACAGTATAGTGTAAACATAATTTTTTTTTTTTTACAAGATATTTTTATTTTATTTTATTTCTTTATTTTTTTGAGGTACGCAGGCCTCTCACTGTTGTGGCCTCTCCCGTTGTGGAGCACAGGCTCCGGACGCGCAGGCTCAGCGGCCATGGCTCACGGGCCCAGCCGCTCTGCGGCATGTGGGATCTTCCCGGACCGGGGCACGAACCCATGTCCCCTGCATCGGCAGGCGGACTCTCAACCACTGCGCCACCAGGGAAGCCCGTAAACATAAATTTTATATACACTGGGAAACCAAAAAAAATTGTGTGAGTCTCTTTATTGCAATATTTGCTTTATTGTGGTAGTCTGGAACTGAACCTGCAAAATCTCTAAGGTATGCCTCTATTATTTCAAGGTCTATGGACTTTTTTTTTTTAATTGAGAAATCAGCTCAGTCTTTTTGTATGTCATTGGTCTTTTATTTCTGGTACATTTTAAGATTCTCTCTTTAACCTTGATGCTCTGCAGTCCTACAAGACGTACCTTGATAAAAATTTATATTTATTTAAAATGTTTGGTATTAGGAGAACCCTTTCAATCTGAGGAATTATGTGTTTAGTTCTGGAAAATTTGTAGCCATTATGACCTCAAATAGTTCTTGTCTGCCATTCCATTCATTTTCTTTTCCTGGACTTTTATGAGACAAACATTGGAAACTCTTGGGCTATCCATGTCTCTTTAATGTATCCTTCATATATTTTAAAATCTCTGTCCCTTAGTGCCATGTCCTGGGTTGATTTTCCCAGAAATATTTTCCAATTCATCAATCCTTTATTCAACTCTGTCAAGTCAAGAGCATCTTTTATTTCAAGGACTAATGCAAAGGATGAGGTTCCCTCAAGCTCCTAGACTCAAGCCTGGATCAATCTGCACATCTTGCATGGAGTACCTTTAGATGCTTTACCCCACAATGGCTGGATTTCCAGCTGCCTCTGCCTGCTTCTAAACAGAGAACCTGGAAGTGGCTTCAGGCTCACACAACATTTTATGCTTTTGTCCAATTTCTGGTCCTCAGTGATAGCCATGTTATTTTTTTAATTGAAGTACAGTTGATTTATAGTGTCGTGTTAGTTTCTGGTGTACAGCAAAGTGATTCAATTATACATATATATATACATGTTCTTTTCCATTATGGTTTATTACAGGATATTGAATATAGTCCCCTGTGCTGTACAGTAGGACCTTGTTGTTTATTTTATATATAGTAGTTTATATATGCTAATCCCAAACTCCTAATTTATCCCTCTCCCACCTCTACTCCAAAACTTATTTTGGTAACCATAATTTTGTCTTCTATGTCTGTGAGTCTGCTTCTGTTTTGTAAATAAGTTCATTTGTGTCATATTTTAGATTCCACATATAAGTGATATCATATGGTATTTGTCTTTCTCTTTCTGACTTACTTCACTTAGTATGATAATCTCTAGGTCCATCCATGTTGCTGCAAATGGCATTATTTCATTCTTTTTTTATGGTTGAGTGGTATTCCATTACATATATATACCATATCTTCTTTATCCATTCATCTGTTGATGGACATTTAGGTTGTTTCCATGTCTTAGCTATTGTAAATAGTGCTGCTGTGAACATTGGGTGCATGTGTCTTTTTGAATTAGAGTTTTCTCCGGATATATGCCTAGGAGTGGGATTGCTGGATCATATGGAAACTCTATTTTTAGTTTTTTAAGGAACTTCCATACTGTGTTGCATGGTGGCTGCAACAATTTACATTCCTACTGACAGTATAGGAGGGTTCCCTTTACTCCACACCCTCTCCAACATTTGCTATTTGTAGAATTTTTAATGATGGCCATTCTGACTGGTATAAGGTGGTACCTCATGGTAGATTTGATTTTCACTTCTCTAATAATTAGTGATGTTGAGCACATTTTCATGTGCCTATTGGCCATCTGTATGTTTTCTTTAGAGAAATGTCTGTTTAGGTCTTCTGCTCATTTTTGGATTGGGTTGTTTGTTTTATTGTTATTGAGTCATATGGGCTGTTTGTATATTTTGGAAACTAAGCCCTTGTCAGTCACATCATTTGCAAATATTTTCTCCCAGTCTGTAGGTTGTCTTTTCATTTTTTTATGGTTTCCTTTGCTGTGCAAAAGCTTATAAGTTTGATTAAGTCCCATTTGTTTATTTTTATTTCTATGGCCTTGAATGACTGACCTAAGAAAACACTGGTACAATTTATGTCAGAAAATGTTTTGCCTATGTTCTCTTCTAGGAGTTTTATGGTGTCATGTCTTATATTTAAGGCTTTAAACCATCTTGAATTTATTTTTGTTTATGGTGTGAGGGTGTGTTCTAACTTCATTGATTTACATGCAGCTGTCCAGCTTTCTCAACACCACCTGCTGAAGACACTGTCTTTTCTCCATTGTATATTCTTGCCTCCTTTGTCGAAGATTGACTGTAAATGTATGGGTTTATTTCTGGGCTCTCTATTCTTTTCCATTGATCTGTATGTCTGTTTTTGTGCCAATACCACACTGTTTTGATTACTGTAGCTTTGTAGTACTGTCCAGTGTCTGGGAGGGTTATGCCTCCAGCTTTGTTTTTCCTCAGGATTGCTTTGGCAATTCTGGGTCTTTTATGGTTCCATATAAATTTTAGGATTATTTTTTGTAGTTCTGTGAAAGATGTCATGGGTAATTTGGTAAATTAAATCTGTAGATTGCTTTGGGTTGTATGGCCATTTTGACAATATTAATTCTTCCAATCCAAGAGCATGGGGTATCTTTCCATTTCTTTGAATCATCTTCAGTTTCCTTTATCAATGTTTTATAGTTCTCAGCATATGAGTCTTTCACCTCCTTGGTCAGGTTTATTCCTAAGTTATTTATTTATTTATTTATTTATTTATTTATTTATTTATTTATTTATTTATTTATTTATTTACTACTTACTTACTGTAAATGGGCCTCTCACTGTTGTGGCCTCTCCTGTCGTGGAGCACAGGCTCCGGACGCGCAGGCCCAGCGACCATGGCTCACGGGCCCAGCCGCTCCGCGGCATGTGGGATCTTCCCGGGCCGGGGCACGAACTCGCGTCCCCTGCATCGGCAGGTGGACTCTCAACCACTGCACCACCAGGGAAGCCCTATTTATTTATTTTTTGATGCAATTTTTAAAGAGATGTTTTTTTTACTTTCCCTTTCTGATATTCCATTGTTAGTGTAAAGAAATGAAACAGATTTCTGTATGTTAATCATGTATCTTGTTACCTTGCTGAATTCGTTTATCAGTTCTAGTAGTTTCTGTGTGGAGTCTTTAGAGTTTTCTATATATAGTATCATGTCATCTGCATATAATGACAATTTTACCTCTTCTCTTCCAATTTGGATACTTTTTACTTCTTTTTCTTGTCTGACTGTTGTGGCTAAGTCTTCCAATATAATGTTGAATAGAAGTGGTGAGAGTGGGCATCTTTGTCTTGTTCCTGAATTTAATGGGAAGGGTTTCAGCTTTTCACCATTGAGTATTATGTTGGCTGTGGGTTTCTCATAAATAGCTTTTATTATGTTGAGATATATTCCCTCTATACCCACTTTGGTAAGAGTTTTTATCATGAATGGATGTAGTTTTGTCAAATGATTTTTCTGCAGTGATAGCCATCTTATTTTTGATTCCAGTTATGTGTTTTTTGTTTTTCTCTTTTTATATTCTGTAAATCATAACTTTGTGTTTGGAACAGAGAGCTAACTGAAACATTATCTCACTATACCATCTCAACCAGAGATCTCTTTCCAGAAGTGTTTGTACTTAATACAGATTATTTAATAATAAGTGCCTTCAAGAATGTAAAATAAATTCATGACAGTAGCTCTTGAGGCAGCATGGTTCATGGTTAGGAATTTAGGGGAAGGGTCTCTGTAGAGTTCCTTAAATCATATCACATAAACAACAACCTCCTTCAAAGATGAACACTACAATCACATGTGTAACCCCTTATCAACTGGGTTCCTCTATTTTTAATAAGATTCACTTCAACTCTATTCCATACCATTTGGAAGTTCAAATACCTCCTGAAGATTTCTATGAATTTTAGGTGGATTACATTCCCATGCTTCCCTTTACTTCTGGACTCTTATTCCTGTGTGTGCTCTCCGTCTTCTATACTGTTCTGATTCAGATGAGAAAAAAATATCCCTAGCTCATATTCTTTGTAGTCAACTCTGGTGATAGTTTCCTTCCAAGAAGAGACCCTCTATCTAAATTATTTTAGGCGGTTAAGGGGGGTGGGGTAGGTAGATAAAAAGAAAAATTGCTTGAGTTTTCTGATTCTTAAAAATAATCAGCCTAAAATAATCCTCATACCAACAAGACACATTTTGAGGTGGCAAAATTTTGCTCTCCTACAGTTTATTTACTCAAACAATCAAAACAAAAATGTATTGATATAAAAAAGTCTGTGGAGACTTGGAAAGAAGGCTTACATTGAAAAAATAAAACTATTTTCAAATTGAATATTAGACACCCTGTTTTTAAAATTCTTTCACATGCACACAAATGAATACAAGGAAAATGGGAAATCTGAACCAGATTAATGTCAATATCTTGGTTATGATATTATACTATAGTTCTGCAAAATTTACCATTGGGGTAAACTGGACAAAGTGCAGAGGGAATCTCTCTGTATTATGTTTTACAAATGTATGTAAACTTACAATTATCTCAATTTTTTAAAATTAAGGAAAAAAGACAACTTTGTCACTGTAAGAGAGGAAGAAATTTTCTTCTACCCTTCTAGGTTCTTGTGGCTGATGTAAGAATTAAATTGACATGAGACAGATTAATAGGAGAAAAATCACACAAAAGTTTCACAACATGTATACATGGAAGAGATCCAGAAAAACTGAGTAACTTACCAAAATGGCTGAAACCCTCACCTTAAATATCATCTTTAGCAAAAGACAAAAGTGGATCTTGGGGTTAGGGGTTTGGGACTTCAGAGGGGAGGAAGGCAATTCACATGGAGATGGAAAAGCAAATGTTTGGTAAAAAAAATGTTTGCTGGGCCAGGCAGAGACAATGAGATCACAGGATGGACCCTGATCTCTGAGGGTTTCCCCCACCACACCTAGCCCATATTCATTAGAGATAGCTCTGGTGATAGCTCTATTCCGGGAACAAGCCCTCTACCTACATTTTTTTAGGAAGTTAGGGGAAGGTCAAAGTTTCTTCCTGAGTCTTTTGGGTCTTGATTGTTTTCAGCTCCAAATAATCTGTATGTCAAAGAGTATTTTGGAGTGCCAGATTTTGCTCCCCTACACCCCTGAAGAGTTTTCTTTCTGGTCCTTCACTCCACATGGTACCCAATCTTCTACCATTTTAGTGGCACCTCACTTCCTTCTCTGCCCTTCTCTTGTTCTCCTTTTTCAGAGTCAAAAAATTTTAAAAGAAAGAGAGAGAGAGAGAAGGAAAGGAAAGAAAAAAGCAAGAGAAAACAAAACAAAAACATTTATTTCTTTGTATAATATAGAAAAGAAAAAACTGGCCATTATCTTTCACTGTCTTGGCTGTGTATCTCACCCTCCATTCCTAGGGCCTTGAAAATTATTTTTCCTAAGAAGTTTTATCCCCAAGAATTCTGATACCAGCTGCTGATATAATATGAGTTTTACCTCCCAAAATGAGACTACTTACTGCTTCCCGGTAAGGTCTTAAAGAAGAACTTAAGTTCTGAGCAGGATATTTGCTGGGTTGCAATTAGTTGATTTCATGGTTCTGATTTGTGGCTGAGTGGTAGTATTCGGGTTTCTGCTATCATGGTGGTTGTATGACTAAGGAAGACAGGTAGTGCCATGTGGGAAATATCAAATCATTCCTTGACATTCTATCCAATTATGGGTATACTTAGAAACAGCTGGAATTTGATAGAAAGAATGAAGTTAGGGCTGGGAAATAAAGGGGAGAGGAGTGTTCTTTGGGCCCAGATGCAAGAGTTATACACAGTTATATGAAGATGGTAAATGAAGGTTCCTTTGACTATAGCATATAGTTCCAGCAGTGTTAGAATGGATGGTGAGAAAAGCAAAGCTCTGGGATATTTGGGGGAGAGTCATGGCCTCTGGATAAAAATGGTTAACACTACCATGAGGCTTGTTACGTGCCAGACAATCTTCTAAACTTTTACATATCTCAACTAATTTAATCCTTGTGACAATCGCATGAGGGTAAGTACTACCGATGCCGAAAACTTGACCTCTTTGCACCAGCGCTGAATCGAATCTTGGAGACAGAATTTTGGGTGAGGTAGAAAAGAATAGCTTTATTGCTTTGCCAGGCAAAGGCTGATGCACCCGGCTAATCCGGGGGAATTTGGTGAGGAGTTTTATAGCAATGGTACAAGGGCAGGGTTGCTGTTAACAACGAGGGTGTGCGCTTCACTCCTTTAATCTGGCCTCAGGTGGTCTCCTGATGAGCCTCTGTGGTTCTCATAGTTATCAAACTGTGACCTTCTCTGGAATGAAGAATGCTTCATCAGGTAGTTAACATCTTCCATTTGTTGAGGGTTTTAATTCTGTAGAAGAGCTCAAAGATATTGCTATGTGTATCCCTTGAGGCGGAACCAGGACCCTGCTCCAAGGCTGTGCTATTGTTTCTTGACTGCTCCTCCCTTGTCTCTGCATCCCCTCCCTTCCCTGATTAGCAACTGTTTGAACCTGCCCATAGGAACTCAGGGAAGGTCAGGGAGACTGAAGCCTATTCCCTACAAACAAGAAATGGGGGACACAGAAAGAATTTCATGCCCAGGAGCTCCACAGGGTCCTGCTCAGTTTCACTACCATTATCCCAATATTTGTATTAGGAAACAGAGGCACAGGGAGGTTAGGCAACTTGACTAAGGTCACACAGGCAGGAAATCTTCAGTAATCAGCTTCTAGAGTATATATTTTTAATACTTTCTTCTTCTGGATTCTAGTCCCAGTTCTGCTACTTAATAGTTATGAGTCTTTAGGTAACCCACTTAACTTGTTTGAATTAGTTTACTTAATAGCTAAATATATTTTTGCAAGGATTAAATAAGATACTACAGGTAAAGGACTTAGAGTAATGCCAGATACAAAGCAAGCACTCAATGCATGCTAGCTGCTATTATTATTATTAGTGGTGGTGGTGGTGTTTTTATTGGTGCTATCACTCTTTTTGTCTCTCCCATTCCTGTCCTTTCCATCACCGACAGCTGAAGGGAGAGTTTAGATGCGATCCAAAACTTACCTCTGAGAGAAAAGTAGCCAGAGGCCCTTTAAAGTCAAGCCTGTCTGAAAACGGGGAGGAAGAGCTTCAACCCCAAACTATGGCATGCCAATGTGAGTCACAGAAATGCTCTCATCAGTTTAATCAGTGGCTCCATATTAAATTACTCTTAGAATAAGTTGATGAAGATGAAAAATCTTATGTTAGATTTAGTTTTATTTAAAACTTGCTTTGTAAGATGCTTTAAAAATCTTTTAAAAGATGTAGTTTTCAAGACCAGTATATATATGAAAAGGATCAATTTCACTCCTTCGTTAAGAAATGCAAAATAAAGGAACAACCAGCCACCATTTCCCCCTATCATTGAAGCTGATTAAAACACTGACAGCTCCCTGTTGTGAGCACATTTATACACTGTGCAACCTCTTTGGCGAACAATTTAACAGTATCTATCAATTTTTTTTTTTTTTTTTTTTTTTTTTTTTTTTGCGGTACACAGGCCTCTCACTGCTGTGGCCTCTCCTGTTGCGGAGCACAGGCTCCGGACACACAGGCTCAGCGGCCATGGCTCACGGGCCCAGCCGCTCCGTGGCATGTGGGATCTTCCCGGACCGGGGCACGAACCAGTGTCCCCTGCATCGGCAGGTGGACTCTCAACCACTGCACCACCAGGGAAGCCCTCTGTCAATATTTTTAATGCACATCCCCTTTAACCCAGCTATTCCATTTCTAAAAATGCCTCTTAAAGCAGCGCTTACTCAAGTGAGTAAAGATGCACGTACAAGGCTGTGCAGCATTGTTTTCATTTGCAAAAAAGCGGAAACAGCTTAAATGTCCATCAAGCCCTCCATACTGCTATGAATATGTGCAGTGCTTTCCTAACAGGCATCCCTGCAGCTAAAGTTCTCTGCTTTAGTAACTTAAAAAAAAATGCTTTCTATTCAATGGACTTGTCTATTGCTTTTTGAATAAATCACTGAGTAATTTCAGTGCTTCTATTGTTGTTTTCATAAACCCGGGTTACCAGCGGTGCTATGATACCATATAAATGTCAAGAGGTGATTGAAAGGAACCATTTTTAGTGTTTAATCACTGCTTACTCTCATTTCTAGGCTATTTTCCCTACCCTGAGGGTTTAGCAGAATTATGTCTTCTTTTCCAAATAGATTTTTCTCTCTAAAGTTTCTTATGTTTCTCTCAAACTCTGACTGTCCTTCATCTCATACCTGAAGGGCTTAGTCATTGTCAAACTTCTCCAGTATTTAAAAGAAAGGAAGGAATGAAGGAATGAACACGAATGAATGATCCCTGGACACTTTGGAGTGGGGGAGTTACACATCTCTGTGAAAATGGTGACTCCTCTCACCAAACACCACTGAGGCAATTAACATATGAGAAGAAAGAGAGATGGCCAGTGAAAGAGTGGATAATAGTTTGAAATAAAAACCCAGCATGGTCCTCTAGGGAAGAAATTAAAAATATGTTTTATATAGCCCTCTAAATGCTCAATTAAGTTTATTTAGCAACTTTTTCCTAATTATGGCATAACCATTCAGAGTAGACATAACATTGCTTTATCCTGGATATTTACAATTGTGTCTGAGAGCCCATTTGTCCTTGAGAGACTAGCAATCAGCAAAGCAGATGATGAAGCTATAAATCTATGGAGTCGCTTTGCCAAATATCAGTGTCTCATCGTGATGGTGGTGAAATGAGTTCTTTTACAGAACACTATTGAATACGTCTCACAATCACCATTTTTCAGTGGCTTAATCTACACTGTGAGTTGACTTGAAATTTTTTTCCCGAAGCTTTGGCTATAAATAACACATCACAAAAGGACAAAGCTGAAGAATGAAAAAGGTTGGAACAGATTTTATTTTAAATCTTTCAAATCGTGTATTTCTAAAGCAAACTTATGTATTTGCAATCATTTCTAGCCACTATTTGTGCATCCATGCTCAAGAAAGAGAGGAAAGACTATGACCATATTTAACTCAGAAAAACAATAAAAATCAGTTCTTTCTTCTACCATTAACTCTTTGTCTTTTAGGCATTAGAACATAAATATGTCCTGGATTGCTACCATGCCTGAGAACAGAATCCCAATCATCTACTTAAGAACTTCAATGGACAGTGTAACTTTTTACATCTAAGAACATGTTAGATGAAACATCAGGATGCAGACTTTAAATGCCTGTAAAACTAGGCCCCTTCCTTCTGTCTAATCAAAATGAAGCAATCCTCTTCCCCATCACCAAACAGACACACCTATTAAAAGACAGAAACTGAGACACAATAAAAAGTTTAAGAGTTTATTTGAGCAAAAATCCATGCAAATGGAGCAGTGCCAAACCGGAAGTGGTTAGGAGTGCTGACTGACAGGAACCAAGGGAAAGACTGATACAGAGAAATTGAGAAGGCAAAGAAAGGAAATTGTTGATTGGAGGCAGCTTACACCCTAGCTGGCCGTGATTGGTCGTCCTTAGCGTTTTGATTTCGTGACCTTGAGGCCTTTACAGGCTTATATTTTGGTTTGCTTATAGAGGTCACCAGGGCATTAGAGACACCTCAGTCTAATGGCCTCCTTGTTTGATTAATTTAACAAACCTTTGATTTAAGCTTTAACGTTCCAGGCCTTTTCTATTAAATCAAGCCCATGCTAATGTAACCAAATATCCTGAAACCCTTAAATCTACCCCAGCATTCAACTTTTTACCAGATAACCAGCTGTCCTGCATTTTGGTAGAAATGACAAAAGTTTGAGGTAGCAAGTTTCAGATGAGTGGAAAATTTGGAGTTTAGTGAGTCATTTGACATCACACCTCATCTCCTTACTAAGTAGACACAGAGAAAGCAAAACATTTGTCTGTACATCAGATGTTCCATGTGCCTTTTATTGTATGTATTTTATTATGGGCCTTATGCAGAGCAGGAACATCCACAGCAGGAAATTGAAACTTAATCACACTTAATAAGAAGAGGTTGAAGTTCTGGAAATTCCTGTTTGGCTACTTTTCTGGCCACCAGGTAAATCCTATAATGATTCATTTGAGCCATGGAAAATGAAATTTTATTTTTATATTCTTAGTGAAACAGTTCTTAATTCCATTAACAATAATTATGCTGGAATTGAATTTCTTGTTTGTCTATTATTGCTCATTATAAGTTACAGTCTATTAATTTGAAAAAATGAACTCATATTCGAAGGCGTTGAGCCACAGCACCACAGCACTTTTTTAAACAAAAGAATAACAACTGAAAGAACTACAGGGTCGGGATGAAGATATGTAAATGTAATTTTTACCTAGATACTTTATTCACTTTTTAAAAATGGTATTTTGTTTTAATCAGTGACACATTAGGAAAGATTGCAAAGGTTTTTTTTTTCTTTATTATCCTCCTAGGGCCCATGTAAATCAGTGATTTGCAGTACCTGAGTGCCATTAAAGGCCTAAAAATCACAGAGAAAAATGAATCTGTTATTTTTTTTTTAACATCTTTATTGGAGTATAATTGCTTTACAATGTTGTGTTAGTTGCTACTGTATAACAAAGTGAATCAGCTATATGTATACATATATCACCATATCTCCTCCCTCTTGCATCTCCCTCCCACCCTCCCTATCCCACCCCTCTAGGTGGTCACAAAGCACCGAGCTGATCTTCCTGTGCTATGCAGTTGCTTACCCCTAGCTATCTATTTTATATTTGGTAGTGTATATATGTCAATGCCACTCTCTCACTTCGTTCCAGCTTACCCTTCCCCCTCCCCATGTCCTCAAGTCCATTCTCTACGTCTGTGTCTTTATTCCTGTCCTGCCCCTAGGATCTTCAGAAAAATTTTATTTTTTTAGATTCCATACATATGTGTTAGCATATGGTATTTGTTTTTCTCTTTCTGATGTACTCTGTATGACAGTCTCTAGGTCCATCCACCTCACTACAAATAACTCAATTTCATTTCTTTTTATGGCTGAGTAATATTCCATTGTATATATGTGCCACATCTTCTTTATCCATTCATCTGTCGATGGACACTTAGGTTGCTTCCATGTCCTAACTACTGTGAATAGAGCTGCAATGAACATTGTGGTACATGACTCTTTTTGAATTATGCTTTTCTCAGGGTATATGCCCAGTAGTGGGATTAGTAGATCATATGGTAGTTCTATGTTTAGGTTTTTAAGGAACCTCCATACTGTTCTCCATAGTGGCTGTATCAATTTACATTCCCACCAACAATTCAAGAGGGTTCCCTTTCCTCCACACCCTCTCTAACATTTATAGTTCATAGATTTTTTGATAATGGCCATTCTGACTGCTGTGAGGTGATACCGCGCTGTAGTTTTGATTTGCATTTCTCTAATGATTAGTGGTGTTGAGCATCCTTTCATGTGTTTGTGGCAACCTATATATCTTCATTGAGAGAAGTGTCTATTTAGGTCTTCTGCCCATTTTTGGATTGGGTTGTTTGTATTTTTGATATTGAGCTGCATGCACTGCTTCTATATCATGGAGATTAATCCTTTGTCAGTTGCTTCATTTGCAAATATTTTCTCCCATTATGATGGTTGTCTTTTCCTCTTATTTATGGTTTCCTTTACTGTGCAAAGCTTTTAAGTTTCATTAGGTCCCATTTGTTTATTTTTGTTTTTATTTCCATTTCTCTAGGAGGTGGGTCAAAAAGGACCTTGCTGTGATTTATGTCATAGAGTGTTCTGCCTATGTTTTCCTCTAAGAGTTTTATAGTGTCTGGCCTTACATTTAGGCCTTTAACCCACTTTGAGTTTATTTTTGTGTATGGTGTTAGGGAGTGTTCTAATTTCATTCTTTTACATGTAGCTTTCCAGTTTTCCCAGCACCACTTATTGAAGAGGCTGTCTTTTCTCCATTGTATATTCTTGGCCTCTTTATCAAAGATTAGGTGACCATACATGCATGGCTTTATCTGTGGTTTTCTATCCTGTTCCATTTATCTATATTTCTGTTTTTGTGCCAGTACCATACTGTCTTGATGACTGTAGCTTGGTAGTATAGTCTGAAGTCAGGGAGCCTGATTCCTCCAGCTCCGTTTTTCTTTCTCAAGATTG
Source organism: Delphinus delphis (assembly GCF_949987515.2). Taxonomy (NCBI): domain Eukaryota; kingdom Metazoa; phylum Chordata; class Mammalia; order Artiodactyla; family Delphinidae; genus Delphinus; species Delphinus delphis. The sequence continues at coordinate 28,750,793 of NC_082704.1, read as the reverse complement.
TTTTGGCTCTTCAGGGTCTTTTGTGTTTCCATACAAACTGTGAAATTTTTTGCTCTACTTGTATGAAAAATGCCACTGGTAGTATGATAGGGATTGCATTAAATCTGTAGATTGCTTTGGGTAGTAGAGTCATTTTCACAATGTTGATGCTTCCAATCCAAGAACATGGTATATCTCTCCATCTGTTGGCATCATCTTTAATTTCTTTTGTCAGTGTCTTCCAGTTTTCTGCCTTCAGGTCTTTTGTCTCCTTAGGTAGGTTGATTCCTAGGTATTTTATTCTTTTTGTTGCAGTGGTAAATGGGAGTGTTTCCTTAATTTTTCTTTCAGATTTTTCATCATTACTGTATAGGAATGCAAGAGATTTCTGTGTATAATTTTGTATCCTGCTACTTTATCAAATTTATTGATTAGCTGTAGTAGTTTTCTGGTAGCATCTTTAGGATTCTCTATGTATAGAATCATGTCATCTTGAAACAGTGACAGTTTCACTTCTTTTCCAATTTGGATTCCTTTTATTTCATTTTTTGTCTGATTTCTGTGGCTAAAACTTCTAAAACTATGTTGAATAATAGTGGTGAGAGTGGGCAACCTTGTCTTGTTCTTGATCTTAGTGGAAATGGTTTCAGTTTTTCACCATTGAAAATGGTGTTGGCTGTGGATTTTTCATATATGGCCTTTATTATGTTGAGATAATTTCCCTCTCTGCCTACTTTCTGGAGAGTTTTAATCATAAATGGAGTTGAATTTTGTCAAAAGCTTTTTCTGTATCTATTGAGATGATCATATGGTTTTTAATCCTTCAGTTTGTTAATATGGTGTATCACACTGATTGATTTGTGTATATTGAGGAATCCTTGCATACCTGGGGTAACCCCACTTGATCATGGTGTATGATCCTTTTAATGTGCTGGTGGATTCTGTTTGCTAGTATTTTGTTGAGGATATTTGCATCTATGTTCATCAGTGATATTGGCCTGTAGTTTTCTTTCTTTGTGACATGTTTGTCTGGTTTTGGTATTAGGGTGATGCTGGCCTCGTATTGTGAGTTTGGGAGTGTTCCTCCCTCTGCTATATTTTGGAAGAGTTTGAGAAGGATAGGTGTTAAGTCTTCTCTAAATATTTGATAGAAGTTGCCTGTGAAGCTATCTGGTTCTGGGCTTTTCTTTGTTGGAAGAATTTTAATCACAGTTTCAATTTCAGTGCTTGTAATTGGTCTGTTTATATTTTCTATTTCTTCCTGGTTCAGTCTCGGAAGGTTGTGCTTTTCTAAGAATTTATCCATTTCTTCCAGGTTGTCCATTTTATTGGCATATAGTTTGTAGTAATCTCTCATGATCCTTTGTATTTCTGCAGTGTCAGTTGTTACTTCTCCTTTTTCATTTCTAATTCTATTGATATGACTTTTTTCCCTTTTTTTCTTGATGTGTCGGGCTAGTGGTTTATCTATTTTGTTTATCTTCTCAAAGGACCAGCTTTTAGTTTTATTGATCTTTGCTATCATTTCCTTCATTTCTTTTTCATTTATTTCTGATCTGATCTTTATGATTTTTTTTCCTTTTGCTAACTTTGGGGTTTTTTTGTTCTTCTTTCTCTAATTGCTTTAGGTGTAAGGTTAGGTTATTTGAGATTTTTCTTGTTTCTTGAGGTAGGATTGTATTGCTATAAACTTCCCTCTTAGAACTGCTTCTGCTGCATCCCATAGGTTTTGGGTCATTGCATTTTCATTGTCATTTGTTTCTAGGTATTTTTTGATTTCCTCTTTGATTTCTTCAGTGATCTCTTGGTTATTTAGTAGTGTATTGTTTAGCCTCCATATGTTTGTATTTTTTACATATTTTTTCCTGTAATTGATATCTAGTCTCATAGCCTTGTGGTCCGAAAAGATACTTCCCACAATTTCAATTTTCTTAAATTTACCAAGGCTTGATTTGTGACCCATGATATGATCTGTTCTGGAGAATGTTCCATGAGCACTTAAGAAGAAAATGTATTCTGTTTTTTTTTTTTTTTTTTGATGGAATATCCTATAAGTGTTGATTTAGTCCATTTTGTTTAATGTGTCATTTAAAGCTTTCCTTATTTATTTTCATTTTGGATGACTGTCAATTTGTCAAAGTGGGGTGTTAAAATCCCCTACTATGATTGTGTTACTGTTGATTTCCCCTTTTATGGCTGTTAGCATTTGTCTTATATATTGAGGTGCTCCTATGTTGGGTGCATAAATATTTACAATTGTTATATCTTCTTCTTGGATTGACCCCTTGATCATTATACAGTGTCCTTCTTTGTCTCTTGTATTAGTCTTTATTTTAAAGTCTATTTTGTCTGATATGAGAATTGTTACTCCAGTTTTCTTTTATTTTCCATTTGCATGGAATATATTTTTCCATCCCCTCACTTTCAGTCTGTATGTGTCCCTACGTCTGAAGTGGATCTCTTGTAGACAGCATATATATGGGTCTTGTTTTTGTATCCATTCAGCAGGTCTATGTCTTTTGGTTGGAGCATTTAATCCATTTATATTTAAGGTAGTTATTGATATGTATGTTCCTATTACCATTTTCTTAATTGTTTTGTGTTTGTTATTGTAGGTCTTTTACTTCTCTTGTGTTTCCTGCCTAGAGAAGTTCCTTTAGCATTTGCTGTAAAGCTGGTTTGTTGGTGCTGAATTCTCTTAACTTTTGCTTGCCTGTAAAGGTTTTAATTTTTCCGTCAAACCTGAGTGAGATCCTTGCTAGGTAGAGTAATATGGTTGTAGGTTTTTCCCTTTCGTCACTTTAAATATGTCCTGCCACTTCCTTCTTTCTTGCAGTGTTTCTGCTGAAACCTCAGCTGTTAACCTTATGGGGATTCTCTTGTATGTTATTTGTTGCTTTTCCCTTGCTGCTTTTAATATTTTTTCTTTGTACTTAATTTTTGATAGTTTGGTTAATATTTGTCTTGTGTTTCTCCTTGGATTTATCCTGTATGAGACTCTCTGTGCTTCCTGGACTTGGTTGACTATTTCCTTTCCCATATTAGGGAAGTTTTCAACTCTAATCTCTTCAAATACTTTCTCAGTCCCTTTTGTTTCCTCTTCTTCTTCTGGGCCCATATAATTCGAATATTGGTGTGTTTAATGCTGTCCCAGAGGTCTCTGAGACTGTCCTCAATTCTTTTCATTCTTTTTCCTTTATTCTGCTCTGTGGTAGTTATTTCCACTATTTTATCTTCCAGGTCACTTATCCATTCTTCTGCCTCAGTTATTCTGCTATTGATTCTTTCTAGAGAATTTTAAATTTCATTTATTGTGTTGTTCGTCACTGTTTATTTGCTCTTTAGTTCTTCCAGGTCCTTGTTAAACGTTTCTTGTATTTTCTCCATTGTTTTTCTAAGAATTTGGATCATCTTTACTCTCATTACTCTGAATTGTTTTTCACGTAGACTGTCTATTTCCTCTTCATTTGTTTGGTCTGGTTGGTTTTTACCTTGCTCCTTCATCTGCTGTGTATTTCTCTGTCTTCTCATTTTGCTTAACTTACTGTGTTTGGGGTCTCCTTTTTGCAGGCTGCAGGTTTATAGTTCCTGTTGTTTTTGGTGTCTGCCCCCCATGGGTAAAGTTGGTTCAGTAGGTTGTGTAGGCTTCCTGGTGGAGGGGACTTGTGCCTGTGTTCTGCTGGATGAGGCTGGATCTTGTCTTTCTGTTGGGCAGGACCATGTCCAGTGGTGTGTTTTGGCATGTCTGTGAACTTATTATGATTTTAGGCAGCCTCTCTGCTAATGGGTGGGGCTGTGTTCCTTCTTGCTAGTTGTTTGGCATAGCACTGTAGCTTGCTGGTCATTAAGTGGAGCTGGGTCTTAGCATTGAGATGGAAATCTCTGGGAGAACTTTTGCCATTCGATGTTACATGGGGCCTGGAGGTCTCTGGTGGATGAATGTCCTGAACTCAGCTCTCCCACCTCAGAGGCTCAGGCCTGACACCCGGCCAGAGCACCAAGACTCTGTCAGCCACAGAGCTCAGATGAAAAGGGAGAAAAAAAAAGAAAGAAAAAATAAAATAAAACAGTTATTAAAATAAAAAATTTAATTATTAAAAATATAAAAATAAAAAAGTAATAAAAAAAACGAAAGAAAGGAGAGAGCAACCAAACCAGAAAACAAATCCACCGATCATAATAAGTGCTAAAAACTATACCAAACAAACGGACAAACAGAATCCCAAGAGAAATGGTAAAAGTAAAGCTATACCGACAAAATCACACAGAGAAGCATACACATACACACTCACAATAAGAGAAAAAGGAAAAAAAAATATATATATCTATATATATGGGAAAAAAAAGGAAGAGAGCAACCAAATCAATTAACAAATCTACCAGTGATAATAAACTCTAAATACTAAAGTAAGATAAACATAGAACCAGAAAACAGTCAGTTGCATACAGCAAACCCCAAGTCTACAGTTGCTCCCAAACTCCACTGCCTCAATTTTGGGATGATTTACTGTCTATTCAGGTGTTCCACAGATGCAGGGTACATCAAGTTGATTGTAGAGACTTAATCCACTGCTCCTGAGGCTGCTGGGAGAGATTTCCCTTTCTCTTCTTTGTTCGCTCTGGTCCTGGGGTTCAGCTTTGGATTTGGCCCCGCCTCTGTGTGTAGGTCGCCTGAGGGCATCCGTTCTTCGCTCAGACAGGACGGGGTTAAAGGAGCAGCTGATTTGGGGGCTCTGACTCGCTCAGGCCAGGGGGAGGGAGAGGTGCGGATGCGGGGCGAGCCTGCGGCGGCAGAGGCCAGCATGACGTTGCACCAGCCTGAGGCGCGCCATGCGTTCGACCTGGGAAGTTGTCCCTGGATCCCGGGACCCTGGTAGTGGCGGGCTGCACAGGCTCCCGGGAGGGCAGGTGTGGATAGTGACCTGTGCCTGCACACTGGCTTCCTGGTGGGGGCAGCAGTGGCCTTAGCGTCCCAGGCCCGTCTCTGGTGTCTGTGCTGATAGCTGCGGCTTGCGCCTGTCTCTGGAGCTCGTTTAGGCGGTGCTCTGAGTCCTGTCTCCTTGTGCACCCCGAAACACTGGTCTCTTGCCTCTTAGGCAGTTCCAGACTTTTTCCTGGACTCCCTCCTGGCTAGCTGTGGTGCACTAGCCCCCTTCAGGCTGTGTTCACGTAGCCATCCCCAGTCCTCTACCTGGGATCTGACCTCCAAAGCCTGAGCCTCAGCTCCCCACCCACACCCGCCCCAGCAGGTGAGCAGACAAGCCTCTCAGGCTGGTGAGTGCAGGTCGGCATTGATCCTCTGTGCGGTAATCTCTCCGCTTTGCCCTTCTCACCCTTGTTGCTGTTCTCTCCTCTGTGGCTCCGAAGCTTCCTCCCCCCCACCACCCCACCCCGTCTCCACCAATGAGGGGGCTTCCTAGTGTGTGGAAACGTTTCCTCCTTCATGGCTCCCTCCCAGTGGTGCAGATCCCATCCCTCTCCTTTTGTCTCTGTTTTTTCTTTTTTCTTTTGCCCTACCCAGGTACGTGGGGAGTTTCTTCCCTTTGGGGAAGTCTGAGGTCTTCTGCCAGTGTTCAGTAGGTGTTCTGTAGGAGCTGTTCCACATGTAGATGTATTTCTGATGTATCTGTAGGGAGGAAGGTGACCCCCACGTCTTACTCTTCCTCTGTCTTGAAGGTCCCTCCGAATCTGTTATTTTTAATCCATCTGAAAACTTGAATGCATAGTAATATCACTTTAAAAAATGTTTCCTTGCAAATAGGAACTGATAACAGTTTAACTGTATTTTAGGCAAACAGTCTTTGTGTGTGTGTATGTGTACATGTGTGTGGGGTGACTTTAAGTATAGATAGTTTGCAAATACTTTGCCATAGTACCATGAATTATTAAGATCCGCTTATAACTGATGTGAACATAGGAATTGGGGCCTTAAGGGGTGCAGAATTTGCCACCCCAAAATATGCCTCTTTGGCATAAAGATTATTTTAAACTGGTTATTTTTAAGAAGCAGCAGAGATGCTCTGTAACTGAGTAGAATTTACTCTTTTGTAAGAAAAAATTATATTTATAGGGGACATCTCCATTTGTAAGGCTGTCCCTCTCTGTATAGGAAAAGGATGGTTCTAAATTTTTAGAAACTTATCAGTGGAGCAGGCAAGGACTGAAATTTGCACAACAACCTTACCCTTGTTTACTGTGCTTTTCCTGGTCACCTTTCACAACTGGTTCCCCCCCATCCCCACACCCTCCACCCAACTTCTTTTGTCTTTAGCTGGAGATGTTATTTAAGGTGGTGGCTTGTGTCATTTAGGGGAGTTACTCGGTATTCCTGGGTCTCTCCCTTGTTTACAGTAGGCATACATGTTATTAAACTTCTGTTTATTTTTCTCCTGTTAATCTGTCTTTTATTACAGGGAGGTCTCAGGCAAGACCCTAGAAGGGAAGAGGGAAAATGATTTTCCTCTGCCACTGGCCATAGAACCAAAATTATAAAATAAGGAGGTGAATTGGGAGTAATGTGGAAATTCAGGACTACTGTAGTCAAAATAAGAAAAGCCTTTATATTGATGCTCTAGTAAGGAGGGATTAGAGATCCTAGTGATATTTTGATGGGGAAATTTTAAAATTCTGCCAGCAGTAGACCCCTCTGCATGAATAGAGAAGAGAGAACACAATTTAATACTGCATGAGTATTATCACATTCACATGCATGTAAGGTAGCACAGCACTCGGATCAATTTACAAAGGCTGGACATACTTTCTCATAAATTTATACCCTGAAGTAGAAGACAGAACAATGAAACCTTCTCTTATCTCCTTGAGAGAAAAATACATACACCTGTGGTTGTCTCTTGAATATCTCCTGAGAGACTTAATTTCAGAAGTGTTTGTTTATAGCTCCAAGGGATAGATGATATGTGAACTGAATTATAAAGTCAAAAGGGTTGGCCTCTTCTTCAGCCCATTAGACTTTCAAGAGTCATCCTAAGGAGGGGAAGGTCCTTGAAGAAAATTTCATCACCTTACCCTTGCAGTCTACATTTCTAATTTGTTTTATTGTTTGAGTGAGTATATTCATATGTGTTTACTATTTATATACTTTATCTGTTAAATTATATGTAGTTCTGGTGAGGATTTAGTTCTTCTCAGCTGATATTTGTTTACATTACTCAGAAGATATAATTCCTGTATTCCCCTTTCAGGTGTTCATTCATGAGCATATATCAAGAAGATGAGAATGGAGACAGGAAAACCTATGCAAATATTTGTTTGATTGAAAGCAAACATTTTCTCAAAGCATCAACACAGTCCACCATGGCATGGACTTCAAACCATATTTGTTCAATGAGAGAATATAAGACAGGCTAAAGGCAGCCTGTTTTTGCTAGAATCTCTCAAGACAAATATCAGAAACTAGCAAAACACTAAACAAATATATGGTAAAGAAAAACACACAACATAAGAGTTATGCATTTCAGTTTTATTCAGGGACCTTACTGAGGACTATAGCCCAGGAAAAAGCCTCTCAGTAGCTCTGAGGGAACTGCTCCACAGAGGTAGGGGAGAAGCCAATATATATATGATTTGGGGCTAGGGAATATGTGCAGTCAAGCATACGTCCTGGTAAAAGATTACTGCTAGTCACAAGGAACAAATATCTTAATGATTTTAGTGCTTTTCTATATATAGAAAGATGCCAAACTCTGGGTTCATTAAAATTCTTCCTAAGATATACATCTATCTAAGGGGCCTGTTTTTCCAAAGCACAGAGTGCCTCACCCTGTTTCCCATCTCAGACTCCTCTCAGGGTGCACTGTTGGTCAGTGACTGCAGTGGCTAATGACTTAATCCTTGTAGAACTGGATGGTGAGTAACATTCTTTGTTTTACAGTATTGATTTTGAAAGTAAAATTCCAACCATTAGACTGAATCGGCCCTGAACCCCGAGAGCAAAGACACTAGACAATTCAATTTTCCTGAATAGCAGAGATATTCTAGGTAGTTTGTGAATTGGCTTATATCAGTAAGATTATTTTGGCACACAAAATTTCAAATCTTGGTTCCTTTTTCCTTGAAAGAGAAAGAAACAGGATGAGAGAAGGAGAGAGAAAGAGAGAGAGATCTGTCTAATGCTCTTCTTTTCCCATTTAGAGTTAGAGAAGATTCTGAGTCCCTTTAAAAGAATAGTAACAAAAACTATTAGATCAAGGGATATACAGACATAATACATAAGGATTATGTCTGGATATATCAAACATGATATTTGGCAGTATGACTCATGGTGTCTTTATGGAAAAAAAAAAGTGAACTGGGAAACAGCATTGTTGAGAATATCTGGAGATGGTTGGGTTACTATATCCTAAGAGGTTGGGTGTCAAATTGAAGGAGTGTATTCCGCTGAAGAGCTCTGACCTTGATAGTCCTATTTAACACTTTTATCAGTACGTTGAGGGAACATATGGAAGGAACACATTAAATTTTCAGGTGACATAAAATTTAAGATGCTAGGTAACAACTAAGATTCAAAAGGTTCTGGACGGGCCATAATGATGGGCTAAAATTAACAAGGTGGAATTCAGTAAGGATATATATGATGTCAAATTTTTAAAAATCCTGACAGTAAGGAGAGATTTTATTCAAAAGGTTTACTGCAAAGGGTGGATAAGGGACTATTGCAATAGGGGAAGGGGAACAATCATAATAGGGAGAACACTATGACCATAAGATCTGCAAAGCATCTCAAGGGTTGGGTAAAAAAATTTTCTTTTACGAAGAGGAGTAAACAAGGCTGGAAAGAACCACAGAAGTGGTAACCTACAGAAGTGGGTTAAAAAGGCATAATCAGATACTAAATTGGATAAAGTTTTAGCCAGAGGCCAGCCTGTTTTCTAGGAGGGGCCGAGTTGCTGTATACTGTATCACACTGAGGCTAAGCCAGATTTCAGGGGCCTATGGGAAGGACAGAATCTTAACCAAAGTTTGGTTAACAAGCATTTTTTCCTAAATATCAGTGGTGACAAGCATTTCATCTAATCATTTATGAGGTAAAGAATAGGACTTTGGAGGATCTGTGTCTGGCCTTGCCATAGATAAACTAGGGGGCCATTTGTGTGTCATATCTAAGTCATATGAGGAAGGACAATTTTTTGCAATAAGCTGTTTTTCAGGACACAAAAGAGTGGAAGGTTCCTTTAACCTCTGTTTTCCAGGTGCCTAGGGCTCAGGTAAAATCCAACATTGTCTATAACGTGTTTCATTAAAGGTCAAGGAAATAGGTATCAAGGAGAGGATGGGGTCCTTCAGGCTTAATAGTAAGGTTATATGAGAAACACCAGATTTCATTTGGTATGCACCATCAGTGTGACATGGTGTGTGGCAGCAGGGCAATTTTAGGCTACATTAATAGAAAATAGAAGTCTATCAAAAGGGAGGGTTAATAGTCTATTGTGGACTGTACTCTTCAAAATATATCTAGAGCAACACGTTCAGCTCTGTATATGCATGTTGCAGTGTTTTACATAGATTATAAACTTAATTCTTACATTATCACTTCAAGGCAAATAAGTATATCTTCAAATATTCAAACAGCTTTCATGAATGTGGGGTTACATGTATATCTTCTGTAGCTTCTGTGGGTGGAAGTAAAGTCAATGTATAGCATTTATAGAAGGCAGGTTCCTGCTCAACCAAAGGAAGACTATTCTCACATTTTCCTTTTCCAGAGGACTTCTAATCACTAGAAGTATTCAAGCAGAAACTAAATCTTCAACAGGCCCAGGTGTTATTAGGGGGAGTTCTGCATTGGATGAGAATTTTGGCCTATTTTCTTTGGTCCCTTCACAATTCTATGATCCTGTGACTCTCCTAGTTGACCATTTCAATCTAATTCTGATTCCTCTTTCTTTGAGAGACTTTCTCCCTTCAACTCTGCAGAGAGTCCTCCTCAGCAGTACCAAGCACTTATGACAGCATAGTATTAGCTTTGGGGAAAGTATATTTCACACTAGATAAAAAATGTTCAAAGAGCAGGGTAGTTAAAGACTGTGTCCTAGCCACCAGTCCACATCTTTCTACATTTTAGGTCCTCTGGTCCTCCACGACCTATAAAAACTGGGCTATTCCTTTGTTACCCTTGATTTCTTTCTTCTCAATCTGGTTGAAATATCTGTGTTTATTTCCATAGTGAATATTCCCTTTTATTGGTCATTAGCATATATACATTCACACATAGGCTAAAACTGGGCTATAAGCAGTTTTTTCCTGATAAAAATGTTTTATCTGCTGTGCAGGATGGAGGGTTCTTACCTGAGCCTCATAACCAAAAATAATAATCTCTGTGTAGGTCATAGTTTCTCCTGGGAGTCTGGTAGAAGCACAGAGACAATTAATCTCCAATAACACTTCTATGCATATTGTAGGGGAGGAAAAAATAATTTTCCCTCTACTGTTCTAAATTCTCAGATGAGGCCTCTGAAACAAGACAGATTAAGCAGAGAAAATGTTTATTAACACATATATCTCATATATACATGAGAGACACCCAAGGAAAAGAGGTAGATTAAAATTTGGGCTTAAATATCATCTTCATTGGAAAAAAAAAAAAGAAAAAGAAACTTCAACAAAGCAATACAGGTATGAACAACTGAAAAGACAATTCACAGAAAATGAAGAGAAATAGCCATTAAGCAGATAAAAATTTGTCCCAGCTTATTAACAAGGAAAGAACACAACAAGCCTCAAATCCAATGGAAATGGAATAGTCAAGAGCACAGGCGGACTGGCTGGAACAGCATTTTGGTTTTATATCAAAAAGAGGCAGTTACACCTTTGGAGGAATTATTATCTTCAACACTACTGCCTTCATGAAGCAATGTTGCTGCCTCAATGCGGCCCTTGATTCACAGGTGTTCTAAATCTCTAGGCCTGACTTTCTGAAATTCAATTAAATTAAAACTTCATTATGTCTATAGGGCCACTACTGATGTTCAGGCTTAGTGCCAGTGGGCTAAACTCAAGACAGTCTTAATAGCCCTGGCCAGTGCTCTCCTTGATAAATCTCTTCACATTTTTGCTAACACTTGGGATGTTGTCAATGTCCTAGGTATCTGGTCTGCCACTTGGAAGACTACAGACTGGCAGATTAAATGCACCCCTCTTTGGAGTCATGAAGTGTGGAAACAGATCTCAGCTGGCAGTCAGACAGACTGAGTCATTCATGTAGATGTCTACAGTAAGGGCCAATTCTTTGATGAGACCAACTGGAATCAAGCTTTTAATCACGCCTGCTTGGTGGCCATCATCACTACCTGTCTATCATCATACTGGACATGGCAACACATACACTTTTGTAAATGGGGCAAAAAGGACTATATGTTTCTGGTGCAGAAATTACCACTTCAAGCCAAACTTGCAACTCTTGCCAAAAGTAGACCCATTTGACTCACAGTGGGAAGACACGTTGCAACAGCGAGTGCTCCTGTCTTCCTCTGGTAGCTTGACTACTGGACTGTTTGATCCCTCTCTTAAGGCTATCTCTGGTAATTCATGACTGTCAACACTTTTTCAACTCATTGTGTTGCTGTTCCTGTCTGCTCAGATAACTCTGGCTACCCAATTATGACCCTTGAATCAAAACTCCACCATGTTCTGCTTTCAAAATCATCTACAGTCTGACAATTGTTTACCTTTTGTCATGAAGGCCACATAAAAATGGACTGATGATCATGGTATTTGATGGGCATTCATGTCCCTTATCATCTTCAGATGCTGACATCACTGAGATGTGGAATAGATTTTTTTAAATCATCTAAAAATTATTTGACCCTACCTTACCTCTTCCTGGCTGACATACTTTAGTAAGACAGTTTGGTCACTGAATATGGCTATTTCCTGTGTTAGAAAACAAAATTCAGCTGCATAAACTTGAAGGTCTAGTTTGCTTTATTAAATGATTCATGAATCAGGCAACATCCCATCTAGCAAGTAGAAAGGTTCTCCAAGGAGTTGTACAAAATGGAAGGTTTTTATAGGCAGGAGGGGTTGCTACAAAGAAGTCACAAACAAAAGAAAGGATTATTTCAGGCAGGGTCACCTTCCTTTGGGGGAAGGCCAGTGAGCTATCATGAAGATTATCTCACTAGTGTTGATCTCCCTTTTTATAAGAAGAGAGAACAAATATTTTGAGATATTCTAGGGACCCTCTGGAAAATTCCAAAGTTACTGCCAGGTCAAAAATTCTTCATTTAGAATTTACTTTGGGGAAGTTTGTCAAAACTATCCAAAAGGTCTGGACACTTGACTAAAAAGGATCACAGATTATGAAAATAATACTTAGTTATGTATTTAAACAAATTGATAAATATTTTAAAGGCAAATACCAAAGGTTACATAATTGTGAGCAAAACAGCTCTTTTAATATTGAGAAGGTTGTTTTCTTAAGTAATCAAAGACCTGACTAAGACAACATGAAGCACAAGAAATTATTTTGACAAAACACAACATTTTTTGCTTTCTAGCCAGAAGACTTAAAAGGTAAAGAAAAACCTTTTACAATCTCTTATCAAGAGCAGACCAATAGTTTTTTAAAAACTGTTCTTTTAACAGAGAGGACTAAATTCTAATTTTGCTTTTGATATTAGAATTCATTTAAATTAATTAAATTCATTCTAATCTTAGCCAGCTTGACAATACATTAAAATTTTTTCCCAAAGATTCCTTTCCACATACTATTTATAACTTTCTTTTTTACATTAAGTTTTTATCCTATGTTTTTCCTCTTTTTTGTCAACAGATATGTATCTTCATTCCTCATACCTTATTTTACTGAAAACACACATCCTACTTTCTTTGCAGACAGAGATATTTGCATTATTATTTCTAGCAGCTTTATATATTGAAAAATTTAATCCTTAAAAACCTTAATTTTTAGTGAGAATAAAAAAGTAAGCAATTGTGAACTGTCTCTTACATTAGCATACCATGGCTTGGCAAACTTATAAATATATTTTATAATTTCTAGAAACATATGCCTTTTTAAATAGTATAATCTTTTAGTGTGGCATAAAACATGTTTCCTAATAAACCCAAATATCTTTTAGTTTGTAAAAAGAAGCCCAAACTGAATAAACCTGTGTTTAGTAATTAATGTTTCAGTATTTTGTCTTACTTGGAAATGATCTGGATATTTAATGAATTTAACTTAGCTTATCATTTAAGTTAGCAAAAAAGTTTGCAGGTTACCAAAAAGATTTGGGGAAACTATTTAAAAATTTTACCTAAAACCTTTTTATACTACTTCCCTCTATTGTTCTTATGAATTATGTTTAGATTACCCACAAAACTTCATGAGACATTAGACATAGCCACATCTCAAGCTATTTTTCTTGCTGAAAAATTTTGTAAGAAATAACATGAACTTATTTGACCTTTAGTAAGCCTAGGTAGAATAAAAGTTGTATGTCTACATTATTTTTAATGTTGATAACTCTAAAGACATACCTATTTTAATTAAACCAACAAGCAAACTAGTTTTTCTTATCTCAAATCATGTGAACCTGAAAAGCCTTTGGGTTTTTTTTTTTTTTACATTTTTAAGAATTTTATGTGTACATAACTCATACAAGTGCTTAGTTTTCTTTAGACCAATTAAATAGAGCTCTTTTAAAAATTAATTTTGGCAATACCATCCAGAGGTAGAAAAATACCATACAACATACATATAGAGACACACACATACTGATAGAAACAAACAGAGACCTTATAACTTGTTTTAAAATTACTACCATGAATCAGGTATTATAATATAAAACTCACTAGTTATAAAAGAAGTTTGATCTAAGTTATTTTTCTGGTAGATGAAGTATGTTAAGGTTACCTACTCAGATGGCTAATGATGCTTAGGATTTTCATTTGCCTTAGTTTCAAATGACCTTTCTCCCGTTCGATAGGAATTGCCTCCCTGAAGCTTGCATTTCAAAGAGATGACCTAGATAAGAATTCCTGGAGAGGACCAGGTAGAATATTTACATCTCAAAGACACAAGGACAAGCCTTCTGAGATAAATTTGTAAGTGTTCAGTTTCTACACAACTTTATCATCTGCTAGGAATTTAAAAATCACATTCTCTGTTCAGCTGTTAATGCTGGGATCCATATTTAGTTTTATAAGCTTTTCCCTGTTTTTAGTTTTGTTTTGGGTTTTTGGGTCATGAATTTTATTTCTGTTTGTCGATAAGAAATGTAAGAGTGGAATGTTAATAAATTTCAGTTTAGTTATGTAATGTCAAGAATTTAAAAATTTAAAAATGGATTGGTTAAAAAAAAAGAAAAAAAGACTTCCCTGGTGACACAAGGTAGTTTGAGAATTGATAAAAAGGATTGGTGGACTTTGAATTGTTTCTGGAGCCAAATTGCTGGTCTTGTAAAGATTATCTTTGTAAAACAAGAACAGTTGTTTTTAATTCCTCAAAGAATTGGGTTACCACCTAAATGATATCAAAGGAATTATAACACCTATCCACCTGTGTTGGAATGTTTTTCTTTCTCTCTGGATACATTAGGTTAAAGAAGAAGGCCAAAAAATAATTCCTATCGGGCTCTGAATATCAGCTTCAAATTTGGCCAAATTTCTAATCATACAGTTATTAAATTCTTTCAAATATCTTGCCAGGTTTCAATAGGGACAAACAGTAAATATTTCTGGTGGTATTAATAACTGTTTGATAGTCTCATCAGAGTGGAAAGGCACTTCAGAGAAAATTACTAGAATGAGTACTTAAAGGATAGAGGAGAGCAGTAAGAGTTACGTCAATCTTATAGTCTTTTGTTTTAGGAACCTTTAATTTTTCTTTAATCTTTGCACCAAATCTTTCAATGAAGCTATTTTGGAATTTTGAACCTCTTAGAGCCTTCTGCATGCCAACTGAAATAAGTGTCTCATTCTATTTGATTTGGAAGCCCTTGCTTTCAAGTGCACTTCTTAAATGATTTTATCTAATTGGAATGCTTCTCATAACAGCCATTGTAATTTCTCAGGACACAAAGTTCTAGGTTGTCCTTAATAAGATTTTGTCCATTTTATAGATATTATAGTTTTGGGGACCATAGTTCTCACAGAAGGTGGTGCACTTAACTCTTTGGATTCTAAGGATATCATTGTGTTATTATTTATTTTGTAGCTAAGCCTTTGGGTCTCTCACCTCCAATTAATACCTAAAGGGAATGTGCTACTGGGTTGGATATCATGTGTTTACAGTGTACCTCATTGCACAGAAATTTTCTTGAGGTTGGCAAGTAACCTAGTGTCAAACTAAGCCATTCCATGACCAACTTATCCTTACATGGGAGACCTTGGGTTTGGTGGAAAGCACCCTAACAGCTCTTAGATGCTCAATCTGTACCCACCAATATGTGTCTTTTTGGCTTCTTAGATTCCCATGAGCAATTAGCCTTTATCTACAAAAAACAAGACAAACAAACATGTGCACCTTAATATTGGCAGTAACCAATGAACTAGGGGCTGGGGAAAGAATTGAATCAGCAGACCTCAAAAAAATGTAGACTGCAGACTGATTCTAAATAAATGGAGGACTACAGCTGCTACCAACAATTCCCAAATGGGGAAGGATTTCAAATAAATGGGGATCTGCAGACTAAACCACCAGCAGTTCCTGATGTGGAATCTGGTTTTCCACTAAAATACCTGGGAATTGGAGTCTGAAAGGCTAGAGGCTAGGCTTCAGGCAGAACCATCTGTCAGTTCATTTGGGTTCCAGGCAGAATCATCTACCAGCTCAAGCTGAACTTCTGTGTAAAGGAAAGTCAATTAGATCATGAACTCAACAAAAGAGAGTAGAGCTCAGAACCAAGAGAAACTTACTTAACCACAGCCCTCAGAAATGGTGAGAAAGAGAGTGAACTCAAAGTGTTTGCAGGGTACCATGCCTGAGTTTCTCATTGTCCCTGAATGTCAATAGAAGTTCATTTCATATCCCACCACTGCTACAAGATCTGTTAAAAAAAAAATTTAACTGAGTAAATTTAAAGATCTAATTGGATTTATTAAATAATTCATGAATGGTGTAGCATCCAATATAGCAAGTAGAAAGGCACTCTGAGGAGTTGTACAAAATGGAAAGTTTTTATAGGCAGAAGGGGGTGGGACAAGGAAGTCATAAACAAAAGAAAGGATTGTTTCAAGCAGGGTCAACTTCCTTTGGGGGAAGGACAAGGGTCTATCTTGCAGATTACCTCACTAGTGTTGATGAGAAAATTTCAGACTGATTGGTTTAAAATTCCATTCCTGGGAGAAGCTGAAACTGCAATTAGGTTAGGTATTAGGTTTGGGTTTGCTGATGTGAGGCTTAGCACAAGTGACTCCATTTTGGGCCTATTGTTTCCTTTTTGAACACCAGAGGGGGTCGATCTCCTTTGGCTTCCTCCTGGGTAATAATAAGGAGAAAGGGGAGGAGAAATATATAAAACTTTTGAAAATTCAGGATTCTTCCCTGACCATTCCTGGGCATGATGTGTCTCTTTCTCCTACTAGTAACCTCAGGTAGGCCTGATTGGTACATCTTCTGAGTGGCAGCCTGGCCAGAAGGGAAGCTAGGAGATTAAAAGGTAATTCTGCTTCAGCTGCCTGAATTCTAGTAAGATGGATGCGCAGGCAGTCAATCCATCAGGGCCTTCTGTATCACCCCTGAAGAACACGGGGGAGGGGGGCAAGGGAATGAAGCTGATGCTGTTGATGCTGTAGAGGAGCAGAATTTGCCACCCCAAAATATGTCTCTTTGATATATTATTTTTAGTTGGTTATTCTCTGAGACACAGCAGATATGGGTGGGGGGGTGGGAATAAAACTCTGCAAACCAAGTAGGAGTTACATTTTGTAAGGAACATGTAGATTTATAAGGGAAATCTTCATTTGTAAGAGTGTCTCCCTCACTGAACCAGGAAAAGGAGGATGACCAAATCTCTAGATACTCTGATCAATGGAGAATACAATTATTAAATTCTTCCTAACAACTTCCCATGTAAATTTAGTTCTTAGACCAGTAGGAAGAACCTAGAAGGGTGGAGGAAAAATTTCTTACTCTCTGACAATGCTCACATAATGCTTGCTGAATTGTAAAAAATAAAGTCCTATGCCTCTGGAAAAAATACATAATCTTCAGCTAAAACAAAAGAAGGGTGTGGAAGAAGCAGGTTATAGGAAGGTGACCCAGGAAAGCTAGGTAAACAAGGGTAAGATTTGTTATGCAGATTTAAATTGGACCTTCTCCATTGTTAAGATTCTCTTGTGATTCGGAGTCACCCTTCTCTTCCCCATATAGAGGGAGAAACTCTTACAGATGGAGATTTCCTTTATAAATGCAGATTTCCCTTTCAAAAGGGTAACTTCTACTCTTTTCAAACTTCTCCCATGTCTGGTGTTTCTCAAAATAATCAGCTCAAACCAATCCTTACGCCAAAGAGACATATTCAAGATGGCATATTCTGAAATCCTACAGTCACATTTTGGGGTGGCCTATACTGGTCTCCTACAATATACATATTCATAATCATCCCTAAGTAATTTTTATACACATGAGGAGATTAGGCTCAGTGATAGTTAAGAGTTGGAAAAAAAAATTGTACTAAGGAAAGTGGTGGAATCACCTTCATTGCTAGATTTAATTACTGGGAGACATTCCAAAAACTAATCTGTACTGCTTAGAATTCTGGGTTTGGGTTAATTGACCCCTGAGGCTGTTCCAGTGCTAATTCTTTAATATTATATTGCACATACCAAGGGAGTAAATCACTTTTATATGGATATGAATGGATAATAAAGTAATAAAAATGCTAATGCTCTGGAGACAAATCCAGAGCTTTCTAGTGGTCAGGTCGCTTTTGGACCACAGTGGGAGCTGCTCACCCACGGTGCATGGATCAAATATTTCTAACTGCCAGTTGCCTGATTCCAGTGAAGCTAGATTCTGGAGAACATTTAATTTACTTATTTTTAGTAGAATCAGTTATATTCATGGTCAAGAAGGATTATCAAATGAGACTCTTTCTTGTACCTTTGTTCACAACTGTTTCGTACATGGGGAGTTTTCCTATTTAAAAAGTATCCAAGGAAGACTTTCAAGGCTTCTTCCAGTACAGCTGCAATACTCTGGAAGTTTTTTTTTTCTCATGCCAAAACCTAACTCCTTACGCTGCCATTTAAAGTCTTTTTATCTTGTTCCTTTCTCAGTAGAAGTTGAAGGATAAATCATGAAATCTGATAAAAGATATACTGAGACATATTAATATTTTAAGAATTTATTTGAGCAAAAATCAATTTTAATTGGGCAACGCCAAATTAAAGCGTTTAGAAGTGCTCTGCTGTCAGGAGGTGGGGAAAAATTTTTATAGAGAAAAGTCAGAAGCACAGTAAGGAAATTATTGATTAGCTATAGCTTTAAACCTAGTTGACTGTTTGTGATTGGTTGTCCTTTGGTTTCAATTTCATAACTTTGATGTATTTACAGTCTTAGATTTTGTTTTGCTTATGTAGGTGCTATTAGAGCCACCCCAGTCTTATGGCCTCCTTGTTTAATTAATTGAACAAATACAACACTTTTGTTACACAAACAGGAAACTGAGGACCAAAAAGGGGTTAACTCAGGGCATTACCCTAGGTCACCCAGCTAACAGTATTGAAAAGGGCAAAGTTAGAATCTTTAACTGTGCTTTTTCTCCTGCTTACAAGCTGTCACTGTAGAATCCTGTTAGGCCTATGGCTTTGCCCTTCAATTCACTGTGTCCATATTATCATACAATTCTACACAAATCTGGTCTTCTCATCTAAGATTTTACCTTTTCCATCTTCAATTTATTTAAATAGATGAAAATACAAATATTTCATGGAGCATTTAACAGGAGGATTCAAGTGACCTTGGATGTGGGACACCTGACACTTGATGAAAACCTGGAATGGCAGCAGGGAAAACAAACAAACAAACCTCTTTGAGTTCCATTTAACTCATTTTATTCTTTGTGTTTGTTAGAGATAACTCTGTTTGATCTCTCGAATTTATAAAAGAGGTCTTAGATAAAATAGAGAGACCTCTGTCAAAAACTACTTGGGTTTGACACATCCTACAGAGTTCCCCTTTGTCAGCTATATGACCCTGTATTGCTTGGAAATGTAAGGCCTCTGATAACACCTGAAGCATATTTTGGTAATATGAATCAGAGCAAATTCAAATCAATCATTGGCATTGTCTGTTATAATCTTCCTCACCAGTGGATGATTGGAGGAATGCTGCTGTTAACTGCATCCTTCTGAAATGTGCCAGCACTGGGCAGTTACTGCTGAAAGTGGGCTTGGTCCCTGGAGATGATGCTAATGGAAGTGTTCTTGGGTGGCCTCGGCCTGCAGCGGCTTGAAGCAGGATTTCATTTCCCCAGCCAGAGACTGAAGTCAGGCCACGGCAGTGAGAGTGCTGAATCCTAGCCACTAGACCACGAGGGCCAATGGCCAGTGACAAGGCCCCTGGCCTGTCGGCTTTGTAGAAATGAATTCCCACAAAGAGACGGAAAGTAGTAAAACAAGTAAAGTGTTTATTAGGAAGAAAAAGAGTATGTGTGGATAGACACACAGGTGGACTCAGAGAGAGAGTCCCGCCCTCGTGGTAGTTTGAATCACTCGTACGGGGTATTTCTTCTGGGTTTCCTGGGGCCGATCATCTTGCTTTGTCTGGCTCTGAGTCCATATTTGGTTTATCTCAGGGCCCTCCCATATGTGTGCGCATCTCTTAGCCAAGAAGGATTCTAGCAAAGAGGCCTATGGGTAGGTTGACATCACCTACTATGGGGTGGTGCCCCCTCCCTTTTGATCTCCGAGGAGCTTTTCTGTGCATGTGTAGTCGGAAAGTCTCCTTGACTTTGAGAATGAGTAATACATGGTCTCTTTATCTCTTATCTGGGCAGGGCTCAGCTTCTCCTCCCTCCTTTTCTTGTCTTCATCTTGGAGTATCTGTCCACAAAGGACAACTTCCAGCTACTCAGCCTGGAGCCCATCTATCTCTGGCCTCAGAGGAACACTAGCTTCCAGAGGAGGAAGACAGGTAACTTCCCTCCCTCCATAAAATCATATATCTGCATCTTTACTCTCTCATTTCAGAGAAAGAGGTGTCCTTCCTCCTGGCCCAAACTTACCAGTTCACTTAGATTTTTGACGTCATTACTTCTCTCCTGCCCTGGAAATTTTCTCCATCAATACCTCTGTTCTCTTGCATATTCAATGTCCTCTTTTTGCATAGATTTTTACCCTCAGCTTACAAACTTTTTCACATTTCTCCATGTAAAAATAGTAAAGGGGAGCAGAATATGCCACCCTAAAATATGCCTCTTTGGCATAAGGATTAATTCTGAGCTGGTTATTTTTACGAAACAGAAGACAAGGGGAAAACTCTGAAAACCAAGTAGGAGTTACCCTTTTGTAAGAAACATGCATTTATAAGGGAAATCTCCATTTGTAAGGATGTCTCCCTCTCAGTCCCAGCAAGAGGAGGACGAAGCTCTAGAAATTCTTATCAATGCATAAGGCAGAGACTTGAATCTGCATAACAACCTTATCCTTGTTTACCGTGTTTTTCCTGATAACCTCTCACAGTTGGTGCCCTCCACCCCAATTTTTCTTTGTCTTTAGCTGAGGATGATATTTAGAGCCACAGCTTAAGCCACTTGGAGGAGTTACTCAGTTTTCCTGGTTATTTCCCATGTAGACAGAAAATAATACATGTTATTCAATGTCATTGTTTTTCTCCTGTTAATCTCTCTTTTATACGGAGGTGGGGGGTAGGGGGTGGGCGGGTGTCTCGGCCAAGAACCTAGAGGGGTAGAGGGAAAATTGTTTTTCTTCCACTACAATAGAAAAGAAAAGAAAGTCTCTTTAATCCTGATATCTCCTGTAAGCGCAGATACAAGTTAAAAACAAGAGGCTTAATTCTGCCTGTTGAAAATAGGAGACCAGACTCTCCCCTTCCCTTCTGTTTGAGAATTTGTTTCTCTGTCCTTTTCAAATGTATATAAATCTTTATAATGACTAAATAAGCCTCTCGGCAGTCTCACAACTCAGGACTGTTTCCTCAAGGACCTGAAAGCCATCATTCTGAGATGCAAACATCAAGGGAGATAACACCCCTATTTCCCATTCCTGTGTGAGGGTCAGACTCTAATGTCAGTGGGCACTTTGCTCTAATTTATAAAACTCCCTCTCATCATTAAGATATGAAAAGCTTTTTTACCTACCGGATAAAGTCAATCAGCTAATATGGATGGTTTCCCCAAATTTCATGATAAAGTTAGGATGAATTAAGTATGACAAAAGATGCTGTCAAGTCCTCTTATGTAAGAACTAAGTGATTGTTTTCTTGAAAATACGTACATAATGAATTTTACCTGTTTAGTCTTTTATATAAAGGTTAAAATTGCTTTCTGTTTTTATGATCTCATAACGGATTGCCTGTGATGTGTATCGCCTTCTGGTTTAATGTTTATTCAATAATAAAACTGTTTTATTTCTCTACTACCTCTGTGGAGAGGTTTTCTGGGTGACTAGAAGATTTTGTTTCTTTTAGTTCTATTTCCCCAACACTCCTAACTTGTCTAACTTAATTCCCTTCTTTACTGCAGCAAATTGTTTGAAGCCATCATTTACATTGATTTCTGCTTCCTTTTGGCCTACTTATTCATTAGCCCAGGGGGGTCCCAAACTTTGAACATTGGAATCATCTAGGGAGATTTAAAAAAAATATACTGATACCAAATATCCTGATTTAATTGGTAGGGGTGTGATGACTCAGGCATCGAGATTTTGAAAAGGTTGCTGGTTATTCCTTTTTTCTTTCTTTCTTTCCTTCTTTCTTTCTTTCTTCCATTCATTCATTTATTTTTGGATGCATTGGGTCTTCCTTCCTGCTCACGGGTTTTTTCTAGGTGCCGCGAGCTGGGGGCTACTCTTCATTCTGGTGTACAGGCTTCTCATTGCCGTGGCTTCTCTTGTTGCAGAGCACGGGCTCTAGGTGCACAGGCTTCAGTAGTTGCGGCTCGCGGGCTCTAGAGGACAGGCTCAGTAGCTGTGGTGCATGGGCTTAGTTGCTCCGTGGCATGTGGGATCTTCCCAGACCAGGGATCGAACCTGTGTCCCCTACACTGGCAGGCGGATTCTTAACCACTGCACCACCAGGGAAGTCCCGGTCGCTAGTTATTTCTAATGTGCAACAAAGTTTGGGAACTGCTGGCTTTTGCTTACACTGACTGAAACTCTTTATTCTGAGTTTAAAATGTAGATAGTTCTAGGACCAGATAGAGATGAGATTAAACTTCTACTCTACCATTTCCCTTCAGCAAGAAAGTTAACCACTGAGCCTGGCAAATATTCTCCTTAACCAAACTTTAGACGGGTTCCTCTGAACTTACTTTTGTGGTACGCGGGCCTCTCACTGTTGTGGCCTCTCCCGTTGAGGAGCACAGGCTCCGGACGCGCAGGCTCAGCGGCCATGGCTCACGGGCCCAGCTGCTCTGCGGCATGTGGGATCTTCCCAGACTGGGGCACGAACCCGTGTCCCCTGCATCGGCAGGCGGACTCGCAACCACTGGGCCACCAGGGAAGCCCTGAGCTTACTTTTTGACTAGGCCTTGTTCTTACAGCTTGTCTTTCACCTGCTTAGTCCATTTGAAGCAAGAATCCTGCAAAGTCTGTTTAGCAAGAACCTCCCACTCTTTTCTTTTCTTTTCTTTTCTTTTCTTTTTTTTGAAGTATGGTTGATTTACACTGTTATGCCAATCTCTGCTGTACAGCAAAGTGACAAAGTTATACACATACATACATTCTTTTCTTATGTTCTTTTCCATTATGGTTTATCACAAGATATTGAATATAGTTGCCAGTGCTATACAGTAGGACCTTGTTGTTTATCCGTTCTAAATGTAATAGTTTGCATCTACCAACCCCAAACTCCCAGTCCATCCCTCTCCCTCCCCCCTCCCCCTTGGCAACCACAAGTCTGTTCTCTATGTCTATGAGTTTGTTTCTTTTTTGTAGATAGAGGACCTCCCACTCTTGATCTCTGATACTCTTGATATCTGATCAAATTCCTTATTCTCCACCCTTGCTTAATATCTGATCATCTTGACTTGCCTTCAACAATAATCTGCTTAAGTTGATTTAGCAAGGATGCGCCTACCTCCTCACCATCATCCACCTTGGCTATACGTTCTCACTTGTCCTTGCTGTATCCAGAATTGAGCTTAGTTCTATACTGAGGTATTTTTCCCCATGGCAACAGTTCCTGAATAAAATCTGTTTTAACTGCCATAACTACTTGCTCTGGATTCCTTCAATAAGCCCGTCTCCTCAATCTGTAAAGTAGAGATAATAATGTCCCTTTTTATAGAATTGCAGTGAGGATAAAATGACATCATGCATGTGAAACAGTGTTCAATAAATACTAATTATTATGATTACTAGTTATCTCCAACACACAGAATCCAGTATTTTTTTTTTCAGTTCCTAAGCCCTTTTTTGCTGTTTATCATCCCTTCCTTGAAATTCTCCCTTCCTTTGGCTTCTGTTGAACTGCATTCTCCTGCTTCTTCTATTAACCTCTTTAATGTTTCCTTCTCCCACTTCCCTTTTCCCATATCCTAAGAGTAAGAGAGACAGAAGCATGTGGCTTTGGTTCTTCTCCTCTCCTCATACTCACCCTTTACAGTCTCATCCAGTGGTAACATTGCTGAAATCTCAGCATCTATGCACTGGTGACAAATCAAATTTCAGAGACAGAGATTTGGGTGTGTTAGCTCAAGTTCGTGTGCCCGACGCACAGTGAGGCAAAACAAACCAAAACATCACAGTTTGGAGCAGAGAAAGGTTTATTGCAGAGCCATGCAAGGAGACGGGTGGCTCATGCCACCCAAAACCCTGAGCTCTCTGGAGGGTTTCAGCAAAGCATTTTTAAAAGCCGCTGAAGGAAGGGAGTCTCAGGGTATGTGATCAGCTCATGTACAGTTCTCTGACTGGTTGATGGTGAGGTAACAGGGTACTGTCACAGGGGTTAACATTATCAGTCCTTAGGCTCCAGGGGGCCTGGGGCTATGTGGTCATGGTCATGAAGTAGTTAACATCTTGCATTTGGTGGGGGGTTTTCACATCTGTAAAACAACTCAGGAAATGTGCATCAAATACTGTTATCTAGGTACTTCAGAGAGGACCTAAGCAGAGGTTATGGAGGAAGGCCTGTCCTGGGAAGGCCCCATAGGGACCTGTTTGGTTACAGGTGAAGTATAAAAGAATAGCTTTATTGCTTTGCCAGGCAAAGGTGGGCACAGCAGCCTTGTGCCTCTCAAAAACTGTGTGTCCCAACCCGGGAGGATTTGGTGAGGAGTTTTATAGCAGTGGTTCAAGGGTGGGGCTGCTGATAAGGATTGGATCTGTGTGAAGGACCTGCATTCCTTTAATCTGGTCTCAGGTAGTGTCCTGATGAGCTTCTCTGGTTCCTTTACTCTAGCCTCAGGTGGTCTTCTCTGGAATGAAGAATGCTATTTTCCATTTTTTGGAGGTTTTAGTTCTGCAGAAGAGCTCAAAGATATTGTTATGTGTATCCCTTGAGGAGGAACCAGGACCTGCCCCAAGGCTGCACTATTGTTTCTTGCCTGCTCCTCCCTTGTCTCTGCATCTCCTCCCTTCCCTGATTAGCAACTGTTTGAATCTGCCCTTTGGAACTCAGGGAAGGTCATGGAGGCTGAAATCTGTTCCTACAAACAAGGAATGGGGGACATAGAAAGGCTTCCGTGCCCAGGACCCGCACAGTGTACGGCTGGGTTTCACTAAGGACTGCAAGTCTACTTTCTGTGCAAATGCGTCCCACAGCAGAGAACAGAATCTGGCATCTAGTAATCAGTCAATAAACTTTTGTGAAAGGAATGAGTTCTATATTTCTGACCCTCACCTATTTCCAATTTTGCAAACGCCTGTTGAGCTGGGTATTTCTGTCTGGATGTTCTGCTCTATCTCCACACCTTCAGCTTTTTTTTTGTTTGTTTTCTCTATTTTGTTTAATAGAGCAAACATCTCTCAGCCACACAGATTTACAAACTTGAAATAATCTTTGACTTCTCACAGCCGCTTGGCTATAGAGCCAGTCATTTGCCAAGTTGGGTCAATTCTAACTCCAGGTAATTTGTAGGAAATTACTTACTAACTAGTCTTGAAGCTTTTAGTTTCCTGAAAGCCAACTATTAAAGCAATTACCCCTCCCACCCTCCCTTTTAAACCAACACTTGTAAGTGTTTTTAAAAAGACCAGTAAAATGGTTTTTAATCAGCCACAACTGTTAATTTGTACTTTAGGAGCAGGTGCAGGCAACAGAAGGGTTTAGGAAGCCTAATTTGAACATATAAATTATATTTTTAAACTATAAAACACTTGAAGTTTCAGAAAATCTGCAGGAGAAATGTTAAAAGGCAAAATTTAATTTATTTAGCAATCAGAAAAGATATGAATGGCAGATACAGCAATATCCACTATGGACAAAAACATATACTACTAAAAAAAAAAAGAAAAAGATATACTACTTTTTGTTGAAATATTTTTAGTGACATCATGGTAACTCCTGCCTGTGATAGATTTATTTATTTTCAAGGAAAAAAGGTCATAGTTGAATCATTGTTGTTACTGGTGTACAATCTTTTTGCTGAACACATTTGCTAGTATTCGGTTTTCCTATATTGTTAAGAGTAGGACCACTGGGTAGCACATCTCCAGTGGGCACTTTTCTCATTGAATGCTTTGGTGCTCCCTGGAGTTGCGCAATGTGGTGGCAATCTTGAGTGAGAGAATTGTATAGATTTCAACTCAATAGCCTAAGTTTCTCCCTCAAGAAACTAGAAAAAGCAGAGGAAATATACTCAACACAAATAAAAGGAAGGAAATAATAAACCTAAGAGTGTAAATCAATGAAAATGAAAACAGAAGAAGAATGGACACACATTTTTTTTTGAAAAAAGCAGATTCTTCAATTAAAAAAATCAATAAAATTGGCAAACTTCTAGCAATACTGACCCCCCCCAAAAAAAACCCCAAACCAAAAACAAAACAAAAAATCCCTCTGCAAATCACCAGTGTTAGGAATGAACAGGAGGTTTAACTACAGACCCTGGAGACACCAAAAGGATAATAAGTGAGTACTAAAAAAATTCTAAATTTGATAGCTCAGAAGAAATGGACCAATCATTTGAAAAATATGAACTA
The DNA here is from genome assembly GCF_949987515.2 of Delphinus delphis. Lineage (NCBI taxonomy): Eukaryota > Metazoa > Chordata > Mammalia > Artiodactyla > Delphinidae > Delphinus > Delphinus delphis. The sequence continues at coordinate 28,724,528 of NC_082704.1, read as the reverse complement.
CCACAACTCACTGAATATAAAATAAATACCTTGAATAACCCTATAACTATTAAAGGAATTGATTTTATAATTTGAAGACTGCCAAAAATGATATCTCTAGTCCCAGATGGTTTGACTGGAGAATTCCATCAAACATTTAAGGAAGAACTAACAGCAATAGTACACAATCTCTTCCAGAAAATAGAAAATGAAAGACCATTTTCCAACTCATTTTATGAGCCCTGTAGTAGCATGATATCAACCTGGAAAAAAAAAGTGCCAAGAAAGGAAACTACAAACCAAAATTGTTCATGACCATAGATGAAAAATCCTTAATAAATATTAACAAATATAAATCAGCAATGTACAAAAAGAATTACACAAAATGACCAAGAATTGTTTATTCCAGGGATGAAAGGCTATATCGATGTTAAAAAATTATTCATTGTGATAAATTATGTTAACAGGCTAAAGAAGATAGGTCACATAATCATATCAATCAATTAAGGAAAAGCATTGAAAAAAATTCAACACCTTTTCATGGTAAAAACTCTCAGAAAAATAGGAATACAGGGAAACGTCCTAAACTTCAAAAAAGAGCATCCATAAAAAACCTGCAGCTAAGTTTATACTTAATTGTGAAAAGCAGAATGCTTTCCCTTGTTGGGATACAAGGCAAGGATGTTTGTTCTCACTGCCCTTATTCAAAATACTGTTGGAAGATTAGTACACTGTTGGTGGGGATGTAAATTGGTGCAAACAGTATGGAGGTACCTCAAAAAACTAAAAATGTAACTACCATATGATCCAGCCATTCCACTCTAAGTATATATCTGAAAAAATGAAACATTAATTCAAGAAGATACTTATATCCTGATGTTCATAGCAGCACTGTTTACGACAGCCAAGATATGGAAGCAACCCAAGCGTCCATCAACAGACAAATGGATAAAGAAGATGTGGTATATATATACATTGGAATATTACTCTGCCATAAAAAATGATGAAATTCTGCCATTTGCAACAATGTGGATAGACCTTAAGAGTATTATGCTTAGTGAAATAAGAGAAAGACAAATACTATATGTTATCATTTATATGTGTAATCTAAAACATAAAACAAATGAATATATATAACAAAATATAAACAGACTCGAAGATATAGAAAACAAATTAGTGGATACCAGTTGAGAGAGGAAAGTGGGGAGGGGAAAGATAGGAGTATGGGATTACGAGATACAAACTACTATGTATAAAATAGATAAGCAGCAGGACACATTGTACAGCACAGGGAATTATAACCATTATTTTCCAACAACTTTACATGGAGTATAATCTATAAAAATACTGAATCACTATGCTGTACACCTGAAACTAATATAATATTGTAAATCAACTATACGTCAACTAAAAAATAAAGTAAAATAACCCAGATGTCCTTTAACAGGTGAATGGTTAAAGAAACTGTGGTTATGTAGTTTTTACCAGAATAAGAATTCAAATTAAAAAAGTTTTCTACTAAATTTGTGTATGTTTGAATTGTGTATCATAATCTCGATTTTATATTTACAAATCATAAATAAACCTATAGTATTAATTAAAAAATAAAAAAACAACTATGGTACATACCATGGAATACTAGTACCTAACAATTAAAAGGAACAAACTATGATACATGCAACAGCCTGGATGAATCTTCAGAGACTTATGCTGAGTTAAAAAAGCCAATCCCAAAAACTTATTTTATGATTCCATTTATATAATACTCTTGAAATAATAAATTATAGAAGTGGGAAAGACTTTAGTGGTTTCCAGGGGTTTAGGAGGGGAAAAGAGAGAGAAGTGGGTGTGGTTATAAATGGCAAAATGAGGAATCTTTCTGATGATGGAAATATTCTGTATCTTGAATGTATCAATGTCAGATTGCGGTTGTGATATTTTGCTATAAGTTTGCAATGATCTACCATTGAAGGAAACTATGTAGAGGACACGTGAGATCTATCATGTCATGCAAAAAACATGGGTGAATCTTAAATGCATGTTGCTAAGTGAAAGAAGCCAATCTGAAAAGGCTACACACTGTATGATTAGATTTATATGACATTCTGGAAAAGCAATACTATAGAGATGGTAAGCAGATAAGTGGTTGCTAGGGGTTTTGCGGGGTAGAAGAGGAAGGTTGAATAGGTGAAACATAGGTGATATTTTAGGGCAAAGTAAATATTTTGTACGGTACTGTAATTGTGGGTACATGACACTATGCATTTGTCATAACTGATAGAACTTCACAGCACAAACAGTAAACATTAATGTATGCAAATTTAAAAAATCACTTAGGAGGTTCCGTTCCCAGCATGGAAGGCAGACTGTGAAAAAACAATCTTACTGTATTACAAATGTGGAGAACAGTATGGAGGTTCCTTAAAAAACTAAAAATAGAAATACCATATGACCTAGCAATCCCACTACTGGGCATATACCCTGAGAAAACCATAATTCAAAAAGAGTCATGTACCACAATATTCATTGCAGCTCTATTTACAATAGCCAGGACATGGAAGCAACCTAAGTGTCCATTGACAGATGAATGGCTAAAGAAGATGTGGCACATAGATACAATGGAATATTACTCAGCCATAAAAAGAAGTGAAATTGAGTTATTTGTAGTGAGGTGGATGGACCTAGAGTCTGTCATACAGAGTGAAGTGAGTCAGAAAGAGAAAAACAAATACCGTATGCTAACACATATATATGGAATCTATAAAAATAATAAATGGTTATGAAGAACCTAGGGGCAGGACAGGAATAAAGACACAGACATAGAGAATGGACTTGAGGACACGGGGCAAGGAAGGGTAAGCTGAGATGAAGTGAGAGAGTGGCATGGACTTATATATACTACTAAATGTAAAATAGCTAGCTAGTGGGAAGCAGCCGCATAGTGCAGGGAGATCAGCTCGGTGCTTTGTGACCACCTAGAGGGGTGGGATAGGGAGGGTGGGAGGGAGACGCAAGAGGGAGGACATATGGGGATGTATGTATATGTATAGCTGCTTCACTTTGTTATACAGCAGAAACTAACACACCATTGTAAAGCAATTATACTCCAATTAAAAATAATGTTTTTAAACAACAACAAAAAAATGTATAAGCAATCTCAGTTGAGGGTGTGCGGGAAAAATAAGTGCTGACCTGTCATCTTAGAAATGAATAGAGATTGTAAGACTAAAGGCAAAAGGAACTGTACATAAGAACTGTGCTCCAGTTGATAATCTTGCTCCCACACAAGTGGGTTAACAATTTTGAAACCATTATATGAGTATACAAGAATTGAACAATTAACGTAAATTGATGGCATATGGCAGGAATTAGGGTTCCATGGTTGGAGTAAGAATTTCCAGAAACTAGTAAGAACCTGCTGTATAAAAAAATAAAATTCAAAAATTCAAAAAAAAAAAAGAAAAAGAATTTACAGATAAGCATGCAAGGGGAGAAGGCTAGAATGATTCATGTTGTACAAGATTAGGGCCCCCACTTACGTAACTAAATGATTTAATTAATAAATAAATAGAGGAAAAGAGACAAATCCCCATGAAGAATTCCAAGTAATTTATGTAGATACTGTGCCTGCAAGAATGTAGAGTAACTGTCCACTCCTTAAGTGTGCCCTGTGCCTAGTGACTTCCTACGAGTATGAAAAGGGGGAGAGAAGAGAGTAACTTTACTGTGGAGGAACCTAACACTACCTCGAGCTAGGTGCATAAAGTTCATATGAACAGTGATGTTATGTTGATACTATGTACCCTTGATATAGTATGATGAAAATGGTACACTACTTCTGTGGTCTTCCTCCTCAAAATCTGCAATTCCAGTCCACTCTAGAGAAAAACATCAGGCAAATCACAATTAAGGGGCGTTCTATAAAATACCTGACCAGTACTTTTCAAAATTGTCAAGGTCTTAAAAAGGAAAATCTGAGAAAGTCTAATAGCTAAGGAGAGATGACGACCAAGTGTAATGTAGTATTCTGAATGGGATTCTGCAGCAGAAAAAGAATATTAGTTAAAAATCAAGGAAATCTAAAGTATGGGCTTTAGTGCATAATAATGTATTGATACTGTTTGTTAATTATGGCAAATATACCAAACTGATGTTAAGATGTTAATACTAGGGGAAACTGGATATGAGATATATTGGAGCTCTCTGTATTATCTTCACAACTTTTTTGTAAATCCATAACTATTCTAAAATTTAAAGTTCATTTAAAAATGTTAAAGGATAAGTTTAGAGTTAAATTCTAAGATTTGTTACTATGTTTAGGGCCTAATTGCATGATTTGTGGAAAAAGAACGATTTCTAAACAAGAGCTTTTTTGTTTAGAAATGTACACACTAATGTTTCAATTAAAGAATAGCAGTTTCTTCCTAAAGTGTGACTGTTCAGAGCCACAGCGACTGAAATAGACAAAGGGAATTGTGGATATTATGATGGTAGGGGAGCTTAAAGACTCCTTTGATTTAGCTTAGGCATTTAGAATGCCCAAGAAGCAGCGTAAAATGTTCTTTTCTGTTTATCTTAGAAAATTGTAGAGAGGAGTTGTTCCCTTGAGAGGCACTACAGATATTATATCAAAAATATAATTCTGGGTGTTGTTTCAGTACATGTAGTCAACAATTCTCAGGGCTCTAAATGATGAGCTAGGAGGAGAAAAATTGCCTCAGATGGAGGTATATTGGGACAAAGTACCCTGGGACTCATGAGATAGCGGTAATCAGAAATCATTTTGGCTTCTGAAGGTGTACGGTGACTATTTGAAAAGGTTCAAATTCCATTTGGAAAGATAGCTCTTTCAAATTTCAGGCGTGGGTGCTTCACGCATGATGTATGGTTTTCTGGCAAATTAGATGGCTTCTCAAGGGAAGTGATACAAACACTCTGTGTCATTTGATCAGAGGAGCCATTTAACTTCAACCTCATTCAATTTAGATGGCTTAGACAGTCTATAATAGCGCAGAGAGCAGAAGCAAAGGAGAAGGATGGATTTCCCTCACTGGTTGCTTAAAAGTCCTTCAACAAGGACTTCTCTGACAGGGGCTTAATTTAAACTTACAGTAACAATGATTTAGAGCTGTTTCAGCATTGGAAGAGAGATAGTAAGGAGATTGGAGAAAGGAAAGCTAAGTGTGGAGGTCTCCTGAACTAGCTCAGTGTTCACATAGCCTGGGAATAATCCCAGTGTAAAACAAAATTCTAGGCTATTTATAATGTAGATCTGCTTTTGTGTGATCTGGCTTGAGGCTGGGGTACTTAACATTTAACAGGGATTCCTTAAGCTACATAGCAATCAAAAGGTGGTATCTGTTGGCTGCTTTCTTCATATAATAGTGGTGATGAGAATGTGTTAGGAGAAAAGAGGAATTGAAAAGTATTTTCTGGAGCAATCATTTCGATACCTCCTTGTGTTCCTGGAGCAATCAGGTCTGCTACTAAGAAACCAGTGTTCACATCCAAGAGAGTTTTGTAAAAAAAGATTGCCACACTACTCCGTGCAAACTATAGGGGATGGTTCATACTGTATATTAAACACTTGTGGTGAAATTTACATGTTTGTAGACTATAAGGTTTTTTTTTATTTCTATAAAATCTGTAGATGTGTTTGTAAATTCCTGTTTGTTTCTAGTAGATGTGGGTGGGAGTGGGCAAAGAGGAAGGTCCTTATCTCTAACTGTTCCCAAGTCCATACCAAGTAATTTAATTTTTTCCACTGTTCTGCTTGCAGTATTTTCATTCCTCATCCATTCTACATAATTAAAAATTATTCCTTACAAATCTGTCTAATGAGTAATGACTTTACCATCAAATCCCCAGATTCCCACAGAGTTAAATTATAGAGAGGCAGTTAAATTTGGCTGAAGAACAATGGAAATAAACTTTGTATCAGAGAAGTGAGACTGAGAAATCTAGTCCAGCATGATCTCTTATGCTCTTAGAATTTACATGTGTGCGTCCACAGGTACTCACAGATGATATGAGACAGGGCTCTTGGCTATCTGTATTAACTGACTAAGAGACATGTTAGACTGTGTTATCCTTCATTAGATAATGATCCTACTTACCCTGAAAAGTCCCACTTCTCCTAATCAGATGATTATATAAGTATCCCAAATATTTCTAAAAGCATTTGTAAATACTTTTTAAAAATGATAATACCATTTGATATATACTTAAAGGAACTTGGTATATCATACCACTATTTTTCCTTTCCGAAAAGAATTAGTGAAGACACACTCCTTTCTTTATTGAGATATAATTGACATATAACATTGTGTAAGTTTAAGGTGTACATGTTGGTTTGATACATTTATATATTACAATATGATGACACTGAAGCTTTAGCTAACATCTCTGTCATGTCACATAATTATAATTTCTTTATTATGGTTAGAACATTTAAAATCTAGTCTCTCAGCAATTTTGAAGTATATAAAAAAGTATTGACTATACTCATTATACTCTGCATTAGATCTCCAGAACTTATTATCTTCTAGTTGTATGTTTTCACCCTTTAACACCATCTTCTCAATTCCCTCACCCCTTAGCCCCTGGTAACCATCATTCTACTCTCTGTTTCTATGAGTTTGGCGTTTTTAGATTCCACTTACAAGTGATATACGATATTTATCTTTCTCTGTCTGGCTTGTCTCACTAAGCATGATACCCTCAAGTTTCATTTATGTCGTCGCAAATTGCAGAATTTCCTTCTTGTTCATGGCTGAATAATATTCATATATATATATATATATACACATACATATATTCTTTATCCATTCATCCACTGATGGACACTAAGTTTGTTCCCACATCTTGGTTATTGTGAATAATGCTGCAATGAACATGGGAGTGCAGACATCTTTTTGATATCCTGTTTTCATTTCATCTCACTTGGATGTATACCCAGAGGTGAGATTCCTGGTTCGTATGGTAGTATTTACATTCCTGCCTGCAACGCACAAGGGTTCCCTTTTCTCCACAGCCTCACCAGCACATGTTATTTCTGTTATTCTGGTAGTCATTCTAACATGTGGAGGTGATATCTCACTGTGGTTTTGAGTTGCATTTCCCTGATGGTTTGTGATGTTGACCATCTTTTCATACGTCTGTTAGTCATTTGAATGTCTTCTTAGGAAAAAAGGTCTATTTAGCTCCTCTGCCCATTTTTTAATTGGATTGTTTGGGGATTTTGTTGTTGTTGCTATTGAGTTATATGACTTCTTTATATATTTTTTGGATAGTAACACTTTATCCCATATATGGTTTTCAAATATCTTCTTCTATTCCATAGGTTGCCTTTTCATTTTGTTGATTGTTTCTTTTACTGTACAGAAACTTTTAGTGTGACTGAATCCAATTTGTTAATTTTTGCTTTCGTTGCTTCTTCTTTTAGTGTCATATCCAAAAAATCATTACCAAGACCAATGTCAAGGAGCTTCTTCCCTAAGTTTTCTTCTAGGAGTTTTACAGTATCAGGTCTTATGTTTAAGTCTTTAATCTATTTTGATTAATTTTGTGAGCGGTGTATGATAGGAATCCAATTTCATTTTTCTCATGTGGTTATTCAGTTTTTCAATCACCGTTTGTTGAAGAGACTATGCTTTCCTCATTGAGCATTCTTGGCTCACTTGTCAAATGTTAGGAGTGCAATTGCTAGTCTGTATGGTAGTTGCATTTTTAGTTTTGTCATTGAACCAGGTTCATTTGCCCAGTGCACACCAAGCCAAACCCTGAGATGCCAAGGTTCGCAGCAGAGATAAGTTTTATTCACAAAGAAGCCAAGTGAGGAAATGGGAGAACGAATCTCAAATCCACCTCCCCAGAGATAGGGTTTAGGAATATGTATGGGATAAAGAGGTAGGGTAGTATGAGGCATGGGGACAGGTGATTGGAGGTAACAAAAGTGAGGTAATTGGTGCAAGCATAGTCAAACTTCATGGTTTTTCATAGGACACATGTTCAGAAAATGTCCACATTAGCATGTTCTGAGAAAGGAGTTTGTGGCCCTCTGACACCAAAAGATCATCCATTGGACACTCACACAAGCCCAGTTGAATGGTCAGTGGTCTTGACTGACTTGAGCTGGGCAAGAACTAACTCTAAGTTCCTGAAAAACAACTTAGGCAACTGTTAGTATAGTGACATATATATATATATGTCATATATATATATAGCGACATATATATATATATATATATCGATATATCTATCTATCTATCTATATATATATATATATATATATATAGTGACCCATAACACCATCAGAGGTGTTACCTATAGGGACAGTTAAAGAAATCTTGTGATATATTGTTTAAGCTATGTGAAGCTTAGAGGGCATGCAATTTGCAAGAATAATTAAAGTGATCTTGATTAGTGAAGGAAGGTTACAATTTACTTTTTTTTTTTTTATTTGCGGTTCGTGGGCCTCTCACTGTTGTGGCCTCTCCCGTTGTGGAGCACAGGCTCTGGACACGCAGGCTCAGCGGCCATGGCTCACGGGCCCAGCCACTCCGCGGCATGTGGGATCTTCCCGGACCAGGGCACGAACCTGCGTCCCCTGCATCGGCAGGGGGACTCTCAACCACTGCGCCACCAGGGAAGCCCCCTACAATTTACTATTTTTTTAATTAATTAATTAATTAATTTTTGGCTGCATTGGGTCTTTGTTGAGGTGAGTGGGGGTTACTCTTTGTTGTGGTGCCTGGGCTTCTCACTGCGGTGGCTTCTCTTGTTGTAGAGCATGGGCTCTAGGTCTTTGAAAGTTGCTTTTACACAGGCTTCAGTAGTTGTGGCTCGCAGGCTCTAGAGCGCAGGCTCAGTAGCTGTTGCACATGGGTTTAGTTGCTCTGTGGCATGTGGGATCTTCCTGAACCAGGGCTCGAACCCATGTCCCTGCATTGGCGGCAGATTCTTAACCACTGCACCACCAGGGAAGTCCCACGATTTACTGTTTATTAGACAAGCAAGTTATAATTTAATGGATCTAATCCTCAGTTTCAGTTTTTAAAGAAAAGACCAAGATAATTTTCAAAATAGCCATTTTACATTCCCACCAGTAATGTATGATTAACACAGTTTCATCATATCCTCACCAGAATTTGGTATTTTTATGATTTTGTATTTTTGCCATTTTAATGTGTGTAGTGGTATTTCATTGTGGTTTTAATTTGCATTTCTCTGATGGTATTGTTGTTGAATATCTTTTCCTATGCTTATTCGCCATCTGTATATATTCTTTGGTGAAATATATGTTCATGTGCTTTCTCCATTTTCTAAGTATATTATATATTCCTTACTGTTAAGTATTGAGAGTTCCTCATATATTCTTAAAGCTAATACTTAGCTAGGTATGTATTTTGCAAATATTTTCTGCCAGTCTATAGCTTGTCTTTCCATCCTCTCTACAAAGATTTTTGTCAAGCACAACTTTTCAATTTTGATGAAATTCAATTATCAATTTTTTCTTTTCTAATATTTATTTATTTATTTTGGCTGTACCGGGTCTTAACTGTGGCACACAGGATCTTCATTGCAGCATGTGGGATCTTTGTTGCGGCATGCGGGATCTTTAGTTGTGGCATGTGGAATCAAGTTCCCTCACAAGGGATCGAACCCGGGGCCCCTCCATGGGAAGCATGGAGTCTTAACCACTGGACCACCAGGGAAACCCCTCAATTCTTTTTTTTTTTTTTGAATTGTACTTTTGGTGTCAAGTCTACAAACTTGCTGCCTAGCCCTATATTCTAAATATTTTCTCCTGTTTCTTCTTCTACAATGTTATAGTTTTGCATTTTACATTTAAGTCATTGATCTATTTTGAGTTAATTTTTGTATAACATGCAAGATTTAAGTTAAGGTCAAGTAGTGAAACTTAGGTAAAGTTTGGTTCATTTTTATTGTTTACATTTTTCTGTTTAGATTCCCTATCTTTTCATTTATTACAAGTATTTGTTTCATTAACTCATTGAACATCTTTTGTAGTATTGATGTTTTTGTTTTAGCAATAAATTACCTTCTTTATGTTCAAACTGCAATTTTTATCTTGCTTTTGGTAGACAGAAATTCAAATCCCAGATCAGTTATTTTAGTGTTAGTTGCATTCTGCTTTTAGACTGTCTCACACATGCTTGGTTCACCCATCAGACAGAAATTTAAGCAGAGATTATACACAGAATTTAGGATTCCCTTTTATTATTTCTCTCCTCTCTGAGATTCCTTCCTCACTTCCCAGTGGCTGATGCTGTTCAGTGGCTACGATCTCTGATTCTTCAGGAGAGAAAATAGGTGCTTTTTTAAAAAACACAATTTATGTGACCTCATGTTGCACCTCTACTGTGACCTATACTTAGGCTAAGTTTATAAAAACAGTGAACTCACCCATGTTGACCTTTCAAATATCAATTCTTCTCCAAAATCTGCTGGTTTTTTGTTTATTTTCCAAAGCCCTCAAGTTGTTAAATTTTGTATTTTATCTAGAGTTTGTGTAATAGCTATATTGATATGTCAACTTGGCTAGTCTACAGTACACAATTATTCAATAAAACCCTAACCTAGGTGTTGAAGTGAGGGTATCTTGAAGATAAAATTAAAGCCATGTGATTAAATTGTAAATTTATGTCAAGGAGATTATCTAGGACAATCTTGGAGGACCTTATGAAATTTTTTGGAAGGGCTTAAAAGCAGGGCTAAAATTTCCCTTAAGATAAAGAGAAGAAATGCTATCTGGGGACTGTAGCTTCAACCCATGAGTGTGGAGTTTGAGCTACCCCATGAACTTTGCTTCCTGCATTCCTGCCCTGTGGATTTGGACTTGCAGCCATGGAGACTAAGAAGGTCCAAAATCTATAAGGCAGGCACTCAAGAAGCGGGGACAGGGGAGGGTAGTGTAGAGAGTGAGAGCAATAACCAGAGCAACAGAAAGAGGGAGAGCAAGACTGTACATATCCTACTGGTTCTGCTTCTCTGGTTCAACTCTGACTCATACACTCCTTCATTCTAAAAATCCACTGATATTTTATATTTTGAACATGGTAATTCCAGGATGTAAATTCCTTAGATGAGGGCTGTCTAAATATATTTGTTCTCTCACCTGGCTCACTGTCTTTTATCAATTGGTTATTTTTTATTGTGAACTAATTTAATTGACACTAATCTCTGAAAATATTAAGGTTGTAAATTGAAGGTTCTCTGTTTTATAGGGAATTTGAATTATTTTCTGCAAGTAGTCTCAGGAGCATTACTGACTTGGGACCAAGAGGGATTTCAGTCCTCTTCTACTCAAGTTAATCTGATAGTCACTCAGCCTAACAACTACTTTATATCTAAGCCAAACTTTGAATTCCATATCATAGTGTTGAAATGTATTTTCTCTCAGGGCAATCTACCCTTCTTACATACTTATGCCTTATAACTACCATTTCAGCTCTCATTACCATGAGATTTTCCTTTAAATTTTCCTTTTTTTCTTTTAGATAACTTTTCACATTTCCTGTAATCCCTGGAACATGGCAGAATTTTTTTAAGAAAGATTTTGTTGTTTTGTAATAGGTGGGCTTGTAGTATACCATATAACCAGAGTGTAATAACTAAATATTATAGCATGATAGTAAATTTTGTGTTCAGTAGGGCAAATCCTTACTTGTTCTTTTTATCCCCAAGAATTTTCTTTGTTATTTTTTATGTTTATTCTGCCATGTGGGTCTTCTAATCACTTTGTACTAAAATCCCATTGGGAATGAAAGTACACTGGGTTGCTTAATTTGGGGTTTCCTCACATCTTTACATAATTTAATCTTCCTATTCCTAACCACTGGGTTTCTCTATTAACTCTTCTATGTTCTTCAGTGCTGTTTCATAATTCTCTTCTTGAAGGCTGTCTATAGCTTTTGCTTCTTTTAGTCCAAGGTAGCAAAGTGAATTTTTAAAATATTTTGATGGTATTCTGAATAAGATTGTTTCTTCATTTACACTTTCTAATTTGTTATGACTGCTATTTATTCATGTATATAGATACTGTACTCAAAAAAAAAAACTGGCTAAATTTGTATATTTTCTCTAATAATTTCTTTTAAGAATTTCTAGTCCTCATGTCTTATGTATTTATTTTTGTTTCATTACATTGGTTAGGCCTTTTAGCATGCCGTTGAATAATTTTAGTGGTAGCAAGAATACTTGTCCTGTTTTTTTTTGTTTGTTTTTGTTTGTTTTTTATTGTAATAAACATGCTTCCTTTGCTTCATTCTTAAGTATGATGTTTGACTTTCAAAGTCTGAAAGTTCTCTTCCTAATTTGCTAAAAATATATACATACATTTTTAAAATTAAATTGATCTACATGTTTTTTCTTCATAATTTGAGATGATAATATCTTTTCTTTTTTAATATAATATTGTTGTCACTATCCCCAATAGAATTTCTGATGTTGGAGAATTCTTGCATTCTTGGGATAAATTCTAGTTGGCCATGATATGTTATATTACTATTTTTAAAGTATTGCTAGATTCATTTGATCAAACATTTTTTAAGGAATTTTGAAGCTATATGATGTATATTTATATTCATTAGTAAGATTCATCTATAATTATATTTTTCTTGTATATTTTTAATATCAGGGTTATAAAAAGTAGCTCTTAAAATCATGCTAGCAAAAATAAAACAATTCATGAATGGATGGAAGACAAAGCTGAGGGACTTGTACATAAAACCAAACTGGATAAAAAGATATAAAGATAGAAAATTAGAGGATTACCCTAGGAAGTGAAATCTTTGAGTAATAGGAATTCCATAAGGAGAGAAAAAATTGTGAGATGGGAGGAATTAATTCAAAGAAGTGATGCAAGATGATTTTCATTTCCCAGAAGAAAAGAGCTGAGTTTCCAGATTGAATGGACCCACTGAAAACAATATGGAAAAAGACCCACAAAAAGTCACATCACAGTGAAATTTCAGAACAATAGGGACAAAGATACAGTTGTAAATGCTTTCAGGTAGGAAGAAGTAGGTTACTTATATAGGGGAACAAAACCTGCCACCTTAAAATGTCTCTTTGGCATATAGATTATTTTGAGCTGAAAACAATGAAGGACAAAAAGACTCAGGAAGAAACTTTGACCTTCCCCCTAACTACGGAAAAGAATGTAGAGAAAGGATCTGTTTCTGGACTAAAGCTATCACTGGAGCTATCTGCAGTGAATATGGGCTAGGTGTGGTGGGGGGAACTCTTACAAATCAGAGTCCACTCCTGGTCCCATTGTCTCTGCCTGGCCCAGCAAACATTTGTTTACAAAACATTTGCTTTTCCACCTCCATGTGAATTGCCTTTGAAGTCCCAAACCACTAGCCCCCAAATCCTCTTTTGTCTTTAGCTGAAGATGGTATTTAAGGTGAGGGTTTCAACCATTTTGGTGAGTTACCCAGTTTTCCTGGGTCTCTCCCATGTATACATGTCATTAAACTTTTGCATGGTTTTCTCCTACTAATCTGTCTCATGTCAATTTAATCCTTAGGTCAGCTAAAAGAATCGAAAAGTGTAGAGGAAAATTTCTTCCTCTTTCTTTCTTCCTTACAAAGGATCAGGAATCAAAATGACATCTGACTCTCAATGGCAATACTGACAGCTATAAGACTATGTAGTAATTTCTTTGAAATTCTCAGAGAGAATTATTTTCCACTTAGAATTCTATACCCAGTCAAAAAATATTGATCAAAAATAAATGTTGATCAAGCAAGAGAGTAGAATAAACATGTGTTTAGATATGTCAAGTCAAAAAATAAAATAAAATAAAAAATATAAAAGAATACACAAAAGAAAATTTAACTTCTCTGCATATTTTTGTCTGAATCTACTGAAAGATTTATTCTACCAAAACAACCGATACCAGTAAAAGAAAGCAAAATCTAATTTTAAAAAATGGGGGTGGAGGAGGTTTGACATCAGCAAGATGGCAGTGTAGGAAGTCCTAGACCCTTCCTCCCCCAACAAGCATACTGATACAGCAACAATCCACAGGCACATTCCATCTGTGAGGAATCAAAAATCAATTGAAAATCTCCTGCACCCAGCTGAGCCTGAAACCAGACTCACTGAAGCTGGTAGAAAATTCAAGACACCCTTATACTGGAGACCCTGCCCATAGGTGCAACATCATAAGATCAGGAGGAGACTCGCTAGCTTGCAACTTCACCTAGTGACCCAACTATTCCAAGGGGGTTCCCTGAGGACTAGCTTCTATCTTGCTAGTCTTGGAGCTCTAATGGGTCCAGCACAGACTAGCTGCCCAGGGGAGAATGGAGGTAGTAGCTTAGGCTGGTAGGTGCCATAGATCCATGTTCAGCACAGAGTGAGAGGAAGAAAAATCTGAGCTCTCAGCTTCAACACTGTGGAGGGAAAAGTTGGGCTATATGTGCAGTGTCCCAATTTATCTGGGGCTGCCCAAAGAACTAGCATTTATCTTGCCAATCTTGAAGCTCTGATGAGTCCAGCACAATGTAGCCACCAAGAGAGAACAGAGGCAGTGGTTTGAGCTAGTAGATGCCATAGCCACCCCACCATGTTCCCTTCCTAGAATCTCTAGTCCCTTAGGCACTATTATTATTGTTATTATTAAATACTGTCCTAGCTAAAGCTTATTGCCTTTCACAGACAACATATCATGGGCTGTAGGGATTTACACTGAGAAAATTATCAAACAATGTTCATGAGGTTCATTGAAAATCCATCTTCTCTAGTCTTAGAGAGCCCTCATTATATTTAAGAATCTTCATATTCTTAGAGACTCCCTATCCCAAGACCCAATTACCACTGCAGACTTTTTAGATTGTGGCCTCTTACTTGATTTATATATTTTATGCTCCCTCAAGATATAGTTCTCAGGGACTTCCCTGGTGATCCAGTGGTTAAGACTTCACCTTACAATGCTGGGGTTGCAGGTTTGGCCCCTCGTTGGGGAGTTAAGATCCCACATGCCTCCTGGCCAAAAAACCAAAACATAAAACAGAAACAATATTGTAACAAGTTCAATAAAGACTTTAAAAATTGTCTGCATCAAAGAAAAAAATCTTTAAAAAAAAAAAAAAAAGGATACAGTTCTCTATTTCAAGATCTCTCTCTCTCTCTCTCTCTCTCTCCTTTTTTTTGCTTAGCTTCTCTACTTGTTCTGGATGTCTGAAAGAAGTTTCCCTTTTATTTCCAAGGCAAATATCTCTTGTCTTTGTCTTCACTCTTCTTCTGGGACCATACTCCATCAATTATAACTTTCTTCAAGTATTTTTAAGCCCTTCTTTCATGTTTTTCTTTTTTTTTATTCTGCTTATACTTGAAAGCTAATATAACATAGTGCTTCCAAGCACAGACTCTAGACTCGAACCCTAATTCTACTACTTAAGTGCTGTGTGAGCTTGAATAAGTCATCTAGCCTTTCTGAGTTTATTTTCCTATCCATGAACAAACAGGATGGTTTCAAAGCATTAAGTGAGATAGTCTACATAGAGTGTTTAGCAGAATACCTGGCATATGGTAAGAACTAAATTGTTAGGGATTATGCTAAAAATAATGACGTTGACCAAAATAATGTAGCTCAGTTTTCTCCTATCTTAGAACAACTCTCCCTCATCCCTGATACCTCCACAAGTCAACTTTAATCACTACCCTCGTTGAAAGATGGCTGCCTATTCCCACCAACTCATCCTTGTTTAAAACCAAAGACTTCTGTCTTCACTGCTTGACTAAAACTGGTCTCATGATGAGGCTGAATCTTTCTTGTCCTAGTCCAGTGCTCAATCACCTAAACCATAATACCTCCTGTCAAATATGTTGGTTGATTCGACTGGCATGTTTTTTCAATTATACATGATGTATCTGGATCTCAAAGATAGGTCTTACAGTTGTCATGATGTAGGTTATCAGAAATGACAAGATAGGCCTTCAACAGAAAAAGTGACATTTATTTCTCAAGTGTCATTTCTTAAAGTGCTATAATCAAATGCTTCTGACCTGATTTCAGATCATTCTCATTCATTCCCCCACTCTTGTTAATCTTGTTACCCTTCATCTACATTATGCTCTCCTAAGAATATTTTTAAATAAAATATTTCATAATACTCTACCAAAACATTGAGGATTCTTGAATTAATAAGCATTATGATATGACTTTTTTTGTGAGCTACATCTGCATTTGAAACCAATGAACTGCATCAAACTTTGGTCATATGGTCCCTTTTTTTGAAAATTGGGCTGTGGCTCCATATCAACTTCCTTGAGAAGGTGCTGAGGCCATTCCACCATTACAACAAAGTAGAGGGCCCTGCTTCAGGCAGCAGAGAAATCTAATTTTAAAGTCTAATAAGGAAATCTGGGCAGATGAATACCAAGGAGAAGGTGATGTTGCCCTAGTTCAGTACACTGCAGAATTAACACTTGTTGGGGGAATCCTGCAGCCTGTGGAACAAAAACCACATTCACAGATAGATAGACAAGATGAAAAGTCAGAAGGCTATGTACCAGATGAAGGAACAAGATAAAACCCCAGAAAAACAACTAAATGAAATGGAGATAGGCAATCTTCCAGAAAAAGAATTCAGAATAATGATAGTGAAGATGATCCAGGGCCTCAGAAAAAGAATGGAGGCAAAGATCTGGAAGATGCAAGAAATGTTTAACAAAGATTTAGAAGAATTAAAGAACAAACAAACAGAGATGAACAATACAATAACTGAAATGAAAAATACACTAGAAGGAATCAATAGCAGAATAACTGAGGCAGAAGAACGGATAACTGATCTGGAAGACAGAATGGTGGAATTCACTGCTGCAGAACAGAATTAAGAAAAAAGAATGAAAAGAAATGAAGACAGCCTAAGAGAACTCTGGGACAACATTAAATGCAACAACATTTGCATTATAGGTGTCCCAGAAGGAGAAGAGAGAGAGAAAGGACCCGTGAAAATATTTGAAGAGATTATAGTTGAAAACTTCCCAAACATGGGCAAGGAAATAGCCACCCAAGTCCAGGAAGCGCAGAGAGTCCCATACAGGATAAACCTAAGGAGAAACAAGCCAAGACACATAGTAATCAAATTGGCAAAAATTAAAGACAAAGAAAAATTATTGAAAGCACCAAGGGATAAATGACAAATAACATACAAGGCAACTCTCATAAGGTTAACAGCTGATTTCTCAGCAGAAAGCCAGAGGGAGTGGTATGATATACTTAAAGTGATGAAAGGGAAGAACCTACAATCAAGATTACACTACCCAACAAGGATCTCATTCAGATTTGATGGAGAAATCAAAAGCTTTACAGACAAGCAAAAGCTAAGAGAATTCAGCACCACAAAACCAGCTCTACAACAAATGCTAAAGGAACTTCACTAAGTGGGAAACACAAGACAAGGACCTACAAAAACAAACCCAAAACAATTAAGAAAATGGTCATAGGAACATACATATGGATAATTACCTTAAACGTGAATGGATTAAGTGCTCCAACCAAAAGACACAGGCTCGCTGAATGGATACAAAAACAAGACCCATATATATGCTGTCTACAAGAGACCCACTTCAGACCTGGGGACACATACAGACTGAAAGTGAGGGGGTGGAAAAAAGTATTCCATGCAAATGGAAATCAAAAGAAAGCTGGAGCAGCAATTCTCATATGAGACAAAATAGACTTTAGAATAAAGAATGTTGCAAGAGACAAGGAAGGACACTACATAATGATCAAGGGATCAATCCAAGAAGAAAATATAACAATTATAAATATATATGCACCCAACATAGGAGCACCTCAATACATAAGACAACTATTAACAGCTCTAAAAGAGGAAATCGACAGTAACACAATAATAGTGAGGGACTTTAAAACCTCACTTACACCAAAGGACAGATCATCCAAACAGAAAATTAATAAGGAAACATAAGCTTTAAATGACACAATAGACCAGATAGATTTAATTGCTATTTATAGAAAATTCCATCCAAAAACTTTAGATTACACTTTCTTCTCATGTGCACATGGAACATTCTCCAGGATAGATCATATCTTGGGTCACAAATCAAGCCTCAGTAAATTTAAGAAAATTGAAATCATATCAAGCATCTTTTCTGACCACAATGCTATGAGATTAGAAATCAATTACAGGGAAAAAAACATAAAAAACATGGACACATGGAATCTAAACAGTACGTTACTAAATAACCAAGAGGTCACTGAAGAAATCAAAGAGGAAGTCAAAAAATACCTAGAGACAGATGACAATGAAAACATGATGATCGAAAACCTAGGGGATGCAGCAAAAGCAGTTCTAAGAGGCAAGTTTATAGCTATACAAGCCTACCTCAAGAAAAAAGAAAAATCTCAAATAAACAATCTAACTTTACACCTAAAGGAACTAGAGAAAGAAGAACAAACAAAACCCAAAGTTAGCAGAAGGAAAGAAATCATCAAGATCAGAGCAGAAATAGAAACAAAGAAAACAATAGCAAACATCAATAAAACTAAAAGCTGTTTCTTTGAGAAGATAAACAAAATTGGTAAACCATTAGCCAGACTCATCAAGAAAAAGAGGGAGAGGAGTCAAATCAATAAAATTAGAAATGAAAAAGGAGAAGTTATAACAGACACTGCAGAAATACAAAGCATCGTAAGAGATTACTACAACCAACTGTATTCCAATAAAGTGAACAACCTGGAAGAAATGGACAAATTCTTAGAAAGGCATAACCTTCCAAGACTGAACCAGGAAGAAATAGAAAATATGAACAGACCAATCATAAGTAATGAAATTGAAACTGTCATTAAAAATCTTCCAACAAACAAAAGTCCAGGACCAGATGCCTTCACAGGTGAATTTTAACAAACATTTAGAGAAGAGCTAACACGCATCCTTCTCAAACTCTTCCAAAAAATTGCAGAGGAAGGGACATTTCCAAGCTCATTCTATGAGGCCACCATCACCCTGATACCAAAACCAGACAAAGATACTACAAAAAAAGAAAATTACAGACCAATATCACTGATGAATATAGATGCAAAAATGCTTAACAAAATACTAGCAAACAGAATCCAACAACACATTAAAAGGATCATACACCATGATCAAGTGGAATTTATCCCAGGGATGCAAGGATTCTTCAATATATGTAAATCAATCAAGGTGATAAACGATGTTAACAAATTGAAGAATAAAAACCATATGATCATCTCAATAGATGCAGAAAAAGCTTTTGACAAAATTCAACACCGATTTATGATAAAAACTCTCCAGGAAGTGGTCATAGAGGGAACCTACCTCAACATAATAAAGGCCATATACAACAAACCCACAGCAAACATCATTCTCAATGGTGAAAAACTGAAAGCATTTCCTCTAACATCAGGAACAAGACAGGGATGTCCACTCTCACCACTATTATTCAACATAGTTTTGGAAGTCCTAGCCATGGCAATCAGAGAAGAAAAAGAAATAAAAGGAATACAGATTGGGAAAGAAGAAGTAAAACTGTCACTGTTTGCAGATAACATGATACTATACATAGAGAATCCGAAAGATGCCACCAGAAAACTACTAGAGCTAATCAATGAATTTGGTAAAGTTGCAGGATACAAAATTAATGCACAGAAATCTCTTGCATTCCTATACACTAATGATGAAAAATCTGTAAGAGAAATTAAGGAAACACTCCCATTTACCATTGCAACAAAAAGAATAAAATACCTAGGAATAAACTTACCTAGGGAGACAAAAGACCTGTATGCAGAAAACTATAAGACACTGATGAAAGAAATCAAAGATGATACCAACAGATGGAGAGCCATACCATGTTCTTGGATTGGAAGAATCAGTATTGTGAAAATGACTATATTACCCAAAGCAATCTACAGATTCAGTGCAATCCCTGTCAAAATACCAATGGCATTTTTTACAGAACTAGAACAAAAATCTTAAAATTTGTATGGAGACACAAAAAACCCCAAATAACCAAAGCAGTCTTGAGGGGAAAAAACGGAGCTGGAGGAATCAGGCTCCCTGACTTCAGACTATACTACAAAGCTGTAGTAATCAAAACAATATGGTACTGGCACAAAAACAGAAATATAGATCAATGGAACAGGTTAGAAAGCCCAGAGATAAACCCATGCCCCTATGGTCAACTAATCTATGACAAATTAGGCAAGGATATACAATGGAGAAAAGACAGTCTCTTCAATAAGTGGTGCTGGGAAACTTGGACAGCTACAGGTAAAAGAATGAAATTAGAACTCTCCCTAACACCATACACAAAAATAAACTCAAAATGGATTAGAGACCTAAATGTAAGACCAGGCATTATAAAACTCTTAGGGGAATACATAGGAAGAACACTCTGACATAAATCACAGCAAGATCTTTTTTTGATACACCTCCTAGAGTAATGGAAATAAAAACAAAAATATACAAATGGAACCTAATGAAACTTGAAAACTTTTGCACAGCAAAGGAAACCATAAACAAGACGAAGACAACCCTCAGAATGGGAGAAAATATTTGCAAATGAAGCAACTGACAAAGGGTTAATCTCCCAAATATACAAGCAGCTCAATATCAAATAAACAACCCAATCCAAAAATGGGCAGAAGAGCTAAATAGACATTTCTCCCAAGAAGACATACAGATGGCCAAGAAGTCCATGAAAAGCTGCTCAACATCACTAATTATTAGAGAAATGCAAATCAAAACTACAGTGAGGTATCACCTCACACAAGTTAGAATGGGCTTCATCAGAAAATCTAAAACAACAAATGCTGGAGAGGGTGTGGAGAAAAGGGAACCCTCTTGCATTGTTGGTGGGAATGTAAATTGATACAACCACTATGGAGAACAGCATGGGGGTTCCTTAAAGAACTAAAAATAGAATTACCATATGATCCAGCAATACCACTACTGGACATATACCCAGAGAAAACCATAATTCAAAAAGACACATGCACCCCAATGTTCATTGCAGTACTATTTACAATAGCCAGGTCATGGAAGCAACCTAAATGCCCATCGACAGACGAATGGATAAAGAAGTTGTGGTACATATATACAATGGAATATTGCTCAGCCATAAAAGGGAACGAAATTAGGTCATTTGTAGAGACTTGGATGCATCTAGAGACTGTCATACAGCGTGAAGTCAGAAAGAGAAAACAAATATCGTTTATTAATACATATATGTGGAACCTAGAAAAAGGGTAAAGATGAGCCGGTTTGCAGGGCAGAAATTGAGGCACAAATGTAGATATCAAACATATGGACACCAAGGGGGGAAAGCGGCATGGGGTGGTGGTGGTGGTGTGATGAATTGGGAGGTTGGGATTGACATGTATACACTGATGTGTGTAAAATTGTTGACTAATAAGAAATAAATAAATAAATAATTTAAAAATAAGGGAAAAAAAAACTTGATGGGAAATCATTGTGTGTCAGGGAACAGGACCAGCAAAGGTTTAGAGCACAATATGAGGATCAATATAGAAGAATAAAATAATTGAATTAGCAAATCCCTGGGACAGATAGGCTGAAGGAAACAACAGCAGCACAGCTCCGACTGACTTATGAAAGTTAACAGAAATTAGGAAAAGGAATGGGCCCCGATCTTTTGGAGTTTGGCCTCCTAACACTCTGGCTGGACACAGGATGTACCTCGCTCTACCAATGAAATTGCCACTGCTGTTGTCCCAGTATCCTGAGGCTGATTATCTCAGACCTAAGAGCGATTGGCAATCCGATTCAGGTTCTTGTATGAAAAGACCAAAGTGTTCGTTTCAATTTGTCGTAGTCACTTACTAGCTGTGTGACTCGGGGAAACTGTAAGCTCAGTTTTCCATCTGTAAATTGGGGATAAGAAGAATTCTGAATTCCTCTGCTTTTAGGGATATTGTACTGCTAAAATGAGATGATATATGTAAATGCCTAACAGTGGCACATAGCTGGAGCTCAATAAATGTTACTTTCCTTTCTTTTTTCCTATTGCCTCCCAGTATTTTTATTTAGTATCACTACTCTCAGATTGTGGGGAAAAGAAATAAAAATGATAGAAACTGACAACAATTTTTGTGTTTCTTTGTTGCAAAAATCAAGACACTTATTGAAGAAGTTGAAAGCATTGGCTAAAACAAATTTAAGAATTATCAGTGATTCTATTATGTATACTTATTTTATTAAAAACATAAGGTGATTACACATCACACTGTTATAAACCA
Source organism: Delphinus delphis (assembly GCF_949987515.2). Taxonomy (NCBI): domain Eukaryota; kingdom Metazoa; phylum Chordata; class Mammalia; order Artiodactyla; family Delphinidae; genus Delphinus; species Delphinus delphis. Next base: position 28,702,270 of record NC_082704.1, on the reverse strand, counting down.
AGGTGGTTGAATGTTGGCTGGATATCTTCAGTTTGTTGGAAGAATTCTCATTAAAGGGCCATCAAAAGGTGGGATTAAGAATAAAACTACCTACCACCTCAGTTAACTTGGAGACCAAAAGGTAAATTTAACTTATAATAGTAAAGACTTTCTTCACGGAGCATCTGCTGTTGGCCCTAACTAGTGCATTAGATATCGCTAATCTTCACCAAAATTCCTGAACGGCAGCTATTGTTGTTCATATTTTACAGATGTAGAATCTGAGAATTAGAGACATTATCCAGTAGCCAAGACTTCAACTGAGATCTCTGTGGCCCCAACTCATACACCTTTTTCGCAGCTCTAGCTTGCTAGGCTAACCAACCGGCAGTTGGTTGGCTGTTAACCTCTCTCCAGTTATTGAGTTCAGCTGAGGCTAACCTCACTTATTCTGTGTTTTAATTGGTACCACTTTTGAAGGGAGAGTGCCAGATCCATTATTTTAGGCTGAGACAGGTGTCCCTTATTAGCAAATCCAAACTTTTCCCAGACAACATTTCAGGAGAAGGACTTGCAGAAATACAATGTTTACTGAGGTTCAAGTGAGGTTTTCTGTGCATCATGGTGTGAGTCTTGGCTTTTGTGGCAGGGATTTGTGGCAAAATAAATATAAGTATGTTGGTTGAATTTACCAGCCAAGCCTACAATCTGTATTTATCTGATAATTGCTAACTCCCATTGGCTCTCAAAGGGAAAAATAATCACTGATGTTTATTAGGCTCTTAGAGATGCTCAGTATTGTTTTGGATGTGTAAAGTATGTTACTTATTTCTAATAACAATCCTGTGAAGTTTATGGAGAAGCACAGAGAGGTTATTTAACTTGCCCACAGCCAGACAACTTGTAAGTGGAAGAGTTAAGCTTCAAACTTGGTCTTACTCTAAAGATTATACTCTAAACATTCTACTCTGCAGAAACCACAAAAGTACAAGTGACTTGGCCAAGACCACTTTAATAGTGAGTGTCAAGACCTATGCTTTCTTTTTTTTATTAACCATTTTTAAAATTGAAGTATAGTTAATTTACAATGTTAGTTTCAGATGTACAGCAAAGTGATCCAACTATATATATATATATATATTCTTTTTCAGATTCTTTTCCATTATAGGTTACTACAAGTTATTGAATATAGTCCTCTGTGCCATACAGTAGGTCCTTGTTGTTTATTTATTTTATATATAGTAATGTGTATATGTTAATCCCAAACCCTTAATTTATCCCTCTTCTACCCCTCTTTCCCCTTTGGTAACCATAAATTTGTTTTCTATGTCTGTGTGTCTCTGTTTTGGATATAAGTTCATTTGTATCTTTTTTTTTTTTTAGATTCCACATATAAGTGATATCATATGATGTTTGCCTTTTTCTGTCTGACTTACTTCACTTAGTATGATAATCTCTAGGTCCATCCATGGCATTATTTCATTTTTTTAATGGCTAAGTTGTAGTCTATTGTGCATATATACCACATCTTTATCCATTCATCTGTCGATGGACATTTAGGTTGCTTCCCTGTCTTGGCTATTGTAAATAGTGCTGCTATGCACATTAGGGTGCATGTATCTTTTCAAATTATGGTTTTCTCCAGATATAGGCCCAGGAGTGGCATTGCTGGATCATATGGTAGCTCTATATTTAGTTTTTTAAGGAACCTCCATTCTGTTCTCCATAGTGGCTGTACCAATTTACATTCCCACGAATAGTGTAGGAGGGTTCCCTTTTTTCCACACCCTCTCAAGCATTTGTTATTTGTAGACTTTTTAATTATGGCCATTCTGACCAGCCTGAGGTGATACCTTCTTGTTTTGATTTGCATTTCTCTAATAATTAGCAATATTGAGAATCTTTTCATGTGCCTGTTGGCCATCTGTATGTCTTCTTTGGAGAAATAAAATCTATATTTTCTACATAAGTATGTCAGGCTCCTAATCCCATGTTCTTTCCACTATAAAGTGAATAGGTTGTACAAAACTTAATAGAACAGCTCTAAATGGAAAATATGTGAGCTTTTTACTCTGAAATAAAGAGTAATTGTGGCCCTGTCAATAACACTTAGCTAAAAATCTTTAAACGGGCTTAATTACATGGACTTTATCCTCCCTTATCCCCTATTTCATATTCATCCTCAACCAAACAAACCTGTCCATTCTTAACTTTGGTTTTCTTAGTCCCATATTTGACTTTCTAACTGTCATCACCCACCCCTGGATTTACTCTCCCCCTCATATCTCTGAAATTGCTCTTCAACATCTCAATTCTACTGTCAGACCTACTCCACACCCTTCCTGCCAGTGTCCCTGACTCGCCCTGCCCCTCTGACCACTCCATCAGACAAAATACTCCCCAAAGATTATATACATTGAGGCCCTGATTATCCATAATGCTTGGTTGTTGTATAACATGTATGAGTGTTCTGAGTTTAAAATTTCAAATTAACTAGAAAATTTTGTTTAAAAGTGTAAAATGTTTTGATTTGTTTCAGTTGTTATTTAAAATTCTTTTAGAGTGTGTAGGATGACTTTTTCTTCTTAGTAAAAATAATACACTGGGTAAAATGGACATTTTTTTGATGGCTCAGGGTCTTTTTACTGATTTGGGATTGATTGCCAGAGTCTCAATTTCCTCATCTGTGATATGAGTCATAAAAATATCTGTCTCACTGGCTGATATAAGGATTAAATGAGATAATATATATAAATAGTACTTTGCCAATAGTATAGTAATCTGCAAATGTACTTTATTATTCTCAATAACTTATGCAGGACTGTTAATTAAATGAAAGAAGTAAGTCTCTTTTGACTCTTGGACATACCTAATAGTTATTATTATTATTGAAATTTTCTGTATTAGTTTCTTTGGTCATTGACTTTTGCTTAAAATTTTTTTAAAAATTTTTATTGGAGTATAGTTGATTTACAATGTTGTGTTAGTTTCAGGTGTACAGCAAAGTGCATCAGTTATACATATACATACATCCACTCTTTTTTAGATTCTTTTCCCATATAGGTCATTACAGAGTATTGAGAAGAGTTCCCTGGGCTATAGAGTAGGACCTTATTCGTTATCTATTTTATATATAGTAGTGTGTATATGTCAATCCCAATCTCCCAATTTATCCCCCCACCCCCTGCTTTCCCCCCAGTAACCATAAGTTTGTTTTCTACATCTGTGACTCTATTTCTGTTTTGTAAATAAGTTCATTTGTACCATTTTTTTTAGATTCCACACATAAAAGCGATATCATATGATATTTGTCTTTGACTTACTTCAGCCTTTTGCTTAAATTTAGAATGTGGGAAAAAACCCAAATATTAAGAAATTTGTTTAATTAATTGAGGTTTTATTGTATATAGCTGTGTCCAGCTGCTGCTGATTATACATGTATCCACATTTTGTTGTTTGTGATTTGAGTAATTTTCTAAGTATTTTTTCTTGTCTTCGAATCCCTATTGTATGTAACAACTCTGAGGAAAGGGGCTTCATCTCTGATTTCTTGGTATCTTCCCTTACCACCTAGTTAGGATCTCTGCAGGGAACAGGGCCCTGCCTAGTTCCCCTCAACTCCCAGCCCGCCCCCACCCCGCCCCCACCCCCACCCCGCCACAGGCATTCTGATTCTGATGCACACATTCATATATACAAAGTTAATCAGCTTGAAGGAAGTGTCCTAACACTGATAAAACTGGCCTTTATAGTCCAACTTGACACACTGTGATATTGTGATTTACAACAAGAAATATGTATTTGGTCTTCACTCCTGTTCTTGCACAGAACTTCTAAAACCCTTGGATTTTCCTAAGTGATGAAAGAGATCAATGTGTCTTTTGTTATGTTAATGAGGTAACTTTTGGAACGCACCCAAGGATAGGGGCTGGTTGCCTGGAGAACCAACCTTGTGATTAGAGGAGTGTAATTTTCAGTTCCACCCCCAGACCTCTGGGGCAATAGGAGGGACTGGAGGTCAATAGATCACCGATGGTGAACGATTTAATCAATCTTATCTATGTAATTAAGCTTCCATAAAAAAACCTAAAAGGATAAGGCTTGGAGAGCTTCTGGGTTGGTGAACACATGGAGATTTGGGGAGAGCTGTATACCTGGAGAGGGCATGGAATCTCCGTGTCCCTTCCCACATATCTTGCCCTGTGCCTCTCTTCCATCTGGGATACCATTTATCATATCCTTTAACAAACTGGTAAACTTAATTAAGTGATTCCCTGAGTTCTGTGAGCCAAGAATCCAAGGAGGGGTCACTGGAACCTCTGGTCTATAGCCGGTTGGTCAGAAGCACAGGTGATAATCTGGACTTGAGAATGGTGTCTGAAGTGTGTGTTGGTTGGGGGTGGGTGACAGCCTTGTGGGACTGAACCTTAACCTGTGGAATCTGATGCTGTCTCCTGGTAGAAACTGTCAGAATTGAGTTGAACTGTAAGACACCCAGCTGGTGTCTGGGACATTACACCCCAACACACAGAATTCGGTGCAAGACCTAAAGACACATCTTCATGTGCTTTAGTTTTCTCCTTCACACCTGGACTCTAAGCTACTTGGGAACAGGAGTAATGTCATTCCCTTTCCTATAGCATTTTGTACAGTTCCAGGAAGCCATCAATTGTTTAATGAATTCTGGTCATATATTAAATTGGCTCTAAATTTTGTTGTGGTGTAGTGGTTGTTTTTCTTTCCTGCAGACTCGTTTTCCCTACCTTCCTGTTTGAGATATCTCAGAGAGAGAGTTTAAAACTTGTGTGCTTGAAATATAGGTTCATAGCTTCATACTTCAAGGAGAGTAGCCAGAAACTGGCCCCATTCCATACCTCTGGGGCCAAAGGTCTGCAAATCATTCCTGAAAGACACGTAGTTCCTCTTTGGTTTATGGACTAATTGTAGCTCATGAGCAGTCTTGGAGACCTGCCATCTGCCAAGAGAGAAAGGGGCAGACTGGTGGGGGTGGGGGAGATGGGGGGGTAGGGGATGGGTTGTTTAAGGATAGATTTGGCCAGTAACTAATATTCATGAAGTGTTGTTGGTTGTGTTCATTCCCCTGGCACACAGATTCCACTAAGCAGCTTCATTCCGAGGACTGCACTGGAGTCTATGCTAAGAAAAGAAAAGACCACAGGTGGCTGGGCTTGTATGTATACCTGCAGCCCCTAGGCAAAATGACTCAAAGGTCTGTGTGGTAGTACATAACCCCGCAAAGGGGCCAGAGCCGGGGCCCAAGAGTCTGCCTCAGGTTTGATGCCAAAGTTGTACAAGGCTGTTTGTTAGGTTTCCTGAGCCTGGCCTTTCATTGCTTCTTGCGTTCAGAAAACTCTAGCGCAGGGTTTCTTCCCCATCAGAGTCATCTGGGTGAGAGGGTGAAGACTTGCTTAGAATGCAGATTCTTGGCACCACCCCAGATTTCCTGAATCAGAATCATTGGAATGGGGACCAGGAATCTTGTTTTTTGCAGATGCTCCAGATCCCTCAAGTTTGAGAACCACTGTGAGCTATCCAGAAGACTCTCCAGTCGCTGCATTCATTATTATTCTGTTACTTTCATGCATTTGTGTATTCTCTTCTCTATGTTTAGAATTCCCTCCCCCTTTTCCATCATTTTTAAAGGGCTGGTGGAAATGTCACTGGGCTTCAGGAGGCAGCATTCTTGGATGACTACGAACAAAAGTGAGATGAAAAATATGCACTGAAATTAGATTCTGTTGTAAAGAATTGCAAGTATGTAATGATAATTCATCCCCCTCCACCAACCAAGAAAAATGCTAGAGCTACTTTATGGCATTGCTGATAAATTGTTTTGCACACGCACTGCCTCATTAGACTAGGACAATCCTATAGGACAACCCTCCTTTAGGACAATCCCTAGAACAGTGCTCGTCCCATTAAGCGCTTAATATACTTGTGAAATGAGTGATTGACAAACAATGTTGGACGAGAAATGGGGATTCGGACTCTGCAGCACAGTAGGGTGTGTGAACCTGACTGGGGAAGGCAACACAGCAGAATGAATAAGGCCACAGGGCTTTAGAATCAGAGAGGCTGGAATTCAGTCCAAACTCTGTTGCTTATGATCAGTGTGACCTTTGACAATTGCTTCATCTCTCTGTTTCCTCATCTATAACATTGGTATAATAGTACCAATCTCATAAGATTGTTGTGAGGATGAAGTGAAATGGTGTGTATAAAGCCCTTGGTATAGTACCTGTCCATATAGTAAATGTTCCATCAATAAGAGCTGTTATTATGTCTATTACTGCTCAGACTTGTAATGTCTCTGACATCCGCAGGGTCCATTATGCTTATAGAGCTGTTTGTCCCTGCAGCAAATGGCTCTAGGCTGTGTTTGTGTGTCTGTGTTTAAATAATTTTGCAGTATGCTATTTCTTTTATTACACAGTATCAGTCTTCAACAGCTTTTTCAATCTGCCCCATTCTAATGTGCTTCTTATAATCTGTTGTGAGATGGAATACTAGATAAACAATCTTTGAGTTTATGCATCCACTCATTCAGTAAATATATTTGTTCAAAAATTCTGGATAACACAGATCTGAGCACCAGATAAGTGAAGCACTTAATTTTTTCCTACCTCACATTTTATTTATTTATTATTTATTATTGAATGTATCCCACATTTTAAAAATTGGTTTATAAATTTGCTGTGAGGTTGTAGCAAAAGGTTTATTGTTGGTGCCATTTCTTTCCTCCATATTTTGGCATCTTTTTTTAATAGATTTTTTTCCCTCAGATTTAAAAACAAATTAAAATTCATAGATTTGTTTTTCTCTTGTGAGAGCAATTCTTTTCAACAAAGTACTTATTATTTTACATAGGACATGAAGGGTCAACAATCTGCAATCTGTTCTGAGACACTCTATATTTCCAAGAGAAAAGAATAGTCGGGCTTCCCTGGTGGCGCAGTGGTTAAGAATCTGCCTGCCAATGCAGGGGACATGGGTTTGAACCCTGGTCCGGGAAGATCCCACATGTTGCGGAACAGCTAAGCCTGTGTGCCACAACTACTGAGCTTGCGCTCTAGACCCTGGGAGCCACAATAACTGAGCCCACGTGCCACAACTACTGAAGCCTGCACACTCTAGGTCCCTTGTGCCACAACTACTGAGCCAGTGTGCTGCAACCACTGAAGCCCGTGTGCCTAGAGCCCATGCTCTGCAACAAGGGAAGCCACTGCAATGAGAAGCCCATGCACCAAAACGAAGAGTAGCCCCCACTCGCCACAACTAGAGAAAACCCGTGCACAGCAACAAAGACCCAATGCACCAAAAATAAAATAAAATAATTAAAAAGAAAAAAGAGGGCTTCCCTGGTGGCGCAGTGGTTGAGAGTCTGCCTGTGGATGCAGGGGACATGGGTTCATGCCCCGGTCCGGGAGGATCCCACATGCTGTGGAGCAGCTGGGCCCGTGAGCCATGGCCGCTGAGCCTGCGCGTCCAGAGCCTGTGCTCCCGCAACGGGAGAGGCCACAGCAGTGAGAGGCCCGCGTACCGTAAAAAAAAAGGAAAAGAAAATAAAAGAAAAAAGAATAGTCGAATTGTGACATATAATTGCAAAGTGACAAAAACATCTAACAAATTTCATCTTCCCCAGAAGCACAGAAATACGGACTTGGCTGGGATCACCTATATAAATCAAGTAGAAAAATGATGCTTTACAAAATGTTGATGACTGAACTGCACTTTGGCTATGCTGAAAGGGCATTGTGACCCACTTTCCTATCAACAAATCCACCTGGGTATCTACTACAGCCTGCCTTTCCTTGGCATGGTAAATAGAAGTATACCTTTAATAAGGAGGCAGCCCCCATTCAAAGACCGTATGTACTAATTTTTATCACAGTAGATATTTTATGACCAGTTGGCTTTACACTCATGGACAGTGAAGACAAAGTATTCCCCTTTCTTATTCTATCATTTTACAAATGAGGATTTTGAGCCTTTAAGAATTTAAGTATGTTCTTGCCCAAGATCATACATATATTTCAGTTAAATTTTTTAATGTTTATTTACTATTTTTATTTTCCTTTTGATGACTGTCTCTTTATGTGCCTTGCCCTCTTTCTATTGGGTAGTGATATTTATATTTCTCTAAATCATTTTTTAGTACTTTTATTTCCAAAATGATAATAGGTTTCAATTATAAAAATCAAGTTGGGAGAAATAATCACCTATGTTTTTCTCTGGCTTTTTTTTTTTTGATGTGGACCATTTTTTTTTTTTTAAGTCTTTATTGAATTTGTTACAATATTGCTTCTGTTTTATGTTTTGGTTTTTTGGCCATGAGGCATGTAGGATCTTAACTCCCTGACCAGGGTTCGAACCCAAACCTCCTGCATTGGAAGGTGAAGTCTTAACCACTGGACCACCAGGGAAGTCCCTCTGGCTTTATAACGTATTTGTTGTTTTACAGTTTATTTTTTAGTCTACCTATTATATAGTTTAGTGCTATGAAATCAGATTGAGTTCAAACATAATATTATTTTCCAAATCAGTTGTATCAGGAAAATTAATTGAAGAATTCATCATTTTACTCTTATTTGAAATAACATATTTATTCCACATTATTTTTATATTAAAGTTTTTTTCAGGCTTTCTAGTCTGTTCTCTTGATTAGATATTCTACTTTTGCAATAATGTTACGATGTTCATTTTCTTAGATTTATGATGTGTGTTTTATCTGATAGGACAAATCTTTCCTTACTGTTCTTTTTCCACATTTTCCACAGATATTCTCACCCTTTTATTCATCTTGGTACCCATTTATCAATTCAAAAAAACTGAATTTACTGAGTGTATACACAAAACAGAAACAGGCTCACAGATATAGAAAACAGATTTGTGGTTACCAAAGGGGAGAGGGAAGGTAGGAGGGAAATATTAGGGGCATAGGATTAATAGATACAAGCTACTATATATAAAATAGATAAGCAACAAGGATATACTGTATAGCACAGGGAATTATATCCATTATCTTGTAATAACCTATAATGGAGTATAATCTGCAAAAATATGGAATCACAATGCTGTACACCTGAAACTAACATAGTATGGTAAATCAACTGTACTTCAATAAAAAAATAATAATAATTGAATTTAATTGATTGGAGTTGATTTACATATATTAATTAGTTTGGCAAGAATTAACAAATTTACAATTTTGAATACATAAAATGTATGTCTCAATGTATTCGTCTGTTTTTCTTTTCTGCTGTACAACTATGTCTTTTTAAAAAAGATCTGGCCAACATAACTGAACTCTCTGTTCTACTTGAAATGTATTTTCTTTGATTTTTAGGCATATAATACTATTGTTCACAAATAATGTTAATTTTGCATATTTTTTCTATATATCATATCTACTCAGAATCTCAATTTCTTTATCTGTAAAATGGAGATAAAATAGAACTCATTTATTGTGAAGACTGCTGTGAAAATTAAAGGGAATAAGTCACATAAAATAAACCATTGTCTTACATATGGTAAATCCTCTATAAATGTTTCTATGGCTGTTCTTACTATTATTGATGTTGTTACATTTTTTGGCAACTTGAAGAAAGATATTGAAAACACTGGGATAATCCATTTTAGGGGGTGTTTACAGTAGATAAATTACATCATCTTGAGAAATGATGCCTCTATACCTAGTTTATTTGGAAATTTCAAAGTCAGTAATAGGCCTTTAATTTTATCAAATACTTTATTTTTCCATCTTTGATGATATTTATCTCATTTTTCTCATTCAGCTTTTTAATTTAATGGATTAATACTTGGGATCTATATTTCCCTGGGATTGTCATGGTACGTTTTGCTTTTAATATACCAATAAATTTGTTTTATCATTATTTTAATTAGGACTCACATCTATATTAACAGTGAGATTTATCTCTAGCTTTCTTTCTTTGAGCTATCTTTATCAGATTTTATGCACTATATTCTCTTCAAAAAATCATATGGGAAGCTGTTCATATTTTTCTGTGCTTTGAAATAGTTTATGTACATGACAAAATTTTTGTCTGTGTCATGTAAAAGAACTTCAATATATTTCCACAGAGCAGTTATACTTTTCTTTTGAAAAGTAAATCAGATTCTACCCCTCCTCAATTTAAAACTTACTGCTCTTGGAATAAACCCGCAAACCATTGCTACAGACTATAAGAACCCGGATGATGTGGCTGCTCCTACCTACCTCGTTAGCATCAAGTCTCAACCATGCTTTCTCAGGCTCACTCTGAAAGAAGCTAGTGAGGCTGTAGCTTGGTTCTCCCAATGTGCCATGTTCCTTCCCACCACAAGGGCTTGTGCACCTGTCATGACCTTCACCCATAGCGCACTCTGCTCCTCTCACTCCCTACTCATCCTTCAGGTATTTCAGCTTCAATGAAACATCCTAGGAAAGTTATTCCATGAAAGTAGGTTACCCAGTTATTCTCCATCACAGCATCCTATTTCTTTCCTTCATAGTATTAATAGCATTTATAATGATTTCTTTTGTTTATTTATATGCTCAATCATTTCCTTATTAATTGTCCATCTCCCTCCATTAGAGTTTAACATCTAGTGTTTTGGTATGCCATTATGTTTTTCTCATCATAGATCTCTTATAATACAACTTTTTACCATTTGCATTCAAGTTTTACAATCATATCTATATCCTTTGGGAGGCTCCGTGCTTTATTCCATTCAGTGAGCAATGGCAGTTCTCTTAAGGTAGGAATAGCCTTTGCTTGACTTATCCATCGAGCTTCATTGCTAGGTGGTCTGGAGCACCATGTGGTCAAGTATTTTGTTTGTTTGCTTGTTTTAAGAAAGGCTTTTTGTTGGTGCATTTTTCAGGCTCTTTCATATCTGATATGAATAAATGACACCTTGTCTAAGTATACAGTTCTTGTTGCAGAATGTTTCTGCCTCAGAATTCTGTATATATTGCACAATTATTAACATGTTCTTCTGAGTGTATCAAGGAAGACTTGTGACATCTGAAATGGCTGATTTTTATTTCTATGTAGATAATTATGTCCCTACCCATGCATGCCTCAAAATTTGTAGGATATTTTTAATTATTGTTAATAAAGTCAAATCAAATATTTGTGAGAATATGCGTAGCTGTAGACCTTTTTATTAAAAAAAAACCAAAAAACTTCTTTTGCTGGTATTCAGGAAACCCTGAGAATTTTGGACTCTGGTATATATTCAGCTCAGAAAAGTTTTCAATTATTATGCTCTTTGTTATTATATCTGTTCCATTTATTCTAGTCTTTTGCTCTGGAATGACAATTATCTGTGGTTGAATCTCTCTTTTTATTTTTCCCATTGTTTTTGACTATCTTCTCCTCGCTGCTACGGTTTCTCAGCTTGCCCTCTGTTTCGTGGAGTTTCCTTAGTGTCAGTTCTGTTGTTTTCTGCTTGTAGAGTGTGTTTTATTCATTGTTTGCTATTTTAGTTTCTTCAGAATCGTTTCCCCACAGAACTTCTTTTCAGCTTATCTAGATGATTTTGCATAGCATTGTCTTATCTTTTATTCATTTTTCTCTGTTCTTATTTCATAGAGACCACGTCTTATTGAATTCTATTTAGAATGCTAAGAAGTTTAATTTCTCTGTTTCCTGGGACAAATAATTGTCAAAATCCGCTTCTCCACTAAGCCTTCAAAAACATCACCTTTCCTCTGTTCTGCAGTATCCTTTCATAGACCCCATGTTCATCATTTGTTCTCCTTCTCCTGGAACAAGAAGAGCTCTAGTCTGTCCCAATGTCATGAGGTATGAGAGGCATCCCTTTTCCCCTCATCTTTTCCGATATATATAAAATCTTATTCTCAAATTCAGTTGATATTTCTGTTCCTCACTCAATTTACATTGCTAGCAGGCATTTATCTATTTCAGGGTTCCTCAGCTTCTTTGGGCCAGATAATTCTTTTTTGTGTTTTTGGGGGGAGTGGTCCTGTATATTATAGGATATTTAGCAGCATCCCTGGCCTCTACCCACTAGATGACAGTGTGACCACCAAAGATGATGTCCTCCCCTAGTATAACCACCAAAAATGTCTCCAAACTGACTAATATCCTTTGGAGGCCAAAATTGCCCCTGGGCTGAGAACCATTTATCTAAGCAGACTTTGTTAGAATGATGTGGGATCCCCATTTATGTTTTAGTTTTCTCTCCATGCTCATTTCTCTGACACTGAACTAAAGAAGAAAATGAAAAACTCTAAGCTTCAGCATCCACCAGTGCTGGTTACGCTTCCACCCCTTCCTCCAACTACAGCCTTTTACTTCCTGGGACTCTTCAGAGCTGCTGAGTATGGTTGTGCAGGTTTGGCTCTACACAGGGTCATCTGGTTTAATGCAGGGTGTAACCCAGCATGTACTTCATTCTCCAAGATGTGTGTGTATAAGGCTGGATCCACTAAGAGGGAGTGTCTCTTCCTAATTCAAACAAAGCTAGTGAACTTGGGTCTATTCCTTGCAGAATGCAGTATATCACTGCCAGTTCCTAGTTCACTTCATGTTTTCTGTCACATTGTTTTCTTGAGTTATAGGCACTGAATGAATGAGAAAGGTAAGACCTGATAGGAGAGTTTAATAGTACCTTGGTCACCTAAAAAAAGTACCTGCCTTGTATTGGTTGGCCTGCCTGTTTTTCTGAATGGTACCTACCCTGGGGCCAGGCAGTGTGGGAGGGATGACGCCTGTCCCCAGTGCTATCAGGACAACAGGTGTTTTTCATTTCTGCTTGCAAAGCATCTGCCAACTTCCACTTGCCATTGCCAATTTCATTGTGGATGTCCTATAATTAGACAAAACCTATTCCAGGTTCTGACAATTACTTGCTTGTCAATCTTTTTTTTTTTTTTGGTCTTTTTTCCTGCCTTCATAGGTATTATTGTAGGAAAGTGGGTGCGTGTGAAACAGAAACTACTAGCCCGCATCACTTTAAAGCTGAAGTTCTGAATCAACTTTTCAACTTGGAAGACAAACTCTCAATCAAACACATAACTTTTATAGTATCTACTCTGTGGTGAGAGTGATAAAAAGATGAGCACATGATCCCTGCCCTTGAAGAGTTTATAATCTCTTAAAGGCAAGCTAATTATACAAGAGAAAGGAAAAAGGCAAAGTAAGATAAATGTCATAAAAGAATTACAGGCAGAATACTCTGGGGGATTAAAGGAGGAACGATCTTTTCCATCTCCATCAGGAAATGTTTCCTAGAAGCTATGATATTTGACCCGGTTTTTAAAGGATGAGAAGTGGCACCTCAACAGGAAAATATGCATTATAGGCAGGGCTAACAGCATAGAGATAAGCAGAGTGTGTCAGCCCCTGCTTCTCCCATCCCTGTTTAGCTGTAGGCACTGAATGGCTTCAGCCTACAAGCTTAGACCCATGCATTTTTTTAAAACCATATGTGACAAGTCAGTCGGGTGTTTATGATCGTATTCATTATCCAGGTTCTAGTATTGACTGTGAACAATTATGACACTTCAAGTTGCCTAAGCTGCAGCCTTCTCCCAATACTATTATATTTGTCAAGTCTGTATCATGTGATGTCTGTCTTGATTCCCTAATTTGTACACCAAGCTCCTTCTGGAACTCCTAGACTAATCGAGAGGATCCTAGATTCCCTGACTATCTCTTGATAGCTCCATTTTGTTTGAGGCTGGGTCTTGATGCCCTTCTCACCTTACACTAGCTATGATTGTTCTCTTATTGGATAAAAATGGAACATTGGATAAAAATGGAAGACGATGCTACCCATCTGGTTCTGAGCATTGTTTCAGTTTATGAAGACTGCTGCTACGATAAATAGGTCTTCTCCTTAGCTAGTTAGACCAACCTATATTAGCCCAGTTTTACCCATCTTTTTTATATTGGACTTTACACAGCAGACCATTTCATTTACTTCTTTTTTCCTTTGGATCTAGTTCATTAGTAGGGTGAATCCTCTTAGCTTCATCATGACCCTTCTTAAACTTGCTGACAGAAGTTATCCTGATGGAATGTAGGAAGAGGACACTGAAGGATTTTTTTCAACCTTTCCCTAAGTGTGGACTGAGGAAGAAAAATCAACTATTTTTTTCTTAACGACTGTGGTATATATTATAGAATAGATCCATCTGCCATTCTCTCTTTTTAATGAGATTTAGGCAGGAGACACTAAAATGGTTACAATGGAAGGTTTGATAATGAAATATTAAGCCAAATTTTATTTTCTTATTGATAAACTTCAGGCTGAAGTCTTGAGGATCTTACCATGAAAATTTTCAAACATACATGAAAGTTGAGTGAATAGTCTAACAAATCCTCATACACCCATCATTCAGCTTCAACAGTTATCAATTCATAGCTGATCTTATTTCCTTTACACCCCGGCCACAGACTCAGGATTATTTTAAAACAAATGTTAGACATAATATTATTTTATTTGAAAAATATTTTGGAACATGTCTTTAAAGTTAAGGGCCCTTTAAAAATTATTCCTAAAAATAAATGAGAATTATTCTTTAATATCATCAAATAGCCATTCCTCAGTAGTTATCTTTTTATAGTTTGTTTGAATAGGAATCCAAATAAGATCCACCTAACATATATAAATTGTTTGATTTAAATATAAAGGATAAAGAAAAGATCCTAAAATATTCCAGCAAGGGAAAAAAACAGGTAATCAACAAATAAAATTAGTCTGACATCAGATTTTTTTCATTGACGAAACTAACTACTAGAAAATAATGAAGGAATGCCTTCAGAGTTCTGAAAGCAAATGATTTTCAATCAAAGATTCTATTTTCAGCTAAATAAATGGACCAGTTAAGCATAAAAGTAGAATAAAAACATTTCTGGTTTTAAAAAAAACCCAGAAAATAATAAAGTCCATATGTTAGAATTAATGGATATAGCTCTTCAGTCTCTTTTAATCTCTAGGTACTCAAATAACTGATTTTTCTTTGTAATTTTTTTTGCTGAGAAACTAATTTTTTGTCTGTGGAAGTACTCACAGTTTGGTTTTGCTGCCTGCATCCCCATGGTGTCATTAACATATTTCTCTGTCCCTTGTATTTCCTGTAAATTGGTCATTAGATCTACAGGCTTGATCAGATATGTATTCAATTTGGGGGATCAATACTACATCATAGATGGTGCAGCATCCTTCCCTTAGAAGTACCTGATATTTGGTTGTCCTTTTTTGTGATGTTGTCAGTCATTGATGATTATTGCCCAGAACCATCACTTTAATAGGGATTACCAAATGCTGATATTCTCATTCAATTATATTTTCTTCATTTATTAGCTGGGATACTTCCACAAAGAGAAACTTTCCCTAATCTGCTCTTTAGTAACCATGATGTGTAGGCCATATAGGAAAAGCAAGAAAAATGATTATTTCTCCTCATTTACCAGTTTTCAAAATAATGGATTTCTTTCCTGGCATCCTCCAAAAGTGAGCCATGATTCTTTTTAGTATCACTATGAAGTTACGGATACCAACGTATTTAAAGTATGTAAGTTTACTTAAATTTTTTGTAACTCATATCCTTATTGATGCTCATATGATCCCACCTTAAGCCATTCTGAGTTTATTCAGATTTTTTCTTGAGTTCTTTTGACATGACTCCAGAAGTTTTTGATGGTGTTCTTGTTTTATGGTATTAACACATGTTCCAGGCTTATTTTGTACATTCCCTGCACCATTGTTGAAATTAGTCATTTACCCAAAGAGCTGTGGTTTCTTTTAAGTAAGAAGTTGTATTTTGAAACCATAATTTAGACACTGGAGTGCTTAGTGCTAGTGGGATAGTCACTGTTTCTAGTCCCTTAAGTGTTCAGAGCTAGGGAATATGTGTTGTTTTCATTTATTTTTAAGGTAAAATGTATTACAAATTCATGCTAATACTTTCTATTCCTATTCTAATTAACCTTATTGATTTTATACATGTATCTCCTTTTTTTTTTTTTTTTTTTTTTTGGTACACGGGCCTCTCACTGTTGTGGCCTCTCCCATTGCGGAGCACAGGCTCCGGACACTCAGGCTCAGCGGCCATGGCTCACGGGCCCAGCTGCTCCGTGGCATGTGGGCATGTGGGATCTTCCCGGGCCGGGGCACGAACCCGCGCCCCCTGCATCGTCAGGCGGACTCTCAACCACTGCGCCACCAGGGAAACCCATGTATCTCCTTTTAACTACACTGAAAAGCATGCTTCTCAATGACCACTCTATGAATGCCCATTTGATTGAACCTCAGAATAATAATGCCAATATTACTAATATGATATGATTACTGGAAAAAAAAAAAAAACAACTGTAAGATGCCTTCTGCAGTTTATCCATAGGCCACATCCCAGTAAGTCAATGCCACCAAATTACTGTGATTTACAGTTGCTCAGAATTCTTCCTCCTTATGTGATTATGTCATGGATACATGGTTAGGTTCATTTGTTTACATTGTTTTTTATTTTAGGATTGCTTTTCTAAATGGAATTTTGTTTTATAATTATAAAAAATATTTGCATTGTTTTAAAGTCAAAGCTACAAAATAAGGTATATTCAACTAAGCAAATCTACAAACCAAGAAGCCTAACTTCTATCACTGTTCATTTCTCCCCACTCCTTCTCTTCTGCTAGTAACCATTACTTTTTTATTTTGTAATTTATCCTTTCATTTTTCTTTTTAATACAGCAAGTACATTTTAGATAAATAGTAGACAAATGCTAGAATATTATGCAGCTGTTTCTCCACCTTGCTACTTTTCATTTAAAAAAATCCTCATGATTACTTGACAATTGGATGTACAGATACTTTCTAACCCTGTTTCAAACTGCATAATACTTCATTTTGTAGATGTACTGAGGTCTGTTCATTCAGTCTTCTTTTGGTGAAGATTTGTGTGATTTTCCAGTCTTTTGCTGTTACAAATAGTGCTACGGTAAACAGTACTATGCTCACATCTTTCCATACTTTTGCCAGCATGTCATTGAGATCAATTCCTACAAGTGAGATTGCTGGGTCAAAAGCTAAATATGTATGTAATTTTCCTAGATATTGCCAAATTCTCCTCCACTGAAGTTATTGTTTTCTGCATTCTCAGCAGCAATGATTTAGATGGCTCTTTCCCCATGGCCTCACCAACAAAAGGTATATTGTTAGATTTAGAGATTATTTTCAGTTGGGTAGGTGAAAATGGTATCTTAGTGCAGTTTTCATTTGAAAGTTGAGGCTAATATTTTAAATCCAACTTTATTTCACAAACAGTTGATGTGTACCTATTTTGTGCCAGGTGTAGTTCTGTACATAAAGAGTCAGAGTTGAACAAGACCCAGCTCTTGCTCTCAAGAAATCCACAGTCCAAGAGCATAAACATAAGAAAATCAGCTCTATCTGTACATCATGATGAATGCTGCAATGAAAGTATGCACAGAGTATTATGGTAATATAAAAGAAGAAAACAGAGAGGGGAAAGCAAGCTAGGTGAGTGAGGAGAGGTGTTTAGGAAACTGTAAGGTTGAAGAGATGCCCAAATTCATATAGACCTATGAAATAGTAAAAGTTAGAAGCATAGACAGAAATACTATAGGAAACCTGAGTTCTAGGGGCCACATTTCTCATGATTACTAGTTGTGACTTTTGATAAGTAATTTATTTTTTTGTGACATTTAGTTTCTATATATGTAAAATGAGGGTGTAGAACAGATAATTTTTTTTAATCGAAATATATTTGATTTACAATGTTGTGTTAGTTTCTGGTGTACAGCAAGGTGATTCAGTTATATATGTATGTGTATATGTGTGTGTGTTATACATATATATATGTGCTTTTTCAGATTCTTTTCCGTTATAGATTATTGCAAGATATTGAATATAGTTCCCTGTGCTATATAGTAGGTCCTCATTGTTTGTGTATTTTATATGTAATGGTATCTTTCAGTCCCAAGCTCCTAATTTATCCCTCCCCCTTCTTTCCCCTTTGGTAACCATAAGTCTGTTTTCTATGTCTGTGAGTCTATTTCTGTTTCGTAAATAAGTTCATTTGTATCATTTTTTTAGATTCCACATATAAGGGATATCATATGATATTTGTCTTTCTCTGTCTGATTTACTTCACTTACTATGATAATCTCTAGGTCCATCCGTGTTTCTGCAAATGGCATTATTTCATTCTTTATTATGATTGAGTAATATTCCATAGTTTATATATACCACATCTTCTTTATCCATTCACCTGTTGATGGACATTTAGGTTACTTCTATGTCCTGGCTATTGGAAATAGTGCTGCAATGAACATTGGGGTGCATGTATCTTTTCAAATTAGAGTTTTCTCTGGATATATGCCCAGGAGTGGGATTGCAGGGTTATATGGTAGCTCTGTTTTTAGTTTTTTAAGGAACTTCCATACTGTTCTCCATTACATTCCCACCAACAGTGTAGAAGGGTTCCCTTTTCTTCACACCATCTCCAGCATTTATTGTTTGTAGACTTTTTGATGATGGCCATTCTGACTGTAGACCAGATAATTTCTAAAGCCCCTTTAATCCTTTCTGATTTATAAGTGCTTCTGCTTCTGCTTCTCTCTGTGTGTTAGCTTCACTCTCCACCACTCACCAAGTTGATGGACAAATTAAAATAAATCATTAACACAATGTGGTTAATCTATATGTAGTGATTTCAGTTGTTAAGAAAGGATTACGGAGGTGAAACTTGGGTCTAGTGAAAAAATGTTAGACATATGAAGGAAAGGTCACCAATTTAAGAGTGGCCAGAATGGGTCGGCATATGACAGAAGCTCATAAGGATGTGGTTGGATGTAAAGTCAGTAAAAATTTGAGTCAAAATTGAAAATCTTTTTACTTGGGAAACTGAAGAGTTAGCACGCATTCTTATGGGTCAATTATCCAAGTTGCAAAATAAGAGCTTGTTACAGGTAGATCAGTTGAAATGAAAAGTTTCAGTAATGGTAAAATTCTGGAACAGAAAACGACACTTGCAAAAGGTTTCCCATAGTTAGCAGGTCATCACACCTTTTTTTAGGTGACACACCTCTAAGGACAATGAATTCTACTAAATGCCCTTGATCTTCAGAGAAAGACACTTGAACATATTTACTGAAACAGCCACGGTACATCAAACAGAACTTTATTCCAATAATGAAAGGATGTAATTAGTGAGATGGTATTTTCATTTTCCAGCTGGGACAGCTTTCTATAGTCTGGGTAAATGTAAAGCTTCTTTGAAATGTGTTCTTTGCGAATAAAATCCCCCCAAAGCCTTTTAGGGACCCTCATTTATACAGATACAAAATAATCTCTTTAAAATAGATGACCCATTTTTTCCCAGGCAACATTCATAAGCAAATACATAATACTTGACTAAAGTTGAGTAGGCAAATTTTCGTTTGATTCTGCACAGGAGACCAGAGCAGACATTAGCTTAAAGATTCACAAAGAAATGTCAGCTTGTAGATCAGGTGCACCCTGGGAATTATGTGGAAGTAAAATCAGCATACATCATTTATGGGGATTGGGAGAGATGCACAATTCTGCCTAGAAAATTCTCACCAATATTTGCTTCATAACAAGATCTATATTCTTTCTCTAATGGAAAAATAAATGAAGAATGATGGTTATTCTGAGTTCTGTTTTTTGTTGTCATGTAACTTTGGACGTGATTGCTGCTTTTCTTTTCCCAGTTCAAAGTTAGGATTGGAAATTATTATAGAGCATACTCAGCAGATAAAGCTTCTTTATGTTGCATGAGACAAACAGAACAAATGTCAGTAAGCACAGTCCATTGGGAAAGCACATTGGCAATTCTGCTTCGTTGCCACGCTTCTGTCTGACCTGCTTTGCAGAGCTGCATCTGTTGACAGCCTTCACCTCTAGGTTCAGGTTTAACATAGCTCCTGCGGAGCTGATTAAGGCATGAAGATATTTAAAAGCTTCCGCAGCGGCGGGGAGTGAGGAGAGGAGAACTCAGTTTTGAGCAGAGCTTGAAATTATCATGTCTCGTGATCTGACATTTAGTGGTTTATAATAATCACTGTTCTGCTTCTATGTTTCTTCCACTTCCCTGAGTTTCCATCATTGCCAGCAAGATCCAGCACTGAAAGTAGCTGTCTATGAGACCTGGGCCAGTCACTTAATAGTTTTCTAAAAATTTGTAGGTAACAATGATTTTTTTATATAACAGCTTTATTGAGATAGAATTCACATGCCACTCCATTTGCCTATTTAAAGTGTAACAATTCAATGGCTTTTAGTATATTTGCTGAGTTGCAGTCACCTAATTTCAACCTCAGTGCCCTCCTCTGCCCATGGGGTTAATACAACCTGAACCTCCTACAGCACAGGTTTCTCGGAAGAATAGAATGAGAAGATACAATAAAGTAACACTGGAAGGTTAAAATACCTCTGGAAATATGAGTTGCTATAGTCATTTATTAATGAGATGCTAGATGTGAGTAGAGCCTTGAAGAAGACCTGGAATCCATTGAAGGGAGTGTGGCAGCGATAATAGTCCCTTCCATTTATATACCAATTTAGAGTTTCAAGGTGCTTTCATATATGAGCTCTCATTTGAGACATTATTGTTGATGATCTTGGAGTGTCACAGAACCAGTCTCATTCCCCAGGATAGGAGGAGGGGGCCCATTTACTTTAAAACTCCGAGAGACTCTTCTGTAAGTGGGGAAAAGTATCTGGCCAGCAGTGTTTTTGTAGTCCCCAAATTTGTCTGACATTAAATACTTAAAAAAAATGGACTCACCTCTTTGCAATTCCTGTTATAGCCCCTATTTTCCAGGACCGTGTAGAGGGCTTTGTAAATGCCAGTGTTAACAAAACCATCTGAAGGCCTTGTTCTCCCAGCCAGCTGGATAATGCTGCCCAGTACTCAGAATTTTTAATGCTAATCACCATACTCTACGAAATGGATGTTGTTAAAGATAAACAGGATGCTCATAAAATATTCTATTGAACATTGCTGCCATTAAAGCATATTCTAGTTTGGCCTATGAAGGCTTAATGATCATTTTTATCTAACAGTTAACAAACGTTCAATAAAGGAAAAATCAAATCTAGCAATATGAGTATCAGCAGAAACTTCTTAACAACACACATTTATTATCTTATAGTTCTGTAACTTAGGAATCTCACCTGGGTGTCACTGGGCTAAAATCAAAATGTCACCCTGGCTGTGTTCCTTCTGAAGGTTCTAGAAGGCTTCTACAAACCATCTACATTCCTTGGCTCATGGCCCTCTTTCTTCATCTTGAAAACCAGCAATGTTGCATCTCTCTGACCCTGATTCCATCATCACATCTCTCTCTCAACACTGGAAAATGTTCTCTGCTTTTAAGGACTTGTATGAATAGATTAGCCACCCTCGCATAATCCAGGATGATCTCTCCATCTGAATGTCTGTAACCTTAATCACATCTGCAAAATCCCTTTTGCCATGTAAAGTAACAGTTTATATTCACAGGTTTTGGGGATTAGGGCATGCACATCTTTGAGGGTTCATTATTCAGCCTACCAAATTTCTACAGAGTACTCGCTTCACATTGATGTTTTCTTCAGAACTAAAATCTGTGCAAGGTGTTGATTGGTGATTTGTGGGTTACATATAAGGGTACTTCCTGGCATGGTTTTCATACTTCATTACCATGAATACCGGCTAGTTCTGATTTAACTCACTGGAGAGAGGGGTGGCAAATGTCTGTGTCAGATGGATGTATTTATTCATTAATTTATTCAACAAATGTTTAGTGAGCATCTACTATGTGCCAAGCACTGTGCTTGACATTATGCAGATTGAAATGAATAAGAGTGTCCTCAGCACTCAGTCTAGTAGAAGAGATGGACAATAGGACTATGATAGAGTTTTATAGTGGGTGCAATTGCACATAAGAATATAGTCACCTCATAACAAACTTATGGTTATCAAAGGGGAAGCGGGGAGGGATAAATTAGTAGTTTGGGATTAACATAAACATACTACTATATATAAAATAGATAACCAACAAGATCCTACTGTATACCACAAGGAACTATACTCAGTATTTTGTAATAACCTATAAGGGAAAAGAGTCTGAAAAAAAAATGTATAACTGAATGACTTTGTTGTACACCTGAAACTAACACAACATTGTAAATCAACTATACTTCAATAAAAAAGTTAAAAATAAAAAAATTAACATGTGAGTGAAAAAAATAAAGAATAGTCACTTAATTCCTTTTAATTTCAACTGTTGATAGTGGGAAACCAGCAACCACTACAGCAGTAAGTATTTCAGGGAGCAATGTCTTCCAAACAGGACTTAACCTGGAAGATGTTCTTTTCCTTCCCTACAGTCAGAGAAGTTACAGAGAAGTCAGAGAAGTTACAGCTCCAAAAGCTATTTTGCAGAAGGCATTAGCAGAGACGACTGTTATTCTGAGGTCATGGCACTCTGCAATTTCAGCACTGACCACATTGAACGGTAGTAAATAGGAAAAGAAATAGCTAGAACAACAGATACCCAGCAGATTTTCTTTATAGTGCAAGACAGCGTTTTAAATTTTAAAAGCTGAACATTAAGCAAGAGCTAATACTAATCCAAAGATTAGTATTAGCTCTTAATATTAAGTAATATACATTGACTGATAAGAGAAGTAGCATGTAGGATGTGAATTCTTAGGGTCTAGATTAGCGCCGGATATGGACACAAACGTGCCAATAAGGCCGGTGGAAGAAGTAATACAGATGAGAGCTGGGACAGACACCATCCTAGCCACTTCAGACCAAGTGCTTCTGCTAATATCCTGTAGAGGGGGTTGGCAGCCAGAACAGGATCCAAACTGGCCAACAACGGGCCACGTTTGACTTACAGACATCGGGTGATTTCAAAATTGGGAAACTAATACAAATCCAAATTGCCAACTTCTTTTGAAAACTCACGTGCATTTCCACGTGGCCACAGCCTGTGTTAGATAAATAATAGCTACCCTATTTAGAGTGAGCGTGTATTCCCCAATTTCCCAGTGTCTACCACTCTGTTTGTTTATAGCTGGCCCACTTACTTGTGTTAACTTCCTGGGCTTTGCAGGCAATCTATGCTTTAAAAAGTTCTATCAATATTTTATAATTCACTCTATGTTTATGATACAACACAGGCTTATGGTTATGAAAACTGTTGAACGTCCAATATATAGTTTGTTCCACAAGGTGGATACAATTTTATCTTTATGATGTCTTGAGTTTCAGCCCTATGCAGGTATTGTTAAGGAGACATGCAGCACTGGGTGGACCTAACCTGTATTGGTAAGTGCTCTTTTGTTGCCCAGATGAAGCAGATCTAGTAATAACTGGCACCTCTTAACGGAATAAAGTGAACAAAGTCAATTTCTGTTCAGTGGCCATCTCTTACAAAAAGTACTTGCTTCCTATACGGACACTATTGCCTATAGCCCCACTATCCCCCAAAGGAAAATAATAACAGACCATAGAAAATTAGGTTTGTTTGTTTGTTTTTTCCAATCAGGACATTCTTTGAACTTTAAAAGGCTATTGTTACGTGTCATTTGTAGAGCTATCTTTATACACAGGCAGAGTGGCTACTGCTCACCTGGTATGAGTCACCAAAACACTAGAAAGTAAGACCTCTTCATTATTGACGTGTACCTCCCCTACCTCCAGAGGCCTGAAATTCCTATAACAGGGACAGTGTTCTTATCTAAACTCTTAAATACGAGAATCATCCAGAAGGGAAACAATCATAAGTATTTCGAGTATCTCTCAGAATGAGAACATACTTAAATTCATTAAAAAATATAATTATTGGTAACAGATATGATAACTATTCTAAATTATAAAACAAAGGGATATTTTTTCTTCTGCTACATATGCAGATTAAAATATTGGCACGCACGGTTTCTGGTGGTGGTAGTTGATGTTCTAGTAATGGTTTACTAAAGCAAAAAACATTTCCTTCCATCACATTTTTCTTCTCTTTTACAAAGATAAACTAAGAAGTTAGGCAAGGTCAAGTTTATCCAATTCAAAAGATTCCAAAACAGAAGAAACAATGGCATATGTTGAATATTCTTTTGAAACACCAAACGAGGTAGTCCTTGGGTCCAGAGTAAAATCTGATTTGGCTAATCAAATAGAGGAAAAATGAGATCAGAATTAACTATAATAGTCTCACCAGCTCTCCAAAAGTCAGGCCCTTCTTTGTCTATCAGCAAGAGGTGGTCTGACATTTTTTCCTGCTAATCAGTGTTAGTTGCCTATTTTCACAAACTCAGCTGAAATTAGTTACATGCTTTTAAGATGTGCTGCAGTTTACTGGCACTATATAATCTTTGTTCCTAGTGCAGTGCCTGAGATCTCTGAATGCAGGTTTTAGAGGTTTTCTTCCTGAGGGCTGGTGAAAGGTGGGAGAAAAAAAAAAAAAAACTGTATCTGCAAGTCACTATTTCCTTATCTAGGGTGTTAGTCTCTTGACATACCCACCAATGTTCTATTTTTTGGGTATTATTATTCCTGGACTGAGAAATGAGTGTTTTCCACCTTCAGCCATATTCTTGACAAGGTTTCTAATGAAAGCTCTACTTTCCACTGGAAAATTCTTAGGGGAATGAAGCCTTGAATAAAAAGGGCTAATGAGGGCTTCCCTGGTGGCGCAGTGGTTGAGAGTTCGCCTGCGGATGCAGGGGACACGGGTTCGTGCCCCGGTCCGGGAAGATCCCACATGCCGCGGAGCGGCTGGGCCCGTGAGCCATGGCCGTTGAGCCTGCGCGTCCGGAGCCTGTGATCCGCAACGGGAGAGGCCACAGCAGTGAGAGGCCCGCGTACCGCAAAAAAAAAAAAAAAAAAAAAAAAAGGGGCTAATGAAATCCAGCATTTCCTCCTAGCCCAAAGCTACCCTGGGCCATACCTCACATGAGCCTCCTGCCTCCTACTTTCATAGTTCCAGAGGCACGTATCCTAGCTATGTTTACTGTAGCCATCTTCGTAGCAAGGCATCAATGATTCAAAAATGGTCTAAGTGTCATGTTTACATATTATCAAGAAACTTGTGTTATTTGCCAAATTATGAATTGCCCAATCAGTGTTTCCCAAAGTATATTCTGTGCAAATGAAGTACTAGAAGATGTTTAGAGGAGTCTGGAATAGTGTTTATTGATCAAATATATTCAGCAAAATCTGGATTTAAAAGTTCAACAGACTACTGTAGAATTTCTCAGGCCTTCAGTATGAATCCAAGATAGTCAAGAAAAAGGATAAGCAGTGCTCTCCAGACATCTTTTACCATAGAATTCTTTTCTTGAGGAGAAATTTTTATAATATATCTTAGGAGTAAATTTGAGAAATGCCCATCATTTCAAATTGCCTTATTTTTTGTGTCTATTTCTTATTTGCCCTTTGTTAGCCTTTATTAGTAGATGATCCTAGGATTCTATTTCATGACCAAATCCAGTAAGGAAAGCTTTGCCATTTATTTTCAAGGATCAGTAGGATGAAAAGGCCTGCTTATTATTCTTTCAAGGAGAACAGATATGATTCAAAATCAGAAGCACTGGATTCATTTAAATTGTCATATTTCTGAGGGCAGGACATTTGCCATTATCTTCTAAATTGATTCCTGTCTTCATTTTAAAGTACATATTACTATGTTCATAGACTAAGGACATAAAAACCACAGAAAGCAGTAACAGTTTGGTTTTAGACAACTGATGTAAGATTTTACTAAATTATTTTTTGCAATCTACTTCTACTTAATACCACATTATATATTCACAAGGTTGTACAATGGTCACCACTAATTCCAGAACATTTGATCACTCTAAACAGAAACTCTGTACCGATTAGCAGTCACTCCTTGTTACCCTCTCCTCCAAACCTCTAGAATCACTTATCTACTCTCTGACTTTATGGATTTGTCTATTCTAGAAATTGCATATAGATGGTTTCATATAATATGTGGTCTTTTTATGTCTGGCTTATTTTACTTAGCATAATGTTTTCAAGTTTCACCCATGTCATAACATGCATCAGTACTTCATTCCTTTATAGGGATGAAAATATTCTACTGTATGGATATATCACAATTTGTTTATGTATTAATTGATGGATATTTAGGTTGATTCCCCTTTTTGTACTATTATGAAAAATGATGTTTATATACATTTTTGTACACGTTCTTTGTGGACATATGCTTTCAGTTCTCTTGGGTATATGCATATGAGTGGAATTGCTAGGCAATATGGTATACTCTGTGTCTAACCTGTTGAGAAACTGCCAAACTGTTTTCAAAAGTGGTTACACCATTTTAACATTATTAATATTGTTAAAATTATCCATATTACCAAAGTGATCTACAAATTCAGTGCAATCCCTATCAAAATCCCAATGGTATTCTGTACAGAAATAGAAAAAAAATCCTAAAATTCATATGGAACCATACACACACACACACAAACCTCCAAATAGCCAAAGTAATCTTGAGCATGAAAAACACAGCTGAAGGGATTACACAGATTGATCTCCAAATATATTACAAAGCTACAATAATCAAAACAGTATGGTACTGGCCTTAAAACAGGCATATAGACCAATGGAACAGAATGGAGAGCCCAGACATAAATTCACACATGTACAGTAGACTGATTTTCAACAAGGGTACCCAGAACACACAATAGGAAAAGGATAGTCTCTTCAATGAATGGGTGTTGGGATAACTGGATATCCATATGCAGAAGAATGAAGAATGAAATTGGACCTCTATCTCACACCATAAACAAAATCAACTCAAAATGGATTAAAGACTTAAATATAAGACTTGAAACTATAAAAATACTCAAAGAAACATAGAGGGAAAGCTTTTTTACATTGGTCTGGGCAAAAATTTTTTGGCTATGACACTAAAAGCACAGTCAACAAAAGCAAAAATAGACAAGCAGGACTGCATCAAATTCAAAAGCTTCAGCACAGCAAAGGAAATAATCAACCGAGTGAAAGGCGACCTCCATAATGGGACAAAACATTTGCAAACCATGTATCTGGTAAGGGGTTACTATCGAAAATATATAAAGTACTCATACTTCTCAAGAGCAAATATATAAATAACTTGATCTAAAAATGGACAAAGGACCTGAATAGACATTTTTGCAAAGGAGATAAAATGGGTAACAGGTGTATGAAAAGGTGTTCAATATCACTAATTCTTAGGGAAATGCAAATCAAAGCCCCAAACAGATATTACCTTATATGTGTTAGGATGGCTATTATCAAAAAGGCAACTATCACAAGTGTTGGTAAGGATGTGGAGAAAAGAGAACACTTGTGCACTGTTGGTGAGAATGTGAATTGGTGCAACCATATTTAAAAGAGTATGGAGGCGCCTCAAAAAATTAAAAATAGAACAAGCATACAATCCAACAATACCGCTTCTGGGTAAATAGCCAAAAAAATGAAATCACTATCTCAAAGAGATATCTGTCCTCCTATGTTCATTGCATCATTATTCACAATAGTAAAGACATGGAAACAACCTAAGTATCTGTCAACAGATGAATAGATAAAGAAGATGTAGTTAACAGCTGACCTTTCAGCAGAAACTCTACAGGTCAGAAGGGAGTGGCAAGATATATTTAAAGTGATGAAAGGGAACAACGTACAACCAAGATTATTCTACCCAGTAAGGATATCATTCAGATTCGAGGGAGAAATCAAAAGCGTTACAGACAAGCAAAATTTAAGAGAATACAGCACCGCCCAACCAGCTTTACAACAAATGCTAAAGGAACTTCTCTAGGCAGGAAACACAAGAGAAGGAAAAAACTTACAAAAACAGACCCAAAACAATTAAGAAAATGGAAATAGGAACATACATATCAGTAATTACCTTAGGGCTTCCCTGGTGGCGCAGTGGTTGAGAGTCTGCCTGCCGATGCAGGGGACATGGGTTCGTGCCCCGGTCCGGGAAGATCCCACATGCCGTGGAGCAGCTAGGCCCGTGAACCATGGCCATTGAGCCTGCACATGTGGAGGCTGTGCTCCACAACGGGAGAGGCCACAACAGTGAGAGGCACACGTACCGCAAAAAAAAAAAAAAAAAAAAAAAAATTCCATGCAAATGGAAATCAAAAGAAAGCTGGAGTAGCAATTCTCATATCAGACAAAAATATACTTTAAAATAAAGACTATTACAAGAGACAAGGAAGGACAGTATATAATGATCAAGGGGTCAATCCAAGAAGAAGACATAACAATTGTAAATATCTATGCACCCAACATAGGAGCACCTCAATACATAAGGCAAATGCTAACAGCCATAAAACGGGAAATCAACAGTAACACAATTATAGTAGGTGACTTGAACACCCCACTTACACCAATGGGCAGATCATCCAAACAGAAAATAAGGAAACGCAAGCTTTAAATGACACATTAGTCCAGATGGACTTAACTGATATTTATAGGACATTCCATCAAAAAACAACAGAATACACTTTCTTCTCAAGTGCACATGGAACATTCTCCAGAATAGATCAGATCTTGGGTCACAAATGAAGCCTCAGTAAATTTAAGAAAATTGAAATTGTATCAAGCATCAATTCTGAACACAACGCTATGAGACTAGATATCAATTACAGGAAAGAAACTGTAAAAAATACAAACACATGGAGGATAACCAATATGCTACTAAACAACCAACAGATCACTGAAGAAATCAAAGAGGAAATCAAAAAATACCTAGAAACAAATGACAATGAAAACACGATGACCCAAAACCTATGGGATGCAGCAAAAGCAGTTCTAAGAGGGAAGTTTATAGCAGTACAATGCTACCTTAAGAAACAAGAAAAATCTCAAACAGCCTAATCTTACACCTAAAGCAATTAGAGAAATAAGAACAAGAAAACCCAAAGTTAGCAGAAGGAAAGAAATCATAAAGATCAGATCAGAAATAAATGAAAAAGAAATGAAGGAAACAATAGCAAAGATCAATAAAACTAAAAGCTGGTTCTTTGAGAAGATAAAATTGATAAACCACTAGCCAGCCTCATCAGGAAAAAAAGAGAGGAGACTCACATCAACAGAATAAGAAATAAAAAAGAAGTAACAACTGACCCTGCAGAAATACAAAGGTTCATGAGAGAATACTACAAGCAACTATATGCCAATAAAACGGACAACCTGCAAGAAATTAATGCACAAATTCTTAGAAGAGCATAACCTTCCGAGACTGAACCAGGAAGAAATAGAAATATAAACAGACCAATCACAAGCCCTGAAATTGAGACTGTGATTAAAAATCTTCCAACAAACAAAAGCCCAGGACCACATGGTTTCACAGGTGAATTCTATCAAACATTTAGAGAAGAGCTAACACCTATCCTTCTCAAACTCTTGCAAAATATAGCAGAGGTAGGAACACTCCCAAACTCATTCTGTGAGGCCACCATCACCCTGATACCAAAGCCAGACAAAGATATCAGAAAAAAAGAAAACTACAGGCCAATATCACTGATGAACATAGATGCAAAAAAAAAATCCTCAACAAAATACTAGCAAACAGAATCCAACAGCACATTAAAAGGGTCATACACCATGATCAAGTGGGGTTTATCCCAGGAATGCAAGGATTCTTCAGTATACTCAAATCAATCAATGTGATACACCATATTAACAAACTGAAGGATAAAACAATATGGTAATCTCAATAGACGCAGGAAAAGCTTTTAACAAAATTCAACACCCATTTATAATAAAAACTCTCCAGAAAGTGGGCATAGAGGGAAACTACCTCAACATAATAAAAGCCATATATGACAAACCCACAGCCAACATCATTCTCAATGGTGAAAAACTGAAAGCATTTCCTCTAAGATCAGGAAAAAGACAAGGTTGCCCACTCTCACCACTATTATTCAACATAGTTTTGGAAGTTTTAGCCACAGCAATCAGAGAAGAAAAAGAAATTAAAGGAATCCAAATCAGAAAAGAAGTAAAATTGTCACTGTTTGCAGATGACATACTATACATAGAAAATCCTAAAGATGCTACTAGAAGAATACTAGAGCTAATCAATGAATTTGGTAAAGTAGCAGGATACAAAATTAATGCACAGAAATCTCTTGGATTCCCATACACTAACAACGAAAAATCAGAAAGAGAAATCAAGGAAACACTCCCAATTACCATTGCAACAAAAAGAATAAAATGCGTAGGAATAAACCCATCTAAGGAGGCAAAAGACCTGTATGCAGAAAATTATAAGACACTGATGAAAGAAATCAAAGACAATACCCACAGATGGAAAGATATGCCATGTTCTTGGATTGGAAGAATCAACATTGTGAAAATGACTATACTACCCAAAGCAATCTACAGATAGATTTAATGCAATCCCTATCAAATTACCAATATTATTCCACTTATAAAAATGTCTTCATATAGTTAAATATTACTAGTTTATATGATTTAATAGTTGCATAATATAGACAGTTCTCTATTGTTCAACATT
Source organism: Delphinus delphis (assembly GCF_949987515.2). Taxonomy (NCBI): domain Eukaryota; kingdom Metazoa; phylum Chordata; class Mammalia; order Artiodactyla; family Delphinidae; genus Delphinus; species Delphinus delphis. The sequence goes on along the minus strand of NC_082704.1, from coordinate 28,671,716 downwards.
TGTCTATTTTTCAACCACAATAAAAATGCTTTACTGAATATCCTTGTCTTATTTTTTATGAAGTGCAGTTTGTAGGTCAAAAGCCATTAACCTTTAAGATTATGTGATGCAAATTTTCCACATGCCTTCCCCAAAGTATGTTTACTTGCCCTTGACCTCTATTAGACTGCGATCTTCAAATATGTAGATCCAACACTTAACCTGGTACCCGTCACACAATAGATGCTTAATAAATATTTGTTGAATGATCAGGTAGATAGATCATGAGAAAAGAGAAAAAAGAAGACTGAGAAAAAGAGAGAGGGAAGGATGCATGCCCGACCTTGAACTGTGCTGAGAGTTGGCCCCCAGGCTACCTCTGTGGTATCCTTTTTTTTTTTCAGTTTTAATATTTTTTTTATTGAAGTATAGTTGATTTACAATGTTTTGTTAATTTCTGCTGTACAGCAAAGTGAGTGGTTATACATACATATATTCTTTTTTTTATATTCTCGTGGCATCTTTACCTACTAATGTACGAAGAAATGAGTGCTTCATTTAGTAGATCCTTTCTGGCGCGGGTGGAAACAAACAAAACTTGTTTCTCTGGGTCTGATTTCCTCCTACAATCAACCCTTATCTTATTCTTCCCCATGGATGCCACTCCAAACCTCCAAATTCCTCTTCCATTTTAACTCTCAAGTTTTGTCCCTGACTAGACCTACTTTTGTGTAAACAAAAAGACCTGATAATGAGCGTTTTCAAACAAGAGCCATTTACCTCAGGACTGTACCTTTGGCAGCTCAAAGGACAAATGGAAATTTGAGGTGATGGTTTTTCTTTAAGTAGAACTAGATAAATATTTCAGGTATGGCTTTCTAGCCTATGGCTAGGACAAACCTTAGGAATATTGTTTTCTTTTCCTTCCACTTACATGCAAAAACACCCAACGCTTTATTAAACAAGCAAGGTACATTTATCTTTGCAGTCAACCATGTCAAAAATTCTCTGCAATTTCTACTTGTCCCACTTAGAAGAGGTAAATAGGAATAATTAGTGTTCAGCATCTGTAGCCTCCTTTTCTGTTTTTTTTTTTTTTTTTTTTTCGGTACGTGGGCCTCTCACTGTCGCGACCTCTCCCGTTGTGGAGCACAGGCTCCAGACGCGCAGGCTCAGCGGCCATGGCTCAAGGGCCCAGCCGCTCCGCGGCATGTGGGATCCTCCCGGACCGGGGCACGAACCCGTGTCCCCTGCATCGGCAGGCGGACTCTCAACCACTGCGCCACCAGGGAAGCCCTGTAGCCTCCTTTTCTTGCATCCTTTTCTCTGCCCAATGTCTTCCTGCTCTTCTCTCCCTCTCTCCCCAACTGGATCAAGGAAGGTTTCAATGATGGTACTGACCCTTGATTATTTGAATGGCTGATTTCCATTTTAGCTCCTTTGCTGCCTCGATCAGGCATTCAAATTTTAAGTCACTTATCTCCATGTGTGGCCTATCAGGTTTTTCCACATTAAAGGAATGTCAGGCCTCAGCAAGCAGATGAAGAGATGCATTTTAGATAATTGGGGACCCATAGACTCAATGAGGCTCTTAGGCTGGCTCTGTAATGAGTCCTCTTAGAGAACTAGTGTAGGGGAAAGAATTCAGAAATGATCACCTATGATTTCTCTCAATATGCCACACCCAGGAGGGAATGAGCTCCTTGTCAGCCCAACCTAGAATCCTCTTCCTGGTAGGTGCTGGCGCCAGAGAAGCTTGCAGCTTCTTGTCCTTGGCGTTCAGACCAGTAGCCTGCCTGAGGATATTTCTATCTGGTAGCATCTGGGTGTAAGCCGATTATCCCTTATTACCCTCTTCTCTAAGACTCCCAGACACATATTTCATATTTTCTGGCATTTTGATATTTAGTAAGTATTTAATAAGAGATTTATACTAGAACATTCTTACCTGATATCTTTAAAGGAAACCTTCACTTTGTATGTTACATGCACGTCTGAGAATGCAGTTTCTGACAAACTGAGCTATAATCTTTCTAAGTAGATTTGTGGCCATAGTTTTGCTCCTTAAATGGTGGGATGAGTGTATGCAGCTCTAGTGGATTCTGGAGGTAGATGGGCACTGAGAAATAGTCAAAAGCGGGGCTTGGGCCAAGGTTGTGGACTCCAGAAAAGAACCATTTTATTGTTCCTCGAGTGGTACCAGGTTGCGGACGAAAACTGCTGCTTTCTGTTTGAAAGGACCACTGCGTGTGATCTTTGAAAGTTACTCTGCAGCCCGCTGCTGAGGTGGGAGAGGTGGCCAGGGGAGCTAGTCACCCATGGGATTTTTCTGGGAAAAAAAATTACTGGCGATGCCTTTGAAAGGTTTCCTGTGCTGCTTTGTATTCTTTTCTTCACACTAGATTATCATAAAGGGATAGATGGGAGTGTTTTATTGTCTTGCTGCTGCATGCCTTTTTTTACCTGTAGGAATAAAGATAAAATCTAAACCATTAGGCTGTCTTTTATATGCTTCCGGTCTGAGTACTAGGACTGGGGTGTGGGAAGGTAGACACAACACTAACACTTCAACCACGTGTTTCTCAGAAATGTTTTTCAGTGTCCTCTGAAATTCTAATTAGAAGACCACTGAGCTAAGAGTCAGACAGCTTACAAGGGGTAAAATTATGCTCCTCGCAACAATGGTATTAAGATCTACCATGTTGGGCTTCCCTGGTGGCACAGTGGTTGAGAGTCTGCCTGCCGATGTAGGGGACATGGGTTCGTGCCCTGGTCCGGGAAGATCCTACTATGCTGCGGAGCGGCTGGGCCCGTGAGCCATGGCCGCTGAGCCTGCGCGTCTGGAGCCTGTGCTCCGCAACGGGAGAGGCCACAACAGTGAGAGGCCCGCGTACCGCAAAAAAAAAAAAAAAAAAAAAAAAAAAAAGACCTACCTTGTTGATTAGGAGTTTGGGATTAACAGATATACACTACTATATATAAAATAGATAACCAGCAAGGACCTACTGTATAGCACAGAAAATTATACTTAATATTTTGTAATAAGTAACCTGTAAGGGAAAAGAATCTAAAAAAGGATATATATATATATATATATATATATATATATATATATATATATTTATGTATAACCGAATCACTTTGCTGTACACCTGAAACTAACACAACATTGTAAATCAACCATACCTCAAAAGAAAAACAGATCTACAATACTGACCAAATATCTTAGTGGAATCCTCCACCAACATAGCAATTACTGCCTTTGTTCATTCATTCAGCAGATGAATTGAACACCCAGTGTGTGCCAGGCTCTGTGCTTGGGATCCAAAGTGAGAGGAGGACAGTGCCCATGTTCGTTTTCTATGACTGCTGTAACAAATTCCTACCAACTTAGTGACTTCAAACAACACGGATTTATTATCTTATAGTTCTGGAGATCAAAAGTCCTAAAAAATCTGTTGGCAGGGCTATGTTCCTTCTGGAGGCCCTAGGGGAGAATCTGTTTTCTTGCCTTTCCCACCTTCTAGAGGCCACCTATATTCCTCGGCTCATGGCGTCTTCCTCCATCTTCAGACCTAGCAGCATCACATATTCTCTCCTACCTGACCTCTGCTTCTATCCTTACACCTTCTATTTATTTATTTATTTATTTTTGGCGGCATTGGGTCCTCATTGCTACACACGGGCTTTTCTCTAGTTGTGGCGAGCAGGGGCTACTCTTCATTGCTGTGTGCGGGCTTCTCACTGTGGCGACTTCTCTTGTTGCGGAGCATGGGCTTCAGTAGTTGTGGCACGAGGGCTCAGTAGTTGTGGTGCATGGGCTTAGTTGCTCCGCAGCATGTGGGATCTTCCCAGACCAGGGCTCGAACCCGTGTCGCCTGCATTGGCAGGCGGATTCTTAACCACTGCGCCACCAGGGAAGTCCCCTTACACCTTCTTTCTATCTATATCTGACGATCCTGTCTCCTTCTTGTAAGGCTTGGTCCCACTTGGATAACTCAGGATAATCTCCCCATCTCAAGGCCCATAACCTTAAATGTATCTACGAAGTCCCTTTTGCCAGGTAAGGTAACATATTCAAAGGTTCTGGGGATTAGCCTATGGACATCTTGCTCTTGAGTTAGTTCATAATATAGCATATGATAGACACTAAACAGATTTTCATAATTAAATGTGATAAATTATAAGATAATCTCTATACAAGTTACTATGGGAACACAGAAGAGAAAACATCAGACTGCCCTGAGGAAGTGCTTTACACAGGAGGAGATGTTTATATTGAGTCTTAAAAGAAGATAAGGAGGGCTTCCCTGGTGGCGCAGTGGTTGAGAATCTGCCTGCTAATGCAGGGGACACGGGTTCGAGCCCTGGTCTGGGAAGATCCCACATGCCGCAGAGCAACTAGGCCCGTGAGCCACAACTACTGAGCCTGCGCGTCTGGAGCCTGTGCTCCGCATCGAGAGGCCACAACAGTGAGAGGCCCGCGCACCGCGATGAAGAGTGATCCCCGCTTGCCACAACTAGAGAAAGCCCTCGCACAGAAATGAAGACCCAACACAGCCAAAAATAAATAAATAAACAAATGTGGGGTTTAAAGAAAAAAGAATATTAAAAAAAAAAAGATAAGGAGTTCAGTAAATGAAGGAGGAAAGGCTATGGGAGGCGGAGTGAGAACCAGGTTTGAAAGAAAGCATGACTTTCTCAGGCAGCGAAGACCAATTCAGTGTGACTGAGGTGTAGGAGGCCATGACAAAGGATGGGGCCAGAAAGGAAAGAGTTGGGTCTAGCTGAAGAAGGAATTTGCACCCATCTGCCATAATAACAGGTTTGTATGTTATTTTCCTTTAGGCAGCAGGGAGCCATGGAAATAATAAGTGTTTCAGAAAGACCACACTGAGTGTAATGTGGACAATGCTTGGCTGGAGGAGGAAAGGAATCACTGAAGGCAGGGAGGTTACTGTTCTTTGTAGTAAGATGTCTGTGAATAAATTGGCTATATCACCAGTATAAACATGGTTAAGGGCTTCCCTGGTGGTGCAGTGGTTGAGAATCCACCTGCCAATGCGGGGGACACGGGTTCGATCCCTGGCCCGGGAAGATCCCACATGCCGCGGAGCAACTAAGCCCGTGAGCCACAACTACTGAGCCTGTGCTCTAGAGCCTGCGAGCCACAACTACTGAGCCCACATGCTGCAACTACTGAAGCCCATGCGCCTAGAGCCCATGCTGTGCAACAAGAGAAGCCACCACAGTGAGAAGCCCACACACCGCAACAAAGGGTAGCCCCCGCTCGCTGCAACTAGAGAAAGCCTGTGTGAAGCAATGAAGACCCAAAAATAAATAAATAAAATAAATAAATTAAAAAAAAAAACATGGTTAAATCAACAAGCTGCCTTATTTGACTACTTTTCTATCTGTGGTAGGTTGAATAATGGCCCCCAAAGTTATAAGGTCCTGATACCTAGAACCTATAAATGTCACCTGATTTGGAAAAAAAGGGTCCCTGCAAATATGATTGAATTAAGGATCTTGAGATGGAGAGATTTTCCTGAACTATCTGGGTGGGCCCTAAATGAAATCACATGTACCCTTATAACAGGGAAGTAGAGGAAGATGACAGACAGAAGAGGAGGAGACAATGCGACCATGGGGGCAGAGATTGGAGTGATGTGGCCACAAGTCAAGGGATGCCAGCAGCCACCAGAAGCTGGAGGAGGCAAGGAACAGATTCTACCCTAGATGCTCCAGGGGGCGTATGACCCTGCTAACACCTTGATTTTGGCTCAGTGAAACTGATTTTGGACTTCTGGTCTTCAGAATTGTTAGGGAATACATTGAGGGTTTTTTTAGCTACCAAATTTGTGGTACTTTACTCTGAATGGACACATCCCCTGATGCCCTAGTCTTAGGGCACCATCACGCTCAGAAGTTTATCCCAACTTTAGTTTAAATGATGTACCTCTCCCAAATAGCTACCCTTTAAGTCTTCATAGTTAAGAGGTTAATGGGGGATATATGTTTCTATTTTACACAAATGGAGAAATTATTTTTTAGCTTTTAGTACAAGCCTTGTTATGCTCTATTTAAATATGTATTTTTAGAGTTTTATCTTAAGAAATCGAGATGATGTGTGAAGCAAAAACAAACAAAAGTATTAGCTGGGGTTGACGGATCAGCAAGTTTCCCTGAAGGGTGGCACCATTCTGAGCTGACACTTTATTAGGAGAATATTTTGAAAAAGAACTTTAGCTCTCATGGTCCTTTGAAGAAGTCGCTGTTCTTGCAGGGGCAGCTATAGTGCCGTTCAGAAGAGAATCTTTCATGTGTGTGAAGTTTTCATGTATGCAAATCAGATTCCTGCTATATTTTATTTAATGGGTTGTAATTTTTTTTTTTCTTATTAAAGTAGCACTGAACGGAGTTAAGCTGTGAATGAGAGGCAGGGAAGCAGATTATAAGGAGCCAGCGTCGTCAAGTCAAATAGAAGTTTTTCCAACTTCAGGGCTACTATTAACAAGTTGAGAACCTCAATTTATTCATCTGTGAAATGAGATTAATAACAGTACCTGCTTCACTAGGTTGTTGCAACAGTTAGGTGAAAAATAACATACACAGCACCTGCCATAGCTTTCGACACACACGAAACACTCAATGAATATTTGAGGTTATTAAAATTAGTGTCATAATGATGGTGATAGCCTTATGTTTGTTATCTGGCTAAGTGGGAAGATGACCGTTAGGAGCAGCATCTTGTAGAAAATTCTGGAAAAGTACAGATACTATGTTAGTAACTCAGTTTTGTTTTTTTTTCTCGATTCAAACTTTATATTATATATATATAGATAAATAGATATAGATAGATATAGATATAGATTTTTTTTTCTTGCAGTACGCGGGCCTCTCCCTGTTGTGCCCTCTCCCGTTGCGGAGCACAGGTTCCGGATGTGCAGGCTCAGCGGCCATGGCTCACGGGCCCAGCCGCTCTGAGGCATGTGGGATCCTCCCGGACCGGGGCACGAACCCGTGTCCCCTGCATCGGCAGGCGGACTCTCAACCACTGCGCCACCAGGGAAGCCCAGTAGCTCAGTTTTGAAGGTGGTGTTAAGCCCTGAGCTGATAGCCCTTGTGACTGCTTTGGTTCCAGGGGGATGCAGACTAGTCAGTAAGAACACCCTGTCCCTGATAAAAAGAAACACATGAAAAGAAGTAGGCCTGTCCTTTAATGATTAAGTTAACTTTACCTTGGAGGTGGTCAAAGCCAGCCACCAAGGACTTGGTATGTTCATGACCAGTATAACAGGTATAACTATGAACAATACAAGACAGTTGTTCATGAAGTACTAAATGCTAAATACATATTAAAGGCTATGATTGATCAGAGAAGGCCTGGAGTCATCAAAGGAAACCTAAGGAAATAAAAAATTAAGCTGGTTATTGAAGGAAGGGGAGGAATTGAGTGGAGCAGGGGAGTTTAGAAGGAAGGGGAACACTTCAGCCAGGAACCATGACATGAGTCAAAGTAAAGCATCACAATGGTCCTGACACCACTAGCTTGTACAGGTACTCCACTAACTCCCTCCACCCCAATTCCTTTCTAGCCAAAATAAAGCAGTCATTAGTCTCTGAATTCACCCTTAGCTTTCCTGCCTCTGTATGTTTGCCAACACTGCTCTGAAATCCTGTCCATCTCTCAAAGTCTGTTGTCAGTCCTGCTTCTTTTGTGAAGGCTTTCCTTATCACAAGATGATGTGTTCTTACTATCCTTACTATAAGGTCCCCTTAGTATCTTGGGTGGTCCTGTCTAATGCTACTAATGACACTTGGCTTCAAATTAGAGCTCTTTGTATAATTGTTTATGAGTTCCTTGAGGGCAGGGATTGGAACTTATTCATCTTCATACACTTTGGAGCAACATGCAGAGAGCTTGGGCATACTGATGCTCTCAAATTTTTAATACTGAACTGAAGGGTGTTGATCTCTACGTTCCTTGAGAACTCCCCAAACTGGAGTGGAAATGATACTCACTACATATATCCGAATAATGTTGGAACTGGAGAGCCCTGTAATTTATCCAAATATTTTATGTCTTCTACCCTACTTCCTTGTTTGCTTATTTATGATGAAGTGTAGCTCATCGCTGGGTATATAGTAGGTGCTTTAATAATATAATGAAAAAGTGATAATTCTCAACTGATCTATTTACAAACTGCTACCAAACATGACATGTACAAACACAGATAAAAATTCTTTATTCAGTGATTCAAATTATGATGGCAATTAGAATTTTGTACTAAAAAATCACTTTTTGTATTAAGCTCTAAAACTTCCTTTCTTTACACTTAAGCAGCTGCTGATTAGAAATTTACAGATCTTCTTTAGAAGCAGGTTAGGTTCTCCATATGGGCAGTAATACATACATTTATATATTTCTGGCATGATTGTTTTTATTCAGTTTTCTTTCTCATTGATTATAAAAGCTATCAGGGCAACCGATCCATCCTCCACTTTTTTATAACCAGCTATACTCAGGTGTAGAGCGACCCACCTGCTCGTTCTCAGCACTCAGTAAATACTAACTTACTAAAACACAGTGACCTTAAGAGGGTTATGGTGACAGAAACATTTGGTGAGAATTGTTAGGCAGTAGAGCCTGGTTCTTTTAAAGAGAGAAAGTAAAGAGTGAGACAATTTTAGAGGATTGATTCTGAAGCCTAGTTGTCTGTGTTGTAGATAAACTGGCAATTTTCTTTTAATCTCATTAGATTCTATCAAATAAAAAGATATTTCTCACAGTTCTTCGTGTTTGTTAATGAGAGTTAAGTAGAATCATCTCCAGTCCCTCTTCCCTGATTGTTGCTGTTTTCAGGCTACATAAATCCTGCATTGATTACTTGTCTATGGCTTGGTCCACAATTATGGAATTTTTTATCTTGCATAATAAATCTAGAAAAGGGCCTTAGTTTTCTTTATGCATTGGATTCTAAATGGCAAAGCAGATTATCCCTCAATGATAGTTATTTCACATAGTTGACTATATTATTTTTCAAGGATCTGCTGTGTTTTGCCCCTCAGCAAAATACATAATCCCTGCCACCCAATAAAAAACTTAATGGGCAAAGTACAAATTCCATTTTGTCTTTGGAGACGTCTAATGCTGAATACATGAAGCTTAAGAGAAAGGTCAGTAAGAAAATATCTATCTCAAAAAAAAAAAGACAATTGCTGTGTCTATATAGAAAAGCATCATATGAACCGATTTCACTGCAAAGTGAGCTATTTAATAAGCCAGAAGATGTATCCTCAGTAAAAGAAAACACACACTTACTCACAGCTGTTCATTGTCATCAGTTCTTAAACTGGAGTATCATTTGTGACTCTCCATGTTTTACAGATTAGTTAGATAATAAAAGATTCCTGCTGATATCTTCCCAAGTATTTCTTTCTACTTATATCCCTAACTATGGTTAAACTAAATGAAAATAATACATTTGAAACTGAAGTTTTTATTAATTGATTTTTAACAAAGGCAATTTCTGGATGATACCAAATGGAAAGGCCTAAATCTCATCTCACATCTCTCTCTCTTTCTCTCTCTCTCTCACACACAACATACACACACACATACCGTGAGTCTATATATTTTGTCTAACTAAGACTAACCACCAGATTTTCTAATTGGATTTTTCAGATGACAACTGAAATCTGAATTGTGTAGAACCAGCATTTGCCAGTGAACTGTATTCATTTTTACTTTGCAACTGACAGACCCGTGGAGTGAGCTTTGAGGCATATTTAGAAGAGCATACTAGTCTCTACTCCACTTTCTGCCTCTTGGCATTTCTTACTATAGGTTTTAAGGGCTCCAAGTATTCAAAGTGGCGAAAGAAGGCCAGAATCCACCCAGGAATAATACAATAGGACTCCGATTCCAATTTTTTAGGATTTGGGGATGGGAGCTGTGATTGAAAGGATTAGCACTCTAGACCATGCTTCTAGAGTTTCTTCAGTGACTACAGACCTTCCTACTCTTACCAAACAGAAATTGCCCTTGCTCTCCGCAGGGACTCTGAGCTCCTGAATTGCCACCCTGGTCTTTTCCTTTGGAAGGTAACATACCAGGCTTACTGAGAAATAATCACATCAGTCTGGTAGCAGAAGAAGCTGTCATTACTCACTATGCTAATGAAAATTATGATGACACCAAGACAGACTTCCTGGAAAACCGAATTATGCAACAGCAGTATAGCAGAAAGCCATTTGAAGGATAATGTTTACTGTCAAGCATCAGGAAACAAACAGTTTCAGCAGGTGATTGAATGCTCCCTAAGAACTGGAAACATTTGATCACCATAAAAGCACCTTATTGTAAATATTCTCAACTCTGAATGGTATTACATCCCATGACACAAAAAAGAGCATGCAATAAAATACACTTAAACCTTTCTTTCAGTCCATTCATGATCCAAGGTTGAGTTCTATTTTCTCAACCCTGGCTCACAAGTCACTTACTAGCTATAAAAACTTGGGCAAATTGGTTTGAGTCTCAGCTTCATTATCTGTAAAATGAGGATAATAACAATGGTTCTACCTAGCTGGCAGTTTTATTTTTAGCATCAAATAAAAGAATTGATGTAAAGGTACTTTGTAATAATACCATGATGGAATTACTTTCTTTACAGCTGAGCCTCATATCTGTGACTGTGAACCCTCCTTTATGGAGAAGGTGAGGGAAAGGAGGCTTATTCCCCCTCTCCACTGATATCCCCATTTTCAAGTTTATAACCGCCTGTGCAAAGGAATAGAATGAGAATACCTTGCAAAATCTGATTGTAATAATCAGCAAATCAAGAAGCATTGTTCGTCACTTAATCTGAGATAGCTCTATGGAAATAAAGAACAATGGTAAAATACAATCTCTATTCTTAAGACGTTTGTAGTCTCCATGGGGCGGGGCAAAAGGAACGCATGCTAAGCTAGTGGTTCTCAAAGTAGGGTCTAAGGACCCCTGGAAACCTCCAAGAACATTTTAGGGTATCTAAAATGTCCATGCAATTTTCATTATAATACTAAGACATTATCTGCATTTTTCAATCTTGATCTTTCACAAGCGTACAGTGTAGTTTTCCAGAGGCTACATGACGTGCAATACAGATTGCATGCAGAAACATATATAAGAATCCAGCTGTGTTCTATTAAGCCAGATGTCAGAGATTTTTTTAAAAATGTAAAACAATGCCATTCTTCTCACTAACTTTCTTTCTTTTGGAAAATGTTTTCATAAAAAATATGTTATTTATGTTAACATGTAATGTGTTTATTATTGTTACTTGAAATGAAATAAACATCTTTTAAAATTCCAGTTTTAAGTATAAATATGGTAAATATTAAAAGATTCAACCCATATAAACAAATCTTTTTTTATCACATTTTTAAAATTAATTTGTACTGGAGTATAGTTGATTTACAATGTTGTGTTAGTTTCTGCTTTACAGCAAAGTGAATCAGTTATACATATCCATATATCAACTCCTTTTTAGATTCGTTTCCCATATAGGCCATTACAGAGTACTGAGTAGAGTTCCCTGTGCTATATGGTAGGTTCTCATTAGTTACCTGTTTTATATAGTGTGTATATGTCAATTCCAATCTCCCAATTTAATCCCTTCCCCCTTTCCCCCTTGGTAACCATAAGTTTGTTTTCTACATCTGTGACTCTATTTCTGTTTTGTAAATAGGTTCATTTGTATAATTTTTTTAGATTCCACATATAAGCGATATCATATGATATTTGTCTTTCTCCGTTTGCCTTACTTTACTTGGTATGACAATCTCTAGGTCCGTCCATGTCACTGCAAATGGCATTATTCTGTCCTTTTTTTATGGTTGAATAATATTCCATTTGTACCACATCAGCAAAGCTTTACTGGGGGGACGGGACTCTATAATTTTAAGAGTTCTGAGGGGTCCTGAGACTAAAATATTTGAACACTACTACACTAAACTATACAATCTAAGCACTAATCTATGTGCTGCTGACTGTGAGAGTCCCTTAGGACATTGCTATTCAAAGTATAGTCCATGGACCACAGAGTTAGCCTCACCCAGGAGCTTATTAGAATACGAATTTCAAGTTATCTGCCTTTTAACAAGAGCCACCATTCTCCCAATGATTCATGTACACATTTAAAGTTTGAGGAGTATTGGGCTAGATGATACAGGGAAAGTTTCAAAGAAGAAGTGGCTTTGCATAAACACAGGCAGAGGATCAAGTCTACAAATTCAAGCTTTGCACACTAGCCAATAGTCTAGACCACTGGTCTCTAATCCTGTCTGATCATTTGCATCACTTGGGGGATTTTGTAAAAATCTACAATTCCTAATGAGAATTGGCATGTTTTTTGTAGAAGAGTGTTTGGCAATATTCATTCAAATAAAAAATTCACATACCTTTTGATCAGAAAATTCTATTTCTAGGGATTTATACTATGTAGACACTCGCACATGTGCAAATATCTTAAGTATGAGAATATTCGCTGTAGCATTTTGTAATTGCAAAAACATGGGGAAGAAAATCTAAATCACCAGCAGTGGAAGGCTTTTTAAATATATTGTTGCTTATCCAAACAATGGAATGCCGTGCAACTGTAAAAAAAAAAAAAAAAAAAAAAAGTGGTATTCCTTTGTGTAATAATATGGAACAATTTCGAAACATTATGGGAAGAGATAAAGCAAAGTGCAAAGTGGTATGTATAGCTTGTTACTCTGTAAAAAACTGATATATACACGCATATTTGCTTGAATATACAGAAGTTGTTTTCATAAAATACTCAAGAAACCGGTACCCGTATACTCACTAAACTGATAACTGTGGTTTCCTCAGGATAGGGGGGCTAGAGGAGAGGAGTGAACAAGATTACTTTTTATTGGATACCAACAATTGTATTTGTATCTTGTGAATTTAGAACCATATTTATGCATCGCCAATTACAAATAAATAAACAAATCCCTAGGTGATTAAATTCTGATTTAGCAGGGCAAGGTGGGGCCCATAAATGTGTATTTGGAGGAAAAATACAAGCTCCTGGAATGATTCTGAGGGACAGTCCGGTTTGGGAAGTCTTAAACTTATTGACAGTCACTCAGAACTCTCTTCCCCATGAGCACATCACTGTGGGAAATAAAAGGGAATGTGCATACTCTTCCCTTCTCTCCCTATCAATGGTAATGCCCATCTCTCCCAGAAAATAAGAATTTTAGCCCAACCCACTTTGAAAACAGGGACTGGTGGAGGGTAGGAAGTAATCACCAGATGTGTTCTATTTGAATTTGTACAAGCTTTTATTGCAATTTTTTGGCCCCTATCTTCAGGTGTAAAACAAAATATACTATTTTGTAAAAGTTGTTTTCTAATAAAAAAATCTAATATTTATTATGTGTAGAGATGTAAAGACTTGGGAGGAAAGAGGTTACTTTTTCAATAAATTGTCATTGTACAAAACATTTTTCAGATGTTCTTCCCCTCCCTCCCAGTCCTTGCATTATTCATTTCACCCACCTAGGAAGAAGGATACCAATGTACTTTTATTGAGACAGAGGATGAATGTATGGGGAATTGGCTTAAGTCTATGCACCTATGTGTTTTTATGTGTATATAAGCATATACATGTCAAAGTTTATAACTTTCAACTCAGAGGTACAAGATGTAGCTTTATTTTCTATAACACCCCTTCTTGCTCTGCAAGCCCCATCCCTGTAACTATAAAGAGAATGACTTCATTTGGAATCAAGGGTGGTAGACTGTTGTCCTCCCTCAAACAGTAGGAGGCCAGATGGAAACTTGCTAAGTTTAGCAAAGCTTCCCCATTGTTCCTTAAGCTTGGGTCACGTTATAGCTCATCAAGATTTTCCTATTTCATTAAGTTGAGCGGCTATCAGTAGACATACTTTATTATCACTTTAAAATGCCTCTCACTTTTCTCCCAGTTTATAAGTAGGATCTTTTTAATCTGGGAGTATTTGTCTGATCTATTGATTCTTGACAAATGAGAGAAATGCAAATGGAAGGATGTTCAGCAGATTGTTAACAAGGTGCTCTGAGTGCACAAGGAGATAAGAAGGGTCCCCCTCAGGACTGACTGTCCAGATTGAGGTCATAGTGGAAGGTCATAAATTCTCATTACCTCTCTGGTTGTTATGGTGATAAGAAGGTGCTGACCTGGAAAGGGGTTATGCAATTTTACAATGGGAACATGAAGTTTTCTCTAAGCCTTTTGAAAATTTTGTTTTGTTTTTTTATTTAAGTATAGTTGATTTACAGTATTTCAGGTATACAGCAAAGTGATTCAGTTTTATATATATATATATATATATATATATATATATATATTCTTTTTCAGATTCCTTTCCATTATAGTTTATTACAGGACATTGAGTATAGTTCCCTGTGCTATGTAGTAGGACCTTGTTGTTTATCTGTTTTATATATAATAGTGTGTATCTGTTAATCCCAAATTCCCAATTTATCCCTCCCTCCCCCCCCCCTTCCCCTTTGGTAACCATAGTTTGTTTTCTATGTCTGTGAGTCTGTTTCTGTTTTGTATCATTTTTTAAGATTCCACATATAAATGATATCATATGATATTTTTCTTTCTCTGTCTGACTTCCTTCACTTAGTGTGATCATGTCTAGGTCTATCCATGTTGCTGCAAATGGCATTATTTCATTCTTTTTTTTATTAAGCCTTTTTTTTTTTTTTTTTTTTTTTTTGTGGTATGCGGGCCTCTCACTATTGTGGCCTCTCCCGTTGCAGAGCACAGGCTCCGGACGTGCAGGCTCAGCGGCCATGGCCCACGGGCCCAGCCGCTCCGCGGCACGTGGGATCTTCCCGGACCGGGGCACGAACCCGTGTCCCCTGCATCGGCAGGCGCACTCTCAACCACTGCGCCACCAGGGAAGCCCTCAAAGTATTTTAAGTTGAGTTCAGATGAATAAAAATTGAGGCACAGAGAATTAAATATATTGTCGCAGGCAAATAAATAGCAGATGGTGGAGCAGGTATGTGAATTCAGGAAGTCTTGGCTCTGAAATCTGTCCTCTTAATCATTACTTTCTACACAGGTTCATAAAACTTTTTCTGTGAGGACCAGATAGTAAATATTTTAGGCCTTTCTGGCTACACAGTGCCTGTCAAAACTATTCAACTTTGCTGTCGTAGTGAGAAAGCAGCCAGAGATATTATGTGAAAGAATGGATGTGGCTGTGTTCCAATAAAGCTTTATTTATGGACATGGAAATTTGAATTTCATGGAATTTCCATGTGTCATGAAATATTCTGCTTCTTTGGATATTTTTACCAGTGATGCAAAAATATAAAAAACATTCTTTTTTTTTTTTTTTTTCTTGGCCCTACTGCACGGCATGTGGGATCTTAGTTCCCTGACCAGGGACTGAACCTGAGCTGCCTGCAGTGGAAGCATGGAGTCTTAACCACTGGACCACCAGGGAAGTCCCTAAAAACCATTCTTACTTGCAGACCATACAACATCAGAGGGCACTAGGCCAAGTTTGGCACATTGGCTGATTCTGGCCCATAGCCTATAATTGGCTGACCCTATTTCTCTACCGCCACTCAGTAGAGTTCATATAAATGATCAATAAACACATGGAAATACGTTTCATGTGTTTATTAGAAATAAAAGGAGTGTCAACAAAAAACAAGGTATCATGAAATACTCATCAAATTGAAACAGATTAAAGGAGGAGAGGTAATTAGCATAAGCTTTCTGGTGGGGGCAGGAAACACTTTGACAGTATGATAAAAACTGTGAATGTGTGTACACTTTGACCTAGCAGTTCCACGCCTAAGTGTTCTCCCAAAGAAGAAATTAGGTGCACAAAGATGTGTGTAAAAGTATGTTTTGTGGATCTTTGTTTATAATAGAGAAAAAGCAGGAGCAGGAGATATCCTAAACATTAAATTATGGTACGTTACAGTGGAATAATATCTATTTTATTTATTTATTTATTTATTTACCTATGTGGCTCCGCCGGGTGTTCATGCAGCACACAGGATCTTCATTGCTGTGTGTGGGATCTTCGTTGCAGCATACGGGATCTTTAGTTGTGGCATGTGGGATCTAGTTCCCTGACCAGGGATCGAACCCAGGTCCCCTGCATTGGGAGCGCAGAGTCTTAGCCACTGGACCGCCAGGGAAGTCTCAGTAATATCTATTTTAAATGATCAATATTTACTGATATAAAAAAATTTTCCATATTATATATATATTATTGCAGGAAACGTCAGGTTACAAAAGAACACGTATAGGGTAATCTTTTTTGGTTCATGGCTTTTTATACATGCCAATAGAGATGTTGGCAGGTCTGTTCATTGAAGTGTTCATAGTGATCATCTCTAGGCAGTTAAGTTTGGGGTGATTGTGTTTTTTGGAGGGAGCAGGGTGAATTTTTTTCCATAAACTGTTTTGTGTTGCTTCAGTTTTTAACCATAATATCTATTATCTTTAGAGAAAAATCAAGGTAAACTTATTTTTGTTTGGAACAATAGTAGTAAGGTTGGATATGAAACATCTGTTATACATTTTTTGATGCATAACTTACAACCTATAGTCACATCATGCACCTCATTTCTGCCTCCAGGCTTTAGTGCTCCTCTCTTCTCCATCATTTGTTTCACTGCTTTACTAAGAAGCCTTAAAGCCATGTTGTGTTTTCCCATCCGTCTTCATTGTCTCACTACTTCCATGCTCATAAACTAATTTATTGGCTCCTTCTACTGGCCGGGTAGAAATCCCTCCCCTGCCAGTTCTCTGGTGCTGGGGCAAGATTGCAAAGACTTTTTCTTATAGATATAGGGAATAAAAGAGAGAGGATCTGATCATCATTACTCTCCAATGTTACTTCTAGAATCCTCTCTATCTGCCTTACAATTCTTTTTAAGTCATTTTGCTACTGTCTTTTGGCCCCCAGAAATGATTATATCCTCCCCAAGGGCTTCAGCACTTGGCTCAGATATTTCTCCTCCATTCTGAAACACAGCTTCCCCTCTGATGCCCTGGAAATTTCTGTGCTGGTTCCTAAAGATTGATTCCTTAAACATTGCCATGGTTTTGCATCCTCCCCAAGTAGCAGATACATTTGAGGTTTCCATTGGCCCAGGATACTCTAAGGCTGGGCTATGTCTATTCCAGAATGAAACTTAACACTCTCCCCTGAGGTGGATTCTGTATTGAACTACCCTTTCACCTTAGGATCCTTGGGCTCCAGTAGTGACTTGGTATATCCTGGATTTCTGCTGGCTTCTGCAGATCATTGGGAGGTACCAATCTCTGTTTTGGTTCAAGCCTGATTGGTGTCTGAAGGAGGATGATAAATGCAGGTGAGGAGAGTGGTGGTGAGAGAACTTGCCCTGTACTTGACCGTATTTGATTTGCTACAAAACATGCCAACTGTGAGATTTGGTTTCCAACTCCATCTTGTCTTAACTTTCCCTACATTGTCCCTCTTCTCATTTAGCGTTATCTTTGATGCCCTTAAAATCCATTTCAATGAAGTATCAGAGATTTTTCTGTGCTTATCATTGATCCTTGTTTGCTTCTGTAAAAAATATGTATATGACAAAACCAAACCAGAAAGACTGGCTGACGTGGAAGGCCTACTATATAATAATATAACATCACTGTAGAAAATGTTTCATGGAAAATGTAGTTGGAAAATTCCTGAGAACTGTAAAAGCTAATGACTCCAACATGATTTGCTTTCCTTACATGAAGTGGTGATGCACGAGGATTGGTAATCCATGCTGAAAGTGACTGTGTACAGCAGTGGGGAAATGACAGTGACCACCTAGCACTGTTCTTTGGTGACCTCCTGTCTTCTATCAGCTGCTAATGGACATTCAGAAAGAGAGATGAAATTGCACCAGTGCGAGATCACCTGGGCTTTGTCACAAGCACAGGAGGAAGCGCTGGGGAGATCCTGAGTCTGAGCCATTTGAAAGAGGTTATACATGCTTGTCATGTCCTACCTGCTGGAGCTGAGAAGGAATGTGTAATCTGACATAGGAGCCTGTTTTCTCCTGTGGTCTTACATTTACACCCCAGGAGAATAAGTATGTGTGTTAATGGTATCATATGATAAGACCCTGAGGATCAAAATCTTCCCTACTGGTGCCTAGAATTCCACCATTAGTGATCCATTTCTTTGTTTTAAACAATCATTTCCATGCAGAGTTCATTTTAAATAAAACTGTTCCTGGGAAGGAAAATGCACAACGTCATAAATACTTATTTTTTTTGTTTGTTTGTTTGTTTTTGCGGTACGTGGGCCTCTCACTGTTGTGGCCTCTCCCGTTGCGGAGCACAGGCTCCTGACGTGCAGGTTCAGCGGCCATGGCTCACGGGCCCAGCCGCTCCGTGGCATGTGGGATCTTCTCGGACCGGGGCACGAACCCGTGTCCCCTGCATTGGCAGGCGGACTCTCAACCACTGCGCCACCAGGGAAACACCATAAATACTTATTTTGAATTTACTAATTAATGTACCCAAACAGTCATCCCTTAAAAATGGGGAGAAAAATAGAGGCTTGCTGCTATACATTAGACACTGTTAGTTACCTGGGGTAGAATGATTACCCAATCTGTAACCTCAAGGAACACAGTCCTGTGAAGAAAGAGAGAGAATGACTAATTCAACATAGGGTGTTAAGGACGAGATTAATATGGGTTCACAGTCATTTTTACTTAAAATTATATTAATAAGCAAAGATAATCTTTGCCTTCTTCAGTTTTGCTCATTTCCCAATGGCTTGAGGACAGTCATCTATTCCCCGACTGCAGACACATTTGTAGCAACGTGATGCTTTCCTGCTCCTTAATAACTAAACTGATTCTCTCATTTGCCGGGATTTATGAAAAGAGACATTGTAGAGTCCAAGACTTGGAAGGGATTTCAGAGGTCACTTAGTAAAATTTATAATCCCATGCAAGGATTCCATTTAAGACATCTTCAAAAAGCACCTTTGCTTGAATAATTTTAGTGATTGGAAACCCCCTTCTTCCAAAAACAAAAAACAAAAACAAACAAACAAAACCCTTATGACCCACCTTTATTCTTTAGATCAGGACAGATTAATTTTTTTAAAACTTAAAAAAGTTAACGATTACATGTAAATAATAATTTAATTCACTTATATAACCTAGAAGCAAAAACGTAAAAAATTAGACGGACAGGATACGGTTAAAAAATTCCCATCTTAAACCTTCCTTATAGGCAAAGAACATAATAAATTTCTTTTCCATTAGACTATTTGAAAACCAAAAGAACTCAAACTTGGTATCCTGAGTTCAAATAATGAAAACGTTCCAGTGTAGGCATATGTACATAGTTACATGTAAAAGGATTTGAAATGCATCATTATTTATCTCTTGTTAGTTTCATCTTGTGTTGCACCTCAGCATCTTCAGGGCCCCAAACATTGTAGACAGAGCTATTTTTAAATGATCTACTGTGCCTCGATAAAAAATGGGTTTGGAGGACAGTCTGATTTTCACCATGAAATTTGGAAGATAGGGAACTGAAAGCGTAGTCATTTCTTTGAAATGCTATGTGGAATCTCTCAACCCTTGAGCAAGGTACCCACTCCAAAAGAAAACAAAAACCCATTTTAACTAATCCTAATAAAAAAAACAAAAGTATTTATCTTTGGCAGATGCAGAAAGCATTATATTCTCTTTCACAAGGATTTTTTTTACAATGACTCAATTATGTAATTATATGTTATAGCTGATTACATGCACTTACACTGATTATGTAATAAAGCATAATTACACTAATTATATAAACAGATGATCAACTAAAAATCAATTTTATCCTAGAACCCAAGGATATGCTCAGATAACAAAGGTAAGAGACTATTTTCGTGAAACTACCAATTCACAATAGTCTTTAATATTCTCTGACCATTAACATTATAGGGGCTTAGTGTGTAACTTTTTCTGGCCTTCCCAAATCTATTCATCCTATTCTAACTTTTGAAACTCCAGACCTCTTGGTAACAGCCAAGAAGGTGCTCTGTATTCAGATATGTGTTCAAAATAAAATGAGCAGAGAATTTGCATGAAATCTTGCTGTGGAGAATGGACCTAAGTCAGGAAAAGAACTCCAGATGTACTCAGCTTTATGAAATCACTATGTTCCTAAAAAGTTACATAGATATTTATTTTCCTTAAGGACAAAATGGCTTTGGAATAACACTGCTGGCTGATTTTCAACTGGCAACGCTGGCCATACTCAAACTGTTCCATGGGAGAAACTTACAGAGGATAAGATAGGCAGATGGACTTTTCAGCTTAAAATTTCTCTGTAAAGAAATAGATAAACATGCTGAACAGTACTTGTTATTTAAGGAAATCTGCAACAAAGTTTTTCATAAAGTGATTACTCCCTCAGTGATATCAGCCTTTCTTAGTGTAAGGACACATGTAAAAGGTTAAAATCAGAGGTTCATGTTTGTGTGACAAAAATAAGAAGTAGTAAAGTCGTTGCCAGATTAGGCCCTTTTTCCAGCATGACCACTGGAGCCCGAGGAGAAAAAACATTTTCAAGCTTCACATTCATCAATCATGCTACCCAAATTGCCAGATCTGTCATAGGTCTTTTAAGAATAAAACTCTTTTGGGGACTTCCCTGGTGGTCCAATGCTTAGGACTCTGTGCTTTCACTGCAGGGGGCACGGCACGGGTTCGATCCCCGGTTGGAGAACTAAGATCTCACATGCCGTGCAGCATGGCCAAAGAAAAAAAAAGAAAACTTTTCCCCTATATTTCGTAGTTTCCCTCAAAGACAGATTCCCTGAAGTAAAAGCTACAGGGCCAAAGACATTTTAAGGCTCTTGATACATATACTGAAAAATTGTTCTCCAAAGGGGCTGTATCAATTTCCACTGTCATTAGCAATCATGAGATCGTCAGGGAGGCACTCCCCCGACTATGAACACTTTTCCAAACACATCTCGTTCCCTCTTTGCCTTTAGTCTCTCAAGAACCAAGTGATCATTCTTCTCTTCAGAACTTAACATGGCTCCACCTGTGTTCATGTGCCCTTCCCTTTTGATCCATATTGAATGGTTGGGTTCTTTTTAATTGAAGAACAGTTGATTTACAATATTGTGTTAATTTCTGCTGTATAGCAAAGTGATTCAGTTATACATATATACATTCTTTTTCATATTCTTTTCCATTATAGTTTTTCTCAGGATATTGAATATAGTTCCCTGTGCTATATACAGTAGGACCTTCTTTATTCATTCTATATGTAATAGTTTGCATCTGCTAACCCCAAACTCCCAATCCATGCCTCCCCCATCCCTCCATCCCCCTTGGCAACCACAAGTCTGTTCTCTGTCTGTGAGTTTGAATGGTTTTTTAAAAGCCATTCCCAGCAGAGGGGTAGAGGGGTTAGATACTTTGGACTTGCCAATAATTCTTCCTTCATTAACTCACTTTGCCTCCCAGGGTTGACCAGGCTCAAAAAGCCCAGTAGGTGTGTGGTCCTCTAAAGAAGGCAAAGAAGAAAGAAGCTGTTGGTTTAGTCAGTAGTCTCTGGGCTACTCTTGAAGTTGATCTGGTGGGGATGGCTGTTTGATTTAGAATCCTGCTGTGGCTTCTAATTTTAGGCTTATAACTTGGACCGTAGTTTAGTTAATTTTGATACACTTGGACTAAAGCAGACTGACAAATGGTTATACCCTCGTTCACATTCTCTATCCTGTCCTCATGCCCAAATGCAGATTCCTCTCTAACATTCCATGTTACTTACCCTGTGAAGTGGTGTGATATGGTAAGAAGGCAGACTGAGTTCTAAACTTGGTTCTGTACAAATTAACTGTATGGCTTTAGGTGAGTTATTACTTCACATTTCTTTATCTGAAAGTAGATACAATACTATTTGTCTTGCTTTTGTGAGGATAAAGTGACAGAGACAATGTGATTATGAAAATAACAAGAAGCACAGTAATGATAATATTAAGGGCTATCATTTGTTGTGCACTGACTATGGAATGCTTTACCTACATTACCGCATTTAAATTACATTTCATATAAGAAGTTCAAAGAAGTTGAGTGACTTTCCCAAGATTACAAAGCTAGTAAGTGGTAGAGACAGAATTTCTACTTCAGAGCCCATGTGAACAACTACATCAAAAATAACCAAAATATGGGGCTTCCCTGGTGGTGCAGTGGTTGAGAATCTGCCTGCCGATGCAGGAGACACGGGTTCGAGCCCTGGTCTGGGAAGATCCCACATGCCGCAGAGCAACTGGGCCTGTGAGCCACAACTACTGAGCCTGCGCGTCTGGAGCCTGTGCTCCACAACAGGAGAGGCTGCGATAGAGAGAGGCCCGCGCACCGCGATGAAGAGTGGCCCCCGCCTGCCGCAACTAGAGAAAGCCCTCGCACAGAAACAAAGACCCAACACAGCCAAAAATAAAAATAAATAAATAAATACTTACTCCCAATTTCTGACAATATATTAAAAAAAAAAAACTAAAATATGAAGTAGAACGTGACACGATCGAGTGCAAAGAATAAATATGTGATAGAGTACAAAATCTGTTAGGAATCTATAGGAATCTCCATATATTGGGCAGTGTGGTATTCTTTAAAATGGACCTTCAAACCTTAAAAACTAGGAGTGATGGAACGGAGTTGGGCCAAGACAGCAGAAGAAAGCCAGCTGGTCTTATGGTGACAAAGAGGCCCGTGGTGGGCTCTGGTACTGAAGGCATAGAGCCAGGCAAACTAGAAATAACTATCATGCTTACTTCTCAGGATGGTAGTGAGGAGAAAGTGAGAGAGAAGATCAAGAATATCCTAATAACAGTGACTTCTGATGTATGAATACTTACTATGAAACAGGCACTCTGCTGAATGCTTAGCGTATGAGAATTTTGTTTAAACTGAAGATTTTGATTCAGTAAGTCTGGGGAGGGGCCTGAGATTCTGCATTTCTATCATACTCCCAGGCGATGCTGATGCTGCTGGTCTGTGGACTACACTTAGTATAGCAAGGACGTGCATTACCTCATTTAGTCCTCAAAACAAATGCATTTTACAGAGGGGAAGATTGAGCAAGGGAAAGGTCAATTTGCCTCATTGTCATACAGTGGCAGAATGAAGACTCAAACCCTATCTCATCCTCATAACCGTAACACTCTACTGCTCCTCATGTATACTTGGAAGAAAACAATACTTTTACATTTATATGACAGTCTTCCATACTTCTCTGAAGGGTCAGTTGTACAGATGAATTATCACTGAACATACCAGGTGATCTTCCTACAGTAGTGGTCACCAGGAAAGTCTGGGAAGGATTTGGCTGGTCTCTGTGTTGGCCTGTCATGGACATAAATGGTCAGAAAACTTCATCTGTAATTGATTAACAATCCAGACTGAGAAGTCAGGGAAGTGGTGGAGGTAGATTTTCCTCTCAACTCAGGGACTGGCCTTTGGCAGAACCCTCACTTGGAACTGTGGCCTTGGGCAAAGTCCAGCTGGGCTGATTCTCCGTCGTGGGGGGGGGGAGGGAGTAAAAACCCATTGGGTTCACCAGACTTGAAAGGCCAGCAAATGAATGCTGCCTGTATGGAAACCTGGCGTGGTTTAGTTATCCACCTTAAAGTAACTTTAGATTTTCCTTCAACCTAAAGAAATTATGGCATCTCTTAGATTTAAGGAAAAAATGGCTAAAACAGAGATTTCAAAGGGGGAGAAAATCATCTGCATTGGCCAAGTGTTTCATAAGAGGAGAGAAAAAAGTGAGTGCTACAGTAGAACGTAGAGATCAACTATTTCTTTTTTTTTAATTAAAAATATTTTTAATTGAATTATAGTTAATTTACAATGTTGTCTTATTTTCTGGTATACAGCAAAGTGATTCAGCTTTCTCTCTCTCTCTCTCTCTCTCTCTCTCTCTCTCTCTCTCTATATATATATATATATACACACATACACACACACACATACATACATTCTTTTTCAGATTCTTTCCCATTATAGTTTATTACAGGATATTGAATATGGTTCCCTGTGTTATATAGTAGGTCCTTATTATTTATCTATGTTATATATAATAGTGTGTATATGCTAATTCCAAACTCCTAACTTATCCCTCCTACCCCCCTTTCCCCACTGGTAACCATAAGTTTGTTTTCTATGTCAGCAAGTCTGTTTCTATTTTGTAAATAACTTCATTTGTATCATTTTTTAGATTCCACATATAAGTAATATCATATGATATTTGTCTTCCTCTGTCTGACCTACTTCACTTAATATGAGAATCTCTAGGTCCATCCATATTGCTGCATGTGACATTATTTCAAGATCAACTATTTCAAATCCTTTCTTTTGGACCAAAGAAAAAGGAGGCTAACAGACTGCCTAAGTTCCCACGCATAGAGCTAGTTAAGGTAGAGTCCATGCTATAAACTCAGGATTCCTGACACCAAATCCAGGGCTCTTTTTCCTAGAGCTCCATGCAAAACTGGGATAGCAATTTTGTTACTTTTAAATCATCTGGCTGTATTACCTTTTAGATATTTTGACATATTTCCTCAGTTTTTGAATTGTGTGCATGTCTTACTTTATTCATTAGATATATTATTTTTATTTATACTTTTGGCAATTTGATATTTTCCCTTTTTTTTATGTCTTTCCTAGTCCCAGAAAGGATATAACTTGTAACAATAATATAATAAACAAGAAAAATACAAATGACAAGCATTATGTGTTATAATAAAATCAAAACCTGAACTCAGATTTCTTCACTTTCTTACGACATAAAAAAATGTGGTCCAAGAAACATCAACCTCAGCCTCACATGAGAGCTTTTCAGAATGTGGAATCTCAGGCCCTGCCCCAGAACTCCTGTATTAGAATCTGTGCTTTGACAATTTCCCCCAAGTGATCTGCATGCATATGAAAGTTTGAGATGCGCTGCTTTATAGCATGCCATAGTTCGTTGCTCAACGTGTCTCTAAATTTCCCCATGGCACATATGCACCACTATTTCTATATTTCCAATTATGTAGGCTGTTCTGAGATATAACAGGAGTGTGTAGGTAAGGGATTATTTTGTGTAGAGCATACCTTAACCGCTTTTGCAATCCTGATGTAAGAAGAATAAAACTGCTCCAACAACTATAGCTAAGTGCAAATGAGATTTATTGACCCATTTCTACTTCTGTTTCATTATTAAGCCAAAGAAGAGGCATTTTTCCCCATATTTGCAAGACTGAAAGGCAATTTAATTAAAAGGACTCTGTACTTGTAAATATCTAATTACAAAAGCAATTTTCCCTCTTGTTTATAAGAAACTGGAATTGTAGGCCAGTTTATTCCTTTAGGTGGTATCTGTTAAATGAGTGATCCCCGAAACTGTATGTAGCTTTCTTAATATCAATTCTCAGTTTTCCAATAGCCAATTATTTGGTGAGTGGGTTTGCTTCTCTCTTTGTTAGCTCTTTTATCAGAAGATAACTATGTGAAAGAAACCTAAGGATTTGGTCAAATATTTGTTAAGGGAGGTTGAAACCCTGTCCAAACAAAGATTATTTTTTCTTTCATGCATGCTGCATCCTTGCAAGAATAACAGAGTGTACTCTAACATCACAGAGTTAGTGTTGGACTAATTAACTCAGACCATAATGCAATGGAGGCCAATGTTGTGGGTTCTATTCCTCTTAGACCAATTAAGTTTATCCCTTTTCCTGACAGCTATGTTCCATGTATCATGAAGAGACTGGATCTGGAAGTACAGATAAACAGGTGTAGATTCATCACGTTACTATATTAACAAGCTTTGTGTTGCATTGGCAGCATCATTTCAGTAGAGAGAGGATAGTATTTAGCAGGTATGTGAGAGAGAGATCTTTCATAAGACTGTCCCATTAATAACTTTGCTACCATTCTTGGATTATATTTAATATTCTAAATACATCATTAATATCTTCTCTTTTTGATCTGGTGTAGAGACAAAAAGATAAAGCTTACTACCAGAGTTTGGAAGAGTCAAGTCACACAAGCACACTGAAAAATAATTGCCACAAATGTGAACCACTGTACAACTTCTGGATGGTGGAGTAAAGACCTCTGTAAATGTGCCCCTCTATAAAAACAACGAAAACACTGTGAAAGTCATCAAAATTAACATTTTCAAAATCAACTCTGGAAATTAACCAAAGTCTTTCAACAATCTGAGGATCATTTATTTTAAGAAAAACTGCTGAATGTTGGCAAGGAAAGCAGGGTTTATGGTCTTGTAGCTTAATCTACTCCCCATCTCCCTCTTTGCAGCTCTGCAATAGCCTTGAAAGTCAGAAGCCTCACAAATATTGGTCACTATGAAAATGAGCCCACTTGCAGTTACAGGAAGGAGCAGATTGTGTATAAAGTTCCTCAAAAAGTCCCATCCCTGGAGCATTCCCATTTCTAGAGCTTTGACACTATATGACCTGTCTCACAGCTCCCTGGAAAAGCCCCACTCCAAGTGTATTATCATTATTAGGACCTGACTCAGCACTCACTTTGCAGAACAGCCCTATCCCCAGGTCACTTGTCAAAAACAATCAGTGGCAATTGTTTAACATCTCAGTTGCCTGAGGCAGCAATAACAGTTGGAGCCAAGAAGAGGCAGACCAAAAAACTTTTTAAAAATGATGTGGGGAAAAAAGACATTTATAAGGAAATTTGAAAAGCTGTGAAATATTCCCAGGTAATCTAAAAGGCCCCGTGCACATGCAGAGCTGTGTGTATGCTCAGGAAATACCTGAGAGGAAGCCAGTCTTTCATCTTTGGCTGGTTTTGAGGCCTTGTACAAGCAGGATATGCAGACTTGTAAACTACCTGGCTGAGTGTTGAAGACATGCTCCAATATACACAGAACCCCTTGGCAAATTCTGGGAGACTTACTGGATCCAAGCTTTTAAGGAAGTCTTAGCCCAATCATTAGTTGACCAGTAATCTAACAAAGCAAAACTTACACTGGCCACACACTCACATACAACAAAGAATTCAGACTTTACAGGATTAGCCCAGGAAAGTCATTAAATAAAGAGCAGCAAAAACAACAAAAACAGAGTAGTAAGGACAAAACGTGAGAGAGCGTGAGATCTTATTTCAAGAGTTGCCACATTATCTGAAAGGTCTAGTTTTCAACAAAGAATTGTGAGATACACTAGAAACAGGAAAATAGGTTCCATACACAGGAAAGAAAAAAGCAGTTAATAGAAACTATCCCTGAGGAGGTTCAGATGTTGACCTTGCTATACAAAAACTTTAAATCATCTACTATGAATATATTCAAAGAACCAAAATAAATCATGTCTAAATAATTAAACCAAGTATGACAATGATGTTTCAACAAAGGGATAGTATTAACAGAAATTATTTTAAAAAGAAACAAGATAGAAGTTCTAGAGTTGAAAATTGCAATATTTGAAATAAGAAATGCACAAAAGGTACCACACTCTCACCAACACTTGTTATATTTTGCCATCTTGATAATAGTCATCTTAAAAGGTATAGGTAACATCTCACTGATGTTTTAATTTGCATTTCCCTAGTGATTAGTGACAATGGGCATCTTTTCATATACCTGTTGGCCATGTGTATGTATTCTTCGGAAAGAAGTCTATTCAGCTTATTTGTACTTTGGTCCTGAATTGTATGTTTCTTATCTATTTTAGATATTAACCCCTTATCAGATCTATGAGTTACCCTGTACCAAATCCATATAAAAACATCACAAGAAAAATATAGCCCTATATCTCCTGTAAATATAGATGTAAAAACCCTCGACAAAATACCAGCAAACTAAATTCAGCAGCATATTAAGTAGATTATGCAGCAGGAAAAAGTGAGATTTATCCCAGGAATCCAAGGGTGGTTCAATATACAAAAATAAAGTAATATGCTACATTAACAAAATGAAGGAAACAAATCACATGATCATCACAAGTGATGCAGAAAAGGCATTTGAGAAATCCAATACGCTGATGATAGAAATCAAATTAGGAATAGAAGAGAACGTCCTCAGTATGATAAAGGATAATTTATGAAAAACCCATAGCTGACAACCTTACTCAATGGTGAAAACTAAAAATTTTTCTTCTAAGATCAGGACTGAGAAAACAATGCCCCCTTTCACCACTTCTGTTGAATATTGTACTGAAGTGCTAACTAGAGCAATTAGGCAATAAAAAAATTAAATGCATCCAAATTGGAAAGGAAGAATTAAAATTATCTCTATTTGCAGATGACATGATCTCATATATAGCAATATTAAAAAATCCACACACACCAAGAAAACACTTATGGTTAATAAATGAATACAGCATATTTGCAGAATACAAGTTCAACATATACAAAAAAATAGTTTTATTTAGTAAAATGTAGTTTTATTTCTATACACTAGCAATGAACATTCCAAACTTCTTCCAAATGAAGTTTAGAAGAAACTTCATTTATATTAACATCAAAAAGAATAAAATACTGGGGATAAATTGAACTAGGGAAGTGTAAGACTTGTTAACTGAAAACTGCAAAACATTGCTGAAAGAAACTAAAGAAGGCCTAAACAAACAGAAAGTCATCTATTTTCATTTATTCAAAGATTTAATATTGTTAAGATGGCAACACTAACCAAGATGATCTACAGATTCAGTGCAATCTCTATCAAATTCTCAATGATAATTTTCACAGAAATGAAGAAACTGATCATAAAATTCATATGGGATTGCAAGGAACCCAAAATAGACAAAACAGTCTTGAAAAAGAGAAACAAATTTGGAGGACTCACACTTCCTGGTTTCAAAAGTTACTCCAAATCTACAGTAATCAGAAAAGTGTGATACTGACACAACAAAAGACATATGGATAAAATGGAGTGGAATTGAGAGTCCAGAAATAATCACATACATCTATTGACAATTGATTTTCAACAAGGGGACCAGGACCATTCAATGGGGAAAATAGTCTTTTCAACAAATGGTGCAGGGATACCTTGATATCCACATGCAAAGTGAGAAGCAGACCCCTACCTTACACCATATACAAAAATTAACTCGAAATGGATCAAGGATCTAAATGTAAAAAGCTAAAACTATAAAATTCTTAGAAGAAAACATAGGGATGAATCTTCATATCCTTTGAATTGGTAAGCATTTCTTAGATATGATGACAAAAGCACAAGCAACAAAAAGAAAAAAAAAGACAAATTGGACTTCATCAAAATAAAAAAAAAATGTGCTTCAAAGGATACTATTACAAAAGTGAAAAGGCAACCTATGGAATGAAAGAAAAGATTTGCAAATAACATTTCTGGTATAGGCCTATTATACAGAATATAATAATGACTTCTAACAACAAAAGGACATACAATCCAATTAAACAATGAACAAAGTACTTGAATAGACATTTCTTCAAAGAAGACATACAAATGATGAAAAATCACATGAAAAGATGCTCAAGATCATTAGTATTAGGGAAATGCAAGTCAAAACCAGGAGGTGTCACTGTACATCCAGTAGGATGACTATAATAAACAAAATTGAATATAACAAGTGTTGGCAAGGATGTGGAGCAATTGGAACTCTTGTATATTGCTTTTGGGGATGTAAAATGGTGCAGCAATTTTGTAAAACAGACTGATGATTCCTCAAAAAGTTAAACATAAAATTACCATATGACCCAGCAATTCCACTCCTAGGTAAATATTCAAAATAATTGAAAACAGGTATTCAAAGAAAAACTTATACATAAATGTTCATAGCAGCACTATTTACAGTAGGCTCAAAGTGGAAATAACCCCAAATTTCATCAAATGATAAAAGAACAAAATGTGGTATATCCATACAATGGAATATCATTCAGCAATAAAAAAGAACTGATACATGTTATAGTATGAATGGACCTCAGAACACTAGGCTAAGTGAAAGGAACCAGATACAAAAGGTCTCATGTTATTTGATTCTATGTATATGAAGTGTCCAGGACAGATAGATTCATAGGAGACAGAAAATGAACTGAAGGTTTCTGGAGATGGTAGGAGGGAGTAATGGGGTGTGACTGTTTAACGGGTGTGGGGTTTTCTATAGGAGTGATGAATAGATGGAGGTCATGGTTGTACAGCATTTGGAATGTAGTAAGTGCCACTGAATTGTACATTTTAGAATGATTAATTTTATGTGATGTAAATTTTATCACAATAAAAAACAATTAATGAAACAGCAGGCGTCCTTGTGGCATGCACCATAGAGGAAAGGCAAACTCATTCCACTTCCTGCTCGCTACTTGGTGTAGGCTTATTGTCCTGGTCATCCTTCAGGTGATGGACGTTTTCTTTTGCTTTCTCTCAGCAGTGCATCCTTTCTGGGTTTACCAGGGACATAGGTGTGAAGGGTTTGAAACCAGCGAGGCATGGTGGTGCAAGCGGCCATATCGTCTCACTCTTCAGCAGCTTTGTTATGGCGGGTCAGTTGGTGAAGGTGTCAGGAGAGGCAGAGTTGGCTTTAGAAGAAAGCCTGGGGAACAATGCTTGAATGCAGAGGCACCAAGGATGTGGCTGATCGTTTCTTTAGCAATGTTCATTTAAAATCTGTATGGCGTTTTATAAATCATGTTACTGTAAATTAAACCCATTGTAAGCTATTAGAAGAAAGACCCCTGCTCTGAGCACTCTGGCAAGACAAAACGGACTCTTTTAGTTACCTTGTAAGTTGTATTTATGGAGAACAAACTGGACTGATCATTTGGTGGCATGGTTGTAACGGGGAAAAGGTGCATTTCAGAAATTGCTGTAAAATTTAAACTAGTCGAGCTGAGACTGGAAATTTTAGACTTAAGCTCTACCCTCGGGCTTTTAAATTCATTTATATTTTTAACAGTTGAGAAAAGGTTACTGTGCCCATCTGAGACTAATATTCTGTTATTTTATAAATTTAGCTTAGCAAGTACCAGAGTTCATCCAGCAAATCAAACCTGGAATTAGAAATTTATCCTCAAGAGAAAACATGAGATAGTGGAAGGGACAACTAATCCTGCCTTGGAGGCTGACCACAAGATGATTCACTTCACTTCTCTGGACTTATTTTCCCCAAGTATAAGATACAGGGGTTAGACTTGTGAGTCCAAAGGACTCTTGCAGATCTTTTATTATGTTTTATTCCATTGTGTAGCATTTTGAAAGATGTTCCCCTAATTGCAATCACCTTCCTCATGCTTCTGAAGTATCCACTGGAAACAACTTCTGTCCAAAAACAGTTTTTTCCCCTTGAGCTTATCCTAATTAAAGTTAGGGTAACAAGACACTAAATTCGAACTGGCATGTAAAATTAAATCCAGGAAATGGCAGCATCTGGATGCTCATTGGTGTAACTGCCAAGTTCAACCACTGTTCTTCAGAGGGCTTTAAAGGAAATTATGGCTTAATTGAAGAATTAGTGAATTTTTTAAAAAGGTATTACAAAATGTTTAATTTTTTCTGATTCTTCTGGGAGAATTTGTGAAATTCAAACATATTTTGTTTTGAAAATATTTTCAAAATAACAGTATTTATCTTAAATACTATTTAATTTGCTTAAAACTTCGTAAGAGAAATCATTTTCCTGGGTACAGATATTCAAAAGATAAATTTAGAAGTGTGACAGTCAACTCAGAATATGTATAATGTTAAAGTTTAGCATTCTAAACATCACATTTTAAAACCCAATCTGTCCCCTGAATTTGTAATATGTGATTTGTCACAGGGTTATCCTCATTTATACTTCAACTGCAATTTTTAAATGCAAAACAATTTTTAAAATTTTATTTAATTTTAATTTAAAAACTTTTTTTTTTTGCGGTACGCGGACCTCTCTCTGTTGCGGCCTCTCCTGTTGCGGAGCACAGGCTCCGGACGCGCAGGCTCAGCGGCCATGGCTCACGGGCCCAGCCGCTCCGCGGCATGTGGGATCTTCCCGGACCGGGGCACGAACCCGTGTCCCCTGAAACAGCAGGCAGACTCTCAACCACTGCGCCACCAGGGAAGCCCTAAAAACATTTTTTTATTTAAGTGCTAAGCAAATTCTGTGTGTGTGTGTGTGTGTCTGTGTATTGGAGATAATCTAGTAAGTGTAAATAGACAAATTCTGATTTTTAATCATACATAAAAATTGTATGCATAACTTTTTTCCAGGTCTCTGATCACAATTTATAATCATTATAATTATAATGACGCCATAAAATATATCTTGACACAAGTTTTTTTCTGACAAATACAGCAATATCTTTAAACAACATGTGCAATTCTGCTACTCAGTCAAACTTGGCATTTGAGTTGGTTTCACTCACGCTAGCACCAAAACATTGCTTGATATGGTTGGTCTTACTGCCTTTGAAGGAATTATTACAATGCTTTAAATCAGTAGCATCTGTAGCCACTAAAAGCTGTGTATGGTCTACTTTGTCATTGATCTGAGATGGAAAATTTCTTCAAGTAGTTCTCACATCACAGACTTTCCACTGTGGTAAAGATCGGAATCTTTTTCACACATTGGAATTTGGAACTCTTAGGAGGAACCAGCTAGACAAAGAATTTGTATCTTTTTCCCAACATAAATCCTTCTTGCAGAATTGTTTGGTTTTTGCATGTGTGGGGAAAAAGTCCCAAACTTCTGGGACCAATTTCTTCCAGTAGAGGAGTAAGTGATGAGGAGATTAACGGGATTGAACTTCTACCCTTGCTCAGCACACAGAAAGTTCACAAACTGCCCAGTGGTACCTCAGGTCAGGAGGTGAGATTGGCTGGTGGTGGCTTAATCCAGTATCGTTCAGTCTTTGATTTATTTAACAAATACTTGAGCAATATGTTTGGTTTTGAGAGGATTGCAAAGACTTTCTCTCAGCCCTTAAGGAGTTTAAACCTAATTAAGGAGAAAGGATATGTACTGCTTGGTATGATTATTTGTCTTTTCACATAGATAGACTGGCGCCAAATGAAAAAATGAGGACAATTTACCTTGGCAGAAGGAAAAGGGAAAACTTGTGACGTACTTCATGACTGTGAGATACAAATGTGTCTAGACTGCTCTTTTAGGAAATGGGAAATCATCAGAAGTCTTTGAGCAGGTTTGTGTTTTTGCCAATCTTGTCTGGTGGCAGTGCATAAGAATTGTGGGAAAGAGTGAGATGAGAATAAAGGGATCAGTTAGTAGGTCATTGTAATAATCCAGCCATAAAATGATGGACCTTCAAACTGTGGTCTTTAGAAGTAAAGCTGAAAAGAAAGACATATGAAAGAAATATTTAAAAAATGGAATAAGGAAGTTGTGTGTGTGGAGGCGGGAGCGGCTCTTGAAATATAGGAGCCAGTGGCTCAAAGAAGAAGAATAAGATGTGTTTGAAATTTTCAGCTTGAATTTCGGGGAGAAGAGTTTCTTCTTCCAGCTAAAAATTGCTAAGCCCTCCTTTTTTATTAAAGTATAGTTGATTTACAATGTTGTGTTAGTTTCCGGTATACAGCAAAGTGATTCAGTTTTTTATATATATATATATATATATATATATTCTTTTTCATGTTCTTTTCCATCATGGTTTATCACAGGACATTGAATATAGTTCCCTGTGCTACACAGTCAGATCTTGTTGTTTATCCATTCCCTATATAATAGTTTGCACCTGCTAACCCCAAACTACCACTCCATCCCTCCCCCACTTCCATCCCCATTGGCAACTACAAATCTGTTCTCTATGTCTGTGAGTCTGTTTTTGTTTTGTAGATATGTTCATTTGTATCATTTTTTTAGACTCCATATATAAGTGATATCATATGGTATTTATCCTTCTCTTTCTGACTTACTTCACTTAGTATGGCAATCTCTAGGCCCATGCATGTAGCTGAAGATGGCATTATTTCATTCTTTTTGATGGCTGAGTAATATTCCTGTGTGTGTGTGTGTGTGTGTGTGTGTGTGTGTGTGTGTGTGTATACCAGATCTTCTTTATCCATTTGTCTGTCAGTGGACATTTAAGTTGTTTCCATGTCTTGACTACTGTGAATAGTGTTGCTGTGAACATAGGGGTGCATGCTAAGCCCCTTTAAAAGCACTAGGATTTCATGATTTAGGGGCCAATTAGTTTTAAAAAGCAGACCTCTTCCAGCCCCTACAGTCCCTGGGGTTGCTTTCACTTTTTTCTCAGAGCTGCTTTAGGTCCTATTCCACAGTGGAACTGGAAGACTTATTTCTGAACTGTAGCCCCTTTAGAATCCTTGGGGTACCCTAAGTGAGTGAATTTCTGAGAAAGGTCTTGGGTTCTTTTGGCAAAATAGAGGAGATAAGAGGTGAATTTAAAGACCAAACTGGGGTCCTAAATTCACTTGAATGAAACAGCATTTAGGTTGTCCTAGGGCGATGATGCTTATCCTGCAAGTGAGCCTGCAGTCACTGAGGATCCATGGGCCTCACCCCAGAGCATCTGGAGCTTACTGATCCAGACTACCAGTAATATAGATATCAGTATGTGGCTATCCAGATTTGGATATCTTTTGACAAGCACCCCAGGATATTCTAATGCAAGCAGTTCAAGGACTTCACTGAGAAATACCATCTTATACTGATTACAGATTTCTTAGCTTAATCTTGTCCCTACGGTTAAGAATTTTAAATTTTTTGCAGGCACAGGGTTTGAGTTTTTAGTCCACTGGTGTGTGTGTGTGTATGTGTGTGTGTGTGTGTGTGCGCACATACTCACATGTGTACCACGATGTGTAATAAGCAAACACCAGGAGGTCTGCTATTCCTTTGAGATGCACCCCTGCTCCAGCCTGCTCTTAGAACCACTAGCATGTTACTACTAAGTGGGGGACATGAAATGAAAACAGAGACTTGAAATAAAAAGCTTAATGTAAGAGAAGAAATCTTTCTTTGGCTTCCCATCTGTGTTTTCTTTGTCTTAAAAATCACTTTCCTCCTCCTTTATATTTTGACCAAAGCCTCAAGCAGTCCTACCTGTAAGATCCATGAGCACTGAGCTTTGTTATACACAGAAAGAAAACTTTTACCTTCAGACTTCACAGGTGATAGAATTAGCAACTGTCTATTATCAAAAGGGAGGTGGGGGAATCATTTGGTAACCTTGAAAGATACCTCAGTGACATCCTTTAAAAATAAATGCCATATGGTCCTGGTTTCCAATCTGGAGGAAATGGCTGATTTCTCCACCACTGTGAAAAGGTGTATGACATGCCTTTTCAGTGCTGACAGCACCCTGGCTGGAACTCCCTTTTTATGGTGACACCTGCCAGGGAAGCCTGCAGCAGGCAAACATCTGGGAGTTCTCTGATGTAAGGCAGACTGTGATTGTTTCCAGACCAGCTTGGCTTGTTCTCTCACTGAGTGAGTACCGTTCCAAGATGATTAACATATGTCTAGAATGGATACCTAAATCTCTGTATTTCAGAAGCTTAAACGGTGTCAATGGAATGCCAACTAATTTTGGACCAGCTCAAAAGTGTAGCTAGGTGCCCACAATTTTAATATAGAGAGCACTTCTTTTTATACATGGGCTGATTAGGTATACATCTTTGTCCTGGTCTGTATGCTTAAGGCTAGCCCTATCTGCCATCAAGGAAGGGGATGAGCCAGGCCCCCATGTGGCTGTTTTGGTTGACATGATGCCAAAACTGCTTTCAGGCTGTTAGTGATGGTATCGATGGTTTTGAGGCATGAATGAATACTATCTTAGTTGCTCAAGAGACCACTGATGCCTTTCAGAGGGCACTGTAGGGAAGTGACCATTAAACTATCTTGCCTCTGCTCAGAATTTCCTCATTGGAGTCATTGCATACAGGAATCTTTCAAGCGATTGCTTGCTAAGATAGCACGTGCAGCTGGGGAAAATGAGACACATCTGCTGTTTTTTAGTTATGAGTTTATAGATGATATTAGTGAGGGAAAATAATTTTTGACAAATGAATATTGCCTTGTAATTCTGCAACAAAAATAAGCCATGTGCTCACTAGGAGCAACATAATCAGGTGCTTGTACAACAAGATAGCCACCTGCATTTTATTTATTTATTTTTCTTGTAATATTCTCATCTTTATTTAGTTCAAAAATGAAATTATTATTTTTCCAATCATAAATGTAGTATATGCTAGTCATAAAAAGCAAATACTATAGATATACACACTATATATAAAATATATAATAAACATACAAAGTAGAAAGCAAAATTACCCTCTGTAGTCACCTGTATTTTAATAACCCCCTATGGTGCATGTGGCCATCATGCAGCTTCT
The DNA here is from genome assembly GCF_949987515.2 of Delphinus delphis. Lineage (NCBI taxonomy): Eukaryota > Metazoa > Chordata > Mammalia > Artiodactyla > Delphinidae > Delphinus > Delphinus delphis. The sequence continues at coordinate 28,635,390 of NC_082704.1, read as the reverse complement.
TCCCCGGCATTCTCACTTAAGCCTCAAAATGATCTTGTGCTATACTCCATCATAAGTAATGGGATTAAGTGACGAGATGTCTTTCTCCAAAAAAGTAAATGTAGAGTTTTATTTCCCAAGGAAAAGAATTACTAAAGCCAGGCAGTTCTTTTGTATTTTTCCTATGTTATCAATTCACCCGCAACTCTACCCACTTCTGCTCATTACTTAACTGCAACGCTGTTATGTGTCATTTTTCAAAATATGAGTCATTTTTCAGAGGCAGTAGGAGCCTAGATGGATACCATGAGGCAAAAATCCGGTAATAGGTAAATTTATCTCAATGTATTGAGGGCAGAAGTAGCCAAGAATTTCTGATGAATATGAAGCAAATCAGTTAGATAAAATTTTAGAGAAAGATAAAATGCAATAGTGCCACAGAATTAACTATAGAGGACTAAGAAAAGTGATTTATCAAATTAGAACATTATTGCTTTGGTCACAACATTTCCTTTATTTTGTATGCTAACAGTTGATAGACATCTAAATAATTTAATACACACAGATTACACACGTAATGAATGTGCACCTTTAGTGTGGTATGGCATATTGAAAGATTATATGGTTGGTATAATCATCTACGTACAGTTGCAAAGATGATTTTGAGACCAAGAGACTTTTGTGCATTACTTACAGATCCTTAAATTTAAGTACAATGGGAAACCATCTTGACGTATTCCAACAAACAACATGCAAAAAGAAGCCTGTTAGAAATTGGGAGACCTTTCCAAGTAGCAAATCAATAAGCTTAAGTGTTCGTTGGAAATTACAATTTTAAATAAAAATAGGCCTTAAGGACAGAAAAAGTCTTGTAGCAAAAATTACAATAGGAATATGTAATCATGGTATAAATTTGCATTTATGATATTTCTTTTGCTGTTTTTGTTTATTTGTTTTAAAAAGGGAGGGGCATCGAAAGACAGTCTCCTCCTGAGGCTATGAGGCTTTGAGAGGAATGTTGATAACAACAGATCTTTATCTTGGGGTTAGAGCAGCACTTGAACCTGAAGAGCTGAGGCAGGAGGTTTGGACACCCCTATATGTTTGTTTAGGTCCACAGTCCCTTACTATCTGAAGCAATATCAGCAAAGGGTTCAGGGCTGGAACTCTGAGCAATGAAACTCAGTGAGTGCTATGGACTGAATGTTTGTGTCCTTCCAGAATTCGTGCATTGAATCCCTAACCCCCACTGTGATGGTATTTGGAAATGAACCTTTGGGAGGTAATTAGGTTTAAATGAGGTCATAAGGATGGGGTTCTTATGATAGGATTAGTGCCATTATAAGAAGAGATCAGAATGCTCCCCTGCCACCTCTCTTTCACATGCATGCATGCATGCTCTCTCTTTCTCTCTCTTGCCCCCCACCTCCCCACTCAGTCTCCCTCTCCTCTCCTTCTCCCCCCCGCCCTCTCTCTCTCTCTCTCTCTCTCTCTCTATCCCTTTGTGACCCTCCAACCCTCATCATGTGAGGATACAAAAAGAAGTCTGCTCTCTGCAAACCAGGAAGAGGGCTCTCATCTGGAACAGAATCAGCCAGCACCTTGACCTTGGACTTCCCAGCCTCCAGAACCATGAGAAAAAAATTTGTTTTTTATAAACATCTTTATTGGAGTATAATTGCTTTACAATGTTGTGTTAGTTTCTGGTGTATAACAAAGTGAATCAGCTATATGTATACATATATCCCCATATCTCCTCCCTCTTCCATCTCCCTCCTACCCTCCCTATCCCACCTGGCTAGGTGGTCACAAAGCACCGAGCTGATCTCCCCGTGTGAATCAGCTGCTTCCCACTAGCTATCTATATTACATTTGGCAGTCTATATACGTCAATGCTACTGTCTCACTTCGTCCCAGCTTACCCTTCCCCTCCCCATGTCCTCAAGTCCATTCTGCATGTCTGTGTCCTTATTCCTGTCCTGCCCCTAGGTTCATCAGAACCATTTTTTTTTTTTTTTAGATTCCATATATATGTGTTAGCATACGGTATTTGTTTTTCTCTTTCTGACTTACTTCACTCTGTATAGCAGACTCTAGGTCCATCCACCCCATTACAAATAACTCAATTTCATTTCTTTCTATGGCTCAGTAATATTCCATTGTATATATGTGCCACATCTTCTTTATCCATTCATCTGTTGATGGACACCTAGGTTGCTTCCATGTGGCTATGGTAAATAGTGCTGCAATGAACATTGTCATACATGACTCTTTTTGAATTATGGTCTTCTGAGGGTATATGCCCAGTACTGGTATTTCTGGGTTGTGTGGTAGTTATATTTTTAGATTTTAAGGAACCTTCATACTGTTCTCCATAGTGGCTGTATCAATTTACATTCCCACCAACAATGCAAGAGGGTTGCCTTTTCTCCACACCCTCTCCAGCATTTGTTGTTTGTAGATTTTCTTTTGAATTTTTTCTTTTATACATCAGGTGCTTATTAGTTATCCATTTTATACATATTAGTGTATATATGTCAATCCCAATCTCCCAATTCATAACACCACCATTCTGCCCCCACCCCCCACAACTTCTCCCCTTAGTGTCCATACGTTTGTTTTCTTCATTTGTGTCTCCATTTCTGCCTGTTTGTAGATTTCTGATCATGGCCATTCTGACCAGTGTGAGGTGATACCTCATTGTAGTTTTAATTTGCATTTCTCTAATGATTAATGATGTTGAACATCCTTTCATGTATTTATTGGCAATCTGTATATCTTCTTTGGAGAAATGTCTATTTAGATCTTCTGCCCATTTTTTGGGTTGGGTTGGTTGATTTTTTTGATATTGAGCTGCATGAACTGCTTGTATATTTTGGAGATTAATCCTTTGTCCGTTGCTTCGTTTGCAAATAGTTTCTCCCATTCTGAGGGTTGTCTTTTGCTCTTGTTTATGGTTTCCTTTACTGTGCAAAAGCTTTTAAGTTTCATTAGGTCCCATTTGTTTATTTTTCTTTTTATTTCAGTTTCTCTAGGAGGTGGGTCAAAAAGGATCTTACGGTGATTTATGTCAAAGAGTGTTCTTCCTAAGTTTTCCTTTAAGAGTTTTACAGTGTCTGGCCTTACATTTAGGTCTTTAATCCATTTTGAGTTTATTTTTGTGTATGGTGTTAAGAAGTATTCTAATTTTATTCTTTTACGTGTAGCTGTCCAGTTTTCCTAGCACCACTTATTGAAGAGGCTGTCTTTTCTCCATGCATATTCTTGCCCCCTTTATCAAAGATAAGGTGACCATACATGCATGGATTTATCTCTGGGCTTTCTATCCTGTTCCATTGATCTATATTTCTGTTTTTGTGCCTGTACTATACTGTCTTGATTACTCTAGCTTGGTAGTATAGTCTGAAATCAGGGAGCCTGATTCCTCTAGCTCCGTTTTTCTTTCTCAAGACTGCTTTGGCTATTCGAGGTCTTTGGTGTTTCCATACAAACAGTACAATTTTTTGTTCTAGTTCTGTGAAAAATGCCATTGGTAGTTTGATAGGGATTGCATTGAATCTGTAGATTGCTTTGGGTAGTAGAGTCATTTTCATAATGTTGATTCTTCCAATCCCAGAACATGATAAATCTCTCCATCTGTTTGTATCATCTTTAATTTCTTTCATCAGTGTCTTATAGTTTTCTGCATAGAGGTCTTTTGTCTCCTTAGGCAGGTTTATTCCTAGGTATTTTATTCTTTTTTTGCAATGGTAAATTGGAGTGTTTCCTTAATTTCTCTGTCAGATTTTTCATCATTAGTGCATAGGAATGCAAGAGATTTCTGTGTGTTAATCTTGTATCCTGCTACTTTACCAAATTCATTGATTAGCTCTAGTAGTTTTCTGGTAGCATCTTTCAGATTCTCTAGGTATAGTATCAGGACAGCAGCAAACAGTGACAGTTTTACTTCTTCTTTTCTGATTTGGATTCCTTTCATTTCTTTTTGTTCTCTGATTGCTGTGGCTAAAACTTCCAAATCTATGTTGATTAATAGTGGTGAGAGTGGGCAACCTTGCCTTGTTCCTGATCTTAGTAGAAATGCTTTCGATTTTTCACCATTGAGAATGATGTTGGCTGTGGGTTTGTCATATATGTCCTTTGTTATGGTGAGATAAGTTCCCTCTATGCCTACTTTCTGGAGAGTTTTTATCATAAATGGGTGTTGAATTTTGTCAAAAGCTTTTTCTGCATCTATTGAGATTATCATATGTTTTTTATCTTTCAGTGTGTTAATATGGTGTATCACATTGATTGATTTGCATATGTTGAAGAATCCTTGCATTTCTGGGATAAACCCAGCTTGATTATGGTTTATGATCCTGTAATGTGCTGTTGGATTCTGTTTGCTAGTATTTTGTTGAGGATTTTTGCATCTATGTTCATCAGTGATATTGGCCTGTAGTTTTCTTTTTTTTGTGACATCTTTGTCTGGTTTTGGTATCAGGATGATGGTGGCCTTGTAGAATGAGTTTGGGAGTGTTCCTCCTTCTGCTATATTTTGGAAGAGCTTGAGAAGGATAGGTGTTAACTCTGCTCTAAATGTTTGATAGAATTGCCTGTGATGCCATCTGGTCCTGGGCTTTTGTTTGTTGGAAGATTTTTAACCAGAGTCTCAATTTCAATGCTTGTGATTGGTCTGTTTTTATTTTCTCTTTCTTCCTGGTTCAGTCTTGGAAGGTTGTGCTTTTCTAAGAATTTGTCCATTTCTTCCAGGTTGTCCATTTTATTGGCATAAAATTGCTTGTAGTAATCCCTCATGATTCTTTGTATTTCTGCAGGGTCAGTTGTTACTTCTCCTTTTTCATTTCTAATTCTGTTGATTTGATTCTTCTCCCTTTTTTCTTGATGAGTCTGGATAGTGGTTTATCAATTTTGTTTACCTTCTCAAAGAACCAGCTTTTAGTTTTATTGATCTTTGCTACTGTTTCCTTCATTTCTTTTTCATTTATTTCTGGTCTGATATTTATGATTTCTTTCCTTCTGCTAACTTTGGGGGGTTTTTGTCCTTCTTTCTCTAATTGTTTTACATGCAAGTTTAGGTTGTTTATTTGAGATTTTTCTTGTTTCTTGAGAGGATTGTATTGCTATAAACTTCCCTCTTAGAACTGCTTCTGCTGCATCCTATAGGTTTTGGGTCATCATGTTTTCATTTTCATTTGTTTCTAGGTATTTTTTTTTATTTCCTCTTTCATTTCTTCAGTGATGTATTTGTTGTTTAATAGCGTGTTGTTTAACTTCCATGTGTTTGTATTTTTTACAGTTTTTTTCCTGTAATGGATATCTAGTCTCATAGCATTGTGATCAGAAAAGATACTTGATACGATTTCAATTTACTTAAAATTACCAAGGCTTGATTTGTGACCCAGGATATGATCTCTCCTGGTGAATGTTGCATGAGCACTTGAGAAGAAAGTGTATTCTGTTGCTTTTGGATGGAATGTCCTATAAATATCGATTAAGTCCATCATGTTTAATGTTTCATTTGAAGCTTGTGTTTCCTTATTTATGTTCATTTTGGATGATCTGTCCATTGGTGAAAGTGGGATGTTAAAGTCCCCTACCATGATTGTGTTACTGTCGATTTCCCCTTTTATGGCTGCTAGTATTTGCCTTATCTATTGATGTGCTCCTATGTTGGGTGCATAAATATTTACAATTGTTATATCTTCTTCATGGATTGATCCCTTGATCATTATATAGTGTCTTTCTTTGTCTCTTGTAATAATCTTTATTTTAAAGTCTATTTTGTCTGATATGAGAATTGCTACTCCAGCTTTCTTTTGATTTCCATTTGCATGGAATATCTTTTTCCAGCCCCTCACTTTCAGTCTGTATGTGTCCTTAGGCCTGAAATGGGTCTCTTGTAGACAGCTTATATACGGGTCTTGTTCTTGTAGCCATTCAGCCAGTCTATGTCTTTTGGTTGGAGCATTTAATCCATTTACATTTAAGGAAATTATCAATATGTATGTTCCTATTACCATTTTCTTAATTGTTTTTGGTTTGTTATTGTAGGTCTTTTCCTTCTCTTGTGTTTCCTGCTGAGAGCAGTTCCTTTAGCATTTGTTGTAAAGCTGGTTTGGTGGTGCTGATTTCTCTTAGCATTTGCTTGTCTGTAACGGTTTTAATTTCTCTGTGAAATCTGAATGAGAACCTTGCTTGTTAGAGTAATTTTGGTTGTACATTTTTCCCTTTCATCACTTTAAATATGTGCTGCTGCTCCCTTCTGGCTTGCAGAGTTTCTGCTGAAAGCTCAGCTGTTAACCTTATGGGGATTCCCTTGTATGTTATTTGTTGCTTTTCCCTTGCTCCTTTTAAGATTTTTTTCTTTGTATTTAATTTTTGATAGTTTATTTAATATGTGTCTTGGTGTGTTTCTCCTTGGATTTTTCCTCGTTCGGACTCTCTGTGCTTCTTGGACTTGATTGACTATTTCCTTTCCCATGTTAGGGAAGTTTTCCACTGTAATCTCTTCAGATATTTTCTCAGACCCTTTTTCTTTGTCTTCTTCTTCTAGGACCCCTATAATTCGAACGTTGGTGCCTTTTTTTTTTTTTTTTGTGGTACGCGGGCCTCTCCCTGTTGTGGCCTCTCCCATTGCGGAGCACAGGCTCTGGACGTGCAGGCTCAGCGGCCATGGCTCACGGGCCCAGCTGCTCCGCGGCATGTGGGATCTTCCCGGACCAAGGCACGAACCCATGTCCCCTGCATTGGCAGGCAGACTCTCAACCACTGTGCCACCAGGGAAGCCCTGTTGGTGCCTTTACTGTTGTCCCAGCAGTCTCTGAGATTGTCCTCAATTCTTTCATTCTTTTTTCTTTATTCTACTCTGTGGTAGTTATTTCCACTATTTTGTCTTCCAGGTCACTTATCCGTTATTCTGCCTCCATTATTCTTCTATTGATTCCTTCTACAGTATTTTTAATTTCATGAATGTGTTGTTCATCATTGTTTGTTTGCTCTTCAGTTTTTCTAGGTCCTAGTTAAACGTTTCTTGTATTTTATCCATTCTATTTCCAAGATTTTGGATCTTTACTATCATTGCTCTGGATTCTTTTTCAGGTAGACTGCCTATTTCCTCTTCATTTGTTTGGTCTGGGGGGTGTTTTACCTCACTCCTTCATCTTCTGCATATTTCTCTGTCTTTTCATTTTGTTTAACTTACTGTGTTTGGGGTCTCCTTTTGGCAGGCTGCAGATGTTTAGTTCCTGTTGTTCTTGGTGTCTGCTCCCAGTGGGTAAGGTTGGTTCAGTGGCTTGTGTGGGCTTCCTGGTGGAGGGGACTGGTGCCTGTGTTCTGGTGGGTGGGACTGGGTCTTGTCTTTCTGGTGGGCAGGGCTGTGTCTGGTGGTGTGTTTTGGGGTTTCTGTGACCTTATTATGATTTTAGGCAGCCTGTCTGCTAATGGGTGGGGTTGTGTTCCTTTCTTGCTAGTTGTTTGGCATGGGACGTACAACACTGGAGCTTGCTGACCGTTGGGTGGTGCTGTGTCTTAGAGCTGAGATGGATATCTCTGGGAGAGCTCTCACCAACTGATATTATGTGGGGCTGGGTGGTCTCTGGTCATCCAATGTCCTGAACTCAGCTCTCCCACCTCAGAGGGTCAGGCCTGACACCCAGCCAGAGCACCAAGACCCTTTCAGCCACATGGCTCAGAAGAAAAGGTAGAAAAAAACAATGAAAAATAATTAATTGATTAATTAATTAATTAAAAAAAAATAAGAGAGCAACCAAACCAGTAAACAAATCCACCAATGATAAAAAGCACTTAAATCTAAACTAATATAAACATAAAAATCAGAAACAAATCAGTCACAGACAGCAAACCTCTGGTATATAGTTGCTCCCAAAATCAACCACCTCAATTTTGGGACAATTCGTTGTCTATTCAGGTATTCCACAGATGCAGGGTAGATTGTGGAGATTTAATCTGTTGCTCCTGAGGCTGCTGGGAGAAACTTCCCTTTCACTTCTTTGTTCGCACAGCTCCTGGGGTTCACCTTTGGATTTGGCCCCGCTTCTGCATGTAGGTCACCCGCTGGCATCTGTTCTTTGCCCAGACAGGAGGTGGTTAAAGGAGCAGCTGATTCGGGGGCTCTGGCTCACTCAGGCTGGGGAGAGTGAGGGGTACACAATGCAGGGCGAGCCTGCGGTGGCAGAGGCTGACATGATGTTGCAACAACCTGAGGCTCACCGTGTGTTCTGCCGGGAAGTTGTCCCTGGATCATGGGACCCTGGCAGTGGTGGGCTGTATAGGCTCCCGGGAAGATGTGGATAGTGACCTGTGCTTGCACACAGGCTTCTTGGTGACTGCAGCAGCAGCCTCAGCATTTCATGCCCGTTTCTGTTGTTCTCGCTGATAACCGCGGCTCACACCCGTTTCTTGAGCTCATTTTGGTGGCACTCTGAATTCCCTCTCCTCAGGCACCCCGAAACAATGGTCTCTTGCCTCTTAGGCAGGTCCAGACTTTTTCCCGGACTCCCTCCTGGCTAGCTGTGGTGCACTAGCCCCCTTCAGGCTGTGTTCATGCAGCCAACCCCAGTCCTGTCCCTGGGATCTGACCTCCGAAGCCAGAGCCTCAGCTCCCAGCCCCGCCTGCCCCAGCGGGTGAGCAGACAAGCCTCTCAGGCTGTTGAGTGATCGTTGGCACCGATCCTCTGTGCGGGAATCTCTCTGCTTTGCCCTCCGCACCCCTGTTACTGCTCTCTCCTCCGTGGCTCCGAAGCTTCCCCCCTCTGCCACCCGCAGTCTCGGCCCGCGAAGGGGCTTCTAGTGTGTGGAAACTCTTCCTCCTTCACAGCTCTCTCCCAGAGCTGCAGGTCCCATCCCTATTCTTTTGTCTCTGTTTTTTCTTTTTTCTTTTGCCCTACCCAAGTACGTGGGGAGTTTCTTGCCTTTTGGAAGTCTGAGGTCGTCTGCCAGTGTTCAGTAGGTGTCCTGTAGGACTTCTTCCACATGTAGATGTATTTTTAATGTATTTGTGGGGAGGAAGGTGATCTCCACGTCTTACTCCTCTGCCATCTTTAAGGTCCCCCCAAAATTTGTTTTAAAGCCACACAGTCTATGCTATTTTGTTGTAGTAGCCAAAGCTAAGACAGTGAGGTTAGATGAAACAGAGCTAAAAATTTAAGTGGGGTAAGGAAGCTGATTTTGCCTCAGGGCCCATTTCTATCAGTCTCTAAATTTTATAATTCTTAAAGTAGATGGCATGATTATAATAGTACTTGATTTACAGAAACTTACTTATGGGGGAAAGTATTACATATGTACAGTTTTTACTCTGTTTGCCCACTTCTGATGATATGAAAATGACGTTGTATCACCCTTTACCTACTGGCATTTTCTGTGAATCTCAAGCAGTGAGGTCAGGAAGAAACAAAAGACCCTCAAAAGGCAAATATTGCAAACTAAGGTCTAAGCAGTGACTGCAAATATCCCTGGACTGATGATTGCCTTCTGAATTATTTTAGTATTCCCAATCAGCATGAAAGTAGTTATTATATGCCCTCTGACCTTTTACATATCCTTTACCTGAAGGCTTAAGCCAAAGTTATAAAGGGACACTGATTTAGTGGTATAATTATGCTGTTGCATACACCTTATGATTGTTTTAAACTTAAAAATAGCACAAAAAGTGTAGATTTTAAAGTCTCTGGTGGCAGTTGCATTAAATAAGTAAAAATTTGAATGGATTCAGTTGCGAGGCACTCTGGGACTTTTGAAGTGGACACAAGGAGGGGAATTATTTGTGGGGTGCTTATCATAACGTAAGAGGGAGAGGGAGGACTGTGCCATTGTAGGTATCAGTACCTAACTGTTAAATGGGGTTGGGTTAAGCAGACACAAGGATGAAATAAATATTTCCCAGCTTTATCAAGCACCACCCATCCAGGGTAAGACACAAAATTGCTTCCTTTTAAGGATTTCTCAGTAGCAATGTAGTTTATCAGACAATAATTTAGGCTGGGAATAAAGACAGAGAGTGTTTTCATTAGTTTTTTTTTTTTTTTAACAATATCAAAAATGTATTAGGTACTTGTAACATGGGAACGTATGTGTATGTTGGAAGTGTGAGCACAGTGGACTGGGATGGGGAAAATGTAGTCACAACACATCTGACCATAGCAGAGTTGCTGAGCACAGGAACTGTTTTCCTTTGCTACTTCTGGTGGCTTGGGCACCCCATTTCATCCCAGCTTTGGCTCCTCTGGTTCCTACATCCGGCTCTCAGAAGTCTGGCCGCTCTACCCAGAGGTAGACTCTGTTCTCTGACTCCAGCAGTTTCCCTCACCCTATGGGTGGTTAGTTTCTTAAGACGGGAACCTCTGCATTCTCAGGCCAGGTCCCGAGCCCTTGTTGTGTGTTTATTCCCTCATGGAGCATCTGTCACCTTCCACTTCCCTGCAAGGTTGCAGATTCCCATCTGCCAGAGCAAGGGTCATGTGATGCTGCAGGATTTTCCAGGGACTCTGGCTTCATTGTTGCCCTGCATGACAGAGAGTTTTGTGGCTGCCTCTGGGCTCCAATACCTGCACTATCTCCAGTACCTCTTCCCTACTCTGCTTCCAGTGGTTTCTTGCCATGTGTCACCAGGGCCCTTCTTCCTGAACCTGGCTGCCCTGAAAGTTGGAAGCATAAGACTTGGCCCAGAGTTGCCAGTGCATCTTCCTCCTTAGCCCCAGCCATTGCTGTACATTATCTTCCCAAACCTCTCTGAGACCATCAGCTCTCTAATCTCTCATGTTATCTAACGTATGTCAAATGTATCAGAGGCATCTTGGCATCATTCATAATGATCTGTCTGCTAAAGAGTAGATGACAACCAAACTCCTAAGTGCCTAACTTGAATTTAAGATAGGAACAAGAAACTGAAGTGAAACGAAAACAAGTACTGAGTTTCAGATAAATATTTCTTTAGCACAGGAGGTAGTCATTTCCAAAAGATCTCTCGATGGTTATAAAAAAGATTATTAAAGATTATTAAGGAAAATAATTAGGAAGTGGAGGAAGTCATTGTATTCTTTCTTTTTTTTTTTTTTTTTCCCGTGGTACGTGGGCCTCTCACTGTTGTGGCCTCTCCCGTTGCAGAGCACAGGCTCGGGACGCGCAGGCCCAGAGGCCATGGCTCACGGGCTCAGGCGCTCCGCGGGATGTGGGATCCTCCCGGACCGGGGCACGAACCCGTGTCCCCTGCATCGGCAGGCGGACTCTCAACCACTGCGCCACCAGGGAAGCCCTGTATTTTTTCTTAACATCACCTTTTAGTTCCAAACTGTATGAACTCTCTGCTGTGAAAAAGTGAAGAAATTAACACCCTAACACTTCTTTCTCAGTCTGCCTTGAAATTTTTATCATTTTTACTTTTTCAAGATTGACAACATTATGTTCTAAAACCGTAATACCCACATTTGTTTAGTCTGTGCAAATAGACTCAGTCCTCACCACTAGTACTTTTTCAAGAGCTTCTGTACGTTTTTTTTAAAGCTCACCATGTGATTCTGATGCACAGTGAGGGTTCAGAACTGCTGCTGCTTTAGGGTCATTGAGTGAAGACTTTAAAAATAAAACAACAAACCAGGATCTCATTAAATGCCAGAATTCAGAAGACTGCTCTGGAGTTGTGCAATTTCTTTAGGGAAGAGCTCTTTGAGTTTTACGTGAGAGGGATGAGAGGGAGAGGCTGGGCTGTCGGCAATTCTGAGTGAGAGACACAAATAGGGGAAGAAGCAACTATTTTTTTTTTTTTTTTTTTTGCCGTACGCGGGCCTCTCACTGTTGTGGCCTCTCCCGTTGCAGAGCACAGGCTCCGGCCCCGCAGGCTCAGCGGCCATGGCTCACGGGCCCAGCCGCTCCGCAGCATGTGGGATCTTCCCGGACCGGGACACGAACCCGTGTCCCCTGCATCAGCAGGCGGACCCTCAACCACTGCGCCACCAGGGAAGTCCCAGAAGCACCTACTTTTAATTCAACTATTGAGATCAGACTCTGCAGAGTTTTGCAGGGTTTAGTAGCTTCCTCCTAAGCTGAACATAACAGTGGTTCTCAGAGTGTTGTCCAGAGACTGGCAGCATCAGCATTACCTGGAAATTAGAAATGTAAATTTGGGGGCCCCACCCCCCGACCTACAGAATCAGAAACTTTAGGGGTAAGGCCTAGCAATCTGTGTTTTAACACCCCCTCACTGGAGATTCTGATGCACCCTCAAGTTTGGGAACCACCAGGCTACAAAATCAAAGTGTGGTCCATGGATCGGGAGTATCCAACATCACCTGGGAGCATGTTAGAAATGCACATTCACGGGCCCCACCCCAGACCTACTGCATCAGAATCTGCATTTTAACAAAATCCCTAGATGTTTTATATGCCTGTTATCATATTTGAAAACTCATCTGAAAAGTACTGCTTTGTCTAGGCCAGTGGTTCTCACCTTGGCTGGACTTAGAGAATTACCCGGGCAGCTTTAAAAAATCCAGAGGCCAGGGCCTCACCCTGGACCAATTAAATTAGAATCTCGGGGTGAGGGGGAAGAGGGGTGTTGGACTGGGCACTAGTAGCTGTAAAAGCTCACCATGTGATTCCAATGTGCGTCTAAGGTGGCGTACCCTTTCTCCAAGCTGTGGCTTATTGAACCTTCTTTTATCAATTATCACTCCTCTGCCTGCTTCCTGGAACTTATTGGTAAAGTGCTCATCTGCTGATGCCACCCACTCATTCACTTGTATTCTATTGACTGTTTTGTGTATATGTATTGTTTTTTATTGTTATTTTAACAGTTCTGTTTCTCTGGAGACCATTAATACAATGAATACACCCTCCTTCCCCAGTATATAGCACTGTCCCTTCTCTAGAGAGGTATGTAATAAATGTTTATTGAACCCTAGCATTCAAAATTCATTAACGTATTAAAAAAGAGTACCATAAAGCAGCGGTCCCCAACCTTTTTGGCACCAGGGACCAGTTTCGTGGAAGACAGTTTTTCCACGGACCAGGGGGTGGGGGATGGTTTCAGGATGATTCAAGTGCATTACATTTATTGTGTACTTTATTTCTATTATTATTACATTATAATATATAATGAAATAATTATACAACTCACCATAATGCAGAATCAGTGGGAGCCCTGAGCTTGTTTTCCTGCAACTAGATAGTCCCATCTGGGGGTGATGGGAGACAGTGACACCTGACTTGTGTTGCTTATGTCCAGTCTACTCCGTCATCTCATTTTGGTTGCTGTCACTGCAGAAAACCCGCTTCACAAAGATAACATGTTGGAAATGGAAGCAGGCTTTTCAGTGCTTTTGTGTCAATCTCAGGATATTCCACCTTGACTTTAATCCAAAACGTATGTAGATTTGAAGTTGTCTCAAACATACTTTTAAGGCCACCATCATTAGGCATTAGATTCTCATAAGGAGCATGCAACCCAGATCCCTCACATTCGCAGTTCACAGTAGGGTTCATGCTCCTATGAGAATTTAATGCTGCTGCTGATCTGACAGGAGGTGGAGCTCAGGCAGTAATGTGGGCGATGGGGAGCGGCTGTAAATACAGATGAAGCTTCACTCACTTCCCCACTGCTCACCTCCTGCTGTGCGGCCCAGTTCCTAACAGGCCACAGACCGGTACTTGTCCATGGCCCAGGGGTTGGGGACCCCTGCCATAAAGTGATTTTTCTCATTCCCCAAAGGCTATTTATTTATTTTTACATGTGAAGTTCAATGTGAAAAAGGATGTTTTCATGGTTATTTTACTTGATTTATCCATGTCCAAAGTATGTGGCAAAAGTTCAAAGTGAAGGGTCCTTCCTGCTGAGCTTTGCTTGAGTTCCCTCAAACAACATATGCCAAAGAAACAAAAATAACAAGCAAAATTTTGTATGCCCTTGGCTTCCTTTAGTAAACTGCCATTTATTGAGCAACTACTAGGTCCTCAACATGGTCGGAAACTGTTCAGAGAGTGTAGAAGAGACTTTATTTCATGGGTTCCACTTAAAAATATCATGCAGTTACTGGTTACTAGAGATAAGTAGTTTCTGTGGTCTGTGTGTATCTGTGTGTGTGTGTGTGTGTGTGTGTGTGTGTGTGTGTTTTCTTTTCTGCAGGTGGAGTAAAGGAGGACATTTTGACGGCCTAAAGTCTGTCTCAGCATGTACAAGCATAAGCTTATGATTGATAACTGTGGTTCAATACCCTGCTTTTATAAAACAAAATCTAATTTGACTTAATAGCATGCTTTTACATGATGACATCATTAATGGTGCCTACTGCAGAAAATAAAATAAATGTTTTCCTGTGAAACTAAAGTTTAGACTAGTTTTAGATAGATCAGAATATAGCTATAAAATACAATAGTGTCTGGCTTGCCATTAAATATTCCTTATTACATTAAACTCCATTAAAAACAAATGATAAGACATTTCCTATTATACTGAGGGAGCTAATACTAATAGGAATGCCAGCTTTTTATTGACAAAGGAGTATTGAACTGCTTTCTCATCAGAAAATATGAGTAGAGATATTTGCTAATATAGTACAGCAATCCAACAAAGACCACTAAATTCAGATTGGAAACATGATTCACTCTCAACTTGGGCAGGAAAGGAATTAAAATTGCTCTGAAAGTTTAAGTATTTCATCTACCTGATTGCATTTATCCTAGATGGTGATGACAAAAATTTGACTGCATATCTTAGAACAATCGTTGTCACTCACTGGATTGTTTTAAGGTCAGTGTTCCCAGAGCTGAACATCAGCTTTACCCAGAATGCTTGTTACAACGAGGCTCCACATCTCACCCCAGATGACCCGCATCAGAATCTCTTGGGGAGTGATCTAGGTATATGTATTTTTAACAAGTCTCCCCTGGTGTTTCTCATGCTCAAATTTGGAAAACACTGTTTCAGACTATCAATATTCATACACAGTATGATAGACCAAGAGACCAGGAGTGGCCGTACACATAAGTCACAATTTACTGGTTTGGCTGTAGGGGTATGTGGGGTTTAGTGAGAAATTAGATGAAAAGCATCCTCCCTTTCATGTATCTGAAATTCTACTATTTGAGATCAGTATTTCCCTCTCTCCATCGTTCTTTTTTGTATGTTAAACATCCTGGAAATATTTGTATTATAAGATGTGAAAAAGTTTTAGCACATGACAGGAGGAACTGGGCCTAATGAAAGCTCTGGGCCTGTATGGGGGATGGGAGCAGAGCGGACACACATAGGGAGGGATGTGTGGAATATCACAGTTATTCTGTGCCTGTCCCCAAACCTCCACAGGAAGGCAGCTCCATAGCACATGCAGTTCAGAAAAACATCAGACATTTGATCAAGGAGCCAATCTTCTTACTGAAATATCGGACCTCTGCTTTATTCAAATGAGAAAATATATGGAAAAATCAGAGAAAACATTGTACATATTAGACTATAATCTAGTGAAATAATTAGTAACCTATGATTTTTGGCAGGTAATTATATGCTCATGCAATATATATATATGCACACACACATACCCGAACACACACATATACACATATATATGTATATTTGCATATATTTAAGTATACAAAAAATAACTTTTGTTTCCAAGAATCATCATAAAATGCTTTCCAATGCTCTAAAAACCTTTGTCATATGGGAAAGTTGCTTATACGAAGCAAAGTCTCTCTCTTGCCAGGGGGATGTTTGCTCATGTCTTTAGTTTATAACGATAGATGAGTAGTTAAAGTAACTAATGTTCAATGAGCTTTTCAAAACTCCCTGTCCAGGGGCACTCGGTACGCCTTCCAGTGCTGGCCTCCTTCTGATTCGGTCATACAATTTAGTGATAAAGAATATGAGCTTTGGTGTTAGGTTAGACCAGGGCTTGAGTACTGTGTGTATTACTTACAAGTTAAGTCACTTAATATTTCTGAGTCCCAGTTTCCACATCTGTAAATTGGTGCTAATAATTTTATAATGGAAATAACTCTTGGGATTAATATAAGGATGAAATGAGGTTTTACATTTAAAGAGAATTTTCAGCTTGTATTATAATTGAGAGAAGCCTTCTAGGATGCTTCTACCTCTTACTAAAGGGCTAGCGGCCTGACCTACAGTCCATTACTCTCATTTCCGTAGGGATAAGAGGAATGCTGGTTCTCCCTAACAGGTGGTGGAGAAGAACGAATTAAGCTGGTCCCCAGAGATGGTTGTGTCTGCCTTCAAGGAGAGAGGCGCTTGGAGTAGACTTATTTGGTAACGGTGGTTCCTAATTACAGAATTGGGATGAGAACCCCTCATTTTGGCCCCAAAGTTTGCCCAGGGGTCATAGGAGTAGAGAATGAGATGAAGAGTGAAAACATACAAATACACCAACGTGACATGACCAAAGAAAGCACAGATACATTTCAATAAAATGATAGTTTAGCATCTGAGATGGAGGTTCCACAATGGTGAAGGTAAAGCGGACTCAAATTCCGAGACCAAAAAGGTCTGATTAAGTTAAAAAATCAGACTTACATATTTCTCTTTTAATGGCATTGTAATGCAGTAGAGGTCTCATCTAACAAGGTAGAAATATTAACAGTTACGTGGTAGAGATATTTTAGCGTGGTCCATTTTCATGGAAGTCATTTTTATCCGGTTCTAAATTATATGTGTTAAAAGGATCCATGAATTCATTAAATTATTTTTAACTCAGCTCATTATTACACTCAGCTTAACATCTCAGACAGTTGCTAATTTTTAACCAATTTAACAAAACGTCCTTTGTTAAGAATTATGTAGCAATGCTTCCAACTTATCATCACTGAAGTAAAAGAAAGCCTTTAAAGAGGAGATATATGTTTTGAAGGTATGTTGGTATAGAACCATAGAGAATACAAGCCAGAAAGACCCTAGAAATGATATAGGTCAACCTCTCTTTGGATAGACAAGGTAACAGAATCATTCCCTGATACCCACATTAGGGTGATAAACAGCAAATAAGCCATGAACCTATCACGTATTTAGAGACTGTCTAATATATTCAAAGCACTGTGCTACAGGACGAAAGATAAGGAGCTGCGTAAGATGTGCTCTCTGCCCTTATAAAAGGCTTATGGTCTAACCAAAAGATCAGACGTGCTCAGGTAACGATGCATAGTATGAGGTAGCTTATTATAAGTGGTACAAAATGCTACACGAACTAAGAAGTTGGAAAGACCTCTTTGTAGAGTCTTATATTGAGGGAATCTTCTTGGGCAGGGTGATATTTTAATTGACTCTCTGACCTTTGCCTCTACTGTGATTGTATATCAGTTCACTTAGTGATGATGCTTCTGCAAATAGGGGGAAATGCATGGTTCAAGTGATGCATAGGGACTAAGGAGGTTTTCTTAAAATATAGCTTTTATGCACATGTTATGCTTCTAAATGTGGATGTTCATTAATTTGTTCAACCCATATTTATTGAATGCCAACTATGTACTAGAAGCTGTGGATAAAATAATGAATGAAACAGAGTGCCTGTACTCATGTTACAGTCTAGTCAAGGGAGAAAGACAAGAAACAATTACCCCAAAAGCCATTGAATATTTCAGATTGTGGTCAGTCCTGTGAGGAAGCAGGGTAAGGACCCAGGGAAGAGTGTTGTGTGAGGTGAAGTGCAGAGACTTGAAGAAAGTGGGGGATTGAGCCATGCAAATAGCTGGGGGAAGAGCATTCTATGCAGGAGAAACAAGTGAATTTCATTACCATGGTTTTTGAAGTAGCACAAAAGACATTTATTTGTAAAACCTGCTTTTCTTCCCAATCACAAGCCAGGGGAAGGCTTTTACTTCTAACAGAAAGGAGGTAATGAACTGACCACCTTACCAATACCAAGGCAGACCTTCTATCGAAGGTTAAGAGGAAAAACAGAGAGGGCGGAAAGGAGAAAAAGGAGACAAGGGCAGGATGGAGCTGAGTGAGGGAAGTGAAGGAGCGGAGACAGAGGGAAAGAGAATGAAGACAGATAAGACAGGAAAGTCATGGATTTAAATCTCCCGGTCATCCTGTCCAGAAAAGCCTGCAGTCAGGAACTTACCTCCTGCATCATAAACAGCATCTGCTACAGATTTGTCCCTGAAATTGCCTGTGCCAACAACACCCTTGTGTAGGGCACTAGGTTCTCATTCCTAAGCCAATTTATTCAATAATACTGTCTCTTTGGATACCTGGTGTATGACCAGACCTGAGATAGGGAAGAGACAGAAGAATGATAAGGCACTGCCTTACAGGCAGAAATGACTATAATAGTCATTTATTTAATATATTTTTATATAATATATTTTTATATATCATTTATATAATATCTTTATTTAACAGTGTACATTTCTTTGTATTTCTCTTGTATGCCCCCTACACCCGCCCACCCCCCCAACACACACACGCACACACACACACACACACGGAGTACAGTAAGGTTATTCTCAAGCTTTTATCTAGCCCAACACATAACACAATTGAGGGATATAAAAAAACCCCACGATGACCAGTGACTCACTAAGGCAAAGATTAGCATAGTATCGTAGGATGAATGTAATTCTGATCTGACCTCTCGAGTAAAAAAAAAGCCTTCCCAACATTTTTGAGATTACAGCATAGGTAGAAAATTATACAAGTGTACCACGGGTACACTGAAGTGATGAGGTTGCCCCAGATCCCACTCAGCTGCCCAGAGGACCGGGGAGAACAATGTCTGGGCACATTAGGGACCCATTCGAGGAATATCATTTGGAAGCTCTGGTTTAAGGGATAAAACACAAGATTTTCATTTCTGTTTTTCCCCACTCCTCCCTCCATCATGGTACCTTCTGAAGGAGAAATCAATTTGAAGATGCTGAAATATTACAAAGCCACACATATGAACTAGGCCCTTCCATTGGTATTGTGACTTTTTTCCACGAGAGGTCCATGTTAACTGAAAGCTCACCATCTAATGTCAATAAATAGTAGCTAATAGAAAATGCATGAATGAGGCTCCCATTGTATTGTGGTTTGTGATTATCTGCTTAAGACTTGGGCCTGGGCTTCCCTGGTGACGCAGTGGTTGAGAGTCCGCCTGCCGATGCAGGGGACACGGGTTCGTGCCCCGGTCCGGGAAGATCCCACATCGCCGCGGAGCGGCTGGGCCCGTGAGCCATGGCCGCTGAGCCTGCGCGTCCGGAGCCTGGGATCCGCAACGAAAGAGGCCACAGCGGTGAGAGGCCCGCGTACCGCAAAAAAAAACCCCAAAAAAACACAAAAACAAACAAAAAAACAAAGAAAAGACTTGGGCCTTTCTAAGAACTAAAGCTGCGGCATAATACTGCATGCGAACAAAGCACAGTGGATTCTCCTTAGCAAACGCAAGATACGAGACTCACAACTTGTCAGATTTAAGCTTATTATGAAACATTACCCCCTCTCAGATGTAAAAATCACTCCCATTGAAACAAAAGATTACAATTCAGGACAAGTGTAGAGAGGATGCTAATTAACGAAGCCGTTTACAACTGTGGCATTTTGAGCTGATGCTGCTAGCCTTTCCTGCTGTGCAAGGTTTCAGTTTGCAATTGTGGTCCTGTCTTTCTTCAACTCCTGCTTGAAAATAAGTTAAGACAATTTCTGTTATTTAGATGGCAAAACATCATACTGAGGCCAATATTTATGCTGTCTGGAGTAGTTTTCAGAGGGAAAAAATACCCTGTCTTTTAAGGCTAAACTTCTTTTCCTCTTGCCGGCAGTTATACTATTTATTACATGTATAAAGATACTGATTAATTAATAGGAGGGAGTTAGGGAACAGTGATCTTCAGCTGTAATGGAGGAACTTGCCGATAGAATGGAGCCCTGAACATGATGAAGGCTTGAAAATGAAATCTACCTTATCTGGAGAAAAGCTCTCCCAGCCGCTGCAGATATAAATAGGGAAAAATCAATTAACACAGACTGGAATTGAAAATCATGTGGTTTATTAGATAATGAAATTGTTTTTGGTGAAGGAAATGCAAACGAATCCGTGACCAAGGATGATAACACTAATATCCTTCTCTGGAGGGACCGTGTAAAAATGAATGCTGGCAAAGTGACACCCTTCTTTCCTCATTAATTTAACTTCCTACTAGCATGGGGGCAAATATGTAATTTTCATGCCCAGATGATAGTAGGAGGATTAGGTTAAAACCTATTCTGGAAGGGAGGGGAGAAAAAAAATGCACAATCTAATGATTCAGCTCAAGGCAAATGTTTTAAAGAAGTAGAGGCTGCAAAAGTGGACGCTAACAAAAGAAGGAAGTAAAAGCTTTATTCAGTACTCTCCCAGGTCACATATACCCTGAGACCCTGATGAACCTATATGCCTTTCCACATTATAGTTTTAAGGGGTGTTGGTGGTGTGTACAGTGGTTCTTACCTATCACAATGAGGGTTATTGACAAAATGAATGACTGATTATCACAAACACCTGGGAATTTCTTAAACTACAAGTCATTAGGTCTCACTCTCAAAGGATCTAATTTCGTAGAGCTGGAATTTAACCCAGCATCCTAATGGCACTCATGTAGGCAAGCCGGGGACTAAACATGGCAAAACACTGGCCTAGGATATGTTAAGACAGCACTTACCTCCCTTCCGGTGCCAACCTCTTTCTGTTCGCCTCTTATTCAACCATAGGTAAGTCCCCTTCAGTATTTTACCCCCCCAATTTATTGCACCTATGTAGCAGTCCTTTGATAGCCCCTATTTTCTCCTTTTATTTTTTTTTTGAAGTATAATTGATTTACAACAGTGTGTCAGTTTCAGGTCCACAGCAAAGTAATTTGGTTATGCATAGATACGTGTATATCTATGTGCTTTTTTTCGATTCTTTTCCTTTTTAAAAAATGTTCTCCTTTTAAACATAAATTCCAAATGATGTGGTAGCTTCTAATCTTCCTCCCAAAATGAGGTTGCTAGGTGGTTGGAATTCATGTCTCTTTATAAATCAGAGGCCTGTCCAGGTTATTTTGTTTTGATCCAGCCTACAGCCAAGTGCACAAACTCCAGTGGGAAATTTCAGTGGAAAAATTAGAACGCTTCCTCCACCCCTGTTCCTGGATGTCATATCCAATGCCCTCCTGTACCCTAGGAATGATGCCTCCCTTTTCTGTCACCATGGTAGATATCCCATCAAGAAATTCACCACATTGGTGCTTGAATTTGAACTGTTCCCGGAAGTGTGAGCTAGATTTCAACATACAGAGATAGAGGGGTAAATATTCTAGAAAGAGATACCATCACTAACAGTTTGAAGTTTCTATAACCTGAGTTATCATCAGAATCACCTGGAGAGTTTGGTAAAAATTTATGTGGGGAGAGTGTTAAAAATCAGTCTCAGATTTAAAGTATGGAACGGGCTCTAGAGGGTGCTTTTTTAGCAAACTCCTCAATTACGAAATATAATGAGGTTTAAGAACTATTTGGGTTGAAGTATGAGGACCTGGAAAAAAAATAAGTAAAGGACCCTGGGACCCTGGCTACACTTGAATGTTTTTTTTGGCGGGGCGGGGGGAGGTGTCCAGAAATAATCAGAAGGTGACTTGCTACATGCTGTAACTCTCCTTGATTTCTACTGCTTTGCCGTTATGAAGGCTGACGTGGTTTAAGGGAATGCAAACACGTGTTTTACTCCTATACACTCAACAACAAATCTGCTAAGGAGAGGAGAGTGTGGAAGTGAAGGGCCGATCTACATTAACTTAAATAATCACCAGTCATTACTTCAACGATCAGAATCAGTAGAGTGCCGAAAAATGACCGTGTATGATTCAGCAATCTAGATGTGCTTCGGAAACCTCCTCTGATGGATTCGACTTCCTTCAGTGTGATAGATGGTTCAGACGCCATATATCTGGTGACCCAGGGAAAAAGATTCAATTTCTATCTGTAGAGATGATGCTGAGGCTTTGGTGGCACTTGTATATCTAAGATAGCAAAAACTTAAATCCCATCTTTTTAACCTGGAACCAGATATGATGTTCTGGGGTTAAAATGGCTGATGTGGTTAGTACAATTAGTGAGCTCAAATAGTGTCAGCTCTGGGAGTTGGGAGCGATCCTTATTGCCTATTGATACACTCATGGTGAGATTCTCCCCATGATGTTCAGATTTGTAGGTACAAATTAAATCCCTCTGGAATAATAACAACAATAACTACTCCTACTGTCATTTTTGGGGGTGCCTATGTGTGCCTGATACAGTGGTGGCCCCTTTACATGTGTTATTTAATTCTTAAAACAACTCATACAGGGAGATAGTATTAGCTCCATTTCATGAAAACAGGCTTAGAGAGGATTCCTCCATTCCTTCATCCATTCATCCATTCAACAAATACGCAGTGAAACGAACTAGGCACTGCTCTAGGTGCTGAGATTACAACAGTGGTGTCCCAGTAGATCACCCTGCTTCTAGGCTTGTCCCCACCACCCACCCCATTTCTTTTTTCCCCACAAAACAGCCCATTATTTAAAAAACCCTCTTTGGTTTCTGCTGGTGGGGCTTTGAGGGGCTGGAGTGAGCTTCTCCAAGCTGAGCCACCTGGTGCCTCTAGGTGGGGGAAGGGAATCTCTGGCCCGATGGGAAGAAGACAGTTTCCTAGGCAGGTGCTTGATGCAATGGGATGCTTCCCGTCTGCAGGAGATGAACAGAGGTTTCCAGGTCCATGACTTGTAGTGAGATTTGTCTTGCTGATGCTGACTTGGTATCTCTGGATAGGGGTGGAGGGTCTCAGGCCATTTTTGGTCTGGGTGCTTACTGGTGTGAGATCCCTTTGCTGGTCCCCCACTGGCCCCCCATCATCCCTCTGGATGGGGGAGGGGAGTCTATACATCTGTGAATTTCCAAGTTTCTATCTTCATCCTGCACCTCCTATATTCCATTATTTACTTAATATGTCCACAGTAATGTCTAATGGATATCTCACATCTTATATATCTTGATTTCTTTTATTATCAACATTTACTTATTCAATCTCTGCCATAAGGTAGGGTCCTCTGGAATCATTCTTTAAGACCCAGTTGAGCTTAGCTGGTAGAAGGTTAACTAAGAAGTGTTATTAATAGCAACACTGTAGAAGGGAAAGGAAGGAAGCAGGGCTAGACAAGGGTAAAGTCAAGCTGTGATGCACACCCAACAAGATCCCACAAGGAGCTCTGGAGCCAGAACAATCCTTCACAGTTGTCCCAAATTTGGCCAAGATTACTGGGCCTTGACATTCCCCCGTGAATCATACATTGGATGTGGGCCACCTGGGGAGGGGCGTGGCCTTGGGTGGGGCAGCTATTACGCAAAGCTGCCGCTAAAGGTTGGCTTCAAACAGCACTGGCGGCGTCTGGGGCAAGTCCTTCACTCAAGTGGGATCCAAGCCGTGCGTCATTTCCAACAGGATCCCCATGTATGTGACCATACTCCTGACCACGTGGTCCTCGCTAATTCCAGCACGGTGGAATCGCCCAGGCCGGCTCGGGGTGAGTGTTTCCAGTCCTGGAGGCTGGCAGGTCAAGAGTTCTTCCCTCAGCCTTGTGATCTGCTGAAAGTTTTCCTGGCCCCAGAGGTACTCCCCGGGTGCACATCAGAGAAAGTCCGTCGTAGTCGTGGCGAATGCTAGCGAAGGGTTTCCCCCAGCCCTACAGGGCGTGCCAAGATTTTCTCCCTAGCCTGCTAGCCAGGTGAGAGTTCACTGCCTAGGTCACGGTGCACTCGCAGCACCAGACATCCGCGGTCATTTGTGGATAATTTCCTCTTGGGTACCAACGGTCTAGCCCTCAAGAGTTTCCTTCTAGCCCCCCATATGCCCAATTGAGAGCCCTCCTTTTTAATATTGTAATTAGTGTGGGTTTTCTTTTCTGTGCGGTGACAGAATAATGATGAATAATGTTTTGTATGTTTTCACGTGTGCTTACTGGCCATTTGCACATAATCTTTTGTGAGTTTTTGACTTAGTTTTTTTGCCCAGTTTTGGGGAAAGTTGTAGTGTTACTGTGTTATTATTGACTTGTACGGGATTTTTGACTTCGTATGGGATTTCATATACATATATATGAGAGAGACAGAGAAAGAGAGAGACGGAGAGAGGATGTGAGAACAAGATTGATTTATTCCTGGGCAAGCTTGTCTTCTCTTGAGTGAAGATTACCAGTGGAGAAGCTAATTATCCTGCTGCTGTCTCTAGGCAAGAACTCATTTTCGATAACTTAAGGGGCACAGCTGTTAATGATTTGACCACAAACAACTCTGGTCTTTTGATGTGATGCTTCTGACTAGAACCTACAAACACAAGTGCCCCGATATAATTTCAAAACAGCATAATATTTTTAAGTCGCTCTGTGTCATTTGTATACATAGTTCCTCCGTGAAAACATTACCACCATACCGCTGGATATTCCAAGCCTAAGCGCATGCCTGAGAATTTAATTCACAAAATGAGACCACAAGGCTAAACCCACACCCAAATGCATTGCTTGAAATCCTTATCTCTAATGAAAATGCAGTGTCACTCCTCCTTAAACAACAGTCATTCTCTAAGAGGAAGTTGCAGATGGAAGTTATAAACTGATCACTGATTTAACACAGAACAGAGGTTAAGACGAGTTTTTACATTGAGAGATTTAGAGGTGCCAGGTGCAGAGAAAGATGGGGAACAAGCCAACTGAACTGGAATTAACACCGATTTATTCAGTTGCCGTTTAACCTGTCTTGTACATGATATCAAAGCAAAGCCCACGTGTGGTTTTGCCTCTCTGCTACTGGGACCCAAGCAATGGACCTCTATACCGCAAGTGCATCACATCCTGGAAGATAGTATATACTGGAGTTGAAGCTGAATCACAATAGCCGAAATAGACCAGGCTTAGAAGTTATATAATCCTAACCCCTCACTTCATAAAAGGTGAAACCGCTTGGAGAGGAAAAAGAAATTTCTAAAAGTCGATTGACTTCGTCTCTGAGCTAGGTTACCAGAGGATTAGTCAGAGATGGTTTCCCCTACGCCACTTATTTAAATTGTGTTGCGTTTGGCAATCCAGTTTGGTTTGTGTTAGCAGTGAGTTCTCAATCTTGTTCCTAGGGCTGTCCTTCTGAAGTGGAAAAGGACATAGCTGGTTTCTCATTGCCTTCCAAGCCAGTTTCCTATAGCTTCTATTTCCTCCTCTTGTGGTGGTATCATTTTTCTGTTCTCTGGGGCCCATTCTGTCTTTTAGAATTTTTCTATTTAAGATTCTGTTGCTAATGTCTACCACTGGACTGCATATCCTTGAAGAGTTCCACTGTCACTTCCGAAAAACAAGCCTGCTAATGAGAGGTGTTTTACAAAATGGTGTACAGGCTCTGAAGAGGAAGCTAGATTTACAGAACCATCTGTAATTCAAAAGCATATAAACGCGTGGTTTTGGTTTCTGTAGGCTTTTCCCACTATGTGCGCTTAGAAGAGAGCTAAAATAACAAATGCAAGCCCTTTTTTGACAGTTTTATGGCAGGGGAGATCTATTTCTGGAAGATGTGACATAATTGTTAATATCATAGCCATGTCCGTGTATCAACAATTCACAGTTCAAAGCAGGCATGGGCAAGTTCATTTGGACGCGGGGATGGATTTCTGTACTAAAAGATGCTGTGAAAATCAAACTACTCTATTTTGGTAGCAACCTCCCAGCTGATATAGGAATGGTTCTCATAGCAGGTCAGGGGTTCTCAATATTTGGTAATGAGTCACAGGATTGTATATTAAAAAAGAATCCTAGGTGCTTCTCACGTGCAAATAGAGTTGCAATGCACTGAGCCTCAAGAGTATACTACTAGTGTTCGACAAAATTTTAATTTACGTGAGGTTTCCTTTGTTTGTTTGATTAATGAGGTATAATTTCCATACCATAAGGTGCACTGATTTTAAGTGTACAGCTCAATTAATTTTGACAAATTTAATACCTCCCTCCCCCAAACTCTGATCTGTTTTCTTTCACTCTAAATTCATTTTGCTTGTTCGAAGACTTCATATAAATACCAGCAAAATGTCCCTCAGCAAAACGTTGGTGAGATTCATCCATGTTGTTGTATGTATAGACTGTTCCTTTTTGAATAGTATACCACTGTGTGAATATACCACAGTCTGTGTATCTATGTTCCCGTTGATGGACATTTGGGTGCTACGAATATTTTTTCACAAATGTTTTGGTGGCCATATGTTTTCATTTCTGTTGGGTAAATACCTAAAACTTGGAAGGTGTATGCTTAACTTTATAAGAAACTGCCAAGCAGTTATTCAGTAGAATTGTATCACTTCACATTCCTCGCAGAGACGCATGAGGGCTCTGGTTGCTCAACAACCTTGCCAGCATTTGGTAATAGAGACATAATTTACAACTGAGCCATTCTAGTAGGTGTGCAGTGCTATCAGATTGTGGTTTTCATTTGCATTTTTCTCATCACTAATGCTATTGAGCATCCCTTTCTTTTCCAGAGTCATTGAGATATTGTTGACATATAACATGTGAGTTTAAGGTATACACTGTGGTTAGATACATGTATATAGTGCAAAATGATATCATATCATATCACTTATATGTGGAATCTAAAATAAATGATACAAATGAACTTATTTACAAAACAGAAACCGACTCACAGACTTCGAAAACAGACTTATGGTTACCAAAGGGGAAATGTGCCAGGGAGGGATAAATTGGGAGATTGGGATTGACATATACACACTACTATATATAAAATAGATAACCAACAAGGACCTACTGTATAGCGCAGAGAACTCTACTCAATACTCTGTAATAACCTATATGGGAAAAGAATCTGAAAAAGAATGGATATATGTATATGTATAACTGAATCACTTTGCTGTACACCTGAAACTAACAGAACATTGTAAATCAACTATCCTCCAATATAAATTAAAAATTAAATTTAAAAAATGATTACCACAATAAGGTTAGTTAATGCTTCCATCCTTTCTCATAATTATCCTGTGTGTGTGTGTGGGGGGGGTGATAAGGTTTAAGATTTACTCTCTTAACAACTTTCAAATACTGTTAATGAACATCATGGTGAATATAATTAGGTTCCCAGAACTTATTCATCTTATAGCTGGGAGTTTACACCCTTTGACCAACATCTCACCATTTCCCCCACCCCCTGGCAACCACCATCCTACTCTCAGTTTTCATGAGTTTAGCTTTTTTAGATTCTGCATATAAGTGAAAACATACAATAATTATCTTTCTCTGCCTAACTTATTTCACCTATGATAATGCTCTCAATGTCCATCCATGTTGTAGCAAAAAGCAGGATTTCCTTTTTTCTGGCTGAATAATATTCCATTGTTTTTATATACCATATCATCTTCATCCATTTATCTGTTAATGGTCACTTAGGTGGTTTCCGTGCCTTGGCTATTGTGAATAATGTTGCGATGAACATGGAGATGCAGACCCCTCTTTTAGATAGTGTTTTCATTTCCTTCAGATATATCCCAAGAAGTGGGATTGCTGGATCATATGATACTTCTATTTCAAGTTTGTTGAGGATCATACAGTAGTTCCATTTTTAATTTTTTGAGGAACTTCCATACTGTTTTCTGTAGTGACTGTACCAATTGACATTCCCACTAATAGGTCACAAGGGTCCCTTACTCCACATCCTCAACACTTGCTGTCTCTTGTCTTTTTGGTAATAGCCATTCTAACAGGTGCAAGGTGGTATCTCATTGTGGTTTTGATGTGTGTTTCCCTGATGATTAGTGATGTTGAACATCTTTTTCATGTACCTGTTGGCCATTTGTATGTTCTCTTTGTAAAAATGTCTATTCAAGTCCTTTGCCCATTTTTAAACCAAATTTTGTTTGTTGCTATTGAGTTGTATGAGTTCTTTATTATTTTGGATATTAACCCCTTAACAGATATATAGTTTGCTAATATTTTCTCCTATTCCATAGGTTGCCTTTTCATTTTGCTGTTTATTTCTTTTACTGTCCAGAAGCTTTTCAGTTTGATGAAGTCACATTTGTTTATTGTTGCTTTTATTGCTAGGTTTTTGGTGTCGTATACAAAAAGTCTTTGCCAAGACCAATGTCAGAGATCTTTTCCCTATGTTTTCTTAGAGTAGTTGTACAGTTTGGGGTCTTATATTTAAGTTTTTAATCCACTTTGAGCTTATTTTTGTGAGTGAGTGGTGTAAGATAGAGGTCCAGTTTCATTTTTCTACACATCGTTATCCAGTTTTCCCAACACCATTTATTGAAGATACTGTCTTTCCCCCATTTAGTATTCTTGACTCCCTTGTCAAAAATTAGATGACCATATATATGTGGATTTATATCTGGGCTCTCAGTTTTGTTCCATTATGTCTCTTTTTATGCCAGTACCATATTGTTTTACTATAGCTTTGTAATAAACTTTGAAATCAGGAAGTGTGATGCCTCCAGCTTTGTTCTTTCTCAGGATTGCGTTGGCTATTTGAGATCTTTTGTGGTTCCATATGAATTTCAGACCTGTTTGTTCTATTTCTGTGAAAATGTCATTGGAATTTTGATAGCGATTATATTGAATCTATAGATGGCTTCGAGTAGTTGGACATTTTAACAATGTTAATTTTTCTGATCCACGAAAATGGAATATCTTTCCGTTTATTTGCGTCATCTTCAATTTCTTTCATCAATGCCTTGCAATTTTCATTGTATAATGCTTTTACCTCCTTGGTTAAATTTATTCCTAAGTATTTTTTTCTGTTGCTATTGTGAATGCGATTGTTTTCTTTCTTTCTTTTTCAGATAATTTGTCATTAGTGTACAGAAATGCAACTGATTTTTGTATGTTGATTTCTGTATTCTGAAACTGTACTGAGTTTATTAGTTCTAATAGTTTTTTGGTGGAGTCTTTAGGGTTTTCTATGTATGAGATCCTATCTGCAAACAGAGACAGTCTTATGTTTTTCTTTCCAATTTGACTGCTTTTTTTTTTTTCCTATTTCTTGCCCAATTGCTCTGGCTAGGACTTCCAGTACTATGTTGAACAGAAGTGGTGAGTTTGGGCATCCTTGTCTTCCTGTTCTTCATGAGAAACCTTTCAAACTTTCACCTTTTGCGTATGATACTTGCTGTGGATTTGTAATATATGGTCTTTATTATGTTGAGTCACGTTCTTTCTATATCCAACGTGTTGAGAGTTTTTAATGATGAGAGGATGTTGAATTTTGTCAAATGTTTTCTTTTTTGCATTGATTGAGAGGATCATGTAATTCTTATCATTCATTTTGTTAATGTGCTATGTCACATTTATTAATTTGCGTATGTTGAACTAGCCTTGCATCCCAGGGATCAATCCCACTTGACCATCATGTATGATCCTTTTTTCCCCAGTTTTATTGAGAAATAATTGACATACATCACTGTATAAGTTTAAGGTATACAGCATGGTGGTTTGATCGATATATATTTTGAAATGATTACCACAATGGGTTTAATTAACACCAGTCATCTCATATAGATACAATAAAAAGAAAAGAAAAAAATTGCCTCCTTGTGATGAGAACTCTTAGGATCTACTCTCTTAACAACTTTCCTACGTATCATATAGTAGTGTTAACTATAGTCATCACATTGCACATTGTATCCCTAGTACTTATTTATCTTATGATCGGAAGTTTGTAACTTTTGACCACCCCCTTTAATTCCCCCTCCCCCTGCCTCTAGTAGTCACAAATCTGATCTCCTCTTTTTCTATGAGTTTGGTGGGGGTATTTTTGTTTTCTTTTTTCTTTTTTCTTTTTTTTAAGAATCCACATATGAGTGAGATCATACAGTATTTGTCTTCCTCTGACTTATTTCATTTAGCCTAATGCCTTCAAGGTCCTTCCATGTTGTTGCAAATAACAGGATTTCCTTGTTTTTTTAATGGCTGAATAATATTCCATTATATATATATATAATCTTCCTTTATATATATATATATTATATTCCATATATATAGTATTCCATATATATGTAAGGTAAAGATAACTTCTTTATCCATTTGTCCACTGATGGACACTTAGGTTGTTTCCATGTCTTAGATATTGTAAATAATGCTCTTATGAACATGGGGGTGCTGAGTTTTTTTCTAATCATGAATGGGTGGTGAATTTTGTCAAATGCTTTTCCTGAATTTGCTGAGAGGATCATATGTTTCTTTTTCCTCCTTTTTCACTTAATGTGGTATATTACATGATTTGACAATCAAATATTGAACAAATCATTCATTCCTGGGATAAACTGCACTTTTCTTTGATGCAGTGAACATTTTTATTTGCTGGATTCTATTTGCTAATGTTTTGTTAAGAATTTTTACATTTATTTTCATGAGGCATACCAATTTGTAGTTTTCTTGTAATGTTTTTTGTCAGGGTTAGTATTAGGGTAACTCTGACCTCTTAAAATGAGTTGTGAAGAGATCTCTCTTCCTCTATTTTTCTGAAGAAATATATATAAGATTGATATTACTTCTTCCTTAAAATATTTGATAGAATCCACCAGTGAAACCATCTGGATCTAGACTTTTTATAGGTTTTTATTATAATATATTCCCTAATAAATATAATTCTATAGAAATTTTCTATTTCTTCTCTGTCAGTTTTGTTAAGTAATGTCTCGCAAGGAATTTCTCCACTCATCTATTTGTTGAATTTATTGACCTAAAGTTTTTCCCAGTAATATCTTTTAAATGTATGTAGGATCTGTAATGATATTCCCTCTTTCAATTTTAATGTTATTAAATTGTGGCTTTTTTCTGATCAGTCTTGCTAAGGATTTATCATTTTGATTACCTTTTTCAAATATCTTTGTTAATTTTTCTTTCTGATTATTATTTTTTCTATTTAATTGAATTTTGCACTTAATTATTTTTCCTTTCCATTTATTTTAACTTTTCTTTTTTTAACTTCTTAAGGCAAAACTATATAATTTTTTCAAACCTTTCTTTTCTAATATAGTCATTAAGTTTTACACTTTCCTTTAATAAGTGATTTAGTTACTTCCCACAGATTTTGATATATTTTATTTTCATTATCTTTCAGCTGAATAATTTTTAATTTTCCTTTTGTTCCTTTGACCTGTGGCTTATTTTAGATGTGTGATATTTAATATTCAAACATTTGAAAACTTTCTAGACATCTCATTATTAACTTCTAATTGAGTTTCATTGTTATCAGATAATACACTTTATAAGATTTCAAACATTTTTATTAATGAGTTATATTTCATCACTTAGCATATAGTCTATCTTGATGAATATTGTATGTGGAGTTAAAAAGTTTTCTGAAATTACAGGGTGTAGTATTCTATAAATGTCATTTAGGTCCAGTTCACTGATAGGGTTGCTCATATCTTCTGTGTTTTGGTAGTTTCTTTTCAACTTCTATCAGTTACTGAGAAAAGGGTGCAACATGTTCAACCAATAGGGTAGATTTCTCAATTTCTCCTTTTAGTTCTGTCAGTGTTTACTTCATGTATCTTGTAAATCTATTATTAGGACCATACACATTTAGAATGATTATGTTTAACTCTTAAGGCACCCTTTTTATCACTTGCAACATTTCTGTTTGTCTCTGGTAATAATCTTTGTTTCATAATCTGCTTTGTCCAATATTAATACAGACACTCTGGCTTTCTTTTTACATTATTTTACTTTCAATCTATTTGTGTCTTTATATTTAAAGTGTAACACCTGCAGAAAGTATATTTTTGAGTCTCATTTTTATCCAGTTTGATAATAAATGATTCTTACTGTGCTTCTTCCATATATATCTAATGTATTTATCGATATGACTTATTTTAATTCTGTAATTTGCTGGTTGTATTTTAGTTGTTTTATGTGTTCTTTTCATTCATCCATTCCTCCTTTTCTGCTTTCTTTTGGGTTAATCACATATTTTTAGTATTCTATTTCATTTTCTCTGTTGTCTCTGTCGTGCTCTGCTTGGCCTCCACCTCTCTGTGTTGAGGTTGGAACTGTACACTAATAGAGAACATGGTTCTCATCTCCTCTGTTGCTCTTCTTTGAGTATTGCATTCTGTGTTGCTTTTTGTTCAATGCCTGAAAACAGTTGCTTCATATACTTTGTAAAGTTTTATAACTGTTTACAGTTGGGAGGGCAAGTCTGGTACCACTTATATCAGCATAGCTGGAAATGGGATTCTGAGGCTTGCTTTTTAGCTTCTCCCAGTCTTCTTTTTTGGTCCTTTTTCTACATCATGGCCTTCTCCCTTCTTTTCCTATCCCCCTCGCAGATATCCTGCTTCTAGTGTCTTACTCTCAGAAGCTATGAATAAATAACTTTAATAAGTTATAAAAGCGTATTAAAGCTTTTATAACTTATTATAAAAGCTGATAAAAGCTGAGGGTGTGATATTTTCCTGAGCCATTTTCATGATTATTGGGATGCTAGAAGATTTTATAGCCTGTAGGATTCATAGGACTTCATCTCTGGCAGTGGAATGAATACAAGTAAGCTATGCTTCTTGGATGTTTATTGGATATCTACTATGTAGTAGCTATCTTGAGAATATCCATCATAATGCTAACCCATACGTTTCTGTCTTTCTCTACTTTTATGACCAAGACTGTAGGAGGGAGTATGGGATTTGATGGCTAAATGAACATCTTGAAGTGCCAGCATAAATCCTTTGTGGGTCAAAAGAGGAAAGCCGGGGAAAGGATAGAGAGAGTTGTAAGAGTTGAGATTTCAGTGTAAGAACTGAACTTAAGAACAGACAAAGCAGAAAGAGGCAAGGCATTTGGAAATACATCTCCCACATTCATAGTTGAGCTTCTCTAGTCTTCACCATCTATTACTGGGCTGAGCAAAAGTTTCTGTTTTTACTTCTGACTGCCTCTTATCTCTTCTTGCTGTTTCCTTGGCTTCTCCCTTTATCGTGCATCTTGATGGTTATATTGGTATTCTTTTTTCTAGTTTGGCATTCTGTAGATTTACCAGGCAGTGAATTTTGTCTACCAGGAATTGATTTGGGTATTATCTTAGGCACTTCCACCATATGGGGATTCTCACTTATTTTAATAACTTACAACTTCCTTTCCAAATAGCCTATTTAATAAATACATTATAAAAAATTTTATATGGACTCTACTTACGATTTATGGTAAACTAAGAAGAACGCTAAATCATGAATCAAGAAATGGAAATTCTGGTCCTAGTTCTGTCATTAAGTGTATGACCTTTGGGAAGCCATTTAATGTGGAAACTAAGCTTAGATGGTCCTTAAGGTCTTTTCCAACTATAAGATTCCATATGCAAGTAAGATTCCTTTATTTCTTCTTCTCCTCTCATTTTTGGAGATGAAGAATACACTTCTCTTTCACGACTCCTTGGTATTACTTATACATGAGAACAGAATATGTCCCAGTGGACAAACTTGTAAGCCCAACACAAACTTACTCCCTGTCCTCTGCCTTGCCTTAATCCTTTTGTCTCCTTTACCCCCAGTATCCTGCAGCGTCTTTCCAGATGATTCTGGTATGATTGACTACCATTAAAAAAGCAAGAAAGAAAGGTGTTATGTCCAACTGAAATGTTTGTTTTTTTCCATTGTCTTTCCAGATCAGACTTCAGCCTACTTTTTAAAACACTTTTTCATAGCTTTGAGAGTATCTTATAAAGTCAGAACTTGCATTTTTGTATATCAATGATTCTGAGTAGCTTGGTGACCAACAAAACAACTGCATCGATTCCCAGTCTTAAGAAGTAGCCCTTAGAGAAGCAGTGTTCTCAACTAAGACTGCATTGCTGGTGCAGTATAAAGAAAAATGTTTATCAACCTCTCCGTGGAAGCCGAAAGGACTCTGCTTCAATCCTGAAATGGCAGACTTTGTCCTTAACTAAGCAAAAGGGAACAATAAAAGTTCAGCGTATAGCCAAGTGGGCTGTGTGTGTGCGTGTGCATGTGTGTTTACAAAAGTAGAAGAAAGAACTTTTTGAAACTATGTTGATGTTGTGCCTTATGCTGACGGGTGATCTTTAAAAGAAAAAGGGTTTTGCTATAAGTACAAGGAGTTAAGAATTTTTTCCAGTGTCATAGGTAAAAGTATTATTATAATTACTTGACATTTAGAGAGTATTTACCTCTCAGTAAACCCAGTTCTACTTAAAGTTTAAGTTCTTAAAAAACAATTATGGTAAGCTTGACACATTAAGTCTCTATTCAGAACATGCCAAAAGATCCAGTTCATTCTATCGAAAATTCAGCCTCTAATCTGGTTGGTTTGATTCTAGAAATCAAATTTCTATTTCCCACTAGATCATAAACTGCATAAGGGCAGATACTACGTGTTATTCATACTGTTTTTATAGTTCCTAGGACAGTCATGTACTAAATACTTTTTGAAATGAATTAGACTGAACTGAACTGAAAGTTTAGTGAGATTTAACAAATGAAGAATAAAGCATCCAGAGAAAACGACTTCCTCTTTTCATATAATAAATCCAAAAAGAGATCTGCAACAATTGAGTTCTTTTGGTTCTACCTTCAGTGATCTCCAGGCTAGGCTCTCTTCTTCAACCACACAGGATAAACTGCTGTACCAAATGATGCTGTCAGCTAATAGAATTCTGAAACCTGTAGTCCCATGCAAATAAGGCCTGCAGTCCTAAGACTCCTGATGGTTTGACCCACTAAATCAACCAGACTGTGTAGAACAGACGTTCCTTCACACCTAGTAGTATTCAACCACATGGTCCAAACAAGAGAACCATCAAAAATGGTTTAATATGATAATAAGCTAAAAAACTTATTTTGTGAATAATATATTGTATTTGGCAGAACCAAGAAACAATTCATCTTTGTTCAGTCTTTAATATCCTCATGTGTAATCATTAAGCTCTTGTTACCTTTAATATCTAGTGTGGTTAAAGAGGATTGGACTGAATTGATAAAATGATAATTACGTCTCTGCTCTTTGCATTTGACTAGGAACATATTTAATTTTCTTGCAAGTGTAGGAAATTAAAGGGCTGAGATTCTAATTGGAAATAGGTGCATGGAAGTTTAAGTGGGAATTTCCAACAAAAGTCACATGAGAGTCAACTTGAGAAAAGAGAGGTTATAATGAGGGATTAGGAATCATTAAACTTTATGTTTAAGGTTGAAGAAATTATAAAAGCACACCCAGTTGTTCTTCCTTGATATCCATTACCACTATGAGTCTCGGAATGACTGATATATCCTTGCTACTCGGTGTGGACGTTCGCCAGCATCAGTAGTCACTTGGGAGCTTGTTAGAAATGCCTCACCCAGACCTACTGAATTAGTTATATATTGCTGTATAGTAAATTGCCACAAATTTAGCAGCTTAAAACAACACACTATTATTTCATAGTTTTTGTGGGTCAGGAATCTGGGCACACCTTAGCTGGGTCCTCTGCTCAGGATCTCGCAAGGTTGCAATTAGGATGTCAGCCAGGGCTGGGCTGTGATCTGAGGCAAGGAGTTCTTTTTCAGGCTCACGTGGTTGTTGGCAGATTTCATTTCCTTGTAGCTGTAGAACTCATAGAAGCTTACTTCTTCAAGACCAGCATGAGAGTCTCTGACCTTCCCCCTCTGTCCTCTAGACCCTCTTTTAATGGGCTCCCTTAATTACATCAGGCTCACCCAGGACAAGCTAGTATTTCTTGTCCATTGCTACGTACACTACACTGTGCTTGGCACTTAGTACATGTGTCATTACATTTAATTCTCATGATAACTCTACCAGTGGGATGGTAGCATTATTATTTCAGTGATGAAGAAACTGAGGATCAAAGAGATTAAGATCATACACCTAGTGTATGGACCTAGGAGTCGAAGCAAGCATGCCTGACTGGATTTTTCTACCACATCATGCTGTGTCCAAAGTGGGAGGAAGGGGCTGCCCAAAGAGAAAGCCCCTGAAGACACAGCTCACAGTTTTGTCAAACCCCAATGGGTCAGGGGTTCAAAGACACCTTTCTTTGCCTACCTTGAAAGAAACTGGGAACTCCTGGGTTCCCTGGAGCTTTCAGAAACCAGTAAGTGGAGATGTGACCAGTAGAGAGCACTGCTCTCTCCCAGCAGCCTCTGCTCCATTCACTGAGACTTCCGGGAAGAAGACTGTGACCTGAATATGCTGTCAGTGTTCTGAGAAAGCCAACTTAAGGGACCCAGCCTGATGATGAAGAGAAAGGCTCCATTTGGTGAGTGCATTGAAGTTCTTGAAAGCCAAAGTGAGGGTAGAATAACTGCCAACTTCACTTTTCTTTTATAATTTTGTATTAAGGTGTTTTAGAAATGCTGATTAATTTTGGTGAACAAATATCTCCAAGGCTGACATTATTGAAATTTTAAAACTTTTGTTCTTGCTAGATTATTTATTTTGGTTTTAGCATTAAATGTCATCTCAGGTCAGTCTCTAAAAGGGGTTTGTTTAATTCCTAATTGTATAGAAAGCATAGTTTAGTGAATTGTATTGGGGCACTGCCTGTTTAAATAAGGCCTTACCAGGTGAATCTAAAACCTACTTTTATTTTGGTTAAAGAAAAAAAAACTATCAATAATCCATTTTGTGAGTTTTCTCAACTTATTAGCAGGCAAACACAAGACATTAATGTATTCTTTTGATTTACTTCCTGATTATAAAAGCTGCTTCTTTGCAAAAAGAAAAAGAAAAGAAAATAGGGATAGCAGACTTCACATCAGAACGTGTGGTGCTATTCTTTTTCTTTCTATTTTGTTTTTGTTTTTTTCTGGCAAAAGTTGACTACTTCCGATATTCTCCAGATAGCTTTCAGGATAGTACTGATCTCTTCAAAACCAGAAGACATTTAGGATTTTATCTCTAAGTTGCTTTGTAGAGATAGAAAGTAGATTAGTGGTTGTATAAGGTTAGGGTTGTTAGGAGAGTTACGGGGTAAATGCTAAAGGGCAGGAGGTTTGTATCTTTGGGGCAGTCATGTCAATGTTTTAAAATTGATTTTGGTGATGAATGCACAGGTCTGTGAAAATACTTAACAGCTATTGAATGGTATACTTTAAATGAGTGAATTTGTTGGTATGTAAACTATATGTCAATAAAGCTTTTTTTTTTTTGATGCTTTGTATGAAATTTTAGTGGATGAGAACAGGTCTCAGATTGAGATTAAAACACAGTATTCCAAATAATACCAAATCTGCAGCATAAGCTTTAAACTAATTTTATAGGAGGATGGTCAGGAACCTTATTTGTAGATGTTCTCTTCACTTTCTTCCTTCCATGAGGAAGGAAAAACGATAATCAGCTCCCTAAGAGATAACTGCTTTGACCCAACCCCTGAATGAGTGGAAGTAATTACTTTTGGCAGAGCCGAAAAAGCGACTGCCAAAGAGTGTCATGTAAACTATTGTTGGCTAGTCTTCTTGCCGTCATGGGCCCTGAAGCTCAGAAGGATTTTATAAAGTGGGAGAGTGGTTTTATTTTAATCCACAGAATGAGTATGGAGTATATTTGGTCAAAATTAGTTGAAAGATGAGTGCGGCTTACTTGGCTTCTCTTTCCATGCTCCTATCTCTCTTCCCTCCCAATTTCTAACTTCTTATGTTTCTTCAGTGTCTCTGGAGAACAGGGCTCACTTCTCTAACTTCTTCCCACAGATATCTCCACGGTTTTTTTTTTTTTTAACATCTTTATTGGGGTATAATTGCTTTACAATGGTGTGTTAGTTTCTGCTTCATAACAAAGTGAATCAGTTATACATATACATATGTTCCCATATCTCTTCCCTCTTGCGTCTCCCTCCCTCCCTCTCCACGGTTTTTAGGCAGCAGCTCAGCACAGTGGAAAGAGCACTGACTTTGGAATAAGAGCTCTGATTGACTTCCGGCTCTCTCAGTTACTCTGCTACCTAGCTTGGGAAAAAATAATTTTTAACTTCTCTCAACTTGTTTCATTTCTCAGCTGGGACATAGTTCACATAGAGTGGGTATGAGGTTTACCTGGTGTTCAGTAATAAATGGTAGCTGTTACTATACGTATTATTCACTGCATATCAATCTGGAACGTTTCCAGTTTCATGGTTTTTAAACAGATTTAAGGCTTCTAGGTTCTGTGCCTATAAGTCGAGATGCCACTATCACATTTTACATCCTTGCAGCTCAGTAATATACGAATTAGGCTATCTAGTAGAATATCATGAGGTCTTTCCTAGAAATGTTCAATGTACCTATTTGCTAGGAAGATGCAATTACGAATGTGATTAACTGGTCCTATGTTCTCTATGAGGGAAGGAGGGATGGGGACAGTTCATGTTAAAATAGTCAGCAAAACAAGAAAATGTTTGGAATACCGAAGAATGTTTTATATATACATATATATATATATACACACACATACATATATATAATATACACACACACATATATATAATTTTTTTTGTCTTGGGTTTAAATGGTATGATATATCTCACAGAATCTACAACGTGGTGGACATCAGGTATAGCTTTCTCGTTCCATTCAACTTGTCCCCAAACCTCATGGATGTGGGGCCTTAATACTAACGTTTTGGGGTACATCATGTAGCCAGCGCTTCAGTTCTATCTATTTTCTTCCATCCCTCATAGTTTCTCGATCATTTGAAAACCAAACAAAGTCCTGCCTATTGTGTCGGGCCATATGGTAGAAGTTGTCAGTAAGTTTGTGTCCTTTGTTCAGTTCAACTACTGGATGGAGAGCTGGGGGCTTTGGATCTTTGAGGTGGGAGGAGGGGACAAAAGTAAGCTCTCACTGATGTCTGCGCTGCAGGTGAATGCTTGAAAAAACGAAACCAGGCCCTTTACAGTAGGAAAAGTAGTCTCCTCTCGGCATTATATCCTACACTTTATCATTCTTTTTTAAAAAAAAAAAAAACTATCTTCTTTTCAGCTTCAAGTTATGTCACAAAAGTTCCCTTTTATAGCCTCCAGCTTTCATAATCTCCAGGAAGACAGTTGTAAGGAGGAAATACATCTTGCCCTGCAAAAAAATTCATAAAAAATGGGACATTCAGGTGGTGTGTTACATATATATGTGCAGTTTTATTTCCTCCTTTTAAATATAATGTGTTTTGAATGTTTTTCCATGGAGATATGTGCCATTTTTAATGTTTGCATAGTATTTTATACACATATTATAATTTAGGTATATAACTGTTCTCCAATTGTTTGGAGTTTGGGCTTTGCACTTAGCAAAGCAGTCTATGACTATATATTAAGTCCCTATGCACAGATCTAATAGAATAAAGACAAGTGGAGATAATTTGGTGTGGGATTCCCAGGGCCACTTTCTACCCTCTAATATTCTTTATTTTATTGTGAATCCTTAGTGTGGCCATTTTTGTTTACATCACACTGATTTCTGGATTTTTATTATGAGAAGAGAAAATGGATATAAAGAAAAACTTGGTTGCTGACAAAAGCAGAAGCACTAGTGGTACACTTTCATCATCCAACATGAAACCAAGTAACATGAAGTAAAATACATTGGGCAGTTTTTACCAGAAGTCAGCACATCTGTCAGTGCAGAGCTAGCACTTTAAATGGATCTGTGTAAAGTGACTTAGCAAAGCAGTTTATGGCTATGTATTAGGTTTAAAGCCCAAATGAGAAGTTGTCACCTTTGTGACTTTCTGATGCGAATTTAATACAAAACATTCTGATCAAAGATCACAGGGGAGAAAGTAGAAGAAAACTGTAGCATAATCACATTCTAACTGTGATTTCTTATCTTATAGTTGACATCTTGGTAAGACGAATTTGTTCTCAGAATACCTTTATGAAATTGCAATAAGTTATATCACTTTATCAAAATACAGATGCAATGGACAAAGTCGAAAGAATCACCTGGGGCTTGGGAAAATTGGCATGAATGTTCATTTTTGTGGTTGAGATATATCTGAAAGTTAAGAAATGCGTCACTCATCACACAGATGCTCAACATGTGTGGGCCCAAACAATTGATTGTTTCCATACAAATACACTCTGTGGATAATGTCTAATAAACTTGTACTTCCCCTGTTTAACCCAAGCTAAAGCTCTCATTAGAGGCTTTTATGGTACAGGTAGAGTGGATTTAATTCAAATCAACCAAGATGTTTCGCTCCTACTCTTTAAAAGTCCCAGTTCTAAGACTCCTGTTGGGTGACACAGAGAATAATATATCACTCAAGCATCATGTTGTTACTCAAACATAAGCTACCTGGTAGGGGTGAGGGGAGAAAGAGATGGTGGCACAGATATGATAAGGGCACAATGAGGAAGATTGTGTTGTAGAAAAATAATATGACCTGTTATGTAATTTCAGAAGAGGAAAGAAAGGGAAGAGTTGAGGAGTTGGGGATAGGAAGGGAAACGTAGCAAGTAACAGCCAATTGGGAGGCACTGTGAAAAGTAGTGGGGGCAATAGAAGGGTGAGTGAAAACACAATATTTGGCTTAAGGAGTCTATAATCTAGTGGGAGAAATAGACCCAAATGTGGCATGCGCATGTGTGCGAGCACATACAGGCCATGATTGAAGTCGGAGTGTGGTAAGCAGGAACTCACATCCGTTCCGGGCCCTCCTGTGGGCCCGGCACTGTACTTGAACTTTCCCTATTCTCAGAACAACCCTGAGGCTTAGTTTTTATTATCTCTATTTTACATAGGAGGAACCTGAGTTTATATAGTTAGTAAATAGCAAAGTGAGTAATTTAAACCCACAGTCCATAGCATTTTAATAGCTATCGTTTATTGAGTGCCTGCTAGATGCTTGCTACGAGTTATGTTTATGTTTTATAATTCTGCAAGGTGTGTATGAAAACCATCATTTTACAGATCAGGAAACTGAGAGATAGGCTTTTAAGATGGCTAGAACTTACACAGGTAGAGTTGGAGTAGAAGAATATTTAAGGTGGCAGGACGAACACAGAGACAGCAGCGTAGTACAAGGCATATTTTGAAGAATGGGTTGAAGTGGTTTGGCATGGCTAGATTGTAAGGAACCTCAGACAAAAAGAAGATAGGAAACAGAGCTGGACTCTGAAATAACTCCAGTATCGTAAAGAGTTGGGGTTTTTTCTGTTTTTAATGAGGAAATATTGAAGGTTTTGAGCTTAGAATGGACACAATCAGGTCTGTACCTTTGCTTATTATTGTCTGTTTCCCATCGGTAGGTTGAGAACTCCAAGAGAGCAGGGATTCTTTTCGGTTTAGTTGACTACTGTGCCCCTAGTAACCAGAGTAGTGTCTAGAATATAATTAGAGCTGCTGTCTATAGCCCTGAGGTTTATAACCTGCATAATTTCAGTGGGTGGCATTCACATACACTACAATGCAAATAATGTCCCTGAGAGTTGTGCAGTTTTATAAATAATGGACATAATGGGCACTCAATAAAAATTTGTATGAATGAATGATTGATTAATTTGCTTTAGGCGAGTCTGGATGGAGTTTATAGGATGTATTGCAGGAGGGAGAGAATCAGGGAAGAGGGAATGTTAGGACAATTTTTAAGTAGTCTAAGCAGGAGATAATGATCTGAGCTCCCTAATTGGAAGTAGAAAGGACAGGGTAGAGGCGAGACATGCTTCCATGGTAGAATTAGTATGGTTTTTTTTTTTTTGTTTTGTTTTTACTGACTGGATGTAGAAAGGGGAGGAGTACGGGCAAGGGAAAGTTGAAGATAGCTCAAGGATTTTTAGCCTGAGTGACTGAAGGATGATAATGGCACTGAATTAGAAAAGGAAAATAAGAAAGAGAAGCAAGTTTGATGGATGAGGTAGGTGGGTGGAAGATGAATTCAGAGATGTACATATTGAGTTTGAGGAGCCTCTGGGATACATAGATAGGTCTATCGATTTCCTGGCATTTGAATATACTGACCTGAAACTCAGCAGAGAGATCGAGAATAAGAAGATAGTTTTATGGCGGTTTTGAAGCCATGGGAGGAACAAAGATGTAGAGAAGCTGTGGAATGAGAAGAGGAGGCAGCAAAAGGTAGCCCCTTAAGAAGTGCCTATAATATTGCTAAAATAGTGGACAGTAAAAGCAAAAATACAAGAACACTGAAGAGATACAGTCAGGATGCAGAATAGGAGCGTTAAGTGTCTCGGAAGCAGGAGAGATGGAGGTTGCCATCTTATGCTGACAACTGTCAAGAGGTCAAGCCAAAAAAGGACAGAGAAGAGGTCGCTGGATTTATTCATTGGAAGAGCGTTTCTGTTGAGAGTAAATCCAGTAAACCAGTGAGGTTAGAAACTAGATTGCAAGTTATTAGAGGGATGTGAGGTGAGGAAATGGAGACCGCAAATGACAAATGGAAGGATTAGAAAGATAGAACTGTACAGTAGGACCCTACTGTATAGCACGGCGAACTCTACTCAATACTCTGTAATGACCTATATGGGAAAAGAATCTAAAGAAGCGTGGATATACGTGTATCTGTAACTGATTCACTTTGCTGTATAGCAGAAACTAACACAACATTGTAAATCAACTATACTCCA
The DNA here is from genome assembly GCF_949987515.2 of Delphinus delphis. Classification (NCBI taxonomy): domain Eukaryota; kingdom Metazoa; phylum Chordata; class Mammalia; order Artiodactyla; family Delphinidae; genus Delphinus; species Delphinus delphis. The sequence continues at coordinate 28,592,864 of NC_082704.1, read as the reverse complement.
ATAAAAATAAATTAAAAAAAAGAACTGTAACTTGAAAAAGAAGCAGGGATAAAGAACAGTTTTACAGCATAGAGGAAGATTTGCGTATGTCTGTCGACTAAGGGGAAGGAATCAATGGAGATACTGAAGATGGAGATGATTGATGAAATAAGGTCCCAGAAAGACAGGAAGAGATGCAAACAAGAGCACAGCAAAAAGGTTACCACCTAGGAAGGACACTTCTTTCAAGCTAGGAGGGAAGAGGAAAGGATAGGTAGAGTTAGAAGATATAAAATGGAAGCAAGGCAATTTTTAGGAGTTCATGGTAGATGGCCTCAGTCTTGTCTGTAAAGGAGGGGGCAACGCCATCTGCTAAGCTATAGACTCTTTCTTAGATTAAAAGGTTTACGGTAGTAAAATACAGATACCCTTAAAGTTATTTGCATTTTGACAGCGAACTTTCACTATACTTAATTCACAACGTTACTAAATTCTGCTTAAATGTGTTTTTCAAAGTTTTGTTCTAGAAAGCTTAGTTTGGCAACTCTAAGCCCTTTATCAGAAAGCAGTTATATCAGAAAACAGTTTTATATCTAATCCTATGTGTGATGGTTGCTATGGAAACAATCGAATGCAAACTTCATTTTACATAACACCCAGCTAAGCTACTGATCAGGTGGGAGGGAGAGAGCTTCAAACAATTTCACTCAAGGAGAAGAAAACCAAGAAACATTAGAGAGGTGGTTAGGTGAAAAGAAACCTTTTGGTTGGGAAAAATACAGTTAAGGTTTTCACATATATAAATATAGGGCTTAGGCGGTTGGGCCTTTTAACAAAAGTGTTGCAGTCCTGAGTGTTCAGAGCGTCAAGCAGGGAAGATGACAGAGAGCAGTAATAGATAAAACTGAGCTCACGGCAGTGAAGGAAGGGATGGGACTGCATCATTAAGTCCTAGTGAAATTAGAGCGGAACCAATGCCTGGGCTTCAAAATCGAATAGAGCCACTATGTAGAAAAGAACCAGAGAAAGTGGCAAAGCTGAAAAAAAACAAACAATAAAAACCAACCGTGTTTAACTGGAACACATTTAATGTAAATCGCACACATCACTGAGCTTTTTTTTATACTCATAAGAAAATATCAAGTAAAAATAAGGTTATTACCATTGGGTTTTTTTGTTTTTTTTTTTAACCATTGGGTTTTATATAAGACTGCAGTTCGGGTCTACACGGAGACAGCAAAATCCCCTCTACTTTAGTCCCAGAGATAGTCTGGGACTATCTCTAGTCCCAGACCACGTTAGCGTGTTTATGGAACATAATCGGCTATAGTTAGGTAATTGTACCCCTGTCTCTCCATGTCCTGAGATAGAAATTCTCCAAAACCAGAAAGAAATGAATGTAAACTCAATACATTAGTATAGCCCAAGAAAAAAATGTCAGTCACAAAGGACCATATCAGCATAGAAACAATACTGTCACAAAAGATAGATGTCCAAGGAAGTCACAGTAATTTGAATCTTTTAAATAATTCCCCTGGTTCTAAATCCATGCTCACCATGCAGGCTTTTTTGGTTAATGTTATATCATTCAATTGTTTATGCATTATAAAAGTCATATACAAACAGTATAAAGAATAAACTGAAAATTGACTATAGTGCTACCACCTAGAAACGAACATTGTTAATATTTTGGTATATTCCCTTCTCATTTTATGCTTTTAGAACTATGTAACTTGATATGGAGATATATTTCCCCAGGTACACAGAAATATGTTTAATATATATACAAGTGTTACAAAATTGGAACATTATATAAATCAATATGGTGGTATTTTACTTAACATGCTGTAAAGAACTTTTCCCCCAAAATCCTTAAATATCTTTTGAGAACATGATTTTTAAAGGTTCCTTAGGAGCATGTAGCAGGGAAACATAATTTATTTCATCAATTCCTTATTGTTAGAAAACTGGCTTATTTCCAGTTTTTTTTACATTTAGAAATCTTTGATCAACACCTTTGTCCATGAATCTTAGTGTATATTTATGTAAGTAGAATTTTTAGGTTGATGTACATTGTTAAGGCTTTTGTCAAATATTGCCAGACAGCCTTAAAGGATAAGTTTTCAGAGGAACATATTTTAGATTAGAGATTATGCAGATTTTAAGGCTTTTGACTAATAATGACAAATTTCCCTCCAGAAAGATTTTAACAGTTCATCCTCTCAACCAGTATGTGAAGTCTGTTTGTCCCTTAGTCACATCAACACTGGATACCAACATGTTTTTACATGTTTGTAGGATTCATAGATGAAAACATTGGTGTCTGGATTTAACTTATGTTTTGGATAAGTTTGGACACTTTTACATGTTTATTTACCTTTTGTCTTTATTTGTGAATGTTCTGTTCATGTCTTTTGTCCAAATTTCTTTTGAGTTATTCATTTTTGACTTATTGTTTGCCAGAAATCCTTTACATATAATGTTAACCCTTTATGTGTAATGTATGTAACAAATACATTTTTCCAGGCTCTGATTTGCCTCTGACTTTATGGAGCTTTAATGCATAAAAGTTTATCATTTTTAACATAGTCAATTATGTGAATGATTACCTTTATGGCTTCTTTCAGTGCTTTTATATTTTTTAAAAAATGTTTCTTCTGTTGAGTCAGATACATTTTTACCTTTTATTCTGCTTTTTATAATTTTATTCACTATGTTAAATTTTAATGTATCTGGTCTATGTGTATGTGTGTGTGTATATATACACACATATATTTGCAAGGACTTTTTAACTATAAAAAACTAGGGTCTTTTTTGTTCTTGAGCCTCATCCCCTAACCCTCTACTGGAGTTAAATATTAATTCAAAGGCAATTCAGAGGCCATATTACTAAATAAGATGCAATGGTTTGTTATCAATCACGTAAATCTTTTTGGTGATTGGGAATCAATGTTTTAAGCAGTTTATATCATAATATAGTTTTACTGTGTAGTAGTTTTGTTTTAAGGAAATTGGTTGAGGGTATTCGGTAAAGTATATTGCACTATAATTTTTTCCCATTTAAAGTATTGGAAATATTGCAGTTATTTCCAATATTGCAGTTAAATATTCTTGGTTAGGTCTTTTACACAGAATATCTGATTTTCATATATGGATTACTGACGTTAAATACAAGGTGACTGTATCTCTTCAACATCATACTCCTATACACATCCAAATGTAACAATTTTGGGAAACTCAGTTCTTCTGTATTCATTGTCCGAATAATGCGTCAATGGTAACATATTCTGATAATTGTTTCTTTTAAAATATATTTGGGATCTGGTACCCTTTTTTCCCAGACTTTTTTTAGTTTTACAATTTATCCTTATAAATGAATTGCTACTTGAAATAAAAAAATCTAGTTGTACTTCGTAATTCAATGAACTTATATGTTAAATTTTGGAAAACTTGCAATTCTGTCCACATTTATTCTTCCTATCAAGGAACTTTTATTAAAGTAAGGTTGTATGTCCTTTAGGAAAATTTTGAAGATTTTCTCACATAGCCATTGCACTTCTTTTCTTGTTAATTTGTTGCATTAATTTTTATTTACATGTATTTACATATGTATATATAATAAATTATGTATGTATAGTGGGATTTCATACATGTGAAAAACATTAATATTCATATTATAAGGAATGGAATTTTCCTTACTATATCTTCTATTTCTAGCATCTAGAGTAGCTCTTGGTACATCTCATATTTATTCAGATGATTCTCTAGTTTTCTAAGTAGTCATTATCTATAAATAGTGATAATTTATTTCCTTTCCAATAATTTTGTGTTTGCTTTTTGCAACTTATTATTCAAAACTTTCAGAATTTTTTTTAAGTTTGGAATGGGTGTGGAATTTTATCAAATGCCTTTTGAGCAGCTATATAAATTTTTATGCTGTTTTTTCTGCTATGTCTTAGTGATACTGTGATTCATTAAGTATGCCTAGTAAGAGACCATACCTGCATTCATTGCATAAATACAAGTCAGATATATTATTTGCTAGTACTTTATAGTATTTTTCATATATATTAATAAGTATGATTGTTTTGTAATGTCTATTTTTTCCAGTATTTGTTAAATTTTGGTATCAAGGTATCTAAATTTCATGAAATCATTTGAGAAACTCCCATTTTCATCTATGGTCTAAAATAATTTCTATGCCATGGAAATTATATGCTACTTAAAATTTATAGATCTATCTGGGCTTGGAAACCTCTTTAATGATAGTTGTTTTACAACATTACTCTTTTAATCCTATGGTTATTGATCTTCTCAGGTATGTTGATCTTCTATTAACTAACTGTTAATCCAGTCTTTTAGAAAATTAATCATTTAATTTTTTCACATTTATATTTGTATTATTTTTATTAGAGACTATTTTTGTAGAGCAGTTTTAGGTTCACAGCAAAATAGAAGGGAAGGTGCAGAGATATCTCCTATCTGGTCTACTGCACACATGCACAGCCTTCTCCGTTATCAACATCCCCCAACAGAGTGGTATACTTGTTACAATTGATAAGTCTATACTGACATATTATAATCACCCAAAGTCCATAATTTACATTAGAATTCACTCTTTTTTCTCTTCCAATTTTATTGAGATATAATTGATGTACAGCACTGTATAAGTTTAAGGTGTATAGCATAATGATTTTTTTGGGTTTGACTTTTTTCCCCATTTTTTAATGGACATGTAATTTACAATATTAGTTTCAGGTGTACATCATAGTGATTCAGTATTTTTATAGACTATACTGTTTTTTAAGTTATTTCAAAATAATGTCTTTATTTCTCTGTGCTGTACATTATATCCTTGTGGCATATTAATTTTATAACTAGTAGTTTGTATTTCTTAATCCCTCCTTCTCTCTCTCCCCGGTAACCACTAATTTGCTCTCTATATCTGTGAGTCTGTTTGGGTTTGATTGTTTTATTTTTTTAGATTCCACATATACGTGATAACATAAGAGTATTTGTTTTTCTCTGTGTGACTTATTTCACTAAACATAATACTCTCCAGGTCCATCCATGTTGCTGCAAATGGCAGAATTTCATCCTTTTTTATGGCTGAGTAATATTCTATTGTATATGTATAACATGTCTTCTTTATCCATTAGTTTGTTGATGGGCACTTAGGTTGCTTCCATAGTTTGGCAATTGTAGATAATGCTGCTATAAACATTGGGGTGTATATATCTTCGAATTAGTGTTTTCATTTTCTTTGGATATATACGGAGGAGTGGAATTGCTGGATCATATAGCAGTTCTATTTTTAGTTTTTTGAGGAGCCTCCATACTGTTTTCCATAGTGGCTGCACCAATTTGTATTTATACCAACAGTGGGGTTCCCTTTTCTCCACATCCTCACCAACATTTGCTATTTGTAGACTTTTTGATGATAGCCATTTTGACAGGTGTGAGGTGATATCTCATTGTGGGTTTGATGTGCATTTCTCTGATGATTAGTGATGTTGAACATTTCTTCATGTACCTGTTGGCCACCTGTATGTCTTTTTTGGAAAAATGTCTATTCAAGTCTTCTGCCCATTTGTTAATTGGTTCTTTGTTCTTTTGAAATTGAGTTGTATGAGCTGTTTATAAATTTTGGATATTAACCCCTTATTGGTCATATCATTTGCAAATATTTTCTCCCATTCACTAGGTTGCCTTTTCATTTTGTCGATAGTTTCCTTTGCTGTGCCAAAGCTTTTAAGTTTAATCAGGTACCCCATTTTTTTCTTTTATTTCTTCTGCCTTAGGAGACAGATCCAAAAAAATATTGCTACGGTTTATGTCAAAGATGTTCTGCCTGTGTTCTCTTCTAGGAGTTTTATGGTTTCGGTCTTACATTTAGGTCTTTAATCCATTTTGAGTTTATTTTTGTATATAGTGTGAGGAAATGTTCTAATCTCATCCTTTTACATACAGTGTCCAGTTTTCCCAGCACCATTTATTGAAGAGACTGTCTTTCCTCCATGGTATATTCTTGCCTCCTCTGTAATAGATTAATTGACCATAAGTGTGTGGGTTTATTTCTGGGCTCTCTATTCTGTTGATCTGTGTGTCTGTTTTTGCACCAGTATCCTGCTGTTTTGATTACAGTAGCCTTGTAGTATAATCTGAAGTCAGGGACCATAATACCTCCAGATTTATTATTTTCTCTCAAGACTGCTTTGGGAATTCAGGGTCTTATGGACATTTTAAGAATATTAATTCTTCCAGTCAAAGAACACAAGATGTCTTCCCATTTCTTTGTTTCATTTTCAAGTTCCTTCGTCAATTTTATAGTTTTCAGAGTACAGGTCTTTCACCTCCTTGGTTAAGTTTATTCCTAGGTATTTTATTCTCTTTGATGTGATTGTAAATTGAATTGTTTCCTTAAGTTCTCTTTCTGATAGTTCATTATTAGTATATAGAAATGCAACAAATTTTTGTATATTAATCTTGTGTCCTGTAACTTTACTGAATACATTTATTAGTTTGAATAGTTTTTTTTGTGGAGACTTTAGGGTTGTCTACACATGATATTATGTCATCTGCAAATAGTGACAGTTTTCTTTCCCTTCTAATTTGGACACCTTTTTTTCCTTGTCTGACTGCTGTGGTTAAGACTTCCAATATATGTTAAATGGAAGTGGCGAGAATGGGCATCCTTCTCTTGTTTCTGATTTTTAGAGGAAAAGCTTTCAGCTTTTCAACATTGTGTATGAAGTTAGCTGAGAGTTTGTCATAAATGGCCTTTATTATGTTAAGATATGCCTCCACTATACCCACTTTGATGAGAGTATTTATCACGAAGCGATGCTGAATTTTGTCAAATGCTTTGTCTGCATCTATTGAAATGGTCATGTAATTTTTATCCTTCCTTTCGTTATGTGGTGTATCACATTGATTGATTTGTGAATATTGAACCATCCTTCTGTTCCTGGAATAATTCCCACTTGATCATGGTGTATGATCTTTTTTATTTATTGTTGAATTCTATTTGCTAATAGTTTGTTGAGGATTTTTATATCTATATTCATCAAAGACATTGGCCTATCGTTTTCTTTTTTTGTATTGTCGTTGGTTGGTTGGTATGTAGGTAATGATGGCCTGGTAGAATGAAATTATGGCTGAAAACTTCCCAAGCCTGCTGTTCATTCTTTCTAGTGAGTTTTTTATTTGTTATTGTATTGTTCAATTCTGACTGGTTCTTTTTTATATTTTTTAGTTCCTTGTTAAAATTCTCGCTGTATTCATCTATTCTTGTCCCTAATTCAGTTAGCATTCTTATTACTACCTCTTTGAATTCTTTATCTAGTAAATTGTTTATTTCTGTTTCATTAGTTCTTTTATTCAGGGCTTTTCTGTTGCTCTTCCAATTAAGACAAATTCCTCTGTCTTTTCATTTTGCTTATCTTTCTCTGTCTCTATGTAAATAGGTGAAACAGTTACCTATGGCAGTCTTGGAGGGATGTCCTAATGTGGGAGCTTCCCTATAGAGTCTGCATGTGCCCAGTTGCATGGGTGGGAGAGCTGGATTTGACATGAACACAAGTCATATCGTTTCTCAGGATTTGCTGCCAGCTATTACCTTGGTAGGATATGGGGCTGGAGAAGGAGGGGTAGGACCAGAGCCAGGGGTGAGGTGGGGCTTCATCTCTGTTCAGTGGCTGTCACCATTCTATTGAGGGTGGGGTCAGCTCCAAAATTGCTGGGGCTGAAGCCCTGAGGGTCAGGTCTTAGCTGGCTCAGTTCACTTTAAGTGTGTGCTCTTCCCCCTCCCAGTACCAGCACCCCCAGCCCCCAGAGGGGAGCAGTGCTGGAGTAAGAGGGGCCAGTGTGGGTATTTAGCGAGGGTTGAGGCATGGAGTGTGGCAGTCTGGCTGCCATCAGAGATCTGGTCTTACTCTGGTGCTCCACCTGCACAATTGACAGTAATGGCTACCCCCTCCCTCTTCAGACACCTCTTAGCATCTGAGCCACTACAGTGACTCACAGCCAAGTGTTTTTCTGGGTCATGGCAGCCCTTGCTCCAGTGTGGAGCTGCGACACAAGGTGAATGGTTCTGAAGCATTTGCTCCGCTCAGGCTGGGGCGTGCAACAGGGTGGTCACAGGCAACCAGTCAGCCAGCAGTACAGTTTCAATCTGCCCTGCTTCAGGAGCAAGCAAGCATTCTCATGCTCCTCATGAGCAGAATCCAGGCCTCCCATCACCCTTCTGTTAGTTCCACCAGACCCCCAACCCACCAAGAGGGCTTGTCTTCCCTTTGTTGAATCCCAGGGCTGGGAAGCCTGAAATGTAGCTTGAACTGTTAATTCCTCAGGGAGGGTCTCCACTGTGTAATCTCTCTTTTCCTCTGAGTTTCTTCCCAGGGGCACAGGTCCCAAACTGATCACTTCTCTTCCTTTCCTGCTTGATTCCACATATACCCTTCTTACAGCCTTGGTTGTACAGAGGTCCTTCTGCCAGTTTCCAGTTAGTTTTCAGTGAGAATTGTTCCATATATAGATGTATTTTTGATGTGTTCATTGGGAAAGGTGAGTTCTGCATACTCCTACTCTGCCATCTGCCATCTTGAGTCAAGTCTCTAGAATTCACTCTTGGTTTTGTACCTTCTCTGGGTTTGGACAAATGTATAATGACATTTATCCACCACTGTAGGATCATACAAAGTATTTTCATTGTTTCCATACAAATTGTAAAAATTTTTGTTCTAATTCTGTGAAAAATGCCATTGTTAATTTGATAGGGATTGCATTGAATCTGTAGATTGCTTTGGGTAGTATAGTCATTTTCACAATATTGATTCTTCTAATCCAAGAACATGGTAATCTCTCCATCTGTTTGTGTCATCTTTGATTTCTTTCATCAGTCTTCTGTAGTTTTCTGAGTACAGGTCTTTTGCCTCCTTAGGTATTTTATTCTTTTTGTTGTGATGATTAATGGGATTGTTTCCTTAATTTCTTTTTCTCATTCTGATTTTTCATTGTTAGTGTACAGGAATGCAAGAGATTTCTGTGCATTAATTTTGTGTCCTGCAACTTTACCAAATTTATTGATTAGCTCTAGTAGTTTTCTGGTGGCATCTTTAGGATTTTCTATGTATAGTACCATGCCATCTGCAAACAGTGACAGTTTTACTTCTTTTTTTCCAATTAGGATTCCTTTTATTTCTGTTTCTTCTCTGATTGACATGGCTAGGACTTCCAAAACTATGTTGAATAATAGTGGTGAGAGTGGACATCCTTGTCTTGTTCCTGATATTAGAGGAAGTGCTTTCAGTTTTTCACCATTGAGAATGATGTTTGCTCTTGGTTTGTCATATATGGCCTTTTTTGTGTTGAGATGAGTTAGCTCTGTACCAATTTCTGGAGAGTTTTTATCATAAATCGGTGTTGAATTTTGTCAGAAGCTTTTTCAGAAGCTTTTTCTGCGTCTATTGAGATTATATGGTTTTTATTCTTCAGCTTGTTAATGTGGTTTATCACATTGATTGATTCATATATATTGAAGAATCCTTGCATCCCTGGGATAAATCCCATGTGGAGCATCTTTTCATATGTCTGTTTGCCATCTGTACATCTTTTTTGGTGAGGTGTCTGTTAAGGTCTTAGGGCCATTTTTCCACAACTTTATTGATAAATAACATATATAATGTAAGTTTAAAATATATAATGTCATGTGTAGTTGCACATATATACTGTAAAACGATTACCAGATAAGGTTAGTTTAACACATAGATCACCTAATATAATTACCTTTTTTTATGGGAGAACATTTGTTACCTACTCTCTTAGAAACTTTGAAGTCTATAATACACTATTGTTAACTATAGTCACCATGCTTTACATTAGATCCCCAGAACTTATTCATCTTTTAACTGGAAGATTTTACCCTTTGACCAACATCTCCCCATTTCCTCCCAGCCTCCAGCCCCTGGCAACCACCATTCTACTGTCTGTTTCTATGAGTTCAGCTTATTTTGATGCCACATATAAGTGAGATCATACAGTATTTGTCTTCCTCTGTCTGTCTTATTTCATTTTGCATGAAACCTACAAGGTCCATTCATGTTGTTGCAAATGGAAAGATTTCATTCTTTTTTATGACTGACTATTATTCTGTTGTGTGTGTGTGTGTGTGTGTGTGTGTGTATATATATATATATATATATATACACACTGCATCTTGTTTATCCATTCATCCATTGATGGACACTTAAATTGTTCCCATGACTTGGCTATTGTGAAATATGCTGCAATGAATTTGGGGGTGCAGATATCTCTGTGGCATCTGGATTTCATTTCCTTAGACATATACCCAGGAGTAGTATTACTGGATCATATGCTAGTTCTGTTTTCAAGTTTTTGAGGAAGCTCCATACTATTTTATATAATGGCTGTACAAATTTACATTCCCACCAATAGTGTACAGAGGTTACCTTTTCTTAACATCCTCACCAACACCTGTTATCTCTTGTCCTTTTTGTCATAGCCATTCTAACAGGTGCAAGGTGATATATCATTGTTTTAATTTGCATTTCCCTGATGATAAGTGATTTTTAGCATCTATTCATGTACCTGTTGGTCATTTTGTGTCTTTTTTGATATATGTTTATTCAGGTCTTCTGTCCACTTTCTAAATTATTTTCTTTTTTGCTGTTGAGTTATATGAGTTTCTTTTATATTTTGGATATTAACTCCATATCAGATAAATGGTTTGCAAATATTTTTTTCCAATCTGTAGGTTGCTTTTCATTTTGTTGATTGTTTCATTTGCTGTGCAGAAGCTTTTTAGTTTGATGTAATCCCACTCATTTATTTTTGCTTTTGTTGCTTGTCCTTTTTTGTGTCATATGCAAAATACTGTTGCCAAGGCTGATGCCAAGGAGCTTTTTTCCTATATTTTCTTCTAGGAGTTTTATGTTTTCAGGTCTTACATTTAAGTAATCCATTTCGAGTTAGTTTTTGTGAGTGGTATAAAATAGGAGTCCAGTTTCATTTATATGTGGATTTCCAGTTTTCCCAGCATTTATCAAAGAGAGTTACCTTTCCCCATTGAGTATTCTTGGCTCTCTTGTCAAAGATTAGTTGATTGTATATGTATGGTTGTGTTTCTGGGCTCTAGATTCCACTCCATTGGTCTTTGTGTCTTTTTATGCCAGCACCATGTTGTTTTGATTATGATAGCTTTGTGATATAGTTTGAAATCAAGAAGTTTGATGCCTCCAGCTTTGTTCTTCTTTCTTAAGTTTGGTGTGTCTATTTGTGGTTCTTTATGCATTTTAGGATTTTTTTTTTTTTCTATTTCTGTGGAAAAGGTCATTGAATTTTGATAGGTGTTGCATTGAATCTACAGATGACTTGGGTAGTATGGACATTTTAACAGTATTAATTATTTCAATCCATGAACATGGGATATGTTTCCACTTTTTGTGTATCTTTAATTTTTGTTTTTAATCAGTGTCTTATAGTTTTCAGTGTATACTTCGTTTACCTCCTTGGTTAAATATATTCCTACTGATTTTATTGTTTTTGATACTATTGTAAATGTGATTGTTTTCATTTTTAAATTGAGGTATAATTGACATTGTATTAGTTTTAGGTATAAAACTTAATGATTTGATATATTTATATATTGCAATATGATTATGGCAGTAAGTTTAGTTAATATCCATTGCCACACATAGTTACAGATCTTTTTCCTGTGATGAGGATTAAGATCTACTCTCTTAGCAACTTTCAACTGTACAGTACAGCACTGTTAACTATTGTCACCATGCTGTACATTATTACATCCCCAGGACTTATTTATCTCATAACTGGAAGTTAGTACCTTTTGACCACCTTCACTCATTTTGGCTCCTACCCCCCCACCCCCACCCCACCCCCACCGCCTGCCTCTGGCAACCACCAATCTGTTCTCTGTACCCATGTGTTTGGTTTTTTATATTCCACATATAAGTGAGATCACACAGTAGGATTGTTTTCTTTCTTGCCTTTTCAGGTAGTTCATTGCTAGTATATAGAAATGCAACTGAATTTTGTATGTTGATGTTCTGTCCAGAAATTTGACTGAATTTATTGATTAGTTTTTAACAGTTTTTTTGGTGGAGTTTTAGGATCTTTAATATGTGAGATAATCATCTGCAAAAAGAATCAATTTTATTTATTTCTAATTTGTATATGTTTTTATTTCTTTTTCTTGCCTAATTGCCTGGCTAGGACTTAAAGTATTATATTGAATAGGAACGGTGAGAGTGGGCAACTTTGTTCCTAATCTTAGAGGTAAGGCTTTCAGCCTTTTACCTTTGAGTATCATGCATCCCAAAACTCTTCACTTTTATTCTCTTCCCACTATTTTATGTTTTTAATGTCATAATTTTCATTTTTTATATTGTGTATCCATTAACAAATTATTCTAAATTTGACTATATACTTGCCTTTACCCAGTGTGTTTTATACTTTCATGTTTTCATGTTACTAATTAGGGTGTTTTGTTTCAGCTTTAAGAACTTGCTTACAGCATTTCTCTTATGGTAGGTCTGGTGGTGATGCACTTGTAAACTTTTATTTGTCTGGGAAAGTCTCTCTCTCCTTCATTTCTGAAGGATAACTTTGTCAGGTAAAGTATTCCTGATTAGCAGGGTTTTTTCTTTCAGCATTTTGAATATATCATTCTACTTTCTCATGGCCTACAAGGTTTCTGCTGAGAAATCCACTGGTAAACTTGTGGGAGTTCCCTTGCATTTGAAGAATATTTTTCTCCTGAGGCTTTAAAAATTTTGTCTTTGCTTTTGGACAGTTTTATTATGATGTGTCTTGGAGAAGATCTTTCAAGGTGAAGTTTTGGGGGGACCTATGAGCTTCATGAACTTGAATGTCCAAAATCTCTCCACAGATTAGGGAAGTTCTCAGTCATTATTTCTTTAAAAAAGTTTTCTGCCCCTTTCTCCCTCTCTTCTGGGCCTCCAATAGCACACAGGCTGTTTCTCTTAATGGTATACCATACTTTATGTAGACTTCCTTCATTCTTTTTCACTCCTTTTCTTTTTTCTCCTCTGACTGGATAATTTCAAATAACTTCTATTTCACAGATTCTTACTTCTGCTTGATCTAGTCTGCTGTTGATATAATCTGTTGCATTTTTCATTTCATTCATTGTATTCTTCAGCTCCAGGATTTTTGTTTGTTTCTTTTTCATGATTTCTCTCTCTCTGTAAATCTTGATGGTTTTTTGTGTATTAGTTTCATGGTTTTTTTGAATTGCCTTTCCATGTTTTCTTGCAGTTCACTGAGCTTCCTGAGAATAACTATTTTGAAAGCTTTACTGGACAAATTGCAGATCTCCATTTCTTTATAGTTGGCTTGGAAAATTATATTCCTTTGAATTTTCCTGTTCCTTGGAGTCTTGCATTGTTGTCTTCACATTCAGAGAAGCAGTCACTTTTTCCAGTAATTACCAGTCTTTACTGACTTGCTTTGAGAGAGAAATACCTTCCATCAGCCCTGTTAGGGGTTCTGAGGCCTTCCCAGAACTTTCATATGTATATGCCTGCTCCATAATTCTTGTTCTCACTTGTGGGGGAACTCTTAAGATTGTATGCCTCGTGTCAATCTTGCAGAGCCAGACTGGGTGCTGACAGCCTCTATTTGCTTTCCCTAAGGTGTTGCTGAGTACACACATTTGTATGCTTTCTCCCATTCCCACAGCGTCAGGCTGACTTTCTGCACATGCTCAAGAGACATTTGCAAAGGCTCTCTCTGACCACCCTTGGGGGCATTCATGGGGAGCTAGCCATGGGGTGGGTGGATTGTGGGGGTGGGACACATGGAGTGTTGGGAGTGCCTGTGGGCCAGCTGGGGGGAATCCACAGCTTAGCTGTCCTCAGCAGCTCGTAGGCAGGATTGCTGATGGAGCCTGAGATATGGTTCATTGAATCCATGCCTCTTTGATACCCTCCAGGAGCTGAGGATGCTATTCTCTCAGCTGCTCCCCACCCCACAGTCATGCAGCACACCTCAGTATTCTGGATGGGGTGAGAAGCAAGTGGGTCTCCTTGTCAGTGTTCTACATAGCTGGATTAGAGTATTTTTTATTCGGTTTGGCTCTGCTGGAATTACCTATTAGACAGAGAGATCTTTGTAGAACCATTGTTTGCCAATAAACAATCATGTGGCTTGTCTTTCCCCTTGCCAGTATCCATTTACGTTACATTGCCAGATCATTTCTACATAAATACTACAGCTGACCTTTGAACAATATGGGTTTGAACTGTGTGGGTCCACTTATATGTGAACTTTTTTCAATAAATACTACAGTACTACACAATCTGCAGTTGGTTGAATCTGTAGATGCAGAGCCATGGATATGGAGGGCCGACTATAAAGTTACATTTGGATTTTCAACTGCACAGGGGGTCAGCACTCCAACCCCTACATTGTTCAAGCGTCAACTGTATATATTAAGAGTGTCCCACACCTGTTAACCACATAGTAAATTAGCATATATCAAACGGTGAAAGCCTCTAGGTGTGGAAAATGCTTGAGCACAGATCCTTTCCGAGTACTTCCTTATATGTAGGGGAAACTGAAATTCCAGACTCTCTTGCTAAAAACCAGATAGAATTAGGCCATGATGCCTTTGGATGTCCATAGACGCCCCCTCTCAGATCTGTCCTTAAGAATAGGTTGCTATGAATAACTTCTGATTTCCACAATTCTTACTTTTAGTATGGCTTTGCTCAACTGAGGTCCAATTGTGTACCTTCTGTGTACTTCACAGAAGTACTTAAGCTTCGAACTCTGGCTTAAATACCATCTTCAACTAAAGGCAAAGAAGAAAAGTGGGGGTGTGGGGTGAAGGGGACAGCAGTAGAACAGTTATGTGGAGATTGCCAGGAAAAGCGTGGTAAACAAGGGTAAGGTTTGTTACACAGAAGTCAGTGCCTTCTCCATTGATTTTTTTTCTCATGATTTAGTCATCCTTCCCTTCCTTGTACAGAGAGAGAGAGACGCCCTTACAAATGGAGATTTCCTTTCCAAATGTAAATTTACCTTACAGAAAGGTTTCTACTCTATTTTCAGAACGTCTCCTGTCTCTACTGTTCCTGAAAACAGCTCAAAACAATCATTATGCCAGCCGCATATTTTGATGTGGCAAATTCTGCTACCCTTCAATAAAAATTAACACTTTGATATTCTGATTATATAAGTCAGTATCTATGATATTGGCTTAATATTCCAAGCTTGAGAGTTGTACTTATATTTGCAACTTAATAAAATTATTTGTTCAAGCCTGGCAGTAGGAGAATAAACCTTGGACTGTGATGAACTTAGAGTGATGCCTCTTGGTGAGGACGTGTATCGGAAACTAGGTGGCATTCCCTGGCATCATGCCAGTCTCTTCACTGTTTGGGCATCTTTTCAGGGTAACTTTTACAAACAGTTATCATCAGCGTTTATGATCATCATGCGGGTGCCCTATAATATCCTTAGTCGGAAGAGAAAGATGATTATATCTATTGTGTAATTCTTTCTTTCTTCTTTTTCCTTTTTCTTGGCCACGCCACACAGCTCGTGGGATATTAGTTCCCAGCAGTGAAAGCGCCAAGTCCTAACCACTGGACCGCCAGGGAATTCCCCATTGTATCATTCTTTGCAAGAAAATGCAATGAATATTCTAGAATTGGTGCTATAATGAAGTCTGAAGCCAAACAGGTTTTCTGATCAACCTTCAATTATTGAAGAAGACTCCATTGAGAACAACCTCATTTGACTTAAATGAGGATTTATTGAAATACCTCTTGAACTAGTGGAGTTGGAGGGGACATGTGTGCAATGCAGCTGGGAAGCCCGGAAGCCTATGTACCTTTATCGGTTGCCCCGAAGATTTCTGTTGTTAGTCATCTTCCACACAATTCAGTGCAGGGGGAAACTCCAGGCTCATATCTGCTCTCCAGACAGGGCTCTGAAAGGGATTTTTGCCCAAACTTGCATTTTGCTCTTCTCGCAGCTGTTCAAGACGTTAGAGTGTGTCTGATAAATTCTCAGGCACTCACGTCCATTGCTTTGAAGTTGAAACTTTAATTTTGATGTAAAACTTCAGACAAGTTGAATTAGCACATTTCTTTCCTCTCTATCAAGTTTTGCCCTTCACTTGTTCACCCTGCCCAGACAAGCAGAAATTATTTACAAAAGATAATAACCTGGCAGGGCCAACTCACTTGCTATCCTGGGTCCCTGAGGTGTCAGTGATGCATTATGCTAATCTTCTCTGGGTTCATTGCCCTTTATATGAGGCTCTTGGAGAGGGATTGCTTACCCCACTGGAATGTATCTCCAAAGCACTCTTGCAGTGTGGCAAGAACATAGAATTTGATAACATAGACAAGTACATTTTCTCTGCTATATCACTAACACATGTGTACCTCTCACAAGTCCTTACTTATCCCCTCAAATCCTCAGTTTCCTTATCTGTCAGTTGGGGATAATGATAGTTTTTATTTATTTTTATTAAGTGATTATCATAGTGCTTTGCAAGCAGTACATAGTTAGAAATTGTTAGATATTAGTACTGTAAATAATACTTTTCCTCTCCAACACAACTAAGGATACAGCATACATTCATAAGTAACAGTGGCTCAGTTAGTGGCAGTGATTCTCAATAAAGGGGAATGAGACAAAGTCTCAGAGGCAATTTGAAAAAGCCCCATAGGAGATTCTGAGATGTTCCCTAAAGGAAGTGTGCTTCCACAGAGGTAAAAAGCATTACTCCAGTGGTAAAATTTCAGGAATTGTGGCCATGAGAGTAAACATTTTGGGACAGCTAGGGAATTGCAAATCACCCCTGAGATCCAGGGATATGTCATTGTTTCTCAAAATGTGGTCTATGGGTCACTTTCATCAGACTTGCCTAAGGAACTGGTAAAAAGAAATGCAGACTCCTAAGACCCACCTCACCCCAAAACTACTGTTGTAACAGAATTTCTACAAGGTAGGACCCAGGGTTATATATTTTCAAAAAGCTTCCCAGGTAGATGTCGCTGTACTAAGGTCTGAGGACCATTGAATGGTTCAGCTGTATAATCTAGAACCTTGGGGGAAGTGATTAACTGTCTCTGATTGTAATCGGTATAGGAAGAATAGGGATATATTGGGTTGGCCAAAAAAGTTCGTTCAGGTTTTTCTGTAAGACGTTACGGAAAACCCGAACGAACTTTTTGGCCAAGCCAACATTTTGCAGCGCTTTTTAATGTAACATAGGCTGGGGGGAGGGAGGAATGCCAGGAGAAATCATAATAGAATGTTCTGTTCACTTGTATCCAGGAGAGTCCCAACGTCATGTGGATACTTCCTTCTCAGTTTCAAGCTCAGCCTGACCCTTCATTCCACCAAAGAATTTACCTGGCTTGTCTCCCTACAAAAAAAAAAAAAAAAAAAAATCCTCAGAGAATGTTCAGTCAACTGTGCCTTCTTCTTACCATCTCTCCTGTTGCTTGGTCTTCTTGGCTACTCAGTGCCCCCCCCCCCCAACCAAAGTATTTTGACCTTCCCTTGTTGGGCAGAGGTTAGGCAGAATACAGACCCACCACTATCTGTAGGACACCCCTGAGGCTTTATTTCTCCTCCCTTTGCCTTTTTTTTCATCATTGTCACAAAGACAACATCCCTGGCTGCTGCCACTCTTGATCTCTCTCCAAGAGGTGAGATTCCATTTTTCTATGAAAAAAAGCAACCACAAGAATAATAACCAGTAATAAAACAATCCAATCCAATCTAGAGCCAGAAAACTCTCCCACAGCATGCACCTGGTTCCTTGCAATTCTCCCCCCACTTATCTCTGAAAGGTGAGAAATAATAATCTCTGAAGTTACTGCTTTTCCATGCTTTACCACAGATTTTGGAGATTGTCTTCTTGGGAAGGTGTTTGGGTTAAGAGAAGTATCCTCATCATTGACATAGATAGTACCCCCTACTTTTTTGATTCATGGTCAAAGGCAACTTAGAGCAATAATTCTAAAGATACTATACTATCACTACCTATGATTGTTGCTACTACTACTACTATTACTATAGTACCACCACCACCTGTAGTATGACTGGTTAACGTTTATTGACTTCCTACGTTGTGCCAGATGCTATTCCAAGTGCTTTACCTATAGTACAGCATTTCATCCTAACAACAACATAAGTTGGGTTTTATGATTTCACCAGTGTTTTTAAAATGAAGAAACTGAAGTACCGAGGAATTAAATTACTTGTCAAAATTCATACAGCTAGTAAGTAGTTAAGCTGGGTTTAGAATCCAAGTGGTGTGCCCAGATTTCTACTCTCAATTAATCCAATTTTCCAGCAAGAAAGAAATCTTTTTTTGCCCTCTAAATAGTCCTGACCCATGTATATAGTCTTTCACGGAATATTCACAGGGCCTGATACCTTGTGTCCATAGCCTCCCTCAAGTAGTAAGTAATTTTATATCATTGATTTCATTGTTGTTTTTCGAAATTCTTGGCTATACTTTTTCTTGGTAAGGAAAACAGTCCAGGGTTTAGTTTGGTTTTTGTTTGTTTGTTTAGTTTTACTATTTTTATATTTTGCAAACCAAGACTTGGAGAGATTAACTAAGCCTTTGGTATTCTACATTCAGACTAGTGGTTAGCAGAGAACGAAAGATGCATTAGGGTCTTAGTGTAAGAAATATAAGTTCCCAGCTGTGGGAGTATTTTCTGTCTTGTTCACTCAGCAGACACAAATACATCACAGTACAAATTTATGTTGCAATAGCAATTAACTTCCTGTCATCTATTTTGAACTATTAATTCTGTTTATCATGTAGATAAAGAGTTATATGACTTTTGAAGATGCAATTTATAAGACATTGATCTGTGTCCTAACAGCCCAAACACATTGCTTTGTATTGAGCATTGTTTTGCGTAGCCAAATTGTGACTTATGTTGTGTCCAAGTCAACTAATCAAGATAAGTTATTGGAGAACATATAAAAGGTGAGCACTCCAGCTGAAAATTCAAATCGATGTATATTTTTCAAACAAAATGAAAATGATGGAAACAGCCAGGTTTGGAAACCTTGAAATGTCTTGTAAAAACTGTACTTTGTAGGTGACAAAATTGAATTTAACCTGTAGAAGTAACTTCCTGATATGAAGATGTATGCTTCAAATCAATATGATTTACCTTGGAGTATTATTTGACTGAGTGGTACTGGTAAAATGACACATAAAAATACATGAATTGAAAAGTCAGAAAAATCACAGATTTTCTTATATTCTGAATATGAGAATATGACTAGGAAGACCACAGAATTGCCTCTCGACTTTGGCCTTGAAAGAACGCAATTTAATGTTTTCATGGCACGCTGATGCATACAGAAATGGGATGTTATTTTGAAAGTGGATTGGCAGAGGATAGAGCTGAAGAACCAAGAAGGGGTTTTTTCCCTCATGTTTTTCATTTATGATATGTATGATTGAAGATATTTATACTTCAGAGTCCAGTGGAATTGGTGAAAAGCCTATGTATTAAGCTAAATCAAGAGCTGTATATTAAGGATACCAGCTTCTAAACTGCAGCAGTTGAATTTATACAAAATCTTCAGAAACACAACTGGCAAAAAGAGTACACTGCTTGACTGATAATCACAGAACTTAAATAGAATTTCTGGAAACCAAAAGCTGGATCTGCCATGATAATGAAGAGACAGCTGAGAAGTATAATGATGATTATGATTAAGTGGTATAATTAAGAATGAATACAGAACTATTGAACGGAGGACATGGAGAAATGATTTGACATTCTATTGATAATGTTAGAATTATTGTATGAATTACTGTAGGTTATTGTATTGGGTTGAATAGTGCCCCTCCCCCAATTCATGTTCACTTGGAAACTGTGAATGTGACCTTATTTGGAGGTGTAGGGTCTTTCCAGATGTAAGCAAGTTAAGATGAAGTCATACGGGAGTAGGGTAGCCCCTAATCCAATGACTGGTACTCTTATAAGAGGAGGGAAATTTGGACCATACACACACAAAGGTAAGATGGCCATGTGATGATGGAGGGAGAGATTTGAACAATGCTGCTATAGCCAAGGAATGCCAAGGATTGCCAGCAACCACCAGAAGCTAGAAGAGACAAGGAAGTATTCTTCCTTAGAGACTTTGGAGGGAACATGACCATGTTGACACTTTTATTTTGGACTTCTAGCCTCCAGAACTATGAGTGAATAAATTTCTGTTTTTTTATGACATCCAGTTTGTAGTACGTTGTTATGGCAGCCCTAGGGAACTAATACAGTTATGTTCCTTGAATTCTAGATACAATGTAATGATACACACTGAAGTGCTAGATTAATTTAGTGTTGTAAAATGGAGTTACTGCTAGGAAAATGTCTTTAAAATTTTGATGCCGATAATGATGAATGGAGGACATAAGCAAAGAAATGAGTGTTTCCTGAGATTCCATAGGAAGGGGCTGGGGTGATGAGACCATACAGGAGAGAGACGAACAGACCAATATGAAGATTCTGGGAGGCTAATGTCCCAACTTAACTGAGGCCTTCAACAAATGTTAGGAATACAAATAAGGAGTTTTAAAGCTAGGATGACCAACCATCCTGTTTTCCCAGAACGGAGGGGTTTCCCAGGACACGATACTTTCAGTGCTAAGCCTGGGACAGTCCCAAGCAAACCAGGATAAATTGATCACCCTATTAAAGCTACATGCAGAACGATAAAGTGGTCAAGAAAGAGATATTTTGCTTCCTGAGGTATATTAGGTAATATTTTATAAATGCCAAAAGAAATCAGTTACTCAACCCTTACTTGACACCTGTGTTCTGTCAATGAGAATTATTTTCACATGGAAAAGGAGAGAACAAAAATGGCTGTGAGCAATTTGAACTTGATGGAAAGATAGGACGTAACTTTATCAAATTAGTTCATATTTCATTCATTCAGCATCCAGTGCTCCAGACACCAATTTAAGTCCTGAGATACATGGCGAATGATGCTTCTTACTGTCTACTTGGCACCTTGTAACCAACAATAGTGGGAGAGTCTGAAACCTGTCATTGGCATTGCCTGTACCCCTCCCTCCCAGACCATCCTATAGAACCTCTGCAGCTCTGCTTCTCTGCATTGCTCCCATCCTCCCAGGATTCCTGATTTGCAGCTCTAGAAGTACCCAATTACTTGCTGTCTCCACCCTTCCCAGTACAGCCAGCTTCTCCCTCCTCTGGGTTTTGCTCCTGGTCAGATCCCCCACCTGCACTGTGGTCTTTGAATCTGAGTCCCTCCCTTCCTTTGAAACCTGCTCAAAAAATCACCTACCTGGCACTTCCTTGGTGGTCCAGTGGTTAAGACTCTGCCTTTCCACTGCAGGTACCATGGGTTCGGCCCCTGATTGGGAAACTAAGATCCCACATGCCCTGCGGTGTGGCAAAAAAAAAAAAAAAAAAAAAAAAAAAAATCACCTACTTTTGTGATTTACTGGAAATTTGCTAAGAGTTTTTCAGGTGCTCTCACCACAAACACCACACACACACACAGAGGTAACTATGTGAAGGGATGGATATGTTAATTAGCTTGACTGTAGTAATCATTTCACTGTGCATATCAAAACATCAAGTTGTATACCTTAAACAAATACAATTTTTATTTGTAAAAAAAACTCGCTTCCTCCAAAAACTTGATCAAATTCACTCTACTCTAATCACTTATTATTTCATGTCCTGAGTTCTCATATGCTTTACTCAATAAGTATATTCATTGTAACTGCCATGATTAAAATTGTAATTGTGACTTTGGTCCACAATCCATGTGATGTTCAGCAGTTCCAGGATTGGGAATCCTCTGGTGGTCCAGTGATTAGGACTCTGCAGTCTCACTGCCAAGGGCCCGGGGTTCAATCCCTGGCTGGGGAACTAAGATCCCATAAGCCGTGCGATGTAGCCAAAAACAAACAAACAAATAAAAACAGTTCCAGGATTATGTATCTGATAAGAGTCAAGGTATGGGTTGCCAAAAGGTAGGATGATTATCTCTGATCACTTGTGTTTTACCTTGTACATGCTCTTAATTGCGTCTTCCCAAGAGAAGGGGTAAGACATATCTCTGTCAGAGTGCAGCAAAGATGGGAGCCCAGTATTCTGTCCTGTGTACTATGTTGTTGATGGCTGGCTAATTCTTGTGACTGATCCTTTGAACCAGTTAGAATTTGCTTTCCCCTGACTGCTTTGCTATGCAGGAAGAATCTAGGAACCCCTCACATGAGTTGCATCCCAGTTTCCAGGCTCAGATGAATGACATCTCCAGAGCATTGGCAGATACTTCATCACTTAACAGCCCTGAAGGCTACCATCGGTATCTACTTTTTATTAACATTGTTTTTTTACAAGCATGTTTCATAGAACTAAATGTTTCAGTATCTCCCTCATTCCAAACTGGGTGATGGAAAATTACAAATAGACCGAAAGCATCTCAATTTTTAAGAGACAAGAGTGAGCCTGACGTTGATCCTGAGGCAAATTCTAGAATGATTTATTAAAAGCATAGATTGTGAGCCACTAGACGAAATGATCACTGGGGTCCAATTTTAGCTTACTAAAAATAAGTCATACCGGTATAACCTAATACCCTTTGATATCAGGGAAATTCACTAAACAAGTGAATCTGAAATTCATCAATGAGATTTGACTAGGTATAGAATGAGGTATATGTGGAAAAAATAGAGAAATGTGTCTAGTTGTTAGTACAATTGAGGGGAATTATTAGTTGCTTGAATGGCCACACCCAAAGAGAATGATTAATAGACTGCTGTTCTGAAGAGATTTCCAGTGAGGAATCTATTCTCAGTCTGATCCTTCCAGTAGTTTACTAAAGGTTTGCATGTTGTAACAAAGGCATATTTATAAAATCTGTGGTGTCAAGTAATTGGGAAGGATAGTAAATACATTAAATGACAGAATCAAGATATGATGTGATCTGAATATACCAGAGTGATGGTCAAATCTAATAAGATGCAAATTATATACTTAAATGCAGAAAACCAACTGTGGAGCAGCCTCTGTGAATAAGACTTAAATGTTTTCACTGATCAGTATCAAGTCAGTACTGCTAAGACAGCTAATGCAACCCTAAGCTACAATAGAAATGCAGCATCTGGATGGAGTGAGATGAGAGGTCCATATCTCATAGTCCTTTGTGCTTAACAGACCAGGTCTGGAGTATTGTGTTAAATTCTGAACCCTACCTTTTAAGTGAATCTTTCCTTCTCATTCTACACATTAAGGTAACAGTTTCAATTCACCTGGAAAGGGCTTCCCTGGTGGCGCAGTGGTTGAGAGTCCGCCTGCCGATGCAGGGAAGGCGGGTTCGTGCCCCGGTCCGGGAAGGTCCGGGAAGATCCCACATGCCGTGGAGCAGCTGGACCCATGAGCCATGGCTGCTGAGCCTGCGCGTCCGGAGCCTGTGCTCCGTAACAGGAGAGGCCAGAGCAGTGAGAGGCCCACGTACCGCAAAAAAAAAAAAAAAAAAAAATTCACCTGTAAATCAATGATTCCCAAGTCTGTATCTCCAGCCAGAACCTTCTTCTGGTTCTCACACCTACATTTGTTTATTTCCAGTTGCTCACCAGACATCTCTAGTTGATTGTGCTCTTGACATCTCAAATTCAAGACGTCAAAAGTCAGAGTCATCATTCCTACCCATATGTCACCATCTCCTACAACACCAGTGCTCACACAATAAAACCTGTTCTTCCATGAATTTTTAAAAATCTCTGATAATGGCATCCGCCTGCTTTAATCTGAAGATCCTGGGAACTGGGAATTATCCTTGATTCCATTTACCTCACTCCATGTACCCAATGTTAATTACCAATTTCCTATCATTTCTACTATTGCATCTCTCCTTAATCCCTTTATTTTCTTCATATCTGCTTGTCACTGCCTGAATTTCAGGCATCAGTTCATTTCTCAGTCAGATTTCCTGCAGTTCCTTAAACCCCAAATATCCCTTATGTCTCTGCTTTTGCATTTACTGGTATTTATTTAAACCTATGATAGATACACATTGAATATTATGCTATGTGCTAGAGATTAAAAACATGTATTTGCCCTCAATTTTTATTTGCCCTCATGGTTTAGTGAAAGAAAAAGCCATACAATTATTATAACATTAAGTGTAAAGATCGAGGTCTTATGGAGGTACAGAGGGGAAAACCTACGTAAGTCAAGGCTGGGGTGGGAAACTTTCTTGAAGGAGATGAGACCTGAGTTCAGACGGCATAGGAATTAGCCAATTCTGGAATTCCTGGTAGAGGTTATAGAGCATAAGCAAGGTTATGAAGATCAGAAACAGACAAGCATATGTGGGAAAACAGAATGTTTGGTATTGATATACGGTAGAGCGAGAGATAGAAAGCTGGCTATAGATGAGACTGAAGAGGTAGGCAGGGCCCAGCCTACAATAACATCATAAGGACCATGGGCATTGTTCTATGGGCAGCAGTGAGCCATGAAAAGATTTCATGAAGAAAAAATTGAAATCATCTCATTAGTATTTGTAATTTTAGTGATCTTTGATAACAGTGTTTCATATTTTAGCATTAACTGTTTTTTCACAGCCTTACTGAGATGTAATTCAAATGCCATGCAGTGCACCCATTTAAAATATACAATTCAATGTTTTTTTTAGTATATTCACAGATATGTGCAACAATTCCCACGATTTTAGAATATTGTCATCATTTCAAAAATAAACCCCTTACTTTCTAGATATCACATGACTATCCTCCCAACCTCTTCTCCCTGCCCTAAGCAAGCACTTAATGTCCTTTCTGTCTCTATAGATTTTTCCTGTTCTAGACATTTCATATGAATGGAATCATATACTGAATGGTCTTTTGTGACTGGCTTCTTTCGCTTAGCATAATATTTTCAAGGTTCATATATGTTGTAACATGTATCAGTACTTCACTCCTTTCTATGGCCATTTTACTATTCCGTTTTATTGATATATATTTTGTTCATTCATCAGTTGATGGACATTTGGGTTGCTTCAATCTTTTGGCTAATTGCAGTGTTATGTCTATACCTACTCATGTCCAAATTTTTGTGTGGACATATTTTTTCATTTCTCTTAAGTATATACCTAGGAGTGGAATTTTTGGGTCATATTGTACCTCTCTATGTTTAATGTTTTGAGGAACTGCCAGTATGTTTCCAAAGTGGCTGCAGCATTTTACATTCCCTCCAGGAACATAGGAGGGTTCCAAATTCTCTACATCTTGCTAATACTTGTTAATTTCTATTTTTTAATTAGAGTTATCCTACTGAATGTGAAGTAGTATCTCATTATGGTTTTGGTTTGCATTTCCCTCATGACTAGTGATGTTGAGAACTTTTTCATGTGCTTATTGGCCATTTATATATGTCCCTTGGAGAAATGCTTAGTCAGATCCTTTGCCCATTATTAATTGGGTTATTTTTCATTTTATTACTGAATTGTAATGTTACCAGCTGGAACTGGAACTGAACTCAGGTTCAGCTTCTCATTGCCCCAAAGTCAATGTTCAAGAGACAAGTGTTGGTAGAAAAAGAAAGAGGCTTTATTCAGGAAGCCAGCTACCTGGGAACATGGTGGACTAACGTCCCCAAAACCATTTCCCCATTGCCGATCCGGGGTAAGAGCTTATAAGGGAAAGCTTCAAGGGTGTGCAGGCAGGGGGCTACGTGCAGAACAGCACAGTCAACTCTGACAACCATCTTGAAACTGGTCATGTGGTGGTCTGGTCGGTGTCATCTTGATTGTTTTAAGCACAGTTAATCTTTAACTCCAGGGTCAATTTGTTCCCATTTCCTGAGGCCAGTTCTGGAATTCTGCAAGATGGAACCGCTTATGTCCAGCTTTTGGAGGTTCCTTAAAAAACTAAAAATAGAATTACCATATGACCCAGCAATCCCACTACTGGGCATATACCCAGAGAAAACCATAATTCAAAAAGACACATGCACCCCAATGTTCACTGCAGCACTATTTGCAATAGCCAGGTTGTGGAAGCAACCTAAGTGTCCATCGACAGCTGAATGGATAAAGGAGATGTGGCACATATATACAATGGAATATTACTCAGCCATAAAAAGGAATGAAATTGGGTCATTTGTAGAGATGTGGATGGACCTAGAGACTGTCATACAGAGTGAAGTAAGTCAGAAAGAGAGAAACAAATATCGTACATTAATGCATATATGCGGAACCTAGAAAAATGGTACAGGTGAAGCAGTGTGCAAGGCAGAAATAGAGATACAGATGTGGAGAACAAACATATGGACACCAAGGGGGGAAAGCGGGGGGTGGGGGGTTGTGGTGGTGGGATGAATTGGGAGATTGGGATTGACATATATACACTAATATGTATAAAATAGATAACTAGTAAGAACCTGCTGTATTAAAAAAAAAATCCAGTTCAAAAAAAATCAAGCAGCATATGTTATGCCTAGAGTCTAGTCATCAGGCAGTTAGCTTTTTCCCTCTGGTGGCAGTTTTAGTATCTGCAAAACAACTCAGGAATGTGCATCAGACACTACTATCTATGTCCTTCAGGGAAGAACTAAACATTTTGTGGCTGCCATATGGCTGATTTACTGTTTAAATTGTTACCAGTTCTCCTGGCCCAACTGCTACTTTTGTCACTACATGTTCACATCCTTTCAATCTTTAATTCTTGAGCCAGGCTTTTGTGACTTGGGGGAGGCCTGGGAGAGTACTGCTTTTCTACAAACAAGAGGCAGGCAGAGGACATGGCAGTGGGGTTTTTTTCCCCAGAAGGCCCCATAGGGTCCTGCTCAGTTACATTAAGAGTTCTTTATATATTCTAAATACAGTGACTTAATCAGATATATGATTTGAAAATATTTTGTTCTATTATGTCCTTTTACTTTCTTGATGTTGTCCTTTGAAGCACAAAAGTTTTTGAGGTTGATGAAGTCCAACTTACCTATTTTTTCTTTTGATGCTTGTACTTTTGGTGTCATATCTAAAAAAGTCCTTTGCTAAATTCAGGGTCATCAAGTTTTACCCCTATGTCTTCTTCTAAATGTTTCATAGTTTTGGCTCTTACATTTATGCCATCGATCTAAGGTGTGTTAATTTTTGTATATGGTGTGAGGTAAGGGCACAGTTTCATTATTTTTCATGTGGCTATCCAGTTGTCCCGGCACCATTTGTTAAAAAGACTATTGGATGGTCCTGCCACCCTTGTTGAAATTAAGTTGACCAGAGATGCATGGGTTTATTCCTGGACTCTCAGTTCTATTCCATTGATCTATATGTCCATCCTTTTTCTGTACCACACTTTATTTATTATGTTTGGTTTCATTAAGTTTTGAAATTGTGAAGTATGTTTTTCACACTTTGTTTTTCTTTACCAAGATTGTTGGGCCATTCTGGGCCCCTTGCAATTCCATATGAATTTCAGAATCAGCTTGCAATTTCTACCAAGATATAAGCTGAGATTCTGGTGGGAGTTGCTTTGAATCAGTAGATAAATTCTGGGAGTATTGCAACCTTAACACATTTTTGACTGGAGACGTATTACAGCCACAGGCATTAGTTGCTGCAAAAATCCCCTGGTCAGTAATGTGTTAACAATGTTAATTCTTCTAGTCATGGAACATTTTCTCTTACTGAGTTGTTCTCTAATTTCTTTCAGCAATGTTTTGTAGTCTTCAGAGTATATCTGTTTCACTTCGTTTGTTGAGTTTATTCCTAAGGATTTGATTCTTTTTGATGCTATTGTAAATGGAAGTGTTTTCTTAATTTCATTTTTGGACTGTTCATTAAAAGTTCATAGAAATACAACTGATTTTTGTATATTGATATTGTATCCTGCAACTCTTTTGGACTTCTTTATTCTAATAATTTTTAAGTAGATTTCTTAGAATCTTCTATATATAAGGTCATGTCATCTGCAAATAGAAATAGATTTACTTTTTCCTTTCCAGTATGGATGCCTTTTTCCTTTTCTAGCTTAATTGTCCTGGCTAAAATCTCCAGTACAGTATTAAATAGAAGTGGGAAGAACATACATTCTTGTGCCTGATCTTAGAAGGAAAGCATCTAATTTTTCACTATTAAGCATGAAGTTAGCTGTGTGGTTTTTTAGATGCCCTTTATCAGGTTGAGGAAGTTCCACTCCATTTCTCAGTTTGTTTTTATCATGTAATGGTGTTGTATTTTGTCAAATGCTTTTTCTGCATCTATTAAGATGATCATGTGACTTTCATTTTAATTCTGTTGATATATTAATTGATTTTCAGTTGTTGAACCAGTTTAGCATTTTTGGGATACATCCCACTTAGTCATGGTATAAAATTCTTTTTATACGTTTCTGGATTTGGTTTCCTAGTATTTTGTTGAGGACTTTTACATCCACATACATAAAAAATACTGGTTTGTAGCTTTTCTTTTTTTCTTGTGATGAGTTGAGAAATCTTCCCTCCTCTTTTGTTATTTAGAAGAGTTTGTGAAGAATTGGTATTCTTTAAATGTTTGGTAGAATTCAGTGATGAAGCTGTCTGGGTCTGGGTTTTTCTTTGTAAGTTGCGTTTTTATTACTAATTCAATCTCTTCATGTGTTTTAGCTGTATGCAGATTTCCTATTTCTTCTTGAATCAGTTTTAGCAGTTTGTATCTTTCTAGGAATTTGTCCATTTCAGGTACATTATGTAATTTGTTGGCATACAGTTATTCATTGTATTTATTTATAAGCCCTTCTATTTAGTTGGGTCTGTAGTAATATCCCCTCTTTCATTTTTGATTCTATTAATTTGAATTTTATCTTTTTTTCTTGGTCAGTCTAGCTAAAGATTTGTCAATTTTGTTGATCTTTGCAAAGAACTAGCTTTGGTTTTATTCATTTTCTCTACTTTCCATTCTGTATTTCATTAGTTTCTGCTCAATCTTTATTATTTCATTCCTTCTGCTTGCTTTAGGTTTAGTCTGCTCTTCTTTTCCCACTGTCTTTAGGTGAAGTGTTAGGTATTGATTTCTTTCTTCTTATAGGCATTTACAAATATAAATTTTCTTCTCAGCACTGCATTAGCTGCCTTCATATTTTAAAGATAGCTTTTCTGGATACAGGATTCTTGGTTGACAGTGTTCTTCCTTTGAGCACTTTGACTATATTATTCCACTCCCTCCTAAACTCAATTGTTTCTGCTGAGAATTCAACTTTTAATCTTATTGGGACTCCCTTGTAAGTAATGATTCATTTTTCTCTTGCTGCTTTGAAGACTTTCTCCTTGTCTTTGACTTTCAGCATTTTTACTGTTTCTGAATCTCTTTGTGTTTATCATCCTTGGAGGGTTTTTTTGTGTTTTTTTTGTGTGTGTGCTACCTCAATGTGCAGGTTAATGTTTTTCAATAAATTTGGGAAGTTTTCAGCCATACTTCCTTGAATATTTTTTTCTGCTACTTTCTCTCTCTCCTTTCTTTCTGGTGCTCCCTTTATGTGCACGTTGGTGCATTATACGGTGTCTCACATTTCTCTGAGACTCTTTTTCTTCATTCTTTTTTCTCTGTTCTTTGGCTTGCATAATTTTTGTCCTCAAGATCACTTATTCGTTTTGTGTGTGCCAGTTCTAATCTACTGCTGAACTCATCTAGTGAATTTTTTAAAGTTTGGAACTATATTTTCCAACCCTATAATTTCCATTTGATTCTTTTTATAATTGCTTTCTGTTGACATTCTGGATTTGATACAACATTGTAATCGTACCTTCCTTTTCTTGCTTACTCATGGTTTCCTTTAGTTCTGTGAACTAAATGGTTACTTCAGTGACTTTTTCTGATAATCTTTGTATCTGGTCTCTCACAGGCAATTTGTGCTGCCTATTTTTATTTTGGTGTATGGATTATACTTTCCTATTTCATGCATACCTTGTAATTTTTTGTTGGAAACTGGGTATTTCATACTGTAGCAACTGTGGATACTGCCCCCACCCTGGGGCTTGTTATTTTTACTATTTCTTTATTTAGTGACTAACTGGGTTATTTTAGTGAAGGCCGTTCTCCCTTACCCCACAGTATTCAACTTCTGATGTTGCTGAGGGAGGCATAGTTTTGGGTATGCCCACAATCACTCTGCAATGTCAGTAGATTTCTCTTATTCTTTCCCTGGCCAAATTCAGCTGTTAAAGTCCTCTAATTGAAGCCTATTGCTCTGTTGTTTTCAATAATGCCCTGGGGCATAAATCACTCTACAAACTAACCCCATCAAACTCTGGCTCCTTTGAAAGATTAATTTCTGAGGTTGGTGTGTGATTTTTGTTCTGACCCTGGGAGGGCTCTCCCTAGCTCTTTTATTCTTCGGTTCTCTCCAGCAAACTAGCTGGCCTACAGTTTAGTCTGTATCTTCAGTCTCTTCCCAGTTGCCTTTCACCACAAACTCCTTTGTTTTTGAAAGTGCTTTTAGGCTTAAATTTTCATTCTCTCTTGCAAATGAAGTTAGCTCCTTTGGAAAGAGATTAGGATTTATCTGTTTTATGGTTTGTTTCTTCCCCCAAGTTAAACCTCTGAGTCAGTGTTCTGGAGTGAGGGTTGGGGACAATGGCAAGCTTCTTTCTGAGTGACAACCCTGCTCAGTGGAGTGGGTGGGCAGCAGCCTCAGGTGTCTTCACTTTACCTGTCCTAGCATGGAACTACCATATCACAAGTCAGGGCAAGAGTGATCAGGGCCTCAGTATCTCGGTGTGCTATACCCAAGGTGTAGGGTCTCTGTTCCACAAGTGGGGGTTAGGCAGAAGGGAGCCCCAGTCTCTTAGCCACACTTGCCTGGGACTTAGCCTCAATATCAGGTAGCTGAGAGCAGGATGAAAATCACTGATATCCTGTTCCCCCAGGAGGAAAGCCTTCTGTCAGGATATTGGGTAGAGAGGGAGTCCTGTATTCTTGGCTGAAAACGGTCTGGAGTGGAGTCTTTGCCTTGCTGAGCTGATGGGGAGGGAAGGTGTGATCTTGGTTCAAATATCACAGTCTCTTGCCTTTCTTACTGAATTTTCATAGATGTTCTTGAATAGATTATTCATCATTTGCTATTTTACCCCTTAAGACCATTTCCAGAGGCTTTAAAATTTTTGTTTTGTTTTTAGTTTTCACCAATTTTGCTAAGGACTGGATCAGTGGAATTGCTCAAGCTGTTGGTGCCGGAAGCTAATCGCCCTATTAGTATTTGCTATAGATCATTGTGGTTGGTGTGATTAGAGTTGATGAGTGATTAAAAGCAAACGACTAGAGTCAGGCGTTATTATGTGTCAAAGATGTAAATAATGAGAACCTGAACTAAGATGGTTTAAGAGAGTCGAGGATTTGGTGATTGTATGTATGCAACAAGGCAAAGAAGTCAGAAATACCCCCCAGGTTTCTAATATAGGTGATTGTGTGGATAAAGCTAGTTCCATCTAAGTGATGAACATGGGAGGAGGACTCTGGTTTGGACATGTTGAGTTTGAGGTGCTTGTGGATCACACACAGATGTGTGAACCCCAGGGGAGAGGTCCAGGATGGAAATACATGTTTGGAAATCACCAACATTTAACATGGTAATGAAAACCACAAAAGTAAATGGAATTGTTAAAAATAAATAGAGAATAAGAAAAGCAGTGTACAGAGAACAGAACCCTGGAGAAGAACAACACTGAAGGGGAAGAGGCAGGCCCAGAAGGAGTCCCTGAAAGGTAAAAGGAATACTGAGGGCAGAGTGCAGTTTAATAGGAACCTAGTGCTTCAAGAAGTAACTGATCAACTCATTGTCTAATGTAGCAGAGTTCCTATAGGATAAGGATGTTAAAATACAGATTGAATTTAGCAATTTCTGCTTCCTGTCTCCTTGTTCAAATGGAAAATTCCTATGTAACTTTCAAGACTGCTCACGTATCACATGCTAAGCCTTCTGTGAATCTTCCCCCTGTCACCCATTCTCCCCTTTCTTTTCAGGTAGATTTGGACACTCCTCCTCCATGTTCTCAAAAACTGCTATTCATAATTTTATTATAGCACTTGTCAGAGAGCTTTGTAAATGTTTGTCATTTTCTTGCATTAGACTAAGAGTATCCTGAGAGTTGAGGAATTTTATACTGTTCATTATAGTGTCATTTCACTTAGTACGGTGCCGGATACATAGAAGGTACAAAAAAATCAATATTTGGTAGTGCGTAAGATGACTTGAAACAATTTTTTATAAAAGATAGTTGAAGGAACTGAAAATATTTATCAAAGAGAAAAAAGAATCTTAAGAGTGGTCTACTGTCTTCAGATATTTGAAGTGTTGACATATATATGGAAGAGGGATTTAACTTGTTTTCAGTGACACTAAGACTGGGATGAACGGGAAAAAATGTCAAGAAAGGAGTATTTGCTTTATTTGAGAAATGGTTTACTAAATGCTCAGTGCAGGCATCAAATGAGTTTTCTTTTAGGTAGTGACAATTTCCTACAACTGAAAGTACCCAGTTAAAAGATGGATGACTGCTTGTGGAGGATATTGTAGATTGCATTCACACATCAAATGTGTGGCTGAATTTGATCTTAAAAATATTCTTATCCATCCTGGAGTTTTTTATAATAATGTTTCAAAATTCCATGTATTGTCAGCCAATGTACATGTTTCAAAATCAGCAAACCATAGTCTTGGGATCCTGGTCTCAGAAAAAAAGAAAATCAGTGTTGTCAGATTTAGCAAATAAAAATATAGGAGGCCCAGTTTAATTTGAATTTCAGATAAAAAAAAGAAAATGTTTCAGTATATGTTTATGCCGTGTAATATTTGGGGTATACATACTTAAAAAATTCACTGTTTATCTGAAATTTAAACTTAACTGATTATCCTGAATTTTATCTGGTAACACTATCTCTGATGTCATGTACAAAATATTCAACTGCTATCATTGATAATATAGCAGGTGGGGGGCTTCCCTGGTGGTGCAGTGGTTAAGAATCCACCTGCCAATGCAGGGGACATGGGTCCGAGCCCTGGTCGGGGAAGATCCCACATGCTGCAGAGCAACTAAGCCTGTGCGCTACAACTGAGCCTGCACTCCAGGGCCCGTGAGCCACAACTACTGAGCCCGCATGCCACAACTACTGAAGCCTGTGCACCTAGAGCCTGTGCTCTGCAGCAAGAGAAACCACCACAGTGAGAAGTCAACTCACCGCAACAAAGAGTAGCCCCCACTCGCCGCAACTAGAGAAAGTCCACGCGCAGCAATGAAGACCCAATGCAGCCAAAAAATATAAATAAATAAATGTTTAAAATACTATAAAAAAAGAAAAAATAGAGCAGGTGAGTTTTTAATATTGTGCCACAGGAAATGTCAAAATTCTCAGGTGTTGCTGTGTAAAGAAGGGGTTCCATTTTTGGCTCATATACTAAGGGAAAGTGACCTTTTCTCACTAAAAGTCACTTATAATACACCACCATCACCACAGTGGCAGAGGAACATTTGGTGTGCAGAGACTAAACACAGAACTGCACCATCATGCAGCAATAGACATCTCCTTTGGGGCATATGTAGAAGCAAAGCTTCCCTTAGAAATAAGTAGATGAAAAACTCACAATTAAATATTTGTAGTTTGAGCAAGTATATACACAAACGCAAGAGTTGGTAATAAAAGCCTTGAAGTAAGAAATGGATAGCCCAGTGCATACCAGATGGCATGAGACAACTCATATACAAAGGGTTAATCACCCCAATATATACAAACATCTTCCAGTGAATAAGAAAAAGCTAACAGACGTAGACAGAGGATATGAACAGATAGTTTGCAGAAAAATAGATACATATGGCCCTTATTTCCATTTAATTTAATCATATACACTCATAAGAGACCTGCTAATTAAAGTTATATTGAGATGCCATTATCACCTTTTAGATTGAAAGAAATCCAAAGGCTAGTGAGGCTGTGACGTGGGGAAATAGCCACTCTCACATATTGCTGATGGGAGTGCAAATTGCACAATCCGTATGGAGTCCAGTTGGGTGATACCTCACAATATTCAAGTGCATTCACTTCTAGGAAAGTCGTCTACAGATTGACTCTCACAATGTGCAAAGTGAAATATGTGTTGATATATGTACCTGTTTACTGATCACAGCATTGTTTATAATACCAAAAGCAAGGTAAATATCTACCATTAGGGGCAGACTAGATAAATTATATATCCATACAATGGACTGTTATGTAAATGTAAAAAAAAAAATGATGAAGCTCTATTTACCAATGAAGATTTCCAAGATAATACAATTAAATGAGGAGGAAAAACAAGATGCAGAAAATTGTGTTCAGTGTGCTGCCATTCTAATAAAAAGGAGAGAGCAATAAGAATCATTATTTTTATGCCTAAAAACCACCAGACAGCTATACAGGAAACTCAAAAGAGCATTTACCTGTTTGGCAGTGGGGTTGGAAATTGGGTAGAGATGAAAAAATGTATGGGAGGGAGACTTTTCAGTTTCTACACTTTTAAACTGAATTTTTGCATCATGTGATTATTTTCAAAAACGTTGAGTAAAGAATTCTGTGATCATTAGCTTTGGTTGAGTAACACATTTTTTACTAAGAAACTCTTCTTACCACACCCCATGGACCTACCCATCTAGAACTAGGGAAATTATATTGGACTAGATTGGTACAGTGTCAGTGGCATTTGTCAACATTGAGAAGAACTCACTCTTTTTTTTTTTTTTCTTTTTTTTTGCGGTATGTGGGCCTCTCACTGTTGTGGCCTCTCCCGTTGCCAAGCACAGGCTCCGGACGCACGGGCTCAGCGGCCACGGCTCACGGGCCCAGCCGCTCCGCGGCATGTGGGATCTTCCCGGACCCGGGACACGAACCCGTGTCCCCTGCATCGGCAGGCGGACTGTCAACCACTGCGCCACCAGGGAAGCCCAGAACTCACTCTTTTAATCTAACATGTCTTAATATCCAAAACATTAATGTATTAATGTGAAGCTTTAAGTTATTTCTCTATAGACATATTTGTGTGAACTTGTGGACTTGTTCTAATTCCTCTGCTCTGTGATCTTATCATTTCTCTTTATATGAATCCCTGTTCACCTGATTTCATTGCCTTTATTTTTCATTTAAAATGTTCTCGTTAGTTCTGCCTCATCTCACCTTGGTTCTTCCCGCTCCATCTTCCTGCCTTTTCATTTGCACATACCATGTCTATTAGTCTATCACTTTCAGTATGACAGGATGCATGGAATTGTGCATACTTATTTCTTGGTTCTGTGAGCCTGTGTTGGTGGCATCAGCCTACTCAAACTTCCATTTTTTATATTCTCAAATCCCTTCCAGTTGAAAAACGTCAGTAAACTAACAGATCACTTTTAGAACTTCCTATACATATGAAATGATAGCCTGGTGGCTTGGAAATACTATATGCTGTTGAGAAGGGGACCATTTCGTCTTTCTTATGCTCTGTGGGACTAGGGTAGGAGCGAGTAGGTGTTGATGATAGGAATCTTGACTCTACTGGGATTGGCTCAGGAAGTGGGACAGACTTGAGTTTACAGATTGGTCCATCAGATAAAGAGAGAATTGGAAGAGACGAAAAGGGCTGAAATATGTGATGAATGGTAGATTGACGTTAGCTCTTCCATGTGCTTTTGCCTGAACCAAGGCTTGTGTTCTTAAATTAGGGACAGTTTTAGCTGTGGAATTTCTGGGATCAGCCTGTAGATGGGGAACATATTTTTTCAGGATAGGGAAAGAGCAGGGTATTTTTTTAATGCTTCTGATATTTACCAAGGTGTTGCCTCTGTGAAAGGTCAGCCTTATTGACCTCACCTTTCTTACACCTGCTGACTCAAGAAAACAAAAAGGAACCCCCAATGGTGGCTATTGGCCTATCATTCATTGGCATGACTCAGGATTACTAGGGCAGTATTAAAGAGGTATTGAGAGGAGGGGGTTGAGATCCTGTTCCAGGGCATATGTGAGTGGGTATATGTCAGTGTCCAGTCAGGGTTGATGGGGCTGAGAGTATCGGGTACAGGGTAAAGGCATGGCATACCAGGTCACAGCACAGGCTAAAGATGGTTTCGATGTTTCAATCAGGTGGAGAGAATCTAGTCAATCAAAAACCGAGTAGGATGTATAGAAGATAGGTAGGTGGGTGGTAGTCATCCTCTGGGAGATCTGTGCATAAGGAGAGACTATAGTTGACTAGGGAAAACTATACCATTAGCTGCCTTCTTCCTCACAACTCCCCATGCAGTCACAAGGCTGGGTGAGAAGTTCTGGGAAGGCTCTTGACCCCTAAGGGGATCAGGACGGCAAGCAGGTTAGTTGAGCGATTAAGGATAATAGTAACAATGGGTAACATGTAGCATGTCCTTGTCATGTTGAGACCCGGTTAAGTGTGTTAAATGTATCATCTCATTTAATCTTCCCAATGATCCTATGCTGCATGTATGATTATTTTCCTAACTTTACAGTTTTGAAAATTGAAGTTCAGATAAATTGAGTTATTTGTACAGTCTCATAGCATTTCAATGCTAGTTAGGATATGAACCATGAAATCGGGTTCTACATCCTAAGCTCTTAAACTTTAAGGACCAAAGTAAGAACTATGGACTCAGTCTGGGATGGCAGTGGCAAGGGAAAGATGCAATTTGGGGGCAAACCAGGCACCTCTCTGTCTTTAGGCACAAAATCACCGATATATCTGTCAGCCATGTTGAACTGGGAAGCAATTTAGGGGCTCCTAACTTGTGACTGGAATCTAGCCTGGGGTTGGTAGCTTACTTTTAAGTCCCACTAACTGTTATGGTTGAGATTACAGATAAACTGTCGATCTCAGTCAGGAGCTGGGACATACCTGGGCCTAACAGAAGCACCCATAAACTTCAGCTTTGAGGAAAAGAGGGAAGCAGAGGCAACACTGTGGCGTAAAAAGCCCTGCTTCCCAGCCAGGGCAAGTCCTTTTCATGTGGAAAGGAGGCCTGAAGTGGTGGCAAGCATGGGGGAGGGGAGGGGTTTGCTGTATTTACTTTTCTCTGGCAGTCCTGTTGTTCTGTATTTGCCATTCAGTTCACATAACCTTCCTTTGGATCTAGACGTTCCTACTTGAGAATGACTAGGTCTTTCAGGTCATCATGGTACCCTTCAGTAAACGACTTAAATTTGCTCACCTGGATGCTTGATGACCTGAAAGGCTAGACATTCATTTTGAAAGTGAATACTACTGAGAAGCTGCCAGGGAAACACTAACCCCTCTATCTGAGTGAAAGCACTCCTTGACAGATTTGTGGCCATCTAGCTTTCACCAAACAGGAACAGCTGCTGAAGGGGGACGGTGGCTTTCTGTTATTGTGAATCACTAAGGGCCACAGACATTTCAGGAAGGGATTTTGAATGATGTATTAGCAGATTGATTGTTTGCTGTCAGTCTAACTTTGAACCCTCTGGGCTTCCTCCTTAAGCTTTAGCACCTCTTTGTAGCTACCGATTGGACTTTCCAACAGTGGCAAAGAAGCAGGAGGCAGGAGTCTGCACGTTTGCTTTTTCTATGTTTGGATAAGCAGTGAATATAAAAATAAAACTATATGACCTGAGTCATCATGTGCCTTTTTTGAGGTTGAGTACTATAGCACAAAGGCAGGCTGATATCAGCACTGTTCCAAAACCCAGAGGAGTTCTGTGTTGTCACTTGTTCAGCAATCAGCTAATGGGCAGACCTTGCACAATAACTTGCTCACTAAGGACATTTGCACTTCTCCCAGAACACCAGGTCCTGCAAGATGAGTGACAAAAATGAGACAGTCAGTATAGCGGGGAACTTCAAATGTCTTTCCTCCTTAGGAACTTTTCCAAAAATCTCACAGTTTGTCTCTTTGATCATAGTTGCCTTGAGAGGTAACACTATTGACAGGGGATTTAGTCAGTTACCAAGGAAGAAACTTAGCAACCATCTCACTCTCCTTTTGCAGAGCTCTCTTGATAGATACAGAAATCCCATGCATTGTGGAGGTTATCAGTCAGCTGGATGTTCTTAGGGGACAGGAAATAAGAAGTCACACTGATGGATGAATCAAGAAAGACCTCCTCAAAGATCACTCACTGCCTGCGGGTAGCCAGGAAAAACCATTGCATGCAACGACCTAAAATCTCAGCAAACATAAATCTGAAGGACCTTGTCAGTTGTTTTACAAAACAAGACAAAACACACTGCTTTGTTAAAACACAGAAACTCCAGATGAAGTTCCTCCTGAAATAATCTGTTCCTTA
Source organism: Delphinus delphis (assembly GCF_949987515.2). Classification (NCBI taxonomy): domain Eukaryota; kingdom Metazoa; phylum Chordata; class Mammalia; order Artiodactyla; family Delphinidae; genus Delphinus; species Delphinus delphis. The sequence continues at coordinate 28,554,548 of NC_082704.1, read as the reverse complement.
AAGATAAATACCTAATCAGTGCTCACCTCCTAGAGTGTTGGAGTCCCTGTTTGGAATGCAGATTTGAGTGAGGGTAGAGTGGTGCTATAGTTCTGAGTTTGGATTCAGACAATCTATAATCAAATCCCAGCACACAATTAACTAGGTTAGCAGCGGCAGTGACTTTAACACAGCCTTCCTCTGCCCATAATACCCATTAACCACTAATTAAAGCCACCATCTTTGCTCTGCCAACAAAACTTCAAGACAAGTCCCTTTGCTTTTCCCTTTGATTACCATTCCTAAAGCCCTGTTTTCCAGAAATTCTAAAGTTATTCTTTGACTTTGCTCAAGGTACTTAAACTCTCATTTTGAAAAAGGTAATAATAGCTTACTAAACTGCGTTTCAATGTGGGGAGATTAAATCAAATAATATATGTAAAGAATTTACCATAGTTGTTGAGATATATTCACCACTAAATAAATGATAGCTTATCACCTTTTAAAATTAATAGCACTAATATTTTAATAATAATAAAAATAACAGTACTTGTGGTTTTTATTATTGGTTGTGCTTAGCTTGACTGAAGGCATTCCCTTTTACCCGGCACTATGTTACTTCTTGATTTTTTTCCTCTTTTGGTTCCAATGGTATTTATACCACATAGGGGACATCCATACCTGAAACTGAGCAATTAAGACTTCTTGCATGCACATTTTTAAATGCTTCCTATTAAAAACTCACTATTTGTATAACCACTTCAAATGTGTATTTAGCTCTACTATGTGCTAGGTTCTATGTCAAGCAGTGTCATGTTTAGATCAGGCTTGATTTTTTTTTTTTTTTTTTTTTTTTTTTTTTTTTTTTGCGGTACGCGGGCCTCTCACTGTTGTGGCCTCTCCCGTTGCGGAGCACAGGCTCCGGACGCACAGGCTCAGCGGCCATGGCTCACAGGCCTAGCCGCGCCGTGGCATGTGGGATCTTCCCCGACTGGGTAACGAACCTGTGTCCCCTGCATCGGCAGGCGGACTCTCAACCACTGCTCCACCAGGGAAGCCCAGGCTTGATTTTTTTAATGGCATTAAAATGGAAAGGACTGAGAGGGGTCAGGACCAGGGAACTAGATGTCTCCCGTGGATTGGAGTAGGCTCTGTGAGGCAAACTCAAGTGTGGGTCCTAGAAAGAAGTCCAGGTCAACAAATCAATCATGAAAATCAGGAGAAGACATCACATGCAAGTAGTTCACTACGTCAGTCAACATCAAAGAATCCATTCAGGAAACAATAAAGTGAGCCAAGGACAGCAATAAGCAATCCTGGATCAGTAGAAAGTCAATTGAGGTAGAGAATTGGAATAAGGGATGTCTGCTCTGTGACCATGTAACAGACCATGTCTGGTTGCACGATCCCATTCACTCGCTTAGAATATACTATTAAGAGCTGGTCCTTGATATTCAGCATATAGAATAGTAGAAGAGACATGAATTCCGAAGCCAGGTGAATGTGGTTAAAACTCCAGGTCTCTTACTTATTTGCTAGATGATTTTAGACACATTATATAATCTCTCTGACCTTTGATTTTCTTATCTCTAAGGTAGAAGTAATATATAATCAATAATTCAGGATAGTACACAGAATTAAAGCAGCTAGACTATATCTGGCATTTAGGGGGACTGTTCCCTTATTAGTGTTTATTAAAGTTGTGATCAGGTAGTAGAAGCTCCAGTTTTGACCTTTCATTTTGAAGGTCTTTAGTCCCTGGGAAGGAAACTGGCAAGGGCAAAGCAGGACTTCAGTCTTAGAACGATGGCCCCAGGCTGGTTATAAGACAGGGAACTATACTCTAACACAGGGAAAAAGTACAAATAAGGAATCCAACTACAAGGACTAAAGGTAGCCACTGAACAATGAGCAAGCTATAGTGCTGGACACCCTATGCCAAACAACTAGTAAGACAGGAACACCATCCGACCCATTAACAGAGAGGCTGCCTAAAATCATAATAAGGTCACAGAAACCCCAAAACACACCACCGGACATGGTCCTGCCCACCAGAAAGACAAGATCCAGCCTCATCCACCAGAACACAGGCACTAGTGCCCTCCACCAGGCAGCCTACACAACCCACTGAACTAACCTTAGCCACTGGGGGCAGACACCAAAAACAGTGGGAACTACCAAACTGCAGCCTGCAAAAAGGAGACCCCAAACACAGTAAGTTAAGCAAAATGAGAAGACAGAGAAACACACAGCAGATGAAGTAGCAAGGTAAAAACCCACCAGACCAAACACATGAAGAGGAAATAGGCAGTCTACCTGAAAAAGATTTCAGACTAATGATAGTAAATATCCAAAATCTTGGAAATAGACTGGAGAAAATACAAGAAATGTTTAGCAAGGATCTAAAAGAACTAAAGAGTATACAAACAATGATGAACAACACAATAAATGAAATTAAAAATTCTCTAGACGAAATCAATAGCAGAATAACTGAAGCAGAAGAACGAATAAGTGACCTGGAAGATAAAATAGTGGAAATAGCTACCACAGATAAGAAAAAAGAATGGAAAGAATTGAGGACAGTCTTAGAGACCTCTGGTATAACATTAAATGCACCAATCTTCAAATTATAGTGGTCCCAGAAGAAGAAGAGAAAAAGAAAGGGACTGAGAAAATATTTGAAGAGATTATAGTTGAAAACTTCCCTAATATGGGAAAGGAAATAGTCAAGTCCAGGAAGCACAGAGAGTCCCATACAGGATAAATCCAAGGAGAAACATGCCAAGACACATATTAATCAAACTATCAAATATTAAATACAAAGAAAAATATTAAAAGTAGCAAGGGAAAACCAACAAATAACATACAAGGGAATCCCCATAAGGTTAACAGCTGAGCTTTCAGCAGAAACTCTGCAAGCCAGAAGGGAGTGGCAGGACATATTTAAAGTGATGAAGGAGAAAAGCCTACAACAAAGATTACCCAGCAAAGATCACATTCAGATTCAACAGAGAAATTAAGACCTTTACAGACAAGCAAAAGCTAAGACAATTCACCACCGTCAAACCAGCTTTACAACAAACGCTAAAGGAACTTCTCTAGGCATGAAACACAAGAGCAGGAAAAGACCTACAATAACAAACCCAAAACAATTAAGGAAATGGTAATAGGAACATACATATTGATGACCATAAATGTAAATGGATTAAATGCTCCCACCAAAAGACATAGACTGGCTGAATGGATACAAAAACAAGACCCATATATATGCTGTCTACAAGAGACCCACTTCAGACCTAGGGGCACATACAGACTGAAAGTGAGGGGATGGAAAAAGATATTCCATACAAATGAAAATCAAAAGAAAGCTGGAGTAGCAATTCTCATATCAGACAAAATAGACTTTAAAATAAAGACTATTAGAAGAGACAAAGAAGGACACTATATAATGAACAGGGATCAATCCAAGAAGATATAACAATTGTAAAGATTTATGTACCCAACATAGGAGCACCTCAATACATAAGGCAAACGCTAACAGCCATAAAAGGGGAAATCGACAGTAACACAATCATAGTAGGGGACTTTAACCCCTCACTTTCACAAATGGACAGATCATCCAAAATGAAAATAAGGAAACACAAGCTTTAAATGACACATTAAACAAGGTGGACTTAATCGATATTGACAGGACATTCCATCCAGAAACAACAGAATACACTTCTCAACTGCTCATGGAACATTCTCCAGGATAGATCATATCTTGGGTCACAAATCAAGCCTTGGTAAGTTTAAGAAAATTGAAATTGTATCAAGCATCTTTTCTGACCACAATGCTATGAGACTAGATATCAATTACAGGAAAAAAAAATACAAACACATGGAGGCTAAACAATACACTACTTAATACCCAAGAGATCACTGAATAAATCAAAGAAGAAATCAAAAAATACCTAGAAACAAATGACAATGAAAACACGACGACCCAATACCTATGGGATGGAGCAAAAGCAGTTCAAAGAGGGAAGTTTATAGCAATACAATCCCACCTCAGGAAACAAGAAACATCTCAAATAAACAACCTAACCTTATACCTAAAGCAATTGGAGAAAGAAGAACAACAGCAACAAAAAAAACCCCAAACTTAGCAGAAGGAAAGAAATCATAAAGATCAGATCAGAAATAAAAAGAAATGAAGGAAACGATAGCAGAGATCAATAAAACTAAAAGATAAACAACGTTGATAAACTATTAGCCAGACTTATCAAGAAAAAATGGGAGAAGACTCAAATCAATAGAATTAGAAATGAAAAAGGAGAAGTAACACCTGACCCTGTAGAAATACAAAGGATCATGACAGATTACTACAAGAAACTATATGCCAGTAAAATGGACAACCTGGAAGAAATAGATAAATTCTTAGAAAAGCACAACCTTCTGAGTCTGAACCACGAAGAAATAGAAAATATAAGCTGAACAATTGCAAGCACTGAAATTGAAACTGTGATTTAAATCTTCCAACAAACAAAAGCCCAGGACCAGATGGCTTCATAGGCGAATTCTATCAAGCATTTAAAGAGCTAACACCTATCCTTCTCAAACTCTTCCAAAATATAGCAGAGGGAGGAATACTCCCAAACTCATTCTATGAGGCAACCATCATCCTGATACCAAAACAAGACAAAGATGTCACAGAACAAAGAAAACTACAGGCCAATATCACTGATGAACATAGATGCAAAAATCCTCAACAAAATACTAGCAAATAGAATCCAACAACACATCGAAAGTGTCATACACCATGATCAAGTGGGGTTTATCCCAGAAATGCAAGGATTCTTCAATATATGCAAATCAATCAATGTGATACACCATGTTAACAAATTGAGGGAGCAAAACCATATGATCATCTCAATAGATGTAGAAAAAGCTTTTGACAAAATTCAACACCCATTTATGACAAAAACTCTCCAGAAAGTGGGCATAGTGGAAACTTACCTCAACATAATAGTGGCTATATATGACAAACCCACAGCCAATATTGTTCTCAATGGTGAAAAATTGAAACCATTTCCACTAAGAACAGGAACAAGACAAGATTGTCCACTCTCACCACTGTTATTCAACAGAGTTTTGGAAGTTTTAGCCACAACACTCAGAGAAGAAAAAGAAGTGAAATCTAATTGGAAAAGAAGATGTAAAGCTGTCACTGTTTGCAGAAGACATGATATTATACATAGAGAATCCTAAAGATGCTACCAGAAAACTATTAGAGCTGATCAATGAATTTGGTAAAGTATCAGGATACAAAATTAATGCACAAAAATCTTTTGCATTTTTATACACCAATGATGAAAAATCTGATAGAGAAATTAAGGAAACACTCCCATTTACCACTGCAACAAAAAGAATAAAATACCTAGGAATAAACCTACCTAAGGAGACAAAAGACCTGTATGCCGAAAACTATAAGACACTGATGAAAGAAATTAAAGATGATACAAACAGATGGAGAGATATACCATGTTCTTGGATTGGAAGAATCAACATTGTGACAATGGTATACTACCCAAAGCAATCTACAGATTCACTGCAATCCCTATCAAACTACCAGTGCCATTTTTCACAGAACTAGAACAAAAAATTTCACGATTTGTATGGAACCACAAAAGACCCTGAACAGCCAAAGCAATCTTGAGAAAGAAAAACAGAGCTGGAGGAATCAGGCTTCCTGACTTCAGACTATACTACCAAGCTACAGTAATCAAGACAGTATGGTACTGGAACAGAAACCGAAATATAGATCAATGGAACAAGATAGAAAGCCCAAGGATAAAACCACACATATATGGTCACCTTATTTTTGATAAAGGAGGCAAGGATATACCATGGAGAAAAGACAGCCTCTTCAATAAGTGGTGCTGGGAAAACTGGACAGCTACATGTAAAAGAATGAAATTAGAACACTCCCTACCTAACACCATACAGAAAAATAAACTCAAAATGGATTAAAGACCTAAATATAAGGCCAGACACTATAAAACTCTTAGAGGAAAACATAGGCAGAGCACTCTATGACATAAATCACAGCAAGATCCTTTTTGACCCACCTCCTAGAGAAATGGAAATAAAAACAAAAATAAACAACTGGGACCTGATGAAACTTAGAAGCTTTTGCACAGCAAAGGAAACCATAAACAAGACCAAAAGACAACCCTCAGAATGGGGGAAAATATTTGCAAATGAAGCAACTGACAAAGGATTAATCTCCAAAACATACAAGCAACTCTTGCAGCTCAATATCAAAAAAACAACCCAATCCAAAAATGGGCAGAAGACCTAAATAGATATTTCTCCAAAGAAGATATACAGATTGCCAACAAACACATGAAAAAATGCTCAACGTCATTAATCATTAGAGAAATGAAAATCAAAACTACAGTGAGGTATCACCTCACACCAGTCAGAATGGCCATCATCAAAAAATCTACAAACAATAAATGCTGGAAAGGTGTGGAGGAAAGGGAACCCTCTTGCACTGTTGGTGGGAATGTAAATTGATACAGCCACTTTGGATAACAGTATGGAGTTTCCTTAAAAAAACTAAAAATAGAACTACCATATGACCCAGCAATCCCACTACTGGGCATATACCCTGAGAAAACCATAATTCAAAAAGAGTCATGGACCACAGTGTTCACTGCAGCTCTATTTACAGTAGCCAGGACATGGAAGCAACCTAAGTGTCCATCGACAGATGAATGGATAAAGAAGATGTGGCACATATATACAATGGAATACTACTCAGCCATAAAAGGAAACGAAGTTGAGCTATTTGTAGTGAGGTGGATGGGCCTAGAGACTGTCACACAGAGTGAAGTAAGTCAGAAAGAGAAACACAAATACCATATGCTAACACATATATGTGGAATCTATAAAAAATGATTTTGAAGAACCGAGGGGCAGGACAGGAATAAAGACGCAGATGTAGAGAATGGATTTAAGGACACGGGGAGGGGGAAGGGTAAGCTGGGAGGAAGTGAGAGATTGGTGTGGACTTATATATTCTACCAAATGTAAAATAGATAACTAGTTAGGAGGCAGCTGCATAGCACAGGGAGATCAGCTCAGTGCTTTGTGACCACCTAGTGGGGTGGGATAGGGAGGGTGGGAGGTAGAGGCAAGAGGGAGGAGATATGGGGATATATGTATATATATATAGCTGATTCACTTTGTTATAAAGCAGAAATTAACACACCATTGTAAAGCAATTATACTCCAGTAAGGATGTTTAAAAAAAAAAATCCCATCATCGGAACTAGAGTGCAGAACAAGGGTGGGATTATGAGTAAGAGTAACATAATACTGAGTCTTGTGACCATGGTTAGAGCTCCTAAAATCCCTCCCAATTTACAGGATTATGATTTATTCTATAAATAAGAGTAAGTTCATAGACATCTCGGGGGAGAGTGGGAGGAGTAGCTTTAAATAAGGAGTTAAAGGGATTCAGGAACTGGGAGCTAGGAAGGACCAAAAATCTACATAAAAGACGCTGGCCTTGCATTCTAGGTCAGTGTTGTCGAACAGAACTTTCAGCAATTATTGAAATTTTCTATATCTGCAATGTCCAATATGGTAGCCATTAGCCACATGTGGCTATTGAGCCCTTGAAATGTGGCTTTGTAACTGGGGATTTATTTTTTGATTGTATTTAATTTATCCTACTTGGAGTTTCAGCTTCTTGGATTTATAGATTAATGTTTTTTTCCCAGCAATTCTGGGATATTTTGGGCCATTCTTTCTTCATTCATTCATTCTTCCCCCTTGTTTCTCTCTTCTCCTTCTGGAAGTCCCACTGTGTGTATCTTAGTATATTTGTTGCTGTGCCACAGGTCTCTGAGGCTGAATTCTTTTTTCTTTGTTTTTTCCTTTCTGTTCTTCATGTTGCATAATCTCTATCTATCTGTTTTAAAATTCATGGATTCTTTCTTCTGATAACTCAGATTTGCTGTTGAGCCCTTCTAGTAAAATTTTCACTCCAGTTATTATACTTTCCAACTGTAGAATTTCTACTTGATTCCTTTTATTTTTTTGATAATTTTTATCTCCTTATTAATGTTCTCTATTTGGTAAGTCATTGTTTTCATACTTTCCTTTAGTTCTTTAGTCATGATTTCATTTACTTCTTTGACCATATTTAAAAGCTCATTTAAAGCCTTTGTCTAGTAAGTCCAATGTCTGGGCTTCCTAAGGGCTGGTATCTATTGTTTTTTTCCTGTGTATGGGCAATACTTTCTTGTTTCTCTGCATGTCTCACAATTTTTTTGTTGTTGAAAACTGGACATTTTAAATAACATGGAAACTCTGGAAATCAGATTCTCTCTCCTCCCCAGGGTTTGTTGTTGTTGCTGTTTGTTGTTTGTTTAGCGGTATTTCTGAACTAATCCTGTAAAGTCTGTATTCTTTGTCACGTATAGCCACTGAAGTCTCTTGTTTGGTTAGTTTAGTGATCAGCCAATAATTGGTAATTTAAAATAAATTAATTTAAATATAATCACTTGTGACTACTTTATTGAAGAATGCAGCTCTCAGTTCTTAAAATTATTTAGACAGTACTTACATATATGAAAAGCTAAATAATTCATCAGAATCAAAAATAGTCAACTAAGTATTATCTCACATGATAAAAACAAAAAAAGATAGTTTTCAGAGTAAGCTCATTAAAAACAAAAAGTCTTTCCCAAAGAAGTAAGACTTGATTTGGGCCTTGAGGGAGTTTTAAGGTTTGTAATTGCATGTAATCCCAGACCAGTGCAGGTTTTCCAACAAGATGAAAAGAGTGTTTATGGTAAATTAATCTGGTGGTGGTGTGCAGGGTAGATTGAAGGGGATGAGAGTTGTTTGGTCTCTTCCAAAGGAGAGAGGTTGGTGAAACCTAGAACATCTTGGAGGATGTCTCTAAGAAATGTAGAGAAATAGTTGCCACTCAGGACCCATGTATAGCCAAAAAAAAAAAAAAATTATAAAGGGGGAAGGGTGTTCTTCCAAATAGGTCACTCAAATCATAACTCTTACTAGAACACCTCCTCTATGCTGTGTGTTCTTTCAGAAACAAAATCTTATATTTGGCAATGTACCCAAATTAAAAATACATATATGTTTGACCTAACAATTGCACTCCTAAGAATTTATCTTAAAGAGATTACAGTTACCCAAAAGTCATACGTACCAGATGTTCAGTGAACATTGTTTAATAGGAAAATTGGAAATATTGTTAATAGTCATCCAAAACGGAGTTATTAAATAAATACAATGGAATAATATAAAACTGTTAAAAAAGAAAACAGACCCTTTTTTACGTACTGATATGGGAAGATTCAGAGCAGTATGATTAACATGATCTCATTCATTCATTCAGTAAACACTTAGCGAGCCTGGCATTGTGCCAGACACTGAAAATCTGACAGTGAAAAAGACATAATCACTGCCCCCATGAAGTTTACATTACAGAGGGGGTATTTTAAAAGTCACATGATAAGAAAGCACTAAATCAATTCATAAAATAATAGACCTTATAATAATTAATGGCATTTTAGGTTTTATGAGATATGCTAAATAAATAAAATAATCATACATTGTAATTTCTACTAAAGACCAAAAAAAAGGAAAAAAACGGGACCTGAGAGAAGGAACAATAGGAATAGGAATGGCCGCTTTAGAAAAGGAAGGCATCTCTGAGGAGATCATACTGAAGCTGAGTCCTAGAGAATGGGAAAGAGCCGGCCATTAGAATTTTTCTAGAACATTGTAAGTTTTTTTATGACTTGACTTTTTAAAAAATCATGAGCCTGTATTGTTTGTATAATTTAAAATCTCATTAACCAATAGTTATTAAAAAATATAACCCATCATCCTTGCTATTTTATATCCAGTATTTATTATTCTAAGATGTAATAATGATGACACTGCATAATGCCACGGATAAACCTAAGGGCCCATCCAAGTGTCAGATTGCTCGTGGGCTCAGAACGTGTTGCTCCTAGGGTTTTAGGGGAACTTGAAAAAGCTGCTTCTTACTGCTTTTTATATTAGATTTAGGATACCTAGCAGTGTAATCCATCAGTAGCACGTGCTGTTTGATGAAGCTGAGCAGCGTCTTATTCTTTCAGTGCCTGGTATGTAGTTGGGGTGTGGGGGGCATCTTGAGGGGTATAATCAACCCTTGTTTTCTAAATGCCTCATAACTCCCTGAGGAGACATACGTGAATTTGGAAAGTAAGTTTCACTGTTTTTATCTTTTGCTTAGTTTTTGTTTTTCCCAAAGGGTGGGATGATGATCAGGGATTTGGGAGACAGAACTTCTTACTTTAAATTGTTGTATCTCAGCACTGAAAGGAATCCCTGAGGCTAATATTTGCTGCATTCTCGGTCTGATCCAGTTTGCAGTTGTTGCTGTATAGCTGCTGTCCACCAGACAGGGAGACTGATTTGCAAGGATATTAGGCACGGTTTGAAAACATTTCTAGTGAATCTGATTACTCAGTTTGGGAAGTAGTACCACAAACTTTGAACTGTCTGTTTGGGTCAGGGTATATTATCCTTTTGGGAAAATCAACTGTGGCGTAAATGATTCCATTGTTCCTCTGAGTGACTTCAGGTTGCTAAGTGACTCAGTTCTGTGTTCCTATCCTGCTGTTCCTTCCCAGTCTGTTGTTAGAGTCATGTTACTGTAGCAGCTCAGTCCATTACTAGAGCCACATTATTTATCAGCAGAGGTGTGGGGAAGGGTGAGTAAAGAAAAAAAACAAAAACCAGAAATAAGGGAAAGTGATTAAATTAGGTATACATACAGTCATCCCTTGGTATCTGCAGGGGATTGGTTCCAGGACGCCTATGGATACCAATACCCATGTATGCTCAAGTCCTTTATGTGAAAAAGGTGTAGTACAGGGGGCCCTAGCAGCTGGTTCCACATCCATGGAAAATCGATCCCCTGTCAGTTGAATCCCCATATGCAGAACCTGGGGCACTGGAGGTCCGACTCTGTGGAAGAATATTTTTGTGTACTGAAAAAGCCATTAGCTGGAAACATCTTGGCTGTTTCTAGACATTTGGGACCTTTCCCTGTTCAGCCTTTACCCCACCTTAGAAATCATATGTGGAGATCAGGTTCTGAAATATCTTTTCCTTATTTAGTAACAAACAGTGGTGCGTTGGTAAATGTTTAACAACTGGCTAGAGGGGGCAGAGTGAGGGAGGCTGATTGTAACATTTGCTGACCTCTGTGGTATAAATACTCCCACCATAGCTGATTTCAAGCCACCAACATAACATCCCTGAACACGTACTCAGGAAGGGATGTGCACAACCAACTTTTGAGATCACTGTTGATTCTGCGAAAACCTGGGAAGTCACCCTGAAATTGCCACTGGTATTTAGTTCCAACTGTTGACAGAAATAAGCAATAAACAATCTATAATAGGAATAGAAAAGGGTTTTATTTGAGCCAACCTGAGGAGTATAACCCAGGAGACACAGATCCAGGAAGCACTTGAATTGTGCTCTGCCGGACTACAAAATGGAGGAGGCTTATATAGGCGAAAACTGCAAAGTTACGTAAGTTGTTTGTCAAGAACTATAATTAGAGCTGGCGAGACGTAAGGATTGGTTGGGGTCCAGAATGGTTGCATAGTTACAAGGGGAGACCTTGAGAAACTATAAGTTTATAGCTGGCAGCTGCTAGCAGATATGATTTTGAGAATGGTTGGTGGTGTCCTTGAGTGCAATATAGTTCAGGAAATTCAAGTTCTCAGTGATACAGGAACATGTCTGAAACCACATCTACAATGGCCACCCAGCTCCATTGTGGATGCCTGAATCACAGCTCTTCCATTTTGGGTTTGCAAATGCATTCTTAGATGGTTAAAGCGGACACACAGTGCATGTTTGACAGGCCATAAGATAGGCTGCTCTAGTTAGCATCAAGTTCAAGCCAAATCATGTATACGCCAGAATGACTTCCCCATACCTCAGTATGTGAAGCTGTCTTCCATTATAAATAATTCCTACCTCAGGCTCTGCTTGTTGGAAACCCAACATAATAGAGCCCCCCACCCAAATATTTTTCGCATTCATCATTTGGATAATTGCTAAAACTAACTGGTAATGTTTATTGAGCTCTTATGATGAAGCAAACACTTTGCTAAGTGCTATTTGTATTATTTTTAATTTTATTTATTTAGGCCATGTCCCGTGGCTTGCGGGGTCTTAGTTCCCCGACTAGGGATCGAACCTGTGCCCCCTACAGTGGAAGCGCGAGTCCTAACCGCTGAACCGCCAGGGAAGTCCCTGTATTTGTATTATTTCACATAATCCTTACAGCAACTATGGTAGGGTTATCATTATCATCATTTTATAGGTGAGAAAAGTAAGGCTTAGAGAGATAAACTAGTTTGTCTAGTGTCACAGTTTTTAGGTGGTAGAGCTGGGATTCAAGAACACAGTTCTGTCTGGTTTCAATGCTCTTGTGTTCTATGAAGTGTTCAGGAGGCTCGGCTTACGGGCCTGCACTTTCTGGGTTAGTGCCTCAATTCTTGCCTTTCCTTCACTCGGCAGGCACATTATCAGCCTGGGGCCCTGTAAGTTATCTCATTAGCTATCACACTGAGCTTTCCAAGTTCTCTCTTCACACACAATATGTTAGTCCTGCCCACATGCCTTGACCTGCCTGACTGTCCTGGCTCTCACTCCATTAGAGAAGGCAAATACAATTAGACTTTTCATCACACAATTGCCATCTGCTCACAAATGCCTCTTTAGCTGTTTGGGATCCAAGGGCACTTTGAAAACCAGCATTCGACTACCAGGGAGATGTTTGAGCACCATGATGCTCAGTACTAATGCCATGATGTCTGCATATGCAAATTAGGAAGGCTGGAGCCTATCACACCCTCATTAGGAGGCCATGAGAGGCAATTCCTGCTTTATTGTCCAGAGGAAAAACAACTGCAGATAGAAACTGCTTCTCTCTGTAGTTCCCTAACAACCCTTTTGTTTTTTTCTCCCTCCCTTGCCCTCAGACCTATCTTAAGCTTATGAAAAACTCTTAAATTTCTGACTAAGAGTTCAGCGTTTCACCAAGAGTGGTCTTGTCGCTGGTGATTTATCAAAGCGTGGCTGGTTTGACCTTCAAGCATGAGTGAAAATCATTTACCTTAAGAACATGTCAATAAGCAATACACCCAGGCCTTGTGCATTTAATAGCATCTATCAAACATTTTCCCTTAAGAATTTGCTGACCTTCCTGTAAGGTGTTCTCTGAAACACACAGGTTCTATTCATCACATTGATCAAGAAGATTGACGTCTACTCGTTTCGCTGATAAATTAGGTCAACAATTAGTAGAAGCAGCGGTGAAGATTCTAGGTTTGCTCTCTTGTATTATGTTAAGCATAGTGTCTCAAGTCACCTTTGAAATCCCAGAATATTATTTTTGAGTGCCTTCTTTTGGTGTCACCAAGGAGAAAAGAAAAGGATCTGTGACACCACCTTGACAGTATCTTTGTTTTTAGTATCAAAGATCAGTAAATAAATAGATGTCCGTTCTGCAATATTGAATATTTAACAATAAAATACATTTCAATGAGTTATTAAACTTTTTTGTAGTTGTCATATGGAAAAATGTTATGGGAATTTTACAACTTGCAGTTTTTAATTTAATAAGATAGCTGGTGAGAATCGTTTTTCTTAAGAATCTAGACTTTTCTTTCATTCAGATTAATTTCAAATTTTGGGGGCAGAGAATTTTTAACTCCTGAAAAAATGTACTCTCCTTTCTCTGGGGGAGAAGAAAAGAGATTCCAAATGCTGACATGAACATTTAAAATTGAAACTATAAAAGCTTCCTGAATACCTAATGAATTATTATATGTAATGATGAAATTCATTCAAAAAAATTCTGGCATCTAAAATTAGAAAAGGAATCTGCCCCCAAAGAGAAGCATGAGATCAACTGACATTTGGGATTTTTTGATTAATAGTTTATAAACTTTGATGAGATTCACAGTGCTGTCTGTAATAATTTCAACTAGAATGTCTGATGAAGAAAAGTAACCTCCTTGATTTCTGAATCAAGGCAAATAACGTCAATGAGGTCTGTACCGGCTGTACAAATATTACTTTATTGACTAAAATTCCCACATTTTAGGGAACGAGCATCATGAGACTTTTCAGTAGTGGTATACTTTTTAAATACTTCAGTCTTTTTAAAATATTCTAAAGCTGTACAGCTCTCCGATCTCTCTGTCACTGAGATGGAACTTGCAGATGCACCGAAAGACTGAACAGATGGTGTGCTGGAGGAGTTTGAATATTGAAGGGCCTTACAGAATAAAAAAGCATTTCTATGAGTCCACTATGAATTTGCTGAAAGGGCAATTAATTTTCATTTATCTCAAATTCTATGTAAATATAGTGAATTTCTATTTAATGTCATTTTGCCAGAGGTCCTTCCGAAATGAATTGGGAATATACAATGTAAATGTTCATACTCAGACTAAAGCCTGAGCATTGAGTTAAGTCACATCCAATTCCCTCTCCAAAATCGTCTTTCAAATGTTTTCACCATCCCATTAGGCTACTTTTCATCTCCTTTTGCAGTAGTCTGCCAAACTCCTTTATTTCCCAACTGCGTGTAACGTTGCCTTTCTCAAAAATGTCTTGAAAAAACAGGGAAAATATTAAAGCAGGCCACTTTTTCTTAGAAATGGTGGGAGCCAACTGATATGCTGATACCATCACCAAAACCATGAGTCATTGTGTCTGAGAGCACAGAAAATTTTATGACATTGATTTTATAGTCTGTAATATAGATTCCTGAGGTACGTCAGCATCACCTGAGAGATGTCCTTATCCTGCCGATTCTTGGACCCCACTTCCAAGGGAGTCTTTTCCATTAGGGCTAGGGTTGAGCTCAGAAATCTTAATATTTAAAATCTACTATGTAAACAACAAGGTCCCACTATATAGCACAGGGAACTATATTCAATATCCTGTGATAAACCATAATGGAAAAGAATATGAAAAAGAATGTGTGTGTGTGTGTGTGTGTGTATATATATATATATATATATATATATATGTATAAATGAATCACTTTGCTATACAGCAGAAATTAACACATTGTGAATCAACTAGACTTCAATACAATAAATTAAAAAATAAAGCCCACTGCCTTTTGAGACACATTAAGATGTTTATAAAACACCTAGCACTGCATTTTCACCAACAACTATCCATTCTTTTTGCTCATATTGGTGCCTACTCTTTAGGACAGCTTAAATGCGCCTCCTCTATGAAGCCTTCCATGAATCCTGCCCTCGGGCCCCAAGCTGTGATCTGTGGTGTTGTGATGGACTAGAATTCAGGCCTTGAGGAGGGCAGGTGAGAGGGCAGGAGTGAGGTGGTCATGAGGACAGAGAGGAGGGTTTCATAATGGGATGTGATATCTTAGATGGATCTGGAGTATTTTAGTCTGAGATTCTGTACCTTAGATTGTGTAGTGGTATTGAGGTTGTTATAAGTGTTGTAACCTGAATCAACAAATAACAAACACTGTCTCTGAGTGATTGGAGCAGTGAGATCCAGCCACATAGTTTTCATGTCTGGGGAGGAGGTTTAGCAGACATTTTATGGGAGTATATGAAGGAAACAAATGGTTACCCATTAGGCAATTGTTCATGTGCAATGAGGAGGGGGCAGGTAGCACTTAGTGAGAGAATAGCCCGTCTCCTATATTCCTAATGATATCTAGATTATGTGCATGCAGACATGCTTTCCATTCAGAAGCAAACTGCTTCTCACTGGGATGTTGCTTTCCCCACCTCCTGAATTTTATTTTCAATATGTTAAAGAAAAAAAAAAAAACTATTTAAAAAAATACCCAGTTACACAGTGCATTTCTTCCACTGTTTGGTAATTTGTCATGCAAGAAAGAACTATCCATAATAGTCCATGTAATTGAGACCAATGGGTGATGACTGTACATCAGGAAGCCAGAGGTCAAAAACCTTGAGAAAGGGCTTCCCTGGTGGCACAGTGGTTAAGAGTCCGCCTGCCGATGCAGGGGACATGGGTTCGTGCCCCGGTCCGGGAAGATCCCACATGCTGCGGAGCGGCTGGGCCCGTGAGCCATGGCCGCTGAGCCTGCGCGTCCGGAGCCTGTGCTCCACAACGGGAGAGGCCACAACAGTGAGAGGCCTGCGTACCGCAAAAAAAAAAAAAAAACCTTGAGAAAATCTTTAAGTCCTCCAAGAGGGAAACAAATGAAAAGTTTCCTGGAAGAATAATAATAACAAAACAACAACAATTATTATTATTATTATCTAATACTTGTATTTTTTCCAATAGAAGAAGCCAGTTCTAGACTTGGCTATAAAGTACATATATTTAGACTGCAGGTTAGGGACTGTGTAATGCTCTTCTCAGTGTAGCCAGTTCACCTAGGAACCTATTCACTGAAATATTTGCTTGTAGGAAACTTCCAAGTATGGATGATATTACAACATTTAAGAATGATGCACATCTTTTAGCTAAAGTAGATACATTTGAGTGTCTTTCCCTTTAACAGTCAGTGTTTGTTTGCCAAGAAGGCTTTTCTGGAATTATGAATTACCATCACCACCATCACCATCTATCTGCATAAGGATATATGCAGATATATCTGCATCTATCATTATAATAGTTTCCTTTGCTGTGTTACTAAGTTGTGGTGTAAGTTATTAAGTGTCAGTGTTGTTAGGAATTCCTAAATTTCTTCGTTTAGCTAAATTCTGTAGATAGTAGAGTTTTGTTTGGAAAAACAAAAACAAAAAAAGTTGAATAACGAACCTTGCAATATTAAAAGTCTTGTCTAGGGAGAAATGGAAAACAGTAAATTCCAAATGTATTTATAGTTCCAAACTGAATTCTATACTCATCTTTTGCATCTAGGTCTCATTTACAGTTCTTGCAGGTTACATGCGTTTTTCCTATGTTTATTTTCTGTTTCCCTCTTTTAGACTGTTAAGGAATAAACACAAACTAGAGTAAGCCTTCTAGCCCTGAGCTGCCCATTTGTATGTCTGTAATTTGATCCCTCGAGGCTGATGTTCTCAGCTGAACTGGATGGTTTGTCCTACTGCTGTCCCCACATCCTTCCTTAGAGTAGCTGGCTATGCTTAAAGCCTAGCGGTTCGTTTACCTTCTCTCATCATTCTGGCTAACTCAAGGAAGGAAAAATTAGAGAACGTGATTAGGATGCGCAAAAGTGAGATGCGTTTAGTTCTCCTGTTTCTTCTTACATCTTTTTGGAGCTGGTTCTTTCTAACCCTGTCCTCCTACCCGATGCCTATTCTGGTTTTCATTCATCATCTTAATTACCAACTAATAATAATAATAATAATAATAATAATGCATATTATGTCTCCTCTCCCAAGGTCATAAGGTTCTTGAAAGTAGGGATCAGATCATATTTATTTTTGACCCTCTCAAAGTACACTGGGCATAGTAGAAACTCAGTATTTATTAAAAGAGTGAATGGACTAATGAATAAAAAATGTTGGGGGCTGTGTCCCTACACAAGAACATTGCTCTTTTAGTAAAGAACTTGGTCAGACTGGAATGCTCAGGCCCAAAGGAACAAACTTTTCGGCTGTAGCCCTGTATGGGGCCCCTTAAGCATACTTAGAGGCAGCATCTACTCATTAGGTCACCTCTAGTAATCACGGTATAGATTAGCACAATCAATAGCTCAGTTTCATAAATGGCTTCTTGCAGTGTTCCAGGGAATTACAGTCTATGAAATCAAAGAAGCTTTGTCAAGTATTCGTGCTTAATGACCGAACACATCAATTTCAAAGCTATTTGACATTCCCGAATGGAAGCAAGATTTCGTGATTTCAAAGACGGCAACATAGGCTTTTCCCCAGTGGATGGTCTTAAGTCTTTAAATTGCTAGGAATTACACAGTTATATTTAAGAGAGTCAACTCACTTGAATTTAAATGAACTAAAATTCTCAAGCCAGAGCATAAAGCGTGTTTCTCTATCCAAGATCCATGTTAGGCATTTCCTCCCTCGATTCCTCTTTAAAAATTGTCTTCCCTGTGTAACACCTGCCTGCTTTGTAGTGACGAACGATTATTTCTGAGGTTGATCATTCTGTGCACAAGCAAATCAGTCATCCTATATCTCATTATCAATTCATTGCTTATTATTTTCTAGATGCAGCGCATGGGGGAAATGTTAGGCCAAACTCATTAGTATTTATCACTTAGTACAACCTGCTTCTTTGTTTGAACAAGTACAATTGAATAGATGGCTGTGAAGTATCTTAGTGTGTCAGAGTCCAGGGAAACCTGAGGGATGGACGGCGTCGGCGAAGGAAATAAGACCTGACACCTTTTGTAGATGTCAGCACATCAAGCTTAAATTTATTTTTTAGAGCAGGTATTTATATGTAGGCAGGTTTCATTATTATGTACAAAATTAAAAAATTTCAACATGTTTTAACCTCAAAATATTTTTATCAGTTTTCTGAAAATGTCCCCAGTTTTTAGATGTCCTAACAAGATAATTCCCCAAGTTCTCATTAGTTGCAGGTTATTTTCTAGTAGTTAAGCCAAGCTATTATGTAAGTCTTTATTACAGAAGTGCAATCTTCGTGTTCTTTCTGCATGGGCAAGTTTTTTGAATAGTGCCTTAAAAATATTTACAATATATTCTACAGCTCCTGTGTACCTGACTCCACTAGTAGCACTTACAATACCTTCTACGCTCCTGTTTATCATCCGGCAATTGTTGCCAGAGTTTTAACCTTTCTTTATAGTGGACTCATATGAAGCCAAAATCATTAACAACCCCTTCGTAGGGCCACAATTGTTCAATTGGGGGTGTTTTCCATAGGAACATCCCTACATTTTTAGATTGTGTATTGCGTTCCCAGTTTTCTGGGCCCGAAATAGGTACTTTCCATTTTGTGGTAATAATAGTGGGGGGGGGGGTAGTAGTTTTTCTCATTTTCCTAACCCTGGGCGCAAATCCCCCTTGTGCTGTTTCCATATATAAGCTTAACATAACCAAACAAATCAATAGAGATGTAGTCCACCGAGCTGGCACAGTGCTGCTTTGCAGCCCTGTCTTTGATTGCATCATGACTTTGTCACGGCGCAGGGACTCCAGGATGGCTTTCAACATTTTATAAGCTTAACACAACCAAACAAATCAATAGAGATGTAGTCCACCGAGCTGGCACAGTGCTGCTTTGCAGTCCTGCCTTTGATTGCATCATGACTTTGTCACGGTGCAGGGACTCCAGGATGGCTTCCAACATTAGTGTGTCCTGAAAAGCTTTTTTTTTTTTTTTCCTGAAAGTGTCCTGTAGACAAAGCCTTACAAAAAGTTTGTTTGCAAGAGGTTTCCAGAGATAAAGAGAACCTGCGTTCTCATGGTCATATGAGATCAAAGAAACTTCACCTTGGAAACATCGAAGTAAGATAGACTTTCAGATGGGTAGATCAAAGGAAATAAATTCAAAACCTTGTGTGCTTGGCATAGCAATAATTTAACCTAATGTTTCTTTTGGGTGGCTGGATTGAAGAGCTTATGGATTAAGTGTTTTTCTACGAGACATAATTGTTATATTTAAGACATTTCCTCAAACTAACAACCACATGAGAAAGACCAGTTTGTTTCCTTTCTGCTAACCTACGGAACCAGAAAGAAATCACATGGATCATGTTTTTAAAATAATGGGGGCTGAGGTCACAATTATTCATGGTTCTCTAATCTGTATGCTGCTAGTAAGGGAAAACAAACAAACAAACTGAATAAAAAAATGCCCCCCCCCCAAAAAAGCCCAAATAACATGTCTTATGGAGTTAATCCACCTGTCAAATATATCTTGTCACAAAGGAAATAGAAAACTATATTCACACACCAAGAAAAGCTTGGTGTAGAATTTTGAATAGCTGGCTTGACAGGGTAATTATGCACCCAAATATTTTCACATAAAAGACTATTGGAAATCAGTTATAGATGTGGTTTGTCACACGGGTTTCTGCTGTTTCTTCCATTCTGCTAACATTGATTTGGACTCGTATTCAGATCCTGTGCTGGTAGTCTCATTTTCTTTATTTCCTTTCTTCTCTGTTTTCAGATACCCTTTCTCGACCACACTGGCTGTTACATCACTGGCAAAGAGTTCTGTTTCTCCCTTACCAGTGAGATCTCCTCATTTCCCTGTGAAAAATGAAGAGATACATTCTGTCTCTCATTCCTGCTCAGCTATGAGAATCTTGTCCTTATGAAGGGATCAGTCATTTTATGGGCACTCATTTGCTCAGCAGCCAAAACAAAAAAGACTTTTGGGTCAAATTAGTGCTTTGGTGGGTGGCCCTGTCTGTACAATGGAAATGGTTGATTCAGTTGACTGGAACCGTGGAGACTGCCATCAACTTGCTGAAAAAGGCTGGCTAGCCAACCCATATCTGGAGAAGGGTGGATCCTTCTAGACCTCCTTTCCCTGTACCAACCCGGTCAGGGTGGGCCTGGGAACCAGACACATCTATCAATTAGATTCAACCACGGGCAGACAGCCTTAACAGAAGCCTGAGCTACATGACAGTATCTAAACTGGTTTTCTCTGCCACGCTGAAACAGAGATCCTCCTGTTTGAATGAAAATTCTGTCTTTTCTCTTTTCCCTCCTACCTCTTCCCTTCCCCCCACTCTCCCTTGCCCCTCCTTCTCTGTCTCTCTCCTTCTCCTATGCAGTCACTTACACAGAGGCACAGTACTAGTAAAACTAGTCATGGGGATTGTTGAAATTGAATGGTTTGAAATTCAACACTGCCGCAGGGTCTGGTTGTTGTTGGGTTTTGGTTTTGTTTTGTTTTTTTCTTTCAATTATTGAATTATTTTGCTTCTTTAGTGAGAATTTAGGCAATTTTTCAAGAGACATTATTAATACCTCTTTCATGTTTTTAGTCATCTTCTTGTCAAAACGTAGCCTTCTAACTAAACTAATATTTGCTTACAAAGAGTTAGCCAACAGTGATTACAGAGGGTCTTAGCTGCATTTCTAAGAGTTTGCCTAGGCTCTGGGTATCCAGGCAACTTTATGCCTATGAGTACGCTTCCATTATAATTGTATTAAACTGGCATAACCCGATTCTTTCTCTCTCCATCACAAAATATTTTGCCAACAGTTTTCTCTGCCCTTTGGAAAAGGTTGCAGATATTCTCACTGGCCTTCTTTTTGGCTCCCTGTTGCTAAGTATCTGGATGAAGATTACAAAATGCAGTCAGTTATCTAGATTTTGCTAAACAAATAGGTATTTAGTATCATAGATAGGGTCTGTCTTTCTCTATATACAATTAGAGGTACTTTTGAGTTAGGTCTTCATGTCACTCGAGCTAAGATATGCTTTAGTTTAAATGTTCGGCTAATTTTAATAAAGGTGTGAAACTTCTGGAATTATTTAAAAACCACCTCATATCTCTTCATTTTGCATGTTTAAAGACAGACTTTTCCAATATCAGTGCCAGCTGCTAGATGCTTTACATATTTGGCTTTTTTCCCCTCTGCGTTGAATTCAAGCTCTTTGATGTAAAATTTGTTTCCATTTGAGAACAGCAATTTCACTTTCTAAAAAAGGAGTGTAATGCCTCATCAAAGTTAGAGATGTTTTAAACTTTCTAGATTATAAAAAAACAAAAACTTTTTGAAAGAAAAAGATTTGGCATTATAGGTAACCCACACGGAAATGTTCAATGAATAAGTAAATCTGATCGTCGCTACTTTATGAGAGTAGTCAACAGAAATCTCTCCCCTCCAGCCAAGCCTGCTATCTAGGCTGAGTACCCTTTTTGCAGAAGCCCCCTGGAGGGCATTCTGGCAGGCCGAGTTGGGACTGTGCCTAGCTATTGAAGGTCATCTCCCACAAGACTTCAGAGATTCAGTATGGTGTGGGACAAATCTCTTTGTTGACTCCATGTGACATTTATTTAGGTGCGATTGTTCCCCAAGACACAAACCGAAGGGTTTCACCAACCTGTCATAAGAAACACCTAACAAACTACTTTGCAGGTTCCAGTTACTTTCTTATTAAATGTCACTCAGTGTGTCCCAAATCTGCCTTTGTCTATCCTCTATACAATTGTATTGGCATTCCCTACCATTACCTGAGATGTTGATCATTAAGTATTAATCTGATAGTGTTTGGGGCGTTATGGGTTGATGGGCAAATATGGATTCGAGACAAAGGTAGGAATTGTTTATCATGGAGTTGGCCTCTATAATAAATCTCCTTTCTTTAACGGTCATGATGCATTTGAGTCTGGTTAGAAATAGAGGACTTGGTCTAGAATTAAAACATAATGCATCGATTAAGAGTTTCTCTAGTATATTAATTGCCTGTATGGCAAACCAAGCTTTGGAGATGTGGCTGGGATTTTCTTGGGTAGAAATAGCACGTCTGGGCATGAACAGATCTGCTAATAACACTCAGTAGTAAAAAGTGGAATCGTATTAGTGGAGAGACTGGGTGGTAATGAGTTCACTAAAATAATAAAAAATAAAATTAAGCACAAAGTTAGGCAATAAAGAGGGAAGGACATAAGCAAAAGGAGATATATGTGTTGGTGGAGATAAACCACTAATTTTTTTTTTTTAATTTTTATTGGAGTATAGTTGCTTTACAATGTTGTTAGTTTCTACTGTACAGCAAAGTGAATCATCTATCTATACGTATACATATATCCCCTCTTTTTTGGATTTCCTTCCCAGTTAGGTCACCACAGAGCATTGGGTAGAGTTCCCCGTGCTATACAGTAGGTTCTCATCAGTTGAGATAAATCACTAATTTCTATTCATTCATTTAGCACATTATGTCGACTATTGTGTTCCAGGTATTGTCATTCGTCTTAGGGGCATAGTTATGAATAAGACAGCTCAGGAAACTTCCATACTCAGAGAAACTGCTGGAAGATGTACACGGAACCTTGAGAAAGGCCTGGTAGAGTTTCTCAGAGCATAAGTCACACTGAGTCAGAATTGACGGAGGAGCAGACTAAGAAAAGGGAATCGTGAGACCCTATTTGGACTTAAAACTCAGGAACTCATTCAAAATAGAAGCCACATTTTCTAGGACTACAGGTAACAATGAAAGGCAGGGAATCTTAGGAATGAAGACGTAAGCAAACAGACAGTGAACACACAGGCTTGGGCTTGAAAGACAAATAAAACATTATCTCAAAGGTTGGGGCTCCGGGAAGGAAATGGTTGTATCTTTCAGAGCTGTGCCAACCTCAGCATTGTGAGATGGCATGCTTCTTCATTATCTTTAACACACACACACACACACACACACACACACACACACACACACACACACACACACACACACACACACACACACACACACACACACACACACACACACACACACACTGTACTGACGAGGCCAAGAAATTAATTATTGGGTTGGCCAAAAGGTTCGTTCAGGTTTTTCCGTAAGATGGCAGGGAAAAATCCGAACGAACTTTTTGGCCAACCCAATACATAATCAATGGATAAAAGTAAGCTGCCTACTTTGTAGTTTCATCTCACATAGTTTGTACTCTGAGAATTCAACATTCTACAACAGAGAATATTTGATCCCCTAGAATGAACTGTGAACAAAATGGTAGGTGAGGGTTGCCACCAGCCAGAATGCTTGGAAAGGCCATGAACCGGAAGCATAATGATAACAACAGTCTCTCCTGCTTCTCCGCTTCTCCGCCTACCATGCACCAGGCACTACTGGAAGAACATTACCCACATTACCTCATTTAATCCTCAGAACAATCATGAGGAAGGTTCTAGCCCCATTTTAGCGAGGTAGAAATTGAGGAAAAGAGAAGCTACATACATTTCCAGGGTCATACAGCTAATAGGTTGCGGATTTTGGATTGAAACCCAGGAATTCTGCCTCCAGAATCAGACTTCTGTTATGTTAAATGCACTGCTTTCATTCCCACATAGTAAAAACAATTACCCAAGAAATGCTGCCACACCATTTTGTAATAGATTCATCTTAGTTCCTTCTGACAAGATGGAAATCCAGACGTCTTAGAGTTAACGCAGAGTAGAGAATCAAAGATATTAGGTATAGTGGGATAATCTTACAAAAACATGTTGTTTTTTTTTTTACAACAGTTAAGGAACTTTTTTTCCCTCCTAGCTATCTCTGGATGTGTGGATGTGTCCTTATGTGATATTTGTACACATCAGGGTTTAAACCACTCATAATCAGGTCAGTCATAATCTAGTTCTGGCCCCCAAAGCAGTCAATCTTTGGTCTAATGACAAATTAGACCAATTTTTTGTCTAATGAACAACTAAAGTTGAACTAGCTATGCTTACAATAACAACTTCTGGTGGGGGTATTAAATGTTAACTTTAGACACGCTCTAAAAGGGGAAGTATTGGAATACCAAATTAGGAAAAAACGGACTGTTGCAGAATATTGAATCTTCACTGGAGATGAGCTTCATGTAGGAGTTTTATGCAGTGTTCTCTGACCTTTTAGTCAAATAGCAGATTGAATCAGATTAAAATAATTAGCTTTCTCTTGTCAGAATACTTCCCCATGCTGCTGCTTCTCCATTCTGGTTTGTTCTATCATTACCATGCCTAATATTCAACAAGTCATTTCCCTTTATTAAAGGGAAACTGCATTTTATTTTTGTTGAGAATGCTTTAATTCATATCTGAACGTGATTTAGTTGAATTTTCCTCCCTTTCACAAAAATTAATGAAAACCAATTTTATGACCAATTTAGCATTAAATATGTGTTAGTCAAAGAAGTATTAGCAGAGTAGTTCAGAGTGAGTCTTTTGTGTGGTTAGAAGAGCTGTGTTCAATTTTTATTATGTTCATAAATGAATGATGAGTGGGGAAATACTGACATCCAGGTAATTATGATTTCTGCATTTGTAGGAGAAAGTTGCAGTGTTTTTCAAAGTATGGTCCTAGAATACCTGCACCAGAATTACTTGGGTTGCCTGTTAAAGGTGCAGATGCCCTAGCCTCACCCCAGAACTAGTGAATCCGAAATTCATACAGTGTAGCCTAGGACTTGACACTTTTAACAAATTCCCTAAGGGATTCATGAGGAGAGTGAATTTTGAGAACCACTGCCTTACAAGCATATACTCATGTCTGATCCACACAGGCACATAGTTTGCCAGCCTGGTCCTGCAACAGAAATCTGGAAGTTTCCAGCTGGAAGAACCTTTACAAGTTACCTATGTCATCCCTTCCTGAACTTCCCATTTTACCACAGTGTTGCTAGATTTAGCAAATAAAAAGATAGGCCTCCCAGTTAAATTTGAATTTCAGATAAACAGTGAGTAATTTTTTTTTAGCATAGTTATGTCCTGTGCAATATTTGGAATATACTAAGAAATTGTTGTTTATTGAAAATTCCATTTTAACTGGGAGTCCTGTATTTTATCTGGCAACGTGTGATGACGAAATTGAGTTCCAGAAAGCTGAAATGACATTTTACAATGCTATGCTGTCCCTAGGATTTCTAGGACTTTAGTTTCTACCTCTGCTATAAATCATTGATTTCTGCTCTACTGAAGGCTTTCTTTTTTGACAAGTAAACACTATTGTAAAAATACATAAATATAGTATCAACTAACTTGCAAATGCCTAAAGACCTAGAGTATTTATTTTAGAACAGAGAAATTACTATACGTCAAAGTGTCTTCTTTTCATAAATCATCCAGTGCTACTTAGTTTGTCACAAGGAAAAAAAAGATAGAAACATGATTCTATACAATTATGATTTTAGATATACTTCCCCTTCTTCTTAGAACTTCCTGAAAATCATTTTATCTACCTACCTGCCTCCTACGGACCTATCTCACAGAGAGCCATCAGCTAACCAAGAGCGCATGAGTGGAATTCTGAGACCTCAATTCTGTTAATTTCCCAAAGTATGAGGTTTTAGGAACTATGACAGGTCAGTCTGAAAACAGGATCCTAGAGTTTGGGTGGTTTGAGCATGGAAAGGAAAGCTTGCCATTATGCTTCAAAAAAAAAAAAAAAAAAATGTGTTTACCGGCAGAGTCAAGGAGTGGGTAGGGGACGAGGGCCATACCACCACACGCCCTTGCATCGTAAGAATAGAAGGGCCTAGACAAACTGTTAAAAATGTTTTCTCCGGAGATTGAAGGTTTAAAGGTAATTGGTTCAATTCATTCATGGGCTGTATCTTTGGGTGCTAAAAATGTGATAATTCATTAAAAAAAGTTTGATATGTTTGATTTTTTTTTTTTTTTGCGGTACACGGGCCTCTCACTGTTGTGGCCTCTCCCGTTGTGGAGCACAGGCTCCGGACGCACAGGCTCAGTGGCCGTGGCTTACAGGCCCAGCTGCTCCGCGGCATGTGGGATCTTCCCGGACCGGGGCACGAACCCGTGTCCCCTGCATCGGCAGGCAGGCTCTCAACCACTGAGCCACCAGGGAGGCCCTGATATGTTTGATTTTTAAATAAATGGATTCTCAGAGCATTTGATCCAGTTTCATCTACTTATCCAAACTGTATCATCCTCCACAGAACTCAAATAGATGTGGAAGAGATCATCCATGCATACAGATAAGGGTTTTCATTTAATACAAGGGCCAATTGTACCCTGCAGCATGTTGCAGGTACAAGTCAACTTCAAATACAGGACTCTGTTTTGTCCATAGAACAACTTTCCAAGGAGTGGTTAGATCACACCTGGCTTCTTCTCTAAGCCCAATTCAGGTCCATATAAATGCTATGGATGACGTTAAGAAGAAGCTTTATGTCAAGTGACACATCTTTATTACATATTTGCCTAACACATGACTGCTTTTTGTAGTAATAATCTTTTAGGCTTCTATTGAATTTAGTAGGTATCAAAGTACTTTCACATCTATTATCTCATTTAATTCTTACAACAGTCCTGTGGGTATGCATACCAATTATTATTATCAGATTCTAGGTTTGCACATTAGAAAACTGAGGCAGGTTCAAAGTGATGAACTAACTTGCTTGAGGTCACACAGGCACTGTGGCCGAAACCTGTGTCCTTCACCACCATTGCACAACCACCACTACTTCTTTCTTCTACTTCTCTTCCTCCTGTATTTTCTTTTCCTCCATCTGTCTCTTCTTCCTTCACCATCTTTTCCTCCCCCTCGTCTACCTTCTCATCCACCAATAGGATTTATTGAGCTTCATAGGTGCTGAGAATGATGCCTAGTGCTTTAAATCCAGTTTCATTTAATTTGTACAATGATGATTATCCTCATTAAACAGATGTGAAAACTGAGTCTAGGAGAGTGAAATATCACACTGTTAATATGTGATGAGCCACAATTAGAACATAGGCCTCCTAATAGCTAATTGGTTCGTTTCTGACACGAGTATCTGATCAACCAAAGCACACTAAGTATAATGATTCATGTTCTTTCATTGAAACCAGATGAAAAAAATGTGTAGAAAGGACTTGTCTCTGGAACTTGCATTTCCTCTGCTTTGACACTTTGGGTTTCCTTTTAAGTTGAATGTACCTGACGCTGTAATGGTATATAAATAACGGTTTAGGCAAGACCTGGAACATAAGGGATAAAAGCAGTATCCTGATACTGAAACGAGGCGGCAGGTCAGTTGAACGGCAGTAACTCTGACTTGATAGTAAACCTCAGAACTTTGGATCTGTGAGTGCAGTTCTTATACTTAACTCATCTAGAAGCTAGGTTTTTCCCTAGAGCAGCAAACCAGGCTGAACCTGCAGGCAGAAGTGAAGTGGCTTTTGCTGAAGATCTTGACAGTGGAGACAGTAAGCCAGGCTTGTCTTTATGGTATGTGGATGAAGTGCTGCTTTCATGCTTTGAGAGGTGAGAAAATGCTAACCTGCTATAAACTCAGAAAGTTTACAAGTATCTTCACTCCCCAATGCCTGGCAGATGTGCCTACAGAGCTTTAATAGCCTGTTATAGCTGTCTTTAGTTTGCTTTGGATGAACTCTAGATGCCAAACTTCCATATAAATAATCAGTATTTCCTGCATATTCTTAATTATCCTCAGGCTGTGCTTTCTGGTACCTTACAATTTTTTTTTTTTTTTTTTGCGGTCCGCGGGCCTCTCACTGCTGTGGCCTCTCCTGCCGCAGAGCACAGGCCCTGGACGCGCGGGCTCAGCGGCCATGGCCCACGGGCCCAGCCGCTCCGCGGCACGTGGTATCCTCCCGTACCGGGGCACGAACCCGCGCCCCCTGCATTGGCAGGTGGACTCTCAACCACTGCGCCGCCAGGGAAGCCCACAATTTTCTATTTTAAATTAAGCTTGGAAAAGCAACAAACCACTTCTAGGCAGGCGCTTTTTCCTGGGTTGTAGAGGGTAATTATACATGTTGGAGGGTAGGGATTTGAAAGCACATGTAATATTATTATTAATAGATGGCTGGGACATACATTCTTCATCTCAATGTAAGTAAGGGTTTCAGCATATCTTGGGAGATTTTTCATTCTTATTAAGGAAAAAATGAAAGATAGCTAGTTTATTTTTGTGGGACATGATCAATATTTGAGCTTCTTGGACATAAATTATATTCCATGCATACTATCTTGTTCCATTTTCTCTAAGTGCTGTTTCATCCCAGTGACTGAAAGACTCATTCTGAAGTTCATTCTCGCCATCTTTTCTGTTTTAGGGAAAAGATATGTGATGCACAGGAAGACCACAAGAAATAGTTGCCCAGTTTGAACAGTATTTCTCTTGGGCGCATTTGTTGAAAGCAACTAGAGGCAATTGTTGAACATTGTGGCTGCCTGAGGGGGTGAATAATAGTTGGGGTACACCAGGGGTCCCCAACCTGTGGGCCACAGACCGCTACCGGTCCGCAGCCTGTTAGGAACTGGGCTGCAGAGCAGGAGGTGAGCGGCTGGCGAGCGAGCAAAGTTTCATCTGCTGCTCCCTATCGCTCCCCCTCGCACTACCGCCTGAACCACCCCCCACCTCCCCATCTGTGGAAAAATTGTCTTCCACAAAACCAGTCCCTGGTGCCAAAAAGGTTAGGGACTGCTGGGGTACACAATAGACTAACAAAAATTAATAGAATTTGTTGCTAGCAAATTTGTCCTACAAGAAATACTAAAGAGAGTTCTTTAGGCTGAAATGAAGGGGATATAGACACATAAGTAAACCCTCATTAATAACTGAAGAACACCCAAAAAGGCAAGATAATAGGAAATGTGATAGACAGTATAAATGTATTTTTATAAGTTTTTATCTGATTTAAAAAACAACTGCACAAAGCAATAACGAAAATCTTTGCTGATAGGCATACAATGTGTAAAGATGCTCAATATCATTACTCATTAGGGAAATGCAAACCACAATGAGAAAGCACTCACTAGGATGGCTATAATCAAGAACATAGATAATAATAATTGTTGGCAAGAATGTAGAGGAAATGAAACCCATATACATTGATGCTGAGAATATGAAAAGTACAGCCTCTTGGAAAACAGTTTGGAGGTTCCTTAAAATGTTAAACACAGTTACCACATAACCCAATAATTCCACTCCTAGATATATACCCAAGAGGATCTAAAACATATGTCCACACAAAAACTTGTACATGAATGTTCTAGTAGCATTATTTATAATCGTTGAAAAGTGGAAGAAACTCAAATGTCCATCAGTTGATGAATGGCTAAACAAAATGTGGTATATCAATACAGCTGAATATTAGTCAGTCATAAAAAGGAATGAAGTACTGATTCGTACTATAAACTAGATAAACCTAGAAAACATTATGCTCAGTGGGAGAATCCAGACACAAAAGGCAACATATTGTATGATTACATTTATGTGAAATGTCCAGACTAGAAAAATCTGTAGAGAAGGAAAGTAGATTAGTAGTTTCCTAGGGCTGGATGGGAAAGTGATGAGAGGATTGGTTGATGAAGGATAAAGGGTACAGAGTTTCATGTGGGGGTAATGAAAATGTTCTGGAATTAGATAGTGGGGATAGCTGCATACTTTCTGAATATACCAAAACCACTGAATTCTATAGTTTAAAGGGGTTAATTTTATAGTATGTGAATTATATCTCAGTAAGAAATTGTATTCAAAAGGGAACCAATGTGTAACAAAAGATTAAAGAAAATATACCAAAATATTGATAGCAAAAAAAAAAAAAATTGGAGAAAATGTTTCTCTTTAAGAATTCTCTGCCATTGGTGGCACTCAGCAGCCTAGTTATTGATATAAAATGGAGATAAAATATCTGAGCAGAAGAAGGTCATTAGGAGGAAGTTATTTTGCACTCCATTCTACCTTTTAATCTTCTGAGTGCGTCAAAAGAAAATCCAGAGGCAGGGACAAAAATCTGTGCCAATAGGCCACATATGACCTGTGATTTACATGGTTCAATTAAAATGATTTTTCTTCTGTAAGTAAAGAGAAAGGAGATAGCTTTCAGAGTTATGATATTGATGCTGCAGGACAGTGAACATGTAAACACTTGGCTAGTCATCCATGAATTAGCTCTTTAATCTGTAAATATGATTCAGTTTAATGTATGTTTGTATGTGTTACTTCAATAAAAACAAAGTCAAAGGAAAAAAAAGGTCATCGTGTCACACCCCTCTGGTACTTAAAATCCTCAAATGATTACCATTGCACTAGGGATAAATGCAAACAATGGACCCTGACTTTCAAGGTACCACCTGACCCGACGGTCTGCCTCTCTAATCTCAGCTAGCACCCTTTCTTGTGCCTCTACATCTTCCTTTCATTATCAGACTCCTTCCCTTCTCGGGTCTTTACCCTTGTGGTTTCTCTGCCCTAACAGTCCCTCCCTCAGTCACATGGCCAGCCCCCATTTAGGTCACAATTCAAATTGTGACCTCCTGAAGTGACTCTTCTCAGACTTCACTCCCTATTACATCATTCCTTTTTTTTCTCTTTTGAATTTTTATTGGGATAGAACTGAGATACAGCACTGTATAAATTTAAGGTGTACAGCATAAAGATTTGATTTGTGTACATTATGAAATGATTACCACAATAAATTTAGTGAACATCTGTCTCTCATAGAGATACAACATTAAAGGAATAGAGAAAATATACATTTTTTCCTTGTGATGGGGACTCCTAACATTTACTCTCTTAACAAGTTTCATAGATGACACACAGTTGTTAATTATCTTTATCATGTTGTAAATTACATCCCTAGTACTTATTTATCTTATAACTGGCAGTTTGTACCTTTTGACTATTTTCATCCAATTACTCCCCTTCCCCTGAACCCCCGCCTCTGGTAGCAGCAAATTTGATCTCTTTTTCTAAGAGTTTATTTTTTGTTTTTGAAGTATAATTGACCTACAATGTTACGTTAATTCCAGGTACACAGCATAATGATCCACTATTTTTGTACATTTCAAAATAATCATTATGATAAATCTAGCTGCTATCTGTCATCATATAACGACTTGTGCCGACTGGCTTGTGGTCCCGGCACTAATAAGCTAGAGGGAGGATTCCAAAATGGCACTTGCCAGCACCAGTGTCCTTGTAGTAGGATGAGCTCCCCAAAGTGGCTGCTGCCAGCATCTATGTCCCCAGAGTGAGCCCCAGCTGCCTCCTGCCTCTCCAGGAGGTTCTCCAAGATTAGCAAGTGGGTCTGACTCAGGCTCCTTCCAAATTACTGCTTCTGCCCTGGGTCCTGGAGCATGTGAGATTTTGTGTGCACCCTTTAAGAGTGGAGTCTATTTCCCACAGCCCTCTAGCTCTCCTGAAAGTAAACTCTGCTAGCCTTCAAAGCCAAACGTTCTGGGGGCTCATCTTCCTGGTGCAGGAGTCCCAGGTTGGGGAGCCCAGTGTGGGGCTCAGACACTTTGCTCCTTGGGGAGAACCTCTGCAATTATAATTATCTTCCGCTGTGTGGGTCACCTCCCTGGGGGTATGGGTCTTGGCTGTACCACATCTCCACTCCTCCTACCCGTCTCCTTGTGGTTCCTTTTTTATATCTTCAGTTGTAGAAGATCTTTTCTGCTAGTCTTCAGGTCATTCTCACTGATAGTTGCTCTGTAAATAGTTGTAATTTTGGTGTGCCCATGGGAGCTGATGACCTCAGGGTCTTCGTGCTCTGCCATCTTGGCCACTCCTCCTACACCATTCTGTCTTAATGCGGTTTTTTTGTTGTGTTTCTCCCCCCATAGTTTTTTGTTGAGTTGATTTAGTTGGTGGCCAAGGTGGAGGACGGCTCAGGAGCAGGAGGCAATTCTCACTCTTTAGGTGCATGTTGACCTCTCAAGATAGACTCAAACTTGGTGAAATCTGAGAGAGATGCCTTGGCAACAGCTGCCATCCGAACCACTGCCATGTGCAGAACCTTGTGATGGGAACTCTTAGGATTTACTCTGAGGTGAGCAAAAGTCGTAAAAAAGGATTGAGAATTTTAGCCAGTCTCTCCTACATGAAAGTAACATAGCTGTGACAGTTTCTCAAACTTTCCTTGCTTTTAGCAACCTTGACACTTTTGAGGATTCCTGATAGGTGTTTTGTGGAAAGTCCCTCAATCAGGATTTTTCTGATATTTTCCTCATGATTAGACTGGGGTTATAGGTTTTGGAGAGGAAGACCACAGAAGTAAAGTGCCGTTCTCATCACATCACATCAAGCGTCCATGCTCCCCACGTCTTATCACTGATGATGTTAAACTTGATCACCG
The DNA here is from genome assembly GCF_949987515.2 of Delphinus delphis. Classification (NCBI taxonomy): domain Eukaryota; kingdom Metazoa; phylum Chordata; class Mammalia; order Artiodactyla; family Delphinidae; genus Delphinus; species Delphinus delphis. Next base: position 28,521,768 of record NC_082704.1, on the reverse strand, counting down.
GGCTGAGGTAGTGTTTGTCAGGCTTCTCCACTGTAAAGTTACTATTTCACCCCCTTTCCATATTCTACACTTTGGAAGGAAGTCACTATGCACAACCTCCACTGTGTTCGAGCTCCTTGAGAGCAGAATATCTAGATAAATCTTCCAAAGGGAGATTTGGCTATTCTCCCTCTTTCATTTCTTTATTTAATCATTTATATCAATATAGACTCAGGTTATATATTTTGTACTTTCGGCTGTAATTTAATACCACTTTGTTACTCAAATTGTTCCAGCTTTGGCCATTGAGAGCTCTTCCTGCTGGCTCCTGTGTCCCTTTGACATACTCTCGTCATTCTGATTCTTTGAGCATTTCCTTAATTTGTGGCACTAAAAGATGCTCCAGGCTTCTCTTGTATGTTACCTGCCACAGTCATTGAATCAGCCTTTCTCCAAAGATCCCTGGTTCCTTTTATTGGAGAATAGTAGAAACCAAGATCTGTGTGCTGGGTGTGCTCATTACCACTGGGGTGTCATTGCTTCCAGGCCCTTTCAGCTGATAGAGCAAAGAAACATGTGTCTATACCAATCTGTATATATATATGTCTATAAAGATTTCTATATGCATCTATCAGTATTTAACTAAACATGAGTTCAAACTGATGATTCCTCCTCTAATCCTTTACCACATGACCATTCACGCCTGTTCCCATTGCTTGTAACCTCCCTCTCCAACAGGAAGAAACCCGGCTCCCACCATTTGCCATCCGTTTGCTTAATTGTTCAATTCTAGTATACATGTATAGTGGTCTCAGAATTGTTAACCTGTATTTCCATGGGAAATAATTTTATCAACTAGAGTACAGTGTTTATATACCATTCCTTTTGCCTTTAATCTTACCATCTCCACTCATTTCCAAAATTACTTTTGTCAGCATCTCTTGTGCCCTCTTCCTTCAGTGAGGTTGTTGCACATGTTTGTAATAGTTACGTTCTTTTGTCACAGTCTGCATTGCCTCTTAAGTTACTTTGGTTTTACAGACATCAAGGTTCACACTTTCTGCTGTAAAGTTCTGTGGGTTTTGACAAACGCATAGTGTCACGTGTCTGTAGATACAGCTCTTTGGCACTTGATCATATTAACACATGAGACCAGGACATTATTGTATGTAGAGGAGATTTTTTTCAAAACTGATGCTTTTGGTGAACACATAAGTTTAAAACATTTTTAAAAGAATTTATTTAAAAAGGATTTATTTTCCTGTTATTTTATTATTTCTCACAAGATATTTTTCTCCTGAAAGGTAGATGAATTAGTTCTTAATCTTTTTATAAAATGGTGCCTTATGAGACTGTAAACATTTTCTTTTTTTTATCTCAAGTGTGTGTTCTTTCCATTTTAATATCCCTATGTGGTGCATTGCTCTATGGAACATAGCAATCTACTCTGCAGTATCATATCTTATCAAGCCAGGTTTTGTTTGTTTGCTTTGTCCTTGTTTACATTTTCCTTTTTCTGCAGCAGTAGAAATATATAGTAGGTTCAGAAAGGAACTGCAAGAGAGTCTAATATCAGCAGCTATTTAATGGATAAGTCAGTATTTTACAAAACCAGTTAGGCTCTGGGTGGTTTCCTTTTCCTTCCTGTATTAGTCCCTGCCTGTCTGATTTCAGCACAGCAGAGTATCTCTAAGTTATATATGAGAAAAATTGAAAGCCAATTTGCACTCAGCCAAACACCATAATGACAAATATGCTGACACAGGGGTATCACTGATGCGGTGTATCACATACAGTGGGAAGCTTGGTGAAAACACATTCTCATGGTTTACCCTTTACTTGCTAAGTCAGAACCTCTGGGAGTTTCTGGGTCCAGTAATCTGTGTTTTAACAATTTCTCAAGGTTATGCCCAATTTTCAGAACCACTGGGTGAGTGGTAACTATTACAGAGCAATGCTTCTTCTCTTTCAGTAGGACACTATCTCTATTTCATTTTCTTTCACCTTTTTCTTAATTTTCAATGGAAGGATTTGTCACTGAAACATTCAATTACCTTATTATCTATTTATAAGTGGATAAAAGCCTTTGTTAAAATAGTATAAGCAGGGACTCAATTTATCCCTTTGGAGTGGGGGAAACTGTAGGAGAAGGGGTGTATGCATGTGGTCCCAATAGCAGGTCACTGCAGGACTAGACACAAAGGATTGTTCTCTTCTTTCTACAATTTCCATTCTTTTGTTGGTCATCATAGTTTAGTAGCAAATTTGTTTGGCCTAATATGATCTTAGTCTCCTTATAGAACATAAAGATGACTTGAAAGCTGGGTAACTCTCTCATGCTGGGTGTAGAGATGAGCTGTGAGATCCAGTCTGTAGAGAAACAAAAATGAAAACATCAAATAGAAGCAACAATGAAAGACCATGAGATCACAAGAAAAGAGAAAGACAAACACACAGGATGAATAGTTCTCAGATGACTTTTCAGTTCATGTTTCCACTACCTCATGAGGCCTGGCTGTATTTCTGCCCTTGGGGTCTGGGAGAAAGAAGTACATCTTTATAATAAAACCTCCCCGTTGCTTATGTTAGTGTGAGTTTCCATTGCATACCAACCAACCCCCCGACTCCAGGACTTAAATTCTTCTTTTTGTACCTAAATCTCTGTCCCACATCTTCTCACACTGCTATGGCTTTCGCTTATTTTGAATATGCTATTGGGTTGGCCAAAAAGTTCGTTTGGTGGCTCTAGTAGCACTTAGTTGTCTTTAACTTCATTTGAAACAATTTTGTTAGATTGCATTGTGACAGCTGTCATATCAGTGTGCATTTAAAAAAAAAAAACATCAAAATTGGTGGATTTTTGTGTAGCCATTTTAATATTGAAGATGGAAGAAAAAAGCAACATTTTGGGCATATTATGCTTTATTATTTCAAGAAAGGTAAAAACACAACTGAAACTCAAAAAAAAGATTTGTGCAGTGTATGGAGAAGGTGCTGTGACTGATCGAATGTGTCAAAAGTGGTTTGTGAAGTTTTGTGCTGGAGATTTCTCTCTGGATGATGCTCCACGGTCGGGTGGACCAGTTGAAGTTGATAGCGATCAAATTGAGACATTGAGAACAGTCAACGTTATACCACGCGGGAGATAGCCGACATACTCAAAATATCCAAATCAAGCGTTGAAAATCGTTTGCACCAGCTTGGTTATGTTAACCGCTTTGATGTTTGGGTTCCACATAAGTTAAGCGAAAAAAAAAAACCTTGACTGTATTTCTGCATGTGATTCTCTACTGAAATGTAATGAAAACGTTCCGTTTTTAAAACAAATTGTGACGGGCGATGAAAATACTGTACAATAATGTGGAACGGAAGAGATCGTGGGGCAAGTGAAATGAACCACCACCAACCACACGAAAGGCCAGTCTTCATCCAAAGAAGGTGATGTTGTGTATATGGTGGGATTGGAGGAGAGTCCTCTATTATGAGCTCCTTCCAGAAGACCAAACAATTAATTCCAACAAGTACTGCTCCCAATTAGACCAACTGAAAACAGCACTTGACGAAAAGCGTCCAGAATTAGTCAACAGAAAATGCATAATTTTCCATCAGGATAATGCAAGACCGCATGTTTCTTTGATGAACAGGCAAAAACTGTTACGGCTTGGCTGGGAAGTTCTGATTCATCCGCCATATTCACAGTCATTGTGCCTTCGGATTTCCATTTATTTCGGTCTTTACAAAATTCTCTTAAGGGAAAAAATTTCAATTCCTTGGAAGACTGTAAAAGGCACCTGGAACAGTTCTTTGCTCAAAAAGATAAAAAGTTTTGGGAAAATGGAATTATGAAGTTGCCTGAAAAATGGCAGAAGGTAGTGGAATAAAATGGTGAATGCATTGTTCAATAAAGTTGATGAAAATGAAAAATGCCTCTTATTTTTACTTAAAAACCAAAGGAACTCTTTGGCCAACCCAATATAGTAACAGCTGGAAGATGTCTTGGAGTAAGTGTGACTACTGCATTGCAATAAAAATTAGGAAGTAATTTCTTACAACTGTGACATTATATGTATATCAAAGCTAAAAAAGAAATGCATTTTCTCCCCTAAATATTAATACGTTTAAAGGTGATACCCTCTTATATATCTTGAAAGGTCCTCAGAAAGTAAAAGAATCTTTCACAACTGAAGTGACATCGCTATTGATCATTCAAAATCCCGAGTTAAACTTCTGATCAAAGGCTTCCTCAACAACATAAAATGAAATCCTTTGTTGTTTCATGAGAAATACTCGTCATTAGAGTTTTGTGTCAACGTTCCATGAGATGAAAAAGTATATAATTATGGTCACAGTTAGCCTTATATTGTTATACTTGCATTTAGGAAATTGAATTGTAAAATTAAAGATGTAGAAAACAATGCTCCAGGGCTTCCCTGGTAGCGCAGTGGTTGAGAATCCTCCTGCCAAGGCAGGCGACACAGGTTCGAGCCCTGGTCCGGGAAGATCTCACATGCCGCGGAGCAGCTGGGCCTGTGCACCACAACTACCGAAGCCCGCGCGCCTGGAGCCCATGCTCCGCAACAAGAGAGGCCACCGCAAAGAGAAGCCAGCGCACCGCAATGAAGAGTGGCCTCCGCTTGCCGCAACTGGGGAAAGCCCGGCAACAGAGATCCAATGCAGCCAAAAATAAATACATAAATAAATTAATTTTAAAAATCTTAAAAAAAAAAAAAAAACAGTGCTCCAAATCACTTAGTAAAGAGTAAGAAATAAATTGCGGTGAAACAGCAGAGGCCACCCTGCATTACTTTGCTTCTTCCACCCGCAGGCTGAAATAAGCCCGAGTCTCCTCTTTAAGTAATAGCCTTGTAAACATAATCCGCACACCCCATGCCATAATTGCCTGCCATTTCTCTCCATCAGTATTAAGTCAAGGTAATAGTTAAGAGTGTAAGAAATTAATCTCACAGAGTGAGTAATCTTGGGCTACAGATAGATACATTTCCAGGTCAGTTTAGTTACTTTACCTAAGATCCTTTTGGGTACAGCTTACCTCTAGCCTCCTCTTCAGGACTGTACATTTTAATTCCATCCTGCTTCTTTACCCCTAGGCCAGGTAGCTCTCACTCAACATCTCTAGATACTAAAGAATTCAGGTTCTCTCTATCAGATCATCTAGGCACAATCTGAATTTTCAGTAGATTGCAGGGATTAGGTCATACCCATAACCATAATTTTAGGGTCTCCATTAGCACACATTTCACTATGTAAACTAGAAAAAGGACCTCTTTGGCAAATGTATGTCCTTAGGTTCAAGGCTTGACGAATGGATCATGGGCTGGATTTCAATCCCTTTTCTCCCATGGCTGGACACAGCCCTGCCTGGCAACCGTGTGTATCTTGCACAGAAGGTTGCACCAGGCAGGCAGTGGATATATGTATACAGACGGAATATAGGGAACACTTAAATTTAGCTAAATTGCAGGCCATGCCTTCACAATTTAGGGTAATTCCTCCATCCCTCTGGCTTTTAAACCCAGAAGTCTCCCATGGTGAAAGAGAGTCAGATGTGCCTTGATTTGAATACCCACTGGTGCTACCTGTTACTTCAACAGGCAGCTTTTGAAACCCTGGATAAATTCCTCCATTAAAGCTTCCTCATTTGTAAAAGAGGAATACTATTTACATAGTCTGCTGTGAAGGTTAAAGAAAATTATGTATGCAAAGCACATTTGGCGTTGTAGAATATCAATACATCCTATTGTCTTTCACTGTATTTGTCCTTTAGCCTACTTTCTCTACTTATTTGGACAGCTGTTTTCCTCTGGAAAGAACAGAGCCTAAAACTCTGTGCTCAGTTCTGTTCTTGTCTGTCAGATATTAATTATCATCATAATAATAGTTAACATTTATTAACTGCTTACTGTATCTAGGGACTATTCCAAACCCTTCCATGTATTATCTCATTTAATGCTTACACCAGCTTTATGAGGGAGGGACAGATGTGGTCAGCGGTTTACATTTGATGAAATGAATCTGAGAGAGGATAAGTCACTTAACCCAAATTACACAAATAACTATTGGCTGAGAGGGATTGGAACTTAGGGTCTTCTACGCTAGAATCCTCATTCTTTCTTTCTTTTCTTTTCTTTTTTTTTTTTTTTAAATTAGGTGAGGTGGTAAGTCACCCAAATCCATTTTCTCCCATCTCTGCCCTGTTCTGTGCCCCAAGAGAGTAGCCTCAGTGGATTCTATCACCCAGGGGTCCTTGCCCTCTGGTTTGTAGTTGGGTTTGGCCAGTGTGGGGAAGTGTCAGGTGATTAAAGGTGGGAGGAAGAGACCAGTTGGGATATTTCTTCTTGCCACCTGTCCTTTGCCTTGGCACACTTCTGACAGTGGCCGTATTCTTCTGTGGTCACAGCTGCAGCTTTCACCAAGCTCTGGTAACCTTAGTTCCTCCCCCATCTCTTTCTGCTTTTGTAGTCATAGGAGAGAGTCCTCATTCTTACCTACTCAAATTATACTATCTCCCAGGAGGTCTCTGATTCATTACAGGTTAGCGTTCGTCCTTGTGAACATTTACATCTATCATCTAAAATTTCTCTGCTTTGTGATCAAAGAGAACAGAATGCTCCATACGAAGAATGCAGTCCCCGAATTGAACGTGGGTTCCCAGGAGAGTTGTGGTTGAGATGGTGGGTTCTGGATTCTGAGCGCCGGAGTTCGCATCTTCTTGCCATGGGACTTTGGGCAAGTTGCTTAACCTCCATTGCCCTCCATGCCTGTTGCTTCATGTGTTAAATGGGAGGGAAAAAAATCTACTTTATTAGCTTTTTTGGGTGAGGATTAAGTATTGTAATACACGTTTAAAAAAACAAAAAGCATTTTGAATAGTGCCTGACATACATAAAGACCTCAGCAAAAGTTGACATATGAGTATGCATATTTTCATCTATGACCTAGCCACCATACTTCAGATTACAGTGTACACCCAAAAGTATGCCATACCTTAGGAATTCTTGTTATAAGAAAACTGAATTTAATAAAACCAATGATCGGGGTGATTGCGTTTTACTAAATTATCTTTTCAGAAAAACCTAAGACCCCTGGATATTTTTAAACAGGGAGCTTACTCCTCTCATACATATAAAATGGAATGATTTATGAAACTTAAATATTTTTCAGAAAAAAATCACTAATTTACTTATTGCTGCATAGCAAGTTACCCCCAAACTTAGTGGCTTCAAACAGCAAACATTTATTATCTCACAGTTGCTCTGGGTCAGGAATATGGAGCAGCCTCTGCTTGAAGATCTCTAACACAGCTCAAAAGAGGGAGGAGTTGCTTTCAAGCTTGCTCATATGGCCTAAGTCCCTCCCCGGCTATGGCTAGTGATATCAGTTCCTTACTACTTGGGCAAAGAATTACTCAAAATATGATAGTCGGCTTCCACCAGAGCAATGGCAGAGAGAGAATATGAATGAGATAGGGTGAGAGATGGCAAGTAAAATGGAAGCCAGAGTCTTCTTATAAACTAACCTCGAGAAATGACTTCCTATTTTATCACTTTTGCTGTATTCTGTTTGAGACAAGTCACTAGTTCCACTCCACACTGGATGAGGGATTACACAAGGGCATTCATCTCAGAAGGCGGGTGCCTTTGGGGCCATTTGAGGGACTGCCTACCTGAACTGAAATGGAGGAAAGCAAGGGATACCTATTCATCCATTTTGTCAAACCCAAATTATTAGTTAAGGATCAATTTCTGAAATGTTATCGATTTAGAAGTTTCTTATTAGATTTCTCTTCTCCATGCTTAAGTATAATTTGCATGAATGTGTGCTCCTTTAAAATCATTCTCCTTTCAATATTTAGTATAACTTTCCCTGGATGCCCATCTCTTCCTCCTCTTCCATTAGCTTTTCACCTATGTTTCCCACCAAAAACGTTCAGGAAAGAGACAGACTGCATTAAATCAAGAGCATAATTATTTCCATTGCCCCAGATGTGATGCATATGGTTGGGGAACTGAGTGCTTTCTTTGAACTGGATTTAATTAAAAGACCATGAAATCAGTATTAAGATGGGGTCAAGTTTTAACAGTACTATGAGACCGTAGATTAGAACAAGAGAAATCGCATCCAGAAATGACTTTATGGGTGTCAGCTGAGTAGCCTACGTGATACTTGAAGCTTTTCTAGGATGCTGTTTTGCTGCCTGCTTATATGCATTGAAAAAATTGTCAAAATGTGTCAGAAACATACTTGCTCTCATTTTTGCACACTAACAGTAGTAAAGTTGGAAGCTGGCGGAGTTTGAACATTAATATACATTTCTGTGAGTTTAAGAAGCAACTTATGATTTTTCCTCACCTTTCCACATTCCATTCCATTCCATTATAGAAATGGGAAGATTTAATGGTCTTATAATATGTTATATCTTCTACATTTCTACTTCAGTGTTCAAACAAAGCTCTTGCCACTGGCATCTGGGAATGTCAAGAACATTCTAGACCCTCTTATATATGTATTTAACTAACCTGACTTTGTGTCTTAATCTGGCTCTGCAGACAGAGAGTAAACCCAGGGAGTGCCTCATCCTTATCTTACGTACCAGCCACACTAACATTTTTGATTACTGTCTCCATACCCATTGATTCTGGCAGTGGCAAAAATACAATGTGCAGGCTAGTATTTTTTAAAATAAAGATAGGCCCATTTTGTTTTAATGTATTACATAGGCAACAAAGGAAAAAGTAAGTGTAGTCCCATTTTTCATTCCACTCTTTTTTCCGAAGTCCTCACTTTAGCATATGTATATACTTTCAGGATGGTTCTGTGCACCCACAATCAACTATATCTAACTAACCCACTGGGTCTCATATATCTTGTTTATGTGGCCACCTGGCATCATAACATGCATTTTGTTTTGTAAATTGTTTTATTTGCTTAACAATATATCTCCAGTAACTTTTTCAGGGCAGTATATATAGATATTATAAACCACGTTACTAGCTATGTGATATTCTCTATATAATAATAGCTGTATAGCATAATTGAGGTATGATTAATTTAACCAGTCTGATACTGATGAACACTTACATTGTCACCAACTTTTCCCTACTAAAACAATGCTACTGAAAACTAGTTTTGCCTGCTTAAAATACTCAGTTTTGTATGACAAATTCCTTTTGAATCAAACAGTACATGCATTATACATTTTATAGAGATTGCCAAGTTGTTAGTGAGCTACAAGAGAACAAACATAGATAACAATATCAAGAAAACAACACGTGAACGAACAAAACAAGAATTTCAACGAGACAGAAATCATAAAAAAGAACCAAACAGAAATTGTGGTGCTGAAGAATACAATAGAAATAAAGAATTAAAAACTCAATGGAGAACTTCAACAGCAGACTTGATCAATCAGAGAAAAAGAATTATTGAATTTCAAGGCAAGTCACCTGCGCTAGAGGAGGACAGTGGTCCACGAGGCTCATTGCAGACAACATGGAGGCAATGTGTGCAAGCCAGAAGAGTGCCCCAGAGGCAGCGTCCAGGCCATGGGTGTGGCAGGGAGGCCTGGGCTTTTGCCTCCCTCTGGTTCCTAGGAAGCTGGCCAGCAGTCAGTGCAGAAGCAGCAGCAGCAGAGGTGTAGGCTCCAGCCCATCTTCCTCCCCTGCTTCAGCCTGAGCTGGGGGTGTCCAGGTCACCCAGGTGGCTGGAAAGGGGGTCAGCTACCCAAGAATGGGAATTCTCTTCACCAGGATATGGAGACTCTTCAAGCACCAGGAGCACAAAGTTATTGTTGGGGTGGATAATGCAAGGAAAAGTATCATCCTTTACCAATTTTCTGTGAATGAAATTGTACATACATCCCCTGCAATAGGAAGTAATGTAGAAGAGATAGTGATTAATAATACATGCTTCCTCACGTGGAAAACTGGTGGCCAAGAATCTCTTCATTCTTCCTGGAACACTTACTGTACTAACAGAGATTTTGTAATTGTTGTGGACACTACAGACCAAGAATTTCTGTAATTAGAGAACTCTATAAAATGTTAGCCCATGAGGACCTAAGGAAAGCTGGATTGCTGATTTTTGCTAATAAACAAGATGGTAAAAAGAATGTATGACTAGCAGAAATCTCCCAGTCTTTGGAACTAACTAACTTTTATTAGAGATCGCCAGTGGCATACCCAGGCATGCTGTGCTTTTTACTGGGGAGAGACTATGCTAAGAAGTTGAATGATTTCACAATTTAAGATTAGATGATCTCTACTGACCTCTCCTCACAGACTTTATATAAATCAAGTGTTGGACTTTACCTGAAAGCTGTAAAAATGAATGGTTTATATATATATATATATATATATATATATATGTATATATATATATATATATATATATATATGAACTAATTTGTCTTCTTATAGAAAAAGTTTAAGACCACTTATTTGAAAGCAAACATGAAGTCTCACCTTCCAATCCACTTTCTCATTAGCTCTTTCCAAACCAAGGGCTTAAAGCTGTGATTGACATTTTTCTCATCATAAGTCCTCTCAGGACATTGTATAGTCTGTGCTAGGTAGAAAGGGAAAGGAAGACATTTTTAACTTTGAGAGCTTTATTATCAGTATAACCCTCCCTTGTTGAATGTTGTTCTCTTCTTGTTATATTTAGTCAAAAGACAAATCACAGATATTCAGTTTCCAATATTTTAAAATGTAATATAACTTACGAAAAGTATTTTGCATAAGGTTGTTTATGTATTGTGTATATACTTGAAGTTCAAGTTAATGCTTTATGTTCTAAGGAAAAGCAAATTACACAAAAGTTAATATTCTTAGTTATGACCATAATGAGATGAGTATGGGTATTGGTTTTAAGTGCCATTTTATACTTTTTCCCTATGTTCTCTGTATTATACTAACCAACCCCCCAAATCACTGAGCTGCTCTTAAAATAATAATAAAGGAAAAATCTTGACATTGTGTATCTACTGCTTTGCTGATCAAATCACATACATGAAACTAAGTAATCCAACTGAGTGAAATATCAAGTTCTTGGCTTAGTATTACTAATGGGCAGAATTGCACGTTGAGCAATTATCAGATTGTTGCCTTTATTGGACCCTATGCCATCTAAATTACTAAATAAACTGTTAATCCATCAATCAGCCTATCATTAAGTGTATTTAAAATTATGAAGTGATTTTTTTCAGCCTTAATTAAAAACTGTTGTGTGAAACATATCTACCCAGAAAAGTATCACCCTATAAATATTACCAAATAATTTAGCTAGAGTCTTCTTAGGTATTAAATCATATGTCCAGCATTTAAAGTGAATTTGAGATTAAAGGTAAAACATATTTTCTAAGCAACAGAGATAATTTTTTAATTTGAAAATTTCTTATTAGGAGTTGGAATAGTTTGACAATTGTAAAAACAAAAAAAAAACAATAAAAACAATTCTTAATGCTTTCAAGAATTTGGTTTAAAATTTGATCAAGATGTTATATTATTTTCACTAAGAAGTAACTTGGCCCAAAATACCTTTCATGTTTTCTTAGGGTATTTTCTTTCAGTAGCTGAAAGTTGAAGGTATTTTTATTGTAACTGTAAACAAACTTATACTTAACGTGTTAAAACATATTCTTGAGTATTCAGTGTATCTTCATGCCTTGAAAATCTGAAAGCTACTCCAAACTGGCTGTTTTAGAATATTCAAGAAAAAAATAATAACCACTTTTAATACCAGCATTTTAGATTTCATGAAGATTTTGATGAGGGATAATATTACATGCTATAAGCACTGACAGAACTTTGAAAGTTCCCTTCTATGAAATATAAACTACCAATATCTAAATCCAAGACAACCATGGGAGATCAGTGTTTAACACTGGATGTTTTGTGTTTTATATTTATACTATAATTGTCAAAATGCAAGTATAACATTTTAATACTTGTCAACGTGCTTTTACAAAAGTAAATCCTAAGTTACTAAGCTTTGAAGACAAGTCATTTAAAATTATACAGTCACATGAACAAAAAGGAAAAAGAATGAAAAGTGTAAAAAAAAATCCTATAGGACTTATGGGACACTATCAAAATGAAAAAACATATGAATTATGGAAGTCCCAGCAAGAGAAGAGAGAGAAAAAGACAAAGCTTAAAGAAATAATGAATTAAAACTTTCCAAAACTTGGAAGGGAAATGGACATCAAGTATCATGAAGCTCTAAGGACTACAAAGAGGGTCAATCCAAAGAAGACTACACCTAGACACACTATAATAAAATTGTCAAAATTCAAGGAAAAAGAACTATGAAAGCAGCAAAGAAAAGTGGCATTGCACCTAACTAAAAGCTTTTGCTCAGCAAAGGAAACAAAATCAACAGAGTGAAAAGGCAACCTACAGAATGGGAGAAAATGTTTATAAACGATATATCAGATAAGGGATTAATATCCAAAATATATAAGGAACTTATACAACTCAGTAGCAAAAACCCAAATAACCCAATTTAAAAAACAAGCAAATGAGCTGAATATACAGTTCTCCAAAGAAGACTTACAAATGGCCAACAGGTATATGAAAAGGTGCTCAGCATCACTAGTTATCAGGGAAATGCAAATCAAAACCACAATGTGATATCATGTCACACCTGTTAGAATACCTTTTATCAAAAGTCAAAAGATAAGCGTTGGCAAAGATATGGAGAAAAGAGTACCTTTGTACATTTTGTTGGTGGGGATGTAGATTGGTATTGCCATTAGGGAAAACAGAATGGAGATTCCTCAAAAAATTATAAATAGAACTGTGGTAATGATCCAGCAACTCTACTTCTGGGTATATATCCACAGGAAATGAAATCAGTATGTCAAAGAGATATCTCTGCACTCCACTCCCATGTTCCTTGCAGCATTATTCACAATAGCCAGGATATGGAGACATCCTAAGTGTCCATTGATGGATGAAGAAAATGAGATATATGTGAGATATGTATGTATATATATACACACATACACACGCAATATATGATTTCATTTAAATTTGGAATCTAAAATAGTCAAACTCATAGAAACAATAGAATGTTGGTCGCCTGGGGTTGGGTGAAGGGAGAAGTGGGGAGATATTGGTCAAGGAGTACAAAGTTTCAGTTATAGAAGATAAGTTCTAGAGATCTAGTATACAGCAATGTGACTATAGTCAACAATACTGTATTTTATACTTGAAATTTACTAAGAGAGTAGATCCTGTGTCCTCACTGCAAAGTAAGAAAAGAGAAAGAAAATGGAGAGTGTGAAGTGATAATTAGCTGGATTGTGTGATTATCTCACAGAGAATATCTATATGAAAACATCTACTTGTACACTTTAAATATATTCAACTTTTATTCGTTAATTATACCTTAATAAAGCTGGAAAAAAGATTAGAAAGAGGCAGTGGTATACAGTGGTTAGGTGCACCAGCAACTTTATAACTGGTGTCAGGCAGAACTTTGTTCAAATGCTAGCTCTTCTACTAAGTAGCTCTATAAATTTGTGCAAGTTAATAAATCTCCGTCAGCCTCACTTTCCTCTGCTCATATAATGGCTGTAGTAATAATAATACCTATTGCATAAGGATTCTTAAAATATTTAGCACAGTGTCTGGTCCACATTAAGTATTTATTACTTTTATTATAGAGCCTTAATCGAATGACAAATGAACTGCTTGAGTTTTAATCATGGTCTGGTATGAGTCTAGGTTATTGATCCAAGTTGGTAAATTCAGTGTCTTCTGAACTTTACCCCAGCCATGTCCCTTACTATATTGGATACCTCTCAAATATATATTTTATATCTATAATCTTGCCCCAAGCCCATATTGTCTTGTCCATGCTTTAAAGTCATTTAACATTCTCAAGGAATAGTAATTCAACAGATATAGATGGATTTTTAAGATTTTGCTGATCTGTTTTATTATGGCTTATTGACATATAAATGTGTTAATAAATGTTTAATAACTGGCTATCTAGAAAAATGCATACATGCATATATGTGCATGGTTGTAAATTTCACTAACAGTATGTATAGCATACAATTTACAAATAAAATATACTATACTGTATCATAAATTCCATATAATCAATTGATTCTCACTGAATGCTGTCTTTGTTTTTGGTGAGCTTGTGTATTCATAGCCAACCTGTGGATGTAATTAACAAACGAGTGTAGTTCTGGCATTGAGTGTTGACTGATATTTTTGTTTCTATTAGTGAATAAGATGAAAGTGAAAAAATGGAAAGTGTCAGAACATAGCACGTTCATCAGTGATGTGAGTGACTTTTCTGCTGAATCACCCAATAGTTTTTGAATACTGGAATAGTAATTCCTCAATTTTTTGTGCTATTTAGAGCGTAATGGTCACAGACCTAATTTTAAAGTTTAATCAGCATTAAGATTTTCTCTATCATGTTTTTGCTAGACAATAAAAATAACAACAAAAATAAATCAAGCCATTATTTGTAGTATTTACCAATTTCTGTGGTGTAAATATTCCAGAACTCCATGGCCAAGTTCAAATGACCCACATGATGTCACTGAACATAGAGTTGAGATATGTAGCTGTAAACATTACAGATAATATTCCCACCACACAGACACAATCAATATAAATAACCTCATGTATAAATAATAGTATAATATAATTAACTGATGAGTTTTGAGTTTTTATTTCTTTGGTTTTAATATAATTTGCCTAATTCTAAGTTTATATAACTTATTTTTTAATGGCTTGCAAAATTTTTGAAAATGTAACAGTTGACTCTCAAGAGCCATCTCAAGCACAACACTGTTATAAATGTTGTAGTATTTGTGCCCCCCCCCCCGCTTTTTTTTTTCTGCACTACATGGCTTGGGGGATCTTAGCTCTCCGACCAGGGATTGAACCTAGGCCCCGGCAGTGAAAACACCGAGTCCTAACCACTGTACTACCAGGGAATTCCCGTGCCCTCAATTTTTAAAATAGCCTTCCATAACTCCTCTTCTCCCTCTGGCCACTTCCACCTATATCTCTGTTTTCTATTTTTATCAGCCAAAAATCTTTAAAATTTACTTTTATTCACTCTCCCCATTTCTTTATTTCCCATCAACCCACTACAATATAGTTTTCTGCCACATTCCTCCATAAAAACAGATCTGGCTAAGGTTACCAGTGTCTCTAAGTTAAATAGATTTTACTATTCTCATTTTATTTGACCTCTTAGCAGCAACGTTTACTGTTGACAAACGACTCAATCCTTCCTGAAAACTCTTTTCCCTTGGGTTCTACAATACTTATTTTACTTCTCTTCCCATTCCTTCTCTTCTCCTTTGCAAATGC
This sequence comes from Delphinus delphis, assembly GCF_949987515.2. Lineage (NCBI taxonomy): Eukaryota > Metazoa > Chordata > Mammalia > Artiodactyla > Delphinidae > Delphinus > Delphinus delphis. The sequence goes on along the minus strand of NC_082704.1, from coordinate 28,506,424 downwards.
ATCTTCCTCGACCCAGCTGTTATATGTTGTAATCAAGATTGTTCCTAGACCCTACTGTCTTCTAATTCTATAATCCTTCCCAAGATTTCAATTACCACATATATTCAGATGACTAAAAAATATATATACATACACATGTATATATCCTCCCAATTTTTAAAGTGTAAAATTTGTTTTGTATATGTATACCATCACCACAATCAAGATAATGAACATATCCTTTACCCCCAAAAGTTTCCTGGTGTCCATTTATAATCTCTCTTTCTGAGCCAATGCAACCACCATTCCCCAAGCAACCACTGATCTGCTTCCTGTCACTATAGACTAGTTTGCATTTTATCAAGGTTTATATATATATATATATATATATATAAATGGAATCCTACACTCTGTTTTCTGGCTTTTTTCACTCAGCCTAATTATTTTAAGATTCATCTATATTGTTGCCTGTATTAATAATTTATTGTTATTGCTGAGTAGCGTTCCATTATATGGATACACTGAAATTTGTTCATTCATTCACTTATATCAATAAGACATTTGGGTTGTTTCCAGTTTGAGATTATTACAAATAGAGCTGCTATGAACATTTATGTATAAATCTTAGTAGGGAACATATGCTTTAATTTCTGTTGGGTAAATACCTAGGAATGCAAAGGCTGATTTGTATGGCAGGTTTATTTTTAACATTATAATAAATTGCTTACTGTTTTCAAAGTGGTTGTGTAATTTTGCATTCCCACCAGCAGTGTATCTGATTTCTGCATCCTTACCAATGCATGGTATTTTCAGTCTTTTTAATTTTAGCCTTTCTAGTGGGTATGTAGCAGTATCTTATTATGGTTTTAATAGACATGTTATTAATGGCTAATGATCTTGAGCATAATTTAATGTGCTTATTTGCTGAGTTTCTTTTGTTACATTTTCAAATATTTTGCCCATTTTTAATTCAGTGGTTTCTATTCTAACAAGTTATAAAAGTGTTTTTAGATATTTTAGAAGTTCTTGGTCAGGTATTTGCTTTACAAATATTTTCTCCAAGTCTATGGCTCATCTTTTCACACTTGTATCATTGTCTTTTTAAGATATACTTTTGATGAACTGTTATTTACTGAGTATTTTTTTATTTGTTTTTGTTATATTTAAGATATCCTTGTTAAATCCAAGGTTGTTAAGATTATCTCCTGTTTTCTTCTAAAAGTTGTATCATGTTCATTTCTCTATTTGGGTTGTGATACATTTTCTATTAATTTTTATATATGGTGTGATTGAGGTTGAAGTTAAATTTTTCTTTTGTCTAATATTTCCAGCACTATTTTCTCAAAAGATCATCTTTTCACCAGGAATTACCTTGGCAAATTTGTTCAAAAATTAATTGACTATATATGAGTGACTCTCTATATGGAATCTTTCCTATTCCATTGATCCATGTGTCTGTACATCCATATACACTACACTGCCCTGATTATTGTATCTTTTTTTCAGCTTTATTAACATACAATTTGACAGATAACATTGTATAACATTAAGGTATACAATGTGTTGATTTGATACACTTATATGTTGCAAAATGATTACTACATTTGGGTTGTTTCCAGTTTGAGATTATTACAAGTAGAGCTGCCATGAACATTTAGCATTAGCTAATACCTCTGTCACATCACATAATTATCATTTCTTTTTTGTAGTGAGAACATGTAAGATCTAGAATAAGTCATGAAGTGAGGTAGTAAGTCTTCCAGCTTTATTCTTTTGTTTTTTTTTCAAATTGATGATCCTCAGTATTCCGTTGCTGGTCCTATCCATTGCTCATTGTCTTCAGTGGATTTCTTTTCCCACTTTATTTTCCAAATGTAGATATGGAGGTGAAAATTATATAAACCAAAATATGGTAAACGGAAGCCTGCTTCTTAGGGTACTCAATTTTAATTGCACTAGGTCAATATTAATAAAGTTTAGCCAGGGCATTTATCTGCCAAGAATATTGTGACATAAATTCATGGCTTGGAAAGGCTACCTAAAGGAAATTCCTGAGATTCCAGGCCACTATATTATTATATTTTATTAATTTGATGAGATAAAAGTGACTACTGATGAATATGTTACACCATTCTCTTCTCAATATGGAAGCAACTTTAACGTTATATCTATACAAGCATAAAAGCAACCAGCTACAATTTGAATAATTCAGTCAAGTAACTGGATTCTTTTATGACATCAAATGACCAGTTTGACTTTCACTGAATCGACTGGTTGGTTGACACTTTGAGGAGCATTAACTTGTCATCCTCATCATTACCATGAAATAGTATTTATTCAGCATCCACAGTTGCAAGTGATATAAAGTTAGCCAAATAATTGTAGACTCTGCCCTTTAGGAGTTTATGACCTGGAAACTCAACATATCCAGATGAGCTCGATGCCATTTAGCACAGTACTGCTTGTAGGACTTTGAGAAATACTACTAAGTGGCTGTAAAAGATCAATTTTCTACACAAAGTGCCAAACTATGGACTAGAAAGTAAAGTAGTGCACATGGTGGGTGAGGGTAAGTGATCTTCTCACTTGAGATGGTGTTATTTGGGCCAAATTTCAACTACAGGTATCCTCTCCCTTCAAAAAATTGAAGCAGCACTTTTTAGAGAGAGAAAATGACATGTCTGAGCTTATCAAAAGCAAATGAGTCCTTCGGGAATCTGGGAGTGAGTAATGATGGTGGGGGATGCAGCAGGGAAAATGGTATTTTTGGCATCAGAATAACTAGGCTCTATTCCAGCTTTGTCCCTCATGGGTGGGCACTGGGTAATTTATTTAACTTCTCTGCATCATAGTTTAGTTATTCACCTGTAAAATGAGAAAGCTGTAATCATGTTTATGCCTTCATGATATCTGAAAATTATGCAGAGATCCTGCAATGAAAAGTGAACCCAAAATGAATTTATACAAGGACAGTCACAATAATGAATGTTTCTTTCTAACTAGGCTGAGAGGGCTATACTTTTGAAGGAAATTAAGAATTTGTATGAAATGCAGTTTTAACTTTTAGAGAGTATTTATGGGTTGTGCAATAGTTTTATCTCTTAAAAATTACTCTTTTATAATCCAGTTAAAGTATTTTGTTACATGGTTCATTTAGAGCTTATTCTTTGCTATTACAAATGAATTATGTCTAATCAATAGTTTATCTATTAGAATTCCCTTTTTGGGGAGGAATCACAGAATGTAAGATTCGGGAAGCCCATTAGAAATAATGTGATCCTATTCTCTATATGAGAACATAAGGAACCTTTGAGAGTGAACTACTTGCAAGAGTGAACTACTTGCCCAAGGCTGAACGATAAGCTAATAGGAAAGCCAGTACCAGAATCCAGGTTTCCTGTTTATTTCAGTGCTTCTGTAAAGTATTTCTGTCTCATAATCTTTCATCTCTAGAAAGTAAGTGTGTCACAATGGACAACCACTTTATGAACTCAGAAGGGACAGCTGGTATTTGTGAGCGGGCATTACTGTGTGCCAGGTATAGTGCTAAAGGTTGGGCATAGGCTATTTCCAATAGTCCTCACACAATCCTAAGGAGGCATTAGCAACTATTCAACAGATGAGGAAACAGGATGAGAAAATTTAAGTAACTTACTCAAAGTCACACTACTAGGAGTAGTTGAGTGAAGGTTCATGTTCCAGTCTGTCTGACACAAAAGCCCATCTTTCCACTAAATCGTATACTCTCCCTGGGAAAGTGCCATTACCATTTTGAAAATTCTTCAGGGCCCAACTAGATGAGTCAGCAGCACTAATCGGACATGACATTGGGAAGTTCATCTTAAATTCTGTTTTTTCTTCCCATTTCTTCCACATTTCAGTGATCGTGTCCATTCTTAGACATCCAGCTCTACTCAAGCTGTTCTTAATATCCTTTATGGGCCTGGCTTCCTCAGACAATATTTAAAATTACATTTTCTCATGATTATCCCATATTTATCTGTTGCATTACTTTTTCTCATACTTTTTCTCCATTTAAACTCCTGATTGCCTAATTAACTTTAGTATTTATTTGGAAGGAAAATAATATGATGTTTACACTATGCAGACGTGATAGAGGCTTACTGTATTTTTTTTTTCTTCCAGACATTATTCCATTTGCCCAACGACATAAAACAATCGATGTGACACCTTTTCCACATCCATTAGGTAAGAACTGGGACCTCCTTGTCTAGTTTCAGTGCGTCAAACTCAAACTATAACTGAAACAAACACAAGCTGAAGGAATTTAGGAACAAATAGCCTGAGAACAATCTATTTATTTGCTGTTCACAGGAAGAATATGGGTGGAGTTTGCAATGCCTATTAGTTAAACTCTTGGTAACGTTGTTTACATTAAATAAGATAATGAGTATAAAATGCTTAGCACATATGTAAATGCTTAAAAAGACTTAGTTATCATATATTGCTTTGGATGCTACAGAAAGTTGCAGAAACTAAAGAGCATCTGATTAAATTTGGAGTGGAGAAAGGTCCATTTAGGTTTGAGTTACTTTCTGAGTCAATATCTATTTAGAGACTGACTCTGTGTGTGTTTGTGTGCGGCGGGGGAGACCAGCTAATTAAGCGGATGCAATATAGAAGTTCTAGATTATTATATAAGTCAAACTGATATGATCTCAATTTTTCCTTTATATTTGGGATAAGTTAGTAAAAAGTATTCGTACCTAGTGATATAATAACTAAATCCTGAGGCCCTTAACTGCCAAAGATTAAATGTTTGCTTCCAGGCAGATATATGAGAAAAAAAAATATTGTTGCTTGTCTCCAATGAAACACGTTTAAATGTAAGGATGGAACCTGCACATCTGCATGACCTGATTACTCATAATAGGAGAGAATACTGTATATTTTAATATAGAATTAAATTCAGCAAGTAAAAAACTGTTCATTCTCATTCTGATGAAAAATAGTTCTTAAAATACCCAGGATTGCATCTACCTTGAGATATGTAACGAAAGCCTTTATTTGGCTTTAAAATCATTGATCTGATTTGGAGCTGTCAGGCAGGTATGTTAATACAGACAGTGTTTCTGGCCAGGGCAGTGTCTATTTTGCCTGAGCAGACTGCTCTGCCATCACTGCCTATTTATAGAACAATGTAGAACAGGGTAGGCATATCTGCAAGGCAAAACATTATTTTATCTCAATTGTAGGGTTGCATATTAACCTGGGAGTAGGAAGCTATCCTTTCCTATCACCTACTTTAAAATCAAATGCATAGAGTAATTTTTCACCTTTTGTAAATCTATCACTCGTATTTCTTTCTTGAGAGCTACTACCATGTTATCTCATATTTAGCTGAGTACATAAGTTGTTCCAACGCTTTAGGGAGTTTCACTATGTATAAAGCTCAAAATTTAATGAAATTAGACAAAAGTAAGATTTCTTTTTTGTAAATATTTGATATATTAGCCCAGAGAAAACTAGAAAAACAGGAGATCACTGAGAAAATTTGGCATTGTATATAACCATTTTCATTCGGTGGCTTTGACAAATAGGCATGTCCCACTCCTCTACAGAAATGCTAAATATATATTACTAAACACAGTGATCAGACAAAATAGTGACTTAGGAGAGCAACTGATTGGTTAAATTTTCAGAGTTATGTTATTCAATGATCCAAATTAGTGGTGTACTTTGAAAATTTTCAGGGGGGGAATAAAATTGCAGACAACCTATCTTCGGCTAATCAGATCCTTGAGCATGATTTTGAAACATGTTTGATGATGTGTTAATCTATTTGAAAATGATGAGGTAGTAACTTGAAACAGGGTCTGGAGAATCCATATAACTCAAAATATGTGCTTGATCACAACCTGGCCTCAGTCAGTCTAACCAATAAGCATTTACTGAAGTACTCTGGTTTGGGAAAGGTCATTGTATCATATAAGACACAGTGGAGTCTCTATGAATGTGTGTATAAATCTGTCTCTGTTGTGGGATGATAGAGGAATTGATATTATTATCAGTATAAAAGAAACTAAACACTATCACTTCTATAAGAAAATATCTCCTATTCAGCATCTCCTTCTTCCCTTATTTCCAGTGTCATGCTGCTTTTAACATAGAAAATAGAGAAGTAGGAGACAGACTGGCTAGTCACAGTTAAAAAACTTTCTGTTGATGCTAATAAGCTAATGAACAGACAAAAGGGCTTTCTTGGCCTTCCCCTTCATGCAAGGCACACAAAAAAGACATTATAAAAAGACAATGAAAAATAACCCCTGATTTCAATCACTTCTTTTTTTTCTTCTGACTGCTCTTTTGTCTCAAAGAACTGTGTCCAATTTGGCCTCGTTTCTCCCACAATGTGCCTACTGTGTGGCATCCACATTGTGTAGCCAAAAAAAAATGGAGTTTAGAAACAAATTTGAGCTCAACCACTGTATGATCCTAGGCAAGTTGCTTAACATTTTCTGTTACTTACTTTACAAACTGAAAAAAAGATTATGTGAGGATATAATGATCTCTACAGAATTAGTTTACCATGTGTGAAATTCTAGTGCTCATAAACTTCTGTTTACCTCTTCCTCAGCCATAAGGATTTTGGTTCAAGTGTTTTTCTGAATTTCAAATCATACCTGATTAGGAGGGTTAGAAATAGGAGGGGGAACTATGGATTACACATGAAATTGGAAAGTAAAGGAAATAAGGAAAATTAAACCAGCCTTAGGATTCTCTTCCTCTGTTAGACATGAGAAAGCTAAGTAGTGGCAGAGTCAAGGAGTAGGATTCACTCTTCCATAATCTCCACTGGCCACTTACATATATGGTTACTCTTAAATAAGAATACTTTTTAAACCAAAACAATGTGCTGGGGCTTCCCTGGCGGCGCAGTGGTTGAGAGTCTGCCTGCCGATGCAGGGCACACGGGTTCGTGCCCCGGTCCGGGAGGATCCCACATGCCGCGGAGCGGCTGGGCCAGTGAGCCACGGCCGCTTAGCCCGTGCGTCCAGAGCCTGTGCTCCGCAATGGGAGAGGCCACAACAGTGAGAGGCCCGCGTACCGCAAAACAACAACAACAACAATGTGCTGGCTATGTAAATGCAACGTCAAGATGAGTGTCCTATAACACTGCTACAACTAGATAAACATAGGTAGAACAATGAAATTGGACCCCTATCTTGCACCAATCACAAAAATTAGCTCAAAGTGGATCAAAGACTCAAACCTAACAGTCAGTGATACCATAACACTCCTTGAAGAATCTCCTTGCCATTGGTTTTGGCAACGACTTTTTGGATATGACACCAAAAGAACAAACAACAAAAGCAAAAATCAACAAATGGGACTACATCAAGCTTAAAAGCTTCCACACAGCAAATGAAACAACAAACAGAATGAAAAGGCATCATAAAGAATGGGAGAAAATTTTTACAAACCATATATCAGATAAGCAGTTAATATCCAAAATATATAAACAGCTCATGCAACTCAATATAAAAAAAACAAACAAGCAACCCAATTAAAAAATGGGCAGAAGACCTAAATGGCCATTTGGATGTCTTCTTTGCAAAAATGTCTAACAGGTACATGAAAAGATGCTCAATGTCACTGATCATCAGGAAAATGCAAATCAAAACCACAATGAAACATCACCTCACACCTGTCAGAATTTCTATCATCAAGAAGACAAGACGGGAGAATCTTCAAGATGGCAGAGGAGTAAGCCATGGAGATCACCTTCCTCCCCACAGATACATCAGAAATACATCTACATGTGGAACAACTCCTATAGAACACCTACTGAACACTGGTAAAAGACCTCAGACTTCCTAAAAGGCAGGAAACTCTCCACCTACCTGGGTAGGGCAAAAGAAAAAACAGAGACAAAAGAATAGGGACAGAACCTGCACCAGTGGGAGGGAGCTGTGAAGGAGGAAAGGTTTCCACACATTAGGAAGCTGCTTCACTGGCAGAGAAGGGGAGTGGGCAGAGTGGGGGGAAGCTTCAGAGCCACGGCAGAGAGGGCAGCAACGGGAGCAGAGGGCAAAGCAGAGAGATTCCCACACAGAGGATCAGTGCGACCAGCACTCACCAGCCCGAGAGGCTTGTCTGCACACCCGCCAGGGTGGGCAGGGGCTGGGAGTTGAGGCACGAGCTTCTGAGGTCAGACCCCATGGAGAGGACTGGGGTTGGCTGCGTGAACACAGCCTGAAGGGGGCTAGTGCGCCACAGCTAGCCAGGAGGGAGTCCAGGAAAACTCTGGACCTGCCTAAGAGGCAAGAGACCGTTGTTTCGGTGTGTGTGAGCAGAGGAGATTCAGAGCACTTCTTAAACGAGCTTCAGAGATGGTTGTGAGCCACGGCTGTCAGCACAGATACCAGAGATGGGCATGAAACTCTAAGGCTGCTGCTGCAGCCACCAAGAATCCTGTGTGCAAGCACAGGTCACTATCCACACCTCCCAGGAGCCTCTGCAGCCCGCCACTGCCAGGGTCCCGGGATCCAGGGAAAACTTCTCCAGGAGAACACATGGTGTGCCTCAGGCTGTTGTAAAGTCACGCAGGCCTCTACCGCCACAGGCTTGCCCTGCATTCCATACCCCTCCCTCCCCCAGGCCTGAGTGAGCCAGAGCCCCCTAGTCAGCTGCTCCTTTAACCCAGTCTTTTCTGGGCAAAGAACAGACAACAGAGGGCAACCTACATGCAGAGGTGGGGCCAAACCCAAAGTTGAACCCTAGGAGCAGTGAGAACAAACAAGAGAAAGAGAAATTTCGCTGTGCAGCCTCAGGAGCAGCGGATTAAATCTCCACAATCAACTTGATGTACTCTGAATCTGTGGAATACCTGAATAGGCAATGAATCACCCCAAAATTGAGGTGGTGGACTATGGGAGCAACTGTAGACTTGGGGTTTGCTGTATGTGACTGACTAATTTCTGATTTATAAGTTAATCATAGTTTATTGGTTGGGTTGCTCTCTTTTTCTTTAAACTTTTAAATTTTAATGATTTTTCAAACTTTTTATTTTAATAAATATTTTATTTTATTTCTTTTTTTGGTCCCTTTTCTTCTGAGCCGTGTGGCTGACAGGGTCTTGGTGCTCCGGCCAGGTGTCAGGCCTGAGCCTCGGAGATGGGAGAGCCAAGTTCATGACAGTGGACCACCAGAGACTTCCCGGCAACACATAATATCAGTCGGCAAGAGATCTCCCAGAGATCTCCATCTCAACGCTAAGACCAGCAAGTTCCAGTGAGGGACACCCCATGCCAAACAACTAGCAAGACAGGAACACAACCCCACCCATATGCACAGAGGCTGCCTAAAATCATATTAAGGTCACAGACACGCCAAAACACAACACCAGACGCAACCCTGCCCACCACAAAGACAAGATCCAGCCCCACCCACCAGAACACAGGCACCAGTCCCCTGCACCAGGAACCCTACACAAGCAACTGAACCAACCTTACCCACTGGAGGCAGGAAAAAAAAACAACAGGAACTATGAACCTGCAGCCTGTGATAAGGAGACCCCAAACACAGTAAGTTAAGCAAAATGATAAGACACAGAAATACACAGCAAATGAAGGAACAAAGTAAAAACCCACCAGACCAAACAAATGAAGAGGAAATAGGCAGTCTACCTAAAAAAGAATTCAGAGTAATGATAGTAAAGATGATCCAAAATAGTGGAAATAGAATGGAGAAAATAAAAGAAACGTTGAACCAAGGACCTGGAAGAACTAAAGAGCAAACAATGATGAACAACACAATAAATAAAATTAAAAATTCTCTAGAAGGGATCATTAGCAGAATAACTGAGGCAGAAGAACGGATAAGTGACCTGGAAGATAAAATAGTGGAAATAACTACTGCAGAGAAAAATAAGGAAAAAAGAATGAAAAGAATTGAGGACAGTCTCAGAGACCTCAGGGACAGCATTAAATACACCAACATTCAAATAATAGGGGTCCCAGAAGAAAAAGAGAAAGGGACTGAGAAAATATTTTAAGAGATTATAGTTGAAAACTTCACTAACATGGGAAAGTAAATAGTTAAGTCCAGGAAGCACAGAGAGTCCCATACAGGATAAATCCAAGGAGAAACACACCAAGACACATATTAATCAAACTATCAAAAATTAAATACAAAGAAAGCAGCAAGGGAAAAGCAACAAATAACATACAAGGGAATCCCCATAAGATTAACAGCTGAGCTTTCAGGAGAAACTCTGCAAGCCAGAAGGGAGTGGCAAGACATATTTAAAGTGATGAAAGGGAAAAGCCAACAACCAAGATTCCTCTACACAGCACGGATCTCATTCAGATTCGACAGAAAAATTAAAACCTTTACAGACAAGCAAAAGTTAAGAGAATTCAGGCTCACCAAACCAGCTTTACAACAAATGCTAAAGGAACTTCTCTAGGCAGGAAACACAAGAGAAGGAAAAGACCTACAAAAACAAACCCAAAACAATTAAAATGGGATAGGAACATACATATCAATAATTACCTTAAATGTAAATGAATTAAATGCTCCTACCAAAAGACATAGACTGGCTGAATGGATACAAAAACAAGACCTGAATATATGCTGTCTATAAGAGCCCCACCTCAGACCTAGGGACACATACATACAAAGTGAGGGTATGGAAAAAGATATTCCATGCAAAAGGAACTCAACAGAAAGCTGGAGCAGGAATTCTCATATCAGACAAAATAGACTTTAAACTAAAGACTATAACAAGGGACAAAGCAGGACACTACATAATGATCAAGGGATCAATCCAAGAAGAAGATATAACAATCGTAAATATTTACGCACCCAACATAGGAGCACCTCAATACATAGGGCAAATGCTAAAAGCCATAAAAGGGGAAATCAACAGTAACACAATCATAGTAGGGGACTTAAACACCCCACTTTCACCAATGGACAGATCAACCAAACTGAAAATAAATAAGGAAACACAAGCTTTAAATGACACATTAAACAAGATGGACTTAATTGATATTTATAGGACATTCCATCCAAGAACAACAGAATACACTTTCTTCTCAAGTGCTCATGGAACATTCTCCAGGATAGATCATATCTTGGGTCACAAATCAAGCCTTGGTAATTTTAATAAAATTGAAATTGTATCAAGTATCTTTTCCAACCACAATGCTATGAGACTAGATATCAATTACAGGAAAAAAAAACTGTAAAAAATACAAACACATGGAAGTTAAACAATACCCTACTAAATAACCAAGAGATCACTGAAGAAATCAAAGAGAAAATTTAAAAAATACCTAGAAATAAATGACAATGAAAACACTATGTTCCAAAACCTACGGGATGCAGCAGAAGCAGTTCTAAGAGAGAAGTTTATAACAATACAATCCTACCTCAAGAAACAAGAGACATCTCAAATAAACAACCTAACCTTACACCTAAAGCAATTAGAGAAAGAAGAACAAAAAAACCCCAAATTAGCAGAAGGAAAGAAATCATAAAGATCAGAGCAGAAATAAATGAAAAAGAAATGAAGGAAACAATAGCAAAGATCAATAAAACCAAAAGCTGGTTCTTTGAGACGATAACTCATCAAGAAAAAAAGGGAGAAGACTCCAATCAATAGAATTAGAAGTGAAAAAGGAGAAGTAACAACTGACACTGCAGAAATACAAAGGATCATGAGAGATTACTACAAACAGCTATATGCCAATAAAATGGACAACCTGGAAGAAATGAACAAATGCTTAGAAAAGCACAGCCTGCCCAGACTGAACCAGGAAGAAATAGAAAATATAAACAAACCAATCGCAAGCATTGAAATTGAGACTGTGATTAAAAATCTTCCAACAAACAAAAGCCCAGGACCAGATGGCTTCACAGGCGTATTCTATCAAACATTTAAAGACGAGCTAACACCCATACTTGTCAAACTCTTCCAAAATATAGCAGAGGGAGGAACACTCCCAAACTCATTCTACGAGGCCACCATCACCCTGATACCAAAACCAGACAAAGATGTCACAAAGAAAGAAAACTACAGGCCAATATCACTGATGAACATAGATGTAAAAATCCTCAAAACAATTACTAGCAAACAGCACCTAAGGATCATACTCCATGATCAAGTGGGGTTTATCTGAGGAATGCAAATATTCTTCAATATACGCAAATCAATCATTGTGATAAACCATATTAACAAATTGAAGGAGCAAAACCATATGATCATCTCAATAGATGAAGAATAAGCTTTTGACAAAATTCATCACCCACTTATGATAAAAAAACTCTCCACAAAGTAGGCATAGAGGGAACTTACCTCAACATAATAAAGGCCATATATGACAAACGTGCAGCCAACATAGTTCTCAGTGGTGAAAAGCTGAAACCACTTCCACTAAGATCAGGAACAAGACAAGGTTGCCCACTCTCATCTCGATTATTCAACATAGTTTTAGAAGTTTTAGCCACAGCAATAAGAGATGAAAAAGAAATAAAAAGAATCCAAATCAGAAAAGAAGAATTAAAACTGTCACTATTTTCAGATGACATGATACATACATAGAGAATCCTAAAGATGCTACCAGAAAACAACTATTAGAGCTAATCAATGAATTTAGTAAAGTGGCAGGATACAAAATGAATGCACAGAAATCTCTTGCATTCCTATACAGTAATGATGAAAAATCTGAAAGAGAAATTAACGAAACACTCCCATTTACCACTGCAACAAAAAGAATAAAATACTTAGAAATAAACCTACCTAGGTAGACAAAAGACCTGTATGCAGAAAATTATAAGACACTGATGAAAGAAATTAAAGATGATACAAATGGATGGAGAGATATACCAGGTTCTTGGATTGGAAGAATCAACATTGTGAAAATGACTGTACTACCCAAAGCAATCTACAGATTCAGTGCAATCCCTATCAATCTACTGATGGCATTTTTCACAGAACTAGAGCAAAATATTTCACAATTTGTGTGGAAACACAAAAGACCCTGAATAGCCAAAGTAATCTTGAGAAAGACAAACAGAGCTGGAGGAATCAGGCTCCCTGCCTAAAGACTATACTACAAAGCTACAGTAATCAAGACAGTATGGGTTGGCACAAAAACAGAAATATATATCAATGGAACAGGAAAAAAAGCCCGGAGATAAACCCATGCACCTATGTTCAACTAATCTATGACAAAGGAGGCAAGGATATACAATGGAGAAAAGACAGCCTCTTCAATAAGTGGTGCTAGGAAAACTGGATAGCTACATGTAAAAGAATGAAATTAGAACACTCCCTAACACCATACACAAAAACTCCAAATGGATTAAAGACCTAAATGTAAGACTGGACATTATAAAACTCTTAGAGGAAAACATAGGCAGAACACTCTATGATATAAATCACAGCAAGGTCCTTTTTGCCCCACCTCCTAGAGAAATGGAAATAAAAACAAAAATAAACAGGACCTAATGAAACTTAAGAGCTTTTGCATAGCAAAGGAAACCATACACAAGACGAAAAGACAACCCTCAGAACGAGAGAAAGTAAAAAATTTCTTTTTACTCAGCCATAAAAAAAAAAAAAAAATGAAATTGAGTTATTTATAGTGAGGTGGATGGACCTAAAGCCTGTCAGACAGAGTGAAGTAAGTCAGAAAATCAAATACCGTATGCCAACACATACATATGGAATCTAAGAAAACAAACAAAAAAAACCATGGTTCTGAAGAATCTAGGGGCAGGACAGGAATAAAGACACAGACATAGAGAATGGACTTGTGGACACGAGCAGGGGAAAGTGTAAGCTGGGAAGAGGTGAGAGGGTGGCATTGACATATATACACTATCAAATGTAAAATAGATAGCTAGTAGGAAGCAGCCACATAGGACAGGGAGATCAACTCAGTGCTTTGTGATCACCTAGAGGGGTGGGTGGGAAAGGGAAGGTGGGAGGGTGATGCAAGAGGCGGGGCATATGGGGATATATGTATATGTATAGCTGATTCACTTTGTTATACAACAGAAACTAATGCATCAATGTAAAGCAATTATACTTCAATAAAGATGTTAAAAAGATAAGAGGGTTCTGGTTCAAAATGGTAACACATGAAGATCGTGAATTCATCTCTCCCTATACACCGAATGTACAGCTACATATGGAACAATTTCCTCTGGAAAACTTAAACTAGCTGAATGACTCCTCAGCAGTGGGCAAACAAGAAAAAAAAAATCCATATCAAAGTGGGTAAGAGGCAGAGACACAGTCTTGCCATAAATTCCAACCACAGCATGGTGACCCACAATTGGGAGAGATGTGAAAACCTGGATATCCTCCCTGAGGAGTGAATGGTTTGAACCTCTCACATCAGACACTACATTGTTTAAGACCTTTATCTGGAAGATGAGCCGCCTAAACATCTAGCTTTGAAAACCAACAGGGTTGTGTCCACAAGGACTACAGGGCTATAGTGAACTGAGAAACAGCTGTCAAAGGGCTCATGTACTCAGACCCACCACCCCAGGGCCCAGTGCAGAAGCAACCAATCAATGATCCCAAAGAGACTCACACCCAGATACATTATAACTAAAATGTTAAAAGTTAAACACAAGAAAAGAATCTTAAAAGCACAAGAGAAAAACTTGTTATATACAAGGCAACCCACATAATACTATAAGCAGATTTGTCAACAGAAACATTGCAGGCCAGAAGGGAATGGCATGATATATAGTCAAAGTGCTGAAAGAAAAAAAATAACTTCCAACCAAGAATATGCTACCTGGCAAAGTTACCATTCAGAATTAAAGGAGAGAGAGTTTTCTAGCCAAGCAAAAGCTAAAGGATTTCATCACCAAGAAACCAGCCTTACAAGCAATGTTAAAGGAACTTCTTTAAGCTGAAAAGAAAGAGCACTAGTTAAAACAGAAAACATACGAAAGGATAAATCTCACTGGTAAGGGCAAATACATGTATAACTACAATAGTTAAGGGATACACACATGATAAAAAGATGTACAATGTGACATCAAAAACCTAAAATGTGGTAGGGTATGAGGGAGAGTAAAAATATAGAACGTTAGTATGCATTCAAACTTAAGTTTTTGTCAGCTTAAAATACACTGTTATAAATATAAGCTGTTATATGTAAACCTTGTGCTAACCCAAAACAAAAACCTATAGTAGATAAACAAAACATAAAGAGGGTGAAATCTAAGCATACCAATACATAAAATCATTATATCACAATGGAGGAGAGCAAGTACAGAAAAAAGGAACAGAGGAACCACAAAGCAGCCAGCAAAAAATTAACAAAATGCCAATTACACATCTATTAACAATTACTTTAAATGTAAATGGATTGAATTCTCTAATCAAAAAATACAGAGGGGAAATAGCCTCAACTACCAGAGGGCAGACAGCAGAAGCAAGAAGAACTAGAGTCGTGCAGCCTGTGGAACAAATACCACATTCACAGAAAGAAAGACAAGATGAAAAGGCAGAGGGCTATGTACCAGATGAAGGAAAAAGATAAAACCCCAGAAAAACAACTAAATGAAGTGGATATAGGCAACCTTCCAGAAAAAGAATTCAGAATAATGATAGTGAAGATGATCCAGGACCTCAGAAAACGAATGGAGGCAAAGACAGAGAAGATGCAAGAAATGTTTAACAAAGACCTAGAAGAATTAAAGAACAAATGAACAGAGATGAACAATACAATAACTGAAATGAAAAATACCCTAGAAGGAATCAATAGCAGAGTAACTGAGGCAGAAGAACGGATAAGTGACCTGGAAGACAGAATGGTGGAATTCACTGCTGTGGAACAGAATAAAGAAAAAAGAATGAAAAGAAATGAAGACAGCCTAAGAGACCTCTGGGACAACACTAAACACAACAACATTTTCATTATAGGGGTCCCAGAAGGAGAAGAGAGAGAGAAGGGACCCAAGAAAATATTTGAAGAGATTATAATTGAAAAGTTCCCTAACATGGGAAAGGAAATAGCCACCCAGGTCCAGGAAGTGAAGAGTCCCATACAGGATAAACCCAAGGAGAAACAAATTGGCAAAAATTAAAGACAAAGAAAAATTACTGAAAGCAGCAAGGGAAAAACAACAAATAACATACAAGGGAACTCCCATAAGGTTAACAACTGATTTCTCAGCAGAAACTCTACAAGCCAGAAGGGAGTGGCATGATATACTTAAAGTGATGAAAGGGAAGAACATACAACCAAGATTACTCTACCTGGCAAGGATCTCATTCAGATTGGACGGAGAAATCAAAAGCTTTACGGACAAGCAAAAGCTAAGAGAATTCAGCACCACAAAACCAGCTCTACAACAAATGCTAAAGGAACTTCTCTAAGTGGGAAACACAGGAGAAGAAAAGGACCTACACAAACAAACCCAAAACAATTAAGAAAATGGTCATAGGAACATACATATAGATAATTACCTTAAACATGAAAGGATTAAAGGCTCCAACCAAAAGACACAGGCTTGCTGAATGGATACAAAAACAAGACCCATATATATGCTGTCTACAAGAGACCCACTTCAGACCTAGGGACACATACAGACTGAAAGTGAGGGGATGAAAAAAGGAAAGGACATCAAAAGAAAGCTGGAGTAGCAATACTCATATCAGATAAAGTAGACTTTAAAATAAAGAATGTTACAAGAGACAAGGAAGGACACTACATACTGATCAACGGATCAATCCAAGAAGAAGATATAACAATTATAAATATATATGCACCCAACATAGGAACACCTCAATACATAAGGCAACTGCTAACAGCTCTAAGAGTGGAAATCGACAGTAACACAATAATAGTGGGGGACTTTAACACCTCACTTACACCAATGGACAGATCATCCAAAATGAAAATAAATAAGAAAACAGAAGCTTTAAATGATAAAATAGACCAGATAGATTTAATTGATATTTATAGGACATTCCATCCAAAAACAGCAGATTACACTTTTTTCTCAAGTGCGCATGGAACTTTCTCCAGGATAGATCACATCCTGGGTCACAAATCAAGCCTCAGTAAATTTGAGAAAATTGAAATCATATCAAGCATCTTTTCTGACCACAATGCTATGAGATTAGAAATAAATTACAGGGGGAAAAATAGGTAAAAAACACAAACACATGTAGGCTAAACAATACGTTACTAAATAACCAAGAGATCACTGAAGAAATCAAAGAGGAAATCAAAAAATACCTAGAGACCAATGACAATGAAAACACGATGATCCAAAACCTGTGGGATGCAGCAAAAGCAGTTCTAAAAGGGAAGTTTATAGCTATACAAGCTAACCTCAAGAAACAAGAAAAATCTCAAATAAGCAATCTAACCTCACACCTAAAGGAACTAGAGAAAGAAGAACAAACAAAATCCAAAGATAGCAGAAGGAAATAAATCATAAAGATCAGAGCAGAAATATATGAAATAGAAACAAAGAAAACAATAGCAAAGATCAATAAAACTAAAAGCTGGTTCTTTGAGAAGATAAACAAAATTGATAAACCATTAGCCAGACTCATCAAGAAAAAGAGGGAGAGGGCTCAAATCAATAAAATTAGAAATGAAAAAGGAGAAGTCAAAAAAAAGTCACTGCAGAAATACAAACCATCCTAAGAGACTGCTACAAGCTACACTATACCAATAAAATGGACAACCTGGAAGAAATGGACACATTCTTAGAAAGGTATAACCTTCCAAGACTGAACCAGGAAGAAACAGAAAATATGAACAGACCAATCACAAGTAATGAAACGTAAACTGTGATTAAAAAAATTTCCAAAAAAAGACAGTCCAGGACCAGATGGCTTCACAGCTGAATTCTATCAAACATTTAGAGAAGAGCTAACACCCATCCTTCTCAAACTCTTCCAAACAACTGCAGAGGAAGGAACACTCCCAAATTCATTCTGAGGCCACCATCACCCTGATACCAAAACCAGTCAAAGATACTACAGAAAAAGAAAAATACAGACCAATATCACTGATGAATATAGATGCAAAAATACTCAACAAAATACTAGCCAACAGAATCCAACAACACATTAAAAGGATCATACACCATGATCAAGTGGGATTTATTCCAGGGATGCAAGGATTCTTCAACATATGTAAATCAATCAGTGTGATAAATGATGTTAACAAATTGAAGAATAAAAACCATATCATCATCTCAATAGATGCAGAAAAAGCTTTTGACAAAATTCAACACCCATTTATGATAAAAACTCTCCAGAAAGTGGGCAAAGAGGGAACCTACCTCAACATAATAAAGGCCATATATGACAAACCCACAGCAAACATCATTCTTAATGCTTAAAAACTGAAAGCATTTCCTCTAACATCAGGAACAAGACAAGGATGTCCACTCTCACCACTATTATTCAACATAGTTTTGGAAGTTCTAGCCACGGCAATCAGAGAAGGAAAACAAATAAAAGGAATAGAAATTGGAACAGAAGTAAAACTGTCACTGTTTGCAGATGACATGATACTATACATAGAAAATCGTAAAGATGCCACCAGAAAACTACTAGAGCTAATCAATGAATTTGGTAAAGTTCCAGGATACAAAATTAATGCACAGAAATCTCTTGCATTCCTATACACTAATGATGAAAAATCTGAAAGAGAAATTAAGGAGACACTCCCATTTACCACTGCAACAAATAGAATAAAATACTTAGGAATAAACCTACCTAGGGAGACAAAAGACCTGTATGCAGAAAAGTATAAGACATTGATGAAAGAAATTAAAGATGATACAAAAAGATGGAGAGATATACCATGTTCTTGGATTGGAAGAATCAGTATTGTGAAAATGACTATACTACCCAAAGCAATCTACAGATTCAGTGCAATCCCTATCAATTTACCAATGGCATATTTTCAGAACAAGAACAAAAAGTCTTAAAATTTGTATGGAGACACAAAAGACCCCGAATAGCCAAAGCAGTGTTGTGGGAATAAAATGGAGCTGGAGGAATCAGACTCCCTGACTTCAGACTATACTACAAAGCTACAGTAATCAAGACAGTATGGTACTGGCACAGAAACATAGATCATTGGAACAGGATAGAAAGCCCAAAGATAAACCCACGCACATATGGTCAACTAATCTATGACAAAGGAGGCAAGGATATACAATGGAAAAAGATAGTCTCTTCAATAAGTGGTGCTGGGAAAATTGGACCGCTACATGTAAAAGAATGAAATTAGAACACTCCCTAACACCATACACAAAAATAAACTCAAAATGAATTAGAGACCTAAATGTAAGACCAGACACTGTAAAACTCTTAGAGGAAAACAGAGGAAGAACACTCTTTGACATAAATCACAGCAAGATCTTTTTTGATCCACCTGCTAGAGTAATGGAAATAACAACAAAAATAAACAAATGGGCCCTAATGAAACTTCAAAGCTTTGGCACAGCAAAGTAATCCATAAACAAGACAAAAAGACAACCCTCAGAATGGGAGAAAATATTTGCAAATGAATTGACGGATGAAGGATTATCTCCAAAATATATAAACAGCTCATGCAGTTCAATATTAAAAAAACGAACAATCCAAATCAAAAATGGGAAGAAGAGCTAAACAGACATTTCTCCAAAGACATACAGGTGGCCAAGAAGTACATGAAAAGCTGCTCAGCATCACTAATTATTAGAGAAATGCAAATCAAAACCACAGTGAGGTATCACCTCACACCAGTTAGAATGGGCATCATCAGAACATCTACAAACCACAAATGCTGGAGAGGGTGTGAAGTAAAGGGAACCCTCTCGCACTGTTGGTGGGAATGTAAATTGATACAGCCACTATGGAGAACAGTATGGAGTTTCCTTAAAAAACTAAAAATAGAATTACCATATGACCCAGCAATCCCACTACTGGGCACATACCCAGAGAAAACCGTAATTCAAAAAGGCACATGCACCCGAATGTTCATTGCTGCACTATTTACAATAGCCAGGTCATGGACGCAACCTAAATGGCCATCGACAGATGAATGGATAAAGAAGATGTGGCACATATATACAATGGAATATTACTCAGCCATAAAAAGGAATGAAATTGGGTCATTTGTTGAGACGTGGATGGATCTAGAGACTGTCATACAGAGTGAAGTAAGTCAGAAAGAGAAAAACAAATATCATATATTAACGCATATATGTGGAACCTAGAAAAATGGTACAGATGAACCAGTTTGCAGGGCAGAAATTGAGACACAGATGTGGAGAAGAAACGTATGGTCACCAAGGGGGAAAGCAGCAGGGGATGGGGGTGGGGGTGTGATGAATTGGGTGATTGGGATTGACATGTATATACAGATGTGTATAAAATTGATGAGTAATAGGAACATGCTGTATAAAAAAAATAAAATTAAAATTAAAAAAAGACATTGAGGGGCTGAATGGATTAAAAAACAACATTTGAAGAAATCAAAGAGGAAATCAAAAAATACCTGGAGACAAACAAAATGGAAAACACAACAATCCAAAATCTTTGGGACAAAGCAAAAGCAGTTCTAAGGTAGAAGTTTACAGTGATACAAGCTTACTTTGGGAAACAAGAAAAATCTCAAATAAACAACCTAAACTTATACCTAAAGGAACTAGGAAAAGAATACAAACAAAACCTAAAGTTAGTAGAAGGAAGGAAATCATACAGTTCAGAGAAGAAAAAATATAGAGACAAAAAAAAAA
Organism: Delphinus delphis; assembly: GCF_949987515.2. NCBI lineage: Eukaryota > Metazoa > Chordata > Mammalia > Artiodactyla > Delphinidae > Delphinus > Delphinus delphis. The sequence goes on along the minus strand of NC_082704.1, from coordinate 28,485,691 downwards.
CCCCACAATAGAAAAGATCAATGAAACTAAGAGCTGGTTCTTTGGAAAGATAAACAAAATTGGTAAACCTTTAGCCATACTGATCAAGAAACAAACGAAGGCCCAAATCAATACAATCAGAGGTGAAAAATGAGAAGTTACAGCCAACACCACAGAAATACAAGGGATCATAAGAGAGTACTTCGAACAATGATATAGCAAAATGGACAACCTAGAGGAAATGGACAAATTCCTAGAAATGTACAATCTCCCAACACTGATAAAGGAAGAAATAGAAAATTGACTAGACCAAAAGAAACTCCCAACAAACAAAACTCCAGGGCCAGATGGCTTCACAGGTGAATTCTACCAAATATTTAGGAAAGAGTTAACACCTATCCTTCTCAAACTATTCCAAGAATTGCAGAGGAAGGAACAGTGCTGAACTCATTCTATGAAGCCAGCATCACCCTGATGCCAAAACTGGACAAAGATATCACAAAAAAGAAAATTACATGCCAATATTACTGATGAACATAAACACAAAAATCCTCAACAAAATATTAGCAATCCGAATCCAACAATACATTAAAAGGATCATACACCATGATCAAGTGGGATTTATTCAAGGGATGCAAGGATTTTTCAATAGCCAAAAATTGAAGAATAAAAACCATATGATCATCTCACTAGATGTAGAAAAAAGCTTTTGACAAAATTCAATATCCATTTATAAAACAAACTCTACAGAAAGTAGGCATAAGATGGAACATACCTCAACATAATAAAGGCCATATATAACCATCTACAACAAAGGATGCAAGAAGGTAACAGCGGAAAAAAGACAGCCTCTTCAATAAGTGTTACTGGGAAAACTGGACAGCTACATGTAAAAGAATGAAACTAGAACATTCTCTAACATCATATACAAAAATAAATTGGATTAAAGACCTAAATGTAAGACCTGAAATCATAAAACTCCTAGAAGAAAACATAGAACTCTTTGACATAAATCACAGCAATATTTTTGATCCATATCCTAAAGCAAAGGAAATAAAAGCAAAAATAAATAAATGGGACCCAATAATATATATGTATGTATGTATATACATATCACATATACACACAATGGAATATTATTCAGGCATAAAAAAAGAATGAAATCTTGCCATTTGTAACAACATGGATGGACCTTGAAGGCATTATGCTAAATAAAATAAGTCAGGCAGAGAAAGACACATACCATATAATCTCACTTATATGTAAGATCTAAAAAAGCAAAAACAAAACACCAAGCTCATAGATTCAAACAACAGATTGGTGTTTGGCAGGGGGTGTGGAGGTGGGTGATATAGGTGAAGGGAGACAAATGGCACAAACTTCCAGTTATAAGATAAATAAGTCATGGGGATGTAACGTACAGCATGATGACTATAGTTAATAATACTGCATTGCATATTTGAAAGTTTGCCAAGAAAGTAGATCTTAAATGTTTTCCTCACAAGAAAAAAAAAAATGGTAACTATGCATGGTGACAGACGTTAACCAGTCTTACTGTGGTGATCATTTCACAATGTATACAAATACCAAACCATTATGTTGTACACTCGAAACTAATATAATGTTATATGTCAGTTATACCTCAATTAAAAATGTAAAAGTGCATCACAATATAGGGTTAATGAGAAATCAGGGCAAACTTTAGGAAAATCAGGCAACAGCCTTAACAAAGAAAAAATATCCTACTTCTTCCAGTCAGTATTTCTTAGGTGATATTAGTTGCTAAAGCAGAAAATGAGAACAATTATTATGAACAAGTATTAATATTCTTTTAGCCTAGTGACATGAGAAATACCCAAAGGAGGTAAGAATTGCAAGATGAAAGTTAGGTAGTACTAGAAAATGTGGATTAGATTGATAGAGCTGAATTTTGGAGAACAGATTTTTAAGGCTTAGAAAAAAAAATCAACCAATAGGGGCTTCCCTGGTGGCGCAGTGGTTGAGAGTCCGCCTGCCGATGCAGGGGACACGGGTTCGTGCCCCGGTCCGGGAGGATCCCGCATGCTGCGGAGTGGCTGGGCCCGTGAGCCATGGCCGCTGAGCCTGCACGTCCGGAGCCTGTGCTCCACAACAGGAGAGGCCACAACAGTGAGAGGCCCGCGTATGGCAAAAAAAAAAAAAAAAAAAAAAATCAACCAATAAATACACTGGAAATGGAAGGTGAAATTTTCATAAGTGAACTATATTATTTTGAATAAGTCATTTTCCCTCTCTGAACTTCAGTTTCCTCATTTAGTAAAGTGGTTAGACTAGATTATCTTTTTACAAAACAAATGATTTATTTTCGAATAATTTTAGCTTTACCAAAAAGTTGCAGAGATAATAAACATAGTCCCCATATACTCCTCCCCCAGTTTCTCTTATTGTTAACATCATCAAAACTAAGAAACCAACACTGGTAACTTACTATAAACTAAACTTCAGACTTGATTCAAATTTCACCAGTTTTCCCACTACTGTCCTTTTTCAGTTCCATAATCCAATGAACAGTGCCTTTAGTTATCGTATCTCCTCAGTGTTCTCTGCTCTGTGACAATTTCTGTCTTTCTTTGCTTTTCATGACCTTGACAGATTTGACGAGTACTGGTCAGATACTTCCCAGAATGTCCCTCAAGTGGGGTTTGTCTAATATTTTTCTTATGATTTGACTGAGGTTATGGGTTTTGGGTAAGGATACCACAGAGATAAAGTGCCCTTCTCATCACATCATATCAGGGAGTAAGTAGTACATGATGCCTGCATGACTGATCATTGGTGATGTTAATCTCGAAAACTTGGTTAAAGTAGCTCTGTAGTAGTTTTCTATGGCTGACATAACAAATTGTCAGACGCAATGGGTTATAAAAATTGTATTATCTTACAGTTCTAGAGTTCAGAAGTCTGACATAGAACTGAGCTAAAATCAAGGTGTTGGCATTGCTGCATTTCTTTCTAGAGAGTCTAGGGGAGAATCCATTTCCTTGCCTTTCTCCAACTTGTAGAGGCCACTTGCATTCCTTGACTCATTGCCTCCTTCCCCTGTCTTCAGTCAGCCACTGCTGGCTGAGTCCTTCCCACACTGCATCATTCTGATGCTGCTTCCTTAGTCCTATCTGCCTCTGACTAGCTCGTTTTTCCTTTCCTATTTAGGGACTCTTGTGGATACTGGACCCATCCAGTTAATCCAGGATAATCTTCCTATATAAAGGTCATTTGACTAGCAACCCCCCTTTTCCATGTACCCTAATATATTTGCAGATTCCAGGGATTAGGACATGAACAGCTGTGTGTGGAGGGGGGGGCGGTGGATATTCTGCCTACCACAGGTAGTATTTGCCAAATTTCTCCACTGTAAAAGGTGTTATTTTTATTTTTCTACACTCTTTTCTTTAGAAGTGAAACGTTAAATCCACACTCAAGGGAGGAAGGAGATAAACATGCATGCACATACACATACATACAATTTGTAATTCTTCTATAAGGAAAATTTGTCTCCTCCATTTATTTACTTATTAAAAGATTTGTGTCTATCAGTATTGACTAATGGATATTTATTTTATACTTGGATTATAATAATAAAATGCTTATTGTGTTGCTTAGAAGATCACTTCTTTCATTTTTGTTGTTTACCAAAATCATGCACAATTTTTAGTTTTAAAAATGACCAATATAGAAATGTGTATAGTAAAAGTTAAAAGTCTCTTTACCCTTTCTTGATCTTATTTCCCAGAGATTACTATTATCAGTTTATATATATATTTTAGACTTCTTTCTATAAATATATAATTATTTGGATATAATGTATAAAGATGCTTTTTTTTACTTTACATAGGACAATACTTCACATAATGTTACACAATTTTCTCATATAACAATATGTCTTAAAGATCACAGCCTATCATGCACTTATATATGCCTGAGTCATTCATTTAAATGGCTATCTCATTCATTTTAATGGCTACACAGTATTCTCCTAGTATGTATAGACCTCATTTATGTAGTCTCCTCTTGATGTACTCATAGGTTGTTTCCAGTTTTTCACTATTGCAAGCAATACAGCAGTGAACTTTCTTGTATATTTTGTACAATGTGATAGTATTTCTATGTAACTAAAAGCTTTCTGGTCCTTCTAGCTCTGATTTTTTTCGTATTCCTAGAAAAAGAAAACCAGAACTGGCAGCATTGGCATTAAAGTATAATTTTCTTTTTTTTTTTTTTTTTTCTTTTGTGGTACGCGGGCCTCTCACTGTTGTGGCCTCTCCCGTTGCGGAGCACAGGCTCCGGACGCACAGCCTCAGCGGCCATGGCTCACGGGCCCAGCCGCTCTGCTGCATGTGGGATCTTCCCGGACTGGGGCACGAACCCGTGTCCCCTGCATAGGCATGCGGACTCTCAGCCACTGCGCCACCAGGGAAGCCCTAAAGTATAATTTTCAAAGAATTAAAACATGACTCTCCTAAGACCGGATACTATAAAACTTTTAGAGGAAAATATAGGCAGAACACTCTTTGACAGAAATCTCAGCAATATCTTTTTGATCCATCTCCTAGAGTAAAGGAAATAAAAACAAAAATAAACAAATGGGACCTAATGAAACTCAAAAGCTTTTGCACAGCAAAGGAAACCACACACAAGACGAAAAGACAACCCTCAGAATGGGAGAAGATATTTGCAAACCAGGCAACCAACAAGGGATTAGTCTCCAAAACTTACAAACAGCTCACACAGCTAGCTCAATATCAAAAAAGCAAACAACCCAATCAGAAAATGGGCAGAAGACCTAAATAGACATTTCTCCAAAGAAGACACGCAGATAGCCAAGAGGCACATGAAAAGATGCTCAACATCACTAATTATTAGAGAAATGAAAATCAAAACTACAATGAGGTATCACCTCACACCAGTCAGAATGGCCATCATCAAAAAGTCTGCAAACAATAAATGCAAGAGAGGGTGCAGAGAAAAAGGAACCCTCCTAAGCTGTTGGTGCGAATGTAAATTGATACAGCCACAATGGAAAACAGTATGGAGGTTCCTTAAGAAACTAAAAATAGAGCTACCATATGATCCCGCAAACTCACTCCTGGGCATATATCTGGAGAAAAACATGGTTCGAAAGGATACATGCACCAGTGTTCATTGCAGTGCTGTTCACAATAGCCAAGACGCGGAAGCAGCCTAAATGTCCATCGACAGAGGAATGGATAAAGAAGATGTGGTACATATATACAATGGAGTATCACTCAGCAATTAAAAAGAATGAAATAATGCCATTTGCAGCAACATGGATGGACCTAGAGATTATCATACTAAGTGAAGTAAGTCAGACAGAGAAAGACATCATATGATATCACTTATATGTGGAATCTTAAAAAAAGGTACAAATGAACTTATTTACAAAACAGAAACAGACTCACAGACTTAGAAAACGAACTTATGGTTACCAGGGAGGAAGGGCGGGGAGGGATAGATTGGGAGTTTGGGATTGACATGTACACACTGCTATATTGAAAATAGATAACCAACAAGGACCTACTGTATAGCACAGGGAACTCTGCTCAATACTCTGTAATAACCTAAATGGAAAAAAATTTGAAAAAGAATAGATAAATGTAGATATACAACAGAATAAATCTGCTGTACACCTGAAACTAACACAACATTGTTAATCAACTATATTCCAATATAAAATAAAAATTTTTAAAAAACATAAAAAGCATGACTCTCATGTAAATTAAAAAAATGAAAATGTGAACAAGATTTTATGTAATTAAGTAATGAAGGAAGCAGTAGGACTTTGAGACCAGTTCAAATAAGAATTAGGAAGACGGAGAAATAATGACAAAGGCTTCACTGAATTTATTTGTAATTACAACACCAGTTAATAATCCATGAGGCAATAAAATGCAGTGTTTAAGATTATCTTCTCTACAGGGCAGAGTCTCTATGAGACAAAATGCATTTGCATATCTGTGGTCAGGAATCACTTTCATTGCTATAAGTTTTGTACAACTAACAGATATCCCACAATATAGTAAAGAAGCAAGTTAATTGAAGGTGCCTACAACCGTGGAATCAAACGAACTCTATAGAGGATCTACTACCTAACGTCCAGCAGTCTTCTTCAATGACACTCAGAAATAATTGTCAAAGGCTTGAAGATGGGCACTAGACATTACTAACACTGGAATTAGTGAACCACAGAGACGCCATACTTATACCTGGAAGCATGAACCACTGTTCGATCACTCTCACCTACACTTACCTATAAAAAGCTAAATTTCCCCCTAGTTAGCCTCCATGAAATTAGTAATACCATCTTTGGTGTGTGTACTGCTGTCACTTTATATATTTAAGTTCACCGGTATAGGGGAGCAATAGTTCTTTCTTAAGAACTTCTCTTGCAATTCAGGTATGCTACCACTAAGCATGGAATGAATGGTACCTTGATTAGAGCCTGCCATAATGTGTTTGATGGAGAGAGAAGTTAGATGCTAGTAGTTTTCTTCCATCTTACCCAGGGCTCTTTTGTCCTTTGACGTTAGCATGAATAGAATAAGTGTATGAACTATGACACATACCAAATGAGATACAAACTCGCTTATGGTATTCCGGCACATTAGAAAATGACCTCAGCTTATAACATATATACCATTTTAAAATAACAAGACTTTAAAGCACATATAAAGGGTAAAACACCTATGATGAATGCACAAATGCAAAAACACTGAATCTGCACTGTTTCATTTAATTCCCCTGCTAACCTAATGAGGTAGGTAAAACAAGTACCTGCTTACAGATGAGGATGCTGCAGAGTTGCAAAGTTATGTCACTTGTCCATTGTCACACAGTGAGTCTGTTCCAGAATTGGGATTAGAGGCTCCATTTCTTGACTACTAGTTGACTCAGTACTCTATTACATACCGCTTGGAAATTATTCTTGTAAACAATTATATCCTCTAGAAAGATCATTCAGCATGCTATATAAAATCATATGACGAAGCATCTTCATCACTATATCTATCAAAAATATTAATTGGGACCTAAGAATAGGGTACTCTATGAATGCTATAGGAGATGCTGAAAGATACAGAATGTAGCTTTTTCCTTCAAAGAACTTGCGAATTTAGTTCTGCACATAATATTCATTAACTTAACAAATGCTTATTGGGCTTCCCTGGTGGCACAGTGGTTAAGAATCCACCTGCCAAGAGAGGGGACATGGGTTTCAGTCCTGGTCCAGGAAGATCCCACATACTGCGGAGCAACTAAGCCCATGCGCCACAACTACTGAGCCTGCGCTCTAGAGCCCACGAGCCACAACTCCTGAGCCCGTGTGCCACAACTACTGAAGCCCATGCGCCTAGAACCCGTGCTCCACAACAGCAGAAGCCACCACAATGAGAAGCCCATGCACCGCGATGAAGAGTAGCCCCCACTCACCACAACTGCAGAAAGCCCGCGTGCAGCAATGATGACCCAATGCAGCCAAAAGTAAAATAAATAAAATTTTAAAACACCAAAAAAACAAATGCTTATCGAGTACCAACAATGCAGTAGGCATTGTTCTAGGTACTGGAAGTATATTAAAGGACTTGCCACAAGGTATGAAAGCTGAGATCACAAATTTGCATGTCTACAGGTGCTAGCAGGTAACACAGAAGTGAAACAGGCCTGATAGAAGTGTTCAGGACAATGACAAATAAAAGAACGCGTGTACTAATCTAAACAGGACAGAAGCTGCATTCCCAGCTGCTTGTTGTCACATGGGAAGGCAGACTCAGAGTTGCAGTTCTTCAGATTTCTAGGAAAGAATGAAATCTGGATTTTTATGTGAAACACTGGAAACCAAGTTTATTTTTTTATAAAATGCTGAGCAGGACAAACAAAACACATCTGCCTGCCAAATCCAGTTCATCTGCTGACAACTTGTGACCGCTGCATTAAAAGATAACAGCCAAATGGAGGACAGAGACCATCAGCCCTACTTTAGTACCAAGGGAAAGAGAGTAACTAGAGCCTGCAGTAGCCAGGGTAGATTTCATAAAGGAGGTGGGTACTGAGCAGGACCTGGGAGACTGAGCATAGAATGCGGGAACCCTAGCCCTAAAGCACTTCACTTACCTATGTCCTCATATGTTAACTGAAATCACCATGAGTCAATGGCATCCTGTAGCTGCAATGACGTCCATATACTACAAGAACACAAGACCTGATCATCGCTGTCCCCTGCCAGGGACATTAGCCCAAATGAGCCATGAAATATAGGGCTCATACATGTGGTTCATACCACCCCTTAAAATCTTTCCAGGAGATTTTGAGGGCAGTGTACTTAAAATTCAAATGTCTTATCATGACCTACAAGGCCCTAAAACTCTGACTTCCATCTGCCTCTTTGCATTCATCTTGTATCATACACTCCAGGACTCACTATACTCCAGCTACAATGGCTTTCTCTCCATTCCTCATAATTTCCAAACATCTGCATATGCTGTTCCCTCTACCTGAGATACTCTTTACCATGGTTTGTTTGTTTGAATAACAGATTTGCTTTCGTCATTTCCTCTAAGACCAGGAACAAGACAAGGATGTCCATTCTCACCACTATTATTCAACATAGTTTTGGAAGTCCTAGCCATGGCAATTGGAGAAGGAAAAAAAAAAACCAAAAGGAATACAAATAGGAAAGTAAGAAGTAAAACTGTCACTGTTTGCAGATAACATGATACTATACATAGAGAATCCTAAAGATGCCACCAGAAAACTACTAGAGCTAATCAATGAACTTGGTAAAGTTGCAGGATACAAAATTAATGCACAGAAATCTCTTGCATTCCTATACACTAACAACGAAAGATCAGAAAGGGAAATTAAGGAAACAGTCTGATTCACCATTACAACAAAAACAATACCTAGGAATAAACCTACCTAAGGAGGTAAAAGACCTGTACTCAGAAAACTATAAGACACTAATGAAAGAAATCAAAGATGACACAAACAGATGGAGAGATATACCATGTTCTTGGATTGGAATAATCAATATTGGGAAAATGACTCTACTACCCAAAGCAATCTACAGATTCAGTGCAATCCCTATCAAATTACCAATGGCATTTTTCACAGAACTAGAACAAAAAATCTTAAAATTTGTATGGAGACACAAAGACCCTGAATAGCCAAAGCAAACTTGAGGAAAAAAAAAAGCAGAGCTGGAGGAATCAGCCTCCCTCACTTTCAAGACAATATGGTACTGGCACAAAACCAGAGATATAGATCAATGGAACAGGATAGAAAGCCCAGAGATAAACCCACGCGCATATGGTCAACTAATCTATGACAAAGGTGGCAAGGATATACAATGGAGAAAAGATAGTCTCTTCAATAAGTGGTGCTGGGAAAACTGGACAGCTACATGTAAAAGAATGAAATTAGAACACTCCCTAACACCATACACAAAAATAAACTCAAAATCGGTTAAAGACCTAAATGTAAGGCCAGACACTATAAAACTCTTAGAGGAAAACATAGGAAGAACACTCTGTGACATAAATCACAGCAAGATCTTTTTTGACCCACCTCCAAGAGAAATGGAAATAAAAACAAAAATAAACAAATGGGACCCAATGAAACTTCAAAGCTTTTGCACAGCAAAGGAAACTATAAATAAAATGAAAAGACAACGCTCAGATTTGGAGAAAATATTTGCAAACGAATCTACGGACAAAGGATTAATCTCCAAAGTATATAAATAGGTCATACAGCTCAGTATTAATTTAAAAAAACCCAATCCAAAAATGGGCAGAAGACCTAAATAGACATCTCTCCAAAGACATACAGATGGCCAAGAGGCACATGAAAAGCTGCTCAACATCTCGAATAACTAAGTATTCGAGAAATGCAAATCAAAACTACAATGAGGTATCACCTCACACTGGTCAGAATGGCCATCATCAGAACATCTACAAACAAATGCTGGAGAGGGTGTGGAGAGAAGGGAACCCTTCTGCACTGTTGGTGGGAATGTAAATTGATACAGCCACTATGGAGAACAGTGTGGAGGTTCCTTAAAAAACTAAAGTTAGAATTACCATATGACCCAGCAATCCCACTACTGGGCATATACCCAGAGAAAACTATAATTCAAAAGGACACATACACCCCAATGTTCATCGCAGCACTATTTACAATAGCCAGGTCTTGGAAGCAACCTAGATGTCCACCGACAGACAAATAGATAAAGAATGTGGTACATATATACAATGGAATATTACTCAGCCATAAAAAGGAACGAGAGTGGGTCATTGTAGAGACGTGAATGGACCTAGAGACTGTCATACAGAGTGAAGTAAGTCAGAAAGAGAAAAACAAATATCGTATATTAACGCATATATGTGGAATCTAGAAAAATGGCACAAATGAACTGGCTTGCAAGGCAGAAACAGACACACAGATGTAGAGAACAAAGGTATGGACACCAAGGGGGAAACGGGGGGGGGTGGGATGAATTGGGAGATTGGGATCAACATATATACACTAATATGTATAAAATAGATAACTAATGAGAACCTGCTGTATGGCATAGGAAACTCCACTGTACAGTAGAATCTAAAACAACATTGTAAAGCAACTATACCACAACGAAAAAAACCAAACATTTGCTTTCATGCTGCAACTCTTAGCTTCATCACTTTCTCAGAGAGGTCTTACTTGACCACCATATCTCAAGTAGATTCCTCCCCTTTTTCTCTGCCGTGGCCCCTCTTTTCCTTCTTAGCTCCAGCAGGGCAAGTTCTAGGTCTTCCTGTTGACTGTTAAATCACCAGCACATAGTACAGTGCCTGGCGCCAACAAGGTACTCAATGAAGGTTGTTGAATAAATAGATGACTATAAGTAAATGAGGTCTGAGTACTTGTTTATACATCTGAAGGGATATTATGAGGCAGGGAGAACACCTCACAATTATGGCTCCCTACAGAGTACATACATACTACCCTGGGAGCAATATAGGTGGAGAGCAAGGACAAGCATAGTAGTAGGTAGAGAAATGGCTAAAAACATTTTCTGGGCTCATGATCACGTTAATCGCACACATTCATATACTTTCTCTCATAAAGGGAAATCGATTTTTCCAAATGCAGGTATCAGAAGGAGAGAGAGTTTGATCATCTCTCTCAGGCCCTGTGAGAATAATCATTAATTACCCTAGTACAGTAGGGATATTTGCTAAAAGCAGCATTTTATTAGTCATATCATAATTGGGTTCAGTTACGTCTGGCAAACATTTTTTACCAGTCCCCATCCTCAAGGAAATGCAATGACAGCCTCCCACCTGCCATCTCCCTGTAGTCCCCCTTTTATCCAGCAGCCCGAGTGAGCTAGCCAGCTGAAACGCAAACACTGCAGTGGTCCAGGGAAAAAAGACAGTGGTGCTACCTTTTAATACAAATGGCAAAAGAAAGAAAATTTCAGAAGGTCATATAGCAGGTTACTGAAGAAAGTGGAAAATGTCAGGGAGATGCAAAACGACAAGGAAAGTGTCAACTGTAAGTAGACAACAGGTACACTTTATCCTACTCAACTCAGTGGGAGTGACTGAAAGTCAACATTTAATGCAGCATCTGCATGCCCAGAATGGCTTACAATCAGCAAGCATGCAGAGAGATTAAATTTGTCCACTACAACTGCACAAGGATGAAAGAAAGTCTAAGAGGGCATGATATATTGAGGAGGGGTTTGAATAATTTAATGGTGCTAATTTTGTCTTCAATGCTGTGTCAGTTGAGGTACTTCCAGGGGCAGACAGCTAAATAAATGATAGAAAGTTTGCAGTATATAAGCCAGATGCTAGACCCATTAATCAAATAGCTCATTTTGCCCCTATTCATGTACTTTATTCATTTTATTAGAGCTAGAGGCCTAATATATATGGTAAAGTCTTAATTGTCTTAATGAGGAAAATATAAGCTAGAGCAATTCCATAGGCCAAAAGTGGATGTGAGTTTTGAACTTCAATTCTTTTAAATGCTAAGCCTTCACCCCAAATTTTTATATACAGTGTCACTTGCGTAACAGTATATTTCTCCACTTTGGCTCTATCTGAGATGGCCCCATGGTACTTGAGAAGAAAAGAACAAAGGGAAGTAAGGAGAAGGGAAGAGAGAAGAATCAGATCATTTGGGTGATCTACTAAATCAGTGAATAAATGACTAGGGGAGGGATAAATTAGGAGTTTGGGATTAACATATACACACTACTGTATATAAAGTAGACAGTCGACAAGGACCTACTATATAGCACAGGGAACTCTACTCAATATTTTGTAATAACCTATATGGGAAAAGAATCTGAGAAAGAATGGATATATGTATACGTATCACTTTGCTGTACACTGGAAACTAACACAACCTTGTAAATCAACTATACTCCAATATAAAATAAAAAATAAACAAAAACAAAGAAATAGAAATAGACTCATGGACATAGAAAACAAATTTATGGTTACCAAAGGGGAGAGGGCAGAGGGAGGGATAAATTAGGAGTATGGGATTAACAGATACAAAGTACCCTACATAAAATAGATAAGTGACAAGGACTTACCATATATAGCGCAGGGAACTATACTCAATATCTTGTCATAACCTATAATGGAATATAGTCTGCAGAAAAAAAGTATCACTCTGCTGTTCACCTGAAACTAATACAATATTCTAAATCAACTATACCCCAATATAAAATTAAAATTGAAGAAAAGTAAAGAATAAATGGGGCTTCCCTGGTGGCGCAGTGGTTGAGAGTCCGCCTCCCGATGCTGGGGACGCGGGTTCGTGTCCCGGTCTGGGAAGATCCCACATGCCGTGGAGCGGCTGTGCCCGTGAGCCATGGCCGCTGAGCCTGCGCGTCTGGAACCTGTGCTCCGCAACAGGAGAGACCACAGCAGTGAGAGGCTCACATAACACAAAACAAAACAAAACAAAACAAGAATAAATGGCTAATAAAAAGTTAGTTTCCATATACGTTGTCCACAAAGAAGCCCAGAGATGAAATGGAGTTCCGTTTCCCATTTCATAAACACGCTGGGTTCGTTTATTTATGATGACTCGATGCTGATCCAGCAGATGAGATTAGCTCACTATATAGAACTGTACTCAAAAAGTTGAGATAATGGGCTTGATTCCTTATTCACCCATACAACCCATTTACTCATACACAAAGCTTTGAAAAACCATCTGAGTATAGCGAAAAGGGTATGGGACCTAGAATTCCAAGACTTGGCTTCCAGGTGAAGCTCTGACACGTACTCATTTACAGTGACTTGACACTGGACAAGCAACTTAAACTTCCTGAGCCTCATAAAATGGGTATGGCCACAGCTTTTCTGCCTGCCTTACAGGGCTGTTGTTGTGAGATAATGGATGTGAAAATGCTTTGTGAACCGTCAGATGCCACTCAACTGCTACTGTTACTTATCAACTACCTCTTATAGAGGAAAATTCTGGTCCGTTTTCACAGTCTATCATGTTGGACGTTAGGCAAGGGTGCAATTTGCAGACTGGGCTGGACGAGCTAAGACAAAGGCAGGAAACAAAAGAGGAGGAGAGTGTGTCTTGTTTCCACAGAATACAGAAAAGTTAGAATTTCTAATAGGTTTTTTGCAGAAGCACAAAGTCCAGAAGAGGGAGTATTTCCTGCAGAGGCAATCCTTCCATCTGTGCTCTGGATTCTCATTCCTTTCCATCTTCATCACCACATTCTGTCATTCACTCCCTTCTCCCGTAACTTCAATATCTCCCTCTCTGCTCGATTTTTGCTTCACTCCTCCCCATTGCCCTCCAAATAAAGCTCAAATTTTCTGACACAAAGCCTTCCATGAACTGGCTTCTTTCTTCCTGTTTTGCATCTCCTTCTTTGCTACTTTCTGTACCTCTGAATTGCTTGTAGGTTTCATCACACACAATGTTCTTTCTTTCTCTCTCTGTTGCCTCACGCTGTCTATTCTGCTTAATACGACCTTCACCGTCACTTCACTTGGCTAAATCCTGCTTCTCAGATGCAGTTCACATCTTGTCTTCCAAGTCACTTTCTTTGACACCTCAAGATCGAGTTAGGTCCCTTCTCTATAACATATTATATCCCTATCATTGCAAGTACCACATTGTATTAATAATTTCTTGTTTATATGTCTTTCTCACTCTCAAGACCATAGGTACCTCAAGAATGGGGACTTACCAGACCCATAACAAAGGGTGTGGCACATAGCAAACAAACACTTTTACTACATGGATGAGGTTACCTAAAGCCAGCAAAGCTACGTGGGAGGATAAGGAACTCTCAGTCACTGACATATCAGGGTGAATGAATTCAAAATTATGCCTTTCTCTATGGAAGCAGCCTAAGTGTCCATCAACAGATAAATGGGTAAAGAAGATGTGGTATGTATGTATGTATACACACACACACAATGGAATATTATTCAGCCATAAAAAAGAATAAAATTTTACTATTTGCAGCAACATGGATGGACTTGGAGGGCATTATGCTAAGTGAAATAAGAAAGACAAATACTGTATGATATCCCTTATATGTGGAATCTAAAAAAATACAACAAATTAGTGAATATAACAAAAAAGCAGACTCGCAGATACAGAGAACAAACTAGTGGTTACCGGGGGGGGGGGTGGTGGTGGTGGTGGTGGTGCGTGGGTGGGGAGGTGCGGCACAGGCAGTATAGGGGTGGGGGAGTGGGAGGTACAATCTGTTGGGTGTAAGATGGCCTCAAAGATGTATTGTACAACACGGGGAATACAGCCAATATTTTGTAATAACTGTAAATGGTAAGTAACCTTAAAAACTGTATAAAAAATTAAAAAATATGCCTTTCTCTTGATTCACAATTAAACTTAGCAAGGAAATGAGAATTTTGATTGGATGGATTCATCAAATCCATGGATTTGATGACGGTACATGGATTCATAAGGAGGTAACTTGAGGACATGGGACATTTGGCATCTCAGAGAAAGCCTAGGCAAAATGCTACAATGGAAGGCACTGATCAGATCCAGGTGGAACAATAATGGGCGGGTAACTCTGGATACAAGCATATCCAAGGACCACTTTAGTCCCTGGGAGAACACAGATTCAAGGTAACACAGCCAGGTAAGCAGTCTACAGAGCAGAAGCAGACCTGGTACCCTCTAAGGTGGGACAGTGAAAACTCTCTCCCATTCTCTTCTTGCTATAGAATGGCTAGGCTAGGTCTGGAAGTGTCAGTGCTGGTGTGAACATCTTAAAAAGGACAACAGGGCATTGATTGATGACAGTGGGTAACCTAATTTTCCAATGAGAACCTTCCACCTACTCCCAGTGTGTTCTAAGGAGATAGCGTTGTGTGCTTCATGAAAGCTCGTGGCCAGCAACTGGGAAATTCCCAGGTATTTTAAAAGAGTCAATGGTATCATTTTCATACGTCGAGCACATTTTCTTCTTTTTTAGTATGACAAGAGGCAGGGAACAAATGGGTTGATTTGGCTATTAGCTCACCAGATATTCAATTCAGCCGACTGACACAGCTGCTGTAGCAGCCCCAGGACATGCTTCCCAGGCTAACGTACAGAAAGTGTCGTTCAGCACTGTCGTTAACAAATGTAACAAAAATCACAATATGAACTATAGCCTTCTAATAAAAACATTGCCGGTAATTAGACCCTCCACTTGTTCATCTGAATCTCTTGCCACCACTCCGGACTGCTTATAACATTGCAGCCCATAAGCTGAGTCAGAACTTTTTATAGGCACGTTTTTATTTGGAAATGGCGAGATCACCTCAGACCAACTCAATCATCAGGGCACACTTTCAAAGGTGATTAGCAGTAACAGGAATATTATGTGCCCAGTGACTCTGAATCTACTAGAGAATGCATTCATCACAGTGAATTTGTGAATTTTCGGATGAATGATTATAGATAATCAAAATAAGAATAGGGACTTCCCTGGTGGTCCAGTGGGTAACACTCTGTGCTTCCACTGCAGGGGGTGCAGGTTCGACCCCTGGTCGGGAAACTAAGATCCCACATGCAGCAGGGCACACCCTGCCCCCCGACCCCCAAAAAACAATAGTAATAAGTAGCTACCATTCATCAAGAATTACTGTATACCTGGAGTTTTGTGTACATTATTTCATCAATTCCTCACAACAATGCTGGGAGGCATGATTATAACCTCCATTATAACCTCCACTTCACAGAGAGAAACTAGGAATCAAAATGATTAGGAGACACATCCGTGGCCTCATGGAGATAGTAATAAACACATAACTAGCAGATCCAGGATTTGAAGCTACGTCACTAGAAATGCAAAGCCTTTGCTGTTAACCATGATGCTGTGCTGTCTTACTATACTTTTCTCTATTTTCCCAAATTTTCTAGAGTGGTTGTATGTTATTTAGGAATAACATTTTAAAATGTCATTTAAACTGGGTGAAACACTTAGGATTTCAATTCAGTTTAATTCCAAAAAAAAATTTTTTTTGAGCCCTTTTACAATATAAGGAACTCTGCATGATGCTGGGGAAACAAATTCTAGCTGCTACCCTGCAAGTAATAGAACTGGTACAATCTGTATGAACAGCCCTACAATAACACTACAAAATGTTTGAAGTCCCAATAGGAAAGTGCAAACTAAGTGTTAGGAAAGCACTAAACAAGGAGAGGTTACTTCTGGATTGGGGAGAGAAGAAGAAAAGGCTTCATAAAGGGTATAACCTATAAGCCAAATTTTAAAAGATACTTAGGGACTTCGCTGGCGGTCCAGTGGTTAAGACTCTCTGCTTCCACTGCAGGGGGCACGGATTCGATCCCTGGTTGGGCAACTAGGATCCCTGCATGCCGTGCGGCACCGCCAAAAAAAATAATAAAAATAAAAGATACTTAGGATTTATTTTTCATCAATTTTCAAAGGAATAACCAGCTCACTGTTGAAAATAGAAAAGTTTAGGGAAATTTTAAAAGCACAGCAAATGACCTGTGAAGTACTGTTAACATTTTGGCGCATTTCCTTACAGACTTTATTCTCCGTTAATCACTTTCCTTTAAAGAGTTGAGATCCTCCTGTGTGTGTTATATCTTGTATATTCAGTAACATCATAACCTATGCATTTTCCTGTGTGTGCTTTTCTGACCACTGGAATATTTCTTTATCTTTGCCCTCCCCCAAATATCAAAGTAACTCTCACTCCAGTACCTGTCAAAGTGTGATCAGAGGGTCCCTGGGGATCCGAGAGCCCCCTTCGGGGGATCCACGAGGTCAAAATCATGTATAGTTAAAGGATCCATTCAAAGTAAAAAAGTACACGAAATGGTTTTAATGTAACAGAGTATGAAAAGTTCATTGATAACGTTTCAGATTCCATATTGCAGCTAACCTTTGAGAAATTGCCACTTGCTGAGTTTTGGTGTAGTGTCAAAGAAGAATCTCTACAATTATCTGACAAGACTATTAAAATACTCCTCCATTTTCCAACTACATATGTGTGTGAGGTTGGACTCTCTTCGTAGGTTTCAACCAAAACAACACATCAAGAAAGCTTGAACTCAGAAGCAGATGTGAAAATCCAGTCTTCTATTAAGCCAGATATTAACGAGATTAGTAAAAATATAAGTGCCACTTTCCTCACTGAACATTTTGTGGCTTGTAAAATACAGGTATTTGTTATCAAAATAATAAACCTATTGACATACACATTTTTAATTGTCAATTCTAAATTTCTAATAGTAAGTATTGAAATATGTATGTATAACCCATATAGACAAAAGCTCAATTATTTTTAAGAATGCAAAGGGGTCCTGAGACCAAAAAGTTTAAGAACCACGATCTTTCCATGTTTCAGGCATGCCCTAAAACATGACTACCTCCAAGAAGCTGCCCTTTACCTTTAGACGAAATTAAATGTCCGTATCACCCCCACTATTATCATTCAAGCACTCAGCACACCTCCACTGAGTTCCTCAACGTCTAAACACCCCACCCTAACTTAAGCTTTATGATGGCATCAGCTGTGTCTGTCCTTTGAACCTCTGTATCCTGGGCACGTAGCAGAGTGTCTGGCATGTAGGAGATGCTCTATAATATTTGTCACGTAAGTGAATAAATGTTTAAAACCCTTGTAAACCATCATGTTTAACAGCCACAAAGTATTCCATGATATGGATACAGCATCATTTTACTTAATCATTCGAAACTGATAGGATTTTGAAAAGAAAAAGTGGAAGGGCTTCTTGACAGGAGAATAGAGTATGAAAAAGCACAGAGGGGAAAAGTATAATGAAATTGTGGAGGCACGTGGGTTCACTGGAGCTCAGGGAATATAGAGGGAAGCAGTAGAATACATGGACCAATAATTAGGCGGGAGCAGACTGTCAAGGATCTTGAATACTATATTAATGAATTTAGACATCATTTAGTAGGTAATGCAGAGCCATTGACTATGCTTGAGTAGGAGCATGACATGTCAGATTCGTGCTTTAGGAAGATTAATCCTGAAGTAGTGTCTAGGATTGTTTAGCGCCAAAGTCCAGAGGATGGGAGAGCAGTAAGAGGAACTCCTTCCTGACATCTTCCCCACAAAAAGTTATGGAATAAATGTTCTCTCACAGAGACTACAATGAATAGTCATTGGATGATAGAAATGCCTGAAATAATTAGTCAGAATGGTCCAGGAAGAGCAACGGTTAAAGATGTGAAGCAAGTTCTCAGTCTGTGTGACTACCAGGATGGTAGCACTATTAGCAGAAACAGAATACAGACAGAAGAGCTGTCTCACATGGTAAGCTGTTGGCTTTAGCTTGGCCATGTGAAGATGAGACATCGGTGATCTCAAGTACTACAATGGTATCTTGAAGATTTTTGGGCCAAGAGCCAGTGAACTGCACTTAACCCATTAAAAATAGAAAAGTCCCAAAGTGGAGGGAATGGGGAAGCCTGCCTCCTGGAAAGGTGTATTGCAACCTCCTGGTTAGGGAGGGTCTGAGGCATGGAGGAAGGAATAAGAGAGCAAGTGTAATTTCAAAAATCATATCCAAAAGGCCTATAGAGGTCATAGCTCAACTGAGAGTTAATGCTCATTAACCGTTTCCTCAATTTGTATCATTCATGTGTTATATTATTTAAATCAACCTACTTTGTCTAACTCAGCACCATAATAACCAATGAAATCTATTAAAACATGGATTTTAAGATTTAGTATAACTATTAAAATTTTTTAAATATTTATCCTTGTGCCACCTAAAATCATCTCATGAACTCCTAGTGGTGAATATCAAATGTGGGGGGAGATTGCTCTAACAAATCTTGGTTGATGGGGATATTACTGAAGATAGAATAAGAAATCATCGTGCATCTAAAAAATAAGGCTAAGAAGCTCTGCTTTAAAAAAATGTTCCCTGGGCTTCCCTGGTGGCGCAGTGGCTGGGAGTCCGCCTGCCGATGCAGGGGACACGGGTTCGTGCCCGGGTCCGGGAAGATCCCACATGCCGCGGAGCGGCTAGGCCCGTGAGCCATGGCAGCTGAGCCTGTGTGTCCGGAGCCTGTGCTCCGCAACGGGAGGGGCCCCAGCGGTGAGAGGCCCGTACCGCAAAAAAGAAAAAAAAAAAAGTTCCCTTCTTCTATGACTCTAGGCTGTTTTCAGGTTCCTGCTCAAGGAATAGGAGCACTAAGAAAATTTCTTTGGGTTTTTCAAACAGGTCACTGCCAACCTTCTAGGAAAGGGCTTGTTAAACTATAGCCCACACACCAAATCCAGTCCACTGCCTGATTTTGTAAATAAAGTTTTTTTGTTGTTTTTTTTTTTTTGCGGTACGCGGGCCTCTCACTGTTATGGCCTCTCCCGTTGCGGAGCACAGGCTCTGGACGCGCAGGCTCAGAGGCCATGGCTCACGGGCCCAGCCGCTCCGCGGCATGTGGGATCTTCCCGGCCCGGCGCACGAACCCGTGTCCCCTGCATCAGCAGGCGGACTCCCAACCACTGCGCCACCAGGGAAGCCCTGTAAATAAAGTTTTATTTGAACACAGGCAAGCCTACTCATTTACATATTGTCTATGGCTGTTTTCACACTACAAAAGTAGAGTAGTGGCAAAAGTGACCAAATGGTCCACAAAACCTAAAATATTTACTGTTTAACCTTTTAGAGAAAAAGTTTGCTGACTTTTGTTCTAGGGCACTGGCTTTCAGACTTTTTATGGCTCATTTTTTCCCCTGTGGGAAGCCACTCCCACTCCATTTAAGGTGGCTCTAGTCATCTTCATCCCTGGTTCATGCCCTTGGCTTGGTCAGCCGGAACATTTCATGTCTCTAGCCACAGTGGTTGGTTCTGGGACAGGCATGTAAACAAAGTTGGTTCAACAAGACCGAACAGATCCAGAAAGAGTTCTCATCTTCTTCCCTGACTCCGACTTTCGTTCTCCATTCTAAAGCTAACTGCTTGCTTGTGCTTTTGAGCGTTTCTTCCTCTCACCTTTTCCATCAACCAGCTCTCTCCCAATGCTTCTTTCACCTTTTTAAATAAAACACATGTTCAAGACGTCTTCATTTTCTAAAAGTAAGTGTTGAGGACTGTACTCAAGAAGAGTTATTTTCACTTTGGTTCCTAGAGTTACAGAGGTGTTTCAGGGGTCACCATAAGACGGCTCAATAGGTCACAAGTGACAGAAACTCTACTCAACTTAGCTTAAGCAAAAGTCTAAAACTGTACCTTATAAGCTTATATAACAAAGGCTAGGGCTATAGGTAGCTTTAAGCTGGGCAGGATCCAAGGGGACTTAAACAGTGTCTGTCTGTTTGTCCCTGTGTCCCTGTCTCTATCTCTCTCCCCTCTTCATTCCTTTGTGCTCATTTCTCTTCCAGAAGGTCCTTCTTCACTTGGTGGGCCCTGACAGATCTAGGCTAACACACTCATTATAATTAACAATCTCAAAGGAAAATGAGCTCTCTGAAGATACCAGAAAGAGAGGAAAAGATAATTCAATTTCCTACCCTCTCTTCCATTAATCAACAGCATAAGTGGTATATTAACCTTGAAAAGGAATAGGGAAACTCTCCTTAAGGACAGGAGGAAAGCAGAGGAGGTCCTAAAAATGTGAGAAAATATATCAAATTGACCTTAAAATGCTCTACAAAGTAAAATACAGTTGACCTCTGTATCCGAGGCTTCCACATCCGTGGATACATAGGGCTGACTATGGGACTGAGCATCAGGGGATTTTGGTATCCATGGCGGGTCCTAGAGCCGATCCCCTGCAGATTCTGAAGGATGACTGTGCCACCTACAAATTGGCACTCGCCATCTGCCTCTACAAGGATTAAGTCACAAGCCACTGCAGCCTCTGACCTTCAACACCCCCTGAAAGGAGTTCAGGGTGGAGATCAGGTATGAGGAACTCTGTACTCTGGGAAAAACTGGTAGAACAGGCTTTCAAATAGAAATTTGCAGAAGATTTTATGAGCCCAATTCTTGCATCTCCTCATATCTAGAAAAGCACTAAAATCATTGACAGTGACATCTGCTCCTTGTGACTAGCAGCCAACCTCTGCCAAAATGTGTGCCTGACTGCACGTCCCCCCTTCACTAAAGTCATATGTAACACTGACCTTCCCCCACGCCTCTTTGGAGCAGTTTCTCCAAGCTATCCGAGATACTGTGTCCCAGGCTATCGTTCTCATTTTGCCCCAAATAAAACTTAACTCACAACTCTCACATTGTGCATATTTTTCAGTCGACAACTGTATACATTTAGTTGCCGAGAATAGGAGGAACAAAGGGCAGAGGGTGGCTTGAGAAGAGTGGAAGAGTTTGGAGTATCTCCCATGCAGAATTTAATAGTTAAATAAACACATTGCTAGACAACAGTGAGAACTCAGATGAATTAAAAGAAGAAATCGACAGTAGTGAAACCAATCAGCAGAGAGAAATGATTCTTCAGTAGTGTTACCATCCAAGGAGTAGAAATACAGAAAATTGATGATGGGATCAACACAGGTTTGGAGGTTGGGAGTGAGAGCAGGAAAAACCCACTCTGTCTCACATCTTCCGCAAGTGAGGAAACAGCACCATCATTCGCCTCGTTGCTCTTTCCATCACCCCACCAGCTACATAAAACATACCTGGAAATCTTAATAGCTCCATCTTAAAAAATAAATACTAAATTTTACCTTTTATCACCTCCTCTACCAATGTTACTCTTCTCCTAGCCACTATCATTTCCAACATTTCACCAAAGGTGATTTCTCTTTTGCACTTCAAAAATCAATTATCCATTAAATATCCTAAGGCATTTTTAACATATAAACTTGATCATATAACATTCCTTGGCTCAAAACTATCCAGAAGTTTAAATCATACTTGGAAGAAAACGCAAACTCCTTCTTGTGGTCTACAAGGCACCATGATGACCTGCTAAGGACTTTATTATCTTTGAAGGATTTGAATGCCTAACATTTGTACAAAAATCACCTGGTTAATAGGGAGCTATTTTAACATATCTGAATAATTATCTTTATATTTTTATATCCTTTTGGATATTTGGCATTATTGAAACAGAGACTGGTGTCCTTTATTGAACTTGCCTTACACATTTGCCTGACTCAATTAACTTTTGTTCTTCTACTACCAAAAACCTAGCCGATGATTTCTAATTCTTTTTGGAGCTATAATACCCTTTTAAATGTATACATTTACCTTTGATAGTCTGATTTCTAGCATTCTCTCCTTCCCTAAGCAAATATGCTACATGTTGTAGATATTTTATAGTTAAAATTAGTTTGAAGCAGAGAATCTGACCAATGTCCCTAAATATCTGGAGTTACTGATGGGGTGTCAAACCGGGCTTGGACAACACTATACTTGAATTAAGCTGTATGTAGAGGTCAGTTCCACAATGTTTTGAGGAAACTGAGATACACAGAAGTTAAATAACATATCCAAGGTCATATAGATTATAAGTCTTACTCCAAAGTCTATGCCTCTGCTATTATTACCTAAATGAGTGAAGAAAGCTAAGCTATCTTCACACTAGTTTCCCACTAAGCAATATAATCATGCCATACCAAAGATTATACCCAGCACCAAAGACTTTAATGAATGGAAAACTGGACCTGAAACCCCATACCATCTGCAAGGATCTTAGTAAAGAATAATACACCACAATAGACATTAGACTTTTATCTTTGTGGGCCTGCACATACTCAAATCTTCTTTGGCCTGATCATACTGCAAACTTTGGCCTTTCAAATCTCCATGAAATTTTGCCACAACTTCCCTATGTCAAAGGCAGGTTGATAGTCAACCAGTATGTAGTGGCATGGTACTAACGTATTGTTAGGGTCAGTGCGCATTCTCATTGACCAGTTGAACGTTCTGAATTGTAAATGACCACACAGTGTTAGGTGTTAAATATTCTTAATATCACCCTTGCCCAAATGCTAAATATACTAGACAAAGTGTAAAGATGAATATGCAAGATAGAAGTATGCCATAAATCATCAGATAAAATATCAGATTCAGGGCTTCCCTGGTGGCGCAGTGGTTGAGAGTCCGCCTGCCGATGCAGGGGACACAGGTTCGTGCCCCAGTCCGGGAAGATCCCACATGCCACGGAGTGGCTGGGCCTGTGAGCCATGGCCGCTGAACCTGCACGTCCGGAGCCTGTGCTCCGCGGCGGGAGAGGCCACAACAGTGAGAGGCCCGCGTACAGCAAAAAAAAAAAAAAAAAAAAAAAAAATATCAGATTCAAACAGAAAGAATACATCTGATATCTTTCATCAAAATGAGGATTTTAAAGGATTGCTTTATAATGTTTAAATGACTAACAAAAATAGTGGTGGTAGAAAGGATTCACATTTATTGAGCAACTTACCATTCTAAATGCTTTATAAGACTCATTTCATGTAACTTAAGCCTCACTGACAACACTCTGATGTAGACATTATTTTTCCTACTGTAGAGATGAGAAAACTGAGGCTAACGTAAGTCGCAATACATGACTTGCCCGAGGATGCCACAGTATTGGAACCAAGATTTCAACCAATCTGCCTGACTACAAAACCCCATGCACTTAGTAGCTATTCTATTCCATTGCCTTCTATTTATGCTACTTCCCTATGAAACATCATATTCTTTTAAATTAATAAAATAAATTCCAAAGCAGTTACTATAAATTGTAAATAATAAAAAATAGGGCTGGTCATATGTCATGATTTATGGTTGTACAGCATCTTATTTAAGTTCAATGAGTGGGGTTAATTTCATTAATATGGTTTAGTGTTACATCCCAAATGACTTAAAGCATATACGGGAGAATGTCATGCAAAGCAATGAGAAATGCAATGCAAACTTTATTAAGTGAAAATTTAAATTATGGACAAGAGAAAAAGTTATTGTTATTAAAGTCATGTCAAAAAACAATTAAAAGAGAATTGAAATATTTGCACCAAGCATCAATAATTTGGCAATGTTTACTATGAGACATTTACCAGTTTAAAAAATTAGCTTCACAATTTGCAAATTACAAAAAAAAATAAAAAGAGACAACAAAATTTTCTATCAAGAAAGACTAGATTTGACGCCCTGAACCAAGATGGCAGAGTAGAAGGACTTGCTCTCACTCCCTCTTGTGAGAACACCAGAATCACAACTAGCTGCTGGACAATCATCAACAAGAAGACACTGGAACTCACCAAAAAAGACACCCCACATCCAAGGACAAAAGAGAAGCCTCAATGAGACGGTAGGAGGGGCACAATCACAGTAAAATCAAACCCCATAACTGCTGGGTGGGTGACTCACAGACTGGAGAACACTTATACCATGGAAGTCCACCCACTGGAGTGAAGGTTCTGAGCCCCACGTCAGGCTTCCCAACCTGGGGGGCTGGCAACGGGAGGAGGAATTCCTAGAGAATCAGACTTTGAAGCCTAGTGGGAATTGATTACAGGACTTCGACAGGACTGGGGGAAACAGAGACTCCACTCTTGGAGGGCACACACAAAGTAGTGTGCACATCGGGACCCAGGGGAAGGAGCAGTGACCTCAGGGGAGACTGAACCAGACCTCTCTGCTAGTGTTGGAGGGACTCCTGCAGAAGGGGGGGAGGGGGGTCTGTGGCTTACTTGGGGGACAAGGACACTGACAGCAGAAATTCTGGGAAGTACTCCTTGGCATGAGCCCTCCTAGAGTCTGTCATTAGCCCCACCAAAGAGCCCAAGTAGGCTCCAGTGTTGGGTTGCCTCAGGCCAAACAACCAACAGGGAGGGAACCCAGCCTCACCCATCAACAGTCAAGTGGATTAAAGTTTTACTGAGCTCTGCGCACTAGAGCAACAGTCAGCTCTACCCACCACTGAGTGCCTCCCATCAATCCTCTTAGATAGCCTCATCCACCAGAGGGCAGAGATCAGAAGAAAGAAGAACTAGAGTCGTGCAGCCTGTGGAACAAATACCGCATTCAGAGAAAGACAGACAAGATAAAAAGGCAGAGGGCTATGTACCAGATGAAGGAAAAAGATAAAACCCCAGAAAAACAACTAAATGAAGTGGAGATAGGCAACCTTCCAGAAAAAGAATTCAGAATAATGATAGTGAAGATGATCAAGGACCTGGGAAAAACAATGGAGGCAAAGATGGAGAAGATGCAAGAAATGTTTAACAAAGACCTAGAAAAATTAAAGAACAAACAAACAGATGAACAATACAATAACTGAAATGAAAAATATCCTAGAAGGAATCAATAGCAGAATAACTGAGGCAGAAGAACGGATAAGTGACCTGGAAGACAGAATGGTGGAATTCACTGCTGCAGAACAGAATAAAGAAAAAAGAATGAAAAGAAATGAAGACAGCCTAAGAGACCTCTGGGACAACATTAAACGCAGCAACATTTTCATTATAGGGGTCCCAGAAGGAGAAGAGAGACAGAAAGGACACAAGAAAATTTTTTATTTATTTATTTTTTCTGCGGTACGTGGGCCTCTCAACTGTTGTGGCCTCTCCCATTGCAGAGCACAGGCTCCGGATGCACAGGCTCAGTGGCCATGGCTCACGGGCCCAGCCACTCCACAGCATGTGGGATCTTCCTGGACCAGGGCATGAACCCATGTCCCCTGCATTGGTAGGCAGACTCTCAACCACTGCGCCACCAGGGAAGCCCCCAAGAAAATTTTTGAAGAGATTATAGTCGAAAACTTCCCTAACATGGGATAGGAAATAGCCACCCAAGTCCAGGAAGTGCAGGATAAACCCAAGGAGAAACACTGACATACATAGTAATCAAATTGGCAAAAATTAAAGACAAAGAAAAATTACTGAAAGCAGCAAGGGAAAACTGAAAAGTAACATACAAGGGAACTCCCATAAGGTTAACAGCTGATTTCTCAGCAGAAACTCCAAGCCAGAAGGGAGTGGCATGATGTACTTAAAGTGATGAAAGGGAAGAAACTACAACCAAGATTACTTTACCCAGCAAGTATCTCATTCAGATTCAATGGAGAAATCAAAAGCTTTACAGACAAGCAAAAGCTAAGAGAATTCAGCACCACACAACCAGCTCTACAACAAATGCTAAAGGAACTTCTCTAAAAATCTCAAATAAAAAAATAAACAAATGCTAAACGAACTTCTCTAAAAATCTCAAATAAACAATCTAACGTTACACCTAAAGGAACTAGAGAAAGAAGAACAAACAAAACCCAAAGTTTGCAGAAGGAAAAAAATCATAAAGATCAGAGCAGAAATAAGTGAAATAGAATAAAGAAAACTATAGCAAAGATCAATAAAACTAAAAGCTGGTTTCTTGAGAAGTTAAACAAAATTGATAAACCATTAGCCAGACTCATCAAGAAAAAGAGGGAGAGGGCTCAAATCAATAAAATTAGAAATAAAAAAGAAGTTACAACAGACACCACAGAAATACAAAGGATCATGAGCGATTACTACAAGAAACACTATGCCAATAAACTGGACAACGTGGAAGAAATGGACAAATTCTTAGAAAGGTATAACCTTCCAAGACTGAACCAGTAAGAAACAGAAAATATGAACAGACCAATTACAAGTAATGAAATTGAAACTGTGATTAAAAATCTTCCAACAAAAAAAAGCCCAGGACCAGATGGCTTCACAGGTAAATTCTATCAAACATTTAGAGAAGAGCTAACACCCATTCTTCTCAAACTCTTTCAAAAAACTGTGGAGAAAGGAACACTCCCAAACTCATTCTATGAAGCCACCATCACCCTGATACCGAAACCAGACAAAGATACTACAAAAAAAGAAAACTATAAACCAATATCACTGATGAATATAGATGCAAAAATACTCAACAAAATACAAGCAAACAGAATCTAACAACACATTAAAAGGATCATACACCATGATCAAGTGGGGTTTATCCCAGGAATGCAAGGATTCCTCAATATACGCAAATCAGTCACTGTGATAAACCATATTAACAAAGTGAAGGAGAAAAACCATATGATCACCACAATAGATGCAGAGAAAGCTTTTGACAAAATTCAACACCCATTTATGATAAAAACTCTCCAGAAAGTGGGCATGGAGGGAACCTACCTCAACATCATAAAGGCCATATACGACAAACCCACAGCAAACATCATTCTCAATGGTGAAAAACTGAAAGCATTTCCTCTAAGATCAGGAACAAGACAAGGATGTCCACTCTCTCCACTATTATTCAACATAGTTTTGCAAGTTCTAGCCACAGCAATCAGAGAAGAAAAAGAAGTAAAGGGAGTACAAATTGGAAAAGAAGAAGTAAACCTGTCACTGTTTGCAGATGACATGATACTATACATACAGAATCGTAAAGATGCCACCAGAAAACTACTAGAGCTAATCAATGAATTTGGTAACGTTGCAGGATACAAAATTAATGCACAGAAATCGCTTGCATTGCTATACACTAATGATGAAAAATCTGAAAGAGAAATTATGGAAACACTCCCATTTACCATTGCAAAAAAAAGAATAAAATACCTAGGAATATACCTACCTAGGGAGACAAAAGACCTGTAAGCAGAAAACTATAAGACACTGATGAAAGAAATTAAAGATGATACCAACAGATAGAGAGATATACCATGTTCTGGGATTGGAAGAATCAACATTGTGAAAATGGCAATACTACCCAAAGCAATCTACAGATTCAAAGCAATCCCTATCAAATTACCAATGGCATTTTTTATGGAACTAGAACAAAAAATCTTAAAATTTGTATGGAGACACAGAAGACCCCGAATAGCAAAAGCAGTCTTGAGGGAAGAAAATGGAGCTGGATGAATCAGACTCCCTGACTTCAGACTATACTACAAAGCTACAGTAATCAAGACAATATGGTACTGGCACCAAAACGGAAACATAGATGAATGGAACAAGATAGAAAGCCCAGAGATAAACCCACACATCTATGGTCAACTAATCTATGACAAAGGAGGCAAGGATATATACAATGGAGAAAAACACTCTCTTCAATAAGTGGTGCTGGAAAAACTGGACAGCTACATGTAAAAGAATTAAATTAGAACACTCCCTAACACCATACACAAAAATAAACTCAAAATGGATTAGAGACCTAAATGTAAGATTGGACACTATAAAATTAGAAGAAAACACAGGAAGAACACTCTTTGACATAAATCACAGCAAGATCTTTTTTGATCCACCTCCTAGAGTAATGGAAATAAAAACAAAAATAAACAAATAGAACCTAATGAAACTTAAAAGCTTTTGCACAGCAAAGGAAACCATAAACAAGACGAAAAGACAACCCTCAGAATGGGAGAAAATATTTGCAAATGAATCAACGGACAAAGGATTAATCTCCAAAATATAGAAACAACTCATGCAGCTCAATATCAAAAAATCAACCAACCCAATCCAAAAATGGGAAGAAGACCTAAATAGACATTCCTCCGAAGAAGACATACAGATGGCCAAGAAGCAAATGAACAGCTGGTGAACATCATTAATTATTAGCAAAATGCAAATCAAAACTACCATGAGGTATCACCTCACACCAGTTAGAAAGGGCATCATCATAAAATCTACAAACAACAAATTCTGGAGAGGGTGTGGAGAAAAGGGAACCCTTTTGCACTATTGGTGGGAATGTAAATTGATACATCCACTATGGAGAACAATATGGAGGTTCCTTAAAAAACTAAAAATAAAATTACAATATGATCCAGCAATCCCACTCCTGGGCATATACCCAGAGAAAACTATAATTCAAAAAGACACATGCACCCTAATATTCATTGCAGCACTATTTACAATAGCCAGGTCATGGAAGTAACCTAAATGCCTATCGACAGTCAAATGGATAAAGAAGATGTGGTACATATACACAATGGAATATTACTCAGCCATAAAAAGGAATGAAATTTGTTGAGATGTGTAAGGATCTAGAGACTGTCATACAGAGTGAAGTAAGTCAGAAAGAGAAAAACAAATATTGTATATTAACACATATATGTGGAACCTAGAAAAATGGTACAGATGAAGTGGTTTGCAGGGCAGAAATTGAGACACAGATGTAGAGAACATACGTATGGACACCAAGCGGGGAATGCTGCAGGGTGTTTGGGGTGGTGCTGTGATGAATTGGGCGATTGGGATTGACATGTATACACTGATGTGTATAAAATCAATGACTAATAAGAACCTGCTGTATAAAAAAATAAATAAAATAAAATTCAAAAAACAAAAGACTAGATTTAGGAAAATGTATTTTAAGAATTTTCATAATAATAATAACAGCTCCCATTTACTGAGCAACTATTATGTTCCAGTTATTGTGATAAATGATGCATCTTCTTTAATCCTCACATTAATCTCACAAAGTTTGATTTATTACCCCAAGTTTTGAAGAGATAGAGTGAAAGATTAATAATATAAGCATGTTAAGTATCTTTTTTTTAACAGAATCTGAATTTTCAACGATTATCAAAATTGAATGGGAATACGAGGTCATTTAATCCAACCTTTCATCAACTGTAGTTGTTAAAAGTTTCTTATTGCCCTATGCCTTTAATTCATGAGGTCTACTCCTATACCATAGAACCACCTACCACCACACAAAAATAGGCTGCAAATACCCTCTTGTTGCTTAACTACCTCTATGCTGGACTGTTAGCTCTGATGCACCTCGTACACTACTTCCTGCCCCGTTCTTGATTATCCTGACATGATTACCTTGCAATTCACTGACCTCCATTTGCCCTTCAGACCAGGTGCCTCAAAAGCTTTAGTCCTTTGTCTCCATACTTGACCATGTTTTAAACTCTCTCTGGGGTCAGCACTGTGTTGTTGGATCCTGCCTGACTTCCAGGATATTATATCTCATGTCAGGCACTTCAGTAGCACCTCCATTTGAAAGTCTTGTTTCTGGCTAAAATGTCTGCCTTTTGATTTTAGCCAGTTATAAAATTGTTTTTAACAATACAATGTAACTTTTCTACCAACTCCCACCTTTATTCTGTTCTACATCCAAAGCAAAGTGATGCAAGAGAAACTCGAGCATTAAAGACTAGGAAGACCAACTTGTCCTGGTTTTCTCACACTGTCCTGGTTTTGAAACTGGAAGTTCCCCTTCTCATGAACCTCCTCAGTCCTGGGAAAACTGGGATGGTTGGTCATCCTGTATTTTAAACTCCAGTGTTCCTGTGCTATACAATAGCTTTCAAAAACCACCATTTGATGAGCACAGTCTAAGTAAATCTCTCTCACATACACATAATTCCTCGAATGTAGAAAGAGTGCTAAAGTCATGACTGTACTTAAAGTTGTAAATTTCACAATCTAGGCATTACATGCCTTCCCTACTCTCCAGATAAGTGGAATAGGCTGAAAAAAAATCAAGAGGCTTCACTGCCTATTTATGCAATTTATTATGAATACCCAGGGATGGACCCTGTCTAGAAATTTGGTTTAAGAGTGAAAGGATTCAAACTTGTGACACTGATTTAATCCACAATCCTTCCTAGTTTTTTGCTTGTTTGTTTTTATCCATAAAACTAATAGGAAACCTAGGCTGGGGTTCTCATATCGAAATTACCTATGCCAGTATTCCAAATTTCATGGTTTAATTGGTTACTCAGGATACTGAGGCATGGGTTGGGGAATGTCATGAAGAATATTTCAAAACTATTTAACCCTTGTAGGATAGAGACAATTGAGGGTTAGCCCAAGGATGTGTTTTCTTTGGACCATAAGGTATATTCAAAAAAACAACAAACAAAAAACTGAATTAGTTGCCAATCTTTGAAAGCCAAGAAGAGATGTTCAGAATAATGTGAACACAGGAGACGTTCCATGAACACGTACAGCACAGTTTAAAGATGCTCAATAAAAGAAAGCTAGATTCCTGACTTTTCTTGAAAAATCAGATCTGGTCACGCCGGGCTTGCATTACTATAGACAGTGGTTTGAAAACGTTGTATTGGATCAGAATCCCCTGAAGGGCTTGTTAGACTACTGACTGCTGCTCCCCACCTCTGCTCCCAGGCACCAGATGCAGATTCAGTCAGTGGATCTGGGGGCAGGGATTGACGTTTTGCATTTCTAACAAGTTTTCTTCTGATGCTCCTAGACGAAGTCCAAGAACCGCACTTTGAGAACTCTGAGAACAGCTGACTGGATTACAGTCACAGCTGCTGCCCCGTTCACCCCCTCATGTTTGATGGGGTCTGTAGTCTCAAGTTCACCAGAGTCTGTATCTGGCTCGCCTCCCTCATTTGTGTTAGCAGCCCAACCTCTGTAACTATGTGAGGTTTCGACTATTTGATTACCCAGATTTTCACTTCACTTGTTAGAGTGTGGATATTTTTCTTATAAGCCCAAACTCAGACACTTAAAAGGGATAGTGTGACCATAAGGATCGAGGGGAATGAGAAAAGGAAGCAAGTAGGTTGGACCTATAGCCAAATTTCTGGTAGTTTTCCTTTTCTATTTCATTCCTTCATTAGCTGGAGGCTTGTGTGGGATAAGATGCTATGGACCTGGCTGGACAATGAGAATCACCTGGGCAGCTGTTAAAACCACCATCCCGGACTTCCCTGGTGGCACAGTGGTTGAGAATCCACCTGCCAATGCAGGGGACATGGGTTCGACCCCTGATCCAGGAAGATCCCACATGCCGCGGAGCAACTAAGCCCATGCGCCGCAACTACTGAGCCTGCGCTCTAGAGCCTGCGAGCCACAACTACTGAGCCCACGCACTACAACTACTGAAGCCCGCATGCCTAGAGCCCGTGCTCTGCAACAAGAGAAGCCCCCGCTCGCCGCAACTGGAGAAAGCCCGCGCGCAGCAACGAAGACCCAACGCAGCCAAAACAAAAAAACAACCCCCCCCCACCATCCCAAAGCAGCTAAATCAGGATCTTAGTAGTAAAACCCAGGTAAGCTCCTTGAATGATTTTACTATGTATAATATGAAAACCACTACCATAAACCTGTGAACTCCAGGTAAATAACTATTCTCACTGGAGGAAACAACTTTTATCTCGGTCTTTCTGCTCTGGGCTTTTCAAAGTAGTGTTTCCAAATATAAGTCACAAAGCTCTATCCAGACAAAGAATGCTCTGAACACAGGAGATGCTCCACAGACACGCATAGTATAAAGGTGCTCAATAAATGTTTGTTAAGAGAACTGAATGCTAGAGAGCAATCGCCAGTGTTCTGAAGTTATGTAATCACTCTGAATTGTAAAACAGTTGCAGTTACTTAAAAGAGATAGGTACGCCAGTAGGAAGCTGAACTTACAAGCTTGCCTAATGCTTTGAAAATCAAGACATGTCACCAATTAGCTTATATTACATTTACGCTTTTGCCACTTGGAAAAGGTCCATTACAGCCTTAGGCTTTGTCTACACGCTGCCAAGCATCTGAATAAACAGTGCTAGGTTCAGTTAATCGTTTGGGTAATAATAAGCCCTTCCATTTTGATAGTACTTCTAGGTCTTTAAAGCATTACCAAATTACAGTCTCATTTGATTCTCACAGCAATTGGGGATCATTTAAAATAGCTTAGTGGTGAAACTTGGGCTATAGAGTCAAACAGATTTGGGCTCAAATCCCCATTCCTACATTTACTAGTTACAAAACATGGCTTTTGGCAAGCTACTTAACCTCTCTGAGCCTTAATGTGTTTGACTTAACATGGTAATAATAATAGTAACCATCTCATCAGACTGCTGTGATGATTAAGTGATTATGAAGGTCAAGTACTAAGCATAAAGCACAGAACACAGTAAATGCTCATAACTGTTAGCTGCCATTATTGTAATTATTATTACTAATACTAATTTTGATATTAGTCAGGGTTCTCCAGAGAAACAGAGCCAATAGGAGATAGATAGATAAATAGATAGATAGATCTACATATCGATATATATGAGATTTATTATAGGAATTGGCTCACGTGGTCATGGAGGCCAGGAAGTCCCACCAGCTGCCATCTGCAAACAAAAGAAAGCTGAAAGTATAATTCAGTCTGAGTCCAAAGAGTCTGCAAACCAGAAACTCCAGTGTCCAAGGGCAGGAGAAATGGAAGTCCTAGCTCAAGAGTGAGAATTCACCCTTCAGTTGCCTTTTTCTTCTATTTGGGTCCTCAACAGAATGGATGATGCCCACCCACATTAGGGAGGGCAGATCTCTTTACTCAGTCCGATTCAAATGCTAATCTCTTCCAGAAACACCCTCACAGACACACTGAGAAATGTTTTAACAGGTATCTGGGCATCCCTTAGCCCAGTTGAGTTGACACATAAAATTAACCATCACAGATATTATCCATCTCAAAGTACAATCTTCACGTGCTTAACTGTGTCTTTCATTTTACCATGTAGGCAAACCACGGTAAGATGGGAGGAGAGCGGGCGATTCATTACATTTTTGTCTAAACCACAGAGAGGCGTATATCAGAAGGTCAAGAGCTGCAAACTCCTTGTACTCTTAACATTGACAGCTTGAGGTAAGGGCAAGAATTAGTCAAGAGATTGGTGGCAGCAGTGGCATACGAGATGATTCTTAGTACCGCAACACACAGAATGAAGAAAAATGTGTAGGAAACCCTCTCTCTCTTTCTGAACAAACCTTTGGCTTTCCTAGAGTGACAAATAGTTTTAGCATAATAAGGATCACTGCTGAATGTCTACCCTGATAGGCAATAGAATCATTATTCCTATTAAACATATGAGGAAAGTGAGGCTAATAGAACTCAAATAACTTACATAAGATCACACTGATAGAAAAATGGTTGAGGTAGGAATCAAACCCATATCTATAGTCCTCCAAAACCCATGCTCCTTCCATCATATCATGTGGCTTTTCCTGTACACCTCAGGATGTCCTCCACCACACTTCATATGGAGGCAGCTATGTCAGCTCCCGGTGGTCATACACTGCCTACTTGTCCTCCCCGCTGTGAAGGAAGGTCACCATGGCCCACTCACTCATAAACTCATGACATAATAAATAATCAAGAGTTGGCATGCTGTTCCAGAAATACTGTGATACATTTGCCCACAGTTCATGTGGTTTTAGGATCAGCTATAAAATGTCTTCATCCTTTTGGTAAGGGCTAGGGAACAGTATCAGAGTGGGAGGTCCTGAGGATGAGAAAATGAGATATTTTTCTCCAGATATCTTCCACAAGAGCTGGAAGGAACCCTAGAAATCTAATACAGCCCCCTATTTTTATAGGTGGAAACACTGTCATATTAATAACAGATGAGATCTCATTCATTCATTTATTCATTCTTCCTGCTTCCCTCCCCAGTCCTTACCAAAACCTGAAACGGTGTCTATGGGTGAACTTCCTTTCTTAGGTGGCCTAAATTTCAAACACTGAGTAGGCTTATAAGGCAAGCTTCTAAGTAGTAGGCTTCTGTATCAGGTGGCATCTATTAAAGTGGGCATGTGATGGAGCTATACAAATATGCTTGGACGAGTAAATTAGTAAGGCTTTCATTACAGATGAAAATGCCGCCCCCCCCCCCCCCCCCCCGCAATCAGGAAAAGGCTAAATACTATATGACTTGTTTATAGATTAGAAAGTAGGATCAGACCATTTGAGATTTCAAATGGTGAATGGAGGAGGCCCATCTCTGGGGGAGCTGGAGCAGACAGAGGCAGAACAAATGAGGAAAAGTGCTGAACCTACTCCTTTGCCTAGATAAGTCTATCTATTAGATGATGCTATGGCCCAGAGTTTCTAATGCTCTAGACAGTTTGTTTGATTAGTACAAATAAACTTACCTACATGGACTTAGGTATATGTATGATACTTTAGTTTTCCGTCACTAAAACAAACATAGCATTAATATATCTTTTCCATTTAGGCCAAACTGGAGTTAATAAAAGACATCTAGTGACAGTTCAGAACAATTACATCTTGCCATAAAAGACCATATTAAACTATAGAATGCACTAGAAACGATTCAAAATGGAAAGTGCCGGATGCAATAGATATGTTTCATTCCAAATTCAGCTGGAAACTTGCAAAAAAGAAATGAATCAACAACTCATCAACTTCTGAAATAGCTTTTCTTCTGTTTGCTGGGCAGAGTCATCATTTAAGCTGATCATTTATTTTTCCTAAAGGGATTTTTCATTGAATGGGATTCTGGGATGTGCTTCTAGAGATATGTCAAACATCATAAAATAGTTATTAGTTCCATATGCTGAATTTGCTTCCAAGTGCACCTGTAATGTGCTGTCTTGCCCAAGAATGCCCATATAGTTTTATGTTTTCTCTTTCCTCATTCCTCAATATCCCCTGGAGCTCCTGATTATAGGAATCAGTCAAGGAGCTTCTCAACAGGTATATCTTTGCCAGTCTTCTCCATTGGACTTTTCTGGAGACCTCCAACTAGAATCCAGCCTCCTTTCTTGTAATGTCATACAGACCACGTGCAAGTTTTGGTCATCTGCTCAGGAAAATTCTTTCTTTTAAGTATTTCAACTGCTACTTGCTCTTGATGCACGTTGAGCATTCAACCAATTTTCATTTGCTAGTTGACTTTATTTTCCAATTCTTGAGCTTCTTTTTCATTTTCAAACTTAATGGGATAAATTGCAAATTTAGGAGGCCATTTCAAATGATTTATTCATAAGGTTTCAAATCTGAGCAAACTGTTTTACACAACTCTTCCAAAAAGTTAAAAATAAAATTTCTACCTATGCCAAAGTAAGCACAGAAACAAAGCTTCTTTTCGAATGCAAAAATGGTTCCTTTTAGAAATATACAGGAGCATTTTTAAAACGCAAGTTTAAATTTCCTGGTCTATGATATAAAGATGACATTCAGAGTAACCAGGAGGCATAGTACATATAAACCAAACTACAGTTGACCCCATCTCTCTCACTCCCCTATCCTATCCAATTCATTGGCAAGGCCTGTTGATTTTGTGTCCTAAACAATTCTCCAATCTAAATACTTCTCTCCATCTCCATTGCCACCTGGTCCGAGTTACAATCATCTCCTGCTCAGATGGCTACAGAAGCTTTGTGACTGGCTTTTTGCTTTCATCCTTTACTCCTGTGGTAGACTAAATAATGCCCCTCACACACCCCTCCCCACAACACACACAGGAAGATGTCTACAAACTATTCGCTAGAACCAGTGTATGGGTTACCTTACATGGTAACAGGGATTTTACAGATGTGATTAAGTTAAGAATGTTGACATGGGGAGATTATTCTGGATTATAGAGTAGTCTCCAATGTAATCACAAGGGTCCTTATAAGAGGGAGGCAGAGTCAGAGAGAGAAAATGTAATGATCGGAGCTGATGTCAGAGAGGAGAGAAGATTCTACATTGCTGGCTTTGAAAATGGAGGAAGGGGCTTCCCTGGTGACACAGTGGTTAAGAATCCGCCTGCTAATGCAGGGGACATGGGTTCGAGCCCTGGTCCGGGAAGGTCCCACATGCTGTGGAGCAACTAAGCCTGTGGGCCACAACTACTGAGCCCGCGTGCCACAACTACTGAAGCCCATGCGCCTAGAGCCTGTGCTCCGCACCAAGAGAAGCCACCGCGATGAGAAGCCCGCACACCGCAACAAAGAGTAGCCCCCGCTTGCCGCAACTAGAGAAAGCCCACGCAAGCAGCAATGAAGACCCAACGCAGCCAAAATTAAATACATTAAATAAATAAATTTAAAAAAAAGAAAATGGAGGAAGGAGCCATGAGGCAAGGAATGCAGGAGGCCTCTGGAAGCTGGAAAAGGCAAGGAAACAGATTCTGTCCTACAGCCCTCAGAAGGAACA
The DNA here is from genome assembly GCF_949987515.2 of Delphinus delphis. Taxonomy (NCBI): domain Eukaryota; kingdom Metazoa; phylum Chordata; class Mammalia; order Artiodactyla; family Delphinidae; genus Delphinus; species Delphinus delphis. The sequence goes on along the minus strand of NC_082704.1, from coordinate 28,448,347 downwards.
CTTCTGCCTTGATTTTAGCCCAGAGAGCTGATTTTGGACTTTTCACTTGCAGTGCAGACAATAAATCTGTGTGTGTTTTTCAAGCCACTAAATTTGTGTGAATTGGTTACAGCAGCCATAAAAAATTAATATAACTCCCCACAATAGATTCCCCACACAACAGAAGAATCTTTTTAAAAATTAATATTCCTCAGTGGCAGCTCTAGGAAGTCAGAGAAGAGCCCAAAATACTAACATATCCTCCAAGGCTCTGTGTTATGGGTTGAACTGTGTCCCTCCAAAATTCATATGTTGAAGTCCTAACCTCCAGGACCTCAGAATGTGACCTTATTTAGAGAGAAGGTCTTTGCAGAAGTAATCAATTTAAGTGAGATCATTAGAGTAGGCCCCAATCTGACTGGTGTCATTATATATATGAAAAAAAAAAAAAAAGAAAAAGGAGATGTATATACAGAGACACACAGATAGAGAGAAGACAATGTGAAGAGCCACAGGGAGAAGAAGTGGCTACATAACAAGCTAAGTGGAGAGGCCCGGAACACATCCCTACCTCACAGCCCTCTAAAGGAACGAAACTCACCAACAACTTGATTTTGGATTTTTAGCCTCCAGAACTATGAGACAGTAAATTTTTGTTGTTTTAAGCCACCCAGTCTGTGGTACTTGTTACAGCAGCGCTAGCAAACTAATTCACCCCAGCATGACCTGGCCTCTGTCTGCCTTCCCAGGTTTATCTTGAGCGATCTTTCCCTCTCTCTCTGCCTGCAGCTACATGGGCCTCTCTCTTCTAAGCCTTCACACATGCTATGGGACATTTATCCCCAGCGCCCACCTCTCTTTACCTGATTAACACCCTACTCATCCTTCAGGTGTCCGCTTAAATGTCACTCTTCAGAGACTTCCCCTCATCGATTTGAAAGGTGCTACCAGTCTCCATTATTCATTCGTAACACCCTGGCCTTTTCTGTAATAGCTCATATAAAATTTTTAATTCCAAATCTATCTTAATATATTTTATTTTAAATAAAAATTTTTTTAATAAAAAAATTAATGTCTGTCTGTGACAATGGCTATATTGTTAACTACTGTATACACTGCACCTAGCACATTGCCTAACATGTAACAGGTACTCAATAAATTATTTGTTGAACGAATAGATACATTCATGTCCTGAGACAAAAGATCTCTGACAAAACCTGCTTCAAATTCACGTTCTCTCATTCAGGCCTCACATTTCAAGAACAGAAATCTGAGAAGCCATCCCTCAGTGTCTTAGTAAAAGGCTTTAGAAACAGAGTTGCTCCTCTTTCCACCCTTACCTTGTATACTGAGGACCTAAAGTCCCAGGTAAATGGATATCACTATTGATAGCTCATTAGATGCCCCCCCCCCCCAGTTTCAAACCCAGGAAGACTTCTGGTATACTGCATCCTCAGGATGGTAACATTTCTGATATGGACAAGCAAGGAAAAAGCTCAGTGTAAGAAATGAAACTATCAAATATTCACCACTGCAAAGAAAAAAAAAGGGCAATTTAAAAAGAAAGCAAGTTTTAAGGAAATTTGATGCTCATAAAGTTTGAGGATTTCATACTCCCCCACCCCCAATAAGTTTCCTTGGTAAGAGATGCTGCAACCAGAGTCATCTTGAGAATTGCTGCAACCCCCCATTTCACCTTATATGTGTAGGCATTGCCATCACAGTCACAAGTGGAGCCCAAAGTCATAGAACTAGATGGATACTTAAGCCTTAATGGACGTATACAAATCTTTGCTTCATAATACTGCCTTTTCTTTTTAAGTGCTAATGTTAATTTAGTATTATACAGTTTCCTAGTACATGGTAAAATGTCACTTCAGGATATAAGGGAGCAAGGAACATAGGTATCAATTTGCAAGGACTCCTTTTTAAAATTGCTCTTGCGTGACAAGCTTATGAGTCATGATGTTTGTGCTATAAATTCATTATAGATCCTCATATCATGGTCCATCATCATTTTAACTTGGCATGCTTTCAAGGCTTCTCAATAGCACTAGAAATTTGTTGTTTTTCTTTCCGGCTGCTTTAACATCCTACCCTTTAGAATGTTGATTTGCGTTATGGAAAATTTGAAAATCCCCTCAATTAAAGTTGTCTACTGCAACACCAATTCTGAGCTAGCCATCAAGAGTAAGGGCCCCAGCTGAATCTGAAAATCAGGTTTTGAAGTTTCTATGTTAGTGATCTCTCTGAGATGTTGGATGGTGTCCACATATCACCATTGATTCAACTGTTTTCACAGTTCAATTTGTTGTTTCAGTCACCATTACAGTCAAACCACCGGGCCGTTTTGGCCATGAAGAAGACCAGATCAAATCAACTGTTCAATCTCCTGGCAATTGACCCATAAAATGGTCAATATAATCAATGCTGCGAAGCCAGCCTCAACCCTACAGGAGAAAGCTGCTAAAACACCACACTTCCGGGGAATGCAGATTGCTTTGCTTTCCCTGTCAGCTAGTGCAGAATAATGTTTTACTGATCCTATGGTAAAGGCATCTTTAATAAATAATGACAGCTTAGTACTTATGCTGGTTGAGTTTCAGGTTTTTAAATATTAAAGTTTACAACATACCTATGCAAATGATGTCGGTTTATTTATATATACGTGTGTGCATATATATGTATAAATGTACACACACACACACACACACGGAGCCACTGGTTGCCTTTGGTCATCCATAAAACTCAGTGTGCATTCCTTTATGTGACCAGAATCTTAAAAGTTAAATAGCTGAAAAATGAATGAGGAGATAGGAATCACAATGAAGCACCATAAAGACAGTTATTGAACTACTGAACACAATAGAAAAACGACAGAACACTATTGAAAATTAATTATTTGGGCATATATATATGTGTGGCCATCAAGAAATGAAGAATTTTGAGAAAGTATGGGTATTTTTAAAGGTACAAATACATCATAAAATGTTGACTGAGACATTCCTAAGAAAAAAATTGAACTGTTTTCTCAAGCTAAAAACCATAATTCTTTGTAATTTTTGTTACAACTTGATTTCAGTAAACAACATTTGTAACATTTGCAAATGAGATTAGGAGACAATAATCATGATGTTTCCATCCTATGATTTTATATATTAGGAGCTGTACAAGGTCTTAATGTTTGTTACTCCTTGTGGGGAGCCAGGCTAGCTATACTATTTCCATATAAATTTAGAGTATTCTATTATACATCTTAAAATTGGGTCATTGCAGCCAGAAAATTCATACCAAATTGCAGTTCCTGGACACACAGGCAGAGTTGTCAAAATATTCTCATCAGCTGAGTAAATTTTTGCTCACAGCAAAAACAACAGACTGCAAAACACAAATACCCTGTAAGCTCTCAATTAGCCCACACGAGAATAAACTCATATCAAATAGAAATTATGTCTGTGACATAAAATACACACACACACACACACACACACACATACACACAGCTTTCCATTTGATGGCATTCCTTTGAAATAAAAATTTTTTGAGAATGTCTCCTTGGCAGAAATCCTTGTCTCTGATTAGAAAATGGAAGGTATTATCATCATTTACTTTCAGTTATAGGAACAAATTTCATTGTGTTAGATGCCAACATAGCAACAGAATCAAGAGTCACATATTAGCCTCTGATAATGGAACCTATAAAGAAATCTAGGGCTGAAGAAAACAGTAACAACCCAACATCAACATCCATCTCAAGGGGTTGAGATACTAGGCTGAAATCAGAAATCAGATAGGAGGGGCCACTTATGGGTTCTCCAGTAGGAAGATTGTTTCTGGAAAAGATTTTGGGAGAGAGTTCCAACAGCCACTTGCAAAGAAGAGTTTGAATGAGAACGAAGAGAAGGAGACAAACTATAAATTACTCAGGTAAAAAGCAATGAGTTCCTGGATTAGGGCTGATTATAGTGAAAGCTATGTCTGGATGATTTTGTGATAAAGGAAGATTCTACGTGACTGAATGCAAAATGGGTTAAAGTATTGTCATGTTTTCCCCCCTTATGATTAAGCCAGCTACTTGTGCTCTTTATGTGCTACAGAAACATGCTCTATTAATTATTCTTTTTCTCTCTTATAACTTCAGTTGCTTCCTAGTTATTAGGTCTTTCTTCCCTGCCTGCAATTAACCACATACCTATATGGCTAAAAGTAAAAAAGAAGAAGAAGGGCTTCCCTGGTGGTGCAGTGGTTGAGAGTCCGCCTGCCGATGCAGGGGACACGGGTTCGTGCCCCGGTCCGGGAAGATCCCACATGCCGCGGAGCAGCTGGGCCCGTGAGCCATGGCCGCTGAGTCTGTGCGTCCGGAGCCTGTGCTCCACAACGGGAGAGGCCACAACAGTGAGAGGCCCGCGTACCACAAAAAAAAAAAGAAGAAGAAGAAAACAAGCCTTCATTCAACCCTGAATCTTCCTTACCTATCTGATTATCATTCTCCATCCCTCTACTACTAAATCCTTGAGAAAGTAGTCTCTAATTTGCCTTCCTCCCTTTGGCTCATTTCAACAATTCAGTGAACATTTAATGAGCATCTACCATGTACCAAGTGATAATACAAGGGTCTGAGAAGAAAAAGACAAATACATAATCCTAAATCTCAAGAAGTATGCAGCTAGTAGGGGAAAAAAAGATATAAACAAATAAGTATTTGAGCTTTTGTTATACTAACATAGAAACCAAATATTTTAGGACACATTTTTCGTTTTTTGCGGTACACGGGCCTCTCACTGTTGCGGCCTCTCCCGTTGCGGAGCACATGCTCCGGACGTGCAGGCTCAGTGGCCATGGCTCACGGGCCCAGCCGCTCCGCGGCATGTGGAATCTTCCCAGACCGGGGCACGAACGCGTGTCCCCTGCATCGGCAGGCAGACTCTCAACCACTGTGCCACCAGGGAAGCCCTAGGACACATTTTTGAGTTAAGACAGATATTCCTCATTATCTGACTCTTACTACTCATGACTCAACACTCAGGAACCAAATATATTCAGATCATGTTGTGTTCTCTCTTATCTGAACTGCCACAATCCAAACTTGGGAACTAAACAGATGTGGACAATGAGGGAGGCTTGGTTTTATAATATGATGTGATACTTCAAATAGTTCAGATATGTGCAAGAAACAAATAGTACAACTTCTGCTATAAAACCAAAACTAGGGACTTCCCTGGTGGTGCAGTGGTTAAGAATTCACCTGCCAATGCAGGGGACACGGGTTCGTAGCCCTGGTCCGGGAAGATCCCACATGCCGCAGAGCAACTAAGCCCGGGCACCACAACTACTGAGCCTGTGCTCTAGAGCCCATGAGCCACAACTACTGAGCCCGCGTGCCACAGCTACTGAAGACCACGTGCCTAGAGCCCGTGCTCTGCAACAAGAGAAGCCACTGCAATGAGAAGCCCATGCACCGCAATGAAGAGTGGTCCCCGCTTGCCACAACTAGAGAAAGCCCGCGCGCGGCAACAAAGACCCAATGCAGCCAAAAATAAATAAATTAATTAATTAAAAAAAAAAAACCAACACTAATTTCATGTTTGACAAATCTAATACTGAAGACTTTTAAAACTGTTGGTAAAAAATAAATAAATAAAAATAAAAACAAAAACAAAAGTTAAAACTGTTGGTGACTTCCTCATTGTTCATACTCTCCTTCACTGGCCTCCAGGACAAAATTTGTTCTCTACATTTCTCCTTGCAACTCTTACTTTTTCAGCACCCTTCAGTACTGTCTTCCCTTCAGACCATATAGATTAGACCCTAGGTCTATGCTATTCAAAATGTGGTCTGTTATCAAACAACATCAACATCATCTCAGAGCTTATTAGAAATGCAGAATCAGGAATCCCCTGGCAGTCCAATGGTTAGGACTCCACGCTTTCACTGCCAAGAGCCTGGGTTCCATCCCTGGTCAGGGAACTAATATCCCACAAGCTGTGCAGCACAGCCAGGAAAAAGAAAAGAAAAAAGAAATGCAGAACCACAGAATCTCAGGCCCTCCCAGACTGAATGACTCAGAATCTATAATTTAATAAGATACCTAGGCAAATCATATGCACATTAAATCTCAATAAACACGGTAAAAGCATTTGGCAAAGTCCAATCTCCATTCCTAATAAAAACTCTCAGCAAAGTAGGGTTATAAGGGAACGTCCTCAACCTGAGGAAACTACAAAACTACAGCTTTCATATTTAAGGGTAAGAGATTGAACGCCTTCCCTCAAAGATCCAGAACAAGGTAAGAATGTTTACGTTCACCACTCATATTCAACAATGTTTTGGAGGTACTAGCCACTGCAAAAAGCAAGAAGAAGAACTAAAAGGCACACAGCTTGAAAAGGGAGAAATAAAACCGTCTCTATCTGCATATGACATGATTGTCTATGTAGAAAACCTCAAGCAAAATACAAAAGAGCTGACAGAACTAAGTGAGTTTAGCAAGGTCTCAGGATACAAGGTAAATAATGTAAAAATAAATTGTATTTCTATATACTAGCAATGAACAGTTGGATATTGAAGAAAAATGTACCATTTACAGTAGCATTAAAAAGCATAAAATATACTGGTATAAATCTAGGAAAATATGTGCAAGATCTGTATGCGTGGGGAAAAAACATCCTGCAAAACATTATTGAAAAACATCAAAGACCTAAATAAATGGAGAGACACACCACATTTATGGATTGAAGACTCAATATTGTTAAGAGGTCGAATCTCCCCAAACTGATCTACAAATTCAACTACAATTACAGTCAAAATTTTCTAGCAGTGACCCACCTCCTAGAGAAATGGAAACAAAACCAAAAATAAACAAATGGGATTTAATGAAACTTCAAAGCTTTTGCAGAGCAAAGGAAACCATAAACAAGACGAAAGGACAACCCTCAGAATGGGAGAAAATATTTGCAAATGAAGCAACTGACAAAGGATTAATCTCCAAAATTTACAAGCAGCTCATGCAGCTCAATATCAAAAAAACGAACAACCCAATCCAAAAATGGGCAGAAGACCTAAATAGACATTTCTCCAAAGAAGATATGCAGATTGCCAACAAACACATGAAAGAATGCTCAACATCACTAATCATTAGAGAAATGCAAATCAAAACTACAATGAGGTATCACCTCACACCAGTCAGAATGGCCATCATCAAGAAATCTAGAAACAATAAATGCTGGAGAGGGTGTGGAGAAAAGGGAACACTCTTGAACTGTTGGTGGGAATGTCAATTGATACAGCCACTTTGGAGAATAGTATGGAGGTTCCTTAAAAAACTAAAAGTAGAACTACCATACAACCCAGCAATCCCACTACTGGGCATATACCCTGAGAAAATCATAATTCAAAAAGAGTCATGGACCACAATGTTCATTGCAGCTCTATTTACAATAGCCAAGACATGGAAGCAAACTAAGTGTCCATCGACGGATGAATGGATAAAGAAGATGTGGCACATATATACAATGGAATATTACTCAGCCATAAAAAGAAATGAAATTGAGTTTTTGTAGTGAGGTGGATAGATCTAGAGTGTGTCATACAGAGTGAAGTAAGTCAGAAAGAGAAAAACAAACACCGTATGCTAACACATATATATGGAATCTAAAAAAAAGAAAAAAATGGTTCTGAAGAACCTAGGGGCAGGACAGGAATAAAGACACAGACATAGAGAATGGACTTGAGGACACGGGGAGGGGGAAGGGTAAGCTGGAACGAAGTGAGAGAGTGGCATGGACATATATACACTACCAAATGTAAAATAGCTAGCTAGTGGGAAGCAGCCGCATGGCATAGGGAGATCAGCTAAGTGCTTTGTGACCACCTAGAGGGGTGGGATAGGGAGGGTGGGAGGGAGATGAAAGAGGGAGGAGATATGGGGATATATGTATATGTATAGCTGATTCACTTTGTTATAAAGCAGAAACTAACACACCACTATAAAGCGATTATACTCCAATAAAGATGTTAAAAAAATTTTTTCTAGCAGGAAATTTTTTTTTGTAGAAATAGACAAGTTGGTTGAAAAATAAATTCATATGGAAAGGGAAGGGAACTAGTATAGTCAAAGCAATTTTGAAAAAGAACAAAGTTGGAGGACTCACTCCACCCGATAGTAAGGCTTACTATAGTGCTACAGTACTCAGAGAGTGTGATATTGGCAAAAGGATAAACCTATAGATCAAAGGGACAGAATAGAGAGTCCAGAAATAGACCCACACAAATATGGCCAACTGGTTTTTGACAAAGGATAAAGGCAATGGTGTTTGTACAATTGGATATCCACATGCAAAAAATCAACTTGATTCATACCTCACATCATATACAAAAATTAACTCAAAGTGAATTATAGACCTAAATGTAAACCCTAAAACTATAAAACTTCTAGAAGAAAACATAGAACAAAATCTTTGTAACCTTGGTTTAGACAAAGGTTTCATAGATACGACACTGAAATATGATCCATGAAAAAACGGACAAATTAACTTCAAAAAACACTATTAAGATAATGAAAAGAGAAGCCACAGACTCGGAAAAAAATATGTGCAAATCACATATCTCATAAATGAGTTGTATCCAGCATATATAAAGAACGCTCAAAACTCAGTATTTCTCAAAAAGTTAAGTACAGAGTTACCATATGACCCAGCAATTCCACTTCTAGGTATACAGCCAAAAGAACTGAAAACATATCCACACAAAATTTTCACATGAATGTTTATAGCAGCATTATTCATAATAGCCAGCAGGGAGTTCCCCGGTGGTCCAGTGGTTAAGACTCCACCTTCCAATGCAGGGGGCTTGGGTTCAATCCCTGGTTGGGGAACAAAGATCCCACACACCATGCGGTGCAGCAAAAAAACAAAACAAAACAAAACAAAACCACATAATAGTCAGCAAATGGAAATAAACCAATTGTCCATTAACTGATGAATGGATAAACAAATTGTGATATATCCATACGATGGAATACTATTCAGCCCTAAAAGGAATGAAGTACTGGTTACATGCTACAACATGGATAATCCTTGAATAAATTTATGCTAAAATGAATACACAAAAGGCCATATATTATATGACTCCATTTATAGGAAATGTCCAGAATATGCAAATCCATAGCGATATAAAGTACATTAGTAGTTGCCAGGGGCTGGGGGTAAGGAAAATGGAGAGTGACTGTTAAAAGGTAGGGGCTTTCCTTTTGGGGTGATGAAAATTAGATAGTCGTTAAAATAACACTCAATAAAAATGGGAAAAAACCCTCAATAATAACAACTCAATTAGAAATGGGCAAAATATTTGAATAGAAACTTCACCCAACATATACAGATGGCAAATAAAGATATGGAAGGATGTTCATATTTAATAGGGAAATCACATTAAAAACACATTTAGATATCACTACACACTATTTAGAATGCTATAATATTTAGAAAAAAAAATGACATTACCAAGTACCAGCAGAGATGCAAAACAACCAGAACATTCATATAGTGCTGGTAGGTACAGCCACTTTGGAAAACTGTTTGATAGTTTCTTATAAACTTAAACATAAATTTACCATACAACACAGCAATTCCATTCCTAGATATTTACCAAACTGAAATTAAAAATCATATTCACACAAAAACCTGTATACCCCGAAGTGGAAACAACCCAAACTGGTAGATGGATATGCAAGCTGTGATGCACCCATAAAATGCAATATTACTTGGAAATAAAAAGGAATGAACTACTGATACACTCAACAACATGGATGAATCTCAAATGTGTTACACTATAAAGCATTTTTACACTGGCTTCTTTTTATACAGTATATTACTCGTTTTTTATGACAATCTGGAAAACGCAAAACTATAGACCACTAACATATTAGTGGTTGTCAGGGGCTGGGGGTAGGGGGAAGGTTTGATTACAGAGGAGCGGGGGGGTGGTTATGGGGTGACTGAATTGTATACTAAAAAGGGTGACTTACTGTATGAAATTTACACCTTTAAGGAAAAAACATGCAGCTCAAATATCCCTTTCTCTGTGAAACCTTTTCTCATTTTCAGCGTCAATTAAATTTGTCCTTTTCTTGCAACTTCATCATAGCATGTATCAACCTTTATATTATTATTAGTTATGTAGACATCCTTATTTTACATTTGACTATGAGCTCCTTGATGGCAAGAGCTCCTTCTACTATTTAGCACAGCTGGTCCTTGTACAGAGTAGGTGTTCCAGAAACATTTTAAGTGAAGGAGGGGAAGATTTCACGTTTGTAAGCCTGAATCAGTGAGGTCATGATGGAACCACTAACAAAGACAAGAAGCAGAGAAAGGAGGGCAAAGAGCATGAAATGGCACGATGGACACGACCCAATGCATCTTCCCCACCTCACTACATGCCACAAGCCTTCAGACTGAGTGAAAATCAGAGACCAGTGGGATTGATAGTGGGATTACCACATAGAGAGAAGAACCAAGAGACTAGGCAAGGCTGTGACAAGTAGGATAAGCAACTAAAATCAGCAATATGGAATACATATCAGAACCGGGAAGACAATGACTGAAGGAAAAATACAAAATCCAAAGGCCACAAAATGGGGTTTTGGCCAAGGAAGACAATAAAGCAGCATCCTTGAATAGTTTGATGCAAAGAGAATAATCTAGAGTTTAAAGCACAAAACTTAATGACAATGGCAACTACATTTGCATAGCGCTTTCTGTTTTTCAAACTGCTTTTCCAGTCATAATCTTGTTTGGTCCTTGTAGATTGTTAATTAGCAAAATTATTTACATATTATACATATTTATCGTCCTTTCCCACTACCAAATAAAGCAATAACATTTCCACAGATATTTATGATTCATTTCTTATTAGCTCAACACTCAAATTTTCCATATTTTCCCTTCATATACATAGTTTATTCAGTCTCCTCTCTCTGATCCAACAGAGTTTGTTCTATAGGCCAATATTCCTTCTGGATCTCTTGTTTATCTATAGTATGTCTGCCGTCTCCATGAGTCTTTTTTTCATATATATATTTAGATTATATATTACATATTATATACTTTATTGAGCTATAATTGATATTAGTTTCAGATTACAACATAATGATTCCGTATTTGTATATATTGCAAAATGATCACCACAATAAGACAAGTCAATATCCGTCACCACCATTTTTGTCTTCTTGTGACAAGAACATGTTTTAAATTGAAGTATAGTTGCTGTACAATATTGTATAAGTTACAGGTATACAACATAGTGATTCACAATTTTTAAAGGTTATACTCCATTTATAGTTATTATAAAATATTGTCTATATTCCCTGTGCTATACAATATACCCTTGTAGCTTACTGTTCTCTGTATCCGTGAGTCTGTTTCTTTTTTGTTATATTCACTAGTTTATTGTACTTTTTAGGTTCCACATATAAATGATATCATATAATATTTGTCTTTGTCTGACTTATTTCACTTAGCATGATGCCCTCCAAGTTTATCCATGTTGCTGCAAATGGCAAAATTTTTTACAAGCACATTTAAGATCTACTCTCTTAGCAACTTTCAAATATACAATAGTGTCATTAACTATAGTCATCATCTGTACATGAAATTCCCAGGACTTACTTATAACTGGAAGTCTGTACCTTTTGATCACCTTCACCCATTTTGTCCGCCCCTCAACCACAGTAAATTTCTATCTCCCAAATCATGATGGTAGATCTTTCTTCCTGTCTGTTTTCCTCTAATAGGACCTGATGAATTTTTCTGGAGATCCAGCAGCCCTGCTATTGCCACCCCTAATGTTATCCATAATCCAACTCAAAAAGGTTTACAATGAGATACCTCCAAAGATGAAGAGCTAAAGTATCACTTTCTTCTATTATCTTCTCTTGAGCAGGTATCATATCTCCTCTGAAACTTTGCATTAATTTTAAGCAGTTGTTTATTATATAAAGCGAAACATTACAGTTTTGCCCCAATTCTTCTAGTTCCTGCAACCACTGAAAGATATTTAATTTTTTTCTCTTCATTGAGTTTATCAGTTTCAATTTCACAAGTAGAGTCTTTCGATTTCTTATTACCCTTTCATTTCTCACTTGTCCTAAATCCTCAGTCTTTAGTGTCCATTCTGCAACAGTCCTTTTGGTCTTTAAAAATGTTTTTCCTTTTGAGCAGAGCAAAGGCTTCTCATTAATCATTTATGCTTTTCTCTTTCAATGCCATGAAGACAGTCTATGACATGCTACAACATGAATGAACCTTGAAAACCTTATGCTAAGAAAGTGGAGAAGCCAATCACAAAAGACCACATACTATATGATTCCATTTTAATGAAAGGCCCAGAATGGGCAAGTCCATAGAGATAAAAAGTAGATTAGTAGTTGCCTAGAGCTGAGGGGATGGGAAAATGGGGTATTATATTGCTAATTAATGGAGTCTCTTCAGAGGGAGATGAAAATTTAAACCTGGTTTGTGAGAAGGGTTGCACAACTCTCTAAATTTACTAAAAGTCATTGAATTGGACATTTTAAATGGATGAATGTCTGGTATGTAAATTACACCTCAATGGAGCTGTTTTAAAAAAAGACAGCCAATGACAACTGTGGTATAAAAAGCAAGCTTCAAAGAGTCAGATCATACCAGACTGTCCTGTGACACAAAGCTGACTTTCTCCTGACTCTGCCCTATCTGTCTAAAAGGCCTCAGTCATTAAATTTGTGCAGGATATCAGTAGGAACTATATGATACTAAAATATAAGAAAATTGGCACCACGAAATGAATAGTCTTGCTCTGTATTCTAATGATTCCAAATCTTCCACGACTGCCCAGGTACTGGCCACCAATCTGCCTAACTCTCCACATACTACCAATACTACTTTTCTTTGCTAGACCTCCAGTTCTTGTTACTAAGCTTCAAATATTCAGGTACATTTCCTCCTATATCCATAATCTACTGTGACACCAAGTGCCTATGCAACATTGGTGGGAAGATTTGACCCACCCCACCACTGACAAGCTCTAACACATAATTTGTAAGTGGAAAAAAAGTTTTACATGTTTCAAATGGGACTTAAACTTACAAGCTTTTGCACAGCAAAGGAAACCATAAACAAACAAAAAGACAACCTACGGAATGGGAGAAAATATTTGCAAGCTATGCGACCGACAAGGGCTTAATTTCTAAAATATACAAACAGCTCATACAACTCAACAACAAAAAAACAAACAACCCAATCAAAATATGGGCAGAAGACCTGAATAGACATTTCTCCAAAGAAGACATAAAGATGGCTAACAGGCACATGAAAAGATGCTCAACATCGCTAATTATTAGAGAAATGCAAATCAAAATTACAGTGAGATACCACCTTACACCAGTCAGAATGGCCATCAGCAAAATGTCTACAAATAATAAATGTCAGAGAGGGTGTGGAGAAATCAGAACCCTCCTACACTGTTGGTGGGAATGTAAGCTGGTGCAGCCACTATGGAAAACAGTATGGAGGTTCCTCGAAAAACTAAAAATAGAGTTGCCATATGATCCAGAAATCCCACTCCTGGGCACATATCCAGACAAAATTATAATTCAAACAGATGCATGCACCCCTATGTTCATAGAAGCACTATTTACAATAGCCAAGACATGGAAACAACCTAAATGTCCATTGACAGATGAATGGATGAAGATTTGGTGCATATATACAATGGAATACTACTCAGCCATAAAAAGTGAATGAAATAATGCCATTTGCAGCAACATGGATGGACCTAGAGATTATCATACTAAGTGAAGTAAGGCAGAAAGAGGAAGACAAATAACCATATGATATCACTTATATGTGGAACCTAAAGTATGACACAAATGAACTTATCTACAAAACAGAAACAGAGTCACAGGCATACAGAACAGATCTGTGGTTGCCGAGGGGGAGGGATGGAGTGGGAGTTCGGGGTTAGCAGATACAAACTAGTATATATAGAATGGAAAAACAAGTTCCTACTGTATAGCACAGGGTACTATATTCAATATCTTGTAATAACCTATAATGGATAATAATCTGAAAAATATATATATATAACTGAATCACTTTGCTGTACAGTAGAAATTAATACAATATTGTAAATCAACTATACGTCAATTTTAAAAAAAAGTTTTAGGAATTTCCTGGTGGTCCAGTGGTTAGGACTCTGTGCTTTAATTGCCAAGGGCACGGGTTCAATCCCTGCTTGCGGAACTAAGATCCCACAAACCCTGTGGCACGGCCCAGAAAAAAAAAAAAAAAAAACAAAGAAAAGTTTTACACGTTTCAGATCATTTAAGTGATGCTACTTACTGTAAAACGTTGAAGGAAAAAAACACATATTAGAAAAAGAATATCCACTGCCCAGTTATAATTAGCTAACCTTTTATAATTATATCTTCCTAGACAGACACATAGGTAAAGATGAAATGATTACTATACATAAGGTTTTATAACCTGAATCTCTTTTCATATAAGTAAATACAGTCACATATCATTTTAAGGGCTGCATATTATTCTATCATAGTGATTAATACAATTTATTAGTAGTAATTAAACTGGTTCTCAAGTTTGCCAAATATGAACAACATTGAAATGAGCATCCTTCTACATAGATATTTGCCTGATAAATTTCTAGAAGTAGAACTGCTGAATGAAGGGCTATCCACTTTTCAACTGAGGTTGATTTTATCAATTTCCTCCTAAAAATGTATTAACCAATTTATGTTGCTATCAGCAGCAAACTAGAACACCCATTTTCCTCACAATCTCTCCAACACTATCATCAATTCTTCCGTCACTGTAAATCTGAAAGGGTTTAAGAAGATATAAAAAAATGTTGTTTACATTGCATTTATCTAATTACAAGTGAGGTTGATTTTTTATTTTCATTCAAAATTTATATTTCTACCTTTGCTTTTGGAGATGATTTCTAAATGCTTTAGTTCAATATGTACGCCACTGAGTTAGATGCCACTGTGGCACTGGTGGACCTATTTTTGTGGCTGGTTATTTATGTGGAACTCTTTCTGGCCAAGAGTCTTTGTCTCTAGTATCTGTCATTCTGTCATTTAGTTACCTCTCTGATTTTCTGTAGATGTTGCCAAAGTGCTCTATGTTTTTTCCACACTTAAGTGCGTTCCTGAACCTAACCCTCTGACCTTAGGAAGCCATACTCCTGTGATTACTGAAACTGTTTGCAATATAATGTAATGGGAGATAGTATAGAGTAGTCATTAATAATATGCATGCTGAAATTAGATAGATCTGGAGTTGAATCCCAGTTCTGCAACTTAGTTGTCCAATCCTAAAAAGTTGACTTGATTTCTCTGAATCTCAGTATCCTTATTTATAAAATGGAATGAATGATAATAACCCCCTGAGAGTTACTTTGGGGATTTAAAGAGATGGTAGATGTTATGTATTGTACAGTGACTGCCAAAAAATACTTGATACATGGGACTTTTAGTATTACTATTATGAAAGAGATGAAGGACAGAAGAAAATAACTGGATTCTTTGAAAGTGGAACTTTCTCTTGCACATACATTAGAAAATGAGTAACTAGGCAGAAATCTGTTTGATTTCTAGCATCTATAGGAGCGTCAACTGAACCTAGAAACCACCATAGCAAAATGACGCTAAACACAAAGCAAGTATATATAGTCTTAGCTAATTCTACTTCTTTATTCCCAGTGTCAAACGGCTTCACCATGCTACAGACCACCATGCTATCAACCAAATCCAAGGTCCAAAACATTGATCATCAAACATATCCAGCTGAACAAGGCGGGTGCTAGGAGCTGTCATAATAAAGTACTGACTCTACTACTACTAAGAAACAGGCTGGCACTGAACAGGCTGGCTCACAGGCTTCTGTTTCCTCTGAAGAGTAGCTTAGTTTTAGCCTAGGGCCCTAGATGTGAGCCATCCATCGCGAACTTTCCACCTGGCTGCTGGAACTTAGGAGGACCTCTTTACCAAAGATGTGGACAAAGAAGCAGGAAAACAGATGCCTCGGATAAACACAGCTCCAGAGTTTCCATCTCTCAATTCAAGGACCCATTCTTCTAGGATCTAATTTTCAGTCTATCTTCCTCATAGCTCTCTTGGCATTTGCAGAGCAAACAGAATAAAAAGAGGCAGGCAATTTGCCAGTCTTCATTCTCTTAAGATGGACAGAGTACCAAGAGGCACATTCAGGGAAAGGGAGAGGGAACCCTTGCCCCAAGTCAGCTTCTGGCATGCCTTTAGCCCCGTCAATGCTACACATACCTCAACATTACAGCATTCATCCTGGGATGCCTAGTACTGCTCAGCTGCAAGCAGTCACTCCAGTATGAGCGCAAATGCTGAATGAGGAACTGTGGTTTTTTACAAATATTTATGTTGCATAGGCAACTTAGAAGCTTCCAGAGCAACCCAGCTGGTTCTGAGAAATAATGAAACGTTAGTCTAGCCTTATGGACGGCACCAGGCCGACTCTCTGCATAGAAGCCAAAAGTCATACACGTGGTGTGGTTCAATCTGGGATTACAGACCAGGTCTCTTGACCCCCTTTGTCAGGTGTTTTCTACTATGCCACCCACTATTTCATGAGTTGGTAACCTTTAAGTGTTTTATACCAAAGATCTGTATTCTGCAAAGGGAAGAAATATTGCTGTTGCTAGCTACTTCTTTCTAAGCATGGAGGGAGCATGGGAGTGTCTGTCAACTGCTACTTCTCCTGGCATAAGATGGTGCCCTCACGCAGCAGGAAGGGTGGGGTGAAAATTTGCTCAGCTTTCTAAATATGCCCTTATAAATCTCAGCTCTTCAGGCTATGGGTAGGAGGCACTATATTCCTTGTGGGTTGTAGACCAATGGATTCATTCATCAGGGTATTTAACTTAAAAAAAATAAATGAACCTAAAGACATGAGCTAGGGTCAGGGAAGTTTCAAGGTCAAGAAGAATATTGACATGGCAGTGACAAGACTTGACCAGCCTTGGACATCATAAAATCACAGTACGAAAAGGTATGCCTTGAAGAGGTAGCCCAGTGGTAAACTAGGTTGTGAGCCTCACATGAGAAGAAAATAAATATAACCAATAAAGGAGTACATGCCCTAGATATGGGCAAAAGTAGTAGTCATTTACACCTTTGGGGCTGTCTTCTCAGGCCACGACCTTATCTATATAAACACCACTACCTACCCCCAGAGATAGACGCCCAACTTAAGAGTAGCCAACCCACTGGATGACCAGTAGCCAATGACATTTTCTCTCTCAGAAATTTGAACTAAGCACAGAAAGTGAGAATGTGGAGCTTAAGCTGATTTAAGATGAGTTTTCTTACTTGCAAACAGAAGAGACTTACATAAAACAATGAGGAAAGAAATATATATTTTTGCCCTCAACTTAAAAAGCTCAACAAAACTCTCCATCAAAGGTAAATAGGCAACTTAGAGTTGCCTTAGATTTAGAAGTTGGGTGTGGCTGATAGCTACTATAATCAGAGGAAGCAAAAATTTTAATTTCAGCAGAGCAAAGCAGGAAACCCATGTCCCCAAACTGCAAAAGGCTGGTATACCTGGAAAGCCAGAGCTGTGGGTTTACCAAATAACTTGGCAGGCAGGAGGACCACCAGGGATTATATAGGAAAAGTTCCTTCTACTCTCTCCCACTTGGAAAGAAAACATGAATGTTCTGGATTGATGGAAAATCCATAGTCTTTCTAATCACAGATAGGAGGGTGTGGGGACAGAGTTCCTGAACTACCCTGTGAGTTCAGTTCACCCCAGAATGGACCACGTGGCAGCTCCAGGGAACTACCTTGGAAAGTATTCTTCTTACCAGTCAGAAGAGTAAATAAGGCTGGGAAACTAATAATTATTATTATAGGAAAGTAATAATAGCTAACATTGATATAACATCTACTATATGCTTCTTCACTAAGAGTTTTACACATATGAACACCTTTAATCTTTACAAGGTACTATTAGAGTTATTATCTCCCGTTTTATAGACACAGAGAGGTTGAGTAGCTTTCCCAAGGTTGCAGGCTTATTAAAGAATCAAGCTAAGATGGGAACACAGGTTTTCTGGCCCCCAAGTCCATGCTCCTAACCAATGTACCATCCCGCCTAAAGACTAGTGCTTAGCTGACTTAGTTGGAGAGAACCTGGCAAACCAATCCCTGATTATCAGTTCATAAGACAGCACCTAATAAATTGACCTTTTACAGAGGAATTTGCATAACGAGACTCTAGAAAATAATAATTAAAGTAAAATAAAATAGGAATGTTATTAATAGCAAAATCTTAGGCATAATGGCAGGTACTGGAGGAAATACATGAAGAGAAAACTTCTAGGCATCCTTTCTCTTATACACACCATTCCTAGAGTAAGGAGGGCACTGCAGTATATGTTGTTAGTTAACGCTTTACGTACCTTTTGCTGAGGCTCAACTCTTCACTTTCACCTTTCCACACTTCCTACCCTGCTACTGTCTCATCATTTTGATGGTTCTTCCTTGAACTCTGCTAAAGTTTGCCACATGTCATTTGAATTAAGCAGTCCACAATTAGATACAGTACTCTAGGGAAAGTCTAAGCACTGCTGAGTCTAATGCAGTTTTGAGATCCTGTATTTCTCTTGGTTCACTGAAACATTAAACAATAAATTTCTGACACAGTCCTACCTTGTTATATCCTTTTACTACTTTAGCAAGGATTCTTAACCTATACTCCAGCTATAAGATCCATGAATGGGTTTCAGGGTTTTTTTTTTAAATACACTTATCTCACTGTATCAGTTATCTATTGCTGCGTAACAGATTATCCCAAATTGGGCAGCGTAAAACAAAAAGCATATATTATCTCGCACCATTTTCGAGGATTAGAAATCTAAGAGTGGATTAGCAAACTGGGTGACTTAAGAAAACAAATGTATTCTCTCACAGTTCTGGGGGCCAGAAGTCTGAAATCAAGATGTCGGCAGGGTCCTGTTCCCTCCAAGGACTCTAGGGGAGAATGCTGCCTTGCCCCTCCAGCTTCTGGTGGCTGCAGTATTTGGTGGTTTGTGGCCACATCACTCCAATCTCTGCTCTACCCCCACGTGGCCCTCTGTGTGTGTGTGATCTCTCTATGCCTCTCTTTTTTTTGTTCTTTTCTTTTCTTTTTTTTTTTTTGTGGTACGCGGGCCTCTCACTGCTGTGGCCTCTCCCGTTGCGGAGCACAGGCTCCGGACACGCAGGCTCAGCGGCCATGGCTCACGGGCCCAGCCACTCCGCGGCATGTGGGATCCTCCCGGACTGGGGCATGAACCCATGTCCCCTGCATTGGCAGGCGGACTCTCAACCACTGTGCCGCCAGGGGAGGCCCCTATGCCTCTCTTTTATAAGGACATGTGTGACAGCATTTAAAGCTAACTGGATAATCCAGGATAGCGTCCCCATCTCAAGAGCTTTAATTATATCTGCAAAAAACTTTACCATAGGAGGTAACATTCACAGGTTCCAAGGCTTAGGATGGAGTCATATCTTTGGGAGCCATTATTAGTCTACCACACCATCTCATAGGTTTGCCATAAGGATTAAGTAAATTAAATCAGATAAAGTGTTTAGAGTATGCCTGAAATATAGAACATATTTTTTTAAAGAAGAAAAGTGGTAGAGAATCAGTGGGTGATGGAAAGAACTGTGAGTAACACCCTGCCCCAGATATTTTCAGGGGATCTTTGAACCTCCTGAAATTATATATCAACCACATGCATGTGTCTAGGTGTGTTTTGGGGGAGAGAGTTTCTAACGCTTTCATTCATTCTCAAATTGATTTGTAACAAACAGAACAAAACCAACAAACACCTCTTCCAGTTCTCATTCTACTGCTCTCGACCTAAGCCAGAATAAGCACGGGCTTTTTTTGCCCCAGTTGCTTCACAATGTACGTATTTCTGTGAAATCAAATCACAGAATTATGGCGCCTGATGGGACCACAGATGCCATCTATACGTGACCTCTGCTGGTTACCTCCTTCCACAACTGGGGCCGTTGCTTCCACACACCCGCCACACACACACACACACACACACACACACACACACACACACACACACACAGAGCCCCAGTCTAGTTGTTAGGATGGGTCCTTACTTTAGGAAGGAAAAAAGTTAAGGTATATCAGACCAACTTTTATGGTACGTTAAATCAACTTGGCTTTATATTCACTCATAATCTTTTATTTTTTATGTGTTTAATAGTTTTCTTGAAGTAAAATTTATATAATATGAAATCACCCATCAGCCATCATCTTTTACCTCAGCTCTCCTAACTAGATTTCTGCCTTATTCCTTGCTCCATGATTCAGATACGTGGACTCTGCTTTGTTCTCTGCACCTGAGTCCCGGTGTCTTGTAATGTTGCCGGGACCATAGTCCCTCTGTTTCCCTAATCTCCCTCCGATGGACTGGAGTCCTGTTGCTTTTCCTTTTCCAATGTTATCAAGGAAAACAGCACTTTTTAGGCCCCTACTATATTTTAGGCACTGCTTGGTGCTTTATATATGTTCCCTTAGTTAATTCTCACAGCATTTTGAATACATAATGTGTCCTCATTTTTCACATGGAGAAAATGAGGCTTAAAGACGTGAAATAATTACACAAATGAACCTATCTATGAAACAGAAACAGACTCACAGACACAGAGAACGGACTTGTGGTTGCCAAGGGGAAGCAGGGTGTCAAGGAGGGAAGGATGGGAGTTTGGGATTAGCAGATGCAAACTATTATATATAGAATGGATACACAACAGGGTCCTACTGTATTGCACAAGGAACTATATTCAGTATCCTGTGATAAACCATAATGGAAAAGAATATAAAAAAGTATATATATGTATATATATATATAACTGAGTCACTGTGCTGTACAGCAGAAATGAACACAACATTGTAAATCAACTATACTTCAATTAAAAAAAAAAGGAAGTGAAAGAATTCACCCAAGGCCATCTAGCTACTACATGACAGAATCACAAATGTAACAGGGATGACTAGTTGTCAAATCTATGCTTTTGTCACTGCTCTACATTCTCCAGATCAAATATCTACTTAGATCTTAATATTATTTGATCTTTTATTCCATTTTCCACTTGGAAAAAGTTTCCACCTTTTATTCCTATTTCCACATTTTATTCCATTCTCCATTTCTCTGGATACCAGCTACTTTATTTTCTATCTAGAAAGTTCATATTCTTTTTTTCTTTCTACTCTACAATCTCTTTCAGTCCCTACCGCACCCCCCTCCCCCGATCCATTCCATGCCCTTCTACCCCATGCCACTTCCTTGAGTCAGTCAAAATGTTTTAATTCTTCTTCCTCTCTGTCCCTCAGATCCATTCCTGGATCTCCACACTCTTGTTCAGACTCCGTCAACTCTCAATTACTGTTACCTTTCTCATTGCTCTCTCTGTCTTCAGTCTTGTTTCCCTTCCCCTCCATTCATTCTCCACCCAGCATCACAGATTCATCATACCATCCCCCTATGTAAAACCTTCAATGGTTTCCAACTGCATGCAGAATACAGTCCAAACTCTAACACATACAAAATTCCTCTGTGATCTGGTCCCTGCCTTGCCTCTCCGGCCCCATCTTCTGCCAACACCTACTTCATACACCATTGCCCTAAGTTTTAGCCACACCCAATAACTAGTTAATCCTCGGACAAGCCACATTCTTTCATAACTTTAGGACTTTGTACAAATTGTCTGATTATGATGCTCTGCCTTTGGTATTCACATTGTGAAATTCTAAGTATCTTGAAAAACCAGTTGAAAAGTTAATGTTCAATGTAAAACCTTCAACTTCCCTTAGAAAAATAAATATTACCCCTTTGGGGGTTCCCATTGTGCCTTTATGCATGCCTCCATCATAGTACTTACTACACTATAACTAATGACATGTCTCTCTTCCCCACTAGAGTACAAACTCATTACTGGCAGAAAACTGCCTTATTGACTTTCTATCCCCAGCATTTGGCACAGTGATGGGCATCCATTAGGTGCTCAATAGGTGGCTGTTGAATGGAGGAATAAATTAGCTTTGCCCCCCCCCCACCCCAAGATGTCCATTTCCTAATCCCTAGAATCTGTGAACATGTTACTTTACATGGCAAAAGGGGGAATTTAGTTTGTAGATAAAATGAAGTCTACTCATCAGCTGACCTTAAAATAAGATTATCTTGGTGGGCCCGATGTAACCATAAAGGTCCTTATAAGTGGAAGAGGAAGGCGGAAGGAGTCAGAGGGAGATGTGAGTAAGGAATAGGACCAGAGAGATAGCAGCGTGAAAACTCAGCCCCATGTTGCTGCCTTTTTTTTTTTTTTTTTTTTTTGCGGTACGCGGGCCTCTCACTGTTGTGGCCTCTCCCGTTGCGGAGCACAGGCTCCGGACGCGCAGGCCCAGCGGCCATGGCTCATGGGCCCAGCCGCTCCGCGGCATGGAGAATCCTCGCGGACTGGGGCACAAACCCGTGTCCCCTGCATCGGCAGGCGGACTGTCAACCACTGTGCCACCAGAGAAGCCCGTGATACTTATCTTAACTGCAGGTCTAAGCTTTCATGTCCATCAGGATCACTTGAATATCCTCAAAATGCAGATTCCAGGACTCCCAACCCCCTGATGGTCTGATTGAATTGGCCTGGTGGGTTGCAACTCAGAAACCTGCATTCTGACAGACCTACAGGTAATTATGATGCACGTAGTAAGGGGACTACATTTTTTGAGAAACACGAATACTGTTAATGTTCATGGGCTTTGGAGTTAAAGGGACCTTGATGCAACCTATGTATTAGTTGTACACAGGGCTCCCACTCCTCTCATATACCACTGCTGCCTCTCTGCTTAAAGCTCCCCTTATCCTTACTACTATCAACCTCTGTTGGATTAAACAGTGAGTCTTATTACCTTCTCTTTATCCTCTCTACCTGCCCCCCTCCTCTCACACTTCCTGTGCATATACAACTGACCAGTGACCAGCTATTTTATCTCATTTTGTTCCCAGTATTCTAACGGCTAAGTGTTTTCCTAAAGGTGGTTGCTATGTATATGGTTGGCATTCCTTGTTGTGACCAATCAAACGTCCAGTTGTGGTCACTTGAGTATTGGTTTCACAAGCTTACGACTCTTGAAGGAACGTGTTTCCATGGCGGTTGTGAGCCAAAAGCTTTGACTAGATTTCTTATCAAAATCTCCTGCTGCCCTTTAGGGGTTTCTCAAACATAAGTGTGCAAAAGAATCACCCGAAGAGCTAATTAAAAATGAATGTTCCTTCCTATATTCTCAGAAATTCTCGTTCAGTAAGTTTGAGGTAGTGCTCAAGAATTTGCATTTGAAATAAGCACCCCAGGTGATGCTGATGAAGGCGGTCTACAGACCTGCCTTTGAGAAGCGCTGCTCTAGGGGGAGTTCATTAACTTTCATGAGACTAACATTGTCCCCCTTATATTAATTTAGCGATGGAAATATTGCAACCTTTCTGAGCATCCAAAAATTTTTTGCTCAAGACACTTCCCTTCCCCCTAGCATTGATTTAAATGTATTCATTATACAAGGAACCCAAATTATTTCATTGTGAATCCTGTCTGTCTGTAGACTTTACATGTCATTATAAGATCTCCCTTGTTAAATGTTGCAAAGACACTTTTCTCTTGGAATACAAGGTTTAATGAAGAGTAAAATAGCACTTTTAGAAATACATGATGCTTCGGAGGCTCTTGAGTGGAATAAACCCAGGATGAAATTCTAGTACAGATAGGTCTAAAAGATTTTCTAATGTAAAACAGGCAAACCACCATTGTGACTACTTTCCATTAGTACTGCATCTATGGAGAAGAGTGGCATAATAGGATTACAGTACAACTAGGGCAATACTGTGTGTTTATAAAACTCCATTGAGCAGATTTTAGCATGAGCGGTATCTCCGGATTTAATGAGACTGAACATTTGCCATTTTCGACACTTTGTATCTTGACTGATTGCCCATTTTGCCTCTTCCTCCATTGTTATGGAGCCATCTAACGCAGGGAAATAGCATTAGCTTGCAAAAGAAACGACCCCTTGAAAAGGTCACAGGAACACAATTTTCATTCTATTTCAAAAGAAGAGATGGAAATACTAAATTGCGGAGCCCTCAATGCCACCTCTACAAAACACAAATGCTACTCTGAAAGTTGGTCTTTGATGCTCATCAAAGCCCATTAAAACACATCAGACTGTACTTATTCAGTCAAATCCTTTCAGTATATAAATTACTCTCAGGGGCTTTCTGAGGTGCAGTAACTCTTTGAGGCCCTGGGAGGTGAGTAAGTGCATCACAGCAGTGATTTACTAATCGACCCTGTGGCCTAAATTCGTTAATGCACTCCCCAGGGGACAGGCTGGCTTAATAGTCTAGTCATCTATTCCTAAAGGCCTTGAAAAATGCATGTCATTATGGTGACACCATCCTTTCAATACAAATCTTAAGCCTGCCGTACTATATTACATTTAAAATATTCTAATTCTCAGAATGAAATTTATTAGGGCTAAGATTTACATCCTTTTACCAGCTTATGCTCTCACCTCCATTAGTGTAAAAGAAACTCTCCCAAAATGAAACTCTAACCTTCTCAACAGCTAATAGCTCATCCTAATGAAATATCCTAGGGAAATAATTAGGACAGTTTAAGCATTAAAATAATAATGGAGTTGAAGGGCAAGTTTTAGGGTGGTCCTGAATCTTACAAGACCATGGAGATCTGCTACAGGGTGAAGACTTTCTGGGGTGACACAGAGGAAATTAAAGTTACTGTGGACATAGGGATTGGAGACAAGAAGAGATACTCTGGTCAAACTCTTCCCCAGACCTTTACAGAAAAACATGGCCTTTTTTCTTCAGACAATGGCACGTATACTGCTGAACTGACTTTAACTTATACATTGCAAAATATCTACAGTAAAGCAAAAGTCGGAAAGGAAAGGAACACTCAAGTACAGTACTTATGACTAACCTAGTGTAACTCCTAGCTCTTAAAATGTTGGCTTATCTTTTTCCCACCTACAGGCTGTCTCAAGCCCTTTTCAAATTTTCTGGTCTCATGGTACCATTTTTTTCTCAGCTACTATTTTGAGTACAGGTATTAATTTTACATTTATTTATTTAGACTCCTACATTGTTCTTAAAAGGAGTTAAAGCAGGACAGGTATTAATTACCTATTTAAAATCTTTTTCAGTTACCTTGAGCATGAAGGACCTGAAGAGAATAGTGTTTTCTTAGCCCACACAGCTTTTTCCTTCCTCTGTGGGGCTCCACACTACTAAGATTTGCCTGTTAATTGTTCCTCCAGCAGCTCTGAACCACCTTTTAAAGAGTATACAAAAGGCTGTTTTCCTGGGCTTCCCTGGTGGTGCAGTGGTTGAGAGTCCGCTTGCCGATGTAGAGGTTACGGGTTCGTGCCCCGGTCTGGGAAGATCCCACGTGCCGCGGAGCGGCTGGGCCCGTGAGCCATGGCTGCTGAGCCTGCGCGTCCGGAGCCTGTGCTCCACAACGGGAGAGACTGCAACTTTTGTCTTCCCCTCCCCCCAGTTTTCATTGTGGTTTCTAATTCACTCATTCAAGTCCACTCCCTTTGGACATCATCCAGTATTTAAAGGTGCTATCCACAAAGAATTTCAAACAATGTCCCTAAAAACGCTTGAAAACTATTCATGTTCATGATTTTCACATAACCCTGTATACTTACGTTTACGTACAGGAGCTCTTCTGAACATTGAATCTGTGTCTGTGTACATTTCCTCTATGGTGAAGCTGCTCACACAGAATAAACTGGCAAACATAAAATGAAATTTATTACAGTTAACCATAAGTATGGTCAAATCTACCTTATCAGCTGCAGCATGGTTGAATCCTTTGCATCCTCTACACATGGTGTTAACAGTTAAGAGAGTCCAGGAGGTTATTAACAGTATATATTTGCATGCTGTTTTATAATTCATAAGCCTTTTCACACACTGGGGCTACATTTAAGCAATGAAGGATGAGGGCTCAGAGAAGAAAATTGATGTGCCAAAGATCACAAAGATGAGAAGTGTCAGAATATGTAATTTTCACCTGGCATTCAGTAATCTGTGAATACTGAGATTAGATGAGCACAGACTAGAGTCCATGAGAACACTGTAACCAAGGGCCCAGCATGGTACCATTGTAAAATTTCAATTAATAAAATTGAATCGGCCCCAACTCATTTTGAGGATACTCAGAATAATAAAAAGCAGTTCCTGAAGCTTTAATTAATTCCCTGCCAGGGCTCTAGCCCCATTCTGAGTAAAGCAGACTGAGAGAGTTCTTTCTGCCTAAAGTTGCCATGGCTCATGTTGGGGAGGAAAATTTTCCTCTACCCTTCTAGGTTCTTCTGGGAAGTCTAAGAATTCAATTGACATGAGACAGATTAACAGGAGAAAAATCACACAAAAGCTTAACAACATGTATACTTACTTGGGAGAGACCCAGGAGAAATGAGAAACTCACCAAAATGGCTGAAACCGCCATCTTAAAATCATTTTCATTTTTGGATTGGGTTGTTTGTTTTTTGATATTGAACTGCATGAGCTGCTTGTAAATTTTGGAGATTAACTCTTTGTCAGTTGCTTCATTTGCAAATATCTTCTCCCATTCTGAGGGCTGCCTTTTGGTCTTGTTTATGGTTCCCTTTGCTGTGCAAAAGCTTTTAAGTTACATTAGGTCCCATTTGTTTATTTTTGTTTTATTTCCTTTTCTCTAGGAGGTGGATTAAAAAGGATCTCGCTGTGATTTATGTCACTGAGTGTTCTGCCTATGTTTTCCTCTAAGAGTTTTATAGTGTCTGACCTTACCCAATCCAAAAATGGGCAGAAGACCTAAATAGACATTTCTCCAAAGAAGATATGCAGATTGCCAACAAACACATGAAAGAATGCTCAACGTCACTAATCATTAGAGAAATGCAAATCAAAACTACAATGAGGTATCACCTCACACCAGTCAGAATGGCCATCATTAAACATCTACAAGCAATAAATGCTGGAGAGGGTGTGGAGAAAAGGAAACGCTCTTGCACTGTTGGTGGGAATGTAAATTGATACAGTCACTATGGAGAACAATATGGAGGTTCCTTAAAAAACTAAAAATAGAACAACCATATGACCCAGCAATCCCACTACTGGGCATATACCCTGAGAAAACCATAATTCAAAAAGAGTCATGGACCACAATGTTCATTACAGCTCTATTTACAATAGCCAGGACATGGAAGCAAACTAAGTGTCCATCGACAGATGAATGGATAAAGAAGATGTGGCACATATATACAATGGAATATTACTCAGCCATAAGAAGAAACGAAACTGAGTTATTTGTAGTGAGGTGGATGGACCTAGACTCTTTCATACAGAGTGAAGTAAGTCAGAAAGAGAAAAACAAATACCATATGCTGACACATATACATGGAATCTAAAAAAAAAAAAAAAAAAGTGGTTATGAGGAACCTAGGGGCAGGACAGGAGTGAAGACGGAGATGTAGAGAATGGACTTGAGGACACGGGGAGGGGGAAGGGTAAGCTGGGACAAAGTGAGAGAGTGGCATGGACTTACATATACTACCAAACTGGTGGGAAGCTGATGCATAGCACAGGGAGATCAGCTCGGTGCTTTGTGACCACCTGGAGGGGTGGGATAGGGAGGGTGGGAGGGAGACGCAAGAGGGAGGAGATATGGGGATATATGTATGTGTATAGATGATTCACTTTGTTATAAAGCAGAAACTAACACACCATTGTAAAGCAATTATACTCCAATAAAGATGTTTAAAAAAATTAAATTAAAAAAAAATTTTCAGCTAAAGACAAAAGAAGATGTTGCGGGTTGGAGTTTGGGATTTGAAAGGGAAGGAAGCCAATTCACAGGGAGATGGAAAAGCAAATGTTTGATAAACAAATATATGCTGGGCCAGGCAGAGACAATGGGACACAGAGAGGAATTTTAACAGACTTCTCTTGGTTCCTCCCTGTCTACACACCTAGTTCATATTATAGTTATCTATGGTGATAACCCTTCCTGGAACAGGTCCTCAGTCTACATTCTTTTAGGCAGTTTGAGGGAAGGTCAAAGGTTCTTCCTGAATCTTTTGGGCCTTGAATGTTTTCAGCTCAAAATAATCTGCATGGTCTTCCCTGGTGGCGCAGTGGTTGAGAGTCCGCCTGCTGATGCAGGGGACACGCGTTCGTGCCCCGGTCCGGGAAGATCCCACATGCCGCGAAGCGGCTGGGCCCATGAGCCATGGCCGCTGAGCCTGCGCGTCCAGAGCCTGTGCTCCTCAACGGGAGAGGCCACAACAGTGAGAGGCCCGCATACCGCAAAAAAAAAATAATCTGCATGCCAAAAAGATATTTTGGGGTGGCAAGTTTTGCTCCCCTGCAGTCATAGGCCCTGTCTAGAGTGACAATTAGTAATTGGTTCCAAGTAGCTGGTTCCAATTAGTAATTGGTTCCAAGGTCATAGGCAACTATATATGGCTTGGACACAGGGAAGGCGAAATACCTGTGGCTTATTTGAAACTCTGCCCAACAGGGATAACCCAAATTGGATGATGATTAACTAACTAGATTATGTATAACTTCTGGTAGATATAAAGTTAGGGACACACAGAGCTCAGGCTGTAGGCCAAAGGGTTGTATCCTAAAGCCTGAGATTTCAAATGGTCCGTTGCCCAGCTACGGCAACACTGACACTCAAAGTGACTATACCCTCCAACAAAGAGCATCTGTCCACACCGTCACACTTATGTATCTTGTCATAGATCCTTAATAATGAAGGTAAAATGAGTATATCTCTCATGTTCACTCTTAAGGAGCCAGAATAAACTATTCAGGTTCTTATTTCCCCTTTTATGACACTGAAAATGTGATTTGAATCACATGCCTCTTGTATCACTCTGAAGACTATGTCTATTGCCATGCATACGTCCAGGCACTGTCAGGGAGAAAAACCGCTTCCTCTCTTCTCTGGTGTTCAGTAATTGGGAGACCTGTGAATTAAACTGATGAAAGATAGACTAGTAAGCGAAAAAAAAAAAAGAAAAAGAAAAGATTTAATTATGTATGTATGCATGTTGAGCTCCCAAAGAAATGTGACTCAAGAAGACACTTAGAATTGGGGTATGATATACCATCTTAAAAGGGGGTGGACGGGCTTCCCTGGTGGCACAGTGGTTGAGAGTCCGCCTGCCGATGCAGGGGATGTGGGTTCGTGCCCCAGTCCGGGAGGATCCCACGTGCCGCGGAGCGGCTGGGCACGTGAGCCATGGCCGCTGAGCCTGCGCGTCTGGAGCCCGTGCTCCCGCAGCGGGAGCGGGAGAGGCCACAACAGTGAGAGGCCCGCGTACCGCAAAAAAAAAAAAGGGGGGTGATGGAGAAGGGCAGAGGGGGAGAACTTCTGGGAGAACAGAAGACTTTAGGAAAAATAAATGAGCCCTTAGGAGGATAGGTAGGACATGCGTTAGTTTTACGACAATGTCTATTATTTAGGTGATTTCTTATCCAGGTGCTGACTTATCTTCTCTTTAGTGGTAAGAGTCAATGTCTGTGGTTGTGAAACTCCCAGAGAGGGGATTTATGACAACTGAATTCTTTGGGGAAGCTTTGCTTTCAGGAAGATAAAGGGAGTTTAGAGAAAGCCTCTTCCTGCTGCTGTTGAGTCTCAAATGTCTTCAGCTCCAAACGATGCTTTTGCTGCCGTGGCATGTTCTAGACCCCTTCTGCACAGAAGCTTTGGCCTAATGGCACTACAGATCCCTTATTAGCTAAGGAGACTCTGTTTTAATGTGTTCTTCGCCAATAAACGCTTCTGGCAATCAGATCTTCGCTAGGATCCATAAACATTAATTGGCAGCTGGTCAAATATACTTGATGATGAAATAACGTTGGACAAATGAGTGTCTATTTATCTTGTCATTAAAAGTATCCTGATATTAGAGTTCCTCCAAATACCTGAAATGCTAGCATCACAAGTTTCCATGGGATATAACTGGGTGATAGATTGTAATATGAATGTGCTTTTTGAAAGGAAGGTAAAAGGTCAAGGAGAGTAAAAGGCTGTTTGATCGATGGCCTGTGTAGGATTTAAATGGAAACACTGAATGCACATGCATTGCAGTGAAAGGGGAAGGATATCTGTGGAGGAACTATTAGGATTCCCAGGAGTTCTTTCTACTATGTCTTTAAGTTACATGTATATGTGTGTGTGTGTATATATAGATTTATGTAGCAAATGGAAATGCTGGAACTCAAATCAGGTCTGCCTGATTCCAAAGCTCATCTCTTAAACATTATCATATATATTGTCTCTCACTCAGAAAATGCCAAGCACCTTCTGGATCTACCATCAATAGAGAACCATTCAATCCTTGTGCCCACACACTGTTGCCAGGATATGCCCACCACAGACAGCTATCTCCTAATAAACCGTAGAACTCCAGCGATACTGTCTTCTGCCCCAACCTTGCCCCTCCACTCACTTCCTAAACCAGCTTAGTTAATAGGATAAGCCTTTTATAGGCTGAATAGTTAATGTGACCAGGTTGCATTTCATCAGAGTTTACACTCATAAACCAAAGCAATGATGGAAGTGAGAATTTCAGGGCCTAAAACAAGTATACATTTTAGTGATGCCTTTCCATGTACCTAAAACAATCTGAGAATGAAGCTGCCTGCATATAGGAAAAGTTATGTTCAGAAAACACTTGAATTAATATCCTAGAAATGAAAGAAAGCCTTTTGAGTCCTGTCTGTTGCATCCTAAAAACTAAAGATCGATGGCTGTTTCACAATAACTCTTTGGCCCAGAAGGAGGCTCAGTGCCTAAGCCAATGCACACTTAGACTGCTAAGGAAGAATGATAATTGTCCTCGCTGTTCTGGGATAACACTCGAGTGGCCAATAAAAATTGGGAGAATCACCGGGTATTGAAGGTTGATGGGCCCCAACAAAATTTTGTCAGTGCAGAATTTGATTTTTCTATAATGATATTCATTCTCTTTTAGAATACAGGCTGAAAAGGAGCCATAGCCGTATTCATAAGGATGGCAAATTCGTAACAGAATGAGGACACATGTAGCAGTGGGGGTGGCATTCACTTCCTTTACTGTCTTTTCTTCTTGTTATCGTATTTTCCGCTTTGCACAGCAGTTCTGCAATGTGCGACGTGAAAGCAGTTGATAACAGTTGTTAAGAACTGAATAACATGAAAAAAATGTTCAACACTGCTAATTATTAGAGAAATGTAAATCAAAACTACAATGAGGTATCACCTCACTCCGGTCAGAATGGCCATCAGCAAAAAGTCTACAAATAATAAATGCTGCAGAGGGTGTGGAGAAAAGGGAACCCTCTTGCACTGCCGGTGGGAATGTGAATTGGTACGGCCACTATGGAGAACAGTATGGAGGTTCCTTAGAAAACTAAAAATAGAGTTACTATATGATCCTGCCATCCCACTCGTGGGCATATATCCAGAGAAAACTCTAATTTGAAAAGATACATGCACCCCAATGCTCATAGCAGCACTATTTTCAATAGCCAAGACATGGAAGGAACCTAAATGTCCATCGACAGATGGATGGATAAAGGAGATGTGGTATATACACACAATGGAATACTACTCAGCCATTAAAAAAAGAATGAAATAATGCCATTTGCAGCAACATGGATGGACCTAGAGATTATCATACTAAGTGAAATAAGCCAGACAGAGAAAGACAAATATCATATGGTATTGCTTATACGTGGAATCTAAAAAAAAAAGATACAAAAGAACTTATGTACAAAACAGAAATAGATCCACAGACATAGAAAATAAACTTATGGTCACCAAAAGGGAAAGGGGAGGGATGGATAAATTGGGAGATTGGGATTAACATATACACACTACCATATATAAAGTAGATAACCAACAAGGATCTACTGTATAGGCACAGGGAACTATACTCAATATTTTATAATAACCTATAAGGGAAAAGGATCTGAAAAAGAATATACATGTATATAACTGCATTACTATGCTGTACACCTAAAACTAACATGACATTATAAATCAACTATACTTCAATAAGAAAAAAAAAAGAAGTGCCTAAGAACTGAGGCTTGGGAGTCAAACAAACCTAGATTCAAATTCCAGTTCTGCTGTGCAAAAACCGTGAGTCTTTGGAAAACACGACTTCTCTGAACCTCAGAGTATTGCTATGAAAATTAAATAATACAACAGACTGACATACCACAATTCTCAAGAAATTTCTGTTGTTGCCATCAAAAAAACCCATCTTCCAGAACTAGAAATTATCTAGCAATTTTGCAAACCAATCCAAATTGAAGAGCTTCTCTTCCACTACAAACATAGAGAAATAATTGATAAAATAGATCAAAACTTTATTTAGTGTGGTGAGATCTTTTGTTTCTGCTTATGACAGAGGAACCAGTACTGGACTTATCCTCCTGCTGTTAAAAACTCTAGAAAACTGGGCAAAAATGTGAAACATCTATTTTCATACATGGGACAATACACAGTGTAGATCTGAAATCCTTGTGAAGAAGGAAAAATAAGGGGGGTCCAAGAGGTCCCATGATGTCTTTGGCTGGCTAGGAAGTTGTTCATGCCTAGGGTGACACTCTGTGAGGCCAGGCGAAAATCAACCGGAGGGGAGATGTAAACTGAACAATTCCCTGCGCACACATGATTAGAAAATATTCTAGTTCTCATCGGCTAGCAGCGGTCAGCCAACACTTTCATTAAAGGACGAGATAGTAAACATTTTAGGCTTTGTGGGTCACATATGATGTCTGTAACATAATCTTCTTTTTCTTTTAAACTATGTTTTAAAAAGGGAAATATAATTCTTAGCTCCCACACTATTCCAAAACAATCCACAAGCTGGATTTGACCCACAGTTTATAGTCTGCTGAGTTCTGAGCTACATTGTAGAGACCTTTTTGAGCACCAAGAGTATTCAATAGAGACCCAAGAAGGTCACACCTTGGTAATAGCACTAAAGTAGACATAAAATAAAAGATAGTCTTTTGGCTCACACTAGCAAAACTTAAACACAAACTTCAAATGAATCAAGAACAAGAAAAGGATTATAACATAAGAAGAAAAAAGAGAATATTACTAACATCTTAGAGATATTAACAGGGTAATTAGGCAATATTAATGATAATTTTATGCCAATAAATTCAACAATCAGATGAAATGGACAAATTCCATGAATGATACCAATTATGAAAAGTGACACATTTAAATAGAAAATCTGAATAACATCATAACTAGTAAAGAAATTGAATTCATAATTGAAAACCTTCACACAAAGAAAACTTCAAGCCCAAATCTCTTCTCTGGTAGGTGCTATGAAACATTTAAAATGTTAAGTAATACCAAGTTTAAACAAATACTTCCAGAGTATAGAGGAACACCTTCAACTCATTCTATGAGGCCCATGTTACCCTTGTACTAGAACTAGACTAAAATATTACAAAAAAGTAATCTATCCACCAATATCCATCATGAACATAGAAAAAGTCTTCAAATAAATTTCATAGAAAATTGAATCCAGCAATATATTATATTAAAAGGATAATTCATCATGACCAAGTGAGTCTTATCTCAAGATTGCAAGGCTGGTTCAATGTTTGTAAATCGATCAATATAAATCACCATATGAATCAAGTAAAGAAGAAAAACCACACGATCATCTCAATAGATGCAGAAAAAGTATTTGTCAGAAATTCAACACCCATTCGAGATGTAAACTCTCATTAAAAAGGGCATCTACAAAAATCCCACAGCTAACATCAGTACTTAATAGTGAAAGACTGAATGCTTTCCCCCAAGGTCAGAACATAAGGCTGTGCATACTTACACTTTATTCAACATTGTATCTGATGGCTGAGCAAGGGCAATAGGCCAAAATAAAAAGAAATAAAAGGCATATATTTTGAAAAGTGTCAGTTACTCTTCCAACAGCATGAAAGAGTTTTGTACAATGAATTTTTGTGTTTTGAGCTTAAAGCCTGTGAACTCACTAAACTCAATTATTAGTTCTAGTACTTTTTGGTAGATTCTTTAGAGTTTTCTAAAAGACAGTTTTAATTTGCCTATTCCAATATGATTGCATATTTCATAAAAGATACAAAAACAGACAAAACTCATCTATGCCCTTAGAACTTGGCAAACACTCAGTAAATGTTAGTTACTATTTTATTTGACTTACAAGTATTTTAAATTAAATTGAAAACACGAGAGTTACCAACTTTATAGTACACATACACCTTATAATGACTTCCCAAACTCTTGAAATACCCAAGATGACTCTGGAAATCATCTGTCAGGTCTGCTGTAAAAGAGAGTTTTCTGGGGATAAAAAGTTGTTTTAGCCTTAGGTGATTTATATGATTAAATTAATTCACACTACGCTATTAGTTTTGCCCTCTAAATGACTGTTTTTAATATTTTATCAGGGTATAATATACAGATGGTGAAATGTATTCATCTTAAATATAAAGTTCAATCATCTTTGACAAATGCATACAACTGTGTAACTAACACCCCCATCAAAACGGAGAACATGGCCACCACCATGCTCAAAAGTTCCAGGGTGCTCCAACCCAGTCACCCCTCCCCCACAAGACAACCATCGATCTGTTATCATCCCAAATTAGTTTTCCTTGTTTTAGAACTTCTTATAAATGAAACTGTACAGTGTGCCCTTTTCTGTGCCTGGCATCTTTCACTCAGCCTAATGCTAATATTTTAATTTTTATTTTATCGTGGTAAGAACACTTAACATGAGATTTACCCTCTTAACCAATTTTTATGTGTTCAATAAAGTACTGTTAATTATAGGCACCATGTTTGTACAGAAGATCTCTAGACCTTATTCATCTTGCTTAACTGAAATTTTATACCTGTTCAATGGCAAGTCCCTGTTTCCCCCTCCCCCAGCCCCTGGCAACTACCGTTCTACACTCTGCTTCTGAGTTCAACTATTTTAGATACCTCACATAAGTCAAACCATGCAGTATTTGTCCTTCTATGACTACCTTATTTTACATGTACCTGTGAGCTGGAGGGGAACCAGATCCGTCTTGAGCCAGGGCACTGGTTAAATTCTACCCTTCAATCCCCCTCTCCCATGAAAAGCACAAATAGAGAACCATCTGGTCAACCAACCAAAGTCAATGAAAAGCAAGGTTTTTGCTTTTCCTTTTTCAGACTACTGGGATCTGAGGGCATTCTGGTTATAGACCATGCCATTCCCAAGGGAAAATTCATATATATTTTGATCGGAGGTTAAGGACTACATAACTATGTAACATGGATATAGGGTCCCTATTTTCTTCAGGACTGTTATTTAACAATAGTGGGAGGCAGTATGGTATAAGGCAAGAACATCTGCAGCAGACACAGGTACTAATCCCAGCTCCAGTATCTACTAGATACGTGTCATTGGACAAGTTACTTCAACTCTACGAGCCTTGGTTTCCTCATCTGTAAGTGGGGCTAATGCTACTTTCCTTGCCAGGGTATAGTAAAAATTTCAGACAGTCTGATACGTGGTACTAAAATCAGCTATTACAATGCTGGGCACACAGAAGACACTTAGTAATTGGAATTATTAATAAAAAAAACTTTCTGCCAAAGTGTCACCATTAAAAATTTACTCCTTTGGGTTAATGAGCTACTCACTTAAACAGTCATTCCTAGCCAAAGTTGTGAAATACATAATTTGCCTTTAGCACCTACATTTAGACTCCCCTTTTTATGCCCTTCTGTCCTTAGATTGGTATTTGGTTAGAGAGAGAGAGAGAGAGAGAGAGATCAGAGAATGCTTGGGAGAAAATGGAACAAAGAAAAATTCCCATTTCTAGTTTAGATTCGGAAGTCACGTGATAGATGTGACATATTTAAGAACTTATTTTTCCAGAAAATGGAGCCGGACCAGGCATACAATATAAATTTCCCTGATGTTATGATAGAGTTAGTACACTATCATTTAAGTGCCACTCTTCAAATATGACTAAAAATACATATGTATGTGTCTTCCCCCAACTTCATGTATTCCTGATTACCTTAATCATTCATTACTTTCTTAAACATTACAACATAAAAATGAGGAATGGCTTCTAGTTAAGAAAATTTGCAAGAGAGAACATAATAATACGGAACAGCTGCAGCCATGAAATTTTATGAATGCTTTGTTGAAAGTAACATTAAATGGTAAAATCAGTTCACAGATGAACTCTGCAGCACTTTATGCTATGCAGAAAATTCATTCATCATTCTTGCTTATCCATGATAAAAAGAACATGGAATAACTTACCTTGATTTTTTTACTCGGTAGAAACCATCATCATCGTCCTCATCACCATCATCCCTCTTTCAAGGACCTGGTATATGAAGGGTAACATGCAAGAAGCTGTGGGAAGAAGACAAGATGCATACATTCAGAGAACTTAAATCAAATTAGGAAACAGACTGTATAGACAAATATGAAAGCACCATAGCAGGATCAGGGTTGATTGGTAAATATCCCTGGTTATCAGGCACTATCTAGTTCCTGAGCTCTGGGTCCCTACCTAAAGTAGACACCCTCAACCTATCCACACAATTTCTGACCTTAGTAAATACAAATTTAAGGCTTTTCAGACCAAGTTTGGCAAAATTATGCCCAATAAGCCAAATGAGGCCCAGGAACAGATTTGTTACACTGTACATATATATATATATATTTTTATTATTATTTTTAAAATTAAGTTATTTATTTTCGGCTGTGTTGGGTCTTCATTGCTGTGCGTGTGGGCTTTCCTCTAGTTGCGGCAGGCAGGGGCTGCTCTTCGTTGCGGTGCACGGGCTTCCCATTGCAGTGGCTTCTCTTGTTGCGGAGCACGGGCTCTAGGCGCGCGGGCTCAGTAGTTGTGGCGCAGGGGCTTAGTTGCTCCAAGGCATGTGGGATCTTCCCAGACCAGGGCTCGAACCCGTGTCCCCTGCATTGGCAGGCGGATTCTTAACCACTGTGCCACCAGGGAAGCCCACGCTGTACATATTTTTAATTTACTCTTCAAATTGGTTGTTCCCGTTTTTATATTGTTTTGTTTCCCTTTATGATTCAGACTTCCGGCTTCTCCAGCAATATCAAAAGATCTGGCAACACTAGATCCATTTTGCACATTACAAAAATTAGCTGTTGCTAAGTAGTAGAAGCCCTCTTTAGACAGGACAGAGGACCTCCGTTCCTTTCATAGGCCTCATCACGCCTCTTGTTCCTTACACCTGGCTTGCTTCACTCCCTTTACCTCTCAGTCTCTGTAGGCACTTGAGTTTGTGACCCATGGTCTAGCCACACTCTCAGACTCAGCATGT
Source organism: Delphinus delphis (assembly GCF_949987515.2). NCBI lineage: Eukaryota > Metazoa > Chordata > Mammalia > Artiodactyla > Delphinidae > Delphinus > Delphinus delphis. The sequence continues at coordinate 28,410,849 of NC_082704.1, read as the reverse complement.
AACCTCACTCTGGTCTAGTTCTGACCTACATTTCAATGTTGTTTCTCTTGCCACATTCCTTATCTCAGTAATCCATCCTCCAGCACTGGCAACTCCTGACTTTTGACTTTCTGCTCCTACCCCCATGCCAACAACACTTCTTATTGAAAACCATACCCCCAAAGAATTGACTCACACCTTATTTTAAATTACTTAATGAATGTACCTTTACCCATTGCCCCTGGATGTGGTATAATCAACAGTGATGAGGAGATGTGGTTGGCTGATTAGTTACATGGAAAAACTGTATAATGTATGTATAATGCACGTATAGTCTGATATAGCAAGTTCATATGCCTCTGAACCAAGCAAAGATCTCGGCAAAACCACTATCTCCCTTCAAATTATGTAAGAATAGGCAGCGATGAAAACCCCACTGAAGTAATCGATTTGCGCAAGGACCCTGAAGGAAAACAAAATCTATTAGGTGATAGATTGATGGGAAACTCCATATTTACATAGTGCCAAAGGATCACCCGCATGGATTACTTGCTAGCTGAAAAGGGGCAAAAGGTTAACTTTTCAACAGAGCAAGCCGGCAGCCATCATCTTAACCCAATCATCACATTAACCCAATGATCCTTTCACTAATACGGAGTCAACCACACATTATATGGGTCTCAATGTGATGCAATCTGCAACATGCAGCCTCATCTATGAAGCAATCCTATGAGAAATGTTTAACCTCAATCCAATAAGGTATAGTTCTACATTCCAGTTTTCAGAACTATAAGGATTAGAGGAATAAGTTCAATGACACCACAAGGAAAAACAGGTAAATCCAACAGGTGATTTACTCTAAAGGACAATCCCCAATCTCTTCAATTATCAAAATCATGGAAAGAGGAGGGAAAAAAAAATACACACATACATACCTGATCAGAGAGAGATTGATTTAATTTTAATGAAAAGAATGGGCAGGAAATTTTCAGTATAAGCAAACAGTGGTTTGATCACTCACAGAAAGAGAAATTGTTGGCATAACATCTGGGTACAGCAAAAGCTGTGAGGACAGATACAGGTAACCACTAGCCCAGAATGGTTCAACTTGTATCCATCACCAGGGAACCGATTAGATATTTAGCCTAACTCCTCCAGGCTTTCAGATCTCCCTTACCTATCCTCTCCTTCATGAAATTCTTGCTCAGTAGGTCTCAGCTTAGTCATTCCTCCACCAGTTTTTTTTTTTTTTTTTTTTTCGGTACGCGGGGTCTCTCACTGTTGTGGCCTCTCCCGTTGCGGAGCACAGGCTCCTGACGCGCAGGCTCAGCGGCCATGGCTCATGGGCCCAGCCTCTCCGCGGCATGTGGGATCTTCCCGGACTGGGGCACGAACCTGTGTCCCCTGCATCGGCAGGCGGACTCTCAACCACTGCACCACCAGGGAAGCCCACCTCCACCAGTTTTGCTCTAGCTCCCTTCTTGTGTGTTCCCACAGTGCCCTGTTCTTCTGTCATAGGACTTAATGTACTAAATTACTTAGCTGTCTCCCTCTGGCGTGAGTTCCTACAGGACAAGGCTAGTTATTTCCCAAGTGTCTCATCCAGCATCTGGCCAGGACAGGCATTCAGTAAATATGGCATACCTTATGACTAAAAATTGAATTATTTCTAGGTCCTCTCCTGAGATTTGGAACCTAGTTCTTAATCCCTCCTAATAACCGAGGCCCAGTTATCTGACAAGATAAGATTTCATTGCCCAGCTGCCTGCAAGTATGTCTGAATATCGCCTCCCAGTGGAATTTTATCACACTGCTCTTTTCATGTCAATGCAGCCCTGTTCATTAATTTTCTAAAATGTCAAACTCAATGTCACTCTTCTTTCTGGTTCTATCAAAATGCTGTGGGAATTTTTAAACACCTGAGATATGAGTAGGTTGGATGGCATTTTAGTGACACCTTAGCCCTCAAAGTCCATTATCTGAATGGTAGTTAAGCTTGGTGTGAAAGAGTCATCCAATTGAGTTGTTCCTCTTGCATGTGATCCAGGTATTCATTTATTCTCATTGTCACTCTCCCCTAATTGTCAGCACTTTCCTCCTGTAAGATCCCAAAGAGGCTATCAAAGGGAAGTCTCGTTTAAATTTTGAGTGTCTTACTATTTCTGGTCTTGTCGATATCTCTTTGACATAATGGGCAAGTCTACAAGTATTTAGACCCTCTAATAGAAGGCAGAAGGCAGTGCCTCCACATGACTCCAAGGCAGGATACATTTAGTAGTAAGGCTACTTTGGTAGGGTTGAATAGAGAAGTACCACTAGACTTGGGGACCAGTTATCTTCAAATCTTCCACTCGCCACCAGCGTTTCAGCGCAAGGATGTTTGTTAGCTAGCTATTACTTACATTTTTTGAAAGCACCAACATCGTGTTTCACACAGAGAATAAATGAGCTCCTGTAAAGATCCACACATCGCATGAAACCTCTAGGAAGCGATCTAGTCCCCATTCTGGAGGCTAATAAAGGGTAATAAATAGTTTCATGAGGTTTAAAAAACATGACTATTTGGACCAGTTTGTCCAGAACATGCAAAAAAAAAAATCAGAGTCCAATACATCCTCAGACTTGCACAGAGAAAGTACCTTCTCTTTATTTGCCTCGCTGCTGACTTTGGTAAATGTCAGTGGGGCTTGCTGCCAGAATTCTAGTCAGCACCCTTCAGCCTTTCTGATTATCTGCCGTTCTCTGCTCCAAATGCAGCACCCAGCACAAACGGCCAATGCTGTGATCTGCCAAACAAGTCCTTTCTTTGACTCGTTGACATACTCCAATGTCATATGCATTCAAGGTCCTCAGAGAGTACTTACCTCACCACCCTACTTTTCTCCATTTTTCTTCATAGCAGTCACCACTACATCTCTACTCCCTATGAGAATGTCATCTCTATGATGGCAGAGTTCACCACTCTGCAGCCCCAGTACCTGCAACAGTACCAGGTATCTAGAAAGTGCTCAATAAATATTTGTTGACCAAATGAATAATCATGGCAGCCAACACATAGAAAATTTACCATGCCACGCACTGCTAAGTGCTTTCAATATTTTACTGCACTTAATCCTCATAAATACTACTGTGAAGGAGGTGCTATAGTTATTCCTATCTTACAGTTGAGGAAATTTAAGATCAGAAGACTGAATTTTGCTTAGGACTTATTATTGTTACTGCATCAGTATTTCATAAGGAATAATAAGGGAGTAAGGGATATTTAAGAATTTAACACACCCTGGATGCCTATGGAGACAAACAACAGCTACTTTCTATGGGCCAAGCCATATTAGACTTTACATCTCTTTAAATCTCACAATAACACTATGTGTTCGGCACTGTTATTATTCCAATTTTATAGATTAAGAAACCGATGCACAGCAACTTGCCCTAGGTCTCACAGCGAGCAAGTGACAGAGCTTAAATTCCAACTTGGTTAGTCTGGCTCCTGAGACAAATCCCTGAAGACGTCTTTGAATGGAAAGGAAATAATATTTTATAAAATGCTAGGGATTTTTTACATTGATTATCGAAATGTTAGAGACTGGCACATGTTTTATATAATCCTCCAAAAAAGAGACTATGTTCTATTATCTTCAGTTTATGGATGAGACAAGGGCTTAGAGAAGTTTCTAGTCCAAGGTCATGCAGCTAATTTCCAGGCCTATCCCATTTCCACTATCCCTACACTGTCTGGAGGATAGGTTGGCTTAGGGAGAGAAACAGGGTGGAACTGAGCAGAGAAACTAACAGAGAGTAACCAATTGAAGGAAAGTCTAACCTGAGAAGAGCAGACTACAGGAATCAGACAGAGAAAAAACAAGGAAAGACCAAGATTTAGTTCCACGATGACAGAGACAGATTTTGGTTTAGTTATGGTGCATTAGTCAATTAAGAACATTGTTCAACTTGGTTCAGTTTCTAACTGGGTCCCTTACTAGCTTTGTGAATTTGGGTAAGTCACTTCAACTCTCAAAGCCTCAGTTTCCTAACCTACAAAATGGGTATTCTAATACTGCCTTCCTCAGAACGTTGTTGGGGAGATCACCTGATATGTAACATGCGCTCATTAAATGCTAGTGACTGTTATCAGTGGAGAAACAGGGGACAGACAAATGCTTAGTTCCATTACATCCACTCACCACCCAACCCTGACCTGCTGCCTTGGCTTCTTGAATAAGTGGGAGCTGTGTACTAGGAAGTGTCTTGGGAGCTTCCACAAGAATTATCTCCCTAAATGATAGTAATGGCCCCATGAGGTTGGGATCCTCTATCCCCATTTTAGAGAAGGAAACTGAGGCTAAAAGAGGATAAGGTGACTCTCTCAAAACTACATAGCTATTTGGTGGTGCTACGGTCTGAATATTTGTGTCCCCCCAAATTCATATACTGAAACATAACACCCACTGTGATGGTCTTTGGATGTGGGGCCTTTGGGAGGTGATTAGATCCTGAGGGTGGAGCCCTCATGAATAGGATTAGTGTCCTTATGAGAGTGACCCTTCCTCCATGTGAGGACACAGTGAGAAGACATCAGTCTATGGACCAGGAAGCAGGCCCTCACCAGACACTGAACCTGCCAACACCTTGATCTTGGACTTCCCAGCCTCCAGAACAGTGAGAAATGAATTCCTCTTGTTTATAAACTACCCAGTCTATGACATTTTTGTTAGAGCAGCCCTGAAGGACTAAGATAGCTGGCAAAGCCGAAATAGGCTAATGGGGACCATTAGACTCCAAGTCCAATGTCCTGTCTACTTTGCCAAGGGGTGATATTCAGCTGAGCTCTAGGATAGCCTGTATCTTGGCTTAAACATCTTATTTCTGCTTGTAGTGTAGGGATGTGAGGTACTGTGCATGCTCCCGAGGCCATAGTAAACATGCTTTTTTGCTGGAGAAATGTCAGTGATAACAATTATCTGCTGATGGGCTAGAATGTGCTTCATCATCCTTTGCCTCTGTCCAGCACATTCTGCTCCTTCTGATGAGAATATACTTTCCCTTCTTCCTTTACCTAATGAACCTCTACCCTACTGTGGCAGGCAAAATAATGCCACCTCCCCAAAGATATCCTAATCCCCAGAACCTGTGAATGTTACCTTACCTAGCAAAAGGGACTCTTTAGATGTGATCTCCATCTTGGGATGGGTAGATTCTCCTGGATCCTTTAATAGAGCCCAATGGAACCACATGGGTCATTATAAGGGAGACGAGGGATGGAAGAAGAGGCCCATGGGCCAAGGAATGCAGGCAGCTCTAGAAGCTGGGAAAGGCCAGGGAATGATCATCTCCTAGAGGCTCCAAAAGGAACACGGCCAGGTCAACACGCTGATTTTAGCCCAGTGAGACATGTATCGGCCTTCTGACCTCCGTAAGTGGAAGATAATAAACTTGTGTTGTTTTGAGGCACTGTGTTTGTAGTAATTTGTTATAGAAGCAATAGGAAACTAACACGCCTACTTTTAGGACTTAGTTCACATATCACCACCTCCTAAAAGGCTTCTATATCTCCCAAGGCAGACCGAGGTGTCAGTGTTCCCATTGCTTGGAGTACGACTCTATCTCCATGACTGGATTCATCACCAAGAAGCTGAATTCCACTCCATTTTCATTCTCTTCCTCCTCTCGTCTAGATGTCTACTAGTGCGTGAAGTGAGTAAGAAGAGAAGTTCAGGTCACTTCCACACTTTTGCTACAAATGACATCTGGGCCATGAAATGAAATCTACGGGACACAAACACTGACCTTTCAGCAACTGAATATATTCTCTACCGTTTTGGAGCTTCTTATGGTATAGCAAGCTCGCCTACCTGGGCAAGAAACAGAGTCATTCACCAATCTGGCCCTAACCATCTTTCCAGCCTCATCTTTTCCACTTCCTGTTCTAGACTGCATCAGTTGGGATCCAGCCAGGGAAAGAGAACCCACACCAGCTAGCTCCATAGACGTAATTTAATACAGGAAACAAGCTACAACCGTGTGAGAAGAACAGGAAGAGCAATGGGGGAAAGATGAAGCAACCCAGACCTTACTAACTGCAAGAAGCTGCTACCGTCCTTACGGCTGAGGGACAAGGCAGGAGGTAATATTACCAGGGCCTGGGAACCAGGAGCCAGGAACACCAGAGAGGAGCTGGAACCTTGGAGGAAGAGCCGCTCAATAGAAGTTGAGACCCTGGAGCTTCCCAATAAGATCTAGAGCCACAGAGGAAACACTGCCAACTGCCAGAAACCCAAATGAAAGCCGAGAGGAAGAGGGGGGGAGACCATGGCTTCTCCCCTTCTCCTGCCCACCAATGTCTGGCTGGCATCTCCTATTGGTCAAATCCAACCAGAAGCCGTTTGGCAAGGAAGCCCAGAAAATATATTTGGCCAGGGTCAAAACCCTCACAGAGCAAGGGAAGGACATAGCATGACTCTAAAAGCAAAACTAAGCTTCTTGCAGTTTCCCAAATGTACTATATGTTTTTCTTATTCCCTTCATTTGAATCGCATCCCCCTTCTCCTCTTATCTCACGTATTATCTCCTCTGTGAAGCCTTCTCTAACTATTGCAGGCTTCTGAACTCTAATATCTCTGCAGACCACATCATTCATCTGGTAACGAACCTAACCAATATTGAGTAGCAGCTCTGTTAGTCATCTTTGCTTACATGTACGGCGTGACTACCTAAATGCTCTGTAAGCTCTTCGTGGGGCAGGGGGATCTACACATCCGCATCTCCCATGGACATCCAGCACATGGCGGATTTTTGCTAGGCTGCCCCTAGCCTAATTCTAACCACACGGTGGTATTCTCTAGAAGCTGGAGATTGCCTGTGACCTTCAGGGGTAATAGTCAAATATTAGCAATCAGTATGGCGTGGGCACTGTGCAATCAGAATCTGCCTCAGCCTCAAAAGAACAGAACAGACCCTGGTTATAAACAACTAATACACCTGTCCCGGGGCATTGCCTGCTGAACATCTGGCTGGGAACAGAATCTGCAGCCAAGAGAAATGTCCTAACTACACTATTTGGGTATGTGAGCCTAATTATTAAAATAATGTTATTAAATAAAACAGTTTATAAAATAGCGTGTTCGCCAAAAAAAAAGTTGTAAGACATTATATGTATATATATACACACACACACACACATTATGTCGTGTGTATTGCATTATAGTCTATTTTTTGTTTTATATATCTAATATATTATATATTAATATATATTATTTATGATCATCTGTATTTTCATAGACAAATACATATATGCATTAAAAAAAACCAGAGTGTAATGCAATGGTTACCTCTGGGTACCCATTAAGGGTGATCATTATTTTCTTTTTCTTTTGCTTATTAACATCATCTGATTTTTCCCCAACACTCAAGTATCACTTATGGGATAAGAAAGTTATAAGCTACGTGAACTTCTTCAAATGTTTCTTTAATCTCTGGCAGGTGGATGGATGATGAATGAAAGGGAGAAAGGGGGATGAGGATTATAGTACGTGCTCTAACAATATATTTTTAAAATACCCAGAGATTTTATACACTATGCATGCTCTTTACCCCTCAGAGAATCAAAGTGAAAAATTAAACTTCATCCAAAAGCACTGTTCTGAAGCACTTATTTTTCCTTCTGGAAGGAAAAAAAAAAGTAAAGAGAAAAAAGGCTTATCATAAGGCATGGCTTCAAATTTGAATGGAGATCAGTATTTCGTAAAATGTTGAGGAGATTGGTTTAGAAAATTATCACTCTTCCTCCTCACACAACCCACCTGCCACCCCCAATGACACCTCAGCAGTCTTTGCATTTCCCTCGCTGCCAAAGCTGTAAATATCCCGGGACTTGATCACTCAGGTCAACCATAATCGTCGTGTCCTCATCATCAGGCCAAGCTGAGCGTTCGTAGCCAGCATTTGATTCACAGCAGGGAAATAGAGGGCAGGCAGACAGACCCATCAGAGATGTGGTAACACAACCTATTTCTGTCCTGACCGCTCAGATGAGGCGAGCTGCCAGTTGTGGGTGCCACGGGACTAAAACTCAATGTTACCAGTGTGACATCTTTGGTGATCTTCATATAACTCTGATTGATTTTCTTTACCGAGATTCTTTATTGCTATTTTCGTTCTATAATTACTTCTCAAAAACCTCCTGTCATGATGACGCCTCCATTCTCTCCTTCTCATCTCAGGCTATTACCAAGACAGCGACAAACCCCGTGTTTTTCCGATTCTGGTGGCTTTCCATTAACTTTCACTTTGACTTAGACCTTGAAACTAGGTCAGCTCAAAGTCTCAGCATTTAATTTCTTCTTTTCCAGCAATTAACATCACTTATTAATAAGCCTTGTATTTTAAAGAAAGGTTTAGCAAAATGTCAAACACATCCCTCCTCTATAAAGATAAGAGCTATATTTAGCTAGTCCTAATTAAAAATAGCTAAAATGCTGCTTGGTATGGGATGAGGGGGAAATCTGTTCGATTCATGTCTCCTTTCAAAAACTGTGACATTTGAGTTTCTTTAGTGCTGTTTATGGTTTGAATTAATATTGTTCCATTTAGTTTGAAATACAGCAAGCATCTAAATTGTATTATTGATTCTCATAGAACACTTCCAGTTCCCCAGTCTCACATGCAGTAAATCCTGGGCATGTGAAAGGGGTTTTGTGACTCTCATTGATAGTTAAAAGTATCCAAACTAGAGAATTGGCTCCCAGGTGAATGGTCCCAATAGTCAGACTGAAGGCTCCCTAAAGTAAGGGATATGAGGCTGTCAGTGAGTTTGCTATGCAATCATTGCCCCTTGACAAAAGCTAGGAAGCAAAAACTCAAAATCTGAACCAATCTGAGCCCTGAGGCTCAGTTCTCTATGGAGCATAGAAAGAACAGAGATCTGCATATTCATAAACCAGTGTCAGTGCATCTCTTTGTCCTTGTGTTCCCTTTAAACATTTCTCCATGATTTAAAAAAAAAAAAAAAAACCTCTCCAGGAAAGGGAACTCACTCAATGTTAAAGAGGTGAAGGGAATAAGTTGTGGTGTGTGGCCTTCCTCGGGACGGGTGTTGAGACCCCAGGAAGGAGATTCCTAGGGAGAACTGACACTTCTAAATCTTGAAGCAAAGGTGCCCATGGGGGGGCCGGGGGAGGGGGGGTGGTGTTAGGGGGTTGGGAGGTGAGCCATTGAACTTCACCTCATACAATAACCCAACTCCATAGAAGAAAGCAGCAGGAGCCAGTGGCTGGGTTCAAGACGTTCCAGTGTGCAAACATATGTGTTTGTCAGTGCGTGTGTCTGTGCCTGCGTGTGTGTCAGAGTATATGTAAATGCGAGGTGTGTATGCGTGTGTGCATGTGAAGCCCTGTGGCCCAGGTTGTGTGTATGTGTAGCGCAAGGGAAGCTTTCAAAGCCAAGAATAGAAATAAGCTCTAGGTATCATTCTCTTTGGCCTTTTTCTGTCATAAGAACGCCTTCTCTATTTTTTGAGAGTCTTAGCCACATTCTTGACATTACACCTTATGTAGGGAGAGGTACCAAGGCACAGCAGGTGAAAAAAAATGTGACTTTTCTGACAAGAAAGCCAATACTTGTATCACCTTATGATAGCTGGTTGACATTTCCTGTTCTGCTTTAGTGTGCGTTTGGAATTATCAAAAGAAGCCAAGAAGGTGGGAAAATGGGCCTTCCAGAATCTGCTCTTGTGTTAGCTGTCCCCAAGGTCTAACTGATATCAGTAATCTAGAATGGCTTTCTCTTCTGTTTCTTACCTGATACTTTTCACCTCCCCTAATTCCACATTAGTAAGCTAGGAGCATCTTAAAGACAGGAATGCGGGGCGGGGGTCGGGGAGATAGGTGAAGGGGATTAAGAGGTACAAACCTCCAGTTATAAGATAAATAAGCCACAGGGAGGTAATATACAGCATAAGGAATATGGTCAATAATATTATAATAACTTTGTATAGGGGCAGATGGTTACTAGACTTATCATGGTGATCATTTCATAACGTATGCAAATGTCAAATCATTGTGTAGTACGCCTGAAACTAACATAATATTGTATGTCAACTCTATTTCAATAAAAGATTGAAATTTTCTCTTATTGATCTCTCTATTCCCAATACTAACGTAGTACCTGACATGAAAGTTGGATCAATAAATATTTACTGAATTATAGAAAATTTTTCTTCCACAGAGTCAGGTTTCCCTTACTCTTCCAAAGTAAGATTGACCCTTCAATTCAGCTATATATCCTCAACCTTATTCGTGGTAGAACTCAGTACAGAAGCCCTGAGCTGATTAATAAAATTGTCTTTCCAAGTGCCGCCTGGCCTAACACCCTGACGATGTCATTTCCCTCCTTAAAAGTCTATAGTTAAATACATATCATGCATGAATTGATTCCATTAATATTTTCTGGGGGCCTGTTACGTGCTTGGCATTGTGTCGGTTCTGGGGCGAATATAAAGACATATGAGACAGTCTCTGTCCTTCGGGAATTTATCCTGTAAGACAGATCAAACATAACCAAATTACTCTGGTATAGGCTATACATGTTAAGTGCCACGGGAGTGTTTGTTAACAAGGTTCTGGTTCAGAGGAAGATGACATCTCTTCCCTTCGGTTTAGTCACTAAAAGCTTCCCAAAGAAGGGGACATCCTAGCTGGACCTTATGTGATGGATGGGATTTGCATAGGCAAAGAGGAACAGCTTGGATGCTTGAAGTAGAAGGTGCAAGGTGATAACAGTCACAGAATTAGGAACTTCTAAGAACCCCCATCTAGGGCTTCATTGTATATGTTTTCCAAATAGGTAAAAACTTGTGAATATAATGTGGACAATCTGTCAGCTTCTGGAGTACAGCCCCAAATGCTGTGCTTTCCAAATCAGACAGGGAGGAAGTAGGCTCTTTTCTAGAGTGGTATAAATCTACTGAGTCGACCACAAGATGGGTTGTTCTCGGCTATGCACGTGCCTTTCCTTTTGAATATGTCATTGCCTGTTTAATAGACAGCTGCATTTTAAAGAGAATGGGACGGAATGAGAGGGAGCAAAAGTGAATTTTCAGCAGTTCCTTAACAATGGTATATTGCTACCAAGATTCAAAGTTCACACACACACACAAAATTCCACGAGAAACTTATCAATAGAAAGTTTTCTCATTGTGAATGGAATTTTGTCTACAGGATGCCAAGCATCTACCTAAAACAAACAAAACCACGCAGCAAGAGTGCTGCCTACTTGGTATTAAACTTATGGAAATATCCAGAGATACTTGGCTATTCGGTCAAAGTTCTATTTTCCCCAGTATAAAACAGAGAGATCAGCATTGCGTACACACAGCCTCACTCTGCTTACTGGGACGCCAAATCATTGAGCGGGCTGGGCTCCCCATCAAAACACCAGGCACCTCGAGTCCCTAACGCCTCACTGATCTTGAAAAGGAAATGTGTGCTACAGTATGGAGAGATTGGATTTTTTATAATAGCGATTCACCTAATTTGCCCTCAATTTGCTACTATAGTCATCCTGCTAAGACAATTTAAAAGCACCATTCCCTCTTAAGCGACCCATTTAAAGAGGATTCATATCTTGTCGGAAAATTGGATACCAAACGCACAATGGCCCTAACTTTTCACTAGAATCATTTACGAAGTGTAGTTAAGGCTAAAAATATTTAAAGTGGATGAAGAATAGAACAAAGAAATGAAGTGCAACCGTGACAGGCTATGAATATTAATGATACTTTCTTTTCATTCCTTTTCTCATATAGTAACATCCCCTCTGCTTTTTGATTCAAGATCTTACTTATGCTGCAGCACTGAATACCAGCCCTTGGTGCTCTGTGATATGATACATATATAGAGATACAATTAATCTGTAGTCTAATATCTGTCTCACAGATAAGGTGCTAAAAACCCTGGTATTTTGACTCCCCGCTGCCTAAGGGATAAAGTACGATCTCCTTAGCCTGGCAGATAAGGCCCTCCACAGGCTAGCCCCAATCGGCTTTTTCAGAATTGTATCTCACTACTCCTTTACACAAATCCTCTGCTACAGACAAAGCTGTCTCTTCACTGCCCCCTGAAGAAACCACGATTAGTCTTTCCTGCGCATATTTACTCACGCTGGGTTCCTCATTTAAATTCTCACATTTTCCAGTTTCTACCCATTCCTCACGTCTCAGCACAAATTTTTCTTTTTTAAAATGTTTTTTAATGAAAAAAACTTTGATTGAAATACAGTTGATTTACAATGTTGCATTAGTTTCAGGTGTACAGCAAAGTGATTCAGACCTATATCTGTCTTTTTCAGATTCTTTTCCATTATAGGTTATTACAAGATATTGAATATAGTTCCCTGTGCTATACAGTAAGTCCTTGTTGCTTATCTATTGTATATTAAGTGGTGTGTATCTGTTAATCCCAAACTCCTAATTTATCCCTCCCACCCCCTCCTTTCCCCCTTGGTAAACATAAGTTTGTTTTCTATGTCTGTGAGTCTATTTCTGTTTTGTAAGTAAGTTCATTTGTATCTTTTTTTAGATTCCCCATATAAATGATATCATCTATTTGTCTTTCTCTGTCTGGCTTACTTCACTTAGTATGATAATCTCAGGTCCATCTATGTTACTACAAATGGCATTATTTCATTCCTTTTCATGGCTGAGTAATATTCCATTGTGTATATGTACCACATCTTCTTTATCCATTCATCTGTCGATGGACATCTGGGTTGCAGCACACATTTTTCTTCTGCAAGGCTTCCAGCAGCCACTCCAAGCCACAACGATACCTCCCTCTCCAAACTATACCTGTCTTATGACATACAGTCTTATTTAAGTAACATGTGTATCTCCAACTATAAGTTCCTTGAGGATGGGGAAAATGTGTTTACTTTGCAGCCCCTCACGGCTCTTAAAAATGTAGCATAGAGCTGCACTAAATAAATCACTTATAATGTAAATTAATGAATAGATGAATGGAGATAAATAACATGAAAAGGCCTATATGGCACTCCATCATCACTGCTTTGTTTCCTTTCTGTTGAATACCTCCAGGATTTTTGTCCTCTAAAATGTAAATATTCTTTATTTAGAAATGCATCAACATATAGACTTACAGCAAAGCTCAAAATATTCCAGATGCCTAGATCTCTGTCCTGTGACTCCTAAAGACTAACTCCAGTTGATTTCAAAGGACACTGTGTTGAGCAATGCTTGGAGAACTTGAAAAACAGCCTTCCTTTTAATAATAATAAAGTACTGAGTCTAGAAATCGTTCAGTCAGAAAGCCTCTATGGTATTTCAGGTGCTGAAGAAAAACACAGCAACGAGGAAGTAAAGCTACTTGTTTCAAGAAAGGTTCAATAAAAGTATATAAACTCAGCAAGAACTATAAACTCTCAGTGGATGTGTCTCTAAAATGTGCCACTGACACACATTCTACATACAGCATAGCATCCGTAACCCAATTTTGCCCCTCAGAAAAAAAATAGGAGAAATCTCACTGAAGCTTTAAATGTCACCGAGGCAAATGATTAAAGCGTTTATATTTATCATAAGGAATCACCTCTCTTCCTTAAAAAAAGCAATCTTAGAACTCACCTTCCCCAGCTGACCTGTCCCACCTCCCATCCTTACCTTTCACCCTCCCACCTCAGAGGAAGAAATGTCCCTGCTCACGGTCAAGGGGACACCTCCACTTGAGTTCTCAGGATGCCCAACTCTCCTGTCTCTTGGCCCAAGTCTGTTTCAAATTAAATCAAATTAGTGCCTTTGCTATTTGGCCCTCAGCTTGTACTCAGCTTCAAATACATCACTCATGTTTAGATATATTATTTTCATACATTCTTATGACATTGCAAACATGGCACTTTGATCTCTAACTAAATTAGAAGTTCTTTAAGGCCAAGGACTCCTCACACAGCCAGGAGAAGACTGAGGACATAGCAAGCAGTGTTTAGCACCTACATAAGCGTACAGAGCTCAAGTACTGTTATTGCCTGACGTCCTTTACCTTTAGGAAAGGTGACATAACCATGTGGCCCTGAACCTCGTCTCAGTCCTTGAGACAATTCCTTCTGTAGAAATTATGACCTAGCTTCTGTCATCCTCCTTCATGCGTCACAGTGATTCAGCCAAGCAGGCGTGTCCCACAAACCCTACCCCCTCCCCTTTGTGTGCCTTTCTATGCATCATTTCCTTCTCCTAGAATGTGAAGACTGCAATTCTGACTCGAGGGATCTGAGGAGGCTTGTGAGGGATAATGGTGGTAGTATCCTAAATTGGGCCGTGAAAGATTGATAGCAAGTGACAAATGAGCCAACCTGGAGAGAAGATGTTCTAGGAAAAGGAGCACGTTATAAGCACAGTGCCCTTTTATTGAGCACTCTCCTCCATGCGAAGGCAGTTTCAATCAAGGCTCATTAAAAGTAGTCTCCGGGGCTTCACTGGTGGCTCAGTGGTTGAGAGTCCGCCTGCCGATGCAGGGGACACATGTTCGTGCCCCGGTCCGGGAAGATCCCACATGCCACGGAGCGGCTGGGCCCATGAGCCATGGCCGCTGAGCCTGCGCGTCCGGAGCCTGTGCTCCGCAACGGGAGAGGCCACAGCGGTGAGAGGCCCGCGTACCGCAAAAAAAAAAAAAAAGTAGTATCCGGGGATGTACCTCTAAAACGTGCCACTGACACACATTCTACATGCAGCATAGCATCTGTAACCCAATTTTGCTCCTCAGAAAAGAATCCTATCAATGCAAATCCTATCTAGACCCACCTTAAGTCATATTTCCTCTGTGAAGCCCCCCTTAGAAAATCAAGCCAACAATTCTTTCTTCTCCAGCTACACAATGAACTTTTCATCTACCACTAACTTTGCTACTTGATTTGATTTACAGCTGGAAATCCGTCCACTGTTCTCTATTGGGTCCATTCAGAGAGTGAACAGAATAGTAGGATCTGAGCAAACCATACCTTATCACCCCAAAAATGTTTAGCTGGTGTTGGGGAACCAGTGAACAAAGTCCAACATCTTTAACATAATAATCAAAGCCCTCATCAAGGTGCCCCCGCCAAGCTTGCCAGTTTCTGGCAAAACTCTAAGACTCTGTCTTGGTCAGCTCAGGCTGCCATTTAAAGAATACCGTAAACTGGGAGGCTTAAACAACAGAAATTTATTTCCTCACAGTTCTGGAGGCTAGAAGTCCAAGATCAAGGAACCAGCATGTTCAATTTCTGGTGAGCACTCTCTCTGTAGCTTGTAGATGGCTGCTGTCTCCCTGTGTCCTCATGTTGTGTGTGTGTGTGTGTGTGTGTGTGTGTGTGTGTGTGTGTTGGGAGTGGGGGTGGGGAGAGGTCTCTGGTATCTATTATAAGGGCAC
The DNA here is from genome assembly GCF_949987515.2 of Delphinus delphis. Classification (NCBI taxonomy): domain Eukaryota; kingdom Metazoa; phylum Chordata; class Mammalia; order Artiodactyla; family Delphinidae; genus Delphinus; species Delphinus delphis. The sequence continues at coordinate 28,395,463 of NC_082704.1, read as the reverse complement.
TAACCCCATCAAGAGGGCTCTATCTTCATGACCTCATCTGAACCTAATTATCTCCCAAAGGCCACATGTCAAAATACCATCACATTGGGGGTTAGTGCCTCAACATATGAATTTGGAGGGCACACAAATCAGTCCAAAGCAAACTCCCACTCTACCACAATCACCCCAGTGAATGGATGAGGGTATGGGCTAAGTTTGTAGGCTCTAGATCCTACCGCTCATTAGCTGTGTAGACTTGAACAAATAAACTACTTTGAGTCTTAGTTTCCTTATCTATAAAATGAGGATAATAATGGTACTCATTTCATAGGATTACTGTGAGGAATAAATGAGATCACGTACATAAAACACATAGCCAGCGCCTAACACAAAGTTAAGTGCACAGTAAAATGGCACTGTGCTTGTGATGTGCTCGTCTGGCTCCTTTTCCTGGAATATCTTCTCTCCAGGTCGGCTCATCTATCACTTGCTATCAATCCTTCAAGGCCCAACTTCAGATACTACCACCATTATCCTTCGCAAGCCTCCTCAGATCCCTTGAGTCAGAATTACAGTCTCCATCTTCTTCTAATGTATGGTGTCATGTCTCTATTCTGGCACTTACTATAGGCTGCCTTAGTCTACTAGGATGAGCCATTTAAATACAGAAGCATTAAACAGTAAGCTCGTGGCTTCAAGGGACATATATTACCCATTGTGCCCAAGGCATTACCTTGCCCACAGTAGGTACTCCATGCCGTGAACTTCACTGGACTAAGAGTCAGGATACCATGGTTTTCTTCTGGTGGTGCTATCTCTATCTAGTGGTAGTATTTTGAAAGAATCACTCTTACAGCTTTTGCCTTAATTTTCTCAGCAATTAAATGAGACAATATCCCAACTTACAGATATTACTAATAAACACATACACTGTAGGAGCTTCATAGAATCTGAGTATGATTTGCAGCTCTGCTACTTACTAGCTGTGTGACCATGGGCAAGTCTTTTATTTGCTTCTCAGTTTCCTCCCCAGGAAACAGGAATAATCCTTTTAAGGATTAAAAAAGGTGTGTGTAAAATGCCTGAGGCATCCTGAAACTCAGTAAGTGCAAATTCCTTCCCTCAGTCCCTAGTCCCGCCCTGAGCTAGGACAAAGTATCCCAGCTTTGCTTTCATGCCTGCCTCCATGGTGGGGGTAGGCGGGAGAGACAGGGGTAGTAGGGTAGGGACAGGGACCGGGATTATTCTCTAACATCAATGATCAATTCCTTGTCTCTCTTTTCTTCCCCACACCCTTTTGCTTTCTGCTGAATTGCTTATCTGCATCCCTCTTCCTGCTGTATCCTCTCCCAATTTCCAAGAGACACTGGTAATAACCTAGAGCTGAAAAAATTCCTGGGCCCACTGGTTTACCACCTGGAGGGATGGCAAAGCAAGGGTTTCTTTACACACTTCTGAAGCTTCACTGGGAAAGAGAGTGTTTCTAGAACCCACGGTTGAAACAGGGAGTGGATTTTCCCACAGAAGCATAGCTTTACATGGTCATTAACATCTATGGTATTATTAATACAGCATGATCCTTCAGATTATGGGTTACATAGGCTTTTATGGGCTGGCCTGGGAACCTAATTACCATGGAGACCATTGTTTTCTGTGGGAAAAATGCATTCCACATTCCAAACGGCTGACTCACAAACAGAATTTTGGAACACAAGCCACACATGAGTTACAAACTTTCTGTACTTTTCTAATCTACCCCAAGATCAAGCATAGAGCTAGGTGCTCCAAAGTGCTGACTACTTACAGAAACTGGCTAACTTAAAAAACTCACTTACAGGTCCCTGTATACACAACATTTTTTCTTGCAGCAAGTCTTTGAGCTGCACTTTCTACTTGAAATACTCCGCCACCTCCACCTCACCTGGCTTTTACCTTCTCTTCCAAGTTTACCTCAGGCTCCACTTCCTTCTCCAAACTCTGACCAACACCCTTCATCCCCCATGGGGCTGTACACTATTCTCTATCCCCAGGAGCCCCCTATTCATGCACTCCCAGAACACGTATCACAATGGGTTGCCACTGCCCAGCTACTTGTTTGCTTGTTTCTCTCTTCCACTTGAGGATGGGGACTTTTAGCTTTGTGTCCTCAATGCGTAGGACAGTACCTGGACCTCAGTAGGTAGTCAAAGAGAATTTCCTAGATCATTAAACAGTCAGAAGCTACAGATGCTATGGAAAACTCACAGGTAGTCATTTTCACGAGCCAGAGGGGTGGAGCCGGGGAAAAGGGTACGTGCCTGGGCTGAGGAGCAAGAGCTAGAAATACCGGCACAGTCAGCTACCACAGCTTAGTTGCTAGATCTTTCATAGATTCTGAACAACCATCAACTGCTCAGTATTAGCCTAATAACTTAAAGAATCAGATGATTATATCATATCAGAACGGCTAGGGACCTAAGAGATAATCTTGTCCTCCTCTCATTTTCCAAAGGCAGACATGGAGCCCCAAATAGGAACTAAAACTTGCCATTCACCCAAACCAAACATCCAAGAGCTCATCTAACAGCTCCCTTTTTGACTTAATAGCCAGACAGGGTAACATAACCACTGTACTCAAGGGGAACTCCAAACTGTTCCTCAGAACAATCTACCTATCTTCTAGGGTCAGTCCTACTTGGACATCAGTGCCAGCTCAAGTTACAAGATCTAAGGAAAAATAAAATCTCTCAGATATGGAAAAAGCATTCAAAAACCATCCAGCTCAAACTGTTCCCATGCAACAATAAAAATATCCTGACACTACTCCCAACAACCACTCTCTGCACAAATATTTGCATGCATGCTATATTAACTTTCCCAGGATTTCTGGCAGAGGTATTCTATATTTATATTGACAATATTCTATAAATATTCTGCTTCTGTTGATAATATTTAACATGCATTTTTAAAGCATGAATGTGGTTGCAAATAAATGGCACCAAAGTAGGCTGTTTGAATAACAGAAAAGGTCAGAAAGTGTATTGGTGTACAGAGGCATTGGTGGAAATTTCCAACAGCAAAAATGATCCCTCCCATTGGTCATTTTTTTTCCCCATCAAAAGGGTGTTTGAAGTTTTCAATGGGGATTTTCTACTTAGAATTGTCAGTGAGTACCTTCAAGAAGTCATTCAATGCAGGCATCAGTTTGCTTTTCCATCCCTGTCTTTTTACATGTTTCATGAATAGTAAGTGATGGAGTAAAAATATCACTGGACTAGGAGTCAGGAGATTAGCTTCTAGTCCTGGATCTGCCACTGACCAGCTGGCTTATCCTGGGCAAATCACTCCCCTTCTATGAGCATCACTTTCCTCATCTGTACAATGAGAAGATGATAAGAAGAGATCAGTGTTCCCTCAGATACATGCTTTAATATTTTTATATGTATTCAGAGTACAATTACATTTGTCAAAAAGCATGCTAATGGCCTTAAAAGTGTTCACAAATTATTGAACTGGAACTCTTCATTCTTTTCCTGCTTAACAATCCGTGACTCTTAATGGAATAAGTTAGCACGAGGATCTAAGGGATGCAACAGGTTCAAAATGGGGTAGTTCCCAATGATTGTCTATCAAACTAGAAACTACTTTCTGAAAGTGAAACAAAGTAATGGATAAAGCAGGCCACCTACAGAAATTCTTTCCATCCTAAGAGATGGTGTGCAAATGTGCTGCTGATGAGTTTCCAATGTCATCTTAGTTTCCAACCAGACTAAACTATGATTAATGTAAGCTAGGCTCTGACAAGCAATGTCATAACAAGCGGGGTTGGGAGAGTGTTTGCATGGATTCTAGGGAGAGTCAAAGTGTGAGAAAATGTCAGTGTGCTCTGTCCAGGAGAATCAGTGCTCTGATTCTAAAAAAACAAATACCAGTTCTCTAGAGAGGACTATTTCTGGAGTGGGGAAGGACAAACTGTCATACCACCATAGCTTGAGGAAAATGTCCCCTGGGAACATCAGATTCCCTTTGTTCTAACTCCATACTCACAAAGTAATATTCCGACATAACATTTCATCTCTAGAGTGAACTTGCCAGCCAGGAGAGTGTGCCCTGTGCAAAGGATTGACACCAGTTATACCGCTGAATACAATTCTTATCATAAATTAAGAAAATGGGCGTCTGAAAGATCAGAGTTGTCTGATTTTTGACTAGTATGGGGAAACTGATCAAAATGAGTTGCTATTCTGAAAAACTAAGACACAAACCCAGGATCTGGAGTAGGCTCACCAAGAAGGGCATTCACGCATAAGGCCTAGCCTGAAATCATCAGTACCTCGCTAGCATCATTCCTTCCCTTAACAGAAACTTCAATATAGCAGGTTTTCTATTTCTTGGGGCCTAGCACTAATGACACAAAGGACATTTTCCAATCCAGATTCATTAACCGCATTATCTTTGCTCTATTTTAGGGCCACAGTTTCAGTCAACCTGGCCTGCCAGGAAGTTCAAAGTCCATGAAGCTTTAATAAGTAACTACTATGTAAAAGGCAACAACTACAAGGGAAACTAGATGCAAAAAAGGGTGCCTAGATCACGGAAAACCTACAAAGAAACACCACTGGAAATCAAATAGATCTGTGACTTTATTTCAAACTCCCAAGAATAGCGCATATGACACTGCATGATGTAACTAACCCCTGCCTAGCTCTCTGACCTCGTTTCCATCTATCTATCCCCTCAAGGCATCCCCTACCCTCTAGTCATATAATGTATTGGCAGTTCCCTGTATATGTTCATTCTTCCACATACGTAGTTTCTTCTGCCTAGAGTATCCTGCTCACTCTGAACTTTCTGATTCACCTTGAAGGGGAGCAGAATATAGTACCCCAAAATGTGCCTCCTTGTCATAAGCATTAGTTTGAGCTGATTAGTTTTAAGAAACAGCAGATACTACCATATATAAAACAGATAAACAAGGACCTACTGTATAGCACAGGGTACTATATTCAATACCTTGTAATAACCCATAATGGAAAAGAATCTGAAAAACAATATATGTGTGTGTGTGTGTGTGTGTGTGTGTGTATGAATCACTTTGCTGTACACCTGAAACTAACACAACATTGTAAATCAATTATACTTTAATTTATTTAAAAAAAATGGAAATAAAAGAAAAAAATAAACAGTAGACACAGGAGAAATTCTGAAAACCCAGTAGGAGTTGCTGGTTTGTAAGATACATTTATATTTATAAGGGAAACCTCCATTTGTAAGGGTGTCTCCCTCTCCTTACCAGGAAAAAGAGGATGATGAAATCTCTAGAAACTAATCAATGGAGAAGCCACCTTAATCTGCATTATAGCAGCCACATCCTCCTTTACTAAGCTTTGCCTGTTAACCTCCTATAACATCTTTCTTTTGTCATTAGCTGGAGATGGTATTTAAGATGGTGGCTTAGGCCATTACACAGAGTTACTCAGTTTTCCTGGGTATCTCCCATGTATAAATACAGGAGTTCTACGTGTTATTAAACTTCTGTTTGTTTTGCTCCCATTCATCTGTCTTATATTACAGGGTGGGTCTAAGCCAAGAACCTAGAAGTATAGAGGGAAACTTATTTTTGCTCCCCTACAAGCTGAAGCATCATCTTATTCCTTAAACCTCCAATGGGAATGAGTTAAGTGACCTCCTATGTGTCTCCATAGAACCCCATTATATATGCCTCCACTGCATTGTAATCGCTGGTTTCCTTCTCTATATTTCCTCTTATACCATCAGCTCCTCGTGAGATGATGTGGTATATTATTCGTTTCTGTATTTCCAGTTTCCTAATAAACAGTTGATACTTATCAATAAATGTTTCCTGAATTAATGATCAAATGCCTGTCTAGGAAAGAGTACAGAAGAACACTAGGGGGATGATCCAATCATTGGGAGCCATGAACTTGAGTTATAAACAATTTGCTTTACGTAGTACCACACTGAACTTTCCAATGTGGTTTCTCTATGTCTCAAGCGTCCTTTCCAGCAGCTTTGCTATACTTAAGCCATCAAACACTGGAGAATTTAATTGTTGGTCGCTTTCTGAAAATGAAACTCAAAATAAATCATTCTACTGGGAGCAGAGTGAGCTCAATAACCAGAGGCTGATTTAAAAGAAAGAAGAGAAAATCAACACCAAAATGGTCTAGGAAAAAGTCATAATGCCTTTCCATTCCTCCAAGAGCACTTTGTGAATTGGATCCCACATTCATCTTTCCCTCTGAGTATTTGAAATAATGTCAGACTAAGTAATAAATGTCAGATGAGCTGAAAAATATCTGGTTAAGAGGACAGCATTTCTTACACAGCCAAAGAAAGTCTATTCAAACCTTGCCACATAAATGTGGCTTTCAAACACTAAGAGACCTGAGGCAATGTCTCACTTTCTGGGCAGGATAGAGAGTATCTCTTTCCTTGTCCCACCTCCAACTTTTCAACAAATACCTCTTGCTCCTCTTAGTGATGTTGCACTTCAGCTTGTCCTTAGAAGAAGAGGCAGCAAGAATGAAACAAGACAGGGGAAAAAAAAAATCTATCAGTAATAGCCACAAAGTTATTGCTTCAAATTGTATTATCTAGCCAATAACAAAGTTGAAAAGTTTGTACCTCTGTTCTCTGAACATGGTTCCAACTCACTTTTCTCTTTGCTCTCTCTCCCTTCCTTCTCTACCACTCTCCCTGTTACGTACCTCTGGAGTTAACATTTTCTAATGTCCTCACATATTCTCTAGTTTGGCTTCAGGTACAATTATTGAATTGATTTTTGGTGCCATTTAAAATTTTTTGACATATATTGATTTCAGTTTTCGGTACTTAATTCCATGAAATTCAGATAAATTCCGGTTTTTACGCTTCAAAGCCAGAGATACAGGTTTCGGCTACGGTGTAGATTATTTATTATTTGCTGGATTTTTCATTTTTATTACCTTGAAGCACAATTTCGCACTGAGAGTAAACTAAAATGATTGATGGATGAATAAATGCCCTGGATCCTCTCAGAGGCCTAGTGGGAATTTTCCACACAAAGCAGTAAGAGCTTCGAGTGATGGAAAGTCTTTCTGAATTATAGAGCATTGCAGTATAGACTCTTGAATTAGATACTAGAGGAGAATCAGGAGATCAAGGCTCAAGCAAGTCATTTCACTCAGTCTAAAATGAAATAAAGCCTCCCTCAGAATTGTTTGGCTGGGTCTACGCATCAGGTACATCTCTGTAAGAAGAGCATTTAGTTCACTTGGTTATCACAGATTTGCCTCCTTAATGACAATAAATCCCTTTACGTTTTCATTCATCTAAGCAAACTTGTGCCTGTAAGGGGGCAGAATTTGCCACCCCAAAATATGTTGTTATCGAGCCAAACTTGGGTCTGCTCATCCATGCGCACTAAAGCCAATCTACTGACACCAGGTTGTGGTGAAGGAAAGTGCGACATTTACTGCAGAGCTCCAAACAATTAGTCCAAGGCAGCTAGTGCTCAAAATACCTGAACTCCCTGATGGGTTTCAAGAAAGCATTTTTAAAGGCCAGGTGAGGGAGGGGAGTCTCAGGGTGTGTGACCTGTTCATTCACAATTCTCTGATCGGTTGATGCTGAGGTAACAGGGCAGTGTCACAGGGGTTAACATTATCATTCCTTAGGCACCGGGAGGTCTGGGGGCTATGTGCTCATGATCATCCAGTAGTTAACTTCTTCCATTTGATGAGGGTTTTAGTATCTGTAAAACAACTCAGGAAATGTGCATCAGATAGAGTTATCTAGGTACTTCAGAGAGGAGATAAAGCAGAGGACATGGGGGAGGACATATAAAGAAGATGTGATAGATATATATAGATATATATATATACACAAGGGAATACTACTCAGCCATAAAACAGAATGAATTAATGCCATTTTCAGCAACATGGATGGACCTAGAGATTATCACACTAAGTGAATTAAGTCAGACAGTGAAAGACAAATATCATATGATATCACTTATATGTGGAATCTAAAAAAAAAAAAAAAAGGTACAAATGAACTTATTTACAAAACAGAACCAGACTCACAGACATAGAAAACAAACTTACGGTTACCAAAGGGGAAAGGGGGAAAGGGAGAGATAAATTAGGAATCGGGGAGTAGCATATACACACTACTATATATAAAATAGATACACAAGGGACTTCCCCTGGCAGTCCAGTTGTTAGGACTCAGCACTTTCACTGCCATGGCCCTGGGTTCAATCCCTGGTTGGGGAACTAAGATCCCACAAACCACACGGCGCGGCCAAAAAACAAACAAAAAAACAGATAAACAAGAGGGACCTACTGTATAGCACAGGGAACTATACTCAATATTTTGTAATAACATACATGGGAAAAGAATCTGAAAAAGAATATATATATTATATATATATATATATATCTGAATCACTTTGCTGTACACCTGAAACTAACCCAACAATGTAAATCAACTAAACTTCAATACAAAATTAATTAATTTTTACAAAGTGATCATAGTGTGAATATATTGATCGAACTTTAAAAGAATGGTCCAATCACAAACATAAGTATAGCCCTAATACCATCCATAAGAGAAAACATGGAAAACCCAAAGTAATTCAACAGATTTTTATTGTATACCTACTATGTGCAAGGAACTTTCTGAGTACTGGTGACTCAGCAGAGGACAAATTCCTTGTGTTTATGCAGTGTACATTTTGGTAGGAAGACAAAGACAATAACAAATTAAAAAAAATTTAACAGCATCTGACTGGAGGTAGTAAATGCCATGAAAAATAGTAAGACAGGATAATTATTCTGATAATTTTAATAATTCAAGGAGAAAATACATTTGCTTTCATTATGTGACAGTTTCAAACCTAAGTTTTTCTTTAGGCCTAATTCATAAGTCTTTGGATTCTGCAGGCTACTTAGTGCCTACGGAAATACAAATTGATGTCGTTAGCATTACCAATGGTTGTCGTAAGTCACACAACAATTGATGCTAATGCCAGTATTATCAAACCCTGGAAAGAAAGAAAGGACATGGAGAAAGGAAAAGATGGATGGAAGCAAAATGCAGAAAGGGAGTACAATGCTCTAAATTTGTATTTTTCCAAGCATTAATTTGCCCTTAAAATCCCCATCATGAGGCTACTATATAAGCAAATCACCTTATAATAAAATCCACTGGGCACTCGAGTACCTAAATCCGGATGGACCTAGCTTATACTGGCTTCTACCGAAGAGATAAATATTAGAGCAGGATTCCAGTTGTATTAGTCTCCCCACTACAGGTGTCTTCCATTTCCTCCCTTATCACAAACCATCTCCCCTCAGGCAGTAGCAATTATATTCCTTTGAAACTCTCACTTCTTAAGAGCTAATGCAGATCTGCTTTAAAGCAGATGCCAAAGTACTTAAACACTGTTATCCTGTGGTATTTCTGGAAAATGAAATAGTGCAGTTTTATCTTTTAATAAAGAAATTTGGCACTGTCACTATAGGCTTAGCAATAGTCCTCAAATCTTTACAAAGACATCAGTAGACTAAATCATTCAGCAAACAAAGGATGCGTGTACGTGTTTTGAGGAGGCCAGAGTCAAATTGCCATGCTGATTGTTTCTACATAAATATTCTCATATTAAAACCAGACTTTCATATCTCAAGGAAAAAAGAGACATTCACTACAGAAAAAAAGACAATTTGGTTACCTAAGGATATTTTTCTTTTTAAAAATCACTGTGCATTTTCAAATAACAGAGAAATACTAATTTTTGTTAATTACTGAAGAATAGGTTCAGTAACATTTGTGCCACATATTTACTTACATTCTTGCAAGGTTTTATTTATCCAAAATGAGAAACGGGGTCCTATTTCCATGTCAGTTCTCTTTAAAGGGGAAAAAAATGGGATGACCTCTATCACCCTTTTTAGAATTCATATCTTCATTTGCACTTCAGTGACTTGGGGCTTACCCCTCAGGGATGGAATCAGCATGAAATTATTAATAAGTATTTTGTAGTTATTCATTTGTTCAAGCATTTCCCCTATCTTCCTTGTATTCATTTAGAAACAAATTTAACACAAGTACTGCATATTCACTTCAGAAAAATTATAGGACACTAATCAGCAAAATAATAGGAAATGAAAAACATATGTGATTATGCCACCCAATAATAAACACTACAGTAGGCCCCAGGTATCCATGGTTGCAAAACCCATGGACACAGAGGACCGACCATACTATGCCATTTTACACCAGGAACTTGACCATCCGTGGGGTGGGGGGTGTGGCCCTGGAACCAATCCCCATTGGATACCCAAGGGATGACTGTACAGTCGACCCTTGAACAACACAGGTTTGCACTGTGCAGATCCACTTATACGTGTATTTTTTGCAATAAATACATATAGTGCTACATGATCCGGGGCTGGTTGAATCTATGGACGCACAACCACTGATATGGAGGGCCAACTACGGGACTTCAGCATCTGGGGATTTTAGTATCCATAGCAGGTCCTAGAACCAATCCCCCAACAGGTACTGACTATATTAACACTTTGGTTTATGGCTATTCAACATGTATATACAGATTGGTATAGATAGATTATTTCCATCTTAATAAATGTGGTTCTACGTTCGTTGTTTTTTGTAGCTGCATAATGCATTTCATTGTATAGCTCTTACGTAGTTTATATAACTACTTTCATTTTATTAGATATTCAAGTTGTTTAGATTCTTTTATTATATTCAAACCTGCCATGAACGTCCTTGCAGCTAAATTATAGCAATCATTTATTTTCAAAGGAAAAAATGCTAGAAATGAAGGGTAAAAAGGCATGATAATGTTTATGACTTCTAAACATGTTATCAGAATGCCTTTCCAGGAACACTGCCTGATTTATATTCAGCTGCCATTAAAAATAATAATGACACTGATGATAATACTATAGCCACACAGTTCCCTTGCTCAATCACCAATACCCTGTATTATCATTCTTCTTAAGATCTGTTCATTTGACAGGTAAAAACATAATGGTATCTCTTAAATAGGAGAGTCTCTGTAAATTCGGGAATCAACAAACTTCTGTTGAATATCTACTGTGTGTCAGGCCCTGTGTCAAGCTCTGAAGGTCACAAAACAAAACACCAACTTTGCCTCCAAAGATCTTACAATCTAGTGGAGAATTCAGACATGTGTGCAAATGATAAAGACCCAAGGTATGCTACCATAAGAGCTATACCAGAAATAAAACTAAAGTGATGTTAGAGAGCTGCACAACCTAAGTGGTTTCCCTGGGCTCACTTCAACATACCAAGGTACTTCCATTTTCTACAACCTGTCAGATCCCACATACAGCCAGCCCCTCAGCATCTGCAGGCGAGTGGTTCCAGAACCTGATACGGATACCAAACTCCACAGATACTCAAGTCCTATAGTCAGCCCCCTGAATCTGCTGTTTCCATCTGAGGATTGAACCAACTGTGGATTGGATAGTACTGTATGTATTGAAAACAATTTGTGTATAAGTAGACCTCCACAATTCAAACACACTGTAAAACAAACGCCGAACGCTATTTTTGCTTTTCACCTTCCTTCCTAAAAGCAAAAATCCTCTCCAGATTCCTTTCAGCTAGAGAAAACAGGTACGAAGGTAAGTCTTTCCTAGAAGGTAGGTCTTTCATCAAAGGGAAATGACATAAAGCAAACTTTCAAAAAGCAAACCTTTATTTTAATAAGAAAGAACTGAAAAGTACCCAGACTTGAGAAGCAAATAAACTCTTACCAAATTAGATATGACAGCAAAGAAGGGCTGGAAAGACGAGGATATGTATCTGCATTCCTTACAGAGAAAACCAGTGTACTTTCAAGCTGCCTGCTCTGCTACAGAGTCTCTAAGAAAAAGCCTCATTGTTGGGACACTCGGATCTATACCTAACCACCTTTTACCATTTCAACATAGAGGGGAACAGAAGTATTTAGGGCCACAACAAGGTCCTACTGTATAGCACAGGGAACTATATCAACATCCTGTGATAAACCATAATGCAAAAGAATATGAAAAAGAATATATATATATATATGTATATAACTGAATCACTTTGCTGTACAGCAGAAATTAACACAACACTGTAAATCAACTATACTTCAATTAAATAAAAAAAAGCATTTAAGGCCAAACATAATAGTGTTTCTAAGGTTTTCAACATTCTTTCCTCTGCCCTACCTTACTGTTACGTTAAGAGCAGTCTCATCTACCAAACACTACTACGTGCCAGGGGTTTTCACGTATTACCTCATTTAATCCTCCACATTCCTTGTAACATCATCCCGATGTATATAGATTCAAAACATTATATGCAGAGAGGCTAAGACACTTTGTTGCACAAGCTAGAACTGCAAGGTTTTCCCGTCTTTTAGGGACAGACCCTATTCGACGTTCTAGTTTACTATATTTCTGGAACAATTTCTAGTTTCCTGAAGCAGCCTAGAGATTGTCTCTAACTCAGAAAGCATAACACTTTCAATTGCTTTAATTATTCATCATAAATAACACGAGAGCAAATTAGATTTTTCCTCTTTTGAGTTGAAATTTTTGTTAACACTTTAATTCAAAAATCAGATGACATTTTCATGTAAAATATACAAATGTACAAATATACAAATTCTCAGTCCACTAATGTTTCCAGAAATGCATTTGCTACAGCTGTTTGGCTTAGGCTGTTCACACACACATGGTAGAATGAAGAACTGAAAATTATTAATATTGCTCTAGTCAAAACCTTTTTTTTTTTTTTGCCTCAATTTTTGCACAGTTCATATAAACCGCTCCAGGGCCTGAATAACCCAGACGTCTTCTCAATTTTCAAAGCACAGGGAGATATAGATAATGATAGATCGTTAATTACACACCTAAAAAGCCACCAGGTTAATGGAAAATGAATGCTTCTTGCTCTTTGCATTGAAAACAGTACATATGTTCTCTAACTTTGCTACAGACACTTTCAAATAAAACTAGGTCATCTTTACAGCCATTCTTTTTGTCTTTGTGTTTAATAACGTCTTTTTGTTCTGCCTCCTTTAAAAAAATTTGTCAGTGATTTGTTTTATTTACAATAAAATCCTGTTACATAAGATTTTTTTTTCTTCCAGCTGAACTGCACTGTGAGTGAAAAGTTATTATGTGCCAATTTTCCATTTGTATTTTGAGAGGGAGTAAAAACACTTCAGGACTCTTCCATTTTCCGTTACTGAAACAGGAGTGTGTAGGGCCATTATAAGAGTATGTGGGTACCACTCTGCATTTTGCACTTCTAATGCTTGGAAAGCTTTTAATACATCTTGCTGCCTTGCAGAGTCTTACATTTACATTTTAAAAATCCAAATGAAGTAACCAGCGCCTTGGCTATTATAACCTGTGAATCAGAGCCAACCAATGTAAATGGCAAAGTTGTTTGCAAAATGAAAGAATTAAATTGACCTGACGTCTTGGGCAAATGTCACTGGTTACCCCATTAGCTGGGATAGAGGAGCTTGATTTTCTCTATCACTGAGTAACTCCTATATAAAATAATGGCCTGTATGGTATTGTTACCTTAATTTTAAAAAACAAACAAACATGGGGGTTGGATGAGAAGAAGGAAAGGAAATTAAGAAGTTTTGGTTACAGATAGAACATAGGCAATTTATGCTTTTCATGCTGGTATGAGACCAGCATACATACGTAGAAGAGTTGGTAACATTAAATGAATTAGAGATATTGAGAAAGACAAAAAGTTAAGTAAAATGGAGATTTTTAAAAGCATCCCCCAGAGGCACCCGGGGTATCCTTAATACATGTATTCATTTCTGTGGGGGAAGAAGTCCCTACCGACCAATGGTTTACACTAGATAGCATACTTCAATCACTATTCCTACTGACAACACAGATTAAACGATTTGACAAAGTAAACATAACATTCAATGAATGGAGAAAGAGAAATGATCGAAAAAGGATAAAGACTCAAAAGGAACTTCCAGATACCTAAAGGCAGAAAAGAAAAAACTTTGGTTTTAAAAGCTGAGCAGAGGAAAGACTTTGCATGACCAGCAGAGGCAGTGATGTTCAGAAGAGTAGCAAGAACAAAGGCAGAGTAAACTGAAAAGAGGGTAAATATGCCACCCACCTCAACACCCATCCCCTCCTATACGGCCATGCAGGAAGTTTAGGAATCTAGCAAGTGACATGGCAGTACATAAAGAAAAACAAAATTATGCAGTGGAGGAAATACTGAACAAGAAGCCAAGAGATCTTTTGTGGCTTCGTGTACATCATGGATGGACCTCAAGGACATTATGCTATGTGGAATAAGGCAGACAGAGAAAGACAAATACTGTGTGATCTCTCATACGTGGAACCTAAACAACAACAACAAAAACACCTGAACTCAGCCAAAGAGAGAACATACTGGTGGTTGCCAGAGGTGAGGAGTTGGGGTGGACAAAATGGGTGGAGGGGGTCAAAAGGTACAAACTTCCAGTTATGAAATAAATAAGTCATGGGGATGTAATGTACAGCATGGTGACTATAGTTAATAATACTGTATGGAGGTTCCTTAAAAAACTAAAAGTAGAATTACCATATGACCCAGCAATCTCACTACTGGGCGTATACCCAGAGAAAACCATAATTCAAAAAGATACATGCACCCCAATGTTCACTGCAGCATTATTTACAAGAGCCAGGTCATGGAATCAACCTAAATGTCCATCAACAGACAAATGGATAAAAAGATGTGGTACATATATACAATGGAATATTACTCAGCCATAAAAAGGAATGAAATTGGGTCATTTGTGGAGACATGGATGGACCTAGAGACTGTCACACAGAGTGAAATAAGTCAGAAAGAGAAAAACAAATATCGTATATTAACGCATATATGTGGAATCTAGAAAAATGGTACAGATGAACCAGTTTGCGAGGCAGAAATAGAGACACAGATGTAGAGAACAAACGTATGGACACAAAGGGGGGAAAGCAGGGGGTGGGAGGTTGGTAGTGGAATGAACTGGGAGATTGGGATTGACATATATACACTAATATGTATAAAATAGATAACTAATAAGAACCTGCTGTATAAAATAAAATAAAATTCAAAACAAATAATAATAATACTGTATTGTATATTTGAAAGTTGCTAAGAGAGTAGACCTTAAAAGTTCTCATCACAAGGAAAAAAAAAAAAACAACATTCTTAAGTATTAACTACATGCAAGATGGTAGGGGATATTGGGATGAATGAAAAGAATCCCTGTCCTTCACTCTGGTGGGAAAGCTGTTTCTGGAATTCTTGTCCTTAATCCTAGAGAAAATTAATTCAGTGTTTCATCTTCAGAATGATGTTAGCTGTGTAGATAATCTATATCAGGTTAGGAAGTTCCCTTCTATACCTAATTTGCTGACACTTTTTGTCAGGAACGGATGTTACATTCTGTCAAATGTTTTTAATGCATAAATTGATATGATCATATGTTTTTTTTTAACATCTTTATTGGAGTATAATTGCTTTACAATGGTGTGTTAGTTTCTGCTTTATAACAAAGTGAATCAGCTATACATATACATGTATCCCCATATCACCTCCCTCTTGCGTCTCCCTCCCACCCTCCCTATCCCACCCCTCTAGGTGGTCACAAAGCACCGGGCTGATCTCCCTGTGCTATTCCCTGTGCTATGCGGCTGCTTCCGACTAGCTATCTATTTTACATTTGGTAGTATATTTAAGTCCATGCCACTCTCTCACTTCGTCCCACCTTCTTTTTTAATCTGCTAATGTGGAAAATTGCATTGATTGCTTCTCAAATACTAACCTAACCCCGAATTCCTGGAATAAACTCCATCTGGTCATGATGTATTATCATTTTTTCATACAGTTGTCCCTCAGTATCCACAAGGGATTGGTTCCAGGACCCCCAGTGGTTACCAAAATCCAGGGATGCTCAAGCACCTTATACTCAGTCCTCTGTATCTAAGGGTTCCACCCTGGCAGAGTCAACCAACTGCAGATCGATTTGATTTGCTAACATTTTGTTTAGAAATTTTGCATCTATGATCATGAAGGATATAGGTCTGTAGTATTTTTTTTTGTAATGTCTTCTCTACTTTTGAAATCACAACAATGCTGACCTCATACAGAAATCTGGGTAGTATTCCCTCTCTTTGAATTTTCTGGAAGTTTCTATACGCTTGATATTATCTCTTCTTAACATATTCAACAAAATCCACAGTGGAGCCATCTGGATATGGAAAGGTTTATAAGAACAAATTCAGTTTATAAAAATTAGATATATGTGTATTCGCGTTATCTATTTTTTCTTACATGAGCTTTTAATAGTTTGTGTGTTTTAAGATTTGTCAATTTCATCTACGTCATCAGGTTTACTGGCATAAAGTTGTTCATGATTTCTTTATTATTCTTTTAGTATCTATATAATACATACAGATATTGCCACTCTCATTCCTGATACTCTAATTTATATATTTTCTGTTTTTTTAATCCTGATCCATGTGGCTAGGGGTTTACATATTGTATGGATCTTCTCAAAGAACCAGGTTTTGATTTCATTGATTTTCCTTGTTGTTATTTTTACTTTGATCTCCATTATTTTCTTTCTTTTGTATATTTTAGCTAAATTTGCTTTGCTTTTTGTGGTTTCCTAAGGGGGAAGCTTAGATCTTGGACTTAATATCGTTCTTCTTTTCTAACATGGGCATTAAGTGCTATAAATTCCCCTCCAATTGTTGTGTTAGTATTATGCTACAAATTAGAATTTTTAAAAAATTTTTCATCCAGTTCAAAATTCTTTCTAATTCCCTTTTTGATTTATTCTTTCATCCATGGGTTATTTAGAAGTCTGTAATTTCATTTCCAAATATTTATGGATTTTCCAGAGACTTTTTTGTTATTGACTTCTACTTTGATGCCATTGTGGTCAGTGGATATATTTCGTATGACGTGAATCCTTTTAAATTTGTTGAAAGTAGTTTTCCAGCCCAGAATGTGTTCCGTCTTGGTAAATGCTCTATATGCACTTGAAAAGAATGTGAATCCTGCTGTCACTAGGTAGAATATTCTATAAATGTCATTTAGGTCAAGTCGATTGATAGTATTGTTCAAGTTGACTAAATCCTATTGATTTTCTATTTAACTTGCTCTATTAATTACTGAGTGAGGGGTATTGAAATCTCCAGCCATAATTGTGGATTTGTCTATTCTCTTTGCAGTTCTATCAGTTTTTGTTAACATATTTTGAAGCTCTATGATTAGGTACATAAACATTTAGGTTTTTATGTCCTTTTGATGAATTGACTCCACCATCATTATGAAATGACATTCCCTATTCCTGGTAATATTCTTTGCTCTGAAATCTACTTTAATATTAATATAGCCACTCAGGTAGTGATTAGCATGTTATAGGCAAAATGTTTTTCGTTAGCGAGGTATTTTTATATCATTTACTGATAACCTATTTGTGTCTTTATATTTAATGTGTATTTCATGTAGGCAGCTTGTACTTGTGTCTTGCATTTTCATCCAATCTGACAATATTTGTCTTTTAATTGGAGTGCTTAAAACATCTCCATTTAATGTGATAATGTGATGTCATTAGGTTTGAGTCTATTATCTTGTTATTTGTTCTGTATTTGTCAATCTGTTCTTTGTTCTCTTTTGGATTCCTTGAATGTTTTTTAATGATTCCATTTTACTGCTTTTTTTTGGCTTAGTAGATATAACTCTTTGTTATTTTAATGATTGATTTAGGGTTTGTAGCATCTTTAAACATGACACATCTTTAAACATGGCACAGTCTACTGTCAAGTAATACCAGTTTGTGTGTCTAGTACAAGAACATCACCCTCCATTTCTCACCTCCTGACCTTTGTACTATTGTTATCACACATTTTACTTTTGTATATATTATAAAGCCCATAGTACATTTTAAAAATTATTTTTATTGGAACAATTATATCTTAAAGATACTTATACTTTCCCATGAAGTTGCCATTTCTAGTGCTCTTCATTCCTTTGTATTGATACAGATTTCCATCTGGTATCATTTTCTTTCTGCTTGAAGTAATTCCTTGAGTATTTCTTATAGTAACAGTATGCTGGGGATCGATTCTTTGAGCTTTTGTATATCTGAAGAAGTCTTTATTTTACCTTCATTTTCGAAAGGTATTTTCCTGGGTATAGAGATATAAGTTGTCTGCTTTTTTTTTCCTTCTTCCCTGTTGGTACTTTACAGATGTTTTTCTCCTATCTTCTTGCTTTCACAGTTTCTGGTGAAAAATCCTTATTTTTCTTTCTTTGTACATAATGTGACTTCCTTGGCTTTCTGATTGTCTCTTTACCACTGATTTTACAGCATTTGATTCTGATATGCAGTTGTTTTCTTTTCTTCACATTCGTTGTGCTTGGGATTCATTGAACTTCTTAGATCTGAGGGCTTATAGCTTTCATCAGATTTGAAACATTTTTGGCTATTATTTCTTCAAATATTTTTTCAGTGTCTCCTTCTCTCTGCTCATTCAGAGACTCAAATTATGTGCATATTGGGCTGCCTGACTTGGTCAGATAGCTTACTGATATCTGTTCATTTGTATTTTATTCTCTTTTCTCACTGTGTTTCATTTTGGATACTTGGCTCTGCTATGTCTTCAAATTTACTAATACTTTCTTCTGCAATGTTGGATGATCTACCATTAATCTCCTTCAGTGTTTTTTTTTTTTTTGCGGTACGCAGGCCTCTCACCGTTGTGGCCTCTCCCGTCGCGGAGCACAGGCTCCAGACGCGCAGGCTCAGCGGCCATGGCTCATGGGCCCAGCCGCTCCACGGCATGTGGGATCTTCCCGGACCGGGGCACGAACCCGTGTCCCCTGCATCGGCAGGCGGACTCTCAACCACTGCGCCACCAGGGAAGCCCCTCCTTCAGTGTATTTTTAATCAGATATGATAGTTATCATCTCTCAAAGTTCAGTTTGGCTCCATGTCTTCAACTTCTGTGTCTAAGTTTTTTAACATATAGAATATAGTCATAATTGTTTTAATTTACTTGTTGCTAATTCTGATATCTGTGTCAATTCTGGTTCAGTTTTGATTGATCGATTTAACCATCTTGAATTGAATTTTCCAACTTCTCTTTTTTTTTTTTGGCCACACCATGTGGCATGCGGGATCTTAGTCCCCTGAGCAGGGATAGAACCCATGGCCCCTGCAGTGAAAGTGCAGAGTCTTAACCACTGGACCGCCAGGGACGTTCCTCCAATTTCTTTTTATAACTGGTAACTTTTGATCGGATGCCAGGTGTTATGATTATTTTTCCTTTTTGGGTGCTTGATATTTTTGTATGTCTTGAGCTTTGTTCTGAGATGCAGTTACTTGAAAACGGTTTGGTCCTTTTGGGTCTTGCTGCTAAGATTTGTTAGGTGGGATCACAGCAGTGTTCAGCCTAGGGATAATTATTTCCACTACTCCATTGAAATCCTCATGTTTACTTTACCCAGTGTTTCATAAATCTTGAGGTTTTTCCAGCCTAGCCAGTAGGAATTGGCACTATTCCTAAGTCGGTGTAAATGCCAAGCACTATTAACTTTAGTTCTTTCAGATGTTTCCTTTCCCCAGCCTTAGGTAATTTCTTCCTACACAAGTGCTGATCTGAATTCATCTGAATACTCAAAGAGGACCATCTACCCATCTCTACAGTTCTTTTTATATCTAGCTGTTTCTTCCCTATTACACTGTCCTGCAAATTCTAGCTGCCTTGGACTCCCTGGACTCCCAGAGGAGTTCCATCTCCTCAACACAGAGAGTCCACTGGGCCCTGCAATGTGACTGGGAAGCTCTCTCCGGGCAGGAATATAGGACAATCATAGGGGTTGCTTTGGTTGCCTTGGAGATGACTGCCTTCACTGCCTGATGTCCAGTGTCTCACAAGCCATCATTTCATTTATTTTGCCTATTGTTTTATTCTTTGAAGTGGGAGGATGGTCCCTGTTTCTCCATCTTGTCCAGAAGCAGAAGTGCTCGCCCCCTTTTAAAAATTTTAAGAACACACTATTCCTGTGCAAATGGTACTCATTGAGAAGAGCTACAATTACTTAGTCATCATTTAAAATTTAAGACTCAGATTGTACCCACACAAGGCACCAGAACAAGCCTTTGAAAACAATGGAAGGAGATAGCCATTGCCGCTCACTGAGGTGATTATTTATAGGGGATGACAACATTGCCGTGCTTCTATGCTTCTGTATGTAGGTCATTTATCCATGATATCGTTCACTTATTTGGAAGGTCCTTTTTGTTCTGGGGCTGAAATAGACCTAGTCCAGAAGGAGAGGCCTTATGCATGATAACCATCACACCCTGCATGTATATAGGTTTAGATATCTTTTATATATAGGTTTATACATTATTAAAGAACATTCATAGTCATTCACATCCCATTTAATCCTTGATGTGTCTTTAAGGCACTAGAAGATTAGGTATCTTCATACCCATTCACAGAGAACTTAAACAATCTTCCTGATCACATCATTAGCTGGTGTCAGAACAATGGCTGGTATTCAAGTCACACAATTCCCTGTGACTCTGTCCCCATATCCTATGGCTTTCTAATGGCTTGTAAAGATAAGATTGGTATAGCTGGGCTATGTCCGCCTATGAAATAGGGACTCAGACAAAGCAGACACCAGGAGAGCCACGGTGGCAGCAATCCCATAGAAGTGTACGGGAGCCATCCTATCATAATATATTTTAATACAATGCAAAATTTCAGGTCCCAGCTGCATGTGAAAGCTTGTTTTCCTCCCTCTTAGCCATCATGCATTATTGATGTGAAGTGACCTCACTTACATGTCACAGGCAGATTATGGTGACAGAAGCTCCTTTAGTGCCGGCATAGAGAAGGCCTGCTTTCCTTTGCTCTAACTTGGTCCACTTCCCCTGCTTTATATGCTGCCAGCGGGACTGTCACCCTCCCATGGTAATGAGCTAAAACAAGTGTTGAATCACTGCAGTTATCCCTCATTTTCAGCAACGCCCTTATGTACTCAGCCTCATCTTCTGTCTTCACAAGAAATCCCATTTAACTCCTTGAACCCAAAGGTCTCATTCCTCACTGCCCCACCAGTAAGTCTCTGCCAGCCGTTGCATTGAGGATCTACAGATGGCCATAGGCTGTCCAACTGATGGGCTGATGCTCCGATGCTCCTACCTGGCTGACCCGAGTCTCGTGCTCCTGGACCAGAACCAAAAGGAAGTCTGACAGGATTACTTTAGAACTTGCCTTTTTTTTTTTCATCCTTCCTGCCCCACTTCTCTATTTCTCTCACTTTAAAGAGACTATGCAATAAAAAGGTCTAAATATCTCTGCGGTGTCGTGAAAATGCCCAGCTGCCAAAGAAGTCTAAATGTGAAAAAAAGGTCTTAAGAGGAAGTAAGAAATGATTGACAGAAACAGGTTCTAAAATGAGACCATCACTAAAGGAAAGAAATGTACTGGGGATTGTCCTGAGAAGAATTTAATATTAATAACCATCTAAGGTTACTAAGTGTATGGAATAAAAGTTGTTCAAGAAAGGGACTTCACAGAACTCTATGCTGGTTACTGGTTCTTTGAAGCATGATCTCAGAATGCTTTCAATGGAGTGTCAAGTCTGAAAATATGTGCAAATGACTCACCCATAGATTTGTTTTTTTAATATGTCCTGACCTAGAAAATGCTGTAAGGTAAGACAATATCATTTGCTTTTTGCAAAGACAAGGAGAAAAGGATTTTTAAGATAATTACATCCTAGCAAAAACTTTCTGCACCAATGTTTGTTGTTTAATGAGAACAGTAGGTAGGCAGCTTCTACTCAAGGGATTCTCTTGCAGGTTGCTAAGACATGAAAACGAAAAACTAGGTTACAACGTTAAGGTTTCATGGCCCATCTCTCATGCTCGTTCTTCACCTCGATTTCCATAGCTATAACTATATGACTCTACGGTTGGGCTCTTTCTTCTCATCTAAACAGACATTCAGGGAGAGATTACAGTAATTTTCAAAAGGAGGAATATGTTAGAATCACCTGTCGATCTTTTAAGAAGTCAGGTAGCAGGGCCATGCCTCACCTCTACAGCATCCAGCTTTCGGGGAATGGGGCTCAGATATGTTTTTTACAGCAATACATGATTAAGATGTGCATCCCTGTTAATAACTTTTAGATTAAGGGATATTTGAAGAAATTAAGTCATTAAGTTTTTAATAGTTTCCTATGGCTGCTGGAATAAATTATCACAAGCTTAGTGACTTGAAACAACACAAGTTTATTGTATTACAGTTCTGGAGGTCAGAAGTCCAAAATAGGGCTTACTGGGCTAATATCAAAGTGTGGTCAGGGCTGCATTCCTTCCTGGAGGTTCTGTGGGAGCATCCCTTTCCTTGCCTTTCCCGGCATCTAGAGTCAGCTTACATTCCTTCCCTTGTGGCCCCTTCCATAATCAAAGCCAGCAATGGTTGGTCAAGTCTTTCCCATGATGCCATCTCTCTGATTCTGCCTCTTCTGTTTCCCTCTTCCCCATTTAAGGACCCTTGTAAGTACATTGAGTCCACTCAGATAATCCAAAATAATCTCTTCAAGGTCATCTGATTAGCAACCTTAATTCCATCTGCAACCTTAATCCCGCCTTTGCCATATAACATATTTACAGTCTCTATAGATTAGATCATGGACAAAACTTTAGGGCACTATTATTCTCCCTATCACAGAAATGATCTATTTCAACCACTTCATTTGGCTGATAAGGCAAAAGAGACACAAATAAGTGGAAAGAGGTATTCAGTTAATGGTATTAACATCCTCAAAGTTACCCTTCTCTTTATGTCACCCCCAAAATTTAAAAACCAAATTCTGTCAACCTGGTACCCATGAATCTAAACCAATGAACACTGTCCTCCTCCTTAATTCAGACCAACTTTGTCGTCCTCACCCTAGACCTCCACCAGATATTCCACAAGTACCTGCAGATGTTCCAGTTATGCTGCCCCTTCCAGCAGCCAATTAAAGGGAATGAGAATGTAATAGCTGACCTAAGTCAAGCTACTCCCAAAGTCCTGGTGGGATTTAAAATGAATCTTATTTGCCCCCTGCTTAAAGATGCATCCTATGCTTTCTGATATGGAGTCTTAAAGGAAACTCTGGCCGTTACCCCTAAACCAGCACCTTGCCCCATGCTTTGCTCAGGCAGAGGCATTCAATATGCCACAGGGAGAATTCTACTCCTATTCCCGAAACTCAAACTTTCAGCATGAAAACAAAATGGAAATCTAGAATTGACCCAATTTCTACTTGTATAACATTGAAATTCTATCCGTCTCCTTGATTTCTTTCTTCTGTTTTCTCATTCACTCTTGTTAGCTTAGCCTTCCTTTAACCTGCCATTTCTCCTCCAGGCCAGAACAGTGCCTTGCCCAAGTTGATGCTACCTGAATACTTGTTGAATGAATGGGTGAGTGAGTGAATGGGTGAATGAATGGGCCATTGAAACGGCCACATATTCGGTTCTTTTTGGCTCCAGTCTCCCTTCAAACACATCCTTCACACTTCTGCTGGAGTGATCCTCTAAAACGAAGGATCTAATTGAGTCCTTTCCCAGCTTCCAGTTGCCTACAGAATAAAGTCCACATTTCTCAGCTTGGCATTAGAAGCCATCCAAAATTAACCTCCTAACACACTTTCCAGCTTTGCTCCTGCACTAGGCTCTCCTCGAATGCTCTGATCCCCCTAGATCTCTGTTCCGCAGAGACAGCTCGTGTCCTCCAATCCCTGATTGCAACCTGCTCTTCATGTCTTGCTACTTCACACTCAGGTTTTGCACAACTTGGAATGCATTTCTGTCCCTTCCATTCTCAGTGACCTAAGCCTCAAGCATTGGACCTATTTCCTCCATGATTTCCCCCCAAAGAACTCTGCCAGGCTCCAGTCCATTCTGTAGGTCTTACTCATTTTGTATCCTCCACAGGACACTGCACTAAGTACAGACTAATAGAAGTCTACTAAATGCTGATTTTATAATACAGGAGTATTTATTCAATACAATGTTGATGGTTCCTGAATCATAAGAAGATTTTTTTTGGACTTATATTGCACTGAGAGAAAACAGTATTCAGTATATGTTAGAGAGGATTTTTTTTTTCTCCAAAAGAAGAAAACTTTCCAGTCAACTACGAGTTAACCAGAAAAACCAATTAACCAGAAGGTCCATTCCTTACTCTCAATTATACACACCAATGGAGGGAAGCAGTGAGGCAGATGATCTAAAACAGTAGATAATCAAAAATTCTGCCCATTGGCTTTCAGGCTCTCCCCACACATCCTCCCCGTTTCTCTGCCCACTGCACTGCACTCCCTGGCCTCTGGCAGACTCATTATCCTGATTCTGCTAGGCTTAGGCTATACAGAAATGAGTTTGAATTCTCTGTGCACACATTCATTTACCTGACTTGTACTTGGCTGGCCACCTGCCAGCCACTCAGTGAGGCCCTGGATGGAAGAAGAGAGATAGAGGCAAACCATACATGGTCTCTGCCTGGAAATAATTTCTAATGTTTAAATAAAAGGAGTTTGCAATCTGGTTCGATACTGCATCTTTTTCAGTCTCAACACACCAAGGGATCTGAATGTGAAACACCTGGGGGTGAGAGTTCAGGCGTAGAAAAAATAAGACTGAAAGGCTGGTTGAGGCCAGCTTTGTGAAGAGGCTGGTAAGCCAAGCCAGGGCATTTGGACTTGATCCTAGAGGCAATAGTGAACTGGCAAAGGAAATGACATTGCATAATGGCAGCGGTGACAGAGTCATGGGAAGGATCTAGCAGCCCTGGGTTAATCACTTGAACCACAAAATAAATAATCCCCAGAGAGAAAAAACTAAAGCTGAGCATTTAAAGGTATAAACCCCTATTCAAGATAACTTTTTCAGAACTCCTGCTGCCTAGGGATTTAGACTTGAGATCTCTACTAAACACACGACAAACAAGTGCCTAGCACAGTGCCTTTCACATGACAGGAATTCAGTAAATGACCATTGACTTCAATAGAATGGGGGATGAGGCTTGATAAGAAAGAAAATATATCAAGCAGCCACCAGGGTTGAGCTATAAAAGGCCCACCAAGGAACTTTATCTCCCTGGTGCTAAATGAAACCCTATATTCGGGAAGCTGAAAAAAGAAATCATGTTCAAAATCCCCTGCTTAAAATTTCAAGTGGTTCCCTGCTGCGACCAGGATTAAGCCCAAACTCAATAATTAGGGCTAAAAAGCTTTCCGTGATGTGGTCCCCACCCAACTTTGCCTGCCTTATCTCCTAATATTTCCTAACACAAGGCCTCTACTATTGCTAGACGGTCCCTCAAACACCCACTAAAGAAATGTCAATCCTAGTCTGACCATAGACATGCTGTGTAATCCAGATAGTCTTGATTTTTCTCCCAGGAATGTTGTGTGGTTTCCTATGAGAACCAATGATTACAGTGGTCTTTTAAAATGCAAACTGAGAATTGCAGTGTCTAGTGTGGTAGTGGTTAGCCTTCAGGACTAAGCCAATACTTGGATCTCTTCTTATATAAACAACTTGGTTTGCCCGGTCCTAATGAATGGGTAATGTCTCAATGCCAGAGGCAAAGCTCGCACTACTCTTTAAATACCAAAGGACAGAATTACAAATGGGCAGAACCCTTGCTACACCTGCTACAGCGTGCATACATGATCAGACTCAATTGTAATGATTATGTGTGTGTGTGCTTATCCTTTGGAAGACAACCATGCAGAAGGATGCCTGGGCTGGAAATGAGTTTGCAGTTATTTTAATGATTTGGAATGTATCCATTAATTTGAAATATTCCAAAGTAATGGTTTGAGATTATATTTAAGGTCTTTCAAAGTACCCCATAACAACAGGGCAACTATTCACCCTCTAAGTTAAATTTTAAGACAGTTTTTTAAGTTGAACACCTACTATGTGCCAGGTGCTTTTATATAGGTCATTTCCTTAGCACATAATGATCTCACTGTTATGTATTACCAACTAAAATTTGAATTATGTGCTTATTTCTTTTCAGTGAATCCATTTTCCTTTCATTTAAGCAGGAGTAACATTTTATCAAATCATAGCATTGAGCTGGAATAACTCTCACATCCATCTACTTGTATCTCCATTGCCACCACACTCGTAGTCCCACCATCTCTCATCTAAAATATTTCAACAGTCTCCCTCGGGCTCTCCTCAGCTTCCACTCTTGCCCCTTCCAATCTATTGTATACAGAAGAGCAAGAGTCCTTGTCTTCAAATGAAACTTAATTTCCTTTTGAAAACCATCCAGTGTCTTCCCACTGTATTTTGTATACTGTACTTGAAAGTTGCTGAGAGTAGATCTCAAGTGTTCTCTCCACACACACAAAGATAGAGGTGTAAACTAACCCTCCTGTGGTAGTCATTTTGCAATATATACACGTATCAAATCACCACATTGTATTCAATACACCGTAAACATATACAATGTTATATGTTAATTATACCGCAATAAAACTGAAATAAACAAACAAACCAAAACCTAACTCCCAAACTCCTTACTGTGCCTATGAGACCCTGCATGATTGTCTATAAGCCCTAGGATTTCTGTGCTCAAAGCCTAGAGAGCCAGGGCTCAGTTAGTTGCAGAACAGACTAAGACCTGGAGCACACACAGGCAACTCACAGTAAGGTAGATGCTGCAAAAAGTCCCCATAAGAGATGTTGGAAAGAGGTGTCCTGAGCAAATGTCCGCAGAGATCACTGCTATGGTGTGTATGACCTTTAGGGGCTTAGAAATGAATGAACAATATCCATTTGAGACAAGAGATCACCTTGTATTCTGCCTTGTTTGGATCTTCAGACAGACTTCCTATGGTTAAACCCGACAACTTGCTCTCTGGATCCCATTCCATTTTATCTACTCAAGAATTTCCATCCTATAATGGTGCCTTCTCCTGCAACTTCAGTTTCTTCCAACTGGATTATCCCTATCTGCATACAAACATGACCTGGTATCTCCCACTTAAAAAAAAAAAAAAAGTCTTAACCTTCCACCCCTTCTACATGTGCTCACTTACCCTGGTCCCTTTCCCAGCACCATTTCTTCAAAGAGTCATGTATCCCTCTGTCTCAGCTCCTTCACAACCCAATCTCTCTTCAACCCACTCCATTTAGGCTTCTGTCCACACTCTGCCACTGACACCATTATGGTCAAAGTCATCAATGACATTCATGTAGTGAAAAACAATGGCCAATTTTGCTCTTCTCTCACCTGATTTCTCAATAGCATTTGGCAGTCAGCCACTCCCTTCTCTTTAAAACACTTTTTTCATGTGCCTTTCTTGATGCTATGCCCTTGGTTTTCCTCCTACTGGTTGCTTGTATTCAATCTCAGATGCTGGATCCTCCTCTGCTAGACTTCTTAAGGATACAAAGCCTTAGATCTCAGATCTAGGCGCCATTCTCTCAACTATCTACACTCCTTCTAGGTAATCTTACACAATCCCATGGATTTAAATATAAGGAAGATACCTGACGTCTGCATTGGCATATGCGATAGGCTTCTCAAACTTAAAATGTTGAGAAAGAATAGTCTTTTTCTTTCTCTCTCACTTTCCAAATTCTTCACTACTCTTCCCCATTTCAGAAAGCAGTATTACCAAATATACACAATAACCAAACCAAAATCTAGGGCTCACCCTTGATGCACTCTTCCCTTCATCACCCTCTAGCATCCAGCCCATGAACAAGTCCTGTTGATTCAACTTCTCTGACCTCACTCATACCGCTCTCCTCCCGTTCATCCACTGTGTTTCATTCAACATGCCCTTCAAAAACACCAACTTGGAACTGTCTTGGAATCCTTTGTGCCACTTGTTCTCTCTTTTAGGAATGTTCTTCCTCCTGATTTTCACATTCCTGTCTCCTTTATGTCATTCAGCTCTAAGCCTAAAATTCACCTCCTGAGAAAAGCAGACTGACCACACAATCAGAAATAGGCTCTGGTCACTCTCCCATTACTGTCTTTTATTTTGCTGCATATCACTTACTAGTATCTGATATTCTCTTATACACACACACACACACACACACACACACACACACACATACTTTTCAATGTGTTCATTACTAATCTCCCTCTAACTAAAACACAAGCTCCATGATAGCAGCAGCATGACTTTCCTTGTTCAACACTATATTCCTAGTGTCTATACAGTTCCTAGCCTATAGTAGGCACTCAAAAATTGCTGAATGGATGAACATACAAAATTTGTAAGCTAAAGGGTTTTTACAGAAGCAAGGTTTGATGGAACAAAACAGGGAAGATGGAATAGGAAATATGGTGAAAAAGCAGGGACAGATAGAAGAAAGGGGCATAAATCAGTGTACCATACCAACAAGGTGTTAGGAAGTACAGAGAAGGACTATAATAACTTTTTTCCTTTATAATGTCCCCTCTTTGTTTCTCCATGATTAAAAGCACAAGTCTTAAAGTGAACTGGACCTGTGGACTTGTCTTTGAGGTCAACAAGCATGTGTGGGCAGAAAAGACTGTCTCATTTCCTAGCCAGTCTTTGAGAGACAGAAGAATCCCAAGAGATAACTGGTGATGAGAGCTACTAAGAGGCAAAGAAAACAGATAAAGTGCCTGTGTGCTGAGGCACTCAAAAAAGAAAGAGAGCAAAGCACAAGGACTCAAAGGTCTAGAGATCTGAGAAGTGGCCTTGGGAGGAATTCTGACACAAAGCTAAAAGAATGGGACAGCTGGTTGAGGTAAGAAGGTCAGCATGAGGAATATCCGGAAGAAGGAAGCCACTGATTCGTCTGGCAGATAGATGGGACACAGCATTAGACATCCAGGAACTTCTCGTCTGGTAGCAATTAGCAGAGAGGAAATCCAATGGGCTCAAGTCTGGGGCAGAACTCCAGTTTCTAAGAGGGCTAAAGAAAGAACAAGGCTGGACCCTAGGCCTGAAAGATTCAGGGCCAGGCATCTATCACAGAAACCCAGTTCTAAGGGCTGGGGTCCAAGAACAGTTCTTTGTCACAAGAACAAAAAAGAATCTGAATTGTTAGACTGATAGATGAGGTCAAATCCTGACCCAATATAATGCTTACGATGACAAGCTATTACCCTAGGGCACCTCAAAATCCCACTATCTCAGACAGGACTGGCCCCTGAGTCAAGAGTTAGACTGAATTTGCAGGTGATTAAAAATGCCCTCAGTTGTGAGGACTGGACAGCTCTGGGGACAGAGAGCCCAGCAGGTCATTCCTGAATGTGATGCAAGATGTCTCTGTGGCCAAGGCTTTCTTGGATGATTTCAATAGCCCAACATGCATGTGAGATTCATTAGTGGTTGAAGACGCCTAATTACGTTGGTGAGAGGCTACCAGGAATCAGACCTTAATTACTCCCAACCACCTGCTCTCCCAGAAGTCCAGCCAAAACTGGAGCTTCTCCTTGGATTCTCTTGATTGTCCTGCTGCTTCTGGGAACCCAGGAGCCAATTGCAGATATCAACAGAAGATGAACTGCCTCCAGAGTATGTAGGGTGTTAGTCTCCAAGGTTTAGAGGTATGAACTCAGGCCTCCTGCCTGTGCAGCTAAACTCTGAAATGTTGCTTTCCTAGCAATGCTTCTAAGTATGCACTTGTTATAAATTGCACACTTTCTCCACACATTAACATAGGCGGTGTATGGAAATGTGTGTAGCCAAGAAATAAGTTAAGAATTAATAGAGTTTTGTGTTCTTTCAGCTTGGAGGTGGCATGTGGAAGCTTGCTAAGGCAATTTCATTTCCCCTACCTTGTGCAGTCAGTAATTACATTTATTCTTAGACAAAGGAGGGATTATGGTTATTTAGCATTAGAGATGTCTGATAAGGGTAATGAAGTTTAGCCAAGCAATAGGAACCTTAGATGCTGAATACACTGTGGTCAGACTGCCACTTTGGTTTTACAAGTAGACTTC
Organism: Delphinus delphis; assembly: GCF_949987515.2. NCBI lineage: Eukaryota > Metazoa > Chordata > Mammalia > Artiodactyla > Delphinidae > Delphinus > Delphinus delphis. The sequence continues at coordinate 28,365,410 of NC_082704.1, read as the reverse complement.
GAAGACTTCGGACAGCTATTATGTTAAACTGGCCCCTAGTCCAAAGGGCCTCGTTCTGCCAGGTTGCTCAGATTCTGGAAATGCAAGAACTCTTTCGTGCTGCACGGTGCTTTCCTGCCCTGAAGTTACTAAAAGGCCTAAGAGGTGCCTAATTACCTCCAAAGAGAAAGCATATACCTCCCATCAGGTTAGAGTTTGATATGAGTTATCTACATTTGGATGGGTCAGAAATCTCACAAGTAGTTGGGATTCAATGTCTCCAATAAGCTGAATATGGCTCACATCATATGCCACCTTCAAAAGTCAGCTCAGGCCTGACTTTCTCTGTGAAACCTTCCCTGACCACACCTAGGTAGACTGAGGCCAGCCTTCCTGAACTGCCATGGCACCCCCATGGCATACCTCCATGAGAGCAATTATCACCCAGTAATATATTCATTTCTTAACCTCTGTGTTGTCTAACCAGATAAGGAGATGCTTGTGGGCAAGGGGCCATTTTTAGTCATCTATGAATCACCAAAATCTATCATGATACCTGGCACGTAGAGGGGATCCATAAATGTTACGTGAATGCTGAATGAAAGAAAATGTTACAGAACCACAAGTTTAACTTAATTTGTTTGACACAAGCATCTCCCACCCATTCATCTGTTCTCACACGGCATTTAAATGATGCTGCTCTAAATTGATAAAGTTCTTTATTGATCCCCTGTTCTGTGTCTCACAGTGTGGAGCACAGTGTCTTTTAAATAAAAGACATGGACTCAGCTCTCCAAGGATTTACAGTCTTACTGGGAAGGGAATATGGGCAATCCTGAAACAGTCTGTTGACATTTGTTCTTAAATTGGGTTCAGAGATGGATGAGAGGATAGAGGGTCAGAGTAGCAGTGAGGAGGTAAGATTGGAGCTCAACTTTGAAAAAGCAGTTTGGCAACAATAAACAAAGGATAACAGGCTGAAGGCAAAGCAGAGGCAATGGAAGGCCAAGAAATGGGAATCGATGTAGCATGCAGTGTCAGCCAATGAGGAGATGATTCTGACAGGCTGCAGAAGGGCAGTGAAGGTTTCAGGGTACTGCAGGGAAATGAAAAAAGGACACTGAAAGATGATGACAAAGAGAGCAACAATAAACAGTATGGTTTTCTGAGGAAAAACTGAGGGAGGGGGTCCTAGAGGAATATATTCTGTCAACAAACTGTGATAGATTCTACAAGAGAATGACTTTTCTTTCCCTTTGCAGGGCTCTGCACAGGAAGTGTTTACCAATGCCCTTTCATTGGGTAGGCTTCTTTTGCAAGGCCTAACAGTAAAGTGTGGCCTGGGGTACAGAGGGATTGAAAGGTTCTGGTGCTCCAGTGGAGGAGGGGGAGGGGAGGGGAGGAGGGGGAGGGGAGGAGGGGAGGGGAGGAGGGTGGGGAGGAGGGGAAGGGAGGGTAGGAGGGGAGGGAGGGGAGGAGGGGAGGAGGGGAGGGGAGGGGAGGGAGGGGAGGGAGGGGAGGGGAGGGGGGAGGGGAGGAGGGGAGGGGAGGGGGAGGGGAGGAGGGGAGGGGAGGGGGGAGGGGAGGGGGGAGGGGAAGGGAGGGAGGATAGGTCTCACCATCACTGCCCCTTGAAAAACTCCCTGTGCCCAGATCACTAGACTGAAATCCCAGGATACCAGGGACACTCTTATCTAGTTCACCACTGTATCACCAGTATCTAGCACCGTGACTGACACAAACTAATATGCTCATTAAGTCACTGATTGAAAGAAATAACACCATAGAACTTAGCATAGTCGATCATGCCAAATAAATCTTGGCCATACCTATTTATTATGATAGCCAGTGCACTGATTTAATAAACATAGAGCCAAACACCTGCTAGGTACAAGCAATAAAGGCAGGATGAGATATAGTCTCTGACCTAAAGGGGCAGAATATAATGGGTTGGATGGGGCACGCGCACACACACACACCTATGGACTAACGTAGAAATCCCTTTCCACAGTTGCTTCATGCAACATCTATATAGTACCATCATCTGAAAGTCTCAGAGCATATTCTAAATATTTCTTATTATATGCAGTGGGGGAGATAAGTGATAGACATCATCTCCATTTTACAGATGAGGAACACGGAATTATTAAAAATTGTTAGAAAATTAGTAGTCATCTAGATCTTCCAACACCGTACAGGTGTGAAGGAGGCCAGAGTAGGGCTGTCAAAGATGTGGCTATTCCAAGAAGCTGAATGCAGGAAATGGAAGTACATGGGCCTGTGAAAAAAATGATAATCTCAGGTGGTAACACGTGCAAAAGCATGCCCAATTAGCTATAACGGGTCTCTCTCAAGCACCAAATATAGAGAAGCACCGCCCCAGGCTCAAGGGCCAGAGGGCCTCTGCATAAGGACTACTACGATGATCAGACTAAGACCACAATAAATGAGAGGTCAGGACGCCTTTTGTTTAATGAGAGCAGCCAGACACATTCATCTGGCAAGTACTTTGTAAGCACATATTATATGCCAGGCTCTGTTTAAGTCTAAGGATACACAAACCATGAGATACAGTCCTTTCCCTTGAACTAGTGAACCATGAGAGAGACAAACAAGTAAATGGATAATGTCCATTATGGGAACCAAAAGTCAGTGTCGCTGGAATGCTATCTATTGGTATCTACCATAGGGAAATATTTGCACGTGTTCACAGCATGGCATTTTTACAAGGATAATCCCTGTAGCAATATGTGTGGTTTCTTGGTTTTTTTTTTTTTTGGCTATGCCGCACGGCATGTGGGATCTTAGTTCCCCAACCAGAGATCGAACCCGTGCCCCCTGCAGTGGAAGCGCGGAGTCTTAACCACTGGACCGCCAGGGAAGTCCCAGCAATATTTGTAAAAATAAAAAATCAGGAGACAACCTAAATGTCTTTCAATACTAGAATGTCTGCTTACAGTATAACAATGAGCAGTAAATAAAGGGTAAGGTAAATCTTGATATTCTGACAGAGATCTCCAAGACACAGAGCCCAGTCAAAAAGCACGTTGCAGGGCTTCCCTGGTGGAGCAGTGGTTGGGAGTCCACTTGCCAATGCAGGGGACACGGGTTCGAGCCCTGGTCTGGGAGGATCCCACATGCCGCGGAGCAGCTAAGCCCATGTGCCACAACTACTGAGCCTGTGAGCCACGACTGCTGAGCCACGTGCTGCAACTACTGAAGCCCGAGTGCCTAGAGCCCGTGCTCTGCAACAGCAGAAGCCACCGCAATGAGAAGCCCATGCCCACCACAACTAGAGAAGGCCCACGTGCAGCAACGAAGGCTCAACGCAGCCAAAAAAAAAAAAAAAAAAAAAAAAGCACATTGCAGAACAATATACATAAAGGGAGTGGGTAATCATAGACAATCGGCTTTATTGGCAGGAATTTAAATCTTTAAACAATTTTAATAAGATTATATACTAAGGTATTAGTTGAGTAATGAAAAGTAATTTGAACATATGTATATGGTTAAATTGTTTTAATCTCTATATCCAATTTCTCCTTCCTATTTTGGGTTTTTAAAAAAATTCTTAAATGGGTAAAGGTGGGGCAAGTAGAAGGAAGCATGTTCTCAGAAAGGAGAGCCACATGTGCTAAGTCAGGAAAGCCTGAGAAAACAAAATAATGCTAGATCAGAGGGCATGAGGGGTGAGGGTTGCAGGGGTGAGTGGTGGGGAAGGTGCAGGGTGAGTTGAAAATGGAATGCTAAGATGAGGCCAGACCATAAAGGTACATCATACACATGCCAGGCTAATGAACTTGGATTTTATTCTGAAAGTGTGGGGAAACCATGGAATAGACTTTAAGAAGGTAAGTTTTGAACCAGCCCTTCCATCTATGGTGTGAAGAAGAGATGGCAGGGGTTGGGGCACGGGGAAGGGAGAGGTTAGCAAGAAAGTCTTTGTAGGAATCTTAAGAGAGAAATGTTGAGGTCAAGAACTGAGATAATGGCAATAGAAATGGAACAGAAAGACCCCCTGAGAGAAAGTAGCCTCCATAGTGGCTAGTGCTGGCCTGGGAGAGAATGCTGCTAAGGATACGGTGAAATGTTATGGCCTGGGCAATTAGGTAGATGGTGGTACGATTGACTGAAATAAGAAATCAGAAGTGGCTGATTTGGAGTGACAGGGGAGGATACTGATGAGTTCCCTTTCGAACATGCTGAATTTGAGGTACCTGTGAGACATCCATGTAAAGATCTGACTGTAGGTCCATCTTAGTACAGATGGCAGAATTTTCTTCTTCTTAAAGGCTATATGTGTGTGTTTATCCATTTGTCTGTCAAAGGACATTTAGGTTTTTCCATATCTTGGCTATTGTGAAAAATGCTTCAGTGAACATAGCAGTGCAAATATCTCTTCAAGATAGTGATTTCATTTCCTTTGGATATATACCCAGATTAGGTATTGCTGGATCATGTGGTAGTTCTAATTTTTTGAGAAACTTCCACACTGTTTTCCATAACTGCCTTACCAGTTTACATTCACACCAACAGTGCACCAGGATTCCCCTTTCTCTATATCATCACCAACACTTGTTATCTCTCGTCTTTTTAACAATAGCCATTGGAACAGGTATGAGGTAATATCTCATTGTGGATTGATTTGCATTTCCATGATGATTAGTAATGTTGAGCATATTTTCATGTTACCTGTTAGCTATTTGTATGTTTTTTTCTTTTTTATTGGAGAAATGTCTAATCCATTCTTTTGCCCATTTTTAAATCAGGTACTGTTGTTGTTGTGTATGCTACTGAGTTGAGTTCCTTATAAATTTGGGATATTAATCCCTTATCAGATATATGGTTTTCAAGTGTTTTCTCCCAATCCACAGGTTGCCTTTTCACTCTGTTGATTATTTCCTTTGCTGTGAAAGAAGCCTTTTAGTTTGATTCAATCCCACTTGTCTGTTTTTGCTTTTCCTGCCTGTGCTTTTGGCCAAAAAAAAAAAAAAAAAAAAAACATTGCCAAGACGAAGGTCAGGAAGTTTTTTCCTTGTTTTCTTCTAGTAGTTTTACAGTTTCTTTCAGGTCTTAACATTTAAGTCTTTAATACATTTTGAGTCTATTTTTGTATTTGGTGTAAGATAAGGGTCCAATTTCATTCTTCTGAACATGGATACCCAGTTTTCCCATCACCATTTATTGAAGAGACTATCCTTTCCGTATTGCATGCTCTTGGCACCTTTGTTGAAGATCTGTTAACTAGGTGTGTGGATTAATTTCTGGGCTGTCTATTCTACTGATCTATATGCCTGTTTTTATGCCAGTATCATACAGTTTTGATTACTCTTATGCTAAGTGAAATAAACCAGACATAAAAACAAATACTGCATGATCTCATTTATATGTGGAATCTAAAATAGTCAAATTCACAGAATCAAACAACAGAATGGTGGTTGCCAGGGGTAGGAATGAAGGAGAAATGAGACATTGATTAAAGGGTACAAAGTTTCAGTAATGCAAGATGAACGAGTTCTGGAGATCTAATGTATTGATACATTATGATGACTATAGTTAACAATACTGTATTGTGTACCTGACATTCTCTAAGAAGGTAGATTTTAAGTGTTCACCAAAAGATAAGTGGTGATTTTGTGAGATGATGAATATGTTATTTAGCTCGAGTGTGGTGATATTTCACAATTTATATGTAGATCAAAACATCAAGTTGTACATCTTAAATATATACATCCCTATTTGTCAGTTACATCCCTTAAAGACTTAAATCTTTAGTCTTTAGTAAATCTTCAAGACTTAACATTCTGAAAAGATTTCACTGTACACAGTCAGACATATAGTTCTAGACTCTAGAGGTGGCTATAAAATGTGGTCATCAGTGAATGTGACTTCATTTTCAGTCATGGAAATGGATGAGATAACAGAAGGAGATTTTTGTACGGATAGAAGAGAACTGAGTTGAAGATTGCATTCTGGAGAACAGCAATGTTTAAAAGAGAAAGTAAAGGAAGACCAGAAAGACAGAAAAGAACTGATCATAAAAGAAGAGAAATTAAGAGAGTTTCAAAAAAGAAGAGTTTGTCAACACTGTCATATGTAGACAGGAAGTAGAGTAAGACAAGTAATAAAAGTACCCATTGGACTTCTCAACAATGAGGTCTTGGGTGAGTTCAGTGAGAAGTATATAAGGCGGGGGGGGGGCGGGGGGTAGACAGGATAATCTCCCCCATGTCCTAATCCCTAGACCTATGAATATATGAGGTTACATGACAAGGGGAATCTTGCAGATGTGTTTTAATTAAGTAATTTGAGATGGAGAGATTACCCTGGATTATTCAAGTGAGCCCAATCTAATCACATGAGTCCTTAAGAGTGAAAAGTCTTTCCTGTAGTCAAAGGGAGATGTTACTATGCGAGAGGGAACCAGAGAAATACAACCAACATTGCTGGTTTTGAAGATGGAGGAAACGGAATATGAACCAGGAAGTGTGGGCAGCTGTCAGAAACTAGAAAAGTCAAGGAAACGAATTCTCCCCTAAATGTCCCCCAGAAAGGAACGCAGCCCTGTCCACAGCTTAGTTTGAACCCAGTGAGAACTAGTCAGACTCCTGCGGAAGTGTAACATAATAAATAGGTGTTATTTTCAGGCACTAACTTTGTGGTAATTTGTTACAGCAGCCATAGGAAACTAATATGCAGGGAGGGGACAGTAGTCAGGACAGAAGCCAGATCACAGTGGAATTAACAGTGACAGGAGGTGAGAAAATAAGAGATGATGAGTGAAGACAACTCATTTAAAATTTTTTGCTTTTTAAATGGAAAGAGAGCATTAACAGGAAGAACACAGTTTTGAGGGAAGAGTTTTGTGATATTTTGAAAGGGCGGGGTGGATGCACAGGTACATTTAAATGCCCATAGGAAAAAAAAAGTGCCAACTACAAATTGGCATTCGCCATCTACCTCTATAAGGATTAAATCATGAGCCACTGCAGCTGCTGACCTTCAACATCCCCTGAAAGGAGTTCAGGGTGGAGATCAGGAATAAGGCACTCTGTGCTCTGGGAAAACCCGGCAGAACAGGTCTTCAGACAGTTAGATAGTTTTAGGAGAAGATTTTATGAGCCCAATTCTTAAATCTCCTTGTATCTAGAAAAGCACTAAAATCACTGACAGTGACATCTGGTCCTCGTGACTAGCTGCAAGGCTCTGCCACAGTGTGTGCCTGACTGCATGTCCCCCTTCACTAAAGTCATATGGAACACCGACCTTCTCCCTGCCTCTTTGGAGCAGTTTCTCCAAGCTATCCCGAGATGCTGTCTCCCGGCTTATAGTCCTCATTTTGCCCCAAATGATACTTAATTCACAACTCTCACATTTGCATTCTTTTTCAGTCAACAAAAGGTAGGAGACGTAGACAAGAGAGAGGGAAAGAATGGAGAGGAAGTTCTTGGGAAAGCAACAGGAGCAGCTTCCAATGTCAGATAACAGAGTTTCAGAAGGCAAAAAGGAACTGAGTGAGGGGGGACTTGTGGACCTAGGGTTCTGATGGCAGAATCTCACTGTCATCATCATACGCACCACCTGATTGTTCTCTTGTTGGCAATTAAGAATTAGAAAGCTTGGAAAAAGAGGAGGCAATCAAGGTCCAGAGAAATCAAGTGAATTGTTCAGAATCATACAGACAGCTGAGGTTTCAATGTCCTCAGCTGTGATATATTAAATGTGATAATGCATGTAAAGTGCTGTGTCTAGCGCATGCTCAATACAGTATGGCAGGTATTATTATAGGATAAGTTAGTATACCTGATGGCCTGCACAGCTAGAGTTTAGACGTATAGGACATCTAGTCAGTCAAACCTAGGTTTGAGTTTCGGTTTGGCCACTTATTTCCTATGTGGCTTTGGGCATGGTGATTAATTAATACATACTAGACTGGCATTCTGACATCACATTCTATACCCTTTCCACTTCATGACACTACCTATCTTTAAATAATTATACAAATATGCACTCCGGGGCTGAGAATTGAATCATGTCTTCTTCTAAGGCCTAATACAGTTAAAAGCTTTACTATTGAAGGGGAGCAGAATTCACCACCCCAAAATATGCCTCTTGGGCATACTGGTTATTTTTCAGAAACAGAAAAGAAAAAACAAACCCACCAAAACTCAGAAAACTGAGTAGAAGTTACCCTTTTGTAAGAGACTTATACATTTATGAGGAAAATCTCCACTTGTAAGGCATTTTCATCTCTGTACCAGGGAGAGGAGGGTGACTGAATCTCTAGAAACTCTTATCAGTGCAGAATGCAAGGACTTACATCTGCATAACAAGCATACCATCCTTTGCTGTGCTTTTCCTGACAGCCTGCTGGAACTGCCCCCTTCCCAATGCCCAAGCATCTTCTTTTGTCTTTAGCTGGAGATGATATTTAAGGTGGCACTTTGTGCCATTTTGGAGTGTTATTTAGTCTTCCTGGGTCTCTCCCATGTATACAGGAAGTATACATGTTATTAAAATTTTGTTTGTTTTTCTCCTGTTAATCTTTTTATTATACGGGGTGCCTCAGCCAAAAACTGAATCAGAGCAGTTCCCTACGGGGCCCTCCTAGATACAAATCCTTCTCACGTCCCCTGTTTTCTGTTTCTAGGAAATAGACTTCACTTGGCCTCCTAGACCTTCCCTGAGTTCCAAAGGGCAGACTCAAAAACAGGTGCTCATCAGGGAAGGGAGGGGATGCAAAAACAAAGGAGGAGCAGTCAAGAAACAATAGTGCAGCACAGGGCAAGGTCCTGGTTCCTCCTCAAAGGACCTACATAAATATATCTTTGAGTTCTTCTGCAGGAACTAAGGCCCCCAGACAGGTGGAGGATGGTAACTTCAGGCTGATCACAAGATCCCTGGAGCACCGCCGTGTTACTTCACCACCAACCAATCAGAAGAAAGCCACACAGCCTGCAGCCCTCACGCCAAGTTTTGCCTATAAAAACTTTTCCCTGAAAACCATCAAGGAGTTTGGGTTTTTTGAGCATGATCCACCCATTCTCCTTGCTTGGCCCTGCAATAAACCTTCCTCTGCTCCAAATGTTTAGGCTTGTTTGGCCTCACTGTGTCTCGGGCACATGAACTTGCGTTTGGTAACAGAACCAAGAAGGGTAGAGGAAAATTTATTTTCCCTCCCTTACACTACTCAGGGATGACAAATGCGATAGAACCTATAGTACTTGTACATTACATTCTGCAAAAGAATTTAACTATTCCTGCTGCCACAATTCTGCGAACGCGGCAGAAAATAAGAGCAGAATAGTCAAGAGCTCTGTTTCAGTTATCAAAGGACTCAAACAAAACCCAACAGAAAAATCTGAAAAGCCCCTCTTTATCCTGATGAGTATGTAAATATTCATGATAACATTGATGATGGTACTATATTTGAATTAAAAAAACCCACTACATAGTTTAATCAAGTCAGCCATCCCATGCAACAGCAGTAATCTTCCCTTTCAGAGGTTCCTGAGTGGACGATGGGATGTTGTCTGATGTATCAGTGATTGGCTATTTACTTGTACAGTTAAGTTCATCTCTTCCTTTCATCATTTTGAAGGGACACTGATTTCAGTAAAAACCTCTAAATGAGAAGAACAAGAAATGTAAATCCACAAAGCCAAAGTGAATGGAGGAAGACACAGAAAGTTCAAGGGGAAGTCAAGAGAGGAAATGGGACAGAGAGTTTAAGTGCAGTGATTGCCTGCCAGCTCGACGTGGGTTGTGGAGATTGTGCCTGATTCTATGGGCTCATAACTACTCCTCTTAGGGCGAGAGCAGGACTGGGTAAAGTGTCCTATGCAAGCTGGTCCAGTGATGGGTGCAGAGCCATACAAGTTCATCTCCCCACAGTGCCCTAACCACCTCCACTCTGACCACCCCTCCCAAAATGCACATCCTGCCACAGGAGGAAGCAGAGGAAGAATGAACTTTTTAAATAAAGTATTACCATAGGGGTCAGGAAGAGCCTCCCCTTCCACGCGGAATCCTTTATCCCTTGCTTGATATTTTTTCCTGCCTATTCTATGGGGATGGCAGAAAACTTTCGGAGAATATGTAGTCCCTTTAAGCTCCGTTTCAACCTCCAATGTCATTTTTGTTCACATGCATGGCCTAGTCAGTAGCTTTTTACCTCAATTTTAAAATAAAAATGGATGGCCGGAGTTTTGCGTTCCCCTTTATTGTGAAGAAAAACAACAGCAGACTCCTCTTCTCACCCTCTCAAGACTCTATTTTCCCTTATGACATCTTCCTAAAGTATTTTGTGGCTTGCAATCACAGTGTCTATGATTGTTTAGCCTGAGAGATAGTTCGTGTCCCTCTCTGGATTACTTTTATAAAGTAATGTGCTCCAATAATCAATTATTTTAATGATCTTACTTACAGGGAAATCCCATATTTTACTAAAATTAATATCAGCATAAGCCTGAAAACTCTTCATGGCTTTAGAAAGATCTGTCGCGGCCTCTGAAATCTGTACAAACGCTATAAAATACTCTGGGTAAACTTAAATTGAGAGGATCAAACTCTAAATAATTTATAGGTGTTGGTAACCATCATCCTTTCTCAACATTACTGCCTTGAATTAATAGAGTATCATCTTCCCCAAGGGCCCAAAGGACCCCACAGGCAGAAGACATTCATCCTCCTGCTACCCCTGTGGGCAAGGAACGCACAAGAATCATTACCCCCATTTTACAGTCTGAGAAAATGAGGAACTAGGATGTAAATGATATGCTAAACAGAAAGTTGGAGGCAAAGATGTAAGGCTTAGTGAAAGTAAGAGAGAAAAAAAAGTTCAAGAGACAAATAACCCTGACAGATCTGTGACTCTGGAGTTAATTTGGAGGCAAAATGAGTCAAAAACCTATCACAAATCCTATATGTACTACCCAGGCTAATATCAGAAAATGCCAATGGTATCAAAACAGACATCTGCATAGGCCCAGGCACAAAGTGAAAAATAAGCAACTGATTCTTCAGCCAAAGTAGAAGTATTATTGCTTGAGATCAGCTTCATAGGATAGCGTTTCTATAGACCTAAGGGGTATGACAGCAACCAGTCAGGCTACCTGAAAAGCAGCAATTGGACAAAGGAGGGCTTATCTGAAACAAGGGCAACAAAGATTCTACCTAGAAGAGAGAAGTAAGAGGGCGCAGAAGGCAACATCTCCCGAGTATTGTTTTTTTTTTTTTTGCAGTACGCGGGCCTCTCACTGTTGTGGCCTCTCCCGTTGCGTAGCACAGACTCCAGACGCGCAGGCTCAGCGGCCATGGCTCACGGGCGCAGCCGCTCCGCGGCATGTGGGATCTTCCCGGACCGCGGCACGGACCCGTGTCCCCTGCATCGGCAGGCGGACTCTCAACCACTGCGCCACCAGGGAAGCCCTGGAGTATTGTTTTTAATCATGCCTGTGATCAGCCAAGGACAAAGAGTCAAAAGATAATGGTCCGAGGATGGAAGAGTTAATGACATTAAGCAATCGTACCACAGAGTTGGATATAATGTAAAGAAGTTAAATATTACTATTCTGAACCGTTTTCCTTTCAATGAGAACTTATCAAAAAGACAACCCTAGACAGCCCAGTATAGCACTAGGCAGAGAATAGGTCCCCAGAATAGGACTACTGAATTGACCAACTGAAACTACTGCAAGGCTGTTTATCAAGCAGGTATCAAGAGAACAGATCAGAAAAGAGTGAGAAGCATTAGTTAAGTAAGCCATGTTACCAATGTTTTCTCTACTCCTTTCAGTAAATGATCTTCATTTCTTGTGTGGGTAGGTGGTGCTATAAGGGTAATGTTGAAACCAAGCAGGACCCTGTGGGGCTCCTGGGCATAGAAGCCTTTCCATGTCCCCTGCCTGTTCCTTGTTTGTAGGCAACAGACTCCAGCCTCCATGACCTTCCCTGAGTCCCAAAGGACAGGTTCAAACAGTTGCTAATCAGGGAAGGGAGGGGATGCAGAGACAAAGGAGGAGCAGGCAAAAACAACAGTGCAGCCTTGGGGCAGGGTCCTGGTTCCTCCTCAAGGGATATAAAATATCTTTGAGCTCTTTATAGAACTAAAACCCAACAAATGGAAGATGTCACCATTCTTCATACCAGAGAAGACCACCTGAGGCCATATTAAAGCAACCAGAGAAGCTCATCAAAAAAGATTACCTGAGACCAGATTAAAGGAGTATAGGCCCTGCACATGCCCTAATCTTATCAACAACCCCACCCTTGAACTACTGTTAAAAAACTCCCCACCAAATCCTCCTGGGTGGAGGACACAGTTTTTGAGGGCAGGAGCCTGCTGTGTCCCACCCAAAGCTCTGTCTCCAAGATTCGATTAGGCAGAGTGCACAGAGGCCGAGTTCTCAGCATCAATGTCAGCCTATGTAGTTACGATCCAAAAGAGGCAGTGTGTGCAGTTTGTCTTTGACACTTATCACCTTATTGATCTTGGGGAAATTACTACAATTTTCATTGGCTGCATGTTCCCATTTATAAAGATAGATATGGTCATTGTACCTACACAGGGGATGCTGTAAAGATGAAATGAGATGAAGCCTGTCAACACATTAAATACTTAATAAATATTTGCTGCTATTATAATCATTATAACCCAGTTTTCCCTGGGCTTATGATTCTTTATGGTTCTTAGGTCTTCTGGCCCTGCCCTAGCTGGGTGAGATGTATTTTTAGCTACATGCCTATTCAAGGGCCACCTCAGTCAGAAGTTCTAGCCTCAGTCTGAACTACCAAAAGACCCAGAAGTTAAACAATCCCTGACCTAGAATAGGATTTACCTCTGTGCTTCAATAGCTGGTTCTTGATCTGAAACTACATACAGTTCTAGATTTCTCACTGCCTTGACCTCAGAGATGTGATTTCTTCTCTGCCCCATGCCCATATGCCTGGATTCCAGACTCTTAGATTACTTCTGACCATGTATAACCCTAGACTCTTCCTTGCCATGCTTTCTTGGTTTCAAAGTCCTGGCTCACTTCTGGCCATCGCTAACATAGGGAAACTTCCAATAGCCAATCCAGAATCAAATTCCTGTTTAGAGTTGCCAAACTGATCATTCTGTGCCTAGGCAGCCTTGTCTCTCTGGGTCATGATACTGAAGGGAATGTTCTGTTCACCTTAAAGGAGCCAGTTGGTGGCAGCAATGGTATCAGATCCATGAGCAAAGAACACACGTGGCTGCACTAGCCTCACCATCTCTGTGTGACTCCACAACTGTCCATGTTCTATAACCCACTTGATGCCTCCTAGAAAGCAGGCTTGTAAATACTTCTACCACAAAAACACACTTTTTAAACTAAATAAATATCATGCCACATAGAAGATTTTCAGCGTTGGAAATTATAGTCTCAGATGTGGAAACCAACACTGAAACTCAATGTTCCTGTAAGCAGGTTAGTTAATCATGAATAATAAATAAATATGGGGTTACCAGGAAGTATCATGATGCTGCGACAGTCTTGCAGAAGAAAATGAGGCCAGAATTTACAACCTGAGGAAAAAATTAACCTTTCAAAAGTCTGCACCTGATATTTTCCACAAGATGACTAGGAAATGGAACTCAAAATGACCTCCCATCTCAGGGGTGTTACCTCCTGAGCTTCTGAGGTTTCTGCCAAATCAGTTTCTGGAGAATGTGAGTTTTCCAAGCACTTAAATGAGCAAAGATGAAGGTGTATAATAGACCCTTCAGCACAAGAGGCAGGAAGAGTCTTCACGTGAAAAGCCTCTATGGCATGTGTAAATTAAAATGGCTCAAAAAAACAAAAAGTGACAGGATAGAGGGGAAGAAACCACTCCCTGAAGAGGGACTGTAGGGAAGATTCATGCATAAATGCAGTCAGTTTGAGCCATGTCTGCATTTTTGTCTTTGATGTGAGTCTCTTCCTTAATGGGTAATCTTTAAAAAGAATCAGTGATGAGTTTATATATTAAAAATATAATTTGATATTACAGATACGATCCATATTTTATACATATTGTTTTTCTTCCCCAAGTTGATGATGTCTCAAATGCTAGCCAAGGAAAGAGTTCAATGAGAAAACCCAAGCAGGGAACAGAAAGCTCTCCGCTGTGGTGTGATGGAGACCACGTCCCCCCAAGAGACTCAGCCTGATAAGTAGGTTGATCATAAGTACCCTCCTAATTTTGGGGTGTGTTTCAAGGGGTATCAGAAAAGAAATGATAACAACTCCACTCAAAATATCTCCAATATTCGCTCCTACCTAAATATCCCCTACTAGACTAACCGCCGTGAGGATGGAGATCGTGGCTGTTATGCCAACTGATACTTATCTATGAACTGCATTGGCTTAAGGCACGGTTAAAAATCAAACACTCCCTCCAATATTTGTTGTTCGCTGTGCATCTCCCCTCAGTGAATGGCCTGGTCATAACCTAAACGAGCACTCTTCCAACTCCGTCACCAGATACTGCGCTTGCTATCTTACTTGGCACGGTCTGGAAGCTTTACAACGGCTGCCAGCTCAAAAGTCACATCTGCATGAAAATAATTAGTCATCTTATATGTCCTTCTATCTAGATTGGGGACTTGTTCCATGCTTTTTCCCTTAACTCTCTCCCAGTGGGTTAACTTTCTCCCAATGAGTTGATTTATACTTATCAGAAATGCATTAAAAATCACAGTATCACAGAGAAGAAAACTCGAATGTCATGATGCTGCTTCCTGTTAATCAGTAACTAGGGGCTGTTTTAGTAAATGCAAATATATACACACTCTGTGTGAATGTGGATTCATTTGCCAGTTGTGTGTGTGTGTGTGTGTGTGTGTGTGTGTGTGTGTGTGCGTGTGTGTGTGCGTGTGTGTGTTTGTGTGCTCTCACCAATGCTGATGCTGAAAATATGTCAGGGATTCTCAGACGTGTGTGTGTTTGGAGGAAGAGTGGCGGCTTTTCCAACTATACACGCTCCCTGGGAGATTCCGTAACTTTCCTCACACCAGCCCCCACCCCCAAGTTTAAAATCACTGCAGGGTAATGAGTAATGTTACTGATGGATGTCAATTTCACAGTTAAGGAGGCAGAAAACAAGTTGAGAACCACTAAATTAAGCTCAAGATTAACAACCAAATGCTTCCCACTCCTGTCCCACCAGTTTTACACATCCCTTCCATTAGGAATCCCAGAAGAAAGAGCATTATCAAGCCTATTAAAAACTGCCCCAGGAAAAAACAATTAGTTGAAATTCACATCTTCTATAAACTATCTATAGTTTAAATTTTCCGCGTTCCCAAACTGACTCCACTCTCTTCTCCTGCCCCAAAGTCAAGTCCTCATCACACTTCTTGCAGTAGCCTCCTAACTGGTCTCATTAACTTTAGTCTCATCCCCTCCAAGGAGGACGCTAAACTCTAAGCCTAGTCAGTCGCTAACTCTTTAAAACCTTTCCAGGGTTTCAAGCTCCAAGATCCCTGGTAGGGCATACAAAGCCCTCCATAACGGAGCCTTTCTTTGCCACTTCAGCCACATCTCCCATCATTCCTCCTTAAAGTTATGATACCCAGCTATTAATATTCACAAGTCTCTTTAAAGGCACCACTGTAATCCAGACCTCTTGAAATAGTCTTTCCCCCTTTTTCACTTGGCAAACTCCTGTTCATCCTTTCAAATCTTGCTCCTATGTATACCATCCTCTGTGATACTCTACCTGACCTCCCCAGGCAAAGTTTCCCCTCCCTCCTCTGTATTACTTCCATATCTTGTGCGTATTTCTATTGCTGCATGTCCACACTGTAATATAATATCTGGCTTTCACATCTTTCTGTTTTCCCTACCACACTGTGAATTCCAGAGTCCACGTGTATCTTTCTATCTCCAGCTCCAAGCACAAGGGCAGGCATACAGCAGCTCACAGTAAATGCTGGGTGAACTGGACTAAGCAGGAAAGAAAATGCACTTATATTTCAAATCGAGTGACAGCACCCATTTAATTTAATGGAATCACAGACCTTCAAAAATTCAGAATAATCAGTACCTCCTATCACCTAGACAAATCACCACATTCTTTCAGTGCTTCCTTTGGACTAGCTCTTAAAACATTTCCAAGCCCGCCAAAACTCCCCTAAGTGACTTATGTCCCAGTGCACTTGACTAATAATGCAGCAGCCTCCTATCCGATCTTCCTGACTTTGTCATTTCTTCTCTTCTATCAGCTACCCTTCCACACTGTCAAATTGCAAGGCAGAAATAGAGACACAGATGTAGAGAACAAACATGGACACAAAGCGGGGGAAAGTGGGCGGTGGGGTGGGATGAACTGGGAGATTGGGATTGACATGTATACACTAATATGTATAAAACAGATAACTAATAAGAACCTGCTATATAAAAAATAAATAAATTAAATTTAATTTAAAAAAAACCCATCTTCTTGAAACCCTACAGTTCCCCTTTCCCTGCAGTGGTCCCTCACTGTCTACATGATAAAGTCAAACTTCTTAGCCACGTATTAAAGCTCCAGTCTACAGTTCCTAATTCCTATATCCTGGATAGGAGCCCTCCATTCAAAGCCCTGCCCAAAAGGGAGGAATAGTTAATAGAGTAGACAGTTCAAGGATTGACTATATATAACTTAAGGACATCTATATGGCGAAAAAGTATCAGAGTCAGATTAAAAAAAACAAACTGGAAAATGCATATTAACACATATAATAGAAAATAGGAGAACTTCCTTAAGACACAAAGAGCTCATAAAAACCAACAACTGAATAGAAAAATGGCCAGCAGAAGACAAAGTTTACTGAAAAAGAAAAATGGCCCATAAACCTAAAAGATGCTACCTCACTCCTAAATAAACACATTAAAACAATAAGATACTATATTTCATATATCAGACTGGCAAAAAGTAACACTTAGAATACCATGTGTTGGGAAGGACGTGGATAAAAAGTAACCTGCATAAACTGATGGTGGGAATATAAATGGTTATAATCTATTTGCAGGTAAATGTGACACTACCAAAATTAAAATCACACGTACTTTGGGACTTGGAAATTCCACTTCGAAGGATTCTTTTCTACATAAAACCCCACATAAATGTACAAAATTAAATGTACAAGCAAATTTTAGCAGCACTGTTTGTAATAGTAATAAACTCCCCCCAAATCTAAATATCCATTGACACCAATGAAGGAATAGTTCAATAAATTATCATACAGCCGTACAGTGTAATTCTACAGAGCTGTTAAAACGATTTTATTTATTCATTTATTTACATGAGAATATATCCAAATTTTTAAAAATAAAGTCGCAAAATATTATGTATAGTAAATCTGTAAAAACTCTGTATATATATATGGCATATATAATAAGTATGTAAGGATACAGGGCTGTGCTATTCATTTTTAACACGATTCATTATTTTATAACTAAGAAAGTTAACCCACTTCATTTTTCAAGGTCCAGCTTTTCAAAAGCTAAACCCTTTACAATGCTCTCCTGATCACCCCAACTGCAAGTGATCTCCTCTTCCCCTGAATTCTTAGGGCACATATATCTACATCACTCACTTAACATTTAAAACATTGTCTAGAGCTTCCCTGGTGGCACAGTGGTTGGGGGTCCGCCTGCCGATGCAGGGGACACGGGTTCGTGCCCCGGTCCGGGAGGATCCCGCATGCCGCGGAGCGGCTGGGTCCGTGAGCCGTGGCCACTGGGCCTGCGCGTCCGGAGCCTGTGCTCCGCAACGGGAGAGGCCGCAGCAGTGAGAGGCCCGCGTACCGCAAAATAAATAAATAAAAATAAAACATTGTCTAATGTGTTAGCTTTATGCACATATCTGAGCTCTTCCACTAGATTGTAAGCTTTAAGGCCTGAAGCCATGTGTCAGGCCTTTTTAAATAAGTCCTCGAGCATCTAGGATAATGCCTTATACAGAAAAGGGGCTCAACAAATTTGGTGGATGAACAAAAGAATAGAATCCTGATAAAACACCACCTAGATTTTTTTTTTTAAGTTCAAACCAACAAACATTTACTGAGTGTAGAGAGTTTTTTAAAGACAAATTTTAGAGCAATTTTAAGGTTACAGTAAAATCGAGAGGCAAGGACAGAGATTTCCAACATATATCTTCCACCCACACACATGACTAGCCTCCCCACTGTCAACATCACTCACCACTATGGTACATTTTTACCAAGGATGAACCTACATTGACACATCATAGTCACCCAAAGTCCATAGTTTACCTAAGGGTTCACTCTCGGTGTTGTATATTCAGTGGATTTAGACAAACGTCTAATGACATGTATGCATCAGTCTAGTGTCATACAGACTATTTTCACAGCCCTAAAAATCCTCTGGCCTCCACCTACTCATGTCTCCCCTACCCTAATCCCTGGCAACTACTGATCTTTTCATTGTCTCAAAACTTTGCATTTACCAAAATGTCATGCAGTTGAAATCAGAAAATAGGTCGACTTCTCATATTGACTTCTTTCACTTACTAATATGTATTTAAAGTTCCTTCGTGTCTTTTCATGACTTGATAGCTCGTTTCTTTTTTTGCACTAAATAATATTCCACTGCCTGTATGTATCACAGTTTATTCATTCACCCACTGAAGGACATCTTGCTTGCTTCCAAGTTTGGGCAAATATGGATAAAGCTGCTATGAACCTCCACGGGCAGGTTTTTGTATGGACATAACTTTTCAACATCTTTGGGTAAATACCAAGGAGTGTGATTACTAGATTCTATGGTAAGAGTATTGTAGTTTTCTCAGAAACCACCAAACTGTCTTCTAAAGTGACTGTACCATTTTGTATACCCACCAGCAATGAATGAGAGTTCCTGTTGGTCCACATTATCGCCAGCATTTCATGTTATCAGTGTTTTGGATTTTGGCTATTCTAATAGGTATATAGTGGTACGTCCGTCATTATTGTTTTAATTTGCATTTCCCTGATGATATATGATGTGGAGCATCTTTTCATATGCTCATTTGCCATGTGTATATCTTCTTTGGTAAGATGTCTGTTAAGGTCTGTGGCCCATTTTTAAATCGGGTTGCTTTCTTATTGTTGAGTTTTAAGAAATCTTTATATATCTTTTCTTTAAAGAATTCTTCGTATAGTTTGGATAATAGTCCTTTATCAAATGGGTCTTTTGCAAATATTTTCTCCCACTCTGTAGCTTGTCCTCTAATTCTCTTTCACAGGGCAGAAATTTTTAATTTTAATCAAGCCCAGCTTTTCAATCATTTCATTCATGGATCATGTCTTTGTTGGTGTATCTAAAAAGATAGCCCCTTATTGGGGGCCATATAGGTTTTCTCCTATGTTACCTCCTAGGAGTTTCAGAGATTAGCATTTTACATTTAGGTCTATGATCCATTTTGAGTTATTTTTTTTTGAAGGGGGTAAGGTTCATGTCTAGGTTCATTTTTTTATTTGCATGTGGATGTCCAGTTGTTCCAGCATCATTTGTTGAAGAGACTATCTTTGATCTACTTTTATTTATTGCCTTTGCTCCTTTGTCAAGTATCAGTTGACTATATTTCTGCAGGTCTATTTCTGAGCTCTCTATTCTGTTCCATTAATCTATTTGTCTACTTTTGCCAATCCCACACAGTATTGATTACTGTAATTTTACAGTACAGTCTTGAAGTCAAATAGTGTCAGTCCTCCAAGATTTTTCTGTTCTTTCTGTATTGTGTTGGCTATTCTGGGTCTTTTGCCTCTCCATATAATCTTTAGAATCAGTTTGTCAATATCCACAAAATAACTCACTGGATTTTGGTCAGGATTGCATTGAATCTATAAATCAAATTGGGAAGAACTGACATCTTGACGATATTGAGTCTTCTTATCCATGAAAATGGAATATATCGCCATTTATTTACTTCTTTAATTGTGCTTAAAGTTTTGTAGTTTTGCTCATATAGAACCTGTATATATTTTATTAGATTTATACCTAAGTATTTCATTTTTAGGGTGTTAATGTAAATAGTATTGTGTTTTTAATTTCAAGTTCCACTTGTTCATTGTTGGTGTATAGGAAAGCAACTCACTTTTCCATATTAACCTTTTAAACTGCAATCCTGTTATAATTGTTTATTCCTGGAATTTTTTGGTGGATTCTTTTGGATTTCATACATAGACAACTATGTCATTTGTGAATGAAGACAGTTTTATGTCTTCCTTCCCACTTTGTATATTTTATTTCCTTTTCTTGCCTTGTTGCATTAGCAAGGACTTCCAGTATGATGATGAGAAGGAGTGGTAAGAGGGAACATCCTTCCCTTGTACCTGATCTTAGGGGGAAAGCTTCTAGTTTCTCACAAGTATGATGTTAGCTGTAAGTTTTTGGTGAGTAGCCTCTCTCGAGTTGAGAAATTTTTCCTCTATACAGTTTTTATCATGAATAGATGTTGGATTTTTTCAAATGTTTTCTCTGCATCTATTGATATGTTCGTGTTATTTTCCTTTTAGAGTCTGTTGATCACAATAAATGATTTTCAAATATTGAACCAGCCTTGCACACCTGGGATAAATCCTACTTGGTCGTGGTGTCTAACTCTTTTTATAATTTTTAGATCCAATTTGCTTCTATCCTATGAAAGAAACTGTAGAGAATTGGCATAACATCTTCCTTAAATGTTTGGTAGAATTCACCAGTGAACCCATCTGCATCTGGTGCTTTCTGTCTTGGAAGGTTGTTAATTACTGACTCAATTTCTTTAACAGAGATGGGTCTATTCATGTCAGCTATTTCTTCTTGTGCGAGTTTTAGCAGATTGAGACTTTCAAGGAATTGATCCATTTCATCTAATTATCAAATTTGTGTGCATAGTTGTTCATAGTAATCCTTTATTAGCTTTTTAACTCCCACGGAATCTGTAGTGATGTTTCCTCTTTTATTTCTGATATTAGTAATTTGAGTCTTTTTTCTTAGTTAGCCCAGGTAGCCGCGTATCAATTAACGACCTTTTCAAAGAACCAGCTTTTGGTTTGTTGATTTTCTCTACTGATTTCCTGTTTCCAATTTCATTCATTTCTCCTCTAATTCTTCTCATTTTTTCCCTTCTGCTCACTTTGGATTTAATTTCCTCCTCCTTTTCTAGTTTCCTATGGTGGAAACATATTACTGATTTTTGGTCTTTCTCTTTTTATTGAAATGTAAGTGACATATAATATTATGTTAGTTTCAGGTGTATTACATAGTGATTTGATATTTGCATACATTGTGAAATAATGACCACTAAGTCTAGTAACCATCTGTTCCCATACAGAGTTATTACAACATTATTGACCATATTCCTTATGCTGTATATTACATTCTCAAGGCTTATAACTGGAGGTTTGTACCCCTTAATCCCCTTCACCTATTTCACCCCTCCCACCACCACCCCTCTGGCAACCACCTATTTGTCCTCTGTATCTCTGAGTCTGTTTTCATTTTGTTTTGTTTTTTAGATTCCATATATAAGTGAGATCATACAATATTTGTCTTTCTCTGACTTTATTTCATTAGCATGATACACTCTAGATTCATCTATGTTGTCACAAATGGCAAGATTTTTTATGGCTGAGTAATACAGATCTTTTCTAATATATGCATTCAATGATATAAATTTTCCTCTAAGCACTGCTTTCACTGCATCCAACGAAATTTACCTGTAAGTTGTATTTTTATTTTTTAGTTAGTTCAAAATATTTTAAAATTTCTCTTGAGATTTCTTCTTTGACCCATGTGGTATTAAGAAGTGTGCTCTTCAACCTCCATGTATTTTGGAATTTTCCAGTTAGCTTTCTGTTATTGATTTCTATTTCAATTCCTCTGCGGTCTGAGAGTAGACACTATGCGATTTATTCTTTTAAATTTGTTAAGGTGTGTTTTATGGCCCAGAATGTGGTATATCTTGGTGAATGTTCTATGTGAGCTTGAGAAAAATGTGTATTCTGTTGTTGTTGAAGTAGTCTATAGATGCCAATAATATCCAGTGGTTTAATGGTGTTACTGAGTTCAACTATGTCCTTACTGATTTTCTGCCTGCTGGATCTGTCCATTTCTGAGAAAGGGGTATTGAAGTCTCCAATATGATAATAAACTCATCTCTTTCTTCTTGCAGTTCTATCAGTTTTGGCCTCATATAGTTTGACACTCTGTTATTAGGTGCATACACATTAAGAATTATTATATCTTCTTGGAGAACTGACCCCTTTCTCATTATTTAAAGCCCTGCCTGATAACTTTCCTTATTTTGAAGTCTGCTTTCTCTGAAATTAATATAGCTACTTCCTGCTTTCTCTTATTAGTGTTAGCATGGTATTTTTTTCTCCATCCACTTATTTTTAATCTACATGTCTCTTTATACTTAAAGTGGCTTTCTTGTAGACAATAGACAGTGAGTCATGTTTTTTGATTCGGTCTAAAAATCTATCTTTTAATTGGTACACTTGGACCACTGACATTCAAAGTGATTACTGATATAGTTGGATTAATATCTACCATAGTCATTACTATTTTCTATTTGTTGCCCTTTTTCTTTGTTCCTATTTTTGTCTTCCACTCTTTTTCTGCCTTTTCTGGTTTTAATTGGACTTTTTATATGATTCCATTTTCTCCCTTTTCTTAGCACATTGGTTATACTTTTTTTTAGTGGTTGCCCTAGAGTTCGCTACATACATTTACAACTAATCCAAGTCCACGTTCAAATAACGCTATACCACTTCATGGGTAGTGAGTACCTTTTAATAACAAAATAATCCTAATTCCTTTCTTCCACCCCTTGTATCATTGCTGTCATTAATTTCACTTGCATATAAGCATATGTAAGCATATATATACACATTAAGCATACAGAATTGACTACTACTATTGCTACTGTTTTGAACTTATCTGTTAGATCAGTTTAAAAATAAGAAATATAACTTTGTATGGTGACAAATGGTAACTAGACACATGGTGAACATTTTGTAATATATAGAAATAATGAATCACTGTGTTGTGCACCTGGAACTAACACAGTGATGTAGGTCAATTATACCTCAATTTAAAAAAAAAAAAAAACGTAGACACTAGAAGGAAATGCATCAAAATGCTAATGATCATTATCTCTGGGAGGTAGAGCTTATGGGTGATTGTTAATTTTTACTTTTTGCTTTTATGTATTTCTAGTTGCTTGCAATGAATATGTATTGCTTATAATATTAGAAATATCAAAAATGAAATGAACATAAGAAAAATGAAAGTTTTTCTTTTACCTTCACTCATTCCTTCTTTGATGTTCTTCCTTTCTTCATGTAGATCTGAGTTTCTGACCTGTATTATTTTCCTTCCCTCTAATGAACTTCTTTTAACATTTCTTGCAAGGCAGATCTACTAGCAACCAATTCCCTCAATTTTTGTTTGTCTGAGAAAGTCTTTATTGCCCCTTCATTTTTGAAGGATGATTTCACAGGGTACAGCAGGCTAGGTTGGTGGGTTTTCTCCTCTCAACACTTTAAATATTTGACTCCATTCTTTTCTTCCTTACATGCTTTCTGAAGAAAAGTTGGATATAATTCTTATCTTTGTTCCTCTATAGGTAAGATATGCTTTCCTCTGGCTTCTTTCAGTATTTTTTCTTTACGTTTGATTGTAATTTGAAAATGATACAGTGTAATTTTTTGATATGTATCCTGCTTGGGGTTCTCTGAGCTTCCTGGACCTGTGGTTTGGCATCTGATATTAATTTGTTGATATTCTCAGTCATTATTGTTTCCAATATTTCTTCTTCTGTTTCTTGCTCTCTTGTCCTTCTGGTATTCCCATTACACGTTACAGGTTTTATAGTTGTCTCACAGTCCTTGGATATTTTGTTCTATTTTTTTTTTTTAAATCAGCCTTTTCTCCCTTTGCTTCTCAGTTTTTGAGGATTCTGTCGATATATCCTCAAGCTCAGAGATTCTTTCCTCAGCTGCGTCCAGTCTGCTAATAAGCCCATCAAAGGCATTCTTCATTTGTGTTAGTGTTTTTGATCTCTAGGATTTATTTTTCATTCTTTCTTACAATTCGCATTTCTCTGCTTACATTGCCCAACTGTTCTTGCATACTGTCTACTTTGTACATTAACACCCTTAGAATATCAGTTGTTCTTTTAAATTCCCAGACTGATAGTTATAATTCCAACATCCCCACCATGTCTGGTTCTAATGCTTGCTCTATCTCTTCAACTTGTGTTGTCTTTTGGTATGCCTATAATTTTTCTTGATAGCTGGACATGATAAAGGAATTGATGTAAATAGGCCTTCAGTAACATGGTGGTGAGGTGTTGGGGAAGGGAAGTCTTCTATAATTCCATGATCAGGTCTCAGTCTTCTAGTGAGTCTATGCCTCTGGACTGTGAACCTGACAAGTGTTCCTCAGGTTTTTATTCTTCCCCCTGAGGTGGGCCAAAATGGCTAGAATGGGCTGGAGCTGGGTATTTCTGTTCCCTGGGTCAGTTAGGTGCTGATAATATCTCAGCAAGTTAGGGTCTGGTTAACTAGTTTCTCCTGAGAATAGGCCTTGTTAAGGAGAACAGAGTGCTCTGGTGCATTTTTAAATGGTTCCCTTTTTCCTCCTTCTGCCAGAAGCAAGAGGGAATTTGTCTCCAGTATTTACTATGGGAATCTGGTCGAGTTCCTGGAGGTAAATCTCACAATACTGTAGGGACCACTCTATGACTGGATCCCCCTGGAGGTTTTAAATCTCAGAGTTGTCTGCACTGAGCTTCCAGAAATTCATCAATTACAGTTCAGGTTTTCCTACCTTGCCACTGGTTCTCATGGCAGTCCCTGCTCCGATCAGCTGCAACGCTCTCCAATCTTGGGGGCACCAGTGTGCCCTGTATCATCCTCTTCCCTCTCTTATGGAGAGATTCATATAGGGGTTTGGGACCCGACAGTGACTGAGAATTCCAAGTCCTAACTTAACTCTACCCTGCAAGGCTCCCTGTCCCCTCATTTGTTATAAGCACATAGTTCAGTTATTGTATGAATTCCTGCAATCATCCTCAACATTTCTTGCTTTTACTTTTTCCAGTAGACTAATTACCCTGAGCTAAATCATCTGAATCAGTACATCCTGAATTCTTCTTAAATTATCCTTTTCTCATGTTTCCACTGACCCAGGACATTTAACAGCCATGTTCCTTACACTCGCCCCTTCCCATTATTTCATTTAGTCTTCCAAATTTCTGAACCACAATCTCTAATTGGATGAACTTCCCATACAACAATAGCATTTGTAACATTTACAATTCAATAATACTAATAGTAATATATGCCAAGTTCTCTGCGAGGTGTTCTACCTGCATTGTCACATTTACTTCTCACAACAATTCTATCACCTAATTACTGTTTTTATTTCTATTTTATAGCTGATGAAATTGAGACACAGAGACATTAAGTCACTTGCCCAAGGCCACATAGCTGTTAAGTGGCAGAGCCAAGACTTGTATCCAAGTCTGTTGACCTCAAAACCCAAGTTCTTAAACACTATTATTTCTCTCTTTTTTCCAGTCAATTTCTCAGATCCTCATTTTAGATATCGTACAGGTAGATTTCATGGCTGAAATTTCATAGACTGACTTTCTCTGTGGACTAGAATATAATTTTTTAATCACTTAAAATATTTTTAAGACATGGTATGACACTAGAATTCTACTCCTAGGTATATATGCAAAACAAAAAAGTGTTTATACGTCCACAAAAAGACTTTTACATGAATGCTCATAGCAGATATATTCACAGTAGTGAAAAACGATAGGTAACTCAAACGTCTACCATCAACATTAGTGGATAAACAAATGTATCATACAATGAAATGCTACTCAGCAATAAAAAAAATAATAAACTACCTATACATGCAGCAACATGGATGAATCTCAAAAATATTATGGTGGGGCTTCCCTGGTGGCGCGGTGGTTAAGAATCCGCCTGCCAATGCAGGGGACATGGCTTTGAGCCCTGGTCCGGGAAGATCCCACATGCCGCGGAACAGCTAAGCCTGTGCACCACAGCCCCCGCTGGCTGCAACTAGAGAAAGCCCGCGTGCAGCAACGAAGACCCAACGCAGCCAAAAATAAATAAATAAAATTTTAAAATGTATCTATCTATCTATCTATAGATAGATAGATAGATAGATAGAGATATATATATATTATGGTGAGTCAAAGAAGCCGGACACAAACAGCTACATATTTGATTATTCTATTTATAGGAAATTCTGGAAAAGACAAAACTGATCAACCGTAACACAAAGCAGATATGTGGTTGTCTCTTGGGTCAAGGGGATTGCCTGGAAAGGGGACTTTATGTGATAATAACAGTGTTAGCTATCTTGATCTGGATGGAGAGTATACATTCGATAAAATTCACTTAGCTATAAACTTAAAATTATACCTCAAAAAAATGTTGAACAAAAGCCACTGGGCAATAGGAGTATAAGCACCCTGACCCAATGCACATAAGAGCAGGGAGCCAACTATGTTGAACACTAACAGCTAACAGGCTCAAAATACAGATCTTTAAAATATATGTATTCCCATGTCTCCACACATCTATCTTCTTACTGCCCAGTCTACAGCCACTGAAATCACGAGAAGAGGGTGGTTTCCCTGGGATAAAGCAGTGGTTCTTAACTGAGGGCTATTTGGATCCTCAGGGGACGTTTAGCAATTTGTGGAGACATTTTCCAGTGTCACAACTGGGGGGTTGATGCTAGCATCTAGTGGGTAGAGGCAGAGATGCTGCTACGTATCCTACAGTGCACAGGACAAAGAATTAATTGGCTGGCCTAAAATGTCAATGGTTCTGAGGTTGAAAAACTCAGGGATGAAGTATTGCTACAGCAAAAGAAATTTACATCTAATGATGAAACTAAGGGGCAAGGTATGTGTACAAATCAACATCTGTTAAAACCAACCATTTCAGCTAGCTCTCCCTTTGGAAAACAGTGAACAGTATCTGAAAGGATGGGCACAGGGTGACTAAATTATGATTGGGGTGGGGAGTATGGGTGGTACTGAGGTGCATCCTTACCCTGGAGCTTGGGGTGGGGGTGGATATCATAAAGGGCGCCCAGAAGGCAGCTCAAGGGCACCTAGAGGTGGGGCTGAGATACCAAGAAGGACAAAGGCTTCAAAAGCCAATGTTCGGACCACTTAACCATTTTGCCTCAGGCTCCCCATGCAAAGTGAACACAATGGCTCTTCTTCATCTCAGTTTTATTCAAATAAAATAAGTTGGAGAGAGGGGGGCTTATTCTTTTGCCATAAGCCTGGAATTTTGTTCTTTTTTAAAAATAAATATTTGCTTGCAAGAAGTCAAGCTGCAGAGAGGGAAGTCACATTAAACAGAGACAAAAGGAGGCGTTGCCCTAGCAACCAAAGGTACTTAAAAGGTTTCATCAAACTCATTGTACACTATTTTGTTTTTTATTTGATCACTTTTTTTTTTTTTGGAACATGGAAAGACTTGAAGTAGATTGATAGATAATTGCCCAAATAGGCCTAACACTCCCTAATATCCCATCATGAAATTTCTTTCAGCACCACCAAGGACAATTCTGAATTGTAAATGCAAAACAGCATAATAGCCTCCTTCCCCCCTTCCTTCCATTAAGAAGGTCTACAGTGTAAAGCAACAAAAGAACTCTCATACAGTACAAAAGAGGTTTCTCTCACCAACCAGGGTTGCACGCTCAACTAAGCATGTAAAAAGCATTTCTTAAATCATTCCTTTTGAAAAGTAGCAAGACTATCTTAAGAACCAAGCATGCTACTACTAGCTAATCCCCTCAGCTGTTACAGATGGGGTACACCAAGTAGGATGGAAAAATATCAATGATTTTTAAAAGGAAGTGACTTTTCATCTCATTCAAATGGTTCT
Organism: Delphinus delphis; assembly: GCF_949987515.2. Classification (NCBI taxonomy): domain Eukaryota; kingdom Metazoa; phylum Chordata; class Mammalia; order Artiodactyla; family Delphinidae; genus Delphinus; species Delphinus delphis. The sequence continues at coordinate 28,337,497 of NC_082704.1, read as the reverse complement.
ACTATTGTTACAATGTTGGCAGTTGAAAAACAAGCAGAGAAAATCCACATAATACAGTAAAAAGTATACAGGTCTGGAAGAGAGCAGGATAGTTCTTGTTCTGGTACTCACTAGCTGTATGATCTTAGGCAAGTCACTGCACCCCTCTGGGTCTCAGTTACTTCAAGTGTTAAGTGATAGGTTCCCTCTCAAATCTATCACTCAAGTTTGAGTATAAGATAACACAATGGAAAAAGGACTCAACTTTCTAATTTCGCACTCTTATTTTTTATCTTTTTTGGATTTAAAAATAAAATTTCGCGTACAATGCTTGATCTGCTGCTGAGTCCTTATCTAAATTCATTTTCTAACCAGTATTCTTAATATCCAGTACTGGTGAGCCATCCTTGACTTTCAGAGAAGAGTTGTTCATAACAATGGTTATCCAATAATCTCCCTTCCGTAATGTCAACAGTCCATTTCCCAGCTATGAGTGAATCACTCCAAAAATATTAGCTTATGAGGCATTCATTCAATAAAGACAGACCGTGAGTTGTTAGAAGCTGAAGGAGCACCTGTACTCACCAGAGACCACTGAAAATTTAACAGGAGAAGCTTCTCGTGCATATATACAAAGGAGAAATTAATCCACGGAAGAAAAGCATTCTAAATTAAGAACGTCTTTGGGAATTAACAGAGCAAGAGAAAGCCACCGTTCTTTTCTAGAATGTGAATAATTGAGTTAGCTATATAACCTAATATGTGAGATTTAATTTCATGTTTATATAATAAAATTAGACATTCTTCAACAAAAAGATGTTTAAAGGACTATCTTTAAAGTACAACAGAAGTCACATTTATAGTATGCTTGCTATTAGAGGACCGTACTCAGACTATATAAGCATTTAAGTGAAATAAACAAGTTAAGTGTCTTACATTTGGGGGTATGACACGTTTTATCAAACTGCATTAAGAAAAATACAGGGTCCCACATAACCACAGTTAATATACTGAATTGATGGTGGTAAAATTCCATTGGACTTCCTATATACAACCTTCAATTTGCTTCATGGTTTCTGTTAATGTTAAACACTACACTTGAAGGCAAGGATTTATAGTTACATCTAGAGTAAACAGAAATCATTAAAATTCAGCTCCTCTAGACATTATATTCAATATTTTTCTAGATAGAAACAAATGAAAAGATACAGTCCTGGCATGATAAAGGAAATTGGAAAAACCTAATTAGTGAAACAAATATATAAGTAGGCAGGCATAGCATATGCAAAGAAGCCAAGGAGAGTTAAAAACAAATTTCTATTGATTCCTTCCACAGGAGGTATTTCACCTCATTGTTCCTCAATACAACTTGAATTACCAGATGGCAGAATGATTACCTAGTTAAAAGTTTTAACTATAACTAAAGACCAAAGAATATGACAGAAGTGTACTATAGGCTCTTTTAGTCTGTTTCCATCTCTTATAAACACTTGATCCCTCCTAGGTATAGGAAAAAGGATGAATACAATCTTGGGGAAAATCTTAAATTTAAGGCTAAAAATCACAGCAACCTTAACTCATAACGACAATCAGAACTTGAACTGAAGTCCCTTTGGAAGGTTTAGTTGAGCTGATTAATAGCCCCAAACAAGTTTGCCTATATCTTTCCATTGAGAATAAATGCAATTATTCAACCACACCCTGAGTGCTTATTATGCGCTAACCTCCTCTTCCAAGTCAGGGGAAAGGAAAAAGCAAGAAGAGTATGGATAAAGACCCAGTCCCCTTCCTCAGAGCTCTCATAGTCATAAATGCAATGTGATTTGATGGTGAGTTTTCAAGGGAAGGAGTAAATGACTGCAGGAGGCAAACAAATGGGCGGTACAGAGGAGCCTTCACAAGGAGATATTTGAACTGTGCCTTGAAGGATGAGTAGAAGAAAAACAATGGGTGGGGTGTGTCAGGAAAACAAAAGAGCTGTGCAGAAGACCGGGAAGCATGGGAAAGCGTGGCATGAACAGAGGACTATAGAATTCAATAGAATTACTAATTTGGTAGAGTTTGAGATGGGTTTCCTGCATGGGAGCAGTGAGGGATAAGGCTAGAGAGATGGGTAGAGGTTATCTCCAGAAGGCCCTTCTATGCCATCATAAGGTGTCAGAACTCTGTTCTGAAAGCTATAGGAAGGCATTACATGATTTTAAACACAGACTAAAAAAAAAAAAAACAAAAAACAAAAAAACAACAAAAACCCATAAACTGTTATATATCAAAAAACAAACAAAACAAAACAAACAAACAAAACCCCATAAACACAGACTGACATGATCAGAATTGCATTTGAGAAAAATAGCTCTAGCGGCCACGGGAGAGATGGGCTGGAGGGCATTAAGTTAGGAGTCGAAGAGCTATTCCAATAATCCACACAGAAAGTGACAGCACTAAAAGCTGTAACTATAGATTATTATGAATTCCCACCTTTCTCAGCAGCCTAGGGGTAGGAATGAGAAGGGTGGTTGTACTGACCCAGAGTTAAGTTATCACGATGGGTCAGCTGAACAATGGGGTAAAACAATAAAGAATGATAGCAGAATGTGGTTGAAGTGATGAACAATGAGGTCCAGACTGGTTATGAAATTAAGTTAAGCAACATGAGGGATGGGGGACGAAGGATGTAGTAGGCAGGCTTTTGGTCCCCATGATCTCCACCCTCTGGTGCTACTCCCATGATTATGTGCTACTCCCATGGCCTTACATGGCAAAAGCGGGGGGGGCGGTTATCTGGGTGTGAGCAATCTAATCATATGCATCTTTTAAAAGCAGAGAACTTTGTCAGGCTAGTGGCAGAAAGGGAGGTCAGTGAGATTGGAGCACAAGGGGGACTTGTTGCTGGTTCTGAAGATGAAGGAGGTCCCAAGCTGAGGAACACAGGCAGACATTAGGAGTTGAGAGTGGGCCCTGGCTGATAGCAAACAAGGAAATGGGACCTTAGTCTGACAGTGGCAAGGAATTGAATTCTACCGACAATCTAAAATGAACCTGAAAGCAGATTCTTTCCCAGAGTCTGCATATAAGACCCTAGCCCAGCCAACACCTAATTTCAGCCTTGTGAGACCCAGAACACAGAAGACAGTTTAGTCTTCTGACCTACAGAACTGTGAGCTAATAAAATGGGTGTTGTGTTAAACTGCTACATTTGTGGCAATTTGTTACAGAGCAATGAAAAACTAATACAAGAGATGAGGAGAGAAAGACAGACATCAAAGTGTGATAGGTATGAGCAGTTGTATTGGGACTGATACAGAGAATGATAAAAATAGGAGGTTGCAGTCTAGGAGGAGGCTATTGGAGTGTAATACTTTGGAGGTGGAGTAGTAGGTCTAGGTTACTGAAGTGAAGTGTGGCTAAACAATGCTGAAATAGGGGGCCACCATATACAGCTGTGCATGTTGTGCACTGTACAACTCCATGTGGTACCACTAGCACAATATACACCATATATTTATGTATTTATCACAAGGCTTTTGCAACAGATGGAAGTAAAAGGCTATGAGGAAGGAGTGTATTTTCTAATTCACCAAAAAAATATAAGCTAGCTAATACTGGTTAAAAAATAAAAAAGACAGGTGAAAATGATATATTCATACGGCATGAGTATCAATTGCAGGGTGATGAATGAATGAGGACAGCAGAGAATGTTCTGAAATGAGCTCCACAGCACCAGGAGGATAACAAGAAACAGACCTTATAAGAATAGTATGGGACAGTAGTAGTAAGTCAGTTATTACTTCTGCTCCCCCAAGCTCATATATAGCTCCTTTAAATGAAGTCACTCGCACATGCAAGCAAAAAAAAGTTAATGCCGGCAAATGAGTCGATACTAACATAATTCTCATTTCTTGAATATTTCCAAAAAACAAATATATGCAAACTTTCTAATTCTTACAACAACCTGCAATTTCATGACATTACATGGTAATTACTGATTACCGGTATTTTACATACGAGAAAACTGAAGAATAGAGTTAGATGACTTGCTTAAGGTCACACAAGTTAGTAAATGATGAGGCTAGAATTTAAAACTGGGTCTTTCTGTCTCTACTCTGCTGAGCTTCCTTCCAAGCAGACAAAATGTGGGCTGGATGTTTCCTAATATATTCCAATTATCCAAAAGCCTAGCACCCCACTGTACCCAGTGAGTCCTACCCTCCTCCCTCATCTGTGTCTGACCCTTGGAGCCCTTGTCTCTAGAGGGCAATCTCTCTATATATGTTACCTCCTCCCCCCAAGGAAATAGTAAGATGACTCAGTTCAAGTGCACGTCTCCTTAGGAACTGAACTAAACTCTGGAGACGTCTAGTAGGCAGAGACATCCTCTCATTTGCACATCACAGACGGTTATATCTACTCATAATACTGGCTTTGGATACCTTGGCTCTGATACAGAATAGGGCATGCTGGTGCCAAAACTATGTGTAATATTGGGGCTGGAGACTTCTAAAAACACACATTCTCCCACACATTCCACATGTGCATGCGCACTCACGCCCACGCCCACATTAGCAAACAGCACTGGCCTCCCATAGTGCCAAGTTCTAAGCAAGCAGGCTCTTCACGGAAATAGTTTGAATTTGGGAACTGGCCAGGATGTCGAGGTTCTAGACTACACATACCTAATTTTTTAATACTAATTGCAGCATTGACAGGAAATTTTGGTGACAAGCTTGGTATTCTGATCTTATCTTGTTTCTTTCTTCTTCTTTATAAGACCTGGAATTTTCCCATTTGAAGTTTCCTCCGTTAAATCCAGACAGAAATAGTTTAATGGGATTCAGTAAAATACAGTAAGCTTATATCCTTACTACTAACATCTAGCTGGAAAAAAATAAATCTACACCAAATATGAATGTTTTACTTTTCTACCTGTTTCATGAAATTCTTGTAGCGTGTAGAAATTAAAGAGTCATACATTTTGGCTACCAGTAAAATCATATTTCGAATTTTGGTCCTCTTTCTCCAGGGGATTAATTTCAGAGAGGTGGCTTGGTTTATCAAGGAAGTCATTGCTTGATACAGTCATAGTGTATCCTGGCCTGTTCCGGTTTTCTTTTTCCAACTAAAGGAAGAGTCTCTTTCCGAGTCATATGGGCAGGCTGTACATTTACCTGATAAATTCTTGGTGACAATAAAAGCTGAATTTTCCTGGATTCTTCTTATTAGCCTACGGTCAACCCAACTCATCTAACAGTGGGCTCCATTCGAAAGAACTCCGGGGTACTTCAATGATTTTCAAAAGAAAAGGTCTACAAACGAAACAAGAATCGTATTTGGAGCCACTGCTATGTGTGCTTCGTGTCCAGAATTAATTACACCTCACCCCGACTCCTAGGTACCTGTCCCCGTCGACATGCAGAGCTACTTCACCTGCAGGCAAGAAAGATACAAGCCAAAGAGGGCAAAAGAGCTCCACTGCCGCCAACCCCCCTACATAGACTGTGTGTATTCATTTCATGCCTTTTTTAGCATCAACTGGTAAAGTCCTACACTCCTCAGCGCAATGGGCACCAACAGCAAAGTCCGCTGAGGACAGATCATCAACCATTCTGGCATATACTAGCAGTGACTGACTGCATTTAAGCCACAATTGTTTCTTTGTCCAGAGCTGAAGTAAGAGAGTATTTATACATAAGCTGTTCTTGGTCCTAAAAAACCTTATTTCCATACTAATGAATGACCCAATTTATAGTTCAACAAAAATGACTTCTACTTGGCAAAAGAATATATGTCACCCAACAAAGAGGCTGATTCAAGAACGTCCCACCCCCCACCACAACCTGGTTTAGACGGCAAATAAGGAACAGACTCCTGGATTGGAAGAAAAAAAGATGCTTCAGATCCTCTCTGTCTCTTCCCTCTTTTTTTTTTTAAATTTCTTTTCTTTTTTTATTTAAAGGTTTTTTGTTGTTGTTTTGTTTTGTTTTTAACATCTTTTTTGGGGTATAATTGCTTTACAATGGTGTGTTAGTTTCTGCTTTATAACAAAGTGAATCAGTTATACATATACATATGTTCCCATATCTCTTCCCTCTCTTCCCTCTTTTCACACCACTCATAACACACACACACACACAAATACCAAAGACTTGTATCACTTACATTTACACACCCACCCACCCAGACTGGTGTGCGTGCGTGCGCACACACACACACACACACATTCCAGACTCTCACAACTGCACACTCACACCACATGAACATGATGGATACCATATGCAAAAACACTATATGCTCTCACACTGGCTCACACCCACTCACACTCATTCACACCTACACACCACTCACACACACACTCATAGAGCGTATTTTGTATTTTCTACCAAGTTCAGCATGATTTCTTGGTAACTGCTTTTTCCTCTCTGATTTGATTCTTTCATTGCATCTCTAGAATCTTCTTTGGTTGCTTGCACTTACAAGAGATACGTCAGTACCAGTGACCCTCTTCACCCCTCTCTCTGCGGCCAAATTTATAAGCCACAGGCTGACTGTCAAAGCTTCAGGTGGGTGGAAAAGAAGAAAAGGGAAAGGAAGTTGCTCTCCCCCTCCATCCCCTTTTCCAGATAAAAGTTCACCATAGACCCGGGACAGTGAATTGTGTCCACTTATCCTCACTTTTGACTTCAGTCCATTTTTCAAATGTATCTGAGCTCTGAGACGTGGCCACCCAGCAGGTGGTAATACCAGTTGGCAGGGATGAAAGAACAAACCGACCACTGCATGATGATTTTGCAACTTGTTTTCAGAGTCTAAATTCAACCCTAATCATCTGAGAATAAGAATAGCTAATTTGGTGACAGGCGCTACGAATGGCTATACACGCATTATCTTATTTGATGCTCACACTAATATTTTGATATGGTGGCTCTAAGACTCCTTATCTTAAAGATAAGGAAACTGAGGTTCAGGTAAGTTAAGTAATGTAGGGGAAGGCAGCTTTGGCTTCTTTTCTAACTCTGTCCCACAGCCCGAAAGAATTGCTATTTTGGTTGGTCAATATGACACTGTGAGGGACATTTCTTGTAGGTGGGGTACCTTTGGATAAAAAGGTCACACGCATATTGTGACACTCCTTGGAAATGGAAAGCTAGCCAAGATCACCTCAAAGCCAGTCACAGTGATTTCTTCGGCCTTTCCTTCTATGCAGCATCATCATAAATTCCTTTATCATGGCTGACCAGAGGCCATGAGATACCCAGAGTTAGATTTGAGTTTACTGAGACATAGAGGTCCTCTGTAGGCTATACCATAAGCTTCAACCCAGCTTTCCTTGGTACGACTTAAGGATTCTTAGGCACTAGCCCAACTGAAAATAATTGCATACCTTGTTTCTCACAGAGGAGGGTGACGAGATCAAAGCAACTTCTCAGCATTCCTCTTTCCCCAACACAACCTAGCCCTAATTCCTCCCTGCTCACTGAGCTCCAGGAACATTGGTCTGCTCTCTGATCTCAATCGTTCTTCCACTACAACGTATACTCCAAGAAAATAGGAAGATATCTATCTTGTTTGCCATTGTATACCAAGCATCTAGGATCATACGTGGGGCATAGTAGGCAGTCAACAAATATCAAAAATCACGAATCAAATGAACTGAGTGAATGATCATGTAACTTGCTAGGGTCACATAGCCACAAAATGACAGAGGTAAGATTTAAACTCAGGTTTCGGGTTTTTTTCCCCTGACTCCAAAGCCTTCAGAAAGACCCCAGGCCTTCTGAAAGATCCCAGATACAAAGACGAGAACCTGCCACTGAAGAGCTTTATCTATTGCAAAAGATAAACAAGTAAACCATTCATCCTTCAATACAATAAATATTTATTTAGACAAGAGACTGGGAAAAACAAAGAATCCTGGCACCCAGAGAGCTCATTTTCTCTCATAGTGGTTTTCATCAGAAATTCATATCAAATTCACCCAGGGAATTTTTTTAAATGTCTCTGGTTAGGCTATACCTTCCCCACTCCCCAAAGTTTGTAGTTCAATGGGCCTGGATTGGGCATCCGTGTTTGTTTAAAAGCTGCACAGCCAATTTGAATTCACAGGCATGCTGGCAAATCACTGGTCTAGTAGAACGCCATGTGATAACCTACTATTTCAGAAGAACAAATGAAATGTTATGGGGATCAAGGGGACAAAAGAGGTTTACAAGGGAAGTGACATTTGAGCTGCTTATTGAAAAAGAGATCAGTGTTAGGTGGGGATGGGGAGAAAAGTAATATGGAGACACAGAAAGATCAGCTCAAGTGATTACTTCAGAGAGAACAGTAAGAGTGAAAATATTTACAAGTTTCCTTAGAATCCTAAATAGTAGACCTCAAAGGACCTCAGAGGTCACCTTGAGAAGTACTTCTCAAGCCTAGGAATTGCCTGGGGATCGTGTTCAGTGAAGAGTCTGACTCCGTAGGTCTGGAGTGGAGCCTGAGATTCTGCATTTCTAACATGTTCCCAGACTGCTGGTCCACAGACCACACTTTGAGTTACCAGATTTTAGGGGTTCATGGAAGAACACTGATTTGCCAAGGTAATTACTGAAGTAGAAGTATACCAGCAGACAACTACTACCCAAAGACAGATCAAAGATCGTATCAATCCACCCAGAAACCAAGACTCAGGTTCTTACTGTGGGGATGGCTGAGTCCAGACCAACACCTATGGTAGTTTATAGCTTATCAGACCATCTAACAGTAATCACTTTCCCTAGGTGCTTGACCTTGAACAAGAGCTAATCTTATACCTCGAATACTTAGGCCTTTGCTGGCTCACAGGAACATTTACCTCCTTCAATTTATTCTTAAAAAGGGCAGGAATGACAGAAAATAAAGAGCTACTCCTTTGACACTTGATGACAGCGACCTTTCTTGTACTTCAAAATTATTCCAATCTGAAGGAGTCCAACCCGAAGCAGAAATTCAGAAATACTCATTTCATAGTCATAGACACTGACTGGAAAACTGTCTTACTCTGCTGTGACATTACAGAGATATCAAAGTGATACAAAGGAGCAACTTTCAGGGCAACTAATAAATATTCACACTTAAGGAGGCAAAGCACAAGTGAAGCCAGCCAATTCTTTTTACACCTGCAAAAAAAAAAATACTTAAGTACCATTTTCTTCAAAAACGTGCACATTTGTCAAATATCAAATCAAAGCAGACATCCAAGTTTAACCTGGATTGTTGCATTTAATCCTCCCCAGCAATTCTAACATAACTGTATATTATTAAATCTGTTTTAGAGGTTAGGACACTGAAACTCAGAGATATCGATATTAAATAACTTACGAAACCATACATGTAGTAAAAAGCAAAGCTGGGATGGGAATCCAGATGGTCTGACACCAAAGCCTTTTGTATTCTTTCCATTTTACCGAACTGCTTTCCATAAGAATGCATGATGTGATCTCCCTGTTACCAGTCCCTACCTATCAACTTACTGAACATAAGACATTTCTGTCAAAGCACCCACTCACTTCTCCCTTATATCAGTGAGGGTTTTACTTGTTTGTTTCCCCGAATTGATTCTAAGATCCTGGTCCTTTGAGAAATCAGCCTAAGATAGTGATTCTCAAAATATCGTCCAGGGAATAGCAGCATCGACATCACCTGGGAACTTGCTAGAAATGCCAATTCTCGGGACCCACTCCAGATCCACTGCATGGGCTGTGCTTTAAGAAACCTCCAGTTGATTGTGACGTCCACTCAAGTTTGATAGCCACAGCTGTCTATACTCTATCCAGTTCAAAACCTAGCTGCAAACAAATCACCCTGCCAGAGAATGATAGATTAGGAGGGGTTGACTCAATGGTTTCTCCCGATTCAAATCCAATAATGGAACAAAATTAGAGACGTATTTTCTCAAAAATAGATCAGCCTTTCTCAGGGAAAATCTCCGTTCAATGTAGTTGCTATTCATACCACAAAAATCTCCTAAAATGATCTGATCCTTCCCCCACTCAAACCCCCCCAGAATCCCTAAAGGTCATGTATCAACTTTCTTTCCATTTAAGTGTGTAGAATAACCTAGTGATCATGTAATTTATTTAACCCAATACAGACTTTTAATTTTCTTCACAGTACCCTGACCCACCTCTTAAATCAGACAACAAAAGATTCACTGTGGTTTCTGGCATCAAATTTCAACTACATGGCTTACTTTTCAAGGACCAACAGCCCTCTTTTTCCAACCTTTTATTCCTGTCCTTAACCCAGACTCTCTATGAAAACCAAGAATCAGGTTGGTCTCATCACTAACCAGCAGAGTCATTGTCATTCCCATCTCTGTGCCCTTGCTTATTTTCCTTTCACATTTGGAAATTCCCCATTGCCTCCCTCCTCCTATAGAAACACTAGTGTCGGTTTTTCAAGGCCCATCTCAAACCTTACTGCCCTCCCCTCCCTCCCCACCCCCATCAGGCAAATAGGACCCCAGAGTCAAAAAATATTTTACGCCGGCTTTGGAGTCAGAAAGACTCGAGACTCAGTTCTAATCCAATATTTACCATCTCGTGATCACTGGAAAGTTTGTGAACCTTGATGAGCCTCAGTCTCCTCTTCCGTGAAATGGGCACAGTAAGAACCAACTTCACAAGGTTGCTGTGTGGTTTCAAGGAGAAAGCGTCCCTGACTCAAGGAAGAGAATCATCAAAAACTCTCAGCCCACGTTAATCTCTCACTTCTATGGACTCCTAGAGCAGCTGTAAACTGTGTCACACAATTTGTCAGATAATGTAACTGCCTAATATTATGTAACACACAGGCCACGAAACCAAAAGCATGTACAAACTACACTTATAACCTTCTTCCTCTGAGAAAAGACAAGTGGGGTGGGGGTCGTGACTGGAGTTGAAGATGGAGTTCAGGAGCCTGAAAGAAAGAATCTGACCCCAAAACTTAGGAACTAAGACCCCCGATAAGTGGAATTTCACAACTTCAGAGCATCAAAGGCACTCTAAAGGTGGGTAGCATCAGATGAGATCATTTGTTATTAATAATAAATTACCAGAGTGTGGGAGCAATTTTAGTTTGAATATAAATTAGAGAAGATTCAAAATTTGTCTCTATAATCACAAGAATGTCACTCACTTTCATTCTAATGTGCATTTTTGAACAGGAAAGAAAGGGCGAGGCTTTACCTTGCTCCTAACCCTGGTTACATACATGATGGCTGCCTGTCAAAATTAAAGCAGCATTGACATAGAGAGCCTGATGCGATGTGCTCTGCAAAGAGGAGGGCTTCAAACAAGAGGTCAGGTGGAGAGGCCACCTCTCCCCCTGCTACTGGCACACCATGTCTTCCTCCACTGACAGGTGTTACAGAAAGAAGGAGCAGAAAACATGACCTTAGCAAGTTGCCAAGCTCCTTCTGCCTGAAGGTCCCCTCAAAGAGGACTTGGGTTGTATTTTAGGAAATACCTGGGATGATGTCAGTTTTCCTTAGGGCTGATATTCTGAACAGGCTCTCAGAAGTCAGCCTCTCTCTCTGACCAAGGCAGAGATGGAGCGGAGTTCCATCTGAGAGGAATCTAACTCCCCTAGCGAGTGGTGAGGCCCGCTGGGGTCCTGACACAGATGTCAGCAGCCACCCTTAGAATGGGGCAGTGGGGCAGATGTCTAGGTATTTGCAAAAGAGGGGTGAGGAGCTGGGACCAGCAAAGTAGGCCCCCAGAGAGGTGGCAGAATGACTGAGAGGACAAAGTATTTCTAACTAGTTGTGCGGTCTTCCTCCGTTCACGTGCTCTGAACTTCCCCACTCCCACCCATGAGGTTCTACCTCCTGCTTTTGGCCCTGATACACGTTGCTGCAAAAGTGACACCTTTGTGCTTCACGTCATTGGAAGTATGGGGAATAATTAATAATATCGCATAAGAACATCATCATCTACCAGCTGAAAACCTTGGCTTTAAATTAGATTCTTCCTTCTCTGATTCCCTTTAATCGATGATCACTCAACACTGTCAAGCCTTCCTGTCTAAATATCTCCCAGACCCTTTGCCTTTTCAATACTCTATGACCATTAATGTTGCCCTATTTTGAGCCCTCCGATCCCTCACCCTCACTTCCTAACTCCATTCTCACTAGTATAAAGATAAAATATCTCCCTAGAATATTTTTAAGCCATAAGACCCCTATTACATGGTGCCTTGAGTTTTGTTTTCATGTTTTCTTAACAGATATTTTCAAGTGAGCTCAGTAGTGGTAAGGCCATTGGGAAACCAGCAAAGAGTTGAACAAAATTATACTGTTCTTCTGAAAGCTTGCAGGTTAAGCACTGTTAAGTGGGTAAAGTTGAAGCCCTCATTTAATCCACAAATGAGCTTTTCAGATGTTATGACTTTAATTTTAGTAACTTTCAGATAGATCCATTAGATACATACAGGGGCTCCCAAGTACGCTTTACCTAAAACCCAGAGTCAACACGTCATCAGTTGTCAAGATCAGATTTTGAGTTTATATGTCAAAACTCCATGTCAAGTCCCTTAAGTTGTAAACTTCGAAGATCCTCAAAGTATACAGTTCAAGGTCTGCAACATTTAGATATCGGCAGGATACCTCCCCTATGTCAATTCTAATTTTGCATTTGCACATGCTTACAGCTGCAAATCGCCACATGTAAATTCCCAGCAAATATAGAATATTATAAAAGAGAAGAGCACAACTGTATTAAAAGGTAGGAGGTAAAAGACCTGATTTCCAAGAAGAGGTTGAAGCAGTTAATGAAAAGAATGATATTAATTCCTTTTCTAGTCCAGACTGTTCTGTGTCCTAATTATTTCTGGCTTTTATCATACAGAAGGCAAAAAGAGGTCTAGAAAAGGCACTCAGAGCAGTGGCCAAGTCCTTATTCAACTACTCACTGTGTAACCTTGAATGTGGACCAAACTCTACTAGACACCTGAGGTTCACCATCTGTAAAATGGGGAACTGGATCAGCTTTTAATTGCTTCTAGTATTTAAATTTTATGATTTCATGGATAAAAAAGAATCAGGTTTCACATCTATATAAACACCCTCCACACTTGAAGTGAATGCACTCATTATGCCATTTTTCAAAAAGGAAAAGGAAAGCCCCAGACAAGTAACTGAAGCACTTTGGATAGGATAGCACTAACGGGCCTAGGACAACAGGAACATTCTTAACACCCAGTTATTTTAGCTTTACACGTAGAAAACTTGCGAAGTTTTAGTAAATTATTTACTTGCGAAGTAAATAATAAGCTACCCGTTACGCTCCTGGAAAGTTAAGATTACGACAAAGTTCACTTTTAGGTTGCACTGAAATCCGGTGCCTCACATCTCCCCTCTTCCAGTTCTAGAAAGATAACAAGGCAAGTCCTTCTCCGTGTCACCGCCCTTTGAAAATTGAAGCACAGCTACAGCATCTGTCAATCAGCCTTCTCTCCTCCGCACTGAACATTTGCCATCACACCCACCACTCTAATAAGTTGCATGGTTTTCAGACTCTTTTAACCACCCACATCACCATCCTGTGGACACACTACGATTTGGTGATCACTTCTTTAAAATGGGCCTACAGAAAACCAAACACAAACTCTACTAGACAAGCACAAACTTTTGTTAGTGTGTTGGAGTCTTGGAGTTTTAAAAGACTCTGATGAAAGCTATAGATGTTCTTCGGAGAACAAAGTTCCTACATGTATACAATATATTCATAACCTGCAAATGATCAGTTGTTTCACAATCCACGACACTCATCCGTGGACCCCATGCTAAGAACCCCTACCCTGGATATACCTAGAGCCCAGGAGGGCTATCATTTCTGATGATCTTAACACTATATTCAGATTGAATATACAGTGCCAGTTGAATCTTCTAAAAGGAAGCCAAAGGACAGAAATAATTAATTTTGAGGTGGGAGTGCTAATAAAATCACTATACATGTTTTCAGGTATTTTTAATGAGACTTGTGGGAATTCGACTATGAAATAATCTAACCTACCTATCTATATAACTAAATTTAGTTACGAGACATGTTAGCAAACATTGTGACTACCCTCCAAGTGCCAATTCAGACTAAGGCACTTACCGGTGCCAGGTAATATCTCAGATGATACATGTTCAACAGGAGGATAATGATTTATTCTTAGCATGAGGAGCTGTCAAGCAGGAAAGATACAGTCATGCAATCCAACACACCTCCACCCATCAAAGAGGTGTTTCCTAGTGTTCTAATTTCCATTGACTAGAGCACATTAAACCCCTATTGAACATTAAAGTTAAATTAGACATCATCACAGGCTGAATAGCAATCTGTTTAACGCCATTGGTTTTCCTGGGTACAATAATATTTTGCTATGGCTATTCATCCGGCACAGAGAAATCGTAGCTGCAGATGCCTCATTCTTGGTCAACTATTACTAGAAACTTTGTCAAAAAAGTTAGAAGAGTGGGGCTTCCCTGGTGGCGCAGTGGTTGAGAGTCCGCCTGCTGTTGCAGGGGACACGGGTTCGTGCCCCGGTCCGCGAAGATCCCACATGCCGCGGAGCGGCTGGGCCCATGAGCCATGGCCACTGAGCCTGTGCGTCCGGAGCCTGTGCTCCGCAACGGGAGAAGCCACAACAGTGAGAGGCCTGCGTACCGCAAAAAAAAAAAAAAAAAAAAAAGAAGAAGATTGAGAATTGGGAGGAAAGTTTTCAATTCTATATCAACAGTTGGTTTTGGGGGCCTGCCCCATATCTTATTATGTGGTTACTGCTGAAAGCAAAACGATCCAATTATTGTCCCATAAGAGTAATCACAGGTACCTGACCTCAAGTCTTGCTGACATAGACCCCAATTCATCACTCCTGCCTAGACCCATTCCTTTGCCATGTGACTTTACAGTCCCTCCCCCTACAGGCAGTGCACGTTGGGCTTGACCATGTGACTTACTTTGTCCGGTGGAATAAGGGTAGAAGAGACAGCTTCCGTTTCAAGCCTAAGCCTTAAGAGGGACCTCATGGTTCTCTTGCTTCTGCTTGCTCCCTTGCATCTCCACCACCACCAGGAAAAAGCATCCCCGGTTAATCAGCTAGCCCAAGACACACAGAAAAGACTCAGACCCAACCTGCAGCTAAGGGCCACCCAGCTAAGCCCAGCCTAGGTCACCTGACCTCAAACCAACCCATAGACATGTGAGCAAAATTATTGCTTACTGTTGCATGCCACAAATACTCGTTATTGTTAGGGATACAGCAATAGCTGACTCTATACTCAACGTTAAAAAGGTACAACATACTGAAATCGTTGATTTTACAACTTGCCCTTTTTTCCTATGAGATATTTACATTTACATTATATATCTATACACACTTAGGCAAAATTTTGACTGCCAGGGACTGTGTTAGATGTAGGGCATGCCATGGCAAACAAGCAATGCTCATGGTTGCTTATTGCCTATTGGTCTGAGCTTCATAATATCTCTTACACCTCTGGACATAACGGGAAATATGGTGGGGTATACCAAAATCAGGGCCGGGAATCATTTTATTTCATTTGTAAGCAACGGATGAGATCCGTTATCCCTAAGAGCAATTCATAATTATATTCCCGTAGCAATGCTTCATTTTCTGACTGTCAGGAAAATGAAATGCTTCAACGTTGGTATGCTTTCAGATAACTGAAGTTTGCATCTCAAGCTCCGAAATTTGAACTACATTGGCAGGAACCAGTACTATCCACATCCCTGATATCTCAAAGGACACAGAACATAATTTAACTTTTCTTCCATGACTTAAGGCCGTCATTATGGACTACAGTTATTGTGCCGTGCTGTAATATGGCTCTCGGTCTCTCTCCATGTTTCTCTGTCTCCTCCTTACTAGAAGTCTGTCAACTGTCTCTTCTTCTGCTCTCACCCAACCTGCCTCTAATAGTCTTCTTTCCCTACCTGCCTTCCCCAAACTGCTGCATGTCCACCAGATAACCATGCTTATTAAGAAGTATGTATTGGGCTTCCCTGGTGGCGCAGCGGTTGAGAGTCCGCCTGCCGATGCAGGGGATACGGGTTCGTGCCCTGGTCTGGGAAGATCCCACATGCCGCGGAGCAGCTGGGCCCGTGAGCCATGGCCACTGAGTCTGTGCATCCGGAGCCTGTGCTCTGCAACGGGAGAGGCCACAACAGTGAGAGGCCCGCGTACCGCAAAAAAAAAAAAAAAAAAAAAAAGAAGTATGTATTAACAAGGCTCACTGTGGTACACTGACCCTCTCAAGTTAATTGCATGGTTTTTATACATGGGATTCATAACAGCAAGTCCTGGCCTTCACAATTCTTTTTGCTAACTTCGTGGTTCAAGGCTGAATATTCTAGAAAAGTGAGGCTACCAGATGAAAGTCTGAACGTGCAGGGGGGTTAACGTACCTTACATTTTATCGTGCTTTAAAGATCTTTAAAGAGTTTTTTTTTTTTGTATGTAATCTTACTTAATAATCACAATACTATTCAAAGAGCCAGGTGAAAATTATCTCAGACCTAGATGGATTCCCACTCCTGTGTACAAGGAGAGAGCTTGTGTTTCTCTCCAAATGCTTAGTAAGATTACAGAAAGTCAACAGTTGGAGGTCCTAAAACCTCAAGCACCATGCAGCTATAAGCAGTTTCTTTAAAAAATAAGTGCCCGGAATGAAGTGTCACTGTAGGTATTCAGACAGGCCAGCTCTGGAGTAGAAAGACAGGCTGGATGAAATCTCTGTCTGCATTGAGATTTTGAATTTCTGCATCAGTTGTATAAAATTTTATTTAAGCGAATCGGACCACACGATCCTAATACATTTAGTTTTTAAAAGCAATATGTGTCTTAACATTTATTTCTCAAAACCAAATTATCATTTGTTCAGAAAGCTCAATTAATGTGAAAGATTTCGATTTCCATTTTCTTGTTATCACCCAGAGTTACGGAGCCGAGGATTACTTCATCTCTGAGCGCATAGCAAACAGAGCCAATGTTCCCATTAGTTTTTCCTGTCACATCTAACGCAGTGTCTGGGACCTAACAGGCACCCAGTAAACGTTTGATGAATCAATGAATTTGTGAACTCATCAGATTTGTAAATCATTTGCCTCGTTTCTTCCCGTTACGGCTGTTTGGGAATCAAAAAATAGAACTAGATTAAATAAACCACTAGCCCATCATTTATCGAGCTCTTTGTATTACCCACGACTTCCATTATTAATTGCCTTCTGTGTAGGAAATGTCGAACAATGGCATGGAGGGAATAAGGCAGACACGGAAGAGAAAGCAAGTGGGGAAGGCAGCAATTACCCTGAAGTAGAACTAATTGTTCCAAATCCATTGCCTTTGGCGTCAGTTCACATAATAATTCTGTGCTGCTTTTGACTATACACCGCACGTCAGCGCCACTAATGGAATGCAATAAAAACCAAATTCCTTTTGCTTCTCTCCATATACAGTCTATGTACATAGCCAGTAAATGGGTTCTACTGCCGTCACAAAAGATGTTCCAGCTGCGGCCTCCATTGGCCATATGTGGGATTGTGTAGACACAGTTCTGAGAGAAAGTCTAAGCTATGGAGGCGAGGGGGACGGGGGTTCTCAACTATCTGTTATCATCTCCGTGGTTACAAATTTATGACATGAAAACAGGAAGTAGTTTGGACTGTGTGTTGATACCCCCCCTTGCACCTACATAGCTCTCTGAGCAATTCAGTCCCAACAGGTAGACATTTGCATGTACTGTGCATATTTAAATCCAGCCACCTGCCAGAGCCCTCCGACAGCTGTCTAAACATCAGTCACCCTAAATTGTTATTCCCTAAGATCTCAAAACTGTCTATTTTCTTTTTTTTTTTTTAGTTATTAGTTAAAGGGATTGCATGGTGAATTCTTTCAGAATGTTTTTCTTCATTTCTTTTTTATCATGAGGGGGAAGTAAAAGGTAAAAGGTTGGTCCCCAATTTTTCGCACTCTTCTCCTAAACTCACCCTTACCAACAGAGGTAGCAAAGGTAGCACTGTTAACAGTTGAATATGCATCCTTTCAGTCATTTTCCATGAATATACTAACCCCCAGAGAGACATACACGTGTATGTGCCCACATATGCACAGATACCCTATACAATCATTCACATGCTATTTTCTGAGTTTCTATGGAAGCACTCGTAGTTTTGTAATCCCATTTTCCATTCAGTTTCTTCCAACTTTTTTTTTTTTTTTTTTTTTTTGGCCGTGCCGTGCAGCATGCAGGATCTTAGTTCCCCAGCTCCCCGACCAGGGATTGAACCCATGCCCCCTGTGTTGGGAGCGTGAAGTCTTAGCCACTGGACTGCCAGGGAGTTTTTTTCTTCAAACATTTTAAAGGTAAACCTTCATACAGGTGTAAATCATAGTGACCAATACAGAAATCAGTGATCATCCCTATTGGGGAACAAATGTGTGTGTGTCTCACCTCTCAGACTCAGACAAGACGGCGGTGAGAGAGTTCGTTAAATCGACCTAGGTGCTTCCTATTTATAAAGCTTGAGGGGGGCTCTTAAATTGGGATATCATTTTGTTACAAAACTAAAACTGCATCAACACAGAAATGAGTCAAAATACAAATAGTATTATAAACAATTAAATCAGAAACGTTGATTTCTTCATTCAAAAAATATATGCATGCCTATCGCATACTAGGCATCATGCTAAGAATTGTTGATATAAGGATAAAACATAGTCTAATTACTAGAGCTAATTACAGAATGTATCATAAGTGTAGTTTTCATTTAATCGCCAGTCCCTTTTCACTAACAGAAGAGTAGTATCTAAAGAAAAAGTCTTAGTTCCAATTTTCATATAAAACTGAGGGACAGTCTACAAATACCTGACCAGTACTCTTCAAAAACGTCAAGGTCATGAAAAACACAGAAAATCTAAGAAATTGTCACACATCAAAGGAGACTAAGGAGCATGACAACTCAATGTGAAACAGTATCCTGGAATGGATCCTGAAATGGAAAAATGACATTAGTGGAAACACTAGGGCAAATCCAAGTGTGAAGTTTAGTTAATAGTACTGAACCAATGTTTTGACAAATGTACATAGTAACGTACATTGGGGAAGCTAGGTGAAGGGTATAGAGAAACTCTCAGGACCATTCTTACAACTTTTCTGTAGCGTTAGAGTTATACCAAATAAAAGCTCAGGGAACTAAGATCCCACCTGCCACATGGCATGGCCAAAAAAATAAATAATAACTAGGTCGATATCAGTAAAGATGAGGAAGAGAAATAGAAGAGCAATTTAATATTTTTATTTTTCTCTATGCCAGACACCATGCTAAATATTTCCTATGTACGATCACAATTAAATCTCCACAACAGCCCCAAAGATATATCCTATTATTACCTCTATTTCACTGAAGAGGAAAGTGAAGATCAGAGAAGTGAAGTAACTTGTCCAAGGATACAGAGGTAGGAAGTGGCAGAGACAAGGTTGGAAGTCCTGATATCAAGATGAAACCAAAGTCTAGAATCTTAGCCACTATGTCTACCACCCCCACTAAAGAATGTGGCTTTCATTCTGGAGGCTCCAAACTGCTTGACTTTCTGCAGTGGTAACAATGCTGAAATAAATGCTATCTTTAGGAAAGCTTTTGTATTTACTAAGCCTCCTTTCTAATGTCTAAGACTTACTACATCAACTGAGGCTGTTTTTGGTTTTTGTACTGCTGTTTCTCTTAGCTGTCAGCTACCTCTATCATTCTGCACTTGCACATTTATATACAGCCCTTACTCCACTGAGTAGAAACCCATCCTCCAGTCTCAACAGAACAATCCAGGCTCCCCGTCATCCTTTGCACTTGGAGCGCTGTACTATTAGCACTAGGAGCATCTGATTCCCGTAGGACCTGAGTTGGGTTTTGCCAAGCTGTCCTTGCTTCTTGTGTTCATCTATGCATGAGGGTCTCAAGGGCTCAATTTTTTCACTGGCCATCTGTCCTAAGGTTAGGCTTCAGACTTTGTACTTATCTTAAGAATCTCCCCTGTGGTCACTGGGTCAGTGGCTTCATTGGTGGTATCATTCCGGCACAGTTCACCACCTGAGATTCACAGAACAGTGGTAACTCATCTGCCTCAATGCCCTCTCTTGAAACACCAGTGTCAAGGTTTGCCTGGTTTTTGCAATCAGTGAGAGTTATCTTGTTCCACGGTTTCAAGAGGAAAGGACGATGTTCTGGGCAAAAGGCCTTAAGGAAATCTTATCCTGGGAACCGTAGACTCCAACCTCCAAGGTCTTTCACTGCTTCGCTTTTGAAACTGCTTCACTTTTGAAATTGTTTCCATTCTCCTCCAGGTGCAGGTAACAGAACAAAACGCCACCTTACTGTGTAAAACTGCAACTCAAAATCTAACCACTGCTTTTCCAAATTAAAGCAGCTGATTTCTAATAATAAAGGCCGCTTTTAGCCTGTCGAAGCTGCTAAGTGACTGCTTCCTTTCCTCACTCAATAAAGAAAGTCTGTAATCTACATGAGTGAGCGAGAGGGAAGTACTAGCCCAGCCAACAAATGTGCTCACCTTATCCCTCAGAAGTATACAGAGAGGCAGCAGAACAGCTCTGACCCAACTAGAGGAAAGGAACGCCTTTCCAGATGCAGGGGATTTTTACGAGAAAGGAAGTACAATAAGGTAGTCAACCGGTTGACACGTTCCTCTTCTGAGCATTTGGCAGGTTAATTTCACCATTAACTTTCAATGATACACTTGGATTCAAATGCCTGACTCACTGTGTGAGCTAGATAGAACAAGTCCTTGCTTTCTAGACGCCAGTTTCCGGATCTGTAAAGTGAGGGAGTTGGATTAAAGGTCTCTGAGGGCCCTGCCACTCTGACATTATAACAGTTCAACAACTGGGTACACAGATCCACAGTGCGGTTCAAATGATGACCAACACTCAGACAATGGTGCCAATCTTCTCCTGCTAGCCTGGCATGCCCAAAACACTAAGGAACATGCAAAATAAAGTCCCAAGCAAAATAATTTGCCACACCAACATATTCAGGTTTTTTGTCTCCCAATTATTGAGTTGGAATAGTCTATTCTCTGTCCTTTGAATTCTTTCCCTCATTCCCATTTCCACATCCTTTTCCTTGATATTACCCTATCTAGGTAGTTTTCCCCCCCTTCCCCTACCGAAAACCAATCCCTCCTTCAAAGCATAGCCCAATATTTGCTGAATATTTGAGTTTTCACTGATTTCTCCCAGCTAGTGATCTCTTCCACCTTTGAACTCCAATAGCACTGTGTGAAAAAGCTGGTAATTCTTTTAATTGTCTGTTCAAAATGTGTTCTATATTTTGGTTCTCTCTTTTAAAAGGGCCTTTCTGATCGTAACCTAAGGCATCTCTGAACTAAAACAAACATTCTAATTAACTGTCAAGTCCCTTCATATTTATTAAGAAAAAGGAACAAAAAAGTTTGTCTTATTCTACCCCTAGGGAAAAAAAAAATGTTACAAGTAGGTTTAACTCCAAAGAAGTCCCAGCTCTGACTACTGAACCTTCAAAAACAGGGCTTGGAAGTGATCTGAAGTAAAGGGACCGTGTTACTTCCCGGCCTTTTTTTTTTTTTTCATTATTACTGTTAATAGTACTGATGTTAGTATATTAGTATCATTAGAGACCGTTGTGATTGTTGAAGACAAAGAAGAACTAGATTTTCTGCTGCAGAAGTGAGGGTTTTCAAAAAGGTTTTAGGGAAGGGCATAGACCATTTTACCTGCGAGGGAAAACTAGAGATATAAGGTAATGCTTTCTCTCATCAACTCAGGAAGAAACAGGAAAGAGCTTTGGCTGTTGTAAGATAAAGAATAAACTCAGGGGCCTTCCCTGGCTGTCCAGTGGTTAAGACTCCGCCTTCCAATGCAGGGGGTGTGGGTTCGATCCCTGGGCAGTGAACTAAGGTCCCACACATGCCTGGTCGGGGAACTAAGGTCCCACATGCCGTGAGGTGTGGCCAAAAATTAAAAAGGAATAAACTCAAACCAACTGTTCAGTACTCTACTGCAAGGGTTTAAACCTTTTCCAAACAGTGACTTAGAATAGCACATTGATTTTCTTAACTCTGTTAACTACTCTTAAAGGTACAATCAAGTAGCTCAGATCAAACATTTTACCAATATTTATAGAGCAATATCACGGGCGAGGCATCAGCTAGATGTTATAGGGAACACAAGAGAAATTAACATGCTCCGGAATGAGCTTGTACTCTAACACAGAGAGCTTCAGTCGGAAGGAAGGGAAGGAGGGAGGGAGGGATTTCCAGGGCAAAAACTTAAGAATCCTTGACTTTCCTCTCATTCATCATATTCAGTTTTCTTTCTTTTTATCCACACCTGTCCTCTGCTTTTCTTAACTTTGTCGTTGTCCCTGGCTACATTTCTATGCCCCCTACACTGTCCCACACACAACTACTGTCAGGGTGATCGTTATACAACACACTCTATGATTCAGCCACACCAAATTATTTGCGTCAGAATCACATATCTCTGGACATTCTCAGGCTGTTCCCTCTGCCCATTATTGCCCTTTAAGACTTGGCCAAAAATCACCTCCTAAGTGAAATTTTTGCTGACTCTTGTGGGCAAAAATAGTCCTTCCTCTGTGATCCCACAGCACCCAGCAGATAAATGCATTAGCACTTAGCAAAGTGTGTGGACATTATTTGCTTATATTCCATCTCCCTCTTCAGACAATTGTGTGAGACAGGATTCTGCTGCAGGAAACAGAAACAACGCTAGCATTTTAAACAGAAAGCTATGTAACACAAGGGATTCTGTACATATAAGATCACTGGAAGTGATAGAGGAGCAGGTTCTGGGCTGAGCCCCTCAGACAACCTTTGCCACAATCAGGAAAACAGAGAATCAGGAGGCCACCATTGGCACCACTGAGATATAAAACACACTTCTACACATGTAATCCAGACAGGATGCAGAGCCACCATCATCATGAAGGCTTCTACAAAGCTACTGACTACACCCCAGAAGGCTGCCTCAGAAATGACCACTCTTTCCACAGCAGGGCTTGAGAAAAGCAATAGAAAAGACAGCAGTATGGCCACTGCCTCATTTCTGCCTCTAAATCTCATGTGAGTGCATCTATTTGGTGGATGCAAGGAGAACCCTAGCTATGAGAGTCTCAGAGATACGGATTTTTAAGTTTCAAAACTTGGCTATATAGGAAAGCACACAGGGCTTCCCTGGTGGCGCAGTGGTTGAGAATCTGCCTGCCAATGCAGGGGACACGGGTTCGAGCCCTGGTCTGGGAAGATCCCACATGCAGCGGAGCAACTAGGCCCATAAGCCACAATTACTGAGCCTGCGCGTCTGGAGCCTGTGCTCTGCAACAAGAGAGGCCGCGATAGTGAGAGGCCCGCGCACCGCGATGAAGAGTGGCCCCCACTTGCTGCAACTAGAGAAAGCCCTCACACAGAAACGAAGACCCAATACAACCATAAATAAATAAAATTTAAAAAAAAAAAAAAGAAAAAGAAAAGCACACAATAAGGAAGTCGGAGTAGATGGTAAGAGTCTACCGTAAGCACCATGTATTTAGCACCTAGAAACAGTACTTAATAAATGAATGCAACTATGCAATACCCCATTATGAAGGCTGTTGGGTATTTTTAAAGCTGTCCTTATTTTTTGCTTTCTGTTTTTCTGATCGCAAAAGTTATTCGCTTTAGAAGAATGTTCACCTTAGCATTATTTATAAAGGGGACATCTGGAATAATCCAAATATAAAACAAGAGGAGATGAATTAAATGAATTATGACAGAATATTAGGCAGTCATTAAAATGATGACATAGATCTCTCTTTTGACATAGGAAGATACTCATGGTCTGTGTGCAAAAGTAGGTTAAAATCTATGCCACACCACAAAAATAAATTTCAGGTGAGTGAAAGGTATGAATATGAGAAGCAAACTTGAAAATTTGGAGAACTGAAAAATAACTTCAGGATAGGAAAAAATGTCCAAGATAAGACAATAAATAAGCACAAACCATGCTGAATCTGATGCCATTGAAAGGTAGAAATTTCTATACAATGAAGTAACCAAAAAAAAACCCATCAACACAGGATTAGTATAAAGATTATATAAAGAAATAATCATGATGAACAGAACTGGAGGTATCACACTCCCTGACAATACTACAAAGCTCTTAGTATTCAAAACAGTATGGCATTGGCACAAAAACAGACACATAGATCAATGCAACAGAACAGAGAACTCAGAAATAAACCCACACACCTACGGTTAATTAATCTATGAAAAAGGAGGCAAGAATATACAATGGAGAAAGACTGTCTCTTCAATAAGTGGTGCTGGGAAAACTGGACAGCTACATGTAAAAGAATCAACTGGACTACTCCCTCACACCATGCACAAAAATTAACTCAAAACTTATTAAAGACCTAAATGTAAGATGGGAAACCATAAAACACTTAGAAGAAAATATAGGCAGTATGCTCTTTGACATCAGCTTAGCAATATTTTTCTGGATCTGTCTCCTCAGGAAAGAGCAGCAAAAGCAAGCAAATGAGACTACATCAAATTAAAAAGGTTTTGTACAGGAAAATAAACCATCAACAAAACAAAAAGGCATCCTACTGAATGGGAGAAAATATTTGCAAATGATATATCTGATGAGGGGTTAATATCCAAAATACATAAAAAACACATACAACTAAATATAAAAAAAATTCAGATTTTAAAATGGGTAGAGGACCTGATTAGACATTTTTCCAAAGATGATATACAGATAGCCAACAGGCACATGAAAAGATGGTCATCACTCATCAGAGATATGCAAATCAAAACCACAATGAGCTATCACCTCACACGTGATAGAAAGGCTATTATCAAAAAGATAACGAATAACAACTGTTGGTGAGGATGCAGAGAAAAGGGAACACTTGTGCTCTGTTGGTTGGAATATAAACTGGTACAACCACTATGGAAAACAGTACAGAGGTTCCTCAAAAAATTAAAAATACAACTACCATGTGATGCAGCAATCCCACTTCTGGATATTCATTGATAGAAAATGAAGACACTAATTCAAGAAGATAAATGCACCCCAATGTTCACTGCAGCATTATTTACAATAGCTAAGACTAGGAAAGCAACCTAAGTGTCCATCAATAGATTGATACAATTTATCTTTCTAACGTGGAAAAATACATATATCTATACACACACACACCACACTCATACATATACACACAACTGATTATTATTCAACCATGAAAAGAATGACATCTTACTATTTGTGACATGGATGGACCTAGAGAATATTCTGCTAAGTGAAGTAAGTCAGACAGAAAAAGACAAATACCATATTATTTTAATTAAGTGTTGAATCTATAAAAGGAAACAAATGAACAAACAAAGCAAAACAGAAATGGACTCATAGATACAGAGACCAAACTGGTGATTGCCAGAGGGCAGGGGTTGTGGGGGGAAGTGCAAAACAGGGGAAGGGAATTAAGAAGTATAAACTTCCAAATATAAAATAAGTCATGTGGATGTAATGTAGAGCATAGGGAATATAGTCAATAATACTATAATGGGGGGAGACCTTCAAGAGGGCGGAAGAGTAAGACGTGGAGATCACCTTCCTCCCCACAAATACATCAGAAATACATCTACATGTGGAACAACTCCTACAGAACACCTACTGAATGCTGCCAGAAGACCTCAGACCTCCCAAAAGGCAAGAAACCCCCCACGTACCTGGGCAGGGCAAAAGAAAAAAGAAAAAACAGAGACAAAAGAATAGAGATGGGACCTGCACCTCTGGTAGGGAGCTGTGAAGGAGGAAAAGTTTCCACACATTAGGAAGCCCCTTCACTGGTGGAGTCGGGGGGTGGCCGGAGGTGGGGAGCTTCGGAGCCACAGAGGAGAGCACTGCAACAGGGGTGCAGAGGGCAAAGCGGAGAGATTCCCGCACAGAGGATCGCTGCTGACCAGCACTAACCAGCCTGAGAGGCTTGTCTGCTCACCCGCCAGGGCGGGTGGGGGCTGGGAGCTGAGGCTCGGGCTTCTGAGGTCAGATCCCAGGGAGAGGACTGGGGTTAGCTGTGTGAACACGGCCTGAAGGGGGCTAGTGTGCCACAGGTAGCCAGGAGGGAGTCCTGGAAAAGACTGGAACTGCCTGAGAGGGAAGAGACCATTGATTCGGGATGCACGAAGAGAGGAGATTCAGAGCACCGCCTAAACAAGCTCCAGAGACGGGCACGAGCCGCGGCTACCAGTGGGGACACCGGAGACAGGCATGGAATGCTAAGGCTGCTGCTGCAGCCACCAAGAAGCCTGTGTGCAAGCACAGGTCACTATCCACACCTCACCTCCCGGGAGCCTGTGCAGCCCGCCACAGCCAGGGTCCCATTGTCCAGGGACAACTTCCCTGGGAGAACACACGGTGTGCCTCAGGCTGGTGCACCGTCATGCCGGCCTCTGCCGCCGCGGGCTCACCCCGCATACGTACCCTTCTCTTCCCCCCAGCCTGAGTGACCCAGAGCCCACAGTCAGCCACTCCTTTAACACCCTCCTGTCTGAGCGAAGAACAGACACCCTCAGGTGACCTACAAGCAGAGGCAGGGCCAAATGCAAGGCTGAACCCCAGGAGCTGTGTGATGAAAGCAGAGAAAGGGAAATTTTCCCCAGCAGCCTCAGGAGCAGTGGATTAAACTCACAATCAACTTGATGTACCCTGCATCTGTGGAATACCGGAATACACAACGAAGCATCCCAAAATTGAGGCAGTGGACTTCGGGAGCAACGATATATAAATATTTTTCCTTTTTCTCTTTTTGTGAGTGTGTATGTGTATGCTTCTTTGTGTGATTTTATCAATATAGCTTTGCTTTTACCATTTGCCTTAGGGTTCTGTCTGCCTGGTTTTTTCTTTTTTTTGGTATAGTTTTTAGCACTTGTTATCACTGGTGGATCTGTTTTTTGGTTTGGTTGCTCTCTTTTTTCTTTCTTTTTTTTTTTTTAAATTACGTTTTAATTTTTTTTGTTTTTAATATTTATTTTTTATTTTAATTATTTTATTTTTCTTTCTTTCTTTCTTTCTTTTGTTCTCCCTTTTCTTCTGAGCCATATGGCTGACAGGGTCTTGGTGCTCTGGCTGGGTGTCAGGCCTGTGCCTCTGACGTGGGAGAGGTGAATTCAGGACATTGGTCCACCAGAGACCTCCTGGTTCCACATAATATACAACGGCAAAAGCTTTCCCAGAGATTTCCATCTCAACATTAAGACCCAGTTCCACTCAATGGCTAGAAATCTACAGTGCTGGATACCCTATGCCAAACAACTAGCAAGACAGGAACACAACCCCACCCATATGCAGAGAAGCTGCCTAAAATCATAATAAGGTCACAGACACCCCAAAATACACCACTGGATGTGGTCCTGCCCACCAAAAAGACAAGATCAAGCCTCATCCACCAGAACACAGGCACTAGTGCCCTCCACCAGGAAGGCTACACAACCCACTAAATGAAATTCACCAACTGGGGACAGACACCAAAAACAATAGGAATAACAAACCTGCAGCCTGAGAAAAGGAGACCCCAAACACAGTAAGTTAAGCAAAATGAGAAGACAGAGAAACACACAGCATTTGAAAGAACAAGATAAAAACCCACCAGACCAAACCAATGAAGAGGAAATAGGCAGTCTACCTGAAAAAGAATTCAGAGTAATGATAGTAAAGGTGATCCAAAGTCTTGGAAATAGAATGGAGAAAATACAAGGAACATTTAACAAGGACCTAGAAGAACTAAACAGCAAACAAACAATTATGAACAACACAATAAATGAAATTACGAATTCTCTAGAAGGAATCAATAGCAAAATAACTGAGGCAGAAGAACATATAAGTGACCTGGAAGATAAAACAGTGGAAGAAACTACTGCAGAGCACAATAAAGAAAAAAGGATTAAAAGAATTGAGGACAGCTACATAGACCTCTGGGACAACATTAAACTCACCAACATTCGAATTATAGGGATCCCAGAAGAAGAAGAGAAAAAGAAAGGGACCGAGAAAACATTTGAAGAGATTATAGTTGAAAACGTCCCTAATATGGGAAAGAGTCAATCAAGTCCAGGAAGCACAGAGAGTCCCAGACAGGATAAATCCAAGGAGAAACACGCCAAGACACACATTAATCAAAGTATCAAAAATTAAATACAAAGAAAAAATATTAAAAGCAGCAAGGGAAAAACAACAAATAACATAAGGGAATTCCCATAATGTTAACAGCTGATCATTCACCAGAAGCTCTCCAAGCCAGAAGGGAGTAGCAGGACATATTTAAAGTGATGAAAGGGAGAAACCTACAACCAAGATTACTCTACCCAGCAAGGATCTCATTTAGATTCGATAGAGAAATTAAAAACTTTTCAGACATGCAAAAGCTAAGAGAATTCAGCACCACCAAATCACCTTTACAACAAATGTCACAGGAACATCTCTAGGCAGGAAACACAAGACAAGGAAAAGACCTATAATAAAAACCCAAAACAATTAAAAAATGGTAATAGGAACATACATATTGATAATTACCTTAAATGTAAATGGTTTTAATTCTCCAAGCAAAAGACACAGACTGGCTGAATGGACACAAAATCAAGACCCATATATATGCTCTCTACAAGAGACCCACTTTAGACCTAGGGAAACATACAGACTGAAAGTGAGGGGATGGAATAAGATATTCCATGCAAATGGAAATCAAAAGAAAGCTGGAGTAACAATTCTCATATCAGACAAAATAGACTTTAAAATAAAGACTATTACAAGAGACAAAGAAGGACATGACATATGATTGAGGGATCAGTCCAAGAAGAAGATATAAAAATTGTAAATATTTATGCACCCAACACAGAAGCACCTCAATACATACGGCAAATGCTAACAGCCATAAAAGGGGAAATCAACAATAACACAATCATAGTAGGGGACTTTAACACACCACTTTCACCAATGGAAAGATCATCCAAAATAAAAATAAATAAGGAAACACAAGCTTTAAATGACACATTAAACAAGATGGACTTAATTGATATTTATAGGACATTCCATCCAAAACCAACAATACACATTTTTCTCAAGTGTTCATGGAACATTCTCCAGGATAGATCATATCTTGGGTCACAAATCAAGCTTTGGTAAATTTAAGAAAACTGAAATTGTATCAAGTATCTTTTCCGACCACAACACTATGAGACTAGATATCAAGTACAGGAAAAGATCTGTAAAAAATACAAACACATGGAGGCTAAACAATACACTACTTAATAACGAAGTGATCACTGAAGAAATCAAAAAATACCTAGAAACAAATGACAATGGAGACACGACGACACAAATCCTATGGGATGCAGCAAAAGCAGTTCTAAGAGGTAACTTTATAGCAATACAATCCTACCTTAAGAAACAGAGGAAACATCTCAAATAAACAATCTAACCTTGCACCTAAAGCAATTAGAGAAAGAAGGACAAAAAAACCCCAAAGTTAGAAGGAAAGAAATCATAAAGATCAGATCAGAAATAAATGAAAAAGAAATGAAGGAAACAATAGCAAAGATCAATAAAACTAAAAGCTGGTTCTTTAAGATAAACAAAATTGATAAACCATTAGCCAGACTCATCAAGAAAACAAGGGAGAAGACTCAAATCAATAGAATTAGAAATGAAAAACGAGAAGTAACAACTGACACTGCAGAAATACAAAGGATCATGAGAGATTACTACAAGCAACTCTATGCCAATAAAATGGACAACATGGAAGAAATGGACACATTCTTAGAAATGCACAACCTGCCAAGACTGAATCAGGAAGAAATAGAAAATATGAACAGACCAATCACAAGCACTGAAATTAAAGTGTGATTAAAAATCTTCTAACAAACAAAAGCCCAGGACCAGACAGCTTCACAGGCGAATTCTATCAAACATTTAGAGAAGAGCTAACACCTATCCTTCTCAAACTATTCCAAATTATAGCAGAGGGAGGAACACTCTCAAACTCATTCTACGAGGCCACCATCACCCTGATACCAAAACCAGACAAGGATGTCACAAAGAAAAACTACAGGCCAATATCACTGATGAACAAAGATGCAAAAATCCTCAACAAAATACTAGCAAACAGAATCCAACAGCACATTAAAAGGATCATACACCATGATCAAGTGGGGTTTATTCCAGGAATGCAAGGATTCTTCAATAAACGCAAATCAATCAACGTGATACACCATATTAACAAAATGAAGGAGAAAAACCATATGATCATCTCAATGGATGCAGAGAAAGCTTTCGACAAAATTCAACACTCATTTATGATAAAAACCCTGCAGAAAGTAGGCACAGAGGGAACTTTCCTCAACATAATACAGGCCGTATATGACAAACCCACAGCCAACATCTACCTCAATGGTGAAAAACTGAAACCATTTCCACTAAGATCAGGAACAAGACAAGGGTGCCCACTCTCACCAATCTTATTGAACATAGTTTTGGAAGTTTTAGCCACAGGAATCAGAGAAGAAAAGGAAATAAAAGGAATCCAAATTGGAAAAGAAGAAGTAAAGCTGTCACTGTTTGCAGATGACTTGATACTATACATAGAGAATCCTAAAGATGTTACCAGAAAACTACTAGAGCTAATCAATGAATTTGGTAAAGTACCAGGATAAAAAATTAATGCACAGAAATCTCTGGCATTCCTATACACTAACGATGAAAAATCTGAAAGTGAAATTAAGAAAACACTTCCATTTACCACTGCAATAAAAAGAATATAATATCTAGGAATAAACCTACCTCAGGAGACAAAGACCTGTATGCAGAAATTTGTAAGACACTGATGAAAGAAATTAAAGATGATACAAATAGATTGAGAGATATACCATGCTCTTGGATTGGAAGAATCAACATTGTGAAAATGACTCTATTACCCAAAGCAATCTACAGATTCAATGCAATCCCTATCAAACTACCACTGGCATTTTTCACAGAACTAGAACAAAAAATTTCACCATTTGTATGGAAACACAAAAGACCCCGCATAGCCATAGCAATCTTCAGAACGAGGAACAGAGCTGGAGGAATCAGGCTCCCTGACTTCAGACTCTACTACAAACAGTAATCAAGACAGTATGGTACTTGCACAAAAACAGAAAGATAGATCAATGGAACACGAGAGAAAGCCCAGAGGTAAACCCACACACATATGGTCACCTTATCTTTGATAAAGGAGGCAACAATATACAATGGAGAAAAGACAGCCTCTTCAATAAGTGGTGCTGGGAAAACTGGACAGGTACACGTAAAAGTATGAGATTAAATCAGTCCCTAACACCATACAAAAAAATAAGCTCAAAATGGATTACAGACCTAAATGTAAGTCCAGAAACTATCAACCTCTTAGAGGAAAACATAGGCAGAACACTCTATGACATAAATCACAGCAAGATCCTTTTTGACCCACCTCCTAGAGGAATGGAAATAAAAACAAAAATAAACAAATAGGACCTAATGAAACTTCAAAGCTTTTGCACAGCAAAGGAAACCATAAACAAGACCAAAAGACAACCCTCAGAATGGGAGAAAATATTTGCAAAGGAAGCAACTGACAAAGGATTAATCTCCAAAATTTACAAGCAGCTCATGCAGCTCAATATCAAAAAAACGAACAACCCAACCCAAAAATGGGCAGAAGACCTAAATAGACATTTCTCCAAAGAAGTTATACAGACTGCCAACAAACACATGAAAGAATGGTCAACATCATTAATCATTAGAGAAATGCAAATCAAAACTACAATGAGATATCATCTCACACCAGTCAGAATGGCCATCATCAAAAAATCTAGAAACAATAAATGCTGGAGAGGGTGTGGCAAAAAGGGAACACTCTTGCACTGCTGGTGGGAATGTGAATTGGTTCAGCCACTATGGAGAACAGTATGGAGGTTCCTTAAATAACTACAAATAGAACTACCATATGACCCTGCAATCCCACTACTGGGCATATACCCTGAGAAAACCGTAATTCAAAAAGTCATGGACCACAATGTTCATTGCAGCTCTATTTACAATAGCCAGGACATGGAAGCAACCTAAGTGTCCATCGACAGATGAATGGATAAACAAGATGTGGCCCATATATACAATGGAATATTAGCCATAAAAAGAAACGAAATTGAGATATTTGTAGTGAGGTGGATGGACCTAGAGTCTGTCATACAGAGTAAAGTAAGTCCAAAAGGGAAAAACCTAGGGGCAGGACAGGAATAAAGAATCAGACGTAGAGAATGGAACTGAGGACACGGAGAGGGGAAAGGGTAAGCTGGGACGAAGTGAGAGAGTGGCATGGACATATATACACTACCAAACGTAAAATAGATAGCTAGTGGGAAGCAGCAACATAGCACAGGGAGATCAGCTCAGTGCTTTGTGACCACCTAGAGGGGTGGGATAGGGATGGTGGGAGGGAGATGCAAGAGGGAGGGGATATGTGGATATAGGTATATGTATAGCTGATTCACTTTGTTATAAAGTAGAAACTAACACACCATTGTAAAACAATTATACTCCAATAAAGATTTTTTAAGAAAATAATAATATTATAATAACTTTTTATGATGAGATGGTAATTTGATTTATGGTGATCATTTCACAATGTATAAAAATATCAAATCGCTATATGGTTCACCTGAAACTAATATACTGCAAGTCAATTAAACTTCAACTAAAAAAGAATCAACAAAATATAAACAGCCTAACAAGAAAAAAATGAGTGAAAGATACTAACAGGTAATTCACAGTTTTAAAAAATGGCTGATAAACATTTGAAAAGTTGCTCAATCTCACTAATAATTAGGGAAATGCAAAATTTTTAAGTTTGACATCGGCAAGTGTTGGCAAAACTTTGGGGTCACAGGAAATCACAGACACTAGGGAAAGCACATCATTTTCACAACCACAGTGCAGAGTGATTTTGCTCTATCTCTACAGCTGCAGGTGTGCACCCTGTACCCAGCATTTCACACGCAGGTAATACCGTAGATTAGCAAACGTTTTCTGTAAAGGGCCAGACTAAATATTTTAGGTTTTGCAGTCCATATAATCTCTGTTGCAGCTACTCAACTCTTTCATTATGGCATGAAAGGAGCCATTGAGAATTCAGAAACAAATGGGCGTGGTAGTGTACCCATAACATTTTGTTTACAAAAACAGGCAACAAGCCAGATTTAGTCCATGGTGTGTAGTTTTTTGATTACTTCCAGGAAAAACTGCCACGTGTATACACAAAGGAGGAGACAGGAGACAAGCGCAAGGATATTCACCACAGCAATATTTATAATGGAAAAGATTAAAGTAATCTAAATGTCCACCAGCAAGAGAACTGGTAAACGAAGTATGCTAAAACCATAAAATGGAATACAACACAGCAGGTACAATGACAGAGCCAAATTATATTTAATGATACAGTCTTTAACTTTAACAAAATAATGGGGTTGGATGAAACATACAAGTGTATCTGTGAAGTTTAATAATATGAACAGGCACTGGACGATTTTTTATTGTGTTCATTGTGCTTTCCTATATTGCCCAATTCTTAACAAGTAACGTGTATTCATATTGGTTTTAAATCAGATTCATTATGGAATATTTGGAAAGCACACAAAATGTGAAAAGGAAAAAAAAAAAATCATCCCACCACCTTCCTAATGAAACCCACTGTAAAGACTTTGACATAATTCCTTTCATTATATTTTTTTGTCCCTTGTCTGTCTCCTTGCAACAGTTGAGATGGTACTAAACGTGCACTTCTTTTATTCTAGGCACTTCTCTATGTTAAATTCTTTATAAGCGTCATTTTCCATAACTGTGTACTATTCGTATTTTTTCACCTCTTTTCTAGAAATTCTGGAATATATGTACATAGCACATTCATTCATAACATAAGCCTCAAATTCCACAGCCTCTATATATTGAGGATCAATGAGGTATCTGTCGGTTCTGTTCCTGCCAGTATTCCACAATTACTAAAACACCCACTTGAATAAGCAAAAATTAAGTGGATTTAACAAACTACCTTTCAGAATGAATCCCTTGGAGTTTGTCTCAATAAATTAGCAAAGGTCCTTTGGACTCTCATAATCTTCTGGTAAAACAAGTCACTGCTTGGCATTTTTGTGCCCTTGGTTCCACAGGTTAGAAGCTAACAGTTGTCATCGCGTGGCTCTCGTACATACTGTGAGGTGGTGGCCTCCATCGGAGACATTGAGCACACTTTTCAAGCCTCTCAACTACACACAAAGAAAGGTGACGTTTTAGATCCAAATTCAGTAGCTCTGTCGTTCCCTAGATGTTATTTTAAAAGGTTATTGATGTCTTTCTGTGAAATAATAAGGTGACAAATATAAATAAGATGATTTCAAACCGCTACTTTATTAGTTCAGTTGTTATTGTTTTTCATAATATATATCCTTGTGTCATTTAAGCCACGTGCCACTGCACTTTTCTTAAGCAAGGTACAAACAAGCTTTCCCTTTTTAGATTGTAGTATACAAAGTAACCAAAAAAAAAAAAAAAAAAACTCAAGAGAGTTGGAGAACTTATTTTGAATGGATCAACCTCCAGTTCCCATGAACTGCTAAATAAGCCACTAGTCATCACTTGGCCTTTGTTATACCAACCTCCCCACTGACCTTCCCTCACCTTCCAACTGCTTTTGACCTACCACCTTGCCAGAATACTGATATTTCTCTCTTGTTGGCATCAGAATAAATTGAAGGCACATCCTGGATTTTAGCCACTCCGGACACCTAACCCTACCAATTTATCTGGTGAATGTATAAGAGAAAGGATCATTTCCTCTTCTTCATCCTTGAAGTCCCTGCCAATGCCTAGAATAGTTCCTGTGGCACATAATAGGAAACAATAAAGCCTTGTTGAACTGAATTGCAAATACCCAGGAACAAAATTCCCAATTAAATTTTGTGAGTTAAGAGAACATGATGAATGTTGAGCTAAGAAGCAAGATTGAGAAAGTGTGTTTGAGGGGATGAGTTAGATCACACTAATTAATGATTTAAAATAGTAACCTACTTCAATAGAATGAACACTTGTGTCTTCCCAAAATTCATATGTTGACACCTAATCTGATCGTATTCGGAGGTAGGGCTTTTCAGAAATGATTAGGCCATGAGGGTGGAGCCCTCATGAATGAGATTAGTGCCCTTATAACAGAGGCCACAGACAGAGATCCCTCTCCCCTTCCACTATGTGAGGACACAGCAAGAAGATAGCAGTCAATGAGCCAAGAAGCCAGCCCTCACCAGACACTGAATCTGCTATCGCCTTGATCTGAGACCTCTAGCCTCCAGAACTATGAGAAATAAATTTCTGTTGTTTAAGCTATCCAGTCTATGGCCCTTTTGTAACAGCAGCCTAAATAGACATCTACTATATAAAATATGTTTTCCTTATGAAATGTTACTTCTAGATCTCAAGTCAAAGGAATGTGAAGCCTTCTTTGAGAAAACATACCTCTCTCCTATACCACCAATGGCAAAACATAGTACATGTTCTGGAGTACATACAAGCTTGTCATAGTTATCAGTGTTGTCAACTTTAAAACAGAATATGGCTTACCTGTAAATATAAACTCTAATGCACAGCCCTAACCTTCCTTAATTGTCACTGTTAGCATGGAAAGCACTGTGGGCCTCTCTCCAAGGTCGACTGAGTTGCCAACTGCAACCAACATTAGCAAATTCCTAGGAAAGGAATAACCAAAGCATTTGGTAGACTAAAATTCTTGAGAGCTTTGCCCACTCCTGTATCCATAGTGATTATTACTTACTGGTTTATAGTAGGAAAAAAATGTCTGTTGAATGTCCTTACCCCTCCTCTAATTCTTGGTCCAAAGAGTGGGAGTGGCCAACGGTATTTGAAATTCTTCTGAGGCCTTGTTTGACCTCGGGCCCATAGTTTCAGTCATCAGCAGTAATAACCACAGCTACTGCACAGTCCGATATGCAGTGGCCACAAAGAAAAGGAGCTTGTGACAGTATTGCCCAAGGACTCAAAAAAAATAATTGGAGCCAAGACGATGGCAGTGTCACAAATCTTCCACTTAATTCTTTAATTTGTCTTCACAGCAAGTGAAAACTGATACCACTACACATGTTTTGACATCTTCATAGACGCCATAAGCCAAGCGGGCAGCAGTAAACACATTTTACACTGTACCATATATACGCTCGATGCAATTTCTTCGCTACAGCTCAGTGCAGGTAATGAGATTTTTCATTAGGCAGACCATATGCTTTTATTAAAATAGCTCACTTAAAGGGAAATCGATGCACTTCTAAATATGGAGAATACATTTCTAGCTCTGTGCCCACATTATTATATGGCTCCTACGTCCTTGGAATGTTAATAGTGCCAATTAGGCTTACAAATAAGTGTGAGTCCAATGGCAGAGCGCTAGCAAACTCCTGGCATTATCATGACAAAGATGAATGCTATCTAGTCAAAAACAAAGATGATGTGAATGTTAAAGTTAGTTTCCGGAGGTTCATCAATGGAAGCTGAAGAACTCCCTTGGATGACAATGCTCTGCCCTTTGGGCTTCAGTTCTATTATTGCATTGGTGCTATTTGTGTGATCTCCCAGACCTCTCTGAGACATCACACCCTAGGTGATGCTGCCCGTCACTGTTAGAAGTGATGCCTTACGTCCACATTGTGCTTAGCAGTTTTTCAAAGCTCATGCATATCCTGTGAATTATTTCCTTTGAATCTTTAGACGGGGAGACAGCCAGGGTAGGTAATGCTTCTCATTTCAAAGAGGCTCTCAACGTCCATGGTCAGAGGGCTAGGAAAGCAATCGGAGCTTTAGGAGACTGTTGCAGGTGACGCAAATTTGAGGTTGGGTCAGAAGAAATGAAGACATAATAGGAAAGATTTTGCATCATTATATTGTAAAAGCAATATGTGCATATTTTTAAGACATCCAAGCAAATTATAAATGTATAAATTAGAAAGCAAAAACAGACCCCCACCCTCCCTCCAAATCTCTCTCCTATGGGTAACTATTCTGAAAAGTTTGGTGCATATCTAACAGCCTTTTTTTCCTACACATGTAATATATATGTG
The DNA here is from genome assembly GCF_949987515.2 of Delphinus delphis. Taxonomy (NCBI): domain Eukaryota; kingdom Metazoa; phylum Chordata; class Mammalia; order Artiodactyla; family Delphinidae; genus Delphinus; species Delphinus delphis. The sequence continues at coordinate 28,300,273 of NC_082704.1, read as the reverse complement.
GCTGTATGTGTTTGTGTATAGAGGTGTGTATACAAAAATAAGATATGATACAAGAAAAACTGATATTTTTCTCTTAATATGCCATGGACATCTTTCCATGTCAGTACCTATAGACCCACCTAGTCCTTATTTATAGCTGCATCCCATAGAATGGATGTACCAGTAACCACTTGCCTGTTGCCTTATATGAAGTTTCTAGGTTTTGCTATTATGAACAGTGCTGCAAAGTACACCCTTGTTCACATATGTTGGCACACTTGTGTATTCCCATAGGATAGTTTCACAGAATTGGAATTGCTAGGTCAAACCATGTATGTATGCATTTTAGATTTTAATAGCTACTGCCCAAATGCCTTCCAAAGAGGTTGTACCAATTTACAGTGTATGAAAGTGCCTGAGGGTTATTTTGAAGAAATAACTGACAGGATGTAAGGACTGGCTGGATTAGGAAGGGAAAGCACAGTCAAAGATAACTTCAAACTGTTAGGTCTGAGTGATTTAAAGAATGATGTCACCTTTGACAGACACAGAGAAGTTTGAAGGGAGCATGGTTTAGGGGGAAACAAAAAAAGAGAGTAAAGATAAAAGAACAGAAGGCCAAAGATTGAGTCTCTAAGCTCCCTATGGTAAGAAAGCAGAAAGAAAAGCCATCAAAGGGAACAGAGGCTGCACCATCAGAAATGTAGGAGGACAAATCTACGAGGAAAGAGTTCTAAGGAGAGGCTAATACTTGTGACATGGCACAGAGGCGAGGAATAAAAGATGGCTTTGGATCTAGTGATCAGAAAATCACTAGTAACCTTTGAGAATACAGTTTAAGATTGGAGAACTGGAAGAGCTAGGAAGTGATTTGAAAAAAAGAAAAAAAAAGAAGAAGAAGAAAACCCAAAGATCAGCCATTCCGGAAAGCTGGTAATGAAAAGAAAAGGGAAAAGAAAAGGGAATGCTGAATAATACGTCCTCCTTCCCATCTCAGGGACATCATTAGGAATTCCTATATTTGGGTCTTGCTGTCTTTTTCAGGTGACGAGAGGTCACAGATGACATAAAGACAGTCCCAGCGGAGTATGTGCTGAAGCTTTCATTAGCTTACAGGGAGGCCTCGGCACTGCAGGAATAAAAGAGGGAAACCACAAGAAGGGGAGACGGAAGCAAATATGACAGAAGAGTGAGAGCAAAGATACGCTGGTTTCTTCAAATATTTGCCCTGTTCAAACTGCCAATCCAATTAAATGAAGGATGTTAGCATACACGATGTACAGCGACACATTCATGACTGCACAACTCTCTCTATATATTGACAAGGAAAGATGGCTTCAATATTTTTAGGTGAAAACACAGGTTATAAAAAGGCATGTTTGCGTAACGTTGTACATATAAAGTTGCATTCATTTCCGTATCTGATATTAGACTGAAGAATGTTCACCGGGTATTAACGGTGATGGTCTCTGGGTGGTGGGATGACAGGTGACTTGAATTTTCTTCCCTTGAACTCTTCTATATTATTTGAATTGTAAATGTTTCTCATTTGACCTAATCAATAAAGGCATTTTTTAAGTGCCTTCCTGGCCTCAGACTTTGGGAAAGGGCCACCCCCACTGGACTGGACAAATACAGAGGGTGGAGGAGAAGAGATGGGGGTAAGGCCTGACAGGACATTCTTCCAGAAAGATCATCAGGATAAATACATCACAGCTAGAAGCGAGATAACAGAACATTTTGACAAGGACAAGTTTTGAGGTAGTGATCAAACATGGGACGAGGAATAAAGTAAAACATAGGCACGGGATGGAATGAGACAGGATGAGGCGCAGACATGGGCTAGAGGTCAGACACAAATTGAGGCACATTGTAAACAGTTTCTTTTTTTAAAAAAATGAAGATGTAATAGTTTGTTCTTATGTTAAAATGTTCCTAATCCAAGAGACCCAACCCATACCCTAAAATCAGATTTCGCACCTACCTTCTGCTAATTCTACTGGCAGATTTTCAGCAAGTCACAAAAACTGAACCCCAGGTACACATCTCAAAAATTCAGTGATATCAGGCACTCTAAGAAATCCCTGCTGTGTGCATGTTTCCCAATTTAGTGTTCATTTCTCAGGCTTGTGTGATGAAATGATCAGTACCTCAAGAAAATGGATTCACAAGTTCTAGGAGTAACTCTTTGCAGGTATGGAATGCTGCCCAGTAAAGGGACGATCTGGACCAAGAAAATAACAAAGTCACCTTAGTCAGCTGCTCCATCTGCCTCGATTCAAGAAGCCCTGCAAATGGCCACACTTCCCACCCTGCCCCCTACATTCCAGATATAACTGGTTGAAAAGTATTGAAGGATCTTGGTAGACCCTTTTGTCCACCTTTGAAAAGGGGACGCAGGGAGAAACCAGTCACTGGATAATTTGTTGAAGACATGAGGGGTTAAAAGGATTACTCCTTTCCATTAAAAAGGTTCCACTTAAGTATACAGATTTTCTTAAGATGCTCCTTCACAAAGAAGCATTTTTAACCTGCTTTCATTAATATTCAAAAGGTAACAGTCCTGGAGACAGAATCTCAGCCAGCTGTCATCACCTGATGCCTACAGTAGATTTGAGGGTATGTCAAAAACTGTTAATCATGAGGGCTTTTGATTAATCCACTTTAATTACGTCCATGGTCTACATGGCAAACCCAAGTGGATTTTCATTATGAAGGAAGAATTATATAATTGCCAGTGATGCCAAATTAATGAGGCTAACTCAAGTCTATGGTAGACTAGCATAGAAAGTAAAAGCTGTAACAGGTGTTTAGTCAAAGTAATTTCCCAACTTCAGGACTGATCTTCCTTTGGCTTTTGATAAAGCAGAACCACAGCCCTGAAAATGCAAAGAAAAAGATTTCCCACTGAAATGGATTCAGATCACATAATTGCCCCTGAAGTATACGTATCTCGGCTGAAAGGATATATACAAACACCTCGGAGCAAAGTGATGACTTTCAGTTTTGAAGCGCCTGCCTTAGAAATGATTACTTATTCAACCAAAGGGGTGGGGGAACAAGTAATGAGCAATTGAGAATTTTTCTTGGGCCTAATTAATGCCGAAGAAAAGCAAAAGTGCACACACATTTCTATCACATATGCATGTTTTGGAGCTCCTCTCCCTCATGCATCCATTCTTCCACTCAGTTTCCGTGGAGGTACAGCATAAAGGAAACTGCATCCAAACATATACTTGTTTCATCCAAGCAGCGATCACTCATCTTGGTTATCCATGTAGTTACAGAAAGTCAGAAATTTATGTCATCCTTGACACTTCCCTCTCCCTCATTCCCAATATTTAATCCATTTAAGCAGTGTTGATTTTACCTTCTAAAGATCTTTTGAATTCATGTCCACATTTCTTCAGTTCCACTGGCAACATCCTAATCAAAGCTCTTAACACTTTTCATCCAAACGTGAATAACCAACTGCCTACATGACATCTCTTGGATCTTTTAAAGTCAAAGTCTCTGAAAACTGAATTGATGATAACAGCTCCCAACCCCACCCTTACCTGGTCTGCCTGCAGTGTTCCCGCTTGGGGAATGGAACCACTAACCAGCCAGTTATGTAAGACGGAAAACTAGATGTCATCCTTGAATCTCTCCTCTCCTCCCACACACAACTGAAATCAAATTTACCTCTTCAATGCCCTTAAATGCTTCCACTTCAGTTATACCACCATCATCATTACACTCCTTAAATATGAACACTGGAATACTCCAAAAGGCTCAAACTGGTCTACTCACATCACTCCCCAATCCACAAATTATTTTTCTGCACAGCAGAGAAATCTTTTATATCATGCCCTCCCCGTCCTCTTGCTTAAGTCTTCACTGGCTACCCATGGCTCTTAGGATAAAAACAAATTCCTCCACAAAATCCGTAAGGCCATGTGTATTCTGGCTCCCCCTACCTCCCCCAAGTTTCTTTGTACATTCTCCCTCTCACTCTCTTTGCGCTCTGATCTAACTAGCCTTTTTATATACCGTCCTACTTGCCATGCTTTATTCTGTCTGCAACAGGAACTTTGTACATGTTTTTCCTCGAAAGAAACCCTCAGGACATTGACTTCAGTCACTCCTACTCATCTTTCTGATCCCAATTCAATCGTAAATTTCTTTAGGACCATCACATATGACTCCTGGGGAAGCTATTCAGGTTGTCATCTAGGAGGACGTCACCTCCTGCAGCTGGCAGGCACCCCGGCCTGGTAGAAGTCCTGATTTCATCTCTTCCTCGCTTTCTCAGGGAAAGATTCTTTGACCTCCATAACGAGATTATAAAACCATGTAGATTTACTATTTAACACAGTTGCAGTTTTGATATCCCATGATTACTTGATTAGGTTTTCTCTTCCCCACTAGACTATACAACCCATAACGGTGAGGGTCTTACCTGTCTTGGTCATCATTCTATACCCAGCACCTAGCAGAGTGCTTGGTATACAGAAAGGTACTCAAAATATTTGTGTTGATTGAAGATGGGAATAGAAGTGTGAGAAGCAAAAGAGGTGCCCTTACACTTTTTACAATTTTTTTCATGTCTTGTTGATTTTAACCATCACCATCAGTGCACCTGGTTGGTATAACGTTTGGTCTCTACATAGTTGGCCACTTCTCCACAGGCTCCTCTGGAGAGGCAGTAGCTAGCTGTAGGTTTCCAGGCCTCTCTCTACCCAGTGTATTACTTGGATGGGTGGAGTTCTCTGCGGTCTCTTGGTTATGCTCTAGCTAATTCTGCTCTTATTTTGATTCACTCTCTTCATCAGCTGGTGGTAATAGACAAATATCGTTAGTTCTGTTTCCCTTACACTTTCTTGAATGGGTGATAGACGCTTCAGAAGATGTTTTGGTTGCACATGCTTGCAGGGGCATTTCTACCCACTTGGCTGTCTTCTGCACCTCCGTACTGTCTCTGAACTTGCACCGACAGGGGGTCATCCTCTCCTTCCTTTCTTCAGTGCTCCTGGATGGTTTTTCTGCACTTAGGATCAGCTGTTGCCCACCGGGGACTGGTTGTTTTGTGCTTAGGATTGGTTGTTCCATACCTGTGCTAAGCTCCTGTGGTTTGCTGGTAACCTCAGTCATGTTGAAGCCTCCGAGCAGTCTGTCCCAGGGCTCCTGATTTCTCTCTCTATACCTCGCTGAGGACAGTGAGGAGGCCCACCCTTACCCTTTGTTTGGTCATCAAGGCACTGCTCCAGCCAATGGTAACCCTGGGGTGGCTTAGACATCATAAAGCACCACTTCTGACACCCCTCACTTCCAGTCCAGCATTTATCATTTTTGTCACTGCCACTACTGTTTCTTCTTAATTTTCTCTCTTTCTTACGGAACTAGATCACTGGTTTATTATAAAAGGCTATAATGCAGGAACAGCCGGATGGAAGAGAGGTATGGGACAAAGTATGTGAGAATGAGTGTGGAGCTCCCACGCCCTCTCAAAATGCGTCACTGTCCCCACACTTTCAACAACCCAGAAGCTCTACTCTTCTTCTTTGTCTTAGGGTAGAATATGGTTTTATAATAGGGAAGAACAAATCTGACTCCATGTTAGATCTGCTCCTTTACTTTACTAACCCTTGTGCTTTGTTGCCTGTGCTTAGTCATGGTGGCTCTTCACCTTTTGTAAAAGAATGTTGCCCATAGCCTGAAATAAACAGGATAGCCTGTTCTCGGGGCTCTGACCTTTAAGGGTCCATTCATATAGAGATAAAATGCTGCAGAACAGAGAACAACATTTGTCTTGTTGGAGGTTTACAAGAACATCATGACCTGACCTACATGGATGGCTGCAAGAACAAAGGATTCCAATGCCAAGAAGTTTGCAACAACCAACCACGCCCCTCCCTCAGCTGGCCTTTAAAAGTGCTTTGTGAAACCCTTCAAGGACATCGGGGTTTTTTGGACACAAGCCACCCACCTCTTTGCGTGGCCCTGTGATAAACCTTTCTCTGCTTCAAACTCCTCCTTTTCACTTTGTTTGCCTCACTGTGCGTCAGGCACATGGACTTGCATTCTGTAACACTTTTACCTACTCTTAATCTCTAGTTTCTAATGTATTTATATATTTCACCATGGCATGTTCCATTTCACATATCTATGATGATTCCTTATTCCCTTCCCAAAGGCTTTCCTTCAATTGATATCCTTGAAGCTTAGGAGGTTCACTTCCAATGGAAGTAGAAGTGAGTCAGGTAGGGTAAGGAATCAACATTTCTGTACTAAAAAGTAGTGAGCATATGGTAAGCACAGAATAAATGAAGTAATTATTATTGTCATTATCATTCATTCTTATATACTGTCACAAATCCAATGGGTTTGAAAATCAATGTAATATACCATATCAACAGATATGAGTTTTTGCCAAAATTCAATAATCACTCATAATAAAATCTCTCAACAAACTAGAAATAAAAGGGAAATTTCCTCAATCTGATAAATGGCATTTACCAAAAAAAAAAAAAAAAAACTCCTATACATAGCCTCATTACATAATGGTGGAAAATTGACCATTATCCACCTAAAGACCCTCCAAGGATGTCTACTCTCACCACTCCAATTAAAATCGCACTGGAGGTCCTGATCAGTGGAAAAAGTCAATAAAGAGAAATAAAATACATATAGATTGGAAAGTAAGAAACAGTATTGTCCCTATTCACCAATGTCATGAATTTCTACTTAGAAAATCCCAAGGAATCCACAAAAATAGGTCCTAGAACTAACGAGTTTAGGTTTAGCGACATCACATGGTCAACATACAAAAATTTCTGTTTATAAGAAAGAAAAAATTAGACAATTAAAATTTTAAAGTACCATGTATAATAACATCAGAAAAAAACATGAAATACTTAGATATAAATCCAACAAAACATATGCAGTATGTACAGGCTGAAAACTAGTAAACATTGACGAGACCAATCAAGAAGACCTAAATATATGGAGATATGAAATGTGTCCGAAGACCCAATATTGTTAAAATGTCAATTCTTCCAAAATTAGTCTATAATTACAATTCCAATCAAAATTCCAGCAGGCCTTTAAAAAATAGAAATCAACAAGCTGATTCTAAAATTTATATGGAAAAGAGAAGGGCTTGAAATAGCCAAAATAGTTTCAAAGCAGAACAAAGTTGGAAGACTCCTGCTATCTGATTTGATGACTTACTATCAAGATTTAGGAATGACTACAGTGTGGTATATACATACTGGTGAAAAGATAGACACACAGATGAACAGAATAGAGTGCAGAAATAGACCCATAAATATATGGTCAACTGATCTTCTGCAAAGGCGCCAAAGCAATCCAATAGACAATGGAGAGTCCTTTCAATAAACAGTGCTGGAACAATGGAACATTCATGTACAGAAAGAAAAAAAAAAGAACTTTGATCCATAGCTCACACTACATTAAAAATTTACTTGAAGTGGACCATAGATCTATATATAAAACCTAAAACTATGAAACTACTAGGAGAAAACATAGGAGAAAATCTTTGCAACTTCAAAGATTTTTTAATAGGATCCAAGAAGCACAGACCATTAAAAAAAATTGATCAATTAGATTCCATCAAAATTAAAGACTTCTCCTCAAAAGGCATTGCTAAGAAAATGAAATGGCAAGAGACAGACTGGGAGAAAATACTTGCAAACCACATATCTGATAATGTAATGGTATGCAAAATACATAAAGAACTAAAAACTCAAAAAGAAAACCATCAATCCAATTTTTTTAATGAGTGAAAGATCTGAGGAAACTGTCATATACAGCAAAAGATGGCAAATAAGCACATGAAAAGAAGCTCAACTTAATCAGATATTAAGGAAATGCAAATTCAAATCACAATGACATCGTACTATACAACGTTAGAATTACTAAAATTTCAAAACCTGACAATATCAATTACTGGTGAGGATGCAGGACAACTGGGATTGTTTATTTTTTACGGGAATACGAAATGGTATAGCTACTTTGGGAAACAATTTAGCAGTTTCTTATACAATTAAATATATACTTACCGTATGACTCAGCAATTCCACTCCTATTTAGCTTAGAGAAATGAAAATTTACGTCCACACAAAAATCTATACATCAATGTTCATAGTAGCCTTATACATAGTCACCCCAAACCAGACACAATCCAAATATCTATCACTTCTTGTATGGATAAACAACCTTATATGTTACATCCATATAGTGGAATCTTAGCAAAGAAAATGAAATTATTCATACATGCAGAAACGTGGTTGGATTTCAACTGCATTATGCAGTACGAAAGAAGCCAAACTCGAAAGATTACAGACTATATGATTCCACTTATGTGACATTATAGAAAGGGCACAACTATAGCTACAGAAAACAGATCAGTACTTCCAAAAGGCTGGAGTTTGCAGGGGATCGATTACAAATAGGTATGCACAAGGGAACTACTGGATTGGCCAAAAAGTTCGTTCGGGTTTTTCATGTTATGGGAAAACCATTACAGCTTGACTACAGTGGTTACCTGACCGTATGCTTGCCAAAACTCACAGAACTGTACACTAACAAGAGTGAATTTTTCTGCATATAAAATATACCTTAATAAACCTCATTATTAACAAAAAGACAGGCCTGAAGTCATCCAGTTTATGGGGTCCTGTAACTCTTGAGATCAGTGATGCTTAAGACATTCTTCATGAAACAAGGACTTCAATTTTTTTCTTCTTGGGACCAACCAGAACTAGATGATTAGCTGAGACCCTCTGGGCATGTATGATGACTGTCTCTATCTCTTTACTGTTGCCTCAAGGAACAGCTGAAATGGTTCAGGGCATCGTCCAAGGCCAAGGCTAGTCTGTGGTTTCAATTCTTTTTCAATACAGCAAAACATTTTTGTGTGTTTCAATTCTTTTTCAATACAGCAAAATCTTTTTCCTTCCTAAAGGAAATCTTACATAAAACTTCACTATATGAGAAGGTAAATTGTATTCCATTTCATGTCACAGAGTAAGTGATTGTAACTCCGAGATGAAGCAAAAAACAGTGCGAGAGCACAGACCTTGGAATCCTACAGGCCAAGGTTTGAATCCAGGTTTCTGCTTCTTAGATATGTGACTTTGGATACCTCAGCTAATGTTATAGAGCCTCTAGTTCCTCTTCTATGAACTGATGATAGCACCTGTCTTACAAGGCTATTGTGAGATTACTGATGAGGAAGCAGAGGTCCAGCGGAAGTGACTTGCCCAAGATCACAAAAGAAGTTAGTGGTAAAGACAGCACTGAATACTGTTCCCCTGGGCTTCAACTCCCTCTTATTTATGTGTGCTCCACTGTGTAAAAGTCATTCAACTTTGCCAAATAGATGGAAGCAAAAGTGGTGAGCAGGTGGAAATAGGCCAAGCAGTGAGGTATACCTATTCATTATTCCTCCTTAGATCATGGATTTAAAATCTTTTTGTTGTTGTTTTAACATTTTTTTTTACAAGCTTTGGTTTACTTAAAGTCCACTCTTCAGTACTTTTTTCTGATTTTTTTTTTTTGATGAGGGACAATATAAATACCACAAAATGGACAGATGTTAAGTATATATCTGAAATTTATATAAATATATACATCCATGCATTCATCAGCCAAATCAAGATATGGAACATATCCATCCCCACAGAAGGTTCCCTTGTGCCTCTTTGCAGTCAGTCCACATCTGTTACCCCCACCAGAGGCAACCACTATTCTGATTTCTATCATCATAGATGTTTTTGCTTGTTTCCAAAATTCACAAATGAAATGACGCTGTATGTACTCTTTTGTGGCTGCTTCTGCTTGACAAAGTATTTGAGGTTCTTCAAGTCACAGTTGTATCAGTAATTTGTTCCTTTTATTTTCTCTATAATATTCTTTTCTGTAAATTGTACCACCATTTTGTTTATCCATTCACCTGCAGATAAACAAGTGCTGTTTTCAGTTTGGGTTTATTATGAAAAAAGCTGCTGTGGACATCTTTGTGCAAGGCTTTTAATTCACGTATATACTTATTGATCTTGAGACTATACCTAAGAGTGGAATTGCTGATTCGTAAAGTAGGTGGTGCTTAACTTTCTTAGACACTGCCACACAGTTTTCCAAAGTGGTTGTACCTTTTTACACTCCCACCAACAGTATATGAATACTTCAATTGCTCCACATTTTGTCCCAACTTGATACCGTTAGTCTTAATTTTGGACATTCTGGTTCGTATGTAGTAAGATCTCTTTGTGGTTTTGACTTGCATTTCCTTCATGACTAATGGTGCTGGGCACTTTTCATATGCGGACTGGCCATTCGCTTATTTAGGTTTTTCTGTGAATATCTGTACAAGCTTTTGCTCACTTCAAAAAATTGTGTTTGTCTTCTTGTTATCAATTTATAAGAGCTCTTTGACAAATACATCTATTACGAATATTTTCATCACTGTCTAGCTTGCCATTTCTTTTTATTAATGATAATTTTTCATGAGTAGTTTTAAGCTTTGATAAAATTAAATGTATCTTTCTTTCTTTAAAAACAAATGGCTATTGTGAGATTAGGGGTGACGTATGGAAGGTACCCAGCACAATATTTTTTTTCTAGCTTTATTAAGATATAATTGACATATAACATTGTGTAAGTTTAAGGTGTACAATGTGTTGATTTGATACACTTATATATTGTGAGATGATGACCACCATAGCCTTAGCTAACACTTTCTGTCACCTCACGTAATTGCAATTTCCTTTTCTGGGGTAGGAACATTTAAGATCTACTTGGCAACGTTCAAGTATATAATACAGTATTTTAAATTATAATCACCATGCTGTACATTAGATCCCCGCAATTTATTTATAATTGAAAGTTGACCAACTTCTCCCCATTTCCTCCACTCCCTGTCCACCACCATTCTGCTCTGTTTCTATGAGTTTGGCTTTTTTAGATTCTACAATAAGTGAGATCATACAGTATTTGCCTTTCCTCATCTGACTTATTTCACTCAGCATGACACCCTCAAGGTCCATCCATGTTACTACGAATAACAGGATTTCCTTCTTTCTTACGGCTAAATGTTTTACTGTATGTGTATGTGTTTGCTTATCATCACATTTTCTTTATCCCTTCATCCACTGACAGAGACTTAGGTTGTATACATATCTTACCTATTATAAATAAGGCTGCAAGGAACATGAAAGTGCAGATATTTCTTCAAGATCCTGTTTTCATTTCCTTTGGTTATATACCAAAGGGGAATTGCTGGGTCATATGGTAGTTCCATTTTTAATTCTTCGAGGAACATCCACACGATTTTCCATAGTGACTGAACAAATTTACATTCCCATCAACAGTGCACAAGGGTTCACTTCTGTCCACATCCTCACCAGCATTTGTTATCTCTCATCTTTTTGATGATCAACATTCTAAGAGGTGCTACCAAGCAAAAGGATGTGCATAGAAGCCAACTACTATAGCACCGGCTTTTGAGAAAAGAAAAGACTTCATTGTGACAGGAGGCAAGGCTCTCTAATCTGTCTCCCTGATCCAGGGTTTGGTCACACTTTTACGAGTTAGGGAAGGAGGGTTGGTATGAGGTGGGGGGCACGAGTGGCAGGGCAGGTTTTGTTGGAGGACTTCGGAATTTGGCCATTTATGGTAAGGTATGGTAAAAGGGCTTCAGCACCAGAACTTCCTGGACAACGGACTCTTCACTAGTGAAAGGGTTCCAGCGTTCAGGTTCTGGTCATGTCTTGGTCCTTTGGTTCCATAGGGGAGGAGAAACTTTGGTTCCCTGTGTTATTTGAAATAAAAATGTTCTCCTCTGCACACGCTTTGGCTGAATGACTTGTGATTTCATTCTACTGTCTTGGAAAAACAACTCAGTATCTTGTTAGAAACAGGACAGGGCCAGTTTGGGCTGGTTGTACAGTTAGTACAGTACAGTACAGTAAATTCTTTATTCACTATTGAGTTGAATGAGTTTTTTATACATTTTGGATATTAACCCCTTATCAGATATATGATTTTCAAATATTTTCTCCCATTCCATGGGTTACCTTTTCATTCTGTTGATTGTTTCTTTTGCTGCCAGCAGAATATTAAATACATACAGGCTGTCCTTATTGTCTATACCCTCCACCCCTCCCCAACTTTCATCTTATGTCTATTTGTGTCAGTTAGAGCCTGGGTTTCTTCTTCAACAACTTCAATCCAAACAATATCCCACTGGAACTAGTTGAGCTCTCTCTGTCTCAGAGAGGCTGTGTTCTCTGACTGGCCCATCACCTTCAGAGTTAAATTACTCCAACACTCAATTCCAATCTGAAGAAGAACTGCCAACATTCCATATGTTCCATAGCTCTAGGGGACCAGTAGGGTATCTAGTGACACCATACTACCAATTGCTGATCCATAAAATGAGCACAAACTCATACACACAACTACATATACACACACCAACAAAAACTCTATAATTGAATATTCAAGAATTAAAGTCAACCATTACTGTCAAAGAATGTCAACCTCACATAGGGTGGCAAGGAGTATCAAGAGTACAGAGAAGATGACAAAGCAAGCACGCAGGTTGGCTTGCCACTGTTCCACAGGTGCCAAAACCAGACAACAAGACTCGTATCAGAATAAGACAGTTTATTACTCACAGCACAGCAAACAGTAGAAGGGTCAACCTGGTAATTCTGCTTCTCTTGTCGCCAATTTACTTAGCAACCAGTACATATCTCTACACTTAAGTTAAAATCTAGTCCCACTTTGCCATTGTCAGTCATAGACAAATTCTTCCCCATATGCTCATAGTTTTGCATCTGGACAGTTATGGTCAGTAAGCCAGAACTGAAACTGGGGGAGTAACATCAGCAAGATGACAGACTAGAAACCTACAGGCCTTCACTGCCCCACAGAAACATTAAATAACAACTAGAGATTGGCTAAAACAATTTTATAGGAACTCTGGAAAACAAACAAAAGATCTATAGCAACCAAGCAAATGCACAATCAAGAAAAAGCCACATTCAAAATAGTAGGAAATTTCAAGGAGTCTTTACTCATACTTGCTCCACCCCTCCCTGTCCTGGAGTGGTACAATTTGGGGTAAGTGGTAGCCTAGTTCTCAATTCCCACCCTTGAACTACAGAACAGAGTGTATGTAATTTGCAAAGTTCTAACCTTTCTGGGGGTGTCCTGAGGGAATGGTGTCTGTGTCCCCTAATTTGGATCTCCAACAGCCAAAAGTGGCACAGGTTGGACCAAACTAGGAAAAGCTGCAGGAAACAGTATGCACAGCTTTTGATAGCTGCAGAGAGACTTCAGACTCACAGATGCCTAGGGCACAAGATTATGGACAGAAAAACAGAACAGAAAGTCCTGAGAGAAAACAGGGGGGCGATTCATAGGGAAATTAAGACATTTAAAAGCAGCAGTGCATAAGAGGGAATTGTAAAAAGCACACACACAGGCCCAGGGAAGACAAATGCTCGGAAAAGAATTGAGAAGACCTTAAGGCTTCATCTAGACTGATCCCAAGGCTCAGAACACGTCCTAATAATTAATGAAAGTCTTCCCTAGAACAGAGCCAATCTGCAAAGACCGGGAGACATGCAAATGTCCAATTTTCAACAAAAGATCACAAGGAGTACAAAGAAATGGGAAAATATGGCTCATTTAAAGGAATAAAATAAATATACAGAAACCATCCTTGAAGAAACAAAGGCATTGGACTTACTAGAAAAAGACTTTAAATAATTGTCTTAAATATGCTCAAAGAGCTAAAGGAAATTAGGAAAATGAGATCTGAAAACATGAGAGTATCAACAAAGATGGACAGTAAAAAGGTATCAAACAGAAATGATAGAACTGAAAGATATGAGAACCAAGTTGAAAAATTTACTAGAGGAATTCAACAGCAGACTCAAACAGGCAGAAGAAAGAATCAGGAAACTTGAATCCAAGTCATTTGAAATTATCAAGTCTGAGGAGAAAGAAAGAAAAAAAGAAAAAGAACAAATAAAAGTTAACAGAGCCTAAGGGACTTAGGAGGTACCATCAAGTAGACCAATATATACATTAAGGGAGTCCAAGAAGGAGAAGACAGAAAATGAGAGCATTTCCTTGAGGAAATAATAGCCAAATTTTTCTCAAATTTAAGGAAAAATTTGCATATACAAACATAAGGAGCTCAGCAAACTCTAAGTAAAAGAACCCCCCCCCCAAATCCACTATAAGACACATTATAATCAGGCTGTCAAATGCCAAAGACAAAGAAAAATCTTGAAAGTGACAAGAAAAAAGTGAGTCATCCCATACAAAGGATCCTCAACAAGATTATAAGCAGATTTTTCAGCAGAATTCTTGCAGGCCGGAGGCAGAAGGATTATATATATATATATATATATATATATATATATATATATACACGCACATACACATATATATATACACACTTACATATATATATATACACACACACACACACACACACATATATATACTTCATATATATATGAAGTGCTAAAAGAGAAATACTGTCAACTGAGAACTCTTAACAAAACTGTCCCTCAAAAGTGAGGGAGAGGGGGTTTCCCTGGTGGCGCAGTGGTTGAGTGTCTGCCTGCCGATGCAGGGGACACAGGTTCGTGCCCCGGTCCGGGAAGATCCCACATGCCGCGGAGCAGCTGGGCCCATGAACCATGGCCGCTGAGCCTGTGCATCCGGAGCCTGTGCTCCGCAACGGGAGAGGCCACAACAGTGAGAGGCCCGTGTACCACAAAAAAAGAAAAAAAAAGTGAGGGAGAAACGAAGACATTGCCAAATCTACAAAAGCTGAAGTTCATTACCATTAGGCCTGCCTTATAAGAAATGATAAAGGGAGTCCTTCAAGTTGAAATTAAAAGGACTTTAGATATGAACTTGAAGCCATATGAAAATATGAAGTTCTCCAGTCAATGTAAATATACAAAGAAATGATATTTAAAAAAACATTTCAAGAAGAATTAACAATGATCCTTCTCAAACTCTCCTAAAAATTTAAAGAGCAGGAAATACATTCTAACTTATTCTGAGGTCAGCATTACTCTGATACTAAAACCAGACAAAGGTACCACAAGAAAACTACAGACCAATATTCCTAATGAATAATTGATGCAAATAATTCTCATCAAAATACTAATCAAATTCAGCAGCATATTAAAAGGATTATAACATGACCAACCAGACTTTATTCCTGGAATGCAAGCATGATTCAACATACAAAAAAAAAAAAAAAAAATCAATGTAATACATCACATCAACAAAAAGGACAAAACCACATGATTGTCTCAATTGCTGCAGAAAAAGAGCATTTCACAAAATTCCACATGCTTTCATGATAAAAATACTCAAGACAAGAAAAGGAATACAGATCTCCCTGAATTTATAATGGGGTTACATCCCGATAAACCCATCATAAGTTGAAAATATCTTAAGTCAACAATGCATTTAATACACCTAACCTACCAAACATCATGCCTTAACCTAGCCTACCTTAAACATGCTCGGAACACTTATATTACCCTACAATTGGGCCGAATCATCTAACACAAAGCCTATTGTATAATAAAGTGCTGAATATCTCATGCAATTTATTGAATACTGTACTGAAAGTGAAAAATAGAATGGTTGTATTGATACAGAATGGGTACAGTTTATCATTTGTTTACCTTCATGATTGCATGGCTGACTGAGAGCTGTGCCCAGGATTACAAAAGAGTATGTACTATCACAAGATAATATGTACATATTGCTAGCCCAGAAGAGACCAAAATTCAAAATTGGAAGTACGTTTTCTACTGAATGCACATTGCTTTCACCCCATTGTAAAGTCAAAAATTCTTAAGTTGTACCATTTTAAGTTGGGGATCATCTGTAGAAGAAAAATACTTCAACATAATAAAGATCAAATATGAAAAACCCACACTAACATCATAGTGGTAAAAGACTGAAAGCTTTCCTCTAAGATCAGAAACAAGACAGAGATGCCCATCAAATCTATTCAACATAGTACTGGGAAGTCCTAGCCACAGCAATGAGGCAACTAAAAGAAATACAAGGCATCCAAATTGGAAACGAAGGAGTAAAACTGTCTCTTTGTAGATGACATGATCTTATATGTAGAAAACCCTAAAGACTCCCCCAATTAACTGTTAGAATAAATGAATTCAGTGAAGTTTCAGGGTGCAAAATCAACATACAAAAATTAGTTGCATTTCTATACACTAACAGTGAACTACCTGTAAGAGAAATAAACAAAACAATTCGATTTACAACTGAATCGAAAACAATAAAATACTTAGGAATGAATTTAACCAAGGAGGTAAAAGATTTATATGCTGAAAACTATAAGACACTGATGCAAGAAATTGAAGAAGGTACAAATACATGGAAAGATATTCCGTGTTCATGGATTAGAAGAATTAACATTGTTAAAATGATCATACTACCGAAAGCAATCTATAGATTCAATACAATCAAAATTCCAGTAGCATTTTTCACAAAAATAGAAAAAAGATCCTAAAATTTGTATGGAATCACAAAAGATGCCAAATAGCTAAAGCAATCTTGAGAAATAACAAAGCTGAAGGCATCACACTTCCTGATTTCAAACTATATTAAAAAGCTATAGTAATCAAAACAGTATGGTGCTGGTATAAAAACAGACACATAGACTAATGGAGCAGAATAAAGAGCCCAGAAATAAGCCCATGCATATACGGTTTGTTTCTGAAATATGATCACTATACTGAGAAACTGGTAGATTGCAAAAGTGTCTTCTGTTTGTAAGGACCCAATAGGGGACTTGGAGAATTTCAGTTCTGAGTGACTTCACCTCTATATCAAAAAAGCTGAGTCAGAAACTAAAGAGGGACCCAAGGGTATGAAACATGGAAATATTCTTATCTACTTTTAGTGTAAAGGTAATAATTACAAAGAACACAATGTGACTACGTACAGGAAATAAAGGTGAATGTCCCCCAGAGATTTCTCTGGACCCAAAGCATGTTCTCAGAAGGGCTAACCTCCAATCCCAGTAGCTGGCCACCAACACTCAGGCACTGTTTCTTCTAGGACACTCACTGGGTCACCTGGACCCGAGGTTAGGCCAAGCTCCGAGGCCGATTCACAATCCCCTGTTTTTGCTTCAGGGCTCCCACCATCCTTAGCATTTTATCTGAGCATGAGGGCACACACTTGCCCTTAATCTATAATCTACCATATCTCTTTCCACAACACCCCCACTACCACCAACCCACCTACAAAATACTATCATATCAATTTTTCCTGAGTTTCACTGTTTGTGTCTTAAAGCATGGCTTCCTGATCCATGTAAAACTGAAAGCCCACAGACAACCACCACCAGCGTAGACAGTTAAGTCCTGGGTAAGAGGACAAATTCAGATGAATAAGATGAGGCTCTTTGTTTATTTAGGAAGTAGGTGAGCATCCATTCCAAAGCCTCTTAATAAACAGACCTCATGTTGGGAAGGTTCTCAACAGCTTTAAAACCACCCACTCTCAGTTTTGCTCCCCACACGTTCCACCACATAAGGATGTACTCATTTTCTCAGTATTTTAGCTAACAGATGATGTCATTTCCAGAGAAGCAGTGACATTTTAACAGAGGAGTTTTATTTATTTAATTTTTTAAAATAATTTAATGTTCTTGGCCCCCTAGCAGCTAAAGAAACAGAAGGCTAATGGCAGATACTTACACCATCCAGAGGTTTCCTAATGAATTGATGCTATTTCTACCAACCCTAAGCTTTTATTTCTTGCTGCAACATCTGAAAAAGACCAAAAGATTATGGCCTCAGAAAGGAAATTATTCAGCTTTATTTTTTTTTAATGAGTTACGTGAGGGTTTCTCCCATGCCCTTTAGATTCTTCTCCAAGATAAAGGGTCTCATTATTTAGAGCCATATGTTTTGTGAGTCATGTCAATGTCAATGGCTCTTGTTTCTTTCATCTCTTCATATACCCTGCAAGAGACACCCAAAACCAAATGGTTCCTGGGAAGGGCTATCCCCAGGCAAAATCATGAAGTAAGGAAAGTTTGTCTACGCTTCTTTCCCTCTCCCTTCACTAAGGTCCCTTATTTCTCATCTTTGAAACCCAAAAGAACCCACTTGCTATTGATTGAATTTCAGTCCCCCAGGCGTGCTATGAAAAAGCTCAAATCATAGCGTGCTCCTCTCCTCTGCCTCCTCCTACAAAAGTTCTGGAATGTATCTTCTGAAAAACATGCCAGAAGCAAAATATGCACACTGTGAGCATTTCAGAGATCTGCAACTTGTAGGGAATGCAGTGTGGAAACACACCCGCCTCCCTGCATGGAGACTATAAACGTAAAACAACATCTGCGAGTTGATCCCACTAACCTGGCCAGTAGCAGCCCTGCTGTTACTGAATTTAGAGGGGTTCACAATGCCAGAAATGAATGAAGTGAACCACAAAATTATCTTGGAAGCAGGTGTTAATGTGAAAATTGTAGTAACGGAAACAGAAAATAACACAGCCTAGTTGTCAAGAGCACAAGCTTTGGAGCCAGACAGACTGGGTTCAACGGCCAACTCTGCCACTTACCATGTGATCTTCGCTAAGTTATCCCAGCTCTCTGAACTCGTATTTCCTCATCTATCAAATAAAGATAATACCTATCTACTTCACAGGGCTGTTATGAGAACTGAGAAAACAGATGTCTATCAAGTATTATCCAGGTCAAGTCACTTAACCTCTTTGTGTCCATGTTTTTATTTATAAACTAGAATAAATAATAGTTACTCTGCCTATCATGATTATCATAAATCACCAACGAGGAAATCTGTGTGAAAAGGGTTTGTAAAGGCAAACGCAATTAACAAAGGATGGTTATTAATAATGTAAATTTATAATCTGAAAATGCCAACTATCTAAATAAAGGTCAGGGCCTGATTGGTTTCATGCCCTTGTACCTGGCTCCCTAGATTAGGTATAAACTGTCTCCAAATCTAGTCACAAAATCCATCCTAATTAAGTCACTTGCTATCCCCACTCAGTTCAACTGATGAGGTCCAACATGAGGACTGCAGTCTACCCTATTTAGTTTTGGCTTCTGCACAACGTCCTTATGAATTTAGGTACCTATGCTTCCTGATGTTGGCATCTGTACTTTTCACAATACGCACCTAATTTTTTTTTTTTTTTTTTTTTTTTTGCGGTACACGGACCTCTCACCGTTGCGGCCTCTGCCGTTGCGGAGCACAGGCTCCGGACGTGCAGGCCCAGCGGCCCGTGCGCTGCATGTGGGATCCTCCCGGACCAGGGCACGAACCCATGTCGCCCGCATCGGCAGGCGGACTCCCAACCACTGCGCCACCAGGGAAGCCCTACTCACCTATTTTAAGTGAACAAAACTTACGGCATCTGATTCTGTTTGTACCTATGTTTTCAAACTTTGTCTTCCTTCTTACCATCCCTCCTGGTTCCTGTCTTCCTAAAATGCTATTCATTGGTCTTTGTTGGCGAAAGTTGGGCTGCCCATTTGAACCTAATATGTGATGACGAACATGTGCTCTGGAAATCTTTTAGAATAAATTTGCATTTATTAACAACTATGAAACCTTCCCGAGTGTAGTGCATTCTTTTTGGGAAATGATATAAGGCATTGTGTAGCAAGATTTCAGATTCACTCAGTACTGATGAGGTAAGGAACAGCTGGGACCTCAGCTAAAGATACATGCTTAAGATCTACGGAAGACATACTTCTTCGGCCTATTGTCAGGGCTGGAGGTAGATGGAGAAGGCCATCTTGTGTATCCTGTAGTGAAACGGAGAAATGAAACTATTTCGAGAAGACTATAAAATGAACCCAGTTAGCAGTCAGTGTAGTGGTCCATTTCAGGCAGTAGAAAGGTTGAGGTGGAAGCAATTAATATAGTCTCTGGCACCTAATGGATAATCAATTACAAGTTTGATAAAGAAATTAATTACCTACTGAGTTTTTAAGGTCATATCTAGAAAAGAATTTCAAAACGGCAATTTTTGGCCATGGCTTATAAATCACATTATTCTTTTGAATTGTTTCAATAACAAACATCTTGGCAAATTATTTAGGTAGCAGAAGAGATATTGGGATGCTCTGGCTTAATTAATAAATCAAAACTGGATTCAGGAGTTAAAAAGAACAATGATGGTGATCGACAGACTGATGGATGATTTTTTAGCCAGAAAATACAGCCCTATTTTCCTAGAGGGAACTGTAGGTCATGAGAAGCCCTAACTTGCCCTCAGTTAAGCATGACATTATTTTGTAAACTGTACGTGATATCACATGTATGTGTAAAAGATTATGAGAGCCCCCAAAAGTTGTCATAGAAGTTCCAAGTTTTCACTATTTTTTAAAGTTCAGTGAAAAAAGGAAACAGACACATCTCATTTGAGTTGCTCCCTGTCAGATTAAAACTCAAGATCCGTTTCTGTACTTAGGCAGCAGGAAAATATGTTGCCATTATTTAGCATAACACCTGGGCAGTGGCAGGGGAGATGAGCCCAGGGCAGGCTTCTCACCAGAGGCCAGGAATTGCCTTCTAGCTCTTTTTATGATTATTTCCAAAACCTCTCTGTTATTTTCATACAAGTCCCTACCCTTCATTCATCTTTTCCTTTTTTTCTGTTCTATTCCTTGCATTGAACACTGTACTGATGTGGTTTAACAGAAATACTGAGCTATGAACTTCTCCTAGAGTGAACCCAATAGAAATCAAAACTATTAATACTGCCTGTTTCAACCATAGTTACATTAAACATTTTTCCTTTTTAAAAATAATCTGTGCATTTTCTTCCATAAATCTGGGTTTATAATGACATCACTGGTTAGATGATTTTAAGATAAAGAAAACATGTCTCTAGGAAAAGTTTTAACAGAAGCCAGGGCAACACACACAAAAGGATTTGGAAACAGAAGAGTGAATTTAAATAATGATTAATACCTAGTTTCCAATTAACAAGTTCAATTTTAAAACTGAATATAACACATCTTCATATCTGTGTACAGAGACAGTCAAATTATTAATATGTGATTACCTACTAGTATTTCTGAGAATGACAGAAACTAGTTTTCGAGCTTTGAGTGATCCTGGAGATATCCTCCAACCCTCTTGTGCTTCAAATGAGAAAAATAAGACCCAGAAAGACTTGCCCAAGTCATACAGCTGGTTAGTGACCGAGCTTAACTGAGGGAAAGTTAGGGCTTCTCATGACTTACTGTTCCCTCTAGGAAAATACGGCTGTATTTTCTGGCTAAAAAATCATCCATCGGTCTGTCTATCACCATCATTGTTCTTTTTAACTCCTGAATCCTGTTTTGATTTATTAATAAAGCCAGAGCATCCCAATGTCCCTTCTGCTACCTAATAACTGATTCAAGTTTTCAATGACTTGGTCATCCAACGTGACCTAGACAAAAACTTGTAAATCCATAAACATACCCTCGTAAGAAGAAACAAGAAAAGTTTTAGGGCTTCCCTGGTGGCACAGTGGTTGAGAGTCCGCCTGCCGATGCAGGGGACATGGGTTCGTGCCCCGGTCCGGGAAGATCCCACATGCCGCTGAGCCTGCACGTCCGGAGCCTGTGCTCCGCAACAGGAGAGGCCACAACAATGAGAGGCCCGTGTACAGCCAAAAAAAAAAAAAAAAGAAAAAGAAAAGTTTTAAATCTGTACCTGAACTTACTCTTTCTTTCAACATGTCTTTAAAGAGTCAGAAATGAGTCAGTTAAGAATCCTTGTTATGATAAAGCGATATAATCGTGGTAATAAATAGTCATGATATATTGGGTTGGCCAAAAGGTTCATTTGGGTTTTTCCATAAGATGTTATGGAAAAACCTGAACGAACCTTTTGGCCAACCCAATATTTGCCTAAGACTGTGCAGATGACACAGTAAGAGGATGAGAGATAATAAACAGAAAGATTTTATATTCTTATACCAGATTGGGAGCTGGGCCTTGAGAAAATGCATTTCACGTGGGTTGTTTTGATGACCTACATTATCATGGGGTTCCAATAGGAGATGTTCATGTACAAAAAGGGTATGGGGGAGGGGAAGCTATCCAAAAATCTCCACCATGGAAAGTAAAATGATGGCTCTGTTTCCATAGTCAAATAAAACTCCCATCCTTAAAATGGCCATCACCTTCCAACTCCAAGAACAGCACAGCACTGTAAAACCTCAAGCATAATTATTAAGTTCTAAAATTTTCCTTAAATTGAAAATTCTTCAGGAGAAAAAACCAGTCTCATACCTTATTACTATCCCCACACAAGGCAATTTATGAGACCTTGTTTAGCTGACCAGCAAATTATCAATTCGCCAGGGAGGAATAAAACAAGATTGTTTTGTCAACCAACTATGGAAACTTCCATTTTAGATTATATTATTTTAATGGTCAGTGTAACTGAATTTCTTCAGAATAAAATTGAGCTACACATCATAAAGACAGCTCTCAAATACTTCCTGAAAATAGCTTAACAACTTTGTGATTAAACCAACAATATAATTGTATGAATAACACACACAGATCTGGAAATTATGCAAATGAACACCTTAGCTTCACTTGTAATAATGCTTTCTCCTAATGAGTTAGTATTAGGAGAGGTTCTGAACAATACACAGAGCCAGAGCGATGCCCAAACACAGCTTTGAAATGTACCAAGATGCCTTCTAACTGCCATATAGTTTTTCCTTTTTCACAAGCAACACCCACTCCAATAATTAATTAATACATTAATGCACACCTAGAGGAAAGGAACGAACAATATGCGTTAAGCAGAGGCTCTTGAAAGCTGTTAAGGGTAATTTTTTCCCATAATGCAACAAACGTTTAAAAGACATCAAACTGTGAAAGAGTCCAAATGTATTTGCAATGTAAAAGCAAAATGCCTGGAGTAGAAAATATATTTTTTAACCTCAAAGGTGAAAATATGCTGAGAGGCAATCAGATCCTTTCTCCTGTAACTTCTCATAATGGGGAAGAGTAGATAACGCTGTAGAAAATCTCCAGCCTTAATAGTTATTTTAGATCAGCCATTACTCCTCTGAAGGGAATGAACTTGCCACAGTTCTGAAGTTCCCAAGTTTCAGCCAGCACATGGTCCCTTCTAAGCAAGCTGTCAGACTTGCTTAGATGACCGTGGAGGCTTAGACTTCGTCCTAAAAATGCAACAAAATGCAGATTCTGGAGACACACAGCCTCGGGTTTAAATCCTTGCATTTGCCACTGTATTAGGCGAGATGGCGTAGGTAATGCTGTGGTAACAAATTAACTCTCAAATCTTAGTGGTTTAGTGCACAATAGGCTTATTTCTCACTGAGGGTATAAATCTAGCACGGGTCACTGGGGGATTCTACCCCTTGCTGTCACTCAGAAATCCAGGCTGGCAGAGGCCCCACCGTTTTGTAGCTGTATCCTTCCAGGTCACCAAGACAGGAGAAGAGAGAGCTGAAGGGTTGTACACTAGCCCTTAACCGCTTCAGTGCAGAAATGACAGACAGCACTTCTATCCACAGCCCATCCACCACAATGAACTGCATGGTCTTGCCTAAATGCAAAAGGCCTGGATAATGTGGGCGAGCACATGAATCTGACGAGCAGTTAATATCTTGTCCTTGGCCAAGTCACTTGACCTCTCTACACCTTAGTTTCCCTATGTATAAAATGAAGTATATGATAGTAAGTACCTCGGAGAGCTGATGTAAGGGGTTAAATGAGTTCATACACAGAAAGCATGCAGTATCGAGCCCAGCACATAGCTCTCCTTTCCCTGCCCTCTAGCACGGTGAATTAGTAACGGTGCTGGATATAAGACACTCTAAAAACAGAGTTTTAAGTGGCAAGAGGATGTCCTACTTACTCTCAGGAACTCGCTAAATTTCACATGTCTTGAAGTCAGCAAGACCACATTCAGGGGATCTTGGGGACTAAAAGACCAGATAAATACGCAAGCCACAGTAAGATGGGTGAATAGGATTCTTAGTTTAACTGATTTTCAGTTAGAAAGTATGATAACAGAATGAAGAAAATCAACAGTTTGGGAGTCCGATAAACCTGGATTTGAGTCCTGGCTCTATTGTCTATAGTTGTGAGATCTTTCACAAGTCCATGATAGGGCCTTTCCAAGACACTTGCCAGTATTTCATCTGAAGGGTGCTACGTCACAGCATGGGTAGAAGGTTACTGTTTCCCTAGAATAGGGACAGAAAGGGCCTAAGTGGAGGAACTTAGGTAGGGTTTTAGCCTAGTGTCTGGTGTTAAGGATTTGTTCCTGGGGGCTAGAACCGGAGACGTGGTACCCTACCCAAGGTATCTGGAATTGGAAGCGCCAGAGGGAAATCAATTCAAAATACTTTAGGTGAGTAGAGCCAAACACTGGGAATTTTTTTTTTTTTTTTTTTTTTTTTTTTGCGGTACGCGGGCCTCTCACCGCTGGGGCCCCTCCCGTTGCGGAGCACAGGCTCCGGACGCGCAGGCTCAGCGGCCATGGCCCACGGGCCCAGCCGCTCCGCGGCATGTGGGATCCTCCCGGACCGGGACACGAACCCGCGTCCCCCGCATCAGCAGGCTGACTCCCACCAACTGTGACACCGGGGCAGCCCCCAAACACTGGGCATTTAAACGCCAAGTCTAAATGGTCAGAGATAGGATTGGTTTTGGAATGAAGTCAAGACTTTAGAATTAGAAGTAGAAAGGCTAAAGGGAGTACAAGTTTGCAAACGTAAGAAAATTGCATTCAGCACAATTCCTGAATATCATCACTCGCCTCATCTATACAAACCGGGGAAAATAATAACTACCTAGCAGGGTGGTCAGGAAGAATCAATGAAATAATAAATGTAAAATATATATAGAATCACCAGCTGATTAAAGAAAATAAATGGTCATTCCCTTCTCCTCAAAGGTAATTCAAACCTATTTGTAGGCACACGATGCTATAAAGAGCCACTGACTGCTCCCACAGCCAGATGTAACATGCTGGGAGCCTATATAATGGAAAAACCTTTCAGCCCTAGCAATGGCCAAAACGGTGAGCAGAAAACAATACTGTGAGGCTCTCCAACAGCATCCAGGTTTTTCCCTTCCTCTCTAACTCTGGGGGAAACCTGTATACTCTCTGTACCTTCCTCTCTTCCGGGATGTCATCTGCTTCTCTCATTGTTTACCTATCTCCTTTAGTGAAGCAATGTTTCCTAATGATACTAAAGGTAAATCACTTCTGAGATAGCCAGGTGTGGTCTCCAAAGTCAACAGAGGAAAAAGCTTCTACCAGAAGGGGAGAAATACTCCATTCCAATAATGCTGCTCATCTCCGAAGGAATTACTAATGTGAGGTGGTATTTTTAGGTATGAATAGAGACAATAAGAGAATGTATTTCAAAGAGTAGACTCATACACCAAACTTACCTTCATCTAAGAATTTCCAAGTCCATATACTTGGAAGAACTTCCATTTCATGTCCATTTTGGGAGTTAAGAGTCATAAGTACCCACAGAGATCAGCTAACCAAATACTCTATTTTAAAGATGAGGAAACCAAACCAAAGACACTCAGGGACAGGGCTTGTAGTACTAACAGCACGATACACTTTCCACTATACCTCCCTGCCTCACTCTTCCACATGGTATTCTGAAATACAATAGATGACTTTTAGAGCTGCAGTAGTTGTGTGAGCTTCCTTTCCAAGCTGGGTAAGAAGGCTTTAGCAATTTATTTCATTTCAGAATCATTAAAGTTGAAATTTGTTACAGGCTGGTAACAGGAGCCAGTCAGAACAATCACGAATTCTTTTCAAGATCTCATTGAATTTCTCTGGCTCTTGTTGGACCTGTATTTAAGTATTCAAGGGAGAAGAAGCAAATGAAACATCTCAATTTAAGAAGAAACTGGGTTCACACCAATAGTGATTTTTAAAAAGGAAACTTTCCCTGTAGGTTTGTTTTTTTCTATAGTGAATGAATATACTGTGAGTTCAGAAAATACATCTGTGGAGATGGACAGGTCTATTGGGAAGGAAAATGTGTGTGTGTGTGAGAGAGATTACATGATTTTATTAATTGATTTGAAAAAAAGGCATATTTTGTTTTTCCAATTAAGTATGTGGGCACATAATCATTTCCACCTTACCATAAAGGATCTAAGTGTCTAAGTGAACCACCTTCATAGAGTTCTTTCTAGGTTTGGTAATAATAGAGGAATAAAAGACCCAAATGGCACCCAAGACTGCCATGGTTATAAACTGAAATGTGAGCCTCTTTAAAGCCCTGAATTAATGCCCCGAATTCCCAAGTACTAGGAGTAACTTGCAAAACTGTTTACGTTTACATTACATAATGTAAATTACATTTACATTACCTCATTTACATAAATGATTCTAAACACAAAATACTAATGAGAAGTTGAATTAGACTTTTGCAAATTAAGAAATTTGCAGGGAGACGGATAGAATAAATGAGCACAGCACTGTACATGCATAAACTAAGGAAAATAATAATTACCTACCAGGGTGATCATGAAGGTTCAATGAAAATCATAAATATAAAGTACATAGTGGGATCATTAGCTCTTAATAGGAAATAAATGATCATTTCCTCTTTAAGCATAGTTCAAACCAGTCCTAAACCTTTGACATTGCAAGGAATACGTTTCTAAGTAATAGCTCAATAATTTAGCAAATGGATACGTTCAGTGTAAACTTGTACTTCTATATGATTGTAACCAGTAACTCAGGAATTCACTTCCATTCCTAAATCCATGCTTTCCAACAAGCTGGATGGGAACAGAGCCATCCCTTCACCTCCCCTGTCAGCACTCCACTTTTCTACCCAGGTGCCAGTTCTGAACCCTCGTTCCTCTGGCTTTTCTTCTCAGCTAGCTATTATTATTTCCCCAAGATAACAACTAGTACTGAATTCCACTATTTCTCTCCTGGAGACATTTGCACTTCTTAGAAGACTTTGGATGACCGAAAACCCATCTGAGAGCCAAATACATCCGTTTTTAAAAGGGGAAACAATATAATTTGTGAGTACTTTTCTGTGACTTCTCTCATTTCCATCCAAAATCAGGACCAGAAGTAGAATCCTAGATGGGCCAGGGAATGGAAGGGACCCAACAGTCTACTCTGAAATTCCTTGTATGAGTCAGTGGCCGCCCCCCACCCAAGGCTAGTTCTACCACTGTGTTTGGGGGGCTTGATGTCACGATGAGTTGCATTTTAGCTTCCTTCCTTACCACCTCTTCAAATCCAGCCAGGAAAACTGAATTGGTAAGTGAATTAATATAATGAGATAGGAAGAAGTCAAACCACAATCCATCCAAATAGCACTGACTGTATCAGGTGTGGCTGAAGAGTCCTGGTTTGTACTTAAAATTTAGAGGTAAGGGGAGGAGGGAATACTACTTACATGACAACCATGGGCACTCATCTAATAATACTCTAAATATTATGTATGAAAGGACTTTGATCTGTCCTTTCCACTGATACTATCAATCATCTCTCTATCTCACCTACCCGCTTGCCAGGAGAGGTTATCTCTTTCCCCGAAATGTTTGATATTGTTCCCTTAGGCTTTCTTTGAAAGCGGTCAAAAATTCTACTTCAAAGCGGGATGGGTGGGAAGGGAACTTGTTGAAGGAAGCCACGGCTCTCTGGTTCTGATTCCATGAAACATTATGTGACCTGAGTAAATATGTAAGCCTTGTGTCCCAAGGATCTTCAGCATCTCTCCTTTCTTTGCCTGCCTTTTAAATGATACTGCTTATCTCTTAGCAACACCTTGGAAATACCATAGTACTCCTTCCATCATGTTTCAGTGTAAGAATTCTTCCATCTTTCTCCAAAGAATCAAACCTTATAAACAGCAAGGTACTTTAAGTAAGCAAGGGTGAGTTCTTCAAGAGCCTTAGTGCTCTAAAAGGGGGTCTCAAATGTCATTGCTGCTCAGGTAGCCCATCTCTAATTTAATCAGAGCTGCTTCATTTATATCTATTTTACAAATTGAGGTTCTGAGGAAGTTGTTGTTACCAAAAGTTTTCATAGCTAAAAATCAATTTCTTGAAAAACACCCTGTCTTTATATATATATTTCCCATTCATACTAGGTGTTCGATTTATATTAGGTGATCAAAAATACATCTTTTTGATGAAGCCTTTCTATTTTGATTGTTTCTCTACCATATACTAAAGCATGGCATGACAGTTAAACCTAAGCAGGCATCTCTTCTCCCCCACATTAAGCTGTCTTTCCCAGGCTACCAGTTAACTTTGATAGCCCCTATCAACCACCTACAGAAATAGTATACACTTTAAAAGAATCTCTAGGTCCTATAAATTAATTCTTCAAAGCTCAGATAATTATTGGCATCAGAATTGTGGGGGACTTGTGAAAAGTGATAGGTGAATAACTATTTTTGCCACATTTAGTTCCATGTCACTGCAGAGACTTGGGCAACACGGCCTTTGCTTGGTCTAGTCTGCCTCTTTCAACCAGGTCTGTGTGAGGTTATGATGTCTGATAGATGCAAAAGAAGGAGAGTTTTACTAATTCTGGACAACTACCAATGCCTAGTATCTTGGGGTACAATAAATACTTGGACTGAAGGGAACACTGAAGACACTGCTGTAAGCAGGTAAATACTGTACAGATGTTTTGCGATAAGAAATTTGAGTTGGAGGGTGTATTAGTTTAGTCTGCCTGTGCTTCCATAACAAAATACCACAGAAATTTATTTCTCACAGTTCTGGAGGCCAGAAGTCCATGATCAAGGTGATAGTAAATTTTATTTTGGTGAGGACTCTCTTCCTCGCTTGTAGGCAGCTGCCTCCTTGCTGTGTCCTCATTTTTTCCCTGTGCACTCTCTTTCATCTCCTCCTCCTTTTATAATGACACCAATCCCATTGGATTAGGGCCCCATGCTTACGACCTCATTTAAACCTAATTATCTCACAAAGTCCCCATACACAAATACCATCACACTGGGGATTAAGGCTTCAAAATATGTGTTTGGGAGAAACACTATTCAGTCCATAACAGAGAGTAATGACACTTAAGCACGGCTTCTGGCCTGAAATTTTATGTTTTCTGTTGTCTTCTTTTAACCATTTGATTGGGCATGTTGCATTTATTGGGGTCAGCCAAGTGTACCATTTGCTGCCAATGTCACCCTCCCTCCCACTAAAACATCACTTGGCTAACCTGATCCGTGGACACTGAATCTGGACACAAGACTCAAAATGTAAGCAGAATTGTAGAATGAGGAGAGGAGAACCCCTTGCTCAAAACATCTCCTTCACAGTCTGTTATGATGCTGACCATTTTCTCCTTCTTCCTCCCCAAAATTTCCAGTATCAGAATTATCCCTTTGATTCAGGAAGGGAAGAAAGGAATGAAATTTAAAAACAAAAACAAAAACAAACAAACAAAAAACCTTTCTCCATAAAGTCATTGGTTAAATGAATTCATACAACAAGGAAGGGAGACGTGACTTCCCACTCTTTCACTTCACAATTCTACTATTGAAAAATTACTACACATTAATTCCTCAAATTAGCCAGTTGTCAATTTAAGAAGGTAGAGTCTGGTCTTGGAAATATGAGAACCAAGCTTGTATGTTTCAAGGGGATCAGAAGCACGGTAGTAACAAATAGTTACGCAGGTGAGAAGGAAGATCTACTAGAACATTCCCAGATCCAGGGAAGGGGTCTTGAATCTGGGACAGCCGGGGGGGAAATGCCCAGCTACCAGGCCAAAATAGAGCAGCCAAAAGGTGGTATCAGAACCCAGTGGTAGGAGAGACACAAAAATCAAAAAAACTATCACCATTTTGCTTAAGGAACATTCTGGATATTTAATGAAGAATAGGAGTAGAATTTCAAATCAAAATGGCCACCGGAGCCAGGTCAGGTAGCAAAGGTCACCAACTCCAACAGTGAACACCTAGTAGGTGCTCAATACAGGTTTGCTAAATTGAACTGGATCTTGGGCTCACCCTGCCTGCATCCTTGATTTAGATACTTGAAGGCATTTACCTTTACTTCCTGTTGGTCGGTTATCTGTTGTAACATTGCATCTATTAATGAGCTTGTCCACATGCTTTGCATATCTCGAAAGTAAGGACAAACACAGATAAAACATATATCAAAAATCAGGAGCAATTTTTTTTTGTTTTAATGGCAGCATGCCATTAACCTCGGCACTGCTGCCTTCATTTTGCCTTTGAGGAGTGATGAAGAAAAACAATAAAACCTTGGCTTTCTATAACACCTTGACCTCACCGAGGGTTTTTCATTACTTCTCATGGCTTATTTGTTATAAACACAATTTCAGAACACAGAGGGGTACCAAATCGGGGAGCCCTGATTTCCCCACCCCCTGTCTGAGAGAGGTAGGCACGTAGAAAAAAAGAAAGAACCTGTCATTCACAGCTTCGAGCAGATGGAATACCTCTGGGACTCGAGGTGACCTAGAAGAAAACTAACCAAAGACTCTCTTCACGATCCCCCGCATACCAATTCCCCAGCTGCTCACGGTGCCAGAGTAATTTCAACACCAAAACCCACTCAGCCCTGGAGAATAAGAAACAGCACATGCACTCAAGGCTGTTTGATTTAAGCTCACCAGCTGCCTCTTACAGAGATTCTGCCCTTTAGAAAGCTCAAAGTCCCCTAGGCCAAGTGCGCCTTTGATAACCTGCCCTCCGAAAAGCCCAAGATTGCCTCTTCTCCTTCATCAAAGGCTAGAGAAAAAGGGGGAGGAATTTCGACCCCAGCTGTATTAACACACAACCTCAAACACTTCAGGAGAACTTGAGAAGTGACCTTTGCATACCCAGAATATTTTAGTGAAATGCATGTACAACCTGCTTGTTGAGACATTTATAAACATCTCTGTATTAAAATACATGATAAAGCTATTCCTTATGTAAGTGATGTGCCACTGGCAGTATGAATAACAAAAGCAGAATTTCAGAATGACAGGGTTGTCTGATATTTCAGCAACAGTTCTTCATAATTAGTCTTTGTATTTTACAGCAGTTTACAGTTTACTGAAAAATTGAGTGGAATGTCCAGAGTTCCCATGTGCCCGCTTAACACCTCCCCACCCCCTGCACACACACATTTTCCCATTATTAACATCTTGCGTTAGTATGCTAGATTTGTTATAACTGACGATCCAATATTAATAAACTAAAGTCCATAGATTGCATTAGAGTTCACTCTTGGTGTTTTACATTCTATAGGTTTTGACAAATGTATAGGACATGTGTTCACCATTAGAGTGTCATACGGAAAGTTCCACCGCTCTAAACATACCCTGTGCTCCACTTATTAATCCCTCTCTTTCCTCAGGCCCTGGCAACCACTGATCTGTTTACTGTCTCCATAGTTTTCCCTTTTCCAGAATGTCATATAGTTGAAATCATATAATATGTAGCCTTTTCAGATTGGCTTCTTTCACTTAGCAATATGCATTTAACTTCCTCTGTCTCTTTTTACGGCATAAGATTTCATTTCTTTCTGCATAAGATTTCATTTCTTTTTATCACTGAATAATATTCCGTTTTATGGATGTACCACAATTTATCCATTTGACCTACTGAAGGACATCTTGGTTGCTTCCAACTTTCGGCAACTATAACTAAAGCTGCTATGAACATCCATGTGCAGGTTTTCATGTGGATGTGAATTTTCAACTCCTCTGGGTAAATATCAAAGAGTGTGACTAATGGATCTGAAGGCAGGAGTATGTTTAATTTTCGGAGAAATTGCCAAACTGTCACCAAAGTGAATGTACCATTTTGTATTCCCACCAGCAATGAATGAGAGTTCCTGCTGTTCCACATTCTCACCAGCATCCAGTGTTGTCGGTGTTTTGGATTTTAGCCATTCTAATAGTAAGTAGTAGTATCTCACTACTGTTTGAATTTACCATTCCCTGATGACACATGATGTTGGGCATCTTTTCATATGCTTATTTGTCATGTGTCTGTCTTCTTTGGTGAGGTGGTTATGCAGATCTTTGGCCCATTTTTTAATTGTGTTGTTTTCTCGTTATTAAGTTTTAAGAGATTTTTGATATTTGATATTAAGATTTAAGAGATTTTTGTGTATTTTAGATATCAATATTTTATATGTGCTTAGCAAAGATTTTCTCTCAATCTGTGCCTTTTCTTCTCATACTCTTAACAGTGCCTTTAGCAGTGCAGAAGTCTTTAATTTTAATGAAGTCCAACATTTCAAATATTTCTTCAATGGATAGAGTGCTTTTGGTATATCTAGAAAATCATCAAACCCGAAGTCCCCTAGATTTTCACCTGTCTTATGTTGTAGGAGTTTCACAGTTCTGCATTTTACATTTAAGTTGATCATTTGTTTTGAGTTACTTTTTGTGGAAGATGTAAGGCCCATGTCTAGATTGGGCAGGGGTGGGGGTGGGGGATGTAGATGTCCAGTTGTTCCAGCACAATTTGTTGAAAAGACATTCCTTTCTCCATTGAATTGCCTTTGCTCCTTTGTCAAAGATCAGTTAATATTTGTGGGGGTGTATTTCTGGGCTCTCTATTCTACCCAACTTATCTATTTGTCTATTCTTTCACCAACACCACACTGTTTTCAGTCCTGTAGCTTTGTAGTAAGTCTTGAAGTTGAGTAGTGTCAGTCCTCCAAATTTTTTCTTCTCCTTATATATTGTGTTGGCTATTTTGGGTCTTTTGCCTCTCCATATAATCTTTAGAATCAGGTTGTCGACATCCACAAAATAATTTTCTGGAATTCTGGTTGGGTTTGCCTTGAACCTGTAGATCAAGTTGGAAAAAACTAACATCTTAACAAGATTGAGTCTTCCTATCCATGTGCATTAAATATCTCTCCATTTATTTAAATCTTCTTTGATTTCATTCATCAGTTTTGTAGTTGTTCACATATAGATCTTATACATATCGTTATATTTATACCTGATGATTTCATTTTCGGTGCCCATGTAAATAGCATCGTGTTTTAAATGCAAATTCCAATAGTTCATTGCTGGTATATAGGAAAGCAATTTGACTTTTGTATTAACCTTGTATCTGGGAACCTTGTTATAACTGTTTATTAGGTCCAGGATTTTTTTTTTTTTTTTTTTTAGGATTTTCTACATAGACAGTCATCATCTGTGACTGATGACAGGTTTATTCCTTCTTCCCAATATGTATACCTTTTATTTCCTTTTCTTCTATTATCGAATTAGCTAGGCCTTCCAGTACAATATTGAAAAGGAGTGGTTAGTAGGGAAATCCTTGTCTTGTTCCTGATCACAGCAGGAAGCATCTAGTCTCTTGCCATTAAGTATGACGTTAGCTGTAGGTTTTTTGTAGACGTTCTTTACCAAGTTAAGGAAATTTCTATTTCTAGTTTGCTGAGTTTTTATCATGAATGGATATTAGATTTTGTCAAATGCTTTTTCTACATCTATTAACATGATTACATGATTTTTCTTCTTTAGCCTATTGACGTGATGGATTACATTAACTGTCAGCAACAATTTTAAAACCTAAGGCTTCCCTGGTGGCACAGTGGTTAAGAATCTGCCTGCCAATGCAGGGGACACGGGTTTGAGCCCTGGTCTGGGAAGCTCCCACATGCTGCGGAGCAACTAAGCCCACGAGCCACAACTACTGAGCCCGCGTGCCACTTCTGAAGCCTGTACGCATAGAGCCCATGCTCAGCCACAAGAGAAGCCACTTCAATGAGAAGCCCATGCACCGCAACAAAGAGTAGCCCCCACTCGCCGCAACTAGAGAAAGCCCGCACGCAGCAACAAAGACCCAATGCAGCCAAAAATAAATAAATTAAATAAATTTTTTTAAGTTATTAAAAAAAAAACAAAAATAAAGCCTAATGCCCCATAATAATGTCATGTTGATAAAATCCTAGTATATCTTTAGGTTGGAATATTAGGCAGCCATTAATCAGGTTCTCAAAAATACTTAATAACATGAGAATATGTTACTTATAATAAAAATTCAAAGAGTGGGGTACAATCCCCTGGGCGTGTATATAATACAAGCACATACAATGCTCTATATTTTTATACCCACACACACACACATATGTATCACCAACAAAAATCACAGAAATTTGAAGATGGCAGTTAATAGACTTTAAAGAGGATTGCATGTTTACAATATAAGAGCTGAAACAAGAAAGCAGAGTCTCACCTTGTTCAGTCTCACCTGGGAATGTATGTTGGGTGACTCAAATATTTTGCCACTCTGTGAATGTCCATGAATAACCGTGAAAGCACTGTGAGTGTTGATTTTCGGGTCACAAATTTTCATAAGTAGGGGAATTTGCAAATATGGAACCTGTAAATAAGAATCAACTTCATATAAATGTATAGATACATGTATACATATATAATGATGGTTACAAGTTACATAAAAATGGGAAAGGTAGTGTATGTAATACTGAAAGGAAATACATTAAATTTATAGTAATGTTTATTGCAGGTGATTCTATTTTGTATTCTTCATACATTTCAGTTTCTCAAATTTTCTTTTTTATGTGGAAAGAAGTTTATCTCAAAGTCAACTACAATGGTGATAAATTTTCCAAACCTAAATGTTTACTGAAAAATAGTTAATTATAGCACTTCTATACTATAAAATACTATTGATTATTTAAAGATTATATTTAAGAAAAATTTTTGATAAAATAGAATATTTTTATGATATGTTAAGAGAAAAAGCTATAAAATACATATATACATTAGGTTCTCAATCCTATCAAGAAATGGCTACCAGGACATAGGTCAAAATGTTAGCAATATTTCTCCCTGGGGGGTGGAATTTTGAGCAATTGTTACCCTTTTTTCCTTAAACTTTCTACATTTTCTAAACCCTTCAAATGAGCACCACATAGCCCTCTTAAAGTAGAAAAATATTATTTACTGTGTCTAGTAAGTAATCGAAATCAGAGATCGAGGTCATTTCTCGGGACCATAAGATGACCCCATAAATTCTAAATTCCTTTCCAGGGAAGCTATCCAGATTCAGGTACATTTTAGGTCTAACATTCTGTTTTCCCACTATTTCTATAATGAACAGGAATGCTTTTATAATAAATCAAAAACAATTAAAAAAAAGAAAATTGTACTGGGAAATGTTACTAAATTGAACTAATCCAGGCAAGCGTTTCAAGGTAACATAAATTGGAAGAAGAGATTATCCATCTCTCTATTCTCATGGAAGCCAGCAGGGTAAAGAGGAGAAAAACACATGTAAGTAGAGGTCGCACTCAAGAGTCAGAGAAGCTGATGGCAAACATTTGCTTCCTTAGGCTCCAGTGCTGCCACACATTGACATAAGATTTCTTACAAATAAATATTGGTTTTGAAAGTATGTATACATTTTATTGAAGCACACTGTGTATTTGGGTCTGCTGAAAAGCCTGTGTGTAAGGCTATTAAATCACAAAACACATCAAAGACAACACAGCTTCCAAACAGATGTGCAAGCCTTGGTTACGACAAAACCTTTCTCCAACCCAGGAGCATACTACCTTTTAGACTGGATTTTGTTCAATGGGATAACTTCCTCATTAAGACTTCCTTGTTAAGAAATTTAATTTAATTTAAAAAAAAAAAAGACTTCCTCAGTTACGGCATAGAAACTTTCTTCCAAGTCCCCACATAGACTCACACGCAGAATAAAGAACGTGAGTTGACTTGGAACCTCCTGGGCTTCTAAAAGCTGACAGTAAGAAGCAAATAACATAACATGATCTATGGAACCTTCCTTCTGGAGCTAGGTGGATATCTGCTATGAAAATCTTTCAAAACAAATTTTAAGGTGTAAAAAAGATTGAAAATCAAATTATTAAGTGAAATAACATCAACATGTTACTCTGACTGTTACTGTTGGCGTCTGTCACACGTTCTAACAATATACCTGTAGAGGAGCTGTCAAGTGCTCTCTCACTTTCAGTGTCATCTCTTGTTTATAAGAAGTGTGATTATAAAGTTAGGTGACTATTTTAATCTAACACTCAATATACCATTTGCCTCATAATAAGTGCCTTCGCCTTCAGAGGAATCACGTTAACCCCTACATCCTCATTTCATTGTTCAAAACCTGCTTCGAACCCCTTTGAGAAACTACTTTCCGACACATGAGAAAGGCCATCTAAACATTTTATAATCCCGTCTTGATTTTCAGACTCCAGTAGGATGGCAAGACACTGCTTCAAAAGGTTTATACCGTTTCTCAGCCCAATTTACCATCTCCCACCCCAGAAAATAATGATTGGCCATTAGTAAGAATATTTAAAATATGCAAACATAAAATCGATAATCTACATCAGTATTTTTCAATACAGGAGAGCCTCCTTAAATTTAAAAAGTCATTTACTAAATGGCGTGTGTGGTGTGGTATTTAAATATGTGTGTATATGTATATGTTTAAGTTGTATTCATATGTTTATTGAAGCTCCTACCATGTGCCAGACGCTGTTTACTGTTTAAATGATAAACAAAACAATATGTCATTATGAAGCTTAGGTCTATTGGAAGGAACAATTAAAAATAAAACATATATACAGATGGTCATGATGTCATATAAAGATAAGCACTGGGAAGAAAAATAAAGCAAGGAAGGGAACAGACAGTATCAAGAGAGGGTGCTATTTGAGATCCAATAGTGGGTGACACGCAGAGGGAAAAACCAGCCGAAGTCCCAGAGGCAGAGTCATACTTGGGTTGTTTGAGGAGCAGCAAAGAGGAAGAGTGATACGAGATGAGAACACAGAGGGGCCAGGAGCTAAGGGGGCCTAGTTGGCCATGGAAAGGAGGCTGGATTGATTCAAAGCGTGATGGGAAGTCACTGGAGACTTCTGAGTAAGGGCATGACATGATCTGATGGATGTTAGCTGGAGAATAGATTGTAGACCAGCTAGGAGGTTATTGATATGCCCCAGGCAAGGCATGATGATGGCTTGGGCAAGGGGGGCAAGGTTGAAGGCAGTAAAGACTAACCAGATTTGATGTATTTTTTTGAAGGTAGCACTAATAGAATTGTGTATATGTACTTCTGTACATACGAACACACAATGTTAACAATAGGTATCTATGAATTTTGGAGTTATGAGTGATCTTCACTTTCTTCTTTGTACCTTTCTATGCGAGTTGATGACTTTTTTCCACTGATTTCAAAAGAGAAAAAAAACAAATTGGGGGATGAGGCAAGATGCATAATCAAAACCCAGCCACTGAAAGTCAATTAGCAAAAATACAGGGCTGAATATTTGCCGTCATGGGGTAGTTGAGGTAGCTGCTGCTAGAATCACAACTGGGGGTGCCCTGGTGATGGGGTGTGAGCTTTGGGCAGTGAGAGTGGCCAGACCAGGGAAAGCCCAGATCTTGAGACTATGCCTGCTTCCTGAGCTATAGCAGACCCCTGGGGACGAACCCAGCAGTAATTGTAGAAAGGAATACTGCTAAGGGGGTGAAACATTCTGGGAGGCTGGCCATGAACAACAAGCACAGGTTAAAGCCTGCGGCATGAGGAGTATCCAGTGGTAGGCAAGATCTCCTAACAAAAGAGTGGTTCAGCCTTAGATGAACATAGCAGTAGGCAGAGGTCCAAGTAGGCAGGTGGTGGCATAGTGCAATATGGCAGAAACACAAGGAATCAATCTTCACCGAACCCGTGGGAAGTCAGATAACTCTCTGTCCCTAGCCAAGCCACAAATTCCTTGGAAGAGCAATGGTTCCTGGATAGGAGAAAATATAATTTCCTTTATTGACGATCATGACCTACCCTAATGGTTCCATAGGATTTGTTGACCCTTAAAGGCACAAAGAGGCCTGTCTCACTTGCAAGTGGTTATGAGTTTCCCAGAGGGATAAAGAATGGCATTCATTTCCGGTCTTCATGTGTACAGCATGCTCACCAGCAATCTTTCCTCAGTACATCATAAAACACCAACCCAAGCCTACACCATCTATTAGGTCTTACCCTGAAATCTTGATCCTAAGTTCCTTGATAACAGAGGCCTTATTCATCTCCAGATCCTCAGTATGTCTAATGTCTAGTTCATGGTAGGTGTTCCATAAGTACTTGTAGAAAGAAGGAATAAATGAATGAATAAACCTGATATCACCAGAAGAAGTCCTGCTTGGTGACTTTCTGAGGACACTGTATTTATATTATACTCTAACCACGTACTTGTATATAAATTGTACATTCATCTGCATGACCTCATCAGCCCAAACTTCTTGTTTAAATTCTGACTTGGAAAGTAACCTGGAGGAATGTCAACTAATCCAACCAAATTGTTTTCTAAGTTCTTCCTACAATTTTATACACATTGATACTAATCAGCTCGAGCCAATCCCATGCCCAAACGTTTTTCAGGGCAGACCTGAGTCATCTGATCAGTGTGCTTCTGGAAACATAGGACCGGTTTATCCCTCCATCAGCACAGTGTAGCATTTCCTACCTGAAACAAGTGGATGTGATGGGAACTAATGGACATTTCTCCAACGCTGGTGTTATATCAGAAGGTGCACTGACTGGACAGGACATCTGAGACCTAAGTCAGCCCCGGCTCCATCACTACACAGCACCCTGAGCTCAGACATGTCCCTCACCCTCTCTGTGCTATCATTTACCAAGTATAAAATGTCTAGGTAGAACCAGGAACCCCATGAAGTCACTTCAGGCTCTAAGGTTAAGGTCCATGAGGGCAGGGACCCAGAGCGTGGCAACTCACACGTACTCGACAAAACATTCTAGATGTAGGAACAAAAGAGCATCAAAATACAATGAAAACTACAGGCAACGTGTCTCTCCACCAAACAGAAAGGGCCTTCGTGAATGAAACATAAGAGAAAGAGTCGGAACATGTTGAAAATTGAAATGCAAGCCCTTGTAGCTGAAAAGGAATTTCTACGGGGACTCGAGCGCTGTCTATCAAAATTCAGTGACACATCCACTACACATGAAAAATAGCTCCCTGACCAAAAGGTGTAATGAATTAAGGAGAGGAGTCTTCCCTCAAGCATACGGATGAGCCGCTGCCACGTGATTAGGATGAATAGACCTTGTGTAAAATCAGGTGCTTCCTTGGTAACATTTAGTTAACACTTTCAGACCTGGGGGCACCATATAGTTCACAAGAGTAATATTTTCTTAAATCCTATTAAATGTTCCCTCAGGTGCTTCTATTCCTGTGGAATATTTCAATCAGTGTTCAGTATTTTCAGACTTCTTTATAGTCTTTCCAGTTTCTATCATCCAACCCATTTACTTAAACTTCCTTTCCCTCCCTCCAAACAATATACAGTCAACAACAATAAGCATTTTGATTAATAATAATCATCATCATCAGAATTACTATTATAGCTACAATTCACAGGATATTTATCATGTGTCATATACAATTCTGAGCATTTTAGATACATCATTTTATTGAATGATCATCATGACCCTGTGAATTAGCTTATCACTATCACCATTTGACAGATGAGCAAATGCAGCTCAGGAAGGTTAAATAACTTGCCCAAGGTAGTCATAGCTTACAAGCAGCAGATCTGGGACATAAATCCCAGCCACTCTGATTGCAAAATCCAAGCTCTTAACCATTATGCTAACTGCTCAATAACACATTGGCGTGGGGCTATTTTTCTTTCCCTAGGTATTCATTGAGTACTAAGTGCTCAGCACTGTGCTACGGATGGGAATCAAATAGTGAACAAGACAGAGCCAGTCCCTCCTCACCGTGCTTATGCTCTAGCAGAAAAGTCAACGAAACAAGTGAGAACAGTGTGATGACTGCTGTGATGGTGAGTGAAGAGGTTGTGGGAGATCACAGAGAAAACATCTCTTAAAAGGAGACTCGACACCAAAACTCACCCTTTGATAGGATAAACCTGCCTCGATTTTGTATATGCATCCACTTCTGCAGGGGCTGAGTTAAGGAATTAAACTAGTCACACACACACTAGTGGATTTCCTTAAGCTCTCATTTTCATTGCATAATGAACATTTGCCTGCCCCTTAGGATGACGCTCGACCCTACCCTCTTGCTAGACAGTTCCTACAACATATAATTTATGAAATGGAGCCTTTGGTCACTATGTCCTCTCTTTGAGAATCCTAGTAACCTTATCTACATAACACCTGTGAAATATGCATGAAAACTTGAACGCATTTATTCTCTAAATTATCAAACCAAATTTCATAAACGTTATCAAAATCATAGGAATCGTCAAAAAGACAAGGGCAATACAGGTAGATGACTGTCTTTGATAATATCCGAAGAGCCACTTTAATGGCAAAAGTCCCTTTCCAACTCCGTCTAGAGGTCTGAAATGCACACTTCCATTCACATGCATGGAGTTATTTGGCTACCTGGCCCTTGGACCTTAAGGGTCAGAATCTACCTTGGAATCTTAATAAAAATTATAATAATGGCTTCAATTCTTAAACACAATGTGTGTCGGCATCGTGCAACGTGCTTCACAAGAATTACCTTATTTACTCCTCACACTTAAGAATTATCGTTCCCATTTTGCAGATGAGAAAACTGAAGCTTGGAGAGATGAGATACCTTACCCAGGAATCTGGATCTGAGTCCAATAAGTCAGAATACAGAGCCCAGGGTCTTAACCAAATAGAGACATTGGCAAGGACTCAGCACACGGCCTGCACCTGGTAATTTGCCAACTCAGAGGAGTTGGCGTTTTGTACACAAAGAAGACTAGACACATAATTGAAAACCTGCTTCAAGATGCGTAAAAGGCAAACTTCAAACTATTTCTCTCTCCTTTCTCTTTTGGTTCATTCCCTTGTAATCCTCATCATAACCCTTCTGGCCCCAACTCTGCGATCCATGCTCTTTTTCCAAGATCCTCTTTCTCACTGATGCCCC
Organism: Delphinus delphis; assembly: GCF_949987515.2. NCBI lineage: Eukaryota > Metazoa > Chordata > Mammalia > Artiodactyla > Delphinidae > Delphinus > Delphinus delphis. Next base: position 28,259,283 of record NC_082704.1, on the reverse strand, counting down.
ACTTTCCGGGGCTGTCGCTGTGATCCAACACCACCCCCACTTATTTAAATAAGGTTGCAAACCCCTAACAAAACACAAAATTCCTCTCAAGAAGAAAATAGAAAATCAGAGGGCAAGTGCTGGGAAATACTAGTACCACCATCTCCTTCCCACCAAACCTTCCTTACGGAATTAGATATTTTTTTTAAATTTTTTGAAGTTTTATTCATTTATGTTTTAATTGAAGTCTAGTTGATTTACCATGTTGTATTCGTTTCTGCTGTACAGCAAAGTGACTCAGTTATACATATATATACATTTTTTTCATATTCGTTTCCATTATGGTTTATCACAGGATACTCAATATAGTTCCCTGGGCTACAGAGTAGGACCTTGTTGTTTTCCCATTCTATATATAATAGTTTGCAACACAATGAGGTTCTTTACCCTAAGGGTGCTATGTGGAATATATAAATGTGTATTTATGACAGCCTGCATTTGGGGGGTGAGGAGGTAAAGTACATAGCTTTTATCAGATTCAAAAAGGAATCTGTGACATGAAGAGAAAAGCATCTTCTTAAAGGGACGTTTGAATCTTTTCTAGAAATCTGGAGAATTCTTGTCATGTGTGCAGCATCACCCTATTACATCTTCTGCTTCGGTCACAACCAACATTCTGGTCCAACTCCAAAAGCACTCCCCACTCACCCCCCCAACCCTGAGACGGCCCTTTTTCTGACTCTTGTCTTGTCTACTTCCCCCACCAGAACTCGCTGATAACTCCCCCTACTGTGGTAATCAAAGGGACAGAGGCAAAGGGCTGAATTCACAATCCTCCAGCCCCACGTGGCAGGCCAGCTGCAGTCTGGGCAGACCTATTACAGTACAAGCTGTGTTATCTGGCATTTCCTCAACAGGAAAGGACTAGAAACCAGCATTTCTAAAATGCCCTAGTACAGATCTCCAATCTAGTAACTGAAATGGATGCCACTGAAATGCACCCACAGTGACACAACACTTTGAAAGACGCCTGATCAAAATGCAAAGCTAAAAGTTGTCTCTGAGCTAGGCAGCTTCAACCCAGCAGGCAGAACAAAATCCATCCCCTCACATTTTGTACAGATACAAACAAAAGAAAAAGAGGATTGAGGTAGTTGCAAGACCTTGAAAAGTACTACTTTACAGCGATTACGATGGCAATGCAGAAATATAGAAACGTGTAACAGCGAATGTTAAGTGAAAAAACAGGGCATAAGATCATTATGATCACAACCATAAAAAATGCATATATATGTGGGACAGAGTGAGAAAGGGTTTACGAGGATAAAATTGTTCTTTTTCTTATTCTTTTTTTTTGCTACTTGTCAGCCAGTTTCTTTTTTTATTGAACATACTTGATCTATAACATTTTGTATATTTAAGATACACAACATGTCAATTTGCTACATTTCTATATTGTAATCTGATTGCCACTGTAGTGGTATTTAGCACCCCTATCACATTATGTAATTGTCCTTTCTTTTTAGGGGTTGGAATAATTAAGTTCTACTCCCTTAGCAAGTTTGATAATTATGCTACAATACTGTTTTTCATATTCACGACAATGTTTTCATATTCACTACACGTGGCTCTCTAAGGCCTCTTTAATACTGGTTGCAAGTTTACCCTTAAACAACATCTGTCCTGTGTCCCCAGCCCCTGGTAACCACCAATTTACACTGCTTTTATGAGTTTGGCTTTTTTCAATTCCACACATAAAACTATTCTTAATTTTAAGGTGCTGGGATTCCGGAGGAATTTTTCCCTTTTTCAAATTTACGTGTCATTAGTGCAGTATATTTACTATTTACAGGAGGGAAGGGAGTACTATGCCCTACTAAAAAAGAAGTAGTAAAAGTGCTTGGTAAAGTCATCAAGCTCAGAGAAGAGGTTTATAGAAAAGTATGGCCAGAGGAGATTTGTTCAAGATGGCGGAGTAGAAGAACGTGCTCTCACTCCCTCCTGAAAGAAGACCAGAATCACAACTAACTGCTGAACAATCATCGACAGGAAGACACTGGAACTCACCAAAACAGATACCCCACATCAAAAGACAAAGGAGAAGCCACAATGAGACGGTAGGAGGGGCACAATCACAATAAAATCAAATCCCATAACTGCTGGGTGGGTGACTCACAGACTGGAGAACACTTATACCACAGAAGTCCAACAACTGGAGTGAAGGCTCTAAGCCCCACGTCAGGCTTCCCAACCTGGGGGTCCGGCAATGGGAGGAGGAATTCCTAGAGAATCAGACTTTGAAGGCTAGCGGGATTTGATTGCAGGACTCCGACAGGACTGGGGGAAACAGAGACTCACGCAGCTCAATATCAAAAAATCAACCAACCCAATCCAAAACTGGGCAGAAGACCTAAATAGACATTTCTCCAAAGAAGACATACAGATGGCCAAGAAGCACATGAAAAGCTGCTCAACATCACTAATTATTAGAGAAATACAAATCAAAACTACAATGAGGTATCACCTCACACCAGTTAGAATGGGCATCATCAGAAAATCTACAAACAACAATTGCTGGAGAGGGTGTGGAGAAAAGCGAACCCTCTTGCACTGTTGGTGGGAGTGTAAACTGATACAGCCACTATGGAGAACAGTATGGATGTTCCTTTAAAAACTAAAAATAGAATTACCATATGTCCCAGCAATCCCACTACTGGTCATATACCCAGAGAAAACCATAATTCAAAGACACATGCACCCCAATGTTCATTGAGGCACTATTTACAACAGCCAGGTCATGGAAGCAACCTAAATGCCCATCGACAGACGAATGGATAAAGAAGATGTGGTACATATATACAATGGAATATTACTCAGCCATAAAAAGGAACAAAATAGTCATTTGTTGATACATGGATGGATCTAGAGACTGTCATACAGAGTGAAGTAAGTCAAAAAGAGAAAAACAAATATCGTATATTAACACATGTATGTGGAACCTAGAAAAATGGTACAGAGGTACTGGTTAGCAGGGCAGAAATTAAGACACAGATGTAGAGAACATACATATGGACCCCAAGGGGGGAAAGCGGCGGGTGTGGGGGTGTGCTGAATTGAGGGCTTGGGATTGACATGTATACACTGATGTGTATAAAATCGATGACTAATAAGAACCTGCTGTATAAAAAAATAAATAAAAGAAAAAGAAAAGTATGGCCAAAGTTGCTTCTAAATCATTAAGCTGACTGTATCTAAAGACTAAATCTATTTTCTTCCTATCAAAACTGCAGCACTTAAAACATTGAAAGCACAGAAGTAAAAAGAAGTTTGCCAAGTTCTCGGGAAATGTAACCCAATTAAAAGTATTCATGTGACTCAAACTATATGCTTAGGGGCTTCCCTGGTGGCGCAGTGCTTGAGAGTCCGCCTGCCGATGCAGGGGACACGGGTTCGTGCCCCGGTCCGGGAGGATCCCGCATGCCGCGGAGCGGCTGGGCCCGTGAGCCATGGCCGCTGAGCCTGTGCATCCGGAGCCTGTGCTCCGCAGCGGGAGAGGCCACAACAGCGAGAGGCCCACGTACCGCGAAAAAAACCCAAAAAACAAAAAACTATATGCTTAGCTGTGGGAAATAACAGAGAAATAGATTTAAGTGTCAATATTTGCCGGCCCACCGCCCACCCCCTCCAGGACCCATCTTGGGTGTCTCCCTGGTTACTGCCTCCCTCCCTCCAGACTCCCTTCTGGTGCTGCATTGGTTTTGCCTTCCTATCTCTGCCTCTTGAAACCTGCTGCGACCACAGCATCAACCTGCCATTTGCAACATGGCAATTCTTTCGCAAATTCAAGTAGCAATCAGTGGGATTTTTTTTTTTTTTTTTTTTTTTTTTTTTACAACTTAGCGACAACCACATCCCCACACTCATTCTGCCTATTTTATTAGCCTTCCGGCTCAGTGCCAGGCGCAGTGGAAACAGAATCTATTGCTTAGCAGGTGTAGGGTATCAAAGTTCAATGCTTTCACCCTCTGTATTTCCCACTAGGCTCTATGCATGCACTTCAGGTCCTGACCAAGAGGTTGCCCTGGCTTATTTATGGTCAAGGCTCTGCATAGGCAAGAGGAATGAGCCTCAGGCTGCAATCTACTCATGGTTTTTCACGTGGGCAATATAACAAGATAACTATTGTACTTTGTTATAGTAACAAACTCCAGGGAATATACCCAGTGGTAACTTTTGAGCAACGTTTCAATAAATATACATGTTTCATGTAGGCCATGATGGATATCACTCTGACATTAGTAAACCAACTATTCTTGAATCTTCGTCATTTGAAATTCACTTTCTCTGACCTTCAACTACCTCACCTGTAAAAACAGAAATGCTGTTACCTGTCCCAAGGAAGTACATGGAATCAGATGATGCGGTCCCTTCCAGCCCTGAAGCATAAGACAGAACATGACGAGGTTTGAAGACAGTTCTCTCTCACCTGATGACTGGGGTTATCTTCTGATGCATTTCCTGCCATCCACACCCTTCAGGTCTCCTTTTAAACTGCTCTCTGAGTTTATTTTTCTAATGCAGGCCTGATTCTGTCTGTCTCCTGATTAAAACCCCTGATGGGTAGCTACAGCCAGCTACATTTGGATAGAACAAAATTTAAACCCCTCAGCACGGCAAACCTATGCGTCAGGCATGACTTTCAACAGTCTTCATTCTCAGGTCTGTAAAAACGTAAAATTGTTGTTTTATAACACAGCGGCATCACCATTTTGAGGCCACATTCCATCAGAAAGCAGAAAACTCAATTTAGCCAATTTCAGGCAAGTTTAATTACTTATGGATTTTTCTCAGCCATTGCAGGTTTAAACACAATTCAGGATTTTCCCTCTCTATGCTCCTCCACATTGTTCTAAGATTGATCTTATTCCAAGGGGCTCACGTATCTTGGTGACATGGGACCCAAAAGGACGTGAGCTACATGGTATATAGCCCTCTTGTATCAAACACTGGCCTCTGCAGGGTGTACAAGCCTATTCAAGTTCTCGACTGTCATCCCCCCTCTACGCTAGCATCTGCTGACTTAGACATCTTTCCATCTGGCCTCGAGGCATGAGGTTCATGCCTCTTTCCTCCTCGGTGTCCCTGCACCGTGACTGACAGGCCCCTCCAGGTCTGCAGGCTCTCAGTGGCCTGTAGGAAAACCTCCAGCTGCTTCCCGCCCCAGGTCCTATTTTTAAACACTTGCTCTGCATCTTAAACCATTTGTTTAGTGTCTGTCTCCCGACTCCGAGCAGAGGGATAAGAGAAGGGATCGTGTCTTTTTTAATTCACCAATACGCTGTATACCCTTTTGTGCTGTGCTCAAAAACTGGTTGCTGAATGAATAAAAGCTGAGTTTGTCAGGGCTGAGCTATCTAAAGAAATAATGTTTAAGTCCTGTAAATATGGCCCAATATGCCAACCCCTATCCCTTCTGCCTTCCAAACAAACTCATATATGTGTTAATACACAGGGAAACACAGATACTTCACAGCAGTACTTTCAAAATATCTTTAAAGTCCTAGGATACTTCAGAAGTGCCGCCAGGGGAAACTATGAGGAACGAAGGGGCCTTTAAGAGGCAGAGTCTGGGTTCCTGGTAGGCAGTATAATGGTCCCCAAAGATGCCCACATTCGAATTCTCAGAACCCAAGAATATGTTTCCTTACATGGTCAAAAGGACTTTGCAGATGTAAGATTAAGGTTAAAGCCCTTGAGATAAACAGTTTATCCTGAATTTTCCAGGAGGGCTCAATCAAAACACAGGTGCCTTAAAAGTGTAGAAGCTATCCCCAGCTATGCGGTCGGAGAGAAACGTTAAGAAGGGGCCTAAGAGACGGGATGCTGCCAGCTTGGAAGATCAAGCAAGGGGGCCATGAACTGAGGAAGGTGGGCAGCTTCTAGAATCTGGAAAAGGCAAGGAACCAGGTTCTCCCTCAGAGCCTCCAGAAAGGAGCACAGCCCTGCTGACCGCTGGATTTTGGTCCAGTGACCTTCAGAGCTTGAGATCCTAAAGTGGAGTTGCTTTAAGCCACCAGAGTTTGTGGTCTTTTACGACGGCAGCCATAGAAAGAACTACTCCAATTTCCCTGTTACTGACTCGCTCTGGGGCTTCAAAGAGAGCAGCTCCACCCTGATCCAGCCCCCAGAGTACTGGGGCCCTGCAGGCAAGTTCACTCGAGGTCACGGTTCCAAGGTGACCCGCCTCGTTCCCGCAAACATGTCTCTTGCTGTTGCCTCCATCTAGACCCCCCTAGCCCAGCATTCGCTCAGTTATCCTTCAAGGATGCCGCCCTTTCTCTGTCTCTGATGTCCCTCCCCTACTCTACTCCAGGCAGAATCAATTTTTCCTTCCTCTCGGCTTCCATTATGCTTTATACGTGCTTTTCTTACTGAACTTTTTATAAACTGGCAAATCGTCAGGGCCAAGGACCATCTCTCACCCACGTCTCTTTGATCAAGCATCTAGTGGCATATTTGATACATATAGACATTCTTCTGACAACTGTGTCTAAGTGAGCGTCTGCTTACTGTATTTTCACAGTCCCTGTGTATTTCTTTCATAGCACTTAATGACTTATAATTTTGTATTTATTTCTCTATTTACTGTCTGTCTTCCCCACTAAACTAAGTTTGATGAGGACATGCCAGCCCTGTTTACCATGGTATGTGGAGCATCTATCAAAGTGTGGGCTCTCAAGAAGTACTGGGGGTATAAATCGCTAACTGTGTGTTTATTTCATTTAATTCACGTCTGGGAGGATGGGATCCATTGGCAAGGTTAACCGTAAGCATAGCTGTTGGGAAGTGCAGAGAGAGTTTCAGCACGGGGACCCAGAGGTCCTGTGGGCTGCCCTCTCTTGAACCCTCAGGACCCAATCCCACTGTTGCTAATAGGAACAGCCAGGCCTCCTCCCACTGAAGCAGTTGCTCACTCCCGAGAGTGAATAAATGGAGTCCTGGCACCCAGCTCTGAAAGGTTGCCAACCTCCAATACGTCTTGTCACTGTGTACTGGAGACGTTTACTTGAGAATAATTAGTAGCCCTTCTGTGCATCAAAAGTGACCATATCTGTAGCATCTCTATTGAGATCGATGACTTTGTTTTCCAAAACTCTTCAGAGAAGACGGTTTCCATTTCAGTGGTACAATTGGGATGCTGAGCGCACACCTACACTGCATGTCGGGTGATTGCCAATGAAGTAGAGGTTGGTCCGGTAACTAATGGGTTGCCACAGGTAAAGTGTTCACATCCACTAATAAGGAAATTCCAGTCAGAAATGTGCTGCCTTTGAAGCTGTTTCATGATGCAAACACACCTAAGGGGAGAATGTGTTTTAGGCAGATAGCTATTCTGAGTTTGTTTTTCCTCAACAAAGGCCAGCCACACAAAGAGGCAAGATGCGTAGCAACTGAAGACACGTCCTCAAAGATCTCTCTCCCACTGTTGGTACCAGCTGCAAGTTCACTATTTAACCATCATTCCCCTAGCTTACAGTGAGCGTCACCCTCTCCTATTAATATTCAAAAATGTGGGAAAGGAGGCACTAATCCCTAACTGTGAACAAGGGACTATGATTCCGGAGCTGGAACAGACTTTATACGGAAGAAGGAAAAGAAAACATAAGAGAGTCAGGAACATGTGTGGGCTTTTGTACGTTGTAGGGGTGGGGATGAGTCCGAGTTATGCACAACAGCCAAAGAAAGGAAGCAAGTGCGACTGTGGCAGGGACGGGGAGAGTGCAGTGGGGATGGGGCATTGCTGCAGGTTAATTTGCCTCATCTGAACTGGCCCTAGCAACAGCCAGGCTTGGACACTTCCTCTCGTGTATATGTTTGTCACACGGCCAGTGTCTTCTCTGGGAAAAAGGCAAATCTCTTCCTGAAATGGGCCTCCCATGCTTGACAGGGCTTAGGCCAAGGTCAGCACTCAGACAAGTTGTAAAGGTGATCATGTGTTCTTTGGTTTCCCCAGCAGCATTTTCCTGGGCCCTCTGTCCTACACAGGGCTCTGTGTCCTCCCCTTACTTGAACTCTTAAATAAGGATTTCAAGGCTCTAAAAGCAGTCATCTACTTGGTTTTATATCTGATTATAGAATTAAATAACTTGATGCCTATTAAAGTGATATAAGGCACTGGAGAACAGGTGGGAGGGGAACTGGGGATCGCAAGAAGGGTTCAGATAGATAGAAAGCTTGCCCCAAATTCCTGATATTAGGCAATCACCTTAATCTAGTGTTCAATCTTAGCATCACTAATGATGGGACAATTTCCTAATTAATGTGATGCAACACAGAGTACCTGACGTTGCCTATGGTATAATCTTGTCAAAAATGTTTGACTGGAATCTAAGCAAGACTTTATATCCAGTTTTCAGTTTAAGAGATGAGGGAGACAGAGAGATCAGCTAAACAGCACCTCAAGGAAGTCTAGGAAACAACAGGCCTGGTCTCTTCAGAAAGTTTTTGTAATGGAAAAAGGAACTGTTCTAGATTAAAAGACACTTAATTATAACAATCAGTTGCAACACATGGTCCTAGATTGAATCCTGGTTTGACCACAGGTGGTAAACAGCATTTTAGGAACCATTGAAGACACCTGAATATGCACTGGGTATTAAATAATATTAAAGAATTGTTAGATTTTTTTAGGTATGCTGATGTAATTTTTACTCTGAAGGAAAAAATATTTTTTAGAGATGCATACCAAAATATTTATGGTCTCATAGTGTCTACAATGTACTTCATCATAAAACAAAATCATGAACTTACACCATACTAATTATTCTATCTGTACTCAAAGTCAATAAAAAAGGTAAAAAAAATTTAATCAGATATTTCCAATATAGACAAGGGATAATGACTTCAGCTTTGCTATGCAAACAGCACTTAGCACACTCCTAAAATACACTGAAGGAAATAAGGGTAGGATAATGGTTTTGAAGCAGTTTGCAAGAAACATTCTACCATTTGTATTTCTCTGCAGATATTCTATATCGTGAAAAATGGGGCACTCTGTTTATCTAATAGTAGTTTAACTAGACCAGTGGTGTGTTCAGCTATACTGACAATCAATAGAACTAAAAGGACAGAATCTTAAAACTCAGAGTCCATGAGCAACTACTTAAAGAAGGTTTCTTCTGAAAACAAAAAGCAGAAAGATTGACGGTCAATGCTACTAAAGCACAAAGGGCCAATCAGAAATAAGCTTGTAAGACTCACTGGAGGCTGAATGGTATAAATGTTAAGGTTACAGGCTCCAGAGCCTACCAGCGAGTGTTTGAATCTCAGTTCTACCACCTTTGAGCTGTAAACTAATAAGTGTACTTGCCCCATAGGGTCACTGCGTGGATTAAATGAGATAATGCATACCAAGTGTTTAGCGTAGTGCCTGGTACATAGTCAGCACTCAATAGACGGAAGCCATTTTTTCTCTTATCTCTAAGTCAATGGCTTTTGGTCACTGGTTCATGAAGGGTTTTGGGGAGTCCATGCTTCCCATAAAATTGGGTGTAAAATTTGGGGATTCTCATTTTCTGGAAAGACGGTACTAAGTTGTTATCAAATTCTGAGAGGTCTACGACCACCCCAAAAGTGTAAGACTCACTGCTCAAGAGGCATTTTCTTAATCAATTCCAGATATGGGATATGACTATTGATTACGGAGACCGCCATAAATTATATGTATCCTGTCCAAACGTAGGCACCTCTCCCAACAGCATGGGCTTTTACTGAGCATCTGCAGGCAAGAGAAAACAAAGAGACCGATGAAAGGCCAGAGAGGCCTGTTCTTGGGAGCAGGGCCAGAATGACTCTGCACAAAGGGCAGTGACATCTTTTTTTCCTGTCTAATCCTTGTTGGCTCTGGAAAGGGTGGCCCTGATTACTGCCTTTTTATAGCATTTTTAAAGGTCAGCTTATGTAATGGAGGTACTATGGCCTAGCTAGGACATTAGAGAGCCCACCTTTGGCAAGGAAAATAGCATAATACTTCTCTGGAATTCACACATTACCCAGAAGCCTTTGGCTTCCTGAACATCTTACTAAAAATTTTAAGTCTCTTGGCAGTAATTTTCAAGCAGCACAATTTTAATCTGGCCCTGCTTCTGTAGCGCTGCTAATAAAATCTCCTCCAGGCAAATCCCTGCAGAGGCTGAAAATTTGTCTGAAGAAGACATGCCTATAATCAACGATTAATCCTATTGACCATGATTAACACTTCCATACGCCAGCCTATCAGCTCTGAATGCTATGTCATGATTCCACGTGTCCCAACGTATCCCTCACAGGATTACAGGCTCTTTCAAATCTCCTTTCGGAAGGAGCTTTAAGAATCTGACATATAGGTCACATCCACTTTAAAGATATTACATTTCTCCTCTCAGCCAGAGCTTTTTCATCTATGATGTGATTCTACTTTCTATTTGCAATGGCCCAGTTTCATATAATTCCATGTGGACACACACATAGAAACTTGGTGGTCAGATGATTTGTCCCCATGGTAACTGAACAAAACATCAAAAACAATCCGTCCCTGGGTATGCACAGGGTGTGACCTTGGCCAAGACATGTCACCCGAACATTGGACCAGTATTTTTGTGTACCTACCAAGTTCCAATCATTGTACTAAGTTCAGGGGATGCATACTAAAGGTGCATTTCCTGCCCTCAAGGAACTTACAGTCTAGAGAGGAGACAGACATGTAAACAGGGAATTTCAATACAGTATAATAGAGAAGAGTTACAATAGGAAAAGTTATAGGATACTATGGAAGTAGTCAGGGAAGGCTTCTCAAAAGAGGGGCCATCTAAACTAGAAGTATCTAGGTGCATGTGTGCATACTAGAATGTTCCAAAGGAAATAGCATGTGCAAAGGCTCAGAGGTAAGAGACAGCAGGACACATTCATGGAACAGCAAGTAGTTTCATGGCTGGCCGGTGGAGGTCAAGAGGGAAAATGCAAGTGTTGTGGTTAAAGATAGCAGTCAGACCTTGAGGGACCTTGGAAGCCATACTATCGAAGGCATGAGGAGCCAACTAAAGAGTTGTAAGCCCCACATCAAACTAATGCTTCTGCATAGTGAAGGAAACCATTGCCAAAATGAAAAGGCAGCCTACTGAGCTGAAGAAGATATTTGTAAATCACATACTGTCATCACTCAAACTTCAAGGAGGATTTGATCCAGAACCCCCCTCAGATACCAAAATCCACAGGGTAGAGTCTCCTATAGAAAATGGAATAGTATTTGCATAAAACCCATGCACATCCTCCTATATATAGTAAAATCATGTCTACATTACTTATAATTCCTTATACTATGTAAATAGTTGTAAATACAATGTAAATGCTATGTAGGTACTTCAAGTTTTGCTTTGTGGAATTTTCTGGATTGTTTTTTGATTTTTTTATCCATGGTTGGTTGAATACACGGATGCATAACCCATGGATATGGAGGACTGAATGTATCCAATAAGGGGTTGATATCCAATATACGTAAGGAATTCAAATAACTCAATAACAAAAAAAAAAAACAACCCAATTAAAAACTGGGGACAGATCTGAATAGACATTTTTCCAAAGAAGACAAGCAGATGGCCAAGAGGAAGATGAAAAGATGTCCAACATCACTAATTACTATGGAAATTCAAATCCAAACAACAATGAGATGTCCCCTTACGTCTGCAGAATAGCTAGTATGGGAGATTGGTTCAAGATGGCGGAGTAGAAGAACGTGCTCTCACTCCCTCTTACAAGAACACCAGAATCACAACTAACTGCTGAACAATCATCAACAGGAAGACACTGGAACTCACCAAAAAAGATACTCCACATCCAAAGACAAAGGAGAAGCCATAATGAGATGCTAGGAGGGGCGCAATCACAATAGAATCAAATCCCATAACTGCTGGGTGGGTGACTCACAAACTGGAGAACTCTTATACCACAGAAGTCCACCCACACAGTGAAGGTTCTGAGCCCCACGTCAGGCTTCCCAATCTGGGGGTCTGGCAACGGGAGGAGGAATTCCTAGAGAATCAGACTTTGAAGGCTAGCAAGATTTAATTGCAGGACTTTGACAGGACTGGGGGAAACAGAGACTCCACTCTCGGAGGGCACACACAAAGCAGTGTGCTCATCAGTACCCAGAGGAAGGAGCAGTGACACCATAGGAGACTGAACCACAGCTACAGTCTAGCGTTGGAGGGTCTCCTACAGAGGTAGGGGGTGGCTGTGGCTCACCGTGAGGACAAGGACACTGGCAGCAGACGTTCTGGGAAGTACACCTTGGTGTGAGCCTCCCAGAGTCTGCCATTAGCCCCACCAAAGAGCCTGGGTAGGCTCCAGTGTTGGGTCGCCTCAGGCCAAACAACCAACAGGGAGGGAACCCACCCCCACCCATCCCCACCCACCCCCACCCACCAGCAGACAAGTGGATTAAAGTTTTACTGAGCTCTGCCCACCAAAGAAACAGCCACCTCTACCCACCACCACTCCCTCCCATCAGGAAATTTGCACAAGTCTCTTAGATAGACACATCCACCAGAGGGCAGATGGCAGAAGCAAGAACTAAAATCCTACAGCCTGTGGAACAAAAACCACATTCACAGAAAGATAGACAAGATGAAAACGCAGAGGGCTATGTACCAGACGAAGGAACAAGATAAAACCCCAGAAAAATAACTAAATGAAGTGGAGATAGGCAACCTTCCAGAAAAAGAATTCAGAATAACGATAGTGAAGATGATCCAGGACTTCGGGAAAAGAAGGGAGGGAAAGATGGAGAAGATGCAAGAAATGTTCAACAAAGACCTAGAAGAATTAAAGAACAAACAAACAGAGATGAACAATACAATAACTGAAATGAAAAATACACTAGAAGGAATCAATAGCAGAATAACTGAGGCAGAAGAACAGATAAGTGACCTGGAAGACAGAATGGTGGAATTCACTGCTGTGGAACAGAATAAAGAAAAAACAATGAAAAGAAATGAAGACAGCCTAAGAGACCTCTGGGACAACATTAAACACAACAACATTCACATTATAGGGGTCCCAGAAGGAGAAGAGAGAGAGGAAAGACCTGAGGAAATATTTGAAGAGATTATAGTTGAAAACTTCCCTATCAAGGGAAAGGAAATAGCCACCCAAGTCAAGGAAGTGCAGAGAATCCCATACAGGATAAACCCAAGGAGAAACACGCTGAGACACATAGTAATCCAACTGGCAAAAATTAAAGACAAAGAAAAATTATTGAAAGCAGCAGCAAGGGAAAAACGACAAATAACATACAGGGGAACTCCCATAAGGTTAACAGCTGATTTCTCAGCAGAAACTCTACAAGCCAGAAGGGATTGCCACAATATATTGAAAGTGATGAGAGGGAAAACCTACAACCAAGATTACTCTACCCGGCAAGGATCTCATTCAGAATTGATTGAGAAATCAAAAGCTTTACAGACAAGCAAAAGCTAAGAGAATTCAGCACCACAAAACCAGCTCTACAACAAATGCTAAAGGAACTTCTCTAAGTGGGAAACACAAGAGAAGAAAAGAAGCTACAAAAAGAAACCCAAAACAATTAAGAAAATGGTCATAGGAACATACATATCGATAATTACCTTAAACGTGAATGGAGTAAATGCTCCAACCAAAAGACACAAGCTTGCTGAATGGATACAAAAACAAGACTCATGCATATGGGGTCTACAAGAGACCCACTTCAGCCCTAGGGACACATACCGACTGAAAGTGAGGGGATGGAAAAAGATATTCCGTGCAAATGGAAATCAAAAGACAGCTGGAGTAGTAATACTCCTATCAGATAAAATAGACTTTTAAAACAAAGAATGTTACAAGAGACAAGGAAGGACACTACATAATGATCAAGGGATCAATCCAAGAAGAAGGTATAACAGTTATAAATATGTATGCATCCAACATAGGAGCACCTTAATACATAAGGCAACTGCTAACGTCTATAAAAAAGGAAATCAAAAAAAAAAAAAAAGGAAATCGACAGTAACACAATAGTAGTGGGGGACTTTAACACCTCACTTACACCAATGGACAGATCACCCAAACAGAAAATTAGTAAGGAAACACAAGCTTTAAATGACACAATAGATCAGATAGATTTAACTGATATGTATAGGACATTTCATCCAAACACAGCAGATTACACTTTCTTCTCAAGTGCACATGGAACATTCTCCAGGATAGATCACATCTTGGGTCACAAATCAAGCCCCAGTAAATTTAAGAAAACTGAAGTCCTTTCAAGCATCTTTTCTGACCACAGTGCTATGAGATTAGAAATCAACTACAAGGAAAAGAACGTGAAAAGCACATACACATGGAGGCTAAACAATATGTTAATAAATAACTAAGAGATCACTGAAGAAATCAAAGGGGAAATGAAAAAATACCTAGCGACAGATGACAATGAAAACACGACGATTCAAAACCTATGGGATGCAGAAAAAGCAGTTCTAAGAGGGAAGTTTATAGCTATAAAAGTCTACCTAAAGAAACAAGAAAAATCTCAAATAAACAATCTAACATTACACCTAAAGGAACTAGAGAAAGAACAAGCAAAACCCATAGTTAGCAGAAGGAAAGAAATTATAAAGATCAGAGGAGAAATAAATGAAATAGAAATAAAGAAAACAAAAAATAGCAAAGATGAATGAAACTAAAAGCTGGTTCATTGAGAAGATAGATAAAATTGATAAACCATTACCCAGACTCATCAAGAAAAAAAGGGAGAGGACTCAAATCAATAAAATTAGAAATGAAAGAGGAGAAATCACAACACACTGCAGAAATACAAAGAATTATAAGAGATTGCTACAAACAACTATATGCCAATAAAATGGACACCCTGGAAGAAATGGACAAATTCTTAAAAAGGTATAACCTTCCAAGACTGAACCAGGAAGAAACAGAAAATATGAACAGACCAATCACAAGCACTGAAATTGAAACTGTCATTAAAAATCTTCCAACAAACAGAAGTCCAGGACCAGATGGCTTCACAGGTGAATTCTGTCAAACAGTTAGAGAAGAGCTAACACCCATCCTTCTCAAACTCTTCCCAAAAACTGCAGAGGAAGGCAAACTCCCAAACTCATTCTATGAGGCCACCATCATCCTGATACCAAAACCAGACAAAGATACTTCAAAAAAAGGAAATTACAGACCAATATCACTGATGAATATAGATGCAAAAATCCGCAATGAAGTACTAACAAACAGAATCCAACAACATATAAAAAGGATCATACACGATAATTAAATGGGATTGATACCAGGGATGCAAGGATTCTTCAATATATGCAAATCAATCAATGTGATACACCATATTAACAAATCGAAGAATAAAAACCATATGATCATCTCAATAGATGCATAAAGAGCTTCTGACAAAATTCAACATCCATTTAGGATAAAAACTCTCCAGAAAGTGGGCCTAGAGGGAACCTACCTCAACATTATAAAGGCCACGTACGACAAACCCACAGCAAACATCATTCTCAATGGTGAAAAACTGAAAGCATTTCCTCTAAGTTCAGTAACAAGACAGGGATGTCCACTCTCACTACTATTATTCAACATAGCTTTGGAAGTCCTAGCCACAGCAATCAGAGAAGAAAAAGAAATAAAAGGAATTCAAATTCGAAAAGAAGAAGTTAAACTGTCACTGTTTGCAGATGACATGATACCATACATAAAGAATCCTAAAGATGCCACCAGAAAACTGCTAAACCTAATCAATGAATTTGGTAAAGTTGCAGGATACAAAATTAATGCACAGAAATCTCTTGCATTCCTATACACTAACGATGAAAAATCTGAAAGAGAAATTAAGGAAACATTCCCATTTACCATTGCAACAAAAAGCATAAAATACCTAGGAATAAACATACCTAGGGAGACAAAAGACCTGTATGCAGAAAACGATAAGACCCTGTTGAAAGAAATTAAAGATGATCCCAACAGATGGAGAGATATTCCATATTCTTGGATTGGAAGAATCAATATTGTGAAAATGACTATACTACCCAATGCAATCTATAGATTTAGTGCAATCCCTATCAAATTTCCTATGGCATTTTTTTCAGAACTAGAACAAAAAACCTTAAAATTTGGATGGAGACACAAATGACCCCGAATAGCCAAAGCTGTCTTGAGGGAAGAAAACGGAGCTGGAGGAATCAGACTCCCTGACTTCAGACTATACTACAAAGCTACAGTCATCAAGACAGTAGGGTACTGGCACAAAAACAGAAATATAGATCAATGGAACAGGATGGAAAGCCCAGAGATAATCCCACACACCTGTGGTCAACAAGTCTGTGACAAAGGAGGCAAGGATATACAATGGAGAAAAGACAGTCTCTTCAATAAGTGGTGCTGGGAAAACTGGACAGCTACATGTAAAAGAATGAAATTAGAACACTCCCTAACACCATACACAAAAATAAACTCAAAATGGATTAGAGATCTAAATGTAAGACCAGACACTATAAAACTCTTAGAGGAAAACATAGGAAGGACACTCTTTGACGTAAATCACAGCAAGGTCTTTTTTGATCCACCTCCTCGAGTAATGGAAATAAAAACAAAAATAAACAAATGGGACCTAATGAAACTTAAAAGCTTTTGCAAAGCAAAAGAAACTACAAACAAGACGAAAAGACAACCCTCAGAATGGGAGAGAATATTTGCAGATGAATCAACGGACAAAGGATTAATCTCCAAAATATATAAACAGCTCATGCAGCTCAATATTAAAAAAACAAACCACGCAATCCAAAAATGGGCAGAAGACCTAAATAGACATCTCTCCAAAATGGACATACAGATGGCCAAGAAGAACATGAAAAGCTGCTCAACATCACTAATTATTAGAGAAATGCAAATCAAAACTACAGTGAGGTATCACGTCACACCAGTTAGAATGGGCATCATCAGAAAATCTACAAACAACAATTGCTGGAGAGGGTGTGGAGAAAAGGGAACCCTCTTGCACCGTTGGTGGGAATGTAAATTGATACAGTCACTATGGAGAACAGTATGGAGGGTCCTTGAAAAACTAAAATAGAACTACCATACGACCCAGCAATCCCACTACTGGGCATATACCCAGAGAAAACCATAATTCAAAAAGACATATGCACCCCAATGTTCATGGCAGCACTATTTACAATACCCAGGTCACGGAAGCAAGCTAAATGTCCATCAACGGACGAATGGATAAAGAAGATATTGTACATATATGCAATGGAATATTACCCAGCCATAAAAAGGAACGAAATTGTGCCATTTGTAGAGATGTGGATGAATCTAGAGACTGTCATACAGTGTGAAGTCAGAAAGAGAAAAACAAATATTGAATATTAACGCATATATGTGGAACCTAGAAAAATGGTACAGTTGAACCGGTTTGCAGGGCAGAAATAGAGACACAGGTGTAGAGAACAAACGTATGGATACCAAGGGGGGAAAGTGGCGGGGGTGGGGGTGGGATGAACTGGGAGATTGGGATTGACATGTATACACTAATATGTATAAAATGGATGACTAACAAGAACCTGCTGTATAAAAAATAAATTAAATTCAAGACAAAAAAAAAAGAATGGCTAGTATCAAAAAAAGATAAGAAATAACAAATTGTTGGAGAGTATGTGGAGAAAAGGGAACCCTCATACACTGTTGTTGGGACTGTAAATTGATACAGCCACTCTTAAAAACAGTATGGAGATTCCTCCGGAAAGTAAGAATAGAACTACGATATGACCCGGCTATTTCACTTCTAAGTATTTATCCAAAGAACACAAAAGCACTAAATTGAAAAGATATGTGCACCCCTATGTTCATTGTAGCATTATTGCCAAAAGCCAAGTTATGAAAGCAACATTAGTATCCACTGATGGATGAATGGATAAAGAAGATGGGGTATATACATGCAATGGGATACCGCTCAGCCACAAGAAAGAATGAAATCCTGCCATTTGAGACAACAGTGATGGACCTTGAGGGTATTATGCTAAGTGAAATAAGTTAGATGAAGAAAGACAAATTCTGTATGATTTCACTCATGTGGAGCCTAAAGAAACAAAAAATGAACAAACAAAATAAAATGAACTTAGATACAGAAAACAGATTAGTGGTTTTCAGAGGGGAAAGGGATTGGGGGGTGGGTGGAATGGTGAAGGGGGTTAACTGTATGGTGATGGATGGTAACTGGACTTGTGGCGGTGATCACTTTGTAATGTGTACAGATGTCAAATTATAATGCTGTACATCTGAAACTTCTATGATACAAAATTAATTTTAAAAATAGTTGGTAGCCATAGCAACATGATAAGAACTGAGTTTTAGAACGATAACACTGGCTGCAGTGTAGAAAAGGAAACCAGTTTGAAGGCCATTGCAGTGATCTAGCTGAGAGATGATGGTGGTCCAAATGAAACTCTCTGTTGCTGTAGTAGATGCTGTGCTAAGTCATCCAGAACCGCCTTCTGCACCAAGGCACTCATTTCCCCAGTTGCCAGGAGTGTTGGCTGCTGATGGCTCACAGGTGAATCAGTCTCCAGAAACTGCCCTCAGCCAAAGGGATATTACGTCTGATGTTATGGCTCCTTTCCATCTAATCATCAGGCAGTGCAGGTGTTCAAAGCCCCATCCCCCCCTTGCCTCAAGTGGAGATCACTCTAAAGGAACATCTCAGCTTGTGAGCAACTTGCCGTAACCACGTCACAGTTCAGCAAATCCTTTTGCCCAATCCTCCTTCATTCACTTCCTTAGAGACTTTTTCCTGAGAGTGCTCCCCAAGAAATTTCCTGCACACAAAACTCTGTTCAGTCTGTTTCCAAAGGACCAGATCTAAGACAGAACGAACCTCAGTAGTTCTCATCTAGAAAATGAGAGGGTGGATTGGATCCTTGCTAAAAATACTTCCTTTGCTCCACAGCTCCACGGACTTTGGAATTCTTTGACAATTCTTGCAGCTGTTTCAAAACACCAGGAAATGGATATGACAGACACTTCATTTTAGCAACCCCAGCAGGACTCATCACAGTAATTAGAAATGTTTCACAAACAGACCACCCACCAATCTTGCACCCAGTTGGGGTTGACACTGTCTACTTTTACTGATATAAAATTCTTTATGGCTTCCATGCCAAAGTCGGCTTCTTATAAAGAAAAATACTGCTTCTCCCTGTGGACCAGCAGGGAACAGTGCTGTTATCTTTTGCTGATACCAGAACTAACAGCAGTTAAGTCCAGCACTCTTCTAAGTGTGCTGCAAAACTGAATGTATGATTAATATTATCAAGCTGGCTATTGCCACTGTGACTCTCTCCTCCCCTTTTCAAAAAAGTTCCTCAGCAAAATAAAACGGAAATGCAGGATTCTTTGGTGAGCTATTACAGCTATACCTCCCTGCTATCAATGGCAATCCCTTCCTAAATTCTCAATCATGTGATTCTGCCCATCTCAGCACAGTGGTTTCATGTGCACTTTCCATGATTTATGGGGCCATTTTCCTGTAAAGAACTTTTTGAAAGCATGTATTTACAAAGTGCAGTTCCAGTCTTAGAGTCTGCGAGCTACAAAGAACCTTCTAACATGGAGACCTGGAGTTTTTAACCTCAGGTCTGTTGAACCATGGTTGGGCTGCAGGGGGTCTGTGAAACCCTCAAGTTGGATACAAAGTTTGTGGCGAGATGCCAGAGCCTGTTATTAGAGTCCATAAGCCGATGGACAGGAGGTTCATGCCCCTGAAAAATTGAGAACCACTGTCTACACCAATTGTCTTGCTTCTTACTTAATGAAACTGAGGTTCAGGGAAGTTCGATAACTTAGCCAAGATTGATCGGTTATTAGTAGCTCAACTGGCACTAGAACCCAGGTCGGCTTCCTTTCAGTCCAGTGAGCTTTCTGCTACTCTTAAGTGTTTCAAACCAAGGCATCATGCCTACTATATTGGAACTTCCTATCACCAGACCAAAACGTTCCTACTGCCAAGAATATTCTTCCTCAGAGGAAACCAAAGCCTTCTGTCAGGCTCAGAAGCTTTTATAATACCTCCTATTTATCTGGCATTTTATAGTTTGCAAAGCACTTTCACACATATGATTACATTTGATTTGAGCCTTGAAACCCCTTCAATATATAAAACTAGGAGTTAAAAGCATAGGCTCTGGAACTGGTCTACCTGAGTTGGAATCCTACCTCTGCTATTACTAGCTGGGTCACCCTGAGCAAGTTATAACCTAGCTTTCCGTGCCTCAGCTGCCTCATCTGTAAAATGAGGATGCACTGAACATTAGCTAGTACCATCATCCCTATTTTATAATTACCAGTGAGGGGACTGAGAAACAATATTATGTGACATTCTCAAATGCGCCCTGTAATTAGTGAATCTAGGTTAAAAAAAAAAAAAAAAAAAAAAAACAGGGCCTTAAACTCCAAGTTAAAAACGTTTCAATGTAGAACATGTAGAACTCTGAGTATAAATATAACAACATGAAGCAATCAACCTCCCAATCATTAAAACAGCTGTTCATTTATTTCTGTCTATTGATAAGCTAGACACCATCATTGGGTACCCAAATATGAAATTCTAAATCTGTTCTGAGAATCCCCTCTTACTTCCTGTTTTTAAATGCAAGGAAAATCAAAATCAAATCAAATCTGAGTATGTTATGTCTAAGCTTCTTTTTAAGCCACAGGAGACATGTCCCTTGAAAATTTTTGAATTAAGATGACATGCTGGGCATAGTCAATTATTTAGGGAAATTTTTTTTTTAATGAAATGAAACACAATATTAAATACCCTGGCCAATAAGAAGGCGTGTGACCTTAGAAATGCTTTTCATAAGCTCAAACTTGCCCAGATCGTATCCCAAAGTAGTCATTAAGGCCTGTGCTCATGGTGTGTTCAAAATGAGCAAGGCCTCAGACAACAGCTGGCCAAGAGCAGGAGTGCTCGCCTCTGGGCTAAAAATCCAAGGAGGCCTCATTCACCTTCCTTTAGCTTGTGCAGTGGCCACTTCAGCAGCGCTAACTAGGAGCTCCCAAATGCACTTGAGCTGAAGGAGCCTTTAAATGAGTTTTTCCATTACCACAAAACATATTATAAACTTTTCTACCCAAGTCCCTTTATGCATTTTTGGCTGAGTGGATTGGATCGTGTGAAAAGCATCCCTTTTTTGCATCCCTGATAGCAATAGGCATGCTCTTTGGTGACGGATAAGTAGGCAAGTTATAACATGCAAGGCTAAGGAAGCAGCCCCTTTCTTTGAACAGATTCACCCATTCTCTTGCCTTGCACCTTTCCATTTCTAATTTTTTTTTTTTTTTTACCACCTACTCTTGGTCCCAATCAGCTGAGGGCTTATCTAAAGTGACAAGAAGGGTAGCATCATGAACGTGAGAAGACTTTTTTAACCTTAATTTTCCTCCCCTGTGAAACCATCCTTTTCTCCAGTGTCATGGAAACCTGTGATATCTATTAGTTGCTTTCACTAGTGGCTTTGTGCTTTCCTACAACAGAGCATTCTAAGTGAAGTTATTTTTAGCAGACAAGAATCTACTCCCAGCTCGCCTTTTATTTAAGTTCAGAGCAACATACGTCAATGTCATAAAGCTGATATAGAGACTATGCTTGTACTACTAGTATCCGGAACAACAGGATGCTGTAGGGGAGGCCAGATCCTGGAGCTAAGATTGCACTAAGACCCACAGACATGGAAAACAGACTTACAGTTACCAAAGGGGAAAGGGGCGTGAGGGGTGGAATAAATTAGGACTTTGGGATTAACATATACACACTGATACATATAAAATAAATAACCAACAAGGACCTACTGTATAGCACAGGGAACTATACTCAATATTTGTAATAACCTATAAGGGAAAAGAATCTGAAAAAGAATACATATATGTATGTGTATATATATATATATGTGTATATATATATATGCAAAACTGAATCACGTTGCTGTACACCTAAAACACAATATTATAAATCAACTATACTTCAATTAAAAAAATAAAGTAAATAGTAAGATAATAATTTTTAATTTAATTTTATTTTTATTTTAAGATTGAACTAAGAGACCATGGTTGGGCTCTAAGCCTGCCAGCAACCCTTTGAGTCATCAGCTAGGTTAACTTCACCTTCTACAGTCAGCTGCAAACCACACTGCAAGACCTGCCCTAGCTCAAGGCAGAAGGGCAGTGTGAGGAAAAGAACACCAAGTAGATGAGGCGTCTAGAAACCCGTCCTAGTACCAAGTTCTATTGCAAGTTCTATTCTCCAGGCATGTTTCCTCTTCTCTAACATGAGAGGGAGTAGAGATATGATCATTTTTGCCAATTATTACATCCTATGAACCCTAAACCAGTAACTTAGCCTCTAGTTTGTTATATTCTTGATTCCATTATTACTGTGAGACCCCAATGTCCCAGTGACCATGTCTGTGTCTTGTTTCTCTGTGCAAAAGTCCTCACCTGGAACTCCAATTCCCCCAATGACTTAATATGTGACCTCCTGATACCCAGTCTTCATGACCGAGTCCTCAATTTTTATGCTGACTACTCCAATTGCCATCCCTCTAACTTTCCCACGTGGGGTACTAGCCACCCCAGTCCCCGTTAATTACCCAGCACACATCAGCCTGGGTAGACAGTATGTCTGTTGCTTGGTTTTGCCTGACAATGCTTGTGAATCTGCTCACTTGATACCCTAGAATGATGACATCCTGCATTCAGACCTTACTCAGACAAATGCTCACCCGTCTGCCTCAAACACTAGCTCCCATTATGGTTACCAGCGGGGAAGGGTCGGGGGAAGGGATAGCTAGGGAGTTTGGGATTGACATGTACATGCTGCTATATTTAAAACGGATAACCAACAAGGACCTACTGTATAGCACAGGGAACTCTGCTCAATATTCTGTAACAACCTAAATGGGAAAAGAATTTGAAAAAGAATAGATACATGTATAAGTATAACTGAATCACTTTGCTGTACGCCGGAAACTAACTCAACATTGTTCATCTACTATACTCTGATATAAAATAAAAGGTTTAAAACAAAAACTAGCTCCCATCTTCCTATCTCTTGACTCTGTGGGTCAGTCTGGACTCCTGATCCCAGCTTCCGCCATCACACCACTCCCCAGGCTTCCGTTCCTACACATTTTCAGACTTTTCTAATCCCTGCGTGGAGAATGGCCTCCTCTTTCTGGGTAGTGCCCTGATGCACAAAAGCTTTTCACTCTGAGGCTGGGCCTTAAGTGGGCAAGAAGGACCGGGCTTGGAGTCCCCTTCATAGTAGGGCCACGGTCCCAACAGCAAGGATGGTGAAAATCATGTCATCTTGGACCCATAAACTGTGATACAGTAGGTATGCAGCAATGTGGAGTACTGGACAGGATGCATTGTGATTGGTTGATGACCATGCCGTGGCGCTTGTTAAATATTGTAAATGTCATCTCGATATAAGGCCTTTCTTCTAAGGATCTCTTTTTTCCCCTTTGTAGTTCCAGATTTCCCTCTCCTGATCAATGTGAAATAGTGAGTGGGCATCCATTCCACATTTTTACTCCTCTTTCTCCTCCATTAACAATTGGATGGTTCTCTAAGGCTCTTGAGATTTACTGCCCCACCATCCCTTTCTAAGATCAGGACACATTTCTAAGATTCCAGGTGTGATAGGCAGAATCATAAAGATATCCTTCCTCCCTCTCCCTCCAAGATTCCCATCCCATGGTTATACTATCCAACACTAATCTGGGTTCTACTCTGAAGCGACTTTGCAGATATAATTAAGGTATGAACCTTAAGACACAGGGGTTGTCCTGGATAATCCAGGTAAGCCCAATCTAATCACATGAGCTCTTAAAGCAGAGAAGCTTTCCTACTTGAAGCCAGAAGAGGCAAGAACAAACAAAAGGGGAAGCCAGGGAGATTCGAGGCATGAGAAGGACTCAATTTGCCATCGTTGGCTTTGAATGGGAACAGAAGTCAGGCAATGGGGGCAGCCTCTAGAAGCTGAGAACAACCCCCAGCCCACAGCAAGTAAGGACACAGGGATAGTGTCAGTCCTAGAACCACAAGGAACTGAATTAAGCCAACAAGCTGAACGAGCCTAGTGCATTCTCCACTTATGCCCCCCAAAAGGAACAGTCTGGCGGACTCTGACTTTGGCCTTGTGAGACCCTAAGCAGAAGAACCGTTGAACTATATTGTACCCAGACTTCTGACCTACAGAACCATGAGCTAATAAATTTGTGTCGTTTTTGTCCAGTTTATGGTGATTTCTTATGACAGTGTTAGAAAACGAATACTCCAGGAGAAGTATTTCTGAATGCTCAGCGTTATTCTTTTTCTCATTATATCTCAATACTTTAATCTTTGAATAGACCTCCCTCCATTAAACTAGGATTCTCTGTCTTTACAGCTTTTCGATTTTGATTTTGGGTCCCACCCTTCTGCCAAAGCTTCATTTCACAGCCCCTCCTCCATAGTTCCATCCAGGCAAAAATATACCCTGGAGGGGAGGGATAAATTAGAATCTTGGGATTAACATACACACACTACTATATAACAAATAGATAACCAACAAGGACCGACTGTACAGCACAGGGAACTACACTCAATACTCTATAATAACCTATATGGAAAAAGAATCTGAAAAAGAATAGCTATATGAATATGGACAACTAAATCACTTTGCTGTACACCTGAAACTAACACAATATTGTAAATCAACTACAGTCCAATATAAAATTAAAAATTAAAAATAAATAAATAATATTGGAAACAGCCTCAGCTACCTCACATATTTAGCTGCAACCTCCACGTTAAAAAAAGCAACCTTGGTCTTGCTGAGAATTTCTGGACGTTTTAGTGCCTAGACGTCAAGGTACCTCCCAGCCTCATGAATCCCCGTTTGTTCCGGCATCCCTAAACCCTGAGACACACCAGGCCCTTCTGGCACCCCTGGACCTCCCAAACACAGATTCAGTACCTCTGGTACCTTCCTTTCAGGCAGCAAAGAGGAAATATTGTGCCTGAGTCCCTCAATGTCATCTGACCACTGCTGTATCGTGCTATTCATAAGTAGGAGTTAGAAATTAAAATGAGTTATCTAGATATGGTTTTGTATATAAGTAATCAACAGAATGTGTGTCGTGTACTTAGGTCCCTCAGTCTTTCACATCTGAAGGCAGTCAAACGACAATAGACATGCACTCAAATACGCATCATTGGTCAGCCGGTGGCAACTCCCTAGAGTTCATCATGGCTCCTGAAAGCAATGAAGTCAACACTCTGTGTTTAAACTTGCCATTCCTGACCCTTTAAAGTGACCCTGAACAGTCATAGGTGTTGTCACTGGATCATTCTCACAGTACAAGAAGATATAGGAGAGGAAAGAGGGATACGAATACGGTCTGGAGCCCCTCTAGGTCTCCACGCTGGAATGCAGCTTGACAAAAACAAGTCTAATGTCTACTCACAAAGAAGCCCCTTTCTTGCCTGGAATAATGTGAAAACTCATTCCTGTGGTTGGCTGCAAATCCCAACCACTATCCCAGTTGTACAGATGGGAAGAGGAGAAGGGGAGAGACAGAATTCAAAAGTATGTAAGTATGAGAAGCAGATCTTTCCACAGGGTAGCTTAAAAAGCAGGGACATCAATAGCCCCAAGGCTGCAGTTCAGAATTGGAAATAAGAAAACTTTAATACAAATAGGAGCCACTCCACCAACTTGTAACGCGGCCTCTGGCAAGTCAGTGATATTTCCCCTGTGCCCGTGTTTCCTGGCTCGTGTCTGCACTGAAGCTGCCTGTCTCTCCTCGGCAGCCTCTCACACTTGCCGCACATCTCATTCAGAATGTCTTATTTGAGAAACTTTCACCTCGGTCGTTGGTGATGCTCTAGAATGGCTGCAGACTGAAGCACGTCGCTGCCTCCAATCCCACTGCTGGGCCTCACGCAGTTCCATGGCTCAGTGGGTGGATATTAAAGAAATGACAGTCTCTCCAGCAGCCCTGCTTAATAGACTATTCCCTCGCATCTCTGTCTTATTAGTTCAAGAAAACAAGGTTTCCCAACGTTTCACAGAATCTACGATGGTGAAAGGGCTAAAGGTTTAAAAACTGGCAGAGAAGACAAATGTAAGGAAAACTGTTTGAAGTTAAAAGTAATACCCCAAATTTTATCTATCAACTTGGCTGTTTTCAAGATACCAAACTTACTCAAGGAACAAAAAAATACCCAGAAAACCAAGCTTTGCGCTAGTGAACAGTGATACCAATGCTACCTGCTGGGGAAAAAATTAAGTAGTTCCTCATTTTCCCTCTACCTTCTAACTCCAGGCCACATACAGGAATTACTCTAGAGCAAAATTGTAGCTATATGATTTCCAATCTGTCCCAGTGCCGTCTCCAAGTCTCTTACTCCAAAAGGTCCATGGACCAATGCCCCCATATGTTTCTAAGCCCATGTCCCATTCCCTCCTAAGATTATTTTTCCAGCCATGCAAATCACCTGAAGAACTTGTTAAAAATAAAGATTCCCAAGTCTGCCTCCTGGAGATTCTGATTTTGAATGTTTAACCAGCATCCCAAGAGATTCTTTGATCAGGTAAGGTGGGCAACCCTGCCCTGAGGTCTTCTAAGTCCTTGCTACTCAAAGTATATATAGCATTGGCATCACCTAAACTTGTTAGAAATGCAGATTTTCAGGTCTTGTCCAGCCCTAGAATCTATCTTTTAAGAAGACCCCTAGGTGATCATTATCTACATTAATGTTTGAGAAGCACTGTTTTAAATGGTTGAGTCATCTGGAAACCTAATAGTCCCCATTAGTACTACTGTGAATTAGGTTAATAGATAATTCCTCCAATTCACTTTTTATTCAACAAACATTTGGGGATCTACTAAGCGGTTGAACACTGTGCTGGGCCCCAGGATTTGTATTTTGTAGAGAAGGCCTTAAACTAGAGGAAGCCATCTTTAACAGTGGTATATCAGGCACTAGGACAGTCTCACGAGGAGGATATTTTGAGAGTAAGGTGGAGCAAGACCATGTCCAAGTCATACCACGTGATTATCCACCTGGTCTATCTACGCATAAGGCTGGTTTGGGCTATGCAATCCAATCTCTGATCACAGTAAATTCTACCCCTACCATTCCAACTCTCTCAATGCTTCACCCCTCAAAGAAGTCAGGGGTATGGTTTTGAGCACAGGTGTGTGCACAGCATTGATGAAGAGCCTCGCATCGACTCAAACATGCTCCCTTGGAGAAAAGAACTGTCCTAGGTCAGTGACTGCAGCCTGAACATCGGCAGGAACAGCAAATCAGGTGCAAGAAAGCAGGGGAGCACTCCAGATAGGTCAGGGGCGTTGGTCCTGCAGAAGATCGCTGAGCTTGAAGCTAGGCAGCAATGGTGTCATGGCTTTGGTCCAACCAGCTCCTACAAACAACTCAGGCCTTGGCTACCGGCTATTTTGAGACCAGTGCAGCCCACAGGTGCAGGAGCATTTCATTCCTTTCTTAGATCACAACAGACTCGGGCTTTCCCCCAAATCTAACCCACTGACATTTCTCTTGGGTAGTGGGGCGTATGAGGACAAATATGTAAAAGGTTCTGCTGATGGAATCATTCCTAGCTAAAGACTATAGGCAATAAAGATCCTAATCTAAACACACTGCTGGATAATCATAGTCAAATATTAGACTTCTGCTTCGTGATTTCAAGTAAGTTAACAGGAAAAACAAAGACTTGAGTCATCCTGGATTTCAATATTTGTAGCCAAACTGATATCTCATAGCTGAGAAAACCAAGTGATCCTAAGAGGCTCCATGAATAAATTATGAGATGTCTGTGAGGGTTTTCATCCAAGTTTATACCAAGGTATCCAAAAAGTGTTTGAAAAATTTCCAGCACAAGAAGAAAAATCTTCCAACTTAAGTTAGTTTAAGGCTTTTAGAAGCAACTATAGAAAATCTCCCCACTTATCTCACCCCTTTTACATACAGAATTTCAGACAAGGGTTTCATTACATACATTTGCTTTATCATAGACAAAAATCAATTGTTTGAATGTTTAAGGATACATTCCTTTCCATCTGGTTTCTAATTCTTGTCAATCCCCATGGACCGGAAAATTAAAGACTTAATGGCTACCAAATTGGTTCATACTCTTCCACCTTTGATTATCATTACGTCCATTGTTCAGGAAATTTCCTTCTTAAATGCAATGTCTAAAAAATAAATATTGTGTGTTTCTGTGATGTTTGCCATCTCATTTTAGGTTTGAGCTTGCAGTGCTGACAGGCAGGAGGCTTCCCCTTTCTTCCAAGATATGAGGTGTACAAACCAGGAGTGCTGCCATCAGTTGGACAGGCTGGCTAGGTTACGGCCTCATGATCCCAGCAGAAAAGGATTCTGTCAGGGTCTGCTCCGGCTTCAAAAATGGCCTAGGCAGCAAACTGGGACAGTACAGCTGCATGCCAGCCTCTAGCCCTGGTCACCTCCTGGGAATCCAGTTGTTCTGTGCTATGGCCTAAAAAGTATAAAAGGCCACCTGACTCAGGCAGGTTTGGTCTGTCTCTCAAAGACTCCTGATCTCTGCAGCAATATGTCTGCCTCTGCTCTCCCTACTATTCCCTTGACGTTGACTTTTGTTCTCTCTGACTTCTGTCTTCCCTCATTCAAGACCACGAACTCAGATTAATCCTGTGCTCGATTTATACCACACATCTTTAGCCTTCTAAATCCTAGGAATGAGCCCTACGGGTATTGATGAACTCCCCACAATTCAGAGGGTCAAATACGTAACAGGTTCTGCTGATGAAATCACTCCCAGCTGAAGACAATAGGCAACAAAGATTTTAATCTAGGCACACCATTATACCTAACAACTAGTGCACGTTTGCCTGCATTACACACACAGAGACATTTAAGCTTTATTACAAATATAACTCTACAAATAAAACTATTGAAAATAAAAATAATTTCTAACTACAACACAAGAAAATGTGATACATAATCTATACTAAGACTTTAACACTAGTTAAAATGAGGTAGCCCTGAGGAACCAATAGCCACTGTTGTTTAGTCTAATTCTAGGTGTTCATCTCACATCTAAGTAAACAATAACTCTATAACTCACCCTTAATATTTTTTGAGAGTCAGAAATTTGTAGGAAGATAGACAGATAAATAGATATATGTATATATATATATATAGCTCCCGTATATGGTTCCTGCACTTACAGCTTTGGAAGAGCTGATCATAGAAAGCTCTTTCAAATGGCTTTCATTCAATTGTTGATACCCCCCCACTAGCAGGTCAGACCTAGAGTCGGCAATTTACAACCCTTCTAAAAAAGTCCTATTTTCCTTTCCAAGTTTCTAGCCTCTAAAAATTCTCGTTCCTTGTTAGCAGTAAAAAAAAAAAAAGAGAGACGGGGGGAGAAAAGAAGATTACGGTCATACCCTGCACATGTTCACAGCATGCTTGCCGTGACTTTTAGTTGGCATTAGCACACAGTCGGTTTCCTTAGAAATTTATGTAACAGACTTCAAGCCTCTTCCAAACCCACTTAATTTTTTTAAGGGGCCATGTCCTTTTTGCTCTGAACAAAGTTAAAAATATTTAAAACAGTATACTGTGGCTTTTCAATAGCAGGAAATCTCTAAGTGGCTTCTTTACAACTACATTTAGAGATTTATAACAACAAGATGTACTTTCAAAGATGTGTTTATGGGTGCATATAAATAGGTAAACACAAAAGCATACACATGTGGAAAAAAATCATAACACAAACCATTCTTTCTGATTCTTTGATTAGACTCAAGATGAAAATTATATCATAGATAAAAAGAGAAATGTTATAACATGCTTATTGCCATGGGGTTATAAATAGGACTGGGATGAAACCATTCCTCACAGGTAAATCCTGGGGTCTTTAGTTCTACACAGTACCTGAATCTGTTGGCCAACCATCTTCTCTTAAAACAACCCTTTCTTCCTTAAAATCTCTCCCCTTCCACCTTTTTGTGATACTACAATGTCTTCATTATTCTATTGCTTGGACTTCACCTTTTATATTTACTTCCATAGGTTGTGCTTTCTCTTTCTACCCCAATCAAGCCTAAATCTTAAACCGATTCTACTGTTCTTCCTTTATACTCTCTACCCCAGTGACATAGCTTCAATCATCACCTTATTGCCAACAATTGCCTAGCTTATTCATCCAGCCCTGACCCTTCTCCAGAGCTTTAGTCCCACATACCCAGCCAAAACACTCAACAAGCAAGGCCTTCTGCCACCTCCAACAAAATATAGCCAAAATCAAACTCACATTTTTTCCCACAAACTAGCCCCCTTTCTAGCCTCCCCCACTTGTCTATCATCATCATTCTCCCAGGCTCAAAACTTTGGTTCATTATTTTTTACTTCATTCTCCTCTTCTTCCATCATGAGCTATAAATCATGAAGCATTCAACAAATATTTATTGAGTGCCAAACATTTGAAGCAACTAGGCTATGCATTAGATAAATCGCTGGGTTGTTTCCATTTTTTTCCCATTTATAAACAATGTGAAAATCTTCAGTTCCCAATAATATAGTGGACCCCCAAAACCTTCCTGCTGTAAAATATCTAGAAATGCAGAATTTTATTTAAAAGTCAGACTTTTACATGCTTAGCTGAACTCTCATAAAAGTAAAAGAAACCACCAGACACCAAAAATGAAGAGGAACCTGAAAACAAGGGCACTGAGCATATGACCTAATATTAGAAGAGCCTTGGGATATCTGTGAGTCTCCTTTAACTAGAATCTTGAATTTTAATGGTCATGTGTGTAGAGAAGAGAAGGTCATGGCTCATACAAAACAAGGAGTTGGAAATAAGACCTCAGGATAAACCTGGCACCATTAAAAGTCTATGCTTTCATTTAAAGGGAACACAAGATAAAAAATCTGCATACAAGCACAGAATGACTGAAATAGTTTGTGAAAAAAAATTAAAATTCATATTAAAGTAGAAATAGATGGCAACTTCCTTAGCCTGATAAAGGATGTCTACCACAAACCAACAGTAAACACCACATTTAGTATAACAACATAAGAAGCATTCATTTTAAAGTTAGAAATAAGACATGGATGTCCTCTATGCTTCTGTTCAGAATTTTGCAGGAGGATCCCAGTAATGCAATAAGACAAGAAAATTAAAAAATTTAAAAGTTGGAAAAGCAGCAAAACTATTTATATTTGCATACTTTCTCCATCAAGAGAAGCTACAGACAGACTAATATAAGCATTCTGTAAAACTGATATGGAAAGGCAAAGTAACTAGAATAGTAAATAATCTTTAAAAAGAAGAACAATGTTGGAAGCCTCACATATAAGACACTATAAATCTACAGAAATCAAGACAGTATGGTATTACAGAAAGACACATAAATTAATGGAAAAAAATTGAGAGTGCAAAGAGAGTTCTATGCTGGGACAACTGAATATGTGCATGCAAAATGATACACTTGGACCTCTACCTCCTATCATACTGAAAAATTAATTCAAAATGGACCACAAAACTAAATATAAGAGTTCAAGTATAAAAGTCTTAGAAGAAAACAGGAGTAAACCTTCATGACCTTGGGTTGGGCAACATTTTTTTTAGATGTGACAGATATTGCACAAATGATAAAAGAAGAAAACAGACAAACTGAATTTCATCAATATTTTATTTTATTATTATTATTTTTTTTAGCCACACTGCACAGCATGCGGAATCTTAGTTCCCTGACCAGGGATCGAACCTGTGCCCCCCTGCATTGGAAGCGTGGAGTCTTAACCACTGGAACACCAGGGAAGTCCTTCATCAAAATTTTAAAAATTTTGTTTTTCAGAGGATACCTTTGAAGAAGTGATGTCTCAACAGACTGGGAATATTTGCAAGCCATATCTCGAGTAAAGGACTTGCCTCCAGAATATATAAAGAATTCTTACAATTAAATAAGACAAATAACCCAGTTAAAAATGGATAAAGCGTTTGAATAGATACATGAAAGACCAAGAAGCCCTTGGAAAGATGTTCACCATGATTAGTCATTAGGGAAATGCAAATCAAAACTTCAATGAGATATCACTTCATAAGCACCAAAATGTCATCGATGAAAAGCCAGACAATAAGAAGAACTGGTGAGGATGTGGAGAGACTGGAATCCTCTTACACTGCTGGTGGGAATGTAAAATGGTACAGCCACTTTGGAAAACAGTTTGGAAATTCCTTAAAAAGTTAAACACAGAGTTACCACATGACCCAGTCATTCCTATCTTAGGTATATATCCAAGAGAAATGAAAATACATCGTACATATACCTGTACATGTATGTTCATAACAGCATTATTTAGAAGAGCCAAACCATGGAAACAACCCAACTGTCCATCAGCGGATGAATGGATAAACAAAGTGTGACATGTACATATAACAGAATACTATTCTCTGGTAAAAAGAATGAAGCTATGATACATACTACTACATGGGTGAACCTTGACAACATTCTGCTACGTGGGAAAAAAAACAGTAACAAAAGACTACATATTATATGATTACAATTATGAGAAATATCCCGAATACAGTAAGTCCCCTACATACAAATGAGTTCCGTTCCGTCAGCGCGTTCATAAGTCCAACAAAGTTAGCCTGGGTACCCAACTAGTGCTATTGGCTATATAGTACTGTACTGTAATAGGTTTATAATACTTTTCACACAAATAATACATTAAAAAAAACACAAAAAACATTTTTAATCTTACAGTACAGTACAGTAGTACAATAGCTAGCGCTTCTTAGCAGTACCAGCTACATCACCACTGCTTTTACACTTGCTTCTGGACATCTGGGCTTGAAATAAAGACACTGTACTACTGTACTCTATACAGTACTGTAAAGTACACAAAAGCACAACCACTTGTAGAGGATGTGCACACACGTGACAATGTATGTCAGACATGTGAACTAACTTACGTGAATGGACATGTGAACACATGTTCACATCTTTGAAAGTTCGCAACTTGAAGGTTCACGTGTAAGGGACTTACTGTAGGCAAATTCAGAGAGACAGAAGGTAGATCAGTAATTGCCTAGGACTGGGACAAGGGGGGCACCAATGAAGTTGATCTACTGCCAATGGGCAAAAGGCTTCTTTTGGGGGTAATGGAAATATTCCAAAATTATATTGTGGTGATGGTTGCTCAACCCTATAAATATAAAAACCACTGAAGTGTTCACTTAAAATATGTGTTTTAGGGTATATAAGTTACATCTCTTTAATAAAAAAAATACAAAATACTCCCATACATAGTCAATTGATCGTTGACAAAGGTGCAAAGGCAGAGATAGATAATAGTCATGCCAACAAATGATGTTGGAAAATTTGGACATCCATATGCCAAAAAGGCAATGTAAAGCCATACCTTGCACTCTATTCCAAAATTAACTCAAAATGAGTCATGCACCTAAATGTAAAACAAAGCCATAAAACTTATAGAAGAAAACATGGGAGAAAAGTTTCATGATCTGGGGTTGAGCAAAGAACCCTTAGTCATGATACCAAGAGGAAAATCCATAAAAGAAAAAATTGATAAACTGAACTCCATCAAAATTTGCAATTTTTCCTCTGTGTAAGACAATGATCAAAGATAACAAGAAAAGCTGCAGACTAGGAGAGAATATTTGCAAACCACACATCTGACAAAGGACTTGTATCCGGAACACCTAAAGAACTCTCAAAGCTCAACAATAAGAAAACAACCTAATCTTTTTTAATGGGCACAATATTTTTTTTTTTTTTTTTTTTTTTGCAGCACGCGGGCCTCTCACTGTTGTGGCCTCTCCCGTTGCGGAGCACAGGATCCGGACGCGCAGGCTCAGCGGCCATGGCTCACAGGCCCAGCTGCTCCGCGGCATGTGGGATCTTCCCGGACCGAGGCACGAACCCGTGTCTCCTGCATCGGCAGGCGGACTCTCAACCACTGCGCCACCAAGGAAGCCCTGGGCACAATATTTTAACAGACACTTTACCAAAGAAGATATACAAATGGCAAATAACTATACAAAAAAGATGTTTATCGCCACTGGTCATTAAGGAAACGCTAATTTAAAGCACAATGATATATTTCTACACACCTATTAGAATGGCCAAAGAACAAAACAAAGAAAAATAAAAACTAGGACAATACCAAGTGCTGACAAGGATGTGGAGCAACTGGAATTATTACATATCACTGATAGGACTGCAAAATGGTATAGTCACTTTAGTAAATAGTTTAACAGTTTCTTACAAAGTTAAACATATTTATTTTGAGTCCTAGATATTTATCCAAGAGAAATGAAAACAAATTCCCACAAAATATTGTATGTGAATATTTATGGCAGCTTTATTCATAATCACCAAAACCTGGAAACAACTCAAATGTCTTTCATCTGGTGAATGAATAAATTATAGTACATCTGCACAATGGAATCCTACTCAGCAATAAAAAGTAATGAACTACCAACATATGCAACAACATGGATAAATTATATTACTAAGTTAAAGAACTCAGATTCCAAAGGATAAATACAATGTGATTCCAGTTATATGATATTTTGTGAATGGCAAAACTAGAGAGACAAAACAGATAAGTGATTTCCAGAGGATGGACATGAAGAAAAGGGTTGAAGAAAGTGGCAATATGAGGGAATTTGGGGAGTGACAAAACTGTTCTATATCCTGGATGTAGTGGTGGTTCCACAAATGTATGCATTTGTCTCACTTCACAGAACTCTATACCAAAGAAAAGTGAATTTTGGGAATTCCCTGGTGGTCCAGTTGTTAAGGACTCCGCACTTCCACTGTCAGGGGCATGGGTTCAATCGCTGGTCAGGAAACAAAGATCCCACATGCCACACGGCAAAAAAAAAAAAGTGAATTTTACACTACGTAAATTTTTAAATAGGATTCACCAAGATTGAAAGATAAGAGTTACAAAGATACGAAAAACAAAAATATTAATCGCATCCTTAAACATTAGCAAGCAAAAATTAGAAAATAAATTTTTGAAAGATATTATTTGCAATAGTAATAAAAACCTATAAGGTATCTAGACATAAGATATACATCATACCTTTCTGGAGGAAATTATAAAATTTCACTGACAGTGAATAATACTTTCATAGAACCTTAAATTCAATACAAGTCTGATCAAAATCCAAAAATGAGTTTTCATGAACCTTTATGAGCCGATTCTAAAATTCATATTACGGCCAAGAAAATTTTAAAGGAAAACAAGTGGGGAGACTCACCCTAACAAATACCATACGTATTTTTAAAAGCTTTAGTAATTAAAACACTGTGATATTGGCGCAGTGGTACACCAAAGGACCAATAGACCAAAATATGAAGCATAGATACAAATCTACTCTATGGAAACTTGATGTATAAGAGAGGTACCATGACAAATAAATGGAATGTAGTGGAGTATTCAGTAAATGGTTCTGGGACAACTGGTTCACTATGTGGAAAACAACTTTTTTCCATAAGATTCCCACCTGACAACATTGATAAAAATTAATTCCCATTGGATTAAAATCTTCAGGGTTAAAAGAAAAACGAAAAACTTGGCGAGGAATATTCTGCAGAACATTTATATGATCGTGGGGTAAGGCTTTCTTAAACAAGACACAAAAGCACAAATCATAAAGGAAATGACTGTCAATGTAACTACATTAAAACTAAAAATTGGTACAATATAAATCAACATATACAAAGTGAAAAGACAAGTTACAGAGTGGTGAAATTATTTTGCAACTTGTATATCCAAGAAGCACTGGGCACTAAATCTGTACTTTCCAATGTGGCAGCCACTAACCACGTGTAACTACTGAGCATTTGAAATGTCGCTGATCAGAGTTAAGGTGTATGATAAGTGTGAAATACTCACCAGATTTCTAAGACATTATGCAAAAAATAATTTTAAATATCGAATTTACAATGTTTATATAGATTAAATGTTTTTAAATGATAGTATTTTGGATGTACTGGGTTACTAAAATTAATTTCACCTGCTTCTTTTTACTTTCTTTAATGTGGCTTCCAGATAATTTTAAATTACACTATGGGGCCCACATTATATTTCTATTGACAACGTGGATCGAAAACAATGCAAATTGTATATAAACTCAAATGGCCAATAAAACACCTGAAAAGATATTCAGCTTCCCAATGATTAAGGAAACAGAAATGCAAACAATAACAGAATATGCATCAGATTGCCAAAGTTTAAAAATCTGACCTTAGTTTTTGCAAGGATGTGTCACAATCGGAAATCTGACACACGGGCATGTGTATGGGGCGGAAAGGAGTAAGACTTAGTGCAACCACTTTGAAGAATGATTTGGTAAAATTTCATAAAGTTGAAGATGAGTATTCCCTACCATCCAGGAATATCTCCTATGTACATAGACGATAGAAACTCACACAAGGGTGCAAGGAGACATAAACAAACTAACTGTGCTCACTACAACATTGATTAGAATTGTGAAAAACTGGAAACCATGTCCCTCAACAAGAGAATATGGAAATACATTGTGGCACATTCAGACAATGGAATATTTATTATTCTTGAGGGACTAGAGCAGTGATTCTCAAAATATGGTCCCTGAAATGTGTCAGCAATGTAGATTCCTGGTCCCAACCCAAACTCACTGCAGCAGAAACTCTGGGAGGGGAAGGACAACAAGGTGTGGTTTAACAGGCCCCCAGGTGACCCTGGCGCATGCTGAAGTTGTCAACTACTCAACAACAGCTGCATACATTGCCTGGATGAATTTCAAAAACAGTGTTGTTGCAGAAGGATATGTATAGTATGATACCATTCCTCTCAAGTTTAAAAACTGGCAAATAGCAGTTCGTATTGTTCGTGGATGCGTTGTGGTCATAAAAATATAAAAACGTGCGTGGAGATGATTGACACCGAATTCATGGCGACACAGAGTAAGGAAAGGGGCAAATGGGATATGGGAGAGGAGGGGTTAAAACCAGAGATTTCAACCACATTTGTGATGTTTCATTTATTTAAAGAATGTTTGAGATGCTGGGATAAACATCTCTGTGCACACATCTTGACACCATTGTCTGATTCCTTAGAATAAAGTTGGGGAGGTGGAACTGAACTACTTGCAATTGTTCATTACTGATATCTCTTCTCGAACACGTACCCAAGCAACACAGCATACATACTGACATCTCCAGCTTCTAAAATCATCGCTTTGTACACGTCTCCCTCTTTGGACAATTTTGGTGGTACTTCAAACTCCCCACCTGATATTTAAGTTCCTACAAAATAACGTTCCTGTCTACTGCCTCAACTATACAACACCAGCTACGCGTACCATCATATAAAAAAATCTCTCCTTCGGTTAAAGTAGTCTATGCTCCCTAAACACACCCCACACATTTCTGCGTCCTTGCCTTTGCAATTACTCATAATCTCCTTGTTCCCTAACATCCAAGTACTGCTAGCATGATAAAATCTGGCCCATGTTCCAGGCACTGGCCCTGCCCCCGATCATTCTGGAATCAATTAGATCATAAATCACCCTCACTGATCATCTTTTCCTTTGAACTCTTCTAGCATAATGTGTCACTCACATGGTGCTCAGCCACACCATACTGTATCGTTTATTTTTATGTGCCTATGCCTGCTCAACCCAGCTAGACTGTATTATTATTTTTCTAGTTAAATTTTGTCTTGCTCCAGAAAGAATTTAAGGTGGTTCAACTAGATTGTAAACATCCTAAGGCCACAGTGTATGTTTCCCTAGTACCAAGCATAGTACCCTACAAATGACCTAAATTACAAGCTCAGTGAGAGTAAGAACCATGACTGTTTTGTTCGTAACTGTGTATCTAGTACCCAGTGAATTCTGTAGGACTTATAGGCACCCAATGACCATTTGTTGTTGAAGAAATGAATGGACATTATAACTGTATGATGATGATTGCTGCTTCTAGGTATAAAATACTATTTGAGACCTGGAGAATGAACAAGGAGGAAGACATACACAACAGAGGCTCCACAGCCCACACCATTAGCTCCCCAAAGATTGTCATTCCCAGTTGCACGCCATCCTCATAAACCCGCCGTGCACCTCTTGTTTCAAAGCAAAGATCAATAGCTAACATTGACTGAGTGCTTGATTTGAACAGGTGTCGTGCTAAGTATGTTGCTCGCATGATTTAATCTTCATGACAGTTCTGTGGGGCAGGCACTAGGATTCTTATAAATTACAGATGAGGAAACTGAGAGGTTTTATAACCTGACCTACAAGCCACAGTTAATTACACTTGGAAGCAGGACATCAAAAGCTTACGCTCTTGGGGCTTCCCTGGTAGCGCAGTGGTTGGGAGTCTGCCGCCTGCCAATGCAGGGGACATGGGTTCGTGCCCCGGTCCGGGAAGATCCCACATGCCGCGGAGCGGCTAGGCCCGTGAGCCATGGCAGCTGAGCCTGTGTGTCCGGAGCCTGTGCTCCGCAAGGGGAGAGGCCACAACAGTGAGAGGCCCGCGTACCGCAAAAAAAAAAAAAAAAAAAAAAAAAAAAGCTTACGCTCTTAACTACATTCTGACCACATGGAAAAGATAATGATGGATTCAAACAGGTAAATTTAATTAAGGTCAGTATCTGGTTCTAAGTCATCAATCAAGTTAATGCATTCAATCACTTGTTTGCAAATTGCTTTGCATTTATAGAAAGAAAGCAAACATTGACTGTGTTTCTACTATGCCTCGGGTGCTTTCAAGCTCCTTATTTGATTTGTTTCCATCCCCAGCATCAGCTGTTAGAGGGAGGCGTCATAGTTATGCCCATTTTGCAGGCGAGAAAATTGAAAACCAGAGAGATGAAGTACCTTGCTCAAGGTCACACAGCTAGCAACGGGCAGAGCTTGGTTTTGACTCCAGGTCCAGATGTTTTACCCTGTAATATAGCCGCTCATCTCAGACGCACTTAGAGGTTATAAAGGCTCCCATATACCATATGACAGAAAGTCTCATAAGTTATTATTGCAGTGTATTATCTAATACCCCAGCAACCGAAACAAGGTGAGAGCAGCTCTATACCATTTAATATCTAGAGACTATAACATATGTTTAGACGTCTAGTCAATGTTTACTATAATTCAGTTAACTTTCAGTACCATAAAATATCAAGTTTCCCATAGACCCCAGCGTTGGCCAACTTACAAAGTAATTGTCCAGAACGTGTCATTAGCTGGCAGACCTCTTTAGACCAACTGAGAGAAAGGTGGCACCATGAAGACCATATTTCTATTAACTATATATTTTCTAGAGACAAAGTGGTGGTTATAGTCTGGGACAGCTTATAGATTTCTTGAAATATTGACTTTTAGTAAAATTCTTTGTGGCTCACTGACTTCTCTTAATATACCTATTAAGGTATCCGGAGAACTATAATTATAGCCACTATATCTTGTTTATGCAATATTCGACTACTAACATGACATGCCATTTATCTCAATAATTATCTCAATAATTATTCTATTAAATCTAAATGAGCGTCCTTAAATCAATCTATATGCTGAAAGTTTCCCCCGCATTGCACCCTCATGCTGGTGTCCAGCATCTGTTTATGGAAGTAGCTCCCCTGGAGACTGTAGCACGCAGGAAACCTGAGGGTAATGGAAAGGAGAACCAAGTCTTTGTGGATCTTTGACCTTGTTTATGCAAGACAATTGGCAGCATGCGTCACGTACCAAAAATCACTAAATCTATTCAGGTACTCACTACCCACCCCACCCCCCAAACTCCCAAGAGATACTTAAACAGAACATACTTTGTCGTTGCCAGGACAGTAAAGGATTAAATAAAGGACCTGGTGCTGCTGGCCACTCATGGAAACAGAGGGAGAAAAATGGTTAGTCCTCCTCTTCTCCTCCTGATCAGCTGACTTGTTCCATCCTGTTTATTCTCATCTCTGTCTCTTTCTTACTCTCGCCCACGCCCAAGCTCTCACTGCCCAGTGCAATCCAGGCTTGTGGGAAGAAATGGGCTCGAAGATATTTTAGCTGCTCTAACTTTCTTATTCTGGACTAATGGTGCTTCAGTCCCAAATCTTCTATCTATGGGGAAAGGAAATTGTAGATGTAAACTGCACATTTCATTCCCTCACAAATCATTTTCTGTGGCATATCCACTTCAAGCATTCTGAACTCAAGGAATCCGAGACAGCACACTATCATGAACCTAAATGACGATGCATTTGCCCTCTGATTGCCATGTCATGATCCTCCATGACATGGAAGGGTGATGTGCCGGAATTCAGGTAGTTTACTGAGGGTGGTGAAGAAGCGAGGGCTCTCACACCATCACCCCCTCCCGTGCATTTCCCCTAGAAACATGACGGGGGAGAGAGAAGTTCAGATTAGCACACACAGTCACCAGTTTCCCTTGTTTCAGTTCCTAAAGTAATTCTTTAGCGTCCTAATGGGTGGGCTCTTCCTGCTGCCCAAGAATTAGCTAATTTGAAAGTTAGCGCTTGAGGGTAACCAGGAGATCCATGGGGGTCTAAGCAACAGGGGGAGAGCCTTGGGGTAAAGGTACTGTCCTCTTTTAATAGGGTCACAACAGCTGGGGAAAGAGGAGGGAGGGCAGCTAGAATGTCTGAAGGAAGAAAGAAGCTGCTGCCAGTCAAACCCACACCAAGAGAACAGGTGTGGGCTATCGGTACATGTGCGCTATACGCACACAGGGCACCTCTTCCGCTATGTGCCTCACAGTCATTAAGAAACTGGAGAAGATATATTAAGTACCAGTAATAGTCATTTCTTTAATGCCAGCAGTAATGGCCAGACCATGAGACTGTACAGCTCTTTCAAGTATCATAAAAAGGGTATTAAATTTACAGCCAAGTACAAATTAGGAAAGACTAAGGAGCCTGGCTCAGAGCCCACCTTAGATGGAAGAATCTTTCACAGCATCCCCAGAATAGGTACTTTTAACCAACAGGTCACTCTCCTGAGTCTGTTTCTACATCTCTACAAAACTATCGTTGGACTAGGCCAGTGTTTCTCAAAGTGTGTTGCATGAAACACCTCTATCAAAATCACTCAGGTGGGAGCTTATTGAAATTAAGATCCATAGTCCCTTGCGAGACCTATAGAAGAAAAACTCTGAGGCTAAGGCCCTGAAATCTGCATTTTGAACCCATCTCTTCCCCTTCTGACCCCACATGGTTCTGATATATATTCAGTGAGTTGGAAAGACGCTACACTTCCTGTGATTATGTTCATATTGTTACCTTTTTCTAGACAGCACTCCCCTTCCAACTTTATCTGTAGATGTCTTGCCTGTGTTCCTGGCTCAGCTCAAATGCAGCCTCCTCTCTGAAACTCTCCTTTATCCACATCTCTGACAGATGCCAGCTGCCCTGTTGCTATGGGGCAGGATATGGGGAGGCACCGATGCTGGGATAGAGGTAGGTGTTGTGTGCATTGGTATGGAGCTCAGGGAAGAGATCTTAGGTTTGCACTGATGTTTGGTGCCTGAGTTTCTTCATTTGAGTTTCAGTTGCTCTAAGAGCCTTAAACCGTTTATACCAATAACTAGGACACCTACTATCTTAGTCCATTCGGGCTGCTATAACCAAATACTATAGACTGGGTGGCTTACCAACAACAGAAATTCATTTTTCACAGTTCTGGAAGCTGGAAGTCTGAGATCAGGGTACCAGCATGGTCAGGTGAGGGCCCTTTTCTAGGACTTCTTATTGTATCCTCACATAGTGGAAGGGGTGAGGGAGCTCTGTCGGGGTCTCTTTTATAAGGGCACTAATCCCATTCATGAGGGCTCCACCCCCATGACCTAATCACCTCCCAAAGGCCCCATATCTTTTAATACCATCACCTTGGGCTTTAGAATTTCAACACATGAATTTTGGGGGAGACATAAACATTCACCGTATCACCTATATTGAGCCTCTGATTGGTTAGAACAGTGAATTACAACTCTTTAACAACTATAGTTGGGAAAGAATTTTAGCATCCACTTGAGGATGGAAAAACAGGAATCAAAAGGAGATCAAAAGGCTGCCGAATAGACAAATGCACATGTGTAGTAAGAAACAGAGGAAATGCCCAATAAGGGGCCTTCTCTTGCCCAGTAGCAAATAATAGCTAACTCCCTAGTGGACCTTATGCAGTTGGAAGACAGGAGAGCAAGATGGAGGCTGGGGAGAAGTGTGAGGTTTGGGTTACACTCAAGTTTTAAAACTTCAGTAGGTGAAAGATACTACATCAGTGTTTCTCAAAGTATAGTTCAAACATCTGCATCAGAAACACAGGAGGAGCTCATTAGAAATGCATCTCTCTACCAATCGGGATCTCTCGTGTCCAGGGGCCAGCCTTTGGGATCACCGCCACCACCAGATCACCCCTTGAGTCTTGACGCTTCGCTCTTCTAGTTTCTCCTTATATAAGTTTCTAGGGGTTTTGAGAGAACTATAAGAAGAACAAGCCTTAAGAATTCTTGACCAGGAAATGCCTGAGGCCCACGGGAGAATTCACATCTCTCTAGTTGGTTAGAGAGACTCAGGTAAACCCAATCATCAGGGACCACCACATTTTCAGGCCCTTTCCTGCTTAACTGTTAATATCTTCTCTCTCTCTCTCTCTCTCTCTCTCTCTCTCACACACACACACACACACACACACACACAGAAATCGAAACAAACCTTGTCTCAGTCAAGGACATTCTGCCTCTGTTAATCCTGCAGGAACAGCACACTGCTATTGCTTATTTTTCCAGAGACCCTCGACTATTTTCTTAATAACCTCCCATGTACAATAAAATAGTCAAGCCCAGGCTCCTCTATGGGCTTTGCTAATTTATGCCAGTAGACTCACCATCTGCACCCGCAGGTCTGCGTGCAAACTATCTCCCTAACTCTGGTTCATTATCAGTTATCAAGCCAAGTGTCTACTACTTCCAATGCCTCCCAGAGCCTGTTTACTGGAACTTCAACACCTGAATCTGTATCTACATGCAGAGTGAGGCAGACGACATATGAAATTATCTGGGCGACGCAAATAGATCTACCTCACGGAGGCACATGGGTGGCTGCCTAATACGAGGCATATTTTTAGGTGTCCGCTGCAGCCTCTCGAGAGAAATGCTCTGCAGGAGGACAGCTCATTAGGATTCTTTCCAGTTAGAGATGTAATCCATTCTATGAGCTATTACCATGTAATCTGCAGGCAGTTCCATACCGTAGGGGGAATACCACTCCCAGCCATCATGACAGTCCCAAAAGCCAGAGTCAAGACCTTTGCCATCTCTCTTCATCCATCTATCCATTCAACAAATAACTATTCTACTATCCCCCAAGTCCTGTTCTAGTTGCTGTGATTCAGCAGTGAGCCAAACAGATTAAAGTGGCTGCCCTCCTGGGGCTTCTATTCTAGTGGGAGAAATTGACAATAAAGTCAAAGAAAGTAATGTCATGTTGCAATAAATGCTACGAAGAAAATAAAACACAGCAGCTAGGAGATGGGAAAACTATATTGGGTCATTGAGAAAGGCCTCTCTGAGCAGGTAATACTTTCACTGAAACCTGGGTGACAAGAAGGAGCCACCAACGGGCAGATCTGGAGACACAAGAGAGAGAGGGAACAGCAAATGCAAAGACCCTGAAGCAGGAAAGAGCTGGGTCTGGCTGAGGAATAACAAGGAGCCCAATATGGCTGTGAGGGAGAGAGTGGCTGGAGATAAGGTCAGTCAAGTAGGCAAAGCCGTATTGTGTAGGACTCTGTAGGTGTGGAGAAGAGTTCTAGAGTGTATTCGAAGTACAACAGGAAGGCAAGGAGCCTGTGTGGACTGATGGAAACATGATACCTGAAGAAATATTTGCCTTCTTATTGGTAGCAAGAGTTACTGTGTTACAGTTACCATGGGCTGAGATGCTTCAGAAAACATCATCAAGTAGAAACCTCTCAACAAACCTGTAAAGTGTAACTGTTCCCAGATGAGGCAACAGAAACTTTGAGTTCACCCGAGGTCACATAGCTAATAAGTGGTGAAACCAGGAGTCAAACCTACCTCTGTCCGACACCAAAGTCAAAAGCTATTAATCACTATACAAAATAAGATATTTTGTTCACTGAAAGTCTACCCAAGTAGGAGTAGCCAGGTAAGTTACCATTTATGAAGACCTCACTACATGCCAGGAACTGAACCCAGTTCTTCCTCACTATTACCCTGTGAGATGGCTATTATGATATCATTATGTCATTTTGCAGATGCGGCCACTGTGGCTGAGACAGGCTAAGGACCCATGGTAACAGGTGACAAATTCAAACCCAGATCCACGTCACTCCAAAGCACATACCGATAGTATTTCCCCACGATGCCTGACGTCACTTCTTCTGTGCTTAGGATTATCTTAATTCAAATGTTACCCTACTTTAGAAATGTGTCGCTATCCTGCTCCTTTATGCCCAGGCAGCAAGAGCTCTGAAAGCGCAACAAATGTCCTATAATCGGAATTGAGATGGAATAGAAGGCAAGGTAACGCGTAAGCTAGCCCTCTCCTCTGGCTCCTTGCAGGCGGAGGACACTGCCCATCTGTATGAGGATGGGAAGCTGCAAGATTTTTTGTATTGTCTGTGCCTGGGAGACAATGACTCTTCTGTCTCAGCTCTGAATAGGAAAGACACTATCAGGTTGGTCTGAAATTTCCGTTAACTGTACACGTATGCTAAGATGTCAGCATCCGATGGTGACGTGCCCTGAGCAACCTCTGGAATCCACCCCTCCCCAGATGCCCCGGGACTCCAGAAAACCCTCTCTATTAGG
Source organism: Delphinus delphis (assembly GCF_949987515.2). Taxonomy (NCBI): domain Eukaryota; kingdom Metazoa; phylum Chordata; class Mammalia; order Artiodactyla; family Delphinidae; genus Delphinus; species Delphinus delphis. The sequence continues at coordinate 28,214,314 of NC_082704.1, read as the reverse complement.
GAAGGGGAAGAGAAGGAACAGCTACCCTGAGGCTGTCGAATAAGCTGGAGGTTTAAAATGGCTATTATTTAAACATCGGAAAGCACTCGACAATGAAATATTATTCAACCGTAAAAAAGGAAGTTCTAATACCAGCTACAGCATGAGCGAACCTTGAAAACATCATGCTAAGTGAAATGTCAGACACAAAATGCCCCAGGTTACGTGATCCCACTTAAATGAACTGTCCAGAATAGGCAATGTCATAGAGACAGAAAGATTCGTGGTGGCCTAGGGCTGGAGCGGTTGAGGTGAATGGGGAGTGACTGCTAACGAGTTCGAGTTTCTTGGGGGATGGGAGGGGCATGATAGAAACACTCTGAAATTAGTGGTAATGGTGGCACAACATTGTGAATATACTAAAAACCATTGAATTTTCTACTTAAAAAGGTGAATTCTGTGGTTTGTGAATTATACCTCAATAGAGCTGTTATCAAAATTACACATGTGGGCAAATTCCCTGGCGGTCCCGTGGTTAGGACTCCATGCTTTCACTGCTGAGGGCCTGGGTTCGATCCCTGGCTGGGGAACTAAGATTCTGCAAGCCACGCGGTGCAGCCAAAAAAAATGATCCCATTTGGGGAGATAATACTAACTATATGTATTATGCATATGTATATATGTAAATGTATTCAACATCCATAAAAATCTCGGAACTGTCTAAACCAAAGCAATGATCGCTCGTAGGACCCAGGCCACGCACAAACTTCCTCCTGATGATTTCTTTTCCTCTCTGTGCTTCGCTTTTCCTTTAGTGTCCTAACGAATCTTCTTTCAGTGGCCCAAGAATGCGAGCAATGCAGAGATTCAACATACAAGGCACAACTCCTAGTATTAATGATGATCATCATCTCATTGGTGATAATAACTAAAACAGCAGCCAATAGTTTGAGCGCTCATTATGTGTCAGGCACTACATCAACCGCTTTATGTATATTACCTCATTTATTCTTCCCAACTACCCAGTGAGACAGCTAACGCCCAGCCAGCCCATTTGACAGATGAGGGAAATGAGACACTGAAAGGCTGAACGACTTCCCCATGTCAGGAAACTGGTAAATGGTGGGTCCAGAAAGATGTCCAGTTATTCTGATACCCGATCTGTGTTTTTAGCCACTACACTGTAGACTACTTCCCAGTAGCCGTGGGAAGAATAATCGGAGTGGTAGCAGCTAAAATCTATTGAGCATCTGCTATACGCCAGGTGTTCTACCTATGAGGTACATGATATTATTCATCTATCATTTTACAGGTGAGGAAACGGAAACACAGAGAGGCTTGATAACCTACCCAGGGTGTAGGAGTGACCAACCACCCTAGAAAGTAGTAGAGAATGGAATCAAATCCAGGCAGTCACTCGGCTCTGCTACCTCCCTTTATGACATCCTGGTCTTAACCTCAACACATGGGCAGATTCAGCACCTGCCTGACCCCCGAGAGCCAACCCTGTAAAAGCAGCCACCGAGGGTGCCTGGCGGTCTCTCTCATCGCCCCCTGCACGCCCACAGCTGCTCTAGCACCACCCTAGTCCTTCTGGCCTGTGTGAAGGAGAGAGTGATTTTCCTCCCAGACATAAATCATGCAGCAGTAAGTACCTTGGCCAGACCTGAGTTGTACAGAGGCAGCTCCGGCTTTTTCTCTTTTCATGTATTTTGCACAACAGAGAGCCACTGGGGCAGGCGAATCCCCACTGCCTGGAAGCTGCAGCAGGAGTTTCACAGGGCTCCTCGTCTAATTAAGAAAAGGGTTGAGTTTTCAGGGTCTGAAAAATCCCTTTGGCCTGAAATAGATCCATTTTATTAGTTGAAAAACTTCCTAAAATGAGGCATTAAATAAAAGCGCTAATTGAATTGATCACCCTAAGTAAGTAGAAAATAAGAGTGAATCTGATCACAGATTTTTAAAGGATACTACCCTTCACACAAAAAAAATTTCTTTGATTTTTCCCCCCTCATATACATTCAGATCTGTATAACCTACTCTAAAGCAAATACTTTCTTAATGTGAATGTTACAATATCTCGTCAGATGTAAATCTAAAATATGTTCTGACATTAGGATAGAGGCCGTGCCTAAGTCAGGATTCTAAGGACCATGAGGAAAAGGCCAAAGTCAACAAAAGCAAATCAAAATTCAGAGATCTAGAAGGTCAACACGGAGGGTACAGCTAGGTCTCTATAGCCTGGATTTTAGGAGGTCTGATGGGGGAAAATACCAGTAATCAGGTTGTCAACATGAGCCCGATACCGGGATAGAGTTTCATTGCCACAGATGTCTTTTACTTAATCATATACCCATACACACACACACACACACACACACACACACACGCTGACCGGCCAGGAAATGGTCTCAGTAGATGAGTGGAACTGGACTTGAAAGGGTCAGAAAAGTTGCAGCCGCTGGCAGTGGAAAAAGCAAGAAATCAATAGCTGTAGCTGGGTTCTGATCGATGTCAAAAAGTCCTTTATTAAGGCAGTGCTGTTTTCAATTATGAATATGCATGGACTGGGCTGGTAGGTGTGAATGGCGCTTTCAACAGGGACCCGATGTCATTCTGGAGTCCCTGAGCCAGAGGTGCCACACAAGAACGCTGTTTTCAACAGCACCTGCTCTAGACTCTTCCCTCTTGTCACTACATACTTCAGATGGTGGTCTTCAAAAGGCCAGACTGCATTCAGCACGTCTTATACAATGTGGAATGCCTTCTTTCTAAAGCCCCCGATTGAAGGGAAAATGTTACTTTTGTGTCCCTTCAAAGAAATCTTGTATTATTTAAAGGAATGGACATAGAAAAGTTGACACCACACTGGTGGCCTTGGACAATCCTTTCAGGAGACCTGACCAGCCCAGTGGGGGTGACCTAAAACCCTGACAGTCACTCAGTTGGGAATGTTTCATTTTCGAAGGACGACTCTATCTGTATTGTGGTGTTGCTACACCACATTTTTGTAATATCCCCTGTAGGAAATGCGTTAGAAACTCTCCTGACATGACGCTGGAGGGAGGGAGAATGGGGGGTGGGTGACTGTTTAATGGGAATACGGGGATGCGATTTCTTTTCGGGGTGATGAAAATGGTTTGGAACTGAACAGACACTGTAACACTGTAAATGTACTAAATACCATCAATGTATACGCTTCAAAAAGGTTATGTTATGTTAATTTTACCTCAGTTTTCTTTTTTTTTTTAAATATTGCATCAAATAAACCCTTACTTGATACCTGCTTTGTAACAGGTATGGTGCTCGATTCTTTTTTTTTGGTATAGTGATTCACCATTTTTTTTAATGTCTTTATTGGAGTGTAATTGCTTTACAATGTTGTGGTAGTTTCTACTGTATAACAAAGTGAATCAGCTATATGTATACATATATCCCCATATCCCCTCCCTCTTGTGTCTCCCTCCCACCCTCCCTATCCCACCCCTCTAGGTGGTCACAAAGAACCGAGCTGATCTCCCTGTTGGTGCTCGATTCTTGCTGTACAGATCGTCACAGTTAATGTTTGTTAAGTCCTTACAAGATTCCAGGAAGCATTCTAAGCACTGCACATGTGTTAACTAATTTCTTCATCACAGCAATCCTCTGAGGAAGGTACTATTGTTCCCATTTTACAGATGAGGAAACTGAGGCACAGGGAGGCCAAGGAATTGCCCGAGATAGCATAATTAGTAAGTGGTACAGCCAGGATTTAGACCCCATCAGTTCAGCTCGAGACTGTGCCTTTCAGAACTATGACACATGGCCTCAGATGCAGACACTGGCCTCAAGAATGTCACAGTCAATTGATGGTGAAGGCACCGAAGGAAGGGCCAAGATCAGGGAAGTAGCCAGGAAGGGCTGGCATGTGAGTTGAATCATAAATGAGTGATCGGAATTAAGCACATGAGTGTTTCAGAGAGGGGGGAGCTCCTGATGCGATAAGCACTTGGGTGGAACTAGAGTATGAAGCGGAAGCTGAGGGGTGGCAGGCTTCGGAGCTGAAAAGGGGGACAGCTCATGGAGGCTTTCTACTTTATCTTGTAGGCAGAGGAGAGCTACGGATGCGTTTTAATCAGGCGTGACACAGAGCTGTGTTTGACAAATGTCATTCTGGTAGCTCCCTGGTGGCTGGAATGTAAAGAAACAAGGACTGCAGGTGGGGTTGGGGGAGACCTGTGAGGAAGCTGTTTGACTAATCTAGGAAATAATCAACCACGGGCCAAACTACAGAAATGGTCACTGGCATGGAGAAGAATGGATGGAATGAATAAATATTTGGGAATTCAAATCAGCAAGACTCATAATGTCAGTTAGAGTCTCAGAAACTCAGAGCTGCCAGAAAGATCAAAAGCAAACCATTTCCCTTGATAAGTGTCACTTTTCTATTGTTCTTTAAGAAGTGTTAAACATCATCATTTCTAAGCAGAATTCAGGAATAGCTAGTCTGTTCTTCATTTTGAAAAGCTATCCCATTGAAATTCTAAATGCAAACAGTCTTTATGAAGCAGCGTTCAAGAATACCAAATTTCTTTAGGGAAGAAACATCCAGATTCCGTGCATAAACAGAATTCATGCATTGCCCGAGACTTGAAAAGAGAACGGTTTGAAACGGATCTAAGAAATTCCCGATGCAGCATGTGGTTGGATTGCTTTGTCATCCTAACTGCATGTGGTTTCAAGATAGCAGGAATTAAAACACCATGCCAGGAGAGTTAGACTTCATTGGGAAATGATCTTGGCATCAGAAAGAAGATACTGAAAGTGGGGAAAAAAATTTTGATTTTCTTTTTTTGGTTAGATTAACAAGTGGTGAATTGTTAATCAGTTGCCGAAAACAAACAAAAAAAAAATGTTTCCCATCTCAGATCCCTTTTCTTTGAGGAGTCTCCATCCCTTTCACATTCAAATACCCCTTCGTCCTCCCAATGTGCTCGAGTATGTGGAGGCCGTGGAAAGAAGTTTATTATAATCTCCCAGTTTCAGTGGCTCTACGGTGTCCCCAAGGAATTGAGACGTGTTCAAATGAAGCAACCAGAAAGTGATAGGAGGTTAAATCTGAGTAAGGGTCATCGTGAGTATTACTGGGAATAGGAGCATTGTCAAGTCAACGAGAGGCGGGTCCTCATGGAGCTGGAGGGATCTCTGTGAGGTTCACTGCAGAGGTGCTATATAAACCACAAGTAGTGTGAGGAGACTGGGAAAGTAAGAGAAGGAAGGGTGTACAGAGGAGAGGCAGCAGCAAGAATTCCGGAGGCAGAAGGCCAGCCAGCTGAATCGGAGAGCTGCAAGGATACCAAGGCACCTTTGGATGGGGAACGTGGGATTACAGGTGGCTTTAAACACTAAGTAAGGGGCTTCCCTGGTGGTTCAGTGGCTAAGACTCCGCACTCCCATTGCAGGGGGGGCCGGAATCGATCCCTGGTCAGGGAGCTAGATCCCACATGCCGCAACTAAGAGTTCGCATGCCGCAACTAAAGATCTCGCATGCCGCAAGTAAAAAAAGATCACACGTGCTGCAACTAAAGATCGCAAGTGGCGACGAAGATGTCGCATGCAGCACCTAAGACCCGGCACAGCCAAACCAACAAACAAATAAATAAATATCAAAAACAAGAAACACTAGGTAAGCATCCCGGGTCGAGGTTTTCTGACGGGTGCAGGACCATCTCTCTCACACGCTTTCTACCTTGATGCGACACCTATCTAAAAAAACACTTTTCTGACAGTGGACTTACTTGTATGGAGGGGCAATCAAAACCAGAGAAGTTGCCAAATGATTCCCAAGCTCCCTCCACCCCACAAGACACACGTGGACTGTTCCTTGGTCTTAATTTTAGATTCAGCAGAAGCTGGTTGCTACCAGCAGTCTGTGGTTCCATGTGAATCTGAAAATGCTAGCTCAGTTTTGATCAATACCTCATTAACCCAGTGGTTTCCCTAGGCAAGGACGGGAGAAGCAGGTTGTTTAAAGTCTAAGGAAGGTCAGACATCATGGTACAAATGAGAGGAGGGGGTGGGGAGCGGTCTGTCCGTACGTTCAGGCGCATTGTTCATATGTTGAGACACCATGCCCAGAGAAGATTCTAGCATCTGTCATTTGTCAGTGCTTCATTCTGGGATAGAACTGATGATCTAAGTCTCTGACCTCATTCAGGCTATAGAAACCTCTGTAGTCCCGAGGCAGGTTGGCTCTGACAGGGATGGCAGAAGGGCACAGCCAAGGACAGGTCACCTCTGATCTCGGAGGAGCGCTCACTCACCCTGCTCCCACCACTGCTCTGCTGTGCCTATGTAGAGCTACTGTACCTCTCCACCCATCAACTGTCTACACTTGGGACATATGTCCCATCCCACCTACTTGTCTGGGTTGCAGGGCTAGTCCAGCCTTATCCTTCTTACCAGCCATCTTCCTGAAATCCAAGGTTGGCTTTACGATAGACCAGAGAGATCATCAGTGAGAACTCCAATGCCCCTCTATTAGAAGGCTACAGAGAAATCCTGTGCAAGAGTAAGATTCCCTGAGAAGAGAACCAAGGCGGGTTTTTCCTCCGCTACACCACAGCACGTGCTTTTTTCCCCAGCCCAGATCTGAAGGGGTAACCCGAGGCATTGAATTCCTACAGTTATCTAGCTAATCATGCTGTAGATTTGTGCCTATGATAAGTCAAAGCAAATCCCAGTCTGCTAAAAACAGCTCCATTTAGTTAAGAGTTTAATATTAGCCTATAAGAACCCATAATCCCAAGAAGTGGCCCGCCTCAAATTGGGGTGAAAAATAAATGTGCGAAAAGGCTTAAAAAGTAAATGTGAAGCCTTTGGTATTTCGATGCAAAAAGGGAGAGGATGCTGAGGCTTCTTCTCAGGGCAAGATGGGTCATTTAATGTGCATAGTAGGGTTCACTGTGAAGGGATGTGATCATCATAGCTGAACCGCAACGGCCCGACAAACTGGACCTGGGAAAGTAACTCCAGGGGAGAATGCGCTAGAGAAGGCTGAGGGACCCCTGAGTGAAACGGCATTTAAGAAATGAGATAGCATCCCTGGAGAAGCCTACTTATACCCCCTTCCAACTCTTAGCTTCTGGAGTTAAAGTTAAAATAGCAGTGAAAGCTCATTTGGGGAAGTATTGTGTTTGAGGGACTTTTAGGGAATCAGGGCTGCCTTAGAGCTCTATTTTACTGCAGCTTATGACATCACTATTTTAAAACCCTTCCCCTGTATTTACTCTCCTTTAAAATACATAGGGTCTTCCCCTCCTCCGTCTCCCAAGTGATTTCATAAGAATTGTTTGCAATATCCAAAAGATGCAGCTATATCATCAGTGAAATTGCCGGAGCTCTTTGCTTTGCTGATTCAGCAGATGTGCTTAAGATCTATAAAAATATAATGATCTTCTGTAAATAGTCAGGCTGGCAGTTCCAAAAGAAATAAAAATGAAGGTATAATCATTAATCATTTTCATATGCAGTACTTGGCAGGGGTTGGAAATGAGCTGATAAATTACCACAGGCAAACTGCTATGCTGAGAAACTAAACTAAATACCTGTTATCCTGTTATATTTGAAAGAAATGTTTGCATTACCAGTGTCCCAGGGATCCTCCCTAATAAGAAGAGAATACCACATGAGGTAGCCCCCCAAGTGATGCACTGCTGGGACAACTGACAATTCTTTTTATGAGGAAAATAAGGAGACTTTTGGCTAAGAGTGTGAATTTCCTTGGTGTCTAACGCTACGTCCACCAAATCAAAAAGAGTTTGTCTACTTTAGCAGTTTTAACCGGCTCTATAAAAAGCATATCAAAATCTTGATTTTTAAAAATTGCTGGTAACTGTTTATGGATGATTTTTTTCTGTCCTTGGAACATGTGGCTCCAAAAGAGAGGATCAAACTAAACACGTAAGACCCCATTTTCACCAAGTGCTAATGATAAATTCTTCAGCATTTCCTCACGGTGAAAATCACCTCTAATCATCTTTCCTATTAAAGACGTATGAATGGAGAATTAAATTGCCAACGCCGATGGATGTGAACGCCTCAACAGAGGACTCAATTCCGCTTTCACATGTAAGTAGAAAAATGCCATCTTGTGCAGTTTTTTCGTGAGAGTGAGAGATTGATTTTGTTTTCTATCCCCACCCAAGCCACACAGGCAGAGACCCATGAGACCTTAAGTCAGTCACCAGCAACTTTGATTCCAAAAGCACAGCTAACTGCACTTAGAAGTGTGTAGCACTGAGGCTGTGGTATCAGAGCTGTCACTGCCTGAAAACATACTCCAGGATGGCTTTCATCTTTTGGTTGTAAATCAGAGAAGGAGAGTATTTTAGTGTGCATGCGGATTACTCACCAAATTAAAAAAAAAAAATACACACTAGAGTTTTTGGCAATATCATTAAGAAAATGTCACCTAGCCAAATATCAGACTACGCTGTAGTAAGCAATGTTAATTTGGATCATAATGTGCTACATTAATTAAGCAAGAAGTATGGAAACAAGCACAATAAAGAACAACATCTGATTTAAGGTTTACGCACAATTTAAATTAGCTCCATTTTTTTTTTCAGATAAACAGTACTAAACCCATGAAAAGGAAATTTTAAAGAGGAGAAATGTGTAATCATTCCAGCTTTAAGAGAAGTTACCCCAACATTGATGATCCTATTAGCCTCTGACCCTGTAAGGTAGCCAGTGGATGTGGTTTGCATCCTAGCCTAGCAGTTGCACACACCTTGTCTTGCTCGAGGAGATAACGCACTGAGCTCTGAGCAGGGCCAGGAGTGGGATTCAGAGATTCTGCCACATCCTCAAGGAAAATGGTTTTCTTCACTTCATCAGGAAACAAGTTTCCACGAAATAAAGAAGGGAGGAAAATTAGGAGAATTCTCAGGAGAAAAAAAATTAATGTAAACATTGTATGTTTTTACTCTCTCCTAATCATTGCAGATGTCTTTTCATTGTCAAGATATCTATAGTCTTTGGATGACAAGATGAAAAAAATGGATGCCTCCTTGTTAGCAGTGCAGTATATAATTTTTAAAGCCTATATCCTGCCTAGATCACACAGAGAAACGAAGAATCCTATTCTTTACTTCACTGTTTCTTCCCTACAACATTTGAGTTAGGATTTTTGATTTAAAAACAGCATCAGCGGGCTTCCCTGGTGGCGCAGTGGTTGAGAGTCCGCCTGCCGATGCAGAGGACACGGGTTTGTGCCCCAGTCTGGGAAGATTCGACATGCCGCGGAGCGGCTGGGCCCGTGAGCCATGGCCGCTGAGCCTGCGCGTCCAGAGCCTGTGCTCCGCAACGGGAGAGGCCACAACAGTGAGAGGCCCGCGTACCGCAAAAAAAAAAGAAAAAATTGTAAAAACAGTATCAGGGATTTGTGTACCAAACCTCATAGGGATTTGTTTGTTTGTTTGTTTTATTTGTTTGCTTTGTTTTTTACAGACCTTTCCAAACAGACGATCTGCATCTGCATCACCGGTAAACTTCTATAGTCAGGGCATTTGTGGCTGAATAACTATTGCCTGGGTACAAGTATATTCCAGGTAACATTAACCCTTTCATACAATTAAATCAGTCTTGTTGGTCTCCCTGACTGCTTTATCTAACAAGAGACATTAACGTGGACACTGAATGGGACCCTTTACTTCCACGTTGTTTGAGTACTGTATATCATTCCTCCTAAAATGAGTTCTTTTGTGAGAAACACTCTCTCCTCAACTGCCTGTATGTTCTACACAGTTTTCTTTCTTTAATGAAGTCTACAAAATCAGACATACCTGTTGAGGGAGCACAGAAACGTCTACACAGAAAAAAAATTAATTTAGACTCTCCCTTCATACCACATACCAAATTTAATTCAAAATGGATCAAAGATCTATATACGAGAGCCAAAACTATAAAATTCTTAGAAGAAAACATAAAAGTAAATATTCATGACCTTGGATTTCAGAACATTTCCTTAGATATGACACCAATAACACAAGCAATGAAAAAGAAAATAGACAAATTTGATTTCTTTCACGTGCATCACATGACACCATCATGAAAAGACAGCCAAGAGAATAGGAGAAAATATTTGCAAATCACATACTTGATAAGTGACTTATATTAGAATATACAAAGAACAATTACAGCTCAATAATAAAAAGATTAATATCACAACTAAAATATGGGTAAACTATCTGAATAGAGATTTCTTCAAAGAAGACATAAAAATGGCCAATAAGGACATGAAAATGTGCTCTACGTCATTAGGACAATGTAAATCAAAACCACTCTGAGATAACAACTGACACCCACCAGAATGGCTAAACTCTAAAGTACAGACAATGGTAAGCGTTGGTGAGGATCTGGAGAAATTGGAAGCTGCATACATTGCTGATGGAAATGTAAAATAGTACAGCATCTGTAGGAAATAATTTGGCACTCTCTCCAAAAATTAAACAGTTATCACATGACCGAGAAATTCCACTCTTAATATATACCCAAGAGAAATGAAATATGTCCACACACAAACTTGTACAGGAATATTCATATCAGCACTATTCACAATAGCCAAAAGGTAGAAGCAACCCAAATGTCCATTACCTGATGAATGGATAAACAAAATGTACACTAGAATACTGATGAAAGTGTTCTGGAATTAGATGGTAGTGATGGTTGCATAGCTATGTGAATATACTAAAAACCATTTAATTATAATACTTTAAATGGTGGGACTCTCCTGGCAGTCCAGTGGTTAAGACTTCACCTTCCAATGCAGGGGGTGAGGGTTCAATCCCTAGTCAGGGAGCTAAGAGCCCACATGTCTCAGGGCCAAAAAATACAAAACATAAAACAGAAGCAGGGGCTTCCCTGCTGGTGCAGTTGTTAAGAATCCGCCTGCCAATGCAGGGGACATGGGTTTGAGCCCTGGTCCGGGAAGATCCCACCTGCTGCGGAGCAGCTAGGCCTGTGTGCCACAACTACTGAGCCTGCGCTGTAGAGCCCACAAACCACAACTACTGAGCCTGTATGCCACAACTACTGAAGCCCACACGCCTAGAGCCCGTGCTCCACAACAAGAGAAGCCACTGCAATGGGAAGCCCGCGCACCGCAACGAAGAGTAGCCCCCCTCGCCGCAACTAGAGAAAGCCCACGCGCAGCAATGAAGACCCAACGCAACCAAAAATAAATTTTAAAAAATAACAAATAAAACAGAAGCGATATTGTAACAAATTCAATAAAGACTTTAAAAAATGGTCCACACCAAAAAACCTTTTAAAAAATAAATGGATAAACTGTATAACATATGAATTATATATATCAATAAAGCATATACACACACACATTTTTTCCATGTCATGTCAGAAACATTTGCTTCAGTGGAACTCAAGTGTCTCAGATAGAAATGTTTTATGATAGGACAATAGTATTTTGGGCTTAATGCGATTACTGAATACATAGAGTCAATGAGAGCAGGAATGGACAGTAAGAGAAAGATTTGAGGGAGAAGAAAGAGATTGAAGTCACTGTCTATCCTCCTTCTACCTTTTACTATCTTTCAAAGTGAGTTATTTCTCCATGATAAATATGCCCCCTCCTCAATTGTATGAGAATTATTATACTTTCCTTTCCCCTACAGACAATGCTATCTTAATGTTCTACACAAAATGAAATATAAGACGGAAAGATAAACCATGCTTCAAAAATCACTGCTTCTAAATAGCATCTTCTCCTTTTCACCTGTGATCACACCGTAACTTCCAGGTCTCTACCTCTCCATAATCTCTACCACCTTCTCGACTGAGCCCTTCCTTTAGGACAGAGAACAAGCATCATTTACTCATGGTGCTTTCTTGGGGGCTCCCGACAGGCATCCACTACTGGAAATGAAGAGAAAATATCTCCCATGTGGAAGTGGCAGAAGAAAGGACGCCATCTTCACTCCTTCACAATTGTGAAAGAAACACAGGATTATTTTCTCTTCACCCATCCAGATATATGTACTCTCCACCCTTCTCTACCTTCATCTTTGCCAACAGGCTGACCTTCATGGATTACATCCAATGAGCCCCCGGGCCCTCTGGCTGCCTGTTGAGTATGGCCAATGGGAAGCCCCACAGGAGACAGGAGATTTAGCTCTCTTCCCGCCCAGCAGTGGGGTAGCAGTGCCTATGTTCCTCTGTCACAGGCCACAACTCCCATCAGGTGGCCCTCTTCTACAGTTAGAGCCCTTGTTGACTTCCGCAGTGATTCCCTCCCCCGAGGCCCTTGAGGACCAGAAGTAGCAGTGGTTCCTTGGAGATTCTTCGCCATCCCTTATTTGTTTCCAGTAACCCTGCCCACACAGCTGCAACAAGGCCTTTCATCCAATTCCCTTCAAGCACCTCCCTTTTGAATGTCCCACCTGCTTCCCGCTGGGATCCTGAAGGATCCTGGCAGGGGCTTTTCCTTCTGTGGGTCGAGAACAGTCAGTCAAGTCAGAGAGATCTCAGTAAAGGGAGGTGGAAGAACTTTGTACACATTTCTCACAACTTTTTTCCAGCAACTGCATCAAACTTGGCTGTCACAGGTGAAACCTGTAGTTTGCGTGGAGCGATGCAGGCGAGGTCAGTTAGGCCATTTAAGTAGTAGGTTCCCTGTCATCTTAAAAACCAAACAATGCCCTCTTTAAAGGGCTCTGGTTAAATGCTCCTGCAGAATGAAAGCCCACCTCAATCTGAAAATGGCTGTTTAAGTTGTAACTAATCACTGCTCTTAGGGAACAATTACACAATTGCTAAGGCAGGCACTTTTCTGCTGTCTTTGCATAATTCCTTGTACGAATTTGGCATGCACTCTTTCTTCAGGCACAAAAACTAGGCTCTTGTGCCACCCATCCCCAAGCGCCTGTCATTCCAGTATCTATTTTGGTCTCAAGTTTGCAACTTGGATTTTAGGAATCTATTTATTGAGTGATTTTATCAGTGTACCTTAGCAACGCTACTCCAGGCATAATAATGTCCTGTTAATTTAGAATTCCACCTGTCTTGTGCTTGTTTGTAAAACCTTCCACGGAAGTTATAAATAACCACCATTCTTAACAGGATGATTCAAACCAAGAAATTGCATGATTCCCCAGCACATTTTAGAACCTTTTCTCACCTCTAAAAATTTCAATCAGGCTTTCATTTTGCAAATTAGTTGTCCCTGCACTTAAGGGTATAAAGAGAGCAGAAACGTGAACATGAAAGTCGGTATTTCGGCCTTTTCTCCCTAAGAAGACATACTACAGAAGAGAAGGTTTTGCAGTCCTATCTGACACTTCCATTTATCTGGCTCCCAAGTAAGCCCTAAACTTACACCCTTCCTCTCAATCCCTTCTACCTGCCCCATCTTTCTCCTTGCCCATTTCTCTTATTATATCAGAATATAACCTACTTCACTGGGCTTCCAACAAATTTGAAAGACAATTTTAGTGGGCAGGCCCTTTGAGTCCGGCACAAACATCATGTAGGACATGGAGCTTGTCTTCAATGCCTCCAAACTTCTCATCAGTCACCCCTCCTCCATCTGCCCCAAAAGTACCCAATGTGTTTGCATGCTTAGGTATCCTCTATTGCTCACACGGAAAAGAGGTCCAATAAAGCAGTAGGTGTCAGAGGTCACAAGTGTCATCTTCCAGGAGGAACATTTCATTTTAAAAAATGATCACAAGAAAAGTGCCACATTTAACTAAAAGAACTGAGAATGGTAGAATTTCAAGCATCTACAAGAGCAATATTTCTGCAGAAAGGACCTTCTAGTGTTGTTTTGGTTCTGGTTTTTAGCATTTTTAGAAACATCTTTATCACAAGTGTTCATAAATGCTTCTCTACATGCATTGTAGGATGGGTATAACTCCCATTCACTGGTGTAACACTGTTCTCAATGCAGCATGTAAGTAGGGTTCTTAGAAACATCTATATTACAAGTGTTCTTCTTTTTACTGAAATATATTTGACATATAATATAGTGTAAATCTCAGGCGTTCGACATGCTGATTTGATACATTTATATACTTTAATAAGATTGCCATTGTAGCAATGATTAGCACCTCTATCACGCCACATAATCATTTCCTTTTCGTGATTGGAATAATGAAGATCTAGTCTCTTAAGTTTGATTATAATACAGTATTGTTGCCTATATTTACTATAATGTGCATTCTTGAAATCACATAGCATGTAGGTGGAGCTCACTTGGAGTACTGATTAGCTGGCTATCTTAGTAGCATAGAGGAATAGAAGAGAGGCATAGAGGATGATTCACCTAATCATTTCTGAATACTCTTTCAATTCAATTAATTTCAAAGACAAATAGAACAGTGACTTTTTTCCCCCATTAAAAAAGTTTTTCTTTCTTTTTGGCTGCGTTGGGTCTTTGTTGCTGTGCACGGGCTTTCTCTACTTGGGGCGAGCGGGGGCTACTCTTCCTTGCAGTGCATGGGCTTCTCATTGCAGTGGCTTTTCTTGTTGCAGAGCACACGCTCTAGGCGTGTGGGCTTCAGTAGTTGTGGCACATGGGCTCAGTAGTTGTGGCTTATGGGCTCTAGAGTGCAGGCTCAGTGAATGCAGCACATGGGCTTAGTTGCTCCACGGCATGTGGGATCTTCCAGGACCAGGGCTCGAACCTATGTCCCCTGCATTGGCAGGTGGATTCTTAACCACTGCGCCACCAGAGAAGTCCCTAGAAAGTTTTTAAATATCAGTTCTTGCGCCTCACATAATCATTCATGGAAGCCACTGTCTCAAAATTATAATTGCGTTCATTAATATATGAAAGTAGAAACACTATATTCAGAAAAGAATATGAAATATTAATCCAAACCAGAAAAAAACCTGTTTTCTTTGACAAAAACTACTAGTGTTGGAGAACAAACATAGGTGCCTTTACTATCAACAATTAACTATTCATGTCCAGAAACATAATAACAGGAGGAAAAGGCACGACAGGCCACTCATACAGAAAGCAGTAGTGTACAACACATTCTGCTATGAGCCATAGCTGGTACAAAGGTTTCCTTCTAAGAGAGCTCATCCTGCAATAATGCTCGCCTTTTCCTTTTCCCATAGCATCTGTTTTTCTTACTCTGGAGCCTCGAATCTACCCCAGACTTTTTTTTCTTTTTCACTTAAAAATGTGTTTATCGGGCTTCCCTGGTGGCACAGCGGTTGAGAGTCCGCCTGCCGATGCAGGGGACACGGGTTCGTGCCCCGGTCCGGGAAGATCCCACATACCGCGGAGCGGCTGGTCCCGTGAGCCATGGCCGCTGAGCCTGCGCATCCAGAGCCTGTGCTCCGCAACGGAATAGGCCACAACAGTGAGAGGCCCGCGTACCGCAAAAAAAACACATATATATATATATATGTTTATCATTCTTCTTTGGACAATAATGGTTAAACAATATGCCATACCATGAAAAGGGCTACTTATTGACTCAAGAATCAAGAAAGGTTAGGTAAAATACATATTTTTATTTTTGCTACCATAGTAATTTTCCAAGCAGGCTGATGGCACAGAATGAGAGAAATTCAACCATACCAGTCACCTCAATAAATGTAAACGATTGAAATGTTCCAGTTAAAAAGCAAAATTGTCAGACTGGGAAAACAATTTAAAAAAATTTCAACTCTATGCTGTTCACAAGAAACACAGGTAAAACAGAGGAATCTAAAAAGGGTGAAATAAAAAGATGGAAAAAACATAGCAGACAAATTCTACACAAAATTAAGAGGTTATAGCTATATTCATATCAGGCAAAACAGACTATAAAGCAAAAGAGATAAAGATGACAAATCCCTCCAGTTTCCCTTGTTGGAGAGATGCTCTAAGGGCAAACGCTACTTGCAGTTTTCTCTGCTTACCTTTCTAGGTTGAGACTCTTACTTTCTTGGCCTAAGAAACACTTATTTTTTGCTAAGTCACTGATGAATTTAAGGGGATTTTTAGAATATATTTTGTGCAGGATTTACTTGTTTTAAACAGGAGAGTTGATCTAAATGCCTAACCTACCATAATACTCTGAACAGAAGTCTGTGTATTAAGTTTTTCATACAGTTAAATTTATTTAATTTGAAGGACTGTTTAGTCTGAAGTCACGTCTTTAATGATTTTTCTTAGTTCATGTTATAATATCTTTTCTGTAAAGTTGTTCCTTTCAAAGCTGGCCATCCACGCCGATTCCCCTCCACCCTCATTTTTTTTTTTTTTTTTTTTTTTTTTTTTTGCGGTATGCGAGCCTCTCACTGTTGTGGCCTCTCCTGTTGCAGAGCACAGGCTCCGGACGTGCAGGCTCAGCGGCCATGGCTCACGGACCCAGGCACTGCGCGGCACGTGGGATCCTCCCAGACCGGGGCACAAACCTGTGTCCCCTGCATCGGCAGGCGGACTCTCAACCACTGCGCCACCAGGGGAGCCCCACCCTCATTTTTTAAATAAAATTTCACAGGTCTTATAAATCCAAAGGTCTGCAAACCACTGCCTTAAAAGATGACCAGTTCTGGAGAACTGGGTTTGAGTGGCAGGATACTTTTGAAGGTAGGAATGGAAAGTAGCAACGTGCGGCTGTTACAGACAGCTGAGTCCATCTACCACTAGCATTGAGGAAACTTTTTTCCCCCAACCCTGAAGCCGGCATGGGATAATTAAATACACATGTTTCTGATACGTTAACTCACTGCTCATCAAGCCGGCTCTGCCAAAAGGTGGGACAGCCAAGCAAATTCTATCTTTTGTTTATTTGAAAATGAAAGTTAGAGTACTTTCCTAAACTGAGAAGTCAGGTTTAATAAATATTAAGCAAGCGATAAACCTCAAGTTCTCTCATTTGAAGGCAAGTAGATTAGGTTTTATTTATTGATGTTCTCTGTAGGCCTGTGTTATTCTTTATTAATGAAATGAAGCAGACACACAAACAACAAGATGACCCCAAATGGGCTTTTCCCCATTATGCTAACTACATTTCCGATCCCAAGTGATGTATTACCAGAAACTTTTCTGTTGATGAACTCTTTAGCTCAGTCAAAAAAGTAGAGAACATAACAGATGATTATGGGTGAGTTTGAATTAATGTCAAGTGTGATGGGATTTTCCACAGTAAACAGACTAATGAAAACTTGATGGGTTTGAGTGAAAAATCTGAGGGAACAAAATAACTTTTATGGTAGCACAATTAAAAACAAGGCATTTACTGGGGACCGACTATGGATGAATTCCAGGAAGAAATCTTTGAACCAAATATTTAAGAGGAAGATGGCACACTTACAGCAATTAGTTCAGATGCTGTAGTCTGGCTACTAACTGCACACATTGCTTTTCTGCTTTGATTTGAATATTTTTGAGCTAAAAATAGTAACCGGAGTTTCCCTCTCTCTCTGTGTGTGTGTGTGTTTCCTGTCTTTATTTTATATTTTCCTCTTTTAAAAAACTTCTTCCACTGGAACTATTACCAGGGTGGTAAAAAAAAAAAAAAAATTCTTTCTTCGACTTTTACTGATTCTTGAGTCTCCAAGCAGCCCATTTGATGACATCTCATATTGTTCAACTGTTATCGTCCAAAGAAGAATGATAAAGTCTTTTTAACTTAAAAAAATGGGCTAGACTCTAGCCACCAGAATAAAAAAATAAATAAAAAGCACTAAGGGAAAGTCAAGCAGGTATTATTCCAGGGATGAACTTTCATAGAAGGAAACCTTTATGCCAGCTACGGCTGACAGCTTGATTAATTTTTTTCTCAAACTAGTAGTGGCTTTAGTGACATCCAAATCAAAACTCAACATTTTGCTTTATGTGAAACTTGAGAAACTGATTCTAAAATATATAAGGAAGTGCAAAAGAGCAAAAAAGAGCCAAGACACACTTGATGAAAACGAACAAGCTGAGGAAATTTCCCTTCCACATATCAAGACCTCTCATAAAGCTATAGTAATTAAGATCTGGGTAAATAGGGTGCAGTGGTAAGCAGATAGATCAACGGAGCACAATTACAAGCCCAGAAACAGACCTGTGCATACATGGGCCCATGACATATGAAAGTGCTGTTATTGCAGATCAGTGAGGGAGTAGGTGGGCCTTTTTAAAACTGGTGCTAGAACAAAGCGTTATTATCCATTTGGAGAAAAATAACCTGAATCTTTACTCAAACCACACACAATGAAATAAGCTCCTTGTGGATTAAATACTTAAATGTAAAGGCAAAAATCGATGGCCAGAAAGCACATGAAAAGATGCTCAACATCACTAATCATTAGAGAAATGCAAATCAAGACTACAATGCGATATCACCTCACATTGGTCAGAATGGCCATCATCAAAAACTCTACAAACAACAAATGCTGGAGAGGGTGTGGAGAAAAGGGAACCCCCTTGCACTGTTGGTAGGAATGTAAATTGATACAGCAACTATGGAGAACAGTATGGAGGTCCCTTAAAAAACTAAAAATAGAACTACCATATGACACAGCAATCCCACTACTGGGCATATACCCTGAGAAAACCATAATTCAGAAAGAGTCATGTACCACAATGTTCATTGCAGCACTATTTACAATAGCCAGGACATGGAAGCAACCTAAGTGTCCATCAAGAGACAAATGGAGGGCTTCCCTGGTGGCGCAGTGGTTGAGAGTCCGCCTGCCGATGCAGGGGACACGGGTTCGTGCCCCGGTCCGGGAAGATCCACATGCCACAGAGCGGCTGGGCCCGTGAGCCGTGGCCGCTGAGCCTGTGCTCTGCAACAGAAGAGGCCACAACAGTGAGAGGCCCGTGTACCACAAAAAAAAAAAAAAAAAGAGAGAGACAAATGGATAAAGAAGATGTGGTACATATATACAATGGAATATTACTCAGCCATAAAAAGAAACGAAATTGGGTCATTTGTAGAGACGTGGATGGACTTAGACACTGTCATACAGAGTGAAGTAAGTCAGAAAGAGAAAAACAAATATCGTATATTAATGCATATATGTGGAATCTAGGAAAATGGTATAGACGATCTTATGTGCAAAGCAGAAATAGAGACACAGGGGTAGAGGACAAATGTATGGACACCAAGGGGGGGAAAGGG
Organism: Delphinus delphis; assembly: GCF_949987515.2. Lineage (NCBI taxonomy): Eukaryota > Metazoa > Chordata > Mammalia > Artiodactyla > Delphinidae > Delphinus > Delphinus delphis. The sequence goes on along the minus strand of NC_082704.1, from coordinate 28,195,217 downwards.
GAGGGTGGGATGAGTTGGGAGATTGGGACGGACATATATACACTATTGATACTATGTATAAAACAGATAACTAGGAAGAACCTAACTGTATAGCACAGAGAACTCTACTCAATGCACTGTGGTGACCTAAATGGGAAGGAAATCCAAAAAAGAGGGGACATACGTGTATGTACAGCTGATTCACTTTGCTGTACAGTAGAAACTAACACAACATTGTAAAGCACCTATACTCCAATAAAAATTAATTTTTAAAAAAAGGCAAAAATCCTTGAATAATTATGACACAACAGAAGAGACAATTTTTATGACATTCAAATAAGGAAGGGCTTCTTAAACTGTCAAGTACAAGTCACACTGGAGAAGACTGATTAATTTGACAACATTAAAACTGAGAATTTCCATTCATCAAAAGACCATAAATCAAGTGTAAAAAGAAGCCACAATGTGAAAGAGGATACTTACGACACATATAACAGTATGTGTGTATATATGCATGTATATGTTTATACATATTCTTAAAAATAAATATGAAACAAACCACCCACCGTACAGAAAAGAAAAAAAAAGGCAAAAGTCTTGAATAGACTTCTAGAAAAAAAGGGGAAAACTTAATGAAAGCCTCATTAGTAATCAGGATAACGTGAAATAAAACCCTAATCATACACTCACAAATAGTCACCAAATTGGCAAAAAAATTCAAGTCTGACAAAAATACCAACTACTATTGAGTATGTGATGCTTTGGAGTTTCTTAGCTACCTTAGAAAACTAGATACGTTAAGAAAACTGATTGGCATTACTAAGTTGACATGCACCTATTCTTTAACGTAGCAATTCTGCTCCTAGGTAAACACCCTCACACATATGTGGTAAGAGACAAGAAAAATCACGTTTACAATAGTATTTGCTTGTAATGTAGAAACGGCTGGAAAAAAAATCCAGTATCTATAAATAATAGATGGGTGTATTCCTATACAGCAATAGAAAAACAACAACATGCATTAGGAAGGATAAAACCAATGTAGCGTTGAGTCAAAGACTTTGTGATACAAGTCACAAAGAAGACATACAGATGGCCAACAGGCACATGAAAAGATGCTCAACATTGCTAGAGAAATTCAAATCAAAACTACAGTGAGGTATCACCTCACACCTGTCAGAATGGCCATCATCAAAAAGTCTACAAATAACAAATGCTGGAGAGGGTGTGGAAAAAAGGGAACCATGCTACACTGTTGGTGGGATTGTAAGTTGGTGCAGCCACTATGGAAAACAGTATCGAGGTTCCCTAAAAAACTAGAGCTACCATATGATCTAGCAATCCCACTCCTGGGCATATATCTGGAAAAGACGAAAAGTCCAATCCAAAAAGATACATGCACCCCAATGTTCACAGCAGCACTATTTACAATAACCAAGACATGGAAGCAACTTAAGTATCCATTGACAGATGAATGGTTAAAGATGTGGTATATATGTACAATGGAACATTACTCAGCCATAAAAAATGAAATAATGCCATTTGCAGCAACATGGATGGACCTAGATATTATACTAAGGGAAATAATTCAGACAGACAAAGACAAATATTATATGACATCACTTAAATGTGGAATCTAAAAAATAGTACAAATGAACTTATTTACAAAACAGAAACAGAATCACTGACATAGAAAACTTACGGTTATCGAAGGGAAAAGAGGAGGGGAGGGAGGGATAAATTAAGAGGTTGGGATTAACAGATACACACTACTATATATAAAGTAAACAACAAGGATTTACTGTATACCACAGGGAACCGTATTCAATATCTTTGTAATAACCTATAACGGAAAAGAATCTAAAAAGTATATATGTATAACTGAATCACTTTGCTGTACACCTGAAACTAACACAATACTGTAAATCAACTATACTTCAATAAAAAAGACACACGTCAAAGAAGAATATATGGAGTATGATTCCATTCATACAAAGCTTAAAAAAAACAGCCAAACTAAACAATGTACTTATTTGGGAAAACATACCCCATTGCTATAACGATAAAGGAAAGCAAGGAATGATTATCACACGTCAGTATAGTGGTTTCCTCTGGAACAGAGGGTAGATACGAAGGTACTGTTGGGGAGTCATAAGGCCCGGCAACATTCTACTTCTTTATCTAGGGTAATATTTTTATTTTATTTATTATTATTATTATTATTTTGGCTGTGCCGTGCGGCTTGCGGGATCCTAGTTCCCCAACCAGGGATCGAACCCAGGCCGCGGCAGTGAAAGCGTGGAGTGCCAGCCACTGGACCACCAGGGAAGTCCAAATATTTTTATCTTAAACTATACTTATGTTTTATTAAATACACATGTAATATTTCAAAGTCAAAACATAATGAATATACTTGGACTATATTATATCTAGGTGGCTGAACTCACTCTCCCTGCTCAAAAAGAAAAAGAACTCACTAGGTGTTGGTTTCATTTTTCAATATTTGTAGAGATTGGTGAAGATGTGATCACAGATAGCATCAATCAGACTTTTGGGAATTACTGTTTTGTAATCCCTGTCCTTAGACGTCTTAATGTCAGCCTGTGCACAGGAAAAGGATTAGGCTGAATGTTTCACAAACTGACGCTTCCAGGGAGGGACTCAGACAACTTCATTATGAGCAAGTCCACCTTCATTTGGAGACTCAACGAGAAGGAACAAGGGTGACATTATTAATGCCTGACAGCGGCACTCTCTCCTCCCAAGCCCCTAACCTTATCTGGGAAACCCTGAGTTAACTCTGTAAAAAGAAACTCCAAAAGCACGGCCAGCACAACTCCCTATCTGAGCCCTCTACTTCACTTCTTTTGTTTCCCTGGTAACAACCTACCTTGACTTCTCGACTACTTGGCTGCCTGTTCATCATCTGTCTGTTCTAGTTTATGATACAAAACATTTCAAGGTGGGCTGCTATTTCCAGAAAGGAATTTGGACTTCATTTCTGCCCATGCTCCTGCCTTGGCCACTAATCCAGCTCCTTCCTTTCACTTTCTTGACCATTTTGATCCATACCTGCTAGCATCTGCTGGCATTTGCCACGCTCCTTTCCAGAACCTTGCCAACCCAATTCCCTAGGCCTAAGTCCATGACTTCTGCCACTGCATCCATCTCATATCCCTCTTCAGCTGGAAGTATCCCTTTCTCTCTGGCTCTGGTGTAGGCAGCAACTATAAGAACTCCCCGCACCACCACCAATTTGACACCTCTGAAGACTGCCTTGCTTACCACACCTTTAAATGACCTTTATGAGTCCAATTTCTCAGGAGTTCAACATGCCCCTTTGTCCAGGAGCACAAGATATATCTATGCCTTGCTGTCCCGACCAGCACTGTAGAGTCAAAGTGGGGTTGGCTAAGGCCGAGAGATCAGAGAGACCCACAGGGCACGTACTTCGGAAAAGTCCTCATGAGTGGACCTTATCATCAGGGTATCAAGCTGTGGGCCAAGTGGATGACTTGGCAGCAGGGGACACAACACAACATTATGGTGAGTAGCAGCCACCAAGATAATCAGGACCGGGCAGGTTCAACTTGGGAAGCAGAGCACCTAAGAAGTTCAAGACACCTCTTCCACTCTCTTCTGACTTGTTCTGCCTGGTTAACTTCCATCCTCATCTTTCAAACCTCAGATTAACCATCATCTGCCTCTATAAAGTCCCTGCCCCTCTGGACTAGCTGACCCTACTATGTGCTCCAATACATAACATCCTCTGCTCCCTCTCTCATATAACATGGGCTTATAATATTATAGTATTATAATTACATGTTTACTTTCTCTGTGGCCCTTGTTAGAGAGATAAGCTCCCATCAGGAGCAGGCAGCCTCTGGCACAGTATCTGATCCATGGGAAATACAATAATTAGAAAAATAATAATAAACCCTTTTGAATGAACGAATGAATGAATCCTTTAGAAGGCTGGAATGGGGAGTTGGGAGGGAAGGCAAGGAATCGCAATCCTAGAAAAACTGGGGACACGTGACAGGAGCCCACAGAGACTGGAGTGTGAGGAAGGCATCTAGTCACAAGCGGCGTCTCTGGCACAAAGTCAGACAAAGGTTAGCAACCAGGTTGGTGAGGCCGAGTCTCCAAGCTGCTGATCTAAGTCTCCTAAAATGCATAAAAGAAAATGTTGGTCCCAAATTCTAGGGTAGGGCTGGATCTTTAGAAGGTGGCTGGATCCTCAGCCGTAGGAACAGGGGTCCAAAGTGGTCTCTAGGAGATCTCAGCGGATATTAAAACTCTTCCAGGGTTACTGGTGCAAACCAAAGACCCCAGGCTACTCAAAAAATAAGCTCACTTCACACTACAGAGTTACAGATGCTTCAGATCCTTTTTTAAAGCATGAGAATAAATTATGAAGTAATTAACGGACCACATCTTCACTCTACTTCTGGCTTTCTCCTGACTCCCAGGGAGACAGAGGTGACACCGATCTGTCTCCCCTCAAGGTAAGGCAGCCTCTCCTATTGTGCACCCTCCCAAGGCAGTTTGAGAGAATCCTCATGAAATCCTTATGGTGTCTACCCCCAGCCTCAGAAATTAAGGGCACCTAGAAATAATTGCAGTTTCTCTTTAAGCGCTCCCCAGAGTAGACTAGGTTGAGAATGATATTGGTATACATTTACTGTATATTAGGAATCTATAATCTTTTCCTGATGAGAAACTGCTGTCATCTTTGATCTTAGGGAAGCACCTTCCTCCCACTAGGATTCCAGGAAATGTGCACAACGGGGAACAACCTAGGAAACATAGAGAAGTGGGAGAGCAAACAAGGCTCCAAGGTCAACTGGTAGGTAGACCAACTGCTTGGAGTTTTCTGCTCAATAGTTGTAAACGTATGAATAGACATTAAAGTTGATTTAAAATAAGCACCTTCCTAGAGTCATAGACTGTCTCTGGAAGGAGACACAAAATCACTGCTAACAGCCGTTGCTTCTCAGGACAGAATCAAGGAAGCTGGGGGGTGGGAGTTCAAAGGAGAAGCAATTTTCATTGCATACCTGTTTGTACCATTTGAAGTCTGTGTTGTAGGTAATACTTTCTAAATTAAGCAAAATTTAATTTAAATAAAACAAGCATCCTCCCTGTGGCTGGGCTCCACTGTGCGGTCAAGCTTATCCTTCCTTGGGCAACTCCCGTGGCACGCCAGTGCAAAGAGACTCCCTGGCCACTTTGCATGTAGGTGGATATTTTAAAGAAAGCCCTACTGCCAAGTCCAGATCCCTATGTGATTGTGACGGATGCAGTACAGGCTACAGTGAAGCTGGAGAAGATGGCAAAAGAGCTGCTGCTTTCAGGCAAAGTGGATATCGCTGAGGCTTGATCCTATCAACTGGCTGATGTCAAGGTCAGTGCTCTGCCAGTGTGTCCATCTTAACCTGATTTAGTCCACTGGAAAGACCGTTTACCAGACTAGCCTAAATTAGTGAAAATGTCAGAGTTATTTGGAATACTTGCTGAAAAGGAGAGTGCAAATGTCCCAGTGATCAACTCCAAGACTCTACGGTTAAGGAGGGCAGGGGCCACACCGGTCTTATTCACCACGTCCCCAGTCCCTAGCACAGTGCCTGATGGTCAGAAGGTATTCAATGAGTAACTGTTGAAAGAATTAAGGATATATGACAGGTAGGAAAGTATGCCCCCCTCCCATTTGTCAGAGAAGTTAATCGACTTGCCTAAAATCACACAGCTTAATTTTGCCAGATCTCAGACTAGAACAAGGTCTCCTGACTCCTAATCCACTGATCTTTCCATTATACAAAGCTATGGATGGACCAGCAGCAAGACAGAAGAATAAGGGCTCAAACTGTTCTCTCAAAAACAGTTTATCAGCGATTTCATAGGGTTTAGCCTAGAAAATGGATTTTGAGATACAACTGAGAAGAAGATTCAAACATACAACTCCATTTAATTATTTGTATAAAACATTGGACAAGTTACTATAAAGGAAGGTCTCTTCTAAATATACTGTTGAGCAAAAGTATTTCCAGCTAACAACCATCCTAACAGATGTGAAGTGATATCTCATTGTGGTTTTGATTGGCATTTCCTAATTAGTGATGTTGAGCACTTTTTCATATACATGTTGACCATTTGTATATATCTTCTTTGGAAAAATATCTATTCACGTCCTTTGCCCAATCTGTCACTGGGTTCTTTGCTTTTCTGCTTTTGAGTTGTACAAGTTTCTTATATTGTTTGGATATTAACCCCTTGTCAGATATATGGGTTGCAAATATTTTCTCTCAATACATGGGTTGTCTTTTCATTTTGTTGATGGTTTCTCTTGCTGTGCAGAAGCTTTTTTGTTTGATGTAGTCCCACTTGTTTATTTTTGCTTCTGTTGCTTTCCTTTTTGTGTCCTATCCAAAAAACCATTGCCAAGGCCAGTGTCAAGGAGGGTTTCTCCTATGTTTTCTTCTAGGAGGTTTATGGCTTCAGGTCTTACATTCAAGTCTTTAAGCCATTTTCACTTGGTTTTTGCATATGGTGTGAGATAAACATCCACTTTCACTATTTTGCATGTGGATATCCAGTTTTCCCAACATCATTAATTGAAGAGACTAACGGTTCCCCATTGTGTATTGTTGGTGCCCTTGTAGAAAATTAGTTGACCGTATATGTGTGGGTTTATTTCTGGGCTTTCAATTCTGTTCCAATGGTCCATGTGTCTATTTTTATGCTAGTACCATACAGTTTTATTATAGATTTGTAATATAGTTTGAGATCAGGAAGTGATCCAACTTTGTTGTTCTTAAGATTTCTCTGGCTATTTGGAATCTTTTGTGATTCCACACAAATTTTATTTCTTTCTATTAATTTTAATTTTTTTGGGGGGGGCCACGTTGGGTCTTCGTTGCTGTGCAACATTGGGTCTTTATTTCTCTAGTTGCAGCGAGCTGGGGCTACTCTTCGTTGCGATGCGCAGGCTTCTCATTGCAGTGGCTTCTCTTATTGTGGAGCATGGGCTCTAGGCACACGGGCTTCAGTAGTTGTGGCACACGGGCTCAGCAGTAGTGGCTCGTGGGCTCTAGCGCGCAGGCTCAGTAGTTGTGGTGCACAGGCTTAGTTGCTCTGCGGCAAGTGGGATCTTCCAGGACCAGGGCTCGAACCCGTGTCCCCTGCATTGGCAGGTGGACTCTTAACCACTGCACCACCAGGGAAGTCCCTCCACACAAATTTAAGAATTACTGTTGGGCTTCCCTGGTGGCACAGTGGTTGAGAGTCCGCCTGCCTATGCGCCCCAGTCCGGGAAGATCCCACATGCCACATGCCGCAGAGCGGCTGGGCCCGTGAGCCATGGCCGCTGAGCCTGCGCGTCTGGAGCCTGTGCTCCACAATGGGAGAGGCCACAACAGTGAGAGGCCTGTGTACCGCAAAAAAAAAAAAAAAAAAAAAAAAGAATTACTGTTTCTAATTCTTTAAAATGCCACGATTGTAGAGAAAAGGGAATCCTTGTACACGGTTGATGGGAATTTAACTTGGTACAACTATTATGGAAAACAGCAAGGAGGTTTCTCAAAAAGTTAAAATTACCATATGATCCAACAATCCCTCCTCTGGGAATATACCCAAAGAAAATCAAATCAGTACCTTGAAGAGGTATCTGCACTCCCATGTTCACTGCAGCATTACTCACAATAGCTAAGATATGAAAATAACCTAAGTATCTGTTAATGGATGAGTGGATAAAGAAATTATGAGTTGGATAGATGGTATTCAGCCTTTAAAAAGGATATCCCGTCATTTGCAACAATATGGATAAACCTGGAGGACATTATGCTGAGTGAAATAAGCCAGACACAAATAACTGCATGATCTCACTTATATGTAGAATCTGGAAAAAGTTGAATATATAGAAGCAGAGAATAGAACAGCGGTTATCAGAGGTGGGGAGGTGAGGGAAACGGGGAGATGTTGATCAAAGGGTACAAAGGTATAGTTAAGTAGGATGAATAAATCTAGAGATCCAACATACAGCACAATGACTATAGTTAATAATACTGTACTGAATACTAGAAATTTACTAAGAGCACCACCACCACAAAAAAAAAAACAAGTGGTAACTATGTGAAAGGATATGTTAATTAGCTTGACTGTAGTAATCATTTCACTATGTAAATGCATATCATGTTATATACCTTAACATGGACAGCAATCCTCACTATTGTATAGCAATCCTCACTATTGTAATAATATAAAATTGTCGTAATAATATGAAATTGTCTTAAAAATCTTTTGCTATAAAAAAGTACTTTCAGCTAACATAAAAAGGAACTATTAACTTACTGTAAACCAACATGAAACAGAAAATATGTCTTCGGGAATACCGCTTTATATTAGAAGCTACAAACAAGTGACTGAAAGAGAAGCTCAGTTCCTTAGACTTTCAAACTTAGCACCCAGAGACCAGGCCTTGGATCAAGGAAGAGCCATCCACAAAACTGCACCTTCCTTCTAGTAACAGTACCCAACCCCTACTCTCTCCCCTCCCCCTCCCCCCTCAACCAGAGCCAGAATATTCCTAATACTGGATGCCCTCTCTCTATCCTTTCCAAACTAAAGCCTATTATCACCTGGCTAATAAAATTATACATCCTTTCTCATGTTAAATTCATGCTATAATTTAAAAATGCACAATTAACTTGGTGGTGGGAAACCTTTCACCACGTATACATGTATCAAAATCATGTTGTACACTTTAAATATATTACAATTGTATGTGTCAATTATACCTCAATGAAGCTGAACAAACTAGAATTAAACAATTTTTTTTTAATTTAGAAATGAAATGAAGAAACACAAAAAGAGCTCATCAACAATTTCAGGCTTTCAGTTAATTCACCAGATATCAAATCACCCAAAGCCAATTCTCTAAAATTCATTTCACCAAATAAGCAATTCAGCAAAGTCTGCTAGTTCCAGTTGGAACTCAGAGCTACCCCTCTGTCTGTCTGGTCTCCTGGCTGCCCCACAGAGCAGGTGCAAGTGTATGTACGTGTGTGTGCGCACACGCGTGTGTGTGTGTGCCTGTTAGGGGGGCTGCTAAGGTCACCATTAGCACGTCTTGCTGTACCTCCTCGGGCAGAACAGGACACGTAAACCTCTGCCATAGGACACAGCCTCTCCTGCCAACCCTCCCCCATCACCCAATTCCAGCCGCAGCATCTCAGCAGACCTGAAATTTTAGGGGGAAGAAAAGCCTCTGAAAGAAAGCCTCCAAATGTAGTAAGTCCTTCCTGTGTAGATATTCTTACTGGTCACCAATTCCTGTTCTCCTTTCCGTAAAAGCGACCTAGCCATTCTGCAGTTAAATAGGAACATGGGATGAGTTCTGGCTAATGAAATGTGCAGGAAAATTACATGTATCACTTCCAGCCTGAAACACTCAGAAGTCCTTAGTGATTCTCCAGTCTCTTCTCTTTCCCTGGCATGTGTTCCATCAGCCTGAATACCTCCTCCATCAGCTTGGGTCCCTGAGTATCTGAGCTTTCTCACAAACCCCAGCTTGCAGTCGTACCAACCATACATGGGAAATAAACCTTTGTTATTTTAGGTCACTGAGGTTTTGAGGTTAATCAGTTACCGCAATATAGCCTAGCCCCCTTTTTTTTTTTTTGCGGTACACGGGCCTCTCACTGTTGTGGCCTCTCCCGTTGCGGGGCACAGGCTCCGGACGCACAGGCTCAGCGGCCATGGCTCACGGGCCCAGCCGCTCCGCGGCACGTGGGATCTTCCCGGACCGGGGCACGAACCTGTGTTCCCTGCATCGGCAGGCGGACTCTCAACCACTGCGCCACCAGGGAAGCCCTAGCCTAGTCTCTTTTGACTAATAAAAAACTTAAGTACTAAATTGAAACACATCTTTAGTGAATCTATAATTAAACAATTTCAGAGGAAGGAAGAATGTGCTACTATCTCAAAGGGGCAGAATCTCCCCATTGCTCCCTCCCCACACCTCTCCCCCACCCTGTACTGGCTGCAGGGAAGCATAATAAAACTTCAAAAGACAGCCAATTGGCGACTTGGCCAATTAATCATTGAGCAAAATAGTTTTTGGTGAATTGATGCTCAGTGACTTGACTTTCAGTTACTTGGTTGGCTTCGGGAATAGAAGGCCCCGGCTGCAGGCTGGTGAAAGGCATTCCTGTTTATGGGTAGAATCCTCAAAAGCAAACAACAAAAGAAGCCCCTGTTCCATCCATACAAGGTCAACCCTGCCTCCATCACTCCGAATTTCTTCTTTCCTGAACATATCATCTTGCCCTTGTCCAGTAAGTCTGGTAACTTCTCAAGAGGTCCAGGAAGATCCTTTGTACAGAGTTTCTGAAAAAGACCAGCCCAGCGTCTGGAAGTCTGTTTGCCAGTAAGTTGAAGCCGAGTTCAGAAGCTGGCACTCCTCCTCCTCTGTCCTCTCCCAACAAGTTTAGACTAATCTCCAATCCGTCTCTGGACAAATAAACGACTGCTGGCATAGTATGACTCAGAATGACTCACTGGGGTTAGCACTTAGCACCTAGTGAAATGTTGAGTAAAAACACTTTACGACACTCTACTGCCCAGGAGAACGACCGTTGTTTAGTATTTTCCTTTTCTGACCCCTACTTTCCTCTTCTATCTTTAAAAATGAAGCATCTTCGAGTCATCCAGAAGCAATATTTGACGGCTCTAACACATAACGTTTTTCTTAGTAGCACCTGAATAAATTTTCCTTCAGAAAGTGCACACTCTCCCCCGCAATCCCACACCCACACACATTATTTTGTAACTGTTCCAGTGAGATCGTTATGGATATATAGCTGATCTGGATGACATATGGTACCTTAATCTGGAATCTCTGAGATACCACATTCCAGGAGGCCTTGAGTCCATGAAATCTGGTGTTGAGGGTTCTCAGATGGGTCCTAACCCCACACTGCTTGTTTTAGGAAAAACATTACTGGTTCATATCAACAACCCTCCAGTCAGCCCAGTTCTCTCACAATGGCCCAAGGAACCAGTTTGTGGACTTACGGTAACTGTCCTCACAGGCTTCTACCCATATAAGATTATCCGTATTATCCATTCATTCATTCAGCAGGTACTTAGTAAGTGGCTAATATGTACTAGATAGCAGCGATGAGGATACAAGACAAAATAAGGCATATTTATGACTAAATAACCCAGAAATTTTATGACTCCCTCCTTTTTTATGACTCCCTCATTGACTTGCACAGTTAGGCCCGCTTTGCAGAAATGATTTACATATACTATTTCTTGACAGCAAGTAACAGTCTATAAGGATCCTTTCCATGGTACACAGAGTGCTTTGGTTTGCCTGTCCTAAAAGAACCAGCCCTAAATGGTTCCTCCTTGATAAAGTGGACATATCCTGTGCTCACCATCTACAAGGCCACGTTTGGCCCTGGGATACCGGTAGTCTCCTCTTACTGAAGGCTGGGGACTAGGGAGCTAATATAAAAGGTAGAAGAACCTCAAAGCCTGGACAATAAGGGAGACACGCCTGAAGAATGGGGAGAATGAGTCAGTGAAGGCAAATACTTACTCTGGTCTATAAGACCTTGCGTGTGATCTGGTCCCAGCCCCAACCCAATCTCTCTACCTAATATTACCCCATTCTCCTTTCCACTCATGACAAAACAGTTACACTCCTTTATCCTCAGAGCCTTTACCCATGCCTTTCTTCTACAGGAACATGTTTCACCCCTATTCAACTGGCTAGCTCCCATTTACCACACAGGTTCTAGAGAAGCCTTCCATAACTCAGCCATGCCCTCCCATCCCACATTTGGTCCCTGTGTCCTATATTCTCATAAAAACTATACATTTCTTTTCAGCACCTGCCACATCTTTGTATCCTCCCTCAGTGCCAAATAAAGTGCCTGGCAAACTAAGCACTCAAATATTTGTTGAATGAGTCAGTGTGTGTGTGCGTGTGCGTGTGCGAAGAAGAGAGCTATGGACCTTTGGTCCAGAAAGTGTTTGTAGTCAATAGTCCTCATACCTGAAATGCAGGCCCCATGAAACCATGAAGAGAATGGAGTCCAGAAAAAGCAGTATGGCAAGTGTTATGTCTGCCTGGTGGGCTACAGCTCAGTGTGAGTTTTTGTACCTCAGGAGTTCCTGTCAGGCTTTGTTCAAGTTTCCCTAGCTACATCCAGCAGCGCCTCCCAACGTGTTTGACCAGAACTGGTTTTGCCTCAGTGAGGGACTATCTGCTGTTTCTCCCATTCCTGTTCCCTAGTAGGACATACAGAACAATAGCTCTCTTCCTTTGACAAATAAGAAAACTTGGTCAGGAGGCAGAAAGTATAGTGGTGGGAGTGGAAATTGTTTACTCTTGGGAGTCTAATTGAATTTCAGACAAATAATGTGCATAATGTTAAGTGATTTGCATATAGATGGGACTAAGAAATTCCAGGAGACCCTTCTTTATTTCCCCTCCCTCCCATCTCTACCGCTTCCAGCCCAAGGTCACACAGTCAAGCTGAGGCCAGTCACAGAGACCCTCCCAGGTAGCCCTCACCTCCAGCTGCGGGGAAGAAAAGATACCAAGAGGTTTAACAATGCCCCTTTTTGTCATATTAATGATGTGTAATTGTAACTCAAAGATTCACTACTTCTAAGAGTCAGATTATAAAATATCGTCAGCACTTGCTCACCTCCACAAGTGCTATCAGTGGTATTTTTGACTGGACTGCCACCAAACAAGAGTGAAATCGTTTGTAAAGCTATTCTGAAAGATTCTGCAGGCTATACGATGGCAGCACCTCTCCCAGTTAATCTTTTGGTTACAGCAAGACTTTGGTTGCTACAGTGAAATATATGTTTTCTATTACAGCCCTCAGCACAGGTCTGCAGTTGCCACCCCGGCCCTGGGATACCATCAAGCTCCTCGGACAGGCTCTAAAACTCTTATCAGGAGCATAAGAGGATTAGTTACCGTATCCTGAAAAAAGGAAGTTCTAGAAATCGCCAGGAAGTTCCCAGCACTATAAGTAGGAAGCAGAGGATCCAGGTCCCAGGGAACGAGCGTAGGGTTGCTCAGGAAATGAGCACAAAGGAAAACCAGACAGATGGGGAAAAGGCCCTTGATGAGCTTCAATGTCCTGCCAGAGGGGGCCAATTCCAGGACCTTAATGGTTAGGTGAAGGCTAAACCTTCCTGTGGGCTAAAATATGTCTACAGCTAGACCAAGAGTCAGACCAGGGAGACCAAAGTAGGGACTTAAACCTTCTGGAGAGCCAGAGTGGGATATAGAGGAAGGAACCTGGGTCTCCAACCAACTATATTCAAAACCCTGCAGAATCAGTTTTTTAAAAATCAAGTTGATGGTACCACTTGCCAGTAATAAAGATATCTGGGTAACATTGTCTCAATTGGTCCTAAGGGACCATTAGATTCCTAATTAGTTATTATTCAAAACTTTGACATCTAAAAGGGCAAGAAAAAAATAAAAGGGTCATCTATTAGAATGGCCAGAATCCAGAACACTGATAATAGAAAATGCTGACGAGGATGTGGAGCAACAGGAACTCTCATTCATTGCCGGTGGGGACGCAAAATGGTACAGCCACTTTGCAAGATGGCTTGGCGGTTACTTACAAAACTAAACATACTCTTGCTGTATGATCCAGCAGTCATGTCCCTTGGTATTTACCCAAAGGAGTTGATAACCTGTCCATACAGAAACCTGCACATGGATGTTTGTAGCAGCATTATTCGTAACTGTCTAAACTTGGAAGCAACTAAAATGTCCATCAATAGGTGGATGGGCAAATAAACTGTGGTACATCCAGACAATGGAATATTATTCAGCACTAAAAAGAAATGAGCTATCAAGCCATGAAAAGACATGGAGGAACCTTAAATGCATGTTACTAAGTAAAAGAAGCCAATCTGAAAAGACAACTTCATTCCAGCTATATAACCTCCTGGAAAAGACAAAACTATGGAGACAATAAAAAGATCAGTAGTTGCCATTGAGGGCGTGGGGTGGAAGGAGATGAATAGGTAGAGCACAGAGGATTTTTAGGTCAGTGAAAATACTCTATATGACATTATAGTGATGGATATATGTCATTTAATATTTGTCCAAACCCACAGAATGTACAACACCAGGAAAATAAAAGGGTTTTTTAATCTGGGGAATGATTGTGGGCTAGAAAGTGCTCTGAACTGAGTCAGGAGACCTTGGTCCTTATCACGATTCTGCCGCTTACCAGCTTTGTTACCCTGGGCAAGTCCCTCACCTCTGTAGACCTCAATTTCCTTTTTGCATCAAATGGAGCGAATACTTACAGACAGGCGATATCAAAGACATTCAGAATCAGTGAACTCCAAATTATTCAACTGAAAATGGCGACTGTGTCACTACATAAAAATACTAATGGCTCTTTCCCTAGAACAAACCCCACAGCCACTCAGCATCTGTCATTCCTTCTGGGAGGTGACCTCCAGGAGACTTCTGTTAGACTGGCAGCCTTCTCCCGAGCAAACCTTTTTTAGAGTACAAAGAGCAATAATAGTTACCCCAGGCATTCAGCTGACTAGATTGAGTTTTTAATTCTTACCCCAATTTGGCATTTTCTTATAAAGGGCACGTACTACATATGACTGCCAACTAAAGAATGTCGCTTGCCACCCTGTTCTATAAGAATTAAGTCATTAGCCACTGCAGTGACTGACCTTCAGGGTGGAGACCAGGAACGAGACACTCAGTGCTCTGGGAAAAGTGGCAGAACAAGGCCTTCAGATAGATATTTTCAGGAGAAAATTTTATAAACCACGATTCTTGCATCTTCCCAGACTTAGAAAAGCACTAAAACCATTAACTAAGATATCTGTCCCTGATGACTAGCACAACCTTCTACTGAGATGAGTGCTTAATTATATGTACCTTTCACCAAAATCACATATATGCTGACTTCTCCCCCTTACCTCTTCGGAGCAGTTCCTCAGAGCTTTCTGAGAGGCTATCTCTCGAGTTAAAGTCCTCAGTAAGTCCCCCAGTAAAACTGAAACTCACAGCTCTCATACTGTGTGTTTTTATTTCAGCCGACATGACAGTTGATGGAGTCAGAGACAAGGGAAACCTGGGCTCTAGTCCCGGTTCTTAAATAAAATGCTAAATTATTGGAGTAAGTCATTTAGCCTCTGCTTTTCCAGTTCCTCATCTGTAACCTAATGATGATAATAATGGCCGCTATCATTTGTTAAACACCTCCAATGGGCCAAGCATTATTCCCGGTACTTTGAATATGCATGATCTCCAAACCTCACAGCTACTTTCATTAGAAGACATTATCATACTCATTTTGCAAAAGGGGAACCTAGGCCCCCCAGAGGCCTTCCTTTCTTCAAGGTCACTCTCTAAGAGTGAGATTCAAACAACCCAGGTCCCTCTGACTCCAAAGCACGTGTTTCTTTTTTTTTCCCCACTATTTCACATTGCCTCCCATTAGATAAATAAGCTAGGGAATCTCCAAGGTCCCTTCTAAGTCTGACATTCCAGTATTTTATGACCCCAGTAGTTTTGCAGCCAGGCTTACCTAACACATACTTAACTGCACAGTCCTCACAGCCCTGCCCCTTTACCATGACATTTTCAACCTCTCTTTTTAAAAGGTTGCTCACATTTTCATTGAAGACCTTGAACAATTAATTCTTAGCAAAGTGAGCTCAAATAGTTTCGCCATCTTTCAAAAACCTTAGCCCTTTCATTGAATCAGGAGCTAGGTGAAGCACTTTTTCTGGAACAGATTCCTGGATCGAGAGAAGATTCTAAACACCTGGGAACCGAGGCTACCATCACTACAGATTCCTTTTTTCCCCATTGAAAACTGCTGGAGTAAGAGACTGCCTCTGAGTGGAGCGCTGCTGAGATAAAAAGAAGCTCCCAACCTACTTGTGTGTACTCTTCTGTGAAATTCCACCAACTGAGACTCCGTCCCTAGGTCTTTGAAGAGTTTTAAAAGTCCCTATTAAAATGGTAAAACTATGGAATGATAATACCTTAAACCTGGAGGTGGGTGGGAAGCAACTTTAGTTGCTTTCCAGGCAAGAATATAAGCCCATCATGGGGGTGGGAGCAGAGTCTAAATTCCTGGTGGAAGTAAGGAAGAGTTCCTCCAGGAGAGAGAGGAGTGGGAAGTGGGCAAGGGTCAAAATCAGCTTGGCCGACTTCTAGTTTTTTGCTGCATATGAATCCTGCTCATGGAAAACTGTGAGAAGCCTGACAATGAGGGTGACCAGAAAGCAGCATTTAAAATGGGAGAAACAATGGTCAGAAATTAGAGACTTGTTAACTTTCATACCCAGAAAAATCCTGGGGGGAAAAAAAAGGAAAATAATCAATTGACAAAGACTTTGAGACACACAGGGACATCTATCAACCTGACAATGCAGAATATGATGTCAGACAAACCTCGTTTCCTCCTCTGACAGAGTAACAAGCCCAGCAGTTTGGAGAAAGGAACAAATGTGGCGCACACAGGTGGTGGGCCTTTATATTCTGTCCCCAGGGTGAGGGAAATGAGGTCCTAAAACAGCTTGCCAGTAGTGGGACCCCAAAAGTGAGCCAGACCCCAAGCACGGGGACTGCAATTGCATGGTCATTCAAGTTCTGCTACTGTTGTTTAAGATTTGAGATCATTCGTACGTAGGCTTTGAAAGTCTTGCACAGGAATTTTGCCTCAGCCCTGAGCTTTCACTACAGGTGCTGGAAGGAACCAACTGTATTTGCCAACTGGAATTGAACTAACTGCCAAGGAATCAGTATAAAAGAGATTTTAAGTCACAGACTAAATAAAAAGCTAAACTATTTATTGATAAGCAGAAACTATAACCTAAGAAATTAGTAAATGAAACTGGAGTTCAGAAATATGCATTAGAACAAATCCAAAAACAGAAAATCTTTTATCTGTTAATGATTTTTGCATTGACTTATAACCAACATCTCAAAGATCAATTTTTCAAACTTCAGCCCTGCCAGGCGCCGTCAGTCTGTTGACCTGCTCCTTTCCCTGTCACCCTCGACAGACTTCCGACAGGTTTTATAAAGTCAGTTATGTTCGAAGCTGCTTGGTTTTCCATTCAACGTGTTTAAGAATTCTTACAATTTCACCAGGGTAAAGATAGTCCTTACAGGGCTTCCCTGGTGGCGCAATGGTTGACAGTCCGCCTGCCGATGCAGGGGACACGGGTTTGTGCCCCGGTCAGGGAAGATCCCACATGCCGCGGAGCGGCTGGGCCCATGAGCCATGGCTGCTGAGCCTGCGCGTCCAGAGCCTGTGCTCCGCAACAGGAGAGGCCACAACAGTGAGAGGCCCCCGTATCGCAAAAAAAAAAAAAAAAAAAAAAAAAAAAGATAGTCCTTACAGTTATACCCAACTGTATAATCAGAGTGGGCCACACATTATCTTGTTTTATTTCAACTCCCATCTCAGATCCCCAGAGACTGCATCCAAGGGAGATGTAGGGTGGTGTTATGGACTGAATTGTGTCCACCATCCCCCAAATTCATATGCTGCAGCCCTAACCTGCAATGTGACTGTAATTGCAGATGCGGCCTTTAAAGAGGTAACTAAAATAAAAAGTCCTAAGGGCAAACTCTACTTCAGTCTGACTGGTGTCTTTAGAAGAGGACCAAGTGGCGCCACAATGAGAAGGTGGCCAAGGAGAGAAGCCTCAGGAGAAACCAACCCTGCCGACCCCCTTGATCTTGGGCTTCTAGCCTCCAGAACTGAGAAGAAGAATTTGTTGGTTAAGCCACCCAGTCTGTGGTATTTGGTTATGGCAACCTGAGCCAACGAAGACAGGTGAGAAGAGTTAGGCGAAGCTGGATTCAAACCTGCTACTTGTTATCTGTATAATATCAGACAAGTCGCTGCACCTTCCTGAGTCTCAGTTTCCCCATATGTAAAATGGGGCTAAGAATATACTCTGGTGGTGGTGTGAACATTAGCAGAATATGTATGTATGTTGAGAGTCACGGCTGGGAGGGGGGCGGGGGGGAGGTCCCTCAATAAATGGGCTTTTTAAAAAACTCACAACTTTCAAGTGTTTGCAATCTGATTTATTTTTATCCCCGTTAAGGTTGTATTGGCTTAACTAAACCACAGAAACTTATTTTCAGTTAAAATTCAGCCTTAAAACTCAGGAATCTTCTTGCTCTGTTTGAAGTTGCCGTATTTTCTTCCCAAGCTCATCTCAAACTGCTCTGCCCCTCAGTGCCAGACAGAAAGCTTCCCCAAGTGTTAAATGCACTCACATAATAAAGGATTCCCTCAGTTAATTCTCCATTTTAACTGATTCCTTTTAGAAGTTAGTCTCTCCTAATTAAGATCTGCATATTCGGGTCAGAGTTCCACTCACTCAGAAGGAGGCATTGAACCTCATCAGAGCTGCCATCTCTCTGCAGAGCCTTTATTCGAGCCTCCCTTTCCCATTAGGCAGAATCGCACTGTACCTCCCACCAAGGCAATGCCTTCTAGACCAGCACGTCGGCACAGGCCAACAGAACTTCGTATCAACAGACAGCATAAAGCAATAGAGATACGGAATAAGTGTAATTCAAACATTTACAGTACAAATCACACGAGATTGATTTGCTGTTGTTCTCTTTAATCAGAGCCAAAGTTTGCTCGTTTTAGAAACTGGTGGGCAAAAATTATGTAATAAAAACAAAAGTATATAAACACAGATCATCAGAATTAAAGAAGAAACACAACTCACGTCCATAATCAAGGCCAAACACCTTTATCAGACGAGGTTCCACGTGTATTACTGTTGCCCTAGAAAACTGTTCAAGAGGTTCTTCCTTGGAGAAGGCCATTTGTGGCCATGAGAAAATGAACATATTTGAATTTCCCCGAAGTAGCATCACATCAGCTAGACCTCAGTTCAGATCCCATCTGGGCCTCTTGAAACCTGTGTAAGTTGCAGATTGCAGGTGCTCAATGAACATCTGCTTTCTTTATTCCCCTTCACAAGGGGGAACTAAGACTCGGGCAAAATTTCAGTGTTCTGACATCACACATCGTGTCCTACATTTTTACTTGTGATCCTCTATAACATTATAGATGGTATTATCATCTATATCCTCATTAAAGGATTTGCTGATTTTTCCTCATGGTGCAGATATTACTGTTTATTCTTCCAAGAGCTGTACTAAGTGGTGAAACACATGGGTAACCAATGCTTATATTTCAACAAGTTATCACACTGTGCCAGTGGGTGTGATGGGCGTGCAAATGTACAGGCCTACGAGGCACAGAGAGATAATGCTGGCTCTTTCTTTATATGGTTCCTGAGGTCACTTATCCTTTGTGGATAAGCAGAGATGGCAGAAAGGTGACAGATGCAGTATAGGATTCTGGATGAGCATAGGTTGCCAGGTCACAATCAGCAACAGGAGATGGCAGAGTAAGGCCGAAAATAGAAACCAGAGTCACTTGGCCAGGCCAAGCCAGAGATGAGCAGAGTGAAGAGAAGCTCTCAGCCCTACGGAACTGGCAAACACTGAAGAGCCTTGCGCAGACACCCAGCACACAATCTTAACTGCTCCCTGGCATGGGTGACCTTCCATTGGTTGGGCACTGGGCCTGACTTATTTGAATTCTACCTATTAATTTCTGCCTCTTCCAATTAATGAAGTACGTCTGGGATTACTGGCTATGGACTTTGAAATCAAAGAGATCTAGAGTGGAACAGGGCGGTTTGTTTGAACCCTGAGAATAGACTCCGGGAGTATTTATTACATTTTGTGAAAGGACGCACAGGAGCAAGGCTCTTGGTTGAGCCAGTTCAGCGTGATGGAGTCACCTGAAATCAGGACTCACCTTCTCCAATTTTATATATACTCAGAGCATCCAGCTCTGCACATGCCACAACAACTACAGTGATAATTATTAGTAAATCATGTTGGACTGCTGGTCTCTAACGTATAGAGGCCGAGTGTTGGGACAGGGTGCAGGAGACAAATTCCCAAATATGTGTGGCCTTGGAATGAACTTTATACTGTCAACCATCCTTGCTGTCATATAGGACGGATAGTCTTTTTTTAGCATTTATTTATTTGGCTGCGCTGGGTCTTTAGTGGCTGCACGTGGGCTCTAGCTCCCTGACCAGGGCCCCCTGTATTGGGAGCGCAGAGTCTTAACCACTGGACCACCAGGGAAGTCCCTAGGATGGATAGGCTTTTGTGGTGGTGGTTCCCAAACTACTCCGGTGAATCCCAGAATAGTGGGATGCTTTTTAGAATGAAGACTTTCTGCTCCCACTCCTAGGGATTCTAATTCATTAGGTCTAGCTCAGGAATCTCCATTTTCGCCAAGCACCCCACGTGGATGCAAATGGTCTGTGGAGCATACTTCGGAAAATATTGAGTATGTGCACACACAAAACAGAAAGAAATTTCCCATTTCAAACAAACCCATTGAGTCTTTCTGCTGAGTGTGGATTTTAAACAGAACCACAGGGCTTCCCTGGTGGCGCAGCGGTTGAGAATCTGCCTGCCGATGCAGGGGACACGGGTTCGAGCCCTGGTCTGGGAAGGTCCCACATGCCGCGGAGCAACTAGGCCCGTGAACCACAACTACTGAGCCTGCGCGTCTGGAGCTTGTGCTCTGCAACGAGAGGCCGCGACAGTGAGAGGCCCGCACACCGCAATGAAGAGTGGCCCCCGCTTGCCGCAACTAGAGAAAGCCCTCGCACAGAAACAAAGACCCAACACAGCCAAAAATAAAATAAATAAATAAATAAAATTTTTAAAAAAACAAGTGCCATACTGTTTTAAAAAAATAAATACATAAACAGAACCATAGACATATTCTAAACACTGGATCTGGCTTGCCCACTGGTCTCTGGATCACATGTGATGTTAAACTAAGGACATCTGATACCAGGTTTGAGGGTCTCACAGACCAACTGTAACATCCCCACCAACCCTCAGCCTTTGGTTCTCTTGCAGATTCTAATCCACTGAATGCCTGGTCAAGACATATTTGGGGTCAGAAAAATACCAGCAAATGATTTGTGCTGTTCTACCACCAACATTTCACCTGAAGCCACATCTAGGCATCTGCCTCCAACTTAAATTGAATATTAAAAGGTCAAAAGTTTGAATTTTTTAACTCAAAATTCTTTTTCTAGGACCCCAACTAACACCTGCTTCATCATCCATTTAATTGAGCGTCTACTATGTACCAAGCTATTGCAATACAAAGCAGTGATCAGAGTACTTAACATTGATTCAGCATTTAATCAGTTCCAAGTGCTATGCTAAGCTCTCTATGCGCATTATCTGGTCTGCACAACAATCCTAGGAAGTGGGCAGTAATAATATTCCAACTTACAGAAAGGTGAAGAAATATGTCCTGGGCTACCCGGTAAACAGTAGAACTGGGATCTCACTACTGGTCAGAGCACACGTGCTGAACCACTCCACTGTCCATTATATCAGCGCTGCTTATGGATTAGAGGTTCACAAAAAGTGGTCCGCAGGCCAGCAGCATTGTTAGCACTACCTGGTAACTTCTTAGAGATGCCGGTTCTTGGGCCCCACCCCAGATGTAATGAGTCCAAACTCTGAGGGTAGGGCCAAACGATCTGTGGAACAAGGCCTCCAGGTGCTTCTCATGGGCACCAAAATCTGAGAATTAGAGAAACAGCTGTGGAACCCTATAAGCCTTAGAAACTGACTCAAGGTCTTGAGTTGGTCAATCAACTCTGGCTACTCCTTAATGGCGGAACAACTGCCCCGTGGGAGAAGTATAACCTCAAAGCCCAGGGACCCGTTGTTCCTCGTGGCCCACACCTTTAATTTAAAGTCACTTTATCCCACAAGTGCAAGAAGAACTAACATTCCCCTTGCTAACAAGCCAAACTATCATCCAGGCATTCATTTGCTCATTCATTCATTCCATGAGTATTTAAAAACCTGTCACGTGTCAGGCACTGGTTTTGCATACGAAGGATACATAAAAGGTACACACACAAAAATTGTTTAAAGGTCCATAACGACAGCCACATACAGGAAGTTGCACAGCACACAGGGCTGGACTTTGTGATGTGGCGGAAGCACTGACCACTTCAAAGGCTATAACTCCACACAATGCCTACATCAGTTGAAAGGACTCAGGTACTGAAACCCTATAAAGTGTACATCCAGACAACCAGAGTGCGCTGCTCTTTTCTTTAATTACTGGGTCCCAACAGAGGTGTGCCCAGAGCATGAGATAAAGTCACCCAAGGACTGAAATTCAATTCTATATTCCCCAACCAAGTGCCAGTCAGAGCCACGGCCAGATGACTTTTCCAACATTTCCCACGTGGGATAGATAAACAAATACTGTCGTAGCAGCTGATTTACTTTAGCAAAGTTTATTCACTAAAAGGCCAACACGCAAAAAGACCTTACCTTTTAGCAACATCTCAGGAAAGGACCTTTGAAAGTTTGATGATAACACAGCCCCGATTCTGGAATGTAAGTTCCATGTTGGGAGGGATGTTGGTGTTAATTTTCTACCCCATATATTTCAAGGAACAAGAACAAAGCCTGGTACATAACTGACGCTCAGTACTATCTATGGTGAATTTTTCTGGTCTGTCCTCACTTCATATCATCTCATATAGCTTTTCTTTTCAAAAGGTGATGTCAAATTCAACTCCACGTGACTTCATTTTTATACCTTTGTAAGGCTTTCCACCTACATAAATTTCTCCCCCCAAAACCTGTGATTAGACCACCTAACCCAGTCGTGGTTTAGGAAAGGTGGATATCCCACTTAAAACACACACCCACTGAATCTTGACCTATACGCCAAGAATAGGCTTTGGAAAAATAAGCCGCTTAAAAGCACACAAGCCAGATACAGTTTCTAAGTCGCTAGAAAGTCTTTCCAACTGGAGCAGCACTGATTTTCTGGCTCCAGGCCAGCAGGCTGAGAACACCGGGCATGCCCTCCCTGGCTGGCCTCCGGAAACGCTAGGCTGACCTAAGAATCTGGTGCTTGTTTCCTTTTTCGGCAACTGTTGTCACGGATACTCACGGCTAGAAAGCAACGGGCAGGACATCAGACGCCTGGGATCAGGGTGCCACCTCAGGGCAGGAGCTCAGGGTGCGGAGGCAGGAGAGCCAGAGAGGGCCAAGGGCTTACCCTCACATACAGGCCCGAGAGGAAGTCCTGGGCAGAACCGCTGACTCCTGGGTAGATCTCACCACGCCTCCCGAGAGCTCTGCTGAATCGTTTTATCCTGAAGCACCCAGCAGGGCCCTCCCAGGGCCGAGGCCAAACATTCACAAATTGAATTCATCTGTGTGGGCCTTTCTCAAGCAGACTCATTCGATACAGCTGAGAGCCTGGCGAGTTACGCTTCGGGCCCACATTGGAAGGTCGACTCACCTCCAGTCTACAGAGCTGGGCAGGCCAAGCTCTTCAGCCCATTTATCAACCAGACACAGCCAAACACACACACCCCACCTAGACACACACCCTCCACACCACCTTCTTGGGAATGAGGGGAGAAGTGAGCACCCGTGACTTTATAAATATACCAAAGAACCTGTGTAGGGTCATCTGAGTATTTGAGGGGGCTCCAAGCCCCCCTCCCCATCTCTACTTTCTCAGGCAGCCCATGGAGGTGGCTGCCTGGAGCTGGCTCTCCGGTAACCTTCAGACTCTCAGTATTCTTCCAAAATGTATGACACATTTTGAATTCACAACCCATGTGTTTCTCGCTCTCCAGAGTACATGCTTAGCTGGAACGTTCAGGAGATCAAGCAGATTAGTTTGCTAGGGCTGCCGTAACAAAGGACCACAAACTGGGTGGCTTGCACAAGAGAAATTTCTTGTCTCAATCCTAGGGGCTAGAAGTCTGAGATCAAGGTGTCAGCAGGGTTGGTTCCCTCTGAGAGCTGAGGGAGAACATCTGTTCCAGGCCTCTCTCCTAGCTCCTGGTGGTTTGCTGGCAATCTTTGGTGTTCCTTGGTTTGTAGAAAATGGAACCCTGATCATCTTCAAGTGTTCTCCCTGTTTGTGCCTGTCTCCAGATTTCCCCTTCTCATAAGGACACCAGTCATATTGAATTGGGGCCACGCTTTTGGAGTATGACCTCATCTTAACTAGTTACATTGGCAATGACCCTATTTCCAAATCAGGCCCCATCCTGAGGTACTGAGGGGTGAGGAATTCAACATATGAATTTAGAGGATACAATTCAACACATAGCATCAAGTATCTCAATAGAAAACCTTTGTTTCCCCACTGATTTTCACAGAAATGCTCTCAATGGGTCCATTCAGGTATAACCGTCAACTCAATAGATAATACGAATTACATTAGATAATGCAGCATTTTCAAAAGGCATAATTAAAGAAAAACTGATTGCTTATTGTAATAAGAACTGTAGAAAAAAATAAAAAGATGCAGAATGTGAACACAAAGTAGTGTTTTTCTTATTGTAACAATACATGAGAGGGATCAAGAGAAGACAATGACAGTTTAGCAGCACAAAACACACTGGATTAAAATGAACGGATTTCTACCAACACTTTACCCTCCCGGAGATATTGGCAGCAGGAGAAAAACCAAGTCTCTGGTTACTCAGACCCTGTTTCCTTGCACATTGGAGAAGCTACTGGCTCTTCGAATTGAACAGATTGCTCCGAACTGAAGGTAGGAAAAGACACAAACACAGCTCAGGCATTTGCAAAATGCAAGAGGAAATGGGCAAACAAGATGAACACCTCCAACTGCAATGGCTATGGGGGAGGAGCGCACTCAGGAGACATTTTCTGGAATCTGGGGATGCTACCAGATGCCATCAGGTGGTGCAAGGCTCATCAGTTCCCTGGCTGTGATTCGAGACTGGTGGCATTGACATGGAGGAGTGTCAAAGGGGCAAGAGGACAAGCCAGCCAGCCAAAGGCTTTTGGGGAAGCCTTTAGCAAACACCATCGGTCAGAGCCTGTTGCTTAGCCTTGCATGTCCAGACACTCAATCTTGTGTGTATTTCCAGGTGGGTCAGACTCCGGAAGACTCACTGGTGCTACCAAATTTGCAAGAGACTGCTATGGAAACCAGAACACCCCAGTATCCATTTAGGTGGTATTCCTTTACAGAGACCAATCGTTACCACAGGGGTTACACCCCATCCATGCTCGGTGTGTGTGTGTGTGTGTGTGTGTGTGTGTGTGTGTGTACTGTCCAAACCTCTTCCTGATATTAAGGGGCCACAGACTACTTCATCGTTAGAAGATGGCAGGATGTACATGAACTCAGAGCTCAGAATACATGCTGGCCAATTGAGAAGAAAGACCTCCTTGATTCCTGGAATGTGTACACCTCCCAGAATCTGAGTCTGAGTCCCTCTGTCCCTGGCCCATCTCGGCTCCCAGGCTGACTATCTTTTTCCCATGCTTTCCTTCACTCAACACCACTGATTATACTACAGCCAAGTCGTTTCTCCCTACTTCTAGTCTAACCCACAATACTCTGTCTCTATTATGTGCTGATGGTATGAGTCAATATCTTAATCTGAGCGTTTTTATTATTACCTCTGTGCGTGGGTTTCGACGCAATTTAGAACTTCAGTACTTCAATCGTTTTGCTCTTTCCCTGAAACGAACACAATATTGTAAATCAACTATACTTCAATAAAGAAAAAAAATCAGTACTTCAAATTGGCGTTTGTTGAGCCTCTGAGGGTTTTATATATATATGAGAGAGTTCTTAGATCCGAATATATGTGTTCTTGTTCTCTTCGGCCTGTCTCTTACCCTCCAGAATCCAGAGAGAGAAAGAGAGAGGGATAAAAAAAGGGAGAAAGAGACCGGGCACCTGTGATCAGAGCTATAGGGGAAATGAAAACACCTATGTTAGCTGATGAACTTGGCCTCCAGAGTTTCCTCATAGAGGCTGCCATTGCTCGTCAGAGTTTGTGTGGCTACCCTTCCAGCTACTCCCAGACTGCCCTGCAGAGCTGGGCTACTGAAGCAGGCTCCACAAGCTCCCCTTCTCCAGACGGTCAGGGTGGCAGTCCTCTCGGATGTCGTTATCACAGGGCTGCACCCCATCCATGCTCAGTGGATTATGTTGACATGGTGTGTCATATGGCTGTAGGATTCCTAGTGAAAGGGTCATGGCTGGACGATGCTATACTGCTGTTTGTTTTCCCTGCTTGGAATGGAAACCAAACGACTCATTCTTCCTGAAATTGCTCTGTCTCCTAGGGACTCAGTGGAATTGCTGCCCAAATCCAAGAGCTGCAGTAGGAGACTGGTTATCGCCCAGCCACAGAGGGAAACATCACAAAGTCTGGTGTCACAGAGGATAGACTTTGTACCTCCTGCCTTGTAATAGGGGAAAAAGCCCTCCAAATCTCCTTCCTCATCCACTGTCAATTCAAGTCATCAGGCATTGACTGAACACCCAGAGGCATTGTGGGGGACAAAATGATTAACAAGAGAAGGTCTCTGCCCTCAAAGAGCTTAAAGTCTAGAGAGCAAGATGTGTACACGAAGGAGTAAGGAGAGCAAGACAGTGGTTGAAGAGTGACACACAATACTGGATGAATATAGAGAAGAAAGCAGTGCCGGTGATTAAAACTTGTTTTGTGACAGTGCGCCAGGCCAACAGACTGGCAACATTTTTTCTCAGAGCAACGTTGAATCACATCCTGTCTCCTCCAATATAAGTCCCCAGCTTCACTGCCTCTTTGGTGGAAACAAGGTACTCTGCCAGGATGAACAAAGAAAGCAGGAACTCAGGGTAGGAGGAGGGAGGAAAAACAGGAGGTGGGCGACAGGATAGGATCTATCAAAACAGGAGTGTTCATGCCTCACTTTTCAGCCCACAAGCACTGCTTAGAAAAGTGAGTAGAATTAGAAGGGATCTGAGACATCATCTCACTCAACCAACACGTAATGCTTGAGTTCCTTTCGTAATATCCTCACCAAACAGATGTCCCCAAGGGAGATAGCAAAAATCTTTAGGGGAGAAAATGGCATTTCAATTGGGTCCTCAGAACATTGAATTTTTTTTTAATTTTTCTTTTATATTGGAGTTATAGTTGATTAACAATGTTGTGTTAATTTCAGGTGTACAGCAAAGTGATTCAGTTATACATATACATGTATCTATTCTTTTTCAGGTTTCTTTTCCCATTTAGGTTATTACAGAATATTGAGGACATTGAATTTTGATGCTTGGAAACAAAAAGGAAGGATAAGGAAATGACAAAATCCTAAAGGCTCTGAGAAACTACAGGGCATTTGCAGAGGATAAATGCTATAGGCTGGATGGAGTACGCAAGAATACAAGGGAGAGTCTTCTCTGGAGGGCCAGTGGTTAAGACTGCACGTCCACTGCAGGGGGGCATGGGTTCGATCCTTGGTCGGGGAACTAAGATCCCACAAGCCACATGGCGAGACCAAAAGTAAATAAATAAATATATATATATATATATATATATATATATATATATTTTTTTTTTTTTTTTTTTTTTTTTAAATACAAGGGAGGCGTGGAGAATGAAGATGGAAATCCTGGTAGAAGTCAGATCAGAGAGGTTTTTTTTTTAATTGAAGTATGGTTGATATTCAATATTATATAAGTTACAGGTGTAGACCAGAGAGTTTTTGGATTACCAGGCCCAGGAATGTAAATTGATTCAATAGGTACTTGGGAGCAACTGAAGATTTCAGAGCAGAGAGAAGATGTGATTAAAAGTGGATTTAGTGTGTGTGTGGAGGGGGGGGACGTGGATTTAAGAAGATTAATCTGGTGGTCCAGTGGAGACTAGACTGTAGAAGAGAGAGACCAGAGGCAGAAAGATAGGTTAGGAGGCACGTGCAGGAGGTCAAGAAAAAGGTATCAACTCTAGTTGTGGCCAAAAAGTACAGATAGAAAAGGGACAGTATTTTGTAATTCTTCTCAAAGTAGGACTTGGTGACTGATGGTATGTATCTGTGTAAGACAGGTATATTTTTCCCCATTTTCTAGATAAGGAAATGCAACCAGGTGTTCCAACTTAGAAGAGATGGGTGTCATATTGAATAAAATCAGTCACAGGACCAGGACAGGTGCCCAGGCTTCCTGACAACCTGAAAGAGCTGCCCCTTGTCCTTTCCACTCACATTCCTACACTTCGACTCCAAGTTTTGTGCAACTTTCTGCAATTATGGAAATTTCTCTCTGCTATGGCAAATGATCTTTTTTTTTGCTTTTGAAACATTCGCTCTTCTTTGCTGAGTATAAATTGCTCATGACAGACTAACTGACTTTCATTAGCTTGTCTCCTTATCTCAAAAGGAGCTCCAGTTGAGGTAATCCATTTCTTACAGCACTTTCATCTCACTAGAGCCATATTGCTCTCAGGATGAAATACACCAGAGAAGAGCATCATTCACTCAGCAGTCCCACAACCTGAGTGGCCACCGGGACAATGTGGTAAGGGAAGCCCAAGCTAATATTAGAATAAACGGTACCTCTTTTTACAACTATTGATTTGGAGGATTTCTGCTAGAAATAAAATGAAAACGTAAAATTAAAAAAAAAATGCCATCTGAGGCTATTAAATTTGCTTCCAAATGAAAAACATTATGATGACTCAACGCCAAACCTGGCCTAGCCCTGAAAATAGACATAAATGGACACAGAGGGACCTCAGATCAGCTCAAAACATAAGACAGGATAGCCCCTGGATGAGGGGCAAAATGAAGGGCAGAGCAAGGGCTGGTAAAAGAGCTCTCAGGAATGTAGCAAGAGACCTTCAAGGACATTCCAAAGGCCACATTGTGGGAAGGCAGCTGGGATTGGTAACCACATGGCTCAATCAAGTAAGAAGGCACAGCAATGCGGATTATGGATCAGGCCACTGATTCAGTACTTTTTCCTCCTGTGAACAGTAAGCTTTTGGCCTCCTGATGTCTTAAAGGAGCCACTCAGATCTGTGCCGTTCATAACTCTTCCTTTATAACCAAACACTATTCCTGTCTCTATCTTTATGGCTTAGCAATGTTCCAAGACATTATACGATTTTAGGTTTTGCTTGAGGAATTTGTGAGTAAAAGCATCAACCACCCAGAAATAAGGAATCTTTCTATAAAGTGCAGCCATGGGACACATTGCATTTCGTGCAACCAGGGCACGAGTGGTCCAGTGCTATGAAGGAGGTGGCAGGGAATTACAACCCAGTCTAGGCTACCAACCCACATGGAGAATATTGTTAGCTCTCCTTGGTAATTCGAGTACAGACACACACCCAATGCAAGTGTTCTCGGCTGGGCTCCTGGGCCCTGCACACCTCCAGGCCAGGCTCCTGAAGAAGTGGTAAATCTAGGCCATGAGGTAATAAGAAGACCGTGCCTTTCAAAAGCACCTATGCAGATGGAGACCTTCAAGATGCCAGAGGAGTAAGACATGGAGATCACCTTCCTCCACACAAATACAACAGAAACACATCTATATGTGGAATAACTCCTACAGAACACCTACTGAACGCTGGCAGAAGACCTCAGACTTCCCAAAAGCCGTGTGGCTGACAGGGTCTTGGTGCTCCAGCCGGGTGTCAGGGCTGTACCTCGGAGGTGGAAGAGCCAAGTTCAGGACATTAGTCCAACAGAGACCTCCTGGCTCCAAATAATATCAAACAGCAAAAGCTAACCCAGAGATCTCCACCTCAATGCTAAGACCCACCTCCACTCAACGACCAGCAAGCTACAGTGCTAGACACCCTATGCCACACAACTAGCAAAACAGGAACACAACCCCACCCATTAGCAGGGAAGCGGCCTAGAATCATAATAAGGTCACAGGCACCCCAAAACACACCACCAGACATGGCCTGCCCACCAGAAAGACAAGATCCAGCCTCATCCACCAGAACACAGGCACCAGTCCCCTCGACCACAAAGCCTACACCCCAACTGAACCAGACTTACCCACTGCGGGGAGACACCAAAACCAACGGGAACTACGAACCTGCAGCCTGTGAAAAGGAGACCCCCAAACACAGTAAGTTAAGCAAAACGAGAAGATAGAGAAATACACAGCAGATGAAGGAGCAAAGTAAAAACCCACCAGACCAAACAAATAAAGAGGAAATAGGCAGTCTATCTGAAAAGGAATTCAGAGTGATGATACTAAAGATGACCCAAAATCTTGGGAACAGAATGGAGAAAATACAAGAGCCATTTAACAAGGACCCAGAAGAACTAAAGAACAAACAAACAATGATGAACAACACAATAAATGAAATTAAAAATTCTCTAGAAGGAATCAATAGCAGAATAACTGAGGCAGAAGAACAGATAAGTGACCTGGAAGATAAAATAGTGGAAATAACTACCGCAGAGTACAATAAAGAAAAAAGAAGGAATTTAGGACAGTCTCAGAGATGTCTGGGGCAGCATTAAATGCACAAACATTCAAATTATAGGGGTCCCAGAAGAAGAAGAGAAAAAATAAAGGGACTGAGAAAGTATTTGAAGAGATTATAGTTGAAAACTTCCCTAATATGGGAAAGGAAATAGTCAAGTCCAGAAAGCACAGAGAGTCCCATACAGGATAAATCCAAGGAGAAACATGCCCAGACACATATGAATCAAACTATACGAAATTAAATACAAAGAAAAAATATTAAAAGCAGCAAAGGAAAAGCAACAAATAACATACAAGGGAATCCCCATAAGGTTAACAGCTGAGCTTTCAGCAGAAACTCTGCAAGCCAGAAGGTAGTGGCAGGACATATTTAAAGTGATGAAAAGGAAAAACCTACAACCAATATTACGCTACCCAGCAAGGATCTCATTCGATTCGATGGAGAAATTAACAACTTTAAAGACAAACAAAAGCTAAGAGAATTCAGCACCACCAAACCAGCTTTACAACAAATGCTAAAGGAACTTCTCTAGGCAGAAAAAACACAAGAGAAAGAAAAGACCTACAATAACAAACCCAAAACAATTAAGAAAATGGTACTAGGAATATACATATTGATAATTACCTTAAATGTAAAAGGATTAAATGCTCCCACCAAAAGACATAGACTGGCTGAATGGATACAAAAACAAGACCTGTATATATGCTGTCTACAAGAGACCCACTTCAGACCTAGGGACACATACAGACTGGAAGTGAGGGGATGGAAAAAGATATTCCATGCAAATGGAAATCAAAAGAAAGCTGAAACAGCAATTCTCATATCATAAAAAATAGATTTTAAAATAAAGACTATTAGAAGAGACAAAGAAGGACACTACATAATGATCAAGTGCTCAATCAAAGAAGAAGATATAATAATTGTAAATATTTACGCACCCAACATATGAGCACCTCAATACATAAGGCAAATGTTAACAGCCATAAATGGGGAAAGCGACTGTAACACAATCATAGTAGGGGACTTTAACACTCCATTTTCACCAATGGACAGATCATCCAAAATGAAAATAAATAAGGAAACACAAGCTTTAAATGATACATTAAACAAGATGGACTTAATTTTTATTTACAGGACATTCCATCCCAAAACAGCAGATTACACTTTCTTCTCAAGTGTGCATGGAACATTCTCCAGGATAGATCACATCTTGGGTCACAAATCAAGCCTCAGTAAATTTAAGAAAACTGAAATCATATCAAGCATCTTTTCTGACCACAATGCTATGAGATTAGTAATCAATTACAGGGAAAAAAAAAAAACGTAAATAACACAAATACATGGAGGCTACCCAATACATTACTAAATAACCAAGAGATCACTGAAGAAATCAAAGAGGAAATCAAAAAATACCTAGACAGAAATGACAACAAAAACACGACGATCCAAAACCTATGGGATGCAGCAAAAGCAGTTCTAAGAAGGAAGATTATAGCTATAAAAGCCTACCTCAAGAAACAAGAAAAATCTCAAATAAACAATCTAGCATTACACCTAAAGGAACTAGAGAAAGAAGAACAAACAAAACGCAAAGTTAGTAGAAGGAAAGAAATCATAAAGATCAGAGCAGAAATAAATGAAATAGAAACTAAGAAAACAATAGCAAAGATCAATAAAACTAAAAGCTAGTTCTTTGAGAAGATAAACAAAATTGATAAACCATTAGCCAGACTCATCAAGAAAAAGAGGGAGAGGACTCAAATCAAGAAAATTGGAAATAAAAAAGAAGTTACAACAGACACATCAGAAATACAAAGCATCCTAAGAGACTACTACAAGCAACTCTATGCCAGTAAAATGGACAACCTGGAAGAAATGGACAAATTCTTAGAAATGGACAAATTCTTGGAAGGTATAACCTTCCAAGATTGAACCAGGAAGAAATAGAAAATATGAACAGACCAATCACAAATAATGAAATTGAAAGTGTGATTAAAAATCTTCCAGCACGGCTTCCCTGGTGGCGCAGTGGTTGAGAGTCTGCCTGCCGATGCAGGGGACACGGGTTCGTGCCCCGGTCCGGGAAGATCCCACATGCCACGGAGCAGCTGGGCCCGTGAGCCATGGCCGCTGAGCCTGCGCTTCCGGAGCCTGTACTCCACAATGGGAGAGGCCACAACAAGTGAGAGACCCACATACGGCAAAAAAGAAAAAATCTTCCAACAAACAAAAGCCCAGGACCAGATGGCTTCACAGGTGAATTCTATCAAACGTTTAGAGAAGAGCTAACACCCATCCTTCTCAAACTCTTCCAAACAATTGCAGAGGAAGGAACACTCCCAAACTCATTCTATGAGTCCACCATCACCCTGATACCAAAACCAGGAAAAAATACTACAAAAAAAGAAAATTAACGACCAATATCACTCATGAATATAGATGCAAAAATCCTCAACAAAATACTAGCAAACAGAATCCAACAGTACATTAAAAGGATCATACACCATGATCAACTGGGGTTTATCCGACAAATGCAAGGATTCTTCAATATACGCAAATCAATCAATGTGATACACCGTATTAACAAATTGAAGGACAAAAACCATATGATCATCTCAATAGATGCAGGGAAAGCTTGACAAAATTCAAAACCCATTTATGATAAAAAACTCTCCAGAAAGTGAGCCTAGAGGGAACCTACCTCAACATAATAAAGGCCATATGACAAACCCACAGCAAACATCATTCTCAATGGTGAAAAAGTGAAACTGTTCCCTCTAAGATCAGGAACAAGACAAGGGTGTCCACTCTCACCATTGTTATTCAACACAGTTTTGGAAGTTTTAGCCACGGCAATCAGAGAAGAAAAAGAAATAAAAGAAATCCAAATCGGAAAAGAAGAAGTAAAGCTGTCACTGTTTGCAGATGACATGATACTATACATAGAGAATTCTAAAGATGCTACCAGAAAACTACTAGAGCTAATCAATGAATTTGGTAAAATACCAAGATACAAAATTAATGCACAGAAATCTGTTGCATTCCTATACACTAATGATGAAAAATCTAAAAGAGAAATTAAGGAAACACTCCCATTTACCATTGCAACAAAAAGAATAAAATACCTAGGAATAAACCTACCTAAGGAGACAAAAGACTGGTATGCAGTAAACTATAAGACACTGATGAAAGTAATTAATGATGATACAAACAGATGGAGAGGTATACCATGTTCTTGGATTGGAAGAATCAACATTGTGAAAATGACTATACTACCCAAAGCAATCCACAGATTCAATGCAATTCCTATCAAACTACCAATGGCATTTTTAACAGAACTAGAAGGAAAAAGTTCACAATTTGTATGGAAACACAAAAGACCCCAAAGAGCCAAAGCAATCTTGAAAAAGAAAAACGGAGATGGAGGAATCAGTCTGCTGGACTTCAGACTATACTACAAAGCTACAGTAATCAAGACAGTATGGTACTGGCACAAAAACAGAAATATAGATCAATGGAACAGGATAGAAAGCTCAGAGATAAACCCACACACATATGGTCACCTTATCTTTGATAAAGGAGGCAAGAATATACAATGGAGAAAAGATAACCTCTTCAATAAGTGGTGCTGGGAAAAGTGGACAGCTACATGTAAAAGAATGAAATTAGAACACTCCCTAATGCCATACACAAAAATAAACTCAAAATGGATTCAAGGCCTAAATGTAAGGCCAGACACTATCAAATTATTAGAGGAAAACATAGGCAGAACACTCCATGACATAAGTCACAGCAAGATCATTTTTGACCCACCTCCTAGAGAAATGGAAATAAAAACAAAAATAAACAAGTGGGACCTAATGAAACTTAAAAGCTTTTACACAGCAAAGGAAACCATAAACAAGACCAAAAGACAACCCTCAGAATGAGAGAAAATATTTGCAAATGAAGCACCTGACAAAGAATTAATCTCCAAAATTTACAAACAGCTCATGCAGCTCAATATCAAAAAAACAAACAACCTAATCCAAAAATGGGCAGAAGACCTAAATAGACATTTCTCCAAAGAAGATATACAGATTGCCAACAAACACATGAAAGAATGCTCAACATCACTAATCATTAGAGAAATGCAAATCTAAACTACAATGAGATATCATCTCACACCAGTCAGAATGGCCATCATCAAAAAATCTACAAACAAACAAAACAAAACAAAACAAAAATCTACAAACAATAAATGCTGGAGAGGGTGTGGAGAAAAGGGAACCCTCCTGCACTGTTGGTGGGAATGTAAATTAATACAGCCACCATGGAGAACAGTATGGAGGTTCCTTAAAAAACTACAAATAGAACTACCATACGACCCAGCAATCCTACTACTGGGCATATACCCTGAGAAAACCATAATTCAAAAAGAGTCATGTACCACAATGTTCATTGCAGCTCTATTTACTATAGCCAGGACATGGAAGCAACCTAGGTGTCCCATCTACAGATGAATGGATAAAGAAGATGTGGCACATATATACAATGGAGTATTACTCAGCCATATAAAGAAACGAAATTGAGTTATTTGTAGTGAGGTGGATGGACCTAGAGTCTGTCATACAGAGTGAAGTAAGTCAGAAAGAGAAAGACAAATACCGTATGCTAACACATATATATGGAATCTAAAAAAAAAAAAAAAAGTGGTTCTGATGAACCTAGGGGCAGGACAGGAATAAAGACGCAGACATAGAGAATGGACTTGAGGACACGGGGAGGGGCAAGTGTAAGCTGGGATGAAGTGAGAGAGTGGCATGGACATATATACACTACCAAATGTAAAATAGATAGCTAGTGGGGAGCAGCCGCATAGCACAGGAAGATCACATGGGTACTCTGTGACCACCTAGAGGGGTGGCATAGGGAGGGTGGGAGGGAGACGCAAGAGGGAGGGGATATGGGGATGTATGTATATGTATAGCTGATTCACTTTGTTATAAAGCAGAAACTAACACACCATTTTAAAGCAATTATACTCCAATAAAAATGTTAAAAAAAAAACAACTGTGCATTTCACTACGGTTCTTAATTCAGTTGTGTCCCCCTGAGCTCACCAAAAGGAGCTCCTCTTGTGGGAAGCAATGTGACAAGGTAAAAAGATCACCAAACTAAAGGCTTCACTGTAAGTAAGACCACTTAATTCCACGTCTATCCTAAAGCAACTCACTTAACTCTCTGACCCTCAATGCCTCATCCATAAAAGAGAGAGATTTTTTTCTACCTATTTTCTAGTTAAGTCTGGCGTAGAACAGCTTAAACTTTCATTAAGTAGCAGAGTCTTTTTTTTTTTTTTCCCCCAGATGAAATCCTAGTTGAAACCTTGATACCAGAAAAGCAGGCAGAAGTGGAACTGCCCTGGTCGAAGCAGCCGTGGAGGGCCTGGGAGCACAGCTGCTGGGCTTCCACTGCCCTTCACAGGCCCTGGGGAAAGTGGTTTGAAAAGTACTTTTACCCCCAGCAGACAGAAACCCTGAGGGAAGAGTCAGGAAATCGAATCTGTAGTTTCAGTTTACCAATACCCAGCTGAAATCCAGGTAGTAAAAGCCAGATTTCATCAGGTTAAGGCTTTGATACCTGGAGAAATCCTACCCCACGCCTCCCTCAAAAGGGTAATTTTCAGAGCTCTTGTCAGTAATTCACATTTCAGTGTGAATAGAGGACATCAGAAAGAACTCCTTCTGTTTCCTTTTTAAGAAAAGAATATCTACTTACTGTTTTCATTGATCCCAAAAGTAATTCATGCTTGTTATAAAAACATAAACAACAAAGCAAATATCAATATAAAATAGGAATTTTCCCCTACAAACCCCACCCACACCTGCCACCAGATAAATAACTGATGGCCTTTGCTAAGCATCCTTCCAGACATCT
This sequence comes from Delphinus delphis, assembly GCF_949987515.2. NCBI lineage: Eukaryota > Metazoa > Chordata > Mammalia > Artiodactyla > Delphinidae > Delphinus > Delphinus delphis. The sequence continues at coordinate 28,158,875 of NC_082704.1, read as the reverse complement.
GTGAGTACGTATACATACATGAGTATGTCTATACACATCCATTTTTTCCCCACGAAAGTGTATTTTACAATTCGCTCTCATCATCTAATTGTATACACAGAAGTGTATGAACATACACAGAGAGATCTGTCTTCTCTTTAAAGAGTTGTTTAGGGCTTCCCTGGTGGCGCAGTGGTTAAGAACCCACCTGCCAATGCAGGGGACACGGGTTCGAGCCCGCATGACGCGGAGCAACTAAGCCCGTGCGCCACAACTACTGGAGCCTGCGCACCTGGAGCCCGTGCCCCGCAAAAAAGAGAAGCCACCGCAATGAGAAGCCTGCGCACCGCATCGAAGTGTAGCTGCCACTCACCCCAACTAGAGAAACCCTGCGCACAGCAATTAAGACCCAACACGGCCAAAAACTAATTAATTAAAAAAAAGAGATCTGCTTAGCTTCTGATTGCAACTTTAAAGTTTCTAATCCCTTTTTGAAGGCTCCTTAGGTGTTTCTACTTTTTTTGCTCTTGCAAACACTTCTGAGACACAGGCCTTCTCAATCTATCTCTTGATTGAGGGTGGGAGAACGAAAATAACCATCAACACCAAAGCCATGAACAACAGGGAAGCCTTAGCCAGTTTTTTTTTAGCACACCGCTTAGAAATCCAGCCACGGTTCCCCACTAAACTCAAAAGTTTGTACTTGTCACCCCCATTTTAGGGTACCCCAGAAATTCCCCCACCCCCCCACTGAGGACTGTCTAAGCCATCACAGCATTGAAGAACTCCTGCCTCCGTATAAGAATGCGGGGGTACTTGTTTAGAACCAAGAGAGGATGTTGGGCTGGGAAAAAAATCCCATCCCAGTCTTTCCGGTTCACCAGAGGAAACCAAATGACCTGTTGAGAATAATTATTCCTCAGGCCTCAAGCCCACTTATCAACCTACCTATGACAGGACTAGACCTTTCAATGACGTTGACTTTCTGACCCTCTGGCCTCCCACTCATCAGTAGGAAGTGGTGCGTAACTGGCCTGGAAATTTCTTCAGGGTGAAAGAGTGAAACAGCCATAAACCTCACCTTAATTAGTCACTGATTACACTAACCACGCACATTCACTTTAGAGCCTCCCAGTTGATGAGTTTTCACTCCATTTCCCTTTCAAAGCCCATCCTGTTGAATATGAAATTTAGCAGAAGCCAAGACGTCTGACGTCAATACCAATTTGGAAACAACACTAAAAAAATACAGCTCCTGTGCCAGCACTGAGGATTGAGTGAACAATCTACTTTCTGTCTTTCCCAGAGAATGATCTGGTTGGACAGTTCTTGAATTCTTATCAAAATGTGTTATTATCTATTTCCAAAATGCATTGCTACAAAACACTTTTGGTTTGATGAACTTCTTGTAGTTCAGCTTTGCAGTGAGCGTGATTTCACTGACCGGTCAATGAGCACCTAAGTGCCCAATATGAGGAAGACGGCTGCTAGGTGTGGAGGAGGTTGCCGGGATGCAAAAAACAGGATCCCCGTCCTCAGGGAGCTTAGATTTCAGTACATTTCAGTATGTGCGTAAGATTTGCACACACCATTAACACAAAGCTGAGGAAGAAGTACATTTCATTTACTTTAGGAAAAAGAAAAAGATTGGGGGAGCAAGAAACTTCAGATTATAATCAGATCAAGGAAGACTTTCATGAGAGAAGGCATTTGAGATGGTCCTTAAACGATGAGCAAGCAGTGTTTAAACTGTGGCAGGAGATGTCTCAAGCTGAAGTGCCTTCAGGAGCCCAGCAGGGACCATACCCTAGCATAAATGGACTAGGTGTTAATAGCAAGTGATGGGATCTGTGCTGAATGAATTGGATATGCCCCCATTAAAAAGCAGGTAACCCAGATAAACACGTGGTACATACATACGATGGAATATTACTCAGCCATAAAAAAGAAGGAAATAATGCCATTTGCAGCAACACGGATGGACCTAGGGATCATCACACTAAGTGAAGTCAGACAGAGAAAGACAAATATATGATATGGCTTATATGCGGAATCTAAAAAAATGATACAAATGAACTTATTTACAAAACAGAAATACACTCACAGACATAGAAAACAAACTTATGGTTACCTAAGGGGAAACGTGGGGAGGATAAATTAGGAGTTTGGGATTAACATGTACACACTATTATATAGAAAATAGAAAACCAAAAAGGACCTACTGTATAGCACAGGCAACTATACTCAATATCTTTTAATAACCTATAATGGAAAAGAATCTGAAAAAGAATTTTTATATATATATATATATATATATATATATATATATCACTTTGCTGTACACCTGAAACTAACACAATGTTGTAAGTCAACTCTACTTCCAAAACAACTTGGTAAAAATAAAATAAAATGAAAAACAAAAGCAGGTAACAAACACTGTGCAGACCCAACAAAAGGTACGTGGGCAGACATTGGCAGACTTCAACAGATGCCAGTCTGCAACAAAGGGAGAAGAGAATGGGGCATTTCAGGAAGAGGCAATGGCGAAATCAAAGGCACAGAGGTTTGAAAGAGTAGATTATACTTAAAGAAAAGAAACTAACCAGTCTGACTAGTACACACTGGAAAGGGGAGAAAGCGGGGTGGGGGGAGATAGAAAAACAAGATGGGAGAAAATAACATTCATTTAAATGCTAGCAGTCTCACCTACATTGTTTCATGTATTCTCTGCAACTGCCTTTGAAAAGTAGCTGTTATCATTTCTGTTTTAAAGAAAAATAAAACTCACATACAAAGAGGTAGGTAAATTGCCCAAAGCCACGCAGCTGAGAGTCGTAGAAGTGGGGAACAAACCCAGATTTGCCAAATTCTAAAACTTCTTTCCATTACGTCACACTCTGTGCTCTGAGCTGAGGTAGATGTGAAAAGTTCAGTCCAGATTGTGAAGGTCCTTGAACGGCAAACCAATTGGTTCAGTCAGAAATGTATTTGTACCAAATCAGATAAAAGGTTCAAAACATGAGGCTATACACATGTTCCATAAGTTATGAATATGAAGCTTCTAAACATTTCACGCAAAAGAAATGCTGCTTTTACAGTACCTCTCTCTCCCTCCTTCCTACTTTTTCTGATTCCCTTTCCCCAACTCTAAGCAAATCAAGCGACACTGTGTTAATAATAAACAGGTTCTGGCGTCAAACAATTTGCATTTGAATCCTGGCTCTGCCACTACACAGCACATTATTGAGCCTCTCTGTTCCTCAATGTCCTCATCCAGAAAATGGGGACAATGATAGAGCCTACCTCATAGCATTATCATGTAGTGCTTGGCATAGAGTAAGTGTTCAATAAATGTCAGATTTTCATCTCATCTGAGCCAAAAATCCAACCTAGTTATGCCTAATGAGAAAAAGAGGAGTCTTAGTGATAGTCTCAAAGTGAGAAAATGAAAAGCCACAAATTCAGGTATGAACTTACAGAACTGGATTGCCACTGTGGCAAAGACTGTTAGTTGCTTCCCAGTAGCCCTTCTCCCCTTCTTAGTAAAGAGAACCTCAACTTTTCAGCTGAGCACATTCAACACAGAAAATACTACCTGCCTAGCCTCCCTTGCAGCTAGGTGAAGCCATGCATCTAAGTTCAAGAGAATGAGATGTAAGCAAAATGTTACATGGCACCTCTGGGAAGTCTCCTTAAGAGAGAGAGGGCACACCCTTTCCCCTGTTCTCCTCCATTCTGCTGCCTGGAAAATAGATGTGATTGCTGGAGCTGTAGCAGCCAACTTGGACTCTAGTGGTGGGACCTCCAAGATAATTTCAAAGGGCAATAAGTTTAACAATTGGTTTATATCTAGTGTGAGCTTCGCCCTCTGTAGAAATAGAAATATATTAAGACCTTTCCATTCATAGTACGAATGACTTCATAAGATCCTCTCCCAGAAAAAATATTATGACAAGATATGAACAGCATCAGGATACTGAACTCATCAACCTGTTCCCTTTGCTTATCATGATCTATAATTATCCATCTTCTCCATTCTAGTAATGTAAGCTTCATATTATTTAGTAAAAAATTCATATAATTCTTAATATGGACCAGGAACTCATCTAATGCGCATAACAACCCTGTAAGGGACGTACTATTATTAGTCCCATCTTACACATGCAGAAACTAGGGCATAGTGAGTTTAAAGTGACTTGTCTACTATCAAACAGCTGTTAAGTAGCAGTGCCAGGGTTCATACCCAGGCAGTCTGATTGCAAAATGTGCTCTTAACTGCTACTCTATGCAGCTGCTTTGTGAAAACTGTGATCTTGCGTTGCTCACCCCTTGTATTCTCAATGCCTAGTACCATGCCTGACAAATACTGAAGCCTCAGTAAATATGCATTAAATGAATGAAGGAAAGACTGACTCAGACCAAAGAACAAAGAGCAGGAATATTAGAGGACACTGAATTTCATTTCACGTACCTCACAATCTGGGCTCCAAGCCACATTCTTCCAGAGATAATAAAGGATAGAGGGACCTACAATACCGTGGATCCAGATCCTACAGGCAACGCTCTGAGAGCATTTGTTGCCTTTAACCAAGAACAGTGGCTAAGGCAAATGATAAACCTTCCCTGATAGAAACACCATGCACACTTAGCTTGCTAAGTCACAGACTGGAGAGTTATCAGAGGTGTTACAGGATTTGTCAGTAGAATCCCGTAGCACTTCTATTTGGGGACAATAGGAGAACCTTCTTGGTCCCAAAGGATTGATTTTAGGAGGTAAAGTTAGAGTTTACAAGAGCCATTTCTAGCTAGAGCTCTGCAATGAAAGTGACCCTCTCAACCTGATTTTTGTGGCCACTCTTAGGAGATGAGCTCACACTCTGGTTGATCAGTTAAACCATAAATGTAAAGACACTTCCTTTCTCTTCCTTCTCTCTTACTTTGTGCAAGAAAACAGAAAAATTTCACCCAGAGCCAGTGCAGTGACAACCACAAACTTAGGGGGGTAAGAGCAATTTCTAATCCCAAGAATTGGGAAAGGGGAACAAACAGAGGCCTAGTGTCATCTTAGCTGCCAAGCTGACCTTGAAGGAGCCAAGGACCTTCAACTCCTGGTTTTAAATAAGAACGAAATGGTCTTAGGAGGGAGAAGAGAGGGTTTACTTTGTCAAAGAGCAAAAAGAAAGTTTCTTACATTCAGGGTTCAGACTATACTAAAATTTTCAAATAATCACACTGCTTTCTGAGGGCACATTCACAACTTTTATATAAACTCCAAATGTGCATTTAAACCTCTTATATACTTTGGGCTCTCCTAGTAGTCTGAGTGGCCTCAGTTCTGAGGCTGGAAGAGTCCTTTTGCCATAATGTTAATGGCTTCTTCCTAATGAAGCATCGTCCCTGCATTTGCAGATAAGAAAGCTCTTTCAACACTCCCATGAATTTTGGCCACTTTATTCCCTCTCAGTCTAGGAGTTTGTAAGACCCTTAAAACTCACATGCCTCCTCAAAATTTCATGTATGAAGAATCAGCACTAGGTAAGGATACTGATTACATAGGCCACACGTCAGAACCTTTACGGTGATATGAAGAGTAATTCAATATGGCTCCTAGCGTTATCTTCACGCAAACACATGTGCGGTTCCTGTCACCAAGTGGCTACTGTACCGGAAACAATGAACATCCCAAACTCAGCAGGACTAGTCTAATCCTACCTGAGAGCTCAGCAAAGGACAACTAACTACAGAATCTCGAAAGGAGCAAAAGAGCTTAATAGCTCTGTGAAACACGGCATTTTCTGTCATAAATAGGAGCTGTAACAAATGCTCCCACATTGACAAAATGTGAACGTGCTTGTTTTTCTAAGAATGGTTATCTATACATTCTGTCCTGGGTTGGACTTCAAATATTCCATTCCATTGTCTCCGTTTAAGTCCACTGGAATTTGTCAGACCATGTGTCCTGACTTGCAATTGGAAAATATGGTCACCACATTGATGGAGAGTTTGAACTCTGCTCGGCAGCTGTTACTCGAAAGAAAGATGAGAAAGAAAGATGAGAGCAGAATAAAAACATACCACAAGTTTGCCACCGCGGAGCTGATACAATTCAGAAGGGACAGAGGTTTTTCCCATGGCTGCAAATATGCAAACCACGCTCAGCTAAGACTCTAGCTTCTCGGTGTAAACTCGACCCTCAACAAAAAATGACATCCACCTTACTCAGAAGGGAAGGTTGCAAGTGGGTCTACTTCAGCCTCTATGACCACAGGTATTTCTCCTTTGTCAAGCCCCTAATTCTGTTTGAGTGTGGCCCTGGCACAGGGGTCATTAAAACCTCAGTATTCAAAGGGTAAGACAAATCGTTTGGAAATGTACCATGTTGATACATAGCAGAGCTTCTTCATATAAAACATCTGTAGAACAAACCAGGCTGCTTTTTCATCAAAAGGTGAAACACTACTTCGTGTCAGGGAATTTTTCACAGACCTAAAACAACTGGCAATATGTGAGATATGTAGCAAGGTGGCCATGGCCTGAAAGCAAAACCACACCAGTTTTATCAACAATACCAGAAGTGAGAGAGAAAAAGGGGGGGGAAATACAATAGAAGCCAGATGAGGCAAGAAAAAATTGAGTCATAGACAAAAAGGAAATTCTGTAAACTTAAATAATAAATGGAAATTAAAATTTCAGAGGGGATTGCTGATCTATAGTCAAAACCTCTATTCTAACTTTGAAATCTCAGTGATAAAGTAGAGATGAAAAGAAAAAGATTCCGCAATGGAGCTTTTAACAAAAGTAAGTAAATAAGACAATGGTTTTCACGGCCATCTATATACCTTCCTAACAGCTCTTAATTTCATTTCCTTTCTTAGTTCACCAAGGAAGATATTGGCAACCTACCCCCAGGATCTAGCCCAGATTCTTGTTCCTGGCACTGTGCCCCATGAACAGGATGATGCTGTGTTCTCAGTTGGTGATATTCAAGACATACATACCTTAGGTTTTTCTGGAAGGATCCATGAGACGGCTGAAAGAGGTGACAGCAATTTCTGCCATGCTTTGAAACACCCTCTCTCTTTCCAGTTGAACTTGTTTACTAACTCTGAAGTCTCCAGACCAGTCTCTAGATTCTGTAGGATCATTGAAGTTACTCCCAATGATGGCCATTTTGAACAAATTACTCAAGTCCAAAACAACCAAAATATTGTATATACACATCTCACATTTCAATTAAATGTTCCAGCTTGGTGATAGAAAGTTCAAGTCACTGAAAACTGAGGCTCTCCAAGGCTACTGATTCCTGAGTTAGGAAGGACACTCCACCTCACAGACCAAACAATGGCCATGGCGATCTTGAAGTTCTAGAATCTTCCATCTGTGATATCATTATAGTTATTTGTTAATTATCACCCATAGACTAATAATATATTCAAGAGGGTTTGAGCATCTGTTACTCTTTGTGGTCCAGGATGCTAAGATGGGCCCATTACACAAACTTATTTATTTTCCACAGTTAACATAAATCAGTTAAAAATGACCATACATGGTGATGAATTCTAAATAGTGCCCCATAATTAATAATGGTCATTTCAAGGACAGAACGAAGTGAGTGACCTTTCTCAAGCCTTCTAAGGACCTCTATAACACCCATCCCCCCATCCCCCTCCCAGCATCTTAGACAGCCCTCACCAGTGTAGCAACGGTGGAATAAGCATGTACTCGAGAGTCAGATGGATCCAGTTTCAAATCCCAGTTGTCACTTTTTACCCATCTTGATCTGATCAAGTCACTGAACTTTTCTGAGACTCAATTTTTCTCACCCATAAAATGAAGATAACAAAAGCCATAGTATAGGGTTTTATGAGTAACATAGATATAACGGATATAAAGCACATGGCACTGTGCCATGCACATGGCACAGAGTCAGAACCAGTGGCCACTCTAGAAATTCTACAAAAGAGAGGCTCGGGGTAACATTCTAGTTGGAAGGGGCAGAGGAGGGATATTGATTTGAAGCTGAGATTACATGCTGTTTTGGCATTGGTCAATTTTTATTTAATGTAGCTTGTGGTAGTACGGAGATTAAGGCCCCCCAATAAGCCAGGCAACTCTTTGACGCTGCCACTCATAAAGACTCATAAATGTACTTCTCTTCAACGCCCACACCATCACGAAGGTCAGGTATTCAACATCTTCCAAAGCCAGGGTCCCTTTAGGAACTAACACAGTCTTCTTTAATCCTGACATTTCAACCTTCTTTGAAAACAAAACCCAGAAGGGTTTTCTCACTTGGTTTTATCCAGCTGAGGTCAACCCATTGAGGCACATTCCAGAATAAACCAGTCTCGTTACAGTAAAGTAAGTAACAAAGTAAAGGTTTCACAATCACAAGGGCTACGTACAATGCTCAGGTCCATAAATTCAAGCTATTTTTCTTTTGTAAATGATAAACAGAATTAGTAGCTCCCTTCAGTCCTCTGAATAAAACATGAAGGAGCTGAATTGATCCAAACCCGGAATGCTTCAGAACAGGTAATAACAACTGCAAAAGCCTTATAAACCTACCGTTTACCTGGGCCTATATCTAGGAACCTCGGTAAGAAGCATTGTGCCACCATGCCAGTCTAGATTCGGAGGTGCCACAAGATTTTGGCTTCCTTGGCAGAACAAGGAAGGAACTCCTTGATATTCAGAGAATAATTCCATTTCATTTCAAACTTGGATCCAAGCTTGGCTAATCCTATACACTGCCCCATTCAATGAACATTTACTAAGCAGTGTAGTACAATGAACCTAGTGTCTGGAGTCAGAGTGTAATAACAGATACCACTTATTGAGCTCCTATTGCGTGACAGACACTGTGCTGGGGTGTTTATACAGGTATGTTGAAGTTTCACATCAATAATGTAAAGTGATTACTAGTAAGATTGTTTGTAAGGACTTCCCTGGCCGTTCAGTGGTAAAGACTCCATGCTTCCACTACAGGGGGCACGGGTTCAATCCCTGGCTCAGGAACTAAGATCCTGCATGCCGTGCAGCGCGGCAAAAAAATTAAAAAAAATAAATTAAAATTGAAAAAGATTCTTTGTAGATTATAATAATGGGGCTCCCCAAATCACCCGGCTATGTTTCCTATTCTCCAAAAACCCAAATTTCTGCCTCCAAGCTACACATTCTCTATAATTCTCATGCTGATCCCTATGCTACCCATCGACACCCTCCACCCCCAGAGAGGTAATAAAAAAATAACATTTTTTAATTCCTGTCTTAATGTAGTTCCTGCATTAGAAGTTTCTAGCCACTGCACACAAAAATATGGTAGTATCTTGTCTTCATCTGAAAAGTTTTTTTCTCATTCCTTTGCTTTAACCAGGAGCACCATTCAGACATCAGGACACACTGAATTTATTCCCAAGAAACCTTGAAAGGTTCTTTCCAGATCTGAGAATCAAGGTACTTTCTTAGCCTCCAATCAAGAAGTATCATTTGTCCTTTCACGGCCTCATAAATTCTGACCTAGTAAACCTGGCCCAAGCTTGTACAGACAAAATTCACCAGCTTCCCAGGACAGACAGATCAGGGGCTCCAAAGTATAAGTGATGTGGACATAGGGTGTGTATGTGGCAGGGGGGTGGGAGTGGAGAGGGGGTCTTTATATGTTTGAGGACTACAAGTATTTGAAATATGAAAAGAAACTGGAAAAAATATCTCTTTAGACAGTAATTCACCCAACTGGCTAAGAATCGTTCAGAGTGGCTGGAGAGCCTGGAAGTCAAGCCTTTAAAAGTGTTTTAGGCGTTATTGAAACCAAATACAGTATTTCTAAACTCAACAGAGGAAGTAACTATTGTTTTCAATTGTAATAAATCTGGTTCATCTCTTGGATTATTTTCATCTTCAGGGTCCGGAAGCCCAGTACCAAATGTCTTCAAACAAATCTTTTTCCTCCCAGCTGTCAGAACTCTTAGCACCTAAGGAAGCCCATGCTCAGGCCTGGGGCATTCTGGGTTCTAATCTAGGCCTCGTTGCTGACTCACCAAATGGCCATGGGAAGGAGTGTGAGGTCCTGGCTCCGGAGTCTGTCAGTATTGGCAGTGGTCAGAATACCAGTGGGATCAGTGGGTGAAACCCGCCTGTTTCCACGCTAAGGGGGAACAGACAGAGAATAATTAGTAGAAATGAGACAATCTGAAGTCCAGAGTAGGGCCTCTCCCTGTGTACTCTGAGAGGACCCCTCTTCCTTACTCTTACCAGCAGGAAATATGGGCTTAGTTAATCAACAACATGGATCTTGGCAAGCAAGCTGGACGGAGAGAATTTATGTTATTTTTCTTCGGTGAGAATGAACTTACCGAAGAATAAAAGGCAGATGCCTCGGGCTTCCCTGGTGGCGCAGTGGTTGAGAGTCCGCCTGCCGATGCAGGGAACACGGGGTCGTGCCCCGGTCCGGGAAGGTCCCACATGCCGCGGAGCGGCTAGGCCCGTGAGCCATGGCCGCTGAGCCTGCGCATCTGGAGCCTGTGCTCCACAACGGGAGAGGCCACGACAGTGAGAGGCCCGCGTACCGCAAAAAAAAAAAAAAAAAAAGGCAGATGCCTCAGTGTTATAGGTAATACAGTGGACTATTCTGGAATTATCTATAGACTCCTATACTGATACAGAGCCCCTCCAACCTATGCTTTTCTTCAAATTCTCTGCTCTCAAACTCAAAACTGTGGAATGAATGAATGAACAAATAATGAGATTGTCCTACTTACCCACCTTAAAAACTTAGAGAGCAAAAGAGTGATTGTCAAAGCTTTAGAAACTCACAAAAGCTCCTACACTGGGGGGAGCAAAACAGTTATAGATTTATAAGGTAGATACTACAGACAAGCACTTGTCTTGGAATCAGAAGAGGTGGATGTGAGTCTCGGGTTTGCCTACTTACTTAGTAGTTGAGCCCTTGGAATTGACCAGTTTGCTGCCATCTAGTTCATATTACTGTGGCTTATTCATACATTCAGTCAGTCATTCATTTAACTAAGAATTCTTTTTTTTTTAAACTAATAATTCTTGAATGTTAACTGTATCCCAGATTCTGTACTAGGCAATGAGGCAGAGAAAGAGGAATAAAATAAGCCCTGGGCTTCTTTCCAGATGCAGCCTCTGAAACACATGTATAAATAGAAACACCATCATGATGACATTTGAGCTTCCTTAATAACATAGCTGCCATTTATTGAGCATCGTGCCAGGAACCCTCCGTAAATTATGACATCCCGTAAAAATCGGCATTATCATATGCATTTTACATATGAGATAACTATAACTCTGTGAGGTTGAGAATCTTGCCCAAGGTCACACATCTTGTAACTGGCTGAGCTGGGATCTCAATCCAAGAGAGTCTAACTGTAAACCCGTGCTTTTTCCGCCCTATCACACTGCCCGTGTGTGATGTGGCTATTAGCCAAACGGCTGCTTATTTTCGATCAAGCATACAAGTGGTAAACAAAAGTATATTTTGCCCTATCCAGCTTCTGAGAAGGACAACAAATATTTGTGAACTCAGTCCTGGCACAATGCAAGCTGTCTGAATCATCCCCTGAAACTGAAGGTTGAAAATGAAGATGACTAAAATAGTCCTGGGCAAAAAAGACACATCAGCCTAATCATGGCCTGATAAGATGACATGCACCATTTATTACCAGTGGAGAGAGACTTGATGTGCAAGGTCTCTGGGACTCAGTGTCAGGCCAATTCTGGACTGAAGGGACAAATGGACTTCCATTCTTCCTTCAGGGATTATCACGATCATTTAGCGTCACTGGTGACAGGGCAGTCCGGTCAGAATGTTGCATGAGCAGTAGTTTTCTGGATCGCTTGTGTTGATACAGGTCAGTGGACAAAGAAACCTTAAAATTCCTCCTCACATAAGTCATGGTTGCTACCATAAGGTCCAAGTTTAAGCATTAACTCTTCACTGATTCATATTCAGACAGCGGTAACGTTTCTGCTACAACTGTGTAGCAATCCGAACAAGAAACTGCATAAATGATTCAAAGAGTGTGCTCATTGACTCTCAGTCACAAAAGGTCAGGGCCGAAATGAAACTTCAAGAGCATGCGACTCAACTCTCACTTTACAGATGAGAAAACTGGAGCTCAGCACAAGGAAGTGACTTCCTCATGGTCACAGTAATCACCTACTACATACTGATAAAGAAGTAAGGGGAGAAAGGATGAGGTAATGGAGGTGAAACAAATTCCTCATCCTTCTCGGTCAAAAATTAAAAAAAAAAACAAGGTACAAACAAGTTATTTTGTGTTAGAGATGTAACCAGCAGACGAGCTGAAAAGAAAAGCAGCCCTGATACAGCTACTGACTAGCTGTGTGACCTTGAGTAAACTCCCTGGGCCTCAGTCTTGTCATCTATAGCAGGGGTCCCCAATCACTGGGCCACGCGGTCCGTAGCCTGTTAGGAACCAGGTGCACAGCAGGAAGTGAGCGGTGGGCGAGCGAGTGAAGCTTCATCTGCCGCTCCCCATCACTCCCATCGCTCCCATCCCCGTCGCTCCCCATTGCTCCCCATCGCTCCCCATCGCTCCCCATCGCTCCCATCCCTGTCACTCCCCGTTGCTCCCAGTCGCTCCCCATCACTCGCATTACCGCCTGAACCTTCCCCCCGCCACCCCGATCGTGGAAAAATTGTCTTCCATGAAAGCAGTCCCTGGTGCCAAAAAGGTTGGGGACCTCTGCTCTATAGAATGGGGGTAACTGTCATTGCACGGCTCATTCCCTAAAGTTCTTAGGAAGAACAAACAGGAGAGTAAATGTAGGAAATGGTAATAGTTCTCAGCCCCAAACAGGGATGGTTTCTAGCCATTTCTCCCATTCATTTATATAATAGGGCCTCCAGAAGAGGTCCCACAAAACCTACACTGGCTTCCTTCCCCAGAATGTCACCCAATGCTAGGGTGTACTCCTTCTAGTCTCTGGCTAGAAAAAATTTAAATCTGTGAGGTAGAAGTGCAATTAGAAAATATCTAACTAAGGTTCTCTCTCTCCCCTCTAATCCAGATCTTCTACCTGTTACTAGGTTTTCTCTTTGGGGTTTGAGATTCTTTCTTCTAGAATGACTCATTGTAAAAGGGGGAAAAAAATCCAAACCTGATTTTCCTCCCTTTGTCACAGAGGCACCGAGTAGGGTGTCAATCAATGTCAGTGGACACATATCCTTCACTCTAAAGGGTTTTAATTACAAGCTGGCAGAGAGTCAGTAGCTGGCGGGGCTAAGAACTGTCACCCCAGGAATCTGTTGTGGTGCTAACACACAGGAGAAAAACATCATCTGTGCTCCTCTGTCCTATATTTTTTATTCATGAGTCTGAAAGGAAACTGTGGCTCTACCATTCTAATCTCTGGAGACATGCTTATGTACACACACAGGCAAAAACATACCACATAAGCACGCAGGCAGGCACCCTCCCTAGCTGGCTGAAAAAATAGTTTCTAGCCCTCTGAGAGGTTTTTTGCATTAACGGATTGGGTAGTCCCACTACGCAGAAAATCAGAGTGACATTCTTTAGAGAAATGCACACTTGTTCCAATTTTCTTGTCTAAATTATCCAAAACCCTTACACTCTTGATATGGTTCACTTAAAGATCATTACTCATGTTCCTGAGTGGGCTGCAGAGAGATCGTGCCTACGCAAGACATGCTTCTGGGTGTTGGAAAATGACAGGAGTGAGCTACAGTACTGAATGTTCTGAAATTAACTCAAACTTGCAAAGTTCCATCAGCACCATATAAGGGAAGATATTTATCCTGCAGCTGAAGTTGGGGAGTGGGAGGCAGGGGGAGGGGGAGGCAGAGGGATGGGGGCATTAAGTGATTTACAACTGAAAATGTTCAGATCAGCAGACAGGCTAAAGGTCCCATAGGATGTTGGTAACAACTGACAATACAGCCATTGGTAGTTGTGTTTAATATAAACCAAGAACACGGGGCTTCCCTGGTGGCGCAGTGGCTAAGAATCCGCCTGCCAATGCAGCGGACACGGGTTCAATACCTGGTCTGGGAAGATCCCCCATGCCGCGGAGCAACTAAGCCTGTGCGCCACAACTACTGAGCCCGAATGACGCAACTACTGAGGCCCGTGCGCCTGGAGCCTGTGCTCTGCAACAAGAGAAGCCACCGCAATGAGAAGCCTGCGCACCGCAACGAAGAGTAGCCCCCGCTCGCCGCAACTAGAGAAAGCCCACACGCAGCAACGAAGACCCAACACAGCCAAAACTAAATAAATAAAATAAATTTTTTAAAAATTATGTACAAAAAAAACCAAGAATGTCAAATTAGAAGAGTTTACTAAAAAAAAAAAAAAAGTCTGTGAATTTCTCCCAACTTCATTATTTTATTTGGCACATAAAGACCATTTGTCATGTGTCATTTCTAAGTAAGATCAAACAAGCATTCGTTTGAAAGAAACTGAAGAAATGATCACCTGAACATGTAGGTAGAAATGATTATCTTTAAAAAGGGAAGCAAAACCCAATTAAAAGCTTCTTGTACCTTATAATACTCCCCAAAGAAGCGACTAAGGTCTTAATTAGCTTTCCTCCTTATCTCTGGTAAAACAGGCCCGCAAAGTTTTCTGTGTCAGTTCCACAAAGGCATTCGAAAAATATGTGATCACCCACATGGAAGATGTGTAAGCTCATTTCCATCCTATTTGAGACTTATTGCCAGCAATGTGTGGACGTTTGTACATTTTGACGAATAATTATGGAAAGTTATGAGAAATGCTGTTAGGAAAATTGGTTCCATTCGATTAAGAAGGAATATTCTTCCAATATTTCTGTAGGCAGAGGTCTAATATCATAATAAGCGTGATTCACAAAATGAATTTCAAGTCATTTTAATGGAAATTATTCCCTAAACTAGGATGATATATTCTCTCTCATCCAGAATTCGATTCTGCTCCATTGTATTCTTAAAAACACAATCAGAAGTTAATTGAAATTTATTTTTAGAATATTTGATGCGCACAAAGGATCTATTTTTGAAGAATGCCCTAAATGAAGGGATCTGCAGACATCCTGTGTCGCTTCCCCCACCCTCCATTAGCCAACTCCAACGTTCTCATACTTCGGTGAATGCATCCCTTACCAAACACAAATAAGTATGGTACAGCTTCTACTCAGAAGACTTTGTTGCCAATCTTTCCATACTAATGGTTATTACCTCCAGCTGAAATGCGAAAATTTAAAGTCTGACTCATCTAAAATCACACAGCTCTTGTTTGAGTCTGAAGCTACCGTCATCAAAAAGGAGGTCAATTTACCTCAATGCCCTCTCGCTGCAAATGCAAAACAGGCTTCCCGGGGGTAGAATATTCGGGTCGTGGCCGGCCAAGAGATGGCTTTTTATCATGCAGAATGTTTCTCTGTTATTATTATTGCTGTCCTCTTTTTCCTAGTCCAAAAATATTGACAAGAGAAAAGGGAGAAAACAAGGGATTAGTCAAGCTCCTCTCTCACATTCTGTCTGACCTTAACCTGCCTACCTCTCAGTGGTAAAGTGCTCTTTGCTTGCCAGCAGCCTTGGAGCGGGCCCCAGGCCAGCGGTACCCAGCTGCTTCTCTGGAGCCTGGATCTGGCTGTGCAGCTGCCCCAACTCTGCCCAGAGATGATCTGAACATCAATCACTGCCTCACTTTCAACCGGTGTGGAATGTAGCCCAGGAAGCGATGTATGAATTTTGCTTCCCACAGAATTCAGAGCTGTGCTTTCTATAGATGAACTACATGGCCGGCCTGTTTTAACCACCTCCGTCCCACTTTGTAGTCTGTCTTCATTCATTTTATACAGGTCTCCCCGCCCAGAGCTGCATCAAGACAGTCCCATAGTTTCGAATTGTACCATTTGACTAATCGTTATACACTGTTAAAGTAGCCATTTTTTAAACACAGAGGGGGGAAAAACTCATTATTCAGCATAATAATAATTACTATTATTTGGCATGATAATAATAACAATGATAATAGCAGCTATTATTAATCAAGTGCTCGCGTGGTTCAGACAACATGCTACAGGCTTTATGGACCTTATTTCATTAAATCCCTTCAAAATTCCCGTGAGGTCGATTGCCTTCATTTTACAAATAGGGAAGCTGTGACTCAGAACAATTAAACAATTATTCAAAATCATAGCAGCTGGTAAATAAGAGCGATGGGATTTAAACCCTATTCTGTCTCCTTCCCAAATGCACACTCCTGACCTCCAAGTTTACGATTCTTAACCCAGTCAGCACATTAGAATCACAATCAAATTTGTATCTCTAGAAGCGGGACCCAGGCATTAATAATTTTTTAAAGACTCCCAGGTGTTTCCATATAGCTAAACAATTCTTGAAGTTTTACTGAAATTTTATTCTCAAAAATATTTGTGGTACACTTTGGTTACTTACAGGCTGCTGCATTCGAAAAATTCAGTTTTCCACACATGAGTCTTCTTGGATACTCACACAAAACACTTCACTTCCAGTCACCGAGTGTGTGGTTTTTCCCCACATCAAGCAATTCTCTGCGACACCAGCTGAGTGTCCTACAATTTAACTCGGATCTGATACTACCTACATGGAGATAGTGTCCGATTTCACAGGTTAAGGGCTCAGTCCCATAAGATGGCCCATCCCCCAACAGAGACACACACTTCAGACGCTGGTCCCAAGTCCAGGTTATTCCCTGTGCTTCTGACCGGCTGACTATAGATCAGAAGTCCCCACGACGCCCCTCCTTGGGCTCTTGACCCATAGAACTCAAGGAAACACTTACTTACGTTTAGCAGTTTATTACAGGTTGTGATAAAGGATACAGATGAACATCCAATGGAAGAGATGCATAGGGGAAGGCATGGTGCGTCCGTGCCCTCTCCAGGCCCAAAACTCTGCCCAAATCTCCACGTGTTCACCGACCTGGAAGTTCTCCAAACCCCGTCCTTTTGGGCTTTTATAGATGCCTCATTATTTAGGCATGCTTGGTTAAATCATTGGCTATTGTCAAAATTCAACCTCCAAAGGCCTCTCCCCTTTCCAGAGGTCAGTGGGTGGGACTGAAAGTTCCAAGCCTCTAATAATGTGGTTGATTCACCTGGCAACCAGCCCCCATCCTAACTGCTTTCCAAAAGCCACCTCATTAACATAGCAAAAGACACCTTTAAGGCTTTCGACACTTAGGAAATTCCAAGGGGTTTAGGAGCTGTGAGCTTAGAACTGTGGAGGAAGACCAAACATATGTAAAAAATATCTTTTAGTCATCTAAATGACCAAATTTATATTTCTTATAAATCACAATATCTCAGTGGACCCCCTGGTCTTCGAACAGAGATCACGAGCAAAATGATCATAAAAGTCAAAAGATATTCACTCAGTTATTAGTAACTATCCAGTCCATTATATTACATGAAAATGTCTCCCAGGGCGAGGCCACTCAGGTTTCCAGGCTTCCATTTGATCTTGTCAGCTAAGGGGCCAAGTTTGATCTTAGGCAAGTTATTCCCATTTCCCCTGTGTCACTATCCTTGTGATGGAGGTGGACTGGATGAGCTCTAAAGATCCCGGGATACATGGTTTAAGTTGAAATTTGGGAAGATCCATTTACTTTAAAACCTAAAGCTGGGCGTTCCCCGGTGGTCCAGTGGTAAAGAATCCGCCTTCCAATGCAGGGGACGCAGGTTTGATCCCTGGTCGGGGAACTAAGATCCCACATCCCACATGCCACAGGGCAACTAAGCCCACCAGCCTCAACTAGAGAGAAGACTGCGCGCCTTAACGAAAGATCCCACATGCCTCAGGGAAGATCACGTGTGCCGCACTAAGACCCAATGCAGCCCCCCAAAATAAGGAAAATAAATAAATATTTTTTTTAAAAAAGACACATCTTTCTTATTTTAAAAAACCCCTAAAGCTAGCCAGTTTTACTGGTCATATAATTGGAGCTAACTCTTTCAACACATTTTGACTTTCCCAGCTGGACAACTCATCCTACCCTTTGGTTTCCTGACGCTGGCCAGAATTTCTAGTGACCCTTGCCCATGTTCTCACCTAAATCCTTACTCTTCAGGCATAAGTAGCCACCACTACCCTCACTGTCATTGTTCTTTTCATTCTTTCAACAAATATTTACAGAGTAAATATTCTGGGCCTGGCTCTGTTCTAGGAGCTGTGAATATAACATTGAAAAAATAGACAAAAATCCTGCCCGCAGAGAGTTTATATTCCAGTAGAGGGAGACAGACAGCAAATGACTAAATAAATATTCCGTCTCTCTGGTGGTGACAAGTGCTAAAGAGAAAAAGAAGGCAGAATACAGAGCTAGAAAGCCAAGGGTGTCATTTTGGATAAGGTGTTCAGGGCAGGCCCCTCCGAAGAGGGTGTGGTTGAACAGAGGCTTGAGTGAAGGGAGAGGACGAGATCATCTGATGGAAGCATGTTGCAGTCAGCTGGAATAGAACAGTTTTCTAGAACCACACTGCACACCTTCAGGGAACTCCTCATGGGTGAGGGCTGGGCTAGGGCTGAAGCTGCAGCTGTGCAGTTTCGAGATGAGAATAGTTCACCTTAGCCTAACCTGGCCTTTTAGCTCCGACTTCCAAGGCCTTTGCTGTCACATACTCATTGAAATAACCTTTGAGAGAGGTCTGTTTAGCAAAAGAAGCAGGTTAACAAACACAGTAATAATTAAAGGCATGCTAGTAAGAGAACAGAGTTACAGTCAAACAGGCGATCTGACCTCAACTCTATCCCATAATAGGTGTTTGACCTTAACCAAGATACATCATGTCGCTGTACCTTAGTTTCCTTGTCTGGAAAATAAGGAGTGTAAAAAGCAAACAAACGAAAGCTTTTACAATATCTGGTGTAAAACAGTTGCTCAATAAAATAATTATTGTAATTGAAAACATGGGGGTTGTATGGGAACTAGTCCTAGAGACAGGCAACCTGAGATGAAGTTCCAGCTCCATCACTTCCTAGGCATGTGACCATGAATAAGTCGCTTAACTTCTCTGAGCCTCACATTCCTCATCTATAGACATGGGGATAATAATTCATGCCCGACTCAAGGGTTGTTACATTAAAAAAAATTGGAAATTGTAGAACACTGTTTAAACATTTGGGGTCTTTTTTTTTTTTCAACTAGATGAGAGAATACAAAGGTCGAGGGTAAGATATGATCTGAGAACTTGTATTGGCTCAAAACTCAGGATCATACATTTAGTGATTCTTGGCAACACAAACAGCCATTCTAGGACAATTTTTACAAAATCACAACGACGGGTGATTCAGGTCCTCTTTAACACTAATCCTTAACTTTTCTGGTCACCCGAATCGAACAAAATTATTTTTTCTATGTAGAATTATTGAAGCACAGATGTCTACAACTGGAAGGGATCTTAGAGTTCTTCTAGTCCAATCCTGTCTTCGTACAAGTAAGGAAATTGAGGCCCAGAAAGGTAAAGTGCCTAGGCAAAGCCACACAGGGAGTCAGGGAGAGATCCAGAAGCAGAATCAGATCCCCCGACACGCCCCCTCCGCCCCCCACCCCCAGGCTCTTCATGTTTTAGGAATCTTCTTTGTTCCATCCTGTTTCTAAGCCTCAGTCCCACCTATTTTATTGCACTTTTTTTTTTTTTTTTTTTTTGCGGTACGCGGGCCTCTCACTGTTGTGGCCTCTCCCGTTGCGGAGCACAGGCTCCGGACACGCAGGCTCAGCGGCCATGGCTCACGGGCCCAGCCGCTCGGCGGCATGTGGGATCTTCCCGGACCGGGGCACGAACCCGTGTCCCCTGCATCGGCAGGCGGACTCTCAACCACTGCGCCACCAGGGAAGCCCTTATTGCACTTTGAAAGGGGTCTTTGCTTACAAAAGCACTCCCTGGGTATTTTTCTTAAATAAGAGATCTATGCTTCCTCATCCGATCGTAGCCACGTGCACACATGAAAATCTCGTATTGCAAATCTGTCCTAATAGTTCACGTTGGTGCTTGAAACAGTACCAACAGTTGGACTGCATTCAATTATATAGTAGTTTCTCTGAGGCCATTTAAACAGACTACAATAAAATTCCTCTTACCCTTAGAAAAATCCTATTTGAATAAAAGAAAAAAGAAAGGAACAAGCAGCTTTGTCAACCAAAAACCATTAAAACCCACAAATGGGTTCAATTGCCAGAAAAATTCTAGCATGCCCAGAAACAACAAAGCACAGATCTGGCCAAAGGCGGGCCAAATGGGAGGATTCCTGTGGAGAAGAATAGGAAGTACCGTACAGACAGACAAGACTTGTCATCTCACTTGACACTTTCTTCCAAAGCCCTGGAAGCACTAAAGTGGCAGATCTGCTTTTCCCTAATGACACCACGCTGTGGGGGAATAATGAACCAAGGCTTCTCGAATGGTCTCCAAGGAGCCTGCAGCATAACATGCTCAATGGAGAAGGTCCTATAAAGCCCATATTCCACCTCCGGGGAAGTTCCGGTGACATCATCTGAAAGGCTTGGTCAAGGTGAAGAGGTCAGTGCAGTGTGAGAATGTTCTACAGCACAACACTAATAGAAAATCTCACAGAAACAATTTATTTTCTTTCCTAGGGATTCAGGACCAGCTCTGTCGTTCAAGAGACTGACACTCTCCAACTGCCTAACTAAATTAAATTTCAGAAACGTTTCCTGCTGAGGCAGCACCTCTTTGTGTGAAACCAAAGGGAAAAAATGACCCTACAGCCCACACGGTGCTTCCTTCCGCTCCACCCCACTGTCCATAGGCCTTGTGTGCGGTCCACTGACAGTGCTTTCCTCCCCGGGGGCAAAAAAGATCACATGGCGTTTCAGATGCTGATGCTGATGTTTATAGTATTGTTGATCACAGTGATAATAGATCATGTTTATTGAACACTTCACTCTGCAAGGGAACTCCTGCGAGCTCACTTAATGCTCACAGCATTCTCTGAGGTAGATACTAGGATAGCTCACTTTTACAAATAAAGAAACTGAGGCTCAAAGAGATGAAGCAACTTGCCTGAGGTTACAGGACTAGTGAGTGATGAGTAGGAATTATTCCTACCTAATATGTCTGCAGGACCTACATTTTAAACTATTTATTCCTGGTGTTAGAGGTCAAAAGCCTATATGACCTAAAGCCAGGTAGTAACTCAAGCTTAGGAGCAAGGACAAAAGACAAAGATTGCTAAGAAGATTCTGTACACTGTCTCCAGAAAACCTCCCCTCTGATGGTTCTTGCAAATAATGCACTTCTCTCAACAGATTATCACATCCAAATGTATAGAAATAAATGTATAGAGAGAGTTGCACAACACTGTGAATGGACTGAATGCCATGAAATTGTACACACTTTTAAATGGTTAATTTTATGTGATGTGGATTTCACCTCAGTAAAAATAACACCTGTATTTGAGAAAGATTTTTTGTAGTATTTTCTCCAGCTTTATGGAGGTATAGTTGACGATCAAAAGCTATATATACCGGGACTTCCCTGGTGGTGCAGTAGTTTGGACTCCGCGCTTCCACAGCAGGTGGCGAGGGTTCGATCTCTGGCCAGGAAACTAGGATCCCACATGCGGCACGGCCAAAAAAACAAAAGCTATCATACAATTGACCCTTGAACAACATGTTTGAACTCCGCATGTCCACTTATACATGGATTTCTTTAGATAAATATGTATTATAGTACGACACGATCCACGGTTGGTTGAACCCATGAATGCGGAACCACAGATAGGGAGGGCCGAGTCTAAAGTTATACTGGGATTTTGCAAAGGGCCAGTGCCCCTAACCCCCGAGTTGTTCAAGGGTCCACTGAACTTAAGGTATGTAACCTGATGACCCAATATATGTATACGTTGTGAAGTATTCACCGCAAATCACTTCACACAGTTACCATTTTACTTTTTATGGAGAGAACACCCAAGATCTACCCTCTTAGCAAATTTCAAATACACAATACAATATTGCCAACTATGGTCACATTGTTGCATGCTGGTTCTCTAGAACTTACTCATCTTGCATAACTGAAAGAGAAAATTCATATGTTATTCTTATTTATGGGAAACTTCTTCCCTCAAAAAACGATGAAAAATTTTCCACCATGCATTTTGAAAAAATAAATATATGGGGGAGGGAGGCAGGAAGAGCTTCTACTTGAAGTTAATTTCCTGATAACATATGGAGAAGCTCAGTAAAGCTATTTCCACTTTGAAGTGAAGTAAGTCAGAAAGAGAAAAACAAATACCGTATGCTAACACATATATATATGGAATCTAAAAAAAAAAAAAAAAAGTGGTTCTGAAGAACCTAGGGGCAGGACAGGAATAAAGATGCAAATGTAGAGAATGGACTTGAGGACACGGGGAAGGGGAAGGGTAAGCTCAGATGAAGTGAGAGAGTGGCATGGACATATACACTACCAAATGTAAAATAGATAGCTAGTGGGAAGCAGTCGCATAGCACAGGGAGATCAGCTAGGTGCTTTGTGACCACCTAAAGGGGTGGGATAGGGAGGGTGGGAGGGAGGGAGACGCAAGAGGAAAGAGATATGGGGATATATGTATATGTATAGCTGATTCACTTTGTTATACAGCAGAAACTAACACAACATTGTAAAGCAATTATACTCCAATAAAGATGTTAAAAAAAAAAGAAAAAAAAGAACCTAGAATCTCAGAATTAGAAAAGATCAGAGAGGTCATCTAGGCAACCTCCTTCCCAAAGCAGGAATCCTTCCTACACATAATCATCCTTGATCATATTCCTTGATATATAATCATCCAGCTTCTGTTTAACATTTCCAGTGACTAGGAACCCACTATTGAAAACCTGGCTGTTCTATCTGTAAATAGATCAGATTAGTAGAAAGGTCATGCTTATGTCGAATTAAATCTGCTGCCCTGGTGCTTCAGTGCATATTTCTGCTTTAACCTTTTAAGCTGTTCTGTCCAATTCAGCAGTCAGTAATCGTATATGACTATTTGAATCAAAAGTCATTCCTATTAAATAAAATTTAAAAATGTAAATGTCGGTGCCTCAGATGCAATAGCCATGTACCAGGTGCCCAATAGCCATACGTGGCTAGTGGCTGCTGTATTGAACAGTGAAGCTATATAAGACTTCCATCAGGGCTTCCCTGGTGGCGCAGTGGTTGCGAGTCCGCCTGCCGATGTAGGGGACACGGGTTCGTGCCCTGGTCTGGGAAGATCCCACATGTCGTGGAGCGGTTGGGCCCGTGAGCCATGGCCACTGAGCCTGCGCACCCGGATCCTGTGCTCCGCAACGGGAGAGGCCACAACAGTGAGAGGCCCGCGTACTGCAAAAAAAAAAAGACTTCCATCACATCAAAAAGTTTTATTGGCCAGCACTGCTCTATAGCAAAACAGAATATCTACTACTTTTTCCACATGAAAAGCTATCTAAATGTTCCCCCTCAGTCATTTCTTTTATTTAAAATTAATTAATTTATTTATTTTTAATTTTTTTAATTAACTTTTATTGGAGTATAGTTGTTTTACAATGTTGTGTTAGTTTCTGCTGTATAGCAAAGCAAATCTGTTACATGTATACATATCTCCACTCTTTTTTAGATTCTATTCCCATATAGGTCATTACAGAGTATTGAGTAGAGTTCCCTGTGCTATACAGTAGGTTCTTATTAGTTATCTATTTTATATATAGTAGTGTGTATATGTCATCATTTCTTATCCAGAATAAATTGCCCTAGTTCCTTCAACTTCCGGGAATGGCGCATTGGTTTTCTATGGCTGCCTAACAATTACCCCAAACATGGTAGCTTAAACAGCATTCATTTATTATCTCATGGTTCTGGAGGTCGGAAGTCAACAGGCTCACCTGGGTTCTGAGCTCTGGGGCTCCTCACAAGGCAAAATCCAATTGTCGACAAGACCGGGCTCCTACATGGAAGCTCTGGGAGAGAATCTTCTTCTAGGCCCATTCAGGTTGTTCGCAGAATCCAGTTGTGTGCGACTCTGGGAGTGAGTTCCCCACTTCCTTTCTGGTTGTCAGCCGGGTCTGCTCTCAGTTTCTATAGGCTCCTTGCATGTGGGCCCCTCTTTCCCCTCCACCATCAAAGCCAGCAAAGGTGCATGAAATCCTTCTGATGCCCCAAATCCCTGTGAACTTCCTATTATGCTACCAGGCGGAGAAAACTCTGTTTTTAAAGGGCTCGTGTGATTAGAATGGTCCCACCTGGATGATTTCCTTATCATAAGGTCAACTTATTAGGAACCTGCAAAATGTCATTTGCAGATATGTCGTGATAGTCACAGTCTGGGGATTAGAGTGGGAAATCTTGGGGAGCTGTCTTAGAATTCAGCCTACCACAATGATTTCCTGTAACTATCTAATCATGGTTATGATACCTGTACTTTCTAAAGAGCTGTTGGTATAGTGATTATAGTCAATAATACTGTATTACAGACTTCAAATCTTAGGGGGCTTCCCTGGTGGCGCAGTGGTTAAGAATCCGCCTGCCAATGCAGGGGACACGGGTTCGAGCCCTGGTCCGGGAAGATCCCACATGCTGCGGAGCAACTAAGCCCGTGCACCACAACTGCTGAGCCTGCGCTCTAGAGCCCGCGAGCCACAACTACTGAGCCCACGCACCACACCTACTGTGCCTAGAGCCCATGTGCCTAGAGCCCATGCTCCACAACAAGAGAGGCCACTGCAACGAGAAGCCCGTGTGCCGCAAAAAAGAGTAGCCCCCGCTCACCACAACTAGAGAAAGCCCACCCGCAGCAACAAAGACCCAATGCAGCCAAAAATAAATAAATTATAATGAATAAATTTTAAAAAAAAAGAAAAAGAAACTAGATCTTAATTATTCTCACCGAAAAAAAGAAATGATTATGTGACATGACAGAGGTGTTAGCTAACACTATGGTGGTAATCATACTGCAATATATAAATGTATCGAATCAGTACATTGTACACCTTAAACTTATAAAATGTTCTATGTCAATTATATCCCAGTAAAAAAAAATTTAAATAAAGAGCTGTTGGGCCCAGGTCATTTCTTCCTTTGTGTTTTACAAAAAAAAGAGGTGCTACCTCATCAGGAAACATTTCTGAAGTTCAATTCCAACCAAACTTTAAGTTGCATGTGTGCAGGTTGAGACCTCCTGGAGATGAGTAGTCAGAGGAATGCAATCAAAACTCAAAAGTAAAGATCTTTTTCCACCAATTCACTATTCAAAGGAACTACGAGATCACGGTTATTAATTTAATGATGTTAATATGTGCCGAACTCTTGTTCAATTGAAAAACCTGAATTAAGAGAGTTTAATGGGATTGACTTTGCATGCCTAAAACATAAAGCTTATTAAGAGGAAATACAGCAGATTTTAATAATTAAAAATTTAACACAAAATCAAGCAAAATTAGTACCCACAGTAGCTTTAGAAAAAGGTTAGCAAAACATTACATTTAATGGTAATAAAAAATAATGATATTTCCCATTACTCTTACCTGATTACCCTTGCTAATTCTTTCAAAATGTCAAGTTTCACAAAAATATTTCCCTCCTTTGTGGCTTCATGGAAAAGACAGCTACTAGGCCTTGGGACACCTTAGAAGCAGTGGAGTAATAGTTTTAAAAGTTTGAATCCTCCTAAGCAAGAAAATGTTCAAAAGGTGAGCCAGTGACAACATTCTCCCAGCCAGAAGTAACAACTGGGGGAAAAATACAAAATGTATCTCACTGCCACCGAGCATCCTCCCTTGGAGAATTCATGGAGCTCCTATGCACATAGGCCCATGTATGGTCCCTGGATTCATGTTTTCTAGCACATTTCCTTCCTTTGTAAAAAGCAGTAGAGTGGTCTCATCTACCTTACGCACCTCAGGGGCACAGGGTAGATGAGAAGGAACAAAACAATAATGGCTTGAATGTGCTTTTTTCCCCTCCAGGCTTATTGAGGTATAATTGACAAATAAAAATTATATATGTTTAAAGTGTACAATTTGATGGTTTTTTAAATTAATTTTTATTGGAGTATAGTTGCTTTACAATGTTGTGTTAGTTTCTGCTGTACAGCAAAGTGAATCAGTTATACGTATACATATATCCCATCTTTTTAGATTTCCTTCCCATTTAGGTTACCACAGAGCACTGAGTAGAGTCCCCTGTGCTATACAGCAGGTTCTCATTAGTTATCTATTTTATACATAGTAGTGTATATATGTCGATTCCAATCTCCCAATTCATCCCTCTCCCCCTTCCCCCCTTGGTATCCATAAGTTTGTTCTCCACATCTGTGTCTCTATTTCTGCTTTGCAAATAAGTTCATCTGTACCATTTTTCTAGATTCCACATATAAGCAATATCATACGATATTTGTTTTTCTCTTTCTGACTTACTTCATTCTGTATGACAGTCTCTAGGTCTACCCATATCTCTGCAAATGGCACTATTTCGTTCCTTTTCATGGCTAATATTCCATTGTATATATGTACAATTTGATGGGGTTTTTTGTTTTGTTTTTTTTTTTTGCGGTACGCGGGCCTCTCACTGCTGCGGCCTCTCCCGCTGCGGAGCACAGGCCCCGGACGCACAGGCCCAGCAGCCATGGCGCGGCATGTGGGATCCTCCCGGACCGGGGCACGAACCTGCGTCCCCCGCATCGGCAGGCGGACTCTCAACCACTGCGCCACCAGGGAAGCCCTGATGTTTTGATCTATGTATACATTGTGAAATGATCACCAAAATCAAACTAATTAACACGCCCATCATCTCACATAATGGCCATTTTCTTGTCTTTTCTTTTCTTTCTTGGTGGTGAGAACACAAGATCTATGCTCTTAGAAAATTTCAAGCATACAATGCAGTATTGTTAACTGATCACACTGCTGTACAGTAGATCCCCAGAACTTATTCACCTTGTGTATCTGAAACTTTGACTACTATTATCAGTGCATGGAGCAGAGTAGGAAGCTACTTCACTGAATTCCTCCAACTTCAGGCAAAGCCACAGGGACATATTGCTCTGCAATTTCCTCATCTTGAAACTGGAGACAATATATGGATAAACAATTTTAGAATAAACTATGACCTATAATTAACATACTTTTCTACTCTCCTGGACAACAATGTTGTTTTGAGTGAAAAAAAGTTCATAAGCACCCTATGAATGGATGACACCCAGACAAAGGAGGGGTCCTCAATTACTATTTCCAATAGTGTAAACTGACCCCAAAATCTGCTCCCAGCATCCCTTATCCCCAACATCCAACAAGATGCCATTCCTGTTTAGAGGTAATCATTTAGGACTAGCTTTCACAAGATACCAGTAGCTCCACAATGTCTACCAAGTCCTATTACCTCCAAGGGAGCCGTCCCTTCTTTGACATCCCTGTTTCAGATTTTCCCAAGGTCCATTTTCTTCAGTATTGACAGTTGTGTTAGAAGTAATGCCATAGAATCTCCAAACTTTAAAGGGTTCTTCAAAATTGAGTCCAATCCCACATTTTCTAAATGAGGAAACTGAGGTACAAAGATGTCTGGGTCATAGAATTCAGCCCCATGATGACACCCATCTATTCAGAATCATCCTTCAGCCTGGTCTAAGCTTCTCACTACCCATATGTGTAAAAGGCTACACAAAGCTGACCGATTCATAAGGCCAAAGAAGAAACATGGAGCGGGCTAACGCCCCATAGCAAATAGTGAGTTCAGCTCCTGGATGGCCAGTTCATCCATTTCATGTTGTCTAGTAAGATTATGCCTATATAGTTCAGATTACGTTTTAACTTACTTTAAAATAATTTTAGATTTACATAAACGTTGCAAAAGTAGTCCTCAGAGTTCAGATATACCCTTTACCCAGCTCCCCCTAATGTTAACACCTTGTATAATCTTAGTAAAATGATCAAAACCAAAAAAAAAATCACATCAGTACAATGCTATTAACTAAACTACAGAACTTACGTGAATTTCACCAGGCTTCTTGCACTAGTGTCCCTTTCCTGTTCTAGGATACAATCCAGGTCCTGGATTATAATTGTTGTGTCTCTTTGGTCTCTTCCAGTCTGTGACAGTCCTTTAATCTTTCATTGTTTTTCAACATCTTGTCACTCTGGATGAGTACCAGTTGTTCTACTGAATGTCTCTCAGTTATTTCAGATCATTTTAGAGAAGTCCAAATCTCATGGTTCCATGAAGTGAGCCCCCATTTTGCATCTCGGTCAGGCTCATATGTTTACCACCCAGTTACACTTCAGTAGCACCTGGGTTCTTTTCACTTATGACCATGCCATAGATGAATGAAGACAAATTTGTCATCACTCATTGGCCAAAATTAGACTCACTATTCTTCAGGTGTCTTTGAAGAATCGCCTTGTGATGTGTCATGAGTAATAAGAAACACTGTCAGGATATACGACATGAGCCTGATTAATTTGTTAATCATGAGTCTGTGTTGTTACCTTGCCTGGTTTAATTATGACAGAATACTGTGGTGAAGCTGAACAAATGGGCACAGCGGTACAGTCAAAAGCCACGAAGAGATATGTGTGTTACATGAAAAGCTCTGGAAGTACAAACTGTAAGAGGGCCAGGCAATGTTAACTCCAGCCAGTTAGATCCCAAAGCACCAGAACCTTCAAGTTCTGCGGGATGTTGGACATGATGAATGGCAATAAACACGCCATACCCCACCCAGTCCTTTGGTACATCCTGTTCCCATCATAAAATACAGTGCCCATCATGAAACAGAGGATGCGTGCCTATGGAAGGCAGCTGGGAAGAGGCCTGCTTAGAAAGTGATCTTGGACAAGTCTCTAGTGTCTCTGAAATATCAGCAGTTGGGGCAGAGGGGGGAGGAAAAAATGAGAGAACATAAAGGAAAAGGTGTTGGATACCACAAAGAGCTGCAGTTGCAGAGTCACATAAAGCATGATTTGGTAGCATTATCTCAGGCATCAAAATGGTGCTCCTCTGATACAGCCCCCCTCCAACACAAGCCTAAGACTTGACAATCTTGCTGACGGTGACTTGTTGCCCCTGTCCCCAGGCTACTTGCCTTTCCTTCGCTGGGTGTCCAGCCCTTGGGACCATCTTTACTGCAGCACCATTTTCCAGGTCTGTCTTCCTCTTGACACTGGAGTCTTCTTGGAAGCAATGGGCAAGGCTGCTGTTGGGACATAGGGTGATCAATAAAAGTTGGATGAATGAATTAATGAATGATGAAGCAATGGAGAACTGTATCTCATTTGATCCTCTCAATAACCCCGAAAAGCAAACAGGGCAGGTATCATTTCCATCTTAATGAGGAAAGTGAGACTTAAGAGTTTAAACCACCTGCCTGAGGTTGCAGGAGTTAAGTGATTTCCACAGTGCTAGGACCAGAGAAAATAAAGAAAAGGACCTGAATTAAATGCCAGATTTGACCTATGCCCTATGCTAAGCCCAGAGAGCAAACTCCAATGGACTTAGAGGTCTGGCAAGTCATTGAATGTGCACAGAGGATGTCAGGCCATACAAGCGGTAGGGACAGTGGCAAAGTGGAGGGTGTGCCCAGCGTATGACAAACAAATCACACCTGCAGGTCACGTTCAGATCATGACCCCTGTGGGCACCTTTTCACCCAGAATCTCATTTGACCCTCATCACAACCTGTAAGGTCTGCATTATCATCCCTGTTTTACAGCTGAGGATGCTGGGATGTAGAGATGCTAAGTGCCTGGGTTATCCCCTACTGTGAATGTCGGAAGGGGCCCTTGTCACCTGGAGCTACAGAATATCTGACTTTTCTTTTATGGCTGCTGCCAATCTGAGGAAGGTCAAAGAGAGAGATTCAGCAAGACTGAGGCTGTGGATGAATGTTATATATTTGGTTTTGCCACGTTTCCAACTTAGCCCCTTTGATTTTTAGAACATTAAGCAGAAAAATATCTTAAAGACTCTCCAGTCCAGTGTTCTGCAAACCACCAGTCGTCTCTCCTTACTGAGTCAGCAAATGGGTTTCTGGGGTCACAGCAGGCAATTAAAATAATAACAGAAAATGATAGGACAGAAAATATCTGGGTCCTTCACTCATGAGTATTGGTGAGCATGTATTATTTTGTGAAACTTGTAGACACAGAAAAAAAATTAATTGAAATAAATTTTTTAAAAACTCACTTTGGGAATTTACTTCTCCAATCCAAACCCTTCACTCCATGTATCAGGAAACAATGGGAAAGAGACTTGGCCAAGGTCACACAGTCAGTTAATGGCAGGGCTGGGACCATAGCCCAGGTCTCCCAATGCCTAGTTCATGGCTTTTTTCCCTCATCACTGTGCCTGCGCAAGGCATTGTTTGGGAATTCTGGCAATAGGTACCCATCGTCAGATAGTGGTGCTTGAACAAACTCACATCTTATAAACAATCACTCTGAGCGTGTTTATTTGTTGTTCATGTGCGTGTCCAGCTGTTGGATGTGCTTGCGTTTAAGGAAAACTCTGTGCCTCTTATAACATTTTGGAGCTGGAATGATCACTCTCTCTCTTTTTTCTTTTCTTGGCCTCGCCACACGGCTTGTGGGATCCTAGATCCCCGACCAGGGATGGAACCCGGGACCCCTGCAGTGGAAACATGGAGCCCTAACTACTGGACCCCCAGGGAAGTCCCTCTGTCACTCTCTTGAGTACAGGGATGGTGGAAGGTCTGATGTGAGAGCTCAGTGTGTTGCTGTAGCCCCTGAGTGGGCTTCCTTCAGGGCCTTGTGTGGGCTCAGGGCTTTAAAGGAGTGCCCAGACCACTTGATCTGTGGAATGAGGAGAAGTCTGAGCAGGAGTCGTTGTGTGGGGTGGTCTGAGGAAAATACCAGGGGCTGGCTCAGAACATGGCTGAAGGAGAACTGAGCAGAACTCCCCTCTCTGGAAATTTCTGCAAGGACAGGGGCAGAACATTCTGGAAGATGCAAAATGGAGTAGGGAGGAGAAGACAGGGTCAGAATGTCATTGGTTAAAGGAGAACTCAACTAAGCACCCCCTCCCCTAGGTGCTTCTCTGAAGACAGAAGAATGAGGACAGAACTTTCTGGAAAAGAGCTATTCCACGGAAGGCAGAGCCTAGCAGAGGCTGTTGCTGGATGGAAGGAGACTGATTACCATATATGATCACGAGCTTCAAGGTTCTAAATGTGTGGGGGACCAACTGATTTTATATGTGGATCTTCTTTCTCTCATCTTTCAAAGCTGAGACTCTTTCAGCTCATTCTAATTTTGAAGCCACATTTTGAGACCAACTTCATTGTGTTATCTTGCTTCCCTTCTGCCTTTCCTTTCTCCCTTTCTATATTTTTAAATATGGACTCTGTATGTCCAGCCCCCAGAGAATAGTTTTCAAGGCTCAGATACTCTTTAAACCAGATAATTATGTGATTTACGGACACCAAATCAAAGAACCTAGTCTTGTGGGAAGGGTGAGGGGGAAATGGAGCCGTAAAGGGGAAGAAGGAACAGGCACTAGAAAAAGGGCAAGGCTGGAGGTTGAGATTTGGCAAAGAAACTGACAAGAAGAGAGCCTAGGGGAAATCATAGGCTCTCGGTCACCATCAAAATGAACTCCAATGATATTTGGTCCTGGAAGAAGTATTGATGGGGTCTGATCAATATAAATAAATGCTGATCTCAAGGAGGAGGGGAAATGCATCCCCCAGTTATATCCAGTGATCTTTGTTTCTCAAATAGTTATTGTATTGTCTAATCTATGTAAGTAAATGCTTATCTGAAGCAGGAAAACTGCTACCATCAAAATTAATTCCAGTAAAAAGAAAAAAATTAATTCCAGTAAAGAGTTTGACAGTATCTCAAAAAGGTAAACATAGAGTTACCATATGACCCAGCCATTCCACCCCTAGGAACATACCCAAGAGAAATGAAAACAAAGAACCACACAAAAACTCACGCCCGAATAGCGCGTAGCAGCATTATTCACAGTAGCCAAGAGGTAGAAATAACCCAAATGTTCATCAATTAATGAATGGTTAACAAAATCTGGTTTATGTCCACAAAATGAAATACTCTTCTGTAATGCAAAGGAATGAAATACCAATATGTGGTACAGCATGGATAAACCATGAAAACATTATCTAAGTGATAGAAGGCAGACACAAAAGGCCACGTACTGTTTGATTTAATTTACACAAAAGCTCTAAAATAGGCAAATGGATAGAAACAGAAAACAGATTAGTGGTTGTCAGGGGCTGGGGGTCAGGGGGAAGGTTTAGAAGCTCCAATGGCAAGAATGAAGGTCAAGTAAGCTCAGATTTTAAAATTGAAGGTTGCGGAATATGCAACCATCAGTGAGGAAACTGAAAAGTCTTTGATTCACGCCGAGTGTGCGCTTTAGCTAACTACACAGCACGCTTCTCCGTTAACTGTGGAGGCCCCTCATCCCTCCACCGTAAAAGGAAAGAAGGGAAAAAGTGGGCTACCACAGTTGAGGTTTTCCTTTCATGTATACCTTCATGTGACTGACTTCTTATTTAGTCCTCTGAGACAATGATTATTTTTTTTCTCTTGAAGCAGAGTACTTGTCATTAGGAAGCCCAAAGCTCCACCTTCTACTTCGGCCTCCACCAGGAGACACTAGTGGGGGCAGACAGGGTTTTGTGAATTCCTTCCCTCTATATAGTAGAGTCGGTGGACACTCCACCTGGGAAGCTGGGCAAACACGGTCTGACTCCAGTGGATAGGGTACAGCGTATAGATTGTGCTGTCATTGAAAGAAACCAAACAGTGAGACTGAGTTCATTCAGATCCAGCACCAGGGCTGAGAATTCTAGCAAGACAGACAGGCCTTTAAAAGGAGAAATGGGGCTTCCCTGGTGGCGCAGTGGTTGAGAGTCCACCTGCCGATGCAGGGGACACGGGTTCGTGCCCCGGTCCGGGAAGATCCCACATGCCGCGGAGCGGCTGGGCCCGTGGGCCATGGGCGCTGAGCCTGCGCGTCCGGAGCCTGTGCTCAACAATGGGAGAGGCCACAGCAGTGAGAGGCCCGCGTACTGCAAAAAAAAAAAAAAAAAAAAAACGAGAAATGTAGGTCGTTGGCCAGGTAAGAGCAGAGCCTGGTCACAGACAGCCTGTCCTCAGTGCGTCTGTGGTTTTCCTTCACCTCCAGCATCACTGTCCCCCCAGCCTCTCCGGGCATGGAGTAGGTGGGGTCTCCTAGCCTGGTGTGTGATTATTTTGTCCCATCTCGTTGCTCAGATGTGTTTTCCTCCTGAGGACCATCCTTTTCTATACCTGTTGGGGATCAGTTTCTTCCCTATTCCTCCACCAGACTCTGCCGGGTCCATGGGACAGGTAGGCCTCCTTGGTCAAAGAGGTGGGGCTGCCAGGTGCCTGAGGGACACATCCCCAGTAGTGCTGGCTGCCCTTGGCTGTGGGAATCGGTCCTATTGACAGATGCACGCCTGTACCAGACTCTGCTGTACCCTTGGGACTGTGTGGGCTAGTGGTCAGGGGTTACTCACCTTCTGTGGTGCTCTCCAAATAAGACGGGGTTTTTTTAAAGATGGTATGGAAGTCCTGTTGCCTTCTGAATGATAACTCCTTCCCACCTGGGCATTCATCTCAGATCTTGTCCTAGGAAAGGTCTGATCTGCTCATCCTTAATGAATTACTACAGATTTGGGCAATGGGAGGAGAAACAGGCATGAAACACAACAGGTTCAGAGAGGCTCCAGTTCTGTCTCAGTTCACAGAGGCTTCTGAAGCCTTGGCCTCGACACTTAGCACACGTGCGGCACCTAGTCGAATGGTGCCCAGAAGTCTCCCTTGAGCCCTTGGGATTTTCTGCGGACCTTGCTTTAAAAGCTGAGGAAGTGGGAATTCCGTGGTGGTCCAGCGGTTAAGGCTGTGCGCTTCCACTGCAGGGGGCACGGGTTTGATCCCTGGTCGGGGAAGCAAGATCCCGCATGCCGCACGGCCAAAAAATAAAAATAACTTTTTAAAATAAAAGCTGGAGAAGCTATCCAGAGGGAGTTAGCTAGGCCCCAGGGCTGGGGGCAGGGGTGGGCACCGTTATGAAAAGACGGCAGCACAGGGAGGCATCGGTCAGAGAGTCTCCACCCTGGGTGATCATATGACTCCAGGTAGAGCTAGAGAAAAGGAAGGTCTGACGATAAAAATAAATCCAGTGAGTGAATTTTTAAGTGCTTTGAGGCAGGGCACACGAAGCCTCCAGTCATTTATAATCGTGATAAGCTTCGTTTCCTGGACCTTTATAGTTGTCGTTTGGTCCTAAAGGCAGATGCTAGGAAGGAGAAGCACATTCACAGAAGGAGGTCGGTGCAGATCTGGGGGACCCATAGGTGGACAGAAAATTTAGGCACACATTTAAGTAGAAGGACGGGTTGGACAGGGTTTGAGGAAAGGAGTCAGTCAAGATACCGATTTCTAATAAAGGAGAAGCTAAGAGGCAGGAGGCCTCTGGGGAAGGCAGCCCCCTGTTCAGAGGGCTGCAGGTTACAACTAAGGTCAGGGGAGCAGGCCCTTATTACAAAAATTTAGGCTACTGAACGGGCAGCCGTCAGGGGAAAGATCTAAAATTGTGTAATGCAGGCCAGGTGCTAACGACAAAGATTTATTCAGCATTATAAACTCCAAATTCTTTTCTCTCACCTAAAAAAGGTAATATGGAGGCAGGGGGCAGGCTACCATACAAGCCTTTATACTCTCATGCCAAGGAATTTGCATTAACTTCGCAGAGGAATCATTTCTATCGTGTGGTCAGATCCCCGTAAGTAGGTAGCCCACGAGTGTGAAGGTTGCCCAAAGGCAGGTCAGCTGGCCCGACCTAGGGGCTAGTCGTGGCCAGTTATTTAAAGATTGTCAGGGACTTCTCTGGTGGTCCAGTGGGTAAGACTCCGCACTCCCAGTGCAGGGGGTCCGGGTTCGATCCCTGGTCGGGGAACTAGGTCCTGCATGCATGCTGCAACTAAAGATCCCACGTGCTGCAACTAAGACTCGGCACAGCCAAAAAAAAAAAAAAAATTATCAAACAGCTAGATATTGCTGAGGGGGTCTGTCTGCTCGAGGGACCCACAGGGGCAACACCTTAACTGCTGTTGAAATGGAAGACATTGACAAAACATCCTCCTCAAAACTGCCTACAAAAAGGGAAGATTATATTTAAAATCCCTTTGAGGGGACTTCCCTGGTGGCGCAGTGGTTAAGAATCCGCCTGCCAATGTAGGGGACACGGGTTCGAGCCCTGGTCCGGGAAGATCCCACATGCCGCGGAGCAACTAAGCCCATGTGCCACAACTACTGAGCCTGCGCTCTAGAGCCCATGAGCCACAACTACTGAGATCACGCACCTACAGTCCGTGCTGCACAACAAGAGAAGCCACCGCAATGAGAAGCCCGTGCACTGCAACGAAGAGTAGCCCCTGCTGGCCACAACTAGAGAAAGCCTGCGTGCAGCGACGAAGACCCAATGCAGCCAAAAATAAATAATAAATAAATAAAAAGCCCTTTGAGGGATGATAACATAGGAAGACCTCACATGTTAAGGGGCTCAAGGAAGCCTCTGTGATCTTCTTACTTACCTACCCTAAGAATGCACAGTCTGCCTCGAGGAGGGTGAGTGAGTCAGACCCAGAGGGTGACAGAAAAAAAGTCTCTGACTTTCAGGACCCATGGGGGATGAACTTGGCTGATCTGATGACCTGTGCTATTGTCCAAACGGAAGAAACAAACCAATAAAATAAAAATGATAACAATGACGATAAAAATAAATAAGGAGGGTGGGAGGAAACTTGTAGCATTGACAGATATGTTTATGGCATAGGTTGCGGTGATGGTTTCACTGGTACAAACTTACCTCCGAATTCATCAGGTTGTATCCATTCAATATGTACAGCTCTTGTATGTCGATCAGACCTCAACAAAGTAGATTTTAAAAATAACTGTAAAAACTAGAGAATAACAGAAGATATCGCTTAAAAGTGGGCTGGCCAGTGCGGCAGCCACTGGTGACACGTGGCTATAGAGCATCTGTAAGTGTAGAATGCATACCGGATCTCAAATAATGTACAACTATCTCATTAGTAACGTTAAGTGTTGATCACATGTGGAAATGATACTATTTTGAAAATGTTGGTTTAAATAAGTATATTATGAAAAACAATTTCACCTTTTTGATGTGATTGCTGGGAAATTAAAAACGACACATATGGCTGGGCTGGCATTTGTGGCTCACATAGTATTTCTGTCGGGCAGCACTGCATTTGAAGGCCAGCAGAGGCTATGCCACCTCTACCATGATCCGGGCGCAGCCCAGGCTGCAGGCACGCCTCGCCTCTGCTGCTCCCCTGAGGGGCCGTGGCCCTGGCTCCTTGGGACCCCTCGCATGGCTCACTTGGACCTGCAGGGATGTTGACCAGGATGGCTTTGAATCTTGAATTCAGTTTGGAGAAAATGGTTATCGTAACAATTTAGAGACTTTAACAATCTGAACATGGCATATCTTTCCAATTATTTCAGTCTCATCTAATTTAATTTCTCTCAGCAATACAATCAGAGTGCTGTTGACTGTCTTTTGTTAAACATATTACTAGTTATTTTATGTTTCTTGGCATTGCTATAAATGGGGTTTTTTAAAATTTCATTTTCCAATTTTTTCCCGCTAGTATATAAGCATACATTAGAGTTCTCTATATTAACCTTGGATCCTATGACATTGCTAAATTCATTTATTAGTTCTAGTAGCTGTACTGAAACGGAGCAGGACCCTATGATCCTTGCCCCCTATGTCCTCCCCCTGACTTTTGTCTGTGGAAAAACTTTAGCCAAAGAATAAGTTTAACCAGAGAAGTGAGAACAAGCAGAAACAAAGGAAAACAGTCAAAGGAGACCAAATAATAATAGTTTAATCATTAAGCATAGTCAAGAACCTTTAGCTCCTCCTTGAGGGCTAGAGATAATATTCTGAGCCACATCCTGTGAGCTGTCTTATAGATACTGAAGCCCACACCAGGTGGAAGAAGTTAACTACATGACGACCAGGCTATAGCCATAACATAAGCTGCCACAATTCCGAGAATTGGCCTCAAAGAAATGGGAACAAACCGACCCTGGAACTGAAGATTAACTGTAACTAAAACAATCAAGATGACGCTGGTCAGACCATCGATGACCAATTTCAAGATGACTGTCAGAGCTGACTGTATTGTTTCTGCCTGTAGCCACCTCCCTCTGTCTAGAAAAGCTCTAGCCCCCTGATTGTCGGGGTGGGGGGGGGGAGAGTCAGCCTTTGGACAGGCATCCACCCTCCCCCCCACCCTGGTTGCCAGCCTCCAAAATAAAGCAAACTTACCTTTCCACCAACCTGCCCTCTTTATCGGCTTTTAGGGGGCGAGCAGCCAGACCCCACGTTCGGTTCCAGTTTTTGGCGCCCAGCGTGGGGCTAGTGGGGCTACTGCGGCTACCGCAGGTATGATGGCTTCTGTGCTCTTATGACATCTGGCTCCCCTGGGTTTTCCAGAGTAGAGTCACGGCCATGACAACGCACCAGGATGCTTGCGATGAGCCTGTTGCTCGCTAGTCCCGAGAAGGGGACTTGGGGGATGTTCCCGGCAGCTGCCAAAACCATTTGTTTCAAGAATCCTCCCCGTTTCTCCCTTCCTCGGCACCGGCTGCCAACTTACGCTTTTCCTTGGTGGAACGGCAAGATGCATCTGGACAAGCTGACGAGCTCCAAGACCAGGTAAGTCCACCCGTGTGCACCCGGGCCCCCTTCCCATTCGTGAGCGCTAAGTGCCATTTGGGCATTCTTGCCAATTGGTTCTGACATCTGTCTACCGTTGAAGACTGTGAGCACTGAGGGTATTTTGCCAATTGGTTCTGCCGTCTGTCTACCGTTGAGGACCATTTGTGTTGAGGGAGTGTTTGTTTGGGACTCCTTACCGGTCATCTTCTGAGGAGGATTTGTGACAGATCTGCATTTTGGTGCGTGAGTGCGTATTCCCTCTGTGTGATTGATATCTTTGTTGTCCTGTGTAAAATGGGCAATTCAGGTTCAATCCATTCGAAAAATCTTAGCTACAAAATTATGACTAAAGAAAAAGAAAGATGATTTTTTTTTTACCAATGTATGGCAAGAGTATTCTTTAGACTCTCGAGAAAATTGGTTAAGATGAAACTCTTTTGAAATTCCCAAACTGGTTTTTTTTGCATATGCAGTTAGAGAAAGTTAGCTTGATAAAATACTGTTTGCAGAATTCTCACCCTGAGAAAACAAAAATATGCCTAGGAGAACACTTGAAGGTAACTCTTATCATGTCCTTGAAGTACAAAAACGGCCCACTTTGCCTAAGACTTCAGCCTTGGGTTAATTAGTAAAACTTCAAGCCAAAAAAAAAAAAAAAAAAAACAGGGAAAAAAAGAAGCCTTTTAAAATTGAGTGTGTAAATTTGACTATTTGGATTCTTATTCATAAACTGATAAGTTTAATTGCAATGCCTAATTCATGAAATGTAAAAAGACGAAACAATGAGATCTCTGTCTGGATATATGTGTCTTTGTCTTTGGTTAATTTGCAAAGAGCTCTATTACAAATTGGCTTTAAAAAAAAAAGTAAGCACTTACAAATCAAAGAAATCTAAATTTACCTACTTTTTGTCTTCTCGCAAGACCAAGAGGGAAAGTAAAGATGTTTGGGTTTCTTAAACACACATCTTGTACCACATTAAAGAGAAATTGTGCTATGAAAAAATACGTTTTTAGAGGTTATGGAATATGTTCTTAAGTTTGCCAATCATAAAATACTGATATAATAAATAGTTCAATTACTTGGTTTTGTTAAGGTTTTCAAGAGTTAAAAATTGTAATATGTAAATATGATAAGAGAAGCATTTCAGTGTGTAAAGCAAGTAGGATATGTGTTGTAGGCGAAGAGAAAGTATAAAGAACGGAGATATTTTTGTTGAGGAAAACTGATGACAATAATTTTGTCCTACTACGGGTTGGATGGGGAAAAAAAGGACAGATTTGTATGGATCCAGAAAGTGATAAAAGGCTTGTGAAAAAGGAACTCTGAGAAAAGAATTTTGTATGTTGTCAGGATTAAGATTAGACTGAATTTAATTAGGTAGATGAATTTTGTTGTAACAGTAAACTGATACATGACTAAATTTGGTTTTCTCTCTCTGTTAAGAGAAAAGAATTTTCTCTAAACTAATTAGGATTATTTGGTATGTTAAATTATATGGAAAACATTTGATAACTTTCAGATCATACTGTTGAACTGGGTAAGAAATTCACAAATTCAAAATTCTGATGGAAAGCTATTGTTTTGTTTATAACCATACTTTTGACCTCGATGTTCAGAATGGAAAAAACTGTCTAGTGAGGTTGTCACAGAGTACAACTACTCATGATGTGTATCACTGCTGGCTCTAAGTTTACTGCTTAACGCACATGTACAATGTTTGTGTGAGAATTGGATATAAATGATAAAATGCATGGTCTATAAAGTGTTTCCCGATTAACATACCTCTGAGCCTGTCCACGATATCTGATTAGTTTTCCCCCAACGTGGACAGCTAGGCAAATACATAAACAAAAAGAGGCCTAGCACTGAGGGACATGAGTGGACCCAGAGCAGGCAACTGAGCCACTCTGGCAACGGTGGAAAAATATATTGAGTATCAATGCTTTCTATGGAAAGAGTTACAATTAAAAGGGAAAAATGATGGAGGAAATTTTCACATATTGAGGTGTGAGGAAGTCATTCTGCCTTATACATGATTTACTTGGAACTTTAGGCTAACCAAAACAGCCTGTTTATGGCCTATTAAACATACACTGTACATCTGCTTTAACCATTAAGAAAAAATACATTCAGAGAATTATACGAAGATGCATTTCGATTATTATCTTCATTGTAAAATGTCTACTAATTTGCAAATGTTTCTCCAGGTACTATGACAAAGTAATCAAGGAGAGAGGTAATGATCTCATAATACAAAATATTGATGCTAAGCATGGAGCTCGAGATTATTTCCTTTTCTGTGTCCATTCCCCAAATTAGGCAGGTCTACGCCCCACTTCAGCAAGAAGTAGGCAAGAGCAGTCGTCGCCCCATTCCCTCAAACAGTTGGGGAAAATTGAAACAGAAATGGAACTAAACCCGAGCCCCTCTGCCAAGTTTGTGACTAACCCTCTACCCAAACCTTCTTCCCCTCTTGTTCTGCACCCATCCCTCCTCAAGACTGAGGAGTACCAAAGAAAAGGGGCCTGAAACAGAGCAGGACCCTATGATTCTTCCCCTTATGTCCTCCCCCTGACTTTTGTCTGTGGAAAAACTTTAGCCAAAGAATAAGTTTAACCAGAGAAGTGAGAACAGGCAGAAACAAAGGGAAACAGTCAAAGGAGACCAAATAATAATAGTTTAATCCTTAAGCGTAGTCAAGGACCTTTAGTTCCTTCTCAAGGACTAGAGATAATATTCTGAGCCACATCCTGTGAGCTGCCTTGTAGATACTGAAACGCACACCAGGTGGAAGAAGTTAACTACACGATGACCAGGCTATAGCCGTGACATAAGCTGCCACAATTCCGAGAATTGGCCTCAATGAAATGGAAACAAACTGACCCTGGAACTGAAGATTAACTGTACCTAGAACAATCAAGATGACGCCGGTCAGACCACCAATGACCAATTTCAAGATGACTGTCAGAGCTGACTGTGCTGATTCTGCATGTAGCCCCCTCCCTCTGTCTAGAAAAGCTCTTGCCCCCTGATTGTCGGCCGGGGGGCGGTGGGGGGAGTCGGCCTTTGGACAGGCGTCCGCCCTCCCCCCAACCCCGGTTGTCAGCCTCCAAAATAAAGCAAACTTTCCTTTCCACCAACTTGGCCTCTTTATCGGCTTTTGAGCGGCGAGCACTTCTGGTTACAGTACTGCAGAGTCCCTGAAATTTTCCACATAAACAATCAGATGATCTACAAACAGGGCCGGTTTTCCTCGTAAAGAAAAACTCAAACAACAAAAATAGTTTAAAAAGAGAAAGGAAAACATTTGAAAATGTACTTCTCAAAGTTCTATAAAAGCACTGGAAAACCACAGGTACCTTTTACATTCTCATTACATTATCTGCTAGTATTCTTTTGAAGGAGGGAGACCGCAGGAAGCCCACCGTTCTGTTTTGTGGCGTCAGGATATTGAACAGAGTTTTCTGGCTTAAGTGGTTGAGGAAGCCAGTCAGAGCTACGGATCCCAGTGGTGGTGGTGTGAAGAAGGGGTCAGTGGAGATGGCTGGTGTCTTAGTAAAAAATACCACAGGCTGGGTAGCTTATAAACAACAGAAATTTGGGGTGGGGGGTGGGGGATAAATTAGGAGTTTGGGATTAACAGATACAAACCACTATATATAAAGTCAACAACAAGGTATATATAGCACAGGGAACTATATTCAGTATCTTGTAATAAACAATAATGGAAAAGAATCTGAAAAAGAGTATATATGTAGAAAGCAAAATCACTTTGCTGTACACCAGAAACTAACACAACATTGTAAAGCAACTATACTTCAATAAAATAAAATAAACCAAACAAACAACAGAAATTTATTACTCACAGTTCTGGGGGCTCGGCGGTCTAAGTCCAAGGTGCTGGTAGATTCTGGGGAGAGCCTGATTCCTGGTTTCTAGACGGCTGTCTTTTCTCAATGTCCTCACATGGCAGAAGGGACAAGCTAGGTCTCTGAGGTCTCTTTTATAAGGGCACTAATCCCATTCGTGAGGGCTCTTATGGCCAAATCACCTCCCAAACACCCCACTTCCAAATACCATCATCACCCTGGAGATTAGGATTTCAGCATATGAATTTTATGGGGACGCA
This sequence comes from Delphinus delphis, assembly GCF_949987515.2. NCBI lineage: Eukaryota > Metazoa > Chordata > Mammalia > Artiodactyla > Delphinidae > Delphinus > Delphinus delphis. The sequence goes on along the minus strand of NC_082704.1, from coordinate 28,116,997 downwards.
AACATTCAGACCATAGCAGCTGGCTTCCAGTGAATCCAAGAGCCAGCACTGTCCCTAGAACACCCCAGTTTAGAAGGAAAGCCTTCGTGTATTACTTTAACATATTAAATGAGGTGGAAAATCTGGGCGAGAATCCCGAACGACACAGGCATCCTGAGGCCTCATCAGCCACAAAACTCACAAAACTCAACGTTCCGTCATTCTTGTGCCGGGGCATGTGAGTCACAGGCCCCGGCCTCCCTGGGATCTGCTTCTCAGGCCAAGAAACAGCGGGGGTGGACTGGACATGAACTCCTATTGATGGGTATATGCTCCTTACATTCCAGAAGTACCAGGACCAAGATCCTTCTCTCTGCTTTCAGGCATCCCTGCTAAGCCTTTCTGCGAGTTCCTGGCCTCCTGCACTCAAGTCAGTCCAGCTCGAGGCTGTCCATCTCCCTCTGGCTACATCTTCCACCGCATTTCTGCCATGGCCCACACCCACTGCAGCCTTGATCTTTCTGAAACACTGAGGGTCAGACAGATCCCCCTGTTATAGGCTGGCACCTTGGCAGGCTTCAGGCAACTCACTCAACTCTTTTTCCTTTGATCAGAGACTATACACCTTTCCTCTTAGATTCACAGAAAGCAATAGTAGACACAAATGGACTTCACTGTTTTCCTGCCTCTATACAGACTGATGGGACCACATATATTCTACCTTGGACAAGCCTGAAAACAATAATAACAACAGAATATATTTCACTGTCTCTTTGCCTCTCTTTGAAAGTGGAGGATGGCTCAACAACAAGGTCTTACTGTACAGCATAGGGAACTATATCCAATATCCTGTGATAAACCATAAAGCAAAAGAATATTTTTAAAAATGTGTATATATACGTATAACTGAATCACTTTGCTGCACAGCAGAAATTAACACAACACTGTAAGTCAACTATACTTCAATTTAAAAATATTGATTAAAAAATGAAATAAAGATTAAAATTGAGGAAATCAAGCAAAAGAGACTAAGACAAACATATCACACATATAGATAATATTGGAAATGAGAACAAGTGATCTATAAAATGAAAGTGATGAGACATCTATGAACACCTCTTTGCCAATAAATTAAAAAATAGATGAAATTGAAAAAAAAAAAAGAAACTGGAGGGGATCCCAGCTTTCACTGAGTCGCCATTCCCAACAGAGCCTCCATCCTCTGTGCTATGTGAGCAATTGAGAGGTCTTCTGCCCGTGACTATAGTGTCGCCGCCGCCCTTCTTGTCCCTCCAGTGCTGGACCCCTCCAAGCCATGGCCACTCTCACAGGGGCCTCCCTAGTTCCGATCATGGTCATTATCACTCAGAGGGCAAGTGTTTGGTGAAAAATTCCTCAAGAGATGGTTTCTCCCCTTGTGCTGTTGCTACCCCCTCGAAAGAACTCTGGCTTGGGCTCTTCTCAACCCTTGCCAATGACTGTGGGTCTGTGGCCAAAACATCTGCCAACTCTCAAGAGCCCCTCCCGCTCTCAAGAATGTGGAATAAGGGTCCACTCTCCCTCACGTAACCAAGGAGCCATCTTCCAGAGACATCCGGGGGGTGAAATGGGCTCATTGTCTTACAACCGACTGTGCTCTGCTATCTGACCCTTAGTCAGTCCACCCCAACCCCCAGCTTCCCAGGCCAAGCAACTGTTGCTTTCCTACATGTATTTAGAGTCTGAACACGTTAGGTGGGTGGCTCTCTGGGCTCTCAGACCTTTGGGAGCCTGTCTGCTTGCTACATAGAAGAAAAGAACAGATCGAAAACTTAGCGTGGAGTGAGTGAAATGCTCAGTGTGTGGGTTCACTAAAAGACACCCATTGCCCCCTCCTTTCCCCCCACCCTGTAGCATGTGGGTTCTTAGTTCCCCACCAGGGATCAAACCCGCGCCCCCTGCAATGGAAGCACGAATCTTAACAACTGGACTTAACAACTGGAAGTCCCCATGCCCCCTCCTATATGATCTGTTGGAACATTTCAATTTTCCACGGTGCCTTCCTGGATTTTTGGCGACTGCGAGACAGCCCCTGGTTATCCATGCAGCAGCATGAGTGTGTGGCTAGGACACCCCTGACGAATGGGTGCCCCAATCTTATCGGGGCCACCCTCACAGATATCCAAGAAAATGGGACACGCAGGACTCATTCTATGAGGGTGCTGTCTGCTTCATTCCACGAATAGGAAAGTGGCAGATATGGGGGAGCCCTGCCCAATGTGTTCATGAGGCAGTTCTCCCTCCTCCCTCACCACCTTCAGACTCCTAAGCCCAACCTCTACAAAGGGGTCAGCTCTCCAGCTCATTGAAAACTCTGTCTCCTTAACCTGTGACCACACACAGTGTTTCCCTCGGATGCAAACTGGGTAGCGCCTTCCTGATGGATGAGTGGGAATTCTTTCACCTTCCGAAGACTCCCATGCTTTCCGTGTACTTATTCTCAGATCTCTCTCTCTCTTTCAGATATGCTCCTGGAAAAGAACCAGATCTGGGGCTTCCCTGGTGGCACAGTGGTTGAGAGTCCGCCTGCCGATGCAGGGGACACGGGTTCGTGCCCCGGTCCGGGAAGATCCCACATGCCGCGGAGCAGCTGGGTCTGTGAGCCATGGCCGCCGAGCCTGGGCGTCCGGAGCCTGTGCCCCGCAGCGGGAGAGTCCACAACAGTGAGAGGCCCGCGTACCACACACACGCAAAAAAAAACCAGATCTGCCCACTTCCATGAAGAGGTAAGTGACTGAGGGGGATTCAAAGAGGAAATCTATCAAAGGGGAGAAAAAAGAAAGAGCAGACACCAGATGTGACAAATGGGCAATGCCACGGATTCCAGCCATGTCCCAGGCGCCCCTGACAAAATATTCCTCCCGTGGCCTCTCTGGATGGAGCTCCGTTCATGAGATTTCTTCTTAGATGATAGTAATGGGCGTCCTTTGAGGCACTGGCCTCACTGGCCCCAGAGTCTCCCTCAGGCTCCAGGCTCAGGACTCAAAACAATTGGGCCCCCACTATAGAATTCAAAGAATCTTTCATTCAGAAATACATACATACATACACACCTGTCGAGCCCTGTGCAACTTCCCTACCTGAGCTGACCAGGCCATGACGGCCATCTCCGCCCCTTGACATCCGTACACTGAAGGGCAGTGTGTCTAATTCCTTAGACTTCCTGGAACCTTGCCTTCTCTGGCCCTCACAGCTCCTGCCCTGCAGAACAATAAGTACCATCAGCTAAGTTTCCCCACGTCATTAAAATCTGTATCTGCACACTGCTAAGTAGAAATGAACGAGCGAGTGCAACTATGAGGAACCTCAGAAAGCAGTCAGAAAATACGATTCTGTCACAGAACCCTAGGAGTCTCACAGAAGTAATTCACCAGGGCCAGCTTTTGAGCACGTCCCTGTGTTCCCCTGGCCCATCCTGGAGACTGGGGTTTCCTCTGTGATAGCCAACCAAAGCTTCCTGCTGGAAACCCTGGTCCAGAGGGTCCAGACCCTGCTTTGATCATCTGTAATCAATTTCTTGCTACCAACCTTAGTGCATAACTTTGGGTTTGGAGTTTTTCCTCTTACGAAAAAGAAGCAAACCACGCCTCAGAGGTCGTGACTCGGTTTCCCCCTGTATTTTGCTCTTGACTGTCTACTTGACAAGAGAGGTTCACAGTTTACACCGAATGGACAGAGCCCACAGTCCCCTGAGGTTCTGACTCCAGCACTGGGCTTCAGGAGCTCCCCCAGGATTGAGCAGTGGGCAGGGCTTTTATAGATGGAGGGAGCGGGCTACATGCAGAAACAGCACGGTCAGCTCTGACAGTCATCTTGAAATTGGTCACGTGGTTGTCTGACCAGTGTCATCTTGATTGTTTTAAGTACAGTTAATCTTCAGTTCCAGGGTCGTAGCAGATGGGGTTCCCTCATTGATATCTACAAAAGCAATCTACTCTCGTCCCCTCTCTGACTTCACGATCTCAAGCCCCATGAGATCTTTTTGACTGACAGACCCTGCATGAGATTCTGCCAGTTCCTCGGCAACGCATTGCCTCTTAAATCAGAGATGAGACTCTTTCGCTGGGGCAGCATCTGCTAGCGCTTCACCACGATGGTCTCTTTCTTCTTCTGAGTCCAACCTTAGATTTTATTTCCTAGCCTCCTTGAAAGTTGTGTGGGAAGTTGTGCACCACAGCCAGATCTGGCCCGCAAATCCTCTCACTCGCTCCTCAGCTATTCCCTCCTCTCTGATTGGTGCTCACCGGAATGGAGACGATCGTGGCTGTTTGGGAAGCTGTAGATGGGAGAGCTGTCTCCTGAGTGACTGCGTGGAGGAGAGCCGCCCTCAGATCCAGAACACAGCTTGCCTGGTACGTGGGTACGAAGCAAAAACGTTGACTTCATCATTTGGGGGTCTGTGTGTTACAGCAGTTTAGCCTACCTTAAGAAATACTTGTAAAAACTCACTTTTGCTCAGTTCTGTACCCATGGATGCCCCAGGCATGCTTCTCAGGCTTCTGGCCCCGCTGAGAGCTCTGAAAAAATGTCACCCTTCCGAACCCGTGATGGAAAATTCTATTGCTGGAAATATTTTCACTGATGATGATGATTAGCCCTTTCGGGCCATTAGTCTAAGGCAATGGACTAATTGAATTGAATCCAAAAAAGATTCAAGCCCTTCCCAAGTGGGAAGGGCTCATTCAGAGTCATCAGAGGGGGGCAGGGAAAGGAGACTAATTTTTTTTTTAATTTTATATTAGATTATAGCTGATTTACAATGTTGTGCTAGTTTCAGGTGTACAGCAAAGTGATTTAGTTATACATATTCATATAGCTATTCATTTTTGGATTCTTTTCCCATGTAGGGTATTACAGAGTATTGAGTAAGAAAAGGAGACTTCAGATTGCTGTGTCCTCAGTTGTGCCAGGAAGTTTTCAACTTGAAGGCTTTTTACCAGAAATGAAGGCTTTTCACTTTTTTTTTTTTGCGGTACGCGGGCCTCTCACTGTTGTGGCCTCTCCCGTTGCAGAGCACAGGCTCCGGACGTGCAGGCTCAGCGGCCATGGCTCACGGGCCCAGCTGCTCCGCGGCATGTGGGATCTTCCCGGACAGGGGCACGAACCTGCGTCCCCTGCATCGGCAGGCGGACTCTCAACCACTGCGCCACCAGGGAAGCCCAAGGCTTTTCACTTTACATTTCATTTTTAGTATTAAAAATTTCAGCATGAGGAAGACGGCAGCGGATGGGCCGTCCAGCAGCCTGTGTGCCTGACTCAGCTCCCTCTGCCAACTCCCTGACTCCAGATACCTGACTCTGGAAGAACGTAGCCCTGGCTATGACCGCCCCTGCCTTCCGCACTGGATCAGTCTGACTGGTTGCCCAGCACCACACAACCTGACATTGCCACGACTTTGCAAATCTCTCACTCCTGAGTCAGTTGTCCCAAACATTTTATTCTGGACTCCTAATTGGTGGAGACGTACAGCCTATGTACACACATCCAGAAGCCTCCCAAATACATCCACACGTTCCCTGTAACCTTCTCAATGCTCTAGCAGGAGAGACTGTGATCATCTCTCTTACCTGAGGGTGTCAAAGAGTTGGTAGGAAAAAGCTTCTAGTACAGGGACAGAAAGGAGGCACCCGATATAAGGTCACAGACGTCCCAGCCTTTATCAGCTCTCGTGGCCACCAGGACACCTACTCTTGCCCTTGAGTGCTCTGGCCACAAGTCACTCTAATTTGTCCCAAGGACACAGGACCTGTTCCTGGCTAGGCCATGCTAACTGCATTTGGTGCCCTGCCACCACGTTCCCAGCCTTGTTCCGAAAATCTGCTACAGCAACTTCATTGCACATTTGTTGTGTTTAACTAACAGCTTGGAGGCTGCCTTTTTAAAGACTACAAAACAAACACTTGGAGATCCTAGCTCAGATCCTGCCAGTTTTTGTCATTTTGCATTTCTCTCTCTACCGGGACCAAGAAGCCGTACAGTGAAGGTGATGGGCAATGAGAGGTAGCAGTGTGAGTTCTTCCTGACTACGTCCCACGATGTCCTTCCGAAGCAGGCAGGCCTGAAGGTATGTGTAGACCACAGTGAGGTGGAAGGTAGCAGGTGGAGAGGTACTTCCTGAGCCCTGAGTAGGAATCAGTTCTCCAGACAAACTCTGTTAGCTTTCGAGAAATATTTGACCTCTTGATTGGCGCACACACACATTTTCCTTTGGACCTGAGTGGGGTTACTCTGTGTATCTTGAACTTATTATTTGCCTAGACATCAATTTGGGGGACATCTTGGCTCCAAATAATTTGCCCGTTCAATGGGAATGTACCCCTTTCCAGGGATCGAGTTCCTGCCCCTCACATCAGGGCCCTGCGGCCCTTGCGTATTCATCCAAAGGTAAGCATCTAATGTAAACCCGTCCTATCGCTGTGCTTCCCAAGGAATTTTCAACCGATGATGGGGAACGGGGAGCATTTTGTCATCGTGGGGAAAGGCAGACGTTCTCCGAGCCCCCATTCCTAGCCACTGCCGTGTCAAAGAGGCTGGGAAGCAACGAGTCCAACCCTGAGAGAAAAGCAGAGTCAGAGTACTGACGCTCTTTGAGTCCTTCCTCTGGTTTTCCCTCTGTCCCAGCAGCAGCTCAGGTCTTCTTATGGTTGTGTAAGATGCCCCAATAACTGGTCTCATATATTTTTTTTCTTTTCGCCTCAGCTGGTTGGAGTTTGGTTTCTATGGCTTACAGTCAGGCCCTTTTTGCCTTCTGTACGTAATTCATTTCTTTATTTCCTTATTTTGAAAGCTGTACATTTTATTTTATTTTTGTCCACACCACGCAGCTTGCGAGGTCTTAGCTCCCCGACCAGGGATCGCACCCGTGACCCCTGCAATGGAAGCGCAGAGTCGTAACCACTGGACCGCCAGGGAAGTCCCTGCTTTCCATATTTATTAATGTCTATTACAGCTACTGTTCCTTTTGAGAAACACCTTCGTGAAGAGATTTGTGTGACGAATCAAAATCATGGCCCGCTGCCATGATTGTGTGCCACTTACGCTACATTCAGAGTGTGTGTTGTCGTCTAATGTGGTTTTGGTGCAAATTCCTACCAGGCTAGGGCAGACCTTAGAGGTGGTTGTGGCTGCCTGGGTTTAATCACTGAGGGAACAGGTAGATTTTCAGATAAGACATGAGAACTGAGAAATCAAACCTTAGGTGATGTATCTGCTGGGGCCTCGCTCTTTGGTGTCAGGACTTTAAACAACCCAGGAGACTTGAGTGTGTTCCTTGGTGGTGGAGGGAATGGCGGGAAGAGGGCCTTTGTTACATGGAGTATGCTCAGGACCAATGAGCAGTGCTTTCAACCATTTTTGATCAGGTCCCACATTAGAACATTTTACTTATATTGTAACCACACACACACACACACACATATATAAGTATTGTTTTGTGAATTTTTTTCTTTTGATTAAATACATGTGTATATATAAACACATACACATAATCCAAAGAAAACTTCACAAAACAATACTTACATTTATGATGTACGGCACACTCTAGTTTTTATTCCATTTCTGTAAAAAATGTTTCTAAAATTGATCTTACAACTCAGTAGTTCTCAGACTTTTGGGTCTCAGGACTCCCATACATTCTTAAAATTTGAGGATACCAAAGAGGTTGTGTTTATGTGAGTTATAGCTATTGATGTTTACTGTATTAGAAACGAACAATGAGAGGGTTTTTTTGCTTTTGTTTTTTGGCCCCGACCAGGGATTGTACCCGGGGCCACGGCAGTGAAAGCACCGAGTCCTAACCACTGGACCATCAGAGAACTCCCTGAGGGTTTTTAAAATACAAGAATACACAAACTCATATCCCATTACCTGACAGAGTAATGGCATCACCGTGTGTCCTTCAACCTCTGGAAAATGTCACTGTACACTTGAGAATGAGAGTGAAACAGGCAAATGAGAGCTTAGTATTATGATGCAAATAGTTTTGACCTCATGAATTCCCTGAAAGAGTCTCAGGACACCAGGTTGCCTGGACCACACTTTGGGAATTTCTGTACTAATAGGTTGTGACCCAGACTTTGAAAAACATGAACCTAGAAAAAGCCTAGACCGATTTGGGACAAAGTGAACCAGTCAGTCCAATTAGCTAAATTTCCTTCTCCATGTTTCCTTCTTGTTCTTCCTGAGAGAGGAGGGTATTATGGTTAATTCCCCAACAACAATTTCATGTAAGATAGTTAATCTAAGCCAATCCGTGCACCGCATTCCCCTGGCAACAGGGCCACGAGAATCATATGTCCTGGGTTGCCTCCATCAGACTAAAGAGAATTTAAATTCCATGATTGAGGGAGAGGTTTTCTCTCTCTGTGGCTGTGAACAAGGGATGCTACTGGCAAAACACAGTGTTTACAAATGCTGTTGCAAACAGAGTGGGGATATGAGGGAAAAAAAAAAAACCAACCTGGGAGTTTGATGACACTGAGCTAAGTACATCTTGCCTGGGGCCTCCTTTATCTCCAGTGGGCTTTGCAGCTCTGTGAGAAAACACATTTCCTTATTGTTAGAGTTGGGGATTTCTGTTACTTGCAGTAAAAAAAACATATTGACGCACAGAGATTTTAGGAAAGTCTTGTTAAATATCCCATCCTGTACTCTGCTGGTTACAGAGTATTTTAAAGGACACGTTGTGTGTGACCCTGCTTAGCACAGAACCAGCAAGTTGGGAGTTGGGGTAATTAGATCAAGTTGATCAGGGGGCAGGAGCTAGGCTTTCATGGACTGGCTGCCCCTTCCTTATGCGCATTCTTTTATTTATAGCTTTGTGGCAAGAAAAGTTGTATTTTATTAATGCAGGCACTCGAGTCCCAGGCATTCATTTTATAAACATCTATTTTTGTGACTTGTTCAGATGTGGCTTCTTAGACACCCATCCTAGCCTCCAGCACACTACGTTGTAAGCATCTATCTACCCAATTAGACTGAGCTCCTTGAGGGCAGGGATTCAGTTTTATTCATCTTTGTAGACCCTAGGACTCTTCATTGACTGATACAAAATACATTCACAGTAAATGTTTCTTGAAAGAATAAATGGGGGGCTTACCTCGTAGAGCAGAGGTTAAGAATCCGCCTGCCAATGCGGGGGACACGGGTTTGAGCCCTTTTCCGGGAAGATCCCACACGCCACGGAGCAACTAAGCCCGTGCGTCACAACTGCTGAGCCTGCACTCTAAAGCCCGCGAGCCACAACTACTGAGCTCCCGTGCCACAACTACTGAAGCCTGCGCGCCTAGAGCCCGTGCTCCACAACAAGAGAAGACACCGCAATGAGAAGCCTGCGCACCGCAACAAAGAGTAGTCCCTGCTCACCACAACTAGAGAAAGCCCTCACGCAGCAACGAAGACCCAAAGCAGCTAAAAATAAATGAATTGATTAATTTTTTTAAAAAAGAATAAGTGAATGATAATGAAACGCACTCTTGTAATGCAGGAGTCAGCAAACTACAGACCATGGACCAAGTCTGGTCCATGGTCTGTTTTTCTATGGCCCAGGAGCTAACAATTTTTAAATGGCTGAAAACTCAAAAGAGGAGTCATATTTTATACTATGTGAGAATTATATGATATTCAAATTTCAGTGTCCTAAACTTTTATTAGAACACATCCTCACTCATTCATTTACACATTATCGACATTTTTGCACTACAACATCAGAGATGAGTAGTTGCCACAGAGACCAACGGCCCACAGAGATTAAAATATTTACTGATTTTTACAGAAGACGTTGGCCAACCTGTAATGTTCTGATAATTGTGTAAAACCAACATACTCGCATTTAGCAATCGTTACTGATATGGGGGGAGATGAATGACTTCTCTTCTTTCTTGTATTTACCAATTTTTCTGTATTTTGCCTTTTTATAATTACCAAGAGTTGTAAACTACTACATGATTTGACCAATTTAAAATAAAATTCCTTTAATCCCTGTGGACTTGTTTCACATTTACTTTCCTGCCCGCATACTCCAAGAGATCTCTGATGTGGAAAGGATTAAACCTGAGGTCTAGTGCCTTGAAAATAAGACACAATGGCCAAGAATAAAATTAGAGGCAGGGCCAACTTTCCACATGAGGAAGTCTACTTACCATTCTTGGGGGGGTGGGCAATACACAAAGGCCCTTGAAATGGAAAAAAAAAAAAAGGTCACAGTTGAACTAATGAAATACAACACCACTTACTTGCCCTATGGGGGCATTCTCTCCGGGTATAATGGGAGGGAATTATTTTAGCAACTTGCAAGGAAACAATACATACTTATATATTGTTAAGTCTCTAAAGTAATATTAGAGAGGAAACAGGTTCAGGTCATCATTTTACTTTTCAGGGCAAACCTGATTATGAGCTGAATTTTTTTTTAATTCTAGAAACAGGCAAAGTAGCTGTTTTCTTTCATCTTCCCCACTCTACCAACCTTGACCAGGAAGGGAAATGATGAACCTTTTGAGATTTAATGTATTCAGTAGCTCCTTTTTCAAGTAGATCAAGAACCTAAGAAAGGCAAACGGGAGAAATGCTTGTAGAGCCAACTAATGACTGTCAGGGATTTTTTATAAAGAAAAATTGTTATTCGCTGTGAAGGAAAATGTGTAATAATTTACCAGCTGTTGGAATTGTTTAATAACAGCACTTGCATGACGTGAATTGTTATTCTAAATAACATATGGCCTGGATGCAGAAAAGGTAAGCTGTCAAACAGAACCTTGTGCTTTGTTATTCCCTGCGGCAAACTGCGACCGGATCACCAGCCCTGTTTCCTCTTCTTTCTGGGCACGCGGCTATCTGCTATTTTCCAGTCCCCTTTGGGCTTCTGTGTGGACACAGGATTGACTTCCGGACAGCAGAACGTGGGTAGAAGTGATGCATGCCTCTTTCAAGCCCGACAGCCCTCATACCTGCAATGTTCCATTTTTCTTCTGCTGACTGAATGGAGAAGATTCCGAGGACCCAAGAGGCAGAAGAAGCCACAAGATGGAAAAAACCTTTGCTGCTTGGAGGAGAGCCGCCTGACCAGGAACACCCATACTGGACTGTGGTGGGACCATTAGTCTGTCCTGTACATGCTCCCATGTTCAGGAGGGTGTTAACTCTCTGCAAATGGCTGAATCTGACCTGCCTACAAGCAGACGACTGAAATCACGTGACCAGTTTCTCTGACTTAAGAACAATCTTGCCAAAGAGGGTCTTTCAAATTCAAACCAGGCTTCTCCTAACATTCAAAAGTACCACTGATGGGAAAATTGTTTTCTTCATTATGATTAACTCAAGACAGAGGCAGTGACGTAGGCACTGCCAATTCTCCACTAGATAAGAACTTTGGCAACACTCTAGTTGGTTTGGAATAGCTCGAAATTTTTGGTTCAGATTTAATCGGGTCATTTGCAGATAAAGTAGGAAAGATCATACATACGGCCCTAACATAATTATCAATCTCTTACAAAAACATTTTTTCGGTCGAGAACAGATCTCTTAAGTCATTTTACACAATCCCTTCTCATTAGGCAAGATGGATCTTCCGGAAGATCCGGGAAACCGACCTCAGAAATTTCACTGCTCTTGTGGTTTAGACATATATTACCCTGTGGGGATGGAGAGGGGTCAGTTAGCATCTTCTACAAACTAATTCCTCAAAGACAACCAACAATGAGTTTTCACCAATGAAGTTTGACCTGGTCAAATTCTTTTCTTCCTTGAATGAAAGTCATTAGTATTCATTAATCCAAGCTGTTCAGTACTCTTAAGTTCTGATCATTTGGATCTTGGCATACTAAAAAAAAAAAAGAAAGGTATTTAATCAAAGGAAGCCAAAGGAAGCCAACTCAGACAAGAACAGGATACCTCACACCAAAGCGACATTAAATGTTTTTATTGAACAAAAAAAATAAAACATGGAAGTGGAATTCACTGAGCGAAAGGAGCTCTCACCAGGTGGAGCTGCTATACTTTGTGCTAAATAATCTTATGAACTGAGTATACAGAATACATATAATATGTAAGTTACCTCAACAGCAAAGGAGAAGGTGGAGATTACAGTTTTGGAAGGAAAAATTTGGCCAAATGACAAATTGAGTTGCTCAAAATTTCTAGCCCTTATTCACCTAAATTCAGTATGATTCTACCTACGTGCGTTCAGTACGTGCATACTGAATTCCCATTTTAATGGAAGCTGCTTTTTGGAAGAAATTTCAAAGTTTTCTTTTTTGCATTCGTTTGACGTGCTACTCAGTTTTTAAAATTCTTCTATTTGATATATGTGTGTGTCTATATTTATACACACTTAAAAAACCCCAAAGCCTTGCTTACAAGTTGAGGGGTCATGCTGTTTTTTTAAATTAATATTCGTGAATTACAATTATTCTTTCTCCTGTGTGTCTAAGAAACTCGATGTGTTCTCAATGTACCCCACAGACAGGTGGGCTGACAGATATGTCAAAAATACTTTATGAAAAGAGGGAGGTAGCTCATGCGAGTTGGCAACCTTTTGTCTATTGTTTCCTGTTGGAGCGGGCTACCTCCCTTTCACATCTCACAGTCAAAGATGAAAGGAAAACTTTTTACTTTGAAGCCTAGTTAGCACAGTTGTACATTTACTATAATCCACCTTCAACTTGGTTTATTGGGCTTTCTAATGTAAGATGACAAATACCTTACACCCAGTACACAGCATCAAAAAAGTACTGCAGAAACATCTTATGGACAATACTTTGCCTTGCTTTTTTTTTTTTTTTCCTCCTCGTATGTTAAACATCAGCTTCTATGGGATACATTTCCAGAATGGTTTTGTTACCACCAAACAAACAGCACAAAGAACATCAATGTCGTCTTTTTTCCAATATTTGTATCAATTACTGGAGGCTAATCCTAACATACACTACTTAAGGGGGAGGGCGAAAGAAGAGAATCCATGACACGTTGCAAAGATAGGACTACAGCATCTTAGTTGGAGGGACGATCTTAAGGTGCAGAAAGAGGGGACTCTCTAGAAGGTGATGGTGTGGTTTCTTCAGGTGGAAAAACTGTGAGTGTGCAAGCTCGGATGCCACCCAGGGACTCTGGGAGATCAAAAACCTTATGCCATTCATCTTTATCTGGATCATATTTCTGCACTATCTCTACCATACAACGATTATTCCATGAATACCCACCAACCACGTAGATTTTATTTTCAAAGACAGCGACCCCAACATCACTCTGCCCTCTTAACATGGCAGCAATTGGGGTCCACTGGTCAAGGATCGGTGAGTAGTATTCACAGCTTAGGACATCATCATAATCGCTTGTTCCTCTGAAGTGATTGCCACCAATGACATACAGCCTTTCTCCCACTGTACACATGCAATGCAGACCTCTGACAGTGGTCATTGGCGCCTTCTGGATCCATTTGTCAGTATCAGGGTCAAAGCACATGAGCTCCTTTTGGAAAGTGTCATGAGTAATTCCTCCTAGAGAATGAAAATTACAGGCATGGGGTAAACAGATTATTATAAAAATGCAAAAGTAAATAGGAGACTCTCTGTCACAGGTCACAGATAATTAACGTCTATCCAGGTATTATGACATTTTAGAGCTTATCAACCTTGTTCTTATAAATGTCTCCCTGCTATACTTTCTCTGGATTAAAAATAAAGAAAATAACATTTTCATCTCCTTAAAGAACAAAAATGCAGCTTATATTATTGTAATGACTTTCTCAGACAGAGACCCATGGGATTTAAGAGGCTTTACAGAATGAAAATATATTTTGGCCACTCTTAGAGTTGGGTTTACAGGAAATCCCAACTACAAAGCATCATTCACTTCTGCTGCCCTTCAGCGAGCACCCTCTGGGTGCTGAGCACAGGGCTAGGGCACTTTAAAGCCTAGGTGCCCGTTTCCTCATTTCTCAGATAAGAATGTCCACTCTAGTTCTCTCATTAGGATTGTGACCATGAACTGAAATAAATCACAGTGCTTCGGAAAAGTTGAAAGTATCGTGCAAATGTACAAGCTTAGACGAATGTTCGGAACTGATTATTTTTGTAGAGTTTTGGGTGGGTAGGGTGAGGGTGGGTAATGTCCTCTCTTAAAAAGCTAAAGAATTAGAATGCTGAATATATATGGAATTTTGCATGTACAGCAATTCGTTGTCGCTCAATTGAGTCTATATCATCTACAAAGGATATTCTTAGAGCACATCTAAATCAGCCTGTACAATGAAAGGATCAGACTATATATTCTGCAGATTAGGGAGAAAACTAAACTAATCTTTAGCCATATCATTCAGAGCTCTACGTCTGGTGGCCAGATGGCAATCGATTTTTTTTTCTGCTTTTAGATGTTTTTTCTGTACTTCACTGAATTGTCAGCAAGCAAAACAGTGCTCTTTGGTTTGAAACTCAGCTGTGGTTCCTAGCCTACTCTTGACTGGGAAGGTCATTTGTGCAACGTATCCTAGTTATGCCAAAGCCCCACTAGAACCATTCGAATGTCATTTCTTTTCCCCCAGAAGACCTGGAGCTCTCCTTATAACGGCATAGCAGCTACACACGTAAAATAGGTGGATGGTGTAAATCATTGATTAGTGGATGGCTCTTTCAATATAAGACGTCCCATAGTTGCTCATATATTTAACACCAGAAACCTGCCAATCATACACTACAGGCCTTTCCCTGATCCTTCTTCATTAGAGATTTCATAAGGCAGCGTTCAGAGACTCAGACCACAAACATCACCTTATCGCCTTTGTTCTCTAATAGCGTAACTGCTGGCCTGACACTGGCAGGCCTTCAAAAGGGGGAAAACTGTCAGAGGTAGACTGTGTCAGGGCCAAATGGTAAGAACCTGAATAACGGAATAAAATTTCAATACCTGAAGTGAACATTACATTAAAATAAGACTCCTTTCTAAATTCTACGGAAGGATGATTTGAACACCAACCGTTTGAGAAGGAAAGCTGTTACTGGGACACTGAGCGAACTGCAACTGTTTCAGAATTTTTTATCAGAAAAGTATATGTGCATATGGCCAAAATACAGGTAATCAACACAGAATTATTTATGCAATGACACCATAGTAGAACCCATTATAATGCTAAGGACAAGAGTAACATATATTATGGGTTGCACTAAATGAGAGAATGAACATTATTATGCATTATGTGTATATTGGTAGCAAGTTTTATGCACAGTAGAGCTTATATGTTACATAATGATATATTTCCTCATAGAGTTTAGCAAATTCTGAATAAAAATGAATTAAATGTTGTTATAGAGAATATGAATGGTGGTTATTAGAGTACCGAGGTATTGGAGTACAGGGTATGGGGACTGAAAGGCAAGCTGGAGAAGCTGAAAGCTTTCCAATTTCTTCTAAGTAAGGTATTTACAGTAGGATTGGTTTGCCGCTAGTCTTATAAACTTATAAAATGCCAAAGGATTAATATGCAAATGTACACACAAAATATATTCTAAAATCAATACAAATTATATTTTGGTTATCCATTTCCAGGATTATTATTAACACCAGATGGAAAGATGGTGACATAGCTAAAAGTCTATGTATTACATTAATTGCATTTGCAATTATTTACCTGAAATATACATTACGCCTCCATACACAGTTCCAGCATGGCCATAGTGGGGCTCACTCATTTTGGCAACGTAGGTCCATTCATTTGTTCTTGGATTGTAACATTCTACTGTAGCTGTTGTTTAAAAAATAAAAGGAAAGAATGAATGAATTTTTAAAAATGATTTATAATTTCAAATTTAGCAATTAATTATTTTTCCTTTTAGGCGGAACAATAATAATATCCAAATAACTGAAACATTTCTATTATAGCTATGAGATATTCTTTGGGGGTCACTTATATTAATTATTGACGTTATGTTAATAATATGAACCATTAATACATTGATACATGTTACATCAGATGAGCTACGTAATATAATAAGGTAACATTTCTGTTGCTGCAGAAATCACTAGTATTGGGCTTCCCTGGTGGCGCGGTGGTTGAGAGTGCGCCTGCCGATGCAGGGGATACGGGTTCGTGCCCTGGTCTGGGAAGATCCCACATGCCGCGGAGTGGCTGGGCCCGTGAGCCATGGCCGCTGAGCCTGCGCGTCCAGAGCCTGTGCTCTGCAGCAGGAGAGGCCACAACAGTGAGAGGCCCGCGTACCGCAAAAAAAAAAAAAAAAAGAAATCACTAGGATTTCTTTTCTTCTAGGATCTTGTTACATCTTTATAATTTGACATTTCTCCCATTTCTTTGCTCTACACATGTGGGAAGAGAAGATGAAAAACATCACAAGGAAGAAAAACACTTTGATTCTATATGATACACCATATAGGAAACAAAGGTTAACAGATATGAAGCAAAATTTTAAGTTGAAAATGAAAGTATGCACACTGCCTGGTGTATGTTTTGATGCCTATTGCTTTATTTTATATCCAGACTACAAAATGGACACTGACGATAATTTTTCAGTATGTACACATTAAAGCCAATAGCTTGTATATAACCACCCAATACCGTTGTAGCCAGTACTGCTCTTAACTTGAAGATGATTAGCAGCATAATATGAAGTTCAGATTTTTATCAGGGGTACTTCCTCTCAGTAACAAATTTATCATCTTTAACATAAAGTATCTGAGGCCTCATCTTACTTAAATATCAATCTGTTATAACCTCAAGACTAGAACAATGACAGTCCAGACAGATAGAAAATGTGATCTTTTTTAAAAGGCAGAAAAACAATAGGGATGTTAGGAGGACTCTGGTCAAAAGTACAACATCTAGACTGATTTGAAAAGTTTATACTATTTATTGCAGACGTTGCCACTTGCTAACCCAAATGCTTGTCTCCACTAACCCTGCTTTTTTCTTACTAACAGAACCACAACACTGCTCAGGAAAGCACTGTGCCCAACTCAAAATAAAATTCAAATGAGCAGGTTCCCTTGAAGCTGGAATTGATGATATGATACAGTTGTAGGCAATGGAACGGAAGCAGGAGGATACTGAGTGGGGCTATTTGATCAAGCCACCGGAATAAAATTTGGCTACTTGTAGCCAAATGCAATCCTAATTGATGAATCATCCTTTGAACCAGTTTTCCTATTTAAGAAAACAACAGTAATGTGAGAACAGGCAAAACTAGAGAGAGAGAGAGATTAATTTTCTACTCTCTTTAATAACTTCATTTCATCAAATTCACTACATGAACTACTTATTTCTCCTCTAACAACACCTGTATTATACCACTTCTCGTATCCCTTTACTGATTTCCTTTTCTACTTTAGTTTTGAATTTTCAGTCTTATTTCAAAGGTTTTTAACTGTTCTCTTTTTTTATCTCTTGTTATTTTTGTTCATTGCTTCAGGCTTGGACCCTTACCAACTCTATATCTTCTAAACCTTCCCATCAGGTAGCAAGATCCTGCAAAATCTTGCCCCCAAATAAGGGCTATTTCCACAATTAATGACAAACTAAAATTGTTTGCTCCAATACTGTTTGTGACTATTTTCAGTCACTGGATGTCTTCTTTTTTTTTTTTTTTAATTAATTTATTTTTGGCTGCGGTGGGTCCTCGTTGCTGCGCACGGGCTTTCTCTAGTTGCGGCGAGCGGGGGCTACTCTTCGTTGAGGTGCACGGGCTTTTCACTGCGGTGGCTTCTCTTGTTGCGGAGCACAGGCTCTATGTGTGCGGGCTTCACTAGTTGTGGCACACAGGCTTAGTTGCTCTGCAGCATGTGGGATCTTCCTGGACCAGGGCTCAAACCCGTGTCCCCTGCATTGGCAGGAGCATTCTTAACCACTGCGCCACCAGGGAAGTCCTGGATGTCTTCTTGAATGTTCAGTTCCATTTGCCTTCAGCATGACTTTTGCCTAATCGACAAGCAAAATCCTCCTGAATGTATATCATTAATGGTAGGGTTTTATCCGATAAAAGAATGTAGTCTAATCACACATCCTATCAGAAGGGTTTTAAAGACTTCTTTCCATCTATTTGATGTCAAAGGTAGCTTTTACTCCAGTTCTGTGCTTTTCTTAATGAAGAATTCTGCCTTGACCTTTGAAATTTCTAGACTGTTACACTCTTTCTTTGCGTCTAATTCAATCTGTTCTGATGCAGTTTGCATTAGTTTCCTCTTATTCTTTTATAGGGAGCTAGAATCTGAATAGCTATTCACTCTTTACGATTATTAAAATTTTCCTATGTAGAAAGATAATGCTGTTCTTCTATCACTGAGTTAACTGCATTTTTTTGGTAATGGGGGTTATAAGAATCCATCTATACTTTCTCATACAGGGGTCCCTGAAATGTAAGATGGCTATTAATCACCAGTAACACAACAAGTATATAATAGTTCATCATCCCTAAACTTGTCTTCTTCCAGCTAGATAACCCATCTCCTTTAGCTTTTCCCATCATTTAATCTTTATTGTCTCCATGCAGGATTGTTATTAGTAAAAACAATATATTTAGTTTTAAAATAGAATATATCTAACTAACAAGTCTATATATTGATACATGCCCTTAGTTCTATTTTCCGTATTTACAAGGCAATGAGATGTTAGTGCCAACCACCTTGATAGGGGGAGGGGACACGGGATGAGCATCAAGGAATTGGAGCCACAAAGCAGTGAGTCCATCACAGTCTGTGACAGATAGGAATGGTAATGAGGTAATTGGGAAAATCTAGAACAGGGGAGGTCAGGCAAACTACAGCCTGTAAGCCGAATCCAGTACGTCGTCTGCTTTTGTATGGCCAACAGGATAAAAATATGAATGGCTTTTACATTTTTAACGAGTTGGAAACACATATCAAAAGAAGAATAGTTTGTGAAATATGAAAATTATATGGAATTCGAATTTCAGTGTTCATATATAAAGCTTTATGGGAACACAACTTCACTCATTTGTTTATAAACAAATTGTCTATAGTTGCTTTCATAATACAACAGCGGAGCTGATTAGTTGTGACAGAGATCCTACAGCCTGCAAAGCCAAAAAGATTTCCTTTCTGGCAATAGGGATCAGTTTTCTGATCCCTATTCTAGAGAACCACCTTCAGTAGTCTGGTGGCCTAGTATTTAAATTAGAGACCCTCCCTAATTTAAGAATTGCACTTCGGTTGGTTATGTCACATTACTCATCAGGGACTCTTATTTTCTCAGGTGATTCCACTGGAGTTCAGAATCGCGCACAAGGGATGACGTGGAATTTACTTGCTATTTGAGGTTAGGAAAGAGATTAGTCCTGAAGAAAACCATTTGGACAATAATGGCTCCCACAAAGAGGGGATGGTCTCTAGAATCCTAGAGTGCCAGTTGGTAATATGTCGCTTAATAAACTGCAAATCCATTAAGGGATATGGATGCATTTGATAAATTTCAGTAATTTTATTGTACATTTATTTGGAAAAATCTAACACGTTTTCTATAAGTTATTTCATTATTTGAAATCCTGACTTATTTAACTGAAGTGAAAGATATCTGAGCTGTCATATTTCTCCTCAATACAGAAAACCTCAATGGAAGATCAATTTCTTATATGACAATTTTGAAAGATACCAGAAATAACTGACCCCTTTTTCACTTAAGTGACAGCTACTCTAAGCTTTCCCCAGTTTCCCACTGTACCCAGTGTCAAAGGAAAGTAGCATTTCTAAGGAATTATATCTCAGCAATAAGCCAGGCTCACACACACGCTAACAGTATCGTTTTTATGTACTATGGGCTTGGGTCCATACACTCCATGGCAAGATTTTAAAAGGTTAAATGCATTAAAATGATCTAAAATGTCATGCAAACGCTGCCACTGTTTTCTTTTCATCATTATATGCAGGCAATGGTTATTGTGTGTATGAAGAATAAATGGTGTACTGGTACTAATGAACCTGTTAAACTGTGAAATGATTTTCCCATCAATCCCGTCTTCCTGACACCCATTCCTACTCCCCTTCTCTATTTACATAGACATATGACTACGTCAACACAATCAGTTAAGATGGAATGTTATTACAACAGATGTTAGTGTGGGGCGGAGGGAGGGGATGCCATTAAAAAACGCTTATGGAACATGAGAAATGTTAAAAACTCTGCCTCGCTGGAACATTCAGAAGTATAAGCAAGCATTTCTTTAGAACCAAAATCTACTATTCTGCCAAACTAATGGGTCTAAGAAAATTACAAAGGGCAACTGACACATATCCTCTTCTTATTTACACAAGGAGAAACATTATAAACAGAATTCGGAAGAACACATTCATGTTCTTCTTTGGGGAGGTAATCAGGGTGGTTACATCACGATCGGTTACCTCAACGATACAGAATGTGACAAGACAGACCCGCCTACTTCATATCCCCACATGGGTGTAAAATAGGAGGAACTCAAAGGGGTAGCGTGGGTCAGGCGGAAAACCAAACCAAACAAAACGAAGCTGCTTGCTACTTGGTTTTATATAATGACTCTTTGGGGCCTGAAGGTTCTCCTGGAATCAAGACTCTATATTGGAGTGTGCTTAATAAGTCAATCACGTGATTTTTTAAAACAAACTTCCAATATATTTTAACTTCAAATATGCAGCACAGAATGGATTTGCTGGGTATGCTGATTTTAAGGGAAGCAATTATCTTCTACAAAAGCTTAGTTGCTTATAGATTCTAGGAGAAACTTTCAAACGGAAAGAAATATCAAATAGTTGCCCTCCAAATGGAATTATAGTTGTCCTTCGGTATTGAGGGTTTGTGTCTATATTATAATCATACATTTATTTGTGAAAACACAGTTTATGAATTAAGATAAAAATGGATCTCTGTTTACCATCTAGACGGGGAGTATTTTTTAAGAATATTTAAATCATTATCCTTAGGTTTAAGCTCTGGGCGATTGTGTTTTTAAAGTCTAAATATAATCAAACAGTTATTACAAATTTAGGAACAGCTCATGAAAAGCATGATTCTCTTGTATCCTGTCACTTTCAAACTGAAACACAGAAGACTGTTTTTAATAAGACTTTAAGGGGGTGATTTCTGAAGGTCATGAGCAAGGAAGCCAGCCGCTTGCCCAACGGGGTAGTCTACTTCTTGTTTCCAATTGAGCATAACGTGGGAAGAACTCAAACAGGGTAAGGATTAAGTCAGAAGAAGGAAGCCTCTAGCGCCTCAGTCTTATATAACAACTCTCCTTGGCCTGAAGATGATAAATTCTCAGAATATAAATATTAGGAACAATATATTGAAAACTTAATAGCTGCATATTAACAGAGGTGATAACATTACCAAGCAAGCAGTGACTGAAAAATGGAGCTATTTCCTTAGAGAAAAGAAGTTTCAAAACGACCACTGACTGCCAGGGCTAATGACCTATAATTTGTAAACTTGTAAAGATGAACTTACATAAGTGGTTTTTCTAAGAAAGTGTCAAGTCACTACTTGCATCTTCTGGTTCTTTCCAGACACCATAAATTTAAAATAGTATAATAACATGAAAATAATGTGTGTGGGTTGACTGAGGAAATGACAATTCTACACTAAGGGTATTAATGTGTCAAGTGCTTTTAAAAGTCTGATTATTAAAATATATTGGGAAACTTGTGTGGTTCATGATCCTGACAGCTAGTCCAACAATCTGGAAAGTCTGGCCTTAGAAAAAATTTCACTGTGACAACAAAGGGGAAAAAAAAAATGGGTAGGAAACATCAGTAACATTAAGACCATGTCACTCATACAGATTGCCAACAAACACATGAAAAGATGCTCAACATCACTAATCATTAGAGAAATGCAAGTCAAAACCACAATGAGGTATCACCTCACACTGGTCAGAATGGCCCTCATCAAAAAATCTAGAAACAATAAATGCTGGAGAGGGTGTGGAGAAAAGGGAACCCTCTTGCACTGTTGGTGGGAATGTAAATTGATACAGCCACTAGGGAGAAAAGTATGAAGGTTCCTTAAAAAACTACAAATAGAACTACCATACGACCCAGCAATCCCACTACTGGGCATATACCCTGAGAAAACCATAATTCAAAAAGATACATGTATCACAATGTTCATTGCAGCACTATTTACAATAGCCAGGACACAGAAGCAACCTAGGTGTCCACTGACAGATGAATGGATAAAGAAGATGTGGCACATATATGCAATGGAATATTACTCGGCCATAAAAAGGAACGAAATCGAGTTATTTGTAATGAGGTGGCTGGACCTAGAGTCTGTCATATAGAGTGAAGTAAGTCAGAAAGAGAAAAACAAAGATGGTATTCCATATATATATGGAATCTAAAAAAAAAAAGAAAAAGTGGTCATGAAGAACCTAGGGGCAAGACGGGAATAAAGACGCAGACCTACTAGAGAATGGACTTGAGGACACGGGGAGGGGGAAGGGTAAGCTGTGACAAAGCGAGAGAGTGGCATGGACATATATACACTACCAAACGTAAAATAGATAGCTAGTGGGAAGCAGTCGCATAGCACAGGGAGATCAGCTTGGTGCTTTGTGACGACCTAGAGGCGTGGGATAGGGAGGGTGGGAGGGAGGCTCAAGAGGGAGGGGATATGGGTATATATATGTATACGTATAGCTGATACACTTTGTTGTACAGCAGAAACTAACACAACAATGTAAAGCGATTATACTCCAATAAGGATATATATAAAAAAAAGACCATGTCACGAACAAGAAAGAGCTTGATAAGCTGAAAAGTTTAAGAGCTGAGAGCAGCTCTTTTTGTCTCCAATAAACTGCTTATTCTCAAATCCATTAGACTACCTTTTATTTTTTAGAATACTGAAGAAAAAGATTCTGATAATTACTCTGAATTTATCCAGAGCCAATGCCAATATTTTAAACTTCCCCAGCATTATGGAACCTGGAATACCGTTCAACTACAGGGACTCTATTTCGAACAGAGAATAAAGGAAGATGGGTGTTACCCATTGTTACCAAACAATGATGGTAATGACAGATATGTAACACATGACATAAAATGTGGTCTTTCTGACTTCTTGGACAGCCACCTTGTTCCAATTTTATCTAAAATATCAAAATTAGTGTTAATTTATGTAGCCAAAGTATTGGTCTATGTTAACTGTACTTGTCGCTGATCTTAGATTAGGAGGAAGGGACCATCAAATAATAAAGCTTACCAGATCAGTTTACAGTGAAGAAAACCGTTTCGTATTTCACCAAGAGAGAATGATTTTTGAGACTAATAGTTACCTATCATAATACTCACAGTAAATAAACTCTGGATAATATTGAACTCTGAACACTTAGTAGATAAGAAAATCATCTTACTCTGTGGCCTGTGGTAGGTAACAGATTACGTAAAAGAAGCAACTATAAAAGTCCGTGCTCTGTAAGGAAGAATTTTAACCTGTTCAGTAAACTATTATGTGGGCTTTTAAAATGGAAAATGAGGGAACATGCCAAACTTCTGTCCAAGATACTATTAGAATTTAAATTAGCAGAACATACTTTTTAGTTGAACCTTCAAGATGAAAACCATAGATATTGCACAAGTAAAACATTCTGCAACATATTGATATATTTGTAAGATAATAATTCGTAGTATGGCCAACAATGTATGCCCAGATAAGGCGTACAGATGGTCTCTGATATTTTCTAAGAAAAACAGTTTAAAATAAATCCTGGCTACATTTTTTGGTCTTTGATGTTACAAAACTGCTTATTTTATGATTTGACAAGAATCTGGGGGTAAAGAAATTCGTCTCTACGCTTAATAGAAGTGCACACACTTACGCAGTTCACCAGCTGCATTTCGCCCACCAACTGCATACAGGTATCCTTTGAGGGCACTTAGGTGGAAGAAGGTGCGCTTTTCATTTAAAGATGCAACTTGCATCCACTTATTGTATCGAGGATCAAATCTGAAGACTGTATCAACTGCTGTTTTTCCTTTTGTGTCATAATTACTCTGTCCACCAACGACGTACAGGAAATTTCCAATGACGGCAATGCCATGCTGGTACCTTGGGGCATCCATGGGGGCTAAGGACTTCCACTCGTGAGCCTTTTCATCATACATGCGCAATTCCTTGCTGACAACCAGCTGCTGCCTCAGCACTCCTCCTAGTGTAACCAAATGAGTGGTGTCAGACCGAATGGCAGTCCTGTCTGACTGCATCACTGGCTGCATATATGGCATCATTTGGTAATTGCTGGCTTCCAAAAGGAGATTCACACACGTGTTGTCAGTTCTCATGAAATCCACGGTTTGCACGTAATTAATGAGCTCTTGTGGTGTCATCAGTGGAAATCGTATGTTCTTCATTAATTTTGCAGCAAAGTCCATCCGAGGCTCTTCCAGGCGTAGCCAGCGACAGGTAGCCTTAAAGAGCTCAAGTTCAGTGCAGTGCTTAAGGCTATTACTGGAAAGCACAAAGGCAAGACGTTCAAAAGGGAGTTTCAAGAACTCCCCGGTGCTCAGCAATGCAGGAAAATTCTTCAAGACGAAACTGTTAACGTATTTATCCACTTCTGTCAGATTGTAGGTGTTGGCAATCCGCCCAACTTCGACACAATTGTCTAAAGTGACCTATTAAGCCAATTACAAAAAATTAAAACCCAACTACTTTCATGGCACTCACGCCTGGATACATAAATACCCGTACTAGAATGAGAGTAAATACGCTTTTTACTGCCCATATAGATGCAAATAAAGCTTCCTTTCTCCATATATTAACGATTTAAAGGGAATTCACAAACTACCCTTACCTAATCCAATAGAAAGGTGACTAAAAGAAAATGCTCATTCCAAGTCACTAGACTGAAAGTTACTCTAAGAAACAATGGTATAACTTGACTATGGCCAAAATAATTACTCTTCTCTCCTCAAAATGTGTTCTCACCACCCCCAGCCAAATACTAAGAAAATTCTGGCCAGATGGAAGTTCTGGAAAAATAGAAAGTTATTCTATTATGAACCATCTCAATCCACTTTTCAGTCATGATTCTTAAAAGGAACTCAGCCAGCAGATCCACACACAGAAAAATTCTAGTACCCGATCCCTAAATGTCTCTTTCATGTCAACAGGCTTCATTCATCACTATGATTCATTTTAATTCCTTTAAAAGTTATTGCATATAGTGAAGATAATTTCATAGGGCCATTATTCCTAGGGTGAAGTTATTCTCCATATTATTTATGTTTAAACAGAAGCAAGGAAATCACCTTCTTGAGGGCTGGAATGGGTGTTTCCACATCAAATCATTCCTTTTGTTTAGTTTTTGGTATGTATGCTGATGGCTGGCACCACAGTTCTCCTTAGCCACCCTCTTACTCTCAGCATACTGTAGCTCTGCCTGGAGTCCACGTTAGCCCCCCGAGATTTCCCCAGCACAGAGTAAAATATACCAAAACCGGACGCCATGAAAAGGAGAGAAGCTATGGAGAGGCCTATCTTCAGCAGGAAGTCTTTTCAGTGCTCTAATAAATGGTGGGTCCAAAATGAAAATAGGAAAATCATATCAGCAAATATTATGTAAAGCATAAGTCACAAAAACAAGCCTACCATACAAATGCCTGTGTGTGTGTGTGTGTGTGTGTGTGTGTGTGTGTGTGTGTGTGTGTATACAAACACAGAGACAGGTCAAAGGCAAAGGATTCAAATGTTTTTTCTTAATTTTGTCAGGGTGTATGTTCACAAATGTTACATAAACCTCATTGATGCAACTGTATTATTAACAGATCGGCAGATGCTTAAGAGAAAACTGGCTGATCCTTCTATCATCTTTCTGTTGAAAAGCTGAAATGACTCCTCTGCATAAAGTAACAGCCCAGTTATGATATAATACCACTGAAAGCTCTAAGGCCAACACACACACACACACGCTGCTATTTTCACAGATTTATTACTCAAGAAGAATTTGAACTCTTTTAAGCATCCTATTTGCTTCACAAAAACCATCAACGATTTTAAATGGTTATTATACTTAATAGCTATGTATTTAAAACTACCTAAAATAAATTGTAACACAAAAGAACCAGGAAAACTAAATTAACAAATTATGGGCCTTTTGAAATCCACAGTTTAATACTGTTCAGTACCTTGGTTAATAATAAAAAATACGGGGCTTCCCTGGTGGCGCAGTGGTTGAGAGTCCGCCTGCCTATGCAGGGGACACGGGTTCATGCCCCGGTCCGGGAAGATCCCACATGCCGTGGAGCGGCTGGGCCCGTGAGCCATGGCCGCTGAGCCTGCGTGTCCGGAGCCTGTGCTCCGCGATGGGAGAGGCCACAGCAGTGAGAGGCCCGCGTATCGCAAAAAAAAAAAAAATAATAATAATAAATACATGCTAATCCACTTTTAGGAGTGGCAGGTTGGTGTCTCATACAATTTTAAGTTGTGTAAATGAAGTTACAGTTAAAGCCTCATTGCCCAAATCACCCCAGGTGGAAGGGATTCCTGTTTGGGGTAGTAGGTCCACCTTATAAGGTAAGTAAGACATAGTCTTTCCCCAGAGCAAGGGTAATTTTCACTGTTTTTTTTTTTTCTTTTTTTGGCCGTGCCACGTAGCATGAAGGATCTTAGTTCCCCAACCAGAGATTGAACCCACGCCCCCTGCAGTGGAAGCGCGGAGTCTTAACCACTGGACCGCCAGGGAAGTCCCAATTTTCATTTTTGAAGATGTTTGCTAATATGGATAAGCAAAAGTTGATGAAAACACAAATATATTTCCTAAGTATGCAGATTCTTATCATTACTGATATGATTACAAATAAAAACAACAAAGAATGTATATTTTAAATGGGCAAAATGATAGCATTGGTTGTTAGTCACCAAATTTAAATCTAAATTTATAGCATATAATACAAACCAAGATTAACGGAAACCAAACTGTGTAACTTAGAACTGGGATCAAGGTATTTAGTTCCTTCCTCTTTCCTTCTTCGGTTTCATTCAATAAGAAAACAGTTACTAAAACATAGGATAAAAAAACCTACCTTGTATTTAAGGGCATTTGGAAAATCCCTTCTATATATCAGATATACAAATGCACAGGACTGGAAAATCCTTGACAGACTACTCAGTCAATATAGATAGCTGCCTACTCTTTCCTTTAAAAAAAAATCACCAGAGAATGGTATTTCATAAACTTCTGAATTGTCATCTTCTTGATACAAAGACTAAGTATTTTCTATAGCTCATGTACAATAGCTACCACACTGTAGGTATATAGCAAAGGTTAAATACTACAATTATCAACAATATATAAATTAAAGACGTGATGATAGATACAACTAAAAATAGAATATCTGCTGAATTAACGTAGCAAATTACTAGAACCTTATTAATTTTAAATGAGACTCAGATAAGAAAAATATGTAATAGGAAATTAATTTTTATGAAGTGCATGTAATCAAAGCTAAAAATATTAATTGTAGGCTATAAGGATCGCAGAAGCACAGTCTAGAATAACAGTTAACAATATAAACAGATCAAAAATGACGGAATAGCGGTAAACAATTTTTGGAAAGATACAGGATTATTCAATTATAGTTCATTTTAATGCATTCTCAGTCATAATTCTTAAAAGTGCTTCAGCTTGCATAGTCCTGATCATTTAGCCTAGACAATATTAAATAATGAATATGTACATTAATATAACATACAATGCAATTCATGTACATAATAGAATACATTACATTTTAAAATATAAAACATGAATTTAAAGCTTATTAAAAAAACCAAACTCGGGCTTCCCTGATGGCGCAGTGGTTGAGAGTCCGCCTGCCGATGCAGGGGACACGGGTTCGTGCCCCGGTCCGGGAAGATCCCACATGCCGCGGAGCGGCTGGGCCCGTGAGCCGTGGCCGCTGAGCCTACGCGTCCGGAGCCTGTGCTCCGCAACGGGAGAGGCCACATCAGTGAGAGGCCCGCGTACCGCAAAAACAAAAAACAAAAAACAAAAAACCCAAACTCATAAGTAGAAAGAACTCTAATTTCATCTGAATATATACCCTGGCCAAAATTCAAAAGAGTCATTACAGAAGTTAAGCCAAATAATTATATTAGAGTTTTAAAGGATAGAGAAGCAAAAAAGGACAAAATTTCTCAACTGCTTATGAGAACCAATGACATTATTTTAAAAATAATCAAGTGTACATTTAAGTTTCCTTGATATAAATTACTATAAATTATTCTACTATAATCAAGCAACCTTCATGGTCATCCTAAAGGCAGTCCTAAGCATCATAATTCTCAATTGTCATTAACATCCTGGTATTCACTGCTGCAATATTAACATAATTTGATACTTTAATGACAGCTTTCAGCTGTGATTAACATAATTTGATACTTTAATGACAGCTTTCATCAGCAATCTGTGATGTTATGTTGCTGAAATTCAGTGTCTTATACAAATAAATTCTCATTTAGGAAAAAAAAAGCAAATGAGTATCTGCTTTTGTACTCTCAAAGGGAGAGCAAACACTAAGAAATTAGCTGGCAAATTTGGGGGGACTCCTCAGATATTCAGTGTACCAAATTCTCCTTAGCGCTACCTAGTTTATTAAAATGACAGCCTGACATCAAGTACAACCAATGCAGAGAGAGAAAGCACGTCCACAGAAAAAGACTGGGAAGAGATCAAACAAGCTACTTTTGGGGGTCGAGGATATAACAGGCATCTTCTCCTGGGCCTCCTTCCACAGGTGAGAACATCACAGGACACAAGGAAGGGACCTTTTGGTTAGAAGAACAAAGGGATGATAAGAAAACTAAAGCCTTTCTCTCCCAGTCTTGTCTCTCTTCGGATGATGAGTGCCATTCGAGGTGAATACTGATGGTGTGTCCAGCTTGGGGAAGCCAATTTTCTTATTCCTTTTCACTTTGAATGCACTTCCTCTGCTGGTTGCAGTATTAGTGATCACAATGGTCTTTGGGGGCGTAAATTGGTTTAGGCCCAGGCTGAGATTCTTCTTTCCCTCCAGAGTCCCAGATGGCAGATGGGCAAGAATGGGCTGGTTAAAGTTATATGCAGGGATGATATTTAGAATATTTGAGTACCAACTAATCAGAATAGATGCTCGATCATAAACAACCGGTATCTGGGTACTACTTACTGAATATCAGCCTTAGCAATAAGGAAAACAAGACTGGTTTGGTGGGGAGGGAAACAGTTTTGATTCGTTGTAAAATTATCTATACAATTTTTTCTTTAATTTGCATTGAACCTCCCCAAAAGCATTACCTGGAAAGACGTGTTAATTAATCTTAATGGATAAATCCAATTTAGATTAAAGAAGGAATATGAAATATATGTACTATACAGGAAATTCTTACGTCAAAAGGAACATTCCCAAAGCTTCGTGCTGCTGTCATCACATTATAGCAAAAGAAGCCGTCTTTTCTAATAACTTCTTCTGATTCCCTTCATTGTTGCCTTTTCTCCCACAAATGCACCTCCCTTGTTTTCCAAGGTCTCCCACTCTTTACCCCAGTCACCTCAATAAACGTCTCTGCACTTCATTGTGATCCCCCCAACCTGATCAGTGACAATAAATGTACAGGTGGAACCAATGATAGACCTGTATCAAGAAAAAAAATAAGCACTTTAAAAAAATGAGTTTAAAGAAAGACTACACCAAGTCTAAAGCACAGGGGCAGCTTCATTCTCTGATTAAATATGCTTTTATGTAAAAAAGAAAAGGGTTTCTTGCTTACCTTCATTCTGCTCTGTTTATTCTGTATAACTAAATTTAAATTGTAATATTTCCACCTCAATTACAAATGTTCTATTTCAGCAACCTTACATTAAATTGGGCTCTACGAGCTAGCCTGTAATCCTTCATAACAGTAATAATGTGGGGAAAACGCTAGATGTTACAAATTCCAAACGGCAAACAAATGGTAAACAAAAAATTTGACCACAACCTGTTTGTAAATCAGGGAGTGGCTGCATGGGATTTAGCATGCTGTAGTTATGCAGTGTCATAAGACAAAAACTAATGTAACTTTTGTAGGTATGTAACTAAACAAAGGTAAATTTCCATTATCCCCATGATATATGACAGTAAATGTTTTTAGTTTTATAGAAAATTTTACCTACTCTGCTTTATATCCTTCACTGTCATCCTTCTGTTTTCTTTTCATGCTCCTCTTTTCTATAAGTACCAAGAAAATCACTCAGCAAGAACAAAAGTACCAGCTACTATAAACTCTAATACTAATTACAACCCTAAGATAAAAGTATTACTGCAAAGGAAGGCAAAGGTCGGAGGGGAGGGGTTCTTGTTCTATTGAGCCTGATGCTCCCTTATAGAAAACTGGCGTCTCTATCGCACCAAAGGCAAGTGGGGCTTTATTATTGGTTGTTGTGTGTGTTTTTTTTTAAGCAATATAGAGTTGTTCATTTTATTTTTTTAATTTTAATTTTATTTATTTTTAAATTTTATTTTTAATTTATTTTTATTTTTGGCTGTGTTGGGTCTTTGTTGCTGTGCGCAGGCTTTCTCTGGTTGCGGTGAGCGGGGGCTACTCTTCGTTGCCATGCGCGGGCTTCTCATTGCAGTGGCTTCTCTTGTTGCAGAGCAGGGGCTCTAGGCGCGTGGGCTTCAGTAGTTGTGGCATGCGGGCTCAGTAGCTGTGGCACGTGAGCTCTACAGCGCAGGCTCAGTAGTTGTGGCGCACCGGCTTAACTGCTCTGCAGCATGTAGGATCTTCCCGGGCCAGGGCTCGAACCCGTGTCCCCTGCATTGGCAGGTGTATTCTTTTTTTTTTTTTTTTTTTTTTTTGTGGTACATGGGCCCCTCACTGTTGTGGCTTCTCCTGTTGCGGAGCACAGGCTCCGGACGCGCAGGCTCAGCGGCCATGGCTCACGGGCCCAGCCGCTCCACGGCATGAGGGATCTTCCCGGACCGGGGCACGAACCCATGTCCCCTGCATCGGCAGGCGGACTCTCAACCACTGCGCCACCAGGGAAGCCCTTAATTTTAAAAAAAGTTTTATTGTTTAGTTGATTTACAATGTTGTGTTAGTTTCAGGTATACAGCAAAGTGAATCAGTTATACATATACCCACTCTTTTTTAGATTCTTCTCCCATGTAGGTCATTACAGAGTACTGAGTAGAGTTCCCTGTGCTATACAGTAGGTCCTTATTAGTGATCTATTTTATGTATAGTAGTGTGTATCTGTCAATTATTATCATATTGAAAGTTATCATTCGAAATTAACATATAAATGCTTAGTGGATGATTTGCTGACTCACATTTTATGTACCACTGCTCCTCTTCATCCACACAAATGGTTAAGTACGGATACAAAAGAACTGTGTTCGAAGCTAATTTTTCTTTCTAGACGCTCAAACCCAAGTAGTGTTTTGGTTATATGAACTATAATCCTACTATATCATTAAAAACATAAACCTATTTCCTCAAAACATTTGGGTTAAGCACACAATCATGAGGCTGTTATATTTTAAAATTATCTAAAATAACTTAGCTTGTGGGAGAAATAAAAACAAATCTACCTTTGAAAAATATTTATATTATCTTGAAACTTTCAGTTCTTATACAGAGGAAAGGCACCCAGGGCTACTGTTTTTCCTGATTCATTTGACTGCTGAGAAGGAAAGGGGTAATAGAGTAAGCCTGAATATTTAACTAAGATATGGAATTCATGAAAGAAGGATAAAGGAAAAGTTGGATTTTATATAATCCTTAAACTAATAATCCACCAACTTTTCTCAAAAATTAGCATGGATTCTGAGAGGGAAGATTTCCAACGTACAATCACATAGACATATCCTAAGCAAACAGGATGAAAGACAAGTAAATAGTATGGTACTAAGGAAAGAGCTGTTTCCTCAAAGCTCATAGGCAAGATAGTTCTAAAACGAAGAGTGTTGGCATAAACTATAGCACAAGTAAGCTTTGTCAGGGACATGTCTCTCCTTTAGAAACGGGCTTTAGGATATCTGCAGAGACACTAGGAATGAAAAACGTAACCTTTAAGACAATACTGAGTGTTTATAAAAACGAAGAAATTTTCAAAAGGGCAAAAACATAGTTATAATAAATGCTTCAAGGAGGTTAAGGAACCAACATTCGAATTACAGGAAATTTGTCAATATTGCAAAATTACTATGATATCATCTTGAGATAAACTTGCTTTAAATAGAGTTATCTAGAACAAAATTATTTTTTAATACTGTTATTTTGACGTGTATATTTTTATAACTTCACAAATCATGCTTCACCCAGTTTGGTTCTTTTCTTTCAAACTAAGGAACTGATCACAACGAATATCTTAAGTGATAAGTACAATAGGTCAACAGTGTCTATGGTTAGTGATTAGTTCCAAGGAAATTATGGCACTGTACCTAGTTTGGCTCAGGACAACCACGTATTGCTAAGATCA
Source organism: Delphinus delphis (assembly GCF_949987515.2). Lineage (NCBI taxonomy): Eukaryota > Metazoa > Chordata > Mammalia > Artiodactyla > Delphinidae > Delphinus > Delphinus delphis. The sequence continues at coordinate 28,084,550 of NC_082704.1, read as the reverse complement.
GTGCAAAGCAATGTTAAGAATCGATAAGTGTAAGCATCAAGTGTTATTAATTTAAGGGTCTCAACTAAAATGAGGCACCGTCCTCAGGAAGCGGGTGACTGTAAGCAGTTCACTGATTGGTGGTTGTATGTACCCTCTTTTATCTATTAAAAAAGGCTGAAAATGACTCAGTAGGTGATGTGTCTCTATAGAATCAAGACTCATATCCTTACAGATTTACACATCGATGTTACTTCTTCTCAGGATCCAACTCCCATATTTAAAGGAAGAAAAAATGACTGAGTCTATCTTAAAAGACTTCTAGAACCTCAGATTACTTTCCCACAGAATTCCATTTAAGGAACCTGTTTGTATAAAATCATTAAGGTGAATAAAACCAAATTATAATACGTAACGTTAACAAACAGGTTAAGGAATATATCGTTATCAAACACTATTACTGTCTAATGTCACTTGATTACACAGAAGGCTTTTCTTAAATGATTCTATTTTGTAAAAATGCACCTGTAATATTTTCCCATCGACCTGCTTCTAGACCATAGACAACATGACACCTCTCTCTAATGGCCAGAGTTTCACGTCTATACAACAGATTCATGAGTCTACTCTAAACAGGCTATGACGGAGTCCACCGCAGGAAAAGATTTGATTTGAAAATGTCTTACCCCAGATATGAGAAATACTTTGCAGAAGTCCAAAACCGGCAGAATCTGTAGAAAACTGGCAGCTTCCAGTGTGTCTTGAAGGTTGTCCATATTAAGAGAAAGCTTTGCAGTGTAAATGAAATCAATAATTTTCCTTAAACCGACTTTGCTCACGCCATGAAGCTTAATGCACATTAAATCTTGTTCTTTCATTCCACCTTAAATAAAAAGACATTCCATTAAATGACCGTGGATAATTTAATTAAGGTCAAACTCACTTCTGCTGCTAACTAGATATGATAAAATCAGGGAAATTTTATTCTGTGCAGCATTTGTATCAGAGTCAGGTTTCTGCATATTTTATAGTTAAAAGAGAGTACTTAAAAAGGAATATCTCTATACTAATGGAGGTGGTATACGATGCAAGTGCTTCCAAAATGTTCTCCTGTCACTTCAGATCTTTTGGTGGATTAGAGACTGTATTAGTGGGGATTGTATTCATCTCTGATGGCCCATTCAGATATGTGTCTGGGAAAGCAAAGCGATGAGATAAAGGTGGACAGAAGAATAAGAAAGGTACATCCATTTTCCAGGTTAAAAAAGGGCCACCCACAACTGTACATACTGGGTGTCTATTCCTTTTGAAACTCCTCTTTCTTCTTGTAAAGACACTGACCAAAAGAACTGAATCTTCCTTTACCAATACAAGGATTTAAACACATATTTTTCATACTGTTTTAACGTTAGAAAGGCAAGCTACCTGTGAACATAGCCTTGAAGTAATCACTAGCAGAGGCCATCATGACTCTGTGCACAGGGAAGGCGTCATCTGTGTCCCCTGGCATCAGGGTCACGTCACAGAGCAACCCTTCAAGTCGGAGCTGGTCAAACCCCTACAACAAGAACATGAGATGAGCCGCTCGGCAAGGTAAAATGGGAATACAGATCTCTGTGTGCTAGAATTCTCTTGACGTATTAATGTGTGGGGAATATATTTGGAACATAAAGCCAGTAGAATAATGACTCAGAAGAAGAAAAAACTGAACAGCCTACTTGCTATGTGGCAATATATATTTAACTCACTGTAGAAAAAAGATAAAATTAAGATTAATTTGGATTAAGAACAAATAAGGAAAGAGTATATACATTCACTTATTTATATAACCATTGGCTCTCACAGTATTTTGAAAAAAAAATTACCATGTACACTTTCTTTTCCCATGTGCAGAATTAGTTCCAGTTTGTGAAGAAGGAAAGAGTTCTGGAGATGGATGGTGGTAATGGATGTACATTATGAATGTATTTAATACTGCTGAACAGTACACTTAAGAATGGTTAAGATGGTAAATTTTATGGTCTGCATATTTTATCACAATAAAAAAATGGAGAATAAAAAAAGATTTTTGCAAGATGGAGTCTGTAGTTTCAAAAATGGAAATGTACTGTTATAAAAAATCATGAAGATACTCATACAAATTACTTTTATTTATTTATTTATTTTAATATATACAGTAGGTTCTTACTAGTTAGATTTATTTATTTGTTAGTTTGTTTATTTATTTATTTATGGCTGCATTAAGTCTTCGTTGCTGCGCACGGGCTTTCTCTAGCTGCGGCGAGCGGGGGCTACTCCTCCATGCGGCGCGCGGGCTTCTCATTGCGGTGGCTTCTCTCTGTTGCAGAGCACCGGCTCTAGGTGCACGGCCTTCAGTAGTTGTGGCATGCGGGCTCAGTGGTGTGGCTCGTGGACTCAGTCTCAGTAGTTGTGGCACACGGGCTTAGTTGCTCCGCGGCACGTGGGATCTTCCCGGACCAGGGCTCAATCCCGTGTCCTCTGCATTAGCAGGAGGATTCTTAACCACTGCACCACCAGGGAAGTCCTACAAATTACTTTCTAATAATATAATGTAATATAATAATGTAATACAACAAGCACTAATAGCAAGGATTATTCTATCCCCTTCTTATTTTAATGACCCCAAATAAAACTTTTATTTAAAGTCGTGTTTCATGGATTTAAGAAGCAAAAGGCACGACATACTGAAGAATGCAGTTTCAGAAATAGTGATCCTGCACATATGTATAATATAAATCTTAGTCTAAACATCTTCTCGTCATAATTTTTAAATTGCTTTTTAAAGAAAATGTTTGAATCTACAGAACTAGAACTTCAAAGAGATAATGTGATCCAGCCACTTTCTCTCTGGAGAGAGATATAAATATTTTTACTCCAAAAATATTTATACATTATACATATACTTTAGAACAGGATTATGTATCATACTTTCCTCTCTCCAACAGTGATTGACATATGTTTTTGTTCACAAATATCAACTCTTTCACAAATGCCCCTTTTCCTTTGTAAACACAAACATTTCCCCACCCCCGCGCCCCCTCAATATTTTCCCTTCTCCATTGCTAAATCATCTCCTGTTCTTGTTATTTAGAGAAGTAGAGGTAAAAAGAGATGTCCATTTTAGGGAACTATTTTCATGGAGAAGGTAGGCAGTGGCTTTTTGAAAATTCACGTATGGAGTCTAAATTGCAGTAAGTTTAAGGGGATTGCCTTTCAAACGTAGGTGAGCATACGAGAATTGGGAAGTCCTGAATGCGACCACTGGGGCTGGGGATGGGATGGCCAAGCCACTGAGGAGGAGGGAACCATCAGGTAGAAGAGCTGAGGGACTAGGATGTTTGAATTCCCCAGTGCTTGGAACACAGTTGGCACTTAACAAATGTTCAGTTAATGCTTGACCAAACAAACCAGACTTTACCCAGAAGCCACCACTTGGTATTAAAAACAACAACAACAGGCTTCCTTGGTGGCGCAGTGGTTGAGAGTCCGCCTGCCGATGCAGGGGACATGGGTTCATGCCCCGGTCCGGGAAGATCCCACATGCCGCGGAGCGGCTGGGCCCGTGAGCCATGGCCGCTGAGCCTGCGCGTCCGGAGCCTGTGCTCCGCAACGGGAGAGGCCCCAACAGTGAGAGGCCCACGTACCGAAAACAACAACAACAACAACAACAACATGTAGAACTTGAATTTTGTAACAAGCTAACTAGAAACCAGGAACTTTACTTGTGAACCTACTCTCAATAATAAAATAAATTGTGCCTATAGTGCTTACTTGTGGTAAACTGTACAGGCCAAGATGAGAGAAGAGGAATTGAACCAGGGTTTGGGGGGAAAAGGTTGGCTCCCAAAGGCTTGGCTTTTTTCTCCTTCAGATAAATTTCAGGTTTAAAAATTTTAGATATATGTTTGTTGTAAAAATACAGAAGGATAAAAATAGAAAAGTAAAGTCCACCTCTTCTACTTACTAAGAGTAACTACTGTTAGCAGTTTAGTATATATACTTCCAGGCCACTTTCTACACATATGCATATAGGAGTTTTTAAAGTAGGATACTACACTTACTGTTACGTATCTTTTTTTGGGGGGCGGGGGGCCCTCCGGGCCGCACAGCATGCAGGATCCTAGTTCCCCAACCAGGGATAGAACCTGCGCCCCTGCAGTGGAAGCGCGGAGTCTCAACCACTGGACCGCAAGGGAAGTCCCCTGTTACGCATTTTTTAAATTCACCTGGGCTTCCCTGGTGGCGCGGTGGTTGAGAGTCCGCCTGCCGATGCAGGGGACGTGGGTTCGTGCACTGGTCCGGGAAGATCCCACATGCCGCGGAGCGGCTGGGCCCGTGAGCCATGGCCGCTGAGTCTGCGCATCCGGAGCCTGTGCTCCGCAACGGGAGTGGCCACAACAGTGAGAGGCCCGCGTACCACAAAAACACACACACACACACAAATTCACCTGAGTGTGTAACACGGACAGCCCTCTGTCTCAGTACACACAAATCTACTTCATTCTTTTTAGTGGATGCACAGAATTTCATGGGGTATGGGGTCTACCATAATTATTCATCCATTCCTCACTTTTGGTCTCTCAACTTTTGCTATTACAAGCAATGCTGCAATGACCTTCCTTGTACATATACTTACTTGTGTGAGTAGATCTGTGGGAGGTATTCCTAGAAGTGGAATTGTTGGTTTCAACAACATATACTTTTAAAGTTTTAATAGCTACTGGCAAGTTAAAGCATATAGTTTATCTTGGGAAATTTGTCATACCTTGGGTACTGGCAAAAAAGAGAGATGTCAAGATACCCATCAGATGAAACTAGGTACAGTATGCCATCTTACTTTATTTTTATTCAGCAAATAACTTTTGAATCTTCCTCTCTCAGGTATATGTGGATAACATCTTTGAAAGGCAATCATGGCTTCTTCAGTCAAAAGCAATGATTTTATCTAATCAGTTATTTTCTTCCACTAAAAAAAAAAACCCAAAACCTTCTCGGCTCATTTGTTGGCCCTCCTGCCTTTAAAACATTCCTACAAATATTTTATACTGAGAACTGAGTAATGTCAGTAGGCTTCTTTCCTACTATTTATTATTCCTTCTTTTCCCCTTTGAAAAAAGGCATGGCTAATGTTTCCTGTATCATTACCTGTGTCATTTCTCATTTGGTCCATATTCCATTAAAACTGCTTGTTGAGGTTTCTACTCAATCTTTAAAATCTCGACAGTTCAGCTAAGACACTAGGAGCGTTTACCCTCTTCACAGATTTGATCATTTTGCTTCCATTTGCACTATCAAAAAAAAAAATCCTCTAACCATTCTCAGTATAACCTGGCATCCCCACAGAAAGGAAGCTGAGGCTCCTAGACCACTTTTATCACATTCTGAGTATTTTCTATCCTAAGCTTAATTTATCTACCTTTGGCAAATTGTCCGCTTTTGAGAGGTTTTGCATTTGTTTCACTGCATGTGAAGTAGTTTCCCTTTCTATACATTTCATAACCTTTATTTTCAAATGCACAAATAATCCCACTATCCAATTCCATATTTGCTAATTTTATTCCTGATTATTGCTGTCCTAATCCAAATAAGATCTGTCAATTCAGACTGTTTTCATACAGACCTAAATATCTTGTTTGCATGTTGTTATCTGTACTATCCCAGCTGTGTCTAAAGAGAAAAAAAACTAAAGTTCCTCTACAACATACTTTGTCGTACAGAAGTACAGTCATTTTTCTAAACAACTTTTATACTCTAATCTTGTGAAGAATGTACACATGAAAAGAAGTGGGGCAGGGGGGACTTCCCTGGTGGTTAAGACTCTGCACCCCAAGGCAAAGGGCGCGGGTTTGATTCCTGGTCGGGGAACTAAGATCCCACATGCTGCGCAGCACGTCCAAGAAAATATAAAAATAATACAAAATTTAAAAATAAAAATAAGAAAAGGGGGGGTCATTCTCTTCCACAATTCTCATCTGCCCTCTGTACGTCTACCTTTTGCTTTCACTGTTATAATCTTTCCCCCTATTTAACTCAAGGAATATTCTTGAAGATACCTTGTACACTTAAAATGTGTCCTTTTATTATAAAATCATTTTCTTCCACCAAATTTGTACTGATTCCTCTTGCCAGAATTCTATAAACATTTTTGTCTATTTCTGCATGCTAATCCACGATATACAGATACAGCTGTGTTTTACGCAAAATTGCTCAAAGTTTCCCATTAGTCTTTTTGGAGTGTCTTTAAACTGTTTTTACTGCTTTAAACTCAACTTCTTTCTAACTCAATCCTTATCTTAGTTCTCTATTTTTCTATTTTTTTCTGAGCCTTGGGTTCTATTTATGAGGGGATTATTGTCTGTTCTCAATTTCTTTACTCTATTATTTCCCTTTCCCTCTTCTATTAACATCCCCATATCTTCTTTTTTATTTCTTCTTCACATCCTTTTAGGGAAAAAATAAGCATTAAGAAAAAGGTTCTTAAAGAAAAGGTTCTTCTCTTCTCTGTAGTAAATTTACCTCATATATCGAAACTTCAAATACTATCAAATAGAGGGAGGTACATATGTCATACTCTGAAGGACTGAAACATTTTAAATGAGTTTGATAAATTTTTAAATGGTCACGATAAAAGAGAGGAGGGTATGTACTGACATTACACACTATAATATAGAAACCTGATGAGCTACAAATAATGTATACCAAAAGTTGGTTGGATGTCAACAGCTTTCAAAATAAACAGAATGCTACTGTGGAAAAAAAGGTAGATTGACACTCTCACGTATTAAAAAGTAATCTGATAAGCACATCGTTCCACTAAATTCTGCATTGGCAGTAACTTACTAGCAGATTCTACCTAGTTTTGATCAGCGTAATTTCAAAAAGGAAGTGGAGTAAAAAGGAAATGCATCCTAAGAAGAGCAATAAAAATTATTAACTTTAAAATTGTTTTATGAACAAAGATTAAGGAACTAAAAGAAGAGAAGGTAGAGGAATAGGTTTACTCTAATCTTTAAGTAAATGTAATGTATTTGATCAAAGCAATATCACAGTCATGTTTTTATGAGACACTGTTCATTTCATTCAGAGGACAGAAAAGGAACAGATATTAATTAAAACTCTATTCTCATTATATAACACTGCTTGGAGTTTAAAAACTGCTAATGGCTTTCCATCACTGCATTATATCATTATATAAGGCTTTAAAGACTTCTCTAATCTGGCCCCAACTCAACTGTTCAACCTTATTTTTCATCATTTCCCTAAGTATGCTGACCCATCTTATCAGGTTGTTCTCCAGACTACCTCATCGGTAAAAACCCAGGCTTACTCCTTTTCCAGTACCTTTATTTATGCCAATTTATTGTGCTAAATTATGCTATTTTATTCTATTTTTCACATAGAATATCCTCCCTCCTTCAAAGCCGAGTTCAAATTTGACCTACTATGTAAAGCTTTCTCTAACCAAATCTCTAAAAGACTTAGGCATCTGGAGTCTGTAATTAAATTTAGCATTTAATTACAGCTGACCCTTGAACAACATGGGTTTGAACTGCACAGATCCACTTACATGTGAATTTCTTTCAATAGTAAATATTGATACTACAGTACTACACGATCTGCGATTGGCTGAATCTGGAGATGCGGAACTGTGGATATGTAGGGCCGACTGCATGGAGGGCTGGCACTCCTGACCCCTGCATTGTTCAAGGGTCAATGTATAGCCCATAGATTTCTGTTTCCAGCAAAGATGAAGTAACAGGGAGTGGATTTACCTTACTTCTTGAAACAACTCAAAATCAGGCAAAATATATAAAAAATAATAGTTTCAGGCTGGATGAAGGAGAAGATCTGTGAAAGAGGAGAAACAAGTTAGCGGAGCCCCATGATTGTTTATGGCCTGGAGTTTCCAGAGGTACAGGGAGTGGGAACCCAGGCGAAGCCCAGCATTTTCCCAGGGTTGAGTGTCTTAGGGCAGCTAGGTTTGTAGGGCAGAATACAAGAGGGGAGCTCTGCACAGAGAGAGGGCTGTGGAGATCTACAAACAATCCCCCCTCAAGTATATAGATGAGTACTGATGAGTGCATTTGTCTGGGGGAAAGAACCACCTAAAAGGAGCACAGGGAACACTCTTCAAGGTTCGCCAAATGCTGGAAACAGATCCTATTCAAACCACAAGACTGGTAACGTCATAATACTAGGGCTTTGGGTAAAGAACTCAAAAGGATTTGTCTCAGTACTGGGAAAAAGTTTGCTCTAGAATAAGTGTGAGGTTCCACCTCACAAAGCTTAAAAGTACATAGAAAATACGTTAATGAAAACAGAAGAACTGGGGAAGAAATCAGAAAGGAAAAGTGCCACCAAACTCATGCTGAGTCCCCACCCTACTCCCTACTTTCCCCCCCAGTGTATCCGAGCCTGGACTTAAGGCATCATATAACCTGGAGGCAGTCATCTGGGAGCAGACTGAGAAAGCTCTACTTCTGGCTGGAAGAGCAAGGAAAGGGATTCTGAAAGCTCACGGGGAGTGGAGAAAGATCCATTTCACTTTTTTCCCCTCTGTTTTCCTCTGAGCCCCAATCCCCAGGCAATTCCAAGGCACTGGTGGTGGCAACAGTGACAGCGGTAACAGTGGTGACAGCAAATTCCTAAAATTCTGAGAGGAACCTTTTTTGATCAGATGAAGTCCCAGCTTTCAGGCCAGAGGACCATAAGGAGAGCCCTACAGAACTGGGAGTACTGGGGAGATGGTGGAGATGGAGGATCAGGAAAAAGAGACCCCACAAAATTCCACACCGTGGAATACTGCTTAACAATAAAAAGGAATAGACTACTGATACACAAAACAAAGTAAATGGATCTTGAAGATATTACACAAAGTAAAAGACGCCAGTCTCAAGAGCTCACAGACTGTATGATGTCATCTACATAATATTCTCAAAAGACAAAAACACAGTGACAGAAAACAGATCAGTAGTATCCAGGGCTTAGAGGTAGGGATGAGTGTGACTACCAAGTGTAACAAGAGAGTATGTTAGGGGCTTCCCTGGTGGTGCAGTGGTTGAGAATCCGCCTGCCAATGCAGGGGACACGGGTTCGAACCCTGGTCCGGGAGGTTCCCACATGCCACGGAGCAACTAAGCCCGTGTGCCACAACTACTGAGCCTGTGCTCTAGAGTCCGTGAGCCACAACTACTGAGCCCATGAGCCACAACTACTGAGCCCGTGTGCCACAACTACTGAAGCCCACGCGCCTAGAGCATGTGCTGCACAAAGAGAGAAGCCACTGCAATGAGAAGCTGACGCACCACAATGAAGAGTAGCCCCCGTTCGCCACAACTAGAGAAAGCCCCCGCGCACAGCAACAAAGACCCAACACAGCCAAAAATAATAAATAAATAATACAATAAATAAATTTATAAAAAAAAAAGAGAGAGTACGTTAGGATAATAGAACAGTCCTGCATCTTAATTGTGGTGATGATTACATGAAACAATATATCTGTGAAAACTCACATATGTATAGATCAATTTAAAAAAATCAGTTTTACTGTATGTTAGTTAAAAATAAAAGTAAAATGATGGCAAAAGATATGCCAAGCTAACACGAATTAAAAGAAACCTGGCATGACTATAATATCAGACAAAATAGATTTCAGAGCAAAGACTATTATCGGTCTGATGAAAGATCTCAGCTTCCTCAAGAAACTAGAAAGAGCAGAGCAAATTAATTCCAAATTAAACAGGAGAATGGAAATAATAAAGATCAAAGTGGAGATGAATGAAATATAAAACAGGAAAATAGAGAAATGTTTAAAAAGCAACCAAAAAGCTGGCTCTTTGAGAAGATTCATACATCTGATAAAACTCCAGCCAGGCTGATTAGGGGGAAAAAAATGGAGAAAATACAAATTATCAATAACAGCATTGAGAGAGGTGATATCAGTAGAGACTCTACAAACATTAAAAGGATAACAAGAAAATATGAACAACTGTATGCCTATAAATTTGACAACTCAGTTGAAATGGACAAATTCTTTGAAAGACACAAGTTGCTAATAATTACTCTAGAAGAAATAGATAAACTGAGTAGCCATATATATACTATAAAACTGAATTTTCCCTGGTTAATTCTACCTTACATTTAAGGAAGAAATAGCACCAATTCTACAAAAACAGATCCAGAAACTTAAGAGGCGGAAACATGTCCCAATTCATTCTACAAGGCCATTATTATCCTACAGAAACCAGACAAAGATAATCAAAGAAAACTAAGACCAAAGACCCTCATGACCATAGATGCAAAAATTCCTACTATATCAAATCAAAGTTAATAATATATAAAAAGGATAATACATCATGAGCAAGTGGTGTTTATTCCTATAATGCATAGTTGCTTTAGCATTCAAAAATCAATTAATATAATTCACATTAATAGACTAAAAAAGAAAAATGATAAGATCATCTCAATAGGTGCAAAAACGTGTTTGACAAAATCCAACAACAATTTCGATTTGGAAAAAAACCCACAAAACTCTCAGCAAACTAGGAACAGAAAGACACTTCCTCAAATCTATACCTAACCTAACATCACACTTAATGCTGAAAGAATGAACGCATTCCCCCTAGTATTAGGACAAAGCAAGAATGTACACTCTGGGGCTTCCCTGGTGGTGCAGTGGTTGAGAGTCCGCCTGCTGATGCAGGGGACATGGGTTCGTGCCCCGGTCCGGGAAGATCCCACGTGCCGCGGAGCGGCTGGGCCCATGAGCCATGGCCGCTGAGCCTGCACATCCAGAGCCTGTGCTCCACAACTGGAGAGGCCACAACAGTGAGAGGCCCGCGTACCGCAAAAAAAAAAAAAAAAAAAAAAAATGAATGTACACTCTGATCACTTCTATTCAACATTTTTCTGGAGTTTCTACCCAGTGCAATAAGGCAAGAAAAAGAAATAAGAGGCATCAGACTGGAAAGGAAGAAATAAAATTATCTTTATTTATAGGTAAAATGGTTGTCTATGTAGAAAATCCTAGAGAATCTACAAAAAAGCTTCTAGAACTAATAAGTCAGTCTTTCAAGGTTGCAAGATATAAGATGAATAATCAGTAACAAACAGTATTTTATATACTAGCAAGAGACAATCAGAAATTGAAAGTATGTATTTGAGCATATTTAACTCTTGGTTGGTATCTACTGGTCCTCTCTATCACTTAAAACATGCTAAATATCAAAACAACAAAAAAACTCATTTGAAAGAGCAGGGTAATGATACAGTAAAGTGGCCTAAAAGGAAAGGTGGTAGACTCTCTTCCAACTTATATACTAAAGATACACACTCAATTGGAAGTATTAGAATAACCTATTGTACCCTAACCTGAGTACCTGAAGAACTATCCCTAAGAAAAATTATATATTCATTTCCCTATATTCTAGGTGACATTGAGGAAACTGAAATAAAGAAATAAAAAGTATCATTTTAATAAAAACTTCAACAATCTGGATTATTCAAGTTCCTCTTTTATAAAATATAACTTATTCTAAAATCATTATGCCTTTCTTATGCTAATAATATATTTTAAAAGTTGCTTACCTTATGATCATAAAACTTTTAAATAGGGTACAGTTCATCAACATGACACGATCAGCAACCCAAACATTTACCTTAGGATAAGTATTTCATGAAGTTAGCCCACTGGAAAGCAATGCAAGTTAATTTGTATAGGCTCTTGAGAAAAGCCATTTCTTTAGCAGTCTATTACATAGATAATAACTTGAGACAATACAACCAAATCTGTCATTGACTTTGCAACTGAAGTTGAACAGAGAAAATAAATAGGTAAAATGGAGGGCAGTATGGAAGAGCAATCTGATAGGCACCAATCTTAACATGAGAAAATATCCATTAGGCATCTAGACATCTGGAGCCGGGAGGCGTTTTCAAGCTTGATAGGCTGAAACATGGTACTCTACTTATGGCCTCCTTGTCCTAACAGGGATGTTTCCAAATGGCAGTTAACATTTTTTTCTCTTTGGTTCCCCCATTCACCCCCATTTTGACAGGGGAAGGGAGGAAGGGCAGGCAGGCATGAAGACACTCTGTGTAATTCTGTTATTTCTCTTAAGAATAAAATCTTTACTGTATCATTCGTGCCAAATTATCTTTTAGCCTTTAATATATCTTTTTATATTTATATTCAGTGAAAACTTAATATTTAAAGACATTAAAAAGAGAATAGATTTTAGAGCAAGATTAGAAGAAATACAAATTTACATTTAGAAAACCTGTGTTCAAGTCCTGGTTTTTGTCCCTTAGTGGGCAAGTGAATTTGGGCAAGCCTTCTAACTTTCCTGAGCTTCAGTTTCCCAATCTATAAAATGGGGATAATAATTGTTGCCTTTTGTACATCACAAAATTGTTTCACATATTAATGAGGCAAGCATATGTGAAAGTGACTTATAAGCGCTATCCAAATTCATTTATTCCATAAACAATATCAATAAGAGCAGTAAAAAGCATTGGGTACTTCCTCTGTGCCAGGTACTGGGCTAGGCTCTTTATATGTATTATCCCTTTCAATGATAATAATAATATTAATAATAAATAACAATAATTATAATCTATTGACATTTATTAATCATTCACCATGTACCCCAGCACTAGATCACACGCAGACAGAAACAACAAATTAGACTCTAGATCTTGTGGATCTCACTGATAGGTAATATTGATGGGCTAAGAGGGGGGTAAAGCAGAAGCTGCCGACTCTGCCTAGGTTACACAAATTCCAGCTTTAAAAGGCATTGAAATTAGCTGTCAGAAGAACAGATCCATGGGAGAAACTGTTTTCAGACGTCTCACTTTGCAGAATTACCCACTGCATAACTGTAGTGGGAAGAATGTTGAGTTTAGGCCGAAACTGGAATTCCAGTTTTACCGTTGACCATTTAAGATGGATCGTTATGAATACATAGGGGTTTACCAGACCAAGAAATTTAAGTAAGGGCATTCCAGGGAGAAGGGATGAGTGCAAAGATACTTAAGTATAAAAGAATAACATATGTTTAGAGAATAATGAAAAATCAGAAGTCTTCCAGAAATTTGCCTTGACTATCTGTCCCATTAACTCTACTAAGGTAAAGCAGTAGCAAAGATCATATGGTCGAATGGATAAAGGACTGAAGATTGGCAGAGTAGTTATGGAAGACCAATAAGGGACCACAAAACTGAAGGTGCTGGGAGAAAATACTTGCAAATCATGTATCTGCTAGCGGATTTGTGTCTAGAATATATAAAGAACTCTTACCACTGAATAATACAAAGATAAATAACTCAGCTAAAAAAATGGAGAACTGACCTGAAGAGACAGTTCTCCAAAGATGATATGCAAGTGGCCATAAGCAAAAATGAAAAGATGCTCAATATCATTAGTACTCAGGGAAATACAAATCAAAACCATAAGATACCACTTCACACCTTCTAGTATGGCAATAATCAAAAAGATAGATAACACGTGTTGGCAAGAATATAGAAAAATTGGAATCCTCATACTTTACTGATGGGAACGTAAAACACAGTCACTTGGGAAAACACCCTGGCAGTTGTTCAAAAGATTAAACACAATGATATATCACCCGACAATTCCACTCCTAGGTATACACAAAAGATAGATGAAAACATGTCCATACAGACACTCACACATGAATGTTCACAGCATGATTATTCACAATAGCCAAAAAGTGGAAACAACCCAAATGTCCATGAATGGATGAATGGATTTTTATAAAAGTGGTATACCCATACAACGGAATATTATTTAGTCATAAAAAGGAAAAAAGTACTGATGCATACTATAGTGTGGAGGAACCTTGAAAACACCATGCTAAGTAAAAGAAACCAGTCACAAAAGACCATACATTGTATAATTCCATTTACATGAAATATATAGAATAGGTAAAACTATAGAGATAAATAGTAGACTAATGATCGTCTAGGGTTAGGAAAGGGGTTGGGGGTAGATGGGGAATGACTACTAATGGATACATACAAGATGATAATATAGATGAAAATTAAAGTTGTTACTTTAAAAAAATGAAGATGCTAAGAAGGGTATGATTTGATGAATCACCGTAGTATGGGGTTTAAAAGATGTTAACAACCTGGGATAACAGGGTGAAGCCAAAGGATGGACGTTTTCCATTAGAAGTAACCACAGTTGTAGCAGTAGTAAAGGAGTGAGGGAAGTGAAATAATTCTTGACTTCACCAATTACTACTTAAGCAAACCCTGGTTAATCTTCCTTACTTGAGTAAAAGTATTTTGCACTGCTAACTCCATCATGAATTCTCCCGGAATTGGTTCAGAATTCTAGGAATTCGAGCCTATCAGGTATCAAAATTATTTCCAGGCACTTTCTTTGACAGCCTAGTTTCCAGAAGCCTATTCAGTGGAGACAGTCTGCTGGAGCAGATCAAGCCAACCAGATGGACACCTTCTTTGGCACACCCATCACTTCTGATCAACATTTCCTCTGACACCTTCCCTGTTTGGCTCAAATGGAAGGAAAATAAGTGGATATTTATTATGCACCTTACTTTCCCATAAATTGTCACATTTAATCCTCACATCCACTACGCACATTACCGATAAGGAAACTGGCCCGTAGGGGATAGAGACTTTCCCAAAGTCACATAACTAGCTGGTAACTAGGATTCCACTTTTAGCCTAAACTCATGTCCTTCCCACTGTAGTTGTGCACTAGGGTATCCTTCAGAGTGAGACTTCTTTAAATAGTTTTTCCCCATGGATCTGTTCCCCTGACAGCTACTTTCAATGCCTTTTGAAGCTGGAGCTTGTGTGATTGCTAATTTTAAAACAATGATAACATTTACACATTAAACACTTCTCTAGCTTGTTCCCTTGACAACCATACACCTAAGATTAGATACCAAAAAACCCCAGTCTCTGTTAGTGCTTGGACTTAAAAAATCTCAGTTAGTGAGAACATAATTTTTAATAGACTTTTTTTTTTTTTTTTTTTTTTGCGGTACGCGGGCCTTTCACTGTTATGGCCTCTTCCGTTGCAGAGCACAGGCTCCGGACGCGCAGGCTCCGGACGCGCAGGCTCAGCGGCCATGGCTCACGGGCCCAGCCGCTCCGTGGCATGTGGGATCTTCCCGGACCGGGGCACGAACCCGTGTCCCCTGCATCGGCAGGCGGACTCTCAACCACTGCGCCACCAGGGAAGCCCTTAATAGACTTTTAAAGAGAGCATACAATGTTTTTCAATAGCAATATGGAGTGGTACCTCTACACCACCACAGAAAATATTATAACATAAAAAATCAGTTGAAGAAAGAATGAACTCTCGGGTTACTTTCACATCTCCATTCCTACTGCCAGCCTAGATCAACAAAAGCCAAGCTAAAACGTGACAGAGCTAAGGGTTCTAAGACCCAGCTACAACTGTTTGGTCACCATTATATTTTTTAAGTTAGACACAAAAATATTTCCATAGTAAAAAAAATTAAACAGTGCAGGATTACCCAGAGCAAAGTGTAAGACATCATTCACCAGCCTCCCTAATGTTTCCAGACCTTTTGCTATGCATTTACATGCATGTATATGTGTACATATTGTATATTATTTCTACAAATAGACGGGATTATACAATATATATTGCCCTGTTACTTTTTTTTAAGTAGCTTTATGAAGATATAACTAACATACCATACAATATACCCATTTATTTTTTTAACTTATTATTTTATATTGGGGTATAGTTGATTCACAGTGTTGTGTAAGTTTCAGGTGTACAACAAAGTGATTCAGTTATACACATACACGTATCTATTCTTCTTTAAATTCTTTTCCCAATTAGGCTGTTACAGAATATTGAGCAGAGTTCCCTGTGCTATACATTGGGTCCTTGTTGGTTATCCATTTTAAATATAGCAGTGAATACATGTCAATCCACCCATTTAAACTGTACAATTCAGTATATGTACAACCATCTCCACAATCAATTTTAGGATTTTTCATCACCTCAAAAAGAAACCCCGCATCCTTTAGCTATCATCCTTATATCCTCTGATTTTCTCCAATTCTGAGCAATCACTAGTCTATGTTCTGTCTCTGTACATTTCCCTATTCCGCAAATTTCGTATGAATGGAATCATAGAAAATATGCTCTTCGTGACTAGTTTCTTTCACTTAGCATAATGTTTTCCAGGTTAATCCACGTTGTAGCTTGTATCAGAAATTCATTCCCTTATAGAGCTGAATAATATTCCATTGTGTAGCTATGCCACAGCTGTCCTATTATTTTTTCATTTAATATTTCCTTTCCATTCAGTACACACAGATCTAGCTCACTCTTTTTAGTGACTGCACAGTATTACACAGTTTTGATGCAACGTAATTTGAGTAACCATTTCCCTACTGATGGATATTTAAGCTACTTCCAGTGTGTCCCCATTATAACAATAACTTGTAATGTCCATATGATACATAGGGAGAAAGGGAGAGGCCATCTCTCTTGGTGTAAAAAGGACCCTGCCTCTAGAACAGTGTTTCCAAAAAGTATGCTCCCTGGACCTACAGCATCACCTGGAAACTTGTTAGAAATGCACATTTCTGGGCCCGACCCTCAGAGTTTTTGAATCAGAAACTCTGAGATGGGGCCCACTGCTCACTGTTTAACAAGCCCTTCTCCTTGTGATTCTGATATGCAATAAAATTTGAGGACCACTGTTCTAAATCTCTTTGCACTGCAGTGGCTTTCATTAGTTGGTTTAAGGTAAACTTTAAAAATTAGCAGGACCACAAAAATTGGCTTTAACACATGACTATGGTCATGGATAGGGCAGAAGTATAGCGGAGGGGTAAGTGAGTTTCTATGTTTCTTTAGAGAAAGTACTTTAATATAACAAAAAACCTCTTCCTTTCATGCTTTTCCTAACTGTTTGACCCCTTATTCTCTTCCTCCCGTAATCTTGTAAAACCAACAATTAAACCATTTACATAAACTAAGATACCAGGAGATGGGAAGCTTTTCCTTCCTGACCCTCTCATTTCTGTTGATGATATGATGAACCAGATCCCATTAGAATTGAAACATTGGAAAAATGAGATTTCAATGAATCACAAATGGGAACTAGAAGAAAATTTAGAAATCTCCCACTCGAGAGTCATAGTCTGGAGATAAGGAAAATGAATCCCAGAGAAATTACATGGCACAGCGAGGCCACACAGCAAAGTGCAAGCTTCCGTCTCCCGTTATGCTATATACTATACTATATACTATATACTGCTGGACTATCATGGTTCTTGACCAAGGATATGCATTCATACCAAATTCATCGGGGGAAATTTCTTTAAAAAATAGATTTAGAAGGATTTATTTTCCTTAACTTACTAAGCTGAGAAGACTGATATAATTTGACTATATCTAACAGGAATTTATGGACATCAAGCATTACACTATTGCTCTGTAACTCAGCAACATCCACCGAGGTCAGGGAGTGTCCACAATAGTCAGAAGTACTTGGACAGCTTATCCCTATGTTACACAGCCCCACATTGCAGGGCTTTGGTGTTCTTTTGGCTTTCTATTGTTTTTCTGTCCTCTCCTTTGATGTCAGTTATTACTTCTGCATGTATCAGTGTGTTTGCGTCCAGCGGCCCTCACCCCTACTCCCATACCTACAATTGCCAATGTGAGTTGAGACACCAAATAAATACGATCTTGAGAACTACGATAAAGGTGATGGGAAAATAGGTTGTGAGGGAGGAACTAGAAACTTTAATATGGGGACTTTGTGATATTTACCTTGGCTGAGACATAATGAAAAGTCAACGTTGCCAGACACAACATTCTGTAAGAATGTGGCATGACAGCAAGACCTCCCTTACACAAATGAAACAAAGAATGAACTCAGAATTTTTTTTAACAGCAGGAAGGTATGCAGTTTTCCCCCCCTCAAGGTTTCTCCTCTATTTGTTTGCTCTTTGTTTTTTTTATTCATAAACTTTATTTTAAAGAGCAGTTTTAGGTTCACAGCAAAACTGAGCAGAGTTCCCACAAACCCCCTGTCCACACACAGGCACAACCTCTCCCACTAGTGACATCCCACACCACAAAAACCCTGGGTGGTTTTTAAAGCTATGAATAATGCAACAGTGAGATTACCTGTAACACCACAGAACTGTGGGTATTGCTGGTAAAGATGCGTGTGGTTCCTGCCTTGGAAGACTGCAAATGGGAGGAGAGGCCCATTTCGCTGCTTCCAAGGGACAATTTCATGTGTTGGTCTTCCTCTTCCACTAGAGATCTGAAAAGGTTTTGAAATCAGAAAGAAAAACCAATGAAAACTTGTCATATAATTCACAACAACTGGATGATTTAGAGAAACAGACACTCTCTGATTATGTGCCAATCATCTGACCACGGAATATACTGAATGTTGTTTCACTGTATTTTAGGCTCATACCATTCTACATCATAGAAGAAATAGATATATATTTGTAAAAAGCTTTCCGAGGTCAGAATAGATAAATGGGAACTGAGAAATCAACTAAAAGCTGGCTCAAAACTATAATTACAAAGGGTTTGTTTCTCTAGTGCCAGAGTAATTGTTTTGCTATTGGGTGGTTTAGGTAGCAATACCATCAAATTGTGTTATTCACAGTTAAAAGTACTTTGGAATCCCTGCTTTTAGAAAGATAAACGTAACATTTACCATTTATTGAACAGTCACTATATATCAGGTATTGCCAAGAAATTTACACACATGATCTCATATAATCCTCAAAACAATCCACTGCAACAGGTATTACTAGTATCTCCTTTTTATTAAGGGTAGGGAAAATGAGCTACAGAAGGGTTACAAATTACTTACCTAAGGTCACAAAGTTATTAAAGGGACTGGAACAGGATTTGAATCTAAGTTTAGTCTGTTTCCAAACTCCAAAGACCCCATAAGTAAAAGTCAAAGATTAACTGTGGCATCCTAATACATTACTTCCTCTTGTGTTACTATAGTTCTAATCAACCCCAACTGAACAAAAAAATTTACACATGAAAGAATTCCTTTTTCTAGCAGTATCTCTCACTAAATAATCACTTGGGATTATTTAGCGAAACAGCTACAGTGTAGTGGCCTTTTCATCTTTCCAAACAAACAAATAATAAAAATAATAAACGTAAGCTATGCCCGTGTATATATCACATTTTTCAGGGACCATCAAAAGCATTAGAGAACCTGTAGTCAACCTGTAGTTAGTTTCACAGAGAAAATGGCGAAATAATAGTTAAAGGCCTCAGGTTACACTAAAAATTGACCATTGTGGTACAACCTTTCATTATTCCTTAGACTAGGCAGACTTGTGTTTCCTTAAGTGTACACTGCTAAAACTGTTTCTGAATCACCTGAGAGCAGGGAGCCCCATGCTTCTGAACGGGTTTGTGCATTCATGATGGGCAGACTGCTAAAATGGACATTAAGAAGGGAGGAAGGAAGAATGGATTTCCAAGTGCTAGAACTATGCCTTTTTCCTATTTATTTCTAACTTCCCGAAGGTTGAATTATTGGTTTCTCTAACTCGTCTCTATCCAATACCATAAAGATTTCATTTTTTCCCTACCATACCTATAATCTAAGTTGATCAGTTTTAATAGGAAAAAAAGTTTTACAACAATACCATACTTTTAACAAAGATTCTCCTTTTTGAATTTTGACACCAACCAAATGGCTTTAAATCCTGCAATAATTAGCAAAAATCCTGGCCTTAAGGGTGACATCAATTCTTCTTAACGATATTAGAGCCATAGTATAACCAAAAAATGAATTAATAATATATAACCATGTTTTATTCAACTCTCATGGATATTTAATAAAGAAGATAATAATTTAAATAAGATTTTAACAAGCATAAAAGAAAATGAATATAGTTTTCCACTAGCTTCAGAAATAGCTTTTTAAAAGAAATTATATACATGATATATAGCATACATACATTTGCAGATACTTTTAACCAGCTTTTGCAGACAGACATTTAATTACAGAATCAAATGGAAAAGTGGGAAATAGATTGATGGTGACTGGTACCCCTAACCAGAAATTTTCCATTCATCCAGAATTATTTTAATGGGACATTCAAGCAGAATGTTTCATTAGTTTCTGTATTCCCTGCACAGAACCTGGCACATGAGAGGTTTAATATATGTCATCTGAATGAATACAGAATCTCATTTCTGTGGATCATTCCAGAGACATTTCTTTATCATGCAGTGCCTTAAATGACCGTCAATTATTATTTCACAGAACCACAGATGTAAACGGGACAGGAGTAAAGCTGAAACCGCACTGCCCCTATGACATATCCTGGAAATTGTTTTTTTTTTTTAAATAAACTACAGATCACAACTTGTTTCCATGTCATTTGTCTCTTGCTCTTAAAATCGAAAGGCAGAATATAAAAATGCAGCCTATTCTTGGCAAGATAATATGTCTGGCTTTCTAACTAATTACTTCAAAAGCTAAAGAAGTCTTCACTAAAATCATCTTTTTCATGACTTCTTATCAACATCTTTTGACTTTTAAACATTCAGAACATTCCCTATTATTTCTGCATCAGTAACAGCACATGTCATGTCAACCTCCCCAGCGGATTCAATATTCCCTTCTATCTCCTACTCACTAAGTCTATTGACTGGATGTGAAGAGCATTGTTCTTCAACAGTGCAAGGAGGTGAAACCTCTCTGCAAACTCCAAGCCACAAATGACATCAAACTATCCTTAAAGGAATGATTATCTGAGTAATTCCAAGAACAAATAACATTTTTAATCTTATCCTTTCTAAGTCATATGGTTGAAAGCAATAAAAGGAGCAGTGGTTCTCAGTGCGGGGAGGGGCATCAATGTCTGGAAACACTTTACGTGGTCGCAGGGTAGTGAGGCGTTGCTACTCTCATCTGGTGGGATGCTGTTAAACATCCTACAAGGCACAGGAAAGGTCTCCACGGCAAAGCAGTGCTCAGGCAAAACTTTCAAGAATGCCAAGGTTGAGAAACCCCGGTACAGAGGGATTAACCTCCTCAGGACAGATTTTCTAAAGAAATTTCATGTTCTAAATAACTTCCCAGTCTGAGAGTTAACTCCATGAGGTAACGCTGGCAGTCAGAAACACAGTAGGATTATTAATTACCACTAACTCCTCCAAGACTGCCTAATAATAGAATACCTCTGCTCTCCTCCAGTCCATCAATCTGAAAAATCAACTGTTTACAGGAGATAAGTACATAATAGCTTTGAAGTTTATAAGATAATTATGTGGAAAGGCTTTTGTCCTATGTAAACTCATGGAAGAATAATTCCTAAGTCGGCTTTAAACAATTGTTATTTGGAGAGAAAAAAAAAAAAAACAAAAAAAAAAAACAAAAAACAATTGTTATTTGGATTCACTTTTACATGCCAATTTAGAATCAAGCAAACCCTGTCCAAATAGTCCTATTTCATCAAAACTGTAAAATTATTCATGGGAGAGAGATTGTGTTCATCAATTTTCTTTTGAAAAATTGAATCTTTTTCTTCCAGCGTCTACATATTGCTACCACACCATTCCCGCCCGCCCCACTACCGCCGGACACATCTTATTTTGTAAACAGTGACCAACCACAGAGCATGAAAGCAATCTTTCACAAAGTGTACATGAGTCACTCAAGTGCACTTGCTCAAAGAGAACAATTACTTTTTCGAAGAGCATTAGGTAGAGATGGAAGCACTGCCTGATGGTCTTACTGAAAGCTCTGCAAAGGTGGTCAAACCAAACATACAGAGACTGTGGCATTTCTTTGTACTAGTATTTGAAGACAAAGGAAATAGTCTAAGCAATTGTCACATGTTAACAGGGTGATACTAACATTGTAATGTTGCCTCAAAGCCTTCCATATTTAAAAAATTACCCCAAGGGAAACAGGTGTAAATGACATAGGGACACAATTCATAAATATAAAAGTACAAATGATTAACAGATAGAAAAATGTTCAACTCCATTCGTACTCCAGAATATGCAAATTAAAGCAAATCTGTAAACTTATAAAAGAGTAGAGTAGAAGATATACTCTCAAAATTGCTAGTGCAAATAAATATTAAGCCCCTGCCGTCAGCACGGCATTGTTCACTCATGGATTTTTTAATGAAAAATTTAAAATCATCAAATGTACACATTCTTTTCCTTTTTACACTGAACATCATGACAATAAAAGACTGTGTATTACTGGTGGGTGGGCTGCAGCAAGAGTGGTCTGTCAATCTGGTTCAAATATGTTTTCTACAATGAATAGTTCTGTAGAGGTAATAGTTTGGTAGATGTTCTATGAAGAACCGTGTACTTAGAATTCACTATAGCAATCGGGTTTGTTGGTATGCCATATGGGGAAGGGAAGAGTATCTCGTAATTGCATCGTTTGGTTCCAAAGCCTCAAATAGTCTTAGGACACTCATCAGTCTCAATAAAACATGCTGATAGGATACATGCACTTGCAGAGGAAACATACTGCCCAAGACTATCAGAATACATGTCAAGTTGTTCCCTTTACTTGATTTCATTTCTGCGGGAAAAAAATAAGTGAATCAGAGAAAAACCAGAAAGGTAAAAGTATATCAATGCCTTTAACTTTTCTCTCTTCAGCTCCTGATCAGTGTGACAGCACTTCTTGCTTGTGACTACCACATTACAAAGTGGTTAAACCTAACAATGTATGTAATTCTAATAACATAATGCCACCGTAACAAAAGAACAGGGGTTTCTGAGTTAGTGTCAAAAGTATTATTCAAATACTGCAATTTCCCAGAGTAATAATATTATTCTAACTGAAAGTCAGCGCCAGTGGGTTGGTGTGCAAGAAGTGCAACAACAACAAAACAAAACAAAAATAAAAGTCATGAATGGTATAACAACACAACAAGTCAGCTTGGTTAATCAAGGCACTGACTCACGCTTCACCACCCGTCCCCCAGAAGAAGAAAATACATATTTCTCACACTCACAATTTAAAAAGAAAATCAAGAAAAAGGCTTTCTTCAAAGAAGAACTCCCCCGCCATTTGTTTTTCTGCTCTGAAACAGAGAAGTGTCTGCTAGCTGTAGCATTTGCTAAATGAAACATTTCTTGCTATAAAGTTGCATTGGCAGGTGGGGGAAAAATTCAGCCACCTGTTCTCACATTCATTTGAATTTGAGTGCTAAATCCGTCAAGGTATTTCCTTCCCCCATGAGAAATAAATTAAAAGCTTAAGATGATATTAGTCATTTCCCATTGATTTTTCTATAGATTCAAAGTATGCATTCTCCATTGAATTCTAAAGATATTAATAATCTTCCTACCACACAAAATTTAGAATCAGCTCTCCTTCACGCCTCCCATCAAAAACTGAATGATACACACACACACACACACACACACATTCTCTCAATTTCCATTAAGAAAAAAAAGGAAGTGTTTTTAAAATTAAGAAGGAAAATTTCCAATTCATGAAGTAAGTTAATATATATAAAATAAGCCTGGTATTTTCTTTAAAAGAAAAACACCTTAAAACCTAAAATATTTGAAGATATGTCCCAGGAATTCCCTGGCATCTAGTAGTTAGGACTCTGCGCTTCCACTGCAGGGGTCCTGGGTTCAATCCCTGGTCGGGGAACTAAGATCCCACAAGCCACACGGCAGGGCCAAAAATAAATAAATAAATAAACTGCTTTAAAAAATAAATAAAAGATTTTAAAAAATAAAAAAATAAAGATACGTCCCAACTAAAATGACATTTACGGTATCACTGTACAAGGAAATCATAAATATCATAGCAACTTCTCTCTTTGTTTTCTTAACATCTTTATTGGAGTATAACTGCTTTACAATGTTGTGTTAGTTTCTGCTGTATAACAAAGTGAATCAGCTATACAGATACATACATCCCCATATCCCCTCCCTCTTACATCTCCCTCCCACCCTCCCTATCCCACCCCTCTAGGTGGTCACAAAGCACGGAGCTGATGTCCCCGATCTCCCCGTGGGAGCAACTTCTCTTAAGAAGGCGTAAATTAATCACTATTTAAGAAACTATGGAGAACGTGTCTCCTCAACAAGGTGTTTGCCTGAAAGAAGTCAAGAAAAGATAAAGCTTTGGTTAGTTATTTGTATTTTTTAATGACATAAGTATAAGTACATTATTGTCAACTTGCAATAAATCTGCTAATGGAAATCTTTAGCATAGATGATATAAAATAGCTGCTAACCTTTCTGAGGCTTTCTTTTCTGCTGCAGCTATATACCAGAGCCCACAAAAGAGAAAAAACTTTCAAGGTGATAGGGCCAGACTGTAAAATGATTTTCCAATGTAAAGAAGCTTCTTTATATGCAAATGTCTGTCACATGTAAAATAAAATCACATTAATAAATAGCTGATGTCAGTTTTAACATAGGAATAAGATAATCTACCCAGCACCTGCTGTGTACTAGGCAGTGTGCCAGACACGTTCTCTATGCTACTTAATCCTCATAACAATCCCATTTTAAAGACAGGAGACTGAAGCTCAGAGAGTTTAAGGCCTCACCAAGAATCTGGTAACTATGACTTGAACCTGAGTCTGATTCCAGAGACCAAATTGTTCCCATCACACCAAGCCTAAAAAATGAAAAATAGCAGAGTAGAGGCCATAAAGCAATCAACGTTTCAGTGTTTAATTTATAAACATGAGGAAGATCTCAGAGAGACACATTCTGTTATAGGGAAGCAATTTGTTGGTTGAACTACTTCAGTCTAAAATTACCCACTTTTACCACTACTTCCATAACAACAATACCAATGCTAAAAATCTCTCATGCCATTCTCCCAACACATCTGGGGTCAGGAGGGAGCATATCCTAGGATATAACTCAGATCAGATTTAGGGAGAACTTGACATTACGGATACCAACATTTAAAAGAACAGATTCTGAATTCCAAAGCCACCCATCGCCATCACAGAAATAGCACTATGACACAGATGAGGGAATTGGGCTAAACAAATGGAATGACAAATGATAGTCTACTCTAACAGGATGAAAGTTAATTATCCAAACCATAAAGCATTTGCATTGAATACCTCAATCCTGTCCCTGAAACACTTTCAGATTAATGTTTGCTCCTTCTGTCTACCATATTTCAAAACTTTAGTCTTCCTTCACCTTTTAAAATTCATATACCAATTAAACTACATCAAGTCTCATGCATCTAGACTAGAAAATTCTACTTTTGGTTTATATACTATTTCTCATTCTTTACATTTATCATAATATTTGGATGAAAGATATAGATAGATAGATGATAGATACCTGAAGCAGAAATACAAGAGTATAATCTATAAAAATATTGAATCACTATGTTGTATGTACACCTGAAACTAATACAACATTGTAAATCAACTATACTTCAATTAAAAAAAAATGAATTCTAAATGTTGATTCCATACCTACTATATAAAAAAAGCTAAGTCGAAGTTGAAGCTCCCTTGCCTTAAGAAGCCATATAAGGTGAGCAAGTACACAAGTGGTAGTGGTGGGAGAGAGAGAGCAATATGGATGTGTAGGTTGGGGGAAACAGCACGGACTCCCATCACCATCAATAGTCCCGTTCCCAGTGCACAGAGGAAATAGTTATAATCCTCTGAAAGGATGCTCCCTGCCCCCCTACAGCCAGCACCAGCCTGGCCAGTGAGAAGTCTGAGCTATACCTGAGGTCAGGAGCATGCCTTCTCCTTCTTCTATCCCCAGATGAAGAAACTGAACCGGAGCTCCAACACGCATGCCACTTTTCTATAAAGGAGCTTTTTGCTCCCAGAGGATTTATATTAACCAAAGTATCACTTTATTCCTATTATCTGTAGCTCACTGACTTTGAAATTTGACTATGGTGCTATAGTGCGTATCAATGCAAAAGTGTATTATTAAAGAACTGAGCTTTCACATGCCTAAAATTTCAGATTATTAAATATTCAAACATCCAAGTTATCCAATTTTAGAGTTTATTATAAAGGCAGATTCCACAAACTCAAAACCAGTTAGAAATCACTGAGACAAATCTCTTTGGGAACAGGAGGAATCATTAATCAAGTGATAAAAATCCAATCCTTTTCTGTCTTTTCTGAATTTCCTAGTTATATTCAGCTTCGCAAAGTCAGTAATTCATGACCAGGTCTTAAGGGCATGTTTATTTTTCTTTTAAAAGGAAACATGATAAGAAAAAAAACAATAAAGAGTAAGACTTTCCAACTTAAAAGTAATAGCCAATTGTACTCCATGTTTTAAGAATTATAATTGGCAGCTCTACGAGTCCCACTGATTCTGTCTTCAAAGCCTGTAATAAATGTAACAAATCTCAACCTTGATTTTGCAATGACCTAGCAGTATCTCTAATTATTTCAATGAATGTATCAAATCATTCATTTAAATATAATGTTTAATATGATTTAATCACACCAATGTTTTAATATGACAGCCAATAGTTTTAAGACAGGGGAAGGTAATACAAAAAGAGAAATCAGAAGACAGACTCTAAACCCAAAGAGTCTGAGAATAACACTAAGGATAGCTCTCTCAAGTTTGTTTCAGACGTGGAGCTTGGCAAAGCAAAAAGTCTAATTTTAGTACAATTTTTCATATTAACATTATTTTCCACTTTGTACATATTTGCCTCACCATTAAGGTTTTTTTTTAAAATAAAACTTAGCTCTAAGACTTTAACTTATCCCTCTTGCGCTTCTCTGGTGGCGCAGTGGTTGAGAGTCCGCCTGCCGATGCAGGGGACACGGGTTCGTGCCCCGGTCCGGGAAGATCCCACATGCCGCGGAGCAGCTGGGCCCGTGAGCCATGGCCGCTGAGCCTGCGCGTCCAGAGCCTGTGCTCCGCAACGGGAGAGGCCACAACAGTGAGAGGCCCGCGTACCGCAAAAAAAAAAAAAAAAAAAAAAAAAAAAAAAAACACTTTTATAAGATTTTGTCCATCGTACAGCAACGCTAAGGAAGGAGTCCTTTGCATAAAGTATTTATGTACCATGACTATGTTTACCCCAAATAGTAAGTATTCTTGATAAAATTGGTAATGACTTCCTGAAAGGGAGACTGGTTATTTTTTTTTTTTTGAGGGAGTAGATGCAAATTATAATTCATTGAGGAGTTTGCCACTTTGAGGGAAAGGTGTTTCTTTTTAGGAACATTATGGTCTCTGGCTTAAAGAAAGTTTGTGTTCTTGGGTGGAACGCAAAAAGGGTAGAGGCAGACCGTATAATTTAAACAACATGACAGTAGGCATCCAGCACTCACATTTCCCAGTCATCTAAGTGGGAATTTTGAATAGAAGCTAATTGGAGCATTTTCAGACTGTGTATGTGTTTTGCAGAAGCGATCTATGAATTGTGAAGTAGTAATGAAGTACTGCCTCCGTCTGTTTGAGACAAATAGGACAGAAGGATATTAAGCAAGAGAGAAGCATTCCCTTCCTTCCTTCCATACCGTCCTTTAAACCAGTGTTTCACACCCCAATTTATAATTTCTGACTCTCGGAGTGCAGGTGAGAAGGACGCAGAGAAGACTCACCAAGATGAGTGTCAGGGTGTCAAAAGTTTGGCCAGCTAGTTGGAAAATGCTGGCCTAAATGCTATTCCCCTCAACTCATCCCATCTACAACAAGCTATTTCTTGAAGCAATAAGTCATTTTAAATGTCCCAAATCCAATCTTTTTCTAGATCATGCTTTAAGGAGAAAACTGGCTTATTTAAAGGTACTCGCAAGGGAAATGAATTTGACTACATAGTTCTTAATGATTATTCCTGGAAGCTTGGTCAGTCAGAAGGAAGTTCAGGAATCTCAAATGTATCTAGATGTCACGCATTCAAGAGAGACATAGATAGGATATTCTGGATTCTAAAATAAAGTTGTTATCATCAAAATATTTCAGTCATCTTAGACCCCTAGTTCTCCCCCCTCTCCTATGCCCAGGCAACTGACAAAGTACTACTAAGTATCTCCCTAGTATGCGTCTTTCACCATCTCTCCACTCTCACTGCCCCTACCACACTTTGGGTATCTATTACCTCTTCCTTGGATTTGGTTAGTAACATAACTTACATATTTGTTACAGTATAGCATCTTCACATACTGTGATTGTATTTATAGTTTTGGCGGGGGCGGGGCGGGGGGAGACGGGGTGGGGTGGGGTGGGGTGGAGGACCGGGGGGACCTTCAGGATAGCGGAGGAGGGCTTCCCTGGTGGCGCAGTGGTTGAGAGTCCGCCTGCCGATGCAGGGGACACGGGTTCGTGCCCCGGTCTGGGAAGATCCCACATGCCGCGGAGCGGCTGGGCCCGTGAGCCATGGCCGCTGAGCCTGCACGTCCGGAGCCTGTGCTCTGCAGCGGGAGAGGCCACAACAGTGAGAGGCCCGCGTACCGCAAAAAAAAAAAAAAAAAAAAGCGGAGGAGGGAGACGTGGAGATCACCTTCCTCCCCACAAACACATCAAAATACATCTACGTGTGGAACAACTCCTACAGAACACCTACTGAACGCTGGCAGAAGACCTCAGACCTCCCAAAAGGCAAGAAACCCCCCCCACGTACCTGGGTAGGGCAAAAGAAAAAAGAATAAAAGACAAAAGGATAGGGACGGGACCTGCACCTCTGGGAGGGAGCTGTGAAGGAGGAAAGGTTTCCACACACTAGAAGCCCCTTCACTAGTGGAGACAGTTTTCCAAGAGCAGTATTCAATCACTCCTCTCTGCTTGCTGAACAAAAGCCATAGCCTACGCTCTTGCATTCAAAGCTCCTTGGACTAGCCCTCCTTAACTAGTTGCACATTCTGGCAAATAATTCAAAGTAAATACATATTTAATGATTTGAGAATAAATAAAAATCCAAATTTATTCACAAACTATCAATTGTTTTGCTTTAGAATATGCTGTTTTCATACATTAGTAACTGCTATGCCTTTTTGTCCTATTGTTAACCAAGCAATGTGTAAAAGCATTTATTTAAAATATTTCTGATAGGAGGAAAACTTAATTTAAATTGAATATCTGCTGGGAGTTCCCTGGTGGTCCAGTGGTTAGGACTCAACGCTTTCACTGCCGTGGCCCCGGGTTTAGCCTTTTTAAGTATAAAACAATTCAGAACATAAGTAAATGTGGATCATTTATTTGAGTACTAATTTAAAATTTATTTTTCCTAAACCCTACTCAGATTTCCTTTTATCCTAGTCAGCCATTCTTGTTTTCAAACTATACACAGAAAACACATTATCAATTAAGTACAAACATACTAGTTTTAAAACAGAAATTTGTCTAAAATAGTTTTCCCCTCATGGTAAAGGACATGTGAAAATAAGTCAAATAACTCTTAACTTTAAGAGTAGTTGCTCTCTTGGAAGAGATTATAATCTTACTTTCTTTATCAAATTACAATTTGATGAACCATGACTAAAGTTTTCTGGTCACTGGTAAATGGCTTCTATTAAAATTACTTTCAGTCTGTGTCAGCATCATGGTACTTATCGGAAAGCAAGGAACAGAATCAGGATTTTGGATTAGTTCTTTTCGTAGGAAAGATAGCTGTAACTTACTCTCTAACAAGACTGTAATTTATTAGATTCCTCTATATATGAAATGAAGAAATGCAACACACTTTGAGTGAAATAATTTGCACAAGGCTACAGACCTAAAAACTACTCTCTCTAGATTCATTCATTGGGGATTTCCCCAGTGGTCCAGTGGTTAAGACTCCATACTTCCAAAGCAGGGGGCCTGCGTTCGATCCCTGGTTGGGGAACTAAGATCCCACATGCTGCACGGTGTAGCCATAAATAAATAAATAAATTTTTAAAAATTCATTCATCAACTCAATATCTGAACACCTGCTATGTGCCAGCCACTGCACTAGGAGATATGTAAAAAGAGCAGGCGGGATACTTGCTTGCAAAGAGATCACAGTGAAAGAAATAATTACTTTCCAAAGGACTAAGTGATATAAAAATAATAGTAAATTCTCAACATCATCTACTAACAAATACCATGTTGCATAATTCATATAAACCACAGTAACTAAACTAATTGCAAACTTTGCTCCCTGGTACAGAAGTGTATCAGTTCATATTTAGCATATAAGTGCCAAAATAAATAAATAAATAACATCGACTTTCCTTACTGCTATTTTATTTTAAAGGACTATTCATCCCAGATCAGGCTATCTGCAAGGCTGCATCAGCAATCAAATAATATCCACTATTCAAAACTATAATCTGCGGGCTTCCCTGGTGGCGCAGTGGTTAAGAATCCGCCTGCCAATGCAGGGGACACAGGCTCAAGCCCTGGTCTGGGAAGATCCCATATGCCGCGGAGCAACTAAGCCCGTGAGTCACAACTACTGAGCCTGCGTTCTAGAGCCTGTGAGCCACAATTACCGAAGCCCATGAGCCTAGAGCCCGTGCTCCGCAACAAGAGAAGCCACTGCAATGAGAAGCCCGCACGCAGCAACGAAGACCCAACACAGCCAAAAAAAAAAAAAAAAAAAAAAAAAAAAATATATATATATATATATATAAAATCTGCAATTATAATTATATGAAAGAAAGCCAAACATATGATGGTGGATCACATCATTTGAAAGAAAAGTCTCTAATTGCATCTATCTATATACTTCAGCAATATGCTTATGAAAAATATGCTAATGAGCCAGGTCACTGGTCTACTTTAGACGAAAATTTTGGTTCCAGTTTCATGAACTTTTGTTTAGCTGTGAATCATTCAGAAATGATTACATATGCACATCCTTTGAGGGAAAGTGCTCATAATGAATGAAAATCACTTCAGTTTAGTGATGCTAAGGGATTATCTATTGGATAATCTACTTACAACCTAAAACATCCATATACTTTTCAAAACTCTATTTCAAAGTATTTTGTAGATCGAACTGTGAGTTAATTAGGAACACAGTTCAGTGTAGGACAAGAGAAAAATCTCTGGCGTGATCACATGTATAAAGAGAAATCTAGTCGAAGTTTTTGTTGTAAACTGGTTTTTAACATTAATTTGTAATACAATTGATGAAATGGGATAAAATAATAAAAAGGAAATATGAATTAAGACTGAGTTAACTCATCAGATGTGAATGTACACAGATGGAGGAAAAGTGACCAGACTTAAATATCACATTCTCTTTCAAGGTACAGTGGTATGACAAAGAATGATTTCTAAGGTTCCTCCCAGCTCTCAGAGTCCAAGAATCCTGAATAAGATACTTATGCTCTTTTTAAGATATGTTCTGATCTCACTGATCAGTGAAAAGCACTATATTTTTGAAACCAGAAAAACAAAGAGTGAAAATAGAAGATGTTACAGGGCAAGCTGTAAATGAGCAAAGGTCTTTTAAAATTTGTAGAAATAACTTCAGTGAGAGACTTTCAAGTGGGGGGGAGAAAAGGAGGGGGAGAGAGGAAGGACAGAGCGATAGCAAAGGCACTAGTTTAACCCAGTTGTCCACGAACACTCAAATGAGCTTGCCTCTCTAATGTATCATTCTCACAATGTTTCATTCTCAAAATCTCACTGTTTTAAAATACAGTATTCAAGGCTTTTAAATCAAAAACTCAATCGAGCCCCTGCACCTTCCAATCTAATCACGTTAAGTCCTTAAAGGTGGAAGAGAAAGGCAGAAGAGTGGGTCAGAGAGAGAGAGATGTGAAAAAGACTCCTGCCATTGCTGGCGCCGAAGATGGAGAAAGGGAGCCAGAAGCCAAGGAATGCTGGTGGCCTCTAGAAGCTGAGATCAACTGTTGCCTTACAGCCAGCAAGAAGATAAGGACCTTGGTGGTTCTACAACTGCAAAGAACTGAATTCTGTCAATGATCCAAACGAGAAGGAAATGCAGTCTCCCCTAGAGCCTCAGAAGCAAACAGAGCTCCACCAACACCGTGATTTTAGCCCAGTGAGACCCATACCAGACTTCTGACCTAAAAAACTATAACATAACAAATTTGTGACGTTTTAAGCCATTAGTTTGCAGCAATTTGTTATGGCAGCAATAGAAAACTCATACGTGGAGGTTTTTCTCAGCGCCTGCACACAATCAAGCAATGGGACAATCATGTCCACAAGAAAGTACTAAACATGCTGACTGGTTAGTACCCTAGGACTGTGATAAACAGAGCACATCTGCTCCAGTCAATGGCAGCTAATTACTGGGGAGAGAAAAGGTGGTTGGCCAACGAAGGTAGAATAGTGCTTCGAAAGAAATAGGAAACAATGAGGTTAATCCCAGTATCATATCAGTAAGTAGAGATAATTGCCCCAGTATTTTCCTGCAACTTCACCACTTGACAGTACCACAAAGTAAAGCTAACTTCTCCCTGTACCACCACCCAATTCAAAAAAGTTTATCTCATCTGTCATACTCCTTTGTTCTTCGAATTCTAGTGAGATATTTCCTAAGTAGTAGATGGCATGAAAGTAGCAAGAGTCTATAAAAAGAAAAAGGCATTAGAGGAGTCAAGATCATTGAAATCAAGCAGAACTGCGTTTGAATTTTCACTTCACCTCTTACTTGAAGTGTAACATTGAGCAAGTTAACTAACTTCTCGGAACCACTGTGCCCTTAGAGTAAAACAGGGAAAAGACTTACCCTTATAGAGTGTTTGGGAGGCAGCTTCCAAAGTGCTTGGCACTTTTTTTTTTCCAGTGAGGGAAGGATTTATTACTACTTGCAACAAGTAAGGAGAACACCGGGAATCTTTCCCAAAGCAGTGTCTCCCCATATAGCAAAATTGGGGAAGTTTTCACACAGTGGTTTGCACTTTTATAGTAGCACTCAATAAATTGTATTACATTTAACTATGTTAAACCAGGACATTTTTGAAAATTGCAAATAAATATGTTTCACATGAAATTTACAATATCTGTTGTATAGGCTAGATTCAAGAATTCTGAAAGTTGTTTTTAATTACATTTTTCTTATGGAAACATGTTATTTCATTTCTCCACTGAACCATATCATAAGAAGAATTGTCCAACGAGTTGGGCATGCTCCTGTCTTACCATACCATAAATGTCGCAAAATTGGGTTAAAAACAACATATACCCTCATCATAGTAAGTCATGCCAGTGAAAATATTTTACTATAATTGGAAACATAATATAATTTTATTTTTCTCTAAGATTACATCATATAGTCTGGGATCAAACTGTTGATGCTTGTAAGGTAAAAATATATACACTTGTGTGCTACAAAGTACCTAAGCCCTGTCCAACTTAAAGAATGGCACTCCATTTTTCTTGTTTAAAAAAGTGACTATCGGGCTTCCCTGGTGGCGCAGTGGTTGAGAGTCCGCCTGCCGATGCAGGGGACGTGGGTTCGTGCCCCGGTCCCGGAAGATCCCACATGCCGCAGAGCGGCTGGGCCCGTGAGCCATGGCCGCTGAGCCTGTGCGTCCGGAGCCTGTGCTCTGCAACGGGAGAGGAGGCCACAACAGTGAGAGGCCCGCGTACCACAAAAAAAAAAAAAAAAAAAAAAGTGACTATCAAGTTTAAATGTAAATTGCATCATTTTCCATCTTATGGAATATGTACTTTCTCTTTTTTTCTTTGTTTAAATATTGAAGTATAACTGACATACATTGTATTAGTTTCAGGTGTACAACACAATGATTTGATATTTGTATATATTGCGAAATGATCATCACAATAGGAATATGCACTTTAAGATCTGGTATCTATATCCAATTCATATCTCCTCAGTGAGCCCAGATACATTTCTCCTCTGTAGTAGTTTTATTGCCATTAAATCCATTATCAATAATGCAAGCACAGTAAACAAGAATGTTATTTAAACTGGTTGTCTTGGTTTAGCATTTTCACAGGAGCAAAATAAATCAAGCAATTTAATTGTTTATAAAGAAAGATAGGATAGAAGATAAAGTCTAGTCATTTTGAATAGCTGCAAGGACTATATCCATAACACCCAGCAGAGTTATGCCTGGCGCATAACAGGCAGTAACTTCTGAATATTATAAACTCAATATACAAGGTGACTGAAAAAGAACTGAGCTCTTTCAAAAGTGGATTGCTCAGTAACTTCTTTGTGTACTGATGCCCTAAGAATCTCACGTTTATACCACCTCTTTCTTGGCCTTGAGGAGATAAAGCAATACACTGTGGCTGCTATTTCCATTTAAAATATCGGCATGCACAGCGCTTATAATTCTTGACTCTACAAGTAATACAGTCATTAATACAGATACTTGCCTATCTCTTCCTTCTTTCTTTTCCCTCCCCCTAACTTGGCCCTATTTAGGTCTCATCTAAATATTCTAAATTTCAAGCAGAATGTCTGGAATCCTCAGAGTTCTTAGTAACTCCAGACTTCCCGCGACGGTGAAAGATTTGCATTTCCGTCTCTCTTCCCTCTGGGGAAATGTTTTGAGGGGTACTTGGAAGTAACACTCATTTAGGCATAAAAAAACAACGAATCTAGATAAATTTTCGACAAGTAAAATTCTTGGAAATTGCTGAAAGCATCCGAAATACTAGCTTTCTGTCTTGTAAGTTTCTTGTGTGCAATATTCCTCAGATACATTCAATGGTTTTAAGAGATCTTTTTAAAGACACATACAATAGGCTTTAAAACAAAATTTTAATTTCATTTGCACATGCCAGAATTCCTCAGACTCGAAGATTTGAAGTAGCCAAGAGAATAAACGCTGACTAGGAGGAACAAGAAATCTAGTCGTAAACCTCCGAAAAGAAGTTTGTAAACTCTGAGTCACTGTGGTTCAGGATGAATGCTATGATTAAAAAATAATATAATTGCAGGCTCTTTAAGATAAGCAAAACGCCTGTATGAAAGGAGAGAGGTCTCTTCTAGTCGGACCACGTGGGGAGCATCTCATTCACATGTAGTATCTTGTATAAAGTTTAACACAAAAAAACTATCTGGGTGAGGCACAACCAGCAGAGTGAAGAGTGTGGAAAACATGTCACATGAGTAATGGTTAAAGAAAGAAGATTTCCAGGCTTGTACGTTATGGAGGAAATAATATTTTTCTCCATAGCTCCAGAAGGCCACACTAGGAATAGGAGATGAAAGATAAGAGGAATTGATTTTGCTCAATGCATGGAAGAGCTGTCCACGAATGAAAGGTGCTGGCTTGGGGAGGTAGTGAGCTCTTTGTCACTGACAGTGATCAAGGAGAACGTGCATCGGCATCTTTCAGAGTTGTCACAGGAAGGATTCCTGCTTTAAAGGGGATTTGGATTCTCTAAATGACATCTAAGGTCACTTTTATCTGTATGATTTTCCATTAATAAGTGTTAAGCTAGCCCTTCTGCAAGTTCAGACGATGGAAATTCACAAGAAACATGCTACAGGAGTTACAGATGAGCGCTAAATTGCTCTGTGTTATTTATGTTATTTCTCCACATAATTTTGTTAGATTGAGCATATGTAGTAAAAAAACAAATTAAGCAGACACAAACAAAAGTTTATGTATACACTAATTGTGAAAATATCTAACTAATTATATTCTTTTCTAATTTGAGAATATCAATTTGGGAAGTATTTTGCTAGATGAAAAGGATACCTAAGGTTTTGTTTTATTTTATTTTCAAGGTTGTATTTTATTCACTAAATTAGAAAAAAGACAATCTTAGGGGACAGAAAACATGTCAAATTTAGAAAGTGCATGTTTTAATTTTCACTGTCCTTTGAATCACCCACAAACAAGGAATATTTATATAGTATGACTAAATCTAGACAAATTATTGACAATTAAATAAAGCACCAGTTTTTCTAGGGAAATCTAGATACTGAATCTCAATGATAAAATGATAGAAAATGATTTCTATAAAAGTCAGTGCTATTGGCACTTACTCTAAAATATATTTTACATAGTAAACAAAATAGTTGTAAACAGGATGCTAACTGAATACAAGTGTATCGGCTAAGAGAGGACAAGTCTAATTCACTAACACTCATTCTACACCCATTGTCTGGCTTGCTATGATTCACTGTTACATTGTGCTGGTTAATTCTTACCTATTGTCTTCCTCCTTGTGGCCACACCATTATTAGCGAGACTTAACTGCTTGTGAAGAAAGATAAAAGATAGCTAATGCTAATTCTGTTCTATTTCAGTGTGTCCTTGGAATCTAACAATACATTAACCCTATAACATCAGCCTGAAGGAATCATTTGCTGCCTGAAAACAATGAATACCAAAACACCAGAAAACCGCTTAGAAGTGACTGCCCTTTCAGCTTTATTAATTTAGGCAAATTGACAGGTTAATTTACATGGTTCACACCTGTCAGGAGCAGAGTCTACTAATTTAGCTTACGCTGACCAGGAGATACTCCTTCAGGCTAAGGTTGAACTTCAACCTTCTGCTGAACAGAGTGTAACACAAACACATCAGTCAGATTTTGATCAAGACAGTCCCTTCAGAATTCCACATGGATGGCACACCACCCTTGCAAGTGTTCAAAACTGAAGCTGAAGGGAGACTCTACCTAATAGAGACTAAATAATATTTGGTAATCAAGCTATGTGGAGGCCAAAGGATTATTTTCCCAAATCTTTTGTCTTTATGATACTCCACTCTTCCCAAATCATATTTTAACACAATTTGAAAAGCACTTTATGCTATATAAGAAACTATTTTCCTTAATATTATCATAAACATTGTCTTTATCATCAATAAGTCTTGAAAATATGGAAAGGTTTTAACTCACGTTCAGGTTCTAAACAAGCAGAAAGCAAGCCAACTTGGACTTTAAATCCACAAGGAAAAACAAGCTTTTCTGTTCAATGTTTGCAATAAGTAAAACATTCTCTATTCTAGCTTTCACTAGTGGATAGCAGCACTGCCCTATATCACCAGCATCAATGGAAGAGTTCTAGCCAGCAGCACCTACATTGAGTTTAGAAAGAAACCATAAGGAACCTTTATATTTCTCCATATTTGCTCCATTACTACAATACGTTTTTACTACAAGCAAAAATATTTTATATTGAAATTTCAGTCTTTGAAAAAGCACCCAAGTCATCAATGAAAATCATGTAATATGTATTCGACAAATCACAGTAAATAACGATAAAACATTACAAACCAATACGAGCAAATATACCAAAAGATGCTTATATTAACTGGGAAGAATTCTATATTCAAGATAGTATTTTTAATGTTTATACGTAATTTTACAGGTAAATCCTAAAATATCACAATCTATCAGAGAGTCAGAGTTTAACTGCTCCATTTCAATGCAAAGACTTTAGACCCAAAAGACACAAGTAGCCATCTAATCTATGTTTGCCAACCCAACCGACCATGAGAGCAAACATGATGTTACTTGACCCAGGATTCTAACTTGCTCTTTACAGTTTTTGAGTGAAAAATATGCTCAACTTAAATATCATCTGTGTGTAGAAGTGCTATGGAATATAAGGAAGCACTGATGAGAACAACATGTTAAACGTGGTATTTTTATTTCTGGCCCAGCAAGGCAATGAACTCTAAATCAGTCAAAAACGAAACAATTTATTTAAAACTTGATTTAAACTCCCCAAGCTAGTCTTCTTTTCCTATATTTAACATATATTCTCTGTGTATATTTACATAATATTTTAAACCTCATATTAATTTATTTATTAAAAAAATAAGTTAAGGCCAATTTAACAATACAGACCGTCACAATGTCAAAATAGTCCAGACTAACACCAGCTCCTCAAATATACTTTTCCATTCTACATATGTGTACTACCAACACT
Organism: Delphinus delphis; assembly: GCF_949987515.2. Lineage (NCBI taxonomy): Eukaryota > Metazoa > Chordata > Mammalia > Artiodactyla > Delphinidae > Delphinus > Delphinus delphis. The sequence continues at coordinate 28,046,718 of NC_082704.1, read as the reverse complement.
CAATGCCAACGTGCAAGATCTATGACATTTTCTGGCTTCTCTCATCTAAATCAGTTCACTCATATCACCAGGTCAAAGAGGTGAGGACTTAAAAGAAAGAAAGTGTTTCATTAAAGATGTTGTATTAAGCTGTATCTGAGCTTGTGGCTAGTATGGATTTTAAAAATGTAAGTATTTTTTAATCATCTCTAAAAATTAGCAAATCAGCTGCAACAGGGGCTACAAATTGGATCTTTTGGACAGTAAAATGCAGTAGGAATACTAGAATCATTAGTAACCATTATTAATTGTAACCTATTGATTTTAGTTTGGGGTGTGTATGTTTTGTTTTGATGATGAAGTTGCTTTTGGTAAATCTTTGGTCATTTCTCACCAGCTAAGATATATAAAGTCAACAGGCACATCTCATTTTCTCGAATTATTTGAAGGAGCTCCATTAACTTGTCACCTCCATTAATTTGCACTTTTGACAAATGCAGCTTTTGAGAAACAAACAGAGCTGATTTTTTTCTTTTTTCTTTTACAAATATAACTTAAAATTTTAACTTTATAGGAAACAGAGTTTAACACCCAGATAAAATAACCTGAAGCATCTCTAAGAAGGAATAGAAAAAATAATCTGAAAATGAAATGATGACAGGATTCAACTCTGAAATGTCCTCATTTTTCCTCGCTTTCCCGGGAATTGCTTCTTTTGGACTGAGAGCACAAGCACACTTCCTCAGCAGCTGAAAGCCTTTCAAAGAACCAGAGAGATACCACTGTGCATCTGAACCTCATATAAAACAAAAACTAAGTAATAAAATGGCAACTCACCAGATTTCTAAACACACAATGGACCTAAAGCGGGAAGAATTTTCCACATCTGTCCTACTGAAAAATATTTTAAAGGGAACACTTACAGTTAAGACAGACTTTCACTCAAAAGCTTTTCTCGTACAATTATTTAATAAAAAAAAAAGTCCAGCTTTCCCTCACTCCTTCCTCTACTAAAAAAAGATCACAGACAATACTTTAAAAGAATATTTTATTATATCTCCAAGATTTTGTTTTTAAAGCAACACTTTGCAAATTTAAAAAATAAGATTTTCAAAAATTCTAGAAAGACATCCCGATATATTTCAGTACATATCTACTTAAAATAAATTTCTAAAATAGATATTTGTATAATACACTTTTCAACTCCATGTATATAAATAACTACTCATAGAACTATAATTTGCACAAATTCAAACTTATACTTCAGAACTCGAATTATAAAACTGAGAAAGATATAATATCAAACTTATTAATGTTCATACAGAACTCAAGTATCAAGTCCTCAATAAAAGACTCATTTTCTGATCAATGTGTTAACTCTGAATGTTTCAAATTCATCAAAAAATTATAGAAAGCATTTCCATATTTAACACATCAACATCAATCATAAGCAGTTTTTGTGCCATTACACAAAAGAAGTCATCTTAAGTATTTCAGATACACAAAAATTCAAAACATCCAACCAATGTAAAAGTTTATCCTTATGCAATTCCTTAGATATACCTTTAGACTTTCATCTTAGTAATTACATTACCATTAGGCACTTTAAATGAAAAGAAACATAAACTCCTAGAAAACCAAAACAATGGTGAAATGTGGGCATGCCAATATATTTAAATGTAAGCAAGCTTGAGGTTTTTAATCTTGTGGGGTTTTGGATGTTGCTGTTTGGGATTTTCTACCCCCTTTTGTCACAAGGTTGATTCATGAATGAAATCCCACTTTAATATCCTATTTTCTCTCACTTACATGTATGCTGGAGAAAGTGGAGTTGACCTGGATGTTTTAAGCACAGGAACTGGGAATTTCCAGATAGCAGGAGAGCTCGTTTTCCATTTCAATGGCATGTTGTCACCACGGTACTACAATAACAGTAAACAGCGTTTCCATAACAGACTACCAACTATGACTTCCATTCCACACTGTACTGACACAGCAGTGGCTGCCGCGGAGAACAAGCAAACGATTCTGCCAGTGCCCTTAAACCGATGCTTCCAATCTGTAAAATAGGGCTGCAAGGTACCTCCTTTAAATCCTCCTGTCCCCTAAAGCAAATGATGATTCTATCGTTCGAATTCAACAATAGTGCCACCTCGTTAGGAAAGCGTTGACTGCAGTATAATTTTTTTGAAAAGACTGCACTGTGCATACCACACAATGCAGCTTTATTTGATAAAAGCGGCTAGGGTTTGGGGTGGTTCTTTTTTTTTTTTTGGTATTATTTTAAGCTTGCATTACCATTGTTCTACCTTAACAGGGATACTGCAGCACTGCACTATATTCTGCACCTATTAACCTGATTTCTGACCAATAGTAGCAGGAAAAAAAAAAATAGACGGGTTTCATATGAAAATGAAACAACATACCTACTCAGAATACACTTGTCATCCTCTGAACATTCTTCTTTTGAGCTGCAACAATACAAATGGGATATAAACCTCAGCATAGCCTTAGGCCACAGCTAATAGAGATCAGTGACTAAATTCGGCAGCCTGCTTTCCTCCTGTGCAAGCTCTGGCCACACAATACAAGAATGCCATTATGGGAAGAGCCCGTTTAAAAAAAATGCCAGTCTCTCTGTTTTCCAGTTAGAAGAAGGCAAAATGTAAGAACAAATATAAACTGCTGCAGAACTCTGCACGCTCTTCTAGTAGCTTCTGATTCAAGTTGCTCTCTTTTCCCTATTCTTATTTCCAAGCCAGGAAGAGCAAAAATCTCATACATTTACAACATGCTGTGTGCTAACACGAATATCACTCTGTCTTCTGCAGCAGAGAAGTACAGAATAGCGTGCTCTTAATAGCAGTCCTCGGAGGGACGCTATCAACAATCTAATTCAGTGCTGCCCTCCCCTTCTTCTCTCCCCCTTTCCCTCCCCTTCACCCTCCTTCACGCCTCCCCCGCCCCCAAACAGCTCACAAATTGCCTAGAGGAGAGACACCAAGCAGGTGTCCAGCAGGGACCATTCCAGAGCTCAGCGGCGGGTCCGGTAACCTCTAGGGGTTAGTAACTGACAAGGAGGATCAAAAATTCAAGCTGCCGTCAAAGGGAGGTTGACGTATTTCATGAAAGTAACGGCAAATAGAGGCTTCATCTGTATTGTTTTAAAATACTGCCAGAAAATAGCGTTGTAAATGCCCAGAACGCGACTGGGTGTTTCAAGTTTCTGTTTAAAGCACCAAACTCACACACTTTCTACACAATTCAAAGAAGTGAAAATAGGATAAACCGGTATTATGCTGAACTCTTTATTTTCAGGTTGAAGAATTTTATTTCTGATGTAGGCAAGTCGCCATCACTAAATATCTACCCTCAATGCGTCCTTCCACCTTCTACCTAAAAACCGAATTACCCATCTTCATCAAATGCAAGCTTAATAAAGGAGGACCGCCATTGACATGAAAGCCGCTACCTTTTTAAAAACTCATCGCAGTGATGAAAAGCTCATATTTACTTTCAAGTGTATATTCAAACAATAAGCTTGTGCTTTCAACTTAAGTAGCTGGCTTTCATATGCTCTTTCCAAACGATTCCCAGTTTTTGAAAGATTGAGATTTAGTCCCTAAGAGCCTTTCTCATTTGTATTCAAAAAGCACAGGTAATTATTTCTGTAAGAAAGACACTGCTTTCAAAAATTGCAAAATACGTAATTTCATATACCAGAATACAGCGTGAAATCACCTAAGGTAATCACAAGTACCTTCAAGAACACATCAATATTCAACAATGTATTTTCCTATGAAATCCAACATATATGTATACATAGTATATACATTCACGCATACATACCTAAGGAGAGAAAGCTTATTTTGAAACATTGACCAGTAATGCATAAACTTCATTAAATACTAAATAGGTCTCAGCCATCACTACCTCACAAATAATTTTTATTCAATCGATCAGACACAAAAACACTGCACAAAAACTCAGTCAAGCAACTTAAAGGGTTAAATGATATTTCCAACTCTTTTCAGTACCCCCCCCCCCCCCCCGCCAAAAACTGTCTCACAGAAGTCTTCAAAGGAATCAGAGGAAGGAATATTTATCAATATCTTAGTGGCCAAAATACATTTTAAAAGTTTTTTAAAAGTGCCACTAATACAAATAAACTGTAGTCAATATTTTACATTAGAAGGATTTGTATAATAATCTTAATAGTTAAGGAGCAAAAAGGTCCTAGGTACAATTGGCAGTGGTAACTTCTTGGAAACCCCAAGAAGGAAAACACACACAATACACACACGCGCGCACGCGTGCGCACACACACACACCACACACTCATCAAGCAAGTTTGGAATGTCTCATTCCAAAGTCCTGAAGCATTCTCAAACATTTGAAAATATAAAACAGCTACAAATTAGCTATATGGAGCCATTTTAGAGAGAAACTTCAATCACTTTCCAGCTTATGAAAATATTACAAAGTAGCAATTGCAAATGTAACTTCTCCTTCTGAGAACAAAGACCCCCAAACCTATGTAAAACCAAGGTAGTTAAGTGTTTTGAGTCTTTATCTGTGAAGACGACTCAATATTTATGAGGGGGAAATAGGGTGAATGTAGAGTTTTCCAAATTTCCAAGAGGGTAACCTCCCAAAACAGGCGAAGATCACTTTATTGCAAAGGTTCTCAAGTTATTATTCTACTACGAACAATCAACTGATTCAAAAAACCAACATATTCTTGGTCTAATCTCGTTCGGCTCCAAAGAAATCAACCAATACCACCAAATCAGCTCTTAGACTTAACGTTCAGAACCTGTTTTTGTAGCACTCCAACGGTTGTAATATTTGTTCAAAGTGAAAAGAAAGACTGCTTTCTTCCACCCATCCTAAACACTCTTAAAGACCCCAAAACCCGAAAAGCATTATATCTGATGATGAGCATTTATTTATATTCATTTCTTTTGATTTAATAAATTGCTAGAAGTCATTTGTAATTCTCTCTCGTGAGCAAACAACCAATACGCCAAAGGCTTTAAAAATAATTCCCTTAACTAGAAATATAGTCCATGAAATATACTTTACACTATTAAATTGCTTAACAACACCATTCCTCATACGTCGTTTAGAAATAAACTTCAGCCAGGTAAAATCGCCCCAATTACAAATTAGCAGAGTCCAAATTAATCAGATTTTACTACCCTGATGGCGACTCTAGTAGCAACTACGGAGTGTAATTACCATTACATTCCAGAACTAAAAATGTTTTCACCTACAGAGTGAAAGGAAGAAAATGATTAAATATATATTTTAAATATAATTTTATGCAAGCTCAGTGGTCCCACTACTTTAATACTTAGACTGGGGGGAACCTTCCCGGTGGCGCAGTGGTTAAGAATCCGCCTGCCGATGCAGGGGACACGGGTTCGAGCCCTGGTCCGGGAAGATCCCACATGTCGCAGAGCAACTAAGCCCGTGCGCCACAACTACTGAGCCTGTGCTCTAGAGCCCACGAGCCACAACTACTGAGCCCACGTGCTGCAACTACTGAAGCCTGCACGCCTAGAGCCCATGCTCCGCAACAAGAGAAGCCGCCACAATGAGAAGCCTGCGCACTGCAACCAAGAGTAGTAGCCCCTGCTCGCCGCAACTAGAGAAAGCCCACGTGCAGCAATGAAGACCCAACACAGCCAAAAATAAACAAGTTAATTAATTAATTAATTTTAAAAAATATTTAGACTGGGAAATGTCAAACGCCCTCGTTCACATCACAGGAAACACTGATTTCATTTACAGAACACTTGGTTTCTATCATGGACAACTGCCTAAAATGGGATAGAAAGACAACATGCACAAAAGCTCTTCAAAACATTGTATGAACATCAATCACTCAAAAATACCTGTGAATGCGTATTTCAGAGATGTAATAAAGAACAATGTTGGGACTTGGCCAAGGCCATGAAAGAAGTCATTCTTGGCCAAATCTTACAACACAGAATTCCCTGGTTCCCAAAGTAGAAAGAGAAGGTTTGTAGAACTTTTACAAATCATCTTGCTCAGTACCCTCATTGTATAGATGAAAAAACTGAAGCCCAGAGAAGTTAACTTGTCACACTACTAGCTAGTAGCAGAACTGGAACTAGAAACCAAATTCCATCTCCTAGTCTAGGACTCCTGCTCTAGAATCCCTACTGTCCTTTCTTCTCAATGAGACAGTTCCAGAAGATGTTTGTTTCCATATGAAGTGAACCACATTCTACAAATGTCTCAATGTATTCAAAAGAACTACAAAGAGTTATTTATTCCTCCAATTGTATGTACACTCAAAGACAGACATGGGAAAGGAACACCAAAAATACAAACGTGTGCAGAAAGACCATTTCCAAAATCTTAATTCCAGAAGGTGTTTAAGAATGATCAGGGAGAAAACGGTGAGTAAAAATCAAGCCCGTCATAGTATGAGAGAAAAGTGAAATATATAGCCAAGAGCCTCATTTTTTTCTCAATGTAAATGTTTCTAAGTAACTTTATATGAAAGTTTAATTTGCTTACAGACTGCTACAGTTTGTCTCCAGTACCACCATCTCGTGAAATGAATTGACTAATATGTCACATATCTGACCTTTCTCCATATTTTCCCAATATTCCCTAAGAACTAACCTACCTTTTTCTTGCAAGTTTTGCTTAATCCCGTGGTAAGTACAACTGAAGAATAATAGCATTAACCATCGTTTGTATGAGCAGGCGCTGTGTAATCTTCTGGAGTCCTGACAATGTCCCTTCAGACTAATCTGGGAGATCCATGTTATTCCTGTTGCTCAGACAAGACTGTAGATCATGCCAAATCGTGTGCTCTGTTTATATTCTACCAATCAGTAAAAGTACTTGGATGGCAACCAAGTAGGACTGTTAAACCCTTTAAAGCATACAAAAAGGTAACTTCTAGACAACAGAGCACAATTCTTAATACATTCAGGGCTCCTCATTACAGGAAATAGAACTGTTCACGCGAATGGCTATATATACTTAGGTGTGTGTGTGTCTCCTTTTCATTTGTTTTAGGAAATTGAATATCAAATACATTAAAAATTTCTTACTAGATACTCTGATATGTAGCCTTGTTAAGATCAAAATGGAAAATCCTAGACATTTCTCAAAGACAGCTGCTTTGGAAAGTCATTATTTCATCTTTTATAAGCACCTTCTCACAAATCAATTTCCTTAACAGAACTGTGTGGACTCTTACGGTCCCACAAAGAATTTACATAGATTATTGTAACCATGACTATGCCTTGGATTACTGTACACAATCTCCTTCACAATACAAACAAGTAGAAAAACACACTTGTGCAGGCACATACGCACATGTGTGTGTGTAGGCCCAGAGAATTCCTCAGGCCATGATGGCATAAGTAATGTGAAGGGAAATACTCTTCTGATCTTTAACATTTCCAAAGGAAAATATGGGTACTAAGCATTTGTTTGTTTCTTTGTTTGCTTTGGGGGAGTCAGGTATAGAACAGCAATAAGAGGAGCTAGTAAGCTGATAAGGTAAGGGGAACAAAGGAGAAAAAAAGTAAGGGTGAGGAAGGTAATGGACTGGCTGGAGGGAGAATGGAAAGCCAGAATGGTAGTGGTTCCTGATGTTTATGTAGCACCTTTTATAACTGGGGGTCAGATGAATGAGCTTATGAGGCTAAGATGGGAGCTGGTGTAGAAAGGACTGAGCAGGCAACAAGAGAGATCCAGCTGTCGGGGACCCAATGATCCACAGATTCTGACTACCCTTAACCTCACTACGCTGAAAAAAGGATTTGCACTGAATGGGAAATTCAGAAGTCCTTGCCCTTCCTTCTTCTTTTCGTTTTCTGCAGTATCTATATTCTTTATGGCTTTTTTTTTGGGGGGGGGGGCTACCCTTGAGTTCTTCGTTCACATGATTCCCAAATCCATATGCCCAAGTAAGTCTTCATACATCTTTGACATGCATAACCTAAATTAATTCTTAAGTATTCCCGTGTATTAAAAAATGCCTTAGGGCTTCCCTGGTGGCGCAGTGGTTGAGAGTCCGCCTGCCGATGCAGGGGACACGGGTTCGTGCCCCGGTCTGGGAGGATCCCACGTGCCGCGGAGCGGCTGGGCCCGTGGGCCATGGCCGCTGAGCCTGCGCGTCCGGGGCCTGTGCTCCACGGCGGGAGAGGCCAGAACAGTGAGAGAGAGGCCCGTGTACCGCCAAAAAAAAAAAAAAAAAAAGCCTTAAACCCCAAATCAAATTGTTTGGGTGTATTGGGAGGGGTAATGGTGGAAATCAATGATTTTTACATACATACTATCTATATACATGATTTTGCATTACTATTTTTAAATTGTTGAAAAAAGCCATTTACAGAGACAGTTTATGATCATCAAATAGGGATAATGTACCCAGGGCTCCAATAAGAGGCCTGCTGTTAGGACACCCCCGTGCTCCAGCTTTGCTTCTTTGTCTGCCTGAGATGCCTTCCCCAAACTCGGGCTCCTCCTTCAAGAAGGAATCCCTGAATCTTTATCTTCCTAATTGATCACTATTCCTGGCACATGGGAAAGCACTCAGTAGGTATTTGTTGAGCAGATTGGAAGCGAGATTTTTATAAGCAGAGTAGTGGTTAAACAAGAACTGTGTACTGAAGCCAGGATATATCCTGAAAAGTTTTAAAAATGCTGTTATTGATTCTGCTATGACTAAAAGCAGAGTTCCAAGTAAAAGGAATATCCATTTGTTAATTTGATAATTTTAGGCTATAAAGTCCTTAAAATGAAAAAAAATTAAACATACACATTGTCTTGTTAAAAATAAGCATATGTTGAAGAAAATCACCCAGAACACATACTTTCTTAAGTAAAATAAAGGCGTCACTGACAGTGATGATGGATTGCTCTAAGGAAAAATCTCTGCTCTCACCTCAAATAATAATAATTTAACTGTTTAGTTGTCTCTCAACAACTTCCTAAGTATCTCCTTAAATTACATTTGGTAAATAAAATAGCCAAACTATCGTTAGAGTTTCTGATGTGTTTGTTTGATAAGTCTGCAAACTTATCAAAATAAAAATCTATTTAAAATGTACAGTGTTACTCAAAAGAAAAGTTAAGAATATGGCTCTACTGACTAAAAATTATATGCATATAAAGCTTTTCAAATAGTTTCACTGCTTTGTGGCATCAACTATAGAAGCAACACTACAAACTGTGCATGAAGACAAAGTAATAAGCAATATTACAATCTTAATTTTTGTAAATTATGAACTATGTTGATAAGAGTAAATCATTTCTAATAATGTTTATCTATAATGGTTGAAAAACTTTTTAAAATAATAAGCACATCACATACCTAAGTCTCAAAAGCATGCCAGTTAAAGAAAGTCAACATTTCCTATGTTATACATTCTTTCAGTAATACCTACATTTTTTACAAAAATCTGAGTTGCTGAAAGACCTTTAGAATAAGACATTTTCCTCAATATCCCAATTAAAATTAATGAAATAATGCTACTATCTTGAAAAAATCGTATTTATATCCTTTTATCTAAAGAGTTATTATAACATTCACATGCGCACCATAAATGTTACAGGCAAAACTGAGATCTAGGCGATTACCTAAGTCGTTCCACCTCTTCTCCCTGAGTATTTGTAAATCTTGGTTACAAATACTTAGGGTAATCACAATAATATTTTGCTAACCAGAAGCAAACACTTTCGTGAAAAGCTAATCCTAATGACTCACTGAGATTATACCACACTACTTAAATTTTCCATGAAAAAGGCCCTTTATATGCAATTACTTTAATCTTGTTTTAAATATCTTAAAGTCCAAAAAAGGCTCAACTTCAAACTTGAACCTTGTGACCCACTGCCATAACATGGGGACCAATAGTTTCCTTAAAGGTATAATTTAGAGTTACGATATCTGCCTACTATGGTGGTATTAAAGAGACTTAGCAAACAGGTCAATACCTCTATTTTCATGAGTATTTTGAGAACCTTCTCATTCTCTAATTTAGAGTTCTTCTCATGGGTAATTTTAAATTCTAAAGTTTTTTTTTTTTTTTTTTTGGCTGCGTCGCGTGGCTTGCGGGATCTCAGTTTCCAGACCAGGGTTGAACCTGGGCCACGGCAGTGAAAGCCCAGAATCCTAACAACTAGGCTACCAGGGAACTCCCTAAAGACTTTTTTCTTAAAAGAAAGGCAGGGAGGGAGGTATAGAAACATTTATACTGCAAGATGCCAAATATATGGTAGCAAGTCTAAATTACAGAAGCTAGTGTGCAATTAAAAATTGCTATGTCTCAAAAACATATTTAGCAATTATGAAAATCCTATGATGGAAGACATCATTAACTCATGTTATATAAAGTGTTCATGTGTTACAAACTAACAACAGCATTGTTTTAGATTTATGTCTAACTTCATTACTTGGATGCAATGGTTGTCCAGTGGGGGAAATCCTTTCTTTTCCTTTATCTCATGTTGTACTACTAAGTAAAGTAAATGCGATTCTGACATGAGGGAATGAAAAACAGAATTCATCTTCTAGGCTGACCCTAGGTTTTAGCTAGATGCAATTTAAATTTGGGGTTCCTGACTGCCTTCCTAAGTCTGTCTACTTCAACCAGTAGTTCAGAACCACTTCACGTCTTCAAAATCAAATATATGTTTTCAATAATCAGTTATTTCTCATGGAATTCTGAAGGTATACAACACTTGAGTAAAATACATCTTTAGCTAGCATATATTTATTCATTCATTCCTTATTCAGCTTGACCTAAGTCAGAGACACTGTTGAGCATTTTTATGTCTTCCACTACAGGGTCTGGCCACTTGGTTTGATGCTGTCCAGCCAGTAAACAAAAACATTTGTGTTTAGGGATTTCCAGAATCAACAGTTTTTGAGATTCAGATCTGTAAAGCACAGACCAACATAACTTGTATTCCAAAAAGGGTGAAGAAGCAGCAAGATGGAGCTTAAACTGATACTCTAAACAGGGAACAAGCATTAGCCAATTGATTAATTAGGACCACGTTTTCGCATTTGTCAACTAAAATGCATTTGTTTATACTGAGGCCTCTGTAGTATATTAGCCGTTCCTGACAGTGTAAGATAGGCTCCTTGAACTTCACAAACACCAAAATCAATCCACTCACTATGCCAAGACCAAAACCTGTAGAGAAGACGTGCGAGCTGAATTCGCTCAATCATCAGTGAGTACCGAGAAGTGATGACTTTGCTAGATGTTACAAGTATACAACAGAACACATGTTCCCCAGCCACAAATCCCTTAAAGTCTAATCGGGCCGACTGCGTATTCACATATGAAACATGAGTAAGCATAAATATATTGCTGCCGTTAAGCCTTAACCATCCAGAATCCTAGATAGCCTAGTGTTTTTAAAAATTAAAAATTAAATTGAAAACAACTGGGATAGGTTCACTCTTAAAAAATATTAAACGTCACTTGTTTTTCACCTTTTGGGGGCAATGTTTCTGCTCTTTATCTTCCTCGAGTCGAAAACGAACACAAACCTATTGAAAATACCTCGCAATCACCATAATGCACAACATCTATTGTGATATGCCTCCAACGGAGATATAGCAAGGTGTGCAAGCAACAGCTGTCATTCCTCACCCCTGCCTGACTCCCGCCCCCACAGGCCTCGACATGGAACTTGGATGCTACCAAGAGAAAAGGGGCTCTTCTTTACCTTCCGATGTATACCAAGAGAAAAGTCCTATACCTTTTTTTTTTTAAACGTCTTTATTGGAGTATAGTTGCTTTACAATGTTGTGTCAGCTTCTGCTGTATAACAAAGTGAATCAGCTATACATACACATACATCCGTCATATCCCCTCCCTCTTGCGTCTCCCTGTATCTATTTTACATTTGGTAGTGTACATGTGTCCACGCCACTCTCTCACTTCGTCCCAGCTTACCCTTCCCCCTCCCCGTGTTCTCAAGTCCATTCTCTATGTCTGTGTCTTTATTCCTGTCCTGCCCCTAGGTTCTTCAGAACCTTTTTTTTTTAATTCTAGATTCCATATATATGCATTAATATACGATATTTTTCTCTTTCGGACTTACTTCACTCTGAATGACAGACTGTAGGTCCATCCAAAACGTCCCACACCTTGAAGCTCTCCAACTTTAGCATGCTTAAGAATCATCTGGGCTGAATACTGAACATGTACAAGTCTGGAAGTGAGAAGCGGTACTCTGTATGTTAAACAAGGAATCCAGCTGATTTGCATGCCCGGTCTACTCAACTTGGAGAAACCCTGCTTTAAAAGTCAAGGTGGCCCACCCCCACTCAGGATGACCCCGGTCAGAATGAGGTTCTGTTTTCTGTCTCAGTGCCTGGCCTTCCTCAGCGTATCAGCATTGGCTGCTCACCAATCGTTGTCTGTCCCCACTGTCCATGGCTATTATCTTGCCCTCCCACTCTCCAGACCCTTCCAGGTCTGGGAGAGTCTGAAAGCAAGGTCTCCAGCTGGCGGACAGATTTGGAGGCGGACAAACAGACACATGCAAAGTGGGAAACTGTGAAGTACAGCAATTAGGCAACAGAGGTAGTCTGAGTTACACTGATTGTGCAATACAGGGTAGAAGTTAAAGACTTGTTTTAAACTTTTTCAGTGAGGAAGGGTGCCGAAGAGGACAGAGCTGGGCACGTGTGATCTGCTTGTAGCTCTGCCACAAACTTGTAACCTCTCGTGTTATCCTCCGTAAAACAGGGAAGATGCCAGACTCACAGCAGTGTGATGAGAACCAACTGAACTTGTGTTTGTGAAAGCACATTGGAAAATATAAAGCACAATACAATGATGTGTGGTATTTCTTTGATGAAATAATTTCTTTTTTTGTCTTAATAAACACAGTACCCTAGACGTTATTGAAAGTTTCTTTGATGACTGAATGGCTTCTAGTACCTCAGGGTCTTTTTTATGAAAATAAATTCTCATTGACAAAAAGGTAGAAGAAAATGCAGACCCTTAGACATACCCTGAAGTTGATTTTTTGAATATATCCTTGAAATCGGCTTGTTTTAAAGATAATTGCCTCCGTCTCCTGAAAGTGGAGTGCAAAAAAAAAAAAAAATCTGGTTAATTGTGGCTTTACTGTATGCAGTTCAAAATTTTCAAAGCATACTCTGCAAATATTTTAGCTATAAATTAATAAACCATATTTATAAATCCTGAACAGAACAATTTAAAAATATGTGAATTAACTTAAAAAAAACCCCTTAACTAGCAAACCATAAGATTCTATTTGTTTTTATCTACACTCTCTTAATGTTTCAGAAAGTCTGGAATAAAGATTGACATTGAATACAACATTTACTGGCAGCTGATCTAAAAGACTAAACTAGACAAATCTGGACACAAGGAAACACTTTTCCAGTAAATATATACTCAGCCTTGGAATGCTTTGTCATTTTCTAGCTTTTTAAGCCTAAAGTTCAATTCTTTGCTGATATACTGTTTTGCCATAAAAACCAGAAAGCAAACGGCACAAGCTTTCAGAGAACAGATGGCTAATGTTCTTCTAGGTTCATTTACTACATTTTCTTATTTTCATACTGCTTGTAATTAATAAAAACATATAAATAGACGTATTGTTTCCTAACGAGAAGATTTTGTTTTTGTGAAGTTCTGTCATATACCTAACTCCTTTGGGCTAATACAAAAGGCAACGATGAACAGACATACTTCTGGTACTGCCTCAGGAATGCAGTTTTAAAAATAGAGACTACTACAGAAGCACTGCAGTATATGCTGTCAACACGCTTAAAACATTAAAGTATGCTGGCAGGTGTTTGAGGAGCTCTGACACAAAATTCAATTTATTTACATTTATTTCATTTATGTTGCTATTAGCTTAGAGAAAGTAAACATTACTAATCATTACCTTTGTCTAACTTTTTCTTCAAAATAAACAGATTTGGTATTTTTCTGGGTCATCTCACAAGCACTATTGCATTATTAAAGTCACAACAGTCATAGTCTAATAGTATCTTTAAAAAGACCTTGGCAGAAACCTTATCCAGAATGTTATTCTACATCTAATGACTTGCTATGCAAAAGGTAGGTAGCAAGTATTTTTGTTTTAAATTTTTGTTTTAAATGATAAATTCAAAACAGCTTCTCCTTAATAGCAATACTATTTCAAAGTCTACTTTTACTATACACACAAAAATTATTTTTGAATCATAAAAAGCTACAATGGGTTAAATTCATATTTGTCATATCTTAGTAATAAACCTCACCAAGCAAATAACAATTATATATATTTTTGGCTTAAAAATACATTAAAGTATCTTTAAATACAGATTATTTTATATTCCTATTAATATTATTCCTTTCTTTTGTGTATTTAAGAAGAATCTGGTGTGCCACCTTCTGGTAACTGAGTGAAATTATGTATCTTCACACAAGTCACTATTCTTTATTTTAACTTTTAAAAAAATATATATTTCTTAACCTGTATTACATTTAAGCTATATAAATAAATCTATACCATAGTCTGAAATAAAGTAAAATTTCCCTAGTGATTTTTTTTTTAAAAAATCAAGCTTTACACATGCTTCCTATGATTTTTCCATGGTTACCAATATGTCTCCTGAATTCTACAATACATATAAAATTGATTTTTGAACACCGTTTCACAGCCACATATGAAAACAACAGGCTTGCCATTTTAATGAATAAGTAACAGCAGTAAATAAAGAAAAAGAAGTTCTCTTACCAATAAGCCCATTTTTCTCTTAAGGTTTGAACTCTCATCATTTGTCATGTTCTTGTGGATCCCTCTCTCATCAAATTCTCTGGAGTTTTAAAGTTGAGAGCTGTGATGCACAGCTAGGCTCCTCTACATAGTAGCGCACCCCAGTGCATCTGCCTGGTATAACACTTCACAGTTGTAGCTCCCAAAAGCAGAAACAAGCTTTATGTATTCAAAACCTATGCACCGCACACCTTCCCTCGGTAGGAAATTGTAGTCAGCGTGGTTGAACTATTTACATTTCTTATCTTAACTCCCGATCCGATATGAAGATCAGAACCACATGAATCTCGAGCTTAGTTACAGTAAACTGAACAAGAACAGTGCGTTCATCTTCAGAGCAGAGGTGGGGTGAGACAAATACTAACACCAGGAGATCTGACTGAGGAAAAAAAAAACCAAACATGTTGATCTTATTTTTTCAAGGGTCATTGTCCTGATATTTGTCATATTACCTTAAATCTTTATTATCTTTAACTCTTCCCTCTCCCAGTCCCTAGTAGCCAACCAATAACTCCTATCCTTTATTCTTTATCAATTTTCCAGGAATCTAACCCCTACTGTTTCTTTGTTTTTTAACAAATGAACTATTTCCCAAAAAATGCATATAACTGGCCTCTCTGCATCTCCCATCTTTAATCTAGCAATCACATTGCTTCTAGATGACTCTCTTAAAATACAACTATACATGGCGTAAATTAAATGTGCCGAAAATATTTTATTCAACAAATATCTGTCAAGAACTTGCTACACGTTAGGTAGGTACTCTGTTAGGTGATATGGATGACATGGTGAATAAGACACAATCCCGTGCTTTCAGGAAGCTTCTAGTTGAGTGAGGGAAGCGAACATGTACTCTGACAGCACAAAATATGGTGTAGAAGTTTTAGCAGCATAAGCCCAGGATTCTACAGCAGCAGAGGAACAATGAAATTGGTGCTGCAACTGAGGCCTGAAGAATGAGGCATTCACCAGGTGGACTCCAGAAAAAAAGTCTGTGCAGAGACACACACAGGTTTGAGGATTACAACATGTTGGAGAATCAGGAAAGTCTTCAGTACAAATGGAAGGAGCTTCAGGTGCATGGTGTTGAGGGGCGTGGGTTTTAAGATACACAGAACCATATCACAGAAGACCTTACGTGCCAGCAAAGAGGTTTGGATTTTATCCTATGAGCAATGAGAAGCCATTTATTGAAAGAGTAGATCACTCAAGGAATTAAACAACTACGCCCAACACGCAAAACTCAAGACAAGCCGGCCAACCTACTCTTCTAATTCACAGCCTAGTATCTCCTAACACCAACTTCCCATTCTATACCTCACAAGCCCGCTTTGTTCTTCCCCTCCTTTGCTCCAGAGGTCCTCCTGCAAGAAATCCCTTCCCTGGTCCACTTTTCTAAACTCCATTCATCCCTCTAGACCCAACTCAAATTGCATTCTTTTCTGTGATGTCTTCCATGGTAATCTGAGTCTACAGTTTATAAACGTTCCTCCATCACATGGACCATACTATGCATTCTTCCTAAAGCACATAATGCACACAACGTTCAAGGAACTTTTCTGACACTTTATAAAGTGAAGCAAGATGGCAAGGAAAAGACACTGAGGCAAAAGCCAGAGCATGAGGGTAAGTGGCCTAAGAAAGTAAACCTCCCCAGACTTCACGGTACACACTAATCTCACTAACTTTCTTCATCACTCTCAAGCCTAAAAAGCAAAGAATATGGATGTAAGAGAACTAGATCTGGATTGGGCAGCAACTCTGCGTTACTATGCAACATTGTTGGCTGTATATATCACAGCTCTGGTTCAAAACCTCCAGAGAATTGATAAGAAATGGATACCAACAGAACAGCTAAACGATGGAGCTGTGATCTTTGGAAGAAAAGAGTTGAGGGTGGGGGAGCTGTTGTTGTTGCTTTACTACTTGCAGTAAAACAAGAGAATTCACCTGAAGGTCCATACCATAAACAAAAAGGATTCATGAAGACCACAGATATAGATGGGAGAGTGAGGACAGGGGATTGGATCCAGAAGGTTTAGAATCTCATGAAGAATTAAGGGAGAAAATCCAAGTGTAAGAAGGGGGTTGTTAAAAAAGGGATAATAGTGTTAGCTGGGAGATTAATCTAGGATAAGAAGCTTTACCAGAGAAACGTGTGCTGGGGTGTAAATATTTAGCGTTCTCTTGCTGTGGAACCACACCCCATTATGCTCAGTGTCAAACAGACAAGCTCTCGTTGAAGTTGGCATTTAGCATTCAGCTTTGTCTCATCCTTTTTATGTATACATAATTTCTTACATTTATGCAATGATGCAAAAACCATGGTGCTTTCTTTCATTTGCCAATAAAAAATCTTTTCATCTTCTTCAAGCACTTTATGTTAAAGTGGGTTAAGAGGATTCTGCCAATAATTTCAAAAAGTAGTTAATACTTTAAAATATTCTCTCAATGACTTAAAAATGCCCTAGATAAAATCTATCTACACCTTCTTGTTTATTGAGTGCAAAAACTGACCACTTTTCCTTTCCACTAACTTGTAAGGAAAAAATTCAAATACAGAAAAAAATGGAAGAATGTGATTTTGGATGTGTGCCACACTTTTCTCAAGAAATCTTCAAAAAAGGGCAGTATTTAAGGGACATAAAATGATTTAATCCACTGGGTCTTTGGAAGAATGTTTTAAAACTATGTATCAATGGTACCATAGATTTTATTTATTTTTATTTATTTATTTTTGGCTGCATTGGGTCTTCGTTGTTGCGTGCGGGCTTTCTCTAGTTGCGGCGAGCAGGGGCTACTCTTCATTGCGGTGCACGGGCTTCTTATTGCGGTGGCTTCTCTTGTTGTGGAGCACGGGCTCTACGTGCGCGGGCTCCAGTAGTTGCAGCACACGGGCTCAGTAGTTGAGGCTCACGGGCCCTAGAGCGCGCAGGCTTCAGTAGTTGCGGCACATGGGCTCAGTAGTTGCAGCGTGCAGGCTCTAAGGTGTGTGGGCTTCAGTAGTTGTGGCACGCGGGCTCAGTAGTTGGGGCTCAGGGGCTCTAGAGCGCAGGCTCAGTAGTTGTGGCACACAGGCTTAGGTGCTCCGCGGCATGTGGGATCATCCCGGACCAGGGATCGAACCCGTGTCCCCTGCACTGGCAGGCGGATTCTTAACCACTGTGCCACCAGGGAAGTCCAATACCATAGATTTTAAAACAAAGAGAGAATAAGCCAGACCATTTCAACATTTAGTTTTGTGGAAAACAAAACAATTGCTACAGTATTTCCCTCAGACCTGGCAGAAAAAAAAAGCAATAATCATTTTATATTAGCTTTGAACTAGAACAGGTGTTTTATTCAAATTCACATGAACTAGTTCATCTAGAAGTTGTAAAAGGCGAAAAGAGGGTAGTAACTACCTCCTGGTAGTCCACAGTAATTGGACATTATTTTTGATGATAGGGTCTACATTAATCAAGTATAAATAATTCACTTACATTCTATTTAAAATAGCATCATCATCGTGTCATCTCATGTATAGCAGTACTCTTCTCATTTCTTCTTTCATCCTCCTTCTTACAGCAGGATGAGTTGGATGGTTTATAGAGTTTTCTGTTGTGTGGAAATATTCTTAGATGGTATATTTTCAGAAACATTGATCTAAAGAAGGGATGGCCAGGGGTATTTATATTGGGAGCAATTGTTCATATATCTATAGCCCAGAAGTGTATATTTCAGGTGAATTATCAGATTCCAGTAGTATGGCCACTCTATCTCATGGGAAAGGTGGGGTCAAAAGGAAGAAAATGAATGGAAGCCTCCTTTTCTGTTACTAATAACTCTGCCTGTACTGTCATTGGCTTGGGAAAAACGGCAAAGGGAGTAGAAGGCCACTGTTTCAAAACTTCCCATTCCTAGCTGAATGAGTCATAACCGTCTTATATATTCCTAAAATGTAACAAAACTCAGGTCATACCGCTATATGGTAACACAAATGATTGAGGCTAAGTCATGAGTAATTCAAACTACCTAAGAGATGTCAATTATTCAAGGTTGACGATAAAATATAACAACTCACAGCTTACCAACCTAAGTCTTAAGTTCATTACTATTTAATAGCTATAGTGAGAATTGGAAAGAAGCTAAGTTACACATGGTAGACGATTGGGAAGGAAGAAATGTTATCATGTTAAGTTTGGAAACATAGACACAAGCTAAATGACATTCCACAGTCAGAAGGGCAGACATACGGAGTTAATAAAGAAGTAAGAATATTTCCACTTGTCAATAACTTTTCAACCTAATTTTCCTATCTAGATACTCCACAAAGTATTTTACTTCTTTTAAGTGTTAAGTGATAGCCTCACCCAGCAGAATTCCAAGTTAAAAAGTTTATTATACTTGTTAATTTTTATTTATTATTATTTTTTTTTTGCGGCACCGCGTGGCATGCAGGACGCGGGATCTTTGTTCCCTGACTAGGGATGGAACCCATGGCCCCTGCTGTGAAAGCGCGGAGTCCTAACCACTGGACCGCCAGGGAAGTCCCAATACCTCTTAATTTTTAAGAGTCTCGTTTTCATTTTCACCCCGACCCTGAGGTAGGCAGTGCAGATGTTAACATCCCCATTTTCCTAGTGAAGAGACACTTATTAAATGACTTGGCTCAAGTGACATAGCTGCTAAGAGAACTGGGAAACAAGAATTTAGGTCCCCTGACATCTAATTCAGTGTTCATTAGTCACCTCTGTATTGTACTAATATTTATTTTAGGGGGAAAAGAGACAAACATGACTCCTAAACATCACCAAAAAGGGGTAAAAGGGGTCTTCTCACACTGATCATGAGGAAGTAAATGGCCACAGGAGGGAAAGAATAGGCCATGAAGATATAGGATGCTATATGACTAAAGGTGCAGAACGATCCACGTACACCTATGGCAGAAATACCCTCCCAAAGCCAATTCGCAGAGCTCTCTTATGCCCCTCAATGAGCAATTTCTTGCAATAGACCTCAAATGCGCCATACTCTCTCACACCCCAGTGGCCTTACATATGATATTCTCTCCACTTGGAATTCCCTGCCCTCCTTGTCTACCAAAGCCAATTTCTACTCATACTTAAGTGTCCAACCATACCTCCTTCCATGAAACCTTCCCTCACATCCCTTAGCAGATTCTGGTGGTAGGTTTTGTAAACTCCCATAGCACTTCGAATATTACAGCTCCTGTCACCTTGGATTATAACTCTTTCTATAAACAATACACTAGACTATAAACTCCTGAGAGTGGTGGTTGGGTCTTTCTTATGTTTTTATTAAACTTTACTCAGGGCCTGTCACATATAGTAACCCAATTATAGGAGGCAATTTTAGTGAAATCAAGTCAGCAGAGGTAAGTTCTTCTCTCCTCTACAACTAAGCATTGTTTTCAGATGATAATTAAGCAAGAAATCATTAAAGAGTCTTATCCTTCTAAAGGTGTTCAGAACGAGCCTTCCCAAAATGTACCACTTTTGTATGAGGATTATTTTGAGCTAAAGGCAATCAAGATTCTGCAGGCTCAAGAGGAACGTTTGCCCCTCCCTTAACTACCTAGAAGAATTTAAATTGGGGGTCTTTTCCAGAATAAGTTATTACTTAGAGATAAATTTTATCTGAGTGGCCCAGTGTATGTCAGGGCAAACACCTAATTACCCAACATCTGCTCTTCTTATAGTTCTGTGAATTACCCTCCCATCCTTGGAAGCCCCAGGGCCCTATCCCATTCCCTAGCTCAGGATGGCATATATGTGTCATTTTACCTTTCTATCTTTGAACCTCTCATGTATGTGGGGTTCTCATACATACAAAATTAAATTTGACTTTCTCCTATTAATCTGTCACATGTCAGTTTAATTCTTTTTTATTTTTAATTTATTTTTATTATTTTTTTTATTTTTGGCTGCGTTGGGTCTTCCTTGCTGCGTGTGGGCTTTCTCTAGTCCCGGTGAGCGGGGCGTACTCTTCGTTGCGGTACACGGGCTTCTCATTGCGGTGGCTTCTCTTGTTGCGGAGCACGGGCTCTGGGCGCTCGGGCTTCAGTACTTGTGGCACACAGGCTCAGTATTTGTGGCTTGCAGGCTCAATAGCTGTGGCACGCGGGCTTAGTTGCTCCGCGGCATGTGGGATCTTCCCAGACCAGGGCTTGAACCCGTGTCTCCTGCATTGGCAGGCGTATTCCCAACCACTCTACCACCAAGGAAGTCCTTCATTGTTGCTCTTTAACTGATACTAAGGTACTCTCTCTCTTCGGACTCAACAGAATATTGGTTTGATGGCATCCAAGGAATGTTGCCTTCCATCAAGCCATCAGCCGATGCGGGCACCCTGTCAGTGTACCCGGAGGGGAATTCAGGATGGATTAAGATACATATCTAAGGAATAATTTCAATGAGCCCAGACTCTTACATCTTCCCATACACAGAAAAGCACTAAAATCATTAACTTGAGATTTTTGTCTTTTGTGATTAGCAGTAATCTTCTGATGTCCAGCTACATGCTTTTTCTTTTTAAGCAAAAACTCCTGTATATCGTGGCTCCTCCCTTACCTCTTTGGAACAGTTCCTCAGAGCTCTCTGAGAGGCTGTCTCCCAGGCTACAGTCCTTAGTGAGGTCCCTGAATAAAACATAACTCATAACTTTTAGGTTGTGTATTTTTCTTCACTTGACAGATGGATGGAGACTTGAATGGCTCAATAACTGAACTGAGCAAAGGAAACAGCTACAGTAAAGAAGGGAAATGTCAATTATCTTTTGCCTAAATCAAGACAGTATTTTTTTTGAATTTGATTTTATTTGTTTTTTATACAGCAGGTTCTTATTAGTTATCCATTTTATACATATTAATGTATATATTTCAATCCCAATCTCCCAATTCATCACACCACCCACTCCCGGCACTTTCTGCCGTTGGTGTCCATATGTTTGTTCTCTACATCTGTATCTCTATTTCTGCCCTGCAAACCGGTTCATCTGTACCGTTTTTCTAGGCTCCACATATATGCATTAATATACGATATTTGTGGGCTTCCCTGGTGGCGCAGTGGTTGAGAGTCCACCTGCCGATGCAGGAGACGCGGGTTCGTGCCCGGGTCCAGGAAGATCCCACATGCCGCAGAGCAGCTGGGCCCGTGAGCCATGGCGGCTGAGCCTGCCCGTCCAGAGCCTGTGCTCCACACGGGAGAGACCACAATAGTGAGAGGCCCGCGTACCGCAAAAAAAAAAAAAAAAAAAAATATATATATATATATATATATATATATATACACATACGATATTTGTTTTTCTCTTTCTGACTTACTTCACTCTGTATGACAGTCTCTAGATCCAACCACGTCTCTACAAATGACCCAATTTTGTTCCTTTTTATGGGTGAGCAATATTCCATTGTATATAGGTACCACATCTTCTTTATCCATTTGTCTGTCGATGGGCATTTAGGTTGCTTCCATGACCTGGTTATAGTAAACAGTGCTGCAATGAACATTGGGGTGCATGGGTCTTTTTGAATTATGGTTTTCTCTGGGTATATGCCCAGTAGTGGGATTGCTGGTTCATATGGTAGTTCTATTTTTAGTTTTTTAAGGAACCTCCATACTGTTCTCCACAGTGGCTGTATCAATTTACATTCCCACCAACAGTGCAAGAGGGTTCCCTTTTCTCCACACCCTCTCCAGCATTTGTTGTTTGTAGATTTTCTGATGATGCCCATTCTAACTGCTGTGAGGTGATACCTCATTGTAGTTTTGATTTGCGTTTCTCTAATAATAGTGATGTTGAGCAGCTTGTCATGTGGCTCTTGGCCATCTGTATGTCTTCTTTGGAGAAATGTCTATTTAGGTCTTCTGCCCATTTTTGGATTGGGTTGTTTGTTTTTTTGCTATTGAGCTGCATGACCTGTTTATATATTTTGGAGATTAATCCTTTGTCTATTGATTCATTTGCAAATATTTTCTCCCATCTGAGGGTTGTCTTTTCGTCTTCTTTGTAGTTTCCTTTGCTTTAAAAAAGCTTTTAAGTTTCATTAGGTCCCATTTGTTTATTTTTGTTTTTATTTCCATTTCTCTAGGAGGTGAGTCAAAAAAGATCTTGCTGTGATTTATGTCAAAGAGTGTTCTTCCTATGTTATCCTCTAAGAGTTTTATAGTGTCCAGTCTTACATTTAGGTCTCTAACCGATTTTGAGTTTATTTTTGTGTATGGTGTTAGGGAGTGTTCTAATTTCATTCTTTTACATGTAGCTGTCCAGTTTTCCCAGCACCACTTATTGAAGAGACTGTTTTTCTCCATTGTATATCCTTGCCTCCTTTGTCATAAATTAGTTGACCATAGTTGTGTGGGTTTATCTCTGGGCCTTCTATCCTGTTCTATTAATCTATGTCTCTGTTTCTGTGCCAGTACCATATTGTCTTCATTACTGTAGCTTTGTAGTAGAGTCTGAAGTCAGGGAGTCTGATTCCTCCAGCTCCATTTTTTTCCCTCAAGACTGCTTTGGCTATTCGGGGTCTTTTGTATCTCCATACAAATTTTAAGATTTTTTTTGTCCTAGTTCTGTAAAAAAATGCCAATTGTAATTTGATAGGGATTGCATTGAATCTGTAGCTTGCTTTGGGGAGTATAGTCATTTTCATAATATTGATTCTTCCAATCCAAGAACATGGTATATCTCTCCATCTGTTTGTATCATCTTTAATTTCTTTCATCAGTGTCTTATAGTTTTCTGCATATGCATCTTCTGTCTCCCTACGTAGGTTTACTCCTAGGTATTTTATTCTTTTTGTTGCAGTGGTAAATGGGAGTATTTCCTTAATTTCTCTTTCAGATTTTTCATCATTAGTGTATATGAATGCAACAGATTTCTGTGCGTTAATTTTGTATCCTGCTACTTTACCAAATTCATTGATTAGCTCTAGTAGTTTTCTGCTGGCATCTTTAGGATTCTCTACATATAGTATCATGTCATCTGCAAACAGTGACAGTTTTACTTCTTCTTTTCCAATTTGTATTGCTTTTATTTCTTTTTCTTCACTGATTGCTGTGGCTAGGACTTCCAAAACTATGTTGAATAACAGTGGTGACAGTGGACATCCTTGTCTTGTTCCTCATCTTTAAGGAAATGCTTTAAGTTTTTCACCATTGAGAATGATGTTTGCTGTGGGTTTCTCATATATGGCCTTTATTATGTTGAGGTAGGTTCCCTCTATGGAGAGTTTTTATGAAAATGGGTGTTGAATTTTGTCAAAAGCTTTTTCTGCATCTAATGAGATGATCATATGGTTTTTATTCTTCAATTTATTAATATGGTATATCACATTGATTGACTTGCATATATTGAAGAATCCTTGCATCCCTGGGATAAATCCTACTTGATCATGGTGTATGATCCTTTTAATGTGTTGTTGGATTCTGTGTTGAGGATTTTTGCATCTATATTCATCAGTCATACTGGTCTATAATTTTCTTTTTTCGTAGTATCTTTGTCTGGTTTTGGTATCAGGGTGATGGTGGCCTCATAGAATGAGGTTGGGAGTGTTCCTTCCTCTGCAATTGTTTGGAAGAGTTTGAGAAGGATGGGTGTTAGCTCTTCTCTAAACGTTTGATAGAATTCACCTGTGAAGCCATCTGGTCCTGGACTTTTGTTTGTTGGAAGGTTTTTAATCACAGTTTCAATTTCAATACTTGTGATTGGTCTGTTCATATTTTCTATTTCTTCCTGGTTCAGTCTTGGAATGTTATACCTTCCAAGAATTTGTCCATTTCTAAGAATTTGTCCATTTCTTCCAGGTTGTTCATTTTACTGGCATAGAGTTGCTTGTAGTAGTCTCTTAGGATGCTTTGTATATCTGACGTGTCTTTTGTAACTTCTTTTTCATTTCCAATTTTCTTGATTTGAGTCCTCTCCCTCTTTTCCTTGATGAGTCTGGCTAATGGTTTATCAATTTTGTTTATCTTCTCAAAGAACCAGATTTTAGTTTTATTGATCTTTGCTATTGTTTTCTTTGTTTCTATTTCATTTATTTCTGCTCTGATCTTTATGATTTCTTTCCTTCTAGTAACTTTGCATTTTGTTTCTTTTTCTTTCTCTAGTTCCTTTAGGTGTAACGCTAGATTGTTTATTTGAGATTTTTCTTGTTTCTTGAGGTAGGCTTGTATAGCTATAATCTTCCCTCTTAGAACTGCTTTTGCTGCATCCCATAGGTTTTGGATCATCGTGTTTTCGTTGTCGTTTGTTTCTAGGTATTTTTTGATTTCCTCTTTGATTTCTTCAGTGATCTCTTGGTTATTTAGTAACGTATTGCTTAGCCTACACGTGTTTGTGGTTTTTATGTTTTTTTCCCCTGTAATTTATTTCTAATCTCATAGCGCTGTGGTCAGAAAAGATGCTTGATATGATTTCAATTTTCTTAAATTTACTGAGGCTTGATTTGTGACCCAAGATGTGATCTTTCCTGGAGAATGTTCCATGTGCCCTTGAGAAGAAAGTGTAATCCGCTGTTTTTGGATGGAATGTCCTATAAATATCAATTAAATCTATCTGGTCTATTGTGTCATTTAAAGCTTGTGTTTCCTTATTAATTTTCTGCTTGCATGATCTGTCCATTGGTGTAAGTGAGGTGTTAAAATCCCCCGCTACTGTTGTGTTGCTGTCGATTTCCTCTTTTACAGCTGTTAGCAGTTGCCTTATGTATTGAGGTGCTCCTATGTTGGGTGCATATATATTTATAATTGTTATATCTTCTTCTTGGATTGATCCCTTGATCATTACGTAGTGTCCTTCTTTGTCTCTTGTGACATTATTTTAAAGTCTATTTTATATGAGTATTGCTACTCCATCTTTTTTTTGATTTCCATTTGCATGGAATATCTTTTTCCATCCCCTCACTTTCAGTCTGTATGTGTCCCTAGGTCTGAAGTGAGTCTCTTGTAGACAGCATACATATGGGTCTTGTTTTTGTATCCATTCGGCGAGCCTGTGTCTTTTCGTTGGAGCATTTAATCCATTCACATTTAAGGTGATTATCGATATGTATGTTCCTATGACCATTTTCTTAATTGTTATGGGTTTGTTTTTGTAGGTCCTTTTCTTCTCTTGTGTTTCCCACTTAGAGACGTTCCTTTAGCATTTGTTGTAGAGCTGGTTTGGTGGTGCTGAATTCTCTTAGCTTTCGCTTGTCTGTAAAGCTTTTGATTTCTCCATTGAATGTGAATGAGATCCTTGCGGGTAGTGTAATCTTGGTTGTAGTTTCTTCCGTTTCATCACTTTAAGTATATCATGCCACTCCCTTCTGGCTTGTAGAGTTTCTGCTGAGAAATCAGCTGTTAACCTTATGAGAGTTCCCTTGTATGTTATTTGTCGGTTTTCCCTTGCTGCTTTCAATAATTTTTCTTTGTCTTTAATTTTTGCCAGTTTGCTTACTATGTGTCTTGGGTGTTTCTCCTTGGGTTTATCCTGTATGGGACTCTCTGCATTTCCTGGACTTGGGTGGCTATTTCCTTTCCCATGTTAGGGAAGTTTTTGACTATAATCTCTTCAAATATTTTCTCAGGTCCTTTTTCTCTGTCTTCTCCTTCTGGGACCCCTATAATTCGAATGTTGTTGTGTTTAGTGTTGTCCCAGAGGTCTCTTAGGCTGTCTTCATCTCTTTTCATTCTTTTTTCTTTATTCTGTTCCACAGCAGTGAATTCCACCATTGTGTCTTCCAGGTCACTTATACGTTCTTCTGCCTCAGTTATTCTGCTACTGATTCCTTCCAGTGTATTTTTCATTTCAGTTATTGTATTGTTCATCTCTGTTTGTTCTTTAATTCTTCTAGGTCTTTGTTAAACATTTCTTGAATCTTCTTGATCTTTGCCTCCATTCTTTTTCCGAGGTCCTGGGTCATCTTCACTATCATTATTCTGAATTCTTTTTTCTGGAAGGTTGCCTATCTCCACTTCATTTAGTTGTTTTTCTGGGGTTTTATCTTGTTCCTTCACCTGGTACAAAGTCCTCTGCCTTCTCATTTTGTCTCTCTTTCTGTGAATGTGGTTTTCCTTCCACAGGCTTCAGAATTGTAGTTCTTGATTCTGCTGTCTGCCCTCTCAGTATTTGTAAAGCTAGAAACTGAAGAACTGCATTTCACTGGTTTATCACCACCTAGACCGGTGAACACTGAAAAATGAAAGTGTCTCCTGAAACCAGTCATTTCTGCAGACTGCTAATTGCAAAGGATAGAAGCATATTCTTTGGACGGTTACACCCTATTAAATTATCATAACCAGTGATGATGAAAGAGTGAATCACAAAATCCAATTTTGACAATAACTGCTTCACTAGATTGAACAAAAAAATAAAATATAAAACAGTGAATTCAACCAAGCAAGCCATTGCACATCACCAATACGCAGTAACTCAAAGGGTACGCTGAGCAGTCACTAGTAAAATACACAAATGAGGCACAGGAGGGCCCAATGCTAGCAAGCCCTTGTAACTTTCAAAATAGAGAAAAATATATGTATTTGATTAATGACCTATGAAACTTCCGTTCCAATATGGAAATTATAATTTAGCCTTAAGGAAATGTCTCAAATCCCTCTCTTACCCCATTTCCTGGCCTCCCCCCTTATGCAACTGGCTGGGTAGAAATGGCAAGGATATTAACGTAATGAACAATATAAGGAATAAAAGACAAAGCAGTTCCCCATAGGGAAGAGCCTATTCCCAACACAGTCTAACACATGCATAGGGTTAGGGAGAGGGGTGGTGGTTTCTGCAGCTGTAAGGGCTCACTGATGCAGATCATTAACCACTATCTTCTGTGTATTCTCTGGTATGGTTAGAAAGGCTGGAGGTTTTTACTTAAACAAAATAATATGGTCTTATAAAAGGGAGCTGTGTTTTGCTACCACTAGATTTGAATTTTGCCATTGGGACACAGAAATACAGTGTATAAGTCCCTATGGGCTAGTTGGAAATACAAGAGTCATATAAGCCTCTAGGATCTTGAATCCTAAAGGAAAGATTGGCTCAGAAGACACAGAGAAGAATCAGCCATCCAGGGAAACAGACACTAACAGTTAAAGGAATCAGTCCCAGAACAATGAAAAATCGGTAGCAAAAGATAGGATTCTGTATTAACTAATCATGCGATAGCCAAGAGTAAACCTAACTCGCCATCTGTTTTAATCTGAAATTTAGAATTAATTATGGCTTCCTTATTGCTTTCATCATCTCAGCGTTCCATGACTCCTTATTTGTGTGGATGTAGACTCCACTTTCAAGGTCCCCTCAACCCCAGCCCCACCTTGTTTATTCAACCCTATTTCTCATTATAAGCCATCCCAGAGTTGCACATATCTGGAAAGCACAGACCCTTTTACCCAGAATTGCCATGGGAGTTACAGCTTTTTTAAAAGAAATTACAATTTATAGTTTCTATGAATTCAAGAGAATCCAGATGGAAGTGTTACACAGAAACAATTTTGGGGAGGGAGGTTAAGGGGAAAGGGAAATTAGCAGAGGTTTCCCTTGTCCCCAAATATCTTTTCCTACAGTACCAACTCCCCGTCCAATAAACTTTCTCTCCAACTCTTGTGTCTTCCTCTCCTCTCCTCTCCTCTCCTCTCCTCTCTCTCTCTCTCTGTCTCTCTCTCTCTCATTGTTTGCTCTGTACTACTGCCAGAAATTCCAGCAATTACAGGTTTATTTTATCATTTTAGCTAAATAGAAGTTTCCTGAAATTGTACCAAGTACAGTTGCCGGGATGAGGTCGCTATCAGTTTTTCACACCTTGGTGTGAATGAGTTCAGTCAAGTTTCTTCAAACGGCAGACAGCTGCTGCCCTCAGGGAATGGGGAAGGGTGGTAGTGAGAGGGAGCCTTCTGGAACCCTGGCAACCTAGGGTGGGGTGTTATTTGAAGGAAGTTGGCAGGGGGCCTTGCTGGATAGAGAAACTTGACTAGAGATGAAGAAAGAGAAGCTGAGACAGAGAAGGGTGCAGAAAGGGTCATAGGAGAACAACCAAGCTCAACTTCCAGTACCACTGTGTCTTCCAGCCCAGAATCCATCACGCCTTTCCAGACGCCCTGCTCCCAGGCCCTGGAAACCAAACTAGTACTGCCCATGGGATAGATCAGCTCCTTACGTAGGTTAAATACAATACGTGGGGCAGGGCCAGAAACCTCACCGTCATATATATGATGTATCATGTCCAAACAAATAATCTGTAAGTAAACCTTTAGAATTCATGGCATTGATAGGTTGGGAACTCCTTGTACTTTTCAGCATATAACTCCTCCCCCCCAGTACACACACCCTCAGCAGGTGGTCTCTTCTATTTTGGAGATGCTGTTTTTTTTTCTGTCACTATCCATTCAATTCATAAAACATTTCCTTTGCCTGGATTGTGGCTGCTCCTCTGTTCTTAAGTTCCAAATCAAGCTCTACCTTTTTTTAAAAAAAAAAACAAAACCTGTTAGTCTTTTATTTATTTATTTATTTTCATGTGCGCTGCATGCGGGATCTTAGTTCCCCAACCAGGGATCGAACCTGTGCCCCCTACAGTGGAAGTGAGGAGCCCTAACCACTGGACCGCCAGGGAAGTCACAAGCTCTACCTTTCTGAAGCCTAATTGGATTCTCCAACCAAATGCCCCCTTTTCTAAACTCTTGCAGGACTCGCCTCAGCCTCCGAAATAAAGACTGAAAGCTAACTTTCTACAGGCAGAAAACGTTCATTCATCCCCCCAAACAATTAATAAGCACCTACTTTTGTTGTGTTTAGGCTGGAAGTTCAAACCTGAGTAAGCCCAGCTCCCCACAACCCTAAAGGTGGCCACAGCCCAGGGAGTATCAAATACAATCACAATACGATGTGAGATGCATGACAGTGGAGGTGACAAGAATGCACATGGAGCGCCCTAACTGGGCAGGGAATGGGGCAAGTTCCACAGAGGTGACACCTGAGCTGAGTTTTTAAGAATAAGCAGGGGTGGGTTAGGCAGTCAAGTGACACAGAGGGAATGGTGAGGAGAGAGGGAGGCAAACTAGTTAAGGGATAATTGCAATTGTGACAACATAAAGTCTTAAACTAAAGTGGTAGGGAGGGATATTCAAAAAAATTTTTAGGAGCTAGAATAGATAGGACTCACTGACCAGAGATGATGATAATGGCTAATATTTGTTGATCAAGTGCCATGCGCTAAGTAGTGTTATAAATGCTTTACTCAGTAAACCATTTAACTTAACTTTACTATGACCTTATAATGTAGGTCCTATTAATATCCCCATTTTACAGAAGAGAAAAGTAAGGAATAGAAAAATCAAGTGCCATGAGGTATACAATGAGTAAACACTGGGACTGGAATTCAACTGCAGGCAGCCCAGCTCCAAAGACCACCACTAAGCCCTCTACACACTATCTTTAAAATGTAGGGTCATTGGGGAGAAGAGGAGCCCAGGACTGAGAGAGAAAACGGTCAGGAAAGGGCTTGAATATATTGTCTGTTGCCTTTATTAATTATTTCTGCTCCTTGTTCCTAAAGTCAAAAGCCAATTTCTCTGTTCATTTTCTCCCTATATGTTCTAGTGTTTTCTTCAATGTACTGGTAACCCAACAGGTACCTAGTCTTGACCTCAGCCTGTTCTCAGTTTTTGCACTTGGCACATTCAGCCTCTTCCTAAAATGATTTACCTTCATGGCTTATCTCCCCTATTAGGCTGACAGCATCCAAGGCCCAAAACACATCTTATTCACCTTTGATGAACGGCATCCAGTACCTAATATGTACTCAAAAACTAATTGGCTTGAACACAGAATAGCAATGATTCTTAAAGTTTCCTATTCCTCAGTCATCTGTAAATTGCCTTCATTTGTCACCTCACTCCTACATTTATTATTTGATTTTTCTTTAAATCAACCCTTTAAAAGTTTGCATTTATCTTAAAAGGAAAACGTTATACTTATTACTGCAAATGGAAAACTGCTATAACGTACTGCAATGAAAAGGCAACTATGAAAACAGACACAACTCCTAAAACAAGAAATGTTTACTTGTACACAGACTAACACCATCCTATTCCTCATGTATTACCTCACACGCACTGTGGGGTAGGGTGGGGTTTTTTTCTATTCAAGTGAAATTCACATACCATAAAATTAACAATTTTATACTGAACAATTCAGTGGCAATCAGCGCATTCCGAACGGTGGGCAACCACAACTTCTGTCTCGTCCCCAGATATTTTCATCACCCCAAAATAAAAGCCCATATCCATTAAGCAGCTGCTTGGTGTCCTCCCCGCTGCCCGCAGCCACTGGCAGCCACCAGTGTGCATTCTGTCTCAATGCATTTATCTATTTTGATATTTCACATAAGTGGAATCATACATTATGTGATCCTTTGTGCCAAAATTCTTTCACGAAGCATAATGTTTTGGAGGTTCATCCATAATGTATACAGTATCAATACTTCATTTCTATTTATGGCTAAATATTGCATTGTAAGCATATACCACAGTTTGTGTATCCATTCATCCATCGATGGACATTTGAGCTGTTTCCATATTTTGGCTCTTGTGAATAGCTGTGAACATGCATGTACATATATTTGTCTGACTACTCGTTTTCCTTTCTCTTGGGTATATACCTGGGAGTGGAATTTCTGGGTCACATGGTAATTATATGTTTAACTTTTTGAGGAACCTCTGGCGTAGGTTTTGCACAGCACACTCTTTTTGTGTTTCAAAATAACATGTGGGATTAAAAGATTTCACACCAGAATGTGTGTCTCCAAACATATGACAGGTAAGGAAAGAGGTGCCTTCTTATCGTGCTTATGAAAATACAAATTTCAAATAATCTTCATCATATTCGTGTGCTAGTTGTTTTCTTTGCAGTTGGTCCTTTTACATCAGTAGCAGATGGTTCCGGCAATTACTAAATTAGGTCTTCGTATCTGAAGATACATGACTGATTTCATCAAAATCATGCCCAGGTGTGAGCATTTCCTTCACAGTCTAGCACTTTACATTTTAGAAATTCCATTTCATCTCCTGATCCATGTTAGTTCAGAACAAAATAGAAAAAAAAAAACCCAACAAAATATAGAGCACAGGCTTGATTCCAATTCACAATTACATATCCTACAAATACTCTGTAGATTTAAAAATTACCATTCTCTGGATGTAAAGTTTTGCTCTCTCCTTGAAAAGACTGCAGCATGTTGTTACCTGCCCTAGTCTTCACTTCAGCAATAATATTCATGAAATCGCAAGTGTAATACACCAGGCTTTTTTTATTTTCCCTAATAAACGTTAAAACAAACAACAAACCTATTCAAATTGAAAGCGTAAGTCTGTGTACTGCCTGGAGTCTTTACGCTGCCAGTAGCACGCACACCATACTTGAGAAAACACTGCTCTGACAGGAGCTATTTTTTAAAACTGCACATGCTATACTCACATATTTTGTTTGCCAAACAAACAGGAAGTTACCATCTTGTCTGCAAACTGACAAAGAACAAATGTACAACTCAACACAAAGAAATTCAAAACTAAAGGAGTTTTTAATAAATCAGAAGACTTAGACCTGTTGACTTCCTAAGAGAAAGGTGAAGTATCTTTGGGCAGGCATCTCCTAGAATCCAAGCTGTGAGGACAAGTGCTTCCGGAAGGACTCACAGTCACTTGCACTTTGCAACATCTTCCACTGGGAGATGCACTCACCCCGTGATTTGACAGAATACTTTGTATTCGAAGAGCACCCACCCCTAATTTAAATAGAATGCTACATTTCTTCCTGCAGTCAACCGTGTCATCCCCTAGAATATACTACACGCGCTGACACACTATCTACTGGCCAATAAGAGAGAATAATTTTTAAACAAATCATTTCCTTTTTTCAATATAGATTATCACAGAGAATCTTTATTCTTATGCTAAGGTGAAAGCATTTAACCAATTTTTTCAAAGGCAGGTATCCGTGGATATATACAAAAACAGAATATACCTTAAAAGCTGCATAAAAAGTAGAATTTTCCATCTTGAAGACTTTCACTGCCACTGACTACTCACATATAACTGGAGGGGGGGTTCCATTAAAAACAAAACGAACAAAAATCTGTCTTCCAGCCAAATATTTTGAAAATAAGTCTAAGACACAATAAAATAATTTAACAATATAGGAATAAATGTACGTAAAGTGCCTAGCACAGGCCCATTTGTGTCACAGCAATTTAACAAATGGCAGTTTAGGTCCTTCAAGATCAGGTGGCTCTCTTTGCTCCTTGGAACTAAACCGCAAATCCTCAGGCCACAACTAAATTGTAACTGTCAGGGTGCCCATAATCCTGGTGTTCCCCTATTTTAGCATGCAGCACATTCTACCTCATCTAATAATTACATGGATTTATATCTATTTTATCAGGTTGTAAGTACCCCTGAAGGCTCCTTAAAGCTCTTAAAAGAAAATGCAACTAAAAATTAAAAACATGGAAGAGAAAACCGTTTAATAAATGCCAATAATATCACTTTACTTTTATATGATGCCCTACTAATTACAAAGCACTTTCATGTCCTTGATTTCATTAATTTATGATCTTTTATTATCTTTGCCTCACCAAGAAGGAAATTGAGACCCAGGGAGGTCAAGTGATAGCTTGTTAAAGGCAAAGCTGGGATTAGAAATGGAGTTTATAAAGGTGAATAGGAAGAGAAAGGGACAAGAGTAACTAACAGCAAAGGTGGGGGACGTGCAAAGAGAGGAGAGACAAATACACAGATACACAGAGGCTCGGCGGGAAGAACATGTCCCCAAAGGATATGTGAAATGTGTGGTCTTAATTTTTTCAACTGCAGACACAATAGTATCATCTCTTAAAAATCACTTTGCAAGTGATACATGGTAGCTCATAGGGACCTTTAACTGGTTGCATCTGTCTAGGCCTAATCAGGAGAGAAACCAAACACTAATTTGAACTGGGAGTTTCACAAAAAGAATTATTAGCTTTGACAGGGGATTTGAATAACAGGGAACTAGAGTGATGAGCAACTGGCTAACGCTAAGCAAAGAGAGTTCTAAAAAATACAGGAATGTCAGATGTCAGGAACAACTACTACCCCTAGGGCTGAAATAAAGCACCCACGTAAGAGATCCCTCCCCCAAGGCTAAAGGCCCAAGGGAGTGCCCCCAACCCAGGGCCAAGATCCAGACCTCATTTGGAGAGGGCATAGCTCACAGAAGGGCAGAGAAGTTGCTGTGGTCCTCATCTTTGGAATTTCTGGAAAGCTGAGCCAGCTTTGAAATTTTCCAGAATTTCAAAGATGAGCCTATCATTTGGAACATACCTCTGGGAAGTGCCTTACCAGAAGCACTCTTCCACAACACTGTCTAAGGCGGCGCCAGGAAAAGCTACTGACAATTGGGTGAAGAAACCGAGCACTAGAGAAGATGCCTGAGTTGCCTGAACAGTCTGCTGAGCAAGCCCACAGGAAGCTTGAAGCAAATCCCTCTCCTCGTGGTATGCCTTTCCAGAATCTTCTACCAACAAAACTTCAATGCCAAGTGGCAAAGGAAACAAATATTTCAAAGCCTCAGATCCATGTCCACAGAGCAGGCAAAAAGGGTGAATTTGAACCTGAGGGTCAACAAATCAATAACTAGCACATTGGTTAACTGAGAAATACTGTTTGTAAGTAAGAGACAAATTTACAGCACAGCTGGGCACAATAATTGTTTTCCCAAGTCCACATTCTGGACAAATTTGCTAGAATAAGGATTATGTAGTTGTGTTGCTTTGATTCTATTACTTCATACTATATATAAGACATGTGGATGTATACCAACTCATATCCACTTATGAGGTTATAATTAGGTAAATGTGCCTTCACAAAATTTTGAAGGCAAAGAGTATTAGATTTTACCTATGTAATCTATCCTGCCAGGGTACTGCAGAAAAGAACCTTAAAAGACCATGTAGTGGTATGAAAGGCAATATACTGCAGCTACGGAATTATTCCTAAAATAACAATTTTACATGTTAAAGTGGTCTTTATTGTCAAAGTGCTTTCACAGCTGCTAACTCATTTTAGACTTGTAAGTTCACATAGCTAATTGCCGTTGCCCTTCCTCAACAGAGACCTAGCTACAGGGTCTAAAGTTCACTTAGCTATTTGGCCAAACAAATGCATCGAAGAGGTTCTTTCAGGCTAGAACCAATCCCTATCAGAGAATCCCAACCTATCACTGGGAATTATGGGTGCTGTTCTGCTGCAACCTTCTCTCTTCTTCTAATCTCCTAAAAATGCTACAAAATAAACTTATTTTCAATTTACTTTGATTGAATGTATATTTGAGGAATCTTGCAACCTGCAGAGATTCCATTATCGTTGGCTAGAGATGAGTATAGAAGTAAAGCTATATTCACTTCAATAGTGTTCAGGGGAGCGTTTTCTCATGCTTTTTGGGTTTTGTGGACCAGTAAAATATCAAAAGCATCCTGGGGTCCTACAAAGGGTAGCCAACTTTATTTTGCAAAGTAGGAATATTTTCAAAGGCAACTATTAATCCATGACCTCTTATCTGCAGTTTTAAAATCCAAACAATTGGAAATCAAATGTTTCTTTTTTTTCTGCCTGTAACTCAACTCATTTGGCAGCAAAATCTGAACTGACCTGAACTCATCTGGCAGTAAAACCTGACCTGAACAAACGTGAGGCTATACACACGCTTTTTCTATCTCAGTGTAAATATGCTAATATGTGTAAATACATTTCACTGCAGAAATATTACTCTGATTACAGGGTGTCAGTTCAGCTCCTACTGGGGCTATTATGTAATATAGGAGACATGCACTCTATTACCTGTCTAAAAAACAAAAAGAACCTAAATTCTGAAACACATCTTGCCTTAAGGCTTTCAGATAATAGGGGTACACGACCTCTCATCGCTATCACTTCATTAAAGAAAGGGCAAATGGGCATTTTAACAACCAAAAAGTAACAGACAATCTCAGAATAGAGGATGGTTCTTAATGATCAATAAATTCAACTTTCTGGGAGAAAAACATCACAAAATGGTTGTTTTTCTTATTTCACTTCAGACCTGTGACAATACCCACAACAAACCAGCTTCCATGTGCTAACTAGCATCTGGGACCCGCCACCGGCGAAGACATTCTACCCAGGTGGCTCCATGCTCAAAAGATGGTCTTTGGAATCTTTTTGTAGTCTGGGGCAGGACTGTCATTCTGGGACAGGACCAAGTTAAGCCATTCCGTGACTGCCGTAGGCCATAGATAAATGATACTTATGCAGCGAAAGAACCAGTGGTCATGTAGAATCCATCCAACAGAATTTTTAAACGTTTTTTTCATAGGGGCAGGACAGGAATAAAGACGCAGACGTAGAGAATGGACTTGAGGACACGGGGAGGGGGAAGCGTAAGCTGGGACGAAGTGAGAGAGTGGCATTGACACATATACACTACCAAACGTAAAACAGATAGCTAGTGGGAAGCAGCCGCATAGCACAGGGACATCAGCTCAGTGCTTTGTGACCACCTAGAGGGGTGGGATAGGGAGGGAGGGAGGGAGACGCAAGAGGGAGGGGATATAGGGATATATGTATATGTATAGCTGATTCACTTTGTTATACAGCTGAAACTAACACACCATTGTAAAGCAATTATACTCCAATAAAGATGTTAAAAAAGAAAAAGAAATGTTTTTTTCCCCTTAAACTGCCTCTAGTGAACAGATCAGAAGGTGTCTGCATCTCTGGTCCAAATCTAACTGAAAAGGTTCTTTGATTTTTAAATAACTAAGGTAACTGAGTGAACATGTATATACAAAAATAAATCTAGAAAAATCTAAATATATATCCTGATTGTGAGAACACTATACAAGCTGGGAGGAAAACCCACTAGTAAATCATCTTGTTGCATAAGAATTTTATGGCTTTTGTAGATCGCTTCTTTCTGAGCACCACCTATTCCCTGAACAGTATGATGTACTAAAAATACTAGACTACTCAAACATGTCAAGTTCAATCCCAGTAGATGCTACTGAATCAAGTGTCCTACAGTTTAAGAGAGATCGTTTAATCTCTCCTACAAGGGCCACCATCTGCATCTACAGACAGGACAATAAGTTGTTCAGTTCGACAACACTTAATGAATCTCTACTTTGCATAAGTCACTGGGTTAGATGCAGGAAATGGAAGGCTAGATAGGAAAACGCCATTTTCATCATGGACTTCATAGTCTAGTCGGGAGAGACTATTTAAAAAGTAATTATTACACAATGTGCTAAGTGATCTGATAGATGTGCAGTCAAACACAGTAGGATGGAATATCATATAATTCAGCTGGAGGCGGGGAGCAGAGTTAAGAGATCCAGCAAAAACAAAGGCACAGAGGGTCTGAATAAACTTAGAGAGGCCTTAATCACAGAAAAGACTACTGCATTTCCTCTTGCGTATTGTATCGCCTCTTTACATTCGTCCTCGTATGTATTTCAAAACATACATAACTCTATACTGTAAATTAGGGGAAAGGAAATCAAAGATAAAGATGAGAATAAATCTTTGATAAGCATAAAACTGATGGTCATGAAATATCAAGTACTCTTTTTGCCCCCCATCGTTTGGTGCCTATGCCTGGTTGGTGCTCTGAGCACATGCTTAATTACCTATTGGGTAATCCAACACCATCACAGCAATACAAAAGAATGTGGCATATTTAACGAAGGAAAAATAATGCAGTACAGCAAGAGCACAGGTTATAAAAATGGGAAGTGGCAAAAATGGGGTTAGAAAGATAGCTTGGGTGCCCAATATGAAGGGCTTTCTATGCCATGCTAAGGAAATGAGACTTTCTGAACTCACGTCTTTAACCTTAAATAACCAGGAAGAGGTTACTACATAATAGGTTTTAAAATTATCTCCATTCAGAAATGGCTATTATGAGAAAGAAGTCATGATTCTATTAGTTATCTGAAAAATCATCTAATTCCCAGCTTCCTCATTTTCTGACATCATATTTCTATAATATCATTAAGTAATAATCAAATCAGAAATAATCATTAATTAGTAAGCTAATTAATATTAATCTGAAGAACTCAAGTTGACAAGCAAAAATACCATAAAATATAATGAAGAAAATGTGGATGCTGACTGCATGAAAACACTATTTATTTATATAAGAATAACAAAAACAAAAAGTATGTGAGATAATTAAACATCCAACAGAAGGGTAGTAATCATTAAAAATTTTGTTTGTGGGCTTCCCTGGTGGCGCAGTGGTTGGGAGTCTGCCTGCCAATGCAGGGGACACGGGTTCGTGCCCCGGTCCGGGAAGATCCCACGTGCCGCGGAGCAGCTGGGCCCGTGAGCCATGGCTGCTGAGCCTGCGCGTCCGGAGCCTGTGCTCCGCAACGGGAGAGGCCACAACAGTGAGAGGCCCATGTACCGCAAAAAAAAAAAAAAAAAAAAAAAAAATTTGTTTGTGAGAAAAAAAGTGACAACAAATGAACAGTCAAAATGAAGAGAAAGTTCATGCCCTTCGCCTTCCTGAACAGTTTCATCAGAAAGCCCTAAGTGGCATCAAGCAAAGTAGGCATCCTATGGTAAGGGCAGGGGAGGGAGGGCATGGTGAAGGCCCTTTATGTGGCTGCAGAGGATGAGGAAGCAACATCAAGGATGGCCTGGCATGGCGAGTTGAACCCCAAACAAACTGATGGTGGTATTCATGCTGGGGGACAGCAGCCACAGCCAGACTGGGACCGTTGGAGGCCAACATCCGGGGACGGAGAGGGCAGCGTCCATCAACAGGATATGGGCTGCATATGGCCCTGGCCAAATAATGGGAGAGACAGTTTCTTTTCTTTTCTTTTCTTTTCATTTTTTTGGCCAAACCGTGTAGCTTGTGGGATCTTAGTTCCCCAACTAGGGATTGAACCCGGGCCCTCGGCAGTGAAAGCACCGAGCCTAATCACTGGACCACCAGGGAATTCCCCAGGAGACACGTTTCTTAATATTAGAGATTGAGGGGTGAAAACATGGAAAGGCAGAAAGCTAGGATGTGCTCTATGGTGTTGTATTAGAATTTGAGGGTAAATCAACTACACTCCAATAAAAAATTTTTTAAAAAAAGGAATTTTAGGTGTTGAGGGGAATTCATAGTTTTCAACATATTGAAATATAGATGTAAAGGTATATGTGTGTATGTGTGAAGAGGGTGTGGAGAAAAGGGAACCCTTGTACACTGTTGGTGGGAATGTAAATTGGTGCAGCCACTATGGAGAGCAGTATGGAGGTTCCTTAAAAAACTAAAAATAGAACTACCATACGACCCAGCAATCCCACTCCAGGGCATATAACCAGAAAGGATGAGAACTCTAATTTGAAAAGATACATGCACCCCAATGTTCATAGCAGCACTATCTATAATAGCCAAGACATGGGAAAAAAGTGTCCATCAACAGGAGATTGGATTAAGAAGACATGGCATATTTATACAATGGAATATTACTCAGCCATAAAAAAGAATGAAATATTACCATTTGCAGCAATGTGAATTGACCTAGAGATTATCATACTAAGTGAAGTCAGACAAAGACAAATATTATATAACATATATGTGGAATCTAAAAAATAATACAGAATCAGACTCACAGACACAGAAAACAAACTTATGCTTACCAAAGGGGAAAGGAAGGGGGGAGGGATAAATCAGGAGCATGGAATTAACAGATACAAACTAGTATACATAAAATAGATAAGCAACAAGGATTTACGGTATAGCACAGGAACTATAGTCAATGTCTTATAATAACCTATAATGGAAAATAATCTGAAAAAAATATACAACTGAATAACTTTGCTGTATACCTGAAACTAACACAATACTGTAAATCAGCTATACTTTAAGTAAAAAAAAAGTTTGATGAGGAACAAGATATTCATAGAGTCTCAAGGTACTCCCACTACCTGCCCAGAAACACCATTAATTAGAAGGGAGAGAAAAAGTAATTTTACAGTGGAGAAGCCTGACAGACAGCAGCTTAATCAAGTTAACATCACCAATACAGGACAAATTAAAATTTCATGTCACCTGATAGGCTGCAATGAGAATACAGTATCATTTCTGTGCAATTCCTGCTAAAGAAGGAAAACCTGAATAGAATCATGACAAACCATTAGGACTAAGCCAAACTGAAGGACATTTTGCAAAATAATTGGCCTTTAGTCCTCAAAAGTGCCAAGGTCATGAAGGTCAAGGAAAGACTGAGGACGTGTTCCATACTAAGAAAACTGAAGCGATATTACAATTAAATGCCATGCATGATTCTGAACTGGAACTTTTTGCTATCAAGAACATTTTGGGAATAATTGGAAATATCTGAATGGGCCTTGATTAGAATGTGGCAATGGATTAATGTTAATTTCCTGATTTTGATGGTTGAATTGAGGTTATATAGGAGAATGTTCTCATTTTTAGAAGTTATACACTAGAGAATTTGGGGCTAATGGGCATTGTGTCAGCAAGTGACTCTAAAATGGTTCAAGAAAAAGAAGAGCTCTGTGTACTGATATTATAGTTTTTCTGTAAATTTGAGATTGTTTCAAAATAAAAAGTATTACAAATTGGAAAACGCTAATATAAATTTTGGTACATGCATACACTAAAATAATATTTATAATGAGGTTAATGATAACAACTTTAAGAGGAAATATTTTAGTGCTTATTATGTTCCAGACAGCATTTTATAAGCATATCACGTTGAGTGATGATGAAAAGGAATGAGGACACAGAACGATACTCTTGATATATTATGTGAAAAATACAAATTAATATCTATAATATGAGCCTATTTTTATAAAAATAATACATATACACACATTTTATATAAATATAGACCAATATATTAACCGAGTAGTTAAATAACTGAATGATATAAATTTTCTTTTCATAAAAGTACTTTCTAAGTTCTAAAAATAATGAGATATATTAATTTTGCAATACTATTTATTTTAATTGTACCATTTAGAACAATATATAGTAGTAATATGGGGAAATGTTAGAACTGCATTATTAGAGAAAAACATGATATAAAGATACGTATAAGGTATGAGTCTAATTTTACTTTATTTAAAAAAAGGGAGGCAAAAATGGCTGAGTGAAATATATTTAAATGTTAAAAGAGTAGTTAAATCTGAATAATGACACTAGAAATTATTTTTTATTTATACATTTCTGTATTTTCTAAATTTTCGACTATACGTAGATTAATTTTATTTTAAAAATGTTATTTTCTTCATTAGGTGATTATTAAGTAGATTATTAACAATATGGAAAGTGTTAATGGCATCACTTTGTAAAATACAAAATTGCACATACATGATGACCATGTAAAATGTATGCATGGAAAAACAGTTGAAAGGATGTACGACAACACAATAACTGGTTTACCTTAGATAAGGTGAAATAATGTGTGATTTATTTTGTTTTCTGCATTTTCCAAAACTTCTGTAATTTTCATATATGTATACATATTATTTCATCTGTAATGTGTAAAAATTCTCTTGATAAGGGAAGGAAGGGAATTCCCCGGCGGTCCAGTGGTTAGGACGTGGTGCTTTCACTGCTGAGGGCCCAGGTTCAATCCCTTGTCAGGGAGCTAAATCCTGCAAGCTGCGTGGCATGGCCAAATAAATAAATAAATAAAATATATTTTTTTGAAGAAAAGGGAAGGAAAGCACATGAGGGGCACTGGAATAAGAATTTGTGATAAATGTTTTAGAAAATAATTCTTAAAACTGAAAAAGAGCCATTATCTTAACACTCTCAGAAGGCAAACACACAGCATGGTAGTGTAGATGTGGATACTGAGTGTGGTGATCAAGGCGATGGCCTAATCCCCAGTACACTGCCTAATCCCCAAGACCTGTGAATATGTTACTTGACATGGCAAAAAAGACTTTGCAGATGTGATTAAACTGAGGGCTATGAAATGGGGGGATTATACTGGATTATTCAATATAATCATAAGCATTCTTAAAATTGGAAGAAGGAAGCAGGAGAGGTCCAAGTGATGAGATGTGAAATGAACTCAACCCAGTGTTGCTGGGTTTGAAGATGGAGGAAGAGAGCAAAGGAGTGCAGGCGGCCTCTGAAAGCTGAGAAAGGTAAGGAAGCAGATTCTCCCTTAAAGACTCCAAAAGGAACGCAGTCCTGCCTATACCTTGAATTTAGCCCCATGACCTCCAGAACTGCAAGATAATAAATCTGTGTTGTTTTAAGCACTGAGATTCTGGTTATTTGCTACAGCAGCAAGAGGAAACTAATACATGGGGCTATAGACAGCTGGAAAGAAATGGATGATTTTAGCAATCTGTTTTAGGGGGAACAAAATGACTGAGGCAGGAGAATGAGTTGAAATTGAATTAACAACGTTGTTAACAGCAAGAGCTGTGTCTGGACGCAGACGTGTCATTAAATATATGTTTATGGCCAAATACTACGCTAGAATAGTGCTCATAGTAACGTTTAGGACACCGACTGGGTTACGTTTCGATCTATTTTTATCTACCTCCCTACTTGCCACTGATTATTAGATTAAGACTTATTCCCTTATTGTAATTAATGTAAGCATTAATTCCCTTATCAATACTTATCCATCCCACAGAAAAGAAACTACTTGAACTATTTAGCCAAAAGTGTTTTACACACGTAAATAATGATAGACTATATACCAATTTAACTGTAAATACAAAATTTATGCACCATACAATACCAAAAATCTGACAGAAAACGTTTAATTATAGAGACTACTTTTTTTGCTTTAAATGTGCAAAATGTAGGTTTCTGAGGTAAAAATGACACTTTGTTAGAAAACCCGGGTACTCGTGTCTTGGGTCTTTCCCTTGCTATGCGAACTTGGAAAAGTTCTCTCACCTTTGCATATCAGATTCCCTTTCGTTTTATATTTAAGAGGGTTGTACAACATCTCTACAATCTTTTTCTATCTCTAAAGAAATGCACTCTCTTTTTTGTGGAGCCACAACTATTCTTAGAAAAACAAATAGCCTTAACTCTGTTTTCAACTCCTTTCAAAAATCAACTTGACCTGCTGGAGGGTCTACCTTCCAGGGAGAACAAAGTAATTCAAGCATATCATCTCATTAATTTTCAAGACAGGAGAAAGAAAATATTTCTGTTTGGAAAAAAAGGAGAAAGAAAAAGAAAGAAATTGATAGCATATTAAATAAATTGCCACTGTTATGTTGGCAGAGCCAGGACCAGAAAACAGAGTTTTTCAAACTCAGGACTGCACTCTGCCTTTTCAACAGAAGGGTCTATCAGGTAATGAACTACCCTTAAAGGGAATGGGTAGGAGTATGGGATCAAAAGCTAGTATTTATGTACTTTCCCCTTCATGCCACACGGTCAACGGATAAATGTAACGTGAAGGGGCAGACTGTAGGGTCTGGAGATCAAATAGCTATTCTCTCCCTAGAGACCTTATTGGTTTTAGCACTGCCTCAGGGAACCTAGAGAGAAAAGTATGTTCTAGCCAGCTCTGGACAATGGCTGATCTCAGACAAGCTCAGGCGAAGTTACATAATACTATTTTCAATAATGTGCCAGGAAAAATAAAGGACACTGTCTATATCTAGGCACAGCTCCTGTCAAAAACAAGTTTAATTCAAATTCACTCTGCTGCCTCTGTTATTTTGTTTCCCGAAAAGGAGATTGCTAAAATCACCAGAGGATTTCTTTCTAGCTATCTGGAGCTCGTATCTATGTCAGCTATGCCATGCTGTGCTGGCAAAGGAAAACGTCTCCACCTTTGGAAGAATTTCTTGCATTATCTACCCGGTAAGGGTAGGAAGTGAGGGAGGAGGACACGTTCCCTTTCCCTCAATGGCAGATTAAGGCCTTGAGCTCTCAGAGGAGACCCATAATAGGGCTGCCTGAGGGTCACAAAGCTTGAGATCGCCATAGCTAAAACCCAAAGCCAGGCACAGAAACTACAATCCAAAGGAAGAGTAGAGCTTCCTTCCAGGAAAAAGAAAAGGTATTACTCTTTTTCTATTCATTTTAATCTAAAATGAAGCAATGGCAGAAAGAAAAGTATTAGGAGACAGGAAGTCAA
The DNA here is from genome assembly GCF_949987515.2 of Delphinus delphis. Classification (NCBI taxonomy): domain Eukaryota; kingdom Metazoa; phylum Chordata; class Mammalia; order Artiodactyla; family Delphinidae; genus Delphinus; species Delphinus delphis. The sequence continues at coordinate 28,002,767 of NC_082704.1, read as the reverse complement.
AATATCACACAACACTGATAACCAAAAGGAAAACTTTGTTGTCTGACTGTATATTTTTAAAAAGCATCCACATCGCTAAGGCTGTGAATTATTTCATGGGTCCACGTCCCTAGTCCCATGTAACCCATGACCCAACTGTGGTTCAGGAGCCTTTGGAAATTTTACATAATCTTTCAACACTTTCCATGCAACTGCATTTGTTGGGAAGATGAAAAGGGGGAAAAACTGAAGGACTGGAAAAGGAGAGAAGAGAAAACTTTTTAAAGAAAAACTTACTTTTATCAGTTTCCAGGTTCCCAATTCATTTATAGCACTTAACCTATTAATGGTATGCACTTCCAAAATACAGCAGAAATGCCTTGGCCTTAGGGTCAACATCATGGGTAGTAGGTAAAAAGTCCTAAGGGAGTTCACAACCCAGGGAAGGAGACAGACAGGCATATGGTTAAATGCACAGACTGAGCTGAACTCCCTGGGTGTGAGCCCTGCATCCATGCTTATTAGCTCTGTGACCCTGGACAACTTACTTAAACTTTTCTGTGCCTCGATGTACTCACTTGTAGAATGAGAATAATGATAGTACCTTCTTCATGGGGTTATTATGAGAATAAGATAAATTTGGAATAAGGAATATAGAATTATATCTATGTGTGTGTGTGTATATATATGAGTTCGAACCTGGCACAAAGTAAATGCTATATGTGTCAGCTATTATAATGACTATTCAAATACAACTAGCACTACTATTGGGACTTTGATCACCACTACCACCACCATTGAAATAAGAGTTGATACTATGGGAGCCATAAGAAAAGAATACCTAATTCTGTTTGGAAGAGGAATGGGGTACATGTCAGTGAAAGTATCACAGAGGAGTTAATAATACCTTTGCTGGGTCTTGAAGGATAAACAGGAGTTGGTTAGGCCAACAACCAGGGAGAAGGCATACCAGCAAGAGGGATGGAAACAGGAGGAAACATATCACCTCCCAATTTTGAGGGAGGGCAACACGTGCTCTAGGCAGGAGATGAGGCTAGGCAGGCAGAGAGGAGCCAGTGAAGAAATTTAAACAAGGAAGTGATATGAACATACATATTTACATTCCAGAAAGATCATTATGGCTGTAACGGGAGGGATGGACTGGAGAGGGAAAAGGAGGTGGGAGGTAAAAGAGGTTTAAGACTGGAGGCCAAAAATCAGTTTAGAAGGATATTATAAAGATCTAGGTGACAAACTATGTGGGTCTGAAGTAAGAAGGAGGTAATAAGAATAAAGCAGCAGAGGGAGTGGATTGGAGAAATAATTAGGAAAGAGAAATGGGACTTGGTGACTGACTGAATATGGGGAATGAGAAAGAAAGAAGAGTCCTGGATGATGGCCAACTTTCTGAGTGAATGGCAGTGTCACTAAACACGGCCAAGACCACAGATGAGGAGGCAGGTTCTGGGGACAGAGATGAGACAGGTTTGGACCCATCGTGTTTACAATACCAGGCAACGGTATTATTGAAATAAGAGTTGGTTTATTCAATGTTGAATAAACACTTGTATTTATGAGTTTTAAAATATTAACAGTGCTTTCAGTGCAGTAGAATTATACTTTTCCATATTTTTCCAAATACTTCACAGTGAGCATAAATTACACAATTGGGTAAGGAAAACTTTAAGATGAATACATGAGTGTCTAAATTTAAATAACAAATAGCTAATAGCCTCTGATCCCGCCAGCCCCAACTTACTGCCAAATATCTAACAGACACAAAAAGTGAGAAAATACAGCACAGGTATGGGAACAGACCTGGCAAAGGTGCTGTTCCCTTCCACTGTCCACCCTTGATACCTCTCTTGTGTTCATATCAAGTCAGAACTTACAAATATTGCTATATACTGGGAAGCCTGTGTGCCAGACTCTGGGTACATGGTATATTCATTTCTTATTACTGCTGTGACAAATAACTACAATCTTAACAGCTTTAAACAACACAAATTGACTGTCTTAATGTTTTGGAGGTCAGAAGTCTAGAATCAAGGTATTGGCAGGGCTTGAGGGGAGAATTTGTTTCTTTGTCTTTTCCAGCTTCTAGAGGCCACCTGCATTCTATGGCTCATGACACCTTCCTCCATCTTCAAACAGCATGGCTCCAAACTCTCCTTCCATCATCACATCTCCCTTTTCTGACTCTGAATCCACCTGCATCCCTTTTATGAGGACCCTTGTGATTACACTGGGCTCTCCTGGATAATCCAGGCTAATTTCCCCACCTCAAGGTCCTTAACTTAATCACATCTGCAAAGTCTGTTTTTGCCACATACAGTATCAGTCACAGGTTCTGCAGACTAATATGTAGACATCTTTGGAGGGCCACTGTTAAGTCTACCACAGGTAGTATTTTCCACACTTCTTCACTATAAAGGTACTATTTTTCCTTTCCATACTCTTTCCTTTGGAAAGCAAATCATTAAGTCCACACTCAAGGGGGGAGATAGATGAAGTTCCATCTGTTGAATGGGGGAAATATATACATACAAACACACACATTCGTACATATATAAAATTCGGAATTATTCTGCAAGGAAGAATTGTCTCTTCTCCCTCATCTATTTATTTCAATCATTTATTTCTATCAGTATTGGCTCATGGGTAAAACTCTGAGGAAGGGGTTGGATTAGTACCCAAGAGCACATACAGGGGCAATGGTCAATTCATTCAGTATGCAAATGCCTACTGAGCAACTAATATGTACAAGACATGGTGGTAGGTGCTAAAATTTAAGTACACACTGCTATATTTAAAATAGATAACCAACAAAGACCTACTACATAGCACAGGAAACAGTGCTCAATATTCTGTAATAATCTAAATGGGAAAAGAATTTGAAAAAGAAAAGATACGTGTATATGTATAACTGAATCACTTTGCTGTACACCTGAAACTAACACAACATTGTTAACCAGCTCCACTCCAATATAAAATAAAAATTAAAAAAATAAAATAAAATAAACAAGGTCAGGAATCTTGGCTGGGGAAAAAGATAATCAAGATGGACAAGATCCCTGACCTCCTAGAGCTTCTATTTTAGCAAAAAGGGATAGATAATAAACAAAGAAGGAAAATATCTAATAGTGGTAGTGACGAGTCATGCAGAGAATGAAACTGGGGTGTGTGTGTGTGTGACACTAAACAAGTGACCACTTTAGAGTGGGTAGTCAAAGAAAACCTTTAAGTGGACATTTAAGTGGAGATCTGAAAAGAAGAACCAGTCACACAAAGACCATGGGGAAGAACGTTTCAGACAAAGGGAACAGCCAGTACAAAGGCCATTCAAGGAATCTTTCTTCCTTTAGAATAAACAAACAGAAAAACAACTAGCATGGGAGCAATGAAAATGTATTGAAAAACAAGGACAAGGAGATTTGTCATTATAAAGACTCAGAGAAAGAGCAGAACTCTGCAAATGCTTTCATATAGGAGTCAGAAAACAATGTTGAAAGCCTTTGGCCCATTCAGGAGAATGAGAAAACATGGCCTCAGTAAAGCGGGAAGAGGAAGCCAAATAAGATAACATGATCAGATGAGGAAAGCAATAAATTGTATTTGCCAACTACCAGGAAACTAAACCAGAGTCACAACCAAAATGTATATCAGAGGGAGTAAAGAGAGAGTCTGATACAGTATAAAATAAATTCATTAAGTAAAAGGAAAAAAGATAACAAATATTAAAGTGAGGAGAGAAAACATGATAGATACGGAAGACACTAAAACAAATAACACCCCAAAAGTGGATCCAACCTAAATATTTAAGAAATCATTTATACCGTGAAAGAGTTTATACTTTGCAGCTATTATATCTACTAGAAGTTTTTATTAACATGTGAAAATGTTCATGATACAACTAAGAAGAACAGCAGGATACAGACATGATATACAGTGTAATAAAACAGTAAGTGCTTCCATTTATTGAGAACTTATCATGTACCAGGAATGTGACTACTTTACAAAATTTTATTTTATTCTCAGAACAATCCCAAACAATGATACTCTTTTATTTTATAGATGAGGAAACAGACTCAGAGAGGTTAAGAAACTTTCCAAAGTTCACACAGCTAGCAAGAAGCAAAGCTTGATCTGAACCTGTATTTGGAAGACTTCAAAGCCTCTGCTCTTAAGTACAACACTAGAATCATATCATGTTCAACAATTACAACTACAGTTACATTTCAAAATGCACCAAAAGACTAGAGTGAAAATGCAATAAGGGGTTACCAGAGTTACTTTCGGTGATTATTTTCCCTGCATATCTGTATATAATTTGTTATTTTTAACTGTTCTATAATAAATATGTATTACTCGTAAAGTCAAAACAAATGAACAAACTGGTAGAGAGAGGAACACAGCACTTTTTAGTTGGGGACTCATGAAAAAGATTTAAATGTTAAATACATAGAAATGTTAAGGTCTTCACATATAGTTTGGGATTCAACTAATGGCAGTAGATGAGATGTCCCAGAAAGAATGTGTAGAACATGTACAGAATTATGAACAGGAACATGTAAGACACAGAAAGGGGAATCAGGGTAGTAATTCCTCTCCCCAGAAGCAGGAACACTTTCTACGGCCTGGAAAATTCTCTAGAAAGATCGAACAGGCAACATTACTAACAAGTTTACGTCCTTTGTATAAAGACATGCAACTGTTCGGTAAGAGGAACAAATATGCTGATAAACGTGCACCTACAGCAACGTATTATGACAATTATAGTGGGTAACCAAGACTTACAGAATTTCTGGGCCAAAATAAAAGTCCACTGTATAAAATTTAACTGGCCTCAGAAATTCGTGCATTACCCTCATATTATAATGCTTATAGGCATCTTCTAGCCTAAGATTTAACCTTATTATAATCACTGACTCAATTTAGCAAAGGTAAAACTAGATCTTCATAAATTTTTAATCTTGAAAGAGCATAAATAACCATACCTTCATGGAAGTTTATAAAGTCAAATTGTGAAAACAGTAATAAAAAGGACATCTTCAATGACTGACCATCCTCAAGGTTAATCAAAGATGTGTTTATTTATCACCTACTGTGTGCTTAGGTTTAAAGATATAATTCCAGACTTTTAAAACTACGAGGAAGGCCGGGATCTTCCAATCCTTAAATGTTACAGGTGAGGTCAGCGCTTGACAAACAGTAAAGGCTCAATATTTTAAAATATCAAATGACCTGAAAAGCCCTGTGTTCCCTTGGCATCATATACTATTAAGAAATGATTATATAGTAAGCCAGTAAAAAAAGTCAGAGCTTATTCCTAGAATCTGTAGTAAATTTCATCAGTCTATTTTACAACTTAAAGATTGTCGCTTAATATTCAATTGCTTAACTATTAGTAAGAGTTGACTGTGGGAAACAAAACTACCCTAAACAATTTAACCAAATGAAATCATCGGCAACAAATAATTATTGATAAATGTTATAACTTCTCTAAATATTTAATGAATGCCTATTATGTACAAAATCCTGCATTATATGCAATGTGATATAAATATACATTAGATACAGGTAGTCACGCTCTGAAAGAGCTCTCTTAATGATGCTGTAAGGAAAGATGCTCAAATTAACTTCAATGCAGAGCCAAATGTGATAAAATTCACTACAGGGAAGAAAACCAGTTCAGAGGCAAAAGAGACCCTCCTGATCATCTGCTTGGATTGATCAGGGAAGGTTGATACATAGGGCACTGAATTTGATCTGGGTCTTGGAGAACAGGTAGGATTTCAATAGTCAGGGACAGGAAAGGACAATCTGGACCACATTATCAGATAATCCATTTTAAAAGATCATGTTGACTAGAGTGTGAAGAATCTAGTTGAACGCCAAGTATTGTTCAAGTTACCCCTAAGTATTTCACAACTCCCTCCCCTCCCCTCTTCCTCATTTCCACTGCCATCACCTCTGTTCAGACTCTCCTCATTTCTTATTTTGACTACTACAATAGCCACCAAACTGGCAGGGAACCATGTATTATCATTCACTGCCATATCCCTAACACCGTGCACAGTAAGTGGTGCATAATATTTGTTAAAGGGATGAAAATCCAATTATACAGTGTTTGGCACTCTTTTTCCTTACTGCAAACATCAGACAATATTATATACTGTGTTTTATTTATCAAAGAGTACTTTTAGAAAACTGGAACACTGTTAGAGCTTTACATGTCACTGCAGAAATCCTTATTACAGCTAGGAACCCCATCAGTACACACCACCACCATAACACCAACTGGGTGACTCTTAACCAAATGTCTCCCTGACATTACTGTAATGTGTACATGAGGACGATACTCACACTTGCTGTTTGCAACAAAGCAAGACACATATGGCTGACCTCTCCCTGTACTAAATGAATCACTGGAATAAAAGTCCTAATAGGGTAGAACATATGCTGAATGGTAGATTGCAAGACTAAAAACATCTAAGACTAATAACAGGTTGATGCTATTCTGCACTGCTACCCTCCACCCTTAATTCTTTATCTTCCTACCTTGTTTACTAATTTTCGACGTTAACTTTCTGCAATAGAACAAAGATTCATCACTTTTAATATTCATCATCATATTTTAGCACCTGAAAATGTTTAGCACTTAGCAATTACACAATAAATGTTTGTTGAATTATAAATAGAAAAATTAGATTTTTTTGACCAGCAATTACTACATGTCAGACATTGTATTAAGCAATGGGGATACATTTCTTTCATACATTCATTATCTTATTGAATAATCACCTTGACAAAATTTTAAAATTTCCCATTAAATTCGTGTTAAATCTATATAACAATTTGGGAAGAGCTCTTTCCAAAATTTAGCCTTTTTTTTTTTTTGCGGTACGCAGGCCTCTCACTGTTGTGGCCTCTCCCGTTGCGGAGCACAGGCTCCGGACGCACAGGCTCAGCGGCCATGGCTCACGGGCCCAGCTGCTCCGCGGCATGTGGGATCTTCCCGCACCGGGACACGAACCCGCGTCCCTTACATCAGCAGGCGGACTCTCAACCACTGTGCCACCAGGGAAGTCCCAAAATTTAGCCTTTTAATCGAGGACCATCGCATGTCTCTCCATTTTTTTTTTTTTGTCTCTCCATTTTAAAAAAATATCTTCTTTCCTATCTCTCAGTTGAATTTTTAAATTTTCTTTATATAGGTCCTAGAAATTTTTGTTGGGGTTATTACTAAATATTTACATTTTATGGCTTTTGTAAATGGAATATTTTCCATTATATATTTAAATGACTATTTGTAATATAAAGGTACTGGTTTTTATTTTTATCTTATATCCAACTATATTTAGAATTTATATTAAAACTGTCAATTAAGAACTTGTTTTCATGTCTTAGCTTTTGCAGGCACATGAGTCTATCTTCTAAAACTTGATCATTTTTTTGTCTCCTCCTTCCTGTTAAGTATGCCTCCTTATTGACATTGGCCATAGTTTATAGATACATATTTTAATGTGGTGATTAGAGGGCATCTTTGTTTTGTTGCTGCTTAAGGAACAACTCTTACATTTATCATTAAGTGCGATGCTTGTTTCTTGGTTTCAGAGAGATAATTATTTTTCTTGTTAAGAGTGCAACTTTCTATCACTAATTCTTTATTCTTATGGGCAATGAATTTTTTTCAAACACCTTCAGCATTTACTGTACCTTTTATTTCTTATGAGATCTATTGACAGGATGCGTCATATGAGTAGCTTTCATGGTATTAAGGAATCCACACTCTGGGGTAAAACTTTCCTAGTCACAAAGGGTTAATACTTTTCATACATTCCTAAATGTGTTTGGTTTGTATTTTATTTAGAATATGAAACTGACCCATAATTTGTGTATACAAACAGTTCATAAGTTCATTTATTTAAGTTTCTGGTCAAGAATGCACTTATAATGTGAGGGCTAAAACCATAAAACATCAGGAAGAAAGCCTGAAATTTGGGAGGGTAAAGATTTCTTAGAAAGATGCAAAAATTACTGAGCATAAAAGAAAAAAAATGATAAATTGAACTTCATCAAAATGAAACAAAAATAAAACTGCTCACCAAAAGACACAAACAAGAAAATGGGATGGCCAGCTACAGATTGGAAGAAAATATTCATAAGACATACATCTAAATATCAAGAAAAAATTTAAAAACTCTTAAAACTCAAAGAGAAAAAAACCCCAATTTTTTAAATGGGCAAAAGATTTGAACAGATACTTCTAAAACACAAATAGTTAATAAACACGTGAGGAAAATGCAAAGTGAAAACCATAGTGGGAAACACCTACATACCCAAGAGAATAGCTAAAATTAAAAACCAAGAGTTTGTGAGGATTCTCACTTATTACTGGTCAGAAAAGAAAATGGTAAAAAGTGCTTGGCAGTTTCTACGAATGTTAAATAAATTAAATAAATATATGTATACATCTCCTATGACCCACCAATTCTACTTCTAGGTTTATATCCAAAGGAAATGAGTGTATATGGCCACAAAAAGATTTGTTAAAAAATGTCAACAACAGCTTAATTCATAAGAGCCAAATAATGGGTATAACTTAAGTGACTCTCAACAAGAAATGGATAAACAAACTGTGGCATAGTTAAACAATGGAACACTACAGAGCAATAAAAAAAGAAGAAACTACAGATACCTGCAAGGATGGTGGATTTCAAAAACATTATTTTGAACAACAGAAGCCACACACAAAAGAACACACAGTGTTTGACTCCATTTACATGAAGTTCAAGAACAAGCAACACTAACCTAAAATATGTAAGTCAGTAGGAAGGGAGGGGACATGAACTGGAAAGGGGAACGAGGGAATTCTCTGGAGGGATGGCATTGTTTTCTATCTTGACCTGGGTTGTGGTTACCTGGATGTCTGCATGTATAAAAATCAAGATGTATATTTAAATGTTTGTGTATTTTACTATATGCAATTATATCTCAATAATAATAATGGAAACAAATTCAATTATGCTATAACCACCACAGTTATCAACTTGAGCTTAGGAAATCCTGCCATCCTACTAGTTCCTCTTCCAAATGTGTGATATAGAATCCCTGCTTCAGCAGTGCTTGAACTCTACAGACTCAGTTTACCATTAGGTATTCGGCACAACGTCCCCCGTCCAAATGGCCCAGCAATCTACTCTTCTATCTTTTCACCCAACATGGCAACACGTGATTCCTGCTGTGATTTCCTGGCTCTCGGTATCTCTGAACAAGTCTACCTTACAGCCCCTTGCCCACATTCCAACAAGCATGTACCTTTCATTCAATATTTCCTTGATGGGAATATTATGTACAATTCCTACCATGGTATCTTTCAAATAACAATAACGTTATATGTGTCCCCTTTATACTTCAGCCTTTTCCCACTTTCCATATTCTTTGAAGACACACCTATTTTTAAAGTACTTTAGAATTTAGTAACACAAATATTGTATTTTCAAAATAGTTAAAATCCCACATTTATATTTCAACACAAGCACTGATATACCGTGAATTACTTGCCAAGCTCTCTCTCTCCACACAAACACACACACCCAATAGACCCGTTTTTAACCCTCAAAACAACCTTGAGATATAGGTATTATTATTATCCCCAATTCACAGACGAGAAAGTTAAGGCCCAGAGCAATTAAAAAACTTAACCGGGCTTCCCTGGTGGCACAGTGGTTGAGAGTCCGCCTGGCGATGCAGGGGACACGGGTTCGTGCCCCGGTCCAGGAAGATCCCATATGCCGCGGAGTGGCTGGGCCCGTGCGCCGCAACTACCGAGCCTGCGCTCTAGAGCCCACGCGCCACAGCTACTGAAGCCCGTGCGCCTGGAGCCCATGCTCTGCAACAAGAAAAGCCAGCGCACTGCAACAAAGAGTAGCCCCCGCTAGCCACAATTAGAGAGGGCCCGCTTGTAGCAACAAAGACCCAACACAGCCAAAAATAATAAATAAATAAATAAATTTATAAAAAAAAAACAAAAAAAACTTAACCAAGACTACACTAGTAACTGTCAGAACCATGATACAGACAACTCCAGCATATTATTTCAAATATTTCACCCAAACCATACAATTAAACTATTGGGAATAAGGGATACTCTTTCACTGCTGCAAAGTAAAGTCTATGTTTCTTTAAACCACGAATTTAAAATCCTAAATTGACAGAGGAAGCTCTCAACTTCTCAGAACTCCCTAAAAAAGTTTTAACTGGAATTTTAAATAACAGAAAGGTACACACAATCACAGGGCAATGCTATTTAAAAAAATACTTCGTTGAGACATCTATTCGTAAGCAACAGATACCAGTATTTATTCATTGGTATGCTTTAAAACTAAAAATTCAAATCAATAGCTCCACTGACTGAATTCCAGGTGTTCACAATGTACACCGATTTTGATTTCTGATTATATTTTCTATGTTTTTCATTAGCTCAGAACACACAGTTATTAACATGTTCTTCATTCCATTTCTTTGTCACCCAGGCATTCTTTTATTCACTCATATAGCAAATACTTTTATTTTATGCCAGGTATTCAACAAATATTTATTGAGCACCAACTATGTTAGGTAAATAAATAAGCAGAAGAGACATTATATAACTTATAAGGTAAATTGCTTCCATAAATATACCGGTTACGGAGTATTGCAGCAACTGATTCCCCTCTATGCAGATGATCCATCACCTCTAAAAGCTGGAGAATGACCTGTTCAGGAGGAAAAGAAGTCAATATTTACTATGAAAATCAACACTAGAATTTTCACATTATGCTACCTTTGTAATATTTTACATATTTTGCGATAGGCAAAATGTATGTCCATGTACCTAATATCTATATTACAGCTTATGAAAATCAAGAAACTGAATCTGCAATAGTCCAAATACCTATGAAATTCAACACTGAAATCATTAAAGAGTACTGACTAATTTCATGTGAAATCATTAGCCAACAATGATCTATGGAAAAACCACCGTGTATAAAGGAAGATGGATTAAATGAGAGTCAGAAGACCTGGGGTGTATGTGTGAAGTTGGGTGAGACAGAGAAGTTAAGGAGCGAAGAGTTACCAGCGGGACTTGAGGCCTGTGGGGCCCATATGCAGGGCCCACGATTTTCGAAGTGGTTGGTCAAAATTAAGGATAGAAAGATTGTTTAAAGATTTTTAAACCTTAAAGATATAAAATAGGTAATAGAGGTAGGAACATTGTTTTTACGGGAAAGGAGCAGGCGAGGTGGTAGTAAACTATAGTATATATTTGTTTTTAGTAATGTGGATGCTTTGCATTGGCAATAGAGAGTATATTTAATGTATTCTATTAATTTCAAATACATTGGGAAGCAAAAATGTATAATTTACATAAATGTTTCTTGTTAATAAAATCAATTTATTGCATTGGGAAGATAAAAACGTATAGTATCCAGTTTAGTTTGTTCATATAATTGTTTGTTATAAAACTACTTGAAAACCTAAAATAATTAAGCTAGAGGAAAAAAGATTTTCTTCATTGTTCCCTGCCTTCACCTGCCCCTTAATTTAGGGGCAAAAGGAAAAGAAGTAGAAAGGGAAAAAGTACAGTTGACCATGAACAAAACAGGTTTGAACTGTGCAGGTCCACTTACATATTTTTCTCAATAAATATAGTACCTGCATTTCCATTTTACAAATCTTTAAATTAACTAAGTATGGGGAAAAGCTTGTGTTCAATTAGAGATCATAATATGTGGAATCAAAAGAACTAGGGTTTCAGTCCTGATTCTATCCAAACTGTTTCAACTTCCTGCCCTTGGGTGCACGATTTATCAATTCTTTTTTTTTTTAACAGCAGAGATAGCAGTACGAGGATTTTCAGCTGTTTAGGGGTTGGCGCCCCTAACTCCTGTGCTGTTTCGGGGTCAACTGTACTCTGTTTCTTGGGTCTTCAAAACTCTAAAAAAGAAACAAATCAAATGACAACATAGCATTCATAATTATTTGCACAATCGCATTTCTCTGCTTATATTCTCTGTTATTACAAGTAAAGAAACTGAGTAGCCTAAACAAAATAAATTTTTTAAGCATCTCAAAATCAACTGACTTTTGACTTACCTTTTCTAAAAGTGTTTAACCAGTGAGAGAATTCTGAGAGGTTGAGAAATTTTAATTTTGTTTAGGCTACATGATTTTTTAGAAGACGTGCCAAGAGAAAACCAGCTATATCTAGATTACTATCAGGAATCTGGGAATGTGAAAATAATTAATTCATGAAACTTTTTACCAACTACATCTAGGGTAGAACATACAGGTCCCAAAATTAGGTATGCAAACTTTCACTTAATCCCATCGTTTTAAGCAATCCACTTGCTGCACCTGGATCTCTGAGTCTGGGGCTCTCCTGTCAAATTCTCCACATAATAAACCTCTGATCTCCAGAGGAGCAGAGAGGGGGTGATGGTACAGGAGACTTCAGCGACTTATTTTAGACTTCCAAAGAACAGCCCATGCTTTCAATCACATGACTCATTCCTGCCTTCTACAGACCAGGTGCCTCCAAGTCTTGAAATATTAGGAATTCTATGGGAAGAATGAGTTGCTTTCTCTCGAAAGTTCACATAGGGGAAGATATTGGAGTTGTAACTTCCTTTGCTCTAAGTAAAAAAATAGTTCCAACCTTACATCTGTCAGTGTTTCCATTCCTGTTCTCTTTGTCCTTTTGAATTTTTCCATTTCTTTATTCTCATTTTAATGGAGTTAGGAAGAGAGAGGAAGTAAGTGCATGTGATCAACTTATGCAGGATATAAATGAAACCAACCATTTTTAACCATGGAGTTTGTATGATCAAACATATGTATTAGAAAATTAACACTGCCTGCAATGTGGTGGTGGATCAGAGAGAGAGACCAGAAGTATGGAGACCGATAAGAACTACTTCCAAAATCAAGGCATGAGATGAGAGCACAGACAAGGACTATGAGGGCAGGCAGGAAGATCTAGGACTTATGACAGATCACTGGCAGATTTTAAAGGGATAAGGGGACATAGCAAAGACAAAATCTATTTAAGTAACAAGGGGAAATGGTGATGATATCAAGTGAGGTAGGGTATAGAAAGGAGGAAAAACACTAAAAACAACAATGGTTTGTATAGACATATAGAAGTAACCCAGGGCCCAACATATAGTATCTAACAGAAAATTGGAAATATAGGTCTAGATTTAGGTTGGAAGTAGAAAGGAAAACACAGGAATATTTAGCCAGTTAAGTGATGAGACTGGAAAATATTACTCATGCCAGGAGAAAGTGCAAACTCAATGAACACTTTTGTGCAATAAACAGAGGAAGACAAGCTAGCAAAGAAAAGAGACAATAGGTAGGAGGGAAACTAAGAGAATTGTGAAAAGAAGAAGGATAGTTCAGAAGAACAGTGGTTAGAGGGTATTCAACTGTTTCATGTTCTGCCCAAAGTAAGATACAGCTAAATGATTTGACAGCTATAAAGTCCACGATGACCTTTTTTCAAGAGTAGTTCGATGAGTGGGGAGAATCCCACTGCAGTGTTTGAAAAATAAAACAGAAATAAATAAATTCTTTTAATAACTCGTGAGGAATTTAAATACATCAGGGAATTACTCTACAGTGAAGGTAGTCTCCAAACGAGTAAGAGAAATAGAGATGATTAAACGATTGGGGGACGATCAGGTAGTCACTCAGAAAAATAAATAGGTTGTACGCTACTTCACTTCATACACTAAATAAATTCCAGAAGGACCAAAGATTTAAAGGTAAAAAAGGAAGCTTTGAAGCAGTACTAAAGAAAACCCTAGTGAAATTATTTATAATGATTCAGTGGAGAAGGTACGCAGCAGCCAGAACCCAGGAACCATAAAGGAAAAAACTGTTAAATCTGATTGTAGCAAAAAATTAGAACTCTGTACTTCAAAAATACCACAAAGTCAAATGGCATTTGATAAAGCAGGAAAAATAATTCACAATAAGTGGTACTGGGAAAACTGGACAGCTACATGTAAAAGAATGAAATTAGAGCACTCCCTAACACCATACACAAAAATAAACTCAAAATGGGGCTTCCCTGCTGGCGCAGTGGTTGAGAGTCCGCCTGCCGACGCAGGGGACACAGGTTCGTGCCCCGGTCCGGGAAGATCCCACATGCCGCGGAGCGGCTAGGCCCGTGAGCCATGGCCGCCGAGCCTGCGCGTACGGAGCCTGTGCTCCGCAGCGGGAGAGGCCACAGCAGTGAGAGGCCCACGCACCGCAAATAAATAAATAAATAAATAAACTCAAAATGGATTAGAGACCTAAATGTAAGACAGGACACTATAAAACTCTTAGAGGAAAACGTAGGAAGAACACTCTTTGGCATAAATCACAGCAAGATCTTTTTTGACCCACCTCCTAGAGTAATGGAAATAAAAACAAAAATAAACAGATGGGACCTAATGAAACTTAAAAGCTTTTGCACAGAAAAGGAAACTACAAAGAAGACAAAAAGACAACCCTCAGAATGGGAGAAAATATTTGCAAACGAATCAACGGACAAAGGATTAAGCTGCAAAATATATAAACAGGTCATGCAGCTCAATATTAAAAAAACAAACAACCCAATCCAAAAATGGGCAGAAGACCTAAATAGACATTTCTCCAAAGAAGACATACAGATGGCCAAGAAGCACATGAAAAGCTGCTCAACATCACTAATTATTAGAGAAATGTAGATCAAAACTACAATGAGGTATCACCTCACACCTGTTAGAATGGGCATCATCAGAAAATCTACAAACAACAAATGCTGGAGAGGGTGTGGAGAAAAGGGAACCCTCTTGCACTGTTGGTGGGAATGTAAATTGATACAGCCACTATGGAGAACAGTATGGAGGTTCCTTAAAAAACTAAAAATAGAATTACCACATGACCCAGTAGTCGCACTCCTGGGCATATACCCAGAGAAAACCATAATTCAAAAAGATACATGCACCCCAATGTTCACTGCAGCACTATTTACAATAGCCAGGTCATGGAAGCAACCTAAATGCCCGTCAACAGACGAATGGTTAAAGAAGATGTGGTACATATATACAATGGAATATTACTCAGCCATAAAAAGGAATGTAATTGGGTCATTTGTAGAGACGTGGATGGATCTAGAGACTGTCATACAGAGTGAAGTAAGTCAGAAAGAGAAAAACAAATATCGTATATTAACACATGTATGTGGAACCAAGAAAAATGGTACAGATGAACTGGTTTGCAGGGCAGAAATAGAGACACAGATGTAGAGAACAAACGTATGGACACCAAGGGGAGAAAGCAGTGGGGGTGGTGGTGGTGGTGGGATGAATTGGGAGATTGGGATTGACATGTATACACTGATGTCTGTCAAATGGATAACTAATAAGAACCTGCTGTATAAAAAAATAAATAAAATTCAAAAAAAATTCACAATACACATGACAGACAACAGAGTTAATGATATTAATTTATACACACAAACACGAACACTTAATCAATAAAACCAATAAAACACTATAGTAAAAGTGAGCAAATAATATAAACAGAAAGTGTACAGTAAATAAAAATAATTAAGAAACAAATAATTGTAATTTAAAATGAGGCACTGTTTCTACCTATGAAATTTATAGACACATGCACACACAAATGAAGCTTGTTTATATTTTTTATTAGTGAGAGGGAATATGGGTTTTGAGGGGGGCAGGGAGAGATGTTCCATTTTCAGTCTATACTTTTCCGTTCAATTTATTTCAAATTAAAAACTAATGAGAATGTGGCAAAAAGAGTAAGAAGGAGTAGACATGAGGTAGGAGGAAAACCAGGGAGATGCAGTAATCTATAAGGTAAACTAAAGTGTTACATGAAGAAAGGGATAACCAAGTGTGTCAGATGCTGTTGAAAGGTTAAGTGAAGAATGGAGAAATAACAACTCGGTGTGGTAACCCAGAGGTCACTGGTCACCTTGATAAGAACTGTTTACATGGAATGGTGGTGAAAAGTTTCATTATTGTGGGTTCAAGAGAGAACAAAGAGAGGAAACAGGCACACACAACACTCACTTAGGAAGAGATATAAATAGGTGGTAGAGCGTTTCCCTGGTGGCACAGTGGTTGAGAGTCCGCCTGCCGATGCAGGGGACACGGGTTCGTGCCCTGGTCCGGGAAGATCCCACATGCCACGGAGCAGCTGGGCCCATGAGCCATGGCCACTGAGCCTGTGCGTCCGGAGCCTGTGCTCCGCAACGGGAGAGGCCACAACAGTGAGAGGCCCGCGTACCGAAAAAAAAAAAAAAAATAGGTGGTAGATGGAGAGGGATATAGGATAGAAGTAGATAATGTTTTGTTTTACTTTGTTTTCATAACGGAAGATACTAGAGCAGGTAAATATGAAAAGCATTATGCTAAAAAACTCCTAGAGGAAGACAGAGGCAGGACATTCTTTGACATAAATCATAGCAAGATCTTTTTGGATCTGTCTCCTAGACTAATGCAAATAAAATCAAAAATAAACAAATGGGACCTAATTAAACTCAAAAGCTTTTGCACAGCAAAGGAAACCTCAAACAAAACAAAAAGAAAACCTATAGAATGTGAGAAAATATTTGCAAACGATGCAAACAACGAGGGATTAATCTCCAAAATATACAAACATCTCATACAGTTCACTATCAAAAAACCACAAACAACTCAATCAAAAATTGGGAAGAAGATCTAAATAGACATTTCTCCAAAGAAGATATACAGATGGCCAAAAGGCACATGAAAAGATGCTCAACATCACTAATTATTAGAGAAATGCAAATCAAAACTACAGTGAGGTATCACCTCACACCAGTCAGAATGGCCATCATCAAAAGTCTACAAATAATAAATGCTGGAGACGGTGTGGAGAAAAGGGAACCCTCCTGCACTGTTGGTGGGAACATTAAGTTGGTGCAGCCACTATGGAGAGCAGTATGGAGGTTCCTTAGAAAACTAAAAATAGAGCTAACATATGATCCTGCAATCCCACTCCTGGGCATATATCTAGAGAAAACCATAATACAAAAAGATACATGCACCCCAATGTTCAAAGCAGCACTATTTACAATAGCCAAGACATATGTGGAAGCAACCTAAATGTCCATCAACAGATGAACAAATAAAGACGTGATGTCTGTGTGTGTGTCTGTGTACATGTGTGTATACACACACACACACCCATACACGATGGAATACTACTCAGCCATAAAAAATGAAATAATGTCATTTGCAGCAATATGGATGGACCTAGAGATTATCATACTAAGTGAAGTAAGCCAGACAAAGACAAATATCATGATATCACTTATGTGTGGAATCTAAAAAAAAAATGATACAAATGAACTTATATACAAAACAAAAATAGACCCACAGACATAGAAAACAAACTTATGGTTACCAAAGGGGAAAGGGGAGGGAGGGATAAATTAGGAGTTTGGGGTTAACAGATACACACTACCATATGTAAAATAGATAACCAAAAAGGTCCTACCGTATCGCACCGGAAACTATAGTCAATATTTTGTAATAAGCTATAAGGGGAAAGAATCTGAAAAAGAATATATATATATGTGTGTGTGCGTGTGTGTATATGTATAACTGAATCACTTTGCTGTACACTTGAAACTAACATAACAATGTGAGTCAACTACACTTCAGTAAAAAAAATGTAAACTAAAAGTAGTACAATACTATGGAATAAATTTCAAAAGCACATAGGATAATACCAGATTGACATACAGACACATACGTACATATGTAGGAAAAGCATAAAAATATTCATAGGAACGATGAGAAAATTTGGCATAGTCGTTACCTCCAGAGAGGAAGGGAGAGGAATGCAACTGGGGAGAGATACGCCAAGGAGCTGCGCCTGTATCTAGCATTTTGCTAAGGATCTGAAACAAAAATGGCAAAATGTTAAGGTATTACATAGCTAAATGGGGGTTATATGAGTGTTTGTTATATTGGTCTCTGTACTTTTCCCTATGCTTGAAATATTTTAATAAAAAAGAAGTAAAAATGTACAATATATTATCTCTGCCCTAAAGTAAGGACTGTGTAGATAAAGCAGATAAGACAAATGCCAGCATTTAAGAAAAAAAAAAGAAAGGACAAATATATACCCAGACACACCATGTAATTAAAAAGACACAGTTCTCCATGGCCATAAATACTCTGATGAATAAAAGGGAAACTAGTCGTTACTCAGAGCACACACCTGACAAAGACCTAATTGTCGCTTTGCCTTTAAAATATTCTACTTAGATCACAAGAAATAAAACTGACAAGACTGTTTTTGATGGCTGAGATATCTTGCCTAAGTTCAACCAATTTTACTCTTAAGAATTTTTAAGTAATTCACAAACCTAGTAATTCTCAATCACCTGTCATATAGTTAGATAATATTTCAAATAGAGATTCTAGTTTATGACTTAGCATTTAATTAAAACCCACAGTCTCACTTTCCTACCCTATCTAAGAACCAACAGCCTTAAAAATAATGAGACTCGAGATATGCCTAACCAATTTCACACCATGTAAGGAAAGCCCTGCTTATGAACTAAGTCGAAGTTATATAAAAGAAATTTTAAGTGTTTCTATAATCATTTGTCTTCAACTAAAATTCTGATAAATACAGAAAATAAAAGCTGACAGAAAATATCAGTGAAAAGTGCTAAACACTACAAAATCGAAAAACTGCAAAATGTAGAAAAATTGTACATAATTGCCTTTCGCTAAATCAAGTTATATGTAGCTGCATCACGAAAAAATCAAAATCATTTTGAAATTGCAAAATGTGGCATTTAAGAAACAGGCATAGTTTGCTATATAAAAGTTAATTTTTTAAATGTCATAGACTATCGAATCATTCAGTTTTCACACATGACAGACACCATGCTCCCCTCCCACCTGTGGTACTGAGAGGTCCTACCCTAAAACAATCGAGCGTCAGATTTGAGCTGGGTGGTGATTTTCCCTAGAGAAAATCTAAAACCAGCTAGGACTATGTAGAATGTTCCCACATATGCACCCCTAACAAAATGTGCAATGCTATGAAGGATGACAGTTGCACTGTACAAACGGTTGCAGTGACAGCTGATTTCAGAACACACCTTTTAGGTAAGAGATCAGCCTGCCTGGCTTCCTCTGACCAAATAGACTGGATCCCTATGTTGCATAAGTTTCTTCCTGCCCCAGGCCGTATGCCAAGGTGACTGACCCACTCTTCTCCATAATTTCACTTTTCTTTCTACAGTCATGGGGGCAACCTGCCCCATGTGGTCGCTACCATCTTGCTCTTTATATATATACACCATACACCCACACCATGCAGTTCCACTGCTTTTTGCAATACTACTACTCCTTCCTTCTGTGATATGATCCACTGGAAGTCCCTTTTCATGTTGACACTCATAACAGGCTTTAGGAATGCCTTTGGGGTATACTGTTGGTTAATGCTGTCATTCGTCTTTTTACCAACGTTGAAGTTATTACCCTTGTATTAATGCAATTCTATCTGATTTTCTAATAGTTACTGTCCTCATATAATAAGGGCCAAACTTCATCTAACTAACATTTATTAAGTGTCAATAGACAAACTTAGCTGGCTTCATTTCTTGCAACTTCATGTTTACAACTCTTATCTATAGGAGTGACATTATAGTATGTCTCCCTCTGCCACCCACCAAAATTCTTAACCTAAATTATATATTTAATCTCTCTCACTTAATCAACCTCTGTCTGAGGTTAAGTCCACCCCACCCCCCGCCATTCACCTGGTTAAGGAAGAATTAATTTCTCGTCATTCCCCTTCCCAGTCTTACTCTGGAAAGTTAGCATTTGTCTTCCTCTGTCTAATTTACTTCATTTAGTATGATAATCTAGGTCCATCCATGTGGCTGCAAATGGCATTATTTCATTCTTTTTTATGGCTGAGTAATATTCCATTGTATATACATCTTTATCCATTCATCTGTTGATGGACACTCAGGTTGCTTCCATATCTTGGCTATTGTGAATAGTGCTGCTATGAACATTGGGGT
Source organism: Delphinus delphis (assembly GCF_949987515.2). Classification (NCBI taxonomy): domain Eukaryota; kingdom Metazoa; phylum Chordata; class Mammalia; order Artiodactyla; family Delphinidae; genus Delphinus; species Delphinus delphis. Next base: position 27,982,663 of record NC_082704.1, on the reverse strand, counting down.
GCATGTATCTTTTCAAATTAGTATTTTCATTTTCTTCGGATAAATGCCTAGGAATGGACTGGATCATATGGTAGTTCTACTTTCAATTTTTTGAAGAACCTCCATAGTGTTTTCCACTGTGGCTGCACCAATTTAATTCCCACCAAAGTACACAAGGGTTCCCTTTTCTCCACATCCTTGCCAACACTTATTATTTCTTGTTGTTTTGACGATGGCCATCCTAACAGGTGTAATGTGCTATCTCACTGTGGTTTTGATTTGCATTTCCCTGATGATTAGTGATGTTGAGCATCGTTTCATGTGCCTGTTGGCAGTCTGTATGTCTTCTCTGGAAAAATGCCTATTCAAATCCCCTGCCCATTTTTTAATCAAGTTATTTATTTTTTTAAATTGAGCTGTATAAGTTCTTTATATATTTTGGATATTAAACCATAAAACTCCTAGAAAAAAGCAAAGGCAGTAGACTCTTTGACCTTGGTCTTAGAGATATGTTTTTGGATCTGTCTCCATGGATAGGGGAAACAAAAGCAAAAATAAACAAATGGGACCCAATCAAACTTAAAAGCTTTTTCACAGCAAAGGAAACTATCAAGAAAACAGAAAGGTAACCTACTGAATGGGAGAGAATATCTTTTTAATATGACATAAATAAAATCTTTCCAAGGGCCAACACAAAACACAGAAGCCATAAAGAAAATAAAAGTGGTCTGTAAGTTTGTTAGTTAAAAAAAAGGTTACAATTTTATGTGGTGCAACACACCATAACAAACTTAAAAGACAAGGGGCGGGCTTCCCTGGTGGCGCAGTGGTTGAGAGTCCGTCTGCCGATGCAGGGGACACGGGTTCGTGCCCTGGTCCGGGAACATCCCACATGCCGCTGAGCGGCTGGGCCCGTGAGCCATGGCCGCTGAACCTGCGCATCGGAGCCTGTGCTCCGCAACGGGAGAGGCCACAACAGTGAGAGGCCCGCGTACCGCAAAAAAAAAAAAAAAAAAAGACAAGGGGAAGTGGAGAGACATACAACAGGCAAAAGTTTAAGGCTCATCGTACGTAAAGTATTCCCCCCAAAATCATTAATAAAGATGAGCAACACAGTGGGCAAGTATTTGAACAGGGTTTTCATAGAAGAAGAGTAAAAACAAAGAGAAGAAGCATAAGAAAAGATGTTCAACCTCAATTTGTGTGTGTGCTTGAGTGTGGCAGAAACCAAGAGAAAATCTACAGCATGTTAAAGACACATTACTGTTTGTCTCCACATTTAAAAAAAAATTGTATTGATGTGTAGTTGATATTATATAAGTTCAGGTATACAACAAAGTGATTCACAATTTTTAAAGGCTATACTCCATTTATAGTTATTGTAAAATATTGGCTATATTCCCTGTGCTGTGCAATATATCCTTGAATCATCTTTATTTTATACATAGTAGTTTGAATCTCTTAATCCTCTACTCCTATCTTTCCCCTACCCCCTTCCCTCTCCCCACTGATAACCACTAGTTTGTTCTTTATATCTGTGAGTATGTTTCTTTTTTGTTATATTCACTAGCTTGTTTTATTTTTTAGATTCTACATATAAGTGAGATCATACAGTAATTGTCTTTCTGTCTGACTTATTTCACTAAGCATAATACCCTCCAAGTCCATCCATGTTGTTGCAAATGGCAAAATTTTCATTCTTTTTTTATGGCTAAGTAGTATCCCATTATGTGTGTGTGCACGTGTGCATGCATGTGTGTGTGTATCACATCTTCTTTATCCATTCATCTGTTGGTGGACACTTAGGTTGCTTCCATATCTTGGCTATTATAAATAATGCTGTTATGAACACTGGGGTGCATGTATCTTTTCAAATTAGTGTTTTCTTTTTTTTTCAGCTATATACCCAGGAGTGGAACTGCTGGATCATATGGTAGTTCTAGTTTCAAACTATAATTTGAAAAGATACATGCACCCTAATGTTCATTACAGCACTATTTACAACAGCCAAGACATGGAAGCAACCTAAATGTCCATCAATAAATGAATGGATAAAGAAGATGTGGTACATATACCCAATGGAATATTACTCAGCCATTAAAAGGGAATGAAGTAATGCCATTTGCAGCAACATGGATGGACCTAGAGATTATCATATTAAGTGAACTAAGTCAGACAGAGAAACACAAACATCATATGATATCGTTATATGTGGAATCTAAAAAAAATGATACAAGTGAACTTATTTACAAAACAGAAATAGACTCACAGACACAGAAAACAAACTTATGGTTACCAAAGGGGAAAAGTGGGAGGAGGGATAGATTAGGAGTTTGGGGTTAAAATATATACATTACTGTATATAAAATAGATAACCAACAAGGACCTACTGTATAGCACAGGGAACTCTACTCAGTATCTTGTAATAACCTATAACAGAAAATAATATAAAAAAGCATACATATATACATATATATATATAACTGAATCATTTTGCTATACACCTGAAACTAAGACAATATTGTAAATCAACTATATTTCAATGAAAATTTAAAAAACCCTAGGTACAATAAAATATTATACTTTAAAAAAAGAAAATGACAAAGTAATGTACAGCAAGTTGACTGTAGTTATTAATACTGTATTGCATTTGGAATTTGTTAAGAGAGTAAATCTTAAAAGTTCCCATCACAAGAAAAAAAGTTGTATCTATGTACAGTGACAGATGTTAACTAGACTTACTGAGGTGATCATTTTACAATATATACAAATATTGATTCATTATGTTGCATAACTGAAATTAACACAATGTTATACGTCAATTATACCTCAATTAAAAAAAGAGAGGGCTTCCCTGGTGGCGCAGTGGTTGAGAGTCTGCTTGCCGATGCAGGGGACACGTGTTCGTGCCCCGGTCCGGGAAGATCCCACATGCCGCGGAGTGGCTGGGCCCGTGAGCCATGGCCGCTGAGCCTGCGCGTCCGGAGCCTGTGCTCCGCAACGGGAGAGGCCACAACAGTGAGAGGCCCGCGTACCGCAAAAAAAAAAAAAAAAAAAGAGAGAGAGAGAGGGAGAAAGACAATGAAGGTGAAGAAAAAGGCTTACAAAAAAACCTTTTTAATGAAATCTATACAGAAAATCAGGGAAGAGAAACAAAAACTTATTGTGCATTTTACTGGGGAAGACAATTAAGTGGGTTCATCTATTAAAGCTTCCAGTTTGGGGTTAGTTTAAGCAAGCAGGTGAAGGTTGTTTATTTCCCATCCCCATGCTAGCAGGCCAAAATTCAATTTGTCCTCCATGTTCCAAAGGGTAACATTCTTAAGTGCTTTTATATTACAGTAATCACTTTACCAGAAAGCTGTTTATCCGAGCAAAATGAGATTCATAAGCTATCTTAAAACAAAAACGCTTTTACCTCCAATATAATGGAATAACCAAGCTCCAAGGGACTCTCAAAAAATCTAGATGCAATGCAGTGTTTTATTACATTATATTTTTCTAGTATGATAAAAATAAAGAATGAATCATTTTATTGTCTCTGCACCAGAGGCCTTTAAGCTGAAGGAGTCTAGTTTTCAAATCAATCTATAGCTGAAATCTGAAGTCCACGCTCTAAACACTAAGCAAAATCTAAATAATAGCAAAAGAAATGAAAGTATTTCTTTCCCAGTGATAAAAATCAGTATAACATTTCTTTAAAAAGTATCAGTCATTCCCCCAAATAACTTAGGGCAATATGAATAGAAGGTGCTTATCTTTTGGACAAAATTTTTATGCGGAAAATTTGAAAAATTCAAACAGATTTTGAAAAGTCTACTCATTTATAAATATTATATAATTTATATTATAATTTATATAATACATATTATACACATATATTTGTTATTTTGACCAAGAAGAATATATTGAATTCTACCCACATGATCAGCTAATTATATTAAGAACTCTCTTTAATTAAGATCACTGTAATTTATATACCACAATCAATCTTAGCAAAAAATGTGAGTATTTAATTGTAATCTGTCTCTTAAAGGTTTATCATATTCTTCAATGTTAAATTAAAAAGACAAAGAATTTCCTTTTAAAAAGATACAATACTGTTTTAACACCCCATTCAGTCATAATCAACATGAGTCAATTAAATGAAAAACAATCAAAACCTGGTCTGTCTGACCACAGTGAGTACAGTCCATTTACTAGAGATTTCTCTCTTTTTAGTGAGTGACTTTCAAATATGGTAAAAACCTTTAAATGACAATTCACTAATCAGAACTCCATAGAAAGCCAACGTTCCAGACAAAAACTTTTCCAAAATAAATCTCCACTTTACTAATTAGGTCACTCAACTGTTACTGTGCAAGGAATTCAAGGGAGTACAGAGAACATGCAGGTCTGGATAAAGATAATAGTTTTTCTGGGTCCCTACCAGGTAAATTTAGCAAACTTAACAAAATGAAAGAAGGAAGGAAGGGAAGTTCAGGTAGCTCTATACTTTATACAATCTTTCATATCCATAGTATGAGTCATATTATGAGATATATACAGGCCTGAAGTTTGTTGATTAATCAGAAAAGTTGAAATAAGAATCATTTGTGACTTGCCTCATCATTTGATCTAGAGACAAGGCTTTTTCTTTGTATATCGGCCTGCTAATTGGATCTTATTCCATAAGTTAACCTCACCCAAAACAATGAATGCATGAACTGTGATTTATAGATTTGTTTTCTTCAAAACAGAAAGAGAAGATAAAGCCACTTGCACAGCAGTATGAATTCAGAATCCTTAGGAGTTGTTACAATTTCCTCCAAATCTTTTAAAACTGCAGGTCCGGGACTGAGGTGAACTGAGTGACATCTCAGGCTGAAAATTTTGAGGGTTTTCCCAAACTCAGTAATCAAGATAAGTGCTAATTTAATGCAATACTTAATGGTGAAAGATTGGATGCTTGCCCTGTACAATCAAGAACAACACAAGGGTAACTGCTCTCACTATTTCTATTCAACAATGGGCTCAAAGTAGTAGCCAGGGCAATTGGTCAAGAAAAAAAATAAAAGCCATCCAGGTTGGAAAGGAGGCAATGAAACTTTCTCTTTTAGCAGATGACATGAACTTACGTATAGAAAATCCTAAGGAATTGGGTAAAAGACTATTAGAATTAATAAATGAGTTCAGCAAGGTTACAGGATACAATTTCAATATATAGAATTCAATTGTACTTCTATACACTTGCAATAAACAATATAAAATGGAATTAAGAGAACAATTTCATTAATAATAGCATGCAAAAGGAAAGAACACTTCGGAATAAATTTAAGAAGCACAAAACTTATATCCTGAAAACTACAAAACACTGCTGAAAAAAAAAGTTCAATAAGATCTAAATAAATGGGAAAACATCCCACGTTCATGGATTGAATTAATAATGTTAAGATGGCAATTCTCCCCAAACTGATCTGAAGATTTAACATAGACCCTATCAGAATCTCAACTGACTTCTTTGTAGAAACTTTCTAGCTGATTCTAAAATTCCTATATAATTGCAAGGGGCCTAGCACAGTCAGAACAATATTGAAAAACAAGAACAAAGTGGGAAGACTCAAATTTCCTAATTTCAAAACTTACTACAAAGCAATGGTAATCAAAACTGTGTGGTGCTGGCACAAGAACAGACATAGAGATCAATAGAATGGAATTGATAATCCAGAAATAAAGCCATGTATCTGTGGCTTTATTTGTTGAAAATCAACTGATTTTCAACAAGGGTGCCAAGATCATTCAGTAGGGAAAAGACAGTCCCTTCAACAAATGGCACTAAGCACAACTGGATAGCCACATGCAAAAGAATGAAGTTGGACCCTTACTTCATACAATATACAAAAATAACTAAAATGAATCAAAAACCTAAATGTTAGAGCTGAATGATAAAATTCTTAGAAGAAAACACAGAGGTAAATCCTTATGCCCTCAGGTTTGGCAAACAGTTCTTAAATATGACACCATAAGCACAAACAACAAAAGAAAATATAGATAATTTGAACTTCATCAAATTAAAAACTTTTGTGTACCAAAGTATATTATCAAGAAAAGTGAAAAGACAACCTACAGAATGGGGGAAAATATCTGCAAATATATGTCTGACAAGGGATTAATATACAGAACTCCAACTCAACAACAACAAAAAACTCAATTAAGAAATGAACAAAGATCACAAAGAGACATTTCTGTAAAGAAGATATGCAAATGACCAAAAAACACATGAAAAGATGCTCAACATCACTAATCCTTAGCAAAAAACAGATCAAATTCACATTGAGATACTACTTCTCACCTATGAGGATGGGTATTAGGAAAAACAAAACAAAACCAGGTAATAATGAATGTTGACTAGGGAATGGAGAAACTGGAACTCTTGTGCACTGTTGGTGGGAATTTTTGCAAAATGGTGCAATTTCTGTGGAATACAGTTTGGCAGTTCCTAAATAAGTTGAACATAGAATTACCATATGACTTGCACATCCACTTCTAGGAATATACTCAAAAGATTTGAAAACAGCTTATCAAACAAAAACTTTTACATGCGTGTTCATAGCAGCACTGTTCAAAATAGCCCAAAATAGGAAACAACACCAATGACCATCAATTCATGAGTGAATAAAATGTGTTATAGCCATATCATGGAATACCATTCAGCCACAAAAAGGAATGAAGTGTTGATTCATGCTACAACATGGATGACCACTGAGAACATTACACTAACTTAAAGAAGCCAGTCAAAAAAGGTAACATTTTGTATGATTCCATTCACATGCAATGTGCAGAATAAGGCAAACCATAGAGACAGGAAGTAGATTAGTAGTTGCTTAGGGCTGAAGGAGATAGAGGGTGGGAGGGGAGTTATCTAAAGAGCAGGGGTTTATTTTTCTGGTGATTAAAATATACCAAAATTGACTGTGGTAATATTTGCACATATCTGTGAATTTACTAAAAATTATGGAATTGCACATTATAGCTGATTTACAATGTTGTATTAGTTTCAGGTATAGAGCAAAGTGATTCACATATATATATATATATATATATATACACATATATACTCTTTTTCAGATTACTTTTCATTATAGTTTATTATAAGATACTGAATATAGTTCCCTGTGCTATACAGTAGGCCCTTGTTGGTTATCTATTTTATGTATAGTAGTTTGTATCTGCTAATCCCAAACTCCTAATTCATCCCTCCCCCACCTCTCCCCTTTGGTAACCATAAGTTTGTTTTCTTATGTCTGTGAGTCTGTTTCTGTTTTGTAAATAAGTGCATTTGTATCATTTTTTCAGATTCCACATATAAGTGATATCATATGATACTTGTCTTTGTGTGACTTACTTCACTTAATATGACAATCTCTAGGTCCATCCATGTTGCTGTAAATGGCATTATTTCATCATTTTTTATGGCTGAGTAATACTCCATTATATATATGTACCACATCTTCTTTATCCATTCATCTGTCAATGAACATTTAGGTTGTTTCCATGCCTTGGCTATTATAAATAGGAATTGCACCTTTTGTTTTTTTTTTTTTTTTTTTTTTTTTGCGGTACGCGGGCCTCTCACTGTTGTGGCCTCTCCCGTTGCAGAGCACAGGCTCCGGATGCGCAGGCTCAGCGACCATGGCTCACGGGCCCAGCCGCTCCGCGGCACGTGGGATCCTCCCGGACCAGGGCACAAACCCGCGTCCTCTGCATCGGCAGGCGGACTCTCAACCACTGCGCCACCAGGGAAGCCCTAGGAATTGCATATTTTAAATGAATGAATCCTATGGTATGTGAATTAAAACTCAATAAACCTGTTTTTTAAAAAATCTAAGTTAACACAGAAAAACCATGATGAACAAAATCAGTACTTTAAATAAAGATAGCATCAGTATTACTGATTTTTTTAAAAAATTTCCTCAGGCTTCTGTATGGCTCAGCAGGGCACTGCAGCTATCTCACTCATAACCCAATGACAGCTTTTTAAATTTTAAGCATTTAAGTGGAGCCCTGAAATTTCAAGAGTCACCCCAATACATTCAACTCTCTTTTCTTAGAAACAGCTCTTTTCACACTCACATTTGAATGGTGACTGTAATACTTTAAATAATGTAATCGCAGTAACCAGCACAAATGGCATAAAGAGGTTTGTTTCATACCGAACCACTGACATGATGACATAAGCAGTGCAAGCAAAACTGGAAGGACAACTAGTGAAGAGACCCCTAGTCAAGAGAATTCAATGCATGGTGGCATCAATTAATATCACTTAAAGGCCCCTGACTTGTTAAATGAGGCTCCTAACGTACTTGGTTTGGAAGAGGGTTGCCAGGTAAAATAGAGGATATCCAGCCGAACTCAAATTTTAGACAAACAGTGGGTACGTTTGTAGTACAAAAATGTCAACAATATTGCACAGAACCTCCTTATACTAAAAATATTAGTTGTTGTTTACCTGAAATTCAAATTATCTGAGCATCCTGTATTTTTATTTGCTAAATCTGACAGCCCTAATTTGAGGAAATAATTGCTAGTAGGGCAAACCATGGGAATTGAAGATGGCCAGTGAGGGTGGCTGTGGATTTTGAGTCTGCCCTATGAACTATAGCTTCGTGGATTTTTTAATAAGAGTGAAGAAAGAAAGATCATTGGAAAAAAACAAGACTTCACTCTGTGAAATATTTTTATTACTTACCATTTCCAACCACTATTCCATCTACCCCAGTAGACTAGAAAACATAACTTTTACAATTGTCTACATATTTACTTACAGAAACACATATAAATTTTTTTCTAATATTTCTAATTAAAAGAGTTCTCCCTTCTTTCCTGAATTTCATATTACTAACAATAAAAGACAGGTGTAAGGCTTTGGTTTCAGTTAGTATTTAAAAGAGAAAGAACAAAGTTCAATTGCAAGTGTCCAGAACACCAAGGCTAGGCGTATATTTAGAACTTCCATCTCCCTTCAAAGTTCAGGACTCATGCCTGAAAACCTCGTTTCCTCTAGACTTCATACAGAAAGATGGCCAGCAGTCCAGCTGAGAGACCTATAGCCACCCCCAGTACAGAGGCCCAACCTCCCATCACTCACCTGGGCAAGAGCTCAGAGGCACTTGTATTTAATCCTTTATCTACTTTATCAAGGACAAAAAACAGTTTGCTTAAAAGAGCTTTAATCAAAGTGCTTAGAAATTATGAGAGAAAAAAAAAGATGGGAAAAGGAAAAAGGGATACAGCAAGGGGTCATGAAAATACGTTGTTTTTAATAAGTTCATGTCAGTCTTACACTGCTGCTACGTTAAGCCTATGTGATCTTCACAATATCTCATTGAAGCAGAGAGGTGCAAGTTATAGCCAATTACAAGTGAGGGAATTGAATAAAAACCTTGAGCAAACCATCTGCTATTACAATAACCTATATCACCACGAAAAGGCCAATTAACTAACGACCTGGTACTTCACATTTTCATTACCACACTGCGCTGGATGTCTTTAAGTTTCATTAAGGTAGAAATCGTCTTAAAGATCCAACTTAAGATCTTCTTATTATATATACAAGGCTATTCACTGCAGCACTATTTGCAAAAGCAGAAATAGTCCAAATATCCATCAGTAAGGGACTGACTGAATAAACTACTGTACATATACACAATGGAGTACTAAGCAGCTATAGAACAGAATGAGGAATATCTCCATATACTACTGCAAGGTTATCTCCAGAATATATTCCTAAGCAAAGCAAAACAAAACAAAAATCAACAAACAAACAAAAAAGCCCTCAGTGTGTACAGTGTGCTACTGTTTATCCAAGAAAGGATGAGGGATGGTTACCTATACGAGAAGGAGAGAAAGGGAATAGTTGGACTTCTTTGAATATGTCTTCTTCTGTAGACTTGACCTTTGAACTGTGTAAACATCATACCTAGTTCAAAATTATATTTAAAAACCAATATTAAAAATCAAAAGTAAAATTAAGTAAATGGCCCAAACTGTGTATCCTGTTGGTTGTATGACTGTAGAAATTATAATTCAAGTGACTTTATTTTATTTATTTATTTATTTTAACATCTTTATTGGAGTATAATTGCTTTACAATGGTGTGTTAGTTTCTGCTTTATAACAAGTCAAGTGACTTTAAAACACAACTTAAGTGCAGATTTCTAGTGGGATATACTTTAAGGACAAAAAAGGCCTGCCCAGAAGTGCAACTGTGCACACTTGCAAACACATATTGTAAATTGCTTCCAATAATCACATCGTTGACGGTTGTGCTGTATTGTTATTCTGAGGCCGTTGTGTATACACGGTGGGATAAACAAAATGACAATTATGTAGGTATCACTGAATATTTGTATTTGTCGAAAGGGGATACATATCTTTATCAATAAGAACTCATGATATAGTTTATCTTAAAGGAAAATTATAGTTGTGTATCCAGGAAAGGCTTTAAAACAATGACCCATCTAGTAGCAATAATACTCCTAATAATTATACTGTGATATCTAAATAACATTCCCCTCCAAAAGAAGAAACAAGGGCTCCATTTTTTAAATGGCTGATGGTGGGGTCTACAGCAGAAATGTACAAGAGGACCCTGGAATATCTTATACTGAAAAGTAAGGAAGCCATCAAAAACTCCTAGGGCATGTCCAAAGGACTCTGAAGCCAATATAAATAAGCTTCCATTGCCCAAATATGGGATCATTTGAAGATCAATAAGGGTAATAACTACAGGGATTGAAGCACATCATATATGTTTAAATTCAAGGTTCATAATCATGCTAAAAATGATTAGTGATCATCTTTGGAAGGTGCTAAAGAACAGCCCATTAATTTGAAAACTGGAAAATAAATAAAGGGAAAGTATCAGTCACTCATCCTCCCTTTTCCATGTGATTTCTACATCAGGATAAATGTACCAGAAAAGCGGTAAGTGCAAAAAACTTGGGAAACAGTGAGGACAGTGTCAAAATCAGGAGAGAGGAATTGTGGGGCACCAACCACAGTGTGGAAAACCAGTGGGTAACTGGAGAGGGTGACGGCAAGAACAGGTTGCAAACTGTCGTGATGGTCTAAAAAGAGTGACAGGGAGGCCTGGGGACAAAACAGTGGTAATGAAGAGTGGACAGATTTAATTAACTAATTGGATGGATGAGAGGAGTGAAAATTATCAGTAAAGTTTTTATATATTGGGTGATTGATGGATGGTAGTACCATTAACCAAATTGATGATTCTAAGGAAAAGCAATACTCTTATTGAATTCCAACAAAGTTCAAAATTATCCTTAGAAAAAAATGCACACTGGCCAATTAGGGAATAAGGGAAAAAGAGGAAAAGTGCTGGTATTCTTCCTAGAATCTTTACTTTTCCCATAAGATCCATTTTTACTTCCGATGTATACTTTTTTACATGTTGACTTTTACTATGTTCATTTCTGCCTCTCTTTCATTGGAAGACACTTCCAGTAAGTGATCTATACTCAATGCTTCCAGGACGAGTCCAAAGTCCTCGCTCAACTGATTTCTAGCTGTGTGACTTTGGGCCATTTACCTTTCAAAGCCTCAACAATCTTATCTGTAAAAACAGATAATAATATTTATCCTACTTTTTTCCATGCTGTCCATTCATTCACCTAATAAACTACAAGGACAGCAGTGAAAGCAGTGGCAGCAGCAAAAATATAATTTAATGCTGCTATGAGTACTGTAAAGCAGGAGGATAAAGTGAGATGATGCAAAAAGTGGCATGTACGTTTTTAATTATGATATTATTTCCTCAACTTATAATTACTTATCAAGAGTTGCTAGATGCACAACATGGTGGAGGATTAACCGTACATTATTGGGCATTTGATAAAAACCAACTACTTGCCAAGTACTCTCCTAAGTAACCAGTGTGCACATTTCCAGCAATTCTCAATACCCGTGAAGGCAGACATAATTATCTGAAATTCACCAATGAGGATCCTGAGACCCAGAGATTAAATAACGTGTCCAGTGTCAAAACAGCCAGGAATCTAACCCAGGAATCTCTCCTGGATCAAGTGCAAGGTGCCTAAAATGAATGCTGGTCACAAAACTACCACTGAAAATATTTGGGGACTTTTCCCCACTTTTTAACAGGGTAAATCAGAGCACCATTTCTTTCAGTAAAGCAGAAAGAATTTTACTTTCCAATAATATCCCATCACAAAATGTCACTGAAACAATCTATAGCAAAATTACCTGAATATAAAGCCAAGCAATCCTTATTAACACATAAAATGAAAGTGTACAATATCTTACAATATAATGCCTAGAATGAACCAATTTGGGGGGAACTTCATCTATGCAAAGTGTAGCAAAGAAATAAGTAACTAAAAGGCCTCAGAGACAAAACAGATGTCACAAAGTTCAAGCACAAATGCACATTCATGTTAGTAACTAACATGTCCCTTAGTCCTTCGAGTACAATTCCTAAGAAGCTTGGCAAACTGGTTTTAAGCCTGCAACAAATCATTAGGGAGGCAAGAAGGGAGCCACAGGAAGGCATAGTGACAACTGCAACGTATGACATCTGACAGCAATAGAAAGGAGAAAATCATAAAAACCAGTTCAAGGAGGGTAAGGAGAGCACCACACTCTGGGATCATATATGATAGAAGCAAACAGTTTTACAAGTCTCAACAGATCCTAAGGGCATCTCTAAGAGACTCAGTAATAGCTGTAAAGATGGCTGCGAGTCAGCAAGAACTATATTTAACTGAAGTATTTAAAATGAAAAATACATTGGTGTTAAGGGGGTAAATTGTTATTTAAAAAGTCTAGAATGGTTCATTTCCCAAGGAATCAAGAAATCTGAGGTTTTAACTGTCATGAGCAGCACCTTCACTTTTTATCACCTTATTTTCAATCAACATATAGCAAATTCCCTAAAGCTATATCAACCATTTTAACCCTGCTATTCAGATAAATCTTACAATGTATAAAGAATTAGGGGGTAAAGATAACATGCATATTAAGAGATTTGGGAGCTTATAGCAAGAAAAGTTCACTCCTCATCACTATACAAATACATTTATTAATGAAAATGCACATGAGAGATATTATTGTTTACTGTCTGCACCTCCATTACTAGTAGAAATAATACAGAAAAAAGTGTGTACATGAGAGTAAAACTTCCTTTCCAAGCCTCAGGACACATACACACCCCAATCTGCCTCCATAGTAGGTGTGCTTCAGGCCCTTGATCCTCCCAATGAAATGCCCTACACTACCTCCGGGCAACGCTCCCATACAGTACCCCACATACAACCCTTCCATTCTCATGGTTAAGAACATGGACTCTGCAAATAGCCAGCCTGTGTTCAGATTCTAGCTCTGACCACTGAATTGTGTGACCCTGGGCACTTAATTCTCATCTGTAAAATGGACAGTAAAGGTACCTAGCACTTAACATCACTGAAAAAAGGTTAGTGATATGTAATTCAGAGCACACCGACAAAGAACCAGGCACTGTGTAGGGCATTAGGGATACTGAGATGAATAAGGAACAGTCACCACCTTCAAAGAACTCAATCTCATGGGGAAAACAGACCATTAAAATAGATGTGCTATGAATAAAGGTATGTACACTATGGGGCAACAGAACACAGAAAAGGAAGACTTAACCCTATGGATTCCCAGAGGACAGGTCTCCTGTGTCTTAAAAGAAGTTAGACAAGCAAAACAAAGGCTACAGGGCTTCCCTGGTGGCGCAGTGGTTGGGAGTCTGCCTGCCGATGCAGGGGACACGGGTTCGTGCCCTGGTCCGGGAGGATCCCACATGCCGCGGAGCGGCTGGGCCCGTGAGCCATGGCCGCTGAGCCTGCGCGTCGGGAGCCTGTGCTCCGCAACGGGAGAGGCCACAACAGTGAGAGGCCCGCGCACCGAAAAAAAATTTCAGATTATTGTCACACTATATATTTTTGAAATTTTTCATAACACTAAAAAATTCTGCTGTGAAAGGTGATATTGAAGGTAGTTGGGGGCTGCCTGTTGTCTTTCAGTCTTCTCTGTGTAGAGACATCTGTTGCACAACTTCTGCATAGCTTCTTGTTTTATTGTTTCTCTTTTTAACCCATCCTCTATTCCTCATCACCTAGAGAAGGATATGGTCTTTGAGGTCTTTTGAAGTACTGGGAACCCAAAATATGCCTCAACAGGTGAGAGCATATTTCAAAATACAAGATATGCTTTCTGTGATACCTCGTCAGTACCCTGTCCCATGTCACAACATAAGGAATTATTTTGTCACTAGACCTACAAATATGGCCCGGGTCATTTGTGAGAATATCATACTTCCTCATTTTCTCCATGTTGACAGTCTATAATTTGTCCTGGCATGCTTTCCTCTACTTCAAGTATTTCCTTCTTTCTCTTATCATACACAAACAAGTCTTGTCGGTTATCACTTATTCTAACATTTTTATTACAGTCCACGTGCATCACTGATTTTTCATTTCCCTAAACTTCTTATACAGAATTATTATCTTACTTCTAACAAACACAAACTTACTCTGTAGAAGCAGGTACAAGCATCAGTTACTTCATTCCATCCCCTAGTACAAGTGCCCTCACAATTACACCCCCAAACACAGACTGTGTTATGTGTTATACTCATTTATCCTTCATATTATTATCCTGGTGTTATATGTTTTATAATAGGCATAGGCAGGTTATATTACCTATGAACTTTATTTCTTACACCACAAAAAATTTATTTAAAAGGGGGAGATCGGGGAAGATAGGGTTGAGGGCCACATAGAGTGACTTACAGAGACCTGAAGCAGGAGAACTCGGAAACAGGACCTGAATCTAGTCAAGATGAAAAGGAAAATGTTCTACGTTACTGGTGCTTTCATAGCTCCGCAAACAGAACTAAGAAACAGTAGCCCAGAAATTGGAAGCAACAAAGTTGAAGAAAGAGTAAAGGGGTTAAACCCAACAGTTAAGTGTGAATATGCAAAACTGACTCTTGGTAATGGTGCTTAGACCAATTCTAGCAGCAGCCCTATCATCAGAGTTGATTAAGGAAGCTAAGATAGAAGATGTGAAGAAAAAGTAGAACTTCAATCCTGAAAGAGTAGCAAGAAGCTGAACTTCTCTAAATAGCTCAATACTTTAAATAAAGTCTATGGCCCACGTAACATGCTCACCACTAGAGTAAAAGCTTAGTTGTACTACAACTGGCCTGTTGTGTGGTATTATGGGCTGGACTTCAGAGGTATAAGAAAATGGGCTCAAGGAGTCAGAAAAAAGAACAGGTCACAAGGCCACCATACCAAGGGTTTAGCTTCAGGAGAAGAAAATTCTGTCACTAATAAACTCGCATCCCTGCTTCTAGGCATGACAATGAGAAAAAACATTCGTGGCAACTGAAAAGAACAATGGGGGACAATTGGTTCAACCAATTAACTCTAAGTGGGCTTCATTCTCCCTAAACCTGGGCCAACATCTGAGTCAGTAACTCACGGTTACTTTTAATTAGGTACGTCTAGAAGAGAAATGCTGAAACCAGTTTGGTCAAGACTCTGATGGTTAAAGCATGTCATGGTTTATTAGTTTGTCACTTCACTAGAAAAGATAGCTTCTAAAGGAACAAACAAGAATTAAAACAATAATTTGAATTCCTCCTTTCATGTCCTGAAATATAGCAGCAATATAAATTCTGGAACGTCAAACTCATCTGCACCTCCCGTCCCTCTATTTTAAAAAGGTCATTGTGAATTCCTAATAAATACAGTATTAAGCTAGATTTAATTCATATCAACATAATCTTAAGTGATAAACCAGGGAGACCACATGTGATCGGATTACCTACAAGAGAGCACATTCTTATCTTTTGCTAGAACTTTAATGAATATTCTTCACATCCAAATACAAAAACTAGTTATTTTAGGAATTATACCCTAGCCGTGGCTTTAAAGTTTTTCAGACTAGTCTGAAATTACAGACTCATAAATTAGAAGGTAAACTATCATTAACCCTTTGGTAAAAATCATGAATGTTTGCCTCTATCCAGTAGACATCATCAAGAACAAACAATTTAAATTTGTTTCACCTAACTAAAATGTAAAGAATTTAAGTCATAAATATTTGTCTTCAACAAAATTTCTAAAATATATATTTCTTCTGATTTTTCACATTAAAAGGCGAAAGCTTAAAATACTGTCTTGTAGTGCTTAGCCAGTCTTTGCTTTCCTCTTCCTGTTTATTCAGACTAACAAAGAAGGGTCAGCTTTCCCTTTTTCACCCCCAATTCCCAATTTAGCTTGCATTAATCTTTAGAATATAAGGTTAAAAAACATTTTTTTTTTTTGCAAACTGAAGAAGCTACAGCTATTTTTAAACATTGATTTATCAGTTGAATGACCTCTGAAAAATCCAGATGCTCAAGTGACTAACGTTACATAACTGATAGGACTCTCTTCACTCCAGATATTGGAGAAATGGCTGCCACACGTTTGACATTGAAACTGAGATTTAAGTACATAGACAAGAAAAGGAGCTGGGTGGCTCCTATATAGTCCTACCTATAGCCTCCCCTGGAAAGGGTGTACATAAATTTTTCATGCTCCCGAAGGGTAGGGTGGGGAGAGAAGAGACTTGCAAGTCCTGCAGACCTGAGCTTAAATCTTAGCCCAGCCACATATTGGCAAGCTATTTCCCCCAGGTTTTAATTTCTTCATTGGCCATGGGATAAGGATACCTACTTCTCAAAGGGCAGTTATAAGGACTGAATGGAATAACGTTAGTGCCTAACTAAGCAGAGTTGTAATAAATGTTACTTTCCTATCTTCCCTTCCCTATTTGATGATAATTGTGAATTTTAATATATTTAAATGAAAACTCGACAAATAAAGTGCTTTCATTCAAACCATGAGGAGAAATTTACTGCAATTTAAATCTGTATTACATGTTTAATACTTTAAATATCTATTTGCTTTAACCTCCAACTCCCCCATTTGTTGGATCCAGATATTCTGTATGTAAATGACTGACACTTTTTAAAATACGGAGCACTCTGTGGTCAATACATTTAACTAAATTTCTATGTGTTATGTAATTATATAAAAAATGAAGGAAATAAAAAGAAAAGTCATTCTTGGATGATAGTGTGACTTTTTCTGGTTTTGCAATCCCTAATTTTAGTTTTGTTTTTTTTAATATCCTACAAAGTTTTTATGAACTTCTATACTCTGAAAACTAAATAATTTTAAATACATTTGAAAAGATAAACGTATGTCAACCAGCACTTAGTGAACTTTTAAGAGACCCAACACCCTTCTCAGTCTGTGAGAACTGTATATCTTTGATGTACAACAATAGACATGGGTTCTATTTTCTGGTCCCACCCTCTTTGGGCAAAGCTGATTGCAGCAGGGGTGGAACGTGTCCTAAGCTAAACTAATTATCCTGTTTAATCTTAGTCTGGCCAAAATTAAACTCAAGGTCTTGGGGCAGCCATGTGCAAAGAGAATCAGAGAAAGCCAATCTTCAGAGAGAGAGAGAGAGAGAGAGAGAGAGAGAGAGAGGAATGAATGACTCTCATAGAAAGAAGCAAAAATGAAGCCAATGTAGCCCAAAACACACATGCTACCAGAGCATGACAATAGCAGCCAAGGTTACTGAGCCCTTGCCCCTTTCCCTCATACTCATCCCTCGCCAGTGCTGTGTTTCCGTTACAAGTAAAAGAAACTTGGAGGTGGGGGAAATGGGGAGATGTTGGTCAAACGGTACAAAATGCCAGTTATAAGATAAATAAGGTTTGGGAATCTAATGTACAGCATTGTGATTAATAATACTTACTTGAAATTAATAATACTTACTGTATACTTGAAAGTTGCTAAGACAGTAGATCTTAAATGTTCTCACGACAAAAAGAACTGGTAATTATGTAACATGATGGAAGTATTAACTAACTGTGGTGGTAATCATTTTGCAATATGTAAGGGTATCAAATCAACACCATAGACTTACACAATATTATGTGTCAATCATACCCTAATAAAGCTAGAAAAAATGCTCTACTTACTGTTATTTTCTGACAACATGGCTGGCAGCATTACGTAAAAAATGTCCAAGTTATACCAAAAATTAAATTGTGATTAGAGAAAAAAATGAGGAGGATTATTACTTAACAGAAAGAAAAGGGCAACAAGTTATGTTTTTAAGTGGAGATAGTGATGGCTGTGAGTTCCAACTAAGGTAGTTAAGTCAGTGTTTTTCAACTGACCTGGACCCATTAGTGGGACATGAAATCTGTTTAATGGGTCAGGACAAGCATTTGTCTTTAATGAAACAGAACTGCTGGGGAAAAAGTAGTAAGGATAAATACTGGTATTTAGGATAAATATGTTTTCGTGAAACTTGTTTTAGGTACACTCACTTTTGAGTAACTAAGTCACAAAGTCTCCTATATTTCTTCTGGCTGGGCAAGGTCAAAAGAGCTTAAAAGTCACTGACAAAGCCATGTTTCCAAAATACCAACCAGAGACAATAGCTCCTACAATTGTACTCCTATAGCATATTTATTCTCTGAGTTAAAACAAATGAAATTATTCCTAGGAAATAAAACTTTAAGTCAACTCAAAATGGATCACAGAACTAAATATAAAAGGCAAACCTATAAAACTTCTGGAAGAAAGGATAGGAGGAAATCTTCAGGATCTTGGGTTAGGCAAAGATTTTATACCTATGCCATGAAAAGCATAGTCCAAGAGAGAAAAAAATTGATAAATTGGTCTTTATTAAAATTACAATCGGGCTTCCCTGGTGGCGCAGTGGGTGACAGTCCGCCTGCCGATGCAGGGGACGCGGGTTCATGCCCCGGTCCGGGAAGATCCCACATGCCGCAGAGCGGCTAGGCCCGTGAGCCATGGCCGCTGAGCCTGCGCGTCCGGAGCCTGTGCTCCGCAACAGGAGAGGCCACAACAGTGAGAGGCCCACATACCACCAAAAAAAAGATTTTCTAGGGCTTCCCTGGTGGTGCAGTGGTTGAGAGTCCACCTGCCGATGCAGGGGACACGGGTTCGTGCCCCGGTCTGGGAAGATCCCACATGCCGCGGAGCGGCTGGGCCCGTGAGCCATGGCCGCTGAGCCTGCGCGTCCGGGGCTTGTGCTCCGCAGTGGGAGAGGCCACAACAGTGAGAGGCCCGCATACCGCAAAAAAAAAAAAAAAAAAAAAAAATTACAATCTCTTGTTCTGAGAAAGCTACCATCAAGAGAATGAAAACAAGAAGAAACTAAGAAAAAAACTGAAGAATCTAAGAAAAAAATATTTGCAGACCACATATCTGACAAAGCATTTGCATCCAGAATCTATAAAGAATAATTACAATTCAACAATAAAGACAATCCAATCTTCAATGAGCAAAAGATCTGAACAGATACTTAACCAAAAGATATAAGACAAACCAAGAAGCACATGAAAAGATGCTCAAAATCATGAGTCATTAGGTACATGCAAATGAATGCAATAAAATAATTCTTTACCCATTCTCCCACTGGCGCATACTTCGGAAGTTTCCAATAGTTCCTCATTACAAGTAATATTATAGGGACCTCCCTGGCGGTCCAGCGGTTGAGAATCCACCTTCCAATGCAGGGTACATGGGTTAGATCCCTGGTCGGGGAACTAAGATCCCACATGCCTTGAGGCAACTAAGGCCGCGCGCCACAACTCTTGAGCCCGTGCGCTCGGGAGCCTGCGTGCCACAACTAGAGAGAAGCCCGCAAGCCACAACTAAGCAGCCAAATAAATAAATAAATAAAATATTTTTTTAGAACACAAGTAATGTTATATAAACATTCTGAGTCATATGTGGAAAGGAAATGTTGCCTGCCATTCCAACAAACAAAGAACATTGCCTACCATCAAGCCATCAGCCACTGTAGCCAGTCACCCGAAGGTGTGCCCTGAGAGGAATCCAGGAAGAAAGAAAAAAAAAAACCCAGAAAACATTCTGTGCTCTGGATATTGGCCCTACATAGTTAGGATGCATACCTATGGAATAATTTCAATGAGCCCAGATTCTTGCATCATCCCATAGAAAAGCAGTAGAATCATTAACTTGAGATGTCTGTTCTTTGTGATTAGCAGTAATCTTTTACCAAGATTGACTACATGTATTCCCCAACCCCTAAAATTCATATATATCCTGGCTACTCCCCTACCTCTTCAGAGCAGTTCCTCAGAGCTATCTGAGAGGCTGTCCCAGACCACAGTCCTCAGTAAGGTCCCCAAAGAAAATTTAACTTTAGGTTGTGCATTTTTCTTCAGTTGAGACATACACCTGTGCACACATGTGAAAGACTTTCTATTAGATCCACTCTTCAAAGCAGAATCACTGGAATGAAGGGTATTTGTATTGTTTTTATAGATAATAGAAACTGTTCCAGAGGCCATACTAACTGACACTCCCAGGAAGAGTGAGTTTAATTACCCGCCCACCCCCTGGACTTATCTGATGTAATTTTTTTAAAAAGTCTCATTGAATTTCCTGATAGTTCACTAGTGAGGCTGAGTCTTATACTTACTAGTTATTCACATGTCTTTTTCTGTGAATTTACCATTTCAATCACTTGCCCTGTTTGTATTTTGCTTTCTTTTCTTAAAAATTTATTTTATTGAAGTATAGTTGATTCGGGCTTTTCTTTTTAAATTTATGAATTATTTTTCTACTTTAGATATGCATCCTTAGTCACTTTTATATGTAACTACTGTTTTCTCCTACTTTGTTACTGGTACTTTTTAAAAATGATCAATTATTGGGGTATGATTTACATATTAAAAAGTCATTCATTAAAAGAATATAATGAGATAACATTAAAAAAAAACTAACACCAAGGTGCTAGCAGGGAATAATTTACATACAATAAAACTCATTCACTTAAAAAAATAAACACAATGAGATACCAACACATACCTACTAGAATGGCTAAAATTTAAAAAAAAAAAAAAGGATGCTGGCAAAGATGCTGAGCAACTGAAATTCTCATAAATTGCGGGTAGAAATAGAAAATGGTACCCATCCTGGAAAACAGCTTCGCACTTTCTTGTAAAAAGTTAAACATACATTTACCATATGATCCATCAATCCTACCCCAAGATATTTACCCTAAGAAATGAAACCTTATCTTCAAGCGAAAACCTGTAAACAAATATTTCTGGCAGCTTTATTTATTCACCCCAAACCGAAAACAGCCCAAGTATTCTTCAACAAACAAATGGCGGTACATTCACACCAAAAAAATATTACTCAGCAATAAAAAGGAAAAAATTATTGATACATGCAACAATTTGGATGAATCTCAAAGGTATTATGCTATCTAAGTAAAAGAGCCAGACTCATAAGACTAAATAGTGTCTGATTACATTTCTATGACATTCTGGAAAAGGCGAACAATAGGGCTTCCCTGGTGGCGCAGTGGTTGAGAGTCCGCCTGCCAATGCAGGGGACACGGGTTTGTGCCCCGGTCCGGGAAGATCCCACATGCCGTGGAGCGGCTGGACCCGTGAGCCATGGCCGCTGAGCCTGCGCGTCCGGAGCCTGTGCTCCGCAACGGGAGAGGCCACAACAGTGAGAGGCCCGCGTACCGCAAAAAAAAAAAAAAAAAAAGCTATTATACCAATATTCCATTGCAGAAAGTTAGAGCAAGGCCCTCACTCAAAAACTTAAATATGACACTAACAGCATTCACTGTTTCTGGAAAAAACAACAACCACCTTATGATAATGCCTGCATCTATCCATTCAGTACTTTAGAGTTTATAAAGCACGTTCACAAATGTCATCTCACTTGAGTTATTACAAAATACCTCACAAGCAAAGAAAAAATACCCTCACAGCATTCCAGCGCCATGTTCACAGGAAGCTGCAAACCCTAATGACCACTATGAGATAAGCCCTGAGCACAATTAAGAAGTAGAGATTGTCAAACCCCAAGCTACATTTTCTTTCCTTCCCCTGAGTGACACTTAACCCAAAGGTAAAATTAAGTCAGTCCCAGATAGTACAACAGACCAGATTCAACGATAAGGCTGTGGTGTCCCCAAGCAGAAGCACCTCTGGAGGAAAAAAACGGAGAGGTGTATACAAGCATTTGCACACATTCGCATTCATTCCAACCCACAGCTGCTGAGAGGAAACAGCAGGCTGTCTCTTTTCTAAGGTCCATTTGATTCTGAAGATGTCTCCGTAGAGAATGCTCCTCACAGAATAACAGCAACCTTTTTCTACTATTCCCAATGCGGCCCCTTCTTCCTTAGTACTGGGCCTTTGTTCCTTGCATCCCCTCTTTCTGGGATATGCTTTGATTAATAAAACCCCACTTGGTCCACCACAAGGCAGAAGTTTAAGCCCCATCCATCCTTAAGGACCAGCCCAAAATTTCCCCAATTGCCCAAGCATAAGTCATCACTCCCTGCTGATTCCCACTGCATGCTGCTTCGCTTTCTCTTACAGAATTGCTCTCAATCTGCCTTATCTCAGAGATGTCTTAAACACCTCAAGAGCAAAGGCCTAGCCTTGTTCATCTGGGAGCCGTCACAATAGCTAGCAGTTTACCTTGCTCTTCAGTTGGCCCTTGGTATCCTCTGATGTGAACCCCACAGAAACAGAGGAGAGACTGTATTCACTGCACTAGGCCATTTTGTATAAGGGGCTCGAGCATCCAAGGATTTGGGTATCTGTGGGGGGTCCTGGAACCAATCCCTTGCAGATCTGAGGGACGACCGTACACACAGTAAGCTCTCAGCACTTTCGCGGAACTGCATCTGTGTACGAGTGTGTCACATGATTCCAAAAAGCGCCAGATAAAAAGGAAACACAGAGGTAGATCTGAAAAGCAAAATACTCAAAATAATAAAGCACAAATATTTTTTCCTGTATTAGTCGGGGGTCTCCAGAGAAAAGAAGCAATAAGATATATATATCTATAGGTATATTGATACATATACCTTTATAAGATATAGTATATATAAAATACATAGTATAATATAGAGAGAAGTAAAATAGTATGTTATATATCTATACATTATAAAGATACGTTATATATTATAAAATATACATTTATAGATTTCATATTATATATAAATATATAACATATCTATACTTTTTAAATATATTTTATTATTATTATTTTGTGTGTGTGTGTGTGTGTGGTACGCGGGCCTCTCACTGTTGTGGTCTCTACCATTGAGGAGCACAGGCTCCGGACACGCAGGCTCAGCGGCCGTGGCTCACGGGCCCAGCCGCTCCGCGGCATGTGGGATCTTCCCGGACCAGGGCACGAACCCGTGTCCCCTGCATCGGCAGGCGGACTCTCAACCACTGCACCACTGGGAAGCCCATATTTTATTATTTTTTAATACACACACACACACACACACACACACACACACACACACACTTTAAGGAACTGGCTCACAATTGTGAAGGCTGGCAGGCTGGAGACCCAGAGAAGAGATGATATTGAAGCTTGGGCTGGAAGGTAGTCTCGGGGAGAGGGTGGGGGGTGGGGGGTGGGGGGGAGCAGAATTCTCCTTTCTTAGGGGTAGAACAATCTTTTTTTTTCTTTTTTAACTTTTTATTTTATATTGGCGTATAGCCGATTAACAATGTTGTGATAGTTTCAGGTGCACAGCAAAGGAACTCAGCCATACAGATACATGTATCCATTCTCCCCCCCAAACTCCCCTCCCATCCAGGCTGGCACATGACATTGAGCAGAGTTCCCTGTGCTATACAGTAGGTCCTTGTTGGTTCTCAGGGGTAGATCAATCTTTTTCTATTTAGACCTTCAAATGATTGGATAAGAGCCACCCACATGTAATCTGCTTTACTCAGAGTCTACTGACTTGCATGTTAATCTCGTCTAAATAATACCTCCAAAGAAACACCTAGAATATAATGTTTGACCAAACGGCCAAACTGACACATAAAATTAACTATAGCATCTCCTTTTCTCTACACACTACTCCACACCTCTCTCCTGCCGGCCCTTCTCCCCAATGCTACCACTATAGTATGAGCCACATCCTTTAAAGAGAAAGTTTTATCTAAGGCAAGCTATACAAGTTCAGGCTAAGTTCTAACTAAATGATAACAGTCCAGAAGCCCAAGTGACACCATATAAACCAAACAAATTATCCAATGATGAAAATGTTCAAAAGCTCTTTTAAAGGTTGCTGATAAACCCAAATTGTATATAACAATTTAGATCGCAATATCTGTTAATTTTGCTACATTGCAGCACATTAAAAAAAAAACAAACACAGAAGAGTTCGTTTCAAAATAACCTTACTCCTAGAACACACCACAACATTCTCTTCCTATGCTGCTCTTTCTAAATAAGGTACAAGTGACCTCAACTGAAACTGAGATTTCCACATATCAAGAAGAAACAGAAGAGAGAAAAACTGTTTCGAAATGAACTGTATTAATAATCTTAAATGCTAAAATATTCTAATGCTCCAATAAAACAGAAAATTAGAAACTGTCAACTATTTCAACTAAGAATTTTTATGCCTTTTTCCACAAATGTCTTATGACACAGAGGCAGCGCCTAGCAGACTCTTACTCTCTCCACCAAATTCTGAACTTTTAGCAAAGCACGTCCAGTCTTCAGTTAGTATTTCTCCTAATAGTAAGGAAGATCACATTCAAATTTATTAATTCAACATATATTCATTGAGTGCTTACTACATGTGAGGTACTGTGGACAATGCAAAGATGTCTCCAGTGGAGAAGACTGGCAAAAGCATCATTTCAAAATAGTGCAGTGCATGAAACTGCTCTCAGCAACCAACGTCACTAAGAAGTTCTAGCAGGTACATTCAAGTCAGTGAGCATGTTCACTCCCTTTTGACCCGGCATCTCTGCAGCATGACACTGAAGACCACTCTAAACAACTCTTTCTTCCTAAATCCACTCACTCTTCATCTTCTGGTTTTCCTCACACCACTATTTTAGATCTCCACTTCCTCTGCCCAGTTCTATCTACAATGTTGGTAGTTCCGTTAATCTGGTCTCATATTTCTGCCCTTCTCCCTTTATATACCCTCCTTAGGCAATCAATCTCATGCATCCCCTTGGCTTCAAGAAGCACCTGTTTGCTGACGACTTCTAAAATAAGTTTTTTAAAACATTGGTTTTATTTTTAAATTATTTTGTATTGTGGTATAAAACACATAATATAAAATTATTGTATTTTTTTTTAATACAAGACCTCTTCTGAGAGCCAGAGCCACATATCCAACTGTCTACTAGGTAACTTGGATGGCACAAAAGTGCCTTGATTTTAACATGCTTAGAATTTAACTCCTCATCCTATCGACATGATTTGACCCACGCCCCTCGCTTTGTATTCTCTGGCACTAGGGATGGCATATCTTCTGCCAAGCAAGTACAAGCCAGAAATCTGGGCTGCAGCCTTTATTCCTTCCCACTTTCTCACTCCTTCATGCATTCAAGTTGTGAAGCCTTCAGCTGGCTTTTAAATCCATCCCTCCTCCTCCGTCTTTATTCTATTAGACCTTAGATTTGACACTTATCTATAGCTTAGATTACAGTATCGGCTTTCTAACTAATCTAATCTCTGGGCTTTCCTTCCTTCAATTCTTTCCACAAATGGTAGCCTCAGTAATATTGCTAAAAGGCCATTCTGAAGGCACTTTTCTGCTAAACAATACTTCAGTGGCTCTCCACTGTCTTCAAGTATAAAATCTAAACTCTTTGGAGTTATATATAAGCCTTTCAGTGAGGACCTGGTCACTTGCGAATTCTCATCACTCTTCACCCCCAGCACACAAACTGAGTTCCTTGCCCTAGTTCATGTTTTATGTTCCTTATATGGCTCCCTCAGCCCAGAATGACCCCTCCTTCCCCCACTTTGCCTAGTTAACTCCTACACATTGTCTAATAAAGTCTAAAATCAGTCTTTATCGCCTCTGAGAAGCTTGAAGGACACAAACACATCAACTAGAGTGTACTGCGCTTGGGAGAAAAGCAAGGATCTGAGACACTGGAACAGTAAACTACATACACCATCTAAACAGTTCACCAATCCAACGGAAGGGACCAGTAGCTCTCAAAGCATTATCTTCTCCCATACTTTTCGTATGTGTAGTGCATTGCATCAATAACTCTCAATACATGGAGAGGCTCTCTAGAAGGGAAGGGGAAGCTTAGATAGAGAAAATTAAAAGTATACGTGGTAGGTAGGGCAGGGGAGCAGAAAGGAAAGAAAGAGAACCAGCCACACAAACCCAAGTATATCTTACCAAACTTTTATGCTGAGAGTTGGCGGAGGCAAGGGGGTGAATAAAAATGAATTTACTAGAACCCAGTCTTCATACATATATAATAATTATGGGCACAAAGCTTTTACATGGTGTTTACAAATTGATGATAAGTTCTTAAAAAATCACCAGTGGAAAATGTTTGCCATGGTCGTGAATTCAATGGCCTGCTTGAAGTACACTTACCATAATGGTAAGGCCATCAGCCCCAATGAGTTCATATACCAAGCACTAGCATAAACCAAAGGAGTAGAACATCCATGGAAGACATCCTGGCAGTCTGCATGATAAGTGAAGAAAAAGCAATTTATTAAGAACAATACAGTGGAACTGTTACAGCAGAACGATGCCAGCAAATTTGTTTCACTAGGTGAAATACGTATGAACACCTGATGCCAGGTCAGACTCATAAATATGCATTTGAAGAGGTTCTGGATCCTTTGAGAACCAGTTTTTTCTCAACCTACAAGGGGGGCTAAACTGAAAAGAGCTGACAGATTTACGGTTGAGATTTCACTCCACAAACAAACCTTTAGGTAGGACCAACATTTCAGCTAAGGTCATAGTGTCCTTTTGCATCAAAGACAGTCCAAAGAAGAAACTGCTTGTAGCAGTTTATATAGGTAGAACAGTCCAGTAATTCAGCAGATTGCCAGTTCTGTGACTTTAATGAGAACCTCAAGTGGAAAAAATCAGGAAATATAGGACCGGGGGGCCAGAGAGGTGCTTTGTTTCTAATCTCCACTCTGCTAAAAGGTATAATGCTGAAAAAGTTACTTCACCTATCAGGAACTCCATTTCCCTATCTATAAAGTGTACTGAGGGTGGGAAGGGACAACTTAAAACATCTTGTAAGTTCCCTTGTGACTTTGAAACTATATGATTTGATCTACAGTGACCTCCCTGACAGATACACAATGGGGTGGCACAGAAACAGGCAAATATGAAAATTATCAACAAGAATGAGGAACAGGCAGTGATGGCTGGCAGAAGGGAGTAAAAATTATATAGGGAAGGTGGACACACTGTCTGAGCAGCCAACTTAATATTGATAGTTAGGAAGCCATGACCATTGTTTTCCAAACACCCTTTCCCCCAACTTTCAGAATTACTTCCTCCATTCTTTTAAGACTTTCTTATGGTTAGAGGCATTTGGGGAATTGCAAATACTGTGGTTGCTACCCCCAACAGATGGGGTTGAACTTCCAGTCAATCTACTGTCATTTTCACAGCCAGGTGTGTGAAGGGAGGATGCTATTGTGGGAGAAAAGAGAAAGAAGAAGCAGAGTAAATAGAGGTTTCTTCTCCTTCTGACCACATCATGATAAAAGTTTCAATTCACCAGGAAAGTAAAACAATCCTAAACTTTTATGCACTTAATACATAGCCTGAAGATATATAAAGCAAAACTAACTGAATAGCAGTAGGAAACTGAAAAATTCACCTATTACAATGGAACATTTTAAACCATCTCTCTCAGTAACTGACAGAACAAGCAGACAAAAATAACCTAGTAAGGTTATACATAATTTGAATAAAATTATCAAGTTTAATTTACTGGGCATACATAGAACATTATTTCAGCAAATGGCGAGAACACCTTTTCACAACCACAGACACAACATTTTCAAAACTAGACCATGAACTGGGCTATAAAGCAGGTCTCAGCAAATATTCAAAGGACTGAAATCACAGTATATTCTCTAATCAATATGCAATTATGCTAAAAATCAGTAATAAGTGATAACCAAGAATATCTATTTGAATATTAAGAAAAACTTCTAAACAACATATACGGTCAAAGGAAAACAAAACAACAGAAGATCAAGAAAATTGAAAGCTGATTTGTTGGGTTGTGGGGTTTTTTAGCCAAATAATAGTGACAAACTTCTGGCAAAAAGAGTGAGATAACATGAACATGTTCGGAATAAAAGCAAACATTACAAATGTTGCAGAGATTAAAAACATAACGAGAAAGGTTATGAAGAAACAGATACTGATGAAATCATAAATGGATGAAATCTCTTTGGGGTCAATGAAGCAATATATAAATCAAAATGAAAAATTACACATACTTTTTTTTTAACATCTTTATTGGAGTATAATTGCTTTACAATGGTGTTAGTTTCTGCTTTATAACAAAGTGAATCAGCTATACATATACATATATCCCCATATCTCCTCCCTCTTGAGTCTCCCTCCCACCCTCCCTATCCACCCCTCTAGGTGGTCACAAAGCACCGAGCTGATCTCCCTGTGCTATGCGGCTGCTTCCCGCTAGCTATTTTACATTTGGTAGTGTATATAAGTCCATGCCACTCTCTCAATTTTTTCCCAGCTTACCCTTCCCCCTCCCCGTGTCCTCAAGTCCATTCTTTACATCTGTGTCTTTATTCCTGTCCTGCCTCTAGGTTCTAAAGAAACATTTTTTTTTAACTCCATACACGTGTTAGCATACAGTATTTACTCTTCTCTTTCTGACTTGCTTCACTCTGTATGACAGTCTCTACGTCCATCCACCTCACTACAAATAACTCAATTTCGTTTCTTTATATGGCTGAGTACTATTCCATTGCATATATGTACCGCATCTTTATCCATTCATCTGTCGTTGGACACTTAGGTTGCTTCCATGTCCTGGCTATTGTAAACAGAGCTGCAATGAATATTGTGGTCCATGACTCTTTGAATTATGGTGTTCTCAAGGTATATGCCCAGTAGTGGGGTTGCTGGATCATATGGTAGTTCTACTTTTAGTTTTCTAAGGAACATCCATACTGTTCTCCATAGTGGCTATATCAATTTACATTCCCACCAACAGTGCAAGAGGGTTCCCTTTTCTCCACACCCTCTCCAGCATTTATTGTTTGTAGATTTTTTGATGATGGCCATTCTGCCTGATGTGAGGTGATACCTCATTGCAGCTTTGATTTGCATTTCTCTAATGATTAGTGATGTTGAGCATTCTTTCATGTGTTTGTTGGCAATCTGTGTATCTTCTTTGGAGAAATGTCTATTTAGGTCTTCTGCCCATTTTTGGATTGGGTTGTTTGTTTTTCTGATATTGAGCTAAATGAGCTGCTTGTAAATTTTGGAGATTAATCCTTTGTCAGTTGCTTCATGTGCAAATATTTTCACCCATTCTGTGGGTTGTCTTTTCGTCTTGTTTATGGTTTCCTTTGCTGTGCAAAAGCTTCTAAGTTTCATTAGCTCCCATTTGTTTATTTTTGTTTTTATTTCCATTTCTCTAGGAGGTGGGTCAAAAAGAATCTTGCTATGATTTATGTCATATAGTGTTCTGCCTGTTTTCCTCTAAGAGTTTTATAGTGTCTGGCCTTACATTTAGATCTTTAATCCATTTTCAGTTCATTTTTGTGCATGGTGTTAGGGAGTGTTCTAACTTCATTCTTTTACATGTAGCTCTCCAGTTTTCCCAGCACCACTTATTGAAGAGGCTGTCTCTTCTCCATTGTACATTCTTGCCTCCTTTGTCAAAAATAAGGTGACCGTATGTGCGTGGGTTTATCTCTGGGCTTTCTACCCTGTTCCATTGATCTATACTTTGGTTTTTGTGCCAGAACCATACTGTCTTGATGACTGTAGCTTTGTAGTATAGTCTGAAGTCTGGGAGCCTGATTCCTCCAGCTCCATTTTTCTTTCTCAAGATTGCTTTGGCTATTCAGGGTCTTTTGTGTTTCCACACAAATGGTGAAATTTTTTGTTCTAATTCTGTGAAAAATGCCATTGGTAGTTTGATAGGGATTGCACTGAATCTGTAGATTGCTTTGGGTGGTAGAGTCATTTTCACAATGTTGACTCTTCCAATCCAAGAACATGGTATATCTCTCCATCTATTTGTAACATCTTTAATTTCTTTCATCAGTATCTTACAGTTTTCAGCATACAGGTCTTTTGACTCCTTAGGTAGGTTTATTCCTAGATATTTTATTCTTTGTGTTGCAGTGGTAAATGGGAGTATTTCCTTAATTTCTCTTTCACATTTTTAAGCATTACTGTATAGGAATGCAAGAGACTTCTGTGCATTAATTTTGTATTCTGAAACTTTACCACATTCATTGATTAGCTCTAGTAGTTTTCTGGTAGCATCTTTAGGATTCTCTATGTATAGTATCACGTCATCTGCAAACAGTGACAGCTTTACTTCTTTTCCAATTTGGATTCCTTTTATTTCTTTTTCTTCTCTGATTGCTGTGGCTAAAACTTCCAAAACTATGTTGAATAATAGTGTTGAGAGTGGACAACCTTGCCTTTTTCCTGATCTTAGAGAAAATGGTTTCAGTTTTTCACCACTGAGAACAATGTTGGCTGTGGGTTTGTCATATATGGCCTTTATTATGTTGAGGAAAGTTCCCACTATTTCTACTCTCTGGAGTGTTTTTATCATAAATGGGTGTTCAATTTTGTTGAAAGCTTTCTCTGCATCTATTGAGATGATCATATGGTTTTCTCCCTCAATTTGTTAATATGGTTTATCACATTGACTGATTTGCATATATTGAAGAACCTTGCATTCCTGGGATGATCCTTTAAATGTGTTGTTGGATTCTGTGTGCTAGTATTTTGCTGAGGATTTTTGCATCTATGTTCATCAGTAATATTGGCCTGTAGTTTTCTTTCTTTGTGACATCTTTGTCTGGTTTTCTTATCAGGATGACGGTGGCCTCTTAGAATGAGTTTGGGAGTGTTCTTCCCTCTGCTATATTTTAGAAGAGTTTGAGAAGGATGGGTGTTAGCTCTTCTCTAAATGTTTGATAGAATTCACCTGTGAAGCCATCTGGTCCTGGGCTTTTGGTTGTTGGAAGATTTTTAATGACAGTCTCAATTTCAGTGCTGGTGATTGGTCTGTTCATATTTTCTATTTCTTCCTGGTTCAGTCTTGCAAGTTTGTGCTTTTCTAAGAATTTGTCCATTTCTTCCAGGTTGTCCATTTTATTGGCATATAGTTGCTTGTAGAAATCTCTCATGATCCTTTGTATTTCTGCAGTGTCAGTTGTTACTTCTTCTTTTTCATTTCTAATTCTATTGATTTGAGTCTTCTCCCTTTTTTTCTTGATGAGCCTGGCTAATTGTTTATCAATTTTGTTTATCTTCTCAAAGAACCAGGTTTTAGTTTTATTGATCTTTGCTACTGTTTCCTTCATTTCTTTTTCATTTATTTCTGATCTGATCTTTATGATTTCTTTCCTTCTGTTAACTTTAGGGTTTTTTTGTTCTTCTTTCTCTAATTGCTTTAGGTGTAAGGTTAAGTTGTTTATTTGAGATGTTTCTTCTTTCTTGAAGCAGGATTGTATTGCTATAAACTTCCCTCTTAGAACTGCTTTTGTTGTATCCCATAGGTTTTGGGTCATCGTGTTTTCATTGTCATTTGTTTCTAGGTAATTTTTGATTTCCTCTTTGATTTCTTCAGTGACCTCTTGGTTATTAAGTAGTGTAATGTTTAGCCTCCATGTGTTTGTACTTTTTACAGATTTTTTCCTGTAATGGATATCTAGTCTCATAGCATTGTGGTCAGAAAAGATACTTGATACAATTTCAATTTTCTTAAATTTACCAAGGCTTGATTTGTGACCCAAGATATGATCTATCCTGGAGAATGTTCCATGAGCACTTGAGAAGAAGGTGTATTCTGTTGTTTTTGGATGGAATGTCCTACAGATATCAATTAAGTCTATCCTGTTTAATGTATAATTTAAAGCTTGTGTTTCCTTATTTATTTTCATTTTGGATGATCCGTCCATTGGTGAAAGTGGGGTGTTAAAGTCCCCCACTATGATTGTGTTACTGTTAATTTCCCCTTTTACGGCTATTAGCATTTGCCTTTTGTATTGAGGTTGCTCCTATGTTGGGTGCATAAATATTTACAATTGTTATATCTTCTTCTTGGATTGACCCCTTGATCATTAGGTACTGTCTTTCTTTGTCCCTTGTAATAATCTTTATTTTAAAGTCATTTTGTCTGATATGAGAATTGTTACTCCAGCTTTTTTTTGATTTCCATTTGCATGGAATATCTTTTTCCATCCCCTCACTTTCAGTCTGTATGTGTCTCTAGGTCTGAAGTGGGTCTCTTGTGGACAGCATATATACGGGTCTTGTTTTTATATCCATTCAGCCAGTCTATGTCTTTTGGTGGGAGCATTTAATCCATTTACGTTTAAGGTAATTATCAATATGTATGTTCCTATTACCATTTTCTTAATTGTTTTGGGTTTGCTATTGTAGGTCTTTTCCTTCTCTTGTGTTTCCTGCCTAGAGAAGTTCCTTTAGCATTTGTTGTAAAGCTGGTTTGGTGGTGCTGAATTCTCTTAGCTTTTTTTTGTCTGTAAAGGTTTTAATTTCTCCGTCGAATCTGAATGAGATCCTTGCTGGGTAATCTTGGTTGTAGGTTTTTCCCTTTCATCACTTTAAATATGTCTTGCCACTCCCTTCTGGCTTGCAGAGTTTCTCCTGAAAGATCAGCTGTTAACCTTATGGGGATTCCTTTCTTTGTTATTTGTTGTTTTTCCCTTGCTGCTTTTAATATTTTTTCTTTGTATTTAATTTTTGATAGTTTGATTAATATGTGTCTTGGTGTGTTTCTCCTTGGATTTATCCTGTATGGGACTCTCTGTGCTTCCTGGACTTGAGTAACTATTTCCTTTCCCATATTAGGGAAGTTTTCAACTATAATCTCTTCAAATATTTTCTCAGTCCCTTTCTTTTTCTCTTCTTCTTCTGGGACCCCTATAATTTGAATGTTGGTGCATTTAATGTTGTCCCAGAGGTCTCTGAGACTGTCCTCAATTCTTTTCATTCTTTTTCCTTTATTCTGCTCTGTGGTAGTTATTTCCACTATTTTATCTTCCATGTCACTTATCTGTTCTTCTGCCTCAGTTATTCTGCTATTGATTCCTTCTAGAGAATTTTTAATTTCATTTATTGTGTTGTTCTTCATTGTTCGCTTGCTCTTTAGTTCTTCTAGATCCTTGTTAAACGTTTCTTGTATTTTCTCCATTCTATTTCCAAGATTTTGGATCATCTTTACTATCATTACTCTGAATTCTTTTTCAGGTAGACTGCCTATTTCCTCTTCATGTGTTTGGTCTGGTGGGTTTTTACCTTGCTCCTTCATCTGCTGTGTGTTTCTCTGTCTTCTCATTTTGCTTAACTTACTGTGTTTGGGGTCTCCTTTTTGCAGGCTGCAGGTTTGTAGTTCCCGTTGTTTTTGGTGTCTGCCCCCAGTGGGTAAGGTTGGTTCAGTGGGGTGTATAGGCTTCCTGGTGGAGGGGACTAGTGCCTGTGTTCTGGTGGGTGAGGCTGGATCTTGTCTTTCTGGTAGGCAGGACCACATCAGTGGTGTGTTTTGGGGTGTCTGTGACCTTATTATGATTTTAGGCTGCCTCTCTGCTAATGGGTGTGGTTGTGTTCCTGTCTTGCTAGTTGTTTGGCATAGGGTGTCCAGCACTGTAGCTTGCTGGTCATTGAGTGGAGCTGAGTCTTAGCCTTGAGATGGAGATCTCTGGGAGAGCTTTCGTCATTTGATATTACATGGAGCTGGGAGGTCTCTGGCAGACCAATGTCCTGAACTCAGCTCTCCCACCTTAGAGACACAGCCCTGACACCCAGCCAGAGCACCAAGACCCTATCAGCTACACGCCTGAGAGATGTGGCTAGATAAAACTGTACTTCCAATTTTCTCCAAACAGTTTTGACCTATGCTTCCATCTCATGAATTCCAAGACAGTATTAAACTGATGCATATTTTCATAAATCCGGACCCTGGGGAACTCATCCTGCCATCAGACGCCCTTGCCATCTCCCCCACTAGACTCTCCAAGGGCAGCCTCCAGGTGTGATGGAAAACACAGTGGCCCCAGGATCAGGGAATCCAAGTTCAAGCCCCAGTTCATTCTAAGTAATTTGTTACCTTTCTTGGGTCTCTCAACATCTCTAGGCTTCAGTTTCTTCTCCAAACTGAAAGGGTTGATATATATGGTCACATTCAACTCTGAATATTTTAGTATCTGAAGTTAAATTTTATCTCTGTTGCCATCAATGGACCTTTCTACACCTTTATCATGGACCTCAACTGAGCAGGAAGGGAAGCTTTGCCCCTGCTATTATTTTCAAGCCATGCTCTCTAGCTCCCTTAAGAGGAATACAACAGAAAAGATAAAGTAAAATCACAGTAAGACACTAAAGTACTGACGAAATTTACTGTTAAGGCAGAAAGCCTTTGAATCAATCAAATCTATATTTATTGTTTTAAGGCACGTAAAACAATAATGTGTGCCGATATTATACGTCTCCAAAGGATTTTAACAAGAGCTATGTGCTTGCTACTTAACTGATGCTGTAATAACATGCAAGTTTAATTACTACTTAAGCATTATAATCACATTACTTAATTCAGTATAACACTGAGTCCTGCATCCTGACTCCAAGATTTTATTCTCTGTGAAATCTATGTCATCTATACATCCCTCCACTTTTACTGCCCTTCTCTCAAACTGTTTTTTTTTTTTTTGAAGGTAAGTAAATTCTTAAAGGTATAACAGATTTTTGTCTGTGTGGTAAATGTTTCTTAGACTTAGCACTTTGCCTTACAAACTAAAGAGATTTTGCCTATATAAAGATACCTTTATGCAATATTACTACCAAAGTAGCAAAGGTGGCATAGAAAGCCCTCCAAATTCTCTGTTATGCTAAGTCCCCAATTTCAAGTTTTGAGATGTAATTAAACCTTAATAACTAACAAGAATTCAGAAAGGCCAAAAATAAGTCAAACTTCTGCTGCTGGAACGATAAAGTACATGTGCTTTTCCCTATTACTCCTACAAAGCACAGCTAAAAACCATTATATATAAAACATTATATATATGGACATTATATATAAAACAAATACAAGAAAACTCTAAAAGGTGGAGAGAAGAGGCAAACTGGCTAGGGATCTCAAGACTAAAGCAACAACACAGTAGTGAGTTCCCTGAGTTTTCTTTTGACCTCATATATTCCAGACATGAAGCTGAAGAAACTGGCAACCTCAAAATGAGAATGAGCTCAGAGAATAAAGAAGCCCTAAGAAAGGCCTGCTCTCTCTAGCCAAGGGACCAGGAAAGGGGCAGCTCAGCAGTACAGAACACTTATAGCCAATAACCGCTCTACTTCAGCCAAACACCACAGAAAACAATGTGACTATACCCACATCATCAAAGGCTTAAGGGAGCCTAAACTTGCACCCTCACCCAGTTGCAATGAGGCACACCTCTCCCTCCCGGCTGGCGTGGTGTCAGAGCAGGACTTTCATCACTGCCCAGTGGTAATATGGCCATCCCCCCTCATGGTGTCAGTGGAAGCCATGTAGGGAGCAATACCAAGGCATTCCTACCCCTCTCAGTCAGGGAGGTATCACTGGAGGTCTAGTGGGGAACCAGTATTCCCACCCTCACCCATCAGTAATGAGGAACCACCCCCTCAAGTGTCAACAGAGATCAACTGGGGAACCTGGTCAACTACACCCACCTGGCAGTAATGAGGCAGCATCCTCTCAACCCCTGACAGAGTGGAGTCAGAAGAAGCCAGCTAAAATAAAAAGTTTCAATAAGATCCAAAATCTCATGACATAATGCCCAAAATGTCCAGGTCTCCATCAAAAAAGAATCACTTGTCATACCAACAATCAGAAAGGCTCAAGGTGCGTGACAAAGAAATCAATAGAAGTCAACATCAAGATGACAGAGATGTTAAAATTATCTGACAAAGATTTTTTTTAATTTATTTTTTGAATTAATTAATTTACTTATTTTTGGTGGGCGGGCTTTCTCTAATTGCGGCAAGCGGGGGTTACTCTTCGTTGCGGTGCACGGGCTTCTCATTGTGGTGGCTTCTCTAGTTTGCAGAGCACAGGCTCTAGGTGCACGGGCTTCAGTAGTTGTGGCTCACGGGCTCTAGAGCGCAGGCTCAGTAGTTGTGGCGCATGGCCTTAGTTGCTCCGTGGCATGTGGGATCTTCCCGGACCAGGGCTCGAACCTGTGTCCCCTGCATTGGCAGTTGGATTCTTAACCACTGTGCCACCAGGGAAGCGCTGACAAAGATTTTAAAGCAGGCATCGTAAAAATGCTGAAAGGAGCAATTATGAACATGCTTGAAACAAATGAAAAACTAGACAGCCTCAGCAAAGAAATAAAAAGACTCAGTAAAGAAACAGAAGATATAAAGAACCAAATGGAACTTTTTTTTTTTTTGCGGTACGCGGGCCTCTCACTGTTGTGGCCTCTCCCGCTGCGGAGCACAGGCTCCGGACGTGCAGGCTCAGCGGCCATGGCTCACGGGCCCAGCCGCTCCACAGCATGTGGGATCCTCCCAGACCGGGGCACGAACCCGTGTCCCCTGCATCGGCAGGTGGACTTTCAACCACTGTGCCACCAGGGAAGCCCCAAATGGAACTTTTGAAACTGAAAAATACAATAACCAAAATAAAATACTCACTCCACAGATAGGCTCATCAGCAGAACAGAAGGGATAGAGGAAACAATCAGTGAACTCAAAGATAGAAAAATGTCCAACCTGAACAACAGGGAGAGAAAAACAAGCAAAAAATGAACAGAGCAATCAGGGACTTGAGGGACTATAACAGGAGATCTCACATTCATGTCCTCAGGGTCCCAGGAGGAGAGAAAAAGGGGGTGTGACTAAAAACATACTCAAAGAAATAATGGTCAAGAACTTCCCAAATTTGGCAAAAGAAATATAGCTATGGGGCTTCCCTGGTGGCGCAGTGGTTGAGAGTCCACCCGCCAATGCAGGGGACACGGGTTCGTGCCACGGTCCGGGAAGATCCCACATGCTGCGAAGCGGCTGGGCCCGTGAGCCATGGCCGCTGAGCCTGCGCGTCCGGAGCCTGTGCTCCGCAGCGGGAGAGGCCACAACAATGAGAGGCCCATGTACAGCAAAAAAAAAAAAAAAAAAAAAAACAGAAAGAAAGCTACGGCTTCAGGAGGCTGTGTGAACCCCAAACAGTATAAATCTGAAGAAATCTAATCTAACATATGTCATAGTCAAACTTTTGACAAAGGAAGAAATCAGAGACAGAGAAATGACACCTTACCTATAGGGGAAAACAATTCACAGGACAGCAGATTTTTCATCAGAAGCCATTTAGTCCATAAGGCAGGGGCATACAAGATTTTCCAAGTGCTGAAAGAAAGAACTGTCAACCCAGAATCCTATGTCCAGTGAAAATATCCTTCAGGAATGAAGGGGAAATTAAGACATTCTCAGATGAGGAAAACTAAGAATTGGTTGCCAGCAGACCTACTCTAAAAGAATGGCAAAAGGAAGACCTCTAAACTGAAAGGAAATGATTAAAGAAGGAATCTTGTAACGTGAGAAAGAAGAAAAGAACATGGTAAGAAAAGTATGGATAAATACAATAGATTTTCTTTCCTTCCTTCTCTTGAGTTGTCTAATTTATGTTTGTGGTGATGGAATAGTTCTATATCTTGATGTAGAGGTGGTTACATGAATCTATAATGTGATAAATGGTGTAGACCTATATGCATACATTGTACCAATGTCACTTGCTGGGCTTTGATAATGTACTACAGTTACATTGGGGAAAACTGAGTGAAGGGTACATGATACCTCTCTGTACTATATCTTTGCAAGTTCCTTCAGATCTGTAATTATTTCAAAGTTTTTTAAAAGTCTCATCAAAACCAAGCTATTTCCTAATACTGAGGTAATTTAAAACAAAGCCTATCAATGAGAGTCAAAGGCAAAGTCATTCATAGTCTGATGGTTATTTTTTGTCATTTTCTTTCATTATTTTTCCAAATAATTGACAACAATAACAAGTAATTTACCTGCTAAAAACGCCACCTATTACTTGATAATTATTAAACTGCTGATGTTGTCATTTACCTTATTCTTTTGATATTTCTTCTTCTGGAGAGGTTTGCTTTAAATAAAACAGCTGGAAAAATAAATTGAAACTAACAGCCAAAGTTCTTTTGAAAATCAAATGACACTATATAAAATAACAACACTCAGCGTTCATTGAATCTTGCGATATTCTAAGTACCGCGCTAAACACTCACATATGTCATTTTATTTAATTCCTATAAAATCCCTTGCTTTTTCCATTTGAGATGAGGCAACCATGACTCAATGAAATTAAGTAACTTGCTTAATTACACACAGATAGCAAGTGGCAGAGTCTGATTTTAAGCCAGGCTTAGAGCCTTAACACTGTTAACCACTACTATACTATTAAGTCCACAATGTTCAAGTACTATGTTATGTAATAGATAGAAGGGATGTGTGCCGATGTCTAGTGAATGATTCCTATTAAATCACACATTGCTAATGATTTTAAGTATTTCAATTAGGATTTCAATCAGAAACTCAAAGAAATAAATGTTTTTCAATAGATTATAGCTAGGAAGTCATAAGAACTGATTTTATGTCTTAAAGGTAATGTTCAATAGCATGACTTCCCTACAAGATTATGACAATAAGTCTTACAATGGTGTAAGATGCTGAAAACTAGTTATTATAGATTTTCATGTTATACAGGCATAAG
This sequence comes from Delphinus delphis, assembly GCF_949987515.2. Taxonomy (NCBI): domain Eukaryota; kingdom Metazoa; phylum Chordata; class Mammalia; order Artiodactyla; family Delphinidae; genus Delphinus; species Delphinus delphis. The sequence continues at coordinate 27,943,743 of NC_082704.1, read as the reverse complement.
AAGTTTCTGATAGGCTAAAGATTACCAGATTTTCTAAGAGAGTAAGGGGAAAACACCCACAGAAAAATTATACTTTTTTATTTGTTAAAATGCCCTTAATTTTCAAAAGCCAACATAAAGTTAACTTTAAATTATGTTGAAGTACAAAAATATTACAGAAAAGGCATTGACACCTTTAATTGTACACCATCTGAAACAAATATTTTGGGGTAGGCTTCCTTAAATGTTCCACAAATATACCAGGCTCCAATCAACACAACTTAAGTGAAACTTCATTTAACTGGAAATTTCCCTGCAACTCTTAAGAGAAAGATAAATGATCATAATGCAAACTATTCTTATAATGGTCCTTTAAAAACAAGTATTCAATATATGTTTCTGAAGTTGTACACTTGGAGACTTTAAAAACCGTAAATTAAAGCCATTCACAGATCCCTTCCATATTCTTTATTGCCCTTAAAGAAATATATTCATCCCTGATGATACAAATGCTTCTCATTTTTAGATAAAGTTTAATTTAGTGTAGATCTCTGCTTACTGTTCTCTCTTTGCCCATGTTTTATACCAAAATACAACATTCTATTTTAGCTTCATAAAAAGCCATTTTTGAACAAAATGGCTCCCAAATGCATTGAGAGGGTTCATGCCACCTCATGATTTTTGCCTGAATGGCAAAATAGCAAGGCCTGATGCAGCAGCTGCTACCATGTTCTCAGTTACTTCAGGAATTTTTACAGTTTATTGGCGTAACGTGAGAGTTTATACAATTATCTACAGTATGTCATGACTAATACATACACATTACTAATATTACAAGCCTGCTGCTTGGGCTTACTTTTTCCATTAAGAAAAACACTGACATTGTTATGTTAATTATCATGGAAATCTATGGTGTATCATGTTTTCACCTTTGAGCAAAAACATTAGAATCCATTAAGTTCATATTTTTTAATTGGCATACTAGACAACGTGCCAGTTTCATGACCCACTTTGGCCTTCAACCCAGTCCACCTATCAGTGAAATAAAACATGGAAAAATCATTTTCATGATATCACTCACCTACTGAAAACCTGCCAGTGGTTTCCCTCCACAGCCTAGTATTTAAGTCTCTCCATTTTCTGGCTCCGTTTTCCTGCCTTCTCTCTTACGACTAAATATCAATCAGCTGAACAGATCCCAACAGCCATCTGTACATCCTTATCTTTGAACGCTTACTTATACATTCCCTTCACCTGGAATGCCCTCTCATAGCAAAACTTTGCCAGCCGTCAAGGCTCACCTCAAAGCTTAAGTCCTTGATTGAACCTACCTTGATTAGTCCCACTGTGTCTATTCCTCTGGCACTTTTTTTCTCAATTCCCTTTTACATGTCTATACATATCATCTATCCAAAGATATTGCAAGTTCCTTGAATACAGAGGCTCTTGATCAAGTAATTTAACTTCTCCCTCTCCATTAGATTATATATCTTTTTAAAATTAGAAGGGCTGGATTAAATGATCCCTAGGGGTCCTTCTGGGTCTAAAATTTTATACATCTATTTCTTGCTCGTCCTATAACGTGTATATCGTAGTCATCTGATAAATATTTTGAGCTGTCTATCGGACTTTATCAATGCCTATTATATGGCTATTGGAAAATATTCTAAGTATTGCAATTTCCAGATGGCAATTAGGAAGAGCTTCCAGCTGAATCAAGCAGCCATAATTAGTAAGCTAAATATTCATTCAGTCATTTTCTCATTCAACCAATATTAATTAAACATCAGGGACAGGTATCATGCTCTGACATGGAGATGACAGACCTGGCCCCTGCCCTCAAGAAACTCACAATCCAGTGGGAGACACAGAGAAGTCAAAGCACTATATTTACAATAAAGATTGCTAAAGAGAGGCACAAACAATACTATAGAAATACATGGAAGAAACAGCCTGCAGTGGCTGTGAGGTAGAGGAAGCTCAAGGAAATGTTCCCAGGACAGGCGACAACTAAAGTGAACCCTGATGGAACAAAACAGTCAGCATTTCAGGGAGAGTACCAAGCACAAAAGTGTGGCGATAAAAGAACATGGCAAACTGGAGGAAGCGCAATTTCGAATGTAACTTTAGGTTAGGAAGGGTGAAAGAGAAGCTAGAGGGACAGGCAGGAGTCAGAATTAAGATGGGCTTGTATGTAATGCTGACAGATTTGGATTTTTGTCCTTACGCAAATGGGTAGTCGATGTTATGGAAATAATATCTCCAGATAAGTCATGAAATTGACCAAAGATTCAAGTTTGATGTTAGAAACAGTGTACAGCAGAGACTGTTAGCTGTCCCCCAATATCTGTGCTTCCCTTCTTATACAGTAATAATAATTTTAGCTGGGCACATGGCCACATAGCTAAGGACCACATTTTCCAGCCTCCCTTGTAGCTAGGTGACACCATATGACTAAGGGCTGGCCAATGGGACCTGTGCAGAAGTGATGTAGGAAACTGCCAAGATATACCCTTACATAGAAGGAGTGTCTTTTCTCCCGCCCCTTTTCCCAGCCCTTCTGTTGAAATGAGAATGTAATACTGAGTTAGAGCAGCCATCTAGGATCACAAGATGGAAGCTGCTTGTTAAGGTGGCAGAGCAACAAGACAGAAGGAGCCTGGGTACCTGATAACTGAGCAGCTGCCATCCGACCCTGAACTGCCTACTTGGACTGTTATGTGAGAAAGAAATACCTTGTTTAACGCACTGGATTTGGGGGGTCTCTGTTACAGCAGCTTAACTTGTATCCACATGAATATACAGTGGAATTTAAAATTGGATCTAATAATATATATGTGTGTGTGTGTGTGTGTGTGTGTGTGAGTGTGTGTGTATAACTGAATCACTTTGCTGTATACCAGAAACTAATACAACATTGTAAATCAACTAGACTTCAATAAAAAATAAATTTAAAAAAATAAAATAAAATTGGATCTAATAGACTCAAGAACTGTACACACTTACCAATAACACCAGACTGAATTTAAAAGGGAGTTCTATAATTCACATCTTTCAAGTTTAAGTGAGAGTGTAGAGGTTATCAGAATGTAGTTGTACTAAAACAACTTAAAGTAGTACATATAGGGGAATCGGGAAGATGGGAGAAGAGTAAGATGCGAAGATGACCTTCCTCCCCACAGATACACCAGAAATACATCTACACGTGGAACAACTCCTACAGAACACCTACTGAACGCTGGCAGAAGACCTCAGACCTCCCAAAAGGAGAGGGGATTAAAAGCGCTGCTTAAAGGACCTCCAGAGACGGGCGCGAGCCACGGTTAACAGCACGGACCCCAGAGACGGGCAGGAGACGCTAAGGCCGCTGCTGCCGCCACCAAGAAGCCTGTGTGCGAGCACAGGTCACTATCCACACCTCCCTTCCTGGGAGCCTGTGCAGCCCGCCACTGCCGGGTTCCCGGGATCCAGGGACAACTCCCACAGGAGAACGCATGGCACGCCTCAGGCTGGTGCAATGTCATGCCGGCCTCTGCCGCCGCAGGCTCGCCCCGCACTCCGTGCCCCTCCCTCCCCCCGGCCTGAGTGAGCCAGAGCCCCCAAATCAGCGGCTCCTTTAACCCCATCCTGTCTGAGCGAAGAACAGACGCCCTCAGGTGACCTGCACGCAGAGGTGGGGCCAAATCCAAAGCTGAGCCCCGGGAGCTGTGAGAACAAAGAAGAGAAAGGGAAATCTCTCCCAGCAGCCTAAAAAGCAGCGGATTAAAGCTCCACAATCAACTTGATGTATCCTGCATCTGTGGAATACATGAATAGACAACGAATCATCCCAAATTGCGGAGGTAGACTTTGAGAGCAAGATTTATGATTTTTTCCCCTTTTCCTCTTTGTGAGTGTGTATGTGTGTGCTTCTGTGTGAGATTTTGTCTGTATAGCTTTGCTTCCACCATCTGTCCTAGAGTTCTATCCGTCCGTTTTATTTCTTTTTAAAAAAATTTTTTTCTTAATAATTATTTTTTATTTTAATTACTTTATTTTATCCTCCTTCCTCTTTCTTTCTTTCTTTTCTTTCTTCCTTCCTTCCATCTTTCTTTCATTCCTTCCTTCCTCCTTTCTTTCTTCCTTCCTTCCTTCCTGCCTTCCTTCCTTCCTTCCTTCCTTCCTTCCTTTCTTTCTTTCTTTCTTTCTTTCTTTCTACTTTTTCTCCCTTTTATTCTGAGCCATGTGGATGAAAGGCTCTTGGTGCTGCAGCCAGGAGTCAGAGCTGTGCCTCTGAGGTGGGAGAGCCAACTTCAGGACACTGGTCCACAGGAGACCTCCCAGCTCCACATAATATCAAATGGCGAAAATCTCCCAGAGATCTCCATCTCAACACAAGCACCCAGCTTCACTCAACGACCAGCAAGCTACAGTGCTGGACACCCTACGCCAAACAACTAGCAAGACAGGAAAACAACACCACCCATTAGCAGAGAGGCTGCCTAAAATCATAATAAGTCCACAGACACCCCAAAACACACCACCAGATGTGGACTTGCCCACCAGAAAGACAATATCCAGCCTCACCCACCAGAACACAGGCACTAGTCCCCTCCACCAGGAAGCCTACACAACCGACTGAAACAACTTTAGCCACTGGGGACACACACCAAAAACAACGTGAACTACGAACCTGCAGCCTGCAAAAAGGAGACCCCAAACACAGTAAGATAAGCAAAATGAGAAGACAGAAAAACACACAGCAGATGAAGGAGCAAGATAAAAACCCACCAGACCTAACGAATGAAAAGGAAATAGGCAGTCTACCTGAAAAAGAATTCAGAGTAATGATAGTAAAGATGATCCAAAGTCTTGGAAATAGAATAGAGAAAATGCAAGAAACATTTAACAAGGACCTAGAAGAACTAAAGATGAAACAAGCAATGATGAACAACACAATAAATGAAATTAAAAATGCTCTAGATGGGATCAATAGCAGAATAACTGAGGCAGAAGAACTCATAAGTGACTTGGAAGATAAAATAGTGGAAATAACTACCGCAGAGCAGAATAAAGAAAAAAGAATGAAAAGAACTGAGGACAGTTACAGAGACCTCTGGGACAACATTAAATGCACCAACATTCGAATTATAGGGGTTCCAGAAGAAGAAGAGAAAAAGAAAGGGACTGAGAAAATATTTTAAGAGATTATAGTTGAAAACTTCCCTAATATGGGAAAGGAAATAGTCAATCAAGTCCAGGAAGCACAGAGAGTCCCATACAGGATAAATCCAAGGAGAAACATGCCAAGACACATATTAATCCAACTGTAAAAAATTAAATACAAAGAAAACATATTAAAAGCAGCAAGGGAAAAGAAACAAATAACACACAAGGGAATCCCCATAAGGTTAACAACTGATCTTTCAGCGGAAACTCTGCAAGCCAGAAGGGACTGGCAGGACATATTTAAAGTGATGAAGGAGAAAAACCTACAAGCAAGATTACTCTACCGAGCAAGGATCTCATTCAGATTTGATGGAGAAATTAAAACCTTTACAGACAAGCAAAAGCTGAGAGAGTTCAGCACCACCAAACCAGCTTTACAACAAATGCTAAAGGAACTTCTCTAGGCAAGAAACAGAAGAGAAGGAAAAGACCTACAATAACAAACCCAAAACAATTAAGAAAATGGGAATAAGAACATACATATCGATAATTACCTTAAAGGTAAATGGATTAAATGCTCCCACCAAAAGACACAGACTGGCTGAATGGATACAAAAGCAAGACCCATATATATGATGTCTACAAGAGACCCACTTCAGACCTAGAGACACATACAGACTGAAAGTGAGGGGATGGAAAAAGATATTCCATGCAAATGGAAACCAAAAGAAAGCTGGAGGAGCAATTCTCATATCAGACAAAATAGACTTTAAAATAAAGACTATTAGAAGAGACAAAGAAGGACACTACATAATGATCAAGGGATCGATCCAAGAAGAAGATACAGCAATTGTAAATATTTACGCACCCAACATAGGAGCACCTCAATACATAAGGCAAATACTAACAGCCATAAAAGGGGAAATCGACAGTAACACATTCATAGTCGGAGACTTTAACACCCCACTTTCACGAATGGAAAGATCATCCAAAATGAAAATAAATAAGGAAACACAAGCTTTAAGTGATACATTAAACAACATGGACTTAATTGATAATTATAGGACATTCCATCCAAAAACAACAGAATACACATTTTTCTCAAGTGCTCATGGAACATTCTCCAGGATAGATCATATCTTGAGTCACAAATCAAGCCTTGGTAAATTTAAGAAAATTGAAGCTGTATCAAGTATCTTTTCCAACCACAACACTATGAGATTAGATATCAATTAAGGAAAAGTTCTGTAAAAAATACAAACACATGGAGGCTAAACAATACACTACTTAATAACGAAGTGATCACTGAAGAAATCAAAGTGGAAATTAAAAAAAATACCTGGAAACAAATAACAATGGAGACACAATGACGCAAAACCTATAGGATGCAGCAAAAGCAGCTCTAAGAGGGAAGTTTATAGCAATACAATCCTACCTTAAGAAACAGGAAACATCTCGAATAAACAACCTAACCTTGCATCTAAAGCAATTAGAGAAAGAAGAACAAAGAAACCCCCAAAGTTAGCAGAAGGAAAGAAATCATAAAGATCAGATCAGAAATAAATGAAAAAGAAATGAAGGAAACAATAGCAAAGATCAATAAAACTAAAAGCTGGTTCTTTGAGAAGATAAACAAAATTGATAAACCATTAGGCAGACTCATCAAGAAAAAAAGGGAGAAGACTCAAATCAATAGAATTAGAAATGAAAAAGGAGAAGTAACAACTGACACTGCAGAAATACTAAAGATCATGAGAGATTATTACAAGCAACTCTATGCCAATAAAATGGACAATCTGGAAGAAATGGACAAATTCTTAGAAAAGCACAACCTGCCAAGACTGAATCAGAAAGAAATAGAAAAATGAACAGACCAATCACAAGCACTGAAATTGAAACTGTGATGAAAAATCTTCCAACAAACAAAAGCCCAGGACCAGATGGCTTCACAGGCGAATTCTATCAAACATTTAGAGAAGAGTTAACACCTATCCTTCTCAAACTCTTCCAAAATATAGCAGAGGGAGGAACACTCCCAAACTCATTCTATGAGGCCACCATCACCCTGATACGAAAACCAGACAAAGATGTCACAAATAAAGAAAACTACAGGCCAATATCACTGATGAACATAGATGCAAAAATCCTCAACAAAATACTAGCAAACAGAATCTAGCAGCACTTTAAAAGGATCATACACCATGATCGAGTGGGGTTTATTCCAGGAATGCAAGGATTCTTCAATATACACAAATCAGTCAATGTGACACACCATATTAACAAATTGAAGGAGAAAAACCATATGATCATCTCAATAGATGCAGAGAAAGCTTTCGACAAAATTCAACACCCATTTATGGTAAAAACCCTGCAGAAAGTAGGCATAGAGGGAACTTTCCTCAACATAATAAAGGCCATATATGACAAACCCACAGCCAACATTGTCCTCAATGGTGAAAAACTGAAAGCATTTCGACTAAGAACAGGAACAAGACAAAGTTGCCCACTCTCACCACTCTTATTCAACATAGTTTTGGAAGTTTTAGCCACAGCAATCAGAGAAGAAAAGGAAATAAAAGGAATCCAAATCGGAAAAGAAGAAGTAAAGCTGTCACTGTTTGCAGATGACATGATACTATACATAGAGAATCCTAAAGATGCTACCAGAAAACTACTAGAGCTAATCAATGAATTTGGTAAAGTAGCAGGATACAAAATTAATGCACAGAAATCTCTGGCATTCCTATACACTAATGATAAAAAATCTGAAAGTGAAATCAAGAAAACACTCCCATTTACCATTGCAACAAAAAGAATAAAATATCTAGGAATAAACCTACCTAAGGAAACAAAAGACCTGTATGTAGAAAATTATAAGACATTGATGAAAGAAATTAAAGATGATACAAATAGATGGAGAGATATACCATGTTCTTGGATTGGAAGAATCAACATTGTGAAAATGAGTCTACTACCCAAAGCAATCTACAGATTCAATGCAATCCCTATCAAACTACCACTGGCATTTTTCACAGAACTAGAACAAAAAATTTCACAATTTGTATGGAAACACAAAAGACCCCGAATAGCTGAAGCAATCTTGAGAACGAAAAACGGAGCTGGAGGAATCAGGCTCCCTGACTTCAGACTATACTACAAAGCTACAGTAATCAAGACAGTATGGTACTGGCACAGAAACAGAAAGATAGATCAATGGAACAGGATAGAGAGCCCAGAGATAAACTCATGCACATATGGTCACCTTATCTTTGATAAAGGAGGCAGGAATGTACAGTGGAGAAAGGACAGCCTCTTCAATAAGTGGTGCTTGGAACACTGGACAGGTACATGTAAAAGTATGAGATTAGATCACTCCCTAACACCATACACAAAAATAAGCTCAAAATGGATTAAAGACCTAAATGTAAGGCCAGAAACTATCAAACTCTTAGAGGAAAACATAGGCAGAACACTCTATGACATAAATCACAGCAAGATCCTTTTTGACCCACCTCCCAGAGAAATGGAAATAAAAACAAAAATAAACAAATGGGACCTAATGAAACTTCAAAGCTTTTTCACAGCAAAGGAAACCATAAACAAGACGAAAAGACAACCCTCAGAATGGGAGAAAATATTTTCAAATGAAGCAACTGACAAAGGATTAATCTCCAAAATTTACAAGCAGCTCATGCAGCTCAATAACAAAAAAACAAACAACCCAATCCAAAAATGGGCAGAATACCTAAATAGACATTTCTCCGAAGAAGATACACAGATTGCCAAAAAACACATGAATGAATGCTCAACATCATTAATCATTAGAGAAATGCAAATCAAAACTACAATGAGATATCATCTCACACCAGTCAGAATGGCCATCATCAGAAAATCTAGAAACAACAAATGCTGGAGAGGGTGTGGAGAAAAGGGAACACTCTTGCACTGCTGGTGGGAATGTGAATTGGTACAGCCACTATGGAGAACAGTATGGAGGTTCCTTAAAAAACTACAAATAGAACTACCATACGACCCAGCAATCCCTCTACTGGGCATATAACCTGAGAAAACCATGATTCAAAAAGAGTCATGTACCAAAATATTCATTGCAGCTCTATTTACAATAGCCAGGAGATGGAAACAACCTAAGTGTCCATCATCGGATGAATGGATAACGAAGATGTGGCACATATATACAATGGAATATTACTCAGCCATAAAAAGAAACGAAATTGAGCTATTTGTAATGAGGTGGATGGACCTATAGTCTGTCATACTCTGTCTGAAGTAAGTCAGAAAGAGAAAGACAAATACCGTATGCTAACACATATATATGGAATTTAAGAAAAAAAAATGTCATGAAGAGCCTAGGGGTAAGACAGGAATAAAGACACAGACCTAGTAGAGAATGGACTTGAGGATATGGGGAGGGAGAAGGGTAAGCTGTGACAAAGCGAGAGAGTGGCATGGACATATATACGCTACCAAACGTAAGGTAGATAGCTAGTGGGAAGCAGCCGCATAGCACAGGGAGATCAGCTCGGTGCTTTGTGACCACCTAGAGCGGTAGGATAGGGAGGGTGGGAGGGAGGGAGACGCAAGAGGGAATAGAGATGGGAACATATGTATCTGTATAACTGATTCACTTTGTTATAAAGCAGAAACTAGCACACCATTGTAAAGCAATTATACTCCAATAAAGATGTAAAAAAAATAAAATAAATAAAATAAAATGTAAAAAGCAATCAGAAAAAAAAAGTAGTACATATGAATAGAAGGCAAAAATGAGTTATCAACGTAAATCACCTAAATAATGTGGTTACAATAGTGTAGCCATGGGCTCATGTTAATTTGTAGTCCTAAAATTAGTATTCCAGTATTCAGAACCAGTTTTTTTTTTTAACTGATAGAAAAGTTTTAATTAGCAAAGATGACACAGGAAAGGAAGGAGCAACATCCACACCCAGATTTAGCAGTATCCATGCTCCTCATCCTAAGGAGACTGATTTCTAAGGTTCTCAAACTATCAGGGAAAAGTGACTATAATAGGTCTTCAAGAGTCTCAGGTTGCCCTGTGCATACTATTCCTAACACAGCAAGCTATACATAGGAGCCCAAAAAGCCCTTTGGGGACACCCCAACAAGGCTTATCCTATCCCATGCTGCCTTCCAGGGTTGATATCCATCCCCCACTTTCCCCACCATATTGAAATTTACCTTCATGGTCAGGCTCTTAGTATCTTTCAAGATGATAATTACATATCAAGTAAACTATTCCATGTTGATAAAGCAAGTTTAGAGGAGACATTGCCAAGGCTTTCTGTAAACCCATTTTAACCTGCTAGAGCAAAGTACCTAACCTTCATTTGGTTGGATCAAAAAAAAAAGTGGTTTTGTTAACTAAAAACCAAAACTAAAACGAACAAACAAAAATTCTTTAGAAGCCACAGGTCTAACCAAATAGTGGAAATGTTAGGCAAATTGTAAGACTGCAGTACTTTTGGCAAAGAAGTAACATTTTAGGGACTTCCCTGGTGGTCCAGTGGTTAAAAGTCCGCCTTCCAATGCAGGGGACACAGGTTCAATCCCTGGTCAGGGAACTAAGATCCCACATGCCATGGGGCAACTAAGCCCAAGCGCCGCAACTGCTGAGCACACGCCACAACTAGAGAGCCCGTGTGCCGCAACTACTGAGCCCATGCACTCTGGAGCTCGCGTGCCACAACTAGAGAGAAGCCTGCACACTGCAATAAAGAGCCCGTGAGCCACAACAAAGGATCCCACATCCTGCAACGAAGATCCCACGTGCCGCAACTAAGACCTGATGTAGCCAAATTAATTTAATTTAATTTAATTTAAAAGAAAGAAGTAACATTTTAAAAACAGACAGAACCACTAGGTGCCCTTCAAATCATGTCATGGAAGCTATCTATTCCTATACAAGTCCCTTGGCCGCTTGTTTTTCCGCTAACTACATTTTTCCAATTGAATGTTAAATGATGATGGTCACAACTGTGATTTTATAATCTCCACTTAAGTCACTGGAAAGGGATACAGGTAACAACACAGAAGGTACTTTGGGCACACAAAGAAAGAATGAGGGTTTTATAACTAAGGGCAGCACTTCAGCTTGATGGAGCCAGAGACTAATTTTCCTCTTCCTCATTGTAGTTATGACGGACTGTGACCAAAGAGCACCAAGAGAGACACACTAGGCTTTACCAGGCATTTCCACAGCTCTTTAGAACAAAAAGAGTGAACCGGATACTGTGACTGTCTCTCAGAATGAAGACAGGACTTGGCCTTGTTCACCACTGCATCCCCAAGACCTGGGTCAGAAGGTACTTCACTGATTTTTCTTGAATGAATTGATGTGAAACGCCTCATTTCCTCTCATCAGAGACACGGTGCTGCCCTATATAGTAAGGCTAATTAGAGCCATTGAGTCTCCTCTATCGGCAAATATAGCAGATTCATCTTTAAAAATGGTAGATGGACCTAACCCACACACAGAGTCACTTCGAGCCATTCTAAACCATTTAAGGGTCTAAACCATTTTTGGCACTAAGTTAAGCAGAAAATCAAACTACTGTCAAGTAATAGTTTATGCATATACTGTAATGGGTTCATTTCTGAAAATCAATGAATGGTATCTCAAGTCATAGAAAACTCAAGTTGCACATTACTCTAGATCCTGTTTTCTAAATGGTGTGATACTTTCTCATTCGGAATGGCGCTCTTAAAGCAAACCAACTTGGCTTGCCTTCAGTAAGCAGGTTTCTAACCCCCTTCCACGTAGCCCAGTATCATAATAGCTTAATAACAAAATTAGCAATGGAAAAAGACACCAGATTTCCTAAATCGAAATTCCTAAATCAAGCATCGTTTTTTAATTCCACAGCACCTGGCTCCTTGATCCCTATTAATCTCCATGATAAAGATATGCTTCCACCTAATTATCATAAAGGTGCACTTAGGTGTTCTTCTAGTGACAGCAGCGTCATCTTGTTTGGTTCTATCCGACCCATCAGCTGTGACATCACCACACCACTGCCACACATAAAGAGCAGAGAATCCATGTACAGAAGGAAATTTTTAAAAATACTTAAGATTCACAGTAAGTCATTTTAAGTGAATCAAGTCACTTTAGCTTCAACTGAAACTACTGGGGACCTGAATAGAAATTCAACTCAAGTATATAATAAGCATAGAAAACTACGGAGGAAGTTTTAAGTACCATTTCAAAACTGTTCTGAAAGAAAAAGAAGTAACAAGAGACGGATCCAAGATTAATTCATTTTAAAAGATACCTATGTTCTTCAAGACATCTAATTATGTCCATGGATTATTTTTAATAATAAAAAGTAAACAGCTCTTCTTTAGCCTGAAAGGTAACACTGACTCTAACTTATTACTATAATGAAGAACTGGGAACAGCCTGCTCCCTCCCATGCCGCGCACACAGATATTTGGTTTAATAACTCCCACTAGACAGAAATGTAGTCCTTGACTATAACAACTGACTATATTTTGGTGAAGTCTGAGTGGCTGAAAAATCCTTTCAGATTTTTTTCAAAATATTCCAACTATTTCACAATATCTGTATATAATATCATGCAATACATTTTTTAAAATAAATTTATTTATTTATTTTTATTTTTGGCTGTGTTGCGTCTTTATTGCTGTGCGAGGGCTTTCTCTAGCCGCAGAGAGCGAGGGCTACTCTTCGTTGCAGTGCGCGGGCTTCTCATTGCGGTGGCTTCTCTTGTTGCGGAGCACGGGCTCTAGGCGCGCGGGCTTCCGTAGTAGTTGTGGCACGTGGGCTCAGTAGCTGTGACTCGCGGGCTCTAGAACGCAGGCTCAGTAGTTGTGGCGCACAGGCTTAGTTGCTCCGCGGCATGTGGGATCTTCCCAGAGCAGGGATTGAACCCGTGTCCCCTGCATTGGCAGGTGGATTCTTAACCACTGCGCCACCAGGGAAGCCCATGCAATACATTTTATAAGACCCTTTCTGTAACACGTCACCCCAGTACTAAATCCCAGCAAACTATATCCCTGTTGCTTTTATCTCAACCACCTATCCACTAGTACTCTACGTCAGGCGTAACCTTCAGAAATATATATTTTTTTAAATGCCAGTGTATACACATAAAATTTCTCAGCCATCCCTGGCTCTGGTCCGTTATAGAAGCACGCACAGACAAGGTGGTAGCCATTCACACAAGCGGGTGTAGCAGTTTTTGTTTGTAAGTACAAGTCTGGCTTAGTTATGTAGTACTAATATCAATACACTTGTGATAAATACATAATGAGCAGATATATATAAACAATTTGGACTGAGAATTCAAAATCAGATAAATACATAATCCTTTGAAAGACCGGTCACTAATCAAAATGAAATTAAAAGAAGGCGTTCTATAGCAATTTGGAGCTAGATAGCACAAAACAGCCTCAAATGTGCATTACACCGAGCAGAGCTCTCTGGACATTTTGATGGGGAAGCAGTAGTACCAACAGCCACACTACTTCCAGCCCCTTCATGGCCACATTTGTTTCAAAACATATTTCTCTTTTGGGGTGATGAAAGTGTTCTAAAATTGACTGTGGTGATGGTTGTGCAACTCCGTGAATATACTAAAAACCACTGAATGGTACACTTTTAATGGGCGAACCGTATGGTAGCTGAATTATAGCTCAATAAAGTTGCTCCCTATTTTTAAAAACATGTTTGTGGAGCAAAATATTGCACACAAAAGCAGCTCTGATTGGCTGCCAATATAAAGGATTCTGAATTTGATTTACCCTCAAATTGTTTTCCCAGTTCAAAATAAACATGTACACACATGCATGCACATCTGCACACACACAGGCAACATACAGGCACAAAGCTTTGGGCATTAAAATGTCAGAATGCTTTCCTTGTTTTTCAATAAGACCCTTGCTCTTCAAAAGTGCCTTATTAAAAATACCTTGCCAAAAAAAAAAAAAAACCTTGCCAACTTTAACACCCTGCTCTGATGGTTCCCCTACTCGTGGTGGGCACTGTAATAACTAATTACTGATTGGCATTAGTATTAGTATTGGCCGATATCAAGTTGCTTCATGTTCTCTGTTGCCTTTGCTAGACTGTAGGATTATTTCAGGGCAGTGAATACCTTTTCTCCCTCCTAACCAAATGCTTTACATACAATTACTCCACAAATGCTTCCTCAGAACGTTTAAACACCACAGCTATATGATGCCAAAAGCACTTAGAAAATTCCGCAATAAATCCAAAACTCATTTTGATAAATGTCAAATGGTGCAAGTACGTATGCAGACCTAGAATAATGGTTGGCATCTCCACTGCTGAAGTTTTGGTTCATCCCATCAACTGAAAGACTAGAGATACGAAAGGATCCTTAGTCTTCTATATCATTAGTGGAAAAGCACTAGGTTAGAACCAAGGGCCCTACATTCTGCTCCTAGATCCACCTCAGACAATGCGACCTTCTGCAAGCCACTTAACCTCACTGTGCATCTGCCACTGGGAGGATAATTAACCATTCTTCAAAAGCAAGATGCTCTAAATAAAGGGCATTATCTTTCATATTGAGCTCATTTCTTGAGGGTAGAGTAAGTCTAATCTTTGAAAAAAGACTTTTAAACATTTTCTTTTCCTGTTCGAATATGATGCTGCTGCTGGTGATTATAAACGCAGGTAAAGCTGCTAATAAATAATATATCTCATTAGTGTGGTGAGCTAGGCTTTTCAGTACTTGAACATACATTATCATAATAATCATCACAAAACCCTGTGAATAGACAGCAATGAGTTGCCTGGTTCTTTCCCTTCTGTACACCTATGGCATTCCAAATCCAAGTCCACTACCCACGAGGTATCTGTCTCATCACGTGTCTGACACGGCAACCAAAGGAGAACACTGGAAGGTGGAAAAGCAGGCATGCTACCTTCGTATACTTCCGACTCAAAAGGTTAGAGCAGCTCTGCAACTACAGCAGCTCTCAGTAATCTATTTAGACTTAGACATTCATTTATCAAAACTGCTCTTGAATTTTTATCATCTCTAAGCGGCTTGACTACTACGAGTCTTCCAATATTTTCCACTTTGAGGGCTTGAAATCTGTAATAGAGATAAATCAGGAAAATGTATTACCTCTTGAAGTATCAGAACACCAGAAGTTTTCATGTTTAAAAGACAACACTGTTTGCTGTGCACATTTTCCTACATCTCCCTTTCCCTTCAAAATGGAGATTAAAATTTAAGTCCTATTAAGCTAAACAGTATGGGATTTAAGTATATGCTGGGTCAATCATATTGAAAAATTGACATTTTCCTCACATTCAATGTAATTCTATCTTTGAATAAGTAATAAGCCAAGCATTTACCACAAACTTTCTTGTCTGCCAGAAAACTAGTGCTACTTCTAAATGGTCTACTCACCATTTAAAAGGTACATGTTCAGAAAGTAGCATCCCAGCTGGGATTAAGGCAGTATAAAGGAAAGATGCAATTTTCCCTAAGATTTCCGGTTCATATATAAATGGCAAAGCTCCTAAAGTTTTAACCAGTTAGGCCATCAATCTACTAAAAGAGTCGATAATAACTATACCTACTACGTGGCTTGAACTGTGCTTAGCACTTTATATGCATTATTTCATCTAATCCTTAACACCAACAGACGAGCTTGTTTACAGAGGGGGCAACAAGGCTCAGAGAGGTGAAGGGAGTTGCCCAAAATTACACTGCCAACAAGAGGCAGAGTTGGGATTTGAACCCCAGCCTGAGATTCCAGGGCCGAAGATCTCAGCCACTGAACTCTATACAGCGTTCGCACTGAGAAACATGCAAGAGTGGAACAGAAAACTTTGTTGAAATGAAGCATTCTTTAGAAATAAGTGGGACCACGAAGCAAAACTCTACAACCCTCTTATCCCTTTTTACTGAATAGACTATAAAAGCACGTCACACATAGATTATAAAAACCATCCCTTAATCACCCCTCTATACCCATTTCCCTATGATCTTTGGGCAGTAAAATGTTACAACAAGGTCAGGCCCTGGGAACTGTGTCTGGAGTGGGACAGCAATAAAAAAAGTGGGACAGCAATAATAAAAGCCGGTTGAAAGAGTTCGTGTTTGACTTACTCCATTTACTTTCACCCCCTTTCTTCACTTGCCTTTCTCTTCATCTTTCTCATTTGGAGGAAAGCAATTCACTGCTTTGCAACAGGCATACCTCTGGTGTGCTTCTTGCCCATTTTCAAAACCACCTCAAACTCTAGAAAGCTTTTATCAACCTCCGAGCACATGAGGCTTGATAACTTTCCTCTACTATTAAATATTTCCGTAGCCGGCAACTGACGAAGCAGTTTGTATAGTGAATGCATTATAAACGAAAGGAGATTCAAAGTTAGCAAAAGTTAACTTCAGTCAGTGACACAAGCAAGTGTGCATAGAATGTGGCAAAGCTTTGACCCCATCAATTGTGCTGCTTTAAGTTCATGGTCATTATGTTCTAACAACCTCTCTTCTGAAGACAGCAGTCCCTTGGCAGGCCCTTCACTGTCAGTCTTAGCTACCACCCCGCAACATGAAGACCACAGCTAGCACACAACACATTTTAAGATTCAGATCACTATCAAACAACCAGAGCGCTCTCTTGAACTAAAAGAAATTATGCAACATAGGGGGAAAAGATGGACGTCTATTGCCTTTGCTGCAGGCCATTAGGGGTTTTAAGGCTATGAAAATATATGAGTATTTGACTTAAGGAACAGACTCAAACAACACAGTGTGGCCTCAGTGTTTTTCAAAGCGTCACCCCAGGGTTACCACAGCTGCCCTTGCAGGCAGACTTTCTCTGAAGTACTGGGTTTTACCTCAAATTTTCATTATGGATACTGCGTTGTAAAGCACAACTTATTTGAATTTAAATATTGTTAATTATTTAAAATTAGCTACCACCGAATGTTCTTCTCAATGTTTGGGTAAAATAAATGCTTCAAGAAAACACAAGCTGCTTTATTTTGTAACTCTTAGTACACATTATCATGTCACCATCATGCTAATCCAGTATACCCAGTGTGCTCCAGTTTGAGAGAAAGAGCGCTGGACAGAGATTCTATTTGTTTGAACTAGTGCAATGCCAGCAATATAATAGGTACTTCATAAGTATTTGTGGAATGAATTGGCAGAATGGCTTCAAGGACTAGTTTTCAACTCCAAGAACATTCCAGAAAAACCTTTCGAGACACATAATTACAAAAGAAAACCACAAAAGAACAAGGACAAAGAAAATATACCAATTATGATTTACAAATATTGATAAGGGGGAACAATAAAAACCATACTTTGCTTAGTTTGGTTGGAAGGAAAAGGCTGCCAGGATGTCGTACAGAGATAATGTTGCAGGGGGTAGGGGTGGTTAGGGTGATTAAAAACCAATTCCAGTTAGCGAACACTAAGACGAGTTTTCAACTGACTCTTGTGCTTTCCTCTGTACGTTTTTAATATTAATGATTTCAAACTTACAGAGGAAAATAAGGAATTGTAATGGATACCCGTGTTCCTGTGTACCCAATGCATGATGCTGAAACTGCTGAAGTCCAGGAACCATGCCTCATTTGTTTTATACCTTTCTCTGGCTTTTACTACAGATTTCTATATACATGAGGAGTTCAAGAAATGTTTAACAACTGCCAAGAATAAGTGTCTAATCATATTAAATTCTTAACTGCATCCTCTCCGCGAGCCCCTCCCCAAAAAAGACTTGCCCTAAAAAAAGCATGCTTTAAGTAACAGAAGAAAAACAAAAAATAAATACTTTTACTGGTCCTAGATGAAAGAGGATTGAAAGACTGGGGTCTCAGCTCATTTCAATCATGTGACCCGGCCGTATCTGTTTTCCTATGATAAAATGAGGCTCATATGGCTGGCCCTCTATCCAGAGTTGTTGCACGAATAAATCAGCATGTATTTACATGGTAACCATTACAAGCGAGGTATTGGGAAGGATAATATAGCATATTTACCTCCCTAATCACTACCAACAGCAACGACTTACTACGTGCAAGGCCCTGATTTAAGCACTTTTATGTAAGGTATACAGTCCCTTATCTGAAAACCTTGGTGCCAGACGTGTTTCCAAATCCAAAAACGTCCAGACTTTTAGGTAGGCGGTAACCTGCATGTACTATACATTATGTAATACCCAGTATGGTCAGAAGGCACTGCCCCATAAACACATTACTAATTTTACAACAAAACCAAATAAATATTAACATTAAGTAGAATAAAGGCTATAAAATACATTTGCATCCGTTCAAGTCAAATTTTGTCAGCATCTGAGTTTCGGCACCTAACTTACCAAATAAAAGTTTTATCACACCTTTTTATTTATTGTTTTATTTATTTTTGCGGTACGCGGGCCTCTCACTGTTGTGGTCTCTCCCGTTGCAGAGCACAGGCTCCGGACACGCAGGCTCAGCGGCCATGGCTCACGGGCCCAGCCGCTCGGCGGCACGTGGGATCTTCCCAGACCGGGGCACGAACCCGCGTCCCCTGCATCGGCAGGCGGACTCTCAACCACTGCGCCACCAGGGAAGCCCCTATCACACCGTTTTAAATTAAAAATTGCAAACAACACATTTTAGATGTACCTAACTCTACTCTAAGATCGAAGTTCTCTTATTCCTATTTTACAGATGAAAACTATGAGGTACAGAGAGATTAACTAACTCACCCAGTGCACCCCAGCTAGTAAGTCTCCTGGCCTGAACTGCAACCCAGGCAGCCTAGCTCCACTATTGTGCTCTTAACAACTATGCTCTATGACTTCTCTCAGAAACTGCTTGATGACACCAGACAAGCATGTGAAAAGTAAAACAGTACTAAACAATTTAAGTACCCAAAACAATAGGGGAAACAGCACAAGGCAGCATTTATTCGTTATTCAGCAACTATTTATAGAGGACATACCATGTGCCAGGTGTTCAGGAGACAACGACGAGCGAACCAGACAAGGTCCAGGTTGCCTTCATGCAGCCAGAGACCGGTGGGGAAATGGCCCGGCATCAAATAAACATAATTATGACATGCATGGCAAGTTTGTGTGACTGCTGTTCACATCCAGAGGAGGAGATCGGGTCAGTGCGGGGCGGTGTAACAGGACATAAGATTGCAACTGTTCCTTGACTAGTACTGGGATTTGCAAGGACAGAAAGAAAAAGGGAGGGCTTTTGAAACAGATGATGGCATGGCATCCATTCAAAACACCATTACTGTGCGCCTACTCTATGCCAAGAATAATGCTAAGCACAAAAGTTCCAAACTAGGTAAAAATCCATTTAAACCAACAGAGGATTTGTGTAAGAGAATAATAAGGACAAGTGGGATAGTAGGCCTGGGTCACATCAGGGAGAACCCTTGAGTGTTGAGGAGCTGGGATTAGACCCTGCAGGAGTCCCTGAAAGTTATTTTGCAGGTTTCTGCCTCAGAATATTAGGATTTATCCCTATGGAATGTCAATGACTATCTGCATTCCTATTTGGGGCCAATTAGACCTCAAAGCTGGATTGCTTTCAAGCAAGGGCTCAGGGCAACAAGATAAATGCCAAGTCTGAATTCATTTAATCCTCAAGGAATAGAGAAAACTCTAATCTCTCAAAAACTAAAGGTATGGCAATTTGAAAATGCTGGAGAAGGCAATGACCAGCTCCTCTTTTTTTTTTTCCAATTTTTCAATTTATTTATTTATTTTTGGCTGCGTTGGGTCTTCATCGCTGCGCGCGGTCTTTCTCTAGTTGCGGCGAGCCAGGGCTACTCTTGATTGTGGTGCGCGGGCTTCTCATTGCGGTGGCTTCTCTTGTTGCGGGGCACGGGCTCTAGGCGCACAGGCTTCGGTAGTTGTGGCACACAGGCTTCAGTAGTTGTGGCTTGCGGGCTCTAGAGTGCAGGCTCAGTAGTTGTGGTGCGCGGGCTTAGTTGCTCTGCGGCATGTGGGATCTTCCCGGACCAGGGCTCGAACCCATGTCCCTGGCATTGGCAGGAGGATTCTTAACCACTGCGCTACCAGGGAAGTCCCCCAACTCCTCTTAAAATCCCAAAGGCCGTTTCTAAAACCTAAGTTATTCCTTCATACGCAAATGAGATTTCCAACCTTCCAAAGTACATTTCTATGAGAAAATAAAACATCATTCTTTGAAAAACAAATTCTTAAGTTGAACGATGATCTGATCTTTAATGAGGCTGGTGACAACTTACCTCAGGGAACAGGTGACAATGTGACAGTGGAAACTCAACTGCTTTTTAACATACCTCAGAGTTCCACTCCCCTATCCCCCTATCTAAGCAGAGTGGAAGAAGTGAATTACATATTTATTCAGCATACATATCAAAGATTTTCATTCTCAGGTCTTAATGTAAACAACTGAGTAGCGAGGTATTCTATTTGTCCTCTGCAAAACAAATTCTCTTTACGCCCACTAATATTTTTTTCAGTCATTGACCTTCCACAGAGAAGTAGGTAACAAAGACTCTTCAATGGCTTCCCGCTGTTCTGAGAACCAAACTCAAATTATTTCTCAGAAGCTCCAGGCCTGCATCACCTATTATCTGCCTCTTTCCGGGCTCCTTAACTCCTTTAACCACTCCCCCACATTGCTCACTAGGCTCCATCCACGCTGGCTTGTTTTCTGTTCCTCAAACATCTCAAGTTTGTTTTTCTGCCTCAAGGCCTTGACTCTTCTCTCCGCTCTTGACAAGGTAAACTGACAAGGTAAGCTCAATCTCTCTTCTTTCACGTCTCTGTTCAAAGGTCACCTTTGCTGGGAGGCCTTTCCAGAGCACCCTTGCTAAATAGGCCGGTCCCAGTTCTCCATCTCACAGTATTTCCATCATTGTTGTCACTACCATCTATAAGGATCTTCTTCATTTATTTCCTTGTTTATTGTCTATATCCTTTGGTGGAATATAACCT
The DNA here is from genome assembly GCF_949987515.2 of Delphinus delphis. NCBI lineage: Eukaryota > Metazoa > Chordata > Mammalia > Artiodactyla > Delphinidae > Delphinus > Delphinus delphis. Next base: position 27,922,635 of record NC_082704.1, on the reverse strand, counting down.
CTGTGAGACTCTAGAAGAACAAGGATCATGTCTCTTGAGGTTCATCATTGTGCGTAACACAGGGCCTGGCAGACAGAAGGTGCTCAACAGATTTCGTAAGATAAATTACTAAATGAATGAAGAATATATTTAAAGGCTGATTGCTATGAATGTCAGTAACTTGAGAAAGCCTTGTTTTTCTAATTTTGAGATGTTTCTCTACAGCTGTTCATTTTTCAAAATTCTTTCTACATTTTCTGAAATCTGGTGACACCTGACAAGTTGTTGTGCTAGTTCACGGCAATAAAAATATATCACTCAACCAATGGATTTAAGAAAAAATACTTTGAGGAGGTTGTAGTAGTTTATTAAACATCAATAAAATCAAACAATCTGAAAATTGGTTAGTCTCACTCCACTAATGTAAGTCAAATTACATGAAGAAAAGTAATTTAAAATGTAAAGAAATGCAAAAGAAGAGAATTCGACAGCAAACGGCAATTATGTTTACTAACATCAGAAATATCCAGTTTGATAACTTCTAGGTGTACTAGGTGGATTATCAAGTACATTTTGAGTAACATTCTAAGATTCAGAGCAAAATGCTTAAGACAAACTCATATCCACCTTTATCTTATTTTCTGGCAAACGTAAGTAGTTCATACTAGGGCAATGTTACCTTAGACTTGGTATCAGTAACAATTACCAAGGAAAAAAATGGCATAGTAACATAAACTCTTTTCTTTGAAACAGTTGGCAAGTTTGTATATCTTTCCAGAAAGGGTTGGCAAGAAAATTACAGATTTAGAAGGGTGGGCCTATTGGTATAAATCCCCTTTCCCTACTATATCCCATTTTTTAAAAGGACTAAAGTGAAGTCAGAAATTTACCAAATGAATGAGGGAAACTACAGATCACCTGTAAGCCATATAACTAAACTGACGATCAACAGACTTTAATATTCTTGTGAAAACCACTTTCCTCAGAACATCACCTTAAACCCGATACTGCCATACCACGCTTTCTTAAAGTGTGCTTATAAAAATCGCAGCTTAAACGCCTTGGGAATTTAAGGCTCTTATTTATCTATTTTAAAAACACATCATTTGATGTTGCCGCAGAAGCTACATGCTTTGTCTCACTGCCAAAAAAGTGCTCCCAGGACAGTGAAATTTACCCATCATCTTTATTCACAACTGGTTTCTCCTGAGATGACTGCCAATTAATACCCAGTAGGTCAACGGCAACACCTGGTCACACATCAAGCAAACAATTCTATCACTGTTAAGTATAAGGATATTAATAAAAACTCGCAGATAAGGGAGCTAGTATTTTTAAACGTAAAATGATGTCATAACTGCTTAATGGATTATTTCATTTTTCTCAGTTTTCAAACTTGAACGCTGGATATAGCCCATTTCCAAGAACACAGCCGCCGAGGTCAGCATGTGCTAGTTTACTGTATCTGCCTCCACTTTCAGCTTCTTCATTCAATTTTCTTCACGCACTAATTAGCGCATGGAATTGAGTAAACGAACCTCAGTATGGGAGCTAACAGGGCAACTGCATGGGGAGAAGGCGATATTGCTAGTGCTGTGTGAAATCAGCTTCAGCGCACTAATCCCCAATCCACAGAAAAGTCGTCCCTTTGACATGGTTTTTCAATTCTGCTTCTTGAGGGTATATACAAATATGAGATCTGAAGCAAGAAATTGTGGCTTCTTTAAAAGAAAAAACAAAAACAAAGGCAGGGGCCCTCCCAACAGAGACAGTTTTAAACTCCAGATTCAGTGTAACCACCTCTACATCAAGATATAGAACTATTCCATCACCACAAACATAAATTAGACAACTCAAGAGAAGGGAACAACTCAAGAGAAGGAAGGAAAGAAAATCTACTGTATTTATCCATACTTTTCTTACCATGTTCTTGTTGTTCCCATTCAGTGTGCTTAGTAACCAGCCTATGCTAACTTGAGTGACTTTATCCCAAACCACTAGTCCTCTGACTACATTAAAACGATGAACTCCCCAGTCTGCAGGAGAAGCCAGGCATCAAAGTCAGTGTCTCTCTCTCTCTCTCTCTCTCTCTCTCTCTCTCTCTCTCTCTCTCTCCCTCCCTCCCTCCCTCTCTCTCTCTCCCTCTCTCTCTCTCCCTCCCTCCCTCCCCCTCCCTCCCTCCCTCTCTCTCCCTCCCTCTCTCTCCCTCCCTCCCTCTCTCTCCCTCTCCCTCTCTCTCTCTCCCTCCCTCTCCCTCCCTCCCCCTCCCTCTCTCTCCCTCCCTCCCTCCCTCTCTCTCCCTCTCTCTCCCTCTCTCTCCCTCCCTCTCTCTCCCTCTCTCTCCCTCTCTCTCCCTCCCTCCCTCTCTCTCTCTCTCTCTCCCTCTCTCTCCCTCCCTCCCTCCCTCCCTCCCTCTCTCCCTCTCTCTCTCTCTCTCTCTCTCTCTCTCTCTTTCCCCGGCCTGCTTGGCAGCGTGGGAAGAATCAGATTCAGGACCATGTGCTAGGATTAAACACAAACATACATACATACATTCTAAGCGGTTGTGGTTCTTGAACTAAGTTACTGAAAACTAGAAAGAAACTTTCAAGTTCCTCAGCTGGTGTTTGCTAGAGGATCATTCCCATCACTTGCAGTCCACCGTAATAGACTGTAAGCTTCCAAGAAAATCATTAGACAACTGTGATTAATCCAAAGAAGCCAAGACTTTTAGAGATGAAGACGTTCAAAGCAGAGTTAACAGCTTCGAGGAAGAGAGGAGTGTGCTCCTGACTCCGGAGCCAGCAGCGGAGCCTACCAAGTTAGAAGATTATAGAGGAGGGACGGATGGGAGGCACAAAGCAGAAACTGTTAGAAGGCAAGAGACAGTGGGGCCCGAGGCGAGCAGAGGGACCCCGGACCGTCAAGGGCAGCGACAGCCCGGAGGAGAAGATCTTAGAGGGATAACAAAGAAGCAAAGGAAAGCTAGGTACAGTGGTCCTCAAAGAACCCAGGCGACTGGCGGAGCCAGCGAGTCCGGGAGGTAGGGATGAGAAGGTGCAGGGATGAGGGCGCACAGCGGCAAGCGAGAGAAAATGGGTTGGGGGGTGAGGGGACGTGCAAAGAGCGAAGGTAGTTCCCTGTCCCTCTGCCCCTGGTGCAGATCGCAACTCCTTACCGCGCGCCGCCTGGCCCCGCCGGGTCCCAGGGGCTCGGAGGCGGCTGATGGAGCCGCTGCGACTTCAGGACCCTGCCTCACCTTGTTTGCCGCGTCCCAGCGTCCCGCTGCCCGTTCGCCGGCTGCTGCGCTCCGAGGGCCAAAGAGCTCGTCGCGCGGCGCAGCCGGGGCTCTGTCTGGCTGTGAGGCACCGGCCCCCAATCCTCCGCACCCCCTGCTCGCCCCGGTCACTTCGCCTCGCTCTCCCGCAGGCGGAGAGCACGGACCCTAACCCGAACGCCGCTCCACTTATTTCAAAAGCCCCCGTCCCACGCTTCCCCGGAATACGAGCGGAGCTGCTGCGGCCGCAGCGGCAGAGCCTCCGCCTGACCTCACCGGGGGGTGGGGGGGGCGGGAGCCCAGTTGAGGAGGGGAGGGGGAGGGAGCGCGCGGGCGGGGGAAACATGGCGGCGGGGGTGGCCCCGGCGGCGCCTGCGCGGGAGGCGGGGGAGCTGGGGCTAGGACCGTGTGTAGGGTCCGAGCACAAGTCCGCTGCAGCCGATGCGTGACGAGGAGGGGCCCGGAGGCGGGGTGACCGCCCAGTGGCCCTCACGCCTCCGAAACCGGGACGCTCGGCTTTGAGCACACTTGGCTTCTAGTGCCCAGGGTGCAGAAGAGGTGAAAACTGTCAAGTATCCAGGGGCACAGTGCGCCCGCCAAGAGGAGGCCCCCCGGTGCTCCTGCCTGCAGTTGTCGCAGCCCCTCTTAGTCACAGGGGGCCCGGGCACAAGGTGTGTCCTCAAGCCGCTTCCCCTCGGTGGGGCGCGCACCTCGAAATCAGCCTGACCCAGGCTGTCACACAACTGTTCATCACTCTTCGGATGCGACGAGCGCTTCATATCTGCCCTCCCTACGGGAGGTACAGACGATTAAGAAAGAGGAAGAATAACAAATACGGCACTTCAGCATTTTACCGAACGTCTGCTTAGAACCCAGCGCTGAATTATTCACTCACTTAATTCTCACAGCTACTCCACAAGGTCCACAGTAGAATTATCTCCATTTCACAAGTGACAAAACTGAGGCGAAAAGGTCAAACTAGTTGCCCAAGGTTACACAATTGATAAGGAGCAGAGCAGCACCCAGTTTCCCAAGCAGTGTGATTCCAGCGCCCAAGCTCTTAACCGCTGTGCAACGCTGCTTCCAAACTGGTGGAACTGCTACTCTGAGTCAGAATCTCGACTCTCTGCTCCCGGTTCTGTCAGCCAAGCCCCCAGCAAAAACCCCAGTCAAGCCTGTTTTTCCCCTTTGCAGGTCTTCTATTCATTCTTTGCCTTCTTGACGGTTACAGCCTGGGGCCACCATTTTACACCTCTTCCTTTGCCTTTTCTGCTTATAATTCCAGACTTCTCCTAGGAAAAATAATGGGAGCGTGCTGCTAGCAACCAGTTTACTCACTGTTTTTTGTTTTTTGTGTTTTGTTTTTTTTAAGGAAGTGATGGGGTGAGTGTGGGGACTGTAGTTCTTTATATTTCCTAATATTTCTCCCTTTGCCTACCAGTAAACTGATCAGGCATCTGAGATCTCAACATTGTTGACTTGGTATTTCAAATTCCATACACTGAAATTCTAGTAGTGCATTTTAAGTAACTTTGAAATTAATCAGTTACTCAAAAACTTGCAAGAACTAAAGCTATCACCACACTGTTGGGCTTTACCAAACTGGTAAAAAGGTAAGAAAGAACTCCAAGTGCACGTGTAATTTACATTATTATCTTTTACCTGTCAGTGGATTCAACACGATTCATCTTTGTTAACAGGCGTGCATTCATTGGCTTCTCCACTATGCTTATTCAATAATTGTCATCATATACCTGTGTTACACACAAAATGCCTATTAGGTGGAAAGCACCTGTTACAGGAGTTTACAGTCTCACTGAGATGTGTTTAAAGCAATTGATTTCAGCGTGTATGAAAAATCTAGCACGTTAAGTTAAAAATAAATAAGTAAATACAACTGAGTTGATATACATCCAAGTCATTGCTTCATCCCTGCCATAAAAAGGTTCAAGTGGGGTAGTTTTACAGTAAGTTCTCAAACAGAAATAACAGGAAAATGGGATGATCAGGTGTGGCCCTAGCAGCCCCAATTCACGCTGTTCACCCTTCTGATACATAGCAAGGATGGGGGCGGTTATAGAATCTGCATCTGAACAACGGGATAGGAATAAGATATATTACAAATAGACTTATTCGGTAGGAATTAGTTGCTATTTGGGTTAGGATGCTTTGAAAAGTTAATCTAGTGGACAGAGCTCTGACTTGGAGTCAGTAGACACTTACGAGCTATGTCACATTAAGTTAACCCCAACACCTCTCTTGAGTGTGTTCTTCCTGAATTCAGAGTGGGGTAATAATGATATTGGCCTGATCTGCGTCACAGCATTGTTCTAAGTTTCAAAACAAAAAAACGTCATGTGAAACTACCTTGTAAACCTGTAAAAAATATATATATAAATGTAATGCAATGTTTTCATTAATATCGGACTGATTGGCCATTAGAAGCTAGGAATTTAATCGTGAAGGATGTTACAAGTTAACCTGTAGCCCAAAATGTGAAGAATCAGAAAAAGCATTTGGAATACAATAGTACAATAAAAATCTAAAGAATGGGGAGATGTAACAGAGGTTCAAGGAATAAGAAAACAAGTCAAAACAAAATATTAGTGGTGAAGAGAATACAGAAAATGATGCTGGCTATTATGGGCTGAATTGTACCCCCCCCTCAAAATTCATATGTTGAAATCTTAACCCCTAGTATCTCAGAATGTAATGTTATTTGGAGATACACTATTTAAACAGGTAATTAAATTGAGGTCTTTGAGTGGCCCTTAATCACACATGACTGTTGTCCTCATAAGAAGAGGAGATTCGGACACACATGGGCATACACACTACCATGTAAGGACATAGTGGGAAGGCAGCCATCTGCAAGCCAAGGAAAGAGGCCTCAGAGGAAACCAAACCTGTTGACACCTCGATCTCGGACACATAGCCTCTGTGAGAAAATAAATTTCTGTGTACTGTTTATTGTTGTTTAAGCCATCCAGTCCATGGTACTTTGTTGTGCCTGCTCTAACAAACTAATATAACGGTAAAAATTTAAATGCCAGATGGATATCCTCCGCATTAGTTACTGTTAATTGCTGCCTAACAAATTGCCACAAACCTGGTACTGGCCTAAAACTACACACATGTATTACCTCAGTTTCTGGGGGTCAGGAGTCCAGACATAGCTGAGCTGGGTGTGATGCTCAGAGTCTCACAAAGCTACGATCAAGGTGTCGGCCGGGCTACGTTCACACGTGGAGCTCAGAGTCTTCTTTCAAGCTCATTCAGGTGATTGTGGATTCAATTCCTCAGGGTTGTAGGACTGACACCCTGGGCACCTACAGGCTCTAGAGACTGCCCCTCTCCACAGTCAGCTTACAACAGGGCTGTTCGTTTCATCATGGTCAGCAGGAGAACTCTCTCCTCCAGAAGGGACTTTAATTATATCTTCAGAATCTCTTCACTGTTGTCATGTAAAGTAACCTAATCATCAGACTGGTCACCAAGCATATCCACAGGTCTCGACTACACTTAAAGGAGAAAGGAATGTACAGGGCGTGTACACTGGAGGGCAAGAATCTTGGAGGTCATCTTAGAATTCTGTCCACCATGTCCCCCAACAGTTTGACAAGACCAATTTAATTATATATTTATAGAAATTCAACAAGACAGAGATCGTGCAGGCAGATGTGGACATGCGTGTACACATGTACACACACCAAAGAGCACCCAGACCACAGCTGAGGCCTAGTCCCTCAGGAAGCATTTGCCAGCCTGCTGTGTGCCTAATAGATATGAAACCAAAGGGTTTCGATTGCATTAACTCTGATTAAAGAACAAATTGAAAAGTATTAGGACACCTTTTTTGACCTCTCTGCTCAATTTGCATTTCTTTGAAACACTCAGCTGGTCCATTATTGAATGGAACCGGTATTTATAGAGAGCCCACAGAGGGTCTGCTTAGCCCCTTACTCACTCCATAGAGTGAAATAAGGAACAGAATAAGGAGAAAGGTTTCTATTCCCCTGTGGCTCACAAAATAGTCTAGACAAGTCACCAAAACATATATATGGTGGGGTGGGGTGTGTGTTTAAATACAGAAATAAACACACACTTTCTAAGTGAAGAGAAACCAACATGTACTATCCTCTTAGTCAGATAAGTGAACTCTTAAATGGGCTTCAAGGAGAGGTCAAGATTGAGCTTGAAGCCAGGAAAGGATCTAAAGGATCTGTACAGATTTTCTTAACATCAAGGATGAAACTAGCCATAAAGTACACTAACCAGATTTTGTGTGCAGGACTCTGGGAAGATTCCAACCCTGCCCTCTTCTGTCAAAATTTCAGAGCTGACTTCTCAACACAGCTCCTATGCACTTCATTCTTACAGGAGCTCAAATCTGGAGGGTTAGAAATCAAAAATGTCCTGGGTACTCTGGTATCAAAGCGTTCTAAAAATAGAACTATAGGATGAGTGCAAAGGATACCATTGAGGCGTTTTAAGCGTAAGAGTGATAAGAGGCAATGTATGTTTGAGAGTCACCATGACTTCTCTGAGTTGGACAGGGGCAAAGGCAAAAGCAGGGAGACTGGTAAGAAGGCTGCAGTAGGCAGACAAGTGATGATGCAGCCTAGAATAGGGTGGTGGCAGTAGAGACAGAAAAAGAGGCAGATGGAACAGAGATATATTCAAGAGGATGACCCAGCAACTAGGAAGACCCATTCAACTAGATGAAAGATGATGTCATTTATTATCCTGGGAAAGACGGAAGCATCTAGGTTTTGGAGGAGGGTTTTTTTCTGGGGCGGGGGGTGGATTGCATTGCATCAAGAGTTCCATTTGAGACATGTTACCTTTGTCAGTGAGATATTCAAGAGGAGAGATCAAGCAGGCAGGAGTGCATGCATCAAGGGCTCAGAATAGATTCTCTGTGATGGAGAGGTCTCATTGGCAGGCTTCTATAGGAAATGGTACACAACTGTTGTCTGTCTCCCCACCAACTTGCTGAAACATGACTTACATAACAACCTGGATATATCTCAAAATAATTATTCTAAGTGAAAGATGCCACACAAAAAGGGGTGCATACCTTATGATTCCATTTATATAAAATTCTAGAAAATGAAAATGAATCTATAGCAATAGAAAGCAGATCATATTTATTGAATGTTTCCCATATGCAAGGCCATGCTACACTCTATGAGAGACACAAAGAAATATAAGATCTGGTCTCAAAATGTATAAAATCATTTTGAGGAGATATGTCAAAGCTCAGGTCACCACTATACCAAGCATGTGTGGTAAGTGTCATATGTGTGATACAAGCAATGGGAATTCATATAATCACTCTTTGTCATATCAGTAAATTGGAAATAAAGTCCCGACATCAGAAATTTGGTTAAATATATTATATGAGTATATAATTGAATACTCCACACTCTTTCAAAAACAATACATGATTTCATGTGTTGAAATGGAAAGATGTTTATGATAGGCTACAAAACGGTATTATGATTCTCCTCCCACAATAAACATATATGCATTCAGAGAAATAATTAGGAAACTATACAATAAGATAGTAACAGTGATTATCCTTTCATGTATAAGATTATGGGGGTTATTATATTCTTTTCCTTGTATGTACTTTCTGATTTTTCTGTACTGAGACTGGAAGAATAAAATAATGTAATTTTTTCTAATAAAGAGGAAAGGCTTTAGAGAAATTCTGATGCAGAGTCATGTTTTAGCCAAGTCATTTTCAAAATTTTTTTATTGAGGTTTAATTGACACATAACATTATATTAGTTTCAAGTATACAACATAAAATGAGTTGATATTTGCATACATTGGGAAATGGTCACCACAATAAGTCTAGTTAACATCAGTCACCATACATAGTTACAAAACTTATTTTTCTTTTTTTTTCTTGTGATGAGGACTTTTAAGATCTACTCTCTTAGCAATTTTCAAATATGCAGTACAATATTATTAACTATAGTCACCATGCTGTGCATTACATCCCCACGACTTATTTAGTTTATAACTCAAAGTTTGTACCTTTTGACCCCCTTCACCCACTTTGCCCCCCCCAACCCCCTCCAGGCATGTCATTTCTAGATGGGACTATATCCACTAGAGATACAGAACTAGAGCAGGTAGTTAGAATACATTTCTAGAGAGATGGTAGTTAAAACAATGGAAATAATTAAGAAAACTCAGGGGAGCTTAGACTCACAGAAGACTTAGTTACCACAGGAGACACCAAAAGAATGGGGAGAAAAAGAGATCGCCTCCAAGTGAGAAACAAGAAAACATCAGAACCAATGGAGAGGTAGCTGTGCTAAACATGAGACAGTGAGGGGCACTTACTCTCACAGAGAGCATGGTAACACTCTCCAAGTAGAAGTTTGCAGAGCAAGTGTAGAATTTTAAAACTTACGATGCCTTTTTAAAAATTTACCGCAATATTACCATATAAAAATAGTGTCATCTTTCTCAAATGCAAATCTAAATATGTCACTTAGTTTCAAACTGCTTCTTCTTTGCACATTAGAACTCACAGAAATCAGGAGATGGGCTGGAAATGAACGCAAAGACCATTTTGTCTTGGCACTTGATTTCACTGATGAGAAAATTGAGGCCCAGAGAATTAAACTGATTTGCCCAGGGTCACATAACCAGTGACTTAAATATAGTTAAAATTTTTCAGCTGTTTGTGCTAAAGGGGAATGCAGGAGGCTTGGTAAATGAATCCTTAGACATTCCACTAATCTCACTTTGTCAACAGTTTCAAGGTCCTCCTTTCACAACCTTTTCCTTTCCTGTAACTCTGGCTGGCCTACTCTATCCCCCTTCTTTCCACCTTCCCCTTTCCTTTCTCCTAAACCTGTCTCTTTTGCACTAACTGCTTTATTTTGCCAGGACTTTGCCCATATGATCATCATAATAAGAATGCCCCCTTCTTGCCATCCTAGCAAATAGCTTCTGCTTTTACCAAACTCAGCTCAAGTGTCACTTTCCCTAAGAAGCATTTTCTGTCCACCCAGGCGGTAATGCACACACCTCAGTGCAGTGGTGAAGAGCAAAGTTTGTCTGGGTTTGAATTCAAGTTCTGCCACTCACTGTGACCTTGGGTAAATTACTGAATCTCTTTTTGCCCACTTGTAGTATTTTGTAACATGAAGATCCTAATAATTCCTTATCTATTGGATTTTCCTGAAGGCTTAATAAGTTACTATACATGAAAGCACTTAGAACCATGCTTGGTACACAGGAAACTCCACAGAACTCTTAGGTACTATCATTATCTTGAACCCACTCCTCTCACCAGAGCACCTGAAATACTCTCTGGTATTTTGTACATGCCTGCCTCTCTCTACTAGACTATAAGCAGTTAAGGGACACATAACATAATTAGATGTGAAATATGATGTCAGAACTACTTTTGAAACGACTTCCATGTCACTTCCTCCAGGCTGGCAGGTGAGCTCCCCTAAATACTGTGTAACTTGGGCAAGTCTTTTACATTCACTGACTCTTCTCCAATCTATAAATGGGATGGTAACACTCACTATTCAACATGTCTCAAATTGTGATGAATAGTGAGTTAATGTTACTAAGGTACTTCAAGATAAAAAGGACTACAGAACTGCACGGTGTTTTTAACAGGGTTTGCCTTCTTTATTCTTAGAGACAGCAACTGTGACTATAGGAACTTTGTTTACAGGGAAGCTCAGCTTCTGTTTTTTCAGGTTGACTTTCTTCTGATGTAACATTATATGTCCTTCTGGAGGGCTCGCCTAGAGATTTCAACGGCAATGTAAGTAGCAGGAACTCCTTGGGAACAATGGTCCCTGTTTTGTAAACATGATATTGTTAGGGGTCTCTGCCTCTTATCATTAGGTAGGACCTGAACAACATCTGATCAAGTTTCTTTCTCCAATCCTTCATCCCAACGAAGTCTCCATCGCATCTGCAGTTGTTGATCTGTTTCAGTAACTGATTCTATCCAAAAGCCAAACCTTCCCTAATCAGCAGTGATGACTTCTCGTGCCCACTAACAGCCACAGCAGACTTCAGACTCCCTCAGCCTCTGCTAACACCCACAAGATAAAGAACTCTAGAGCAGCACCCGCCAACAGAAATATAATGTGAGCCACAAACGTTACCCACATATGCAATTTTAAATTATCAAACAGCCACATTTTAAAAAGTAAAAAAAAAAGTGAAATTAATTTCATAATATATTTTATCTAATTCAATAAAGCCAAAATATTTTCAACGTGTAATCATTACAAAAAAGAATCAATGAGATATTTTATATTACTCTTTTTTTGTACTAAGTCTTTGAAATCCAGTGTGTATTTTACACTTCAATACATCTTAATTTGGACTGGCCACATTCCAACTGCTCAGTAGCCACATGTGGCTAGTGGCTACTGTACTGGACATGGTAGGTCTAGAGATCTGGTTTATTGACCTGAAGTAACCTAAAATTATATACCTATACATACCAGAGAATGGTCTCCAGCAGCACTCCCCTCACACAATACCCTGAGTGCAAGAAATGACATGGAAAGTGTAATTTTTTATTGTCTACACATGAAAGGTTTTGCTAAGTACCACTAATAAACTACAAAGGCATCATATAGTAATATGATACAACAGCAAATACGATAGTACAGAAAAATATGAAAATTCTAAAGGATTTAACTGCACATAAAAGACCAGCTATGGGCTTCCCTGGTGGCGCAGTGGTTGAGAGTCCGCCTGCCGATGCAGGGGACACGGGTTCGTGCCCCGGTCCGGGAAGATCCCACATGCCGCGGAGCGGCTGGGGCCGTGAGCCATGGCCACTGAGCCTGCGCGTCCGGAGCCTGTGCTCCGCAACGGGAGAGGCCATAGCAGTGAGAGGCCTGCGTACCGCAAAAAAAAAAAAAAAAAACACCAGCTATTTCATTTCTGACCAATCAGATGAGAAATAGGCAGCAGGAATTACCCATTGCATTGAGTGTATCAAGTTTAGAACTGGAGACATTTTAAAAATAACAGCAATGCTTTGTCTGAATTTGTGATGATTTAGAATCACATGAATATTTTTTTAACATGAATATTTTTAAGAAGAACAATGGTATTACTTTCAAGAATATAGAGAAATGCAAATTAGATTGTCAAAGAGTTGGTAGAAACCCTTGATAGACCCCCTCTATTGATCAGGAAGACAAGTCAGCCAACAGTCGGCCAATAATTCCTACATGCTATTTCCTTTTCTCCCCGACAGCTTCTACTACTCTTCAGGTCTCTGTTTAACGTTTTTCTTCAGAAGACCTTTTCCCATATCCTAGACTAGAATGGGTGTTTCCGTAAAATTCCCAAAGCATCCGGTACTCAAATAATATCACCCCATTAATGTAAACCATTATTTGCTTTTCATGCTAGAATGTAAGCCCCGTGGAGGGATGAACTAGGTGTGTCTTGCTTGTTAGTGAACTCCAGTGTCTCAGATGAAGCCTGGCACACTGGGAGCACACAAATATTATTGATTTAAGTTATTAACTCAAGTCACTAGTAATTATGTTTTGTTATGGACTAACTATATTAGCATGTGAATTGCACCTAAAAGAGTGCATCAACAGTGTTGTTTCTTTAAAGTACTTTACACTCTTCTAATACAATCTTACTTGTAATACTAATGTTCTTGGCAATGTTCTTATTTTTCCATAGAAAGGGCAAAATCTCAGTTTTGGTCTAAATATTCTCAGATCCTCAATCAGTGGCGTGCACATTAATGAGGCTATCCTGTATACGATTAGATTATCCTTGGAACTTCATACCAGCCACTTCATCTCGGGGATTAAAGTTTCAGAATGTGACTTATCTACGTGACATAACTGATTTTAAGGAGGCGTCTCTTTTTAGTTCAGGCCCTAAGTACTTTACCGAAATACAGAGTTTGGATATAAACCCCAAATTGTTTAATACATTCACGATATAGGAAGTTGCATTTCAATTGAATTTTAATTTTCCTGGCATTCTTGGAAAAAATAATTTTTTGAACATCTATTTCCCTACAGCATGAAATACGTACAGCCAGGAGCTACTCCATTAAGCAGCCGCACCCGTCTTGCCCAACTCTAACACGATGCTAATAATTAGCAGTGCAGCCTCAGGAATGTTACAAAGGTTCTGAACTCTTCCAAGTCTCCCATCTCACTCCTCACCCCAACCTACCCAAGGACACTTTTGCTTGCCATTCTTTGGTTTGACATACGCTACTGTTTTGCTTATTACTCTTAAAGACTAGAGTTAATATTTGTTGAGTGCTATGGTGGACCAGGTACTGTGGTAAGCCCTTTAGAAACATTATCTCATTGAATCCTCACAGCAATCCTATGAGGTAACTGCCATCAGTGTTCTCATTTCACAGAGGTGCTCTCTGAAGCACACAAGGTTAAACAACGTCCATAAGGATTCACAGGTATTAAGAGGCAGAGCTGGACTTTGATCCTGAGCAGGCTGGCTCCAGAATCTAGGCTACATTATTTGATGAAAATGTTGGTATTCTGGTGCCACCCAAGGGAGAGCTCCCCTCTTCCTTGCTCTGGCCTTCTCATTGGAAAATAATAAAAACTATGTTACTTCTACTCAAGATACTTGGGTATATATCAAATCATCATGTTATACACCTTAAACTTACATAATGTTATATGTCAATTAGATATCAATAGAGCTAAAAAAAAATTTTAAAGATACTTTGGGTATAGATATAGTGAAAAGAATGTCTATTAGGTTTTTTTTAATTTAAGTTGTACTTTCATTCCTCTTCCTAAATTCTACCTACCTTTTTTATGTATTTGAAAATCACTACAACAGACTTTTTTCCAACATGAAACAGTTTATAGAATATTTATTACCACGATCCTTGTTACAGACAGCTTTTTTTCCTCTGCTCAAGCTTCATCTAAAAATTGAGCTATATGAATGGGAGGTATACAATTTTTGAGTTGGAAAAGATCTTAGAAAGGATCCAACCTCCTCACCTTAAAGGCAAAGATCCCTCGGTCAAGACTGAATATGCCAGGCCTTTAGTTCACTAATTCATTAATTCTGCAAATATTTATTGAGTACCTACTATGTGTTCTACATGGTACAGAAGAGACAATTATCCCTTTAAGAGCTTATATGCTAGTAGGGGGAATAAGATAATAAGCAAGCGAACAATTGAATAAGTAAGATAATTCCAGGTAATAAGAAGTGTTTTGAAGAAAATAAAATGAAGAAATGGGATAGTGAGTGATCTGAGATGGGAGGAGCTATTTCTGAGGGATGGTCAGGAAGTACTGCTCTTAAGAAGTAAAATTTGCACTGAGCCTTGAATGAAGAGAAGAAGCCACCCAAGCAAAGATCTGAAGGAAAGTCATTCCAAAGAGGAAATGGCAAGTGAAAAGCCCTGAGGTGGGGATGAATTTGATGGATTAAAGGAATAGAAAAATAGCCATTATAGCTGAAAGACAGTAAACTAGGGGCTGAGTGGTAAAGTATGATATCATGAAAACGTGGATAAAAACAAAATCGCTGAGGGCCTGTGGTCTGTGTCAAGGAATTTTAATATTATTCTAAATGTAATAAGAAGCCATGGGAAATGTTGGAACAAGGCAGTGATATGACGTCTTAGTTTCTTACATTATAATATTAACTGGTGCTAAAGCCTTAAATCAGAGTCCAATAGCTATAACTCATCATTAGCTCTCAGTTGTAGACAGAATTGCCTGACCATGAGTTGAGTTTAATATCAATGCTTTGAGAAAATAATGGAAATTTTTAGAAATGATAGCAACTACAGTTATAGTAATGGCCCCCATTGAATTACACCTCCCTGGACCCATTGCCTTCCTATACTTCTTTAACACATTGACTCTGAGCTTGGCCTCCCACGTTGACTCTGTGACTTGCTTTGACCAATGGGACATAAGCAAGACGTCACAAGCAGAGGCTTGAACTTAGGCATTTGAACTTGCTCTCCCTTATTGCTGGTGGAACCCAGCAACCATGTGAAGAAGTTCAGGGTAGCCTGCTGGAATGTGAGTGACACTTGGCCCAGATTCTTCCATCACCCCTGCTGACAGCCAGCCAACTGCCACCAGACGAATGAATGAACCCAACCACAAACATAGACCCTGCTGGCACCCAGCCCAGCTACAGCCAGCCCAAACTGTCACATCACAGGCTAGTGAGCAAGTCAAACATTTTAAGCCACTAAATTTGGGGGTAATTTATTGTGCAGAAATGAGTAACTGAGGCAGCTATATAAATAGAATCTATTTTAATAAGCTTAAAGGCAACCAAAATTTGTGCATTACCATATCCAAGCTACTTTTAAGTTACACTTTGTAAAATGATTCAATCAGTTTCAAGGTGCTTAAGGCAGTTTAAAATGATAAATTCACAAAATATCAATGATACCATATTTAAAAAACCATTCCAGATTTATTAATATTATAGTTACTCCTGTGCAGATATTCAAATACGGTTACTATACATAAACATCATTCCAAAGGGATACATCTTTATTAGTTTAGTGGCTATTTCTAGGGAAGGAACTTGTAAATCCACCTCATTCATGCAATTAGCTTTTTTCTTTCATTTAATTTTTGAATAACAAATAATTTTTATTTGGTTCAAAACCAAAAGAATCATAAAATGATATCCAGTTAAAACTTCTTCCCATTTCTGTCCTATCCACCTAGTACCCCCTTCCCACATAACCATTATTATTCATTTCTTATATATCCTTCCAGAGTTCGTGATTTTTTTATTCAAGAACTAAAACAGCAAAACCATATTTGTATGTGTTTTAAAGTAATAAATGGCAAAAAAAAAAAGGGGAGGATATAATGGTATTTGTTAAAAGAGAACTCTTTCTGCACAGGATGGTTGCCATTCTCTTTGCCATCAATTTTTGCTTGGGTTTTATCAACTAAGTTAATTGAAGAAGTATTTGTTGAGTCTCCTCTCAAGCACAATTCTAGGTGCTGGCACTATACGTAGCCCAGGTAAGAACATCATCAATATACTATGGTGAAACCAAAAGTAGGTTTTAATGCATGACTCTAATTTCTCAATAAAACAATAATTTTTATAAATGTAGTAGTCTCTAACCAAGAAATCCAAATTTTTCTACTGAACATGTTAAAGGAAATTGAATATTTAGAAAGCAACTGATCAAAACATAAACAGCTGGAAAGAGCAAACATGAAGTCAAAGAAAAGAAAAATACAAGAAACTTGAGAAAACAGCTTTAGGAATGTCCATAGTTACTAGTTTTCAACCACCAGGAACATGTCCAACCAAAACTAAGATTTAAATGCCTTCAGGGAAAAAGGAGTTTCAACACTTAGCAGCTTCATTACTAAGAAAGTATCTGACCTAAATTCACAGGAGAACCACTCATATTTTAAGTTACCTCATAGTAATCTATTTCTCAAGCTTATAAATATATTGGTGATGTGATGGACTCGAAAGCATTTTAGAACAAAGACCACACACGGAACTTTAATATTAACTTGTACTGAGATAACAAACTAACTAAAAACTAAATAATGTATGTCCCATGAGAAGTCACAACCCAAAGCTACAACACAGCATTATGCTGCATAAAAAGTCAGAAGGCAGGCTTGGCCAACCATGAGATCACCACTTGCATTTTTATGTATCCCCCTCCCAGTATTTGAAAGAACTTTCACAACTGAAATCGGTTCAAACAAATATGTCCACAACGTCCTTTAATAGCCTTCAGGGTTTAACATTTTATTCTCAAGTGAATACTTTTCCACACATCATTATGATTACAGTCAGTTTTGATGTTGAAAGCAAACAGGTCTTGAAAGCAGATGTTTTCAAAGTGTAGTTAATATATAAAGTTTCTCAGCTCTGCAACTTTTTTTCTATTATCCTTATAATAGAACTAGGTGGGGGACTTCCCTGGTGGCTCAGTGGTTAAGAATCCGCCTGCCAATGCAGGGGACACAGGTTCAAGCCCTGGTCCAGGAAGATCCCACATGCCGCGGAGCAACTAAGCCCAGGCGCCACAACTACTGAGTCTGCGCTCTAGAGCCTGCGAGCCACAACTACTGAGCCCGTGTGCCACAACTACTGAACCCCGTGCCTAGAGCCCATGCTCCGCAATGAGAGAAGCCGCCGCAATGAGAAGCCTGTGCGCCGCAATCAAGAGTAGCCCCCGCTCGCCACAACTAGAGAAAGCCCGTGCGCAGCAACAAAGACCCAATGCAGCCAAAAATAAATAAATAAATTTTAAAAAAAGAACTAGGTGGGAGGAAGGGGTAGAGGTGCTATTAATGGATTAGTTTGAAAGAAAACATGACATAAGCAAATGATGCCCTTCAATGGAGAGAAATTCATGCAACTTCGTATTGGACAACTGTGCTAGGGTTCTCCAGAGAGACAGAAACAATAAGATATAAATATACATATATATATATATATACACACACACATACAACATATAAGTTTATATATACATATTATATACAAGATTACATATTATATATATAAATTAGATATATTATATATGTAAGAGAGAGAGAGGTTGATTGATTGATTTAAGGAATTGATTCACACAGTTGTGGAGGCGCACAGGCTAGAGATCCAAGGAAGAGTTGATATTGAAGTTCAAGTCCATCTCCTGGCAGAATTCCTCCTTCCTGGAAGGAGGTCAAAATTTGTCCTATTAAGGCCTTCAAATGACTGGATGAGGCCCACCCACATTGCTGAGAGTAACATGCTTTACTCAGAGTCTACTCATTTAAATATTAATCTCATCTCCAAAATGTCTCGTGAGCAATAGCTAGAATAATACTTGACCAAATATCTGGGTATCTAGGCCTAGCCAAGACGATACATAAAATTGACTATCACAACAATGAATCCTCAACAAATATTTCTTAAGCAGTACAGATGTTCCTGGAAAACGGTACATAAAATGAATTTTTATAGATAGAAGCCCCATGAGACTTCTCAAACACACTACTTTTAATCTGCAGCTCGGCCCTGCTAGTCCCTGAGGCATTCCAAAAGGGCAATAACCCAATAAACAGTCACACTCAGCCAGCAAAGGCTGGAGACCTAGAGGACTGATAGTTGAGAGAAGTCTTGCTCTTCTTAAACTGGCAGACCAGAAGTGAAGCCTGCACATGCTCACATTAGTTCTCCTTCTAATCCCCAGTGGGTTTGCTCAGTCGAGAAAAGTGGCCTCCTGCCTTGGATTCTTTTTTTTTTTTTAATGTTAAGTCAAGGTTTTTGGTTTTTATTTTTATTTATTTATTTGGCTGCACCGGGTCTTAGCTGCGGCATGCGGGATCTTTCATTGCGGCATGCAGGATCTTTAGTTGTGTCTTGTGAACTCCTAGTTGTGGCATGTGGGATCTCATTCCCTGGCCAGGGATGGAACCCGGGCCCCCTGCAATGGGAGTGCAGAATCTTAGCCACTGGACCACCAGGGAAGTCCCCTGCCTTGGATTCTTGCTTTGCACTCCAGTTCCTCAATTTGAGGCTCAATGCCCGCCCTGACCTCAACTTACTTGACCAGAGACCACATGTTCTCAGTACCCCATGAACTGGGGCTGCTTCAACAAACCAAGAGCAGCTATCTGCCTGATTCCAAACGGCAGCACATGGATGTTCTTCAGCGCTCGGGTTTGCTGTGTCCCCTTGAACACTTAATTCAGGTTCTGAACCCAATTCCAATGTGTGTTTCTGTGTTTGTGTGGCAGTGGTGGTGGTGGTGGTGGGGTTATCCCTCAAAGCAGCAAGCAATTCTCCAGACACCAGCTGGCTGTCCTACAATTCAACTCAATTCTGACACTATCCACCCGGAGATAGCATCAGATTCTGTAAGTTAAGGGCTCAGTCCCACAAAACTGCCCCCTCCCCCAACTTCAGGTTATCACTTGTGCTTCTGACTAACCAACTGTAGAGTGTAGGTTCCAACAACCTTCTCCTTGGGATCAGTTAATTTAATAGAGCGGCTCACAGAACTTGGGAGAAACACGTTACTAGATTTTACTAGATTACCAGTTTATGATAAAAGAATATAACTCAGGAACGGCCAGATGGAAGAGATGCACAGGGAAAGGTATGGGGAAAGGGCAAGGAGCTTCCATGCCCTCTCCAGGCTGCCACTCTCCCCAAATCTCCCATGTTTACCAACCCAGAAGCTTTCTGAACTCTGGCCTTCGAAGTTTTTCTGGATGCTTCATTACATGTGCATGAATGATTAAATCATTGGCCAATGACCACTGATTCAACCTCCAGGCCCTCTCCCCACAGCTGGACATCAAGGGGTGGGGCTGAAAGTTCCAACCCTTTAATCACATGGTTGGCTCTCCTGGCAACCTACTCCCAGCCTCAGACACGGTCCAAAAGTCACTTCATTGACATAACAAAAGACACCTTTATTGCTCTCCTCCCAGAAAATTCCAAGGCTTTAGCAGCTCTGTTCCAGAAATTGGAATGAAGACCAAATATATATTTCTTGTTAGAAATCACAACACTATTTGGAATGCTTTCTCCCCCAGAACTCATTCCGTTTCAATTTCCATATCCTTGGGAGCCATTATACAGACTGTTAAATTCTCCTGTCCTTCCTCAGGTTCCACCGCTTCCCCACTAGCCTGTGCTTGCGTGCACAGTTTATGGCAGTAGAAGAAAAGGAAAAAAAGTAAAAGTGAATCCTATCCGTTCTGCAAGATCAAATTCCTGAATATCATATTTTCATAGAACTGAGTATATCAGATTTGAGTGTGGATTCAGCTACATCTTGTAGAACATAAGTATGAAAAGTGTGCACTATAAACAAGAATACAATCATAGGGCTTCCCTGGTGGCGCAGTGGTTGAGAGTCTGCCTGCCAATGCAGGGGACACGGGTTCGAGCCCTGGTCTGGGAAGATCCCACATGCCGCGGAGCAACTACGCCCATGAGCCACAACTACTGAGCCTGCGCGTCTGGAGCCTGTGCCCCGCAACAAGAGAGGCCGCGATAGTGAGAGGCCCGTGCACCGCGAAGAAGAGTGGCCCCCGCTTGCCATAACTAGAGAAAGCCCTCGCACAGAAACGAAGACCCAACACAGCACAATAAATAAATTAATTAATTAACAAACTCCTACCCCCAACATCTTCTAAAAAAAAAAAAATACAATCATAATATTTCTGCTAAGTCTCAGTTATTTTGACCCTACTGCAAAGGGACTTTCTTTGCATGAGAATCACATATTCTAAAATTATGATCTTAATAGCAAAATGAGCTAAAAAATATTTTTAAGTTTTAAGAAAAATTGATCACGAAATTATTTTTTAAATATCTGTATCTGTAAAGCATATTAAACCAGGTTGTCTAAGCGCGCCTCGCCTGTAAATCAAACACCTCTGAAAGATACCTTCTTTTCCCCACTGATGTATATTTTTAAAAATACTAGAAGACAGTTTTAACATTAACTTGTATTTATGTTACTAGATACCTACCAGTCATTCCTTGCTTTGTGTGTCAGTGTGTATGTGTGTGTGTGTGTGTGTTCCCTCAGGGCAGCAAGACATGTCACATAATTTTTATTAGTTAGCACTCCCCCACCCTGGGCTACCATGATTGACTTATCTAGACAGAATTCAGATTTGAGCACGCATTAGGAACCCACTGGGCAGGAAAATGGGATCAAGAAGGACATACTCTCACCAGAGGCAATAGGAAACTCCAGCCCTAAAATGGTGAGCTGAGCCAGAAAGGATGTCAGTCAGCCATAGACCAGATGCCAAAGGAAAACTTAGGGAAAAGATCAAATCCTGAAGGGGTCAGAGATGGGAATGATCAAAATCAGAGTACAGAGCCAAAGGAGAGAAACAGGGAGACAAGATCAAATCAGGAATAATTAGGGGCAAGGGAAGCCACATCAGTTGACTAGAATTGCCCTCTAGCCATTGGGGCCGGCTTCAGAGAGGCCCACAAAAGTGTGCTGAAAGGAAGGGCAGGTAAGTCAGCCCAATGTAAAGAGTCAGGAATGAGGTGGATTAATATTTCCTATGGTACCTTTCACAAAGTAAATTCTCAGTTAATATTAACTGAGCTAGTCAAGCAATAATTAGGTACACACAACCCTGGTGGTCAGAAAGTTAATGTGGCATATTAGCGTGCACAGGAATAAAATAGACCAAAGTTTAAAGCACACCACTGGTAAGCCATGGGACTTTGTTTTACGACAGTAAAACCAGAACTGCTTCAGAGTCTGACAGGCTAAGACCAGATTTGAAGAGGTACGTGGAAGAAGGAAGGAAAGAGAAGCTCGTGCTTATTGAATACCAATGCCCTTGCATACTTTGCTTACTTCAATTGTCCAAGGGCTACGAGGCATTCACGATTTTACAGATGAGGAATCTGGAGGAAGGTTAAGTACCTTTCCTAAGGTCACGCAGTCAGAATTCAAATGCAGATCTGATTCCAGTATCCATGCTCTTTTTGAATATTCCACCCTTATGAACCAGGTTGGGAAGGAGCACAGACCAGTCAATGGAAAATCTAAGAAAGCAGCACCCTGTCAAGAGAAGAACAAGAAGGATCTCTGGAGGAGAGGGATTGTCACTTCTTGAAAAGATACTGCAATTTAACTCTACTCCTTGTGACTTTGTGACTTGCGATAACCAAGCCATGATCCAGGTAGCAATCACTACTATTCACTGAAAACTTACTCTGTACTCACACCCTATGCTAGATACATATATTAAGCATTACCGTTTCCAAAGCATTTTCATAGTCCTTGTTTCATCCGGCCAAGACAAGGACTCAGATACACGGAAGAAAGCCAGATTTCAGAAATGGGAAACAAGTTAGGGCAACAATGATAACCTCATACTGAAAACTAGATGGCTAGGCTGGAACTGCCTGGCTTCCTCCTGTCTAAAATCAGAATTGGTCCAGGGACTCAGGTGGGATTGAATCTGCAGGTGGGAGGCCAAGTAACCCCTGACTTGGAGGAAGAAAAGCAACAAGGCTATGAAATACGCAGCACCTGACATCGATTTCATTCAAAACTGTCAGGCAGCTCTATCCGAAGAAAACTAAAACACTAATTAGAAAAGATACATGCACCCCTATGTTCATAGCAGCATTATTTACAATTGCCAAGATATGGAAGCAACCTAAGTGCCCATCAGTAGATGGATGGATAAAGAATATGTGGTATATATGCAATGGAATATTACTCAGTCATATGAAACAATGAAATCTTACCATTTGCAACAACAAGGATGGACTTAGCGGGTAATATGCTAAGTGAAATAAGTCAGACAGAGAAAGACAAATACCATATGATTTTGCTTATATGTGGAATCCAAAAAGCAAAACAAGTGAACAAATATAACAAGACAGAAACAATTATAGATACAGAGAACAAACAGGTGACTGCCAGAGGGGAGGGTGTGGGAGGAGGAAAGAAATAAGTGAGCGAGATTAAGAGGTACTGTTGAACAGCCTCAAGGTATCGAATCTCAGCTCTGCCACATTCCAGCTGTGCCATCTTGGGCAAGTATCTTCACTTCTCTGAGCTTCAGTTTTTTTCACAGGTTAAGTGGGGATAATAACAGTAGCTACCACATTCACATGGGGTTGTTGTGAAGATTCAATGACAGCATGTAGAAAAACCCTTTACAACAAGTGCTTAACACACAGTAAGCGCAACGTAAATGACAGCTTTAAATTTTTATCTGTATTCACATTCACCCAGCTACCGATTCATTCTCCGCACTGTAGCCAAAGTGGCATTTTCCGAAATAAATATGGTCACATCCTCCCTACCACCACCGTACACAAGGACCCACAGAACTTTCTAATGGATTGCCATTGCCCTTAGGATAACGTCAAAACTCCCTAACATAGACTAGAAAAAGTAGTGCATGAAATTTCTGCAGCATGAAGCCAGAACTGTTTCCCACTATACTCTCTAGAAACTTCCTGCTACCTCACTGGCCTTCTCTTAGTCCCTTTCACTCAACCTGCTCCCTCCCACCCCAGGGCCATGTTCTACCTGCCTGGATGCTCCCAATCCTTTTTTTTTTTTTTTAAGATGTTGGGGGTAGGAGTTTATTAATTAATTTATTTATTTTTGGCTGTGTTGGGTCTTCGTTTCTGTGCGAGGGCTTTCTCTAGCTGTGGCAAGCGGGGGCCACTCTTCATCGCAGTACACGGGCCTCTCACTGATGTGGCCTCTCCCGTTGCGGAGCACAGGCTCCGGACGCACAGGCTCAGCGGCCATGGCTCACGGGCCTAGTTGCTCCGCGGCATGTGGGATCTTCCCGGACCAGGGCTCGAACCCGTGTCCCCTGCATTGGCAGGCGGATTCTCTACCACTGTGCCACCAGGGAAGCCCCCCAATCCTTTTTCCTAACTGCTCCCCATCCTTCAGTTCTCAGCTCAAACCTTACTTCCCCAAAGAACATTTTCCTGACTGGCCAAAGATTTATGAAGGCTCTCAAATTGTCACATACCTCTCCTGTATTGCATATATCACAGTGGCTGTTTTTATTTCTTTGTGTGATGACAGGCTTAGTGTCTGCGTCCCCTACCTGACGATGAGCTCTGTAACATTAAGGAACTTGTTTTTGATCACTGCTACCTGAGCAGCAGGTAGTATGTATCTGGCACATAATAAGTACTCAACAAATTGCTAGACTCAATGAATGAAAGAATGACTAAATCTAACTTGCTGTGTAGAAGGATCAAATGTAAGGAAAAAGAAATTGAAAGCTGAAACCATAAGATTGAAGATCACATTGTAAAATGGTCTGGGCCTTGAAACAGTTATGAGGCTGTGGAAAGCAAAAGCTCTTAGACCAAAATCATGTTTAAAGGAAAATAAGACAGAAAAAGATGGAGTTTAGGCTAATGGAAAAAGCAGGAAGGAAGGGGGAGGACGTTGAATCCACTGAATCAAGACAAGACAATTAAACAGGATTTTTTTAAGTTGGGGGGCTATGTGTGTACACATGCACACTTTATAGTCTTCTCACTTTCCAGGTTTTAAAAAAAACACTCCCGGGCTTCCCTGGTGGCGCAGCGGTTGAGAGTCCGCCTGCCGATGCAGGGGACACGGGTTCGTGCCCCGGTCCGGGAAGATCCCACATGCCGTGGAGCGGCTGGGCCCGTGAGCCATGGCCTCTGAGCCTGCATGTCCGGAGCCTGTGCTCCGCAATGGAAGAGGCCACAACAGTGAGAGGCCCGCGTACTGCAAAGAAAAAAAAAAAAAAAAAACCACTCCCAAGCTATTTTTGATAGGAAAAGAAAAATCTGGAAGAAAATGGAGAGTTCCTGAGTTTGGGATTGACATGTACACACTGCTACATTTAAAATGGATAAGCAACAAGGACCTACTGTACAGCATAGGGAACTATATCCAATATCTTGTAATGACCTATAATGAAAAGAACCTGAAAAAGAATATATATATATATATATATATATATATATATATACACATATATATAAACTGAATCACTTTGCTGTACACCTGAAACTACCACAACATTGTTAATCAACTATGCTCCAAAATAAAATAAAAAGTTTTAAAAAAAGGAGAGTTCCTGGAGCAGGAGACATAGCAATACCCACCTGGCTTTTTGTACTGCCAGCCTCATTTCCAGGGACTTGATGCCTCTTCCTACTTTTTCCCTTTCTTTTTTTTTTTTTTTTTTTTTTTTTTGTGGTACGCGGGCCTCTCACTGTCGTGGCCTCTCCCGTTGCGGAGCACAGGCTCTGGACGCGCAGGCTCAGCGGCCGTGGCTCACGGGCCCAGCCGCTCCGTGGCATGTGGGATCTTCCCACACCAAGGCACAAACCCGTGTCCCCTGCATCGGCAGGCGGACTCTCAACCACTGCGCCACCAGGGAAGCCCCCCTTTCTTTGTTTTTTTGTTTTTAAAACCTTTCTTTGTGGCTTCCCTGGTGGCGCAGTGGTTGAGAATCTGCCTGCCAATGCAGGGAACACGGGTCCGAGCCCTGGTCTGGGGAGATCCCACATGCCTTGGAGCAACTAGGCCCGTGAGCCACAACTACTGAGCCTGCGCGTCCGGAGCCCGTGCTCCGCGACGGGAGTGGCCGCGACAGTGAGAGGCCCCCGGTCTCCGCAACGGGAGAAAGCCCTCGCACAGAAACGAAGACCCAACACAGCCAAAAATAAATAAATAAATTTAAAACCTTTCTTTGTTTTTCAATAAAACTGCTAGAATGACGCAGCTCTGTACTGGAAGATTTACCTTCAAAATTCTGCAGATCCAAGTCAAAGCACTCTCCTCCCCATCCCCAGTGTTCTTAATCCGCCTCATCTACGCTATTTAGATTTGGTCCCTAAGTGTCCTGAAAGCAGCTGCCATTTGGCCCTTGCCCAGCAATTCTGTTAGCTTCTCACTAACCACATCACCACCTTTGGTGGGAAGGTCCAGGGCTGCTTCATGGTCCAGCCCAGGGATCTTCAAACCATAGGATGAGACCCAGTAGTGAATTTAGTGGGTCAAGATGAGACTTTTTTTTTTTTTTCAGCACGCGGGCCTCTCACTGTTGTGGCCTCTCCCGTTGCGGAGCACAGGCTCTGGACGCGCAGGCTCAGCGGCCATGGCCCACGGGCCCAGCCGCTCCGCGGCATGTGGGATCTTCCCGGACCGGGGCACGAACCTGTGTCCCCTGCATCGGCAGGCGGACTCTCAAGCACTGCGCCACCAGGGAAGCCCCGAGACTATTTTTTAATGGAATGAAACAGAATGGAAAAATAAATATCAGAGTGCATTGCACATAGTAAGGTGTGTCTTGTAAAGCTTTCTAAATTCAATCATGTCTGTACGTATTTGGTTATGATGTAAAATATATATCTTGCCTTGGGTCATGGTTAAAAATGTTTGACAGCTACTGTGATTTAGTGCTGCCTCAGTGTGCTAGGCCGTATAGTGTTCAGTGTATGAATCAGACAAGCAATTTTCCCCCAAGGAGTTTAGTTCAGTAGTTTAGCCTTTGTGTAAATAACACTGATATAAGATAGACAGTAATAAGTATCATAAGACAGCCATAAATAAAGTTTACAGATAATGATAATAACTTAGCCTCTATAATAATAAAATGCTATTTATAATGTTTATTGAGCACACTTGTGCCAGGCAATGTGCTAAGTACTTTACAGGCATTAGCTCATTCAGTCCTCTTAACAACACTATGAAATAGGCCCCATTCTCATCCTCATGTTATAGAAGTAAAAAATGGAGCCTCAGGGCTTCCCTGGTGGCACAGTGGTTGAGAGTCCGCCTGCCGATGCAGGGGATACGGGTTCATGCCCCGGTCCGGGAGGATCCCACATGCCGCGGAGCGGCTGAGCCTGTGAGCCATGGCCGCTGAGCGTGAGTGTTCGGAGCCTGTGCTCCGCAGCGTGAGAGGCCACAACAGTGAGAGGCCCGCATACCGCAAAAAAAAAAAAAAAAAAAAAAAAAAATGGAGCCTCAGAGACACAAGCAACTTGTCCTGGTTCCCACAGTTGGTTATGTGGCAGAACCAGGACTGAACAGCAGTGTCATTTGAGTTCAACACCCATGTTCTTATGCCACTGCATGCAACCAGCTTGTTACTCTGACAATTGCCCTTCCCCCATTGTTCTAATAATACCTATTAATAATATTTCTACTTGTACTACCTCTAATAGTACCAATAAAATATTCACGGTAGACCCTTCCTATTATCAGATGGTTACATCTAAGTTTTCAGGCCATAGCAAATTCTCAAAACAAAGTCCCCTCGCTACTCATTAGTTGCAAAATCATTGATCCCTCACTAAAAGAGAACTTCTCTTATCATAAGCCCCCAATTCCAAAACAAAAACAAAGAAGGAGGGAGGGGATCATTATGTGGTATGTCCTTGGTTACCTACCAGAGTTGACTCTTTAGGTCTTTGGGTCCATAAGCATGAGTAGGTGGACATTAATATTTTTCCTTAAGGCAATCAACTAATTCCTGCATAAGTATTCTTTTACCTCCAGGGAGTTCACTGTAAATGTAAATGGTGTTTAAGCTACTAAATGTTAACATGCTTAGTTCATTAAATCTTCTTAGGAATTATTTGTACCAAGGGAGGGTCTGTTAACATCCATATGCCTACCTCAATGTCTGCCAGGGGTGTATATGGTACCCAAAGAAACACTGGTCAAGCCTTTGCCACGGCACAGCCTGAGTGTGAATGCTACTACGTGGGGCACCTGCTGCCAGGTCTGGACAGCCAGTCATAAGAGCACTTGAGTGCTGAATTTGAGAGGTCATAGTGGATGAGGCCTCTTGAAAAAAACTGGCTGAGAAAACTGCAAAGAAGAAAAGGGAAAAGGAGGCATGGACTAGCACTTGAATTATCCTTATATGATACTCTTTTTTTCAAAATGCCTCCAGATCACTGTAATTTTTAATTATTAAATATCAGATACCTTTAAATAAATCCTTAATTACACGCAAATTAGAAAGCATACTCACAACACCTGTGAACCCACTGTCCAGCAAAGAGATGCTGGAAGTCTGGTTTTGGACTCTGCATTTGGGGCAAATCTGTTATTTGGTTTTGGTTTTGACTTAGATCCTTGGAAGGCTGAATAGACAATGCCCACAACATCATTTCGGTTTTTCTGTACTTGTGCATGACCAAGGCACAGCATTTGGAACTATTATGAGTGTCAAAATATTGTTTCAAATATAGGTAGGCATTCTAGATGATACATGAACTAAGAATTCCCTTATTATGGCAAGAATAAACTGCTGCACTATAAATAAGAGTTATATAAATGAGCTGTTAAGTTTATATACAAGTACAATGATTATGACAATCAAATAGTTAAGCAGGGAAATAGATTAAGAATATGAATATTAAAGAAGAGTATATTCACTAAATAAGTCTATGAAGAAAATTATATACTTTTTGAGCTAATGAATGTTATAAGAATTAAATAATTCAAGGTCAAGTAGGATAGATTTATGCGGGCCTCTCACTGTTGTGGCCTCTCCCGTTGCGGAGCACAGACTCCGGACGCGCAGGCTCAGCGGCCATGGCTCACGGGCCCAGCCGCTCCGCGGCATGTGGGATCTTCCCGGACCCGGGCACGAACCCGTGTCCCCTGCATCGGCAGGCGGACTCTCAACCACTGCGCCACCAGGGAAGCCCTTCTAATATTTTCGAACTATTTAGTATACTTGTATTTCTAACATGAAACAAAATAATCTTCAAGGACTGAATGTAATTTTCAGGTATCTAATTCCATTTAGACCAGGGGTCCCCAACCCCCAGGCTGCATACTGGTACTGGTCCGCGGCCTGTCAGGAGCCAGGCTGCACAGCAGGAGGTGAACAGCGGGTGAGCAAGTGAAGCTTCATCTGCCGCTCCCCATCGCTCACATTACCACCTGAACCATTCCCCGGCCCCCCCGCCCTGCCCCTCCTGCCCCGTGGAAAAATTGTCTTCAATGAAACCATTACCTGGTGCCAAAAAGGTTGGGAACTGCAGATTTAGACCATAAGCCTTTCAGGAAAAAGTTCTTTTTGAGAATCTTTTACATTTTGTGAGTTTTAATTAAGAATGGAATATCAGGGAGTTCCCTGGTGGCCTAGTGGTTAGGACTCCATGCTTTCAGTGCGGAGGCCCGGGTTTGATCCCTGGTTGGGGAACCATCCCGCATGCCATGCAATGCGGCCAAAATACAAAAATAAATAAATAAATAGAAATTAAGAAAAAAAACCAGTTTAAATAAAAAGCTTAAAAAAAAAAAAGAATGGAATATCAACTTTATCACCTGAAAATTTCACAAGAAAAAACTCCCAAATCACCTACGACAAAGCATCTTCGATTCTCTAGGTAAAAGAGAATATAAAGAGTAAAGAGGAAAATACTAAATACAATTGAGGCACTCTAAAAACACCTTGTCTTTGCACAGACCTCAGTGGGCAGTGAATATCTATTTACTTTCACAGATGTGCAGTTCAGTGCCCACAGAAGCAATCTAGCAGTTGACAGGGTTTTAAAAAAAAACTTGTTCCTGTTCTGAATGTAAAAAAAAATTTAATTCTAAAATGTTAACTAATGGAAGTGCAGCAAGCACTGACTTTAAAAATAAAGTTTCAGGTTTGTTCTTATATCTCACAAGTTCATTCTAAAACGGTGATATTTGGTTTGGGCTGAATATTGTTACACTAGGCTTTTACACTAGGCTGTTACACTAGGCTTTTCAGTATTTTGTATTTGTTACACTAGGCTTTTCAGTATTTTGTATTTGTCAGTCTCACTGCTATTTATTGCTTTACCACATATTACTTAGCCTTGCTTATAAACGAACTTTCCGTGGATGATATTAACTAGTCCTCTTGCTTTCTTCACTCAACATTGTCTTTGTGAGATTTGTTTTCTTTGCTACGTCATACTCCAATCTGTGTGAATGCCTGAATTTATTGATCCATCCTGTCAATGGATATTGAGGTTGTGTCTCATTTTGTTTCTTTACTATTATTGGCAAAGCTTCTCTGAATATTCCCGTGCATGCCTCTTTAGGTACATGTGCAAGAGTTCTAGAGTATATTACTAGGAGTTGAACCTCTGGGTCATAGGGGATATGCATCTTTTTTTTTTTTTTTTTTTTTTGCCTGCACCACGCAGCTTGCAGGATCCCTGACCAGGGATCGAACCTGGGCCCCCCTCAGTGGAAGCGTGGAGTCCTAACCACCACTGGACCGCCAGGGAATTCCCAGGGGATGTGCATCTTTAGTACATAATGCCAATGTTTTTTTCCAAAGTGGTAGCACTTAATTATACTCCAATCACAGCATCCATATCTATTCTTCCTCTGTAACTTTATAGCAATCTTGTGATACTACTAAGGCTTACAGAGAGAAGCAGCAAGGAATTGTGAAAAGAGAATTATTATGGGTGCCAGAAGATCCTCTACTAATTTCCTCTTAGAAGAGCTGCTGAACGTTTCTGGGTGTCACTTTATTCACGTCTCAAATGAAGTATTTGGACAAGGAGACCTCTGTGAAATTTCTTTCAGCTCTAAAATTCTTTTATCTCCACTTTACAGTTGGGAATACTGAGACAGAATGATAATTTGCTTTGCCTAAAGTCGCATAGCATATCAGTGGGGCTCAAGTTCCTCATGTGTAAAAAGAGGCTAGACTATACAGTCTTACATGTCACTGCCTATTTTATGGTCTGGACTGAGAGTCTATGGTTGCAGGGCCAACATTAACCACCATGCATTAATTGATCCATTACTATAAACACGAATTAAATACATACTGTGTGCAAGGCAGGCATCATAGATACCAAGGAGCTAAGGGGACATGCCCTCTGTTTTTGAGGAGCTCAAAAGATAACAGAAGAGATAGATGGGTAAACCAGGACCTATCATGCTATAGTGAGATAAGTGCTGTGATCGAGATGTGCGCCCATCACAGCGGGAGGGGTGGAAGGGGGAACCAGGGAACACTTATTGAAGTAAATGAAAGCTCCATGAGAGCCTGGACTAGCACTTTTGCCTGCCTTGTATCTAGTACATACTATTGATACTTTCCCAGTATCTAGCATAGTACCTGGCACAGAATATTCCCTCAATAAATATTTGTGAAATGAATGAAGAATAACAATATCTTATCGTCCTGAAACATTTTTACAAAATGC
This sequence comes from Delphinus delphis, assembly GCF_949987515.2. Classification (NCBI taxonomy): domain Eukaryota; kingdom Metazoa; phylum Chordata; class Mammalia; order Artiodactyla; family Delphinidae; genus Delphinus; species Delphinus delphis. Next base: position 27,891,674 of record NC_082704.1, on the reverse strand, counting down.
TGCTGTATACATTATCCTAATTGAGCTTATCAGGTCCTTTTGGTACAATCAAAACAGATGGGGTTGGGGCTTCCCTGGTGGCACAGTGGTTGAGAGTCCGCCTGCCGATGTAGGGGACACGGGTTCGTGCCCCGGTCCGGGAGGATCCCACATGCCGCAGAGCGGCTGGGCCCGTGAGCCATAGCCGCTGAGCCTGTGTGTCCGGAGCCTGTGCTCCGCAACGGGAGAGGCCACAACAGTGAGAGGTCCGCATACAGCAAAATAAATAAATTAATTAATTAAATAAAATAAAATAAAAACAAACAAAAAAAACAGATGGGGTTGAGAAACAGTCCCTCGAATGGCAAGTATTAGAAGAGATTAAGGAAAACCTGATAAAGTCATTGTTATTCTAGCTATATGAAATCTGATCTTCTTAGCAGGTGTTTCTTACACACGACAGAAGGTTAAATCTGAAATGGATTTAAAAAATCCCTCTCCAATACAGCGTCCTTCATCACACCTTACTTGCCAAAACAACTGTCTCCCATTAAATGCATGAGGCACTCTCTTCCACATTACTGTCCTGCCTGTTTTGCCTGTATATGCTCAAGAAATCAGAAAACAGATGTAGGACTAATTGCTGTGAAAAATCAATGCCTGTCATTTTCTATTTTTATCATGACAATGAATGCTGGATTGTTGCATCTGAACACAAGAATGGGAATTATTCATGTAGAAGAAATCAAACATGAAACAAAGAGCAGCTCTGTAGGAAGAACGGCATTGAACATTTCTGAACTAGAACCACTGCCTGAGATAGCCCCTCAATTTTCCATTCCTACCTTCTTTTTCTGCAAAGTTGAACTGCTCCCTGGGAGCTTTTTTTTTTTTTTTTTAATTGTTTTTGATCTTAGTATTTACCCAAACAGGGTCTCTGGGAAAGTGTGGAAGCAGTGAGTGTCTGCCGCTTTCCCAATCTAAATAGTTCTCTTCGGTTATCTTGTCTCTTAGCACCTTGTGTTCCTCCCTCCCAGCCCTTACTAACAGCTCCAGGTCACCCAGGGGTGAGGATCTAAAATCAGCATATGAAGTGAAAAGAGCAGAGTGAAAATTACCATTATCAATCATTTAAATCTCCCAGAAAGTACAATATTGGTGCTTTGCCTACACTACCTTGTATATGTATAAATAAATGCATTATGTGCATAGGAATATCCTGTATGTAATACATTATGTAGGCAAAATATATCTCTCAGCATTTTAATTACATAAAAAGGAGAGCATTCAGAATGGAACTCACAGAAGCGCACCAATGCCACGGCTCTGTTTCTTGGCATAATTCTTTAATGCTTACCATTCCCACTAGTTTTTTTTGTTGTTGTTGTTGTTTGTTTTTTTGCGGTACGCGGGCCTCTCACTGTTGTGGCCTCTCCCGTTGCGGAGCACAGGCTCCAGACGCGCAGGCTCAGCGGCCATGGCTCACGGGCCCAGCCGCTCCGCGGCATGTGGGATCTTCCCGGACCGGGGCACGAACCCGTGACCTCTGCATCGGCAGGCGGACTCTCAACCACTGCGCCACCAGGGAAGCCCCCCCACTAGTTTTTAATCTCCATAAAGGCAGGGAACCTGCCCAATTTTGATGGCTTCTCTATCCTCTCTCTGTATTTACGCCTAACTCAGTTCTGCTTAATAAATAGATGTCAACTGACTAACTTAAAGGTGAGATGGGAGGACAGAGGCAGGATGAGGACAGAGGCAGGATGAGATTTGGTCCAGAACCAGCCTGCTCTGCCACCATGATGACCTCAACAATGACAATGTGTCCTATCAGCTGTCAGCAGATCAGCAACTCTCCTGCAGAGCGCTGGGCCACTCTGCTCCCTTCCTATCTGTCTGGGATGGATGACATTTGAACTCCTAAAAGCCAAATGATGATCAATTTATCCCACAGATTCACTTCATGAATTTCAATGTTTACTGTTTTTAAAGTAATTACACTTATATGTGCATTTCATTAAAAACAGGTACCACAAAAGAGGATGGGATAATGAGTGAATTTTGTTTTCTTTTTCACACTTTCCTGTACTTTTTAAAGTGTTCTACAATGATTATATCTTGTTTTTAAAATCAGAAAAAAATGTTTGAAATATTAAGTATCACATAATCTAATTCCCATTTTAAGCTACTTTAACCTCTTTAGGATTACAAAGACTCAGTATTACACAGTTTAGGATTGTGATAAAAGTGGAGAGACACTATTTGAAAAAGTGACTGTGATCATTCCAAATATTTAAAGTGTGAAAGAGTATTATTTGATTGCTTCAAACTTGGTGCCACGCTTAATCAAAGCCAATCTCTTTCAACTGGACAAAACACATTCTCGTTGCTTTAATAAGAAGGTCACCTCTTGACTTAAGTTTGTCCTGAGTTCCATTCACCACTCTGAGGTAGGTACCGTTTCCAGGATGCCATAAATGAGGGGTTTAGTAAGGATCAGGGGAAAAAAAGAGGGAGATGAGCCACACTGCTTAGTTTCCACACATTCAAAGTGTGACTATCACCTTCCCATCACTCACCCCTTAACTTCTAGTACTTGGACATTCTGACATAGATAATTTCCTTGCAGATTCAGCTATCACTTGTATAATCCACACTCTCCAACTGTTCTATATGCAAATATGTACAAGGAGAAATAAGAAAAAGCTGATCTACAAAGGTAAAAGGCTGTAGAATGATGACAGTTTCCTCATCTCCCCTCAGATCAAGCACTGCTTGATACATAAACATCCTTTTACAGATAAGGTTAATTGCCCCTATATGCCGGATATCCCACTGAATTAGAGGACTACTGTACTTACAAAATATAGGAATGGAATTAGATCAAATATGATGTCATGGGAAGCACAGTGGGCTGACCTGAGTTCTGAGCTCCACTACCAAGTATAACTTTGGGTTAATTGTTCAATTAGAAAGTTGAGCTGGAACTCTATAGGCCATGTAAGTTCTAAAGTTCCATTATTTATCAGACTGCAACTTGTAAGCATATCACAGTAACAACTCCGTTTAGTAAATAATTAGTTTTCTTTAGCAGCACTGGGATTTTTGCACGATGCCCATAATTCACATCATTCTGGCATTAGATAAATATTCCTACTACTGAAACATAAGCCTCTTGTAGTCAGTGGCAGATTTGGGATGTAGCTGTATTATCTTCAGCTGTGATCCTCTTAGGGCTACCTAGCTCTACAAGGTCAATGCTCTGACATAGGTCTTGCAAGGTCTACCCAGGTTCTGCCGTAAGCACTCTATAATTTAAGCTGGAAAACCACTACCCGATGTAATAACTCACTATCTAGCACAGACTGAGAGAAACTGCTACTTCATTTAGAATGAAACAAAAAAATTTAAATTGCTATCATATGCCTTTTAACTTGAAAGTATTGGCCAAAATGGTAACACACAATCTAATTAAACTACTATTTACAGTTTGCAGTAGGAATTTTGGGACTTCATGGATTCCAGGTGGATCAATCCCAAATCTCTAGCTCTGTGTCCAGCCCAGAACCATCTCCTGAGCTTTAGACCAATATAATCCAGCTGCTGATTAGATGTCTCTCCCACTTTTCTGCCCACAGACACTTAAAATCAATGCATCCCAAACTGAACCCATCATCTCCTGCTCTTGCATCCCAAATCTGCTGCTCTTTCTTTGTGTAAGATCTAAAGAACAGGACTGACATTGTCTTGGGGGCTTATGTTTTAAACCTCAGCATGTCAGCTTTGACTGCCCTCTCTCGTGCCTAATCAGTTGTCAAGTCTTGTCAAGTCAATCCCACATTCAGCGTCTCTCCCATCCATCTTCTCCTCCCCTTGTCTACTGCCCTGCCCCCTAGTTTAGACCCTATTCACTCCCAGCTATACTTCGGAAGTGATCTTCTAACTGGTCTCCATGATTTCAGTCTGTACCCTTTCCCCTTCAATCCATCGCTCACACTGCTACCAGAAAAATTGCAAAGACTTAAGATTTATACTCTTCTACCCCCAAATTTTCAGAGGCTCCCTTATGCCTGTTGAATATTGGTTTTCAGACTTAAAAAAAAATCGCAACTGATTATCAATTTATTAAAAAGGTTGATTTAAGCATCTGCAATGGCAACTTCAACCTTGACTCCTGGCTCAATACTGATGGAAGTAACATGTTTCACAACCTCAGAAGGGCTGTGCAAGGTAATGAAGTCGCTTGTGGATCCTCATCTGAAACCAATCCCAAGTCTCAGACCCTCTCACCACAAAGAGTTTTCCTTGTAGTTATTCTTAGAGTCTTGGTGGGCATCCGAACTACTCCTTTCACTTTGAGATTCTTATACTTTGTGCCTCTGATCAAGTCAACACATACCTTCTCCAAAGATTTTGTGTTGCGGCTGGTTAAGGTAATTCTAATTCGGTGAGTTGCCACTTCTGGCGCCAGGGGAGTCTTTCAGGGGTCTTGAAAAGCCATGGCTGCGGCGTGGCTTCCTGACCAGGTGGACCAGCGCTCTGCAGCAGCAGTGACCGCATCTTCCTCGAAGAACCAGACTTTTTAAAATTTTCCAAATCAGATGAATGCTTTCGTAGACAAAAATCTGACACAGACCCCAATGTATAAAACAGATAAAAATTATATTTTATTAATATGAATTTATTTTCTAAGTTAAAAATCATTACATTTATGGATCATAAAGTCAATCAGTGAGGGAAAATGAGGCTCTTCTGATAAACACAAAAATCTAAAATCAAGGGTAAGGGAACCAGATTCTTTTTTTAAAACATTTTTATTGGAGTATAGTTGATTTACAATGTTGTGTTATTTTCAGGTGTACAGCAAAGTGAATCTGTTATACATATACATATATCCACTCCTTTTTAGATTCTTTTCCCATATAGGCCATTACAGAGTATTGAGTAGAGTTCCCTGTGCTATACAGTAGGTCCTTATTAGTTATCTGTTTTATATGTAGTAGTGTGTATATGTCAATCCCAGTCTTCCAATTTATCCCTCCTCTCCCTTACCCCCTGGTAACCATGGGAACTACATTCTTATACTAGCATTCAATTTATTTATTTATTTTTATTTTGGTTGTACAGTATTGAGAAAATTCTTACACAGTTAAGTAGCGGCAAATGCTAACGGTTTTAACAGTTCATCTTGCAGGAGATCTTATTTGCACAAGAATGCAAAAGTAGCTTTACTATAAGGTCTGCAACAAAACAAGTCAAGTGGTAGCATAAATTATTTTAATGTTTCTCATATGTTAATATTTGTGTATTACATATTAAAACATGTAATGTATTATAGTTTCAAAATATATATTTCAACAAATATTTTTAATGTAGAAAATTAAATCAAATATCTATGGAACGCCTAAAACACGTGTATAGAATCTTTGAGTTCGTGAAACAAGTTGAAACTCTTGCCACAAAGAAGTGGGACTTCCCTGGTGGTGCAGTGGTTAAGACTCCGCACTCCCAGTGCAGGGGGGCCCGGGTTTGATCCCTGGTCAGGGAACTAGATCCCACATGCATGCTGCAACTAAGAGTTCCCATGCCACAACTAAGGAGCCTGCATGCTGCAACTAAGGGGACCTTGAGCTGCAACTAAGGAGCCCAAGAGCTGCAACTAAGGAGCCTGCCTGCCACAACTAAGACCCGGCACAAGCAAATAAATAAATTAATGAAATAAATTTTTAAAAAAAGAAAGTGCTTGGTGATCTAGCCTCAATCTATTCTTCTGAACTTCTTGCCCTCTACTGCCTTTCACACAATCTTAAAAAGAATGAAAACCTATGTTATGTTTTCGAGATTATTAGTATTAGAATACATGTGGAAGAAAACATACTAAATACAGAAAGAATGAAATGGATAAAAATTACCCCAAATCCCTCCATCCAGGGCTGACTACCACAATGTTTTATTATAATTTCTTTCAATCTTTTACCTTTCATAGTAAGATGGATAGTTATAGAGAACTGTGCCAAGCACTTAAATAGATTATCTCATTTCATATTCACAAACACCCTATTAGGCATTCATGTCATTCACTACATGGAACACTGAGGAAACAGAGGATCATATAGGTTGAGTAACTTGCCCAAGGTCACACAGTAAAGTGCAGAGCTGGCCTTCAATTCACTATCTGCCTGACTCTAGAGACTATGGACTTAACCACAACATTGTAGTATTGCTTCCCTTTCCACGCCCTCTTTCTCTTTCTTTAGCTCTGCCACTTTAATTTAATGTTCTTTGAAGACATCTTCCTCTGCTTGTGCCATTTCCTTTGCTAAGATTTCCCTTTTTCCCTTTTCTGCTTAGCCAAATCCTAGTGACCATTCAAATGCCACCTGGTCTTCAAATCTTCTCTAAACCACCTTAAGCTCTCCTCGTAGAACTCCCGATGCTCTTTCCTGTACTCCATCTACTTCTCCTCCTGTCTCAACCTCCTTGCCTTCCCCTGCCTCCCACACTGTAACACAGACAGCAGGGCTTTACTGTGTTTGTCGGTGCTGAGTGACTCGTGGCCCCGCTCCAGTTCCCACGCTTTGGACCTGGGGCTGAGCAGTTACTCCAGGATGCAGCTACACTGGGCTGGAGGCTTGGCCCTCTGTTACAAAGTGAAACGGACGCTCCTGTGCACACAAGTCAAAAAAATCATTCCTTCTGTGATGTAGGCAGAGCCAATCTGCCACACCTCCTCCCAGGGTTGCATGTTGCATTTTTTCTTTTTTTTTTTTTTTTGATTTTATTTTTATTTTTGGCTGTGTTGGGTCTTTGTTGCTGCACGTGGGTTTTCTCTAGTTGCGGTGAGCGGGGGCTACTCTTCGTTGCGGTGCACGGGCTTCTCATTGCAGTGGCTTCTCTGTTGCGGCACGCGGGCTTCAGTAGTTGTGGCACACGGGCTCGGTAGTTGTGGCTCACGGGCTTAGCTGCTCCGCGGCATGTGGGATCCTCCCGGACCAGGGCTCGAACCCCTGTCCCCTGCACTGGCAGGCAGATTCTTAACCATTGCGCCGCCAGGGAAGCCCCATTTTTCACTTCTTTTCCCCTCAAGCCTACCCTTGACATACTTTGAAGAGGATTTCCTCTTGATAAAGTCATTCACAATGTGAGATAATGCCAGCTTTGTGATCTGCCCCCGGTTCTACAAAGGCAGCCCTGGTAGCTAAACAAGTTTTCTTTGCTTTATTCCAAACTTTTTGTGGCCTCGTAAGGAGGCCACTGCAACTGAAAAGCAATGCTCTGGATCGGAGATTATGAAACCTAGTTCCATGGAACTGTGTTTCTGAGCTCCCAAGTCATCCCTAGGGGTCCTTGAAAGAAAGTGTGGACATGTTTTTCTAACCCACTTGGTTAAGGGTGAGAGCAAGAGATTATCTGTACACATGCCAACTGGAACGTGGCCTCAAGTGACTGGGACTGGAAACCATGAACCTTCTGGATGTATGCCATTTGTAGAAAGACAATTTGCCAATGTATTTCTGATACACCACATCCTTACTACAGGGATGTGGGAAAATGAATCTGCAGCCTGAACTTTGTCCTAAATTCATGACCCATATGTCCAACTGCCTAGAGACATCTTTACCTAGGTGTATGACAAACGCATCAAATTTCACACGTTGAAATGAGCCCCTGATACTCCCTCTAACCTGGGGAACCCCAATCTTCCAGTTGTTCAGATAATTCTTAGCTCTTTTCTTTTTTCTCACACTCCACATCTGATCCAGAGTAAATCCTGCTGGCCCTAAGGCCAGAGGTTGACCACTGTTCACCATCCCATTGCCACCATTCTGTCCCAGATCACCGCCTTTTCTCTTCTGCATTATCATAATGGCCTGCTGACAGGTTTCCCTACTCTCCCCTAGCCCATAATTCAGTCTAGTCTCCACCCAGCAGTCAGGGTGACATTGTTGGAGCTTAACAGAATCGACTCAAAACCCTCCAGGGACTTTTTATTTCGCTCACAGTGAAAGTCTCGCTGTTCCTTGAACAGCCAAGCCCACTCCCACCTCAGGGCTCTGCACTTGCTCCTTCCTCCACCTGGAAGGCTTTTCCACCAGATCTCCACAGGGTTACCTTCTCCATCTCCTTCGAGTCTTTACTTAAAATTCATTTTCTCATCTTTTTCTCATCACCTTCCCCAGCCACACTTTATAAAATTGCAAAACAAATATCCTGATATCTCCAATCTCCCTTCCCTGTTTTACTGCTCTTCTTAGGACTATCATTAGCTAAGAAACTATGTATTTTACAGTATTTATCATGATAGTTGGTTGACTACTTCACTAGAATGTTAGTTCCATGCAGGCAGAAAATATTATCTGTTTTATTCAGTGCTGTGTCGGTAGTGCCAGAACAGTGCTTGCACATAGTAGTCACCCAACAGATGCTTGCTAAGTGAATGGATGGTTAATGAATGAAAGATACCACATCTGGACGAAGAATGGATTCACCCTAGTTTAATGATTTTCAAGCTACGAACAGAGCCCCCAGTGACCCCTTACAAGGAGAAGGGAAGGGACCCAAGGGGGTAAAACTCTAGACCCGCCAGTCCCTTCCTTTTAACCAGAGCAGACCCAAGTCTTACATATTGGCTTTCCATGACAACCTTGTTTTTGAAAAAAACACTACTTGGATGGGTTTTTAAGAACTGTTTGAAAATGACTGCCTCAAATTTAAAGAAATCTGATAACCTCTTCAGGCTAAGAATGATGAGCTGCTTCAGGGGATGGATATATCAGGTACTTCTCTAGTTCCATCATCCTCTAACTGGGCTCTGACGATGTAGCCCAGGTGTCCCAAAGAATGCCACAGGAGCTAAACATGGCACATTTTCCTGAGAAGAAACTTTACCCCAAATTTGGGAGCAAATACTAGTATGCTACTGAAACAATGGATGGAGCAGAATAAAAACTTTTCACGAATTTAAAAAATAAAACACAAGCTTAAACAGAAATTGCGTATCTGCACGAAGCCACTTCAAACTACTCATTGGCTTGCCAGAGGGTCCACGTATAGTTTTCTCTACCATTAAGAAAAGCAGAATTGTTTGAGAAGCACTATATCCAGGTGATCTGGATGGGAGGAAGAAGCAGCCGAGAAATAAAGAGATGCCGTCAAGATGGCCTAAAAGTACAAGACAAGCTTACCTAGGTAGGCTCCTTACAGTAATGCTTTAATTTAACATTGGCCTGGAACTTTGTGCTGATCAGGTAAGATGTTCTAAGTCCTCTCTGTACACTGTACAGATGCCATTAGAAAATATGTCATAGTCAGAGCCTTTATTTTTCTTGCTGCACTAGGAAACAGCATCAGATTTCCTATAGGTCAGGGTCTATGGATAGGATAGCTTCCCCTGGGAGGCCTGGGCCAGTGGATAGAACAGCAAAACCTAGAATTGTGCTGAAGTATTTATTTCATTCTGTACGTATGTATTAAGCACCTGCTCCATACTCAGTACTGAGATTAAAAAGAAAAAAGTACGACATTGTTTTTTAAACACGAGAATTTTTTTTAACAGTTACCATGATTATGGTTATCTAACCAGCTAAAACTGTTTTAACAGTAATTAGGGACGGTGATAGTTGCAAAACCTATGTACATCTTAGGTGCTCCCACTTATTAGTAAGTCTGAGAGCCCCCACTGGATATAAGCCTGTAGCTAGGAAGCATAATTTTCACTAGCAACATTTTCCACAGTATCTATATTCATGCTGGATTTATAATATTTATTGGTGCTTAGGAAGGAAAGTATCAGAGTCGTGAATGAGGAGATGGTTGATCTCTACAATTGATCTATATGGCTACTACATATTAGGAAATGATAAAGGAGAGCTCTAGATTGAAAAAAAAATAACAGGAGCTCCGAGTTCTTCTACTAGCTCTGCCATTAAATCACTGTGCCACTTCCCCTCTCTGGGCCTCGGTTTCCTCATCTAGAAAATGAGGGCTTTGGTGGATGAGATCCCCTCCGATGTTCCTTTTACCTCTGACATTCTATGAGTCTATAAAACCCACATTCACAGCCAAACCACTCAGTGCAGGTATATATTCTAAAATAGTCAACAAACACCAGCAACATGTAAGGACTAGAAGTGAGTGAATGAGTAGTCAGGGAGAGCCCCATTAAACAAATGGACCTTGCTCATCGGTCTCATTTTCAACAGACAGGAGCAAGAATTCAAAGTCCAAGTAACAGCTCTGTCTCACCCTTTCCCACACCCCATTCCAATGCAAGATTACCCTTCAGCACTTCAGAAGTCAAATAAGGGACTGTCAACAAATCCAAATCTAACCTAATGAGCCCCACAAGGCTGGTTGGTGGATGAGGGGAAAGCACTGAACAGAATGTGAACAATTATACTTAATGATTTAGATATGATTGGATATAAGGCTACCTTGGCTAGTATTGGTCTAAACAAAAAGTGAGGAAGACCATGGGGCCTAGGCAGGAGGGCAAGAAAACATGCATGGCAAAGGAAGTGGATGGCTGCCCAGTCTTTGGTTGCTGTCTGGCCACACATACACTTGACCTCCTTTCAGTTTGAATTTTTTAAAGACTGTACTACCAAATAATACAGGGCCAGAGCTGGAGGGCTCCCAGAGAGGGTCTGGGCCAGGGCTCCAACCGGTAGCAGGTGGGTCTAATTCAGCACATGTCTTGTTGACACCAACACAGATCTAAAATAATTTAGATGTTTGAGGACCTTTGAGATGAGCACAGACTCTCCCGTTCCTCTAGATCGCCACCACTCCTGGACTTACACCAAGCAGCCTGGCCCCAAAACACTTCTGAGTTTGACCTAAGACTCAGAGACCAGACCTTTCCATGACACCATGGCTGCCGTTCAGTCTCCCTCCCTTTTATAGCCACCCTCCCAAGTCTCAGCCTCAGCTTGGCTTCCAGCAGCTTTCCAAAACTAAACAATCAGTCCCAACCTTTCCTGAGAAGAGACTTAATGAGAAGGCACTTAATTTGGACCTGACAGTGGTCCCCCTGCACTTCCACTCCAGCCAATACAGGAAGCACTTTGAAGTGAGCCTGCACACTAAGCACTGGAAACAGGGGACTGCTGCAGGCCAGGGTGGCATCAGGTAGGTTCTTCAGTGCTCTAGGAAGAGTCAGAGCATCAGAGCCTCTGTACATTTGCAATTCACTAGAAGGCAGGTCCATGCAAGGGGTTTTACTAACTGAGGTATTAAAAAACAAAACCACAAAAGACCCTGTGACAGGAAGCTACCACCTGGAAAGAAGGCAAGATAGTAGGCCCCTAGGAGGCACTTCATTTGCATTTTTTCAGGATGCCTGCCATGTTTCCCCAATTGTCCTGGAAATGCCCATATTCAAGCACTATGTCACACTGTCAGATCATTTGTACTAATTTGTTTTTCTTTAATTACTTAATTTATTTATTAATTATTTATTTTTGGCTGCCTTGGGTCTTCGTTGCTGCGTGCAGGCTTTCTCTAGTTGCGGCGAGTGGGGGCTACTCTTTGTTGCGGTGCGCAGGCTTCTCATTGCGGTGGCTTCTCTTGTTGTGGAGCACGGGCTCTAGGCGCGTGGGCTTCAGTAGTTGTGGCACACAGGCTCAGTAGTTGTGGCTCACAGGCTCTAGAGCGCAGGCTTAGTAGTTGTGGCGCAAAGGCTTAGTTGCTCCGCGGCATGTGGGATCTTCCCAGAGCAGGGCTCGAACCCATGTCCCCTGCATTGGCAGACGGATTCTTAACCACTGTGCAACCAGGGAAGCCCCTAAGTTTATTTATTTTTTATTTATTTATTTTTGGCTGCAATGTGTCTTCGTTGCTGCGCGCAAGCTTTCTCTAGTTGTGGCGAGTGGGGGCTACTCTTTGTTGTGGTGTGCAGGCTTCTCATTGCGGCATCTTCTCTTGTTGTGGAGCACAGGCTCTAGGTGCACAGGCTTTAGTAGTTGCGGCTCACGGGCTCTGGAGCGCAGGCTCAGTAGTGTGGCTCACAGGTTTAGATGCTCTGTGGCATGTGGGATCTTCCTGGACCAGGGATTGAACCCATATCCCCTGCATTAGCAGGCAGATTCCCAACCACTATGCCACCAGGGAAGTCCCCATTTGTACTAATTTGTTGTTCAAAAACTGTAATTACCACCCTTAGACATATATCTACACAGAAGAAAGAGACAGCCCAGGCAATATTTATTTGGCAAGGAAACAGACAAAAGTACCTTTTTTTTTTCTTTTCTCCTCTCTAGTTTCCTTTTCTTCAAATTCATTCTTTATGTCTAACAAAGGGCTGGCTTATGTTCTTACCCTCATTTCAAACTAAGACATTAGAATCTATGCCTGGCAGTGATGGAGGCTGGAGTAGAGAAGATAAAGTTGATAAATTATTATTTAAATCAAAAGATGAAAACTGGAGGCCTACACACATGTTCTGTGTGGCCCACACAGTGACTTGCATAATTTTTAAAAAGCTACTAACATTTGAAAAGTGGGAGATTTTATCTAAAAATCCATATTTCTATTGTTCCTATTGTAGAAAAGATCAATGAAACTAAGAGCTGGTTCTTTGAAAAGATAAACAAAATTGATAAACCTTTAGCTAGACTTGTAAAAAAAAAAAAAGACAGGGCCCAAATCAAAAATCAGAAATGAAAAAGGATAAGTTACAACCAACACCACAGAAATACAAAGGACCCCTCCTGGTTCCCCTTCCAATAAAAGAATGGGAAGATGAGTTAAGTACTCACTCTGAATCATGATTGTGATTGTCGATACCAGTCTAAGTTAGTGTTACAGAGAATAGCCCTTAACATTTCCCAACCCAGAGCCTAAAGGGCTACACCACCATGTCTGCCATTATTATTATCATCTTCATTATCTTCATCAGGTGATAAATCCCTTCATTATAGCAGTGGATCATAAGAGACTACTATGAACAACCATATGCCAATACAATGGACAACCTAGAAGAAATGGACAAACTCCTAGAAATGTATGATCTCCCAAGACTGAACCAGGAAGAAATAGAAAATATGAACAGACCAATTACCAGTAATGAAATTGAATCAGTAATTTAAAAAAACTCCCAACAAACAAAAGTTTAGGACCCGATGGCGTCACAGGTGAATTCTACCAAATATTTAGAGAAGAGTTAACACCTATGCTTCTCAAACAATTTCAAAAAATTTCAGAGGAAGGAACACTTCCAAACTCATTCAATAAGGCTGCCATCACCCTGATGTCAAAATGAGACAAAGATATCACACACACAAAAAATTACAGGCCACTATCACTGATGAACAAAGACGCAAAAATCCTCAACAAAATATTAGCAAACCAAGTCCAACAAAACACTGAAAGGATCATACACCATGATCAAGTGGGATTTATCCCAGGGATGCAAGGATTTTTCAATATCCACAAATCAATCAATGCGATACACCACATCAACAAATTGAAGAATACAAATCATATGCTCATTTCAGTAGATGCAGAAAAAGCTGTGGACAAAATCCAACATCCATTTATAATAAAAACTCTCCAGAAAGTGGGCACAGAGGAGACATACCCCAATATAATAAATGCCATATAATAAATATGACAAGCCTACAGCTAACATCATACTCAACTGTGAAAAGCTGAAAGTGTTTCTTCTAAGATTAGGAATAAGACAAGGATGCTCACTCTTACCACTTTTATTCAACATACCACTGAACGTCCTAGCCACAGCAATCAGACAAGAAAAAGAAATAAAAAGAATCCAAATTGGAAAGGAAGGAGTACAACTATCAGTGTCTGCAGATGACATGATACTCTACGTAGAAAATCCAAAAAACTGCTAGAGCACATCAATGAATTCAGTAAAACTTCAGGATACAAAATTAATACACAAAAATCTTTGACATAAATCATAGCAATATTTTTTGGATCTGTCTCCTAAAGCAAAGGAAATAAAAGCAAAAATAAACAAATGGAGCCTAATTAAACTTAAAAGCTTTTGCACAACAAAGGAAACCATTGACAAAATGAAAAGACAACCTACTGAATGGGAGAAAATATCTGCAAATGATATGACTGATTAGGGGTTAATATCCAAAATATATAAACAGCTCATACAACTCAACATCAAAAAAGCAAACAACCCAATTAAAAAAAATAGGCAGAAGACCTGAATAGACATTTTTCCAAAGAAGACATACAGATGGCTAAGAGGCACGTGAAAAGGTGCTCAACATCACTAATCACTCGAGAAATGCAAATTAAAACCACAATGAGGCATCACTTCACACCTGTCAGAATGGCTATCACCAAAAAGAACACAAATAACAAATGTTGGTGAGGACAGGAAGAAACGGGAACTCTTGTACACTCTTGGTAGGAATGTAAGTTGGTGCAGCCACTGTGTAAAACAGTATGGAGGTTTCTCAAAAACTGAAAATAGAACTACCATATGGCCCAGCAATTCTACTCATCCCCCAAGAAAGAAAACACTAATTCGAAAAGATACATACACCTCAGTGTTCATAGCAGCATTATTGACAACAGGCAAGATATAGAGGCAACCTAAGTGTCCATCAACAGATGAATGGATAAAGAAGATGTAATACATATATCATAAATATATATATAATATATAAAATGTTGACTATATTCCCTGTGCTGCACAATATATCCTTGTAACTTATTTATTTTATACATAGTAGTTTGTACCTCTTAATCCCCGACCCCTATCTTTCCCCTCCCTCCTTCCCTCTCCCCACTGGTAACCACTAGTTTGTTTTCTACATCTGTGAGGCTGTTTCTTTTTTTGCTATATTCACTAGCTTGTTTTATTTTTTATATTCCACATATAAGTGATATTATACAGTATTTGTCTTTCTCTGTCTGCCTTATTTCACTAAACATAATACCCTCCAAGTCCATCCATGTTATTGCAAATGACAAATTTTCATTCTTTTTTATAGCTGAGTAGTATTCCAGTGTGTGTGTGTATGTGTGTGTGTGTGTGTGTGTGTGTGTACACACCACATCTTCTTTATCCATTTGCCACCAAAAAACTACTAGAGCGCATCAATGAATCCCGGATCTTCTTATAATGAACATTGTAATTACACTGGGCTCACCCAGATAATCCTGGATGATTGCCGCATATCAAGATCCTTAACTTAGGGAATTCCCTGGCGGTCCAGTGGTTAGGACCCCACGCTTTCACTGCTGAGGGCGTGGGTTCAATCCCTGGTTGGGGAACTAAGATCCCGCCAAAAAAAAAAAAAAGAAAAAGAAAAAAAAATTTTTTTTAAAAAGAGATCCTTAACATAGTCACACCTGCAAAGTCCCCTTTGCCATATAAGGTAACATTCCCAGCTTGTAGCATGGACATATTGGGGAGGGGAGCATTATTCAGCCTAAAACAATAGAAAGGAGATTGGGGCCCAGAAAGGGGTAGTGACCTGTCCCAGGTCACATACCTATTTAGCAGCAGGGCAGAGCCTAGCCCCTATATCTCTTGACCTTCCAACCACTATTCACTACACAATCTTTTCAGGATTAAGCTCTGTGTCTTCCAAGGTAACAATTAACTAATCTGATAAACCGTCTTAAAATGGTTAGAGCATGGTAATCAGGAACCTCCATTCTTATCCAAACAATATCTGGATATTTTGGCATGGCCTTCCAGAATTACTTTAATAGTGGAAACTTAAGAGCAGATCCAAAAGAGAGGGTCAATAGGAGCGACATAGAGAAGAGGTGGGCCCGAATGGAGTTCTCAAGATGATCCAGAGTGGCCAAGGCTGAGCTGATCAACACGATTGTATACTCTTGTGGAGAATTCTGAAGAGTGCTTTATACAAGTAGGATATAGAGTGCAGTACAATCAATATGTGATCAAATTAATAGTTAGCCTCCAATTAGCAACCATTACAGATCTAAGGAAATAGATATGTTTCAGCAGGAAACATACATAAAATAAAACATAGCGGTATTGACATATTCATGGACAGTGAATCAAATTAAATTCTTATCAAGACAGAGGCAATTTTCCCTTAATGACATTTAATAAGAGATTTTTAAAAAGGTCTTTTGAAATACGGTAGCATGGTGAGTACTGTATTCATAAATAATTTCCATTATACTTAAGCAGAAACCATAAATCTCATATTCATGACAAATTTAATTCTATGAGTGTGGTTGTGACTTTACCAAGAACATAGTAGGGATACAGAAAACTCTTATTTTCCATTTATTCTGATTGCCACATAGAAAGCATAAATTCTATTTACAGTAAAGAACCATAACAAAGAAGCTCTCTACCTTTTGGTTACAGTTAAATTCACACTAAGTATAAAATTATTGATTGCTGCCCAGATATAAGCTACAAAGCTCTAAAGATCAATGAATTTAAATGGCGCCAACTGTAGTGAACATCAAATCAGCCAAAAAATTTAGTACACTGCCTCCCTAAAGGGGAATTATCATCAGACTCAACACTTGATCTCTGTGGGCAGACGTGTCCGTACAGAAACGATGCATTCCGCTCTACAGACAAGCTGTAGAAATCCAGTTTATATATTCTATTACTAACAAAGAATTCACAATGAAAACAAAAGATAATCTTTTGAAGAAAATGACGGGGCCTCCAAACAAAACAAAACCAGATTTGGTACCTTCGTACATATATCTGATTCCCAAACATCAGATTCTTATTGTTTCTCCTCCAAGTTAACCAGCTACCACTTAACCCAGTAATTGGAGACACTTAATCCCTCCTTTGAGGGTTCCAGGCCCCATCCTTTTTTCAAACCCAAGATATACTCTCATGAATCAACTCAAACCCTAGCATGGCTCCAGGAGCTGACAGCACTTCTTTAAAAAGCCCCCTTTCTCCTGCTGTGTGGGAAAAGTCTACATTGTCTCTAAGCCTCGATTTCCTACTCTGAAAAATGGGGATCAGAAAACAATAATATCTCATTGGTTTATTGTGAGAATGCAAGATGGAACTTTTACAGAGAACTTGGTTCAGTGCCTGCCACACAGAGGGTGATTATAAAAAGGTGACATTAGATAAACAACAAGGACCTACTGTATAGCACAGGGAACTAAAAGTATCTGAAAAAGAATCTGTGTGTGTGTGTATACATATAACTGAATCACTTTGCTGTACACCTGAAACTAACACAACATTGTAAATCAACTATAATTCAGGAAAAAGAAAATTTTTAAGGTAACAGTAATAACAACAGTAATAATCATGATGAGTTTTCTCCATTACTTTCTCCTATTGGGCAGATGAAATCCTCGCACTTGCTGTGTTTCCATCAACTTAGATACAATCACCCCTCTCTCTAATTCCAGGTTTCTCTGTAGAGTCTTTTACTTGGCCAGCACTATCCCTCATATCTGGCCAGAACATAACTTCTGGCTGACTGCCAATCAATCTTTACAGGATCAAATTAATGCATGCAAAGCCCACATTTACACTGACACCAAAATCATGGAATTTTAGAGCTGGAAGGGACCTTAGGGTTTCCCAACTCAGATTGTCCTGTGGTCCAGGATAGTGTTGAAATTCTTTGCCCAGGGAGCAGGTGGGGGAAGGGCAAAGCAGAAGTCAGGAGTCAGTTTAAAGTTCTGCTTTACTTGAATGTTTGGATTGGATGTTTGGAAAGAACAATCAAGCCCAATTTTTTCCTACTACAGAGGAGGAATCTAAGAGCCAGAGAGGTTATGTGATTTGCTCCAAATCATACAAAAAGTTAGTGGCAGAGCTTGAATTGGCTCCCAACCCTGTGCTCCAGTGCTCTTCCCCATACACCTTGCTGCCCCCGGGGTCCTATCCTTATACTTGAATAGACTCTGTTGAGCTCAAGACTGTTAAAAAAGCTTACTATGGCTGGCCTTACAATTTGATTTGGCTCTTTTAAGCAGCCATGCTCTCCTTAAAAGAATAAATTTTCGGGCTTCCCTGGTGGCGCAGTGGTTGAGAGTCCGCCTGCCGATGCAGGGAACACAGGTTCGTGCCCCGGTCTGGGAAGATCCCACGTGCCGCGGCGCGGCTGGGCCCGTGAGCCATGGCCACTGAGCCTGCGCATCCGGAGCCTGTGCTTCGCAATGGGAGAGGCCACAACAGTGAGAGGCCCGTGTACCGCAAAAAAAAAAAAAAAGGATAAACTTTCAACTGCTTGACTCATTTACACCAGGACCATATCCTATTCAGCTCTGAACTATGCTGGCCACTGGTTCTGCTATTTCTCCCATTCTGTACCCTCCAAGTCTTTTACATCTACACAATATTATTTTGTTCTTGATAACCCATGTTTTCTCTCAGATGTACCTAGCACAGTGTCTGGCCCTCCGTAAGTGTTCAGTGAATTACCGCAGACTAAGGGATCAAATGAATAGCTACAAGTTTGTCTCTCCGTAGTGGAAATGAAGCCTCATGCCTCCCTGGATAACAACCAGTCTAGACTGACCCGGTCATCAGGATCTTCCTACCACTTAGGCAACTGTGAGGACTGGGGAGATGAGACTCAGGGAGCTTAGAGCAGGCAAGGATGATTCCACAAGCTGAAGACCGGCGGCAGGTGATAGAGCTCCCAAGGCACTTGTTTTGATCTTAAGGGGTTGACACATTTTGACTTGGTGATCTCCGGACTAAAGTCTTTTTACATTCTACCTTTTCTTCATTGGGCATTGTTAGAGTGCCTGGCAAATAGCAGGCATGCACTCCACAAAGTTGTGATGAACTCAACTTCCCCTTGCTTCTTCAAACTCCTCCCTCAAACCTCATTCCCTGTCAACATGTGACTGGGGTCATATGAATTAGAGTTACCCCTAAATTTTACAAAAAAAATTTTTTTAAAGTAGTTATGTATTCAGTATTTTATTTATTTTGTTTTGGCTGTGTTGGGTCTTCATTTCTGTGCGAGGGCTTTCTCTAGTTGCGGCAAGCGGGAGCCACTCTTCATCACCGTGCGCGGGCCTCTCACTATCGTGGCCTCTCTTGTTGCAGAGCACAGGCTCCAGACACGCAGGCTCAGCAGTTGTGGCTCACGGGCCCAGTTCCTCCGCAGCATGTGGGATCCTCCCAGACCAGGGCCTGAACCCGTGTCCCCTGCATTGGCAGGCAGACTCTCAACCACTGCGCCACCAGGGAAGCCCACCCCTAAACTTTAAAAAAAATAATAAAAATGTTCCTCAGCATTACTACCTTTTTTGTTATGCTGGATTTTTTTTTCAGGGCTGAGTTTTCATTTTTGTTTTGTTGACTTGGGAATTTTATTTTCTCCATTGCCTAATACCTAAGGCCTTGTCTGTCCTAAGCAGTGTACATGGAGGGAGTCATCTGAGTTTCAGCAATCCTTCCCTCCAACCTCTGCCTTGACTTCCACTATGTGGTTTATAAGCAGGATGCTAGTTAAGCGCAGGGCTTTGACAGCAGCTAAGATGTGGTTTCAACTCCTAGGTCTATCCCTTACTTCCCAGCTCTGTGCCTTTAAGCAAGTTACTTCACCTCTTTGTGCCTAAGATTCCTAATCCGTAATATAAGAATAAAAATACCTACCAGTGGTATAATAAAAAATATATTTGGACTTTGTCCCTGATTCCTGTCACAAAGCTCCTAAAACCCTTGGAATTTTGTGAGGGACAGGAGTATCTTTGTTGTTCCTAATGAGCCCTTTTCAACACCTGAGTTTATGCAAATGACTGACTCCAGGTGGGGGCCCCTGAATAGCTTCAGGATGGAGGCTGGTCACCAGAAAGACCAAAGTGATTGGAGGGTTGGAACTTCCAGCTCTACTGCCTGGCCTCCAGAGATGGGAGGAGGGACTGAAGATTGAGTTCTATAAAAACTCTTGGAATAACCAACAAGGACCTACTATATAGCACAGGGAACTATACTCAATGTCATGTAATAACCTGTAATGGAAGAGAATGTAAAAAAAAAATATATATATATATATATATGAAACTGAATGACCTTGCTGTACACCTGAAACTAACACAACATTGTAAATCAACTATATTTCAGTAAAATTTTTAAAAGATAAAGTGTTGATAGAAAAAAAAAAAACTTCTTGGAAAAGGAAACTCAGAGAGCTTCCACACTGGCGAACACATTGATGTGCTTGGAAAGTGGCACACCAGAGAGGACATACATGCTCTGTGCTCCCCCATCCAGCCCTTGCCCTGTGCATCTCTTCCATTTGGCCCTTCCTGAGTTCCATCGACTATAATAAACCATAATCATAAGTAAGGTGCTTATGTAAAGTAAGGGTCTTAAGGTAAGTAAAGAGTTCTGTGAGTCATTTTAGTGAACTATCAAACCTGAAGGGGGAAGTTGTGGGAACACCTGAACTGGGTAGTCAACCAGGCAAAAGTGCCGATCACCTATGGACCCCATTTGCAGCTGGCTCCTGAAGTGAAGGCAGTCCTGTGGGACTGAGCCCTTAACCAGTGAAGTCTGGGCTGATTCTGGGTAGTGAGTGTCAGAATTGAATCCAATTGTTGGACACGCAGTTGCCATCAGAGGATTAGAAGAATGGTTGGTGTTGGAAAAGATACCACATATTTGATGTCAAAAGAAAAAACCACGTAGAGTCGTTGTGAGGATTAAATAAAATGGTCTGTGACATACAGTGAGTGATTAATAAAAAGCAGCTCTTACTATTACTTGCATGTCTGTGCTTCTTCAATAGGTCCTAAATACCCCTCGATGTCTTCTGCTGGGCCTGGAATCCCACCTGGAACACCAACCAGCTTGGCTAGGTCCCTCAGTCCCCATCTAACTCTAGCAACTCCTTTTCCTCTTGGAGTAGACCTGTCCCTCTCTCCCTAGTTACTAGCTGAAGTCCTGCTGAAACTGGACAGACATCCCTACCCACTCATCTATAGCCATCTGCCTACCTCTTAGTTCTATCTGTGCTACTAGGCCCAAACCATCAGATGAGACCCTCTGGACATAAATAACTGCCCGATTCAAGGTGAAATTTGCCCCATCTTCTTGGACGCTGGGACTTAGATAGCTGGCCGCCCTCCTTGGATGAGAGTCGTAACCCTGCTTCAGCTCAGCCTTGGCCTCCTCCCCATTCCTGCTGAGTCTCGGCATGCCTCACAGCTGAGTACATATGGGCTTGACTTAAAAGGCAGAACAAGACAGTAAGGTAAGGATGGTCTCATGACTTTCAGAGCTACTTACACTCCAAAGGGTCTTAAAATTGACTTCAAAAAGAATCTAAGATCATGTACTAATCTTCCTGGGACGTTCAAGAAGATCAGCTTTTGTCTAAAAAATCTCAGATCTTTTCCATATGATTCACATATTACCAGAATTTTCTGACTTCTTTTTGAAAGTCTAGATATTCCAGCTAAAAATTGAAAATACCACACTTTCTGCTAACACCCCCAGGGAAGAAGTGCATAGAAAGGACCATTGAGACCATTATGACTCCCCTGCAACAAGAATCTGCTTGTCTGAGACCCCACCACAGGAGGCAGGATGAATGGTACTTCTCTGTTGATTTTTTTAAAGAATCCTAATCCAATTACCTTCAGCTCTCAAAGTCAAAATAAGACTTTCCTGGACAAAGACAGAAGTGAATTCATTTGGACAAGTGAAGTCTGTTCAATTCAAAACCAAACCCCAAACCGTCTTGCATATGTATCTTTCTTTATATAACAGACTTGTTTCTAAGTGTGCTGCACGTGAAAAGCCTTTTTAAAAATAAATTGACCCATATTTTAAGCACACCAGAGGACCTTGCTATTTAAAGGAATTTCTGTGAGCCATTTTGTAGAGCAAATAACCACCCATTAATTTATTTGTGAAATCTGATGTCCACACATCGCTTTCACTTTAAGAGAAAAAATGGTAACATATTTTCTACTGATTCCCAGAAGCACAAGCTCATGACCAATAGATTATGCCAGAATTTTGCCATATCCACATTGTAGCTATAATCAGCTGAACGATCTGCCTCAGTTCCTGGTCACTGACTCATAGTGCCTGAGAGTCGGAAAGGGCCTTGGAGATCAGAATCCCACTCTACGACATATCAAAACAAGCTTCCATCCCATGGTCAAGATCATGAAGAATGACCGAGCTGGCCACAAAGATATTTTTATGTCTAATTATGAGCACAGAGATTACAGATCATATACCAGATAAAGGTATATATTCTAATCCAGGAGATAAAATGCCAGGCACCTGTGCCAAAGGTGGCATCCAAGATGGCTTCGGGACACTCAGGTGCCAGTGTAATCAACAACGTGTGAGCAGGCAAACACACCAGAGTCCCCAGGAGACTGCAGCCAAGGTGTCCAGAGGAGGTGTCCTAGAGCCAGTTGGGAGAGAGCTGCAAGCTAATTTAGGGTTGCTGAGCTGGAGGGCATTTAGAAGGGGTAAGACGGGGGGGAGAGTTTTTGCCCCGCTTTCCCAGGAAGCCAGTACCCTGCCACATTCACAGCCCTAAGCTTTTCTGTTTCTCACAACTTCTCTGTACTTTTTGACACTTCAGAAGCCACAGGTATCCAAAAGTCCCTTATTTCCCTACAACTCTCTCCCCGCCTGCTCCCAGCCTACCCAATAAACAAACACTGCAATTTCCTCATCTTCATTAACATATACTACGAAACTCGAATTATGGGAATGATTTTGCCCACTCTAAGCAGGATTTATGTATATGCTCCCTCCTTCCATCGTGGATGTAGGATAACTTTCACTTTAAAAACACGATACAACAAAAGGAAAATTATAAACACAAACTAACATTTGTGATGAAACAATTTTATAATGGCAATTTTAAGGGGTGAGGAGACCAAAGCAATATGGTTCCTTATATAGCTTATCTACAGTTACAGTTATAACTATATATATCCTTATATAGTTATTCAGTTACGTAGCTTATCTGGTGATCTGGGTACAGGGATGTAGCTGAGAGGATCCTGGGGAATAAATGGTTAACTTATAGCTGGGACTCTCCCTCTCGAATATCAACTGTCTCCTGTGGCTTTTGCCTGGAGAACAGGGGCACTCTTTGGATTGGGCCTGTAACTGGGGAGGGGAGATTTCCCCTTAGGCGGTATATGATGAAGTACCAAACTGAGTGGCAGTCAGTGCTAGCAGGTGATCAGAGGCAGAGCCATCAGAGGGAGCTGGGTTTCCTGGTGCAGCCACAGAAGAGGCTGGGATTCTGCAAGTCTCAGTTGCCCTCTGACAATGAAGGGAGAGCTTCTTTTGTTTTCCACCACTCTTAGTGATCACGCTTACCCTCCCAGAGCCTTTGCAAAAGGAAGGCCTGCTTCCCATCCAGTCACCCAGGAAATGAACGAACATCCGCTGTCATGAAAATTTCAGAAAATTAAATATAAATCTTTACACATGAAGATTGCAAACATTTGGCCCTTTTGGGTCCAGAGGAGCATTGCTCTATCATGCCTTCAGTGATTAGAATTACACGTTGTTCACTGGGAGGGAATCAACTGCTCCTAAAAGGAGCTACTGTTGTCTGTGGCCCAGGTAAACTGCACCTGTAACTTGCTCAGGTGCACTGAGTCTTGGCAGAACTGATATTCAAGAGTCCTGAAGTGCATATGGAGTCATAGACTGGTTTCCCTGCATAATCCATGTATCCGTCTAAAGGTACCATTTCTCACCCTACCTGTGACCCTACCTGAGACCACTAGCACATGTATCCAACACAGTTCTCACCAAAAAGACATATCATAGTACTGCCAATAATAAAAAAAAATAAGTAACACTCCTGTAGCACTTCCTGTATGCCAAGAACTGTCTAAGCGCTTTACACACATTAAATCATTTAATCCTTACATGAGGTAAATACTGCTATTATTGCCCATTTCATAGATGAGGAAGCTGAGGCACAGAGAAATAAACAAATTGCTCTGGGTTTCGCAATTAGTACATGGCAAAGCTGCAATTCCAACCCAAGCTATCTGGCTCCAGAGTCTCTGCTTCTAATATCTATGCTGTACTCTCCAATCTGTACAGCAAGAGGCAAAGGACTAACCTGTATCACTCACGCTGCCCCAGGTAGCGTGGAATATACAGCCTAGATAGCAGGGCTATTCTCAGGAGAAGACAGACCAGGACACCAACTACATGGTGTGATTTGAAAAGAACTGGGCAGAATCTCCTGCCCCAAAGTATCTCCCAACTCTTGCAAAAATATCACAAATTTCCACCATTAGAAAGTCACTTCACTACTTCTTAAAGGCTTTTCCATTTTTAAGAAACCCCTATGAAAAGGTAAATATCACTGGGCAAGGTATCCCTTAAATCATTATCAGGCATCTACAGTACGATTTTTTAAAAGTTCATTGAACTTACACTCATAAGTGTTGGGTTCTAGTTCTGACTGCCAATTTCTACCTGTGTGACCTTGGGTACGGCACATAAATTCTCTGGGTCTTGGTTTCTTTATCTGTTAAATGGCAATGCTAACATCTGATACAACTCCCTCATAGGATTGTTGCAGGAATTTAATGGATGCAAAAGAGTTTAATGAATGCAAAAGGACAACACAACTGTAAGGTATTAATGTGATCAGCTAAACTTCTGGAAGGATTAGATAAATTAGTTGACAACCAGAGAAACGTATGCAGCCAGTTTAAGATGGACGGACAGAAAAGGCATGGTGCAAAAAGAATTCCGGCCCAGGCAATTCAAAACTATCCGCCTGGGCAGAAATGACTGCCACCTGACTGGGTCTCTTTCAGGCATGCTCATACCTTCCCATGAATCTCCACTGCCTTGGCCTTGGCTCTTCTTGTCTTTGACTCCTGTAACTGGACACTCTTTGGCTCGGTATTTCAGGCCCCGGGGCCCACAGGCTTAGCTGTAGCTCTGGCCCTAGCGCTATTTCTTGACTTTCTCTGCGCCTGTGTTGCTCCTGACAGCAGATGTACTCCACTCCATCCCCACCTGTGACCTAGCATGCCTTCCCGCTGACTGACTTCTTCAACTCAAGGAGACCGCAGTTACACCAGGACCCTCGAAGCTTGCTTCTCTGCCTCAACCGATAAGAATCTATTAAGTGCCTACTATCTTAAAGGCACAGTGCCCTTTCTACCAGGCAAGTGGATCCTACAGCTACAACAGCAGGGAGCTGGAAGTGATAGGCAGGGCAAAGGGGCACCAAGATGGAGGACAGGAACATGGAAAAGTATGACAGCAAGTAAAAAAAGTAAAGGATAGCCTTTGTCTGCTTTACTCTTTTGCAGAAAACACTATAACTGTTGTAGAGGTAACTATTAATTAAGCACCTACTCTGTGCTACACACTTGGAATATACAGATGAGAGGCATGTTTCCTGACCTCAAAAGGCTTACAATACAGTGGGGGAGGTGGGCAAGCAAAGAGACAAGAGTCTCTGCAGGGGCCCAAGCACCTCTAAGGAAATACTGTTTTGAAAGAAATCTCTCTTTGGTCACCGGTTTGTCCTACAAAGGCCTTAAGTAAAACATGATTATAATATATCAGTTTAAATTTATGTGCCAATGCTTTGTTTGAAATATAAATTGTGATGGGCTACTTTTTTTCTGCTATATACATTTTCCCCTCATTTTTAAAAACTTTTTTTATCGGGATATAGCACACATCCAGTAAAGCGCACAAATCTTAAGTGAATGGCTCAGTAGCCTTTTACTTATATGTATACCAAAGTAGCTACCACCCAGATGAAGTTATAAAATGTAATATCACACCAGAAGCTTCCCTTGTGCCACAAGATCAGTCACAACTCTATCACAATGAGGTAAACCATTATTTGGATTTTCATGTAGTAGGCTTTCTTTAAGCACTGCTGAGTTATATTTGTTTGGAGAGCTCTGCCTTCTAAATCCTGGATCTCCCTTGGTATACTTCGACAGCCCAGTCACTAAATATTGGGTTGGCCCAAAAATTTGTTCGGGTTTTTCATACGCTGTTACGGGAAAACCCGAACGAACTTTTTGGTCAGCCCAATATTGTGTCATCCTCGATGTGCTTAGGCTACCCAGACCCTAATTCTCTGGTTATGCCTCCTCCCCCATAACCATTAGGACAATATCCAGTATTCACCAAAAGGAGGAACATCCCAAGCAACAGAACATAAATAGGGCCTGTGCCATTATTGGAACCCACTGACAAAGAGTTATTACTTTGCTAGATGGTCACGAAAGGACGCATCTTCGTTGAGAGTCCATGGGCTATTATTAGGACTACTCCACTTAATCTGTTACTCTGCTAACAGCATGCCTTACTTGGAGCAGAAATAAAATGTCACCCTTACTCCCCCTCTTGGTTAGGGAATGTACCCTTGTTTTCCCTGCTGGAACTCAGGAAAATGGAAGGTATCATCAAAGCCTGCTTGTCCTCTATCCATAGGCTGGGAATCTGTGTCTTACTCTAAAGGTACACTCACCTAACAGGAAAGACTTCTCCTTGCTTCATCTCTAAAACTAGGAAGTGAGTACTTAATCAAACCCAATACACAACAGAGGCAATCACTGCTATAATGAAGGCCCATATATGGCACAATGGGAAACTAAAGGAAGGAGAATCGGAGTTATGGAAGGCTTCCGAGAGGAAGCTAGGCTTCAGTTGACTTAAAAAAGGGAACAGCCACGGCAAAGCCTTGGATGTATCAAAGGACATGGTATTATCAGGCCATTCATGTAGCTCAGCGTTGCTGATTAAAAGGATGGACAGGCAGAGAGATGAACCTAGAGAAGATGGTGAAGATCATGAAGGGACTTACATGCTCTAAAAGAAGTTTAGGTTTATACTATAAGTAATGAAGAATCACTAACTATTTTTGAGCTGGAGAGTGACCCAATCAGATTTATATTTTTTAAAAAACTATTCTGCCAGCAGTATGGAAAACTTAATAGGATAGGGGTGAGATTGAGGACTACTGAAATGATCCAAGTGGGACATGGTGAGGTACCTGTAGGATATCCAGGCAGAGAGATTACAGAGGCAGTTGAAAATGTAGAACTAGAACTTAAAAGAGCGATCTTGGCTGAAGGTAGGGTTGGGAGGGAGGGGTCATCTGTATATAAATGGTAGTGGTTTAGACTGCCTAGGAAGAGAATACAGGACAGAGTACAAGGCCAAGTACAAAGTTGCCTTGGGAAACAGCAACAATGAAAATTCCAGCCAAAGAAGAGGAACCAGAGAATGAGGTAAGAGGTAAAAGAAAAAAAACAAGGACAGAGAAGATTGTCACAGTGGTCAAAGGAGGGAAGATTTTCAAGGAGGGAGTGGTTAATATTTCATATGCTGTAAAGTGTTGCAAGACAAGAGAAGTATACATTGGTCTGGCAATATGGAGGTCACCGGTGACCTCAGTGAGAACAGTATCAGTGCTAGATGACACCACACTGAGGAGTGAATAGGGAGCAAGGAAGCAGAGGCAGCCAGTTTAGAAGCTTAGTCAGGGTTAGGAAGAAAAGAAATAGAATAACTGGAGGGTGAATTTGCCATAGACTGAATGTTTGCGCCTCCTCGCAAATTCCTATGTTGAAATCCTCACCCCCAAGGTGATGGTATTTTGAGGTGGGGCCTTTGGTAGGTGATTAATCCATGAGGGCAGCCCTCATGAATGGGATTAGTGCCTTTCTTATAAAAGAGGCCCTAGAGAGCTCCCTTTACCCTTCTGCCATGTGAGGACACAGCAAGAAGACAGCCATGTATGAACCACAAAGCCAGATCAACATAAAGGTTTCTCTCAGGTTCTAAGGAGCTCCCTGAACTCTCTAGGTGGAACAGAAAAAGTAAATATATAAATAATGCATTTATCATTTGTTATAAATGTAGAGAAATGGATGGAAAGTTAGAATGCTACAGAAATCATTTGTGTAGGCCTTTGTTTTATATATCCATAAAGTTAAACAGAAACACACAACCTATGCTAAGGTAAGTTACAAATTATTGCTGTCCCTAGGACTTTACCTAATTGATATATAGATAACATTTTAAAAATCCCTCGTGGTAGCAATTTACTAACAGAGAAAAATCAAGTCAATTGTAATGGCCTATAAATTAACACATTACTTATTAAGCAAATTTTGCCTCCAAGTATATCAAAACATCTCAAACATCTGCACAATGCGGGTTGAGAAGTATGGTAATTAAAACTGAGAGCTAAAACACTCATGGAACAGTCATATGGTTGGCCAATAAATGTTTATTGAGCACCTACTATGAGCCAGCCATTGCTCTCGTCACTGGACACTGACAAAAAATAGATGTGTCGATTTGTGTAATTCCTTCTGGAACCTGATCAACACAGTTAGAAGAACTGCTGCCATTTCCAAACTATTTGAATTTGTGGCCATGTCTATTTTAAGGCCATATTTACCTTACTATATTAAAGACATGGAATATTAGAGCTGGAGGGACCTTAAAGGATCACCAGCCTATCCTATCTCATTTCACAGATGGCAAACTTGAAGGGTTGAGAAGTCTAAAATAAATTTTTAGAGCCAGGACTAGAACCCAGAACCACAATTCTGATTCAGTGCTCGCTCTACCAATGAAACTCAATCAATAAAACCACATCTCTCCCCCAACACCCCCAACTGCCTCCGTCTCTTTTGATCAGGTTTTCGGTGATCAGTTCTGCATTTTTCTCTAAAATAAGCAGCAAAGTTTCTATGACCCATGGGCACTTGGCCCAGATTTGAAACATGGAGCTTAACAATTGCAAGCATCTCTCATCAGTGGACGGGGCAGGGCGGGGGTGGGAGACACTTGGCAAAGATCGCCTAGCTTTGGGCATTTAGCTGAAACGTCTAAAATTCCAGGAAGATGCTGGGGATGTTTTGTCTCTATTGTCTGGCTGCTAGAAAGGAGAATGTGTCGTCTTAAAATTTCTATTCAGAATTTTAATTAAATTGTGGCCTGTGGCAAAATAGAAAGACATTAAAATCAAACGCTAGTATCTCTTTGTTTATTTTATGGCTCTCTAACTAGTTCTCACTGAAATAATTAAATGTCTTTTCAGCAAATAGATTGTTCAGGCTGTTTAGTTTAATGTTTCTTATAACCTGGCAAGTAAGTGCTTTATAATTCAGTTGATTTCTGCTCTTCCCCGCGCCCCCCGCCCCCACTATATATGTTCTTTTCTCCTCTCTCCCCACACAGGCAGACTTGAAGGTTTCTGCAGATCAGAGCGGCATTAATGCACCTATGGGCCAAAGCATCCTCAGATAGACCGGAGGAGATTGTAGGAGGCTGAGCACATTGCATTTGACATTAATGGGTCAGAGATGCTTCTAGGTTGAAACTGGTGAAGGTGGCAGGACATACAATGTAGTCAATGAGGCCTCTTGGTCCGAGATTGATGCCTGAAATCTCTTATTTACTGACCCACTGTATTGCACGAAGGGAAAGCTGCTTTTTAAACAGTATAGGATCCATATGGGGGAGGAGACAGAATGTACCTGGAGAGTGTGTGCTGTGGTGGGATGCTGTTTTTTCTCTTTAGTAAAACACTAAATTAGGGACACTTTGGGGATAAAAGACAAAGCCCCAGGGCACAGGCTGAAATGGGGATGTTTAGCCAAAGGAGGTCTAATTGCCTACATTATAAAGTAAAAGTAGGTCTTTTAGGGATAAAGAGATTGTTCTTAGGCACCATTATTTTATCCTTTCCCTGAACAGAGCCCCACTGCAGAAAAAGGAGATGGAAAGGGGGAACAAGAAGAGAGGTCAGAGATGGTAGAAAACTAACTTTGTAATTCTGATGGCTAACTTCTAATGAGTGTTTACTGTGCTCTTCCAGGCACTGGGCTAAGTGCCTTTCCCCATTATCTCATGGAATATTCCCAACAGTCTTATGAAATAGGGACCATTAGTCTCCTCACTTTATAGATCTGAAAATTGTGGTTTAACAATATTAAATGACTTACCGAAGATCTCGTAACTACTACGTGGTAGAGTTGGCGTTCATATCTGTCATCCAGGTCCTCCTCCAAATGAAAAGGGAAAATGGTGTGAATATTTAAAATCTGGGCCTACAAACTGTTAGGCTCCCTTGACCTGAATAATAATGATGGTGATACTGCTGGCGAAAGGTGATAGACAGCGGGTACTTATTATGTGCCACGCATTGTGCCAAGCACTTTATACAGGCCAGTTCATTTAATCCTCATAACAACTTTTTGGGGAAAATATTTATGTTCACTCCATTGTGCAAATGAAAAAACCAAAATCTTCGAGGCTAAATAACTTGCCCAGTTTTACATAGCTAGGTAGTAGAAAAGCTGGAGAGTAAAACAGACTCCCACAGCGTGGTAGGACTCCAGGGCCTAAGGAGAGATGGAATTACCAGCATGACATTCCCTCTAGTGAGATGTGGCTCAGAATCTTTTGGAATCCTGATATTTGACTGACAAATTTTACACTTGCTCCCCATTCTACGCTATGATCTATTCTGAAAAAGTAAGCCTTGGGACACTTATGCCTCACACAGTAGAGACTTAAAGTCAAGAAATATTAGGTGAATAAATGGATGAAGGAATGAATGGAGTCTAATCAGTAGTTTTCAGGTTTTTCATTCTGTGGCCCTGTAAGCTCCCTGTCTCTATGATGAGTCGGAACCTTGCACATGAGTTTTGCATGCACCAAAGATTTGAATAATAAAAGGTAATGAATAAGAGAAAGGACTTATTTGTCCTTAGATAAACGAAATGTGGAAAAACCAAAAAGGAAATAGCTCTCCCAAGGTCCTCATTGCCTTGGGAGGGAGAAATCTGCTGTGGGGACCAGGCATCTAGGGAAGGATAGTATGGGAGCTAATAGGGAACTAACATTTTCTATACCTACTAGGTACCGGGTCTTTTTATATACCATGACTCTAATCCTCACATCTATCCTGGGAGGCAGGTGATCTTATCTCCATGTTATAAATAAGAAAATCAAGGCTCATAAATTAAGTAACTTCCACAAAATCTCACATGTAGGAAGGGGTGGAATTGAGGTTCCATCTCTGTTCTGACTCTTTCTAGAACACTCACTGCCTCTTCAAGTAGAGAGCTGAAAATACAAGGGCATTTTAATTGACTGAGGAAAATAAAATGTTTCAGGTTTAGAAAGACAAAAGATATGGCGAAGAACTTGTGGAAAGGCCCAAACCCAGAAAAACGAGATCTGGGGAAGCTGGAAGACAGACCTTGACTGAATGCGGTAATCTTTAGGAAAGAGGTAAAACCCGGATTCCAAATTCTCTACTGTGTTACCCATATTTCCTCACTTGGTAATTGTAGCAACTCAGTGTGGAGCAAAAGAGTAACATCTGTAACCAGGGAGACAAACTAGAGGCAGCAATGCAAGATGGTGGGGAGTAAAGATACTAGTGTCCCCAAGACCCCTGCTCAGAGACCTTTCCCTAGCCTTTCAGTGGCACAAGGCAATGGCAGGGCCCGCTGCCAGCCCCCAACATCTTCCTCCTTACCCCTCTTGACTTCATTCCTGATAATCTGGTCTTGCATATACAGCTACCAACAATTCAGTCTTTGGAAACCTCACAGCTTTTGGTTTTCTTATCAAGTCACGCGAGTCAAATCTAGGCCTAGGAAGCAAACACTGTTCCCTGCATCTCAAATAGCTACTCTACTCACGTTATTCCGTGTCTCCAAGAAGCACGTGTCAAGACAAGATTAAATGTGGAAAGCTTTCATTAGGAGAAATGACTGTGTGAAAGAAAATAGAGAGGGAGCTGTGAGGGAAGCCTGACCCTGAGGGAGGGAGAGAGGAGAGGTTGGATGGAAGCAGTCTAGACTATTAGGCAGTCTAACGAAGCTTCTGCAAGACCTTGAGCCAAAGTCTGCCTTAGTACCCCACTGTATTCAGTCATGGGAGGGAACAGCCCGAGGGAAAGTGCCAGAACACAGCAGCTGAGGCCCTCAGTCAATTTTGCTCCCTATTATAGATGGTCTGCCAGGCACACTCTAATGGGCCCCCAACAAAACCCCTGCCTCCTCGATTCATAAGTACTCCTGCAAATCTCAGCTCCAACTTCTTTTTTTAAGGGAACGCTTTCCTGATTCCAACCCTACCCCTAGGTGAGGTAAACATACTTTTTGATATGCTCTCATAAAAATATGTTTCCTTCAGAGAACTTGGATCAGTTTGTACTTATATATTCATTACTATGATTATTAGATTAATGACTATCTCTCTTGCTAAATTTTAAACACCGTGAGAGCAGGGACCGTGACTGCCTTGTTCACTGCTTTATCCTTAGTACCTACCACAGTGACTAGCAGTAGATACTCAATGAATATATTTTGAACGAATGGACGTGAGTGAAGAAATGTCAAAGAATAGATATGAGTCATATAATCAATTCTAATCCCAAACCTACTGGAAACTACATAAGGCCCAGGACTAGGAGAAAGGGAACATAGCTTGAAATGGTGAGAGTGAATAGGTAGGTTCAAGGTAAGGATGGTAACAGGAGATTCTTAGGCTGACATAAGCAAACACCAGCTGTGGCTGGTGCCTGCTAGGCCAAACTAACTGAGACTCATGACTCATGTCAGGTAAATTAAGGTAAAAGAGAAAGAGTGAATGTGCTTGGGGGAGGTGAGACAGCTCATGAACGTAAACCATGAACAACCCCCCCTTACTTGATAAAACAGGCTGGTCTAGGAAATGTGGGATTGGGGCTGTAGCAGACACACACAGAGCCAGGGCAGTGGAAACCACGGCAAGGCAGGAGCCCAGTCACACACAATAGCCTCCAGGAGTTCTCCTGAGAACTGAGGTTGCATCAACAAAGTCTGTAGATCTTGGCCAGGTTCTTAGCTCAGTTCTTCCCTTGTGGCCTCTCCTAGCCTTAGAGGGCCCATCTTCTCTGATGACTAGGGCTGGGATTATGTGGTGTTACTCACTGTCTAACAACTGCATCTGTTGACAGCCCTACAGTCGCCCAGGACCACTTGGAATTTTACCTTTCTAAGCCTCGGCTTTTTCCTTTCAAAAAGGGGGATAAAATTTAATCTTGAAGGATGAGTAGATTAGGATTAGAAAGAATAATATGAGATTACTTATAATAATATGTAATGGGGTCTAATGTGGTTCCATGCAAACTCTCATTATTTTTTATTTTTTATTTTTTTGCGGTACGCGGGCCTCTCACTGCTGTGGCCTCTCCCGTTGCGGAGCACAGGCTCCGGACGCGCAGGCTCAGCAGCCATGGCTCACGGGCCCAGCCGCTCCGCGGCATGTGGGATCTTCCCGGACTGGGGCACGAACCCGTGTCCCCTGCATCAGCAGGCGTACTCTCAACCACTGTGCCACCAGGGAAGCCCAAACTCTCATTATTTTTATATCAGAATATAAAATTAATTTAAACCAAGCAAGATTTTCCCTTTGACTCCACTGCTGAAGAAAAATGGCTTTGGATACACAATATACACAAAATCTTTAGAAAATCTTGTTAAAACTGACAATCCCTGATCTAGCAGACTCAGTATTGGCCTGTATGTCAGAAGATGTAGAAAATCATAGAATTCTAGGATCTCTCAGCTGAGGGAGTCCTTCAAGATTAGTCCTGTTTGCATTAGTGAGCTGTGAGAACGCTGGGGAAAATCATTGATTGTCAAGATCCTGTGTGTCTGGGAGTCTTCACAGAATTATTAAGTGGGACATTGAAAGACCATTGCTAGAATTCACTGTCTTCTCACTAGCTAGAGCAAAATGTGAATTTATTCCACAGCCAGTGTAACAGGGATAAAGTTAATTTCAATCTGAGACTAAGGTATAAACTCATTTATATTTGTTAGAAGAGTCATGCTGTATCGTTAGGGTAATGAGTCAGCCAAAGCTATTGAAAATCACATAGTTAATCTGCTCTAATTTTTGATTGTAGTTGAGTGGTTATATGGTCCTAAAAGTCCAGAGCCTTGTTCTATTCTTGTCTATTTTACTGACACACTGAGTTGAGGGCGCTAACTCAACCTTTCTGTGTCTCTTTCATCATCCGTAAAATCTGAGCTACAAATATTTAACTGTTTACAAAGCCATTTTTACTTCATCAGTGTCATTCACAGCATAACATACCACCTCCTTGGTCAAAACAATAATGCTTTTGTTCAAATGCATTAACTCCAAGGGTAGACTTCAATTGAATTTGATGATTATTTCTTGGAACCTAGCACAGTGGGAACACGAGTCAGAATAAAATACAGAATAAAATTCCCATCCTAAAATGGTGATTCACAAACACCAGTCCACAGACTTTGACTAGTCTGTGACAATGTTTCCACAAGGCAAGATGTTAAAAAAAAAAAAAAAAAAAAAACCAAAGAAAGTTTCATGACTCTAAATTTATATTCAATTTAAAAGAATTTCTTTCCTACAAATTTCTTATATTTCTGTTCCAGTTTTTTTTTTCTTGGCACTGAAATGTTCCTTATTTTATGGTGCCAGTTGTCTCTTTTTAACACCCTGACTTAGCAAAACAAAAAAGTGGCAACTCTAGGTCATTCAATTTTTTTCTTTCAGTTTTGTTGGCCCACTAACTCAAAACGTATGAGAACCACGCTTACCACCTACTTAAGGAATGTGATTAATCCGGCTTACAGTTTAGTCAAGAAAATTGCTTAAATTTGTTATTTAAAAGTTGCTGTTCTGGGAATTGTTTGTGTTTATAGTTAGAAGCTCCCAAAAAAGAAAACAGATTTTGAGCTCAAGCTACTGTTAAAAACAAAACAACAATAAAAGGAGCAAAGCCAATAATGACCAAATAGTGCCTGGCACATAGAAGACCTTCAATAAATATTTGTTGAATAAGTAAATAAAGTATCAAATGAAACACACATAGATTCAAGCAATACCTAGCCAGCAGCTACTGGGGAAAAAAAAAAAAAAAAGACTGATAAGGAAGAGGAGGATTTTCACTCTTTGGTGAGAACAACATGGAAAATTTTCTTTTTAATTTTTCCCTTCAATTAGTGGTAATTCCTGAGTATCATGCCCTCAGCCTAGGAAAGGCCTGTATCTCATTTTTCTCTCTTGCCAAGAGGAAATAAAAGAGGTGGTCAGAGGAAACTGAAAACATTTAGGAAATTATTTAAACTCATAGTAGTTAGAGACAGAGACTTTAGAAATCACCCAACCCATTCCCTTCTATTTACAGATCAGGAAACTGGCTCAGAGAAACTCGCCCAAGTTGCCCACGGTTGGACCATGAGAACAAAACCAAGATACTTCTGCCACCTAGCAGTAGTATATACCCTAATTGCAGGGGGAAGATAAGCATCCTTGAATATTCAAACTAAAAACTTAAAAGTTCTACAATAGTTTCAAAGATCAGAGGAAACAGGCATAAAGATAGTAAATGTTCAAATTAGAATTCCTGAAGGAGAGATAGTATGCTGGGGCTAGTGTGTTGTGGAAGAGCAAAGATCCAGAGACTGGAGTGGGTATGATGTGTTTGGGGAATGTTGAGGGGCGGTGAGTTAGAAATGACTTGTGAATACACCTGCCATCTTCAGGATTTCTCCTTTTATAGCACACATCAACTAGATTAAGCAAGGAGCTCTTACTATTGACCAGCCACTAGCATATGGAACTAGTTTTGCTCAGCTGAAGCTCACATTAAAAATTATATCCATGTTATTACCGACAAAGATACACTGACAAAATATAAAATAGCATATTGATTCAATGGAGTGTTGCTATTTGTACTGCAAAGGACTGGAAACAAAACAAATGTCCATAAATCAGGGACTGCTTGAATAAACTATGGTACATCCACACAAGGGGTACCATACAGATGTTTAAGAAAATAAAAAAATGAGGAAGACTTCTATATACGGACATGCTTTATCTCTACAATTGAATATTATGAGAAAAATCAAGGGTAAAACAATGCTTGTGATATGCCACCTTTTGAGTAGCCAACTCTAAAGGGAAACACACATACACACATCCACTTATATTTTCAAAGAGAAACAAAGGTTGGACTAAAACAATAACTAATAAAGATGTTTATCTATAGGTGGAGGGAGGGGCCAGGGTAGAAGAGGCAGGGTGGCCTTGAGACTTCCTTGAATATACCTTGTTAAACGCTTTGATTTTGGAATAAAATTAATCAAAAAAAAATAAAAACCTTAAAAGTAGAAAGAAAACTGAGACAAGCTTAATTTTATACTAAATTGGTAACAAACCCATATAGAGAAAATAATTATTTCAACTTGACTTTGAAATACAGAATTTTAACTGCACACCCCTAACTGGATATATTCCCAGGACATAGAGAACTACAAACAAATTCTAAACTGCATTCAGTAGTTTTATTGTTAAAGGTAATATTGTTATTTTTATTTCGGAACAATTATAGGTAACTATGCCAATTCTAAGAACCAAGATGTTTAAAATAAGGGAAAGGAGATTGAAGTATAAATTCAAAGAAGTTAAGTAAAAATTCTGTTATCTTAAATTTGAATTGGAAATACCACTATAACTTATTTTTTTTAAACAAAAAGGTAATTTCTAGCCTGACCACTGAAAAGACCTAGAAAACAATGGCCATCTAATAGCAATAAGCACCCTGGCACACAACTGTAATCTCTGAATATCATTCCCCACTAAATAAAACCAGGATTCCTTAGAGAAATGGCTGGCTCCAGGTCTGGGGCAGGAGCTGTACTAGAATGAGCTTGGGATGTCTCCTTGTGCTAGAAAGCAAGTAAGTTATCAGCAACTACTATGGTCATGTCAAAAGGCCTCAGAAGCCAACTTTAATGGGGCTCCCATTGGCTTAATATGGAACAATTTGGGTATCAAAGTGAAAAATCACTATGATTTATTGAAGCACAACAAATATATAAAAATCCATGAATTCATAATAAAAACACATTAGATAATAAAAACACATTAGTCACCAGTGGAGCTTACTAGGACACCAAATCATTCTGAAAACTGATAAGAAAAAGGGAAGAGCCAGGTAGCTGTCCTACCTTTCCTATAAGAACTGTACTTCAGGGTAGCTACATAGTTGATGAGGGAAATTTCTTCATTAGTATATTTCTAGCTTAAAAATGCAGAAGAAGGGAATTCCCTGGTGGTCCAGTGGTTAGGACTCTGCGCTTTCACTGCCGAGGGCCCATGTTCAATCCCTGGTCAGGGAACTAAAATCCCACAAGCTGCGCAGTGCAGTGCAGCCAAAAAAAAAAAATGCAGAAGAAATGACAGCTTTGGAAAATCACCAATCTCTTACTTCTAATGAAATAATGGATCTAGGCAATGAGAATCAGTGGATGCTGAAATCATTAGGTTAAAGGTTGATGGGTCACTTCATAATTCAGGAATCAGGCTGACACTACCTGACCCCAACTGATCAATCTTATTATAAACAGTGAGATAACCAGGCACTATATGCCTCCTGATGTGCTCCAATAGGGGATAAACAACACCACCCATGAGGGATTCTAAACTTAAAAAGTAAACCTGAATCAAATCAAATCTTTAGGGGGAAGAAAATAATAGTCATGAAAACAGAGTTTTATTGGTATTTGATTAAGGAGTGAAAGAACAAAACAATTCTCACAGCTGGGGACACTTGACTGCCCCCAACACCACTCCTGTAGACTCAGTCTGCCCCAGGCTCTGGAACAAATCCTGTTTAATCATTAAGGGGAAATTAAGGAGCCTGAGTTCCATAAGTCAAAATGACTGCATGCAATCACTCTGGCTGTTGACCCTGCTATAACATTATGCCTTGTACCCCGAATTGAACTATGGTTGCTTGCCTTAGTTCCTATGCCCCAGTTTCTAACTGGTTAATTTTACTTCTGCCTCAGTTGCTTTGAAGTAGGGGATCTGCTTTGCTCTTACCAATATTACTAAAGACTACAGCCTTGACCTTGAATCCCAACCCACACCCTGTTGCTGATCACCTACTAGTACCCTCTGCCTTGCCCACTCCCAGGCTGCCTGATTTGAACTGCTTCCCAGCTTACTAAGTGTTTCTTGACTTAAAAATCTTGTGTAAAATTGACCTATACTGTTAAAATTCGGATTAAATATCACACCATGTATTGTTAACTCAAAACATCTTGAGGGAGGTTGGTGATATTATTCTGCTTTTTGTTTTGTTTTGTTTTTCTTTTTAGCTCTTAGCTTTTATTTATTATTTTTAATTTTTTTAAACATCTTTATTGGAGTATAACTGCTTTACATTGCTGTGTTAGTTGCTGCTGTATAACAAAGTGAATCAGCTATACATATACATACATCCCCATATCTCCTCCCTCTTGCACCTCCCTCCCACCCTCCCTATCCCACCCCTCTAGGTGGTCACAAAGCACCAAGCTGATCTCCCTGTGCTATGCGGCTGCTTCCCACTAGCTATCTATTTTACATTTGGTAGTGTATATATGTCCATGCCACTCCCTCACTTCGTCCCAGCCTACCCTTCCCCCTCCCCGTGTCCTCAAGTCCATGTTCTATGTCTGCGTCTTTATTCCTGTCCTACCTCTAGGTTCTTCAGAAACATTTTTTTTTATTCCATATATATGCGTTAGCATATGGTATTTGTTTTCTCTTTCTGACCTACTTCACTCTGTATGACAGACTCTAGGTCTATCCACCTCACTACAAATAACTCAATTTCGTTTCTTCTTATGACTGAGAAATATTCCATTGTATATATGTGCCACATATTCTTTATCTGTTCATCTGTCGATGGACACTAAGGTGGCTTCCGTGGCCTGGCTATTGTAAATAGTGCTACAATGAACATTGTGGTACATGACTCGTTTTGACTTACGGTTTTCTCAGGGTATATGCCCAGTAGTGGGATTGCTGGGTCGTATGGTAGTTCTATTTTTAGTTTTTTAAGGAACCTCCATACTGTTCTCCATAGGGCTGTATCAATTTACATTCCCACCAACAGTGCAAGAGGGTTCCCTTTTCTCCGCACCCTCTCCAGCATTTATTGTTTGTAGACTTTTTGATGATGGCCATTCTGACTGGTATGAGGTGATACCGCCTTGCAGTTTTGATTTGCATTTCTCTAATGATTAGTGATGATGAGCATCCTTTCACGTGTTTGTTGGCCGTCTGTATATCTTCTTTGGAGAAATGTCTATTTAGGTCTTCTGCCCATTTTTGGATTGGGTGGTTTTTTTGATATTGAGCTGCATGAGCTGCTTGTATATTTTGGAGATTAATCCTTTGTCAGTTGCTTCATTTGCAAATATTTTCTCCCATTCTGAAGGCTGGCTTTTCGTCTTGTTTATGGTTTCCTCTGCTGTGTAAAAGCTTTTAAGTTTCATTAGGTTCCATTTGTTTATTTATTTTTTTAATTTCCATTTCTCTAGGAGATGGGTCAAAAAGGATCTTGCTGTGATTTATGTCATAAAGTGTTCTGCCTATGTTTTCCTCTACGATTTTTATGCTGTCTGGCCTTATATTTAGGCCTTTAATCCTTTTTGAGTTTATTTTTGTGTATGGTGTTAGGGAGTGTTCTAATTTCATTCATTTACATGTAGCTGTACAGTTTTGCCAGTACCACTTATTGAAGAGGCTGTCTTTTCTCCATTGTATATTCTTCCCTCCTTTATCAAAGATGAGGCGACCATATGTGCGTGGGTTTATCTCTGGGCTTTCTATCCTGCTCCATTGACCTATATTTCTGTTTTTGTGACAGAAGCATACTGTATTGATTACTGTAGCTTTGTAGTATAGTCTGAAGTCAGGGAGCCTGATTCCTCCAGCTCCGTTTTTCTTTCTCAAGATTGCTTTGGCTATTCGGGGTCTTTTGTGTTTCCATACAAATTGTGAACTTTTTTGTTCTAGTTCTGTGAAAAATGCCATTGGTAGTTTGATAGGGATTGCATTGACTCTGTAGATTGCTTTGGGTAGTAGACTCATTTCCACAATGTTGATTCTTCCAATCCAAGAACATGGTATATCTCTCCATCTGTTTACATCATCTTTAATTACTTTCATCGGTGTCATAGTTTTCTGCATACAGGTCTTTTGTCTCCTTAGGTAGGTTTATTCCTAGGTATTTTATTCTTTTTGTTGCAATGGTAAATGGGAGTGTTTCCTTAATTTCTCTTTCAGATTTTTCATCATTAGTGTTTAGGAATGCAAGAGATTTCTGTGGATTAACTTTGTATCCTGGTACTTTACCAAATTCATTGATTAGCTCTAGTAGTTTTCTGGTAGCATCTTTAGGATTCTCTATGTGTACTATCAATCATATCATCTACAAACAGTGACAGTTTTACTTCTTCTTTTCCAATTTGGATTACTTTTATTTCTTTTTCGTCTCTGATTGCTGTGGCTAAAACTTCCAAAACTATGTTGAATAATAGTGGTGAGAGTGGGCAACCTTATCTTCTTCC
Organism: Delphinus delphis; assembly: GCF_949987515.2. Taxonomy (NCBI): domain Eukaryota; kingdom Metazoa; phylum Chordata; class Mammalia; order Artiodactyla; family Delphinidae; genus Delphinus; species Delphinus delphis. The sequence continues at coordinate 27,851,315 of NC_082704.1, read as the reverse complement.
TGATCTTAGAGGAAATGGTTTCAGTGTTTCACCACTGAGAACAATGTTGGCTATGGGTTTGTTGTACATGGACTTTGTTATGTTGAGGTAAGTTCCCTCTCTGCCTACTTTCTGGAGAGTTTTTATCATAAATGGGTGTTGAACTTTGTCAAAAGCATTTTCTGCATCTATTGAGATGATCCCTCAATTTGTTAATATGGTGTATCACATTGATTGATTTGCATATATTGAAGAATCCTTGCATCCCGGGGATAAATCCCACTTGATCATGGTGTATGATCCTTTTAATGTGCTGTCGGATTCTGTTTGCTAGTATTTTGTTGAGAATTTTTGCATCTATGTTCATCAGTGATATTGGCCTGTAGTTTTCTTTTTTTGTAACACCTTTGTCTGGCTTTGGCTTCAGGGTGATGGTGGCCTCATAGAATGAGTTTGAGAGTGTTCCTCCCTCTGCTATATTTTGGAAGAGTTTGAGAAGGATAGGTGTTAGCTCTTCTCTAAATGTTTGATAGAATTCGCCTGTGAAGCCATCTGGTCCTGGGCTTTTGTTTGTTGAAAGATTTTTAATCACAGTTTCAATTGCAGTGCTTGTGATTGGTCTGTTCATATTTTCTACTTCTTCCTGATTCAGCCTTGGCAGGTTGTGCTTTTCTAAGGATTTGTCCATTTCTTCCAGGTTGTCCATTTTATTGGCCTAGAGTTGCTTGTAGTAATCTCTCATGATCTTTTGTATTTCTGAAGTGTCAGTTGTTACTTCTCCTTTTTCCTTTCTAATTCTATTGATTTGAGTCTTCTCCCTTTTTTTCTTGATGAGTCTGGCTAATGTTTTATCAATTTTGTTTATCTTCTCAAAAAAACAGCTTTTAGTTTTACTGATCTTTGCTATTGTTTCATTTATTTCTGATCTGATCTTTATGATTTCTTTCTGTCTGCTAACTTTGGGGTTTTTTTGTTCTTCTTTCTCTAATTGCTTTAAGTATAAGTTAGATTGTTTATTCAGGTTTTTCTTATTTCTTGAGGTAGGATTGTATTGCTATAAACGTCCCTCTTAGAAGTGCTCTTCCCACATCCATAGGTTTTGGGTCATCATGTTTTCATTGTCATTTGTTTCTAGTTATTTTTTTATTTCCTCTTTGGTTTCTTCAGTGATCTCTTGGTTATTTAGTAGTGTATTGTTTAGCCTCCATGTGTTTGCATTTTTAACAGCTTTTTTCCTGTAATTGATATCTAGTTTCACAGTGTTGCTGTCAGAAAAGATACTTGATATTATTTCAATTTTCTTAAATTTACCAAGGCTTGATTTGTGTCCCAAGATATGGTCTATCCTGGAGAATATACCATGAGCACTTGAGAAGAAAGCGTATTCTGTTGGTTTTGGATGGAATGAACTATAAATATCAATTAAGTCTATCTTGTTTAATGTTTCATTTAAAGTTTGTGTTTCCCTATTTATTTTCATTTGGATGATCTGTCCACTGGTGAACATGTGGTGTTAAGGTCCCCTATTATGGTGTTACTGTCAATTTCCCCTTTTATGGCTGTTAGCATTTGCCTTATGTATTGAGGTGCTCCTATGTTGGGTGCATAAATATTTATAATTGTTATATCTTCTTCTTGGATCGATCCCTTGATCATTATGTAGTGTCCTTCTTTGTCTCTTGTAATAGTCTTTATTTTAAAGTCTATTTTGTCTGATATGAGAATTGCTACTCCAGCTTTCTTTTGATTTCCGTTTGCATGGAATATCTTTTTCCATCCCCTCACTTTCAGTCTGTATGTGTCCCTAGGTCTGAAGTGGGACTCGTGTAGACAGCATATATATGGGTCTTGTTTTTGTATCCATTCAGCCAATCTGTGTCTTTTGGTGGGAGCATTTAATCCATTTACATCTAAGGTAATTATCGATATGTATGTTCCTAGTACCATTTTCTTAATTGTTTTGGGTTTGTTATTGTAGGTCTTTTCCTTCTCTTGTGTTTCCTGCTTAGAGAAGTTCCTTTAGCATTTGTTTTAAAGCTGGTTTGGTGGTGTTGAACTCTCTCAGCTTTTGCTTGTCTGTAAAGGTTTTAATTTCTCCATCAAATCTGAAAGAGATCCTTGCTGGGTAGAGTAATCTTGGTTGTAGGTTTTTCCCTTTCATCACTTTAAATATGTCCTGCCACTTCCTTCTGGCTTGCAGAGTTTCTGCTGAAAGATCAGTTGTTAACCTTATGGGGATTCCCTTGTATGTTATTTGTTGCTTTTCCCTTGCTGCTTTTAATTTTTTTTTGTATTTAATTTTTTATAGTTTGATTCATATTTGTCTGGGCATGTTTCTCCTTGGATTTATCCTATATGGGACTCTCTGCACTTCCCTGACTTGATTGACTATTTCCTTTCCCATATTAGGGAAGTTTTCAACTATAATCTCTTCAAATATTTTCTCAGTCCCTTTCTATTTCTCTTCTTCTTCTGGAACCCCTATATTTCAAATGTTGGTGCATTTAATGTTGTCCCAGAGGTCTCTGAGACTGTCCTCAAGTCTTTTCATTCTTTTTCCTTTATTCTGCTCTGTGGTAGTTATTTCCACTATTTTATCTTCCAGGTCCCTTATCCGTTCTTCTATCTCAGTTACTCTGCTACTGATTCCTTCTAGAGAATTTTTAATTTCATTTATTGTGTCGTTCATCATTGTTTGTTTGCTCTTTAGTTCTTCTAGGTCCTTGTTAAACGTTTCTTGTATTTTCTCCATTCTATTTCCAAGATTTTGGATCATCTTTACTATCATTACTCTGAATTGTTTTTCAGGTAGACTACCTATTTCCTTTTCATGTGTTTGGTCTGGTGGGTTTTTACCTTGCTCCTTCATCTGCTGTGTATTTCTCTGTCTTATCATTTTGCTTAACTTACTGTGTTTGGGGTCTCCTTTTTGCAGGCTGCAGGTTCGTAGTTCCCGTTGTTTTTGGTGTCTTCCCCCAGTGGCTAAGGTTGGTTCAGTGGGTTGTGTGGGCTTCCTGGTGGAGGGGACTGGTGCCTGTGTTCTGATGGATGAGGCTGGATATTGTGTTTCTGGTGGGCAGGACCGCATCCGGTGGTGTGTTTGGGGATGTCTGTGACCTTATTATGATTTTAGGTAACCTCTGTGCTAATGGGTGGGGTTATGCTCCTGTCTTGCTAGTTGTTTGGCATGGTGTGTCCTGCACTGTAGCTTGCTGGTCCTTGAGTGGAGCTGGGTCTTAGCATTGAGATGGAGATCTCTGGGAAAGCGTTTGCCGTTTAATATTACGTGGGGCTGGGAGGTCTCTGGTGGACCAATATCCTGAACTCAGCTCTTCTGTCTCAGAAGCACAGGCTTGACACCCAGCCAGAGCACCAAGACCCTGTCAGCCACACGGCTCAGAAGAAAAGTGAGAAAAGAAAGGAAAAAAGAAAGAAAGAAAGAGGGAGGGAGGGAGGGAGGAAGGAAGGAAGGAAGGAAGAAAGAAAGAAAAAAGAAAGAATAAAATAAAATAAAGTTATAAAATAAAAAATAATTATTAAAAAGTAATAAAAAAAAGAAAGAAGAGAGCAATCCACCAATGATAACAAGGGCTAAAAACTATACCAAAACAAAACAAAACAAAACAAAAAACAGGCCGACAGAACCCTAGGACAAATGATAAAAGCAAAGCTATACAGACAAAATCACACACAGAAGCATACACATACACACTCACAAAGAGAGAAAAAGGAAAAATATATATATATCATTGCTCCCAAAGTCCACCTCCCCAATTTGGGATGATTCATTGTCTATTCAGGTATTCCACAGATGCTGGGTACATCAAGTTGATTGTGGAGATTTAATCCGCTGCTCCTGAGGCTGCTGGGAGAGATTTCCCTTTCTCTTTTTTGTTCTCACAGCTCCCGGGGTTCAGCTGTGGATTTGGTCCTGCCCCTGCATGTAGGTCGCCTGCGGGCGTCTTTCTTCGCTCAGACAGGACGGGGTTAAAGGCGCAGCTAAGGCGGGGGCTCTGGCTCATTCAGGCGGGGGGGAAGGGAGGGGTACAGATGCGGGGTAAGCCTGCGGCGGCAGAGGCCGGCGGGACGTTGCACCAGCCTGAGGCGCGCCGCGTGTTCTCCCGGGGAAGTTGTCCCTGGATCACGGGACCCTGGCAGTGGTGGGCTGCACAGGCTCTCAGGAGGGGAGGTGTGGATAGTGAGCTGTGCTTGCACACAGGCTTCTTGGTGGCGGCAGCAGCAGCCTTAGCATCCCAGGCCCGTCTCTGGGGTCCGCACTTTTAGCCGCAGCTCGCGCCCGTCTCTGGAGCTCCCTTAAGCAGCGATCTTAATCCCCTCTCCTCGCGCACCAGGAAACAAAGAGGGAAGAAAAGGTCTCTTGCCTCTTTGGCAGCTCCAGACCTTTTCCTGGACTCCTGGACTCCCTCCTGGCTCGCCGTGGTGCACTAACTCCCTTCAGGCTGTGTTCACGCTGCCAACCCCAGTCCTCTCCCTGCGCTCCAACCGAAGCCCGAGCCTCAGCTCCCAGCCCCGCCCGCCCCGGCGGGTGAGCAGACAAGCCTCTCGGGCTGGTGAGTGCTGGTTGGCACTGATCCTCTGTGCAGGAATCTCTCTGCTTTGCCCTCTGCACCCCTGTTGCTGCGCTCTCCTCCGTGGCTCCGAAGCTTCCCCCCCACCCATCCACTGTCTCCGCCCGCGAAGGGGCTTCCTAGTGTGTAGACACCTTTCCTCCTTCACAGCTCCCTCCCAGAGGTGCAGGTCCCATCCCTATTCTTTTGTCTCTGTTTTCTCTTTTTTCTTTTGCCCTACCCAGGTACATGGGGAGTTTCTTGCCTTTTGGGAAGTCTGAGGTCTTCTGCCAGCGTTCAGTAGGTGTTCTGTAGGAGTTGCTCCACATGTAGATGTATTTTTGATGTATTTGTGGGGAGGAAGGTGATCTCCACGTCTTACTCCTCCACCATCTTGAAGGTCCTCTATTCTGGTTTTGAAATGGAACAAAAACAATATGTGAAACACTTGGTTTTGGCCCCAGATCATATTTGGGGCAGCACTGCCACAAGCATCCTTAATCTATGTTCCTTAGGTGAGGAATAGTAGCCTCATCCCAGAATTCTGCTGCAAGCTACTTAGCATGTGTTGCCATTCTCTCCAAACCTTGAGTCCTTCCCTTTGTCTTTTGTCACTGCTATAGCTTCCCTTCCATCTCTTGCTTCTCCAGTCCCTTCTATCCATGCTCTGACAGGAATGCTTTTTCCTCTTTCTGCCTTTAAAAGCTTCAGCAACCATGTCAGTCTCCCAGCAGTTGCTTAGTGCTTTGACTCCATGGGTATGCCCTTCTTTTATTTATTTTTATGATTTTTATTGTAAAGTAAAACAAATAAGGAAGCTACACAGATGTGTGGCTTAATGGATTCATATAAAGCAACACTTATAAACATTATCAGATCAAGAAATATGTAGATCTTTATCAGTTACCCCAAAGCCCCTGCATGTGCACTGCCCAGATTACAAGCCTCTCCCTTCACCCATAATATGTAACTATTGACTTTTATAGTAATCACTTCCTTGTCTTTAAAAAAAATAGTTTTATCATCTAAATGTACATCCTTATATTTTAGTCTTGCCTGTTTTAAAAATTAGATATACTTTTAAGTTTTTTAACCTATAGGTTCTCCCCCCATTCGTCTCTTTTCCTTATCATTTATCTGTTGAAACACCCAGGCTATCTGACTAATAGCAGTTCCCAGTCTGGATTTTGCTGGTGGTGTGCCAATTAGTTGGTATCTTAATGAACTTAACTTTGCCTTCTTCACTTCCCTCCCATCTTGCTGGGGCTCGTATGCAGCTGCAGGAGCTCTGTGGGAGCTTTCCTCAGTCCACACTCCAGCATGACTGATTGGAAAGCCAGCTCCCCTGCTCCCAGCTGCTCCCAGCTAGGGCTCCATCTGGCTGTTTCGGTGGCTAGCTGATATCTGGAGCTCATCGACGTGCCTCCAGTGTCCACCTTGTTCTTTCCATTAATTTTCATGGGAGGCACATTTTGACTCCTGAGACGAGGAAAAGTAGAAACTGAAGAATTCAGAGTTTCACTGCACCTTAAGGTTCAGGGAACTCCATTCCCTCCCATTGCTGGCCAATTTCTATTGGTGCATTTGGGGGATTAAGCAATGTACAAAGCCCCAGCTGAGTTCCTAAATATGGGCTAGGCTGGTTAGAATCCTGAGTGTTTGGTATCTTTTAAAGGTATTTTGTATGTTTAAATATACTTCGTAAAGCTTAAAAGAAAAAATCATAAATGTAACTGTATTTCAGTCACACTCTGGGTTAAATTGGGGTTTTGTAGGCCCACCTGATGCCTAATCAAATATTCCATTGTTTGTGTGAGAAACCAAATGCCAAATTCCAAACATGCCACTTACAAAATGTGGGAAAAAATCCCTTTTATAAATTTGAAGGTTGCCTGAATGGTCAATTATAACATTTTAGATTCCGGTTGATGCAAAGCTGAAACCTAAAATTATCTTCCTGAGGTCTTTTCCTAAAGAAGGCTTACATAGTCTTATCCCTAAGCATCTCCTCAAATGACTTAAACTATCATTTCTTTGTCCATATCCAAATAACAGAAAATAATGATTCTCTTTCTGTGATGTAAAAGGAAGGCCAAGAAGATTATTGCTTCAGGAAACTAATGTCCAAAATTTTGACCACCACAGAGAAGGTCATAGTACTCACCAACTCCCTAAAAACTAGAAGCCAGCACTGCTATTATACAAACCGTGCAGCTCTCTGGGGGAAACAACCCCTCCCTGCAAACGTTCTAAATTTCAGAGCACTACTACATGGAATTATTTAGGACTTAAATGTCAATCAGTGGCAGCTGGGAAATTTTTAGATTTTGAAATGTGATAGTCTCCATTTGCTTGCATCCGCTTAATAGTCTCTGTTCCACTTTAAAAGCATCACATCAAAGATAGAGGCAAAATGTAATAATAACAGAAAAAGATTGATTTCATTCTGGAGCCCCATGGTAATGATTCTTTAGTTTCTTAGGCTCGTTACAAATTAAATTGGGTCCAAGAACACCAACTCATTTTTTAAGGCCTTTCAAATAACCAAATAAGGGTATTCAGCCAAGACTCATTCATAGTCACACTTCTAGGACACTCTGATTTGATAATACATGTTCCATACAATGCAGTAATGATTAAATCAGAGGTCTACAGAGGCTTGAGCCTCATGTAACAGAGCTGCAGTTTAAAGCAGCATGGCCTTTGAGCGCTATAGCAATAGCATCTGCTATCTTATTTTAATAAGACCCAGGAGATGTTCTGGAGGTTTCTATCTTACTAAGTTTTCACTTCAAGTTCTAGCTCTGTTTAATATTCTTGTAATGTGAGAAGGGAGCAAAAGACTTTACAAAGCTAGGAAGATTCAAAATTTGCTATGGAAATACCAGACAGTCCAGGAGAAAATGTTAGGATGGAAATATAAATATGTTATGCTCTCCCTATCTTAGTGTGTTATTATAAGAAATAATACAAAAGTGTAGATAGTTAAAAGACTACTTGGCATGTGTACTTAATTATCTCTTGCATTCATTAAAAGAAAAACATTTAGTAACTTAAACAAATTACATACTTTGTGATCAACAGAAGTGACATGATGTTTATATCAAAATATAAAGAAGGCTTCAAAACTAGAGTTTTATAATTTAGTAATTATACAGAAGTTGAACAAAAAAAATATAGTTTTTCTAATAGATATTTACAAATTTTGCACATAATTAAAAATACACACTTATTTCAAGTACAAATGGAATTATTTAAAAATTGATGCTGCAATAGGTAATAAAGCAAGTATCAGAACACACCAAAGAATCAATATCCTACTGACCTCATTAGAAAAGAATAATAAAAATAACTTTAAAAGTACAATGGAAATGAAGAACACTTGTAAATGACTTATTGGCCAAAAGGAAGAAATCATAATGGAGATTAGTCAATGTACAAAACTGAAAGTGAAAGCACTATGAATCACAAACCAGGGGGATATAGCTAAAGCAGTAGTTATAAGTAAATTTATTCCTCAGATACTAATCTCCAAAAGAAAGATTTAAAATAATTAGTGAACGTGTACAACTCAAAAAGTTAGAAAGATTAGAAATTAATAAAGATTGCAGAAGTTAATAAAATAGTTTTTATTTAAATATAGTAAAGATATACAACAAAACTAAAAGCTTATACTCTGGAAAGACTAGTAAACTTTAGGAAGAGACTTGGCAGAAACTTTGACCTCCTCAAGCTGATTTTGTCCTCAGGACATTTTATGATATCTGTTAAGCCTGTTAAAGGTAATATAAAACTCACTATATAAAGATTAGTTTGGGACCCGCCCAGGAGAGTGTCCCAAGAATATCTGTCATGAATACATTTAATAAGATAGGGGAAAAGATGGAGAAAACAGATGAAAAGAAGGAGAATTTCACCAGAGTCGAAACACACACACACACACACACACACACACACACACACACACACACACCTTTAAATGACAATTATAAGATTGAAAAATATAGTATCTGAAATTAAAATATATAAGGGTAGGGAAAAAATATTGTCATTATAGTCAAATGACATGATTGGATTGTCTGCATATAAGGAGCTAAGAAGAGATATCAGCAAGTTGTTGGATAAAAGATTAATATAAGAATATCTGTTGCATTCCTATACACAAAAAGCAGATAGAATATATGAATTAAAACGAAGCTTAAACTTTTAAAATAGCAACAAAATTATAACATATGGTTAATTTTATATGTCACCTTGACTGAGCCAAGGGATGACCAGATAGCTGGTAAAACATTATTTCTGGGTGAGTGTACGAGGGTGCTGCCAGAAGAGATTAGCATTTGAATCAGTAGACTGAGTAAAGAGATCTGCCCTCACCCAATGTGGGTGGGCATTTTCCAATCTGTTGAGGGTGCAAACAGAACAAAAAGGAAAAGAAAGACAAATTCGCTTTCCTCTTGAGCTGGGATGTCCATTTTTTTTCCTGCCCTTGTACTTCAGAGCTCCTAGACCTTGGGACCTCAGACTCTGGGACTTACACCAGCAGCAGCCACCCCATTCTCAGGCCTTTGGCCTCAGATTGGGAGTTAAACCATCAGTTCCCCTGGTTCTCAGGCCTTTGTACTCAGACTGAATTATACCACCGGCTGTCCTGGCTCTTCAGTTTGCAGACAGCAGACTGGGGGACTTCTCAGCCTCCATAACCATGAGAGACAATTCCTATAACAAATCTCCTTTTATCTACATATATTTATGTAATGTATATCTATATCGACATAGATACAGATATAGATATATCCTATTATTTCTGTTTCTTTGGAGAGCCCTAATACAGTATCTAGGAATAAATCAAACAAAGTATGTACAAGACCTTGGTGGGGGGGAATAATAAAACTTTACTGAAAAACAAAAGAAGAACTTTAAAAAGAGAATATTATACCATGTCCATGAATGAGATGACTCAATGTCATAAAGATGTCAATGCAATCTTTATCAAAATACCAATGGCATTTTTCAAAGAAGTAGAACAAATAATTCTAAAATTTGTGTAGAAACAGAGAAGATCCCAAATAGCCAAAACAATCTTGAGAAAGAAGAACAGAGCTTGAGGTATCATACTCTCTGACTTCAGACTATACTACAAAGCTACAGTAATCAAAACAGTATGGTACTGTCACAAAAACAGACACATAGATCAATGCAAGAGAATAGAGAGCCCAGAAATAAACCCACACACTTATGGTCAATTAATCTACAACAAAGGAGGCAAGACTATACAATGGAGAAAAGACAGTCTCTTCAATAAGTGGTGCTGGGAAAACTGGACAGCTACGTGTAAAAGAATGAAATTAGAACATTCTCTAACATCATATACAAAAATAAATTGGATTAAAGACCTAAATGTAAAACCAGAAACCATAAAAATCCTAGAAGAAAACATAAGCGAACACTCTTTGACATAAATTGCAGCAATATTGTTTTGAATCTGTCTCCTAAGACAAAGGAAACAAAAGCAAAAATAAATAAATGGAACCTAATTAAACTTAAAAGCCTTTGCATAGCAAAGGCTACCATTGACAAAATGAAAAGACAAGCTAACGAATGGGAGAACATATTTGCAAATGACATGACCAATAAGAGATTAATATCCAACATATATAAACAGCTCATACAACTCAATATAAAAAAAACAATTAAAAAATGGACAGAAGATCTGAATAGACATTTTTCCAAAAAAGACATACAGATGGCCAACAGGCACATGAAAATATGCTCAACATCGCTAATCATCAGAGAAATGCAAATCAAAACCACAATGAGATATCACTTCACATCAGTCAGAATGATTATCATCAAAAAGATCACAAAGAACAAATGTTGGCTAGGATGTGGAGAAAAAGGAACCCATGTACACTGTTGGTGGGAATGTAAATTGGTACAGCCACTGTGGAAAACAGTATAGAGGTTCCTCAAAAAAATAAAAATAGAACTGCCATATGAACCTGAAATTCCACTGCTGGGTATATATCTGAAAAAAACCCACTAATTTGAAAAGATACATACACCCCAATGTTCACAGAAGCATGATTTACAATTGCCAAGATATGGAAACAAACTAAGTGTCCATCAACAGATGAATGGATAAAGAAGATGTGGTACATATATATACAATAGAATATTACTCAGCCATAAAAAGAATGAAATAACACCATTTGCAACAACATGGATGGACTTGGAGAGTAATATGCTTAGTGAAATAAGTCAGACAGAGGAAGACAAATACTGCATATAATCACTTATATGTGGAATCTAAAAAGTAAAACAAACTATGAGTATAACAAAAAAGAAACAGACTCACAGATACAAAAAACAAATTAGTAGTTATCACTGGGAGAGGGAAGTGAGGACGGTCGAGATAAGGGTAGGGGATTAAGAGGTGCAAACTATTATGTATAAAATAAATAAGTTACAAGGATATACTGTACAGCATAGGAAATACAGCCAATATTTTATAATAACTATAAATGGAGTATAATCTATAAAATTTTTGAATCATTATGCTGTACACCTGAAACTAATACAATAACGTAAATCAACTATATCTTAATAAAAAATGAAAAAATAATAAAAGACTGGGATTGGCAGAGTGGTTTAAAAAAAACTTAACCCAGCTATTGGCTGTCTACAAGAAACTCACCAAAAATAGTAAAAAAAAAACAAAACAAAAATAAAACTAAATGTCGATCAACAGGAGAAAAGATCAACTGTGGCATATTATATTGTACAATGGAATTTCATTTAACACTAGTGACATGAATAAATAAAGCTCAATGTATCTGCATGGATGAATTTAATAACAGTGTGGTGATTTATAAAAAAATAGCAAGTTGCAGAAGGTTAAATATAGGGTGGTACCATTGGTAATGTTTGAAACCTGCAAAAGAATATTGTTTATGGATACAGTCGTAGGTGTTAAAAGTACAACAGCATACGTAAGAATGATAAACACTGAATTCAGGGTCCTGGGCTGCTGTTGCACAACTCCAGGGAGCCTAATCCACATTGTATGCCAGAGAATTGTATTCCAGGGAGAGGCAATCATAGACTGGAAGGGAGGAAGAAGTATCCAGGGGGCTTCAGTTGTACCTATAATGTATAATTTCTTAAAAATAATAAATAAAAAGAAATGAAGAAAGCAAGGTAGAATGTTAAGATTTGATAGAACTGGGTGGTGGGCACATAGGTGTTTATGAGGTTTTTCTGTATGCTTTTCTGCATTCTTGCAATTTGTAAGAACAAAACATAAATGGGCATGGAGAAGGCACTCACTCAGCAGCACAATTGCTAAAAACAGAGCCAAACTGTGAGACACACAGAAAGAAAGAGCAACAGTGAGATGGGAGCACCCATCATTGATTGAATTAATTAAAAGAGATTATTTTCCCTTGATTTTCTTCCAGGAACTTTGTCCATTTCATTCTTCCTACAGACTTACCCTTACTCCCCAGAGCAACCCAGATGTTTCCAGCCCGGGTGTTCCCAAGACCTCCCTCCTTCTGGCCTAGTCCTTCCTTTCAATTGTTAGAAAAAAAGTGTTTTGAGCCCCCATTCCAAGTACTGCTGGAAGTCCCTTTGTCCCTCCCACAGCTAATATTTATCTCGCACTTAATTATGTGTCTGGCATTGTTCCAAACATTTCACAAACATTGTCTCATTTAATCTGCACACACAGCAACCTTATGAGATGGGTTCCATTTTTTTTCATTTTAAAATAAATATTTATTGAAAATAATATACACTAAGAGAGGAGCACAAAGGTTCAATATTTGTCCCCACTTTCAAGATGAGGAAATTGAGGCTTAAGAGGTTAGTTGACTTCCTCAAGGCTACACTGCTAATAAGTAGTGGTCCCCACTTGGCCTAATTCCAGAACTCTGAGACTTCAATTTCTTTTTCTTTCCTTTTTTTAAAAATTTATTTATTTATTTTTGGCTGTGTTGGGTCTCCGTTTCTGTGAGAGAGCTTTCTCTAGTTGTGGCAAGCGGGGTCCACTCTTCATCGCGGTGTGTGGGCCTCTCACTATCGCGGCCTCTCATTGCGGAGCACAGGCTCCAGATGCGCAGGCTCAGTAGTTGTGGCTCACGGGCCTAGTTGCTCCACGGCATGTGGTATCTTCACAGACCAGGGCTCGAACCCATGTCCCCTGCATTAGCAGGCAGATTCTCAACCACTGCACCACCAGGGAAGCCCGACTTCAATTTCTTGTTTCCACTAAGCTCTTGATCTCAGGAACATCTTGTCTTCTGTAGTCATTCTTTTCTTTTTACCATGTACACCTAACTGAAGCATTCAGCTATTTTTTCCATTAATTTCCCCTAAACATCACTATCAAAAGGATCTTACATGTAGAAGCCTTTTGAAAGTAGGGCAGCACATTACTCAAATATAATAAACAACTTAAAATTGAATATTATACATCCCTGTCCACTCCCATCATATCGAATTGTCCAACTTTATTCCTCATGTTTCCTACTGCCCTGTTTTACTTCTCCTTCCTCTTCCCTCACCCCCCTACTTTCCTTTCTCCTTACATTATCACCACCCAATTCCCATATTTCAAAGTCAACCTTTAGTATAATGAGAAATTTAATCCTTCCTTTGTTTTATTCTCCCATTTCCAACAATGCCCAGGGCTGTGGTGAGGGATATGGAGTTCACCATTCAAACTCAAATATGCCATCAGATATTTTCCTAAACAAAGAGGCATCTCCCTGGACATGAATAATGCCCCTTTTCTTGACATAAAAATGTCTGAGTTCGGTTCTTGTTTTAAATAGAAAGATTTTCTTTATCTTCTCACCACCCTGATGCCTCTGAGATGTATTACCCTCTTTATTTCATATGATTTGCATCAATTGATTTTATGTACCCAATTTGAAAGTCTGACATTAAACAACAGTTTTCTCAAAATAGACTCCTTAAAACCACTGAACCATCTGCCTGACTAGTGTTATAGGTTGAACTGTATGTCCCACCCCCTATAATTCATATGTTGAAGTCTTAACCCCTAGTACCTCAGGATGTGACCTTATTTGGAGATATGGTCTTTTCAAAAAAAATTATTTTATTGAAGTATACTTGATTTACAATGTTGTGTTAATTTCTACTGTACAGCACAGTGATTCAGTTATACATATATATATGTATATACATTCTTTTTCATATTATTTTCCATTATGGTTTATTACAGGATATTGAATATAGTTCCCTGTGCTATACAGTAGGACCTTGTTGCTTATTCATTCTCTATATAATAGTTTGCATCTGCTAATCCCAAACTCCAACTCCATCCCTCCCCCACCCTCCTCCCCCTTGGCAACCACAAGTCTGTTCTCTATGTCTGTGAATCTGTTTGTTTTGTATATAAGTTCATTTGTGTCATATTATAGATTCCAAATATAAGTGATATCATATGGTACTTGTCTTTCTCTTTCTGACTTACTTCGCTTAGTATGATAATCTCTATCCACGTTGCTGCAAATGGCATTACTTCACTCTTTTTATGGCTGCGTAGGATTCTATTGTATATATGTACCACATCTTTAACCATTCATTTGTCGATGGACATTTAGGTTGCTTCCATGTCTTGGCTCTTGTAAATAGTACTGCAATGAACATTGGGATGCATGTATCTTTCTTTTTTTTTTTTTTTTTTTTTTGTGGTACGCGGGCCTCTCACTGTTGTGGCCTCTCCCGTTGCAGAGCACAGGCTCCGGACACGCAGGCTCAGCGGCCATGGCTCACGGGCCCAGCCGCTCAGTGGCACGTGGGATCTTCCCAGACCGGGGCACGAACCCGCGTCCCCTGCATCGGCAGGCGGACTCTCAACCACTGCGCCACCAGGGAAGCCCTGCGTGTATCTTTTTGAATTATAGTTTTGTCTGGATATATGCCCAGGCTTGGGATTGCTGGATCACATGGTAACTCTACTTATAGTTTTTTGAGGAACCTCCAAACTGTTTTCCATAGTGGCTGCACCAATTTACATTCTCACCAACAGTTTAAGAGGGTTCCCTTTTGGAGATAGGGTCTTTATAGAGGTCATTAGGGTGGGCTCTAATCCAATCTGACTTGTATCCTTATAAGAAGAGGAGATTTGGACAAAGACACAGACAAAAGAAAGACAATGTGAAGACGCAGAGAAAAGAAGATCATCTACAAGCCAGAGAGAGAAGCCTGGTGCAGATCCTTCTCACAGCTGTTAGAAGGAAACAACCCTGCCATGAACACCTTGATCTTGGACTCCCAGTACCCTGAACTTTGAGACAATAAATTTCTGTTCTTTAAGCCATCCAGTGTGGTACTTGGTGGCAGCCCTAGCAAACTAATACAACCACATAGTACAAATTCTTCAGCTTGCAATTCAGAGACATCCAAAGTATGGTCCCAACTGCTCTCTTCAATCTTCTCTTCCCCTATAACTCTTCAATCAATCGAAGCTCCAGGCAAACTATACTACTTTCTGTTCCTGCACTCAGCTCCATGCCCTCCCACACATATGCCTCTGCTCAGGCTCTGCCCTCTTGCTTAGGACGATCTCTGCCTCTGACCACCTACCTATCCTTTAGGGTCCATCTCAAATGCCTCCTGCTTCATAATGACTGTCCTGAGTCATCTCCTAGATATTCTCTGAGGTCAACCAGACAAACCTGGGCTTGAATCTAGCTCCACTCCTTACTAGCTGTGTGGCCTTGACAAAACACTGGACTTCTCAGAGTTATCCATGGCATGAGAAAAGATACCACTTCATAAGGTAAGTGTTGTGAGGACTGAGCGAGATGATGCATGTAAGGCACTTAGCACAATGCTTGGCACAGAGAAAGCATTCTGGAAATGTAATTTTTTATTCTTATTTTGTATTATGTGAACCCCAATGGCACTTTATATAAAGCTCCTCTACGCCACTTACCACATTCTGTCTTATCTTGCTTGTTAGTGGGATTACTCAGTTAAATTACTATTGACTTAAAACAATCATTCACCATCTCCTGCAGAATCAAAAGAGAGCTATCAATCTGTTAGTCCTCACTATATCTGGGCCAGGTGAAGTTTCCACCCATGAGTAAAATGCAGCCTCAGGCTCCACACCTAGTGATGCCCTTCCATCAGTTCTGTTGAGTGTCAACTCTGCAACCCTACTCTCTATCCCCCCATCCCAAGGCACCCACAGCCTTTGGTTCCTTGGAGGCTACCCAGCAGGTTTTCATACCAGAGTCACTTTAATAAATTTTGCATTATAGTCTTTTGTCAGTCAAGAACTCCAGCATCAGACAGACCCGGGCTTTATCCCCCACGCCACTGTTGTAAGCTCTGTGACTGACCACTTTATTTGACCTCTCTAGGGCTCACTTTACTTATATGTACAATTAAGATAATAATACAACGACTTAATAGGTTCCTGTGAGGACCAAAGGAAGTCATCCGGGGAAAGGGTGTTTGGCACTACTGAGCACTCAGTAAAAGATGCCATTATCATCACATTTCTTGTAATTCTTAGTAGATTATAAATTCCTTGAGACAGGAAATATAGTAGACTCTATAAAAGTTTGTTGAATAAAATTTTGAATTTTGAGGTTGAACTAACCTGAAATGCTTATATCCACAACATTTATCTTGAAAAAAAGTTTCCATCTGTATGAAATTAGAACAGAGAAGTATAATTTTTTAGATATGAACAAGTTTAAGCTAACAAGTAAAATGAGTTGGTATTGTTCAAGGTCATTTTTGCTATTCATGGAGAAGACTAACGAAATAATGAAAAGTATTGAATAAACAATTCACTGGGTTCTTTTATTCGAGCTTCATTTTCATAGTTAGGAGAAAATATGAGCACTTGAAATTTTAAGTCTTTTCCAGGTGATCTGTGGCCAGATCTGGTAATATGCATTAGCCTCCATTTTTAACATCCCTTTTTTTATATTTGGCATTGTGAATGCACCTTCCCTCTCATAGAGCTTTAAGAGCAAAAGAAGTCTTTATGATCTAATGGTACATACAAATCCAGGGGAGAAACTGAGCCAGGGCAGTTGGTCGGTAGGTATCATGGCGGGCGGCGCGGGGGGGGGGGGTTGCTTTCTATGGGCTACAGTGTTCCAAAGAGGTCCATGTGAACATCCAAAGCCTTAAGATATATTCTTAAACCTTAGTAGATAAAGCTGGGGAAAAAGAAAAACAGCAACAACAAAATGTCATTTCTGAGCTCCAAGCAGTTTCTTTCTAGTAATTAATTGGCAGAGATGTCAATGCCCCACCAATTAAAGCAGACTCTCCCTTTGTTCTGGGGGGAAGAAACACCCAAATGGACCCTTTATGTAGACATTAAACTAAGACTGTCTTCTGAAACGGAGATGAGAATCTGATTTCCTCATTTAGGGGTGACGATGTTAAGGTACCCTCTATTGGAAGCAGAGCTGCATCTCTGTAGACCAGGATACTTTGGGAGAAAATGTGTCTCTGGAGGAAGAGGGAGAGATGACACAGTTTTGGTTACCTGCCTGGTCCTCTGGACTAATTTTAGGTCTTGTAGTTAGAGGAGTGGGTCAGAAGTGTATTGCAATTTTTTCAGAAAAGATTTTATAAGATTCTACGCTTAAGACAAGCTGCTTTGGGACCCAGATGACAAAATGTGAGAGAGTTGAGGAAAGGACAATTCTCTTGGCCTTTTCATTCATTGATTCATTCATTCAAAAAACATTTATTGAAAGCCTGCTTTTCACCGCGCTCTGTGCTACGTGCTAGAGAGAGAGAGAGAGAGTGGTGAACCAGATACCCTCAGTGCCTCTCTTCACATCCCTTACATTCTGGTTTTGTATTATTCATCTAGTGCTGCATAACAAATTACCTCAAAACTTAATGGCTTAAAACAACAAACATTTATTATCTCACAGCTTGTGTGGATCAGAAATCTGGTTGTGGCTTAGCTGGATGCCTCTGTGTCGGGTCTCTCCTAAGGCTGCAATGAGGCCGTCAGCCAGGGCTGCAGTCACCTCAGGACTTGACTAGGGAAGGATCGGCTTCCAAGCTCTCTCATGTGGCTACCAGCAAGGCTTCAGATCCTCCTTGGCTGATGGCCAGAGACAACAGTCCCTCACCACACAGACCTCTCCATGGGGTGACTAAAAAGTGGGCAGATGGCTTCCCCCAGAATGAGGGCTCAGAGGCAGGAAGGAAGTCACGGTATTTTTGTAACCTAATCACAGAAGTTACATCCATCATTTTTGTGAGATTCTGTTCATTAGAAGCAAGTCACTAGGTTGAGCCACATGCAATGGTAGGAGGCTACATAAGGGCAGTAATACCTGGAAGCTGGGATCACTGGGAGCCTAATCGTAAGTAGAGTAAAACACTACTCTGGCTCCCCCCAAATCACTGACCTTTGTGAGTGCATCTCTTCCCATTTTATCCCCAAATTGGTTTTGCCGGTAGAGTAGAGGAAATCTACTTTTGGGAGGGTATAGGTATCATTCATTATCAGAATCTATTCAATACCTAAAAACATGCTGATTAAGAAACTTTATAAAAGCAGGAGCCTACAGCAGATTTTTTAAAAGAAAAAAAATGTGTCCCCAGCCCTGCCAATAATTCCAATCAATTTCCACAAATATCACTACAGCACTCTTAGATATCTATGTAACCATCCACCAAAGATTTCAACATAATATAAAGCATTTAAAACAGTAATTACTTAATAACTTAACCCTTAGGACCTCATTAATAGATATGTTTGCATGTAATATACAATGATACTATACAATATCACATGCAATTATTTTCCTTCTATGGGGCAACAACCACATAGTTTAGTGTAAATAATAATACGTTAAAGATTTGTTATTGTTACAAACGACATTTAGAAGAATAAAGTAAACTTAGCAGTAAAGTTTTTTTAATATTGCCGCATATGGGTCCATTACAGCAGGTTTAAGAATCACATAGTAAAATTTGGTTATAATTTTTTCATGTCAATCTAGCAACTATTTGGATAGTGAGAGTGAGGACTACCTATATTTATTTTGTACTTACCACATTTCTAATATCTATAATTAGTGCTAATTGACTCTCAGTTCATTCTCATAGCTTACAGAGAGAAATCAAAGTGTTGGCAAATAATGACCACTTTTGCCTTCACTTTGTTCAATAACTAGATCTCTTATTCTGACTTTTGGCTTATAACATTGGCTAGAATGTAAGCCCTGTTAAACTTAGTTTTCTTGAATAAATTAAAATGCATACCATGTTTTTGGATGGAAAGCCTAACTATAATAAAAATTGTAATTCTCCCAAAATGAATATATGAATTCAATGCAATTACAATTAGAATCCCACAATTTTTGTATTACTTTGTTTTATAACAGAGTACATGAGCTTAATGCTTAGAGGGAAAAACAAAAGTCTAAGAATAGCTAATAAAGTTATAAAAAATAGTATGTGAATCTGCATATACCAAATTTTAAATATATCATGAAGCCATTGTAAAAAAAATAGTATGATACTGGCATAGGAATAGACAAATAGATCAGTGAAACTATTACAGAGACTTTGGGACTTTGATATATGACAAATGTGGTAATTCAATTCAGTAAGAAAGGGGCAATTTATTTAACAAAAAGTCTGGCACAATTGGCTACCCATCTAGAATAAAATTAATTTTAACTCTCTACAATACCCCACTGTTAAAAGTAGATTTATTTGAACTTAAAAACATAAGTTTCAATAACAAAACAAGAAAAATTACAAGAATGCTTAGACAAAGATATGTGTAACATTGTAGCTTTGGAAATCTTTTATGTGAGATAGAACACCCAGAAACTATAAATGAAAACTTAAACATATTGACTAAATAATTTTCTTTTTAAACATTTCTATGGAAAAATTCCATAAACAAGTTCAAAAGACAAATGATTCACTGAGAAATACTGGGCTGGCCAAAAAGTGCCTTCAGTTTTTGAATAAAAGACACATTTTTCATTTTCACCGAGAACTTTATTGAACAAAGTATTCACCCTTTTGTTCTATTACCTTCTGCCATTTTTCAGGCAAGTTCATAATTCCATCTTCTCAAAACTTTTTATCTTTTTGAGCAAAGAACTCTTCCAGGTGCCTTTCACAGTCTTCTAGGGAATTCAAAGTTTTTCCATTAAGACAATTTTGTAAAGACCCAAATAAATGGAAATCCGAAGGTGCAATGTCTGGTGAATATGGTGGATGAATCAGAACTTCCCAGCCAAGCCGTAACAGTTTTTGCCTGGTCATGAAAGAAACATGCGGTCTTGCGTTATCCTGATGGAAGATTATGTGTTTTCTGTTGACTAATTCTGAACGCTTTTTGTCAAGTGCTGCTTTCAGTTGGTCTAATTAGGAGCAGTACTTGTTGGAATTAATCGTTTGGTTTTCCAGAAGGAGCTCATAATAGAGAACTCCCCTCCAATCCCACCATATACACAACATCACCTTGTTTGGATGAAGATCGGCCTTTGGTGTGGTTGGTGGTGGTTCATTTCACTTGCCCCACCATCGCTTCCGTTCCACATTATTGTACAGTATCCACTTTTCATCGCCTGTCACAATTTGTTTTAAAAACAGAACATTTTCATTACGTTTCAGTAGAGAATCACATGCAGAAACACGGTCAAGAAGTTTTTTTTCACTTAACTTATGTGGAACCCAAACATCAAAGCGATGAACATAACCAAGCTGGTGGAAATGATTTTCAACGCTTGATTTGGATATTTTGAGTATGTCGGCTATCTCCCGCATGGTATACAGTTGATTGTTCTCAATGAATGTCTCGATTTGATCGCTATCAACTGCAACTGGTCTACCCGACCATGGAGCATCGTCCAGTGAGGACTCTCCAGCACCAGTGGTAAACTTCGCAAACCACTTTTGACGTGTTCAATCAGTCACAGCACCTTCTCCATACGCTGCACAAATCTTTTTTTGCATTTCAGTTGCATTTTTACCTTTCTTGAAATAATAAAGCATAATATGCCAAAAATGTTGCTTTTTTCTTCCATCTTCAATATTAAAATGGCTACACAAAAATCCACCAATTTTAAGTCTTTTTTTAAATGCACACTGATATGACAGCTGTCACAACACAATTTAACAAAATTGTTTCAAATGAAGTTAAAGACAACTAAGGGCTACTAGAGCCATCTTACAGAAAAAAACGAATGAAACTTTTGGCCAACCCAATACAACTTACAAATACATATGCCAGATAAGAGGTTAAAAATGTGTAATACTCAAATACCTCCTTCAAACTGATAAGACAAAAACACAGTAGGAAAATGAAGACTAAGAAGTGCAAATCCAAATGGTCATTAACAATAGCAGTTTGAGAATACGCAAATTTAAAAAAATACTTAAGGTCTTTCTCACCCATTAGATTGGCCAATATTTAAGCAGTAACAGCTACTGCTGGCAGGATGGGAAGGAAGCGTGCACAGTCATCAAGCTGCTTATATTAATATGACTATTCACAGCCTTTTGGGAAAGCAATCTGGGAATATCTATAAAAATGAAAACCACATACCCTTTATCCCAACAATTCCACTGGTGTGAATCTATCTCAAAGAAATAAAAATGCCAGTATAAGGAGACTTACACAAATCCATACACAAGGATGTCTACAGCAGCATTGTTTCTATCATGGCAAAAAAAAACCTAGTAGCAAAAAGAATGCCCTTCCACAGAGAAATAAGTGAATAAATTATATATCCATACCATGGAATACTGTGCAGACATTCAAAGGAATTAATCAGATCTGTTCCAGTAAACTTGGAGATTCCACTGTTGAGTAAGAAAAGTAAGAGGCAAAGGAAAGTATATAACACAATGCTTCTTCAAAAATGAATAATGGTTTTTAAACCCCTACATGTATATATGTCTACCGCGGGCCTCTCACTGCTGTGGCCTCTCCCGTTGTGGAGCACAGGCTCCGGACGCGCAAGCTCAGCGGCCATGGCTCATGGGCCCAGCCGCTCCGCGGCATGTGGGATCTTCCCGGACCGGGGCACGAACCCGCGTCCCCTGCATCGGCAGGCGGACTCTCAACCACTGCGCCACCAGGTAAGCCCATGTCTATTTGTTTTTAACATAGTTATATGAACCTGAAGAAAGAGATGAAGGATATACACACCCTGTTGTTAACACTGGTTATACAGTGGAGGGTGACCAGCAAACGACCAAAATTGTAAAATTTCATTTGTGTGTAAATACATACAAGAGATGAATGAAGGGATGGTAACCAATATATAGTGGTGGTTATCTCAGGGTGGTGAGATTTCAGGTGATGTTTTGCTTTATTCCTTGTATTTTTCTGTATTCTATTTTTGTACTTTTAATAATAAACATGTGTTAGTTATCTAATCAGAAAAAGAATAAATCTATTTTCATTGAATAAAAGACGGTCGGGAAGAAGAAAGCAGTGTTCAGTTTTTGAACAGTTATGCAGGAATAGATTTGAAACCAGTTAGAAACAGAGAATAATGGGATGGGATATAGTTTAAAATTATTTCAGATAAGGGACTGAGAAAGCTTGACAATTTGGAGGTCCATACATGTGCACACACACACCATT
The DNA here is from genome assembly GCF_949987515.2 of Delphinus delphis. Taxonomy (NCBI): domain Eukaryota; kingdom Metazoa; phylum Chordata; class Mammalia; order Artiodactyla; family Delphinidae; genus Delphinus; species Delphinus delphis. The sequence continues at coordinate 27,829,124 of NC_082704.1, read as the reverse complement.
TTAAAGCTTTTAACCAGTGGCATATGGGGAGGGCTTTTTTTCAGCTTTACTGAGGTATAATTGACAAAAATTGTATGCATTTAAGGTGTACAACTTGATGCTTTGATATACTCATACACTGTGAAATCATGGCCACACCAAGCTAATTAACATACCTGTCACCTCACAGTTAAACCGTTTTCTTTTTTATTTTCATTGGTTGGTGTGTGTGTATGTGTGGTGAGAACACTTAAGATCTAGCTTCTTAGCAAACGTCAGTTACACAAACAGTATTGTTAACTATAGTCACCATGCTGTACATTAAGTCTCCAGAACTCATTCACCTTGCATTACTGAAACTTCATACTCTTTAGCCAACAGCCCCGCCATGGAGAGATATAGGGAAATTCTTTAGCTGTGTGGTCTGTTGGTAGCACTGAGGTTTCTGCCTCCTAATATTTGCTGTTTGTTCCCATCAGCAAAGTGGGCAGGGTTCTGTCATTTTTCTTTTCACTAACAACCTCATCAGTCCTTAGTCAAACACTTTCTTTGCCCAAAGGAGAAAAGGGGGAAGGTTTTTTTGTTTTTGTTAAGAGGGGTGGGGAGCTACTATAGTAGACTGTGCTTTGGGGTCATTTTTATCAATTAAGCTAATACACAAATTTCTAATTAGTTAACTACGCATGTATACATATATGATACATGATAGATAGGTTTATAGATATATGCTTTTTCTATCCTCTACCTGTATACCTACCTATTTATTTAAACCATCTCTTGTTGAAGAAAGGATTTAAAATGGCTATTAAATATCTAACATTTTGTACTTTCAAGAGAGCTACTTCTTGAAAAATAAGTTATTTCAGCCTTTACTTTCAGGCCATGTCTCTCTGTCTGTAAGGACCAGGAAACAGCATCATCAATCTGGTGACTTGGCTAACTGAAGAGCTACAGCAAGTCTTCTGAGAATCGTTCCAATCTATCACTGTACGAACGACTGTGAAGATGGTCAAACAGCCCCAAATCCCTTGTGCTTCAGTCAATTCAGTCAATAAATGCTTGCTGAACTGAATGTTATAGTGGATGTAAGCAGACACTGAACAGCTCCCATTTCAAAAGCAGGTCTAAAAGGAGATAATCATCCCTAAATTGCTCCAAAGTCAGGCAATCACCATCACAGCTGAAGTGAGACCCTGTTGACCCAAATTCTGTCAATTTCCAGCAAAACTTTTGCTTCTGCCTAGCATGTCTTTCCACATCCCCATTGGCCCCTACTTCTTCCTCATGAAGGCAGCTTGGTACAGTAGAGCCAACAGAGGCCTGAATTCAAAGCCTAACTCGGACACTGACTAGACGCTGACTAGCTGTGTGGACTCAGATGAGTCACTTAGTCTGTCTAGGCCTCAGTTTCCTCATCTGCAAAATGGAAACAGTAATACCTGAATCACAAATTTCACTGAGGGTTAAGTGCAAAGCTCTTGGCTCTGATTAATGTTAATTCATTCTCTTTCCCCTTCTCTGCCTTGAGAAATCCTACTTATTCTTCAAGGCCCACAAAAAACATCACCTCCTTTGTGACACCTTCCCTCACCTTCTCTACAGAATTAATTACTCCCTCCTTTGCACATTCATAGCACTCTGATCAGACCCGTTTTAGACTACTTACCACATTGCATAGTTTTCATATCTGACTCAATAGATTAGAGGCTTTTTGAGGGCATAGCCTGTATCATATTCACTTTAACATGCCTCAGTATCTTGCAACAGGGCCAGTGCCTGGCATATAATAGATGCTCAATAAGTATTTGCAGGATGTGTTCAGCTATAAGCAAAGAAATATCGGTTCAGTAGTTCAAATATCATGGTATCATGACCTAGTTAAGTATCATACTTTGGGGGTTTAGTTTGCTTTTGCATCATTCATCTACAGAGTTCTCAAAGAGGGTAAACAGACCTCTTGGCAAAAGAGGAACCAGTCTGTCTACTTTATTTAGACTTGCAAAAGGCCTTTGACAACCAGGCACAATTCCAAGGGAAACATTTCATGCAGAAGTAGAGCTGCCTCTGCAGCCTGTCCATCTCTACATACCGAAATCTTATCCTTTTCAATGCCATCTTTGGTGTCACCTCCTTCAGGAAGCCTTTTCTGATTCTTCCAACCTCCTGGTGCTCCTCCCTCAAAAGCAGCAGGAGCATTCTCTCTATCCTCCCTTGTGGAACACAGAACAGTTTGCTTTGTGTACATTCAGCCCCTTGATTATATGTCCAATCCCCCTACCAGGCAAAGAGCAAGAGGCAGGAACTGGATCTCACCTCTGGTATCCCCGCAGTGCCTACTACAGAGCTGTACACATAAACAAAGGGCTCAGTACTTCCCTGGTGGCGCAGTGGCTAAGAATCCTCCTGCCAATGCAGGGGACATGGGTTCGAGCCCTGGTCCGGGAAGATACCACATGCCACGGTGCAACTAAGTGCACCACAACTACTGAGCCTGCACTCTAGAGCCTGCGAGCCACAACTACTGAGCCTGCATGCCACAACTACTGAAGCCCACACACCTAGAGCCCGTGCTCCTCAACAAGAGAAGCCACTGCAATGAGAAGCCCGCGCACCGCAACGAAGAATAGCCCCCGCTCACCATAACTAGAGAAAGCCCGCGTGCAGCAACGAAGACCCAATGCAGCCAAAAATAAATAAATAAATTTATTTTTAAAAAATGCTTAGAACGTTGTATAGGCCAAACAAAACACAAATGCCAGTTTGTGCTCCTTGATACAGGCAAAGAGACACAAAAATATTAACTGACCTACACTTGACCTCAATGTACTGCACCTGCTAAAGCTCTCTTGGATTCTGCATATGAAAGCACTGCCATCATCACTTCCTGCCATCCTTATTCTTAACCCTGGTACCCGTGGCGTCCTTTGAGACAAATCCAGGGCCTTTTCCCAGTCCTTATATGCCTTGACCTCTAGAACACTTAGACAATACCGCCCTTAGACCCAAGTTGCTACTGCCTCAGCAGAGCCAAGTTTGAATCTCTATCTCCACTGCTACTGCCTTATATTCAACTGCCTTGCCACATCCTGGTTGGAAACTGTGGGTTTCTGCCACATTTCCTAACTGGTCTCCCTGCATCATGCTTGAGAATCTTGTATTCTCTTTCAATACTGTATTCTCAAAAACACAGACCCGATCAGGTTGATTCTCTACTTAAAACCCTTCACTCGTTTCCTGCTCTCTTCCAGCATGATGTCCAAGGTCCTTCCTGATCCAGCCTCTGCTTATCTCTCCAGCCTCATCTCCCCTCACTCCACCCCTTAATCCCTATTCCTGAGTCGACAAAGCTATTGCAGCTCTCTATAAACGTCGTGCTCTCCTATGCCCCAGTGGCTTGGGGCACTGCTTCCTCTGCCTGGAAAATCCAGGGAAGCTCCAACTACCCCTGTCACCCTCAGTTCAGATGGCAGCCTTCCTTGAACCAGGCCCACCTGCACCCCCAACTCTGCTGGGAGCTCCCATGGCACCCTCCATGAAACTACCGAGCACTTATCTCATCACTTTGTTTGGCTCCTCTGCTAAACTCTGAGTTCCTAAAGGATAGTAACCTATTTTTAAAACTCTGTAGCCTCACTCTCCAGTTTAGTGCACTGCATGACACAGAGCCAACACTTAATAAATATTTGCTGAGTGACTGTGAATTTCCTGCATCGATTAATGAAGGTCCTAATACAAAGAAAGCACTCTTCCCAGAGCAACTCAGTATGAGACAAAAACAGCATGGCACACAAAGAAGAGGATCTGTGCGACTTAGACAAGGAGAAAAGTACAGAAACCCAGAACAGCAACAATTTCTAAATCACACTGAGCTAAATGTTTCCCCCAATTCCTTAGTGAAGCGGAAACTGGAAACGGACATTAGAACTCAACAGTATAGGATCTGTAGTTTGATATAGATAATTATGCTTCAGTTTAAATTACACTAAATTCTATATAATCCTTGCCTACATTGAGGTTTTTCAGTTAAGTCTTTCTGTTGTCTTCAAGTACTGTTGGCCGGACTGCGTGGATGCCACCTGGCAGATGCAGTTAAGATTTTGGTGCCCAGTGTGGGAAGGCCAGGGAAGGAGCAGATTTTCCCGCATGGAGCCTGAGTGTGGCTTATTTCTGCTTAGGAGTGCTACCAGGACCACATTTACAGCATTTTGCTCTTCACAGCTGCCCTGAGCACTAGGCAGAGGAGATATTATTATCCCCATTTCAGAAATGAGGAAACAAGAACCACAAGGTCAAATGACTAGATTTTTTCCCCTCCTGCTTGGGACCCCCAAGCATAGCAGCAGCAGTGTCAGCAATATTCCAGCACATCTTTTAACCCAGTCTCTCCCATGATAATCCCCAAATTTGGGAGCTAAAAGGCATCAGAAATTATCTGGCTCAAGTCGCCGTGTTTCAGAGAGAACTCATCTTTCCAGAACTTTTATCAGCTCGAGGGAGGAAAAGCAGAGGGGACTGGCTAGAGACCAGCTCCTTAAATTATTTGCTTTCCCCAGCGGGGGCCCCAGGGGCATCATGTACTCTTGCTGGTTTCCATCTGCTCCACTCGTGGCCTTAACAGAGCTCTGCTGCTGCGGCCTCGAGCATGCATGTATTCAGATGACAGAAAGTGACACCCAGAGCAATGACGTGACTTTCCCTATGACTCTAAGGAAGTGAAGGTCAGATCCAGGACTTGACATCAGTTTTTGGACTGCCAGTGCAGAATTCTGCCTACTATGCCATGTTCTCCCAAAAGGTGGCAGATGCTGGGGACACAGAGAACAGTATCTTATCACATTAAGAGCTTTTGCTGCTGCTGTTTTGAATATCAAATACTCAAATACATCACTCTTTGTCAAACTGTAAAATGGAATCTCAACATCCTTAGAGCATGGAGAAATTTTAAAATCAAATGGATTGTATAAAAAGAAAAATTTAAATACAGCCACACACTCAAAGAACAAAATTAGAGGCACTGTGATGCTCTGGAAAGAGGGTGTTAGACAAACCACAGAATAATGTATCAGCAAAACCACTTCTCTTAATTCTAGCTCCGGCAATCATTTGCAGCAGAAACAATGCACATGCTGCTCCCGTGGAGAGCCCGGGTGAGCAGTCAGCCTAGCTCACGGAAAGGGCGGGCCCAGGAGTCACAAGCTCTTAACTTGAAGGGAACTAAGGACTACAACTCTAAGCAGGAAGTGACAGAGCCCTTAGTAAATCTGGAAAGATTAACTGTGTCCTCATTAATTTCTCTTCGTTATAGTCCAGTAAGCATTGTCAAATGTTTTAAAGTGGATTATGACAGTGGCTCTGGGCCCTGCAATGCTGCAGAGACCAGGTGACTAAGCAGTGTGTCAGGAAGAGAAGGTAGGGCTGACAGCAAGTTCCAAAACAACCCCAGAACGTATGTGTGTGTGTGTGTGTGTGTGTGCGTGCGTGCAGTGTCTACTGTGAGCTAGGCCCTACAGGACTATTTAACGGATATTTTATAGATATGTCTGTAGACGATTGTATGTGGATATATATACTTATATACACACTATATGACATAACGTATACTTGTGTGTATATATACACAATACAATATTGATATACTGTGTGTATATATGTATGTGTGTACAGAGACACACACACACATATATATTTATAAAATCATCTACAGGCATTTTATCTATAAATTATCCATTAAATAGCCCTGCAGGGCCTAATTCACAGTAGACACTAAATTCAGTTGATACAATATTAATAAGGCCAATATTTAATGAGCATTTTTATGTATTATCTCCTTTAATCCTCCCAATAACTCTGTGAAGTATACACTATCATTGTACTCATTTTACTGATGGCACAGAAAGGTGAAATGACTTGCCCAGTGTCTCACAGCTAGTAAGTAGCTTGGGTGGAGACTTGTCCACTGGCTCCGAAGCTGAAGCTCTAAACCTCAATGCTAGACGGCCTCTCCATCTCTAGGTTTTACTCCTGGCCAAATACAAACCTCTCTACTTCTGAAAGAGACAGAAACACAAGAAGTTTTTTCTTAATTTTTTTAATAGTATCACTTCCATTTACTGAGCATGTACTATATGCCAGGCACTGTTCTAGGTATTACATTATTTCATTTAACCCTTACAACAACCCGATGAGGTATGTACTGTTATTATCCTCAAGTTCAAATGAGAATACTGAGGCCTAGACTGGCAGAGTAACTAATTGTTCAGTCACAGGGAAAATGGTAGGCCTGCCTGAAAGTAATGTGAGAGATTGCCTAAGGTACAATCAGCCGGTAGTGTGCTGACTAATGTTTAACAGCTGGATCTCAGGGGAAAAACAATGGGCCCTCAGCTCCAGGAAGGCAAGACAGGCTAAACATAATCCATCCTGTCTCTCCCACTTAATGAAGCTACAAAACCTGGACAGATTCATGAAGCAGCTATCTGAAGACACTGAAAAGTCAGTAGTAGCAGGCAGATTGAAGAAGAAAACCAGAATCTGAAGTATCACGCCACTGATGGTGAGTTTACCATTTTCCCCCTGTGGTATCCCCCACGCTAAGCAAAACATAGCCTAAAATCCAAAAGTAGGCATCAGCACAAACATAGAAAATTGCAGGAGAAACTCTAGTCCTGGCTCAAAGACTGGGAAAAGAAACTCCTAATGATCAAAGAAGTTTTCTTTTCTCTCTCTCCATTCTCTCATGGCCCGGACCCCAAGCAGCCCAGAGGCAGTGGTAGCAGAGCAAACCTGCATGGGCCAAAATCTTACTTTTTGATCAGTATAGCTGTGACCCCCATGGGCAAACCCCCATTTCTCTTTTGTTGTTGTGTTCTTCTCTCCTCCCACTGCTTGGCCTGGGAAGTGGACATAGGTACAGAAGTGCGTAGCAGAGCAGGGGAACTAAAGTCCTTAATTTCTGGTTTGAAAACCACAAAAAGGAGTCCTGGGAGCCAGAAAGTATTGAGGAGATTACAGAGAGGGTGGAACCCAGGAAAGTGACCCCATGAGTTTGTTTATAAACTCCTGGACTCACCCCCAAGCTGAGCATGTGTGAATCTGATCCTAATCACCCTGAACCCAATGACCATGCCAAAAATTTTGAGAACTGAACCACAAGAGAGATTACTGTCCAGGTCCTACACTGACCACTGGGTGGCACACAACTGGGACAGATCCAAATAGCAATATGAAGCCTTTGAAAATCAATCTGAAATTGGAACTACTAGCCCACAGAGGTGGATTAGAAATTGCATCCCAAACCTAACCAGGTTGATTGTCTGCTAAAATATTAGCATCTTCCATAGGATTTAAACAAGACACAGGGTCTTATAATAGTCAAAATGTCTAGTATACAATCCAAAAATCCTAGACATACAAAGAACCAGGAAATCTCAATTCACATGAGAATAGACAGTCAACAGATGCCAGCGTCAAAGTAACACAGATGTAATTATCTGACAGTAACTTCAAAACAGCTACTATAAAGATGCTCCTGGAAGCAATCATGAACATTCTTGAGACAACTGAACAAATGGAAAGTCTCAGAAAAGAAATAGAAGATACAAAGAAGAACTAAATGTAAAGTTTAGAATTGAAAAATACGATAACCAAGATTAAAAACTCCATGGGATCAATAGCAGATTGGAGATGACAGAGGAAAGAGCCAATGAACTTAAAGATAGATCGACAGGAATTATCCAATCTGAACAAAAGAAAGAAAAAACTAAAAAAATAAACATCCCTGATTTGTAATGTTTGCAGATTTCCATAGTGAAAATAATTCCACCCTGGCCAATGTCCAGGTATCAACTCAATATCACTGAATGTAGAGTTGGGGAGAGATGCACATAACTGGCTCTTACGCACAAACATCTGTCATCCCACAGGGCAAAAACAGCACAGCAGTACTGGAGTCTACTGAGTCTCAGCCTTCTGACCACACACACCCTAAGGCTGTTGATCTTCCTTTTAGGCACTCCCAACCCCATCTGAGCTGTCCCTGGTGTTCTCCTCAACCTGATTTCAAATGGATAAGGATGTGCAGAGAGCATTCAGTGAGACTGCCAGGGGCCGGTTCCTCCCGCTCTAGGGGAGGCCCCTAGGTGTGAGACAACATTTCCCCACAGGGGAAAGGAGATAAATGAGCCCAGCTTAAATCAATAGACTGTCTCTCAAACTAGCAGCCTGATGGCTGACATAGATAAGAGGTGAAAAACATAACCTAGATGGGCAAGACCAAGGTAGGAGTATACCCTGTATGGAGTAGCAAAACTGGGCTTAGAATTGATCTTGTCATTCTTAAGCTTTTCACCAAAAGCTGCCAGAGCATTCTGAATACAGCCCCATGTTAGGACTATGCAGCACCTCAAGAAAGGCTGGGAAGCAAGGTAGGCTGGAAGTTTCAAAGACAGGGATCCTATTTTGCATAAGAGTTTGTTATTTGGCAAGGAGCCATTTCAGGGTAAGGACAGTTCTGAGATTCTTACACAGGGTTCCATTGCATCCAGGATCCAAGTCCAGAGTTGCTGAAATGGTTTAAGAGTAGTAGAAACCCAAAGCCACAAATAGCCCAGAAAGGCCCTCTCTAACCTAACCTTCTTAATTGCACACATTAAGATGCAAAGTTCTGGAGAGAACAAACAACTTTCTCAAGGTCACGCGACTAATGAGCTAGAACAAAAAGGGAGGTCTCCTGATTCTAAGTCCCGTGCTTTTTTTCCTGACATCACGCTTCCTCTTACGCTTCCTTCCCTGAGCAAGATTTATCTGGCCAGTGGCAACAGGGATGAAAAGTCTTTGTGTGGTTTAGAGGGGAATTAAAAAAAAAAAAAAAAAAGCTAATGGACCAGTCGCAGCTGACACTGATAGCATCAAGGAGGAGTTCAAGCTAGTGGGATTTTTGTTGTATAAGCTAGAGAATGCAAACTCATTATGAATCGAGGAATTTGAATGGTCCCCTCTAAGAAATTAGCAGGCTCAGTGCTTTGAGAAGTGCTCAGGGCACAGCTGCAATGTGATTACGGAGCTGATGGGAAAGCTCAGTGCCCAAGGTGGTGAACATATCCTGGGTGCTCCCTGCCACCAACCACCCGGCCTCTGCAGCGTGCACTGCCAAGTCTGGCCAATTGTTTGACAAGGCAGCTGTGTGTGTGCCTGTTAATTACACTGTGGGGCACCAAAGTTCAGTGTCAGGCAGCTGCCTGGAATATCAAATGGCTGCTAGTGGGACAGGCCAGCTATAAGGGCTCTCTTCAGAGAGGTCGGTACAGCAGCTGACTTCCCCTCCTCCCGCCTCCGTCAGTGCAGCCCCCTTTAAAGTCCTATTGTGAAGGCTGCAATGATTTATTTTCACAGAGTTAGGTTAGAATCCATAATAGAACCCGTGTTGATGATCTTTCTGACACGCCTGGATGGGATGAATGTAAATGCCATCTTAGATTTCTACGTCTCCTAATGGTAATATTCCCTTGAAACCGACATATCCTTTGAATTAACATCTTTAGCCCATCTGATTAGAATTAGTTGTAAGTACTAAGGCTGCTTTCAAAATAATGACAGCCAACACTTACATGGGGCTCCCTATGTGCCAGGTACTTAATACAGATTAATCCACAGTTCCGGGTAGGTGCTATGAATATTGCCATTTCACAGATAAGGAAACTGAGACTTCGAGGTTAAATAATTTGCCCAATTTAACAGCCGGTACACCGCAGAGCTGGTATTCAAAACTAAGCAAAGTGGTACCTCCATGCTATTAAGCGCTACACTGTGCAGCCTCAAACAAAGCTAATGGTCAAGGCTCACCAATCAATGTTTCTCTGTAATATGCACATATTTGCTCTTTCATTCTTCTTCCTGCCTTTGGAGTTAATGCAATAAGCATTTTCTGCAACTCTACTAAATACGAGGAGGGAAAATTCACTTCTAAAGGGAGTGATTGATCACGCAGGAGGCAGGTTTTGAGTTGGATCTTGAAAGATATATTTTGCCTATCAGAGATTACGGGAGTCAAAGTGGGTATATCAAGCCAAGGGGCCACTGTGAGCAAATTCACACTGGTAGGAATATTCATGCAAAATGAGGAAAGCTGTGAGACTGAGCTATAGGTTGTGTGCCTGGATCACAAAGAGATTTGGCTCCAATGTGAAAGATGGACTGATAGACTGGCCTACGATGATGAGGAGGGAGAGGAATAAAAGGAAAAAGTGGAGTGTAATTCATGTGTGTGTGTGTGTGTGTGCATGTGAACTAAGGAAAAATCAGAGAAGCTGATGATCATTTTTCACGATTGGTTTTCTCTCCTCCCTTCTTCCACCATGATTATGTGTCCATCACATGAATAACTCACTGCTAAGCAAAGGCCTGGTGTTGCTGCATTTATAATGCCCTGCAAGTTCAAATTCAACTAATTAAAATTGTTTGTGTTCCCCTAAAAACAGGATTAAACTTCTTACAGAATTCTAATGACTAATTGAATACTCTAGCTTACTGAACACCCCCTGAAATGTAGCCATAGTAGTGTATCTTCCACAGCTTTAAAGTTTACTTCCTTTTGATACCCCAACTCTTCCTTTTTCCTTTTGAAAATCTGAGGTATAATTTATATAGAGTAAAAGTCACCTTTGTCATGTTAGGTCTATGAGTGTTGACAAACCACCAACAAAATCAATATAAAGAATAGTTCCATCACCCTTCAAATGACCTTCCTGCTGCCCCTTTTGTGGTCAACCCCTGCCCCCATCCCACAGCTCCTGGCAACCACTGATCTGTTTTCTGTCATTATAGTTTGGCCTCTTCCAGAATATCACATAAGCGGAATCATACGGTATATAGCAATTCGAACCTGGCTTCTTTCACTTGGCATAAGGCATTGGAGTTTCATCCATATTGTTGTGTGAATCAGGTGTTTGTTCATTTTCATTGCTGAATAGTAGTCCATTTTACAGATGTACTACGTTTTTTTAACTATTCACCAGTTGCAAGATATTTGGATTGTTTCCAGTTTTCAGCAATTATGAGTGAAACCACTATAAACATTTGTATACAGGTTTTTATGTGAGTATAAGTTTTCACTTTACTAAGGTAAATGCTGATCTGATAAAAGGCTTGTACCCAGAATGTATAAAGAACTCTGAAAACTCAATAACAGGGAGAAAAAAGTAACCCAATTTTTAAAAAGGCAAAATATTTGAACAGACACTTCACCAAAGAAGATAGCAAATAAGTGCATGAAAAGATATTCATAAGTTGTTAGAGAAATGTAAATTAAAACCAAAATAATATACCACTATGTATCTATTAGAATATTAAAATGCTTAAAACCTAACAATACCGACTGCTGATGAGGCTGCAGACCAACAGAAACTCTGAAACATTGCTGATGCAAATGCAAAATGGTACAGTCACTTCGGAAAAGTTTAGCAGTTTCTTATAAAGTTAAACATAAACCAACCATAAGATCCAGTAATCCTGTGCTCAGGTATTTACCCACGTGTTTTTAATTACATTTTTTAGGATGGAATTTTTTTTCCTGCCTTCTTAATCAGAGTAGAGTGAATATAATCTATTTTATACTATTTTATGGGCTAAATGCTGAGAATACATATAGAGAGGAAAAATAGTTCCTACTCTTAAAGGTGGAGACGTACTCTAGGCTATGGTGGCCCTTCATGGCTGTTTGCCCCTTCATTCAGCGGCCTCAGACTGCTGGGCTTTTCTCAGTTTTTGTATATGTCTTTTAAAATCCTACTCCTCCCTTGCATTCAAACTTTGGGCTGTTATTTCTCCCGGCTCTCAATGGACCTGCTGCTAATAGCCTCTCATCTAATTTGCTGTGGGCCAGCAAGCCAGATAATGAAGTCTATTAGAATTGTGTACAAAATAAGGTTACTGATTAAAGTAAGGATCTGACTGCCTCTCCTGATTCTTCTCCTACAGGGTAAAGTCCATGGCCTTTGTGATAGTTCTTTCCCACTCTCAAAGGCCTTCTTTGTTTCCTTCCAGGTTCTGGCCATCTTCCAGAGAGGCCAGTTAAGATTGCTAGAACTCCAAACTATAGATAAAGGGGATGTTACCACAGTTTACATCTATCTAGTCTAATCTGGTGAATTTTTGCTCATCTCCATGCTAGACAGAAGGACAAGTGAGCCTTATCATCTAAAGGAACTAGGTTTGCATAAACTTAATGGAGTTAGCAACAGAATAATAGAGAACAAGCCGTAAGCCAAAGAGCAAAAGCAAGCCCTGTTAGAACAAGAAAATGAGGAAAGTAAAATATATGCCAAGTTCTGCCTCCTACGCTCAGAAGTCTCTATTTCTCATTGGGACTACAATATTTCAAAGAAAGGGTAATTTTTTTTAAGTGCGCATATCCCACTTCTAACCGTCTTGAATTCAAAGTCATCCAGCACAAGCATCAGCATCTCACTATAATGTCCAATTGTCCCCTTAGATTAGAATGGCTTTGTGACCTCACAGAGGGTCTGAAATACACCTAAAATTTAGCAGTAGAAACAGTTTTAAGAAATGCTTTTTTTTCCTCTCCCATCCTGTTACAGAAGAGTAAGTCTTCAGAAAATAAAGTTAAAATAAAGAAACCATTTACCTTCTAAAGCAACCTCTGCTCTACCAAACCCATTCAGACCTCCTGTTGTCTTAAAAAAAACAAAAACAAAAACAACAGGCTTTGGGCAAGGTCTGCTATAAAAAGGAATATAAGACTCATCTTTGCTTTGTGCCAAATACATTGTCTCAAATACATCAGTGATTTCCATTCCAAAGAAGGGTTCAGTCACTTGCTGAATAAAATAATTTTCCACAGCACAGGAAATGAGGAGATTGGATATTCTATCAGATGGGCAACTGAACAAACAGGGCTCCAGGTGGCTAATGTCACAGGGATGAAGACACACAGGGGAATAAGGAGGCTTCTGGGTTTCAGTGGCCTTCTCTTCATCAACATCCAACACAATGTAATTGCATTTCCACCACTATAGCAGCACTTTTCCAACCAACCCCCCAGATAATAATCTATTCTAATATAATGCAGTTTCCTTAGGAGGACACAATTTATTGGGATACTGAGCTATTTAATTTCTTCCTTTCCTTTAATTATCTCTCTTTAACCTTAGTCTTTAAAAAATCGCTCTCTTTCTTGGGCAGTTCCAGGCAAAGGTGCCAAAGATTGAAAGAAATGAAGCCCTATTATTTCTGTGAAAGAATTTAAAAGGTTGAGAAAATTAGTTTGTCAGTTTTATTTTAATGAAAATTGACTATGCCATTTTCCCTTCTGAGAAACATCATTTCCAAGCTCTGCTTCTGACGTAATTGCACGGTTTAAAAAAAATCTCTAAATGACTCTGTGTCAGTGAAGTGACTTATTGTATTCACCACTCATAAAAATGGTTCATTTCTGTTATCTTCATTTAGGTAACTCTCCACGCAACATCAAGTTCATTCAATTAAATAACACAATATTTTATACTTGGGGAGCAGCCATATTTTTTTCTGGGTCGAGCACTGCGCTGGTCATGGCATGCCTCTCTTAAATCATTTTAAGGAAATATGTACTGTCAGTTCTCTTAGGTGTGGTTATGTTTTGGTATCATGATTATGTTTTTGTAGAGAATCCTTATATTTTAGAGACACATACTGAAATATTTATGTATGAAATGATAGGATGTCTGTGATTTCCTTCAAAATAATATGGTGGAAATGGGGCATGTAGATGAAACAAAAGTGGTTATAAGATCACAACTGCTGCAGCAGGGTGATGGCTACATGAGGAGTCAGCATATTGCTCTGTTTACTTTTGTATATGATTAACATTTTTCATAGTAAAAAGTCAAAAACCTTTCATCACTCTAATGCCTAGAGAAGTAGCAACTCCTCAGTCTGTCTTTCAAAGCCTTCATTCAGCTTTGCATTTGCAAAGTTAACTTTTAAACCTAATCTCTCCCTATTCCTACTCATGTAACCCACGCACCAACCAAACTGGACTGACAATTCCATGAATATACCTGGTACATCACCACTTCTGGATTTTAGCACATTTTATCTCCTCTGCCACAAAAGTCTTGCCCTTCCCACCTCTATCTCTACCTGTCAAATTCCATCCAGTCCCATAAATACCACTTGTTCCACAAAGACTTTTATTACTCACCCATCAGAAATCAAATCTCTCCCCACTGTATTCCCTTCACAGTGTTGGTTGAAGTAATTATTAAATGATTACCCCATTAAGTGATACATAAACTTAATAGTAAATTGTTCACAGAAAATAAAAACTTGGTGTGGTTCAGTATCAAAATGGTATTATATCAAAATATTATTGAATAGTTACCTGACATACAGCACTGTGATTCATTCTTGGAGCACTGTACAGAGAATAGGAGTTGGTCCCATATTAAGTATGCACCTAGCTTTTAATCAAGAATTAGAATAATGAAGGAAAAGCATGATATTATCAATGATATCCATCAAAAACTGAGACTTCCGTTTGTGCAGAATTGGTTTCTATCACTCTAGAGCTTTTAAATTAAGCCTCAAAATAGATGTAGATGGGACAGACTCAGATAGACAACAGAAGTACTCATATTTTAAGACTGAGCATATTTGACATGGGAAATTTTCTCATGATATAATATTAAGTTAAAAAAAAGAGCAAGGTGGGCTTCCCTGGTGGCGCAGTGGTTGAGAGTCCACCTGCAGATGCAGGGGACACGGGTTCGTGCCCTGGTCCGGGAGGATCCCACATGCCACGGAGCGGCTGGGCCCGTGAGCCATGGCTGCTGGGCCTGCACGTCTGGAGCCTGTGCTCTGAGGCAGGAGAGGCCACAGCAGTGAGAGGCCCGCGTACTGCAACAACAACAACAAAAAAAAGAGCAAGATATTGAACTGTATATATAGTATTATCCTGATTTTGTAAGAAAAAAACCTACATTTCTATACATACATAGAAAAAAAGAAAAAGGAAATATGTCAACAGTAGTTATCTCTAGGTAATGGAATGATAGGTGATTTTTCTTTTTCTTTTCTGTATCTGTAAATTTTTTACAATGAGCAGCTATTATTAACATAATCGGGGGGAAATTATGGTTAAAAAGTATATTTGGAAAATTAAATCACTATGTCATTCCTTATACCAAATGAATTGAATTTTTAAATCTGAAATGATAGAACCATAAAAATACTAAAGAAAGTATGAGTGAAATCTTTAATAATTCCAGGGAGGGAAAGACAAGATGCCATACAACGCAGAAGCCATAAAAGGAAAGATTAATTTGACTATATAATCTAAAAATACTGCATCACACACACACAAAATCATTAACAGGAAATCAAAAGACAAACTGGAAAAAAGCAACACAAACTAAAAAAAGGGCTACTTTTCTTAATATATAAAGTGCTCCTGCGTATCAATAAGACTAAGGTCAACAACCTTGATCATTGTCCAATTCAATTGGGCAACAGATAATTCACACAAAAAGGTAATACAAATTTCTCTTAAACATATGAAATATGTTTAACCTCATACATGAAGGAAATGCAAACTAAATCTAGAATATATAGATCTGTGATATATATCATATAAAGAAAGGTAAAAAATTTTGATAACACAGTCTGTTGCAAGAATGTGAGGAAATAGGCACTCCCATACATTGCTTATGGGCTTAATATTTTTATCCCAATGAAAACAATTTAGTAATTTCTGTCAAAACTAAAAGTGTACCTACCCTTTGACCCAGCAATTCCCTTTCTTGGGATTTATGTTACAGATATACTCCAACATATGCAAGAAAAAGGCTTTACAAAGATATGTATTAGAACAATGTTTGTAACAGCAAAAGATTGAAGACCATGTAGATGTCCATCAACAGATTATGACTCTTTCAAACAATGAATCAAGCATTTCTATATGCACTGATATTAACTACCTCCAAAATAACGTTAAATGAAAAAAGTTGGGTGTAGAAGAGTATATAAAGTATGTTATTGTGTATATTGTATAAATGCTTAGAATACCTTTGGAGAATAGACAAGAAATTGGTAGTAGTTATTGCTTCTGGGAAAGGGTATGGAATGGCTGGGGTTATGATGGGAGGACAACTTTTCACTTCTTGAGGTTTTTTTCAAAAACGTATTTATTTATGTCTTTTTAGTGTTTGGGTTTTCACCATACGCATGTACTACTTATTCAAAAATTAATTATTTTACAATGAATAAAAATAAAAGGTCACTAAAAATGTAGATATAGGGGAGGATAATAGCTCAAAATTTCCACGTCTCGACAAGCTTTGGATGAATGGATGAAAACGTAAGCATGCTGATGGAGGGCAGGGTCACTGATTCTTTAGAATATAGGAAGAGAATGTTAAGCTATCATAGATGATCTGAGAGCACGTGTAAGTTAAGAAGAAAGAAAATCCAGAAAGTTTTACAGATACAAGTTAAGAAATATTCAGCAAGATTCATGAATAGAAAAAAAAAACTTAGCAAATTATACTATCACTATATCATAAGAAGGCCTAAAAGTATGGTATGTTATCTGAAAAGACCACATGATACTAATGACACTGAGGTGTGATAACAGGAATTTAAAATGTCAGCTTTCCACTGTATTTGGAATAGACATAATCCACTTAGGAGCTCTGGTCCAATTTATTGATCCAGGCTGTTTCTATGACCAATGGGCAGTTCTTCGGCGATCTGTGATCAGGTAGGCCATGGAAGAATCTGTGACTTCTTTTTTACCCTGGGAATCAACCCAACCCATGCGCACGCACGCACACACACACACACACACACACACACACACACCTCACAGTTAGCAAGAAGTGCTCTACTTTTTTTGGTGTTTTTGCTTCTGCTCTCTTGACCCCAATTGCCATGCTGATGAGTCATCTGACATCAGTGCCTTTAACCTTTGCTATTTACGATCTTTATTAGAGTCTAACCCCTCTGTGCTCTGTTACTATATCCACCCAGTCTGACCCAGGAGCAAACCAAAAGAAGTGGAACTTAAAGAGAAAATTGTAGTCAGTCAGAACCAAGCTAGTCAGTTTGAGAACAGAGAGCAGACAGGATATAGGACAAATTGCTTAAATCTTCTGAAAAAGCAAATTAAGTTTTACTGAAGACACAATGGCTTCTCTCACGGGAACACTGAGAGCCACAAAATGATCTAACCTACACAAAACCAATAAATAAAATTTCCTTGTGCTAGGCTGCTGAGAAGCCTTCTAGGTGAAGTGATGTTTGAAAGGGCAAAAAGTATAGGTTAAGCCTCAGGCCAGTGGGAAACGCCCAGAAAACCCTCTGTGAGCTACCACAAACTGTTTAAAAGAGCTGGCAATATCTCATTTGCACCATGAGAACACAGATTCTGTGTATATGTTGTTGTACATATTCCAAAAAATAATTTAAAATATTTATTGTATCCTGTCTGCATTTTATATGTCAATTACTACATAATTTCTGCAATTGTTTGCTTTTCAGTTTCATCAGGAATGCTACCCCAGTAGAAGGTTGAAGCAATCAGTACGAGCCTTGACATTGTCTCTCCTGACATCTAGTGGATGGATACCAGATACCGCAGTAACTGTACTTTTTTCAAAGCATCAGTTTTGGGTAAAGTGAATCTCTCTTTCTCTCTCTTATACTTTCTAAAGATGATATAAGCTTCTGATCATATTTCAAGGTGAAAAGCAAACCTAAGTATCTCCTACTGATGAGTCTTGAAGTTCATACACAGTCTAAAAGGCTTTAAGACCTATCCGGACTGGAGTTCTTGGACAATTTAAATGGGAGAATTGTAGTTTCAGAGTATCCAACATTTTTATAGGCCAACAGTCAGGCCCATTAGTGTAAGAAACCAATCAACACTGAACGGGTAGTATGGATTCAGTCTGCACTATTATTCATCATGACATTCATTATTCAACAAACTGCTGACGACTCTACATACAGTCCAGGAGCAGAGCCAGGCTTCTAGGTGGTAACGATGAACAAACTGCCCTCAAGGACTAAAGGACAGAAACCCACAAGCACAGTAAAAAGTGGTAAGTATCATAAAAGCAGTATGAATGATGCACTACACAACGTCAGACAAAGAAGAAATTACTTCTGCCTTTGGAAGGAGAGGAGGCGATGCTTAACTCAGGAGGAGGTTATTTGGAGCTGGAACATTGAAAGGTGGGAGTACTCTGTGTGAATAGGGTTTATTAATTCTCTTTTGTTATTTTACTTGATTACTTTGGTGAATGTAGCTCTGAGCCAGCCCCAATACCTGGGCCACTCTGCTACGCATTCTGCTTAGAGCCTTCAATTCTCCTCCTCTTAATCTGTTCCCATCTGCTAACTATTACTGCCAGCATCCCTGACTCTCACCTCCCTCACACCTTTCCTATGTTTTTCTTGATGCTTAAAATCACCTGTTGCAACACTAACTCTTTGGCACATTAGAATGACACATAATGCGAGCTGCTTATATCAACACTCAACAACTCCCTCTGACACGATCCTGGTCTTCCATCAGACAAATTTTCTGTAACTGAAGGTGAGTTGATAATGAAAGAGTCCAAGTTTAAAGATGCAACAACAAACTACCACACACACCCCCCCCCCCGCAAAAAAAAGAAAAATCTTTGCTTCATTCTAGACTTAGAAGCCTGTAAAAGTTGAGTAAAATAAAAATATCCTTCTGCAGATTGAGATGCCCAAGTCAAGAGTTTAAGTGCAGCAGTACAGCCAAGTATCAAATACATGTGATAAATGGTTAAGTAAACGTCACTTCACAATAGAAAAGGTCTGGTTTGTTTGTCTGTTTTACATTTATTTATTTACTATTTATAGCCTACTTGCTTCTAAAGAATTTGATATAATATATAGTAAAACTAAATAAATAAATGTAAGGATTTATGCACCATGGCTGGTAAAAATAAAGATATAAATTATATAAATTAAAACTCTAATAGAGATAGGAAAAGAGAATTTACTAGGAACCAGGGATGAAGTAATGACCATAATTGAGCATTCAGTTGACTTCTGGGCATCCTGAGAACCAAGAACAGCCAAGCCAAGCCAAAGAAAGAAAACAAATGTATAGTTCCTACTATCTCAGCTCCACTTCTTCCAGAGTACCAAGCTTTTGCCTGGTACTATATTCTAGATGGCATTTTTCTTAAGAGTTCTTAGTTAAAAGACAATGGATATTGCAATCATTTTCAACAAATCATTCTCTGAAAGATGCAGAATTGCTTCATGTGGCCATTTCTTAATACTATCTCTCAGAAAAAGGTCACAGGTACTGTGTCTAAATGTATTTAGACATTTAAATGATTGGGATTGACATATATATACCAATATGTATAAAATGGATAACTAATAAGAACCTGCTGTATAAAAATATTAAATTAAATTAAAAAAAATAAATGTATTTAGAGAACCCGAGGGAGTGTATGCTTAACGTTTTAGTGACTAGCTCTCAAATATCTTCAACTATTCTTTGACATAAGCTGACTAGAAGTCATTTCAAGATGGAGGTCTCTGGCGAGGGCCTCAAACACAATATTGGTGCGGGCTTGGGGAGGACGGTATGCTTTATCTAACAGAAAGGTGGGGGCCAGGATGGTGAAGATTAAGGAACATGATATGCATCTTATCACTTGATGCTGCTGGTTGGAAGGGCCAACTTGTGTGCATGTATGTATATTTCTTGCTTTTATAGCAAGAGCGACGATTCTGCTCAAAATGTTAAGAGAAGCTGGAACCTCCCAGGTCAAAACTGTATGTACCCCAGGACTCTGTTCTCCAGAACTGTTCTATTTCTGTTAGTGCAATTCTGCTTATTAACAGTTATCCTGTATAAATAGTCTTAGTTGTTCAATAAAGATTCAAACAGATAACTATTAATCAGTATCTCCAGAAAGCAGATTCCAGTGTGTTACCACACAGTAAAAGTACTATCAACACCTTGACTCCAAGTAGATAAACTAGGAGAGTCTTTGGGTCAACATTCCCTGCCTTAGTAATATACATTCAGCTTAACCTCGAGAAATGACTAGATATAGGGCTTCCTGTAGAGCAGTGTTTCCTATCAACGAGGGTAAAGTACAGAGTGTAAATAGCAGTGGTATAAGGATGGTACAGGGGTGGTAAGTCTAATTGTGCTTTCTGTGAATGAAATTTCACAATGATTCCGTTGACTCCTATCTCCAGCAATTGTTTGAAGGCTCATTCCTACAACCTACCTTGCCTTTCAATCTTCCAAACAGAAGATAAAATAGGATTCATTCCTCACACCACAAACCAGGATAAATTCCAAATGGATGAGAAATTTCAATGTAAAAACTGAAATCATTTATTAAAAATTAATTCTTTCTCACCCCCTTAGCTGAAAGTGTGTTATAACTTTACTTTCTTTTTCTAATAAAGAAAACTAACATTAGGTTGCTTGTAAGATGGTTAAACATACTTTATTTTTTTTAAAAAACTGTAATTAGTAATTACAAAGTTAATCTGGAAGAACAAGCAAGTAGGAATACGCAAAAAAACCTGAAATATAAGAGCTCATGGGAGTGGACACTAGCCTCATCTGATAACAAAATATACCATAAAGCCTCTATAAATAAAACAGAATGATTAGACAGACCAATCTGTCTAATCAATAACAGAATAGAAAATCCAGAGATAGACCCAATTACACATGCAAACTCAGTTTAAAATAAAAGTAGCAACTCAAATCAGAGAGGAAAATATGGGCTTGCTAATAAATCGTATTTGAATAACTAGATAACCGTAAGGAAAAAAAGATAAATTGGATCTATTCTTCATGCCATAAACAAGATAAATTCCAACAGGATCAGAAATTTAAATGAAGCAAGCAAGCAAGCAAGCAAACATTTATCAGTACTAGAAAATATTGGTGAATTCCTCGAGGAAATCTCTCGATTTCCTCTTCTATTAATCTCTTCTATGACTCAAAATCCAAAAGCAAAAAAGGAAGATAAATTTAATTACATAGAAACTTTTTGAAACTTTTGCATGTCAAAAAAACCCATAAGCAAAGTAAAAAGATATAAGATAGAAGTTTGAGAATGGAACAACTTATACTAGACAGGAAGGCGGCTAAGACTACAAGGATCCTGTCAGGCTGAAAGGTCCCAATGGCCAAAGATGGGATAATTATAGTCAGTGAAAATATTAGCTGCAGTAGATGGGAATCCATCAAATATATTTAAATCCAGGGGTTCATTATTACGCTAAGGAAAAAAAAACTGGTCATTGTTGAAGGATGCTAGTAAACCAGTTCATTATTTTGAAAGATGGTAAATAAGGGGAAGAACTCAAATATTTTATCTTGCTTTTCCCACATATACTGGATCTCAGGGTAACCAAATAGGATATATGAGGCACTTGTATTCTCTGTAAAAATATTCTAGCTAATAAATGAAGAAGGGATGTTAGACCATCATCATTTTGCAACTCTTAATGAGTTAATATACCTAGGTATTGATCATCAATCGTGGGTGGCTAATATTCTAAAAGAGACAACCAGATCTTATGTGCTTTCTGATAAAAAAAATCGACAAAATCACACAGTGGAAAACTCTTCAGAACACAGGATCCAGTTTCTTCAACAAATAAATTACAATAGACTAAGAGATGGAGAGGAAACCTATAAATTAAATCAATGACGACACCTAGAAAATAATCACATTGTATGGTCCTTTTTTGAATCCTGAGTCAAACAAGCAATGCAGAAAAAGGGTACTTACAAGATAATTGGATATATGAACACTGATCTGATATTTGATTATATTAAGAAACTATAACCTTGTAGGTGCAATAACAGTACTGTGGTGATTTTGTGGCCTTATCATTTAGAGATACATAATGAAATATTACTGATGAAATTTCTTTTGTCAAAATATTACTTTCCTTGAAATAATATAGGTGGGGAGAAATAGGTGAGGGTAGAAATGAAACAAGATTGGCCTTGAGTTGATAATTGTTGAAGCAGATAATGAGTACATGAGGGCTCATTATACTAGCAGTGGTGTGCTGGAACTGGCTAGGACCTGCTCAGGAGAGCCCATTTTTGAATCGTCAGGAATTCTGACATCACACTGGTATCTTGAAATTGGCCATGGTGGAAGTATTTACATCATGAAAATGAGCACATGCTACAAATCAGCTCCCTCCCCAAGAGCTGAATGTTAAAATGTTTATGAGCACACCACTGCTATTCTACTTTTGTACATGTTTTTTTTTTTAATTCAACAAATGTATTTATTGAGCACCTACTATGTGCCAGACCCTGGGTTAGATGCTGAGCATACAGCAGTGAACAAAAAGACATCATCCCGTTTGTATTAATTTCCTAGAGCTTCTGCAACAAGCTACCATAAACTGGGTGGCTTGAAACAATAGAGATTTATTCTTTCACAGTTCCAAAGCCTAGAAGCCTGAAACCAAGGTGTTGGCAGGGCCATTCTCCTTCTGAAACCCATAGGGGAATCCTTTCTTGCCTCTTCCTAGCTTCTGGTGGTGGCTGCATGGCAATCTGGTGTTCCTTGGCTTGTAGCTGCATTAACTCCCAGCCTCTGCATCCATCATCACACAGACTCTCGGTGCTTGTGTCTCCACATGGCCGTCTTCTCGTAAGGACAACAGTCATATTGGAATCTGCCTGCCAATGCAGGAGACACGGGTTCAATCCCTAGTCCAGGAAGATCCCACATGCCGGGGAGCAACTAAGCCCGTGTGCCACAACTACTGAGCCTGTGCTCTAGAGCCTGCGAGTCACAACTACTGAGCCCACGTGCCACAACAACTGAAGCCCACGTGCCTAGAGCCCGTGCTCCGCAAAAGAGAAGCCACCGCAACAAGAAGTCCACGCACCACAACGAAGATTAGCCCCAGCTCAACGCAACTAGAGAAAGCCCACGCGCAGCAACGAAGACCCAGTGCAGCCAAAAATAAATAAATAAAAGTAAATTTAAAATTTTTTTAAAAAGAAAAAATTCCTCTCATTCATTTCCAAGCACATGTTTGTATTCTCTATTATGTGTAAAGGAACAAACACTTGAATTGGACTCCTAATGTTTCTTTTGATTGTGAACTCTGAATTGTAATTAAGATGCTTACGCTTAGCCCCAGCATTTGTGTTGTCTCAATATTTGTAAGGATGTAAATTCAGACACTTTTCGGTTTCAAGGTAATTGTGATTATTAGACTTGAAGTGGCCCTTTTAGTCTTTGCACTTTGCCTGGCTTTATGTCAGTATAATTAACATAAAATAGGTATTTAGTTATAGGTTTGAAATATGGTTATCCTTTTCATTTAATGCATTACAACGGAGGAAAATAAAAAACGAAACAATCATTAGTGGGTGAATGGGAAATCGGATGGAAGAGAAACCTGTGCTCTGTGTTTCAATAGTTGAGGACCAGATGTATGCTTCAGAATTGTGAATATTTGTTTCCATGGAGAGTTTTTCAAGGCTGCCCTTTGTTTAAATGACTTGGCTCCACATTTGTTAATTTTCTACAAATTGTAAGTAATAGTATAATTCTAGAAATGGCACTGGTTTGTTATTCTTGGTCTTGTATCCCTTTAAGGTCTATGCATGCCAATCACATGTAGGTCTAGAGTTCACAGAATTGGTATTAGAATTCATGCCTTCATTAAAGTTTTTTTTCATAGGTCGGACTACATATTTGGTCCATATTCCATTGGAAACCTATTAGGATTTGGAGCTACAAAATGGCTGCAGCAATCTAAAAGCTTAATAAGCTATGTGGGCAAATACAATTCAGCAGGAGCACACAGGGAACAAGCACGTCAATACATCCTCTGTATCAATAACATGGCCAGGGGTCTGGGAACAACCCGGAGCATGCTGGAGGCACTGAGTCAGCCACTGGGAGAAGAGAGCAAGCTGATGGGGATGTGTCACGTACCCCTCGAGGCTTTGCCTGCTGGCTCACCCTAACCCACCGAGGAGCACTGCCCTCCACTGCATAGTTAATGGCAGAACTAAAATTAAAAAGTAAGGCGGGGGCAGCAGCAGCAGCTAGAAGCTAGAGAAGAGAATCGGGACCCTTGTGATCTGTCCTGGAGCATGACAGCGTATAATTTTTCTGGGTACTGTACGGTGGAAACTAGCTCCAATTCTTCTCCCAGGCGACAGACTTACCACCTGTGCTCTCATCTAATTATCTTTGATCAGGCTTATGCAGTAGGAAGTTATGTTTCAGCGGCTGTGATTGGGCCCAGGGCATAGCTAAGTCTATAATTACTAGCTGGTTAAGTCAGAGCTCTTCTGGAATTTAGCAGCCTTTTGTGTAAACTGCCTCATAGTTTTAGACTGTAAACTTGTCCTTTTACACTTCTATGAGAACTCAGAGATGAACAAGTAATAGTTAAGGAAAAGCAAGTTTGTCAGTGAATTTTAAAATGTGCAAAATGAAGACAGCTAGCCACAGGCAGGAAAAATGAGACTCCACTGTAAAGAGAAGGTACACACTTGCCCAATAACCTTTCATGAGGAAGAAAGATAGGCCTTTAGGGGGACTTCCAATTTTGGAACACCAAAACTTTAAAATGTGTTCCTCCAGTTAACCACTGAGAATATTAGGTGAGGGATAGATATCAGAAAACCTGGGTTCAAATCCCAACTCTTTCACTTATTTTCTGGCTGTATGATGTTAAGGGAAATCATTTAGTCTCTGTGATTATCAGGTTTGTCATTTAAAAAATAATAATAACTTTCCATTCATCCCACATGGCTGTTGTGAAAATCACATGAGTTACAGAAAGAACATTTAGACCCACCTTTTGTACAGTAATGGCATTTAATAAATGCTTGGTAATAATAATAATAATTCCTATTATTGAGGTAAGTAGGTTTTCTGAGCTCTCCAGGAGAAAAGGGTGATTCCGTTGCCTATATCCCCTCTCAGCTCCATCCAATTGCTAATTAGGATTACATGGCAGAGCTAGTAAAGGGAACTCTTTCAGGTTGAAGTGAGAGAGCCATGCTCCTCTTGAGATGGAGAAAGGCTATTCCCAAATGATGTGCTTTTTACCCCCCTCTATAATGCCCCTGAAATGGTACAGCAATTGATGAGGTTAAAGAAAATGGGGCATAAACAAGCTTATTATTTCCAAAGGAAATGAATACTCATATAATTTAATGCAGGTGGTGCTTAATAAACAATCCTTTCACTGAGTAAACAAAAGAGGGAAACTATGAGTAATTTACCGGCATCTAAGCGAAATCGCTTATGGTGCCTTATACATATATGTCTTAAGACCTGTATTCTGTTTTACTGCTCACCTCTCAGATGTGTGTCATTGGAAGAGCCTGGCAACACAAACATGAAAATATCCTTAATCAAGTGCATATGTGTAGATCCTGCACTTTGCTTAGAGAGATGGATGAAAAAGAATTAGAGTCACTTGTTTATGCACTTGGGCAGCTGTGCTGTTGGACCAATGCCACCCTGATTCCCCACTGAAACAAAGGAAGCAAACTCTGTTTTCACGAAAATAACGCCTAACACTTTGGCTAAACAGTTGTCTCCAAATGTTACCCTCCTTCAAGAACACTGTAATAATTATGAATATATGATTAAACAACATTTGGAAAGATTACCTGTGGGCATGTGAGTTGTTTAACTTTTCTCATTTTAAGCCACCAGTATTACTGTGGTCATTTACTTGGGCTTTAAAGGGCAACCCCTGACATTTGGTCTTTGGTAGATTTAACAGGCCACTAGCAAGCTTAAAGGTTTTGCCTGGTTAAATCAGGTTTTATCACAGAGGCTATTTGTAACTTCACGCTCCATCTCACAGAAATGTCACTGTTTGCCTTTGCTCGGAACTGGGCATAGCAACTCAAGGTTTGTCCCTGAGTAGCTCTGAAAATAGAATATGGTTGGCTTTAGGTCTCTGTTCTTAACCGCCCACAAACAAACTGTAGGAGCATTCGTTTTCACTCAGGGTGCTATAAGGCTTCCGGCGACTGAGCAACAAGAGACTTTTGGGAAAGACTAAATGCTCATAACTCTGCCACATTGTAAATTGCCAGTGTGTTTTCCTTTATTCTCTTCCTGGTGGAAAGAAAAAAAAGACTATTTTGATAATAAGCTTGAGAAATACATTTTCTCTGGATTCTGTGGAAATAACTATCTCACTCGCTATGGGAAGTTGAACCTCAGCTGGGCTTGCACTGCAGCTTGGCAGGCCTCTTGTTGACTCCCTCGAGAATTTCTTAGAACAGTTGTTCTAAATCCAAACTGTTTCCACTGCTCTCAAGGCCTCAGTCCTACTCCAGCTGTCTGTCCTCTCACAGATGACCTCACCTCCTACTTCACTGCAAAGACTGGCCATGTAGGCTCCCTCGTTCCCCTTTTCTTCGAACTGCATGACGCATGGTGCTTTTGCCTGTACCACAACGCTTGAGTCTCAAAGAAAGCCACGTCTCTCTTTTTCTTGCCTAGGCTATGTCCGCTACTGGGACACTTGATCCCATCCCCTCTCCGCTCGGGAGAGAAACTGTTCCATCAGCTATTTTAATGGCTCCTTCCCCATGGTCTATAAACCCATTCAGGGTTCCTCTGACTTTGACCCCGATTACCATCCTATTTGTCACCTTCCTTTCGCAAGTCAAACTTCTCACAAATGTAGTCAATGCTCACTGACTCCTTTCTCACCACTAACTCCTCACAACCTAGCTTCCACCCCACCACTCGACTACACTTTGTTGAAACTGCTGTCTTGAAAGTCAGCATGACCTAATAATTGGCAGATTTGCTGGCTTTTTCTTAGAAATCACCTTGCTTGACCTAGCCGCAGCTTTCACCAATGCTGACCACTTCATCCCTCTTAAAACTCTCTCCCTGGCTTCTGTTACGTGACCCCGATTTTTCTCCTATCTTTTTGACTCCTTTTGATTTGTCTCCTTGGCTGACACTTTCCCTCTACCCCTTCAATGTAAGCATTCCCCATAGGCCGGGTCCTTAGCCCTCAACTTCTGTATTCTCTCTCTTTTGATGAACTTACCGGTTGCACACATTCAATTACGTTCTCTATGTACGTAATTACACGTACGTATGATGGCTCCTTAATCCCCATCATTTATTCATGTATTCATCCACTAATTACTTACTGAATTAATACTACATAAGTAGAGTGACTATACAATTTATCATTCTAACTGGGACATTTTGCGTGTGAAAGGGGTCACTATTGATACTTATGTCAGAGCAATAGGCACAACCCAGATTGGCCTAGGCAAACTGAGACATATGGTAACCCCAAGGATAAGGTACTCTGCCAAGTATTATGAAGCTACAGAAGTAAATCATAAATGCATCTGTCCCTGAAGAGCATTAAGTCTAGTAGAGTGATGAGACACGAACGTAAACAGAATATGATTAGAAAGTGATACCTACCCCAAGAGAGGTCCAGATAAAGTATACTGGGTTTTTAGGGTGAGAGGAGATTGATTTTCACCTTGAAGAATCAGGAAAAACTTTGTGACAGTGGCATTCGAGTAGCCCTTGGACATATGAAGATGGTGGTGGGTGGAATTTCAGGTAGAGGGAACAGTATGAACAGGGCCCCACTCATAGTTCTTCAGTCTGTATGCTACAAAAGAGTGCCATATCTAAGGGGGCACTGTCCACATTGTTGACATCCCGATTAGTTGAAAATGTTCATTATTAATAACTTTCTTGTTACTCCAAAGATGAGTGACTTGTACATTTATTATAAAAATTTTCTAGTAGATAGCAGGAAAATGCCATTTTCTACCACTCAGTATATTACAATGATTTTCTGACAGATGGAAGTAATGTATCTCTTGAGAAAGAGATCTTTTCCTACTTCACACCAAAATGGGCTAGAGATGACCCTGAGTGTGTGCAAAGGCATAAAAGAGAAAATTGCGGAGCATAAATAGGACAGAGAGACTACATCAGTCTGACTAAAGCATGGGGTGCATGGGAAGACACAATAAAAACAAACTGGAAAAGTAGATTCAGTCTAGATTGTGGAGGGCCTTGAGTGTCACCCTAAGAAAATCAGACTCTAGTCAGTAGGCATAGGTCAAAACGGTTTCAAGAAGTTACCTTGGGAACAATGTATAAAATACTTTCAAAAGGCAAGGGCTAGAAGTGACTGGAAAACCAGTTAGATGGTTACTGGCCTTCTACTGTAGGCCAACATTTCCCAAAGTAGCTCTGTGAAACTAACTCTATTTCCTCTGGATTTTAATGACAACACCAGATAGCAGAAGAAGAGAAGCAGAGAAAGTTGCATGGTTTAATTCAGCCCTACCATCTCTCCACAGCCCAGACTCTGTACATTCCTCCCTGAGTGACCTGCCAGTGCTTCAAATCAAACCTATTATCTTTCTCCTCAAAACTATTTCTTCTGTGGGTACCACCACAAAATAAGGGTGGCTTAAATAAGGATTTCACAGCTAGGTGGGCCAGGACTAGTATGGCAGCGCCATGAAATCTTCAGGAATCCAGACTCCTATGTGTATACTCTGCCATTTTTAGGGTATAAAGATGAATGCTGGAATTCCAACCATCACATCCTTGTTCCAGACTATGTGCTGGAGGAAGAAGACAAGAAATGTGTGATCGCTACCTTTTCAAGGAGACTTCCTGACATTATCGCATAATATACCCACTTTTATCTCATCAGCCAGAACTTAGTCACATGGACACGTACAAGGAAAGCTGAGTGAAAATGTGCCCAGCTAAAAGTCCAGTTTCTCTTATTTAGAAAAAAAAGGAAGAACGGATTTGGGGAGGTAACTGGCAGGGTCCACCACAGAAGGTGAAATCTAAATCTATAACATTGAGAAGGACAGCAAAGGAAAGGAGAGGGTGTCAAGGAGGGCAAGTTTTCTAGTCTGCGTGGTTGGGAGAGGAACTGTTCTCTTACTTGCAACTGAACCAATATACTCTAGTGTAGATTTGTGTATTTTAAGGAAGAGCTTTAAAATAGTTTCCCCATTTGGTACAACTCAGAAGACACTAATATAGTTCTACTAGCAGATTTGGTTATAGCTATGCATATAAATTAGAACTAGAAAAGAGCCATTTGGAGTCCTGACTATTATAGACTGCATTAGCAGGAATCACCATCTATATCACCAGACCTTCAAATAGATATTATAATACAGTAACCCTGTTTTATTATGATTATGCCTTGAAATTATATTTCCAAGAAGTTCAAATACATTACTCTTCTTATAATTTTTAATCTAATATGCATGATATATATATGGCAAGTAATTTAATACTCATTTTATTGATAGGGTCAGGAATAAATTGATGTTTATGGTCATAGGGTTTCTCAGACGGCTTCAAGTACCAAGTCCTCTTCTGGGCTTTCTAGCAAGCAAGCTTGTTTCTCCCAAGCAGATTGGTGACCCCAGCCTTCCCTTCTGTAACCCCTCAAAAGGGGCTTGGGAAAAAAAAAAAAAAAGGGGGGCTTGAGTGCACACCGTTAACAATGGATGGAACTGAGATTAGGCCTACATTCTTCAACATACCCAGTATTGATCTGCACGGGCCATATAAGATGATTCAAAACAAACTTTTATGTTTTCCCAAATAGAGGTCCCCATTTGCAAAGACCAAGCACCCAAAAGTACACGCAAAAAGATGCTGCTGGACTGTTTAAGAACCCAAAGAAGGATGAGAGACATCTTGAAAAGGGACCGTCTCAACTCTGGACTTGATCAGCAGATATGGGAAGGGAGGGGAACGGGGAGTAAGAAAGAGACAGGGAGTAAAAATAATGGGTTTATTTTGTGCTTTGCTTTAAATTGCTTTGCTTTGGTTTTTGGTTAAAAAAAAAAAATGTACTGGACCTAAACAATATCTTAATGAGGCAGGTCAGTATTTACAGTCCTTCGAACCCCATTTAACCTTTCTGTGCCTCATCTGTTAAGCATATTGGCCAAGATCACATACCAAATCAGTGACACAGTCATCATGAGGCCTCAAGTGCCTGATTCCCACTTTCATATTTTAAATAAGCCAAGTGACAGAAGAGAGGGAAAAACTGGGTCAGAGAAACAAAGTTGGCCTGAAAAAAATTTGTGTTTCAAAATAAAGCCAATTACACAAAGACATGACATTTCTCATCTAAACAGAAAAACAAGTTGGGGCCTTAATATCTTTCTTTTCCAATGGATACACAGAGGCACTTTTCAATGGTGAGAAAGGCAAAATGATGGATCTACCATCATTGTCAATCCCTTTATCTGACGAAACTCTATTTCTTGTAAAATTTTAGTAGAGTTAGAGAAACAAATAAGTCAAGTAATTGGCTAATACAACACAGCTATAAAGATACACCTAAGTAAAAAAGGTGTATATGCTGACCAAAACATGCCTAACACCAAAGACAGACGTTTAAAATACCAGTTGTGGGTCTTCCCTGGTGGTCCAGTGGGTAAGACTCCACGCTCCCAATGCAGGAGTCCCAGCTTCGATCCCTGGTTGGGGAACTAGATCCCGCATGCATGCCACAACTAAGAGTCAGTATCCGCAACAAAGATCCCGCGTGCTACAACTAAGACCCCATGCAACCTAAATAAATAAATAGTTAAAAATAAAATATCAGTTGCTAGTATCTGTCCTTTAGATTCCTGGTCATCTAAATTGTTTTCCACCAATTTTCTTTGTTTCTTTAACTTTAGAGTCCTAAATTTGCACTCCAGACTTGATAGCTTCCTCTAATCCCGTAAATCATGGCGCCCCATTCATAGTAATTTTTTGAATCTTGGCTTTCTGGTCCAGATATCAAATTTTTTTTTTTTTTTTGTGGCTAAGCGTATGTGGGATCTTAGTTCCCCAACCAGGGATCAAACCTGTGCCCCCTGCTGTGGAAGCACAGAGTCTTAACCACTGGACCACCAGGAAAGTCCCCCAGATATCAATTTTGCTGGCTCCTTTGACTTTCGTGTTTTTTCCCTCATTCTTTCCCTCTGTCTCTCTCTCTCTCACACACACACATACACACTCACACACACACACAGAGCAAAGGGGAACTCCAGCAAGTTAGGCAGCTTTCCAGTGCTTTCCATCAAGCACCTGGGGAATATGGAAGAGGCACAATTTTCCTTATTCCTGGGGCAAAAGTACTGTGAGGAAAAAATTCAGTGATGGGACCTAGTAGCTTTACTTAAGGCAAAACTGACTAACAGGACTCACAGCTGGTCTGGGGTTGGGGTGGCAGATGAATATTCTCAGGTTCTCCTTTAACCAAAGTGATTCTTCTTCACCAACCAGAGATTCCCTCCGGGGTACTATGCAGCATTCCCAGCTGTTGTATATCATGAATGTAACATCATTGCATGCCAGGACAGGAATGCTGCTGATAAATGTATAACTCTAGAGGGTCACCTGTTAAGAATGGCCCAGTAATCCAAGAAAAGGGAAGGGCCTGCATCTGGCCCACAAGACCCAGCCCTGAACCACCCCAACACCTCAGACCAGGAAACTGAGTACAGTTGTCCCTCAGTATGTGTGGAGACTGGGTCCAGAGCAACCCCACCACCACCTAATGGATGCTCAAGTCCCTTAAACAAAATGGCTCAGTATTTGCATATAACCTATATACCTCCTCCTGTGTACTTTAAATCATCTCTAGGTTAATTATGATGTATAATACAATGTCAATGCTATGTAAATACTTGCCGGTGCACGGTAAATTCAAGTTTTACTTTCTGGAACTTTCCTCCCAAACATTTTCAATACGCAGTTAGGATGCAGAACCCGCAGATACGGAGGGCCAACTCTACCGGCCTCCCATGCACAATCCAGGGGCTGTGGACCAGGACCCAAGTCAGGGAGCTTACCTCTCGCCTCATGCATACCACAGAAATTGTCAGGCACCCAGATGACCCTGGGAAGGCTTGGCCTTGCTCACCCTGAAGGGGTGGATTCCTTTCTCCCTAAGCACTTGTTCAGAATTACCCACCACCACCATCCACATTGTTCTCCGGTCAACTTATGTTTGTTCTCATCACTCAGCACCTGGACTCTTGGCTCCGTACCCCAATGTCAACACCCATATTTAGCCCATATTTTAGTTTTGGTGATACTCTGGGCTCCCCTCCAAGACCAGAGGTTTGGATCTCATCTAGTTTTCGACTTCGCTTATTTTGTTTGTTTGTTCTTCCAAAACTGAGACTGGGTTATTTTATTTTGATTACAAAAATACTATCTATTCATTGTAAAGAAATTTTTTAAAAAGATCAGCCAATAGAGAATGATTGTAAAAGATTTTTGATTCACATCAGAATATAATATATATATATATATATATATATATACATATATATATATACACACACAAAATTATTCATGATCCCACCACCCAGGTGATGCCCTCTTCAGACTCAGCTAAGACTTTCCTGATTAAGCCATGAGGAACCCCACCCATCCAAGTTGTACCAGCCTCTGATACTCCCTGCAATTAGATTTGGTCCACTAGGCACAGAATGAGGATCCAGAACCTTGGTCATGAACAGGGTGAGAGTATTTGGCATTCTGTCTCTCATTATGTGCTGGTCACAAGGTGTATAGGTGGGTCCATCATTCTCATCAGCATTGAAGGCCTACAGCCATGTTAGACACCTGGGGCAGACACCTGCAGTATGTAAGCAAATGACTTCAGACAACTGACCTGGATTTACCCAGTCCTCCCAAGAGCAAGCACGTTCAGACATCAATTTGAGACCCTTTAACAGTCTTTAGGAGATTAAGATGTGTAACACACACACACATACACACATATTAGGCTTCATTATGTAAAGTGCTTTATATTATGCAACTCATTTTAGATTGCCTGATTTTTTAGAATTTCTCATGTCTCTGATTTGAATCTAAAATCTTCAAATACATGTTTTGATTTTTCGAGAAGCAAGTATTTGTCTATTGAGAGATATTTAAAGTTCAAACTTTTTGCTTTATTCTTTTAAAAAACAGGACTACTTTTAGTGTAGCAAAACCACAATTTTAAGTTGCTTTCATTACTCCAAGTCTTGAAGTTCAAGCCACTTGTGATTCTAGAGTAAGGGAAGAGCTCCACCTTATGGTACTGTTTTGAAGTACACCAAAGAAAATGCCGCGAGTTTTAGAATTGTCCTAGAAACTCACGGGGAAAAAGGATTAAAAAAGACAGACCACGGACTTCCCTGGTGGCGCAGTGCTTGAGAGTCCGCTTGCCGAGGCAGGGGACACGGGTTCGTGCCCCGGTCCGCGAGGATCCCACGTGCCGCGGAGCGGCTGTGCCCGTGAGCCGTGACCGCTGGGCTTGCGCGTTCGGAGTACCGCAACGGAAAAGGCCACACCAGTGAGAGGCCCGCGTACCGCAAAAAAGAAAAGTATCCTTTGTCAAGTCAAGGATATAGGATGGGGATTAAAAAGGGCAAGGGGAAAGATAAGGGCAAACTAGACATCAAGAAAACAAAACAAAACAAAGAACAGACCACCTCCTCCAAAAAACTGTAAATCCTCTTCTGTGATATGCCCAAAGTGCCAAAATGGCCAAGGATAAGTTAAAATTAAGCAAAACCTTTCACTTGGTTATTGGACTGGGTACTGGTAAGAAGCTACACCTAAACCAGTAAAACTGGACTTTTTTACTTAATACCAAACATCGTCATCATAACTAATGATTCTTGAGTTCTTATTATGAACCAGATTATGGTCTATATATATATATAATAATTTAATACTCACACAACTCTATAAGGTAGGTACTATTATGAACTCCATTTTCCAGATGAAGAAACTGAGGCCTAGGCCTAGAAGTTACAGAAATTGCTCAAGCCCACACAGCTAATAAGTGGTAGAGCCAGGACTCATTAGTCCAGACTCTAAACCACCGTGCCATACTGCCTCTTTCTAAAGCTCAAATTCAATAAGGTCCCTCTCAAAATAAACAACTTGAAGCCATGGTCTTATCCATATTCTTTCTCAAAATAGATGAAGGCAAGACAAGCTCCCTGGTTCAATTTCTATTCCTCTCATGGCTGTCCAGATTTGTAACTCTTTGGCTTACCTCCTATGTTCCTTCCCTACTTTGGCAATGATTCTCTTTGTGATTTTGAGGATAAGTATTGCAGTGGAGTGCTATACGCTGAATGTTTGCATCCCTCTAAAATTCACATGTTGAAACCTGATCTCCCATGTGATGGTATTAGGAAGTGGGGACTTTGGGAGGTACTTAGGTCATGAGGGTGGAGCCCTCATGAATCAGATTAGTGTACTTATAAAAGAGACCCTTGAGAGCACCTTTGCCCCTTCCACCATGTGAGGACACAGCCAGAAGCTGGCCATGTATGGGCCAGGAAGCAGGCCCCCATCAGATACTGAATCTGCCAGCACCTCGATCTTGGACTTTCCAACCCCCAGAACTGTGAGAAATAAATGTTTGTTGTTTAAGCCACCCAGTCTACGGTTTTTCTATTATAGCAGCCCAAAAGGACTGAAACACTGAGAGCTTAGATTTTGTGTCCCTTTACCATTTATGTTCTGCTGTCTCTTCCCCCTGTTTAACCCCAGGCCCCTCATACATCATTTATTTAAAATCATGTTGAAAATGACACATTTCTATAAAAAACAAGGTCCTACAGGAGAGCACAGGGAACTATACTCAGTATCCTGTGATAAACCATAATGGAAAAGATTATGAAAAAGAATATGTATATGTATAACTGAGTCACTTTGCTGTACAGCAGAAGTTAACACAACATTGTAAATCAACTATACTTCAATAACACTTTAAAAATGACATATTTCTAAAAATTCACCAATGTTAATACAACTCAAATCATAATTTTTCCTAAAGCATTTATTTCTTTAAAAAAAAATGGTCTCCTGTAGTACTTTTTCAAAATTTGGTAAAATCTATAGGTTCCCCCCACCCCGCCCAGTTTGAGCAAGCTCTAGTTTTCATGGAAAATCTGAAATAGTATTTTCCAGTACTTTCAGCATTAATACCTAAGTCATATTCCATTAAGGGAAAAACCATTTCTTATTCATCTAACAAAAATTTATTGAGCTTTTACTACTCCTAGGCTCTAAGGACACAACAATGAAAAAGCCAAATATGGTCCCAGCCCTGCTGGAACTTAGGGATCTGAATATTATTCAAGATAGAAAGAAAGAAGGAGATGACTCTGACCCAGGGATACCTTCTAAATATATTTTAAAATTTTTTTTAAGATATATTTTTAAAATAATGTACTACCTTCAAACAAGAGTTACCAGCATGCACATGTGACCGAAAAGTAAATTTACAGTCTTTATAATTTCACTGACAGAAAGTAAAACCCACGAATATTCCAACAGGGGAAAAACAGGATTGTACTCTATATTCAAAAATTACCAGATGACATTTTTCTCAGACTGCCAAAACAAGGATATTAGAGAGGCCTAGGGCTGCCCTGGAAGCCACCCTGCCACGGGCAGCTTGCCTTTGGAATTTGGAACTACTTGCTAAACTAGAGGCAATCTGGAAGTAGCTCAGCCTGACCCAAATGAGAACCTTGGGTAAATTCCTCCTTGCCTTTTTATGCCTATGATCCTTGGGCACCACCCAAATTGCAAACTCTGGCTGGACAGCAACAATCCAACAATTTTCTCAATGCCAATCCTCTCTTCCTCTCTTCTCTATCCAGTTTCTTAACTCCTTGTCTCTCTTCCAACACTTCCACTGCACAGTCTGGAACTCTTATTCCTTGGTAAACACAGTCCACTACTATGTGTCCACTTCTTCCCTGAATACTCACTCCATCTCCTGTTACTAATTGAAAGGCAGTTCTCTACCTACAAGACCATATGCCATAAAGCCATCCCAAGGCTGTATTTTCTTCCACAGCCTACATGTTGGGCTGAGGTGAGGGTTAGGGAGAGCTATGTCACCATTCACCTTACTCCCCCACCGCATTTTCTAAACCAGGGTCACCAAACTTTTTTTTTTTAAGTACCAGACAGTAAATATTTTAGGCTTTGTGGGGATATACTGGTTCTTTTGCAACCACCTGACTCTACTGTTGTAGCTTGAAAGCAGCCATCGACAATATGCAAACAAATGGGCATGGTTGTGTTCCAATAAAACTTTATTTACGAAAACAGGCAACAAGACCAGATTTGACCCATGGGTAGTTTGCCAATCTCTAAACTATTAATATTTCATACTGTGTGAAAAAAGATAAATCCTTTCTTATTTGAAAGTCACACTAACTATATATACAGCATCCTACCTCTCCTTGCTCCTGTCATGTACGCAACTCCTAGTTCAGCCGTGTTTATTGAGGACTCTGGCATCTGGTTCACAGTCCACCTCTAGTCCCATCGTCATCCTGGATGACTTCCAAATCCATAAGGGTGATCAATATACTGCCATGGCTTCACAGTGACTTGACTTCCTCAGTTCCAGTGATTTTCACCTCCATTGCATTTTGACAACCCACTCCTTTGAGAAATATTACACCTTTAATACCTTCAAACCAATTTCCCACTCTCACTACAACTGTTATCCTACAGACTTTCCAACTCTTCTCTCCCAATAAATCTGATCTTTGACCTCAGAACCCCTCCATTTTCTCCCTATTAGTTTGCCTCCGCCTGGCGTCACTTTCCCCTACCCAGTCTGCACGCCATGGTAAATCACTGTACTCTCTTGTATCCTCAATCCCCTTGCTCCCTTTTCTTTCCATTGTTCATCTGTGACTATCAAAACCATACCCACTGTGGACCTAGAGTCTGTCATACAGAGTGAAGTAAGTCAGAAAGAGAAAAACAAATACCGTATGCTAACACATATATATGGAACCTAAAAAAAAAAAAAATGGTTCTGAAGAACGTAGGGGCAGGACAGGAATAAAGAGGCAGACATAGAGAATGGACTTGAGGACACGCGGAGGGGGAAGGGTAAGCTGGGACGAAGTGAGGGAGTGGCATTGACACATATACACTACCAAATGTAAAATAGCTAGCTAGTGGGAAGCAGCTGCATAGCAAGGGGAGATCAGCTTGTGTTTTGTGACCACCTAGAGGGGTGGGATAGGGAGGGAGGGAGGGAGACGCAAGAGGGAGGGGATATGGGGATATATGTATAGGTACAGCTGATCCACTTTGTTATACAGCAGAAATTAACACACCATCGTAAAGCAATTATACTCCAATAAAGATGTTAAAAAAAACCCAACATACCCACTCCTGAATCAATTAAATTACCAGACTTCTCTGATCCTATAGCCAAATGGCTGAACACAGCTGGAGAAAACTCTACCACTGGTATAAATCTGAGCCACTATAAACTCATAATTTTACATCTAGCTGGGCCCTCACTACTTCAAGTCTATCCTTTCTAACGGTCTTCCTTTAACTCCCTATCACATTTATATTAGGCAAGACAACATAGTGCTGTAAAGAGATTGCAGGCTTGTAAACCAGATAGACTCAGGTTTGATATCTGGTTCCACCATTTACTAGCTGTATGGTCTTGAGTAAGTTATTTAACTTTTTTGCCTCAGTTTCCTCATGAGTAAAATGGGAAAAAGAATACCTACTTTATATGTTAAATAAGATAATGTATGCAAAACAATTAACACAGTGCCTGACACCCAGCAGTTGCTGAATAAATGATAGCTATTAATAATAGCTCATGTTCAGTAGGTGACTATACCTCCTACTGCGATAAGACCATTAAGTGTTTCTTAGCCTGAGTTCCCCAGAAGGCAGAGCAATGGTTTATGTGCTATTTGGTTGAATCATATGGAAGTGCTGAAATTCGGCCATTTGACATACAAAAACCATAAGACTCAGCCTAAATATGTTATTAGAGTGCACTCCCAGGGAAGCAGGAGGGAGGGAAAAGAGGGAAATGAAGGAATGAGAGTCAATAGGAAGGTTTTCTTTGTCAAAGGTTTGCAGCCTTCGGCTGTGTTAACTCCTCTGCATTTCCAGGCTATTCCAGGCTACGCTGTGCATGGGCGCCCCAGGCTGTCCCACGCTGTCTCAAGCCTCGGTGTCCAGGGAAAACGGCAGAGCCCAGCACTGAGAAGCGTGGGCTTTGCACCTTGTCAGTCTGTCCGAGCCCATTGAGAGAATGGGCTGAGACAAAGCAATGGCCAAAGGCCCCTGAGACAATAAGGCCCAGAGGATCTGAACTGGTGAGTAAGAGGTGGTTGATAGAAAATGTGCCTCGATTTCCTTTCACTTTGCAAACTTTCCTGTAACTCTAATCCACTCTTTTGGTCAGAGGAAGGGACGTGGCTCCTCCTATTCAGGGCTATTACCCACCCCTCCAGCTCCCCCATCCTCCCGACCCACCCTGTGCTCCTATTTCCATCCCTCCTACCTCCTCCAGCCCACCCACCCTGGATTTTTTTACCTTCAACTCTCTCACTCCTCCGATCCCTCCCCCTCTACCAATATACCTGCTTGGGGCTTTCCTTTCCTTTAAATATCCTTCTTTACTTTGCACAGGCTTCTAGCCACTTCCTTTTCTTCTCAGCAAAATACCTGAAATGAGTAATCCAGGTTTACTCTGTCTATTTGCTCACCACGTGGACTGATCTCATCGCTCTACCCAAATACCTTCACCGCGGCCACCACTGATGGCCATATCTGGTAGACATAATTCTAGCCCCATCTATCTTGGTTTCTCTGCAGCATTTGGTCCTGTGGACCCCTCCCTCCTTACTGAAACTCCTTCTCAGTTTAGTTACCACACCACCATTATTTGCCGCTTCTCCTACTGCTTTTCCTGGCCTCTTTTTCTCTCAGCCTCTATCCAGTCCTTAAGTGTTGGTGTTCCCCAGAGTTCTTCCCTTCTCCTATTACCCCACACACTCTCCATGGAGGATATCATCCATTTCCTGGATTTCAACTATTACTATGCGCTGGTAACTACCAAATTCATCTCCAGCCAGACCTCTCCCTCCACACTCATCTTGGAAATGCCTGCCAAACAGCTGGATATATCAACCAAAGCACAATTGTTCATAAAAAACTCTTAAACTCCTCCTGGCACTACTAAGGTCAGCTGAAGTATCTGGACCGGAGTAGAGCTACAGTCCAAAGGAGCATATCCTGCACACTCCCCAGCACAGGGCATGGGGGATACAGATGAGGATGACAAGGAATACTGACTTGCTCAGTGTGGCTCCTTTAACATGCTCTACCTATTCCTACCAATAGGTACTAGGCACTACATAAAATGTGTTGCCAATAATTACTATCGTATTTTTAGTTCAATTACTAATTCCTGAACTTCCCTTCCCAGGCTGACACACACCTTCCACCCCATTCTATCTCTCTTAAGTCTTCCATACAGAGACTTCAAATAGTCTTTCTTTGTATTATGTTTTGGAACTGGATACACATAGTTGAATCCCAGGTCATGGTTTTGGAACTTTTCAGTTAAAACTCAGCTCTGGTCCAGCAATGTTCTGACCTAGCTGTCCTGGCCCAATGGTGGACACTCGAGAACAAGTGGATGAAACGGGAGTTTAGGCAAGATTAAGAAGGACGTTGAATATCAGATTATGAACTATGGACTTAAACTTGTAGGAAGTGGGGAGTCTGTGAAGTTTCTAAGCAGGAAAGCAAGAGGCTGAAAACAAAAGCCATGTTTTAGATTCTGGTAGAGTGAGAGTAGTAGTAGTGAAAATGGACTGAGAAGGAAAACTGGCATGGAAATCTATTAGAAGTATGTTTCAGGAATCCAGAAATGAGGTAATCAGCCCAGCCCAGTCAACCACACCTGCCTCAACCCTTCACACTTAATCCCTTGTCAGATCAAATCTAAATGGGGACCCCTCAGCCAACACTGGAGGACAGATGGCTGTATTTGGAATAATTTCAGAACATCACAATAACCAGTAATGAAACTGATATCACTACAGGACACTCTTTTGATGGTTTAAATTTTTAAAGAGAGGTCCTTTGCCACTTCAACATAAGTGTCTGAAGTGTCCCCTTTGCTTTGAGCACTAAAATTTGGGGTTATTTACTAAGGCAGTGCCAATAATAAAGGATGACTATCTCCAAGATTGCCGATTCCTTGTTTTGCAAATTGCCCTTCATTAGGCTTTCACTTTAGAATCAAATTACAAGATTTTTTTTTTTTAAACTCTCTTTAAAGGCTCACACAGCTTTTACAGGTGTAGCCCTGGAAAGAGGGTGTTAATTAGCGATACTTCTAGATCTGACAAAAACTGATACGAAAACGGTGTGTAACGATCTTTGGCTGATCAACTCTAGCTTTACTTACTCAAGTAAGGAAAGAAATTGTACTCATTTGTCCCTATATGTAACTGACTTCTCATTTGAATCCTACCACCAAAGCAACTGTAATAAAAATATAAAAGGTAGTGGTGCAAAGAAAGAGTGGTAGACAGTCTCATAGTCAAAGATTATAAGCTTTTATTTTAATAGTTACAGGAAAACCAATTCAATGAACTAAGTAAGACTATGAAGATGATTAGAATTAGGAAAGAAATACCCATAGTTCACCAAAATAAAATGTCTTGTACTTGTGAGACAATGGAACATATTTTTTTACTTCAGCTGTGATGTATATACTATACATGCTATCTAAAAGTCTCAGAGATACTTTACATTATCTACAATAAATTAGTAGGAGATTCAGTTTAATAACAACTGGATATGGATAGAAATAATTTCACTTCAAATTTTAAAAAATAAGATCAGCTAGCACATCTCCCTTGATCACTACACTGCAGAATAGAGTAAGGCTGTGCCCAAGCCAACAAGATAATTTTGTAATCAAATGTCATTTAAAATAAAGAGTTATGCAAATTGAATCTTGGATGGTCATAAAACCATTAAATTATTACAAAATTGAAGAGCAAATCAAAATCCAAAGCATGATCTATGATTTTTCTGTCCATGCTAATGCATATTATTAACTATTTTAAACTTCATTCTTCTTAAATGTAAGGGAAGACACATCTCTGAACATTGAGCCTGTTTCCTATCAGTGCCTGTTTCCTATCAGTTTTCTGAGATTTCTTCAAGATTAGCTGCATATAAATTTATCCTGCCTCTAAGATGTCAGTGGTGTATTTTGATCTGAGGTTGTTGACACTGTTTCTAATGCTTGAAATATTTAGGTCAACCAACTGATATAACAAGTGATATGAGTGGTGGATAAACCATATATCTGTGTCTCATGGTAAGCAACTTTCTTTTTCATGTTGCTTGTGTCCATACTTGTATAAAAGAAACTCAGGACTTTGACTTTCATTTTGGGATGACTAAATGAAGTCAAAAGAATAGGTGATGTCAGCATGGACAAAGTGAGATCAGCGGTTTCTTAATAATTATTTGACCTTTATTTTTCATCAATTAAAAATGTATTGAGGGGCCAGACTATGCTTAGTGCTGGAAGGAAGTTGAGGGGGACAAGACATAGTCCCTTCTCCCATTTTCGACTACAATACAAAATAAGTGTCATAAGAAGTATGGAGTCTCATTAGATTTCGGGGATGGAAGTGGATGGCTGCCATTTGAAGAATAACATGACACACCATTGAAAATACAAAAACCTTCGAGAGCATCAATATCCTCTATTAGAGGAACAAACCAAGGTCATTAACATTCCATTAAGGGAGGATGAAAGATTAGTCACTGGGAGGAGGATGAGTATGACTTCAACATCAGTCCCTCATTAGGAGCAAAATCTTTCAGATTGGGCCATCCTAGAGAGTAGGTGACCACTTGACATGGAGTATTTCAGGGTCACCAGAAAGGTCACTCAATGTAAAAAAATTCTCCCTGGAGACCAACCTCCAAGACTCTTCAGAGATTCTTTACTCTGGTTTAAGGCACTGCATTTCTAGGAAGCAAAAAGCAAATACCTCTTAGAGGAGTAATACACTAGCTTTTATCAATAGAAATTAGCTTTTTTTGAACATGATAGGCAGCTGGGTGACAATGAATACTTGACACAGATATGGGAGAGAGTTTTCAACTGTGCAGAGCTCTTAAGAAAGCTAGATGACGGCATAAGAGCACTGGGTGATTGGGCCAAAGGGCATCTAACGGCAGTAGAGGAGGCCACACACTAGCTTCACAATTTTCCCAAAGGCCAGCCTGCTCCCAGACAAACAAAACAGACAAATTACTGCCTAATTATAACAATTCTACACACTTTTCCTAAAGATGTTCTTGGTATTGGAATCATTTATATCTTTAGCTCAGCAAGATCGGGCAGGATTTAAGTGTTAAAAACAATGAAATCATGTGTACTAGAAGAAAATGTGGGTGAATATTTTTCATATTTTTGAGTGGGAAAGGTCTTTCTAAACATGGCACAAAACACGAAGTCATAACATAAAAGACTGATCAATTTGACCACCCAAAAATAAAGAAACAAATTTACAGGGCTAAAACAACCACAAAATAAAAAATAAACTAGAACTTAAAGCCAGAATATATGGATAACTCTTCCAACTCAATAATCAAAAGACAAATAACTCAATTTTAAAATGGGTAGAGACACTTCCAGTCAGGCACATAAGGAGCTTGAAAGGCATCACTCCCTCCTAATAAGTAAAATGCTGACTAAACCAAAACATCAACGACTCTTTAGATCCATCAGAGAAATGAGGTCACAGGCAGCCAAACTGCTGCCCCAGAATTAGAGAGACTAACAGGCAAATACAGAAAATCACAACGTACTGGAGCAGGAACCCATAAGCAGAAACCTCCATGGGAACCATTACCAGGGTATGAAAACCTGTACTATAACTGACAAATTGCTGGAGGCTAGTCTAAGAGTTAAAAACTCCAGAGGGGCCCAGGCATAGGGGAGCCCCCACACTTTGTGAGTTTTACTTTCAGAAGCTCTAGCAGGTTCTCTCCGTGAATATTGGAGAAAAATCTTCTCATGCCTCCAGCAGGAGGAG
This sequence comes from Delphinus delphis, assembly GCF_949987515.2. Lineage (NCBI taxonomy): Eukaryota > Metazoa > Chordata > Mammalia > Artiodactyla > Delphinidae > Delphinus > Delphinus delphis. The sequence goes on along the minus strand of NC_082704.1, from coordinate 27,786,121 downwards.
AAAAGTAACCATTTTGAAAAATACCAGATAATTCTATTCTTCTTAACAAGGTCTGCCTTCAAAATAAACTATTTTGCCATCACAAAACCTATTGGAGTCTTTGGTAATAAGAGTCTAACCAAACCAGGGGAAGGGAAAAACCCAACCTCAGCCTACTCTAGACATCCTGTACCACTTAAGGGAGAACAAAACTGAGAAGCACTTGTGAAGTTCACAGCCCAGAACATAGGCTCACTAAAAGCCTGAGACCTAATCATAGTTCCAAAGAACACTTCCCCTCCTCCTACACCTTACCACCACACCACTAAAAGTCTATTAATTAGAGATCCTTTTACCTAAAACATCATGTCCAGCTTTCAGCAAAAAAATTACAAGGCATACTACATGGCAAAAAACAAAAAAACACAGTTTGAAGAGTCAGAGCAAGCATCAGAACCAGACTCAGATATGGCAAGGATGTTGGAATTAATAGATCAGGAATTTAAAACAACTATGATTAATATGGTAAGGGCCCTAATGGAAAAAGTAGACAACATTCAAGAACAGGTGAATAATATAAGCAGAGAGATGAAAATTTTAAGAAAGAATCAAAAGGAAATTCTAGAGATCAAAAACATTGTAACACAAATGAAGAATGCTTTTTTTTATGGACTCATTATTATATTGGACAAGGATGAAGAAAGAATCTCTGAATTTGAGGATATCTCAACAAAAACTTCTAAAACTGAAAAGCAAAGGGAAAAAAGGCTGAAAAAAAGAACAGAATATCCAATAACTGTCGGACAACTACAAAAGGCGTAATATATGTATAATGGGACTATCAGAAGAAGAAAGAGAGAAAGGAACAGAAGAAATATTTGAAGCAATAATAATGACTGAGAATTTCCCCAAATTAATGTCAGACACCACACTACATATCCAGGAACCTCTGAAACACCAACTAGGATAAATACCAAAAAACTACACCTAGGCCTATCATATTCAAATTGCAGAAAATCAAAGATAAAGAAAAAAATCTTGAAATAAGCCAAGAGGGGGAAAAAATCCTTATCTACAGAGGGACAAAGATAGGAATTATATCCAACTTCACAGAAACCATGCAAGCAAGAAGAGTTGAGTTAAATATGTATAGTATTGGGAGAAACAAAAACACCAACCTAAAATTTTGTACTCTGTGAACTTATCCTTCAAAAGTAAAGGAGAAATAAAGACTTACTCAGACAAACAGATATGGAGGGAATTTTTTGCCAGTAGACCTGCCTTGCAAGAAATGTTAAAAGAAGTTCTTCAGAGATAAGTAAAATAAGATAGGTCAGAACTTAGATCTACATAAAGAAAAGAAGAGCACTGAAGAAGGAATAAGTGAAAGTAAAATAAAAACGTTACTTTTCTTATTCTTAATTGATCTAACAGATAACAGTTTGTTCAAAATAATAATAGCAACAATATATTCAATTATATAAAGCTTATGTGCTTATATATAAATAAAATAGATGACAAGCAATGATACAAGGGACAGGAGATTGGTTCAAGTTGGCAAAGTAGAAGGACATGCTCTCACTCCCTCTTGCGAGAGCACTGGAATCACAACTAACTGCTGAACAATCATCGACAGGAAGACACTGGAACTCACCAAAAAAGATATCCCACATCCAAAGACAAAGGAGAAGCCACAATGAGATGGTGGATGGGCGCAATCACAATAAAATCAAATCCCATAACTGCTGGGTGGGTGACTCACAAACTAGAGAACACTTATACCACAGAAGTCCACACACTGGAGTGAAGGTTCTGAGTCCCACGTCAGGCTTCCCAAACTGGGGGTCCAGCAACGAGAGGAGGAATTCCTAGAGAATCAGACTTTGAAGGCTAGTGCGATTTGATACAGGACTTTGACAGGAGTGTGGGTAAACAGAGACTCCACTCTTGGAGGGCACACACAAAGTAGTGTGCGCATCGGCACCCCGGGAAGGAGCAGTGACCCCACAGGAGACTGAACCAGACCTACCTGCTGGTGTTGGGGGGGCTCCTGTGGAGGTAGGGGGTGGCTGTGTCTCACGGTGAGGACAAGGACATTGGCAGCAGAAGGTCTGGGAAGTACTCCTTGGCGTGAGCCCTCCCAGAGTCCGCCATTAGCCCCACCAAAGAGCCCGGGTAGGCTCCAGTGTTGGGTTGCCTCAGGCCAAACAACCCACAGAGAGGGAACCCAGCCCCACCCATCAGCAGACAAGCAGATTAAAGTTTTATGGAGCTCTGCACTAGAGCAACAGCCAGCTCTACTAAACACCAGTCCCTCCCATCAGGAAACTTGCACAAGAATCTTAGATAACCTAATCCACCAGAGGGCAGACAGCAGAATCAAGAAGAACTACAATTGTGCAGCCTGTGGAACAAAAACCACATTCACAGCAAGACAGACAAGAAAAAAGGCAGAGGGCTATGTACCAGGTGAAGGAACAAGATAAAACCACAGAAAAATAACTAAATAAACTGCAGATAGGCAACCTTCCAGAAAAAGAATTCAGAATAACAATAGTGAAGATGATCTAGGACCTCGGGAAAAGAATGGAGGCAAAGATCAAGAAGATTCAAGAAATGTTTAACAAAGACCTAGAAGAATTAAAGAACAAACAAACAGAGATGAAAAATACAATAACTGAAATAAAAAATACACTAGAAGGAATCAACAGCAGAATAACTGAGGTAGAAGAACAGATAAGTGACCTGGAGGACACAATGGTGGAATTCACTGCTGCAGAACAGAATAAAGAGAAAAGAATGAAAAGGAATGAAGACAGCCTAAGAGACCTCGGGGACAACATTAAACGCAACAACATTCTCATGATAGGGGTCCCAGAAGGAGAAGAGAGAGAGAAAGGATCCAAGAAACTATTTGAAGAGATTATAGTAGAAAACTTCCCTAACATGGGAAAGGAAATAGCCACCCAAGTGCAGGAAGCGCAGAGAGTCCCATACAGGATAAACCCAAGGAGAAACGTGCTGAGACACATAGTAATCAAATTGGCAAAAATTAAAGACAAAGAAAAATTACTGAAAGCAGCAAGGGAAAAATGACAGATAACATACAAGGCAACTCCCATAAGGTTAACAGCTGATTTCTCAGCAGAAACTCTACAAGCCAGAAGGGGGTGGCATGACATATTTAAAGTGATGAAAGGGAAAAACCTACAACCAGGATTACTCTAACCGGCAAGGATCTCATTCAGATTCAATGGAGAAATCAAAAGCTTTACAGACAAGTGAAAGCTAAGAGAATTCAGCACCACCAAACCAGCTCTACAACAAATGCTAAAGGAACTTCTCTAAGTGGGAAACACAAGAGAAGAAAAGGACCTACAAAAACAAACCCAAAACAATTAAGAAAATGGTAATAGGAACATACATATCAATAATCACCTTAAACGTGAATGGATTAAATGTTCCAACCAAAAGACACAGTCTCGCTGAATGGATACAAAAACAAGACCCATATATATGCTCTCTACAAGAGACCCACTTCAGACCTAGGGACACATACAGACTGAAAGTGAGGGGATGGAAAAAGATATTCCATGCAAACGGAAATCAAAAGAAAGCTGGAGTAGCAATATTCATATCAGATAAAATAGACTTTAAAATAAAGAATGTTATAAGAGACAAGGAAGGACACTACATAATGGTCAAGGGATCAATCCAAGAAGAAGATATAACAATTATAAACATATATTCACACAACATAGGAGCACCGCAATACTTAAGGCAACTGCTAACAGCTATAAAAGAGGAAATCAACAGTAACACAATAATAGTGGGGGACTGTAACACCTCACTTACAACAATGGACAGATCATCCAAAATGAAAATAAATAAGGAAACAGAAGCTTTAAATGACACAATAGACCAGATAGATTTAATTGATATTTATAGGACATTCCATCCAAAAACAGCAGATTACATTTTCTTCTCAAGGGCACATGGAACATTCTCCAGGATAGATCACATCTTTGGTCACAAATTAAGCCTTGGTAAATTTAATAAAACTGATATCATAACAAGCATCTTTTCTGACAACAACGCTATGAGATTAGAAATCAATTACAGGGTAAAAAACATAAAAACACAAACACATGGAGGCTAAAAAATACGTTACTAAATAACCAAGGGATCACTGAAGAAATCAAAGAGGAAATAAAAAAAATACCTAGAGACAAATTACAAAGAAAACACGACAATCCAAAACCTATGGGATGCAGCAAAAGCAGTTCTAAGAGGGAAGTTTATAGCAATACAAGCCTACCTCAAGAAACAAGAAAAATCTCAAATAAACAATCTAAACTTACACCTAAACAAACTAGAGAAAGAAGAACAAACAAAACCCAAAGTTAGTAGAAGGAAAGAAATCATAAAGATCAGATCAGAAATAAATGAAAAAGAAATGAAGGAAACAATAGCAAAGATCAAAAAAACTAAAAGCTGGTTCTTTGAGAAGATAAGCAAAATTGATAAACCATTAGCTAGACTCATCAAGAAAAAGAGGGAGAGGACTCAAATCAATAAAATTAGAAATGATAAAGGAGAAGTTATAACAGACACCACAGGAATACAAAGCATCCTAAGAGACTACTACAAGCAACTCTGTGTCAATAAAATGGACAACCTGGAAGAAATGGACAAATTCTTAGAAAGGTATAACCTTCCCAGGCTGAACCAGGAAGAAATAGAAAACATGAACAGACCAATCACAAGTAATGAAATTGAAACTGTGATTAAAAATCTTCCAACAAAAGTCTAGAACCAGATGGCTTCACAGGTGAATTCTATCAAACATACAGAGAAGAGCTAACACCCATCCTTCTCAAACTCTTCCAAACAATTGCAGAGGAAGGAACAATCTCAGACTCATTCTACAAGGCCAGCATCACCCTGATACCAAAACCAGACAAAGATGTCACAAAAAAAGAAAACTACAGGCCAATATCATTGATGAATATAGATGCAAAAATCCTCGACAAAATATTAGCAAACAGAATCCAACAGCACATTAAAAGGATCATACACCATGATCAAGTGGGATTTATCTCAGGGATGCAAGCATTCTTCAATATATGCAAATCAATCAATGTGATACACCATACTAACAAATTGAAGAAGAAAAACCATATGATCATCTCAATAGATGCAGAAAAAGCTTTTGACAGAATTCAACACCCATTTATGATAAAAATTCTCCAGAAAGTGGGCATAGAGGGAACCTACCTCAACATAATAAAGGCCATATACAACAAACCCACAGCAAACATCATTCTCAATGGTGAAAAACTGAAAGCATTCCCTCTAAGATCAGGAAGAAGACAAGGATGTCCACTCTCATCACTATTATTCAACATAGTTTTGGAAGTCCTAGCCATGGCAATCAGAGAAGAAAAAGAAATAAAAGGAACACAAATTGGAAAAGAAGAAGTAAAACTGTCACTGTTTGCAGATGACATGATACTATACATAGAGAATCCTAAAGATGCCACCAGAAAACTATTACAGCTAATCAATGAATTTGGTAAAGTTGCAGGATAGAAAACCAATGCACAGAAATCTCTTGCATTCCTATACACTAATGATGAAAAATCTGAAAGAGGAATTAAGGAAACACTCCCATTTACCACCACAATAAATAGAATAATATACCTAAGAAGAAACCTACCTAGGGAGACAAAAGACCTGTATGCAGAAAACTATAAGACACTGATGAAAGAAACTAAAGTTAATATAAACAGATGGAGAGATATACCATGTTCTTGGATTGGAAGAATAAACATTGTGAAAATGACTATACTATTCATAGCAATGTACAGATTCAATGCAATCCCTATCACATTACCAATGGCATTTTTTACAAAACTAGAACAAAAAACACAAAAGACCCTGAATAGCCAAAGCAATATTGAGAGAGAAAACGGAGCTGGCGGAATCAGGCTCCCTGACTTCAGACTACACTACAAAGTTACAGTAATCAAGACAGCATGGTACTGGAACAAAAACAGAAATATAGATCAGTGGAACAGGATACACAGCCTAGAGATAAACCCTGGCATATATGGTCACCTTATCTTTGATAAAGGAGGCAAGAAATACAATGGAGAAAAGACAGCTTCTTCAATAAGTGGTACTGGGAAAACTGAACACCTACATGTAAAGTAATGAAATTAGAACACTCCCTAACATGATACACAAAAATAAACTCAAAATGGATTAAAGACCTAAATGTAAGGCCAGACACTATAAAACTCTTAGAGGAAAACATAAGCAGAACACTCTATGACATAAATCACAGCAAGATCCTTTTTTGACCCACCTCCTACAGAAATGGAAATAAAAACAAAAATAAACAAATGGGACCTAATGAAACGTAAAAGCTCTTGCACAGCAAAGGAAACCATAAACAAGACGAAAAGACAACCCTCAGAATGGGAGAAGATATCTGCAAACGAATCAACGGACAAAGGATTAATCTCCAAATTATACAAACAGCTCATGCAGCTCAATATTAAAGAAACAAACAACCTAATCCAAAAATGGGCAGAAGACCTAAATAGACATTTCTCCAAAGAAGATATACAGATTGCCAAAAAACACATGAAAATATGCTCAACATCACTAATCATTAGAGAAATGCAAATCAAAACTACAATGAGGTATCACCTCATACCAGTCAGAATGGCCATCATCAAAAAATCTACAAACAATAAATGCTGGAGAGGGTGTGGAGAAACGGGAACCCTCTTGCACTGTTGGTGGGAATGTAAATTGATACAGCCACTATGGAGAAAAGTATGGAGGTTCCTTAAAAAACTAAAAATAGAACTACCATATGACCCAGCAATCCCACTACTGGGCATATACCCGGAGAAAGCCCTAATTCAAAAAGCGTCATGTACCACAATGTTCACTGCAGCACTATTTACAATAGCCAGGACATGGAAGCAACCTAAGTGTCCATCGACAGATGAATGGATAAAGACGATGTGGCACATATATACAATAGAATATTACTCAGCCATAAAAAGAAATGAAATTGAGTTATTTGTAGTGAGGTGGATGGACCTAGAGTCTGTCATACAGAGTGAAGTAAGTCCAAAAGAGAAAAACAAATACTGTATGCTAACACATATATATGGAATCTAAAAAAAAGGTCTGAAGAACCTAGGGGAAGGACAGGAATCAAGATGCAGACGTAGAGAATGGACTTGAGGACACGGGGAGGGGGAAGGGTAAGTTGGGACGAAGTGAGAGTGGCATGGACATATATACACTACCAAATGTAAAATAGATAGCTAGTGGGAAGCAGCCGCATAGCACAGGGAGATCAGCTCGGTGCTCTGTGACCACCTAGAGGGGTGGGATAGGGAGGGTGGGAGGGAGACGCAAGAGGGAGGGGATATGGGGATATAGGTATATGTATAGCTGATTCACTTTGTGATACAGCAGAAACTAACACACCATTGTTGAGCAATTATACTCCAATAAAGATGCTAAAAAAGAAAAGTTAAACCACTTGGGATTCTATTTTGAATGGAAAATATCTCCCAAAAGATTTTATTTTTGAAAATTAAAGGTAATACCCAGGCAAAATAAAATAGGTTTAACAAGAAAGAAGAGCAAGGCATAAAAAAATCATGTATATAGGCATCGAACTTATGGTTACCAAAGGGGAGGGGAGAGATAAATTAGGAGTTTGGGATTAACATATACACACAACTATATATAAAATAGATAAACAACAAGGACCTTTCTGTATAGCACAGGGAACTATATTCAGTACCTTGTAGTAACCTATAATGGAAAAGGATCTGAAAAAGAATATATATATATATATATATACACACATATATATTTATATATATATAAATATATATGTATATATATGTGTATATATATATATACACACACACATATATATTTATATATATATAAATATATATGTATATATATGTGTGTGTGTATATATATATATATATATATATATATATATATGTATATATATTGGGTTGGCCAAAAAGTGTCTTAGGTTTTTAAGTAAAAATAAAGGACACATTTTTCGTTTTCACCAAGAACTTTATTAAACAATGTATTCACCCTTTTGTTCCACTAACTTCTGCCATTTTCCAGGCAATTTCATAATTCCATCTTTTCAAAACTTTTTATCTTTTTGAGCAAAAAACTGTTCCAGGCGCCTTTTACAGTATTCCAGGGAATTTAAAGTTTTTCCATTAAGACAATTTTGTAAAGACATAAATAAATGGAAATCCGAAGGTGCAATGTCTGGTGAATATGGTGGATGAATTAGAACTTCCCAGCCAAGCCGTAACAGTTTTTGCCTGGTCATCAAAGAAACATGCAGTCTTGCGTTATCCTGATAGAAGACTATGAATTTTCTGTTGACTAATTCTGGACAGTTTCGTTGAGTGCTGCTTTCATTTGGTCTAATTGGGAGCAGTACTTGTTGGAATTAATCGTTTGGTTTTCCAGAAGGAGCTCATAATAGAGGACTCCCTTCCAATCCCACCATATACACATTACCTTCTTTGGATGAAGACCGGCCTTTGGTGTGGTTGGTGGTGGTTCATTTCACTTGCCCCATGATCTCTTCCGTTCCACATTATTGTACAGTGTCCACTTTTCATCGCCTGTCACAATTTGTTTTAAAAGCAGAACGTTTTCATTACGTTTCAGTAGAGAATCACATGCAGAAATACGGTCAAGAAGTTTTTTTTCACTTAATTTATGTGGAACCCAAACATCAAAGCGGTTAACATAACCAAGCTGGTGGAAATGATTTTCAACGCTTGATTTGGATATTTTGAGTATGTTGGCTATCTGCCGCGTGGTATAACGTTGATTGTTCTCAATAAATGTCTCGATTTGATTGCTATCAACTTCAACTGGTCTACTTGACCATGGAACATCGTCCAGCGAGCAATCTCCAGCGCGAAACTTCGCAAACCACTTGACACGTTTGATCAGTCACAGCACCTTCACCATACATTGCACAAATCTTTTTCTGTGTGTGTGTTTCAGTTGCGTTTTTACCTTTCTTGAAATAATAAAGCATAATGTGCCGAAAATGTTGCTTTTTTCTTCCATCTTCAATATTAAGATGGCTACACAAAAATTCACCAATTTTGATGTGTTTTTTTTAATGCATGCTGATATGACAGCTGTCACAATACAATCTAACAAAATTGTTTCAAATGAAGTTAAAGATAAGAGCTACTAGAGCCATCTTACAGAAAAAACTGAAGAAACCTTTTGGCCAACCCACTATATATATATATATATATATATATATATATATATATATATATATATATATATATATGTATACACACACACACACACACACACATATCTGGATCACTTTGCTGTACACCTAAAACTAACACAACATTGTAAATCAACTGTACTTCAATTTTAAAAAATCATTTAAAAAAACATATGTATGTATATATTTATATGAATAATTAAAATAACATATATTTTGGAAGAAACATGCAGAAAATATACACCTAACTCTTCAGAGTGTCTCTAGAGGAGAGGATTGCAACCTACTTCCACTATCTGTTACATATTGCAATTGTTTATTTTGTTTTGTTTTACAATGAGCATGTATTACTACTGCAAGCAGTAAAAATATTTTTTAAAAGTAGGGACAATAAAAAAGTAATCAAGGGAATCTGAACACAACTTTAGTCTTCACTAGGAAAACTCAATGCAACAACAATTAAAAGAAAAAGAATATAGCGGAAAATGCTGTTTTCAAGCAAGCTGCCTCTGAATTTAGTGTTATGCTACACTATGCCAAAGGCTGGGAGAATCGATGAACAAATCAATGCAAAATGTACATATTTTCTTGTATTTTTGCTCAGCATTTCCATTACTGCAATGGGTAAAAACGAAAGAATAAGATGTTATAATTTTTTTTTTTTTTTTTTTTTTTTTTGCGGGACGCGGGCCTCTCACTGTTGTGGCCTCTCCCGTTGCGGAGCACAGGCTCCGGACGCGCAGGCTCAGCGGCCATGGCTCACGGGCCCAGCCGCTCTGCAGCATGTGGGATCTTCCCGGACTGGGGCACGAACCTGCGTGCCCTACATCGGCAGGCGGACTCTCAACCACTGCGCCACCAGGGAAGCCCAGATGTTATAATTTTGATTAAAGAGATGCCTTTGCCATCCTGTGGCAGCTGGTCTGGAAGATTAGGCCATTCTTAGGCTGTAATTGGATAATGCTGGCTTGGTTGATTTGAAGTAGAAGGCTAATCTAGGCAGTTTACAGTGACAACAAAACTGTCAGATTGCTGGCATGGTAACAGGAAAAGAAAATGTAATGAGAGACTGGAACAGTCCTCTTGCCTGTGTCTTATGCCAGTGGCAGGTATCATTTATTGTACATTGGGTTGCAAGTATGTTTATATTTAATATAAATACTGTATATTTGCAAATATAAAAATCTTAGCATAGATCATGAATGAATATATGATTACATGCATATTGTGTGTGAAGGCTAATTTTAAACAGAAATCATAGTTCTGAGATGTAAACTTTGTGCTATGTGAACATATTTTGAACAGAAATATATCATACATAACAGAGATAGAGAATAATTATACTCTTTCAGCATTATGTGGCAACATCACAGTGAACATGTTTTATAAAATGTACCCAGGAGTGGGTTCATTATCTTTAATGGAAAAGGAGAATTACCATAATCATAATTCAGAATCCTATGGCTGAGATGGAAATGAGTCATATGCTAGTTGTTAGAAGGGAAGACCAAAAGGAAAAAAAAAAAGAATTTACATCAAACAATGCAATGTTAAATACATAGGTTCTTCCAACATGGGTAGTACACTTCTCATTAAAAAATGTTTAAGCCTAATGGGCAAAGTTTAAAACATAATTTTATATCAGCATTTCCCAAAACTGGATATGGAAATTACCCAAAATGGGCCCCTCAAAAAGACAGGACAGAAGAGGGTCCATCATGGACCTCTAAACACCTTTTTGATTCACCAGGAGGAAAAGTAGTCTCTACCAACATCCTTCACCTCCTATAGTAAATGCCTCTAAGTCAAAAAGTGCTATGAAAAAACATTCATAATCTTTAAATATAGTGTTTCAGCTTCTAGAAAATTATTCTGCAGAATCCCATAAGAGTACAAAGATTAATGCACAAGGATATTCATTGCAGTATTGTTCATGGTTTTTTGCAATAGCTAAAAGTTGGTAACAATCCAAATGTTCATCAATAGGGAGGTATTTAAATAAATCAAAATAAATAAATAAATAAATATATATATATATATATATATATATTTTAATGACAGATTCATCAGTACCACCATGGAAAGATGTGCATGCTATACTAAGTGAAAAAAATATGCTGTAAAATGCTATGTTGCACCCTGTTATATATAAAATAGGTAACAAATAAGGACCTACTGTATAGCACAGGAAACTCTGCTCAATACTCTGTAATGACCCACATGGGAAAAGAATCTAAAGAACAGTGTATATATGTATATGTATAACTGATTCACTTTGCTGTACACCTGAAACTAACACAACGTTGTAAAGCAACCATACTCCAATAAAAATTGTAAAAAATGCCATGTTAAATATGATCCATTTTCATACTTGGTATCAGTATGTCAGGAAAAAAAACTAGAGGAATAAGCTGTAAACTATTGATAGTGGAGGCTAAAGAAGACTTTCACTTTTCGGTTTATGCATTTCTGTAGCATTTGAATCTTGTATAATGTACATGTATTAATTTTATAATCAGAAAATTTTTTTTTTTTTTTTTTGCGGTACGCGGGCCTCTCACTGTTGTGGCCTCTCCTGTTGCGGAGCACAGGCTCCGGACGCGCAGGCTCAGCGGCCCTGGCTCACGGGCCCAGCCGCTCCGCGGCATGTGGGATCTTCCCAGACCGGGGCACGAACCCGTGTCCCCTGCATCGGCAGGCGGACTCTCAACCACTGCGCCACCAGGGAAGCCCTAAAGTTATTTTTTAAGAGACAGATTTTGTACACACAAATACACACACACACAAACTGAGCAATTTGACTGACTTAGGTCAAATTGATTAAAAATAGATGTAGAAACAGACTAGGCTATACAGGCTTGACTTTTTTCTTTAAGATGGTATTATGGACTAAATTGTATACTGACAAAATTCATATTTTGAAGCCCTAATCCCCAATAATTCAGAATGTGACTGTATTTTGAGATAGGTCCTTTAAGGAGCTAATTAAGTTAAAATGAGGTCACTAGGGTGGGCCATAATCTTTATAGCTGGTGTCTTTATAAGACGAGATTAGGACATAGACACAGAATAATGACCGTATTAAGATGCAGCGAGAAGGTGCTATGTACAAGCCAAGAAGAGATGCTCAGAAGAAACCAATCCTGATGACACTTGATCTTGGAATTCTTGATCTTCCAGATTTGTGAGAAAATAAATTTCTGTTGTTTAAAATATCACCCAGGGCTTCCCTGATGGCGCAGTGGTTGAGAGTCCGCCTGCCGATGCAGGGGACACGGGTTCATGCCCCAGTCCGGGAAGATCCCACATGCCGCGGAGTGGCTGGGCCCATGAGCCATGGCCGCTGAGCCTGTGCATCCAGAGCCCTGTGCTCCGCAACGGGAGAGGCCACAACAGTGAGAGGCCCGCGTGCCGCAAAAAAAATAAAAATTAAAAAAATTAAAAAAAAATCACCCAATCAGTTGTATTTTATTATGGCAGCCCCAGCAGATTAATACAGATGGCAAACAAGGAAACTGTAAAAACCACTACAGATCTACATTTTAAACTTTACTTTATAACAACAAGGATGACCCTTGAAAACATGCTAAGTGAAAGAAGTCAGTCACAAAAGACCACATACTATATGATTCCATTTATACAAAATGTCCAGATTAGGAAAACCTATACAGACAGAAAGAGATTAGTGGTTGCCTAGGCCTGAGGGTCTTGGAGTGAAATTAGAAATAACCACTAATGGCCACAGGGTTTCTTCTGAGAGTATAGAATATGTCCTAAAATGGATTGTGGTGCTGGGTGTAGATCTCTGTGAACATACTAAACCTACTGAAGCGTACACTTTAAATGGGTGAATTGTAATATGAATTATGTCATGAAAGCCATTTTTAAAAACTCATTTTATACAAATAGAGAGGGAAATCACAAAATTGAAAATACAGAAGTAACCACAGACAGTTGAAGTAAAAAGAATTATTGTACAGTAGTTTACTCAACTCTATACAGATAAATTTGAAAACTTGGGTCAATGGCCTATTTCCTAGGGAAATCTGAATCACCAAAATTAACTCTTCGAAAAGAATGAAAACAAACGAATAACTATGAAAGAAAATGAAAATGTTGTCAAAGACTACCTCCATGTTTTATGAAGCCCAGAAATTTCAGATAAATTCTACCAAATCTTCAAGTACTGAATAACTACAATGTTATTTCACCTGTTTAATAGCACAGAAAAGAATCCAAATTATCTTTTTCGAATTTCAAAGAAAGCTTGAGCTCAATCTCACTTATGAATATCAATGCAAAAATACTATACAAAATAGAAACAAATAAAATTAGCCCATTGAAAGAATAACACACCAGTGACCAAGTGGGTTTATTTCTAGGAGGAAAATTTTTTTAATGTTAGGAATTCCATCAATATAATTCACTATATTACCAGATCAAGGGAGAAAAATAACATGATCATTTTCATAGATGCTGAAAACGTATTTGACAAAATTCAACATCCATTGCTGATTTAAAATACTCTTAATAAACTAGGGATAAATATATATTTGCTTAACATTATGGTATTTAAAACAGTTTGATACTGATGCATAAACAGACAGACATAGCAATAAAACAGAATACACTCCAGAAGTAGAGCCAAATATATACAGGACTTTAGGAATAAAACACACATTTCAAATCAGTAGAGGAAATGGCTGTATTTAACAAATGGTGTAGCGACAACTGGCTAGACATACTCTAGATCCCTACCACATTCCTTGTACCAAATTAAACTGCAGATGGAATTAGTTTTTAAGAAACAGAAACATATTAGAAAAAAAATTAGTTGGGTACATTTATGACCTTGGGTTAAGAAAGGTCCATTTAAACAAGACACAAAATACAAAAGCCATAGGAAATTTTTGATATACTTTACTATATTTAAAAATTAAAATTTTCTGCAGGGAAAAACACTTCTTACCTCAAAATAATTCTAAATGGATCAAAGATTTAAACATTTTTTTAAGTTATAAAAAAATAATGTAGAAGTGGGACTTCCCTGGTGGTCCAGTGGTTAAGACTCCATGCTCCCAATGCAGGGGGCCTGGGTTCCATCCCTGGTCAGGGAACTAGATTCTGCATGCCGCAACTAAGAGCCTGCATGCTGCAACTGAAAGGTCCCGCGTGCAGTAACTAAAAAAAAAAAAAAAAACGATGCCGCAACAAAGATCTCGCATGCAATAACGAAGATCCTGCGTGCCACAACTAAGACCCAGGGCAACCAAATAATTAAATAAATAAATAAATAACGTGGGAGTTAAAAAAAAAAATAATCTCAAAGCGGAGAAAAGCCTTTCCAAACAAGGCATAAAATCCAGAAGCCATAAAGAAGATATGGACAAACTTGAATACATAAAAATTTAAAAGGTCTGCATGGAAAAAACACTATAACCAAAGTCAAAAGACAAGCTGGACAATTATTGGCAATTCATATCACAGACCCAGCCCTAGTTTCCTTGATAAAGAGCTCCTACAACTCAAAAAGGAAAAAAAACAATAGAAAAATAGGCAAAGGATATGGACTAAGAGTTAACCAAGAGAAAAAAAAAAGAAATAGTTTTTAGAATGTCAGAATTACTGAAGTTCACTCATAATTAAAGAGATGCACACTTACAATGAGATAACATTTTCTCCTATTAAATTATCAAAGACCCAAAAGTTTGATAACATTATTTTTGATTCAGGTACAGGAAAATACGCAGTCTACATTTCTGATGGGAGTGTAAATTGGTACAATCAGCATAGAGGTCAATTTAGCAATATCTATCAAAATTTAAAGTAATTGACAGCAATTTTATTTCAGAGAATTTATCCTGTTATACTCCCACATTTGCAAAATGACATATGTACAGGGGTACTTACTGCAGCACTGATTGCAATAGCAACGGTTGGAAACAACCGAATGTCCATCAAATAGGGGACAGTTTAAATAAATAAAATATCTATATGATTATACAAGTAATCTCTATAGGATACATGAAAAATGGTAAAAGTGGCTATTTCTGAGGAAGCAAACTGAGGGACTGGGGATCAGTGATTAGAAAGAGATTTACTTTTCATCATACTTTTTAAAATATCCCTTGAGTTTTTTTACCATGTCCATAATTTACCTATTTTTTAGTGAACATGTAGAAATCAGTATGTGCTAAACACTATCAGCTTTCCAAATATTAACTTAGGTGTTTTTCATAACAATCCTATGCAATAGGCACTATTTTTATCTGTATTTCAACAAATGATGAAACCCAGGCACACAGGGTCACATTATGACTTCCGTGGGCCCTGAGCACTTTGGTTGTTGTGGGACACTTCCACCATAAGAAAATGTTGCCAATTATATTTTACAACTGCTTTGGTAAATAAAGACAAATAAAATCCAGCCTGGATTCATTATTATATATTCATTAGTTTTATATTTATTCTTCTTCTGATTTTAAATGAAATTAAACTTAAAACATTTTCATAGACTCCTAAAAGTACAATAGGTCCTAGGCACTGTGTCTCCTGCAGGCACAGAGAAGTTATGTAACTTGCCCAAGGTCACACAGCCAGTATTAGAGCTTGGAATTGAACCCTGGTAGTGTGGCTTCAGAATCTATGCTTTTCATCTGTATGCTAGATAAATAAAGCAAATCACAGGGAGAAAATTATGTAGTTATATATGTGCTGACATGGAGCTACCTACAAGATAAATTGAGAAAATCATGGGAGAAAATACTGTACATATTATGAATTTTTTAAAAAAGGAAGTCTTATACACACATACACACGCTATTTCTGGAAGAATTTTTTTTAATATCTGGAGAAAGGGGCTGGGGAACTGGAGGTCTGGAGGTCTGGAGGACTTCCTTTTCATTGTATTTCTCTTTGCACCACTGGATTTTTTGTTTGTTTGTTTTTTTACCATGAGCATATATTTACATATGAGGAAACTGAGACTAAAACAGGTTAAGTAACTTGCCCAAAGTTACATAGGTAGTAAAGAAACCAATAACATATAAGTATGAACAACTATTCTGTCAATTAATAATATATCACCATTCCTAAGTATAGACCTGTCAATGTATTCCTGTCAAATTTCATCATTTTAACCCAGTCGGCCAAGCTCTTTTTGTACCATGATTCTGGATCCACTGCATTCATCTTTATGACGTACTTCAATCTGGCAAGCATGCTTTCTGTTTCCATTCAGGTTGTCGATGAAAATGTTTAACACATGATAGGGCTTAAGTAGAGCCCTGCTGATGAGACTAGGGATCCCTCCAGGATCACATTAATCCATCTCTTTGGGTAATGAGCTACCAATCCTATTGATTGTACTATCATTCCACTCACACCCCCTAATTTCCCCTTGACCATAAGGATAACTGAAGATCCCAATGTTTTCTGCAAATTTTCCATAGCATTCCCTTGTTTGCTAAGCTGCTCTGAAACCACTTGCACAGAAGGTATTTAAAATTAATAAATAATTGGTTTCTTTACTACGTTCTGCAGGTTTCTATAGTTTACAACCTGGCCAATTCCCCAGAATTCAAACAAAAACTGTTTCAGAAGGACTAGGATTTCTAGCCCCCAATGTTTTCATAATGCAATTGAACAGAACATTTTAAAAAGCAGAGATATACAGCCGTTTCCCCAATGGAATCAACCCACTGCCACCCAAAATAGCCCAGACAACTGAACAGAGCAGCTGGCAAAAGGACAGACGTCTCTAGCCCTGGGGAGAAGGAAGCTAAACGCACACCACAGGGAATTTCCGAAGAAGCACTCTCTGTAACGACCCCTTACTTTTCTAGCTACAACACACAAGCTATAGTCTAAGTGTTGGAAGAAGAACATATTTTCTGGTTTCCCCTATAATCACACACTATGGCATTGAATGTTTACATAGGTAACGCTAACTGAACACAACTGCTAAGTTTCTGAAAAGTTTACTGTGAAGCAATAAACAAGGAATTCATTTTTTCATTGACTTGCCCTAGCAAATTGGGAGCCACATTGCCCTGAAAAAAATTTTGTTCTCTGGTTATTTAAGAAAACAATTACAACTTACAAATGCTACAGAATTTTCAATTATATTTTAGAGGAAAATGTGATTAACACTAAAATAATAGATAACATGTTTAACTCGAAATGTCACAGAATAGAATGACTAAAAGTAAAAACATAGTAGAATGTCAGAGATTCTGGTAATAGGATTACTTAGCTAATATTGCCTCACATATCGTTCCACTATGAAAGCTCAGTTGTGAACCATTACTAGTGTTTTCCTGTTTTAGATGTACCATCCCCTTTTCAGACCTCTCTTCATCAGATAAAGTCTATACGGCTCGTTAAAGGAATTATTTCGATAGGAGAAGAACAATGCACAAAGTAGGTCTGTTTAGATATATGCAGTGGACTGGCAGCTGGTTAATGTCCACAAAATGATAAGTAACTTGGGCTTCCCTGGTGGCGCAGTGGTTGAGAGTCAGCCTGCCGATGCAGGGGATGCGGGTTCGTGCCCCGGTTCGGGAGGATCCCATCATGCCGCGGAGCGGCTGGGCCCGTGAGCCATGGCCGCTGGGCCTGTGCATCCGGAGCCTGTGCTCCGCAACGGGAGAGGCCACAACAGTGAGAGGCCCGCGTACCAAAAAAAAAAGATAAGTAACTTAAATTATGACTATACTATTCCCAACCTAATCGTTAAAAAGGTGGTACTGCTCTCCTATGTTATTTTATCAAAATAGTATTTGTCGAGATTGACAAAATGCAGATCATAGATATTAACTCTTTGCTGTCATTTATCATTCCAGGATAGAGCGATAATAGCTAACTTGCACAGATATTCACTATATACCAGATACTGTGATAAGTGTTTGACATTTATTATCACATTTAAGGTTGACAACAACCCTAAGGTACAAAGCATTGTTATTCACATTTTATAGAAGAAACTGAGGCACAGAGGAGCTAAGGAATTTGACAAAGATGGTATAACCAATAATGGTAGAACCTGATATGAAGTCAGACTAATTTCAGAGCCTGAACTCAACCACTACTGGGAAAGGAATTTGGCATTTCTGTTGATGATAGATGGGGGGGAGTAGATATAATAGCAGCAACTTGGTTTTTTAAAAAATGAGGCTGCTGTTTGTATCTTACTAAATGAATTTCTTGATTTCAGAGTTTCTCTAAATCAATCACCCATGAATGAGAGACACCTACCCACTTAGGCTGGACTCTGTCAAGAGTCTATGTATCCATAAATGGCTTTTAATTAGATTGCAAAGGAATTCCACCCTTCCCCCCTAATATTGCAGCTTTGATGCCTTTAGGATAAGTGACAGAGTGCATTGCTAAGAGAAGGGCTAGGAAGAGAAATGGGAAAGATTTTTTTCCTGAGGCTTGACTGTGGGGTATGGCAGGAAAGGCCTTGAGGTATACTTACTAGCAGCACATTAGTCCAGTGCTCTTAATACTCAACTCTCTTTTGCATAATAAATTATTAAAAGTTCTCACACAGCTAAGAATAACAATCCTCATTCTGTACTATACTCAGTAGATCACAACTCTAACTAAATATGTTAATATTCCTAATACTGATATTTCAGATTATTGTTTTACAGTTAAGAAGTCATAATAGTAAATATAGATTCTAAAACAATGATCCTGACTTTTTTGAGTGATGTACTAAAAAGATATAAACTAGCCAAATGAGCTGCATCCTGACCTCCTCCGAAGTTACACACAGCTCCCCACCTCACCCTGTCAGTTTCCAAAATAATCTCTCTTTTCTCAAAGTCTCCCTTGAATAACAACTGACTGATTATCATAAAACCATTCCTATATCTTTTCCCCTAAACTATATGCAAATTACCTATTTTTCACACTCACTCCAAAAGAAATAAATTTCCTGTCCACATCCCCAAACAGTTACTGCCTTTATGCTGTTTCTCTTGATTTAGGGGTGCTAACAATTACTATTACTTCTAGCATTAGTCATGGTCTTCCAGAGAATAGCAAGGCTAAAATTCATGCTTTACTGCAATTGGTAAATCAGGCAAGTGAAAAACAGCAGAAGCACATAATTTAAATCCTCTTTGGGTTCTTAATCTAAGACTCTGACATTTGAATTAGGATCAGTAATACATGGTTAGAATTAAACCATGAAGCAAGCCTATATAAATTACCATAAAATCTAACTCTATCATCCAAAAACTCATAAATCAAGAATTGAGATTGAAACTCTGCTTTGAATCCTTAGTATTATACCTTAAAACTACAGTACATACCATGCTAAATAGACGTATATTTTGTTTTCATTTATTTTGCCTGTTACTTAGGTTAGTGCCTTTTGATCTAAACTAAAAGCCAGTCATTTGCAGATGACAAGTTATTCCTTTGAAAACATATTTTTCCAATTAATGAAATTCCAGAAAGCATTTTTATGTCATCAAAATCTACACTCCATTTATTCTAAGTAATAGGAATTATATCCTATTTTCTCTTAGTTGTGATTTAAGTCTATACTCTCTTCTTTCCCATCCTCTCCTTTTTCCCTTTGATGCCTGTTTTCTAAGAATCATGGATAAGCTACAATTGCATGAGATTGAAGTATTGTTTATAAACAGAAGAATGACAAATCTATTGCAGGTGATGCAGAGGGACGTGCTCTTTGATTCTATGTCCCCAAATTGTGTAAGAATGGCTGCCCCATCGGGGTGGAAGTCAACATTTCCATTTTCTTTCCCATATCACTAGGGCTTTCCTCTTCTCCTGGTTATCCTTCCTCCACTGCTACTTTGCCAAACACTACCTAGTATCTCCTCTTCCACCCAGTCCTAGTCCCATTTTGCCTAAGTGCTGGTTGGCAAATGGAGATGGGAAAAACAAAGTGATGCTACTGAAGAGAAAGGGAGTTGAACACCTTTTTTGTGCCGTGCACTGAACCAAACATTTTATACATGGCATCTCACTTAATTCTACAACAGGCCTATAAAACTGGACCTATTATTCTCAATGGAAGATGATGAAATTGAGGCTAAAAGACCTTTTAAAAATGTGCCCAACACTTACACAGCTAGCAAAGGTCAGAAAAAAAAACAACAGAAATCAAAAAACTTAAGAGAAGGCAAACTCTGCTCACCTTACTCCTTACCGCCTCTCTCAAGCCCTCAACCCTACAGCTCAGCTCCATGGGACCATGCATGCCAGTGGCCTCCAGCTCAATATTCTCAGTAGCCTTCAACTGTAACTCTCAACATTACCTTAAATTTAACTCTTAAATGTTACCTACAATAAAGTCAGACATATAGTTTTAGAGACAAATAAAGGGATAGAAAGATCTTTGTGAACTTCTATTTCCAGGAATATGAACTAGCTCTCTTTTAAAAATCTCCTGCTACAAAATAACTAGAAATTCTGTAGGTTTATCTTTAATCTTTTTGATGTGTAACAAAACTCATCCTGCAAGAGAAAAGAGTAAATCTCCAGAGGTCAAAAACAAAGTTGAAAGCAGAACAGTAATCAGATGTTAAAGCTTCAACAGCCCTGGGTGTTTTTGCACTCATAGGTAACCAACATTCAAAGAGATATTAGCAGACAAATTTTCATAATTTATGAAAGTTAGTAATCCTCAAATTCTGAAACCATAAACAGGATTTTTTAAAAAAGAAATTCCAAATAGTAAAGGAAAAATTCAAGATTTTTCCTTCCTATCTAGGGATAAAAACCTCAGTTCAGTCTACCTCTCATGTAGGAAAAAATGCAGTTCTTCCCTCCTGCTTCTCCTTTCCTTTACACAGACACCCTACTCACAAAGAACACTTCACTTCTGACACCTCCAGTCACCAAATATGTGGAGGTTTTTCCCCACACTAAGCAACTCTCTGTAAAACCAACTGGGTGTCCTATAATTTAATTTGAATCTAACACTATCTACCTGGAGGTAGTGTCAGGTCCCATAGGTTAAGGGCTCAGTCCCACAAGACTGCTCCCACCACACTTCAGATGCCAATTATAAGTAGTAAGTCTCCATGTTACCCACAACTTCCGTCCAATTTAGCTAAAATCAGAGGTTCCCATGACCCCCCTCCTCAGGCTTGATTAATTTGCTATAACAATTCACAGAACTTACTTACATTTACCAGTTTATTAAAGAATATAAAGGCTACAGATGAACAGCCAGATAAAAAGATACATAGAGCAAGGTCTGGGAGGGTCCCAAGTGCAGGAGTTTCTGTCCCTGTGGAATTGGAATGTGTCATCCTCCCTGTATGGATGTGTTCACCAACCTGGAAGTTCCCCGAACCCCCTACTATTGGGGTTTTATGAAGGCTTCCATAAATATTATGGGCATGATCCATGATTAACTCCATTTCCAGGCCCTCTCCCCTCTCTGGAGAATGTGGGGGGAGCTGAAAATCCCAAGATTTTAATCGTTGCTTGGTCTTTCTGGTGACCAGCCCCCATCCAAGAGCCCACCCAGAACCACCTCAGTAGAACAAAAGACATTCTTCATTGCTCTTATCACTTAGGAATTTACAAGGGTTTTATAAGCCCTGTGCCAGGGATGGGGTCAAAGATAGACAGAGGAAGAGGTGCTCCTAGTGTTTTTATCACTTAGAAAATTGCAAGCGTTTTAGGAGTTCTGTGCCAGGAACCAGGACAGAGACCAATATATATTTTCTATTATCTCACATAAATGTTAACATATTGCTGTCAAGTATCAAAAACAAAAAAAATCTTAAAGCGGCCAGAGAGAAAAGACAGATTATTATAAAAGAATAACAAACTGACAGCAGGCATCTCAAAAGCAACAATAAAAGCCAGAAGAAAATAAATAATATCTTCAAAGTGTTGAGAGAAAATCGTTGTCAACTTGGAATTGTGTAACCAGCAAAACTATCTATCAACAATAAGAGCAGGGACTTCCCTGGTGGTGCAGTGGTTAGGGATCCATGCTCCTGATGCAGGGGGCCCGGGTTCATTCCCTGGTGGGGGAGCTGGATCCCGCATGCATGCTGCAACTGGGAGTTCACATGCCGCAACTGGGGAGCCTGCCTGCCGCAACTACCACCCAGTGCAACCAAATAAACAAATAAATATTTTTTTAAAGGAGCAAAATAAAAACATTTTCAGACAAATGAAAATTACAAGTTTTACCAAAAGACCTTCACTAAAGGAAATTTCTAATGAATAAACTTAAGAAAGAAGAAAACTGAACCCAAAAGAAAGGTCTGATATTAAAGAAGAAATTACTTGTTAGGAAATTAGAAAATATGTGGTCAAAGCCAAACAAGCATTGGCTGTATGAAACAATAATAACAATATATAGTTTGGATAAGGTGGAGGTATGATACTGGACAAGTACAACTGCGGGGGTATGGGGTTTCAGTGGAGTTAAAGCATTCTAAAGTTCTTGTTTCAATTTGGAAGAGGGTAGAAATGTTCATTTTATTAGTAAAGAGATTTTGTTTAGTCAAGATGCATGCTAAAAATTCAAGAGTAACAGTAAAAGAAAAAAAATGTTTAAATCTGAATAAATTAGCATCCCAAAAACTACAATGGGTACAAACACAAAAAAGCCCTAAGAAAAGACTGCTCTCTCTATCTAAAGGACCAGGAAAGGAGCAGGCTAGTAAGACAGAAAAACTTTTAAACAATAACTACCTGCAGTAGCCAAACATCATAGAAAAACCTGGCCCTATCCCCACCCCCATTGGCAAAGGGCAAGTGGCAAGCCTAGACTTCTATCCTCTCGCCAGGCTGTAACAAAGCTTCACTATACTCTCTCCAGGGTGGTACCAGAGAAGGCTGAGTAGGGTGGCAGGACATTCATTTCTGGTAGGTGATCATGAAAGAAAGCCCCCAAAAGGTATAAGTAGAGACCATAGGGGGAGCCTGGCAATAACAAAACATGTCTCCTCCTCCTTGCTGGGGTAGTGTCAAGAGGCTTGGCAGAAGGACAGGACTTTCACCACTGCCCAGCGGTAATGAAGCCACTCATTATCCCTACCACGGTGTCATTGGAGACCATGTGGTGAGCAGCTAATGAGGTATGAGTGGGGAGCCAGAATTCCCACACCCACCTAGCACTAGCAAGGAGCAAACTCCCCTCCCATGATTGTCAACAGAGGCCAAGTGGGGAACCTAGACTCCTACAACCCACCTGGCAGTAACAAAGCAGTGCCCCTCTTCCCTTGCCAGAGTGGTGTCAGAGAAAGCCATCTAAAAGAGGAAGTTTAAATAAGATAGCGTCTCATAACATAATACCAACAATGTCTAGGTTTCAATAAATAAATAAATAATCTCTCCACATACCAAGAACCAGAAAGCTATCAAGCTGAATTAAAAACAGAATCAACAGATGCCAATAACAAGATGACAGAGATATTAGAATTATGTAACAAAAAGTTTAAAGCAGCTATTATAAAAATGATTCTATAAGCAAATATAAACATACTTGAAACAAATGAAAAAAAAAAGAAAACCTTAGCAAAGAAATAGAAGAATAAAAAAGAACCAAATGGAAGGGCTTACCTGGTGGCGCAGTGGTTGAGAATCTGCCTGCCAATGCAGGGGACACGGATTCGAGCCCTGGTCCAGGAAGATCCCACATGCCGCGGAGCAACTAAGCCCATGCACCACAACTACTGAGTCTGTGATGTAGGGCCCATGTGCCACAACCACTGAGCCCATGTGCCACAGCTACTGAAGCCCATGTGCCTAGAGCCCGTGCTCTGCCACAAGAGAAGCCACCGCAATGAGAAGCCCGCGCACCGCAATAAAGAGTAGCTCCCGCTCACCACAACTAGAGAAAGCCCGCACACAGCAACGAAGACCCAACTCAGCCAAAATAAATTTAAAAAAAAAGAACCAAATGGAATATTTGGAACTGAATGCACTATACAGCAGAATGAAGGAGACAGAGGAAAAAATATCAGTGAACTCGAAGATAGAACAATGAAAATTACCCAAATTGAACAAGAGAGAAAATAAATGGGAAAAAAATTAACAGAGCTTCCTAGGAATATAACAAAAGCTATAACATTCATGTCATGAGAATCCCAGGAGAGGAAAAAGAGGACAAGGCTGAAAAAGTACTTGAAGAAATAATGGCTGAAAACTTCTCAAATTTGGCAAAAGATATAAACCTACAGATTCAAGAAGTGAACTCCAAACAGAATAAACTCTAAAGAATTTCACACCAGGACACATCATAGTCAAACTTCTGAAAACTAACAACAAACACAAAGTTCTTAAAAGCAGCAAGTGAAACAACACCTTACCTATAAGGAAACACAATTTGAACGACAGTAGATTTCTCATCTGAAGCCATGCAGGCTGAAGGAAGTTGCATGATGTATTTCATAGGCTGAAAGAAAAAAAAAAACAACTATCAACCTGAATCCTGTATCCAACAAAAATATCCTCCAGGAATGAAGAGGAAATCAAGACATTCTCAGATGAAGGACAGACACTAAGAGAATTTGTCCCCAGCTGCCCTTCCCTAAAGAATGGCTTAAGGAAGTTCTCTAAATGAATAGGAAATGATTTTTTTTAAAGAAATCTTGGAACATCAAAAAGAATATGGTAAGGAAAACTATGGATAAATAGAATTTACTTCTCCTTTGGAGTCTTCTAAATTATGTTGGAGGGTGGGAGCAAAATTATTACCCTGTGTGATGTAGTTTTAAATACATGTAAATACCTAAGACAAATATAGTGTAAATGGGGAAGTGTAAAAGGACATAAAGGGAGATAAAGTCTCTATACTTCACTTGAACTGGTAAAATGAAGACACCAATAGTCTGTAATAAGTTATATGTACATAATATAATACCTAGAACAATGACTAAAAAAGCTACACAAAGAGATACACTCAAAATAGCCATACATAAATTAAGATGGAATTCTAAAAATGTTCAAGTAACCCACAAGAAGGCAGGAAATAAGAAATCAGAAGAAATAAAAAAGAGAGAAAGAAAACAAAAAATAAAATTGCAGAATTAATTCCAAAATAGCAATAATTACATTAAAGTTAAATGGTATAAATATACCAATTAAAAAACAGAGACCTTTGTATGGTGACAGATTGTAACTAAACTTATCATGGTGATTATTTTGTAATATACAGAAATATCGAGTCACTATGTTGCGCACCAGGAACTAACATTGTGTTGCAAGTTAGCTATACTTTAAAAACGAACAAACAACAAACTCATAGAAAAAGAGATCAAATTTGTGGTTACCAGAGGCAGGAGGTGGAGGGAAGGAGAATTGGATGAAGGTGGTCAAGGAGTACAAACTTCCAGTTACATGATAAATAAGTACTAGGGATGCAACATATAACATGATAAATATAATTAGCACTGCTGTGTGTTACATATGTAAGTTGTTAAGAGAGTAAATTCCAAGAGTTCTCATCACAAGGAAAACAATTTTTTTCTCTTTTATTTTGTATCTATATGAAACAATGGATGTTCACTAAACTTATTTTGGTAATCATTTCATGATGTATGTAAGTCAAATCATTATACTGTACACCTTAAATTTATACAGTGCTGTATGCCAATTATATCTCAATTTAAAAAGACAGGGAAACTGTCAGAGTGAGTTAAGAAACATGACCCAACTATATGCTATTTACAAGAAGCTCATGTTAGCTATAATAACATAATTAGGTTGAAAGTAGAAGGATGGAAAAAGTTATATCATACAAACATTAATCAAAAGAAAGCAAGAGTGGCTATATTAATATCAGAATATATATAAAGAAAATATGTATGCTAATATACATTAGCAATATACACATTATATATAATAGACAATTTTATTATTTACATATTATATATTAAATTAAATATATACCAATATATAAATAAATAATAATAATACATATATAGACAGAGTGAAATATAAAATAGATTTCAGATCCAAAAGATTTAACTGAAACAGAGGATATTATATAATGATAAAAGGGCCAATCCATCAAGATACAGCATTCCTAAATGTGGATGCACCAAATAATAGAGCTGCAAAACATGTGAAGCAAAAACTTATTAAACTAAAAGCAGAAATAGACAAATCTACAATTATAGTTGGAAATTTCAACACCCCTCTCTCAGTGATTGATAGAACAACTAGACAGAAAATCAGCAAGGATATAGAAGAACTCAACAACACCGTCAACCAATCGGATCTAATCAACATCCATAGAACATTCCACCCAACAGCAGGATGCACAATTTCTTCATATACCCGTGGAACATATATCAAGATAGGCCCTATCCCAGGCCATGAAACAAACCTTAACAAATTTAAAAGAACTGAAATCACAGAGTATGTTATCCAACTGCAGTGGAATCAAACTAGAAATAAGTAATAGAACAATAACAAGAAAATCTGCAAACACTTGGAAACTAAGCAACATACTTCTAAACAATTCATGGATCAGAGGGGAAGTTTCAAGGGAAATTTAAAAATATATTGATGTTGAGGGACTTCCCTTGTGGTCCAGTGGTTAAGACTCCGTGCTCCCAGTGCACGGGGCCTGGGTTCGATCTCTGGTCAGGGAACTAGATCCCACATGCCACAAATAAAGATCCTGTATGCTGCAACTAAAAGATCCTGCATGCCGCAACTAAAGATCCTGCATGCCACAGTGAAGATCAAAGATCATGCATGCCATGACTAAGACCCAGCGCAGCCAAATAAATAATAAATATTTTTTAAAAATAAAGAAAGGATTGTTGTAAATATATATATATATGTTGAAATGAATGAAAATGAAAACACAACATATCAAAATCTGTGGGACACAGCTAAAGCAGTGCTGAGAGGGAAATTTTTAGCACTAATTGCATATAATAATGGAAAAGGAAAAGTCTGAAATCAGTAACCCAAGTTCCCACCTCAAGGACCTAGCAAAAGAAGGACAAAATAAATCCAAAGCAAGTAGAAGGAAAGAAATAATAAAGATAAGAGCAGAAAGCAATGAAATGAAAACAGAAAAACAATAGAAAAAAATAAATGAAACAAAGAGCTGGTTTTTTAGAAAGATCAAAAAAATTGGCAAACCTCTAGTAAGACTGACAAAAAAAGAGAAGACACATATTATATTACATACCCTACAGACATCAAAAGGATAACAAGGAAATATTATGAACCATTCTACACACAAATTTGTTAATTTAGGTGAAATGAACCAATTCCTCCAAAAACAAAAATTAACACCATTCATCCAATATGAAGTAGATCATTTGAATAACCCTATTACTATAAGGAAACTTCATTGGCAATTAGAAGACTTCAATTTAAAAAAAAGGAAATCTGCAGGTCCAGATGGTTTCACTAGACCATTCTACCAAACACAAGGAAGAATTAACACCAATTCTACAGAATCTCTTCCAGAAAAAAGAGAAAGGGGCATTGCCCAAATCATATTTCCCTAATACAAAAACTATATATAGTACAAAAAGAGAAAATTATAGGCCAATATTCTTATTACTATAGATGCAAAAATTCTAAAAAATGTTAGCAAATAGAATTCAATAATATACAGAAAGAATTATAGAATTCAATAATATACAGAAAGAATTATACAGTGTGAACAAGCAGAATTTATTCCAGGAATGCAATGCTAACTCAGTATTTGAAAATCAAGCAATGTAATCCTCCGTACAAACAAGTTAAAGAAGAAAAATCACATGATCATATCAATAGATGCAGAAAAAGAATTTGACAAAATCCAACACCCATTCATGAAAAAAAATCTCAGAAAAAATAAGAATATAGGGGGACTTCCTCAACTTGATAAAGAAATCTACAAAAACCCTATGGCTAACATCATACTTAATGGTGAGAAACTAGATGTTTTCCTCCTAAGGTCAGGAACAAGGCAAGGATATCTGCTCTTAACCACTCTTATTCATCATGGTGCTGGAAATTCTAGCCAGTGAAATGAGGCAAAAACGGAAATAAAAGGCAGACAGATAGGAAAGGAGGAAATAAAACTGTCCCTATTTGTAGACACGATTGTCTACGTAGAAAATCCCAAGGAATCTACCAAAGAACTCTTAGGACAAATAAATGAGCTCAGCAAAGTTTCAGTATACAAGATAAATACATAGAAATCTACTGAATTTCTATATAATAGTAATGAACACATGGACACCAAAATTCAAATACAATACCATTTACAATCGCTCAAAAAATAATTAAATGATTAGGTATAATTCTAACAAAACACGTACAGGACTTGCATGCTGAAAATTACAAAATGCTGATAAAATAAATCAAAGATCTAAACAAAACTTCATGGATTGGAAGACTCAACATAGTAAAGAAGTCAATTCTCTTCCAAATTGATATACAGATTTAATGCAATTCCTATCAAAATCTAAGCAGGATTTCTTATAGATATAAACAAGATTATTCCATAGGGCTTCCCTGATGGCGCAGTGGTTGAGAGTCCGCCTGCCGATGCAGGGGACACGGGTTCGTGCCCCAGTCCGGGAAGATCCCACATGCCGCGGAGCGGCTGGGCCCGTGAGCCATGGCCGCTGAGCCTGCACGTCCAGAGCCTGTGCTCCGCAACGGGAGAGGCCACGACAGTGAGAGGCCCACGTACCGCAAAAAAAAAAAAAAAAAAGATTATTCCATAAATTATATAGAAAAACAAAGTAACAGTAACTAGAATAACTAAAACAATTCTGAACAAGAATAAAGTGGGAAGAATCAGTCTACATGATTTCAAAGCTTATTATAAAGCTATAGTAATCAGGACTGTGTGATATTGGTGGAGGGACAGACACATAGATCAGTGAAATGAAATCGAAAACCCAGAATTAGACTCACTCACATACGCCCAACTGATTTTTGACAAAGGTGCAAAAGCAATCCAATAAAAGAAAGATAGCCTTTTCAACAAATGACACTGGAGCAATTGGTCATCCGTCAGCAAAAATGAAACTCAATCTAAGTCTCATGATTTATACAAATATTAACTCAAAATGGATCAGGGATTTAAATGTAAAACTATAAAACTTTTAGAAAAAACACATAGGAGAAAATCTTTGGGATCTGGAGTAGGCAAAGAGATTTGACACTAAAAGCAGGATTCATAAAAGGAAAAATTGATAAGTTGGGCTTCACCAAAACGAAAAACTTTTGCTCTGTGAAAGATACAATTAAGAACATGAAAAGACAAGCTACAGAATGGGAGAAAATATTTGCAAACCACAATATGCCAAAGGACTAATATTCAGAATGTATTTTTTTTAAAAAAAAAAACAACTCTGAAAACACACACACACACAAAAAAAAATCCGTTAGAAAAATGGGCAAAAGACATTGAAGAGACATTTCACCAAAGAGGATATACCTATGACAAAGAAGTACATGAAAATATGTTTAAAATCATTAGCCACTAGGGAGATGGAAATCAAAATGGTGAGATATTACTGCTATCAGAAGGGTGAAAATAAAAAATAATGACAACACCCAAATACCAGCAAGGATGTAAAGAAACTATCATTTGGACATTGCTGGTGGGGAAAATGGCACAGCCACTCTGTAAAACACTTTGGTAATTTCTTAAAAAACTAAAATGCAACCATTATATGACTCAGCAGTTGCACTCCTGGGCATCTATCCCAGAGAAATGAAAACTTATGTTCACACAAAAACCTATACAAGAATGTTTATAGCAGTTTTATTCATAATAGTAAAAAACTGGAAATAACCCAGATGTCCTTCAATAGGTGGATAGTTAAACTGTGTTACATTCATACTATGGAATGATACTCAGCAGCAAAATGGAACGAATGTCACCTCACATCCATTAGGATGGCTACTATAAAAAAAAAAACAGAAGTGTTGGTGAGGATGTGGAGAAATTGGAACCATAGTACAATGTTTATGGTATTGTAAAATGGTGCAATCACTATGGAGAACAATATGGAAGTTCCTCAAAAATTTAAAACTAGAACTACCAAATGATCTAGCAATCTCACTTTGGATATATATCCAAAAGAATTGAAAGCAGGGTCTCAAAGAGATATTTTCACACCCACATTCATAGCAGCAGATGGAAGCAACCCAAATGTCCATCGATGGACAAATGAATAAACAAAATGTGATATATACATACAATGGCATATTATTCAGCCTTTAAAAAAAAAAGGAAGGAAATCGTGGCACATGCTACAACATGGAAGAACCTTAAGGACACTATGATAAATAAAATTAGCCAGTTACAAAAGACAAATACTCTATGACTCCACTTATATGAGGTATCTAAAGTAGTCAAATTCACTGAAACAGAAAGTAGGACGGTGGTTAACCGGGGCTCGTAGGGAGGAGGGAATGGGGAGTCGTCGTTTAATGGGTATAGAGTTTCAGTTTTGCAAGACAAAAAGAGTTCTGGAGATTGGTTGCACAATGTGAATGTACTTAACAAGGCTGAACTGTACACATAACACTGGTTAAGGTGGTAAATTTTTGTTATGTATATTTTACCACAATTAAATTTTTTTAAAAAGACTTTCATCTTATAACTTTAAACTTGTGTCTCATTTCCAATACCTGCCTACCTAATATACTACAAATCCTTATTTTATATAAACCCAGCAACTATTCTGAACAAAAATACTGCACAATATTGTCCATGTTAAGAAAAAGCATTTTGTTAAATGTATACATTTTAAATATACCACAATTTTTAACCCTTGCTTGGCATTTATTTTCTAATATATCCTGAAGATTAAAACTGGCCTTGTTTCTCCTCTTCAAACACCTCTTTTTCAACCACCTTTCCCTTTCCCCAAACTATGTTCTAATAACTATGTTCTAATTCTTCACCTGTCTATTGCCCCCATCCCGCTTCTTTGTATAGAATCCTCACCCTAGGGATCCTCAACTCAGGACCCTGTCATTTCTGTCTCCCATCCCTACTCAGCCTGCATTCATCTGATTGAGCCAGAACTGAAGACCAGGGAAGCCACTAGCTGCTTGGACGTGGGGAATTTCCCGTCCTGCTTGTCAGGAACTGGCATGGAATGCTCTAGAACTGGGGTAAGGAGTGCTGAGTTAGAAGGTAGCAAGACTCAGAACAGACTTTTGTATGAGGCTGAAGTCAAAGCTTAGGAACTACCTCCAAAGTGAGGAGGAAAAAGTTGATGATAGAGTTGGCTAAAGCTCTCAGTAAACATTGGTGGGACAGGTCCCTTTGTCTGAAACAGAATCACAGTTACTGTTAGGAAACCACATAGCCCACAAATAAAGGGACAATTGGTTGGGTCAATGCTGTACCCCTAATAAACATGAGTCCTTAGTAGAGGTCAGGATAGATAGAAATGGATTCCAAATATACACTTAGATAACTATTAGCTTTACAAAGCAGAGGCTGGACCAGAGAAGCCTGATCTGAATCCCATCGAAGCATGTCACTCCAAATTGTTCTGCAGCTGGTAGGAAAAGACACAGCCATAGTTTCATGGGTGTCCCTGGCCAATTACATCCAGAACCAGCTCCCCATCTCTTTGTGATCACAAGGCTAGCTTCAAGGGAGTACAACTTGTGCGGTCACACAGGGCCCCCACTCAGAAGGGGCTTGATTTAATGCTACACTACTGCCATCTTGAAATTCTTAATAATTTTATCTTTGAATTTATGTTTTGTAAGTGTAGTTCAATGGGACAATAGATCATGCTCATAAGCAGAGTAGGTATGTGGGATAAAGAAAAAAAGCTTTATATTTTAGTACCTTTAACAGCAATTTTTTCCTTGCTTTTGAAAAAAGCATTTTCATTCTGCAATGGGCCTAGCCAATCAGGCAGCCAGTCCTCCATGACCACATTTTCCCTGCAAGACACATCAACTGCCTCAAATCTGCCAACCAGATTCTCTAGCTCTCCTTCAAGGAACCTGGAACTTTATGGTACTTTGTGCTTTTTTTCCCCTTAAATTCACAAAATATATTTATTAGAGGAAAATTAAAAAATATGTTAATCAAAAAGAAAAATATATAAAAATCATTGCTAATCCCAAGATCCAGAGATAACCACTCTCAATATTTTGGTATATATCCTGTTTATATGCACATGTACTCACTTTTATAAAAACAAATGTTAAGTCACAAGATTTAGTAATCTGCTCTTTTACAATATTAATATATTAAAAACATTTTTATGTCACTAAATATATACGTATTTATTTTCAAAAGGAAATAAATGTCAATTTTTCTAATTATAAAAATAATATTAGCTCATTGGGAGAAAACATCAGGCAACAGAGAAATGTATAAATAAGAGTGAAATTTCTACTTAATCTCACCATCCATAGATAATCACTGCTAACAATTTGCTGCAGATACTTTGAGACTTCCTTCTGTGTGTGTGTGTGTGTGTGTGTGTGTGTGTGTGTGCGTGTGCACACACATGTGTGAGTAAATACACACATATAAGTTTTATATTAAATACACATATTTAAACAAATATGGGATCACACTGTGTATAGTCATATAGTCTCTTATTTTCCTATAGAATATGGATATATTTCTATGTGAATATAGATCACTATATACTTTTACATAAATGAGATTATCCTATATATAATACTCTTCATCCTGATTTTATCTCCTAACAATATGACTTAGATGTCTTTCCCATTCCAGTACATACAGACTTCTCTTATTCTTTGTAATGACTGAAGAGTTATTAAACTAAGAGTTGTTAACACTCATTGTGTAGATTTATTATAATGTAACCATTCCTCAGATGATTAAACATTCAGCTTGTTTCCAGTTTTTCAATTTTTAAAACAATACTATGATGAACATTCGGTTACATATATGTGTGTATATGAGTGTGTATGTTTGGACCCATCCAATTATTTCTTCAGAATAAACTACTAGATGTGTAATGGCTGGATTAAAGGATATGAACATAAAATTTACACTTTACAGTTCATATTGAGCAACTATGTGTAGCCTCTTTATTTTTTTCTTCTTTTTCTTCTTTATTTTTTTCTTTCTAAAGTTTCTTTAAACCCCTATCCCTCTGGATGATACAGGAGGCATACAGACATAAACTTGCCAATTAAAGATATCCTTAATTCTTCAAGTTTAAAAAATAATATTTTTCTATTTCAAATAATCTCCTTTGGTTAAATACCCAGACTTTCAAGGTTTCTCTCCCTTCTCCTTCCCAAGATGTCTTCATGGCAATTGAGTGTGGGATCCTGGCCGCTGGCTGTCCTTTGAGTCTCAGCTGGTCCTTTGCTCCATGTTGTCTGTGGGTACCTTCCGAAGCTCATGGCAGTTGGTGCTGATATCTTTACCTAGTCTGGTTTTTGAGACTAATGATGTCTACCTTCTTGGTTCTACCATGTGGCATGAGGTTATTGGCATAGGACATTGGTATGACAGGCATGACTATTGTCCCTACGACTCATCTCTAGAGGTTGGTCACCCACAGCCTCTGCTTGGTGTCATCTCATCCTAGTTTCATTTGGGAAGCAAGTTGGCCCATATCCCAGTAACTTTTCAGAGCCTTCTCCAGGTCCCAGCTATGCCAATCTCAGTGCCATGGGAAACAAGGGAATGCCTTTTTCCTTCTTCCAACTTACTATGCCATCATGCCATTTTAAACTTCTTATCTGGGTAGCATCATAATGGACACAATACTTCTCTAGGGGAATTTACCATTTTCCAGTCTGAACCTGGGGATACAAAGAGCTGTCTCTACTGCTCTAATAATCTCTCAAACTTATTTGGGACCACCCCCTTCTCCTTCCTAGGCAGTCCCCTCTAGGAATCAGAAAGGGCTATATTTTACTTCTTCCTATCTGGACGAGACAAAATGTCCCTTCCTTCTCAAGGTGGCATTTACTCTCTCCATTCCCTAGGAACTTAATTATGGAAAGCTATCAGATTATCAAAAAGGAAACACACTGAGAGGTATTTCAAAACATATCCATGTCACATATGTTTTAAGGCCTTAATACATGTTACCAAATTACCCT
This sequence comes from Delphinus delphis, assembly GCF_949987515.2. Lineage (NCBI taxonomy): Eukaryota > Metazoa > Chordata > Mammalia > Artiodactyla > Delphinidae > Delphinus > Delphinus delphis. The sequence goes on along the minus strand of NC_082704.1, from coordinate 27,751,749 downwards.
ACAAAATATAGTACCCATCTAAACTCCAAATAGCAGTATATGAGATGTCCTTTCCCATAATCCTTAAATAGTAGGCACTAAACTTGGCCAACTGTGCAAAATCTTGTTATCCTAATCCTTTAGTTTGCATTTTTTTGAGTATTAGTGAAATTGACAGTTTTTGATGTTTATTTGTTCTTTTGTGAATTTCTCATTCCTGATCTTTGCCCATTATTCTACACATCTTTTTATATTTTTCTTATTGATTCATGAGAGTTCGTTGTATAATAAGAATATATATATATTTTTTATAATAAGAATATTAACCCAAGTTTGCCATGTCACTTAATTTATGGTACTTTTTACTCTTCAGAATTTTTAAAATTTTTATGAAGTCAAATCTACCTTTTTTTTCCTTTTTTGTTTTCTGTTTTTACCTTCGTGCTTAGAAGGACCTTCTACACACTGATTATATGAATACATATCTACATTTTATTCTATACTTTATGTGTTATTGTTTTCATTTAAGTATGTAATATATTTGAAATTTATGTTGGTGCAAGATGTGAGGTAAGGCTCTTTATTTCCCAAATGATTAACAAGTTGTCATAATGTCCTGGTGATCTTTGTAAAGAAGAAAAATATCGTGCTCTTGATTTTCCACAACACTGTGGCTTCAATGTAGTAACTGTAAGTAACCACCATAAACTTTATTTTCTGACATTACAGCAACTCTGAGGAACCTAGGTCTAACCAAAGTTCTAACCTCCTAGGCAAATACTCATCTGAACTTGTGTTAGTGGTAAATAGAAAGGGACCTTCCATATGTATTTAGGAGAGGTAGATTATCTGATAATGCCCTCTGCCTCTGTCATACACCCTGACCATTTTCTAAGACCAATCACTGGGATCCCTCACAACTTTCCGCCCAGAGTTTCACTAGTGTTAGAGAACTCCCTGCATCTTAGCTGTCACCATAGCATTCCTGAGCCAACCCAGAGATGTTTATTTTAGAAAACTTAGAAGCGCAAAGGACAAGTTCTCTTTGGCTGAGACACTTTCAGGATGCTGGACAAAGTATCAGTTATCTTGGAGTGGAAAACCCCCTGAACTGTTATTAAGGACATCAAACAATTACTGGAGTTCCCCCAGTTTTCCACCCCCACCCTAGTAACCTACTAACAGGCCTTCTCAAGAAGAAGGCAGGCTTTTACCTAGTCCCTGGCTGTAGCTCCTCTGCCTTTATCCTTGCCTACCCTACACCAACATGCTCCTAAGTTATTAAAACCAACCGCAGCTCAAGCATCATCACCTCCAGGAAATCTTCCCTGGTACATTCTCCCCAAAGGCTGGATTAAGCGTCTTTCGTACATCCTCCTATAATACAGAATATAAAGTTTACCACAGTTTTTCACTCATTGTATTTTAATTATACTTCTGTGTGCCAGTGAACCCATTTGATCGCAGCACTCTCTTAGGGAAGGACTCTGTCTTATCTCTCTGTGTATCCCCAAGGTCTAACAATATGTGGTACACAACAGGCCCTCAGTAAATTCTTGCTGGTTAAATTAACAAATAAATGAACCATGTCCTATCATTTGATTGTTAAACAATCTCCCTGCCCCAATCCAGAAATGAAGTAGTGCCCTGAAGAAGAAAAAATCCGGTACAACCCAGTCATACATACATTTTGAGAAATTTATCAAATTTGGCTAAGGCTGTTTAGCATTGTGTATATATTGCTTCTATATCCAAGTATTTGGCCAAAGGGAAATCTTCATTGAGTGAACTGACTATTCGAATAAAGAATAACCTATATTCTACATAATTTCTTATTGTGATTATCTGTTTAGGTATACATATCTCCCACAAGACTAAGAGCTTCTTAAAGCTCCACACCCAGTACAACACTTGACACGTAGTCAACACTCAATAAATGCTAGTTGAATAATATATAAGACATATATTCATGCTATTTCCTCTACCAAAATTGCCTCTTCTCCCTCTCCTTTTGCACCTGAAAAAATTACACTTGTCCTTCAGGGTTCAGCTCAAATGTCAACCCTTTCTGATTCAGCATAAAGCAGAAATAATCACTTCCTCCTCTGGGCTACCGTAGTTATTATATATGTAGTTCTTGTAGCATCTACTATGTTGTACTGTAGTTAGTTAAATTTAAGAACGATCATCCACTCCTCACGAACTCAAGAGCAGGAACTTTGTGTTATTTACATTTGCATCTCTTTGTACTGTACTTACTGTACCTAAAAATCGAAGGCCCTAAATAACAGTCTGTAAATTAGATTGAAGGGGGTAACAATAAGAATAGAGAGGAGGAGATGTGTGTTATAACAAGGGGTAGAGACCAAATCAAGAGAATTTTCTGAACAAAATAGTGAGAGAAAGGAAAGATGTAGGGAGAAAAATCAAGGATGATTAAGGTTTTGAACCTGAGTGACTAGAATAACTGAGTCATTTAAACCTGAATAACAGAAATAAAGAAGTGAATACTAGGCACAGGTTTGGGCAGGTGTGGGCAATTAGGACTTTATTTAATTTTAGACATGCTGAATTCAAGGTTCCAGGAAACATCCAGTCAACATTTAAAACCCAAATCTGAATTTAAGTTGCAAAAGATACAGGCTTAGCATTCATCTATCATTGGAGCTATCAGGATTAAGTAACAAGAAAAAGGTATCCATTTTCCCACATTGGTCTTAGTAAAAAAAGAAAAAGAAGTGAGTGCTAAATACTGGAATTATTTGCTTATGATATGACAGTCTAACTGGAAAAGTATAAAATAGAAGCCAATAAAGTTATAGAAGCCAGGATAAAAGATGAATACACAAAATTCAATTGCTTTCAATATAATGAAAATAACTAATTAGAAAATGGTATTTTAGGACTTCCCTGGTGGCACAATGGTTAAGAATCCACCTGCCAATGCAGGGGACACGGGTTCGATCACTGGTCCGGGAAGATCCCACATGCGTCAGAGCAGCTAAGCCCATGCGCCACAACTACTGAGCCTGCACTCTAGAGCCCACGAGCCACAACTACTGAGCCCACGCACCTAGAGCCCATGCTCCACAACAACAGAAGCCACCGCAATGAGAAGCCCGCACACCGTAACAAAGAGTAGTCCCCACTCGCCGCAACTAGAGAAAGCGTGCGCACAGCAACAAAGGCCCAATACAGCCCCCCAAAAAAATGCAATTTTAAAAACCTATTCATGATAATAGCAAAACTATAAAACGCTTAGAAAAAAATGTGTAAAACCTATATGAAGAAAATCATAAAACTTCACTGATGCACATAAAAGAAAATCTTTAAAAACAGAAAAGTATACCAAGTTCCTGGGTGGGATGATGCAGTATTCTAAATAAAACAATTCTTTTTAAATTAATATATAAATCTAATGCAATTTTAATCAAAAACCTAAAGAAATTTTTGGAAATGTTAAAAGTTAATTCTAAAATTCCTCTGTAAGAACATATCCTAGAAATTTTTGAAAAAGAATAATGAAAATGGACTTGTTCTACCAGAAACCAAAATTTACATAAAGGAACAACAATGAATGCAGTCTAGGAGCATATTTATATACATCTGGGGATTCAGTATGTGATAACAGTGGCATTTCAAATCAGTGGGGAAGAAAATGATTATTCCATAAATGAAGTTAGTACAGTTTTCTATTCATTTGGGAAAAAAATCAGAATCTCTACTTTATACCATATACAAAAATAAATTCCAGATGGATTGAAGATCTAAATGTAAAAAAGAAAATATAGAGGAATAGAAGAAAATACAGAAGACTCATGTGACAATATTGAAATAGGAAAAGCTTTCTAAGCAACTCACAAAACACAGAAGCTATAAAGTGAAAAAATGATAGATCTGACTGCATACAAATTTAAAATTGTACAACAAATGACAGCATAAATAAAAATCAACTGTTTTGGTCTTCCCTGGTGGCGCAGTGGTTGGGAGTCCGCCTGCCGATGCAGGGGACGCGGGTTCATGCCCCGGTCCGGGAAGATCCCACATGCCGCGGAGCGGCTGGACCCGTGAGCCATGGCCGCTGAGCCTGCGCGTCCGGAGCCTGTGCTCCACAACGGGAGAGGCCACAACAGTGAGGCCCACGTACCGCAAAAAAAAAAAAAAAAATCAAGTGTTTTTATTTAAACATAATAAGTACAACTGGGATAAAATATACTAACAAATTAAAGGATTAATATACATAAAGAATAAAGAGTTCCCTCAAATCAATAGAAAAAGAGAATCCAAAGGAAAAAATAGGCAAATAGGTAATTCAAAGATAAGAAGTACAAATTTCCAATAAAACATTTTTAATGTTCAGCCTCACTAGTAATCAAAACATGCAAATAAAAACAATGAGATCTTTTCTTTTTACTCAGGTTGGCAAAAAGGAAAACAATCAAATACTTATTAATGCATATCCAATGCTGTGGATAAGGGTGTGGAGAAATGGACTCTCTTAAATCCTATTGGTGAGAGTGATTGTAAATTGCTTCAAGCTTTTCAGAAGACAAATTGTTATTGTCTATTAAAGCTCTACATTAAAAACTATAAAATGCTAATTATATATTTAAGTATCTATTACAATTTTACAGGTATATACTTCATCATCCAGTAATTGCATAGTGTGCCTTACATACCTTATTTCCTTCTGTCACACCAATCCAAACCTCTCCTTTATGATAATCTATATGTTATTTCTCATACAGCTCTCTTCCTCTTCTAAGATAACCAAATCTCTCACTCTCTTTACCCTCCCTAATTCTTCTACTGTGTCCTCTGGAACTCCATTTGTATCAGTATTAAAGTCTGTCATATCCTCAACCTCTTCCCTAAATGTTCCCTTCACCTTCTTGTTCTCACCAAAACCTCACACTTCCTGAGCACACTGCTTTCCCTGTAGCCCTCTCAAGTGGAGGTTGTATCTCTTCCACACAAGTCACACCACTAGACTTGGACATAAAGTGGCCTCCTGTTGCCCCTCTCCTCACAGCCATTTCTAATTCATTCCTCCTTAAAAATAATTGCTGTCATCTAGCCCCAAGACTGATGACTTTGCCTTCAGTCTTACATCTTGCTCTCTAAAACTACTGCTGTCATTCTTGGTGACTTTGATATTCATGTGGATGATCACCGAACCCCCTCTGGTCAATCAGTTCCTTGACCTCCATCACATCCAATGATATTTTTCTCCAGGCTGCCTCAGCTTCTCACTTCACTGCCATAACCTAAACCTGTAATCACTATCACTGAATCGCCTTTCAATGTAACAGTGGCAATTCAAAGACAATAGAGCAATGTCTTCAAAATTGTGATGGAAAATTATTTTCAAACTAAAATTCTATATCCAGCCAAAAATCAAGTGACAGGGTAGATTAAAGACATTTCAAACAGGTAAGATCTCAAATAATGCTCGAGATTCTCATCCCCCATCCCCCAACCCCAACACACACACAAACACACACACGCAATGTTATGCTCTGACCTATTCTTTTTTTGAAATATAGTTGATTCACAATATTGTGTTCGTTTCATGTGTACAGCAAAGTGATTCCATTATACATATATATGCATATATATATTCTTTTTTATTCTTTTCCATTAGAGTTTATTACAAGATATTGAATATATTTCCCTGTGCTATACAGTAAATCCTTGTTGTTTATCTATTTTATATAGGGTAATGTACATATGTTAATCCCATACTCCCAATTTATCCCTACCCCCCCCCCTTGCCCTTTGGTAACCATAAGTTTGTTTTCTATGTCTGTGAGTCTGTTTCTCTTTTGTAAATAAGTTCATTTGTACTATTTTTTAGATTCCACATATAAGTGATATCATATAATATTTGTCTTTCTCTGTCTGACTTACTTCACTTCATGTGATAATCTCCAGGCCCATCCATGTTGCTGCAAATGGCATTATTTCATTCTTTTTATGGCTGAGTAATATTCCATTGTATATATATATACCACATCTTCTTTATCCATTCATCTGTTGATAGACACTTACGTTGCTTCCATGTCTTGGCTCTTGTCAATAGTGCTGCTATGAACATTGAGGTGCATGTATCTTTTCAAATTAGAGCTTTTGTCTTTTCCAGATATATGCTCAGGAGTGGGATAGCTGGATCATATGGCAACTCTATTTTTAGTTAAGGAACCTCCTTACTGTGTTCCATAGTGGCTGCACCAATTTACATCCCTACCAACAGTGTAGGAAGGTTCCCTTTTCTCCACATCCTCTCCAGCATTTATTATTTATAGACTTTTTAATGATGGCCATTCTGACCAGTGTGAGGTGATACTTCATTATACTTTTGTTTTGCACTTCTCTAAAAATTACAATGTTGAGCATCTTTTCATGTGCCTATTGGCCATCTGTATGTCTTCTTTGGAGAAATGTCTACTTAGGTCGTCTGCCCATTTTTTGATCAGGTTGTTTGTTTTTCTCTTATTGAGTTGTATGAGCCATTTGTATATTTTGGAAATTAATCCCTTGTTGGTCACATCATTTGCAAGTGTTTTCTCCCAGCCATAGGTTGTCTTTTCATTTTGTTCATGATTGCCTTTGCTGTGCAAAAGCTTATAAGTTTGATTAAGTCCCATTTGTTTATTTTTGCTTTTATTTCTATTGCCTTGGGCTAGTGACTGTCTAAGGAAACATAATCAAAACACTGTTATGATTTATGTCAGAGAATGTTTTGCGTGTGTTCTCTTCTAGGAGTTTTATGGTGTCATGTCTTATATTTAAGTCTTTAAGCCATTTTGAACTTATTTTTGTTTATGGTGCAAGGGAGTGTTCTAACTTCATTGGTTTACATATGGCTGCCCAGCTTTCCCAACACCACTTGCTGAAGAGACTGTCTTTTCTCCATTGTATATTCTTGTCCCCTTTGTTGAAGATTAATTGACCACAGGTGTGTGGGTTTACTTCTGGGCTCTCTATACTGTTCCATTCATCTTTGTCTGTTATTGTGCCAGTACCACACTGTTTTGATTACTGTAGCTTTGTATTATAGTCTGAATGCTTTGACCTATTCTTGAATACTGAAGTTTGGCCATGGTGAGTTTTAAAAATATGGTGCAGCCCATTCCCTCTGGTCATCTTTCTGCAGAATGTTCAAAACCTGGTCCACACAACAACAGCCTTGCCAAATACCCTGACTGTTCTGAGCCCTGTGTTTCTCAGGACAAGTGGTTTGCTGGTTTCCTGGCTTTCCAAAATATTTTTTAATCAAAAGAAAAAGCCCTGAGTTTAGATTTTTGTCAATTTTCATGACACAAATATTTCCCTTAGGGCCAATTTCAAGCTGCCAACATGAGATCAATTTCCTGAAAATGTAATCATCAGCCAGTAAAAGCTGACTCCAGCTCACCACTATGTAACGCAGCAGCACTCACTTTAGGCTTTGCCCAAGAATTCCCACAGAAAGGATTCCTATAAACTCTCAGGAAAGCTGAGCACAGGCTATGCCCCAGAGACTTCCTATGAAAGCCTTTATTTAATAATGGCAATATTACTCTTTCCTAATACAGTGAAATTAGTGCTTACTACTCAATTTTTCAAAATTAAACCAAATACATTACACAAAGGTGGTTAATATGTAAGAAAAAAACAAAGAAATGTTTAAAACAAAAGGCAAGATAGTGATTACACCTGGTGGTGAGGGAAGGGTACACAAGTGAGAAGGATCCACACAGGGGCCTTCTAAGGTATTGATGATTTTCCGCTTCTTAAGTCAGATGACATGTATCCAGGTGTTTATTTTATTACTATGCTTATGCTATTTTTAATGTAATATGTACTTAATAGTTTAAAATGTTTAAGTAATAATAAAATAGAATAAAGAAAGAAAAATTATGTGCTAAAATAAAATACAGTCGAATATTTTTACATAATCTTCAACTGGGAGGGCCTTCTTTAGCAAGACTCCAAACCCCAAATTGAAAAGATTGACAAGTTTGATTACATCAAAATATTAAATTTCTGTACAACAAAAGATAACATAAATGAAGTTAAAAGACAAGTAACAGAGTAGGAAGGAAAATTTTCTATTATGTGAGGAAAGGATTAATACTTAGTATATATGAAGGGTCCCTACAAATCAATGAGAAAAAGATAAATAACCCATCAGAAAATTGAGTAAAGAATATCAACAGACAATTCATAGAAAAAAGGCAAATATTAAACATACAAAAAATGTTTGATATCACTAATATTGGGGGAAAAACAAATTAAACAATATTGAAATGCCAATTCTCACCCATCTTGTTGGCAAAGATAAAAAAGATTGATGATACCCAGTGTTGGTGAGGGTGTAGGGAAAGAAAGCCTCTCAAATACTACTTGTGAGAGTGTAAATGAGTACATTCTTCTTAGAGGACAATTTGGTTGTATATCTAACAAAATATTAAATGCATTTTTCAACCCTGCAATTCCTCTTCTAGAGTACTAGTCTTCAGACATACTTTCACAGGTGTACAAAGTACAAATGTAAAAATAAAAAGAAATGCCCATCAATAGGGGACTGATTAAATATATCACAAGATATTGATATAATCGAATATACGCATCTGCTGAAAAAACAAGATTCACTGACACGGAAAGATGCCTCTGGTTTATTGTTACATTAAAAAAAAGCAATATTCAGATCAATATGATTGACTGATATGATTTTATTTATTAAAAAACTATTATGTGTATTTATATATATAAATAAATAACATATATAAAATGTCATATATATGCTTTTTTCTTATATATTCTTATATATTTTATATGCTTATATATTTTTTCTATATGCTTTTTAATAATTTAACTATAATATATAAAAGTATATATAGAGATAGATATATATATGTAAAAGCATAGAAAATATTTTGAAAGAAACTTACTAATCTGTTCATTATGTTACCTCTTGTTGGGTCATGTACCTGGGGAGCAGCTGGAGGAAGACTAACAATTATAACATTTAACTTCTGTATTGTTTGAATCTTTATAAGCACATATCTGAAGGATTTTTACACAATTATAATATAAAAATGTTAATGTTTACATAGTTGGTACGGAAATTTTTACAAAAAATATATTTGATAATGTTTAATTTAGTATAGCTTTGATTGGGACTTCTTTTAAAATAATCCTGATTACTTCTGTCAAAGCAGCTTATGGATAATATGGGCTCACAAGCATAATAACAAAATGGTATATCTCTGACTTCACTCCCATCAGCTCTGCAGAAGTTAAAAATAACTCTTCTTAAAATTTTCCCTAATATTTCTGGCATTAAGTCCCCACAGGCTATCTCACATATGCTCTGTAAATGAGTCGGCTTTGCTGCCATGTGGTGCCTGCCATTTTTCTCCAGTAATGATGTCTCCGTTCCTTTCACCAAGAGTGGCTAGTATGCCAACAATGTCCATGAAGGCCACATGAGCTGATGTCTGAGCTGAAGGTGCCAATGCTGTTTAGCAGAGGCACTGAAGGTACCACTGCCAACAGAACTACTGCCTTCAACAATGCCACTGCTAATGTTGCTGCCACCATCACCATCATCTTGATACCACTCTTTCCCTCAACCCCACGTCCTATTTATCTATAAGTCCAATGGATTCAAGTTCTAAAACATATCGCCAATATGCCAACTTCCTTCCAAGTCCACTATTAACACCCTGGCCCAAGCTACCACCATATTTACTTGCACTATTGCAAATACCCTAACTGCTCTCCCTGTTTCCATTCTTACACCAATCTGACCCATTTTCCATGACAGTAGTAAGAATGATCCTTTAAAATATAAATTAGGTCTTATCATTTCCCTGCTCAAAATCATTCAATGATTCTTCATCACACTTAGATTAAAATTCAGTCTTTACCACGACTCACTAGATTGTACAATACATGATCTGGCCCCTGACTAGCTCTAGAATCTCATCTTTTGTTTTTTTTAATTTATTTTATTTATTTATTTATTTATTTTTGGCTGTGTCAGGTCTTCATTGCTGCGAACGGGCTTTCTCTAGTTGCAGAGAGCAGGGGCTACTCTTCGTTGCGGTGTGCGGACTTCTCATTACGGTGGCTTCTCTTGTTGCAAAGCTCGGGCTCTAGGCGTGTGGGCTTCAGTACTTGTGGCACACGAGCTCAGTAGTTGTGGCACGCAGGCTCTAGAGCACAGGCTCAGTAGTTGTGGTACACGGGCTTAGTGGCTCCGCGGCATGTGGGATCTTCCCAGACCAGGGCTCGAACCCGTGTCCCCTGCATTGGCAGGCAGATTCTTAACCACTGTGCCACCAGGGAAGTCCTAGAATCTCATCTTGTCCTACTCTCTCCTCAATCAAACCGGCCTCCTTTCTGTTCCTCAAACATGCCAAGCTTCTCCTGCCTTCGGGTCATTACATCTGCTGTTCTCCTTGCCTAGAATATTCATCTCCCAGCATTTCATATGGCTTGCCTCCTCCTTGTCATTCATACCTTACCTTAGATATCTCCTCTGCAGAGAGCAAACTTCCCAGACCTACCGATCCAAACAAAAGCCACTCATTCTCTACTATATGACTTTATTTAATATTCTGCACGGCACTTCTCACTACCTGACGTTGTTTTGTTAGCCCGTTTTCACCAACAGAAGTACTAGAATCCATGATCCAAGAGAGAAAGGACTTTGTCAATCCTGTTTGCACTGTTTCCTTAGTGCCTAGACTGGTGCCTGGCACATAATACAGGCTCTCAATAAAATTGTGCTGAATGAAGGAATCACCATCACCAATACTGCCAGTGTTGTTGCCAATACCAAAGCTGTTAACCCCTTGTGCTCTTACTATCCTACTGAGTTTTAGAGGACACCATTATTTTAGCTTTTACTCTTTTGCAGCTCCTTAGACCTAGTCTCAAGTCTGGCAATCCAGGTATGACCACAGGTATGACTCCCTGGGGGCTGAACCCAGGGGCATCTTGATTGATAGAAACATGCTGCACCCAGAACCACTCTTCCCCTGCTGCATTGGTCAGTATTCTTGACTCAACCCTGTGTATCTCTAGGCTCTCATCCTCTGGAGCTGCAGTTCTTGATTTTGGCTGCACAAAGAATTACCTGAGGAAGTTTGATGCCTGGCCAGGTCCCACCCTCAGAGGTTCTGATTAATTGGTCTGAGACGCATCAAGGGCGTTGGGATAGTTTTTTAAGCTCCCAAGGTGATTCTGATGTGATAACTGCTGCTTTGGAATAAATTCTTTCACAGGAGCCTCCTTGATTCCTCATATAAATTAGATTCCCGGTAGGTCAATTTCAAGTCCTCTTGAATCTCCCAGAATTACGACGAATGACAGCTTTAGGCTCAATCTGACACCCCTGAGGCCCTTGCTGCATGGATGTGCTGCCACATACTGATACTGACATAGTAATACAATAATATTTTGACCAAATCAGGGTTCTGAAGATACATTTCATGATCACATTAACTGAGTTGAGGCACTTTTGAGAAATGTAGTATGTGCTTGTTGTCACTAGAGGGCTGTCAGGTAAGGTAAGCAAAAGAAGAAAAGAGGAAGAAAAATTGTCAAACTTCAGAGAATCCATTTACTCCCACAGTTCCTATCATTTTGATGAGTACAAAGCTAAGTTTTCTATCACTTGCCCTGATCACTTTTCAAATGTCCAGTCCTGTATATTCAAGTGGATCCTAGCGATTTCTTCCTGATTGTCCACCACCTCACATTTAACTAAACACTAAAATCAAACACATGCCTCCCCAAACTGACTTTTCTTTCTGACTTCTGTTTCTGTGCATGACGTTTTTATTTTCCCAGGCACCTAACAAGAAACTCCACAGTCCCATGCTTCCTTTTCCCATATGTCCCCTCCCTCCATGCTCTACACTGATTTGCCTCCTAAATATTTCTCACATCCATTTCTTCCCCTTTATCCCTATTGCCATGGCCTTAGTCCAGACCCATAGGACTTCTCACTTGGATTTTTGTAATAACCTCTGAAAGGGTATCTCTGACCCAGTTTGGGGTTGTCTACTCTTTCCTTAACACTGCCACCAGAATGAGCTTTCAAAACCAAAAAGCTGACCGTGGTCATAGCAGTCCCCTGCTTAAAACCCTTCAGTGGCTCTACACATAATAAAGTACAAATATCTCTTTAGGGCTCTTTAAGATCTGGCTCCTGCCTACTTCTCCAAACATATGTTTCACAGCCCCTTCTCTTGCATGCTAAGATCTGATGTCTACAAACTTGCAGTTCCCCCATCTGTGCCTTTGCAAGTGTTATTTCCTCTGTCTACAACGCCCTTCCTCCTCTTTTTAACCTTTTTAAGATACTCATCTCTCAAAATTCAGCTATGGAGTTTCCTTCTTTTTCCAGGCAAAGGTAGCCATTCTGGTGCTGCCTGGGCATCAGGATTTTTCAAAGCTCTCCAGGTGATTCTGATGTGTACCAAGGTTGAGAACCACTGCTGCCATATATCTCTAAAACTACAATATATTTCAATTAGTTTTAGGCATATCTGTCCTCCTTTCTAAACTCTAAGGTCTTTGAGGGAATAAACTATGTCTTATTCAATTTTACAGTCCTAGTACCTGGGGAGAAGAAATGAATGAACGAGTGAATAAACCCTCCCAATGATATAAAAAATACAAGTTTCCACTAATATTTTTGTCATATCATAACCACCTGTAAGTCTCTTCTGTAAAAATATGATGCAGCATTACCTTATAGGAACATAAGAATTGTCTTGCTGATTTAGACTAAATATTGTCACCAATAGTGTAAAAGAACATGATTGTCCTCATTGACAACTACCTTAACCTGCGCAAAGATATACCTATAATGATTTTAGCTTCCTGAAATAATTTATTATAAAACCATTTAAAAGTTGTTTATAATTTTAGCTCATCCTATTTTGTGGGGGTAAATTTACTATTGGCATGCAGCAGCATTCCAGGGCCTGCTAGGAGACACAGAGTACAATGAAGCCACCTAAAATTTTCTTTTTTAGATAGAACTCGATCCTATGCCCAAGGACAATTTATCCCCACAGCAGCTTCCCTAGATGCCTCCATTACACCATCACATTCTTATCAACAGCTGCTTAGCTAAAAAGTCCTGAGGACAGCTCATCCAGCCCAGCCCAAAAGACTTGAAGATATTTCTGGGATTAGAAGAGAGATAGTTGAGAGACCACGGAAATAGGGGACAGCTGCTGTTGTCATTCCACAACAAAGAAGACAGCAGACAACTTGGGCCTTCGTCCTAGGTAGGAGTGCCTAACCACAGTTTGGAGGTTTCTGGCCCATGAGGAAATACGAAGGCCTAACCTGAGTTGGGTCTGGGACATGCATTCTTCTAACCTGCACCCTGCTTTGGCAGGGGTGTCCTGTCAAAGACTCTCTCAACTCCTTTCACGTCATTTATCTAGACACACACAGGGTATTTAAGGGCCAGAACCATTACTCTTATCCAAAAGAACAGGGACCTGAACAGGCCATGGACTGGCAGCAAGAAAGTACCTTCGTACATAGGTAGTCAGATCAAGAAAACCAGTGCTCGAAATTAGTTGGAGCACATATTAACAAACTCTCACGTAGGAGCATAGTCTAAAGCTACAGGCAGCCAGGAGGCTGGCTGTTGCCTCAGCTCTAGTCTAAGGAGGACTGTTCAATGATAAAAATGGCAAACATTCTTCCTATTTTCAGGACTTAAAGGGTGAGCATCTTGTCCTTTAACTGAAAGCTCGATTAGCATTGCAGATGGAATGAAATGCACCTGGACACCCCCTAGCTGGGCTCCTCGTTTTTTCACTACTGATCAGCTCCCTTGGTCTATTCCAGACACGAGTAAACTTAAGGCGCTGAGAGGAAAATTTGGAGAAAAGCTATTTACATTTGTGGTAATGGCAAAATATTGCTCAACTTTGCAAAGTTTGAACCACTAAGTAGGTCCTTGCAGTATTCACTGCTAACATTCCCTATAACACAGAGGAGTGACAACAGTCACTAAACCCTGACCTTGAAGTCTGTTTTTTCTAATTAGTTTTCCCTACTTCCACCTTCCAGACCCAGATTACAAAATAAGCTTTAATTTCCTTTTTGGTCTTTAGAGGGATAAAGTCCTTTGTTATCTGGCTTTCAACAGACATGGGTTTTGGCTTCAGCTTGAAACGGCATTAACTTCCTGACCACCTCTCATCACCCACTTGGTTAGTTTCCCTCTGGCTGCTCCCAGGATGTCCTGTTTCTATCTCTTCCTCCCTGCTTGCGACAGAGGCCCTGCTCCCACGCTGTTCCTGGTCCCTGCCCCCAGGATTATAGCATCCTGAGTGGTCTGCCATTTGTCTCTATTGCCTCTCTCCAGACTCTCCCTGTACTTTCCGGTTTCCATCATATATTCCACACCCAGTGCCCTTGAGCTTCTTTCCGTCCCTGACTCTGGTCATCCCACGTTTTCTGTCTCTTCTCTTTTTTTCCAAAGAAACACTTCTGGATTTTGGATTTCTTTTTCACAAATTTACCCCTAGGTATCACCCACCCACTATGTAGGGCTCCATTTCCTTACCTCCCTGTAGTTCAATCTTTCCCCCATTCAGGCTTGAACAATACACATCTTCAAAAGTACCCCCCAACACACACACACACACTAATTACCATTAAACATTTACATATACTTAAGATTCTTACATTTAGATTTTAAGAGTCCCACTTTTAGACCTCCTCTTCCCAATTCCACAGTCACTTTGAAGAAGGAAGGCATTTTTTTCTATAGATGTCTCTGAGTATTTACGGCTGGAATCCTCAATCTGATGGCCAAATGGCAGCATGAAAATATAATGTGAAACTCCCTCAAGTAAACCTTGCTTAAAGTGTTATCTAAAGACCACCTGCATCACAGTCACTTGGGGGAAGCTTCTCAAAATGCTAATTTTAGGGGCTCCCTAGAAATAAGAATTCAATAGGTCTAGGGTGAAGTTCTAGAATCTGTATTTTAACCGGCTCCCTAGAAGAGTGTATAGTTTGAAAATCACTGCAGTAAGACATGCTGCTTACATAGCTCTCCTAACTTTAGGTGTTAGCATCTTGACTGTGGTCATCAGATTATACATCCATAACAGTATGTGGAGAGTTCTTTAACTTGGGACTTTATGAAGACAGCAAAAATAACGGAACCTGAACTGAACTCTAATAACAAGAACTATATACCTACTCATAAACACGCACACACACACACACACACACACACACACACACACACACACACTGCTTATTTACCTACTGCATATATTTAGATAAAACCAACTATAAGGTCTATGGTGGGTTTTGTTATCAATCTCCATATCCTCCTTTCTAAGGAAGTGACCTGTGTACATTTTCCTTCCAGGATCTGAGGATCACCATCTGTCTGCCAAGTTGTTAGTATCCCGTGCTGACTGAGATGGGAGATCTAATTCCTGCTTCACAGTGCTTATTAGGAATCCCATGCACTTGCTCTAAGTATTGAGAGTTAAATGATTTATATGTTAAGCTTTACATCCTTCCAATATGTTCTGCAAACAGGTGACTACCTATTGTACTAGTTAATTGGAATTGTTTCAAAAGAGAGCCAGCGGGGAGGGAAGGGAATATATGAAAATCAACTGAGGAGCTTTTTCAAGTGACATGTGCCCTCTGTCCAGGATGCCTGAGATTTTGGCAAGATTCATGCTTGTGGATGGGGTAGGAAATTCAGGTTGAGAATTACACTCTGACCAGCATTCTGCATCTATGTTCTCTGGAACAGGTGGAGTCTCTTATTTTTTTAAATCAGCATTTTTCAAGGTGAGAGGTGCATTTTAAATATATTTTGCTGGGAAAAGCCACTCGTGCTTTTGAATCTAAGCTGAAAAAAATTCTCCTGTTTCTCTCACGACACAAGTCCATAACACAACTCTTCCTCTATACACCATAAACATCCTCCACAACCATTCCAACCCTTACTCCGGGGCAGCATCAGCTCAGGGTATTACTACCTAATCACTTCTTGCCTTCTATCCATTGATCTAAAGAATGACTTTTACATTTACAATGGGCATCCTCAGGATTGACAGTATCTACAGTCTTTCCCAGGGCTGGTATGAGATACGGCTTAGATTTTGAGTTTCCCACATATGGTATATGACCAGAGGGAATGTGTTTCTGTCACTAGCTTCATTGACCTTCATCCCTCAACCAAAATGATGGACATCGAATAGCTGTCCACTAACCAATGTATACCCAAAGGAGGAAGACTTAGATTCCACTCAAAAAAATCATTGACCCCTTCGTAGACAAAAAAGTTATGGCTCCTCAGTAAGAAAGTAGCTCAGTTTCAAATAAATTGAATCTCCACATGTCCTAGGCAGACCAGATATCTTGATGCTATTATGGAAAGAAAGGATTCTCACCTTCTACCCAAACAGTGCTTGATCTACTTTCTGCAGTTCTCTAGGCCAGAAAGTGTCTGCTTCAGGACCTGCTGCTGGTATAAGTAGTTATATCACACTACCTGATCCAGGACCTCAAACATCCTTAGTTTTTCAAAGACACAATAAATCCAGTAAACATATCCACCACAACAACTATGTAATGGCCTAATCAATATAAACCTAAAGGCAGAGCTTCTGTGTAATCAGTTTTACTTTTTGCCAAAAAGACTGCCTCCATGATAATTGTACACATCTTAATCCACCTAGCCAAACATCCTTCTGTGGAATAGAACTGAATTGAGGGACATTCACAGAAAGATAGACAAGATAAAAAGGCAGAGAGCTATCTACCAGATGAAGGAACAAGATAAAATCCCAGAAAAACAACTAAATGAAGTGGAGATAGGCAACCTTCCAGAAAAAGGATTCAGAATAATGATAGTGAAGATGATCCAGGACCTCGGAAAAAGAATGGAGGCAAATAACGAGAAGATGCAAGAAATGTTTAACAATGACCTACAGGAATTAAAGAACAAACAAACAGATGAAAAATACAATAACTGAAATAAAAAATACACTAGAAGGAATCAATAGCAGAATAACTGAGGCAGAAGAACAGATAGGTGACCTGGAAGACACAATGGTGGAATTCACTGCTGAAGAACAGAATAAAGAAAAAAGAATGAAAAGAAATGAAGACAGCCTAAGAGACCTCGGGGACAACATTAAACGCAACAACATTCTCATTATAGGGGTCCCAGAAGGAGAAGAGAGGGAGAAAGGACCCGAGAAAATATTTGAAGGGATAATAGTTGAACACTTTCCTAACATGGGACAGGAAATAGCCACCCAAGTCCAGGAAGCACAGAGAGTCCCAGGCAGGATAAACCCAAGGAGAAACACACCGAGACACATAGTAATCAAATAGACAAAAACTAAAGACAAAGAAAAATTATCGAAAGCAGCAAGGGAAAAATGACAAACAACATACAAGGGAACTCCCATAAGGTTAACAGCTGATTTCTCAGCAGAAATTCTACAAGCCAGAAGGGAGTGGCATGATATATTTAAAGTGATGAAAGGGAAGAACCTATAACCAAGATTACTCAACCTGGCAAGGATCTCATTCAGATTCAATGGAGAAATCAAAAGCTTTACAGATAAGCAAAAGCTAAGAGAATTCAGCACCACCAAACCAGCTCTACAACAAATGCTAAAGGAACTTCTCTAAGTGGGGAACACAAGAGAAGAAAAGGACCTACAAAAACAAACCCATAACAATTAAGAAAATGGTCATAGGAACATACATATCAATAATCACCTTAAACGTGAATGGATTAAATGCTCCAATCAAAAGACACAGGCTCACTGAATGGATACAGAAACAAGACCCATATATATGCTGTCTACAAGAGACCCACTTCAGACCTAGGGACACATACAGACTGAAAGTGAGGGGATGGAAAAAGATATTCCATGCAAATGGAAATCAAAAGAAAGCTGGAGCAGCAATTCTCATATCAGACGAAATAGACTTTAAAATAAATACTATTACAAGAGAAAAAGAAGGACATTACATAATGATCAAGGGATCAATCCAAGAAGAAGATATAACAATTATAAATATATATGCACTCAACATAGGAGCACCTCAATACATAAGCCAACTGCTAACAGTTATAAAAGAGGAAATCAACAGTAACACAATAATAGTGGGGGAATGTAACACCTCACTTACAACAATGGACAGATCATCCAAACACAAAATTAATAAGGAAACACAAACTTTAAATGACACAACAGACCAGATAGATTTAATTGATAGTTATAGGACATTCCATCCAAAAACAGCAGATTACACTTTCTTCTCAAGTGCACATAGAACATTCGCCAGGAGAGATGACATCTGGGGTCACAAATCAAGCCTCAGTAAATTTAAGAAAATTGAAATCATATCAAGCATCTTTTCTGACCACAACAATATGAGATTAGAAATCAATTACAGGGAAAAAAACGTAAAAACACAAACACATTGAGGCTCAACAATACGTTACTAAATAACCAAGAGATAACTGAAGAAATCAAAGAGGAAATCAAAAACTACCTAGAGACAAATAACAAAAACGCGACAACCCAAAATCTATGGGATGCAGCAAAAGCAGTTCTAAGAGGGTGGTTTATAGTAATACAAGCCTACCTCAAGAAACAAGAAACATCTCAAATAAACAATCTAACCTTACACCTAAACAAACTAGAGAAAGAAGAACAAACAAAACCCAAAGTTAGTAGAAGGAAAGAAATCATAAAAATCAAAGCAGAAATAAATGAAATAGAAACAAAGAAAACAACAGCAAAGATCAATAAAACTAAAAGCCGGTTCTTTGAGAAGATAAACAAAATTGATAAACCATTAGCCAGACTCACCAAGAAAAAGAGGGAGAGGACTCAAAAATCAATAAAATTAGAAATGAAGAAGGAGAACTTACAATGGACACCGCAGAAATACACAGGATCATGAGAGATTACTACAAGCAACTCTATGCCAATAAAATGGACAACCTGGAAGAAATGGACAAATTCTTAGAAAGGTATAACCTTCCAAGACTGAACCAGGAAGAAGTAGAAAATATGAACAGACCAATCACAAGTAATGAAATTGAAACTGTGATTAAAAACCTTCCAACAAACAAAAGTCCAGGACCAGATGGTTTACAGGTGAATTCTATCAAACATTTAGAGAAGAGCTAACACCCATCCTTCTCAAACTCTTCCAAACAATTGCAAAGGAAGGAACACTACCAAACTCATTCTATGAGGCCACCATCACCCTGATACCAAAACCAGTCAAAGATACTACAAAAAAGAAAATTACAGATCAATATCACTGATGAATATAGATGCAAAAATCCTCAACAAAATACTAGCAAACAACACATTAAAAGCATCATACACCATGATCAAGTGGGATTTATCCCAGGGATGCAAGGATTCTTCAATATACGCAAATTAATCAATGTGATATACCATATTAACAAATTGAAGGATAAAAACCATATGATCATCTCAATAGATGCAGGAAAAAGCTTTTGACAAAATTCAACAACCAATTATGATAAAAACTCTCCAGAAGTGGGCATAGAGGGAACCTACCTCAACATAATAAAGCCCATATATGACAAACCCACAGCAAACATCATTTTCAATGGTGAAAACTGAAAGCATTTCCTCTAATATCAGGATCAAGACAAGCATGTCCACTGTTGCCACTATTATTGCACATAGTCTTGGAAGTCCTAGCTACAGCAATCAGAGAAGAAACAGAAATAAAAGGAATACAAATTGGAAAAGAAAAAGTAAAACTGTCACTGTTTGCAGATGACATGATACTATACACAGAGAATCCTAAACATGCCACCAGAAAACTACTAGAGCTAATCAATGAATCTGGTAAAGTTGCAGGATACAAAATTAATGTACAGAAAGAAATCTCTTGCATTCCTATAAACTAATGATGAAAAATCTGAAAGAGAAATTAAGGAAACACTCCCATTTACCACTGCAACAAAAAGAATAAAATACCTAGGAATAAACCTACCTAAGGAGTCAAAAGACCTGTATGCAGAAAACTATAAGACACTGATGAAAGAAATTAAAGATGATACAAATGGATGGAGAGATATACCATGTTCTTGGATTGGAAGAATCAATATTGTGAAAACGGCTATACTACCCAAAGCAATCTACAGATTCAATGCAATCCCTATCAAATTACCAGTGGCATTTTTTACAGAACTAGAACAAAAAAAATCTTAAAATCTGTATGGAGACACAAAAGACCCCGAAGAGCCAAAGCAGTCTTGAGGGAAAAAAACGGAGCTAGAGGAATCAGATTCCCTGACTTCAGACTATACTACAAAACTATAGTAATCAAGAAAATATGGTACTGGCACAAAAACAGAAATATAGATCAATGGAACAGGATAGAAAGCCCAGAGATAAACCCACGCACCTACGGTCAACTAATGTATGACAAAGGAGGCAAGGATATACAATGGAGAAAAGACAGTATCTGCGATAAGTGGTACTGGGAAAACTGGACAGCTACATGTAAAAGAATGAAATCAGAACACTCCCTAACACCATACACAAAAATAAACTCAAAATGGATTAGAGACCTAAATGTAAGACAGGACACTATAAAACTCTTAGAGGAAAACATAGGAAGAACATTCTTTGACATAAATCACAGCAAGATCTTTCTTGACCCACCTCCTAGAGTAATGGAAATAAAAACAAAAATAAACAAATGGGACCTAATGAAACTTAAAAGCTTTTGCAAAGCAAAGGAAACTACAAACAAGACAATAAGACAACCCTCAGAATGGGAGAAAATATTTGCAAACGAAGCAACGGACAAAGGATTCATCTCCAAAATATATAAACAGCTCATGCGGCTCAATATTAAAAAAACAAACAACCCAATCCAAAAATGGGCAGAAGACCTAAATAGACACTTCTCCAAAGAAGACATACAGATGGCCAAGAAGCACTTGAAAAGCTGCTCAACATCACTAATTATTAGAGAAATGCAAATCAAAACTACAATGAGGTATCACCTCACACCAGTTAGAATGGACATCATCGGAAAATCTACAAACAACAAATGCTGGAGAGGGTGTGGAGAAAAGGGAACCCTCTTGCACTGTTGGTGCAAATGTAAATTGATACAGCCACTGTGGAGAACAGTATGCAGGTTCCTTAAAAAACTAAAAATAGAATTACCATACAACCCAGCAATCCCAGTACTGGGCATATACCCAGCAAAAACCATAATTCAAAAAGGCACATGCACCCCGATGTTCACTGCAGCACTATTTACAATAGCCAGGTCATGGAAGCAACCTAAATGCCCATCGACAGATGAATGGATAAAGAAGATGTGGTACATATATACAATGGAATATTACTTAGCCATAAAAAGGAACGAAATTGGGTCATTTGTTGAGACGTGGATGGATCTAGAGACTGTCATACAGAGTGACATAAGTCAGAAAGAGAAAAACAAATATAATATATTAACACATACATGTGGAACCTAGAAAAATTTTACAGATGAACTGGTTTGCAGGGCAGAAATAGAGACACAGATGTAGAGAACAAACGTATGGACACCAAGGGGGGAAAGTGGTGGGGGGTGGGGGTGGGGGTGGGATGAATTGGGAGACTGGGATTGATATGTATACACTAATATGTATAAAATGGATGACTAATAAGAACCTGCATATAAAAATAAATAAGTAAAATAAAATTCAAAAATTCAAAAAAATTAAAAGAAATAAAAAGTAGATTAAAATTTTTTTTAAAAAGAATTGAATTGAGGAAATATGGCAGAAGAGATAGCCAAAGAAATACCTCCAGTTTAGTACATCTTAAAATGATAGGTAGATAGATAGATATGATAGATAGGTATGATAGATAGAATATATCCTTTTAAATGCAGGGCTGATAGTTGAGATAGTGGGAAAATAAGAGCCAGTAAGGACATGTCAGCAGTAATCCAGAATAAAGAGGAAGCAACTACCTTTGGATAGCTACTGGTTCCTAATAACCCTAGAGTTCAAAAAATCCTAGTAGTTTTAATGGGCTAGTCGAGTGCAAGGGACCAAAAAGACAAATCCTGGGGCCCAGGCAAGGTTAGAAGTTAGATCAGGCACACACCATCCCTTTCTTTCTCTGCTTAAAGTCAGACCCCTAAAGGGTGATGCTCTTCATGGATGAATGGGGGCAAAACTACCACCCAGAGGCAGATGGTAGAGATAGGTGCTTCTCCTGGTTTGGGCTCTGGGTAGGAGAGAGAGAGAGAGAGAGAAATTTCCTTTAGACATCATAACCCCAGGCAGGTCTGGGTCCAGAAATCACATTACCTCTATGGCCAAAACACCTCATACCAGAAATTTAGCTTAAAATAGTCCTGGACTGGCAGTATTGCCAGGTGAGTAGTAGGAGCAACTCTCCCTTAGAAGTGTTCACTTTAAACCCAGGTTTCAATCTCCAGAGAGAAAGTTCCAATGAAATGTGTGCTCACAAATAAATACCAAAATACACACGAGGGAAAATATGAAAGACAGGTGAAGACATATGGAGGATATAATGAGATGGATCAACATGCATCTAGTGGAAGTTCTAGAAGGAAATATCAAAGAGAATAAGAGAAAATGGCTATGAATTTTCCACAGTTAGCGAAATACAAATCCTCAGATTCAGGCCACATTTAGCGAGCTGGCTGACTTTGTCTACTAAACTTATTAGGCAAATATCAACGTTTCATTTGCCCACATGAGAATCCTGGATTGACCACAATCAGGGTGTCCATTCATGTCATCTTCAAAAGGAGCAAAGGGCAATGAGCACAGTTGCTTGAATAAGCCTTATGGTTTTTTTCAGAATACTAGACATGCGATTCTGTTTAATTAACACAGACATTTCCTTCAGAGTCTGAAGTGGTATCTGGTAGGTGAGCTCTATTAATTCTAACTCCTAGCTTGACCATTCTGCAATCTCCAAAAGGAAAAACAGAGAGAAAAGTATGCATTTTGATGCAGTATACTGGGAAAAGTGTGCATTTAAGGGCCAGGTACACCTAAGTTCAAATTCTGACCCTGCTACTGTGCTTCAGGTCCCTACGTATAAAAATTTTTTAATAAACACAGTGGGGGAAGGTTTGAGAACTGAATGACTGAGATAACATGTAAAAAGCCAGCCAGATCACTGGTACAGCACAAGTGATTATTCCCTTTTCATCTCCCCATCCCTCTTCTTAGGTCATGACTTTCAGACTTTGGTCCAAGACTGAGGTCAGATCCCTGATTAGTTTTTAAACAAATTGTCTACTTTTGACAAAATGGCCATTTTAGGTATAAAACTTTGTTAAAATTTTGAAAAACTAAGATTATGTCTACTGTTTCTCAACTTCAAGATGTATATGGTCAAGCTAGGTCTAAGGATTGAAGAGATACTGACCAACGAGAATGGCCAGCCAGTGTGACCCAGATGGATAGGATGACTGAAGTAGGAGAAAATATTTGGCATGACAAGCTAGATTTCAAGTCCATAACTTAGCACTAGCCAGGGAACATTGGAAGACTGTGGTCAAGGCAAGCTGGAGAAGGCTGGTGACCAGAAGTTTAGGCTTCAAAGATGAGGAACATAGGCAAAAGCCATAAATGAAAAGCTAGGCATTTAGTTATTCAGGGTGACCTGGATTACATGTGTCAGATGCCAGGCACACAGTACTGAAGCTACAAGTCAGAGCTCAGATTAAGAGTTTAGGTGACAGGGATGAAAAGCCCAGCCCAGAAGGACTGTTATACCACTGTTAACCCACTACTAGTACAATGCCTAGCATACAGCAAGCCCTCTGTTGAATGAATGAAAGAATGAATGAATGATCAAGCAACCACCGTGAAGCCATATAAAAATACTGGAAGGTCAGTAGTAAGATTAACAGTGAAACTAAGTCTAAATTCTAAAGGCAGGCAGGTTCACTCAATGGTTAAAGACCACAGAAGCAAGGGAACCAGAGAGTCCCTAACATCACATGGGTAGCCGGATTGCTGCGGTTCTGGAGAATATTTTGCAAACGGGGTTGAATTTTGGGTGTACTGTGTGTGAGTGTATGTGAAGCAAGATACTTCTTTCATATCTTAAATGCATGTTAGGAAATTTTTTCTGATCTCACTGTTTTTTCTTCTGTTATATTACACCTTAATGTTCACTCCCAGTGTTACATTTATTCCCAAGTGCACTCAAGGACTTCAGAAAGCAAACAGCACCTGCTGATGTATCACACTTGTTTTGCCATGACCTACCTAGATTCATGGTTCTTAACTAGCAGAGGGAAGATAAGGATATGTACCCCTGGAGTCGTTTTCTATTGTTTCATAACAAATTACCAATTTGTTAGTGACCTAAAAAAGTGGCCTAAAAAAATACGAATTTGTTAGCTCACAGTTCTGTAAACCAGAAGGCTGGGTAGTGTGGCTGAGCTCTCTGCTCAGGGTCTAACAAGGCTGAAATCAAGATGTCAGCTAGGCTGCTTTCTCGTATGGAGCTTGGGATCCTCTTCCCACCCCATTCAGGTTGTCGGCAGAACACAGATCCCTGTAGCCAGAACACTGAGGTCCCCCTTTCCTTACTATCAGCAGGGAGCTACTGTTGGTTCCCAGAGGCCACATTCCACACCCCTTGGCCCCAAAGGCAGTATACAGCATAGATGTTTGCTCTCTTCCTTTTAGATGTTTGCTCTCTTTTTTTTTAGATGTTTGCTTTCTTCCAAGCCTGCCAGAGTGTATTTCTCTGACTTCCTTTTCCCACCAGTCAGAGAAAATTCTGCTTTTAAAGGGCTCATGTGATTAGGTCAGATCCACAGGTATAATCTCGCTATCTTAAAGACAACTCATTTGGGACTTTAATTACATCTGCAAAATCCCTTCATAGCAGCACCTAGATTAGCATTGAATTGAATAACTGGGAGAAGATGTGTGTATAGAAGAAGCTAGGAAATCTTAAGGGTCTATCTTAAAATTCTGCCTACCATAAACGCCAATGTTGAGATGTTCCTATTTAGATAAATACCATAAAAAGTGGGAAAAAAAGAAATGTCAACCAATTGCTTTAATTTTTTGTTGTAATATTATTATTTCAGACACTTCACTCATTAATATGGCTCATTTGCTATAAGTTAGTCAAACTAGAGGAAACTCTGGGAAGATAACAAAAATAAAATAAAATAAAATAGAATAAAATAAGTGTGACCTTGGGCTTAAATCTTCACCACTAAATGCTAGCTGTAAAACTCTGGGTAAGTTACTTAACTCTTCTAAACTTCAGTTTCCCTACCTATAAAATGGGGATAATAGTAGTATATTCCTCATATAGTGCATGATGGATTAAGTGAACTAATATGTGCAAAGCACTTAATACAGTATCTAGCACTAATTTAATGATAGCAATTATTATTTTATCATTGAATGACATAAGACATGTAAAACTGTCTCAGAAAGCATAAAGAATGATTCTGATGTAACATATTATCACTAGGTACATGTAGAGGGCACACCACTAGACAGGTATCCTGTACATAAGGTGAATATGTTTAGTATGTACACATATTATCACATACTTATTTAATGTACCACTTTAATTGTGCAGTTCAAATTCCCACTTATCTTTGTCTCTGAACACATTCAGCATAAACAAATCAGCATACAGTTGACCCTTGAACAACACGGATTTGAACTGTGCAGGTGCACTTGTATGTGGATCTTTTTCAATAAATACATACTACAGTACTACGTGAACCGAGGTTGGCTGAATCCGAAGATGCGTAACCACAGATACGGAGGGCCAACTGTAAAGTTGTAAGTGGATTTTTTGACCTCTAACCCCCACATTGTTCAAGGGTCAACTGTATGCTCCCAAGATGAAGAACATAAAGAGGACTGATAATCATCTTTAAATAGATTAAAGGTTTTGTATGGATTTAGTAGCCAGAATTATAACCAGTGGAAGGAAAATACAGAAATGCAGATTTGGGCTAAATACAATGAAGAGATTCATTAACATTTATCAAAAAAATGGATTGAGTAAATAGTAAGTTCCATGTCCCTGAGTGACCACTTATCGGGGAAGTTTGTAAAAAGAATTCATGCATTAGATATGAGGCTTACACTAGTGACCTTTAAAGTCCCTTCCAATTGTAACAGCACGCACACATGCATTAGCCTGATTGATATTTCTATATAAATGTTTCCCACTAGATTGTTTCACCAATTAAAAAATACATATGTATATGTGTATATATATGTATGTATGTATATATTCCTTTTCTTCCCTGAAAGAAAAATAAAAGATCTCTTCCTCAGAATTTGACCTGGAGTGAAATTTTGAAGCATAAATTTCATATGTCTTAGTTTTTCTCTCTTTAGATCAGGCCACATATACTGCTTATTGTTTTGAAAAACAAAATTATGCTTAGTCCATATTATTTACAAGTGAACCTCTAATATTATACTTAGCTTCTAGAAGCTCCCTATCAGTGCATCACTTCACAGTTGCTTTGGAAATTACCGTTACCATTCTCTTTGTGTGTCAGGCCTGCAGTGCAGAAAATATGACTATTTTTTCCAAGTTCATTTTCTCAGTGGCCCTTATTAAACTGTTCCAAAAGCTAAGTGTGACACCTGTAATAGGCCCAGGACTCACAGTCATGCACTATATTGGGAATGAATCTCAGATCTTCATTTTGTGTGTAAGTCTACCTTGTATATGATTGCTTATATATTTTCTTTCAACATTTTCCCCTTGTTTACAAAGTAATACATATTCACCGTAGAAAACTGAGTCATTATATAAAGGTACAAATAACCAAAACTTTCATTATTATTTTAATCAGCAACCAAAGACAATCACCATCAAGCATTTATGAATATTCTTCCAGAATTCCCTATGCTTATATACACATATAGATACACAGATAAATAATCTTACATAAATGGGATTATTCCTCATGCAGTTATTTCATGACACCTGTTTTCATTTAATGCATCATGAGCTCCTGTCATGTCAATGAATATAGAGACTTACCCCTTAACAGCTGGTGGTTAGCACATTGTTCCTGTCTGCTAGTAACCCTTTCTTGAAAAAAACATCCATTGCATACTCCATGTGGTCCGTGAGGAAGATGATCACAGTAGTCTCTCCCCACATGGTGTGTGGCAGGGAATCAGTTGACCCAGAGAGGTTTCCTAAGACCAATCAACATAGACCCTGAGATTTAATATATCAACACCAAGAGAAAGTTTTACTTCCTTTGGGATTGAGAATTATTAAGACATTATAAACTGAAGTTGCCTGCAGCCATCTTTGCTGAGTACAAAAAGGAAGCTGTCTGTGATAGGAAAATTGAAGCCAAAGCACAAAAAGAAGCAGAGATAAGCAAAGAAGAGAGGCAGACAGAAAGAGAAAGTTTTGATATATCTTAGACCCTGGATCTAGCCATGCCTAAAGCTACTTCATCTGGACTACAGTCTGTGCTGCTATAAGACAATATATGGGGACTTCCCTGGTGGCACAGTGGTTAAGAATCTGCCTGCCAATGTGGGGGACATGGGTTCGAGCTCTGGTCAGGAAGATCCCACACGCCGCAGAGCAACTAAGCCCGTGCGCCACAACTACTAAGCCCATGTGCCACAACTACTAAGCCTGCATGCCTAGAGCCCATGCTCCGCAACAAGAGAAGCCGCCGCAATGAGAAGCCTGCGCACCGCAAGGAAGAGTAGCCCTGCCCGCCACAACTAGAGAAAGCCCTCGTGCAGCAACGAAGACCCAATGCAGCCAAAAATAAATAAATAAATTTAAAAAAAGACAACATATGCTTTCCCACAAAATTACTGCATTATGCAAAGTTGTTCAATAAAAACCACAGGGCTTATGGGGGAAATGGGGCTATGAGTGCAACATTTAAGAACTGTCAGTGACACATACACTAAAAGATACAAACCTAATGAAAATGGTAGCAGTTTTACACACATTAAATGGTTAAGAAATACATAAATACTACAATATGGTGCTTTATTTTGAAAAAGAACTAAAGTTTGCTTGTGGAAATGGGTTATCAGAAGGGTTGCAACTTGTGAATTATTGTGAAGTGGTGGAAGGAGGGTTATCTGAAATCAGGTGGAAAGCTGTAACACTCCATGTGGATGGGTGTGACTCAAAACACACAATGAAGTGAGGTAACTGGTAGACGTCTGAGGTCTGTGTGCGTGTATTTTGTGTATTCCTACGCAACTTGATTCATCTGGGTGTAGTTTTCTGTTCACCTGTATCTGGCTGACAAAATTGCACATAAACAAATGCAAAATTCACCTTCCGCTTAAATTGTCTCTAATATATTAGTCACAAAGGAATAGACAAGTGTTAGAGCAGTCTGTACTTGACTATGTTAGCGAATAAATTCCCTTTTTTTGTTTAAGATAATTCCAGTTAGCTTTCTTCCAGGGTCCTGAATAGTAATACATGGCTACAAAATATTCCATTGCACAATACTAACACATTTTAAGTGTCAGGCTGGCTTTTCTGTGTCTCTTGACACATTTCTAGACTACCACTCTCTACTTTCAGTTCTTGTGTGCTCAGAGATTGAAAATTCATTTTAATATGAACATAAACTATCATTAAGAAGGTGGAGTAGACCTGAAAAAGATATAAAAATTCCAAAGCCAAATAGATTTTTTGAATTTGTACTATTATAATCTGTAACACAACTGACTTTTCAAACAGATAATTGAAAGTTGATGATTACAGAATTTAGTCTTGGCCCTGACAAACTGTGGCCAGTTTCAGAATGATTTTTTCATGGATTCTTATATTTCAAAATCCACAAAAACTCTCACAGAGATTATAATATTAAATCTTTTCATGTCAATATTGTATCTCAAATCACCTAACCCTGTACATAAAAAGTTTTCCCCTGAGTTATCATGTTAGCTCTTGTTTATAACAAAAGCCTACATGCATTACAGTTTTGTTACTGATGTTTTGAGTGATTATCCTTGGGGTTGGAGCAAAATTGGCTCCAAGGATACCGCCATTTTGTATTATTCTTGACAAGAGGAGAGAGCAAGTATCCCACAGACAAGCTGTTCTATACACTGGCTGTGACCCTAGCCTTTGAAACTCCTAAGTAGAGTTTATGCTGTGCAGATAAGGAGGCATAAAAAGTTTCCTTAAACCCACCTTAGCCCTAGACCTGTGCAGTTTTTATAGTCATTGGAAATGAGCCAGGTGGGAAAATGTTTTATTCTCATTTTTATCTATACGTATAATTTTGTGCCATTATACAATTCTGTTGTGAAACTAATTCAAACAACCATTTAATTTCAGTGTAATTTCAGTTCTCAGTTACCCTAGAAAATAGTATCCTCTGGATCAGGGGTTGGCAAAATTTTTCTGCAAAGAGCCTGAGAGTAAATATTTTAGGCTTTGAGGGCCATAGAGTCTCTGTCCCCACTACTCAACTCTGCTCTGAAAGCAAACATATACAATATATAAACAAATAGGGTTGGTTGTGTTCCAATAAAACTTTATTTACAAAAAGAGACAGCAGGGGCTTCCCTGGTGGCGCAGTGGTTGAGAGTCCGCCTGCCGATGCAGGGGACACGGGTTCGTGCCCCGGTCCGGGAGGATCCCACATGCTGCGGAGTGGCTGGGCCCGTGAGCCATGGCCGCTGAGCCTGCGCGTCCGGAGCCTGTGCACTGCACTGAGAGACCCCACAACAGTGAGAGGCCCGCATACCCAAAAAAAAAAAAAAAAAGAGACAGCAGGACAGATTTGTCCAGCGTACCAGTACCATAATTTGCCAACCCCTGCTTTGGACCAATAGCTTTCTTTTTCTTTCTTTCTTTTTTTTTTTTTTTTTTTTGATGGAGCCTTGCAGCAGTCTCTTGAGACTCAAGGAAAGCCAAGCAGGCAGGAACCTGAACTATCCCTGCTTCAACTAAAATTGTTTTTATTTTTATGATATGTGGACTTTTGCAAGAAATTAGGCTTGATTAAAGGGTTCCATTTCTAATAAGGAGAAAGGCTTCAAAACCACTGCCTTGGACTAAGCCTAAAACCTGCTGCTTTAAAACTCAAGAACAGATGTTTCAGGCAAAACAAACACATCTTCTGACATCTTTAAAAATGATCATAGGTGGTACACATGTGTTTTGATGTTCCCAGAAATTCACTTTCTCATAAAATTGATAAAAGCATTTACATAGATAATTTTAACAGCTCTAAAAATGTTATCAGCTTAATCTTTCCTAGTTCATTTTAACTGTTTTCTAAGTATAATGTTTAAAGTACCTTAAAAGGTCCAAGAGAGGTGGTATGGTATAGTGAAAAAAAGCACCAAATTGGGACTCTGTGTTTTCATCCATTGTTAGATTGTGAGCTTCTGGAAGAGAGGAACTAAGTTGTCTTTTTCATCTTTGAATTATCCTCAGCACCTAGAATAATACATGACACCAAACTTTAATTTTTTTTTTTTTTTTTTTTTTTTTTTTTTTTGCGGTACGCGGGCCTCTCACTGTTGTGGCCTCTCCCGTTACGGAGCACAGGCTCCGGACGCGCAGGCTCAGTGGCCATGGCTCACGGGCCCAGCCGCTCGGCGGCATGTGGGATCTTCCCGGACCGGGGCACGAACCCGTGTCCCCTGCATCGGCAGGCGGACTCTCAACCACTGCGCCACCAGGGAAGCCCCAAACTTTAATTTTTAAGGCAAATGTAAATTCACTATCAGAAAGCTAGGAAGAGAATAAATTCAGGTAGTTTATTTACTTGTATCTTTCCATAATCCATAAGGAAAATAGCATATCTCTCCTAGTGAGCAACAAAATAAAAAGTTAGTACTTTGAGATATATTTTTATACCTAGGAAATTAACATGTTTAAAACACATAAAAGCTAGGGACTTCCCTGGTGGTCCAGTGGCTAAGACTCTGTGCTCCCAATGTAGAGGGCCAGGGTTCGATCCCTGGTCAGGGAACTAGATCCCGCATGCCACAACGAAGAGTTCACATGCCACAACTAAAAGATCCCACGTGCCGCAACTAAGACCCAATGCAGCTAAATAA
Organism: Delphinus delphis; assembly: GCF_949987515.2. Lineage (NCBI taxonomy): Eukaryota > Metazoa > Chordata > Mammalia > Artiodactyla > Delphinidae > Delphinus > Delphinus delphis. The sequence goes on along the minus strand of NC_082704.1, from coordinate 27,720,611 downwards.
ATTTTTTAAAATAAATTTATTTATTTTTATGTTTGGCTGTGTTGTGCCTTCGTTGCTACGCCCGGGCTTTCTCTAGTTGCGGCAAGCGGGGGCTACTCTTGGTTGCGGTGTGCGGGCTTCTCATTGCGGTGGCTTCTCTTGTTGCAGAGCACAGGCTTCAGTAGTTGTGGCTTGCAAGCTCTAGAGCGCAGGCTCAGTAGTTGTGGCGAACGGGCTTAGTTGCTCCGCGGCATGTGGGATCTTCCCGGACCAGGGCTCAAACCCGTGTCCCCTGCGTTGGCAGGCAGGTTCTTAACCACTGCACCAGCAGGGAAGCCCTAAATAAATATTTTTAAACAACAAAAAAAGCTAATAATTATTGGACAGTGCCAAAAGTCATGTCCTCACAAGGATCCACAAATCCCTTATGTGCAATTCTTAAATCTCAAAAGCTCTGGAAACCAAACATTTTTGTTTTGTACTTTTAGTAACTTATTGACAGTTAAATTACTCTAATCTAAACTTACTTGACAGTAGTAGCTGATCTGAACTGAAGGAGGCTATTTACTGGTATTTATTTACCACGCATGAATAATCATATGGTTTACTGCAAAATATATTACCCTATTTCATTATGCAGCGTTTTCCCTGAACTTCTAGGGTGTTAAAGAATACACAATCTATGGCATTTGGTTTTACACAACTCCAGATCTTTTCCTGGTTGCTTTCCGTAGTAATCTAGAGCCCCATTCCAGCCTGAGGCCATGCCATTGGTCCCACTTGTCTTTTCTGCGACCATCTTGAGCAACAATTGAGGCTGCAAACGGATCAGACCGCCTTCCTTCCTGTCATGGCAGTGGGAAAAGTAAATGTGCCTCCCAATCCCATAGAAAGTCAGTATTATCACTTTGATGGTCCATGATGCGTTAAGAAAGACCATCTTGGTCTTTTAAAAAGCACCTTTCTATTTTCATCACTGGACATTGGGCAGTCGAGGATTAGAATTAAGTTACCAGCTCTTAGCCTTGCAACGGAATCTGCTCAATATATATTTACCATTTGGCTGACGCACATCTTGGGCAGTATGTAAGAATTTCTCTTGCATTAAGTGTGGGCAAAAATGCGTATTTGTAGGGAGAAAGTAACCGGAGGCCCAACAGTGGCTCAGCTCCAGTAACAAATCCATCATTACTCCATGCAACTATCACGCTCCCCACGTATCTCTCTTGGACCCCACCCTCTGGCCGGCAGGATCGTATCTAGGGATCTCAATTAGAGAGCTTGTAGTAAATAAGACGGGTTATACCCGTAACGCTAGAGGAGGTGGACCTGCCTACTCCCTAGGGTGGGATATTCCGCGCTTGGAAAAATTAAAACGAAGTAGATTCAAACCACAATGCTAACTTTTCCCGACAGCATTTCCTTGTAAGAAAAAAAGCAGACCCCAAATCTCCCCTCTAAAAATGCCTCTTTGGAACTGCAGAGTTAGTGGGTAGAACACTCTGCTGGACCCCACCTACGTCGGGCGCGCTCTCACAAGGCCGGGGAACCTCGCCGCTCCTGCGCGGGTTCTAGACTCCTCCCCTCAGGACGCTCATCACCACCCTTCCCCGCTACTTCCGGCCCTCACCGAACGCCCTCATCGCGCTTGCGCCGTTTTGATAGGCTCTTCGAGTACAAGAAATCTGAGCGCTGCTTCCCAGGAACCGCCCCCGCCTCCTCTTCGCCCCGCCCACGCCTTACTGGCCTCTCCTGAAATCTCGCGAGGGTTGGTGAGCGTCCGTATTTTGCGGGCAACTAGCTTTCCCAGCTGCTGTAATTGCAGCTGCGGGAGAAATTGGAGCTGCTGTCGTCGGCGTGCCCCCCCCTCCCCCACTGAGGAGAGCCACCGCCTCTTCTCTCGCTCTCCTCGTACACCTATCGCCGGGAGCGGCGGCAGCAACAGTCCCTGAACCCACCGGCGCCTCCTCAGGCGGCCGCACTGCTGGTCATTCCCTCAGTCCGGCAGCTGCCGGCGGCCCCCTGCCACTGTCCGGCTCCTTACTGCAGATCGTCTGCTCCCTCCTCATCCTTCCCCGGGACCCACCTCCCCACGGCCTCGCCGGGGTGGAGGACGACGAGGAGGAGACGAGAGTCACCCTCCCTCCAGGCGGCGCCGGCTCCCTCACCCGCGGGTGTGTCTTATAAATGGCGTCGGAAAGCGACACAGAGGAATTCTTTGATGCCCCTGAAGATGTGCACCTAGGGGGCGGCTACCCTGTAGGGTAAGTAACCGGAGCCATGGCCCACAAGCGGGCGTCCCCGTCCCCCGGCTTCCCCTGTGCCTTCCCCCGTGCCTTCCCCCCTACACCCCTCCCAGGGCCGGCTGTGTCCACCACCGCTGCTCCTCTCCGCCTCCCTCGGGCACTTAAGAGAGAGTCGGGGGAGGGCGATTGGCCACTTCGGGCAAACCCTCCTCTTTTCCCTGGTGAACGGCCCCAGGTGTTCCTTTCTTGTCTTGTCCAGCTTTCTAAGAGGTGGGACAGTTTACGAACCTGAGAGCCGGAGATTTGTATTTGTGGGCTTCAGAGCATACTTTGGAAACATCCGTTTTAGCCTTGGGGGCCATAGTTTAAAGGAGCAGCAACAGGAGAAATTACAGTGCCCAGTTTTTTTTTTCTTTTGCCGCTAACTTACCTATTCGTTTCAGAGGTGGCTGTACCTCTCCCTATTTTGCCTTCTCTTCGTTGCACAGAAAGAAAAGGAGCGGAGCGCGGAGTGGGGGGGAAGATTGGGTGTTTACTTAGGAAAGTCCTCTAGGTGATGTACTCTAGATCCACGGTGTTTTATTAAAATAGCACCTTGCCGTGAGGCAAAGGAAATCGAAGACAAGGTCCTTTGCCATTAGGGAGAATGCGGTCTTAAAAGAGTAGCCGGACATAAATGTGCACAACCGACTACAGAGATACAAACAAGTGCTGAGTAATCTGTGGTTAGAAGGAGAGCCACAGCTTTGTGCTCTTTATCTAATTCTGCAAGATGTTTTAGTGGTGATTAATATGGGAGATTCTGAGTAGGAAATAGAGTAGTTGGAATGCTTCGCTTGCCTGGGACTTCTACTTACCCACTCCTCCGCTTTTCAAAGTTGGAATATGTTTAAAGCGATTTCACCGAACTCTTCTACTGGGCTTGTGTGGAACTAGAGGCAGTGAAATACATTTTCATGCTATAAGAACTTGAAAATCGGTAAAATTTGTCTGTTAATGTAAGTCACTAATATGGTTCCAGGAGTCAGCTGCCTTCAATTTGCAAGCTTACCCGTGGAAGAAATATCTTAATGCAGATAATGTTATCTGTACATTCTAGAAGTCGTTCTAAAACCTAATATGTATTATATATAATATATACCTCAAAAGTTACAGCAACAAAATCAGAGAGAACTTTCTACATTGGTAGATCGCTGATGAGTGTGTTTCCACCAACCTTCAAATCACTGTTATGGGATTTGGGGGCTGCAATGGCCAATCTTGAGATGGCATTGAATCTCCTTCAAGTTCAATATATGAAACAAGTTCATAGCTAGATGTTAGAGGATAGAAAATTCACTTGGATTACCAAGTACATTGGAGCCCCCTGAAATTAAATTTTGTCTTTGTGGTATTCCCTTTAAAGTTATGAACTGTCAATTCAGGTTAAATAAGAGACCTAATCCTTTAGTTGTTGTTGTTGTTGTGTGTGTGTGTGTGTGTGTGTGTGTGTGTGTGTGTGCGCGCGCGCGCACGCGTGCGCGTGCGTGGAGGGGGAAGGGAAATAACCGTCGACATATATGATTTAATCAATTTAGAGCTATGTGAATATTGTTCCTTTTCAATGAATATAACAAATTTAAGTTTGAAGGACAGCTACATCAGGACCTGTGTAAACTGCCTAGTAGTCCAGGACCTGGCACAGAGAAAGAACTGCAATGTTCATTCCCTTCTCCTTCTTTTCTTGGAATTAGCAAATTTAACTTCACACAGTGCTTACTTTGGGAGGAAGTATGCAGAACTTGGAGTTATTTAACGTATCCAAACCGAATGAGTCATTTTGATAGAATTGATAGAGTCACTTATTCCCTCGTGGGATAATATAGTTTCTCAAGCACTTTGATCGTTTGATATGCTAGGTGAAAAGTAAAAACATCTCTTGGGACCCAGCCTTCTGATTTTAACTCTAACCTGCCTATATATTGAGAGTGTTGAGCTCTGTGGATAAAACTGTTAGTCTGTGAATTTTTCAGCTCCATTCTGCGTTAGTGAGGGGATTTGGAAGAGAATTAGACTCATCTGGAGAATTGCATCTGAAAAGAACTAGCTGTACTGGGAGGACTGCACAAGGTTGGCATCATTAGCATTTCCTCTGTCCTTTGTGACAGTTTTTGTCATTTTGCATAAGGTACTGTGAGGAGACTTGGCTGGGTAACTAACAACCTAGAAATGCAGTGAGAAATCTTGATTTGTGGAAACACATGGTATCACTAGATATCTGGTCATTAGAAGTATCCTCTCTCCCTTGAGATACACTTGGAGTAGCATACCATACAAACTCTAAGAGGTTAACAGACTGAGTTTGGGCACTTTAAGAAATGTTCCTTGCATTGCGCGTTCTAGAGTACACAGACCATTTCACCAAATTGTAGTAAACTGAGTAGACTGTTGAGAGTAATCTCGTGTTTTGTTAATCAGCAGAATCCAGGTAAACAATTCATTTCCTAAAATTGATTTATTTCTTCTTTTCTCCCTCCAGTGGTGTCTTCAACTTTGTTATTCTACTCTTTGAAAGCAAATTTAATAAGTTAAAAATAAGCCCAGCTGTTTATAGAAAGGCTTGATTCGAATGCACCCTACTATAACACAGTGGCAGATCATCTCCACTTGTACAGCTTTGCAGTGTACATCAGTTATAATGCTTTATTTTGATTGGTATTTTAAGTCAGGTTTCCTTATTCTTATCTCCGTTTTAATGAGAAACCTTAGGCTCAGAGAGGTTAATGAATTGGCCTAGGAGACACAGCTTATAAGTGAAAGCTGGGATTTGAAACCAGTTCTTCGGACTCCTACTCCAGTATTTTTTCTAGTACATCATAGCTGCCCCATCCTGGGTGTGTGTGGGGGGTGTGTGTGTGTGTGTGTGTGTGTGTGTGTGTTTATACAGGGTAACCTCCTCCAAGAGATGCTGGAGTAAAATGTTTTAGGACCAACTTGCTAAATTGAACTGATGCATATATTTAGAACTAGCAGCACAAACTTTTCAGTTCTCTTGGCTAGAAATTCCCACTTTCTCTTTCAAGAATGTGTATCTTGTTTTGTCAGATAGGAATGTTATAAGATCATAGCATGTTACAGCTGGAAGGGACATCTAGTTAAACTCTTCATGTAAAATGTTGTGAAAGCCAAAGCCTGGAAAAAGTAAAGTGACTTGTCCAAGGTGCCACAGCAAACTAATGGCAAAGTTAGGACTAGAATCCAGATGAGTTTCACAGTCTAGAGTTCTTTTCTGCTATCATGCTGTCTTTTGATAAAGCAGGAAAGGGAGGAGGAAGTTTGGTATAGTAGAAAAAAGCCCTGGACTATGAGTCATTTCATTTCCTCATCTTTAATTCGAGGAGAGTTTAACAGACTGGATGGTATTGGGTACATGATTCGAGACCCATAGATTTGAAATTAAATATTTACTGGGTAAATTATATATGAAATGAATGTTCCTGCTAATTTGTGTGGATTATACATACACCTACTAAAGGCTGGCACTGAAACATGTTATAAAATTAAATGTGACATTTTGAGCATTCTTTATTTTTGTGTTGGCAACCAAAATATTTGTATTTTGGCTATACTTGTAATCAGCTATACATATACATATATCCCCATATCTCTTCCCTGTTGCGTCTCCCTCCCTCCCACCCTCCCTATCCCACCCCTCTAGGTGGTCACAAAGCACCGAGCTGATCTCCATGGAGTCACAGTATATTATTTTAGATTGGAGTAATGACAAAATCTTGATTTTTAAGTTATGAGAGCTGAGATCAAACTGCTCCAAAGAATTGTTTGGTCTGAAAAGTAAAAAGTTGCATACTGCCTTTGTTGAAAACTCAGCTTCTCACTTAGGCCTCAGAAACATTTCTCTCTGAATTGAAAATTGATACAAGTTTCAATTAAAAAGGCCTTGGAAGGAAGGCTAGAATGGTAACATTTTTAGAGTAGGAAGGGACAGGAGATCATTTAGCCCAGCCCTTCCATTTAACTGAAAGAGAAACCTAGGCTCAGACAGGGGAAGTGACACATCGCTGATTAGTGGCAAGCTCAGAACTAGAACCCAGGTCTCCTGATTCTTCATTTATACCGTGATGCCTTGTCTGCAGAAGGAGGGGAAGTGTTGCCAGGTATCCCTGCTGTAGGTTTCGGCACTTACCCTGTTAGCGGGACTCCTAAGATGGTCAACTGCTATCTACCATGATTCTGTTTCTTTCATGCCTTTCTGTCAGAGGACATGGACTGTTCTAGGATCCTAACTTTTGTCCACTAATTTTCTCCAAGTCAGGATGAAAAACGGTGACAGAATAGCTAATCTAAGAACAGGGATGGTTATTTGTTTTGTTTTGTTACTGTCAGTCACAGTGTATTATTTTATTTATTTATTTTAACATCTTTATTGGAGTATAATTGCTTTACAATGGTGTGTTAGTTTCTGCTTTTAACAAAGTGAATCAGTTATACATATACATATATCCCCATATCTCTTCCCTCTTGCGTCTCCCTCCCTATCCCACCCCTCTAGGTGGTCACAAAGCACCGAGCTGATCTCCCTGGAGTCACAGTATATTATTTTAGATTGGAGTAGTGACAAAATCTTGATTTTTAAGTTATGAGAACTGAGATCCACCTGCCCCAAAGAATTGTTTGGTCTGAAAAATAAAAACTTGCATAGCTGCCTTTGTTGAAAACTCAGCTTCTCACTTAGGCATCAGAAACATTTCTCTCTGGATTGAAAAGCGATACAAGTTTCAATTAAAAAGGTATTTGTGTGCTATGGGTTACTTAAGGAAAGAGTCCTTAAAAATGACTGTTCATGGGTTGGCATTTAAGCATAAATTGTATTTAATCATGGATTATATTTGATTGCTATTGGCTTTGTGGATGATAGAAATATATTTACATATGCTGTTTTATCACACCCATGTAGCATCATATAGAAGTGGGGGGGAAACCTTCTGCATATTAATTAGTAAATTAAATTTAAATTTAGTGGCCTCAAACTGTCAGTTTGGTGACCCATTGAGGCGGGACAGTCCGAACCAGTACTGCAATTTGGGGGCTCAATTTGAATCTGTACAAACTCCTGTAAACTGAAAACTTTATTCTGTTCTTATGATAACCTACTTCGTAAAATAGGGTAGATAAAATTTGATCTTTAAAAATATTAAAAACCTAGATTTAGGATGTTGACCATTCAGTGGTGATCCTACAGAACAAAAAATAACTTCTAATTGTTGATATTTGAGACTTGTGTAACCTTTACATTACATGACAATCCATGTGTTCTCTTTGGTTCATTGTTTTGATTTTGACAAAGTCAGGTGAATTTGCCGGGCAAGCACCTTGAAGAGGCTGTTTGTTTCCTCCTCACACTCTGCCTGCAGTTCTGGTAATTACTTCCTGGGGTATGGAGGAAAGGAGTGGTGGTGGTGGTGGTGGTGGAGGAGGTGATGGAGATGGAGTAGGTGGTGAAGGTAGCCCCAGCAGCCGAGATAGAGAGACCAGGTTCTAAGGCTGCTTCTGGGGCATGGGTAACTGAGACCAGACAAATCATACTATTTAGCATTGTTTTAGGTACATGCCTACACAGTGAATTAAACAACCCTTTCTGTAAGAGATTAATAGCCTGTAAGAATTACCTCAAACAAAATTTAAAATAATAAAAATTGTAGGTATTTAACCTGAATTGATAATTAACCTACATTTGTTTTCTACCCAGAGCTAAGCTAATTTCTACAAACTTTCACAAGGTTTATTCCCCCCTAGCTGTCAGATATTATTCTGCTAACAAGCTAAACCTTTAATTGGGTGCTTTCCTTACTCTTCAGAGCGGAACCTTATCTATTCTCTTATTTCAAACTGAGCAGTCTTTGTGTTAGTCTGTCATCTCGTGATTCAAGATTGTGGAAAAAGCACATAAGACATAATGTGGGCCTCATATCTGATGGCAACCCCAATGTTTTCCCCCATTCAGTATACAAATTTATCTTGGTTACTATAGCAACCAACCTATCAGTTATTCTTCTAGCTCTTTTGCCTTCTCAGATACTAGGATTACCATATAATCAGGTTCTGCTAAAGCTCTTCAGGTCTTAGCATTTTATTACCAGCCGCAGCTGTCTGGCAGTTTACAGCTTGGCATTCCATTAGTGTCAGTCGATTTTAAGTCCACAAAACCTTTTTGTCTCCAAACATTTTCAACATACAGAATTTAACAGGAACATGTTTAGGCAACATTTTTCTCATACTAATTTTCTCAGTTCCATTGTTAGTCATTGTCTTGAAGATTGAATGCATTACATCACTGGCATCCAGTGGCCATCCATTTGTCATATCAGCTAGAATAAACTTCAAGATCAAGAGTGACCATTTAAGAAATATATGCAAATGTGAAGTGACTTAAAAGTACCTTGATTCATCAGCAACTACCAAATAACCATAACTACCTCTAACAAAAATGATTTCCGTAGGTTGTAGAAAGAATGTTTGGACCTTTCATTCTAATTTGAGAAAACAGTTTCGAAATTTAATAGGAGAGGTTATCTTTCTTTTGCAGCCTTTGAATAAACGGGAAAAGAAAGGTAAAGACTGCATAGTTGTATGGGTCTTTATTATGTCCTTCTGGGTTTTTTTTGTTTGTTTTTTTTTGTTTGCAATACGCGGGCCTCTCACTGTTGTGGCCTCTCCCGTTGCGGAGCACAGGCTCCAGACGCGCAGGCTTAGTGGCCATGGCTCACGGGCCCAGCCGCTCTGCGGCATGTGGGATCTTCCCAGACCGGGGCACGAACCAGTGTCCCCTGCATCGGCAGGCGGACTCTCAACCACTGCGCCACCAGGGAAGCCCGTGTCCTTCTATTTTTTTATCTCTTAAAAACTTCAGAATTCAAACAACTAAAATAGTTTTAAGTTATATATATGTTTGTTTTGCTAAAAATAAGGATGTTGAAGAAATATTTAGGATATATAAACTGGTAGTTTATGTATTAGTGTTTGTGTTAATGTTTGGTGCTCATGCTTGTTAATATTGTATGGTATAGTAATAACTTCTAAATATGCATAATTAATCTCAGTTTAACTGAGGTGGTTAATCTTTTAGTCATTTAGCCAATATTGGTATCCGTTTCTGTACACAACTATAACGTAAGTAATTGTTACAGCTACTGCTTTGGGCAGCACAGATCTAGAATGTTCTGTCACCACAGGACGTTCTCTTGGGGAGTGCTGCTGATGCCTCCTGGTGGGGGCGGCTGGAGAGATGCAAGTTGGGCTATGTTGGCTATCCCTGTCTAAAAGGCAGGCAAGAAGATATTGGAACCGCTGTCTGCATTTTATGCCATGTTTCGCCAGGAACTCAGTCTGTTTTGTTTTACCAAACCTCGAGCTGGAGCACATGGTTCGGGCAAGGATAGTTCTTACATATTTGTAAATTGATTTATAGCAGTCTTAAAAGACAAAAAGTGAAACCACATTTGGTTAAGCATTTAAAAAATATATATATCAAAGTAGAATTCTCTTAAGATATTGTGTGTACTTTTCAAAAAGTGTTTGTCTTTCTGAATTAGAATATTATGTAGTGAGCTTGTAAGTTTGTGAAATGATTAAATTAAAATTTCCTGGCTTGAATTTTTATTTAAATCATATTCAAATGGTTTCATTTTAATATTAGTTTATCCTATTCAGAACTCTGGTTACCAAATTCTGAGGATGCCCCAAGGAGAACTTTATTTTCATTGTATAAATAGGCTTAAGAGCAGAAAAGGTTTTACTTTATCCGCAGGATCCTAATCCTTAAAATTTTTAAAAAGAAGGGGGAGGGGAGGATAAAATTTTTTTCAAAAAGGGCCAAGGATGAAGCATAAAAGTTTTGGAAACTACTGACAGAAAACTTTAACAATGTTTTCCAGTAGGCAGCCTGTACAGAGCAACCCATACCTGTTTAAAACCTACTTGACCACTCACTACTAATTGTAGTAGACTATTCCAGTACAGACTCATTGAACCATGGGCATTCTTATGAACCACAGGTCAAGCTCTCTAGAGGACCAATAAATAGAATATAGAGCTGTATTCAAACCCACTTTCTCAGAAGCAGGCATCCTGGTTACTAAGTAGGCTCAAGAGAAGAGGTAGGAGTGTTCTTTCTGGCATTGCTCTTGAACTGGAAAGACTAGCCATGGATGAACTTAATGTCCATAGTCCTCTTTTAAATTTGTTCCTGCAAGTCTTTATTTAAATTGGGAGACTGAGGAAATTATCTTTCTAGTTATTAGCAGTACTATTAACAATTTGTGTGGTTTTTAAAAAAATCATTATTTTAAAATATACCTATCTACCCAAATGGCAGGTGGTTTGAAGGTTTCCTCCCAACCCCAATTCCACCCCATTCACCCCCAGCTTTCTCCTTCCTAGCTTACCTCAAGGACATTAGTACAGAGATTCCCCAGCATAATGACTTGCTGTTCCTTACAACTGAGAAGGAACAGTGATGGATGAAATATAATGAATGGGTGGGTCTTTGGGAAGGAATAAGGGAAAGATTGGTTAAATTGGATATAGCGGATGCATTGGTAAGTGGGAGGTTAAATTGGATATAGCAGATGCATTGGTAAGTGGGATTGGTTAGTGTCACAGGTGGGGTAGGTCATTGGATTAGCAGAAGTTAGGTGAGCGGAATGAATAGGTAGTTTGATAAAACTAGTACCTTTGTGAGTGAAAGTGAGTGGGTTTGTCAATATTTTGCAATTGGTATTTTATCTTTATTGGATTGGCTTTAGAGATTAAGGCTAATGACTGAGATCAGTCTTTTTTCCTTTAAGTGAACTTTACTATGCCTATTTTTATCCCAGGTCATAGCTCCTGGTTGTTGACTTTTAACCTTTGCCTTACTTCCCAGCGTAGAGAGGAGATGTCTGCAGTTGATGTGTAGCAGCTACAAAAGGTTTAGGTGGCGATAGGATGCTCTATGGTGTTCCACTTCTCTTCACAATTTCTTCTACTTTTGAACTTCCTGGTTCTCTGAAATCTTCACTCCCTTCCCCCATCCCTATACAGTTCCTATAAGGGTGAAGGGAAGAAATGGAGGGGGCTGAGACAAGGACAGTGGTTTGGATTTATGGGACCTTTATAACTTGGGGACATCCTGTACTCAGTAAATATTAAGTGTTAACAGTGAAGCCTTGGGAAGTGTTGCCAGTTATCGTGCAGTCATATCAATTCCTTGTTACCAACTTTCTTTTTTTCCAGGAATGAATGTATTCCCAATAAGAAAGAAATAATATAGTACTGCATGTTGTTAAACATGCAAAGAATGGTAATGCCATACTCTTGATTAATGTTGGGCATTCATTTTCAAAGTACTTTTATTTACATTATCTCTTCTGATTTATCCTGCAATTCTGTAAGATAGGACAATTTTTGTGAGCTAGGTAGGGCAGTTATTATGCTAATTTTGCAAATAAAAAAACAGCTCAGCATAAATGGGGGTCAGCCAGCAAAAGTGGAATTTCACTAATTTGTGGTAATTAGATGATGGTTTTGAATGGAGATGTAAAACATTAGGTTCCTCCCGCTTCACTTTTCTAAACTATAAACATTTTTCGATGTTATATTTTAAATGTGAATTATTAGAATGATGAGGCTGACTCTCCTGCCATTTGGGTATGTATAATTCACTGTTGAAAACAACAAAAAGCAGTATTTTTTATGCTTTTCTTTTTAAGCTTTGACGGAATTGATTATGGTACGGTAGCTAGGTCAGAAAATGACCTTGCTACTGAAAGAGCTGGAATCCCAGACACTGCTAACTGCATTTCAAAGGGTATGTTCTTTGTTCCTAAGGGAAAAACCCCTCAAGATGTGAGACACTGCTGATTTGGGCTTCTGTGCCTCATCAAAAAGTCTTGAGCACAGATTTTTTTTTTCTGTAATTGTTTTGTAGATTGTTGTCAGTTGTTTAGTTACGCCACATTTTTTTTCCTTTTTTTTTTTGCTGTATAACTCTGATTCATATTTTTGGCTACAAGCCACTAATTGGAAACACAATGTTTCTTTATTTTTTTTTCCCTTCCCCTTCAAAGGTATTTTCTAGCAGTCACAATGAATGCATGTGGGAGTTTTTAATATTTTCCAGCTAATCAGACCTCTTTTGGCTATCAAATTAATGGGAAAAATACATTCCTAGTAGCTATTAGAAAAATTACATTCTCAGTAATTACTATTTAAGATGTAAATAAGGATGAATAATCTCTTTAATAATAAACTTGGCCTACAGATTGTTTTATGTAGGTAAGCATTCTGGGTAATTTGAGATTTTTCTAGAATATTTATGAAGTTTTTAATACATGTTACAGAATGCAGAAGTAGAAATTCAGATACATAAAGCATAGAAGTAGAATTTATAACCTAAAGTGCTTAATTACTGAAATATGTCCAATTTTCTATTATTCATGATATTGAGGGAAAACATGAATAATTAAATGTTACCAGTTACACCAAAACCTCAGCTCAGTCATTAGTTTACAACTTCCTTTCCCATCAAACCTTTTATCAGAGATAACAGTAATTTTTTTCCTGTAATTTAAAAAACAAAATAAATGGTTTAGTTTGAATTTTTGTTCCTCTACCCATCTTTGGTGATAAGTAGTGAACTCAAAAGAAGAAAAGCAAAGAATCTCAAAGTCTGAATAATCAGTTCATTGATAATAGAATTGATTTATTTAAATTTTTTAAAAAGGGGGGTTGTGACAGGTTCTCCCTTGGTGGCGCAGTGGTTAAGAACCTACCTGCCTACACATGGGACACAGGTTCAATCCCTGGTCCAGAAAGATCCCACATGCCGTGGAGCAGCTAAGCCCGTGCGCCACAACTACTGAGCCTGCACTCTAGAGCCCCTGAGTCACAACTACTGAAGCCAGCGTGGGTGCCGCAACTACTGAGCCTACACGCTGCAACTGCTGAATCCCGCACGCTCTAGGGCCCGTGTGCTGCAACTACTGAAGCCCACGTGCCTAGAGCCCGTGCTCCGCATCAAGAGAAGCCACCACCATGAGAAGCCTGTGTACCACAACGAAGAGTAGCCCCCTCTCGCCACAACTAGAGAGAGTCCACAGGCAGCAACAAAGATCCAACGCAACCAAAAATAAATAGAAATTTTAAAAAAAGATTAGTACACCATTGGGTGTTTTAGATAACTTACAAAATCATATTAGCACGTTAACTTGATAAAGCTTCTGTAAAGTGGCCTGTAGCCCAACATCTTGTTTACTTTTTAAAAAGTAAGTTACAAAGTGATTTAGCATAATTGCATTAGTATTGACTTTTCCAGACAGTCATAAATTTAGTTATCTGTTTCTGTTGCAATTTTACTAGAAATTATTTTAAATCATTAATAGATGTGACTTTCATCTAACCCACTTTGACAAATTGGGACATTGTGATATAGCTGCCCTACCCTGGAGTTACTGCTTGAATGTGGGTATTTATTGAATGATTGTAAACGTGCAGGGTAGAATGGTTTTAGTTTAGAATTCTTGAGTAGGCCCAGGGAGCTGATATATTTTTCTGTTTATTTTGTCAATAAATAGATTATCAAGCTGTTCTTTCAGGAATATGGCGTAAAACTACATGAATTACATAAATCAGTTTGGAAAAATCAGCTTGTCATTTTAGACAAGATAAAGCTGCTTAAGTTCTACTTTAAGCTTTAATTACTTTCTATATGACTAGAATTATATTTCATTATAAAGTTTCCTTTGATTTCATTATAGATCACTTAAAAATGTTGCCACAAAACCTATATTGAGAAAACAGAGAGCCATTGTGCCAAATTTTCTCTCCATCTATTTCTATTAATATCAATGGTAAAATAGTCATTAGGTATTTTAGACATATTCTGCTTCTTGGCTTTCATAGTATTTAAAACCTAAAATGGTCTTTCAAAGGATAATAAAAGTAGTAATTCACATCTTGAGGATTCAGTTAATTCCCTATTAGATAACTGTCATAACTATATTCTCCATTTTTTGTTAATCTTGTTAATAAACCAGTATTGCCATGTATCAAGGGAAACCCCCTTCTGTGGGGGGTTTTATGCTTAGCATGTAATCTAGTAAAACTTGCCATAACAATGTAACTAATTAATAAATACATTCATTAGTGATATATACGCATCAGTATATACATTTTAATTCCAGTGAACGATGCTGCATACCAAATTTTTAAAAATTATGCACCTAGAGCAAGATTTAAAAAATAAAATGGTATCTTATTCTCTAAATTTGAACTGTTCTTAATTTTTCTTCAACCTGAGGTTTGGTTCTGTTTTTGATTTTTGCTTTGTTTTTGTTGTTTTCCTGCCTGGCCTAAGTGGGGGAAGAAATCCTCATGTCCTTGTTTTGTGAGCACCAGAACCTTTTTGATTACTAGTTTAGACTTAGCACTTTTGTGTTGGTCTTAGTTTGCCATCAGATCTTCCTATTTCAGTTTGCTGGGCTTTAGAAATCAAAACCCTTTAATTACCTGCTTATTTTAATGACTAGCTAGGGCCTTATCTGCGCTCACCTCCTGTTCACCTCAAGGACCTTAGAATCCCAAATCTTTGTACAGGCAAGCTGTTCTTTGCTCTGCTTGATTCAGTTTGTTGATGTACTGCTTAAGCTTATCTTACTTTTATAGTTTCCTGATGGCAAAGGCAAAAAGAGGTGGATAAAAACAAAATCAAGCTATAGGACAATTTTCTGTTAAGCCCTTGGTAGTCACCTTCTATAAGAAAAATGATTGCCAAGCCACCAGCTTTATTCCAGCTGACTCACTCTATGCTTCCTCCTTCCATGTCATTACTCTTTTTTTACCTCCTTAGGAGTCTGTCAGGAATTTCGCACCCTGACAAGAGGCTTCTTCAGAGCCAACCATCTTTTTTTCCTCAGAACCTAAAATGTGAGTCCTCTTACTGACAAAAAAAGAAAAGAAGACCTTGTTAGTCCGTTTTTCTGTGTGTTGCCCAATTGTTTTGGTATATTCTTTTCGCCCAGTATAATGAGTAGTCTGGAAATGGAAATGTTAAATGTGAGATCACTCTTATATTTTGTGTAGTGGGTCTTTGAGTTCCTACTTGTTTAGTTGACTATGAAGCAGGTGGCAAATGTAGCTTTAGTCTGCACATTCCTTCCACCCTGTTCTCAGAAGGCTTACAGGTTGTGTTTGTTTTTCAGATAACCCTCAGGTAAGAGGTAAGAGAAACACCAAACCCAAAAGACAGAAGGATCTGTCTATAGCTAAAGGGTGAGAAACTAGAGGTAGGATGGCTTATGGGATCTGACTGTTTGAAACTACAGAAATTCAGTGTTCTTTTTTAAAGTAGACTTAAGCACTGATTACCCTAAAGCCATAGTGCATGAGTGATGAAGATGGAAAAGATGATTCAATGATTGCCTGGAGAGAAACCACTCGCTGAAGCTCTGAAAAACCAAGTTAGACTATTACAGTAGTCAGCCATGTTTATACCTGATTTCAAAATGTGGGTTTTGCAGTAAGACAGGCAAGGAAATGCAACTGGCTTCTATTTGGGGAATCTAATCTGTACGAGTTCTTAATACACACTTGTATTGACTGCCATTCAAATTGAGGAGCCATTAGTGCTTCAGGTTGTGGGAGGATGTTGAGACAATTGAAAAGCAAGTTCTACCTCATATTGTAGAAAGCTCATCAGTTTTTTTTATTGAAAAAGAACGTATCTGAAATATTTCTGATATTCCTTTTATAAAGTGAAGTGTCCTAAAATGACTTTGTAAATACAGTAACCGGATCCATTTTTAATGACAACATAATTTTAATTGATATTTATCCAGAAAGTTGGCTGTTGATCTTTATTTGACCTATATAGGTTAACTTCATTTTTAACACGAAGACAAATGATATAAATATTTTTATAAATAATGGTTATAAGTCAGTTTACATATCTAGAGATTTATCAGTTTGTTACAGTAGCCATCTTGTTTTTGTTTTTTTGAGGGGTTCAATCTAAGCCAAAATAATGAAGCTGTTAATAGACCTTACTACTCTGTTTCACTGAGTGTTTTTGAAAAATGTACATAATAGCATATATACAGTATTTGCATTTGGGCATATCCACTGAATGCATTGTCTGGAAAAGCTTTGACTAAATTCACACATGTGCAATTTTTTTCCCCAGTCAGTAAATGCTGTTGAATACTTAGATTAATATTTATACAATGACATTGGCCATACAATTCCTCCCACTTTGTCCCTTTATCACACGGACAGATCATAGAATTAATTGTCCACCTAATTATTTTAGGGGTAGGGTAGAGTTGCCAGATAAAATACAGGACTCCCAGTTAAATCCCAATTTCAGATAAACATACTAAAAATAGATTTGTTGTTTATCTGAAATTGGAATTTAACTGAGCAGCCTATATTTATGTTTGCTAAATCTGGCAACCCTAGGTGGGGGAGAAGCAAAAGGAGACTAGTAGGTATGGGCACAGTTGTGAGACTTAAATACAACTAAGTATGCAGTGACAAGGATCGCCTTTTACTCTGATTGGGAATACCGAGATTTTTGAGTGCAATGTTAATTTTAAGAGTCCAACTCTTTTTTTCTTTGTAAGTGCATTCCTGAAAACAAAGCTCAGAAATAACAAAACTTAACAATATATTGTTTAGAGATACATGGCATTTTAAAAATAAAAAAGTAAGGGAACAATAAGTCAAATCTGGGCTAGTGGTTCCCTCTAAGGCAAAAGCAGCAGAATAGGGCAGACAGTAGCTGCCCTGGTCTTGATGCTGTTCTCATTCTCAGGTGACCTAGTGAGTCACAGTTCATTTTATTTGTTGTGCTTCATAATTACATGTATATGCTACATTATACTCTTGTACATATCAAATATAGAATAACAGTTTAAAAGTTAAAACATAGGCTTCAGTGAGAATATTAGCCTATATGCAAAGTTTCACTGCTTGTACTTTCCAAAATAAATCCAAAATCCAAAAGGTAAAGAGGCGTTCATTTCTCTCTTCTCTGGGTTAGCCATCCTTAGTTCTTTGTATCATTCTACTCAGTTTCTGGAACATTCACCAGATTGGTTTCTGTCTTTTGGATATGTTCTGTTTTTTCAGTGTTTCTTTTAAAATGTATCCCAATGATACACGATATTCTAAAGCGTGCTCTTATCTATCAGTGGGAAGTAGAGTAGAATTTACCACTCCCCTTGCCCTGGACATCATAGTTCTGTTAATTCAGCCTAGGATCACACTAGCTCTTTCAGTAGTCATATCACAGCCTTTACTGTCTGAGCAATCAACAAAAATACCTAAATGTTTTCACATGATTTGTTGTTAAGTCATATCTCCCCAATCATGCATTTTACATTTATCCCTATTACATTACATTCTGTTAAGATTTGGCCCATCCTTCTAACTTGTTGAAATATTTTTGGATACTGTCAGCCAGTATATTCCTTATCCCTCCAACTTTGTGCCAACTGTAAATTTGGTAGATATACCATCAGTTTCCTCATTCAAGACATTGAAATGTCAAGTGGGACAGAACATCAAGTAGGATAGAGTACAATAAAAATTATTTAATATTTCCTTATGGTTTTTCATTGATCCATTAATCACACCTTGAGTAATGTTCAACCAGTTACACACCCACCTAAGTGTATTCTAGCCTACATCTCTTTGTTGTCTAAAAGGATATCATGAGAGAATTATAAAATTTAGTGCGTAAATCCAGATTTTTTGTGTGTGTACAGTATTCCCTTTATATTCTAGGCCAGTAACCCTATCAAAAAAGGAAATTAGGTTAATCTTGCATGTTTGGCTTTCTGTGAGTGCTTACTGACTCTTAAATGAGTATCTTTTCCCCACGCCTAGGGCCCTAAAACCATTTCACAATGTGTTTAAGAATTTTGCTTGACATTGACATCAAGTGAATCTGTTTATAGTTTGTAGCATCTACCTACTTTCCAGTGTTGACTACCAGAGTTTTCCTTAGCATCCTTTTCCATCTCTGATTCTTCAGAGGTTTTAGAGATTGAACTCTATAAATTCTCAGAGTATGCTGGGATATAATTTGGGACAGGAGAACTGAAATCATTTACAGTAGCTAGGTACTTTTATCTCCTTGAATGCTCTGGGATTCAATTTCCTCATTCTATAATTTGTTTTTCCCTTTCTGGTTTAACTATCAGTAATCTTAATTGGAAAAAAAAAGAATTGATGCAGGCTTTTACTTTATATTATTCATTCACATATATCCAGACTGCAGTTTCTTTTTGTTGTTCTGAATATAAATTAAAATAATGAAAAACTCTGTCTCTGGTATTTTTTTAAATCCTCGCACATTTTGAGCACCAGTCTTTTCTGATACTGTTCTTATAGGTTTTTGTACTTTTCCTTGGATGTGTGCCCATTCCATCCCTCCGATCTCTTCTGCATGTTCTCCTTTAAAATACTTCTTTTGACATGTCACCATGGAGATGCAATCAACGAAATTCAGACAATGAGAAATTCTAGGGGATGAACAACCTAGTGTCTTTGTTTAAGACTTTTTTTTAAGAGCAGTTTTAGGTTCACAGCAAAATTGAGAGGAAGGTACAGAGATTTCCCATATACCCCTTCCCCACACACATGTATAGCCTCCCCCATTATCAACGTCCCCCACCAGAGTGATACATTTGTTACAATTGATGAACCTACATTGACACATCCATAATCACCCAAAGTCCATAGTTTACCTTAGGGTTCACTTTTGGTGTTGTAGATTCTATGGTTTTGGACAACTGCCTAATGGCATGAATCCATCATTATAGTATCATACACATTAGTTTCACTGCCCTAAAAAATGCTCTTCAGAATGAACAGCCTAGTTCCTCAACACATGAACTGCAAGAAATAAAAAAAAGAAAGGAAACCTACTCATTGAAAGAGACATATCAACTGATTATAGCACAAGGACCTTATTTGGATACTGATTGAAATGGACCAACTGTAAAAAAAAAAAAAAAAAATTGAGACAATCTGGGAAATATGAATGTTGACTGTGTATAATAGGGAATTGTTAAATTTGATAATAGTGTTGTGGTTATGTTTTAGATATGTACTGAAATTTTTATGGGTAAAAATGAAATAGTTCCTGAGATTTGCTTCAAAATAATCTGGCAGGGGAGTGGAGGGAGGGATATTGATATTGATCACTATTGACCATGGTCAACATGTTGTGCATGTGGGTTGATAATATTATTCTCCCAATTTTGTACATGTTTGAAATAGCCATAATTAAAAGTTGGAAAAACTCCCCCAAAATATTTTTTATGGTCACATACATTGTTACTAGCAGATTCAGAACTAAAACTCAGGTCTCCTGATTTCCAGCTCATGTTCTTTTACTATGTAGCTAAACTTACAGCCCTTCTACTTCGAGATTGGTGTCATGGTGCCCTTTCAGTCTTTGGGACCCCCTCCCCAAGGCTTCCCTGGGGAATTTGTGGTGGCACTCCTAGATAAGTAAGGCTTTAGTAAATGGCCAGTTTCATTTGACCGGCTACCTACCCATGTGAAACCAGGAAAGAATATTAGACTTATTAGGGTAAATTGACAGGCTGCATGTGTTGCTAGAATCAGCAAAGAGACTTGGGTCCTACGCCTAATTATTATTAGGCCCTTGATCTTCGCATAGGCTCTAGGAGATGAGGGCCTATGTCTGCTTTGTTCACTACTTTACACCCAGTGCCTAGCACTGTGCTGGTACGAGGTAAGCAGTAGGTAAATGTTGAATGAATGGATTAATTTAACCTTCTTTGGCCTTATTTTCCTCACATGTAAAATGAGATAGTTGGTCTAAATTATTCTTACTTCCTTCAAACATGAAAAAAATATATATTCCCTTCCTACTGATTTTTTTAAAATCCTTTTAGGACTTTGTAAAGAATTACTGTAAATTTCTTTTTAACACTAGGTAACATCATTAGGTAGAATGCTCACTTCCAACACCTGTGACAGAAAACCCACAGTTATGTTGCATCAAAATCTCTTAAAAATAGCCTACTGCTATGCATCTTCTGTTGGATTGATTTTATTTCTATTAAGTAAATGAATACTGTTCTCAACATTACTAAATTAGAGAGTCAGGTTTAGCAAGTTCCAAACTCAAGCTAAGAGGGTTATTAATAAAATGTTGCATCGCTTGCATATTTTTACATTTCACTGAAATTGTATTGAATGCAGTATTATTATGTCAGAGTTTATAAAGGATTTGACATTTTGCTTCCTCTGGAAACTTAGTGAGCAACTTTTGGATAAACTGTAATTATTGTCATCAGATCCAAATCCCAGTGATTAGCACCTACCTTGGGAAGTAATGACCTTATTATTCTAATGAAATTTTACCTTAGGTGTCTGAAAGTTATCACTGGATCAGGTCAGAGTTTATAAAAGAAAAAATAATTCCTATACTGCCCTGCAAAGTGACCAGAGCAATGTTTTGATGCCATGTAACATTTTAAAAATAATGAATGTTGTGTAGATACTAAAGTGCATTGGTACTGAACACAAATACCCTAGATGCAAAAGGAAAACTACTATAATTAAAATGCTAAATGGACAGGGACCGGAGAAAGCTTCAGTCACACATTATTTTATACTCAAATATGAGGTTCGTTAGTATAAACTCAACATAGCGAGTGCATGAAAATAACTTTCTTACAGAAAACAGGATATAATGAATTAAAATATTCTATCTGTATAAGTTGCTGAAATACTAACCTTAAAATTGCTTTTATATTCAAAACCTGAGTGCAAGCCACACTAAAAATAAGTATTTGATCCATAAGCCATGTGGGTTTTTGTTTGTTTGTTTTTTAGTAGAATACCAATACTTGTTTAACTTAGACTTTATTTTGGAGCTGTTTCAGAAATTGTTTTTCATGTTTAAGTTTAATAATATCATTGATAGACATTGTCTTCAATTTCAGAAACTATGCTGCAAAATCAAAGATTTACTGCATTTTTAATTAGTATGAATATGTTGAAAGGTTTTTTTTTATGCTATTAGGTGATGAAGGAAGTTTCTCCCATTAAAGTTATATTTTTGTTCAGCTTTGTAAGAAGCACATTTCTTATTTCAATGAAGCTTTGTTAATCATATATATTTAAATGTGTCAAAAATATTTGATTTTAAAATATCCTATAATAAAAACTTTTGAAATGAAAATTGAACTTTTGAAGTTCTCATTTTGGTTTGTAAAGGTTTTGTTAAAGTGAGATAAACTACCAATACTTAAATATATCTACCTGTTAACTTCAGTTTTCTTATAGATCTCTCACTTGTGTGCGGTGTAATAAAAGTTATTTTATGTGCTTTTTATGGGAAATATGTGGGCTTTTTATGGGAAAAATTACTGACCTTAACCTTTGAACAGGAGGAATCTAATATTTAGTATCTACAGAAAATTTTGAAAGAATATTTTTCTAGTAAACTAGATGTATCAGAGTATTACCGGACATTTCTGGATGTGTGTGTGTGCGCTGGATTATGTCCAAGTTTCCTATAATATATCTCAAATTTAAGGGAAGTCAGAGGTATAAAATTTAGATCATTAATCATGGTATAAAAATTACATCTTCACTCCCAAACTAATGAAGCGTCTTAAAATAAACTTTCCTAAAATTACAGAAACTCTGAAAACCCTTGCTTAAAGGTCTTGCCCCTAGTTGGTTGTGAAAGCCAAGAGTGGAACTTAATTTTCTTGACCTAGTCCCCTATTTCTCCTGTCCCCAAACTCCAACATGAATAGCTATTTTCTTTAGGTACATAATCACTCTGAAATAGTATGTTATTATCTCTACTTTGAAGTTAGAGACTGAGTTATGGAGAAGAGTTGAGTGGTTGTCTGGGGAGACCCTCAGAAGCTCTGGATTCTTCCTTTACCATACAATTCCAGTTTTAAAAACCGGGTTTCCCAGCTCGATGCAGACTAGAAGCAAAAATTAGAAGGGAAGGGGGAAGAAAGCTTTTAAAGGCAGGCACATGGCCAGCTGTAAGAAGTGACCACTTCTATTGAGGAGGGAGATGCAAAACTATAAAACACAGACATTCCAAGCATAGTAGCCTAGGGTCCTGTAGTGTGAAGGCAAATAAATCCCCTGTACCTTAGGGTCCGTGGAGGGCATTACTGTATTAAAATGTAGTGTAGTATTTGAGCACGATAATTACTCTGAGTCAGTAAGAAAGGGAAAATTGTATATCCTTTGTTTAAGAAGGTATTTTCAAGGGAAAGATTACTGAAACGGCAAGGCTTAGCCTATAATGTACTTATTTACAAGCTGCTTTTGAAATTTGAAATTCAAAAGTACTTAGAACACTTTCAGAAGTTTGGCACTCAAAGAGAAGCTTCATCTCTCTGGCAGTTTTATACATGGAACATTTCATTATTTTATTTCCTAGCTGTGCCAAATCAATTAGGCATTAATTGTAGTTGTTAAAGGCAGATCAGGATTCAAGCCTTTGACTTAATTAGTTTAGTACAACTCAAGAAGCAGCGCTAATTGCCTTTAGTTTGGTGTTCATTCATAGCACCGCTTAGAATATTCTCATAACCGTCATCTTTTAAGACCTTACACAGAAAAGAGGCCATATTGCAATGTAGTTGAGAGAGTGGACCCTAGAGCCAGACTGCCTAGGGTCAAATTCTGGCCCAGTTATTCACTAGCAGTGCAATTTAAATTACCTCATCTGACCCAAGCCTCAAGTTTTTTTGTTGTGTAAAATAGGGAAGGTAATATAACTACCTCATTGGAAAGTTGTGAGGACTAAAGAAGCAAAAGCAAGTCAAGTCTTAGCACATTTTTGGCACATGCTTATTAATAAATGATGGCCATTGTATAATTATTATTACAAGGCCCCTATTAAGAACATTTCCTGTGGGAATACTAAATCATGATTTACTGTTTATTATGGTGAAATGAATTGTTTTCTCATTTTGGCACATGATACAAATCGTTTTAGCCAACTTTGCAAGTTATAAATATGCTTTCACTTTTTACTAGATGCTAATGTTCTATAAATGGATGAAAAAATGTATCTTACAGACTACCCTGTTAAAGACAATTTTAGGCTTAATCAGACTGGAGGAAGCTATGAAATGTTTTACTACCTACTAAGACCTTAACAACTTTGTAACATTTAAATTATGTTTTGAACACGAGTGGCTTTTGTTACTAGTTTTTTGTTTAATGACATCACAAAATGCAAGCAGGATCCCATTTTAATCACCAGCTCAGTATAATCTGGTGTTTTTCATGTTCCCTGTTGTTAAATAGCCTGGAGCTTTACGGGCTGTAGGGTATCTTTCCTGTATCCAGAAATTGGTCTCAGGCTTCCCACTACTGACAAAGTCCCTTGGAGAAACTTGGTGCACTCATTATTTGTGAGTTTCAATGGAGCAATTCAAAGCTGCTGAGGAAACTACAGCTTATTGTGTGTGCCCCATGTGCTCTCTCACTTAATCCTTATAGTAATCCTATGAAATGTAGATGTTTTTACCCCTTTTCCAAAGGAGGAGATTGAGGCTTGGATAAATTAAATGAATTGATCAAGATCACACATAGGGTAAATGGCAGAAGCGGTATTCAAGCAAGGTCTATCTGCACATGTTCTTTTCACTGCATTCCCTTGGCTCTCAAAAGGAACTAATAAATTACTCTTTATAGTTTGTACACAGCTGTATGTAAAGCCCCACCAGAACCAATCTGGACTATTTCCATGTGTGTCAACAGTTGGTCTATAACTTAGATCCTGTGAATAATCAGCTCTTTATGAAACCAGTTACATGCAAGAGATAAATGTGGCGCCCTATTCTGTTTTTTGGACAGCTAAAAAACCTGATCAGATTTCTCAAAGTGGGAGTCATGGGGAAGGCAGATTTTCTTTTTCTTGCCTTCTCTACCTCATATGGGGGTTAAGTTTTTTGAAAAACATCTTATTTCCTCTTGTCGCTACACCTCTGTGGTAGATGATTTTTTTTTTCTTGATTGACATTCAGAATATGTGCCATATGGAAATTTGAGCCTCTTCAAGGTTTTTTGTTTTTGTTTTTTAAATTTTTGTTATTGTTTTGAGTGCACTTGTATTATTTTACACATCCTTTTTGTGAAATATTTATTCCTTTTTTTAAAATTGGAATAACCTTGGTCCTAATCACCTCCGGATAAACAGGATTTTGTTACAGAGCAGTATATGTTTGCCAGGGAAACCAAATTATTGCGGATATTAAAATTTTCATTCCTGGAAATTGTCCTTTATTAACATGAAATGATATCGTCCAGGCACTGCAATTAAGTGGGCAGGCACTTAAAAGAGACTTAAAAAGAGACTACCTTTTTTGTTTTTTAAACAAGCTTTAAAAAACCCCTAAACTGGGATTGTGTCTTAATCATCTTCCTATCTCTAGTCCCTGGTACATGGTAAATGTTCCATAAATGTTTGTTGAATAAAGGGGTTGATTTTCTGTTGAATGGCAAAAGTAATTTTTTTATCACACTGTTTTGATTAGAGGTCAAGGATTACTCAATTTGGCACATGAAGAGCATGGGAGTAGGACTCGATGCTTCTCTTGGTTCTGCCCCTAACTTAATTTGTGACTTTGGGGAAAGTCACTTAATCTCTGAGCACCTTGGTTTCTTTATCTGTAAAAAAAGGCGCTATGACTAGATGAACTTGAAGGCGCCTTTCAACACAAAGTTGTATCATCTGTGATCACTGCATTTAAAAAATTTAGGAATGGCATATGAATCATTTAAAAGCTTCTTACTGCATAACCCTGATAAGCGGCTGTAAGGGTATGTCTCTCCTTTGTGCTTTGAAGCAGATATCAAATTGTTCCTATTCGAAGAAAAATGTAAGGGGGTGTGTGAAAATAATCGGTGAAAAGTTACTTTTTAAAATTATTATATCTAGAGCACTCTGTATTTAAGAATAGAGTTTTGCTCCAGTTAAAAAAAAAAAAGAGCTGCAAACAAAAATAGGTTATCTCTCTTTAAAAGTAACGTAAATGTCTAATGCATATGAAACTTTTCATCCATACTGTAAATCAAAGAAGCACAAATTAAGACAGCAATAAGATATATTTTGCCTATCAAATTTGTAAACATTTAAAAATAACACTCATTTTTGGCAAGGGTATTAAGAAACAGGGACTCAGAGCAATGGGAGTGTATTTAAATTGGTAACAACTGTTCTGGAGGGCAATTTGAGAGTTTCTCAAAATGCTGAAAAGTGTGTATACTTTTGACCTGCAATTCCACTTTTAGAGAAATTTATTTTAAAGAAATTTATCATGGAAGAGTACAAAATTTTATTCACATTAATGCTAATTATAGTGTTATATATCTAGGAAGACAAAAGATACAAACTCAAATCTCTTGGTTGTAAGGCTATGGGTCACTTTAATTTTCTTCTTTACTTTTTTATGGTTTCCACATCTTCTGTAAATGTTTTTTAAAATATGGGCTTGTCTATAATGAGTGTGTAGAAGTATTTCCCTTCTCATCTCCACTATTCAACACTTTCTTGCTTTTATTTCTGAACAGGCCTCCAGGAAAGGTTGTGATTTCAACATTAAAGGTGAGTTGTGCTTTCTGAAAGTGATAAGTATATTTCTACAAATTGTATACAATTTTCATTCATTTTTCTCTTTTATGTAATTCTTCGTTTTCTGCTTTGGCTTTCTATTACTTATTTTTTGCTAAGTAATATTATCATTGTATCTTACTCTAGGTGTGATTAGGTACTCTAGAAATACCTAATTAAATATTGTACTATAAGGAAGGGACTATAAGTATTTTTTAGATTTCTGCTAATTTTTATTTGGTTTACAATTTTTAGAATAAAAGAACACTATAAAATACTTGTATTTGTGTGTATGTGTGTTTTTAATTGAAAAAGTAATACTTGCATGACAGAAGTATGGAGCAACCAAAACACTTGTATACTTCTTATGGACACATGTATTGGTATCATAATTATATATAAAAATCAATCCTAGCCTTATATTCAAGCAAAGAAGTTTGATATTGAGACATTATGCCAATGGGAACCATTTTAAATACAAGAATATCACCAAACAGAACTATTTACATCAAATAGAATATATACTATATGTGTATGTTTGTGTATGGTTGTGTTTGTGTGTACGTCTGTACATATGTATGTATAATCTCAAACATGCTGTATTTTTTTTTCAGTTTCAGTGTCCCTACCTTCTATTTATACACATTGGGTATTGATCTGTTTGATAAATTGTGGTGTATTCATATGGAATATTCTGTAGCAGTGGCTATGAATGAATTAGTTATACACAATAACATGGATGAATTTCAGCACCATGGTGTTGAGTGGGGGAAATAAAACAAGTCACAGGAAAATACATGTAGGAAGATTCCATTTATATTAAGTCCAAAAGCATGCAAAACTAGAGAATATATTGTTCAGAGATACAAGCATAGTAAAACTATAAAGAACAGCAAGGGAATAATAAACACAAAGTTTAGGATATCAGTCATCTCTGAGGGTGAAAGAATGTAATGGAAATGGAGAAGGACATACAAGAGACTTGAAAGCTAATAGTAATACTGTTCTTTTTCTTAAACTGAGTACGTAAGAAAGGTTATATCATAATTCTTTATTCCTTATGTTTTATAAAAATTCTTTTATATTAACTATTTAATAAAACCGTTTTAAAAAACAACTCATGGACATGGTTAAAATTCACTCAGTGTGAGGGCTTCCCTGGTGGCGCAGTGGTTGAGAGTCCGCCTGCCGATGCAGGGTACACGGGTTTGTGCCCCGGTCCGGGAAGATCCCACATGCCGCGGAGCGGCTGGGCCCGTGAGCCATGGCCGCTGAGCCTGCGCGTACGGAGCCTATGCTCCGCAACGGGAGAGGCCACAACAGTGAGAGGCCCGCGTACCGGAAAAAAAAAAAAAAAAAAATTCACTCTGTGAAAAGAAGATGGTTGAAAATGTAGCTTCCCTCCCATTCTTCACCTTCCACTTCCCAGTCCTCCTATCCAGAGACTATTGCTGTTTATGCTTGTAGATTTTAAAAGCCACTTAGATCTTAAGATATTTTTAGGTTATAACAAATAGGTTTGGGGAATTTATTTTATCCCAGTAATTATAGATTATCCTTAACTTGAATAAAATTAGATAGAAAATGTACATATTTAGTAAATAAATATGAAGTTGGATATAGTTCTTTTTTACTTTTTATTTTGAAATAATTATAGAGTCACAGAAAGCTGCAAAGATAGTACAGAGTGAAGCCCTGTTATCCTTCACCCACTTTCCCCAGTGGTTATGTCTTAATTATAGTACAATATCAAAACCAAGAATTTGACGGTGGTACAGTGTGAGTGTATAGTTCTGTGTCGTTTTATTACATGTGTATATTTATATAACCACCACCACAATCCAGATGAGATCTAGTTTATCACCACAGAGAGCTTCCTTTATAAAGTCACACCCACCGCCTCCCCACATCATCCCTAACCCCAGGCAGCCAGCCACTAATCTGTTTTCCATCTCAATAATTTTGTCATTTGAGAATGTCCTATAAGTGGAATCATATAATGTGTGACCTTTTGAGATTGGCTCAAATGATTGAGATCCATCCAAGTTGTTGCATGTGTCAATGGTTTATTCCTTTTTGTTGTTAAGTAATACTCTATGATGTGGATGTACATGGGTTATTGAGTGCTTATTGTGTATAACAGCATATCTATTGATACCTTAAGCAATCCAAAGAAAAGTTTGATATAGTTCCTATTTTTGATGGCTTTACAACCTCACAGAAAAGATACATATATATAAGAAAGGATGATACATGTGGTATTGATGTTTGTAGACTAGAATAGACCTTAAGAATTACAGGGAGTTTGGAGGAGGAAGGGGGACATAGAGCAATTGTGAGAGCTCTGTTGCCTGGAATAGGAGAGAAAATTTTTCGGGAGGAAGTAGAACTTGTGTTAGGCTTTGAAAATTGGGAGGGGTTTGCATAGGTGGATAGAGAAAAATTGGGAAAGCATTGTATGTTAGGTAACAGTATGAACTAATTAATATGCAAAGGCAGAGAATTTGCTGGGCACGTTGAAAGACTGGTGTGACTAATGTAAACATTTCAGTGGTGGAATGTTGGTAAAGTAAATTGGGGCCAGATTTCCATGAGCCTTGAATGTCAGGTTAAGAAATCTGGGCTTTAAAATTTTGAAGCAAGATATTTAAAGTCAATTTTTATATGTCTTACAAGATTTTTTGCTGGGGAATTAACAAAAGTTAAGTGGTAGAAGGGTGGAAGAAAGTTCGGGGGAAAGAGACTAAGTGCAGAGAGAGCTATTAAGAGGTTAGAATGTCAAGACATGAGACTCCAACAGAGGGATGGTGTTGATAGGAATGGATGGATGCATATGACAACTATTTAAGAGTTGTTTCCTGGTTTTTGTTTCTTGTTTTTTTTTTTCTCTCCTCAGCAAAAAAGAGTGGCGGTCACATCTCAAACATTTTTTAAAATTTCACTTTAGTCACAGTTAATTACTCATTACTCATTACACAGTTACTTCCTCATTACTAAAAACCAGAAGTGACCTGAATTTTTTAGTAACTAACATTTTTAGCTTAATGTTCTTTAGTAGATAATAATGAAGATTTCTTTGAGTGTAGATCACTTTTGTACAAATGATTTGTGAAACTGGGTCTTTTGTTGGATGTGCTTATTAAAATTAAAAAGCTCAGTTCTTATAACTGAATACTATGAGGAGGGTACAGACAGCTCTCTGATATCCAATACAGATGGAGGGAAACAGTGGTGTGAATTGCTAGAAATTGAATGCTCTATCATACCTTTTAAGAAAGCATGTGTCTGAGGTTGTGATAGGTAGGAGTTAGAGAAATGGCCTAAAGGTGGGAAGCTGGATTTAGGTGGGAAGCTGGGATTTAGTAGGTACTGTGCCACAGTAATGGGGCAGCCCATCTCCAGAAAAAGGTAATAATTGAGGACTGTCTCAAGTCTAGCTAAGTTGGTGTTGGTTTTCTGTAGGCACATGCTTGGCTTCCATTGCTTTGTCCTCAAAGCCTGATCGAGGTGCTAGGGGAAGGACCTGGACCTTAAACCTCACTAAAGACAGAATCATAGATGACTATATATACCAAATCAGGTTTTACTAAGAAATCTTCCAACTAACCTCTCTAGAGATCAGATCCTCTGGTAGGTGCCATATCACTCCTTAAAACTAGGACTTAACAGCAGTTTACCTTATAGGAGTTGATATCTTTCAAAAGTTCAAAGTCTAAGAGAGTTTTGTTAAAGCCAAATAAAATAGAAGCCTAATCATTGCTTGCCAGTTTTGGTCTGTGATCTTTGTAAGTATTAAAACAAATGAAATTGAGGTACAGGAATTATTATTATGTATTTTTCTTAGGTTAACTTGGGGAAAATATCCATGGAATTAAGGTTGTACAGTGCTTCTGATTTCCCTACTAATGAACAGTTATTGGAGGGTAATTGGGTAAATATAGTTAATTTGTAGGACAGTTGAAGGTGTTTCTCTAATATTCATTAACCGTTCTTAATTATCATCAGCTTTCAAGAATTCTCTCTCATCTTGTCAAGATGGCTATTTCAGGGTGGTCAGGGAAGGCTTTTCTGATGTAATAATGCCTGAGCTATATGACCCTAAGGATGGTAAGGAACCATCCAGTTGGCCAAAGTATAATTGTGTGGTTGTGATGGGAGAGGGAGGTGAGAAATATAGATGTCAAAGATGTAGGCAGGAGCCATATCATGTTAGGTGTTCATGGGCTGTGGTAGAGTTTAGATTTTATCTAATACTTCAAATTCCATGAAACAACTTTTCTCTAGAAGAATCTATATAAGAATTGGTAGTATTTCCCAAATGCTGGGAGGAATTCAATGAAACAACTTTTCAGCTTGAAGATACTGGAAGTCCTACAGAAATTTCTCTAGCACATTATTAAGTCTTTAGCATTATAATAATCTCTGGAGTAGAGAGATTATTGGAGCCTGTCCTGATACTTGTATAATTGCTACCTTAATACATACATACATCCTTATGTATCTTAGGTCACTTATCTGTCAAAAATGGTTATAGTGACTTTCTGACAAGCTCTGTGATGTACACCAAGAATTATGAAAAGTTTTTTTCTCAGTATTAGTGGTAGCATTCAAATTACTGTACTTCTATAAATGTAAAGAAAACTTAAGATGGAAAAGAATATTGTGTTAAGATTTGCAAATGTATGATTATCTTACTTTACCCGAATTTTTTTTCCAACAGAAATGCAGCATCCATTTTACCTTCTCTAACCTCCCAAATATATATATATATGTACGTATGTGTATATGAATGTATACGTAGATATATATGTATTTTTGGTGGGTTTAATTTTTTTCATCTGTTACTGTTTTGGGGCCTTCATTTAATACCGGTTAAATCTTGATTCCTTTTATCTAAAGTGTATAGAGTTTTTAAGAAAATGATTCTCTGAATATGGTCTTCCTCATTATGTACTTTTGTGTTTATTTATGAAGGGATACTTTGGGGAAAATAACAATTCTAATTCAACCCTTTGCTTAAGTCCTTAATCTTTTTAAGCTACAAAGGTACTTAGTAGTTCTTATCTTCCTGCACAGTTTTTTAATGTTAAAAAGTTGGGTACATGTGAAGGAAAATATCCTGTTACAATAGAAAAATCGAAAATTGCTGATTGGTAGCCTTCCTATGCAAATTAAATTGTCCCAATTGGCATAAAAATCTCTGGGCATCTATCAGTATACAAACATATAAGCTCTTTATGGGCCTTTGATTTATTAATGTTGTAATTTCTAATTTATACCCATTTTAAACAAAGTTTTAAAGAAAAGATATTTGGTCTTTGTTTCTTTTCTTTTTGAAATAGGAAGCAGAGAACTCTGCATACAAAGTTGGAAATGAGTCCCCTGTACAAGAATTGAAGCAAGATGTGTCTAAAAAGGTTTGTAAGATAAAATGTTAATATTAGTTTAGCAGATGTCATATTTTTATGGTATATTTAAAGTGGAAAATTTTTTATATTCTTTTAGTATAGTGCCCTGTACGCGGTGGATGTTCAGTAAATCTTCCTGAATCTGTTGAATTTGTGATTGAAGGCGCATCAGGCTTTTTAGAAGGCATTTTGTAATCGAACTAATTGGTAATTTATCCTTGAATCAGTATTTTGAAAAATGTTTTGTAATGTGTTTTTATTTTTTATACCTGTATTTTTATTAGAGTAAGCTATAGCTACTCTTGAGGCTAGTACCAAGAGGTAAAGGTACTGAAAAACTCAGTGCAGCAAATTCTAATGTCTTGAGGAGTTAGAGGTTAGAAGAAGTCATTACTCTTCTAGTACCTTTGATAACTTTTAAGGAATTGATCATATGAAGCTTCAGGGTTTGGTTTACTGGAAGAGACTGAGCATAAGATAAAAATTTTGGCAATGGGTTATTCACAGTATCAGGATAAAACCCAAGGAGAAAGAACAGTGTGTGTCTGTTCATTTATACCAGTTTTGAGTGTTTTCTGGGCCCCAGGCACTGTTTAGCGAGTGGATTTCCAGAGACCAATGCTACGACACATCCTCTATCCCAGAGTTTCTCAACAGCAACACCTTTGGGGTGAATAATTCTTTGTTGTGGGGGGAAGGAGAGACTGTTCTGTACATTGTAGAATGTTTAGCAGCATTCCTGGCTTTGACTCACTAGATGTCAACGTCCGCCCCCCCCTACCAACCCCTACCCCATCTTGACAACCAAAAATGTCTCCAGACATCACTGAATGTCTGGGGGAATGATACCAGGCAAAATCACCACTAATGTAGATTCATTGTTCTACCCTTATGGAATTTAGAAACTAATGGACTACATATTTTAATATTGATCATACTTTTTCCTTTAAAAAGAAAAATTTCCTTTTTGGGAAAAATGGTTTTGTGTATTAGCATGAATGAGATAACAAGAGTGGTACCCTTTTTTTTTTTTTAAATCAGAAATGTCCCACAATTCTACACAAACAAACAGCTGTCTTGATTTTTTGGCGTTCCCTTCTGGTTCTCACTCATTTGCTTTTTTTTTTTTTGGCCTGTTTGTAGTGTAGATAGAATTTTGTTGGTGATGGTGTTGTTTTGTTTCTGACAGAATTTTATATTCTACCTTTTCCTCTTAACATTTTTTGATTTTTATCATATTTCTACATGATTTTTTTTTTTTTTTTTTGCGGTACGTGGGCCTCTCACTGCTGTGGCCTCTCCCATTGCGGAACACAGCCTCCGGACGCGCAGGCTCAGCGGCTGTGGCTCACGGGCCCAGCCGCTCCGCAGCATGTGGGATCTTCCCGGACCGGGGCACAAACCCACGTCCCCTGCATCGGCAGGCGGACTCCCAACCACTGCGCCACCAGGGAAGCCCTCTACATGATTTTAATACTCAGTTTTCATTTGGTCTATTAGCTTCCATCAAGCAAATGGATTATTATGTATCTAGCCGTTTTTATTGTTGAAAACTTGAAAAGTTTCTGTTTTTCCACTAGAGCTTTTCTTTCCCTTTTTAAGAATTTTTTTCTTGGGATAAAATACAAATGGGTAAGTATAGTTAGTAGCCAAAAAAAGGTGATTTTTAAGGAGAGTTTAGAAGCTGAAAAAGTAGTAAACACTATGGAGCCATAGAGTGAGTCTTAAGACTCTAGGTATTACTTTGTAAGTTCTGGCCTTTTCAAGTGAATTAAGTATCCAACATTAATGATAAAGGCTGTGGAGTTACACCCTGGATCAGGGTATAACACAATCCCTGTTCCCAGTAGCTTACATTTTAGTAGAGAAAATTGGATAAACACAAAACTGAGTGTAATAAGTGTTCAAGTAGACTTGCAAACTTTATAAGAACACAAAGGGAGGCTTTACTTTCTCCTCGAGGATAGGAATGGGGAAGGAGGAAGTAGCATCTGAACTGGTTCTTGATGAATGGATAAGATTTGGGCAGGGGGCTTCCCTGGTGGCGCAGTGGTTGAGAGTCCGCCTGCCAATGCAGGGGACACGGGTTCGTGCCCCGGTCCGGGAAGATCCCACATGCCACGGAGCTGCTGGGCCCGTGAGCCTTGGCTGCTGAGCTTGCACGTCTGGAGCCTGTGCTCTGCAACGGGAGAGGCCACAACAGTGAGAGGCCCGCGTACCGCAAAAAAAAAAAAGATTTGGGCAGTCAGAGATGGAAGAGGAAAGGCATAACCAAAGGCGTGGAGATGAGGAATGTGCAGAATGTTTGACGATGAGTCTAGAGACCAGAGTTAGGGCCAGATTATGGGAATGCCTCTCATGTCATACTAAAACATCTGGTTTTTATTTTACAGTCGCTGTGAAAGCAATGATTTTTTTGAAGCAGGGAGGTGATAGGAAACAGTTGCTTTAGCACGATCATTTCTATGTTAGTCTTCATTCTCACTGTTCTCTTGTTCTTTCCCCATTTGCTACCTCCTGAAACCCGGCAGAGAACGGGGGTGGGGAAACAGGGCTAGGTACTGTAAATAGGTGCTATGGGGGCATATCAAGAGGTAGAAAACACGGGCCTTGTTTTCCAGGTGTGGAGAAAATATTTATATAGAGCTAGCTCGTGTACTACTCTGTATTTATATTCTAGTTCATATTATAATGAACAGTAAGAGTGATAGGAGTTCAGAAGAGGAAGAGATTGTCCTCAGGTAAGGGATTAGAGAAGGTTTAAGATTTTCAACCTTGTTTTAACCCCTCTGATGGCATAGGCCTTTTCACTCTGCATAGTGATTATTTGAAACCTTTACATTCACCTCATGCTCACTGTGCCCACCTGCATCTGCTTACTTTCATCAGATAACCTTGCTTCCCACACTGCATGTAGGTGTTAGAGGCTAAGAAGCCTGAATTCAGTCCTTTTCATCATCTCTCACTTCCCTCACCTGCAAACTTGTTGTCATCTTTTACCTCATTTTCATGCCATTCCTGAGAATTTAGTATTCTTTTTTTTTCCTGTCCGAAGTAGAATGATATAATATAAAGAACACTGGATTTTTTGGAGAAAAACCCAGATTTCAGTTTTGACTTTGTAGTTTACTAGCTGTGGGACCTTGGGCGAAATACTTAATGCCTTTACCTCAGATTCCTGCTTTTGTAGAAGGGAGATAATCTAGCTCCCTCACAAGGCCTGTGTAAAGATTAAATGGCAAATGTGTGTACTGGGTCTGATACACAGCAGACCTTCTTTCTTTTCTTCTCCAGAACTTGTTATCTTCCTTTCCATTGGCTCTTTCCCCTCGGCTTATAAAAATGCTGGATCATTTTCTTGCACCCTCTTCCATGTATAGCCAAGCTTTTTGAGAACGTAGAGTGTGCTGGCTGTTCCTGTCTTCACCTCTTATTCATTCGTAAATTTACTGTAATCTGGCTTCTGTTATTGCTAAAGTACTCAGAGCTCAGAAACTACCTAATTGACAAATTAGGTGGACTCTAGTTAATATTTCTCTGGTAAAAGTAAGGTAGGTCTAGGATAAAAATTTGAAGATTGAGAAAAATTAATATGTAGAATATGCTGGGAAATCAGGGATGAATATTATTGAACGGCTTAATATCCAGTTCAACTTGGCATGAATTTGTAGTAAACCACATCAAGATAGTTCCATAACACATTCTGTTAACTTTCTGGAGCCAAAGAATTGAGAAAGCAGAAGTCATCCATGTCTCCGTGGTGGAAAGATAAGTGAGTGGGCTGGGAGATTTATTGTGTTAATAATGACAGGACGGGTAGAAAATATATTTTCTTCTAAATGTTGGTAGGAGACGCAGAAAGCCTGCCTGTAGTTTTCAACTGTAGATAAGAAATAAAAGGGAAAAAAGGCAAGATGAGGTGGGTATTTGAACTCTTTGCACGGTCCTGCCATCTCTCTGCAGAACAGGGGATTAGATGTAGCCTGTTTAAGAACATTAATCTCCCTGCATCTGCTGGCTTTCCATGTCAGGCTTGAGTTCAGAGCTGAACAACTTGAAATCTTGTACAAGGTGGTTTTGATTCTCATAGTTTTGTTAACTAGGCTCAAACCAGCAGGCAAGTAACTTGGCATAAATATGTAAATGAACTATGACATGAAGCATCTGAATGTAAATTTAGGTTTAAACTTTCTTTTACAGGGTTGATTGAATTTTTGTGATT
Source organism: Delphinus delphis (assembly GCF_949987515.2). Lineage (NCBI taxonomy): Eukaryota > Metazoa > Chordata > Mammalia > Artiodactyla > Delphinidae > Delphinus > Delphinus delphis. The sequence continues at coordinate 27,685,082 of NC_082704.1, read as the reverse complement.
ACACGTACTAACACAGATTCCCTATATAATGGTTAAGAGTACAGTGTCTGGAACCAAACTCCCTACGTTTATGCCAGCTTCATCACTTACTAGCTTTGTGACGTTGGACAAATCACTTGGTCCCTCTGTGCCTTAGTTCCCTCATTTGTATAATGATGATAGTAAGAGTGCTATCTTACAAGGTTGTTGTAAAGATTAAAATACGTAAAGTGTTAAGAACATTGCCTGGCACATAGTAAGTACTATATAAATGATTAGCTGTTATTTTGTTCTTGTAAATAGCTTCACTGTTTTTTTTCAACTGCTTTTTAACCTTTCATCAGATTATTGAAAGTATTATTGAAGAGAGTCAGAAAGTACTACAGCTGGAAGATGACTCTTTGGATTCCAAAGGAAAAGGACAGTCTGATCAGGCTACTGCCAGTCCTATCATGGCTGGAACAGATATACCTGGATTGTTAGCCGTAGATCAAGTACTGCAGGAAGATTCCCAAAAGGCAGAGAGTCAGGATGTATCTGAAGAAACTGAATTAGAATCAAAAAAATGTTTTCCTTCTGATGACACATATGACAAGCCAGTAGATGAAACCACTAAGTTAACTGAAATAAGTTCAACTGAACAACAGCTTAATGTGCCTGAAACTGAAACAGAAGTGTTGAACAAGGAAGCAGTGGAAGTCAAAGAAAGTGATGTTCTAGAACCTGCATCCTCACACTCCTTATCTACTAAAGATTTTGCTGTTGTGGAAGAAGTTGCTCCTGCCAAACCACCAAGACAGCTTACTCCAGAACCTGATATAGTAGCTAGTACAAAGAAGCCTGTTCCAGCACGCCCACCTCCTCCAACTAATTTCCCGCCTCCTAGACCCCCACCGCCATCTCGACCTGCTCCACCACCAAGAAAAAAGAAAAGCGAATTGGAGTTTGAGGCTCTTAAGGCACCTGATCTAGATGGCAAGTATTAATTGAGAAATAGCTATTTTTGTGGGGAGTTCTTGGAGTTGAAACTTGAACTTTCTGATTTTTTTTTCACTTTATGCTGTATATAACAACATTGATGACCAAGTTATAAAACTTATTTTAATAATAGAAAATCAAAATGTTTACATTGGTGTTGTTACATTACTGTAATTAAACATTTCAGGAGACTTTCAAATCTGTTACCATTGGAGAGCCAGTGTGGCATAGTGAAAAGAGCGTAGAATTTGGAGACTTCAGATTTGAATTCAAGTCCTAGTTCTCTTCATGTGTAAGTTGTGTAGCCTTGAGGAATTTAACATATTTGAACCCTGGTTTTCCCATATATAAAACGAGAGTAATAAAACCACTTTTCTCAGAGGATTGTTCTAAGCATCAGCCAGATAAAGGTTAAAGCACTTTTCAAGCTATGTATAAGGTCTTATATAAATATTAGTTGTTGTTGTTGTTGTTGTTATTATTGCAGTTCCCAAAGAGAATATTACATCTGATACTCTCCTAACTACAAACATGGCTTCAGAGAGTACAGTCAAAGATTCTCAGCCTTCTCTTGATTTGGCAAGTGCTACCAGTGGAGATAAAATAGTTACTGCCCAGGTTGGTGAATTTGTGTTATATTTGATACAGGCTTTCTCAACTTTCTGCAACTGGCTGGTTTGTTGATTGTTTTGGTTTTGGTTTTGCTTTTGGTTTTGGTTTTGGTTTTGGTTTGTTGATTGTAGAACCTTCTTTCTTCTCCAGGCCAAATATTTCCTTGTCCCCAAAACCTGGCTACCTTACATCCCTTGTCTAGCTCTGCTACTTAAGTAGCTGGCTGATTCTGGCAAGCTATTTAACATCTGAGTCTGAGATGGCTCATTGATGAAATGAGGGGAAAACCTTCCTTGAAGGTTTCTTGCAAGGTTGAAATGAGCTAGAGTATGCCAAGTACCTGGCATGTAGTAGGTATTCAAAAAGTGACAGATGCTGCTATATGTAATATTTATTAATAAATACCAACTATAATCTTCATTTATCTGACCTATAGTGGTCAAAATTGGGGACTTTTATTTTTTATAATTTCCTTTTCCTAATCATGAAAAAAAAACTTCATACACTAGGCTATGTATCCATATATGAGGCAATAGAAAGGACTTGATAACATGAATTTCTGCCACTGTCAAATTCTGGGATTCAAGAGGGTTACTTATGTGGTAGCTGTGGTTAGGGCAGGTTAGCCGACTGGGAGATACTATCATACTAAGTGAAGTAAGTCAGACAGAGAAAGACAAATATCATATGATATCGGAATCTTAAAAAAAAATGATACAAATGAACTTATTTACAAAACAGAAACATACAGACTTGGAAAACAAACTTATGGTTACCAAAGGGGAAAGGTGGGGGGAGGGATAAATTGGGAGTTTGGGATTAACATATACACACTACTATATATAAAATAGATAATCAACAAGGACCTACCGTACAGCACAGGGAACTCTGCTCAATATTCTGTAATAACCTCAAAGGGAAAAGAACTTGAAAAAGAAGAGATACATGTATATGTATAACTGAATCACTTTGCTGTACACCTGAAACTAACACAACATTGTTAATCAACTATACTTCAATATAAAATAAAAAAAATTTTTAAATCAAGGATTCTGTGGCCAATGGAACTTGGAATAAAATTCAAAGCACATACACACACAAAAAGACACTATAGTCTTTTCAGAGCCTTAGAGCAGAGGTCAACAGTGGCCTGATTTTGTAGGGTCCCCAAGCTAAAAATGGTCTTTATATTTTTAAAGGGTTGTTTTTAAAAAAAGAATATGCGACAGACACTATATATGAAGCAAAAAGCTTAAAATATTTACTATCTGGCTCTACAGAAAACGTTTGCCAACCCCTACCCTCAGGATATCCATGTGTATAGCTCTGATTAATGGCAATATTAGTGCTGGCATTTTACTGGTAGAGAACTGCTTTTGGGCCAGGTTCAAATAGAACATTTATTTGCTTTCAAGACTACTCAGACATTATTTCATGAGCAGCAACACTTTTGGTACCCAATGTTTTTCAGCATGCTGGGAATAATAAAAGACTGAAATGGAGTGCTCCATTTAAATTTTCAGTAGGCTCCATTATCTGTATTCTGCAATTCTTTAGAACTGTGTGTGGTAATGAATAATTGAATATTTATAGAAATTGATTCAGTCTACTTTCTGTTTATAAAATTATAATTTCAGGAAAATGGAAAAACACCTGATGGGCAGACAATAGCAGGTGAAGTGATGGGCCCTCAGAGACCTAGGTCCAACTCTGGGAGAGAGCTTACTGATGAGGTATAATTAGATTTTTTGGTTCTTGAAAACATAAAACATAGAGGTCATGATGAGAAGATGAAAAAATTCTAGAGATGAATGGTGATGATGGTTGCATGACAATGTAAATGTACTTGATGCTGATGAACTATACAATTAAAAGTGGTTAAAATGGTAAATTTTGTATTATATATATTTTACCATGATTTAAAAAAATTAGCTTTATTGCTGTTAGGCAAAAACATCATAATGTAGAGGAAAAAATGAAAATTGAAGATTGTCTTAGTTTTTTTTTTTTAATATGCTGGAGTTTGAACTCTGACTTAAACTTGCCCTTTCACATAATTATATGGTGGAATAAGTGTATTGAAAGCAAGGCCTATGTTTTATAGAAAGTGGGCTTAAAAAAAACTTGATATTATAGGTATATGTTTTTATACATATTGGATTATGTACAGTGTATACAGACTCAATGTTTAATTCTTACCTTAAAATTTAGTATACATCTATTGGCCAATTTATTCAGAATGAAGTTTTGAAGCAAAATCTTAACTTTTGTTTCTTTTAAACAGTACATTTAAAAAAATTATTGTACTTTGGAAAACGGTTTGGTAGTTCCTCAAAATATTAAACATCGAGTTAACCATGACCCAGCAATACCAATCCTATGTATACACCAAAGAGAAAGGAAAACATACATCCACACAAAAAATATACATAGGTGTTCATGCTAGCGAAAGTGTGGAAACGACACAAATGTCCAACACTGATGAATGGATTAATAAAATGTAGTATATCCATCCATGTGGACTATTTTTTGGCAATTAAAAGGAAAGAGATACATGCTGCAATATGGATGAACCTTGACAGGATGATGCTAAGTGAAAGAAGCCAATCACAAAAGACTACATACCATATGATTTAATTTATATGAAATGTCCAGAATAGGCAAATCCATAGAGAAAAAAAGTAGATTCGTGGTTGCCAAGGACTGGGAGGAGAGGGGAATACAGCATGACAGCTAATGGGTTTATGCTTTCTTTTGGGGGAGGTAGAAATGTTCTAAACTTAGATAATGGTGATAATTGCACAACTCCGTGAATGTACTCAGAACCATTGAATTATACGCTTTAAATGAGTGCATTTTGTGGTGTGGAAATTGTATCTCACTAAAAATGTTTAAAAAATTATTGTACAAGTGGGAGGGGCCCCAACAGTGAGGGGCCCGCGTACCGCAAAAAAAAAAAAAAAAATTATTGTACATAGTACTGAATGTATCTAGAAAGTTCTTAGCTTGAATTTTTGAGGATTTTGTAGATTCAAAAAGATAATTAAATTATAGGTACTCTTGGTGTTACTTTTTACTTCAGGAAATTTTAGCCAGTGTAATGATTAAGAATCTGGATACTGGAGAAGAAATACCTTTGAGTCTTGCAGAAGAGAAACTGCCAACAGGTATTAATCCTCTCACTCTACACATCATGAGAAGGACTAAGGAATATGTAAGGTATGGCCTAATGTTATTATTTATCATTTGTAGTATTTCATTCAGAGTGGTGAAAAGTTCTCTGTTTATGAACTATGAGAGTCCCTAATTTGGTTTCATTCAGTCTTCTTTTTTTAAAGTTAGAATTAAAATTAGAGTTAGTTAATGTATGTATTCTTAAACTTTTTTAAAATGAGCTTTTTTTTTTAAGATTCCACATATAAGTGATATCATAAAGTATTTGTCTTTCTCTGTCTGATTTATTTCATTTAGCTTAATGCTCCCAAGGTCCATCCATGTTGTCACAAATGGCTGGATTTCCTTCCTTTTTATGGCTGAATAATATTCTTCTCTGAGTGTGTGTATGTGTGTGTGTGTGTGTGTGTGTCTGTGTGTGACATTTTCTTTATTCAGCTTTGTTCTCAAGATTGTACAATTACTTGGGGGAAAATATATATATATCTTAAATCTCATAGTATTTGGTTTGTCTTCTTTTAAAATGATTTATATTGGATTGGCCAAAAAGTTTGTTTGGGTTTTGTTATGACATCTTACAGAAAACCCAAACAAACTTTTCAGCCAACCCAATATTATACTAGAGACAATATTAGAACACATGAAGCTAAAAAGCCATGTGGGATAAACGCCTGGTCTTCTGAAACCTCGCTTTAAGGATCAGAAATTTTATAAATAATTGTATTGTCTTTTTAGGGTCAGAAAGTGTCTTTAGAGTGAGGTGATTGACTTTACTGTGAGATGTATGTAGAACTAAGAAATAATTTCGGTGAAAGCAAAGCTTTCACATGATGTGCCTGGTAAGTAAGGAGGGAGATATTTATAAGTTAATGTGTCATTTCTGTGCAGCATGTTTTGCCCAGCAAAAAGCCTTGTTTGTGTTAGGTTTTTCATAAATTCCTAAATTGCATTCGTTTGCATTTTGTACATTGCACCTTGCTTAAAGATTCTACGCTATGATCTTTCAAGTCTTTAAATTCTCAGGGTCATCATTTAAATTAAACTTATATAAAGCATGTTAACATTTTTTTCTTACAGTGATTAGCTAATTGTATACTAAGTACACACAGAGATTTTTGAGAAGTGTAGGGGAAATGGCTTCTTATAAAATGACTACTTCTTGTTGTAGTAATGACGCAGCACAGTCAGATGATGAAGAGAAGTTACAGTCTCAACAAACAGATACTGATGGTGGAAGGTTAAAACAGAAAACGTGAGTTACATTACATCCCTTTTCTTCATTTCAGGCTTTTATTATATATATATATGAGAGCTGCCATATTTTAAATCTATACTCTGTCCAGTTTATATGTCCATCCACCACTACCACTCCCTGCCCTCGGGCAATGGATTATGAGTTCCTTGAGGCTGTCTTGGTCATTTTTATAGCATCTGACATACAGTAAATGATCGATACATTTTGCATCATGCTTGTATTTTTCTGATGGTAGGTGCCAGAAGTGTTGGTAGAAGAACATGATTGTCCTTGAAGTTGCTTTTTCCATTTCTCATCTCTCCAAATCGTATTTGTCTTTCTAAACCCAACTACGTGAGATTCTTCCTTACTACTCCAGTACATAGTAAAGTTTTTCCTGTTCTCAATTTCAATGACACCTATTGTCTACATAACTTACATTTGCTGTTTATATTTTATATTATCTTAAACTGTTTTCTGATTTTAAAAAATAAGATAAATACATGTTAAACAACTAGACCATGTGTTGCAAAAGGATTTTGATCACATCATTCTTCTTTTTCCCCTATAAAAATCTAGCACAGTGGTGGACATGTATGTTTTGCTTGATTATACACAAGTCACTTAATTGGCAATAATTCAGTCTAAGGCCTAAAATGAGCTCTCCACTCAAGTCTGATCTTCTCCTAGTGTGGCAAGTATAGCAAAGAAAGCATTGAGATTTTTTAGAGCAGGTATGCCCACAGTGGAGGTATATGATAACACCTCAGCTATCTGGACCTTGGCCTTCTAGCAATGGCAACTATTGGGAACCGGAGAATTAGAATTGTTCAGGAGACATATAGACATCCAGGAAAGATGTCACTTGCTCCATGCACTAAAGCTCATTATTTTTTAAAAGAAAAGCTCCTCAGGTTCATTCAAAGCCTTTATACTTACTTCTTACATAATTTCTAAAAATCTGGTCATCTGGTATCTGATCTCAGAGCAAAATAGAAGCAGCAAACTGACATGTAAATCAACACATAAGAATGTCACATAATACTCTGATTGCAAGAGAGGAATCAGAAAATGATAAAAAAGGACTCGCATTGCACAACCATTTCACATGGCAGTGCTTTCAACTTCTTCTTATGTTGTGACATACAGAACATGGTATTATTTGCACTGAACCCTGGGGTAAACTGATGAGGCAGCTGATGGCCAAAAGAGACTGGCCCAGGGTTCTGGTTTCTCTGGGCCCTACCCTGTTGCCTTGAAGGCTGAGAGGGGAACCAATATTATGGCTCACTTGCAATCCATTTGAAAAGCCTTGAATGTATTAAAGAATAGTAAAGATGGTAACTGACCCTATTTATTAAAGAAAGAAACTTATCGAGCATTAAGTGCCATTAAAGAAGGCACAAAAGTATGTATTTTAGAAATGTTCTCATCCAAAATGATTAAAATATGTTTCCTTGCTTAAAGTAGTACTAAACCTGTAGTTAACCAGAAAATATAACTTCAGAGTTATAGGTAGCAGAGACCTTATTGTGATTTTAAAAATGGTTTATCTGTTTTTAATCTCTATATCTGTATTTAATTTCTGTAGCACAGATATAGAGAACAAATTAGTGGTTACCAGTGGGGAGAGGGAAGGGTGGGGAGGCAAGATAGGGGTAAGGAATTAAGAGGTACAAACTACTGTGTGTAAAATAAATAAGCTACAAGGATATATTGTACAGCATGGGGAATATAGCCACTATTTTATAATAACTTTAATTTGATTTTTATTTTATATTGGAGTATAGTTGATTTACAATAGCATGTTAGTTTTACTGGTATACAGCAAAGTAATTCAGTTATACATGTATCCATTCTTTTTCAGATTCTTTTCCCATATAGGTTATTACTCAATATTGAGTAGAGTTCCCTGTGCTATACAGTAGATCCTTGTTGATTCTCTATTTTATATATAGTAGTGTGTATATGATAATCCCAAACTCCTAATTTATCCCCCCCCCACACCTTTCCCCTTTGGTAACCGTAAGTTCGTTTTCGAAGTCTGTGAGTATGTTTCTCTTTTGTAAATAAGTTCATTTGTATCCTTGTTTTTAGATTCCACATGTAAGTGATATCGTGTGATATTTGTCTTTCCCTGTCTGACTTACTTCACTTAGTATGATAACCTCTAGGTCCGTCCATGTCACTGCAAATAGCAGTATTTCATTCTTTTTTTATGACTGAGTAATATTCCATTGTATATATGTACATCTTCTTTATCCATTCCTCTGTCAGTGGACATTTAGGTTGCTTCCGTGTCTTGGCTATTGTGAGTAGTGCTGGTATGAACATTGGGGTGCATGTATCTTTTCAAAGTATGGTTTTCTCCAGATATATGCCCAGAGGAGTGGGATTGCTGGATCATATGGTAGTTCTTTTAGTTTTTTAAGGAACCTCCATACTGTTGTCCATAGTGACTGTACCAATTTACATTCCCACCAACAGTGCAGGAGGGTTCCCTTCTCTCCACACCCTCTCCAGCATTTATTGTGTGTAGACTTTCTGATGATGGCCATTCTGACCGGTGTGAGGTGATACCTCATTGTAGTTTTGATTTGCATTTCTCTAATAATTAGTGATGTTGAGCATCTTTTCGTGTGCTTTTTGGCCATCTGTATGTCTTCTTTGGAGAAATGTCTATTTAGATTTTCTGCCCATTTTTTGATTGGGTTGTTTGGTTTTTTTGATATTGAGCTGCATGAGCTGTTTTGTATATTTTGGAAATGAATCCCTTGTCTGTCACTTCGTTTGCAAATATTTTCTCCCATTCTGTGGGCTTTCTTTGTTTATGGTTTCCTTTGCTGTGCAAAAGCTTTTAAGTTTAATTGGGTCCCATTTGTTTATTTTTGTTTTTATTTTCATTACTGCAGGAGGTGGATCCAAAAAGATCTTGCTGCGATTTATGTCAGAGTGTTCTGCCTATGTTTTCCTTTAAGAGTTTTGTAGTATCTGGTCTTACATTTAGGTCTTTAATCCATTTTGAGTTTATTTTTGTGTATGGTGTTAGAAAATGTTCTAATTTCATTCTTTTACATGTAGCTGTCCAGTTTTCCCAGCACCACTTATTGAAGAGACTGTCGTTTCTCCAGTGTATATTCTTGCCTCCTTTGTCATACATTAATTGACCATAAGTGGAGTATAATCTATAAAAAGTTTGAATCACTACATTATACACCTGAAACTAATATAATATTATAAATCAACTATACCTCAAAAAAAAAGGTTTACCTGGGAATTCCCTGGCGGTCCAGTGGTTAGCACTCTGCACTTTCACTGCCGAGGGCCCGGGTTTGATCCCCGGTTAGGGAACTAAGATCCCACAAGCCGTGTGGTGTGGCCAAAAGAAAAAGGTTTATCATCTGTGTTTTATGATTATCAAAATAATACAGAAATGGGTAAAAAAGAAAATGAAAGCCTCTCATACTCTCACCCCCAGAAATAATCTTTAGGTATGTTCACCATAGAATTTTTTTAAAATTTATTTATTTTTGTCTGCGTTGGGTCTTCATTGCTGTGCGCGGGCTTTCTCTAGTTGCGGCGAGCGGGGGCTACTCTTCTTTGTCATGTGTGGGCTTCTCATTGCGGTGGCTTCTCTTGTTGTGGAGCACAGGCTCTAGGCGCGTGGGCTTCACTAGTTGTGGCACGTGGGCTCAGTAGTTGTGGCTCGTGGGCTCTAGAGTGCAGTCTCAGTAGTTGTGGTGCACGGGCTTAGTTGCTCCATGGCATGTGGGATCTCCGGACCAGGGATCGAATCCATGTCCCCTGCATTGGCACGTGGATTCTTAACCACTGTGCCACCAGGGAAGTCCCCACCATAGAATTTTTTTTCTCACAAAAGTGAAGTTATACTGTGTCTATAGTTTATTGACTTTAAAAAAAAATACCTATTATGTAATGGACATCTCTTCATATCAATACCAGTTGTAGCATATTGTAGTCTTTCTGTCAGTTAGACATGGGAGTTTGGTGCTGCAGATAAAATAGTTAGGAAGACAATCGTAGTCTCTGCCCTCATAGAGCTTCCAGTTAAATAAGAGAAGCAGACACTAAACATGTAATTACACAGATAAATCTAACTATGTTTGTAGTAATTACTATAGAAGAATATATGGGGTGCTATGGGTGTGTATAACAGGAAAATCTGTTCTAAAGAGTCAAGGAGGGCTTTTTTAAAAGAGAGCTGTTTGTTCTGAGACCTAAAAGATGAGTAGAAATTAGCCAAGGGAGAAGTGTTCCAGGCAGAAATAACCACCCATCCAAAGGCCTTGAGGTGACTAAAAGCTTGGTACATTTCAAGAACTGAAGTTAGGGCTTCCCTGGTGGCACAGTGGTTAAGAATCCGCCTGCCAATGCAGGGGACACGGGTTCGAGTCCTGGTCTGGGAAGATCCTACATGCCGCGGAGCAACTAAGCCCGTGCGCCACAACGACTGAGCCTGCGCTCTAGAGCCCGCGAGCCACAACTACTGAGCCCACGTGCCACAACTAGTGAAGCCCACGCGCCCAGGTATCTGCACTTTAAAACACTCCCCTCCCACTCCGTTCCCACCAAGTGATTATTATCCACCACTGAAAACTAGTGCTCTAGAGGATATGATATTATACATTGGGGGGAACTGCCTATATTTCCTTTGTAGCCATATTGATTTGAGTATATTTATTCCATAGAACAAGGGATTTGGGAACTCAAAGACCTACTATGTATATAAAAAAGGAGTTATTTCAAAATGATACACTTTACCAGTCACAGCTCATGAGATTATCTGTGAATTGTTGAACTTTTACAATTAGTTGAGTTAATAAGAAGTAATTTGGGTTGGGATTTTTGGTTTTTTTCTTTTTTTGGCATTTTTGTTAAGGACTCAACTAAAGAAGTTCCTAGGAAAATCAGTAAAGAGAGCAAAGCACCTTGCTGAGGAATACGGCGAACGTGCTGTAAATAAAGTTAAAAGTGTTAGAGACGAAGGTAAGTGAAACAGAACATTTCAACTGAATACTTAATTGATTTGTAATCATTTAAATTTAGCCTGTAGCTTGTAAGAAGCATTCTATTTTATTGAAAGTAATAAACCTTAATAGCTAATATCTTAGTATTTCAATAAATCATGTTACTCTCACTGTCAGTTTTATGAGTGGGAAGAAAAATGAATTTATGCATCTTAAACATGAATTTGTACATACTTTGTGACTAGCAACCTGGAAGAGTTGAGTGTTCAGTAATCAGTTGTAAATTCGTTTTGTAAGGCTATTTAGTGTTTATAAATATTCTCAAAATTAGGTAAATTTTCTGAATTTCCACACCTTAACTTCCTATGCCTTTGTTATAATTGTGCTCATTTGTTTTATTTAATAAACACTTATATAGTATTTATTCTGTGCCAGACACTGTTCCAAGCACTTTCACCTGTGTTAACTCATTTAATCCTCTTAAAAACTCTATGAGGTAAGGACCATTATTATCCCCATTTTATAGATGAGAAAACTGAGGCACAAAAAGGTCAAATACCTTGCCCATAGTCACACAGATAATAAATGGCAGAGCTGGATTTGGACCCAGGCAATCTGGTACCAGACTCCATGCTGCTAACCAATATGCTGTTTAGTAATAGACAGATTTTGCTTTTCCAATTAATGAATTTTCTTGGTAAGCAGTAGATATGAAAATACGACAGTAGGGTTATCTATATTAGCTAGTGATGATTTCTATTGCTTTTCTATTCAGTGTTTCATACTGATCAAGATGATCCTTCATCAAGTGATGATGAAGGAATGCCATACACAAGACCAGTTAAATTCAAAGCAGCACATGGCTTCAAAGGACCTTATGATTTTGATCAGATCAAAGTGGTACAAGATCTTAGTGGTGAACATATGGTAAGCAACCTTTTTATTTTTCAGGATTGATTCTGTTTTCATTGAGAGAAATACTTTGGTTTCTATAAAGCTGATGTCTTATGTATGTAATTTTGCTAGCCTGAGCCATGAAAAGTGAATTGATAATAATATGATTTAATGAATAGGTAATGCAAAGTCTGTCTCTGAATGATTGTTCAAGAAGTGACCTATTGAATAAGTAAACTCTAGGCCTGTATTATTAAGAAAGCTATGCAAACTTTCTTTTACCAGAGAAAGGTACCAAACTTTAAAGCAGTTAAGGGTGATCTGTCACTTTGAACAATGTTTAAAATGCTCCCTGGTATATTTTAAATAATTTATACAAATATTTCAAAGCTCAATATATTTTGTAAAGTGACAGAACAAGAAGAGAGGTAGAGGTACAAGTCGTCTATCAGAGTTAAAATGTACCAAAGTAGATATAAAGTTCACAAATACATTACAGTTACCCCCTGAAAATGCTAGGAACGCAGGGAAGGCAGTAATAAACTCAGAACTGGGTAAGTGATACTGTTGGTCTTCGATCAGGGAATCTGCTTATCTATTTAGATTTTAAATCTAAAAGTTGGCTTACACATATCAGTTGGCAGCCAGATTTGAATTTACTTTGGTGCTTATAATCTACACATAAAACATTTGAGTTGTATAGCACAGGGAACTATATTCAATATCCTGTGATAAACTATAATGGGAAAGAATATGAAAAAGACTGTATATATGTGTATAACTGAATCACTTTGCTCTATAGCAGAAATTAACACAACATTGTAAATCAACTATACTTAAATAAATTTTTTAAAAAGGTTCAATTGAGGGCTTCCCTGGTGGTGCAGTGGCTGAGAGTCCACCTGCCGATGTAGGGGATGCGGGTTCATGCCCCGGTCCAGGAAGATCCCACATGCTGCGGAGCGGCTGGGCCCATGAGCCATGGCCGCTGAGCCTGCACGTCCGGAGCCTGTGCTCCGCAACGGGAGAGGCCACAGCAGTGAGAGGCCCGCGTACCGCCAAAAAAAAAAAAAAAAAAAAAGTTTCAATTGATTATAGTAACTTCCTTAAGGAATCTGATGAATTTCCTTGTACTGTATTGGTTCTCTTTCATTATTTCCAGTTTTAAGTAAATATCATTGAAGTAGGCTCCAAATGACAAATTTCTTAACATACTTGAATTTTGTGGAAATGAATGTTATTCCAGTAAATAAACTGTTACCTTTAACTTGGATGATCTTTTTGACCTGCATAGATGTGTGTTATAACAGTGGTTATAACAGTATTTATTGTAATAGGATTTGGCCTTTCCAATTTAAGTGTTCACATTCTTTACCATGCCTGCCCCCCACCCCGCCACACACACACACACACACACACACACACACACACACACACACACACACTTCCGCACTGTTCTTAGTACTGTCTATCTGGGAATTTTAGCCATATGCTGCAAAACCTTTTTTCTGGGGAGAAAAATAGAATGAGACCATACCATTCCAACACTTCTAAATAACCAGTGCTGTGAGGGTCACTGCTAAGCTGGGCCTTATTCTTCCCTCAGCCCTGGTCAGGAGTTGTTATTGCTATTCTGAGGTCTGTGCCCCCTCCTATCCCACTCGCCCTCATGTTCAGCTAGAAGACTGAGATCCCAGACTAGGATTTGTTCTTTTGCAATGAAGGTTTCTGGCCACCTCAGATCTCCCATTTCCATTAATATGTGGACAAGGTTTTGGGTCTTGAAGTAGTTTATTTTTATTTTTTTATAAATTTTGTTTTGTTTTGTTTTATTTTTGGCTGCGTTTGGCCTTCGCTGCTGCACGTGTGCCCTCTCCAGTTGCATCGAGCGGGGACTACTCTTCATTGAGTGCACAGGCTTCTCATTGCAGTGGCTTCTCCTGTTGCGGTGCCCGGGCTCTAGGCGCACAGGCTTCAGTAGTTGTGGCTCATCGGCTCTAGAGCGCAGGCTCAGTAGTTGTGGCGCACAGGCTTAGCTGCTCCATGGCATGCGGGGTCCTCCCGGACCAGGGCTCGAACCCATGTCCCTTGCACTGGCAGGCGGATACCTAACCATTGTGCCACCAGGGAAGCCTGAAGTTGTTAGTTTAGATTATGCAAACTGCAACTGTCTTTTCCCTCTCTTCTAAAAGTCCCTTTTTGTGGTATTATAGCATCATTGGACTATTGGCCTTAAGTGGTGTTAGTTATGTGAGCATTATCTTAGTGTATAGTAAGTCCCCTTACATACGGCCCTTGTTGTGAACTTTCAAAGACGCGAACGTGCGTTCACATGTCTAGTCACGTAAGTTAGTTCACGTGTCTGGTGTACATTGTCACGTGTGTGCATCCTCTACAAGTGGTTGTGTTTTTGTGTACTTTACAGTACTGTATAGAGTACAGTAGTACAGTATCTTTATTTCAAGCCCATGATGTCTGGAAACAGGCGTAAAAGCAGCGGTGATGTAGCTGGTACTGTACTATGCTTTTCAAGGTGTACTGTACTGTAAGATTTTAAATGTTTTCTTTATTTTTTGTGTTTGTTATTTATGTATTATTTGTGTGAAAAGTATTATAAACCTATTACAGTACAGTACTGTATGGTTGATTGTGTTAGTTGGGTACCTAGGCTGACGTTTTACAAACGCACTCTCGGAATGGAAGTTGTTCATATGTAGGGGATTTACTGTATGTGTAATTTGGCATAATTTTTTTCTTTGGCTTAAAAACAATGTCTCAACTTCTAAAGTAATAACTTTGAACCTTCCTTTGTTTTCACAGGGAGCTGTTTGGACCATGAAATTTTCTCACTGTGGCAGATTACTTGCCTCAGCTGGACAAGACAATGTAGTAAGAATATGGGCTTTAAAAAATGCTTTCGACTATTTCAACAATATGCGGATGAAATACAATACTGAAGGTATTTTTCATTTATTGGTGGGTTTTAAAAAATCTGGAGACATCTGGCATTTTTACATTTTAGGTATAATGATACCCTCTTATCTGGCAATCATTTGCAGCAAGCACTACTTTCCATAAAAGCCACAAACTTAAAACAGAAGTCAACAGCAAAAAGCATCTAAACCCAGTGAAAAAAGCTACCACAAAGTTTTTGACTTTATCTCTTTTTAGGTGTACCGCAGAGTTAAATTCATCAACTACCGAGAACAAAGTTATTTGGTTTCCCCTGGTAACTTTCAGTTCTATCTTAGGTTAAAATGAAATATCTGATTAATCTAGAAAAAGAATGAGAATAATGTTTACATCCAGTAAGTAAAGAATGATTAAGGAAACATAGCCATGGAAAGTAAATGTGATTTGTCAGTACATCAAAGGGTATATGAAACTAGGTTAAATGGAAAAGAGAAACCCCAGAACATGATGTGTATACGCAACGATTAGAACTATGTAAAATATTTCTGTATTGTGTTATCAGCAAAGTGTGTAAAATTGATGTAAATAGGAGCTTTAAGTATATGGGATTCTTGTCTTGTAATTATTGTCATTATTTAACTGCAGTACATTTTCTCCACAAACCCCTCACCACCCAATCATCCAAGGCTGAACACAGAAGTTAAGGGATGAGAGAAAGGAGAATAGAGGTAGTATGGGCAGGAGTATAGACTGTAGTTGAAGCAGCAGTTTGAGGAACATAGAAATCTAGGGAGGGCCACTAAACTGGCCAGCGAGGCCCATATACTTTAGTAGCCCCATGGGGTTGTTTGCAATATGTTATAATACATAATTCAAGATGATGATGAGTTGACAAAAAGTAAAACTATGTTTATTATACATTTATTGACCTGCCTGGAGCAGAAAGACTATTTTCAGTGGCCATTGAGACTTACCCCAGCCCAGACCCTTCCTGCCCCTGTATTCATCTTCCTATCTGTTACGATTGGCAAGAATGTCTTCACGATGAATAATGAGGACTTAACAGTATTTTTTTAAATTGGGGAAGTGGTTAAGCCATTTTATAAATATTTTATATAAAAATGATAAAAACAAATATTTTGGTGCATAAGAGTTAACACTTCGCTTGTTTAGAAAAATGTATTTTTCCAGAATGATGTATTCTATGACTTTTAAATAGGTGTTACTGTATTATTATTTCTGATTGATGTGTGTGTGTGTGTGTGTGTGTACACTTGTATATATACGTGCCTTTTTACAATTATTATGTTGTTTTAGGACGTGTGTCCCCATCACCTTCTCAGGAAAGTCTAAATTCATCAAAATCTGATACAGATACAGGGGTATGTTTATTATTTTATGGTTACTATTGTTACATACTATGATTTTTTACCATAAAGTACCTTATTGTTTATCAGATATTACAGGTACATGAAAGCATTTAAAATTGAGATGCATTAGAACTGAGTTTTTTTCTATTAGAATTGTTAAATGAAAAATTGTGATGTTTAAAGATTGTCAGACAGTAACTAATATTACTCAAGCTACTATACTAATGTAAACTTAAATAAAAAAATTCCCTCCCCTCAAATCCATGTTAGATATTTTAAAAATAATAATAGTAACAGACACCTGAATTAAAGATAATTAAGGAAAGAAAAAAGATATTGAAATATTTTCATTTTTCCATCTTCTTGGTTTAATAAATGTTTTATCCCAGTGTCAGGTGTTTAAAATATCTTAATGATTTTCATTTGGTTTCAGAGCTGGAAGGTTAAATATAACTAGTTTTAACCTAAGAAGCGGAATGCAAAATATTACTCTAAGCTGTCCCTGTGCTTCTTGTGTATTCAGCAAGGCAAGGGTGATGTAAACAAATAGAACCTAAAATGTCCATCTGCTCAACAGTATTTTCCTGGGATTTCATTGGCTCTATAGTATTTGACACTAATTTTTCCTTACTCTGAACATACTCCTCTCAGCTTTCCATGGTTCTGTTTTTCCTTGTTCTCTTCCTATATCCCTGCTGTCTCTTCCTCTTCCACCCCCTAAAATGTTGCTGTTTTTCTGGGTTTTGTCCTTTGGCTATTCTCAGTTGACATATTCACTCGCTACCTCCAATCCTGAACTGGCTTTAGCTCCATAATTCTTGTTTCCTTTCAATAGCTTTATGTTTTTTAAACAACAGTGAAATCTTATTGTGCATGCTGCCCTTTTCACATAATAATATGTATAGGCTCTCTCCACCTACACGTTCTTTAAGCACATCAATTAATAGGTGTGAAACTAAACTCCCTCAACAAATGTTTTCTGAGTGCCTGTTACATGTGCCAGACACTGCTAGATTCTGCAAAATCAAATGAGACTTATTTTCTGGCCTCAGGGACCTTGCTAACTAGTGAAATAGATATATCTGCAATTATAGTATTGGATGGTAATACTCTATAGAAGATACTACACAAGTATACAAGTTAGCCTTATGAATTAGTGTGTCAGGAAAAGCTCCCTGGAGGCTTTGAACGAGGAATCAACTATGTGAGGGAAGGAAGGGGCGTATCAGAGCAAATAGCAAGTGCAAAGGCATGGAGGCTGAGACGACATGGCATGTTAAAGGTACTACCTGGCTGGAGCAAAGGGTGCATGTGTGAGAGTTGTAGGAAAGGTAGGCAGGATTGGTATTTTCAGTGGCTTTTTCTATTAAACCAAAACATACGAACTTTATCCTCAAGGTACTAGGGGAAGATGGGCTTTGAGGGGTTTGGGTCAGAAGCTGAATTAAAATGTTCAGATTTTTGTTTTGGAATGAGCATTCTCGTAGCAGTGTAAAAGATAGATTGGATGGGGGGTTCCTGGCTAGAGACAGGGAGACCACTTAAGAGGCTCTCAACCCCAGAGAGAAATGGGTACTTCGATTATGGTAGATTATGAAAGCAGTGAGTCTAGAAACCATAAAGAGGAGCTGAATTTGAGAAATATAAAAGAAGGACTTGATGACTGGACTACCTGGGTAGTAAGTAAGTAGCCTAGGATGATTCCCAGGTGTCCAGCTTGAGCAACCGGCTAGATATTAATGGTCATTCACGGAAATAGTTTTATTATTATCTACCCACAACCCTGCTTCTCCTGTTTTGAGCCTTCTTTAATGGTATCAACATCCATAAGTTACCTTTTTAACTCAGAAACACTCATTACTTTTTCGTCCTTACCCACATACCAAATGAGTTAAAAATTCTATCCGCTCCACCTCCTCCTACAAATGCCCATGGAATCTGACCCCTCATTACTCACCTCGTCTAGGTCCTTGACGCTCATTTAAATGCTTGCTGTAGCCTCCTAGTTGGTTTTTCTGTCTCTGGTCTCTACTGCCACCAGCTTTTCTTTTTTGGCCACACCATGTGGCTTGTGGGATCAAACCTGTGCCCCCTGCAGTGAAAGCATGGAGTCCTAACCACTGGACCTCCAGGAGATTCCCTTTTTTTTTTTTTTTTTTTGTCAAAATACAGACCTGTGCCATTTTGTGATTTAAAGTCTTCTGGTGGCTCCTTGTCACCACTCTTCCTGATATTACCTCATCTTACCTTTTTAACTCAGTTCTAATTCCCTAGTACCTGTGCATCCTACTTGCCATGCCAGATATAGGTCTGTATCCTAAACACTCTTTCACTTTCATGTCTTTGTTCATGTTGTTTGCTTTGCCAGGAATTCCCTCCCTGTCCCCTTTTCTTACAGGGCAAAGCCCTACTCATCCTTCAAGATTCAGCTCAAATATCTTATCTTCTCTTATTATTTTCCCTGAATCAAGCAGACAAAATTGTTCCTCACTTGGGTTCTGACAGTAGTACATCATATGTACTTTGACATTGATATTATTTACCATGCCTTCCTTGGCAGTTTGTCCCTCTGGCTAGGCTCAGGGCTGATTTAAGGCAAAGAACTGTACTTCACAGATCTTAGTATCCTTGGAACCTAACCCCATGCCTGACTGTGGTAGACCTAAATCAGTGTTGAATTCCTGCTTCTGTGCCTTTCATTCATTCCTATTCCCCTTATCTGGATGCCTGCGGTCTCCCTTTTTTCTACTTAAAACTTGCCCATTCTTGAAGGCCCACTTCCTCCATAAAGCCTTCACTGACTAATGTAGCAGTGAAAATTTTAACCACTTTGCTTTAGGGGAAAAGGATTTGCTTTTATTAGTTTAATTTACCATAAAGTTTCCAGGCCTTGATTACTATTAAAAACAGAGACTATTTGTACTATCTTATATTATGCTTATTTTAACAATCCTACTTACAGATTCTTAACTACTTCCATCCCCGCCCCCCCCCCAAAAAAACCCTAAGTAACTCCCAATCTTGTTTGAATAGAAGACCTTTTAAATGAGGAGCATAGGGACTTCCCTGGAGGTCCGGTGGGTTGGGACTCCGCGCTTCCAATGCAAGGGGCATGAGTTCTATCCCTGGTCGGGCAACTAAGATCCCACATGCCTCTTGGTGTGGCCAAAAAAAAAAAAAAATGAGCGTAGTAGTTCTTTGACCCAAAAAGTACTGAGCCCCTGGAGTACTGAGCCTTTTTTCTGGAGTAGTTGAGTATCATTTATATCTATTGTTTTCAGGAAAAGATACTTTGGGGTTCCTTTCACTTCTGTCATTCTATATGGGGACAGTTAAAAGAAGCCTCTGTTTCATATGCCTTTGTCTTTAACCTGGTACTCGCTGCAGTGAGGCACAGTAAGCACAGTGGAGTTTATTTCCCTGATATGTGTGTTCTTTTTTTCTTTTTTCTCATGATAGTGATATCTTATATATATCTCTTTTGATACATTTTTACTCTTGCCTTCTTAGCATCCATGTAAAATAGAATACATAAAAGTACCTATTGTACAGTTGGGCATACAAAACGACACACCCAAGATCACTCACCTACTCGTTGGTCATGCCAAGCCTAGAATTCTGGCTCTTATGCTCTCTGTTTCTATTGATTTCCGAAAGTAGCTCAGTAAATGTAAGGAAGAGCAGCGTATTTAGTTTGCTCCATTATGCTACAGACTTGTAACATTTCTGCTTGACACGAGAAGTCATAAATATGCTATCTACCTAAAAATTAATGTTTTTCTTGGATAAATCTGTTTGGTGCACTTGATTAGTGGAATATCAATATGGGTGTTCCAGCATTTAACTTCTGCTTAGAACTTTTGAGAGTAGATTGTAGGGGAGGAAAAAAATTTCCTCTACCCTCTTAGGTTCTGTGGCTGGGAACTTCGAAATAACCTAACAAAAGACAGATTAAGAGGAGAAACGGTTTATTACGTATGCATATGGGGGCCTTCCTAGAGGAATAGTGAAGACCCAAAGAAGCTATTAGACTTAGGCACTTATATATCATTTTAACAAAGAGCAAGAAATTTGTGGAAAAGTGACAAGATAAAGAAAAAGAAGTTTAGGCTTTTAGAGGTGGTAAATTGTGGGAAGGTAAATCTACTGGGGGAAACTAATGGAAGATAAGGGTAATTTAGTAAGGTTCTGTTTAGGCAGTTAAGATTGATTCTCCCCTTCCTGGTAAGGGAGAGGTGAGGGGGAGACACCTTCACAAAGGGCACTTTATGCTCTGCTTTCAGGTAGAAAGGGGAAGGGCAGAGACTTTTTCTTGTGTCTGTTTCCTCTTAGTTGCATTGAGCTCAAAATAATCCTTAGGCAAAGGGGCATATTTGGGGGTGACATATTCTGATCCCCTTCAAAATCATTAGAGTCTAAAATGGATGAAAGGCCTTAACTGTAAGGGAATGAGAGGGAATTTTTATGAAATTGTACATATGCAGTATTTATTTAAAATATGCACTGATTTAGATTTGGTTCAATCAACAAGCAATTTTTAAACGTCGACAGTGTGTTAGGCACTGAAAATATAAAGATGCAGTGGATAATTCATACCAACGAGCAATGCATGGGAGAAGACAGACATCAACAATGATATTGCATTGGCCAAAAAGTGCCTTCAGTTTTTAAGTAAAAATAAAAGGCACATTTTTCATTTTCACCAAGGACTTTATTGAACAACGTATTCACCCTTTTGTTCCACTACCTTCTGCCATTTTCCAGGCAACTTCATAATTCCGTCTTCCCAAAACTTTTTATCTTTTTGCGCAAAGAACTGTTCCAGGTGCCTTTTACAGTCTTCCAGGGAATTGAAATTTTTTCCTTTAACAGAATTTTGTAAAGACCTAAATAAAAGGAAATCCAAAGGTACAATGTCTGGTGAATATGGTGGATGAATCAGAACTTCCCAGCCAAGCCGTAACAGTTTTTGCCTGGTCATCAAAGAAACACACAATCTTGCGTTATCCTGATGGAAGATTATGTATTTTCTGTTGACTAATTCTGGACGCTTTTCGTCGAGTGTTGCTTCCAGTTGGTCTAATTGGGAGAAGTACTTGTTGGAATTAATCGTTTGGTTTTCTGGAAGGAGCTCATAATAGAGGACTCCCTTCCAATCCCACCATATACACAACATCACCTTCTTTGGATGAAGACCGCCCTTTGGTGTGGTTGGTGGTGGTTCGTTTCACTTGCCCCATGATCTCTTCCATTCCACATTATTGTACAGTATCCGCTTTTCATTTCCTGTCACAATTTGTTTTAAAAACAGAATGTTTTCATTACGTTTAAGTAGAGAATTGCATGCAGAAATACTGTCAAGAAGTTTTTTTTCCACTTAACTTACGTGGAACCCAAACATCAAAGCGATGAACATAATCAAACTGGTGCAAATGATTTTCAGCGCTTGATTTGGATATTTTGAGTATGTCAGCTATCTCCCGCATGGTATAACGTTGATTTTTCTTAATAAATGTCTCAATTTGATCACTATCAACTTCAACTGGTCTAGCCAACCTTGGAGCATCGACCAGCGAGAAATCTCTAGCACAAAACTTCGCAAACCACTCTTGACACACTCGATCAGTCACAGCACCTTCTCCATACACTGCACAAATCCTTTTTTGCATTTCGGTTGTGTTTTTACCTTTCTTGAAATAATAAAACATAATATGCCAAAAACGTTGCTTTTTTTCTTCCATCTTCAATATTAAAATGGCTACACAAAAATTCACCAATTTTGATAAGTCTTTTTTTAAATGCACGCTGATATGACAGCTGTACATACAATCTAATAAAATTGTTTCAAATGAAGTTAAAGACAACTAAGTGCTACTAGAGCCATCTTATGGAAGAAAACAAACGAACCTTCTGGCCAACCCGATAATATATGCCCAAAACAGAATTAAGTATCATTTTCCTGAGAAAACCACTCCTTTGATGGTATGCATACTTGATATCAGTTCATTATTTAACATCCATACCATCTCCTGAGTTAGAAACTGTGATCACTTTTCACTCTCCTCTCCCTTCAGTGTCTGCTCATTTACCAGATCCTGCCCGCTTGATCTCAGAAATGTCTTTGGAATCTGGCCATTTCTTTCATTTCCACTGTTAAAATCCAGGCCTTTATCTCTTACCTGGACCACTATAGCTGTTCTCCCAGATTCCAGTCTTTTATCCACAGAATTATGGATAAAATTATGCCAGCAGAATTACTTTCCTGTAAAACAAATCTCATCATGTTACTCTCCTGTTTTAAGCACTCCTTTGGCTCTCTTTTTTCCTATAGAATTAAGTCTAAATTCCTTAGATGACCCAGTCTTTCAGAGATCAGCCTGACCTCAGCTCTCATTGTTATTTCCCACCCTTCCCTCTCTCAGACCTTATGTTCTGAGCCACTTGGTTGTTCATGCCCCAACAAAAATGTCAGACCCTTTGTTGATTCCCTGTACTTAACAATACATATGCAGTTCCCCTTTGCCTGGCAAATTCATTTAAGACTCGTCCCCTCACTGAAGCATTCCTTGCTTCACCTAGTAATTTACTCATGTGCTCCCTCACTGTTCCCATGGTACTTTGCCCATAGTTCTGTTAAAAGCACTTACTGTATACTATATCAATTTATGTAACAACAGCTAACATTTTATGAGCCCTTACTATGTGCCATGTACTTTGCTAAGTACATTTTATGTCTTACTTCACCTCACAACAGCCCTGGTAGTGCTGTGAAGTACTATTAAGAACCCTATTTTACAGATGAAGAAAATGCTTAGAGATATTGAGTAACACCAGTTTCACACAGTTGGTAGATACAGCAAGAGAATTAGAACCCAGCTCTGATCTGTCTTTAGAGCTTATGCTCTTAACCATTATGCTCCACTAGTTGGCCTCTGAAGATCTGGCACTACGTCTTCATTTAGTCCACAAATATTTATTGAGTGTCTACTGTGTATTTATCATTGTTCTAAGAGTTGGGGATATAGTAGTGAACAGAAGAAACAAAAAAATCTATTGTTATGAAGCTTATTCTAGTGGTGGGAAACAGAGAAACAAAACAAGTAAATTTTGTAATATATTAGAAGGTGATAAATTTCATGGAGAAAAATAAAGCAGATAAGGCGGGGTGACAGGAGGTAAATATGGTGGACAAGCAAAGCTTCACTGAGAAGTCATTTGAGGAGAATCTGAAGGAGGTGAGAGAGGGATCATCTGGCTATCTGGAGGAGAAGAACATTCCAAGTGGAGGCAAGTGAAACTGTGATAAGGCAGGAGTCCTGGTATGTTCAGGAAATAGCACTGAGGCCCGGGTAGCTGGAGCCAGTGAGCAAGGAGATGAGTAGTAGAAAATGAAGTCACGAAAACAAAAAAAAAGAAAATGAAGTCACGGAGGTGTAGATGGGCCAGTCATAAGGTGTAGGACACTGCAAGGACTTTGGCTTTTGCTCTGAGAGAGAAGCCAATGGAGGGTTTTTGAACAGAGAATGACAATCTGACATATTTTATTCTGGCTTTTAAATACTGAGAATAGATTATAAACAGATAAGAAATATTTATTTTGGTATTTCAAGTAGCATACCATATCTGGTATATAGTAAGTGTTAATATCAAAAGACTTACAAGTTTTCAAAGCAATCCAACTTTAAATGACGTTTTTAGATAATCTGGATATTTGGATATGGATTTGATATTTGATGATACAGATGGTATTTTTTTAGGTATGATAATGTAATGGTAGTTAAATTTAAAAGATTACTAGTTAGAGATACATGTAGAATATTTACTGATAAAATGAATGATGTTTAGATTTTGCTTTAACTGCTCCAGCAAAAATAAGCAAATACATAAAAGTGGGAGGATTGAAAAACAAGGTGAATAAAATGTTGATAATCATTAAAACAGGTGATGGATGCATGGGTTTCATTATACTGTCTACTTCTGTGTATATTTGAAATGTTCATAATAAAGTTTTATATATACATTATATTTACATAGAGATATAAATATCTCTCTACATATAGATATCTAGAGAGATATAGATAAAATATATAACATTTCACTTGGTAATTCTACCTTTAAAAATCTATCACAAAGAAATGATCATGTATGCCCAAAGATGTAAGAGGATTTTCATATTAATGTTCTCACAGTAGCTAAAATTTAAACAAACTGAATTTTTTTTTTTTTTTTTTGCGGTACGCGGGCCTCCCACCGCCGTGGCCTCTCCCACTGCGGAGCCCAGGCTCCGGACGTGCAGACCCAGCGGCCATGGCCCACGGGCGCAGCCGCTCCGTGGCATGTGGGATCCTCCCGGACCGGGGCACGAACCCATGTCCCCCGCATCGGCAGGCGGACTCCCAACCACTGCGCCACCAGGGAAGCCCTGAATTTTTAATAGTTGGAAAATAAAAACTATGGTATAATCCATACAGTATAATACTATGCAGTCCTTAAATTCTTTTCAAAGACTACTTGATCACATTTAAAATATTCTAAATAAATTGTAAAGTGAAAATAGCAGAATAAAAAAATGGATGTAATATTATCCTAATCTTGACTAAAAATATCTATAAATATAGATTTTAAAATTTTAAAGAAATACACTAAATTATAACTAGTAGTTATCACTAGCTGGTAGGGTTTTAGCTCATTTTTTTATTTGATTCTTTATACTTCTCTGTATTTCTAAAATTTTCTTTAATAAATTTATCTGATTTTATTAAGACAAACAACAGAAGATACTATAAAAGTCTATGGTTTAAGCCTTTGACCCTTCTATTAGGATAAACAAATAATAAAATAGGGATAAAGGTTCATGCTCCAGGATGTTTGTTGAATTGCTATTTAGCAAAAAATTGGAAATGTCTAAATTACCAACAAATTGGAAATGATTAAATTATGGTGCATCCATATGCAGCTAGTAAATGTTTCCAAAGAGTGAAATACAGAAAGTGCTCGTGTAAAATAAAAAGGAAGATACTGAATCATGTGTACAATGTGATTTCAATTATGTTTTTAAAAAATGAAAGATTGAAGGTGGCCAAAATTTTAGCAGATTATAGGTGGTTTTAATTTTAGTTTTTCTACTTTCTATGTTTTCTGAATTGTCTATACTGAGCATGTATATTACTTTATAATCAAAAATACATTATTTAAGTATTTTGAAAATATGTAGAGTACAATGAAAAGAAAGTGGATGATTAAGGAGGAAAAAAAAGATCTGGGATCACAGCTAGGGGAAATATGCTGAGGAATTAATAAAATGAAAATTATTATTAAACAAAAAGTTGAATTTTATGTAACAGGGCAAGAAGCCTGTTTAGTTTTGTCTTCCAGCAGTGCTCACTAATCTAGCAGTAAAATTAGGGGAAGTAGCTGTAATCATCTAGGATGAGGAGTGTTTGGCAAAGGGTCAGGGCATCTGTGTTGCTGGTCTACCTCCACAGAGAATGTGAAGATGTTTTTATAAACTGTAAAGTTGTTAACAGATAGCAGGGGTAGTTTTTATCTATCCCCATGGCCACTGTCCTATTTAAGCCCTCGTTATTCTTACTTAAACTTACTGACTGCTTTTCCTGCCCCGACTCTCTTTCCAAACCATCTTTTACATTATTGCCCAGCATTCTCTTTCTAAAGCCCCAGTCAGATTGTGTTACTTTTCCTTTTCAGAAACCTGTGTTGGCTCTCCATCACCTTAGAATGTCTGAATTTTTAAGCCACAAATCCAAGGCTCTTTATGATCTGGTCTCAAAGTACCTTTCTACCCTAATCCCCTGCTTTATCTCCATATACGTTTTTCTCCATCCTCATCATCCTACCTACCCTTCCGTAAATATGCAAGGCTTAGCTAACATTCCATATTTCTGCTCAAGTGACATCCTCTAAAACATTTGAGGAACAACCTCTGGACTTAGTTAGATTACTTGTACCTTTGCTTTGGTTCTGCTGTTTACAGGTGGCTGCGTGACTTTTAATATGTTATTTTGACCTCTTTGATTCTCAGGTTTTTTGCTTAATTTCTTCATCCTCATAATGGTAATACCTACCTCACAGGGTCGTTAGGATTCATTCAGATAATGAATACAAAAGCATGTTGTAAACTAAATGCACGGCACATGTGTATGGCATTATTTTCTACCTACCTCTACCTGTCAGGATGCTTTTGACTTCAAATAATAGAAATCCAACTGAAAATGGCTTAACAATGAGGAAGCCAGTCTGGAGGTAAGGCGGCTCTAGGGTTGCTTAATTCAGCAGCTCAGTAGTGTCATCAGGAACACAAGGTCCTTCCGTCCTCTTGCTTTGCTGTTCTTTATCTGTTGTTCTCCTGGGCTTGGTGCCCTCATGGTAGTAAGATGACTACTACTGTCTTAGGTGTCACATGCAGACAACAATGTTCAGAAGCAGGAAAGAGGAAGGTCCCTTTAGTATACCCCTTTTTAAGAGTGAGGAAATCTTTCTAGAAGCCTCCCCTATCACCTCATGCCCCAGATGGACTTGCCCTCATGTCTGTTTGATGAAAATTATAACATATGCCCATGCCTAAACCAGTCATCACTGGAAAGGGGAGTGAGCTCATCTTAATTAGCTTAGACCAATCGTGATCACCCCCTGGTGCTGGCTCCCACCTCTCCTAAAGGAAGAGACGCTCAAAAAAGGACAAAGTGGGGGCTCTGTTAGGGAGGGAAAGATTGTGGTAGCACGATGTCTTCAGGGATGATCCTGGTTTATTAGGACAAGGAGATGAGGAAGTAATAAGTAGTAGATTCAGCATAAAGGGGAGTCAGCTTTTAGTGGATCAAGATTTCAATCAGGCATCGTATAAAATGAGAGAATAAATGGGGTGCGAAGAGTATGAAGCTTTTGTTTTTCTAGTTTTAACATTTGTTTTCATGTCTAAATAGGTATGCAGTGGAGCTGATGAAGACCCAGATGATAAAAATGCACCATTTCGACAACGGCCGTTTTGCAAATATAAAGGACATACTGCTGATCTCCTTGATCTTTCATGGTCTAAAGTAAGTAATCCTTTTTTTTTTTTTGGCTGCGTTGGGTCTTTGTTTCTGTGCATGGGCTTTCTCTAGTTGCGGCGAGCAGGGGCTACTCTTCGTTGCGGTGCATGGGCCTCTCTTGTTGCAGAGCACAGGCTCTAGGCGCACAGGCTTCAGTAGTTGCAGCATGTGGACTTAGTAGTTGTGGCACACAGGCTTAGTTGCTCCGCGGCATGTGGGATCTTCCCGGACCAGGGATCGAACACACGTCCCCTGCATTGGCAGGTAGTTTCTTAACCACTGCACCATCATAGAAGTCCTAAAGTAAGAAATTCTTATTTGAATTTTGTATTCTATGTAACTATTTTAGGATAAAAGCAAATGTTTTATTTGTATGATTGTCACAGTCAGGTGTTTGAATGTCTGTATATACTTTGTGGGAGTTACAAATTAATCAAAGTTAAAAAAGAGAAATGTCAGATTAGGCTAATAAAATGTTTATATTACTTAACAGCTTCTATCTGGATCTGTCTATATACTTGTATTTGCTTCTTTTATAAAATAGTTTTGCAAAGTAACTATCCTCAGCAAAATGGATATGACTTCAGCTACAAAGGTGAAGTCTGACCTATCTAATCAAGACTGTTTTGGGGATAATCTGCTACATTCATGAAATTATTAATTTAGGTTTAATAATTATATTCTGCAGATCAATGGTAAGTCTTCATTTTGTAATTTTTTTTTCCTTAGAGCAAAATTTTAGAAGTAGAGGGGCTATTTTGCCACCGATCAAATATCTTAGAAGTTTGCAAAATTTTTAAGAGGTATTTTTAATTTTATTTAAGGTGTTTGAAGCATGAAGCAGTTTTTGGAATTTTTGTATGATTCCTTATACTTTCTTTGTATTAAAATTTGTCAGTAATCAAAATCTAAAATATATTAAGAATTTGTGGGAGAAAGTAATATTTAAAAGCTTTAAATTGAGAAAAGTCATCTGAGTTAACAAAATACTAGCAAGGATACCAGTGACGCCCATATATTTTAACTATATCACAAAGATATCACTGGTATATATTGGCAAGTCAGCCTTTCCCTGAGCTCCAGCTTTGAATCACTCCATTTTTGAATAATGCTCGTATCACATTTGTTTAGATGTTATGGATGCATTTCATAACGTTTTTCTCTAACCTCCTGGAACAAGCTTGGGCCTCACCTGGTAGTCTGGTTTTAAATTGAGCCCCCGTTGTATCTTTATACTCTCTCCCCACCCTGTGTGAAATCTGAGTTGTCGGAAGATGGAAATTTAAAGTGTCCTTAATCTGATAATCGTATTCATCTAGAATAAAAAGTACAAAGCACCTTATTGGGAACCCTGCACTCATTTTACTTTCTTAAAGCAAACCAATATTTTTTGTAAAATGTAACACCAACTGAAGATATTAATCCTCCATTGATGACTGTATCAGTCAGTGTTCTCCAGAGTAACAGAACCAACAGGAAATACATACATAGGAGGTTTATTTTAAGGAATTGGCTCACACAGTTGTGGGGGCAGGCAAATTTGAAATTTGTACGGCAGGCATTGAAAACTCAGTTTTTTTGGGTTTTTTCCCCAGCTTTATCGAGATGTAATTAAAACATTGTGTAAGTTTAAGGTGTACACAGTGATGATTTGATATACTTACATATTGGGAAATGATTACTACAATAAGGGTAATTAACACATTCATCACCATAAATAGTTACCTTTTTTTTGTGGTGAGAACATTTAAGATCTACTCTCTTAGCAACTTGCAAGTGTATAATACAGCGTTGTTAACTCTAGTCACCTTGTTGTACATTGATGCTGGAGTCTTAAGGCAGAATTTCTTCTCCAGGAAACCTCAGTTTTTGTTCTTAATGCCTTCATCTGTCTCTGTGCTCTTTTCTTAAACTTTCTTTTTTACTTAAGTGTTTATCTATGTACATTTCTACATCTTATTGGCAACAAGATTCTAAGCCCCTCAAGAGTAGGGATCAGCTCTTACTTCACTGTTGTTTCTCTTGAGTATCTAGCACAGTTGATGTTTATAGTGGGTTTTTTGTTTGTTGAAGACTTATTTTGTGCCACGTAATAAGAATTACCTTGTTAATACTGAAAATAACAATGCTGTGAGGTAGTTGATATTCCATACTGTGGATTAGAAGACTGGCCTCTGACCCATCCAAGATCACAAAACTAGTTATGGGTAGAACTTAGATCTGAATCTAATTTTTTTGACTTGTAAGATCATGCTTGGTTCAAGAACGCTATTTAATTTCATTTATTTAATAAGTATTTATTTTTGGATTGGGTTGTTTGCTTTTTTAATATTGAGCTGCGTGAGCTGTTTATATATTTTGGAGATTAATCCTTTGTTGATTCGTTTGCAAATATTTTCTCCCATTCTGAGGGTTGTCTTTTCGTCTTGCTTGTACTTTCCTTTGCTGTGCAAAATCTTTTAAGTTTCATTAGGTTCCATTTCTTTAGTTTTGTTTTAATTTTCATTTCTCTAGGAGGTGGATCAAAAAAGATCTTGCTGTGATTTATGTCAAAGAGTGTTCTTCCTATGTTTTCCTCTAAGAGTTTTATACTGTCTGGCCTTACATTTAGGTCTTTAATCCATTTTGAGTTTATTTTTTTGTATGGTGTTAGGGAGTGTTCTAATTTCATTCTTTTACATGTAGATGTCCAGTTTTCCCAGCACCACTTACTGAAGAGGCTTTCTTTTCTCCACTGTGTATTCTTGCATCCTTTATCCAACATAAGGTGACCATATGTGCGTGGGTTTCTCTCTGGGCTTTCTATCCTGTTTCATTGATCCATATTTTTTTTTTTGTGCCAGTACCATACTGTCTTGATGACTGTAGCTTTGTAGTATAGTCTGAAGTCCGGGAGCCTGATTCCTCCAGCTCCGTTTTCTTTCTCAAGATTGCTTTGGCTATTTGAGGTCTTTTGTGTTTCCACACAAATGGTGAAATTTTTTTTTCTAGTTCTGTGAAAAATGCCATTGGTAATTTGATAGGTATTGCACTGAATCTGTAGATTGCTTTGGGTAGTATAGTCATTTTCACAATATTGATTCTTCCAATCCAAGAACATGGTATATCTCTCCATCTGTTGGTAACATCTTTAATTTCTTTCATCAGTGTCTTATAGTTTTCTGCATACAGGTCTTTTGTCTCCTTAGGTAGGTTTATTCCTAGGTATTTTATTCTTTTTGTTGCAATGGTGAATGGGAGTATTTCCTTAATTTCTCTTTTAGATTTTTCATCATTAGTGTATAGGAATGCCAGAGATTTCTGTGCATTAATTTTGTATCCTGCTACTTTACCAAATTGGTATGATTTCAGTTTTCTTAAATTTAGTGAGGCTTGATTTGTGACCCGCGATGTGATCAATCCTGGAGAATGTTCCATGCACACTTGAGAAGAAAGTGTAATCTGCTGTTTTTGGATGGAATGTTTGGATGATCTGTCCATTGGTGTAAGTGAGGTGTTAAAGTCCCCCACTATTATTGTGTTACTGTCGATTTCCTCTTTTATAGCTGTTAGCAGTTGCCTTATGTATTGAGGTGCTCCTATGTTGGGTGCATGTTTGTTTGTTTTTGTTTTTTTTTTGCAGTACGCGGGCCTTTCACTCTTGTGGCCTCTCCCATTGCAGAGCACAGGCTCCGGATGTGCAGGCTCAGCGGCCATGGCTCACGGGCCTAGCCACTCTGCGGCATGTGGTATCTTCCCGGACCAGGGCACGAACCCGTGTCCCCTGCATCGGCAGGTGGACTCTCACCTGGGGAAGCCCCATGTATTTTTATAATTGTTTTATCTTCTTCTTGGATTGATCCGTTGACCATTATGTAGTGTCCTTCCTTGTCTTTTGTAACATTCTTTATTTTAAAGTCTATTTTATCTGATGTGAGTATTGCTACTCCAGCTTTCTTTTAATTTCCATTTGTATGAAATATTTTTTTCCATCCCCTTACTTTCAGTCTGTATGTGTCCCTAGGTCTGAAGTGGGTCTCTTGTAGATAGCATATATATGGGTCTTGTTTTTGTATCCATTCAGCGAGCCTGAGTCTTTTGGTTGGAGCATTTAATCCATTCACGTTTAAGGTGATTATCGATATGTATGTTCCTATGACCATTTTCTTAATTGTTTTGGATTTGTTTTTGTAGGTCCTTTTCTTCTCTTGTGTTTCCCACTTAGAGAAGTTCCTTTAGCATTTGTTGTAGAGCTGATTTGGTGGTGCTGAATTCTCTTAGCTTTTGCTTATCTGTAAAGCTTTTGATTTCTCCATCGAGTCTTAATGAGATCCTTGCCAGGTAGAGTAATCTTGGTTGTAGGTTTTTCCCTTTCATCACTTTAAATATGTCATGCCACCTCCTTCTGGCTTGTAGAGTTTCTGCAGAAAAATCAGCTGTTTACCTTATGGGGGTTCCCTTGTATGTTGTTTGTCGTTTTTCCCTTGCTGCTTTCAATAATTTTTCTTTGTCTTTGATTTTTGCCTGTTTGATTACTATGTGTCTTGGCGTGTTTCTCCTTGGGTTTATCCTGCCTGGGACTCTCTGTGCTTCCTGGACTTGGGTGGCTATTTCCTTTCCCAGGTTAGAGAAGTTTTCGACTATAATCTCTTCATTTATTTTCTCGGGTCCTTTCTCTCTCTCTTCTCCTTCTGGGACCCGTTTAATATGAATGTTGTTGTGTTTAATGTTGTCCCAGAGGTCTCTTAGACTGTCTTCATTTCTTTTCATTCTTTTTTCTTTGTTCTTTTTCGCAGCAGTGAATTCTACTATTCTGTCTTCCAGGTCACTTATCCATTCTTCTGCCTCAGTTATTCTGCTATTGATTCCTTCTAGTGTAGTTTTCATTTCACTTATTGTATTGTTCATCTCTGTTTGTTTGTTCTTTAATTTTTCTAGGTCTTTCTTAAACATTTCTTGCATCTTCTCCATCTTTGCCTCCATTCTTTTTCTGAGGTCCTGGATCATCTTCGCTATCATTATTCTGAATTCTTTTTCTGGAAGGTTGCCTATCTCCACTTCATTTAGTTGTTTTTCTGGGGTTTTATCTTGTTCTTTCATCTGGTTCATAGCCCTCTGCCTTTTCGTCTTGTCTGTCTTTCTGTGAATGTGTTTTTTGTTCCACAGTCTGCACGATTGTAGTTCTTCTTGCTTCTGCTGTCTGCCCTCTGGTGGGTTAGGTTATCTGAGAGGCTTGTGCAAGTTTCCTGATGGGAGGGACTGGTGGTGGGTAGAGCTGGCTGTTGCTCTGGTGGGCAGAGCTCAGTAAAACTTTAATAGGCTTGTCTGCTGATGGGTGGGGCTGGGTTCCCTCCCTGTTGGTTGTTTGGCCCGAGGCGACCCAACACTGGGGTCTTTGGTGGGGCTAATGGCAGACTCTGGGAGGGCTCACGCCAAGGAGGACTTCCCAGAACTTCTGCTGCCAGTGTCCTTGTCCTCACGGTGAGACACAGCCACCCCCTGCCTTTGCAGGTGACCCTCCAACACTAGCAGGTAGGTCTGGTTCAGTCTCCTATGGGGTCTCTGCTCCTTCCCCTGGATCCTGATGTGCACACTACTTTGTGTGTGCCCTCCAAGAGTGGAGTCTCTGTCCCAGTCCTGTCAAAGTCCTGCAATCAAATCCCGCTAGCTTTCAAAGTCTGATTCTCTAGGAAATCCTCCTCCCATTGCCGGACCCCCAGCTTCAGAAGCCTGACGTGGGGCTCAGAACCTTCACTCCAGTGGGTGGACTTCTGTGGTATAAGAGTTCTCCAGTTTGTGAGTCACGCACCCAGCAGTTATGGGATTTGATTTTATTGGGGTTTTTTTGGTTTTTTGTTTGTTTGCTTTGCGGTTCGCGGGCCTCTCACTGCTGCGGGCCCCCCGCAGGCTCAGCGGCCATGGCTCACGGGCCAAGCCACTCCACGGCATGTGGGATCCTCCCGGACCGGGTCATGAACCCGCATTCCCCGCATTGGCAGGCGGACTCCCAACCACTGCACCACCAGGGAAGCCCCTTATTTTATTGTGATTGCACCCCTCCTACTGTCTCATTGTGGCTTCTCCTTTGTCTTTGGATGTGGGGTATCTTTTTTGGTGAGTTCCAGCGTCTTCCTGTTGATGATTGTTCAGCATTTAGTTGTGATTCCGGTGTTCTCGCGAGAGGGAGTGACATACAAAATCTGGTCTCGCGCCCCTGCACAGTGGCACGTCCGGCGCCTGGTAGGGCCGAGCACCTGGGAATCCTATCCCCTTATGTATCCATCTGGAAGCTTTTGACAGATAGATGTTTGGTTTATGGGTGATGGGCCATCATAATGCCTAAATCAGTTACACTACCCTCTTCTAGCTTTGAAAATTCTATTCTGAGACATTTGACAATTTCTGTTCTCTAATTTGCTTGCCTAAGGTGTGACAGGTGCACAATAACTTTTCATTTCCATGCTGCATTATAGGATAATCTTTTTGAAGACATTTTAAGTGACAGGGAATTCATGTGAGTTAAAATTCACCAGTGTTATCAATGTGAAAATAACTGAAGTGACGATCAAATGAATAGATTCATAGCTAACTTCTAGTACACGCAGGCTCCAACAACCAAGGCACACTTTAGTCCTCTGTCGGCATCTGGCAGATTTCTTTCAACAGAAGTCATAAGATTCATCCTCATTTCAGAATAGGTAATGTGAAAAAGTCTTAGAATCAAAGAAATATGGTATTTAACTATTTGGGAAAAAAATGGGATTGTCCAAGTGAATTGGATATCTTTGTACTTTATGATGCTGCGTATAACAATAGTAATGACAAAACTCTTGAGATACCTAAAACTAAAAGTTCACTTTTATGGAGTAAGTATTTCTTTTATATGGTGATAAAATAATCAATGTCAATTTCTCCGTAGAACTACTTTCTGCTTTCTTCTTCAATGGATAAAACAGTCAGGCTATGGCACATTTCCAGAAGAGAATGCCTTTGCTGTTTTCAGCATATAGATTTTGTCACTGCCATAGCTTTCCATCCAAGAGTAAGTATTTACATGTTTTTTTGTTATACTATGAGGAAGGTGAGGGAACCAGGTTTCTCTGGAGGGTAATTGGACTACAGGAAAAAAATTATTAATATCCAATAGTTAAGAGCAACTTGATTTAGTGTTTCATTCTGCTTTAAAAATAAGAAAGGAAATAAATATTGTGCTAATCTTCATTAGAAGAGCTGGAAATATTATAGTCTAAATATGACAGTGAAAAGTCATCCCAAATCTTTAATAAGACCTGCAAGGGTATAAATAAAGAAATAAAATATCTTATTAAAGAGGAGAGAGGTTGGAGACAGTGGAAGAAGAAAAGACGGCAGGTAAATAAATGAGAAAGGGAAGCATATAGGCAGGAATAGTTGTAGGAGGGTCAGGAAGGGAAGAGACAAAGAGGAAAAGATTGAAAGAGGCAAAGACCAAAATTCATTACAAGATAGACTGAATTCCTATTTCAGGTCTGAAAACATTGTTAATCTTGAGATCCCTTCATACTCATTTTCAATGTAGAAAATCCTTTAATATCTTTCCTCTAGAAAGAATTTCATATGATTTCAACTAAAGGAGAAAAATCTACCATCATGGACTCCAGAGCTATCTTACGCCCTTATAGGATAGAGCCACCAAATGCATGAGGCTAGAGTAGTTTTAGTTCTTTGCAGCTGTAAGCACAAGGGATGTCACGTGTTGGCACTGCTTCACTAGCTAGGTTGAAATAAGTGGAGGGCTTGAGCTGACCCTCGTTGACTTTCCCTCCACTACATTTGTGTATGATTACATATCCAATCATGTCCTCATCTCTATGTGTTTAGTACCCATTGTCTTTTTAATGCAACCTTTCAATTATATTGACATTTCTTTCTCTCCTTCCCCAAATTAAGAGAGAAGAATGACTTTTTTCTCTCAATATAATTTCCCTCCCTGGGCAGGCTTATAACATAGGCAGTAATAATTCTGAACCCTTAGAGAAGATTTTATTAAGAACTTTTGAAAATTAAAAATGCTTAATCTATGTTAATACTGTATCAGTTTTGACCATCAAGCTTTCGAGGCTTCTTTCTAAATAATATCCCCATCCTGTCACCTAAGGGTGCAACAAAAGGGTAGATTTTACCCCTGTCAGCACCTGTGAGCAAAATCCCCCCACCTCTATTTTAACTATAATGTATCAAGATGGAAAGAGAGGGGTATTAGGTGGTAATAGTTATCTATGTAGTACTTTATTATTAAGGTTTCTGTTTAGTCAATAATTTTCCTATACTTTTATTTGGTTTTATTTTGGAAGCTGAAAAGCCTTATTTCTAAAAATTCTACTGACCTGGAGAATTTATGAGAGGGGCTAGGGAAGAGTGGGGTGGTGTTGACATTTTCCTAGGAAATATGACTCTATCAAATAATGTTACCTAGAAGAAACGAAGCAGAGTCATAAAAGAAATAGCAAAATGGAGATACACACACATGTACACACATGTATATATGTATGTAAATAAAATTCTGAGTTGTAAGACCAAGATGAAGTATTTTTATTTGTTCAGCACTTCTGCTGGTAGACATTGAGTTGAGCCTACTGTACCATAGCCATAAAAATGCCTATTCTATGAAGGTTATCCTTGACGGGCTTGAGAAGTGGGTAAGAATAATAATCTTGAGTGGAGAAGAAAATCTGTTTCTTGTTTTGGCATCCCAATTATTTTATTTTCTTTTTAATTCTTATGTTACCAAAAATTAGAGCAGCTTCATGGTAGGCTTGGTTTAGTTTAGAACAGGGTTTCTAAACCTTGGCACTAATGGCATTTGGGGTTGGATAATTCTTTTTCGTAGAGAGAGGAAAGGCTGTCCTGTGCATTGTAGGCTGTTTAGCAGCATTCCTGGCCTCTACCCACTAGATGTCAGTAGCGCCCCACCCTCTAAATTGTGACAATTCCAAACTGTCTCCAGACATTGCTAGATGTCTCCTGTGGGGCCAGGCTGCCCCCAGCTGAGAACCCCTGGTTTGAGGTTGAGAATTTAAATAGTGAAGCAATTCTCTGCTGACAGGGTATCAGAGTTCCAAAACTTGACTGGTTCTGTGGGCTAACTGGCATTAGTTACTCTTTTATCCCTCTGTTACATGTATCCCAAGGAAGGTATGGGCAAATGTACCATTTTAGGATAGTATTTCCCAAAGCATGTTCCTTGAATTGCTAGCCCTGCTAGATATCCCTACCTGACCCCCAAAAAAGTCGCCCGTTAAAGATTCAGAGTGCGTGTTAACTGAGAATCCTGTTTAACTTTGTGTAACCCAGAATTTCTCAAACTTATTTGACCACAGAACCCTTCTACACAATGTATACTCAAACACATTATCTATTAACATCTATACCTTGGGAAAAGCAGTTTAAGGGTATGATAAAGTGATTAGAATGTCATTCCTCCAAAATGAATACTGAGGTTTCTAATTGTTGTTATTTTTAGTGACTGAAATAATGCTTACTTTAATACTTTTAAAATGAAATCTATATATTTTAACATTATTTCTAATAGACTTAATGTATTGATTTGCTAATGAGTTTTTCTTCATGTGATAAAATGAAACCTTCCTCTTTCATCACATTTTTAGGATGACAGGTATTTTCTAAGTGGGTCATTGGATGGAAAGCTCCGCCTTTGGAACATACCTGACAAAAAAGTGGCTTTGTGGAATGAAGTAGATGGTCAAACAAAATTGATCACAGCTGCAAATTTCTGTCAGAATGGCAAATATGCAGTGATTGGGACATATGATGGCAGGTGTATTTTCTATGATACAGAGGTAAATGACTGTCTTGTATAAATTACATACTTGAATACATAGATATTTTTGTGGTTTGGAATAAGTTGGTGTATCCTGTCTGGGCTTTAACTGCCTTATCTGTAAATTGGGACAAATAATACCATGTTTGTCTGTGAGTTGGCTCAGATGATCTTTGAGTTTCTTTCTAATTCTGATCTTTTTAAATTGTGATTTTTTTTTTTTTAGCATTTGAAATACCACACACAGATACATGTCCGATCTACCAGAGGGCGCAACAAGGTTGGAAGAAAAATTACTGGCATTGAACCTTTACCTGGAGAAAATAAGGTACTAGGTATTCAAAACCATCTGTCTCCACACTATATATAGACTCCTGAAAGTAAGTTCTTCATATCTTAGCTAAGAATATATTTCCTTTCCTATGGAATATTGCTTTTTCTAGTTTTGAGATATATTCTGTATGTGTCTAACACCCTTTTTTGGTTGTACCTTAGCACAGATTAAAAGATGGTATTTTTAACTTTTCCTTTGATTTGTTTTTAGATACTGGTAACTTCAAATGACTCCAGAATCAGACTATACGATCTTAGAGATTTGTCACTGTCCATGAAGTATAAGGGTTATGTCAACAGCAGCAGCCAGATCAAAGCAAGTTTCAGGTAAATTGACAATGAGGAATTCCCAAAAAGGATCAGAACATTTCTCCCCTACTCCCATTTTTCCATTGATCTATGGCTTATGTTTATATGGTGCTGTTAGTTACTTTGCAGTTTTACAACTGGTGTCTCATATTATCAGTCCTACTTACATTATCCAGCTGTTTGGTAGAGTTCGAATTGCCCCTGCTCTGTGGATGAAGAAACCAACACCCAGAAAATTAAGTAATTTGCCTAAAGTCACACTGGTAGTTGCAGAACCAGGATTAGAAGACCCAGCTCCAGAATTTGTGCTTTTGTACTTTCATGTATGCTTTCTAAGAGGAGATTTACCCCACCACCGCCCACCCCACCCATGGTCTTGATCCTTTTAGGTACAGAAGCTAATAAAGCATTTCGAGACCCTAAAGTACAGTGTCCTGTACTTACACCTTTGCATATCATTATTATTTGAACTGTTAGTTTGGGATCTGCAGGCTCTCCTGAAATACCTACCTTTTCTTCCTTTATAGCCCTCCTTATTTCAGCTCTTTTCTTACCAGTTCTCCTTTCTTCTTGAATTACCCAGTAATTTAATTGGTAAAGCATTCTGCTTCTCTCTTTTATCTCTTAAGTAGGCACTCATCCCAGTGTGGGTTAACCCAGCAGCAGTTACCTAGAGCTTCGATGAAAATACTAATGCCACTGGCCACCCATGTCAAACCTACACGTTCAGGACCTCTGGAGTGAGACTAGGAGTCTGTATTTCAACAAGTTCTCTTGGCTGTTTTCTTAGGTGTTTCGAACTAGGAAGCTCTGATAGAGGGAAACCTAAAAAAACCCACAACTTTGATTTTTTTTTTCTTTCTTCCCTAAATGTAGCCATGATTTTAGTTACCTCGTTAGTGGCTCAGAAGATAAGTATGTTTATATCTGGAGTACTTATCATGACTTAAGCAAGTTTACTTCAGTGAGGAGAGATCGTAATGACTTTTGGGAAGGTATTAAAGGTACGTAAATGCATACTTTTATGTGTCTTATAAGTGAATAAAGTTAAAATGGAGATGTATTATAAGTAAATTTGTATAGGCTTTATTTCAGAGAGATAGTTTGGCAGTTTTAACTGCTTTCGCATTGTATTGGCTTTGTTTGATTTTTCTGTACCAAGGAAGAACATATACTTGTCTAAAATTTGAGAAGTCATGGAATCTCAGAACTTGTATGTGGTTTTGGTGGGGTTTTTTTTTTAACATCTTTATTGGAGTATAATTGCTTTACAATGGTGTGTTACTTTCTGCTTTATAACAAAGTGAATCAGTTATACATATACATATGTTCCACTGGTGGTTTGATAGGGATTGCACTGAATCTGTAGATTGCTTTGGGTAGTAGAGTCATTTTCACAATGTCGATTCTTCCAACCAAGAACATGGTATATCTCTCCATCTGTTTTGTATCATCTTTAATTTCTTTCATCAGTGTCTTATAGTTTTCTGCATACAGATCTTTTGTCTCCTTAGGTAGGTTTATTCCTAGGCATTTTATTCTTTTTGTTGCAGTGGTAAATGGGAGTGTTTCCTTAATTTCTCTTTCAGATTTCTCATCATTAGTGTATAAGAATGCCAGAGATTTCTGTGCATTAATTTTGTATCCTGCTACTTTACCAAATTCATTGATTAGCTCTAGTAGTTTTCTGGTAGTCTTTAGGATTCTCTATGTATAGTATCATGTCATCTGCAGACAGTGACAGCTTTACTTCTTCTTTTCCAATTTGGATTCCTTTTATTTCTTTTTCTTCTCTGATTGCCATGGCTAAAACTTCCAAAACTATGTTGAATAATAGTGGTGACAGTGGACAACCTTGTGTTGTTCCTGATCTTAGAGTAAATGGTTTCAGTTTTTCACCATTGAGAACGATGTTGCCTGTGGGTTTGTCACATATGGCCTTTATTATGTTGAGGTAAGTTCCCTCTATGCCTACTTTCTGGAGGGTTTTTATCATAAGTGGGTGTTGAATTTTGTCGAAAGATTTTTCTGCATTTATTGAGATGATCATATGGTTTTTCTCCTTCAGTTAATATGGTGTATCACATTGATTGATTTGTGTATATTGAAGAATCCTTGCATTCCTGGGATAAACCCCACTTGATCATGGTATATGATCCTTTTAATGTGCTATTGGATTCTGTTTGCTAGTATTTTGTTGAGGGTTTTTGCATCTATGTTCATCAGTGATATTGGCCTGTAGTTTTCTTTCTTTGTGTCATCTTTGTCTGGTTTTTGTATTAGGGTGATGGTGGCCTTGTAGAATGAGTTTGTGAGTGTTCCTCCCTCTGCTATATTTTGGAAGAGTTTGAGAACGTTATGTGTTAGCTCTTCTTTAAATGTTTGATAGAATTCGCCTGTGAAGCCATCTGGTCCTGGGCTTTTGTTTGTTGGAAGATTTTTAATCACAGTCTCAATTTCAGTGCTTGTGGTTGGTCTGTTTATATTTTCTGTTTCTTCCTGGTTCAGTCTCAGAAGGTTGTGCTTTTCTAAGAATTTGTCCATTTCTTCCAGGTTGTCCATTTTATTGGCATAGAGTTGCTTGTAGTAATCTCTCATGATCCTTTGTATTTCTCCAGTGTCAGTTGTTACTTCTCCTTTTTCATTTCTAATTCTGTTGATTTGGGTCTTCTCCTTTTCTTTCTTGATGAGTTTGGCTAAGGGTTTATCAGTTTTGT
This sequence comes from Delphinus delphis, assembly GCF_949987515.2. NCBI lineage: Eukaryota > Metazoa > Chordata > Mammalia > Artiodactyla > Delphinidae > Delphinus > Delphinus delphis. The sequence goes on along the minus strand of NC_082704.1, from coordinate 27,644,731 downwards.
TTGGCTTCTCAGAGAACCAGGGTTTAGTTTTATTATCTTTGCTGTTGTTTTCTTCAGTTCTTTTTCATTTATTTCTGCTCTGATCTTTATGATTTCTTTCCTTCTGCTAACTTTGGGAGTTTTTTGTTCTTCTTTCTCTAATTGCTTTAGGTGTAAGGTTAGATTGTTTATTTGAGATATTTCTTGTTTCTTTTGGTAGTATTGTATTGCTATAAACTTCCCTCTTAGAACTGCTTTTGCTGCATCCCATAAGTTTTGGGTCATCGTGTTTTCATTGTCATTTGTTTGTAGTTATTTTTTGATTTCCTCTTTGGTTTCTTCTGTGACCTCTTGGTTATTAAGTAGTGTATTGTTTAGCTTCCATGGGTTTGTATTTTTTACAGATTTTTTCCTGTAATTGATATCTAGTCTCATACCATTGTGGTCGGAAAAGATACTTGATACGATTTCAATTTTCTTAAATTTACCAAGGTTTGATTTGTGACCCAAGATATGGTCTATCCTGGAAAATGTTCCATGAGCAGTTGAGAAGAAAGTGAATTCTGTTGTTTTTGGATGGAATGTCCTATAAATATCAATGAAGTCCATCTTGTTTAATGTATCATTTAAAGCTTGTGTTTCCTTATTTATTTTCATTTTGGATGATTTGTCCACTGGTGAAAGTGGGGTGTTAAAGTCCCCTACTATGATGGATTTGGTTTCTTTTAAGAAAATATTTTTGGGTTTTAAATAGTTCTTAGTTACTTATATGTTAGTTTTTAAAGGTACTTGCATATAACATACACTATTATGTTTTTTGAAGTATTATGCTTTTTGTCTTGATGTTTAGAATCAAGTTTATTAGTTGTCTTAAAGTAAATTTTTTTCCCCAGCCCATAATGCAGTTGTTACGTCAGCCATCTTTGCTCCAAACCCAAGTTTGATGTTGTCTTTGGATGTGCAGTCTGAAAAATCAGAAGGGAACGATAAAGGTGAAGATGCTGAAGTTTTGGATAACATGCCCTCTGGTAGGTATTCATATTTTATTTGTCCTTCGTTTTCTCTAGTCAGCCTTTAATAGCCTCATTGACCTGTGGGTATTATGAGGTCTTCATGAGTATGAAGAATATTTCCTTTATGCAACATAATGGTTGTCAGATGTTCATTTCTGAACATTTTGGTAATATAGTTCTTGCAAGTTTTACTTCTTTTAAATTCACCTGGGAATTAAAACTGAAACTTTTGAAAGTTGGTAATTTTTTTTATGGACAACTATTCTCTTTAGAGAAATGCAAACCAGACATAAATACATACAAGATAAATTATCTGTCTCTGCTGCACTATAATCTCTGTGAGGACAAAGATTTTATGTGTTTTATTTATTGTTGTAGGGCCAGTGCCTAGCACAGTGCTTGCCTGCATATAGTAGGTGCTTAATAAACATTTACTGAATAAGTGAATTAAACCAAAATGAAAGCAGTGTCCTTTTCTAATTGCCACAAATTTACAGCTTCTCATAGATAACTATCTACAAGCCAGTAATTCTTGCCCTTTGCAGCAAATACTTTGAGAAGGAATAGTACTTTCAATTATATAAACTGCTCAGATTAGGAAGTAAAAAGAAACCGTCAAGTAGTATTGAGTGCCAATTATATAAAAATGGTCCCTCTTAATTCTTAAGAGTAAGGTAAAACCATGGAAACTTGGACCAGTTGTTAATGAAAACAAGTTTGTATTGTTAAAATCTATTGCAGAATATTTTATTAAATGTGTTTTCTCACTTTAGAGACTATAACCAGGCCTTGTAGAGAGTTATAAAGTCACAACAATAGATACAATGTAGTAAGAGTGCTTCTAAAAGTATTTGAATACTAAAAAGTTCTCAAGCATTTTTCTCATTTAATATCAAGTAATTTCCCTTGCGGCATTATTTGCACTATACACTGTACTAAATACACTATTTTTTCTGTCTGTGAAGAAAAATTTTGATAGCAAAGATGAACTTCAGTCTAGCACTTCTTTCTTTTATTTTTTAAATTTAAATATTTATTTATTTATTTATTCATTTGGTTGCGCTGAGTCTTACTTGTGGCAGGCAGGCTCCTTAGTTGTGGCATGTGGGATCTAGTTCCCTGACCAGGGATTGAACCCAGACCCTCTGCATTGGGAGCATGGAGTCTTATCCACTGTGCCACCAGCGAAGTCCCTAGCACTTCTTTTATTACCAGATTTAAAAATCAACCAACTCAGAATTATTACACCTTTACTAAATGCCTGTTTGGAAATTTCTTTTCATTTTCTTTTTTTTTTTTCTCACAGTCAAATCCTACTTCTCTCTTCTAAATTAAGTCATTTGGTTGGTTTTTTTTCCTTTTCTTTTTCCCCAATACCTTTTTACACTCTGCACATTTCCCCTACACATTGAACAGAAAATTCTAGCTTTTTAAACCATTTGAGGAAAAATGAAAAGTACCTTTTTTAAACTTCTCAAACTGCACCATATTAACATGGTTCAGTTATTACTTCACTGCGTCCTTTTTAAAGAGGCACAACTTTGGATCATACTCAGATTTGTGTTTGCTGTTTTGTACCTGTGTAGATATACTCTAAGAATAAACTCTTAAACTCGGGGTATGAGATCATAAAATATATCTGATTGCCCTCCTCTTTATTCTGACGTATTTGGCAACTTAAGCTTCAGTTTTCCTCATGTTTAAAATGGTGATAATACCTCGTTTATAAGGTTGTGATATGGGCAGAAGACCTCAATAGACATTTCTCCAAAGAAGACCTACAGATGGCCAACAGGCACATGAAAAGATGCTCCACATCGCTAATTATTAGAGAAATGCAAATCAAAACTACAGTGTACACACACACACACACACACAGGAATATTGCTCAACCATAAAAAAGAATGAAATAATGTCATTTGCAGCAATGTGGATGGACCTAGCGATTATCATATTAAGTGAAGTAAGTCAGGGAAAGACAAATATATCACTTATATGTGGAATCTAAAAAATAGTACACATGAACGTATTTACAAAACAGAAACAAACTCACAGACATAGAAAACAAACTTATGGCTACCAATGAGGAAGGGGGGAGGGATAAATTAGGAGTATCTCCAAATCACTTTGCTGTACACCTGAAATTGACACTATTTTAAATCAACTATACTTCAATTAAAAAAAAAAGATACAGCTGACAACTAAAAAAAAAAGACAAACCAAGGTTGTGAGAAGAATTAAAGATAACACATGTAAGGTGTCTAGCAAAATGCCTGGCATGTAATAGACATTATCATCTTCATTATATTGTATCTTATAAGGCATTTATATATATATATATATATATATATATATATATATATATATATATATATATGATGAATTATTTTCTTCTCTAGCCTTTCTGATATCCCTCAGTTGTTTGCTGCTGCTTCTGCTGCATAGCACTACTTTGAGATATACCAAAAGTGTGGTTAGGAATGTTCAGCAGCTTAGCATATGTTTTTAACAAATCTAAGTGAAACCATTTTGTCTAACTCATCCTGTACACAACTTCCCAGTTAAAGTTTGGATTATTTTCTTCCTTAGTAATCAGTCCTTCTTAAGCCCACAATTTTTGCCTATGCATAATAGTTAACACTGAATTTTGTTCATTAAATGTTTTTACCAGCAAATGTAAGTGGTAAGCGTTTTTGCCATTCAGCGTAGTAGCTACATGGTTCTTCAGTATGGACTGGAAAGGCAAAAGGTTCTCTCAGCATTCACAGAGTGATTGTGTGTGCTTCATTTCATGGCAGTTCCAGTATGTCTGCTGTACAGTAAACCTTACTATCAACCTCATTAGTGAACCCTGTTGGCAAAAGACTTGCCCAGCTGATCCCATCCTGCCAACATTCCAGTCCTGGGGCTGAATAACATGCTAGCCTCTTGTCGCGAAATGAAGAATTAGACAACTTAGAGGCCTTGGCTGTCTGGGAGTAAATCCAGGCATCCTGGCCCCAAGGGACCATAATCTCTCCTTAGCTACCAGGAAAAGAGCAGCTAAGACAAGGTAAGTGGAAGTGAGCCTCAGAGAGGAGAGGTACAGGAGGATGAAAGGATCACAGGAGCAAGCCAGAAAAGAGAGACTGAAGGCTGGGAGAGGTTCTTCCACCCCAAAGGTAGAGGGTCATGGGCATGTGACAGTTGTGGCAGCAGGCTTCATATTCTTTTAAAATCAACTAAAAACTTTCTTTTATGCTTTTAAGGTATTATGAAGACAGATAACACAGAAGTTCTTCTCTCTGCTGACTTCACTGGAGCAATCAAAGTGTTTATTAACAAAAGGAAAAATGTATCTTAATTTGAAATGACATTTAAAATAAACATATCAGTAAGTTTCTATATGTATCAGAACTGAAAAAGAGTTATAGTGTTTCAGGCCAACATCCTTTTTTTAATTTTTATTGGAAGTTGTTCAAATATAATATATTTTTTGAGAGGCAACGTTAATGATCTAGTAAACCCGGGACTGATAGACTAGAAAGGAATGTAGCTAGAATAACATTGCCAAACATTAGGCTTTACGTTTTGTTATGTTTGTGTTATATAATTGTGAACATGCACAGGTTTCTGCATGAAAATATATTAATATATTAATCACATGTGTGTGCCTTTTGGTTACATGCACTAAATCTAACAGAGTTAAATTATTTCAGTGGCTCTTTTGGCCTCTTACTGAGGGGGAGTGTCTTGTTTCTAGCTTAAATAATTTCTTTTGCACAAAATTTCATTTTTAAGAGAAGTGGTATCTTTTGACTGAGTTAATATTTTTTAAATGTTATATAGGTTTTCAATAGGTCAACAACCATGTGTAAATGGTTTTTATAAATTTCTCAATTTGGGGACTTTTTTTGTGTGTGGTCTAAATTGTGGACTTAAGATTCTTTTTTTGTATGTGTGTATGTGTGTGTGTGTGTGTGTGTGTGTATATATATATATATATATATATATATATATATATATATATTCTTTTTTTTTTTTTGCCACACTGGAGCACAATGTTTCCTATGTAAAGAATTCTTTTCATTCTTTATCCATGAGCACCAGGCTTTGCTCACTTAAAAAAATTAAGCCACATTAAGGAGTGAGTCTTCTTTTTTTACAATAATGTAAAAATGGACAGTTTACATTTTTTAAAGCATTGTAGTTTTAAAAATTAAGCTGTTTTGTGTTGTTGAATTTGAAAGCCTTTGTAAATATTGATATAATGTACCAATGAAATAACATCTGGGGTGATGAACCCTGATAATGTTGTTGATGGTTAGCATATGTTTCTGAAAATTAAATATGTATTATTAAAAGTTGGTGGCCAAAACTTGTTAAACATATGACTTTATTTTCAGATGACTTCGGTAAATTGAGAAATGTAAAAAAACCAAAATCTTGTTTTATAATTTGATTTTTAGCAAGCAGAGATCAAATTTTGGACCCCTAAATTATAATGCATTAGCTACATACCTTTAAGAAAAAAAGTTTTTAATTCTAGTTCTAAAATGAACACTGCTAACAGTTCATCTGTATGCTTATATGTTCTTTACTGCATTTGTTTTCAGTATATAGGTGAGAAGCTGGAGAGCCGTGATCACATCCTTATCAATCAGCATGGTCTTTTAAAAAAAATTTTATTTTATTTATTTATTTTTGGCTGCGTTGGGTCTTCGTTACTGCACATGGGCTTTCTCTAGTTGCGGTGAGCGGGGGCTACTCTTTGCTGCGGTGTGTGGGCTTCTCATTGCGGTGGCTTCTCTTGTTGCAGAGCGTGGGCTCTAGGTGCACGGGCTTCAGTAGTTGTTGCTCGCGGGCTCTAGAGGACAGGCTCAGTAGTTGTGGCGCACGGGCTTAGTTGCTCCGCGGCATGTGGGATCTTCCCGGACCAGGGCTCGAACCCGTGTCCCCTGCATTGGCAGGCGGATTCTTAACCACTGAGCCACCAGGGAAGCCCATCAGCATGGTCTTGAGGTGTCATGGATTTTCTAGTTCATTGCCTATTATTTGCCTTGGTTTTACCCCTATGCTGCTTTCTTCCTCTTGCCAGTGCTTTGCTTTCTCCTTCCCCTCCTCTCACCTCCCTCACACTTCTCTCCCCACCTCTGCTCACTTTTCTGTACTCTACCTGACAGACCGAGTTGTTATGCCATTGGTTTTTTAACCAGTCACTTTCGTAGTCTCAGGGTCTGGATGGCAGTGTGATTGGTCTAGTGTGTCAAAGAATTCAGTGTCTTCAACCCTCTTGGCTTTCACTGACTTCTGCCTGAGGCCTTGTAGTCTGCTGCGGTGCTAGATGTTTCAACTGCAGATAATCAGGGTGTTGCCAATATGAATATTTCCTGATAGGTTTTATGTGGTTTCTTGAACAAAAAGGCAAAAAATAGTTGGGATGCAAGCTTAAGAGAACAATACTGACACTTCTAAATTTCGTTTTATAAATTGTTGGCTATCACTATATAAATACACTGCGAAGTTACAAGTCAGAACGTGAGTTTGAAAAGGTAGCATGAAGATGTATACAAAGAAAAATTGAACAATATTTTTCCCTAAAATGAATATTAGAAACTCACTGTAATAAGTTGTGTGGTATTATAGGAAGGAGCACAGATTCTAGAATTAGATAAACTTAGATTTGGTTTCCTCTGTTAGCACCTTCCTTCAGCAAGTTATTCTGTATTAATTTCCATGTCCTTATCTGTAGTACAAGAATATCTAATGGAAATTATAAAGATTTACTGAGAAATCGTGTATGTATAAAGCTTGGTACCTAGCCAGTAGGTGTACTCAACAAACACACATTTCTCACTGCCTCTCCCGAATCCCTGAGTGCCCTCCTAGACCAAAAAAAAAAAAAAAAAAGATGTGGAAGTGCTGTCTAGATATTGAGATTTCATGGACAAATAGTATTTTAGGGATTGACATAGGACACCAGCCTTTTTCTGCCAACTCAACACTTTTAAAAACTGCCACCGTCTACTATCACCTCATCATAAAAGAGAGAAAATTTTAATACTAAAAAAGTCACTAAGAAAAGTTAAGCACAATCTTATCTTAGAGCAACAAACAGTCTAAAGTGAATAAACCTAGCTTTTGAAAAAAGTAACCATATTACCTTATTTTCCCTTTTTCCTTTGGTGAAAATTTCATCACAGACTTGGTGTGGCTGCCTGAACAAATTTAAAACCACATTTCATTGAAAACTCTTTGAAGAGTCATATTGAGCCTTCCCCTGCCTCCATCTTGTTTACCTTAACTGGAATTAAAATATGAATGACTCAACATACTTAGCATGCCATTTTCTCTGGTCTTCAAATTATACAGCTGGGTAGTTGCTTTTTATTCTTTGAAATATATGTTTAACATTAATATATCCATCCCCAAAATTCTAGTTTCAGTTGTATAATTTTGAGAGCCAGCTCTCCTCACTGATACGAAAAAATCAAATTATCAGAATGTTTCTAAGTTATTTAATTATTATGGGGATTCAAGATAAAGTTTTCAAAAGAAAATCATTCCCAGTTTCACTGGTTTCTAGCTTCCTGCCTTCTTCATTAAGCAGATGTTTATTGAACACCTACTATGTACAGACCACTGCTGGGACTAGAAAAGAATAAGGCAGCAGCCATGTGCCAGAGGAGCTCACAGTCTGATGATGGAGAAGATGGCCACAGAAACAAGTAAGAGACTTGGAACTATCTTGTGGCTGTGGCCCTAGAAATGCCCCTTCTCATCTTATCCCCTGTCTGTTCTACCCTTCCTAGTAACTCATGGCAGCCACTTGATTCTCAGGCCCATCTTAGTTCATCTAATATTACAAATAGCAAGGATAATATGGGTAAAAGACCTTATGAGTAAGCCATAGGTAAGGTGATAAAAATGGAGTACCCACCATGCCAACATCTTCGCTGGTCTCTGGCTCCCTCCTCCCAGACTAAAATCATTGTCCATTTCCTCTAAATTCTTACCTGTCTTCTGTTTTGAGCTAACTCCTGTTTAACAGACCCCCCTTCCCCGCAACTGCTCCCCTATTCCCTTCAGTTCTGAAGCTTGGTCCATTTTTCTTTCGTTCTCTAGATTTGAGTCATCTAGTCTTGGGGAAGCCAGGTTCCCCCTGTTAGCCACAACCACTTGGCTGGTGTAGACCCATGCACATGAAGTAAATTCAGGTTGATACAGCAGGGCCAGCGTGAAGGGTGGTGTGGAAATGAGGGGAGAGATCCACTGCAGAGTCCCCAGCAAATCAAATGTCATCACGTGGGTAATCTACGGTGGTCCAGGCAGATGGAGTTTGCCTGTACGTCCAGCTACCCTGCATTACATTTTTAAATTTTTATTTTGGAATAACTTTAGATTTACAGAAAAGTTGCAAAGAAAATACGGAGTTCCCATATACTCCTTACCCAGTTTCCCTTAATGTTAATATCTTACGTTACCATGGCACAGTGATCAAAACTAAAACCCACATTGGTACAATACTATTAAGTAAACTCCAGACTTTATTCACATTGCACCAGTTTTCCACTAGTGTCCTTTCTCACTTCCAAGATCCAGTCCAGAATACCTTATTGCATTTAGGCATATTGTGCTTTCTTAATTTAAATAAACTTTTTATCTTAGAATAGTTTTAGATTTTTCAGAAAAGTTTGCAAAGAGTTCACGTATCCCCTGCACCAATTTCTCCTGTTGTTAACATCTTACATTACAATGGCACATTTTTCACATTAAGGAACCAACATTTGTACATTACTGTTAACTAAACTCCACACTTTATTCAGATTTCACTAGTTTTTACCTAAAATCCTTTTTCTGTTCCGGATTCCTGTCTAGAATGTAACATTACACATGGTCGTCAGGTCTCCTTAGCTCTTCTTAGCCACGACATTTTCTCATGCTTTCCATGACCTCAGCAGTTTTGAGGAGTACTGGTTAAGTATTTTGTTGAATGTCCCTCAGTTTGGGTTTGTCTGGTATTTTTCTCATGATTCAACAGGCTATGAACTTTGGGGAGGAAGACCACAGAGGTGAATTACTCTTTTCATTACATCACATCAAGGATATACACTATGGAGAATGGTATGGAGATTCCTTAAAAAACTAAAAATTGAACTATTATATGATCCAGCAATCCCACTACTGGGCATATAGCCGGAGAAAACCAGAATTCAAAAAGATACATGTACCACAATGTTCACTGCAGCACTATTTACAATAGCCAGGACATGGAAACAACCTAAATGGCCTTCGACAGACAAATGGGCAAAGAAGATGTGGCACATATATACAGTGGAATATTACTCAGCCATAAAAAGGAACAAAACTGAGTTATTTGTAGTGATGTGGATGAACCTAGAGTCTGTCATACAGAGTGAAGTAAGTCAGAAAGAGAAAAACGAATACCGTATGCTAACGTGTACATATGGAATCCAGAAAAATGGTACTGATGAACCCAGTGGTAGGGCAGGAATAAAGATGCAAACATTGAGAACGGACTTGAGGACATGGGGAGGGTGAAGGGTAAGCTGGGACGTAGTGAGAGAGTGGCATTGACATATATACACTACCCAATGTAAAATAGCTAGCTAGTGGGAAGCAGCCGCATAGCACAGGGAGATCATGTTGGTGCTTTGTGTCCACCTAGAGGGGTGGGATAGGGAGGGTGGGAGGGAGGGGATATGGGGATATATGTATACATATAGCTGATTCACTTTGTTGTACAGCAGAAACTAACACACCATTGTAAAGCAATTATATTCCAATAAAGATGTATTTTTAAAAAAAGGGTACATACTACCAACATGACATCACCTGGCTGAGGAATGTTTGTCAGGTTTCTCTATTATAAAGTTACTTTTTTCTCACTTTCCATAAATCTTCTCTTTGGAAGTGAATCACTAAGCACAACCCAAACTCAAGGGGTAGGGAAGACTTAAGGCCCACCTCCTTGAGGAGCAAGTATCTGTATAACTTAATTTGGAATTGCTCAGTACAGGAGATAGGTCTCTTCTCCCTTATTTATTTATTCAACCATTTGTTTATATCAGCATGGACTTACGGGTATTTATTTTATACTTTGAGTTACAGCGCAATACTACATTATTTTGTTGTTCAACTTGTTCCAGCCTTAGCCATTGAGAGTTCTTTCAAGTTGGCTTCTGTGTCCCTTTGACTGGTTTTTTTTTTTTTTTTTGAGTACTTCCTTACTTTCTGTCACTCCCAACATGCTCCAGGTTCATTTTGTGTATTTCCTGCTCCAGCCCTATAATCAACCATTTATCCCAGTTCCTTTTATTGGAGACTGGTATTAGAAAGTAAGATTTGGGTGACAGGTGTGCTCATTGCTACTGGGGCATTGTTTCTCTTAGGCCCTCTCAGCTGACCGAGCAAAGAAATATATGCATGTATACTAATCTCCACACATCTATAAAAATTTCTATGTAACCATCTCTATATTAAATTAGACGTGAATCCTTGCTGATGTCTCTGAGTAATCCATTAACACATGGATTATTCTAGTTTCCTCCTCTTACTTATGGATAACCTCCCTCTCCAACAGTGAGACACCTGGTTTCCACCATTTACTTCCCATTTACTTATTTGTTCAATCACAACATAACATATTCAGCAGTTTCAGAATTGCTAACCCATACCCCCATGAGAAATACCTTTACCAACTAGAATACAGTTTTTACATACAGTCCTTTGTCTTTTATATCATAATTTCTGGTTACAACACTTTTTCGAAGTTACTAAGATCAGCGCCTTTTTTCTCCACTCACATCACCTTTTTAAATATTAGATTCATTTACATTATCTGTTCCTCTAATAAAATCTATTGGGGACTTCCCTGGTGGCAGAGTGGTTAAGAATCCACCTGCCAACGCAGGGTACACGGGTTCGAGCCCTGGTCCGGGAAGATCCCACATGCCGCGGAGCAACTAAGCCCATGCGCCACAACTACTGAGCCTGCACTCTAGAGCCCACGAGCCACAACTACTGAGCCCGCGTGCCACAACCACTGAAGCCTGCGCACCTAGAGCCTGTGCTCCACAACAAGAGAAGCCACCACAAAGAGAAGCCCGTGCACCACAGTGAAGAGTAGCCCCCGCTCGCCACAACTAGAGAAAGCCCGCGCACAGCAATGAAGACCCAACGCAGCCAAAAATTAATTAATTAAAAATTTTAAAAAATTAAAATTTTTTAAAACTTAAAAATCTATTGGGATTTGATGATGTACAAATCCCAATAGTGGTTTCCTTACTTACTAACTTAGTAAGTAAGCAGTGACATTCTTTTGTAGACAACTTCCTGCCTTGCTTTCAAATGCTTAGCATTATCCCAAAGCAGTTTTACAGTCTGTCCTGTTGCTGCACTGGGGTTGCACTTATTCAGCAAACATCAAGCGCTTAGTCTGTGTCAAGACCCTGAGGGAGTCCAGTAGAAGAAACAGACAAGAATGATGATTCCATCCAGACTCTTAGCATGATTAAAGGGTAGTCTTATCTGATTTTCCTACTTCTCAATGCCAAGCCATTTACTGATACATATATATATACATGTATGTATGGATATACATATGATGTTGGGTTAAGTCAAAACCCAGTTCTCTGATTTACCATGCAAGCAGGTATTGATTCCCCCTTGCTTATATAAGATTGTGTTTATATAAGTACTGCTTATAAGTATAAGCAGTACTCTCAGTTATCAAAAAGCAAACTTATTCGAGCATATACAGAATTGGGTGATTATCTAAAGGAATTAGTAATTCATTAGAATATATGAAGTCCATTCTCAAAGACATTTCTAATTTAGTTATGAATACCTTAATTCTCTCTCCTGATGAAAAGATGCGGAGGTAGAGCCGTTCCAATGGATACTCTAAAAGTTGAGTACATGGGTCATTTGGATTCCTGCTGTGGGTCTTTATAGAAGTTAGCCTGACAGCCCCATAACTTGTTTGCAGTGAGTCTGCCTATATTAGTTTGCTAGGGCTGCCATAAGAAAATACCACAGACTGAGTGGCTTAAACAACAGGTTTGATTTCTTCTCAGGACTCTGTCCTACGCTTTAAAAATGGCCACCGTCTTGCCTCTTCACAGGGTCATCCCTCTGTGCACATGTGCCCTGGTGTCTCTGTATGTCCTAATCTCCTTTTTTCATAAGGACACCAGTCAGATTGGATTAAGTCCCACCTTAAGGCCTCATTTACACTTACTCCCTCTTTAAAGGCCTTATCTCCAAATATAGTCACATTCTGAGGTACTGGAGGGTTAGGTCTTCAACATATGAATTTGGGGGCAACACAATTCACTCCATTAACACTGCCCCCAACAGTCATTTTATTTAAAATAAATCTAAAAAGTGATAAGACTGTAGTAACAGCAGGAAATAGGGAAATTGGAAATACTCAAGTTGATTACTCAGCCTGTGGCTATGTTTTTTCAGGCCCTGCATTTAAGGTTATACATGAAATGCATCTAAACTAGACAAGCTCAGAGGTGAAACGAATTGACAGCATAGAAAGGGCTGTGTAGACAGGGCTCGTGTGTGTGTGTGTGTGTGTTTGTATAAAATGTTTAGACATAAACATAAGTAAATGTCTAAGATCGAAACTCATTCCTTCACATGCACCACATAAAACCTTTTAAACATGTTTATTGAGATATAATTCACATGCCATCAGATTCACCCATTTAAAGTGTACAATTCGGGCTTCCCTGGTGGCGCAGTGGTTGAGAGTCCGCCTGCCGATGCAGGGGACATGGGTTCGTGCCCCGGTCCGGGAAGATCCCACATGCCGCAGAGCCGCTGGGCCCGTGAGCCATGGCCGCTGGTCCTGCGCGTCCGGAGCCTGTGCTCAGCAACGGGAGAGGCCACAACAGTGACAGGCCCGTGTACCGCAAAAAACAAACAAACAAAAAAATAATAATAAAGTGTACAATTCAATGGTCTTAAGCAACCATCACCACCAAGTTTAGAATATTTTCATCACCTCAAGAAGAAACCCTGTGCCCATTAGCAATCACTTCCCGCTTCCCTTCATCCAGTACCAGCCCCACTAATATAATTTCTTTCTGGACATTTCATATAAGTAGAATCGTACAGTATGTGCCCTTTTGTCTCTGGCTTCTTTCATTTAGCTTAATATTTTCAAGATTCATACATGTTGTATCATATATCAGTACTTCATTTTATTTCTAAATAATATTCCGTTGTACATTTCGTTTATCCATTCATCAGTTGATGGACATTTGTGTTGTTTCCTGTCTTTGGCTATTATGAATGATGATATTCTTAAAATTTATGCACAACTTTTTGTGGGGACATTTGTTTTCGTTTCTCTTAAGTATATGCCTAGGAATAGAAGTGCTGGGTCATATGGTAACTCTTTAATTTTTTGAGGAACGGCCAAGCTTTTCTGCGGTGGCTGTACCATTCTGCATTTCCACAAGCAATGTATCAGGGCTCTAATTTCTTCACATCCTCATCAACACTTGTTGTCCATCCTAGTTATGTAAAGTCCATTATCCTTGTGATTTTGATTTGCACTTCCCTAATGACAAATGATGTTGAGCATCTTTTCATGTGCTTGCTTGCCATTTATATGTTTTCTTGGAGCAATGCCTATGCAAGTCTTTTGCCCATTTTTTAATTGAGTTATTTTTCTTCTTGTCATTGAGTGTGTTAGTACTTTTTCTGGATACAAATCACATATATGATATACCTGATATATGATTTATCAGATATATGATTTTCAAATATTTTCTCCAATTCTGTATGTTGTCGTTTCATATTCTTGATGTGTCCTTTGAAGCACAAGTTTTTTTAATTTTGATGTATCTGTTTTTTCTTTTGTCATTTTTGCTTTTGGTGTTATATCTAATAAACCATTGCTTAATCCAAGGTCATAGAGATTTACTCCTAAGTTTTCTTCTAAGAGTCTTAATAGTTTTTGCTCTTACATTTAGGTCTATGATCCATTTTGAGTTAATTTTTATGTATGGTATAAGGGAGGGGTCCAACTTTATTCTTTCGCACGTGGCTATCCAGTTTTTCCAGCATTGTTTCTTGAAAAGATTATTCTTTCCCCATTGAATTATCTTGGCATCCTTGTCAAAAATTACTTGATCATAATGTAAGGGTTTATTTCTGGATTCTCATTTCTATTCCATTGATCTATATGCCTATCCATATACCAATACCAAATTGTCTTGATTACTGCCCCTGTGTAATAACTTTTGAAATTGGGAACTGTGAGTCCTCCATCTTTGTTCTTTCTTTTCAAAATTGTTTTAGCTATTCTCGGTTGCTTGCATTTCCATATAAATTTTAGGATCAGCTTGTCAATTTCTGCAAAAACTGTTGGAATTTAATAGGAAAATTAACCCTAATTTCTCCAGTAAAAAAGATACTTTTGATGTATGGCTGAAGAGCTCACCAGAATTTGAAGTCTGTAAGAACCAAGTCTGAAGCAGCTGGCTGAAGCTAAACAACATAGGAAAAATTTCAAAGCAAATGCTTTTCAGATAATCACCTACGTTGCCTTGAACCATTTGTAATATGCTTTGGATCTCGGAAATTCATGAAGGAGTTACAATTATGATTTCAATCATTTTATTGCATATTTTCTGAGTTCCTACTCTATGAGGTACTGTAAAGAATAAAAAATTATAAGGTATAGCCCTTTCCTTCAAAGGTCACAATCAGAACACCCTTCATTAGTAGAAACCTTTTTCCACTGTTAGAACTTGTTAATACAGCCTCTTCGGATTAGTACAAGGGCATAAATAACAGGAGGATCTGTTACACATCTATTCAATTTCCAGTTTTGTGGGAAACCTAAATCTTAGGAGGATTTGGCAAAAAGCAGTGGAGAAACCATGACTTAAGGATTATTTACATGTAAAATACTACCCTTGGGGAAGCATTTGTGGGAGCAGAGTTGGGTTATATACGCGGATTCCTGGCTGGGACTAGTAGCAAGGCTTAGGTAGAAGAGAGAATTCGGTTGCTGCATACCTGATCTCTAAACTGACACAAATTCATAAGAAATCCTTTCTAATTTAAAATATTATTCTACTTTAATATTTACACAGTGTAGGAAACTTGACTTATACCAAAAATTATAATAATCACCCATAATACTGTAATTCAAAGATAACTGATATTGATATTTTAGGATATTTAACTCTTTTTATGCATATATATTTTTAAGAGCTTATATAATTAAACAAGATAATTTGAATAATATTCATACTACACATCATGGGCAGTTTCCATGTTTTTTCATGGTGCATAAATGTTCCATCATATGGACACAATTTAAGCAATGTATGGAACACTCAGGGTGTACCCGTATTTTATTACCATGAATAACAATGGGAGATATAGAGGCAAATATCTTTGTCAGAATTTCTAATTACTGACTTAAGATGATAAATCCTTAAAATGAAAGTATAAGGCATGAACTCCTAAGGATAAGCAGTATCATAGATTGTAAAAATCTTCTGCACAGGAATTGGGAGCTCCAGTTTGTAGTCCTGGTTCTGGTGGCCTTGTGACTTGAGGAAAGTTAAGGAATTCTCTGAGAGCCTAACAAAATAAGGTATTTAGATTAAGAGCCCTTCTAACTCAAGTGGTCCATGTGCCTGGTCAGCATTCTTTCGGAGGCAGTATAGCTAAGAATTTACTCACTTTCCTGTTTCTTAGCAGATATCTAGAGGACATGCGATATGCAAGTCACTCGCAGTTTATGTCACCTGCAAAGTCATAGCCTTGTGAAGTCTGTTGAAGTCAACTTGGGGAGCTCACTTCCAGAGATGGAATTCCTGGTGATAGAATTGGCTGGCAGGAGAAGGGAGGGTGGCTAACAGAGTTGGCTAGCCACCGCATCTGGGTGTATCAGCTCCTCTGCCTTTATTATACCTCCATAGCTTCATTTGTTTGGGTCTTGAAGGTTTTTCACCCCGGGAAGGAATAACTAGTTACGCTGGTATCAGTTAATTTTCCTTATCAGTTGGCATAAACTAATAGTTGAGTGTAAAGAAAAATAGTGCACTGGAAAAATGTTGCAAGATACCAGGAAGGAAGAAAGGGAAACATATGGGAGATAAGAAGACTGCAACACAAACGCTATGGGCCTCACATTTTTGTCTAAGATATTCCAAACTACGTCACTGTTAGAGGCCATACCAAGGTTACTTACCTCTGGCATATGGAATGTTACAGCAGGTCGATGACAATAAATTGATGGCTCACAGCCCAATCCCAACAATAACCAAAACTACCAGAGGGGGCACTAGTGGTCCCAAGTCAGAGCATCCCTGAGATCTCCACTGCAGTAAATTCAACTGCTCCTGGAGCTCGCTGTATTGGGTGCATGGCAACTAGGAACCCCAATGAAGCCAAGCCCATCACCTGTCTCACCCAACTGCCAGGACAGGTCAGGCTTTGTGTTGTTAATGTGTTTATGTTCATGCTGACATTATAACTTCTGACCTGTAGCACCAGAATGGCCCAGTCTGAGTTCTACACCTAGAATTTCTAATTACAACTAACCATGCCCCAAATCAGTATATTGAGAAGCATTTTCCCTAATGTTTTTTCCCCAAACACATTCATCAGCTGGATCAGTAAATATTGTCTCCTCTAGCTGGTACTCAACATTTAAAATATTGCAGTGCATATTATTCATTATCTGGATAAGGAGACCAAAAGCATAACTTAAAACTGCTAGAACAAAAGGCCTTAGATTTTTCACTGTCGCTAGCTGGGGAGAGTGGGGAGGAGTACTGGAGCAGATGGCAGATGGCAGTATTTTGCCTCTCCTGGGACCAGACCAAACGGAGGGAACCAAAAAGCAAAAATGAACTGTATCAATCTGCTGAACCCCCAAACAAATTTCACATACAGTTTAGTGAACCATGAAACTAACCTAAGTTATTTACAAAACAAAGTGTTTGGTAAAGCAGGGCAAGCCAGAAGTGAACCTACTTTCTAAAAAATTTGAGTATGCATAAAACTTAACTATTACAAAAATGGCCAAAGAGAACTTAAATTGAATCTTGCTTTGGTAAATCAGAGTCCATAATCAGGAGCATCTTCTAAAAGGTGAGTTTGGCATGAGGCAAAAAAGACAGATCTTCGTGAAACTCTGTGTGTGGCACGAGTATACCCCTAAGTATGGGGGGCAGGGGGAAGGTACAGACAGACTGCAGAAGCAGCAAAGGCTGGAATAGACACTGGTGGCAATGGGAGTGGAAGGTGATGGAAAGCCTTAAAACTTCCTGAGAATCGAGTTGAAACAGATACAGAAGACAGAAGAGAATGATTCCACTTCATGGTTGATTATTATGAATTGACCCATAGAATGTACGTGAAAGTTGATCACAGGGTCTTGCAAGTATGAGATCCTCAACAGATGTTCAATCGCAATTGAGTCTGCTGCAGTGCAAAGTACAATGTGAAAAAGGCTAGAGTAACAGAAGAGAGATTGGGAATTATGTGTGACTTCATTGGCTCTATTTTTGCCTTGACATGGGCATTTGCTAAATCAAAGGAATAAACCATTAGAGGCTGGATTCCGTCAGCCAAGCTTTTGTGCATCTCCATTAGGGAGAGGATTTATTTTAAGCTTATAAATAAATACATGAAAGCATTTCACTCTCATGCGTTAATGTCGAGAACAGAACATTTTGTTTCTCCTTCTTCAAGGCCCTCTCCCTTCAGTCTAGAGCCTGAGCTAAGAAAATAAGGGTATGCGTATATGCTACAGCCCACAGGCAAAAACTCTCCTCTGCATCTTATATTCTAGCCCAGGATTTCTTGAGCGTCAGGCACATACAACCTGCATCAGATGAGGGGAGAGGAGGTGTGCTTAGAATGCAGAGTCCAGGGTGCCCCAAACCTGAATCAGAATTAAAGGGAGCCAGGCCCTGGAATTTGCATATTTACAAACTCACCAAGCAATTCTGATAAGCACTAACATTTTAGAAGCCCTGGGTTGGAGCAGCTGTTGTTAAAGATAAGTACACATAGGGACTTCCCTGGCGGTCCAGTGGTTAGAAGTCCGCGCTTCCACTGCAGGGGGCCAGGGTTCGATCCCTGGTCAGGGAACTAAGATCCCACAAATGCACAGCAAGGCCAACAACAACAACAAAAAGATATGTACACATACCCCTGAGGATACATGAAGATTTTCCAAGGCATATATAGGCACAGATAGTCTTAAAGGAATCAATTTCCAGATCCTCCATTTTCATATGTCCTCAGAGTTCCTAAAATCCATCTGCCTGAGAAAGAGGCAACCTGCAGAATCTCCTTTCCTGCCTCGCCTTTCATGATCACCTGTATCTCCCTTGACAGACCAAAAAAAAAATCATACTTATCTATCCTAAAACTTATGTAGGGAATGGCCCCAGGGTGTAAAAATAGAGGCAAACAGAGGGACAATTCAAAATACTGGTGTCGGTGCTGAGAACATGTGTCACTACAACAATGGGGTAGCGTATCTTCTTGCCAATTAAGTGGTTTCCGATTCTTTGCTTTCAACAAAATTGAATGAGAACCTAATTGTCAGATAACCATTAAAAAATAACTTTGGTAATAGATCACTTCTATTTTTTTATATACTTGGAAAGGTTCAAAGAATTGAGTGGCATTGCTATAACAAAATTCTCATATACTTAAATTTGTGAATAAGGTTCCTCAATGCTTATGTCTATAAATGGAAAAGAAAATAGGAACAAAATTGAAGCTGAATGCTGTGTCCTTTTAGCAGTAAGAACTAGTCAGCCACAGAAATATGAACTAATTGAAAAGGGCCCCATACACCACATTTAGAGCTGTATTTCCAATAAAAATGTACTCCTCATGTTTAATAATTGATTAAAATTGCTACATTTATTTTGATCAAGCCTTATAGCCATATAACTGTAAGGCTAACTCAAATCAGAAGAAAAGTGTTAACATTTAGAGCACTGTGGTCACAGGAAATGAAAAATATAAGTTTAACATGTGTATCTGTATATTTGCTGCAAAGAAGCATGAAAGGGTGATAAATATAAACATTTTCAAGAATGAAAACATGTTACATTAGGATAAAAATCTGGGAGAAGAGGAATGGAACTATATGTTCAAGGAGAAAAGGGAATAATAGATAGTTTTCAACTGTTAAAGAGGAGCTTGTCTATATGTTTTTTAAAGGAATGATGGTAGCTGTCGAATTGTTATGGTTGAATGTTATGGCATATAAAATATATCTTTAAAAAGCTGTTATTAAGGGCTTCCCTGGTGGTGCAGTGGTTGAGAGTCCGCCTGCCGATGCAGGGGACACGGGTTCGTGCCCCGGTCTGCGAAGATCCCATATCCTGCGGAGCGGCTGGGCCCGTGAGCCATGGCCGCTAAGCCTGCGCGTCCAGAGCCTGTGCTCTGCAACGGGAAAGGCCACAACAGTGAGAGGCCCGCATACCGCAAAAAAAAAAGAAAAAAGAAAATTGGGAATGGGGTGGGGTGCATGTATGGAATAACCACTGATTTCCCTCACATTCCTAAAAATGAAGTTCTGAAAAATATATATTTGATGGCAAAGTCTTACAAAATTTAAGTAAACTCTTCTGCATTCAAATGGGCTGTTTTTTTTTCAAATGGGCTGTTTTTAATAGAAAGTTGTCAAGGATTTCTTTGAAATGATGGTGCGTTCCAGGAGCAGCGTGTGTCCTAGCTCTGTCATTAGCTTTATGACTTTGGGCAAATAGCTTCCCCCCTTCCCTGGGCTTCATTATCCCTATCTGCAAAATAAGGGATTGAATACAAAGATATTTCAAGTCCTTCCTGCTCTAACTGGTGATCTCGCCTATTTCACCTAGTTGTTTTTTATTTTTCCTTTAGCAATCTGTTTTTAAGCCATTGTGTAATTTCAGTTCATCTCCACTAGAGGGCAGCCAGAGAAAGGAGATGAAGCTCAAAACGCTTGTATTCTTTGCAGTCAGTCTGGACCCCACCCCCCCAAAACAAAAGTCAGCGGAAGAAATTGATGTTACATGGACAAAAATGAAATTGCTATTTCTGCTGATTTCATTTCTCTTAGCAATTGTGCTCCTATATTACACGAAGAAATTATGAGAGACGTGTTTTATACAATTTTCTTTTTATTCAATATAAGGAAATCAAGTATATACTTGCCTTGTCCATACTGTCTACCCCCAGCTAAGAAATTCAATCTTTCTTTTTTTTTTATAAATTAATTTTATTTATTTATTTTTGGCTGCGTTGGGTCTTCGTTGCTGCGCATGGGCTTTCTCTAGTTGTGGCGAGCGGGGGCTACTCTTCGTTGTGGTGAGCGGGCTTCTCATTGCGGTGGCTTCTCTTGTTGCGGAGCATGGGCTCTAGGTGCGCGGGCTTCAGTAGTTGTGGCGCGTGGGCTCAGCAGTTGTGGCTCATGGGCTCTAGAGCTCAGGCTCAGCAGTTTGGTGCACGGGCCTAGCTGCTCCACGGCATGTGGGATCTTCCCGGACCAGGGCTCGAACCCATGTCCCCTGCATTGGCAGGCAGACTCTTAACCACTGTGCCACCAGGGAAGCCCTCCCATTCTTTTTACTGGGATTTCCAATCAAGAATTTTGATTAGGAACTTCATTGATTTCCATTTGCTTACCACAAAAAATTCTATACTCTGGACAACTTTCTGATAAGCTTTGTTTCCCATCACTCCCCAGAAATCATCCTGTACCCCAGAGGTGCACCTCTCCATAAAAATCCCCCAAGTATAGCCTTGGTCTTTGCAGGGCTGAACTCACTGTGGTGTGACAGAAAGAGCCCCAAGCTCGAGTCAAAAGATTTTATTGCACAGAACTCCTTGGAGAAACGGCTGATTTCAGGGCTAGACAAGGTAGGAACAAGATGACTCTGGAACATATTGTTATGCCAGAAATTAAGGAAGTGCTCAAAATAAATGATGGGTGTATGTCACAAGAACAAGAACCAGCTTGAAAGGGACATAGGCCAAATATGTGACAAATTGAGAACCCAAATAATTAAGTACAGTCATGAAATATGAAACATTGAAAAAACAGAAAGCCATGAGCCTATAACAATAATAGATAGATAATAGATAGACGTAAACACGTACATGCCTACATAAATGGAGGAAAAGGGAGGGATCTTGTTAACTGTAGAGTACAACTGGTGAAGGCAAAAGAAGTACTTGAGTTGGAAAGTCGACATCATGTTAAATATTGATCAGACAAGAATCATCAATGGCTTTTGATTAGGAGTGGGATATTTGCATGGTCTTAAAGTATTACCCCACAAATTGCTTGTCAACTGCATAGTAAAAAAATAACTATACAGTGAAGAAATTGGTTAACATCTTGACCAAGTGATCAAATTAACATCACCAGAGAGGCACAAATGGACAGTGTGTGCCTCCAGATGTGAGACCCTGAGACGGACCCAGCATTGCCTCTGTAGTACTTCAGTTGAGAAAGCATCACCTGAATGTCAGACAAACCTCAAATAAAGAATGTCCTACTGAAAAAATAAGGAGGAGGGTGAGGACTGTATTGCTTGAAAATGTCAATGTCATAAAAGACAACGTCTATGGAAATGTTTCGAGTTTAAAGAGACACGACAATTAAATATATACCTGATCCTAGACTGGATCCTGTATGGGAGGGAGGATCATGCTATAAAGGACATTATTGGATCAGTTGACAAAATTGGAATATGATGGTAGATCACATAAAATTGTGTCAATATTAAATTTACTGAAGTCGATAACTGTACTGTGGTCATGTAAAAGAATATCCCTATTCTTATGAAATACATGCTGAAATATTTAGGGGTAATGGGTCATAAATTATGTAACTTATTCTCAAATGGTTCAGAAAAAATATGTATACAGAGAGAGAGAGAGAGAGCACGTACAGCAGTCAGAGGTATTCTCTGTACCATTCTTATTCTTTCAACTTTTCTGTAATTTTGAAGTTATTTCTAAATTTACAAGCTTAAAAAATGCGGTTGCAAATCCTGATCATGCCCCTTAGATCTCTACAACCACAGGCGATACGCATGACTTCCCAGCAGAGACAGCTGCCAATCATTGACGCTTACCATGGGTCAATGTGGGAGGCACTGCGCCTGCATCATCTCAGTCCTCAAAACAATACTTCAGGGGAGGTTTTACCCTGTTTGTATAGATGGGGAAACTGAGGCTCAGAGAAGTTAAGTAACTTGCCCCAAATCACCTAGTTATTAACTGGTAGGGTTGAGATTTGAACACAGGTCTGATACTGATACCTCATTTCCAAAGAAGATAATAGTACCTAGTCATATTTATTTTTTCTTTTTACATAGTAATTATGGTACTCTAAAACATTATTTAATTACTTTTTTTTTTTTTTTTTTTTTGCAGTACGCGGGCCTCTCACTGTGGTGGCCTCTCCCGTTGCAGGAGCACAGGCTCCAGACGCGCAGGCTCAGCGGCCATGGCTCACGGGCCCAGCCGCTCCGCGGCACGTGGGATCTTCCCGGACCGGGGCACGAACCCGTGTCCCCTGCATCGGCAGGCGGACGCAACCACTGCGCCACCAGGGAAGCCCTATTTAATTAATTTATTTAACATTGTAATAGTTTCTTTCCTGTCTTCCTCCACTGCCTACAAGGGCAAGGGTCGTTGTCTATTTTGTTTAATTATGTCCACAAGCATCTGGAATAATGTCTGGCACATAGCAGATGCTCAGTAACGCTTTCAATGAAGACTTAAGCCTTACGAGTGTTAGGAGGGTTAAATAGGATGATGTAAATAGCACTTTTGGTATCCTTTGCTTGCGGGATCTTAGTGCCCCAACCAGGGATAGAACCCATGCCCCCTGCAGTGGAAGCGTGAGTCCTAACCACTGGGCACCAGGGAATCCCCCCCTTTGCTGTAAGTTTTAAATGAGTTTGTCACTTTTGAGCAGGGACCCTATCAGTTCTACCAAAGCTCCATTCTAGGAGCCCAAGAAAAGCTAAAAAATATTGGGGAATTGGTGGAAGGCAGAAACTCAAGACCGGAACAAATAACATTGAGGTTTCAGGCATATTTTTAGTATATTTTGCTGGCCCCACTTTAAGGAGGAAATAAAAAATAATGAGAGGGGCTTCCCTGGTGGCACAGTGGTTAAGAATCCACCTGCCAATGCAGGAGACACGGGTTCAAGCCCTGGTCCAGGAGTATCCCACATGCCGTGGAGCAACTAAGCCCGTGGGCCACAGCTACTGAGCCTGCGCTCTAGAGCCCGTGCTCCGCAACAAGAGAAGCCACCGCAATGAGAAGCCCACGCACTGCAATGAAGAGTAGCTCCTGCTTGCTACAACTAGAGAAAGCCCGCGTGCAGCAACGAAGACCCAACGCAGCCAAAAAACAAATAAATAAATTTATTTTTAAAAAATGATGAGAAAAAAAATATGTCAGCCAAACAAAAAGGGTAGTCTGTGATTTTCATGCGAACAGTGTCTGGGTTTGTTAACCACTTAATCCCAACCCCTAGCCCAGGGCCTAGCATATAGTAGGTACTCAGGTAAATACCTATAAGCTGATGAGCTGTCAGCTTTTGCTGCAGTAATGACCCCTCAAATTCCAGATACAACAACAAACCTTTATCTCTTGCTCACGGTTCTGTGGGCTGGCTGTGGGTCTACTGGGATTGGCTAGCCTGGCCTCTTATGTTTGGGTCCAGGTCTGCTCATTCATTCAGGACCCATGCCAAAGAGGAGCAGCTACCTGTATATGGTCTTCTTTTAATGGACGGCAGGAGGACAAGACAGAAGCAAAAATACAAAATGCGTCTTAAAGCCTCTGCTCAGAACTGATACACTATCACTTTGGCCCACGAATATGGGCCAAATGAAACGCTTGGTCAAAGTAGGTCACATGCTCAAACCCAAAGTAGATAGAAGGAAGAAATATACTCCACTTACTCCACTGGGTGGGATGTACTACAAAGTTGCATTGCAAAGGGTGCAGATGTATAATTCTATTATAGGCAGGAGGAAGAGATGAGAATAATTAGCCAGTATTCTAGACATTCTTGTCCACACACCAGAGCAGAGTTGAGGTGGCTGCAAAGTCCTGTTTATTTATTCTTATGATAATTATCCATGTATTTGTGCTTATTTAATTAAGACCTATCTCTTGCACTGAACAAGAGTTCCTTGAGGGCCGGGATGGTGTCAAGTTAGGCTCACCATTGAAACCCCAGCATCTAGAACAGTGCCTAGTACGTAGTAGGTGCTTCATAAATGTCATTGAAATAATGGATGAATAAGTGGATCTCTGTGTGTTCCATTAGGGTTTTTACCTGACCCATTTCTCTTTCTAGAATATCAGAGTGTTTCACAGTTCAGTCCAAGATGCCCTGCAATCACTTCAGAGAACAGAGGTCACTGTTAAGACTTGGAAGAAAATATGACAAAAGGACAAAAGTTTGTTTAAGAGATTCTAGAAGAGGAACCTACAAGCTGGACTTTAGGGCTGACTCTGCAATCACAGAATGTATCTGGAAAGCCTTGACAAGGAATGCCCCTCTGAGGACACTTGATTTCTGACACATATTGAATAAAATTGAACAGAGATAACACGTTAGCCAGTCTTGCACAAAAACTCCAGGGCATAAACCAAGTAGGCAAAGGAGAAAAGCTCCTTACACAAGCGTTGACGGGGGTGGGGGAAAAAACAAATCATTACCGCCCATTTACTTAGTCATGCTGAAGAGATCTGGAGTCGTTAAATAAAATGGGCCTTATTCTCAGTTAAACCCTTCCTGAGGGCTCCGTGCACAGACAGAGGTGTTCTGAGCAGAGGCGTATACATGCTGTAAGCATACGATTTCATTGAAATCTTGGGTTTAACTTTAAAAATCCATGCATTTTTGCTTTTTACTCCATAATATACCCACGTTTGTTGTCATAGAAAAGTACTATTTATTTTTTATATAAATTTATTTATTTTTTATTTATTTAATTTTGGTTGCATTGGGTCTTCGTCGCTGCACGCGGGCTTGCTCTAGTTGCTGCAAGCGGAGGCTACTCTTCGTTGTGGTGCGTGGGCTTCTTATTGCGGTGGCTTCTCTTGTTGTGGAGCATGGGCTCTAGGAGCGCGGGCTTCAGTAGTTGTGGCTCGTGGGCTTAGTTGCTCCGCAGCGTGTGGGATCTTCCTGGACCAGGGCTCAAACCTGTGTCCCCTGCGTTGGCAGGCGGATTCTTAACCACTGCGCCACCAGGGAAGTCCCCATTTTACCCATTTTTAAGTGTACGGTTCAGTGGCATTAAGTAATACACATTGTTGTGCAACCATCACCACCAACCATCTCCAGGACTTTTTCATCTTCCCAAACTGAAACTCTGTGCCTATTGAACACTAAATCTCTACTCCCTCCTCCCTCCAGCCCCTGGCAAACACTCTTCTACCTTCTGTCTCTATGAGTCTGCTTCCTCTGGGAACCTCGTATAAGTGGACTTAAACAGTATTTGTCCTTTTATGACTGGCTGATTTCACTCAGGGATATGCACATTTTTAAGGTCCTTGATACATACTGTCTATCAGTCAGGTTTCTTAGCTGCAAACAACAGAAGCTGACTCTGGAAGATTAAGCAGAAAATGAGTTTATTAAAGGATATTGAGTTTTTCACAGAATTGTTGGGAGGACTGGATAATCAAGGCTAAACTGCCAGAAATGATGCCCCAAACCAGGTCACAGTACAAGCTTGATGAAAAAGACACCAAAGTCTAAGTAAATAGCACATCTTAGAGTTGTACACATGTGGTGGCCTTGAACCTCACTATAAAAAACCTCACTGCCCTACACTGTCGTCAGCACCAAAAAAAAAGCAGAACCCCGCTTTTCATTACCAATGTCAGCAAAAATGGAAGCTCCATGTAGCGCCTGATTTAATTATCATCCTTACTGTGGATTCGAAGTCTCCTGAAAGCAAAGCTGAGGTCACATGCTTGCAGGCTAACTGCAAGGGACACTGAGAATCTGAGACGGGCCTTATGAACTTGGAATTTCCACAAGCATAGAAAGGTTGCCAGATAAAACACAGGACACCTGGTTAAGTTCAAATTTCAGATAAACAGCAATTAATTTTTAATATAAATATATCCCATTTATGGGATATACTTGTACTTAAAAATTAATTGTTGCTTATCTGAAATTCAGACTTAACCAGGCGTCCTATGTTTTGATTTGCTAAATTTGGCAACCCTAATAGAAATGCTGTTCAAAGCTGACGGGCAGCCACGAGTGATTATTTCCAACACCCACCACACATTGCTTTAGCAAACAGAAGCACCAACAAGGAGCAGGAAGTTCTCACCCACCAATAGTCTCACTTCAAAGAAAGGTTTGCCAATTTGATAGGCAAGAAATGATATTTAACGATTGTTTTAATTTGCCTTTCTTTGACTTTTAGTGAGGCTGAACACGTTTTCAATCCTCCATGATTTTTATCTCCCACTTTGTGAACTGATCAATCTTGTGCTGCTCTTTCCGTGTTCCTTATCAAAGAGAGCATCGGCTCTTCATACCATAAATACATTATCCGTGTGCCTAGTTTACTATTGATTTTTTTTTTTTTTTTTTTTTTGCAGTACACGGGCCTCTCACTGTTGTGGCCTCTCCCGTTGCGGAGCACAGTCTCCGGACACGCAGGCTCAGTGGCCATGGCTCACGGGCCCAGCTACTCCGCGGCATGTGGGATCCTCCCAGACCAGGGCACGAACCCGTGTCCCCTGCATCGGCAGGGGGACTCTCAACCACTGCGCCACCAGGGAAGCCCTACTATTGATCTTTTAAGCCATGATCCTTTTATTTACAGAGGTTTTACATGATCAAGTCTCTTGCTTTCACCCTCATACATAGAACAACTTCCTCTATCTAGATATCAGATATTCACTTATATTTTCTTCTAGTTTTTTATGGCTTGATTTTTTTTTAACTTTTCAATGTGCATGGAGTGGGGTGATTATAGACTTTTTTCTAAATAGTTAACCAATGATCCTACTAGGATTTATTGAAAAATACAAGGGGTTTCTTTTTCAAAACACTTGTCAGTGTAGTCAGTTTCTCTCTCCCATTACCTGACAGCACTGAGCCCTTTCAACGCCTTCCTTTCAGCTTATCCCTGTGACTTAAAACCAGCACCTACCAATAATGACAGGGATCTCATTTGGACTCTTCTCTTTGCTCATTCTATATATTTGGATTCATAAGTAAAGACATTCAAAAGCTCTCTCTTTACTCCTAAGAACTACATGTGACATTCAGGTAATTCCAATGATGATGAGGTTACGTCTTTGGGATCCAAGTGGCCTCCCTCTATGTAGATGTGGACAGCTGGGTCGGAGTATATGAATAGTTTCTCCCATAATTTTGGTCTGTCTCTAAAATAAACTATCCATTACAATAAAATGTTGTTAATAATGATTTAATCTCTATTTAGAAAGAGGCAATACACAATTTATAGCAAGATTTAAAGAAACACAACACCTAAATACAATTCAATATCATTTTCATTAATCCTCAAATATCATCAATATCATTACCCTTCCATTCCCTCTTCTTTTCACTCACGATGCTTTAGGGTGCTGTTCACCAAGAATCTTATCTGTAATAGTTTTTACCAATCTCAGAAAACATTAATTTTTTTCTGTACCCCATCAGCTGTCTGTAGCTTTTCCCTTCTATGACCCAAAACAGAAAGAAGAAAGAAAGATCACTGTTGTATTACCACTGCGTACAGGCTCTGCTTTTCTGTGCCCAGATTTTTCCAATCAGGGAAAAATTTTGTTCACTGAATCCCCTTATCCTTCCATTTGAAACTCAGATTGATGTAAAATCCCAATTTGCCTCATACACTCAAGGCTATCTATCTTTTGGAGTCTTCCCCAATTCCCTTTAAGTCTATTTCTTAGTTTTGAAGAGATCAGACTATATCTCCATCTGATTTTTGTTCAATTCAGGCAACATGATGATTGTGACTACAAACTCTGGAGCTAAGTCTGCCTGACTTTCAATTCTGCCGCCCTTATCTCCTAAGCTCCGTGTCTCAGCTTACTTATCTGTAAAATTGCCATAAAATGATATCTATGCCATAGAGTTGTTATGAAAATGAAGTTTGTTGGAAATTGCCTGGCGGTCCAGTGGTTAGGATTCTGCACTTCCACTGCAAGGGGGCACGGGTTCGATCCCTGGTCGGGGAACTAAGATCCCACAAGTAGCGTGGCCAAAAAAAGAAAAAAAAATTCAATTAAATTTGTTCATACTTGTAAACCACTTAGAAGAGTGGGTGGCACGTACTCAACTTGATATGTTAGTTACTCAGTCACATAAGTGATTAGAATTCACAACCAAATGTAACAATGGAAGAGCAATGATCCATAACGTTTGGACGAAACTGGTAGACGAAACCATCCCGTTCCTTTTATCCTAGTTTATTATAAGTATTATGTGATACAGAACTCAGATCAACTCCTACTCATAATTTAACGTATTGTATTAATCTCTACTGAGAGGCTAACTTCTAGAATGTCCGTATTGGATGCCCAAATAAGTAACCTAGGAAAATACACATTTTAGTCATCTCTCAGTATTCTTCACTGGTACATATGTGTACACGTGTCCAGTACAGGTGGGAACATTGTCTTCTGAATATGGCTTAATACCATATGAAACTTAGCAGGTATCATTACTTGGTACTGATAAGAGGCATGTCTACAGCATGTAAAATATTGGCAACCAATCAGTGAAAATTATACTTTTGTAACAAATTTTTGAATTTACTATAAAAAGTTCAGATTTATTAGCAATAGATTATCCATGGATAAATAAAAGTTTAAGAAAAACTAAAATTCTGTTACTATTTTTCCAGTTTTATTGAGATATAATTGACACATAACATTGCGTAAGTTTATATAATGATATATGTATATACGTGAAATGATTACCACAAGAAGCTTAAATAACATCCATCACCTCACATAGTTAAGATCTTTTATATCCTTGTGATGAGAACTTTTAAAATCTACTCTCTTAGCAACTTTCAAATATATAATACATATTGTTAACTATAGTCATCATGCTGTACATTACATCCCCAGGATTTATTTATCTAACAACTGGGAAGCTTATACCTTTTGACCACCTTTCACCCAGTTGCCTCATCCCCTATCCCCTACCTCTGTTTCTATAAATTTGGTTATTTTATTTTTTTTAATTTATTTTTTATTTTTTTAAAACTTATTTATTTAGGCCACACTGTGCGCCATGTGGGATCTTAGTTCCCTGACCAGGGATTGAATCCATACCCCCTGCAGTGGAAGCACAGGGTCCTAACCACTGGACAGCCAGAGAATTCCCTGGGTTTTTTTTTTTTTAGGTTCCACATATAAGTGAGATCATGCAGTATTTGTCTTCTGTCTGACGTATCTCACTTAGCATAACGCCAAGATCCATCCACGTTGTTGCAAAGGGTAGGATCTCACTTATATGTGGAATCTAAAGAAGCCAAACTCATAAAAACAGAGAGTACGATGGTAGTTACCAGGGGCTCGGGGTGGGTGGGGAAGGAACTGAGGAGATGTTGTTTATGGGTGCAAAGTTGAAACCAGTAGATAAGTAAGTCCTGGAGAGCTAATACATGGCATAGTGACTATAGGCAACAACAATACTGTATTACAAACTTCAAAGCCTCTTAGGAACTTTGAAGTTTATCATACAGTATTGTATTATCCTTACTGTTCTCACCACAAAAAAAAAGATAATTACGTGACATAGTAGAGGTGTTAACTTACACTACAGTGGTAATCATATTGTAATATATCAATGTGTCAAATCAACACGTTGTACTTCTTAAAGTTATACAATGTTATATGTCAATTATATCTCAGTAAAAATAAATCAGTTTTTAAAAAGAGGTAAATTTAGAAAAATAAAATAAAGTGAGAGAGCATTCCAGGAAGCAAGAAGAAGCAATACAAAGGCCCTGAGGTAGAAATAAGTGTTGCCTTTTCAGAGGTTCTAGTTAAAAGGAGACTTTTTGCTTAGAAGAGAGGGAAGACATGCCCTGGGGGATAGGGCAACAATGCCTGGCATGCTACCACTAGCATCTTCTAGGGGCTGTGGCCAAAAGGAATGTATACTCATATACACTATTAGGATACTATACTAAATTTTATTATCTACTAACTGTAGATAATACTATATCTACAGTTGTTAAAATCGCACTTAAAAAATTAATATTGGCATTTTTTCAAATCATTAAAGAAAATATGATTTTTAAATGGCTATTATATAATAGATTGAATACTTATATTCAATATAGAGGTTTATTTCCAAGCTTTCTAGATAATGTTATTCTACAAAAATTTTATAAATAGTGTTGTGATTGAAATATTTGTATATCAGTTCTTATGAAGCAACAATGTTTAAATTTTTAAAGAAAGGTTTTTTGAAAAATTAATATACATGATCTTGATTTTTAAAAATCAAATAGAAAAGTTTTTTCCAAATACATATATAGTAGTTTTTTAAATAAATTTATTTATTTATTTTTTATCTTTAGCTGTGTTGGGTCTTTGTTGCTGTGCGCGGGCTTTCTCTAGTTGCGGCGAGCAGGGGCTTCTCATTGTGGTGGCTTCTCTTATTGCGGAGCACAGGCTCTAGGCGCGGGACTTCAGTAGTTGCGGCACGTGGGCTCAGTAGTTGTGGCTTGCAGGCTCTAGAGTGCAGGCTCAGTAGTTGTGGCACATGGGCTTAGTTGCTCTGTGGCAGGTGGGATCTTCACGGACCAGGGATTGAACCCGTGTCCCCTGCATTGGCAGGCGGATTCTTAACCACTGCACCACCAGGGAAGCCCTACAGTAGTTTTTCTAAAGGTCAAATTTATAGCTACTGCTTACTTTTTTTAAAATATAAATTTATTTATTTATTTTTGGCTGCGTTGGGTCTTCGTTGCTGCACGCAGCTTACATTTTTATAGAGGCTTAAAAATATTTTTTCATTGTAAGGGAGTTTCTGCCCTGTCCTTTTCTTCCCTGATGGAAGATGTAGGGATTGTTGCCACTCTTTCAGCTGAAAGAATTGTAGATCTTCAGTTTGACACTGTCAACCAGACTCTGATGCTGTTTCCTCTTTATATGTTTTCTCCTTTCTTCTAATACCAAGTATTTGACTTCTGAAGGAGAGACTCTGACCAAGCTAACTACTAACATCCCTAGTGGGCAGAGACTATTGCAACAAGCCAACTCAGGTGTTGCCAGCCAGTCTATGGATTGACGTAATTGGTTAAGTGCCCATCTCCGGTCCAGTCACTGGCTACCATTAAGGGACAGCCTGAGACCACTTGTTTCAGCAGGGGATTATAGGAATAGATGAGAACAGTAGGCATAGAAAATGCTGAGATTTCTATATCTAATAGAAGGAAAGAGAAGCTGCCTTTCCCCATCATTGGGTATACTACGGTAATTCTGTGTAGAGAGGCCGATACATGGAGTCCACAGGCAGGGTTAGAGAATTTCACTTGGCTTTCTCACAAACATCTCAAACTCAGCATATCCAAAATTTAACTTTGATCCCTTCTCCAAAGTCTTCTGCAATCCCCACTAGTCTTTCCCATATCAATAAATGGCATAACCATTCAGCCATTTTTTTTTTTTGTTCACGCCTTGCGGCACGTGGGATCTTAGTTCCCTGACCAGGGATGGAACCCGTGCCCCCTGCAATGGAAGCATAGAGTCCTAACCACTGGACCTCCAGGGAATTCCCCAGCCAATTTTTTTTTTTTACATCTTTATTGGAGTATAATTGCTTTACAATGGTGTGTTAGTTTCTGCTGTATAACAAAGTGAATCAGCTATACATATACATATATCCCCATATCTCCTCCCTCTTGCGTCTCCCTCCCACCCTCCCTATCCCACCCCTCTAGCTGGATACAAAGCACCAAGCTGATCTCCCTGTGCTATGCAGCTGCTTCCCACTAGCTATCTATTTTACGTTTGGTAGTGTATATATGTCCATGCCACTCTGTCACTTTGTCCCAGCTTACCCTTCCCCCTCCCCGTGTCCTCAAGTCCATTCCCTACGTCTGCGTAATTGCATCTTAGTATGAAGAAATCATTTGGAATAGATTCACTGGAGCAAAGGGAGGAACACAAGTGCCATTTTACCATATTTAGGCATGCTTTAATTCAGCTATTTCAGAAATCATTCCTTCATTCTAGAGAACTCCACTCCTGAGTTTTTAGAAATCAAAGGCTCTATTTGTTTATATTCACTTGTAATTAGAAATTCTGACTTTGTTAGATTAAGACTCAAGATTACAAGACTCGGTTCTGTTTCTTTTGTTTACTTGTTTATAACTTTTTTCCCAACTAAAATATCCCTGGGGAGTGCAGAGAATGAGTTGGGTCCACTTGCATGCGACTGAACAGATTGTCCCTCCACGTCCCCAGGGGGTGCCACTCACATCGTCTACGATGTGGTTGGTGTTCTCTAGAATTGCTCATTGTGGCAGCCCTGGTGGTGCATTTGTTTAATACGTAATTCTGAGTGTCACCGAAACTGCAGTCATAGGGGAGGACAATATATTTTAGTATGATGTTTAGTTGGTAAATGCTGCCTATGCATTAATTCCCTGACTATCGTGTTTTCCTTCTAGTGATCATTTATGGACTTTTAGTAGCTGTTGGGCATGGCACACCATTTAATAAAGCAGATTATCACATAATAAGAACAATTATATGAATGTGTTCCCTTAGGCATCATCGTTCCCAACACTTTCTGTCTTCCTTGGCAGTCTTTTTTTTTTGCCACCTTATCCATGCCAAACCAGCAGACACAAGCAGTTTATCAGGGTATGATTAACTTTAGACTTTTAGAGTAAGGCAATTCCTGAAAACAGACAATATGTATTATACAGATACAGTTTGACAAGCACAACTTCTCTCTTGACTTTTCATTATGGAATATTTTATGTACATCATACACAACAGCAGGAAGACCAGTATAATGAATCCTCATGTACCCCTAACCCACTTCAACAGTTATTGGCTTTTTGTTAATCTTGTCTCATCTACCACCACTCTCCCATTTTTTTTTTGCTGTAGTATTTTTTTATTGAGCTTAAATTCATACAACATACAGTTAACCATTTTTTATTTAAAAATTACTTGTGATAAAAACCTCATAATATAAAATTTACTCTCTTAACCATTTTTAAGTGTACTGATCAGTAGCGTAAACTATATTCACATTGTCGTGTAACAGATTTCTAGAACTTTTTCATCTACTAAAACTGAAGCTCTGTACCCATTGAACAGCTCCCTATTTTCTCTTCTCCCCAGGCCCTGGCAACCATCACACTATTTCTGTTCCCATAGTTTTGACCACTCTAGATATCTCACGCAAGTGGAATCATACACTATTTGTTCTTTTGTAACGGGCTTATTTCACTTAGCATAACATCCTCAAGGTTCAGCCATGTTGTAGCACGTGACAGGAATCCTTTCTTTTTAAAAGTTGAATAATATTCTATAGTTAATCATTTAAAGATGTAACCATTCAGTGCATTCAAAATGCTGTGCCACTACCACCTCTCTGTAGTTTTAAAACTTTTTCATCATCCAAGAAGAACACTCTGTATCCATTAAGTAATACTCCCCATTCCCCCTCTGCCAACCCCTGGCAACCACTAATCTGTTTTCTGTCTCTATGGATTTGCCTTTTCTGGGTATTTCATGTAAATAGAATCATACAATGTGTGACTTTCTGTGTCTGGCTTCTTTCACTTAGCATAATGGTTTCAAGGTTCATCCAAGTTGTAACATGTATCAGTCTCATTCCTTTTTATGGCTGAAGTTATTTTACTATATGCTAGATCACAATTTCTTTACCCATCCATCTACTGATGGACATTTGGGCTGTTTCCATCTTTTGGCTATTATGAATAATGCTGCTATAAACATTCATGTAAACTTTCTGTATGGACATATGCTTTCATTTCTCTTGGATATATACCTAGGATTGGAATTGCTTGATCATATGGTAATTCCATGTTTAACTTTTTGAAGACTCGCCAAAATGTTCTTCTACAGCAGCTGCACCATTTCACATTCCCACCAGCAATGTATGAGGATTCCAATTCCTGCACATACTGGCCAATGCTTGCTATTTTCTTCTTTTTTCTCTCTCTCTCCCTTCCATTTATTTATTTATTTGTTTGTTTGTTTATCTATTTATTTATTCCTGCCTATCTGACGGGAGAGACCAGTTTAACAACTCTTACCAGTCAGGATGCTTTCAGTTGCAAGTAAAGAGTGCCTGCTTAAAAGTGGCTTAAACAATGAGAACATTTATGGTCTTGAACAACCAGAGGTCCAAGGTGCAGGGCTGGTCAATTCAGCAGCTCAATCTCTTTATTATTATTATTATTTTTTTTATTACATTCATCCTAGTGGGTGGGAAGTGGTATCTCATTGTGGTTTTAATTTGCATATCTTTAATGACCAATGATGTTGAGCGTCTTTTCATGTGTTACTTGGCCATTTATATGTCTTTGGAGGAATGTCTATTCGAGTCCTTTGCACATTTTCTTAAGGGGGTTGTTTGCCTTTTTCTTGATGAGTTATAAAAATTCTTTATATATACTGAATCCTCAACTTCTATCGGATATATGATTTTCAAATATTTTCCCCACTCTTCACCCTCTTGATAATGTACTTTGATGCACAGAAGTTTTTGATTTTGTTGCAAGTCCTGTTTATCTATCTTTTTCTTTTGGTGCTCGTGGTTTTGGTGTCAAATCTAAGACCCCATTGCCAAATCCAAGGTCATGAAGATAAACCCCATGTTTTCTTCTAAGGGTTTTACAGTGTCAGTGCTTATAACTAAACTATTGAGCCATTTTGAGTTAATGTTCATATATGGAGTGAGGTAGGGGTCCGACTTCATTCTTTTGCATGTGGAAATCTGATTGTCCCAGAACCATTTGCTTAAGAAACTATGTTTTCCCCATTGAATGGTCTTGGTGCTTTCGGAAGCATTTTTAAGCAAATCCCAGGTCGTGTCATTTCATTTGTAAATACTTCAGTACGCATCTCAAATCTATAAAGACTGGTTTTTAACATAATCATCATGCTATGGTCCTATCTAACAAAATTAACAATTATTCCTTAATATCATTTAATATCCAATCCATATTCAAATATTTCCAATTGTCTCAAAATTCTCTTAAAGCTAGTTTGATTGAAACAGGATCCAAACGAGTTTCACACATTCAGATGCAGTTCCTTTCATTCTGATATATCACTTCCACTCCTGGTACTGGCTGTTTTAATTCTTTGTTTTAATGATAGTGTTCCAGTTATCAAATGCTATATAACAGATCACCCCAAACCTTAGTGGCTTAGGAGAACAACACTTATTTTATTATAGTTCATGGTTTCTGTGGGTCGGGAATTTCAGGAAGGGCTCAGCTGGACGGTTCTGGCTCAGAGCCTCACAGGTGATTGTAGTCAGATGGTGACTGAAGCTGGAATTGCAGGGGCACCATAGCAGCAGGAGACTGCTCAGGCATTCTTTTCACTTCATGTAGCCTGAGAGCCTCTCCACGTGGCCTCTCCACAGGGGCCAGTCTGGGTTTCCTCCATGCATGGTGGCCTGGAGACAGATGGACTGCTTATAATGGCAGCTCAGGGCTCCAAACAGGTATCAAAAAAGAACCACATAGACAATGTATCACTTTTTATGATCTTACCTCAGAAATCACACTGTGTCATCCTGCCATGGTCACAAGCCCACCTGGATTCCGGGAGAGGCAACACAGACCCCTGGCCTCATGGGTGTGCAACTTGTAGTCACACAGGGCCTCACCCTCAGAAGAGTTCCACGCTTGGTTTAATGTTCTCCTGTTGTTGGAAACGTAAATGTAAAATTCTGAATACATTTCAAGCAAGGGGCCCCGCATTTGCACTTCATGCCGAGCCCAGAAAATTATGTAGCTGGTCATGTCTTGAAGGCAGAAGCGTCAAAGTCATGTTGTAAAAAGCGCATGTGGGATGGGAGATCCCGCTGTAGCATCTTTGGGAAACACAACATCTGCCACAGACAACTAATGCTCATTTAATAGCTTACTGTGTGCCAGACAATTTATTTCATTAAATTTCCATAAACACGGAAG
The DNA here is from genome assembly GCF_949987515.2 of Delphinus delphis. Classification (NCBI taxonomy): domain Eukaryota; kingdom Metazoa; phylum Chordata; class Mammalia; order Artiodactyla; family Delphinidae; genus Delphinus; species Delphinus delphis. The sequence goes on along the minus strand of NC_082704.1, from coordinate 27,608,496 downwards.
CCAAGTACTAGTTGTTATTCCCATTTTGCCGGTGGGGAAAAATGACCTGCTCGTGCTTACTTTGCTAGAGAGTCGGAAACCAGGATTTGAACCCAGTTCAATTGCACTCTTGTGCCCTAGTGCAAGGGTCCCCAACCCCCGGGCCGCAGACCAGTACCGGTCCACGGCCTGTTAGGAACCAGGCCGCACAGCAGGAGGTGAGCGGTGGGTGAGTGAGCGAAGCTTCATCTGCCGCTCTGCATCCCCCCCATCGCTCGCATTACCACCTGAAGCATCCCCCACCCCCTCACTCCACCCCATCCATGGAAAAATTGTCTTCCACGAACCGGTCCCTGGCGCCAAAAAAGGTTGGGGACCTGCTGCCCTAGTGCACACCCACCATGCTATTCTGCTCGTGTTGATTATAAACCTTCTCACAGACCCTGACCATATGGGTTGCTGTGCTCCTGTTAATTCTCCAGGGCGGTCAGATCACAGAGGTCATCATGGCACCGGGCACATCATAGGAGCTCAGTAAATGTTCACTCCTCTCCTTTCCCCTTAGTGCGCCCTCCAGGCTTGGTTGCATTTATATCCACGACGCCCTCTTTTTGGCATCAGTAGAAGTAAGGTCCTTTTTGTTCAGTAAATGTTGATTGCATACCTACTAGGTGTCAGGCCAGGTGTCTTCTCTGGTCTGTGACATGGCCCCTTCTCCTAAGTGTTTTCTTTTCCTGTGTCTGAGTTAAACCCCATCTTGCCTCCTATACAGTGAAGCAGTGTGAACGAGAATCTAGTCACGCGTTGATTTCTGCAGCTCTAAGTGTCTGCCCACCCTGTCCTTGTTCCTGCTCTGATCCTAGTCTCTGCAATTTTCTGGATACAACCTATCTGCCCCTAAAGGCTGCTGAAAGTCGTCCTTTGCTCTTTTCAACTCTGCTCCACAGATGGCTTCCACTCAACTTGCCCAGCGCCCAACTTGCCCAACTCGCCCAAGGAAGTTCTCATCTTCCTTCCCCAGCCTGGACCATTCGGTCTCTTTATGAGTTTCCCATTTAGGAACATGCATTTACAGTACAAAGTAACACCTAGTACTTTCAACAACGTTCGAAATACTCAAGACCCCTACATTTGCATTTTCAGAGACATATCATTAGCCTCTGGTAGGGGAAAGGGTTATCCTTAAATCCACAACCAATTTATGGGTAGAGGATTTTTATTACACTCTGTGAAAGAGGTGGATTCGGTAAAAGTAACAAAAGAGGGTGAGGTTTGTGCCTTTGTCTGGGGAATAAGAAACCTCCCATTATTCCAAGTGGTGCAATAGGCTGTTAATGTACACACAGTAAGGTTTATATCATTTCAAATACCTCATACTCTAATAGGGCTCTTAACTTTTTCAGATACTCATATAGTGCATATATTATTGTATCTAATCGGACACCATCACTATAAATTCATGGATGATGGATCCATAATGAGATAAAGTAAGACGGAGTTCCTCTCAGGGCCATTCAGGTTACTTGACACTCTATGGTGTATTGGAAAGAGAACTAGAAGACCTGGGTTCTGTTTCTGGCTCTGCCAGATAACACGTGACTTGGCTTCCTCAGTTTCTTCAACTGTAAAATGGGAAAAATAGTCTTGGCTCTACCTACCTCTCACGATTGTGTTGAGGATTGCAAGAGCTAATGGATATAAACGTGCTTTAGAGCCTCTACAGCTCTCTGCAATTACAGTTTGCTTGTTACAAAGGCCTCAGTGACCCAGAGAAGTGGGCGTGGCATCATGATTGCTTTCGCTTTGCTTTATTTGCCTTCTCCAACTAACCATAAATATCTTCTCTTTGGAAAAGCCTTACACAATAAATTTGGATATTTTAATTAATTATTGAGTGACCCTGATGTGCTAGGCACTGTTCTAGGCCTGCCTTGTCCAACTTAGTAGCCACTAGCCACACGTGCCTATTGAGCATGTGAAATGGGGATTGTGTGACTGAAGAACTGAATTTGTAATTTTATTTAATTTTAATTAATGCGTACTGAAATATAAAAACTGATATGCGATACGGTTATTGGGAAACTTTTAAACAAGCTGGATGTGTGAATCTACTCTTGCAACTAATACTATGAATCTAAATACAGATCATGGATTTCTGATGAAAATTTAGCATCTGAACAATCTAAGGGTGAAGCCTGGATCTTGAAGACTTACTATGAAAAAAAAAGTAAAAAAGAATCTCATCAATAATTTTTACAGGCATACCTCAGAGATATTGTGGGTTTGGTTCCAGACCACTGCAATAAAGCAAATATTGCAATAAAGTGACTCGCACGAATTTTTCGGTTTTCCAATGCATATAAAAGTCATGTTTATACTATACTGCAGTCTATTAAGTGTGCAATAACATTACATCTAATGCTGCAATGAAGATCCTGAATGCGGCAACGAAGATCCTGTGTGCTGCAACTAAGACCCGGCACAGCTAAATAAATAAATATTTTTTTAAAATGTACATACCTTAATTAAAAAGTACTTTATTGTCAAAAGATGCCAACCTTCACCTGAGCCTTCAGCGAGTTGTAATCTTCTTGCAATAGTAACATCAAAGATCACTGATCATAGATCATATTAACAAATAGAAAAAGTTTGAAATATTGCGAGAATTACCAAAATGTGACACAGAGACACAAAGTGAGCAAATGTTGTTGGAAAAATGGTGCCAGTAGATTCGTTTGAAGCAAACAAAACTTCAATCGATAAAACATGCAGTATATGCAAAGCACAATCAAATCAGGTCTGCCTGTATATTGATTTCATGTTGAAATGATAGCATTTTGGATATATTGGGTCAAAGAAAATACACTATTAAAATTAATTTCACCACCTTCTTTTTACTGAATTTTAACGTGGCTGCTAGTAAATTTAAAATTACATATGTGGCTTGTATTGTATTTCTATTGGACAGCGCTGCCCTAAGCATTGAAGCTAGAACAGTGAACAAAGCAGAGAAAATGTCCTGCCCTCATGGAACTTAAATTTTAGTGTAGAAGACAGACGACAAACAAAATAACTAGGTAAATACATATATAGCACATCAAATGGTGATAGTGCTTTGGAGAAAAATAAAGAAGGGTAAGTTAGATAGGAGGGAGGGTTACCGTTTTAAACAGGGAGGTCAAGGGATTCCTAACTGAGAAGGTGACGTTGGGCACGATCCAAAGGAGTGAGGGAGTAAAGCAATGAAGCTATGTGGGGAGGAGCCTTCCAGGTAGAGGGAATAGTAAGTGATGAAGCTCTGATGATGGGCAATGCCTGCCATTTCAAGAAATCACAAGGAGGCCTGGCTCCAGCATAGAGTACAAGGGGGAGGATTAGCAGGAGATGAGATCAGAGAGTTATGGGAAAGGAGATGTAGTAGGACAGGTGGTCTAGACTGTGACAGGCAGCTTCTGACATGGCCCCCAATGGTCCCCACCTCCTGGTGCTAACGCCCTTGTGTGACCCTTTCCCTTGATTGTGGGCTGGATCTAATGAATAGAAGCCAGCAAAACTGAAGGGGTGTCACTTGCAAGATTAGGTTCTTAAAGGCTGTGGCTTCTACTTGCTGGTAGTCTCTTGTTCTCTCATTGGCTCACTTTGATGAAGCCAGCTGCCACGTTATAAACACCCTATGGACAAGCCCATGTGGCAAGGAGCTGAAGGCAGCCTGTGGCCAACTGCCAGCGAGGAACAGAGGCCTTCAGTCAAGCAACTTGTGAGGATCCAGATCCTGCCAATAACCACTGATCGAGCTTAGCAAGAGGTCCTGACCCACTTGAACCTTGAGATGAGCGAGGCCTCAACCAATGCCCTGATCACAGCCTAGTGAGAGACCCTGATCTGGGGGACCCAGCTAAGCCATGCTCAGATTTCTGAGCCACAGAAAATGTGAGATAACAAGTGTGTGTTCTCTTAAGGGGCCACATTTGGGGGTAATTTGTTACACGGCAAGAGATAAGTAATACATTGGATCTTGTAGGTCACTCTAAGCACAAACTGGGCGGGGGACTGATTAGAATCACTGGTATGTTACAAATAGACTGTAGCAGGGCAAGGGGGAACGGGGGGGGGCGGGGGGGGGTGTCAATTGAGAGGCCACTGAAATAATCTAGGCAAGAGATGCTGGTGGCTGGGACTAGGGTGGTATTGGTAGAGATGGGAGAAGTCTTTGGACCTTGAAAGTTTTTTTTTTTTTTTTTTTTTTTTGGCCACACTGCGGGGCATGCAGGACTTTAGTTCCCCGACCAGGGATCAAACCCGTGCCCCCTGCAGTGGAAGCACAGAGCCCTAACCACTGGACCGCCAGGGAATTCCCTCTTGAATGTATTTGGAAGGCAGAGTCAACAGGATTCGCTGTTAGATTACATGCGGGGTGTGTAAGAAATAAGAGATGACTCTAAGGTTTTTGGCCTGAGCAACTAGAAAAGAACTATCATATACCGAGATAGAGGAAATTATAGAAGGAGTAGATTTACGGAGAAAGAATAGGAGTTAGGTTTTGGGCATGCTTAATTTGAGGTATCTATTAGACATCAATGTAGGGATGATGAATTGGATATACAAGTCTGGGGGTTGAAGCTGGAAATATACATTTGAGAGTCTGCAGCATTTAGATGATAAAATGTGAAAGCCCGCTTGCTGTCCACTCCCATGTCCCACCCATAATCCCCCTTCCCCCGGTTAGCTCATGTGTAGGGATATAGATACACATACACAAATATTATTTTTCCACAAGTAGAATTGTTCTGCAACTTGCTTTTTATCAATATTTTTTGGAGTTTTTCGATGTAAGTACATCCGTATATATCTCATTCTTTCTTAATAGCTGTAGAGAATTCCTTAGTATGAATGAATCATGTTATATCCATGCATTCATTCATTCATTCACAAATATTTTTTGAGCACCTACTATGTGCCAGGCACTGATCTAGAAATTGAGGATAAAGTTGTCCCTTATGGATGGTATTTAGGTTGTTTCTAATAGTTTGCTATTATTAACATGGATACAATGAGTATCTTTATGCAGGCATCTCAGTTCACACGTGAGAGTTTTTATTTGGCATTGATTCATAGAAGTGGAATTTCTAGGTCAAAGAGCTCTATGGCATTTCTAATACTTGAATCTCAAGTTCAATTAGGATAGGGATAACATTAAATTAAATTAAAATAAACATTAGGATAGGTAAATTTGTGATAAAATCAAAGATACTTAACAAATGTGGAAAAGAAATCACCCAATAAAATGCTCTGTTGGAAGCTGTAGGATTGCCTCTACAATTTCCCTTTACTATGTGAGTGTAGTCATGTCCAAATCCTACTCAGCTTCAAGGTCAAACTCAAATGCCCCCTCCTACAGGAAGCCTTCAGTAGGCCCTAATCAGATGTGATTTTGCGATCTCCCGCTTTACCTCAAGTATGGTCTTTATCACATACTTCCTTGTATCATAAATACATTCTCTACAGGACTTTTTTTTTTCCTGAAGGGAATGGACAGTGTATTTAATTCATCCTGCATCGTCCCTCAGTGCATAGCACAGCGCTCAATGTTTATGTAATGAAACAGAAGCCTTAAAGCAAAAAAAGTGAAACCTACAGTCTCAAGAATAAGCATGGCGCCTACTAATGACCAGATGGTGTTTGCATACCATCCGTGTGACGTGTGCTTCCGATGGCTCACAAGGCTCTGTAGAAATTGCCTTCTTCTCCGATTCCATCTCCTACTACTTCTCTTCCTTCTATGCTCCAACCATGCTGGCCTTTTTTCGTTTTTCTGGCTTTGAACACACTAAGTCTGCCCCCATCTCCACACCTTCGTACCTGTCATTCCTTCTACCTGGAGTGCTCTACCTCCTGATCTTTGCTGGCTGCTTCTTTTCCTTCAAGACTCACTCAACTTTCACCTCCTCCAAGAAGACTTCCTTGACCTTCTATTCTAAATTAGGTCTCCAACTCCAAGTACTCTCTATCCTATCACCTTAACTTAATCCTCCACATAGTATTTCTCGCTTTCTGAAATTAACATGTTCATTTGCTTGCACTAGAACGTAAGCTCCACCAGAAGAGGGACCTTGGCCTGTCTTGTTCAACCCTGTGTACTTTTAATGGCTACAATAGAGTATGTAGTAGTAAAGATGCTTTTGGCTGAAAGAAAGAATATTCAACTAAAAGTTGCATAAACTATAAGGGTTTACTTTGCTCAGAGGTAGGCAGTACTAGGTAGGGTTGGTTCAACGGTTCAATGCTGTCTGAATTCTGGATTGGCCCCTCTGCGATGGTCTTGGATTTCCCTTGTGGTTGCAATATGGCTGCCAAGGGCAGATGCGTCACCAGAAAAGACCCCTCTCAGGGAGAAGGGGGAGCAGAGGTCTCTCTGCACAGCTCTTTTTTAAAAGGTGGAAAAACTCAGGAGCTCTCCTCCCACACTTCTCTTTTCTATTGCATGGGCCCAAACTGAATGGAGTTAAGACCATCCTCTAGTAGAGTGAGATTATCATGATTTTCTTTTTAACCAGTCATAATTCATCACCTGGAGCTGGGTCTGTCTTCCCTAGTTCCCCTGGCTCTGCTCCATATCAGAAGCAAATCTGGGCTCTCTTAGCAAGGAAAAAGTGGTATGGCTTTTCTGGCGGTAACCAACAGGGCAGGCCACACAGGCACTCATGGAACCGAGGCGTGAATTCGGGCTGATCCACCTACATTCAACAATTAACACATTTTATATACATACGCTCTGTGCAAAGCCAAGATTGGTGATACATGGCTTCTGCCTTCTGAGGACCTCCGGGTCCCAGGCCCTCTGGAACCTTCGTCTGTGCTTTAATGGGACTAATGTGATGACTGCTGAAATAGACATGCTGCTAAGAGATTTGGTCTTTTCTGGATTCACAGAAACCATCAACCATGCCCTTGTTTTCAAAACAAAGTCCTGTATATAGGTGTGACTGCTTGGTCTTTGAAGATGGTAAAAAGTGGGCAAAGTGGTCCTTCCCTGCTGGCACAGTGGTTGAGAGCCCGCCTGCCGATGCAGGGGACGCGGGTTCGTGCCCCGGTCCGGGAAGAGCCCACATGCCGCGGAGCGGCTGGGCCCGTGAGCCATGGCCGCTGAGCCTGCGCGTCCGGAGCCTGTGCTCCGCAACGCGAGAGGCCACAACAGTGAGAGGCCCGCGTAGCGGGGGGGAAAAAAAAAAAAAAAAGTGGGCAAAGTGCCCTCATGGCAGTGGTAGGAACCCGCTTAGAAGGGCTGCATGGCTCCCCAGAAATTTTTGGCCATTTTCAAACTCTTAACACATTAAGTAACCAGACAGAAAATTCCCGCGGTTAGCAGAGCCTCTCACTTTGCACTTGGGGAGGTTTTACAGGGTCACTAGTACTTCAAGATTCACATCCTTATTTCTGTCTTAAGCACGTTTATTTTACATCTAGTTAGAAGATGTTCTTTGATTCTTGGGAAACAATTTCTTGGAAGGTGAAGAGGATAAGGAAAGGAGTAGGAAATGGAGAGGCGATAGCAGGATGTGTAAAAGCTTCTAGAAGACCGGTAAATCCTCCAGACTCCAGGTAATGGCCTTCCAAACCCGCCCCCGCCCCGCTCCACCCTCCCCCCGCCCCCCCGCCCCGTCTCTGCCGAACTAGACAACCTGCCACAGGCTCAGGGCCCACCATCCAGCTCTCCCCTACCTTGCTGGGGGTGGAGGGGTGGGCTCGCCCACAGCAAGTTACCAGTCCCAGAAGCCCGCTCCCTCCTGGGGTTGCCCCCCCCCGATCCCTCCCACGTGAGGAGGATCGATGGGTAAGAAAACGGTGTGGGCAGCAGAGGACCCAAGCGAGTCGCTCCGGCCGGAAAACCCGCTCTCCCTCCTTCGACAGCGACATCGGCTCGACCCCTCCCGGGCGGAGCACACAATAGGCGGCTGCTCCACGTTGTCGCGCAGCCCCTCGCCGCCCCGGTCCTGGGGGCTTGCGGGGTGGCGGGGCGCGAGAGTTCCCCAGCCCTCCTGCGGGCACTGCAGCCTCCGGGGCGGGAAAGGAGCGCTGGGGTAGAGCGCGCCGCACACTTGGAGACATTTCGTGTCGTTCCCCCCTCCCCGCCCCAAAATACACACAAACGAAAATGAAGCAACCAGACCTCCCCTCCCGGAGGCGGCTGCACCAGCAATATCAGCTGCGGGCGGAGCCCGAGCGGTTGCCACTTCCCCCCTCTTCCCTCGTGACCCTCGTTCCCCCTCCAATGCTCCCTCCCCCTCCACACGCCCTTCCTCGCCAGACACACCCTCCTCCTCGGGCTGCTCGCGCACGGAGCACGGGCTCTCTGGGGGAGGGAGCGGCCGCCGCCGTGGGGCCGGACGGCGAGCGAGCAAGGAAGGGAAGGAGGGAAAGAGGGAGGGGCAGCGGAGGGCGGGAGGGAGGAGCAGCGGGAGACGCGCCGCCGCCAAGCTGCGATGTGGCCGGCCGGCGTGTAAACACTTGGAGCAGCAGCGGCCGCGGCCGCCCCGGCCCGGGGCAGTGAGCAAGCCAGCCGAGACCTTCCCGCCGCTGCCATGGCCGAAGTGCGCAAATTCACCAAGCGGCTCAGCAAGCCCGGCACGGCGGCCGAGCTCCGACAGAGCGTGTCGGAGGCCGTGCGGGGCTCCGTAGTGCTGGTGAGTGGCCGGGGGACGGGGCGTCCTGGGGAACGCGCTCCGGGCGAGAGCAACTGGGTGGCTTCCCGCGCGCGCGCGCGCGCGCGTGGGGCCGGGACGGGGACGGCGTCGGCGGCGGCCGGCCGGTGCGCTCCGCGCTCTTTCTCCGTTTCAGTAAGTTTTCGCCCCGGCCGCCGCTCGCCGGGGTCCGAGTCCCAGGCGCCCGCTGACAGCGCCGCGGCTGCCCGGCTGCCCCGCACGGGCTGGACGCCGACGGGCCGTCGGGGGCTCGGAACTGGGGCCCCGGCCGGGGGTGTGAGTTCGAGAACGGACCCCGCGCTGCCCTAGACCCGGCACAAAGAGCCGGCGACCCGGGCGCGACGTGATCCAGAGTCCGTGCTGCCCGCACCTGAGGCAGCCTAGGCGGAAGGATGCGATGTCCGTTTTGCACATACACGCACTCGCGCGCGCACACACACACACACACACACACCGTGTACACAAAAAAAGAACCCCACCCAAAAAGCCCCGGGCGCCCAAGCTCCGGCGGGCGGTGAGAACAGAGGAAGCACAGCGACTTCCTCCTGCTACTGGGGAGAGGGTGGTGATGGGTGTAAGAAGGGGTGCTGCTGCCGCCGCCGCCGCTGCTGCCGCCGCTGCTGCTGCGGAGGGAGGGGGTTGGAGACAACGGGTTTCCGGGGCGTGTGGGCGCGGGGTCTGCAGCCGCAGGGCGAGGGTGTCCCCTGCGACCCGAGAGCGCTCCGGAGGCAGGAGATGGGGCCATGGGGGTTTGGGGGAAGACGGTGTGCGCCAGTCCAGGGATGGAGGACCTGGGCTCAGAGCCCCACCGCTCACGGCTGGGGGATGGGCATTGGAAAGCGCGCTGACCTCCTGGGAGCCTTTCCATCGCACCCTCAGCCTCATTCGGATTGTCTGACTCTGGAGCGCAGCGGAGGGTACTAACGAGCACTTTCCCCTTCTCCTGTTTTCAAGACACTCGTTGCCAATTTCCTGGACCAGTAGTCAAAACCTAAATAAGCAATCAGACTGGTTAATTAGCATTTGTTTTGTTGCTTTGGTTTTTTGTTTGTTCGTTTTTGTCTCTCTCCATGCTCTCTACCTTACAGCGAGTCGTTTGCTGTGTTTAAATTTCACCATTAAGAGTGAGCTCTTTTTGTTAAAACAACTTATCATCGGAAGGGAACTTCACAGCTTTTCCTTGTAATTTTTCTGTTGATCTTGTAGAATCTGCGATAAAACCAACATTAAAGGGAGGCCAGGGGCCTGATCCCAACAGTGGAGAAAGTTGACATTAGTGGGAGTTCTGGAGGAGGATCAAAGGTAAAAATATGTACCTTTGAGATAAAGATCTGATCCCTAATAGCTACCACTGTGCAAAGCCAAATGACTTTAAAGAAATCTCTCTATCGTAGCTGGACCCTTGGAAGTTTAATCCTGCTGTTTAGCAGAGCTAAAAAGCCAGACCTTTAATGTTGTTTTAATGGACTTGGCCTATTGTGTGTCTCACTGATTTTAGAATGAGGTCCTGTTGGGGTTAGATTGGAACCTCGATTGTCATCACAGCCAGTTAAGAGAGGAAGGCAAGCTGTGGGTAGGGAATTTATACCAGGGCTCTCATCTCGGGTGATTGTTAACAAGTGATTCAGTCTCCCTAGCATAGGAAACGCTTTCCTAAATTCAGGAAGAAAGAAAACCTCGCTTAAGCAGGGCTGGCTGGCCCTCTACCACATCGTGTGAAGGGAGCCTGTGAATTGGACAGATGGTCTCAAGAGAATAAATGGGACTCAGCAAACCTCCGCTGGGATTTGACCGGCGTTTGACCTGCCACCCCCAGCAACGTAAAGTTGACAGTAGCATTCTTGTCCAGGGTTTTGGGTTTGAAAAAGAATTGGGGGTAACACAGGTGCCTTCCTAACCATTGACTCTGGCACAAAAACCTGTTAGTGGGAGGAGACTCTTCTGAGAGATACCGCCAACCTAGCTTACTTGGGACCAAGGCCACAGATTTTTTTACCGGGCAAGGCACAGGAATGATATTTATTTACTACTCTGGTATGTGGGCCACACTGAGATTTTGGGAGGTGGGGAGAACTGATTCTAGGAATCTAAATCTACATCTGTTGAGCCCCTGCAACGTGCAAGGCACAATCCTAGATGCCCTAAAATTATGAATGAGTGTGATGACTTTATCTTCATTTGTTCCTGTTAGTTCCAGCCGGGGTTGGGTCTGTGTGTATGTTTGTCAAGAGGACACCCAGATTATGTACGTAAATCAGTTTTAGCTTATTCATAGCACCTTAGTGAATGCTGTTTTGAAGCAGTTCAGTCAATTAAGAGATAAGGAAAGAGTCTTAAATGGAGTGTACTCTCCTAAATGGCTCTCTTTCTTGGCCCCTGCATTTCTGACACCAAGAGCTCGTTAACCAAAGTTAGCAAAGCCATGGGTGGCTGGAGAGCGAGTGGACCACATTGCAGCTGCCATCACAACGTCTGATTCTTTTCTGATTTAAGACCCAAAATGTTTATGAGGGACAGCTGAGGTAGGATTTACACTTGCTGCTGTCAACCCACGACATTCAAGTTAGGGCTTCAACATGGAGTCGCATTTTCATTAGATTTCAATATGGAGTCATTCCTGCCGCAGAGCAAGCTTTCCTGTGGTGTATCTTTCACTAGAACTTGGAAAACCCACCAAGCTGAACAAATATACAGAATTTCCTGTTTAGGTGGTTTCTTTTTTAACAGTTATACCCTTTTTGGCATGTTGCTAACATCATTCAGTTTTGTTCACTGTTTGAAAAATTCAGAAGGCCTGGGCTATATATAGCATGTAGTTGTGTATTCAAACCTTCATTCAGTTATCAGTACTTCCTCAAATCTATTAACTATATAATGAAGCAGATAGAGAAAGAGAGACCGTTTTGTTGCTGCATTTTTTTTTTAAATGAAAGACAGTTTTAACCCAGGCAAAGGGATAATTACAGAATTAACCACTGGCAGAGATTTCTCAAGAGAGACTTGGGGAGGAATATTATAACCTGAGAGCGTCTGTGATTAACTGAGAAGTGTTTACATATATACACATTTTAAAATGCAGCGTTTCAACGCTGTTTTTGTTATAATTCAGGATGTAGCTCTTTGTGCCTCTGGGGGAACAAAGGCATTTGAGAAACCTGTTGTATTCTGGCTGCCCTCGGGAGGAGTCCCTGTGTCTGCCTGGGAGGGTCGCCTAGTAGGTGTTTAAATACTGTTGACTTGCTGCCGCTGAATTTACTTTCAATTCCTCGTGCGCCAAAGGATCAGGAAAGAGTTGCTAGATATTACGGGTTGTAGCCCCTTGAGGCAGGGCGATGCATGCACGGTGCCCTGGCTGGCGCCTGGCCAGATGGCATATAACAAAGCCAGTGGAGAAAAGCTCTCCAAGAGCTGAGAATGGCTGAAAAGGGTCTGCAGCTGTTGACACCCCCCTCCTCCCTCAACACTACCACCTCTGCAAGGAGTGTTCCTTAGGTTTGCATTTAGGGAAGGCCTGAAAATGAATCAGCTCTCCTGCTCCCTCTTCCCAGGGGAATTTGTGGAAAGTACTTAATCGAGGACAAAACAACTTACACGGTAGAATAAAGCCAGTTGCCACGGGCTTTGCCCGCGAGTCTGCAGTTCAGAGACTTAGCTGGGCTCTGCATGCACTGACCCAGAGTGTGGGCGAGTAAGCATGAAATGGTCTTACTGCTCCCGTTGGCTCCTCCAGGTTTGGAGAAGGAAGGATCTGTCAGCCAGCCCAGTGCAGAGGTTGCTGTGAAGCCGGAGAGGCCTCCTTGCACAACCCTCTTTGAAGCACCAAATAGTACTGGATAGAATTTGTTTTCCAAGCCGAGCACGTTAAACAGATTTATCATACAAACCTGTAAATAATTATGTCACTTACCCGTATCTTACGAACATTTCTTCACGTCAGTGATACGAATCTACATAATCGTGTTTAACGACTGCCAGAAGTTCCGCTGTGGGTGGACCGTAGGTTAATCATCCTTTACTGTTTGATGTCTTGAGAAGTTCTAATTCTGAGGAGTTAGAAACGTGAGCTCTCCAGTACAGTAGCTACTAGCCACCTGTGGCTATTTACGTTTGAATTCATTAAAAAACTAAAATTAGTTTAAAAACTTTAAAAATCAGCTCCTAAATTGCCCTTGCCACAAATGCTCAAGAACCACGTGTGCCTAGTGGCTGGCCCGCATAGGACAGCCCAGAGACAGCATTTCCACCACTGCAGGAAGTTCCTCGGGACAGCTCTGGTATAAACATGAATTTGAATGAACATCTTTGAGCAGGCATTTTCAAATATGCTAGATTGTCCCTCTAGGATAAATTTCTAGCATTGGAATTGCTTTGCTCAAACATTAGACACATTTTTAGCATTAACATTTCCTTTAAACCTGCTGTTAAATTGCTCTGCAGAAAGTTATTGACATTGGCCCTTCCGTCACCAGAAAGTGTGAGTGTTCCTTTTGCCCCCTCCCATGGCAACACCGGTAATTAGTATTTTTTAACCTTTGCAATCTGGTAGGCAGTAAACGGCATATCACCGTTCTAATTTGCATTCCTCTCATTAGTCTTGAAGTTGACCAGGTTGGCATATGTTGATTAGCCATCTGTATTTCTTCTTTTGAGGATTTGAGTGAACCTTCGTACAGACTTATTTCCTGGTTTGTAATTCTCACACTAACGGTCTCTACCCCTAAGATTCTGTTTCGATAAGTCTGGGCTGGGGCCAGGCATGTGTATTTTTAAAAACAACCCAAGGTGACTTTGATGTGCACAGAAACGCAGATCTAGACCACTTGCCTACTCAAGGCAGGAATGTCCCCCGTACCGGCCCTGACAAACGTTGCCTAGCTTCTCCTTAAACGCTCTCCGCCCGTTAGAGGGCTGGGTTAGAAACGGCTCTTGCGCTGAAATTTGCTCTCTGTGAGTTCCACCACTAGGCTAGGCCTCGCTCTTCCATTTGGAGCCGCACAGAAGATGTTTGCTTCCTCTTTCACATGGCAACCCTTCAAATATTTGGAGACAGCCACCATGGCATTTTAAAATGCACTCTTCCCAAAGCCAAAGAGCCTTCATTTCTTTCCTTCCTTCCTCATGTGACTTGGTTTCGAGATGCTTCACCATCACGATCATCTTGTTTGGGCTCCTTTCCAAGGTTTCAGTGTCCTCCTTAAAATGTGGGAGCCAGAGCCCAGGCTCAAGAGTCAGGCCTGGGCTTGACTCTGCCCTCTGTCCCCGGCTTGCATTGTGAACCGAAGCGAGTAGCGAGATCTTGTTTTCCTCATCTGTGAAATGGGGATAATAAATAGTTGTACTGACCTTGTGGAGTTCTCGTGGGGGTCGAAGAAGGTAATATTTGGAAAGCGTCTGATGTATAAGTGATTCATAAAAGTTTAGGAGAGATCTAGTAAAAAAAAAAAAGCATTCTAGAAGGGTCTATCACAGATTACAGTGAAGAAGGGGGCAATATTTCATACCCATTCTGAATATGAACCAAGAAGGCAGGGGCTGTGTGTTCCTGTCTATTCCCAGTGCCTCTCACAGCGGGAAACACATGGAAACAATATATAGGATGGACCAGGTGTTGGGTGCCTGGAGACCAGGTAACTGGGTGAAATATAGCTGCATGGCTCTGGAGAGGGACAGCAGTGGCTTAGCTGAGGCAGTGACAATGGAGATAAGGTGGAAGAAGTAGGAGAAGTGATAAAAGCAGCAGGATTTAGTGATCCTTGAAGGGGGAGTAGAGGGGGGAAGGAAGAAGTGGGAGGAAGGGGGGGGAGGTGGAGTCAAGATGATTGAGGTTGTCGGCCCAGGTGACCAGGAGGGTCAGTGTGTTCCACGAGAGGGGAAGGGAGAAGCAAATGAGCGGCCTCTTCTAGAGAGGGTCGTCAGGGCAAAGCCATTTTACAGTTAAAGCGGTGGAGAGAACATCCTGGGGAAAGGCTGAGCCTCTAGTGTTGTGTTTTGGCAAAAGACTAGGGTTCTCGAGGGCAGAGAAGAAAGTGTTCCAGATGGGATCAGGAAGGGGCGGAAGAGCCAGGGCTGAGCAGCCGGGCAGGGGAGGCGAGATTAGCTGATTGAAGAGCTTTGCACCTTTGGGGGTTGTTAGGGAAGTGGGAGGCAGGGCGGGGCGGGGGGGGCTGAGGAACGGCCTCCCCAGGCAGGCTTCATGGGAAGTTCCCGTCCCAGGGTTCAGCCTTACCAGCCTCCTTCCCCAGGTGCCTGAAGAGGCTGGCTAGCGTGTTTCCTGCCCTTGAGGGACTCACAAGCCTGGAAGGGAGATGGGATGTATGCAGATGAGTGAAATAGAGACGATGGAAGCGGCAGGAGTCTAGTGATTGGTGCTGCTTCTATCTTCAGTTAGTTACATCATTTCTGCCCGGCCGCCGCCCCCTCATGGTCTTTTTTGTGGTCCTTAACGTTTTTTCAAGACGTTGGTCCTTTCTGGGTTCAACAATGTTAAGTGAGGCCTTTGGCATTTCCCTCATTTACTGGGCTACAGAGACCTTTTTTTTTTTTTTTTTTTTTTTTATGGGAATGGGGAAAGTAAATGGCAGCGCCTGACACTGAGAAATTCACATCCAGTGTACATGTGTAACTCCCCTTGACATTCCTTGACCTGACGTCTGTGGGCTGCCGGAGCGGAGCGCTTGCTGCCTTCCCAGACCCCACCTCGGGAGCCGCCCCGCCCCCCAGGCTTGTTTGCGGGAATTCCGTTCAGAGGAGTCATTCACCTCCCTGCTTTTGCTTTCTTCTGAGACATAAAATGATCAGTAGGCATGTTGAAAAATTATTGGTTTTTTTGTTTGTTTTCTTTTCTTCCTTTTTTTTTTTTTTTTTTAAAACACAGAGGGAAGGCCAGAAACCACAGGCGGGAGAAAGCACGAGAGCTGTTTCCCCTTTTCTGTAAATCCTAATGGTAGTTTTATGATACATCTCTGTTTGGGATTTAGATATCTTAGTTTCTTTTCGCTTTTGTCAGGAGTGCAGAGGGGTTCATGGGTAACATTGACCTGTCGCTTATATCAACCCAGAGCCAGATGCCTTTCCGATTCTTGCAGGGCCACACCCTGGAGGCTCCCAGAGCAGGAACTGGGGCAAAGGGACAGTCTCATTCAGCTCCGTTGTCTGTGACTCGTGCTTAGTAGAGCACACTAGGCTCTGGAAACTCACTGCCCGGGTTCAAAGTCCAGCTCAGCTGCTTACTAACTTGGGTGACCTTGGGCCAGTTATTTCACCTTCTGTGCCTCGATAACCCTCTGGTGGGTTTGGGTTTGCGGAAAGGCTTCCATGAGTTGCATGCAAAGCACTGGGGACCGGGGCTTGGCACGTGGAAGGCACTGGACAACTGTTGGCTCGCACGCTTATTCCCGGGCTTGATGGTGTGCAGAAGTCTTTTGTGTATGTGTGACACATCAACCAACAAAAGTAGACGGGTAGAAGGGAAGCAGGTACCCTTGCTTTTTTATTTCCCTGCTGCAGATCATGCCCCAAAGGGTGAGCCCCATACATGGCTGAGCCGAGAATCATACCCTTCTTGGCAGACTAAGCTGGCTGCCCATGAGGTCCTGGGAGCAGCCATTCCCAGGCGGACCGGATCATATCGAAGAGCCCAGTGGATGTGAGCTAGGGCTCTGGGTCTTTGGCAGTTCTTGCCTTCAGACTAGTCAGATGAGTGGGTGGGAAGACTGGTCGTCTAGTGGGGAGGAACACCCCATCCTGTGCCCGGGAGGAGGTCCTCTGGTCTGGGGAACTTACGACAGTCTGTTCAGCGCGGTTTCTCCAAAAGCATGGATAGAGGACCATTGGGCTCTGTATGGAAGACTAGAACTTGAACGCTCTTTCCTTTCCCTCTCAAAACTTTATTGACATGCCTTTTACTCATTAATCCTTACTTTAAAAAGGATCAAATGACCATTGACATTCAAGTGCCCTTTTAAAGATGTATTTTGGAAACATGTATTTTAGTGGGAACATTTTAAGCTTACAGGTCTTCTAAGAAATCAATATACTTTTCTGCCCAGCTATCCTGGTTTTGTGGTAGCAGGATGAGTCCAATTAGGAATAGTACGTGCAGGTTTCCAGCGTAGTCAATACCGTGGAAAATACGCCAACTGTTCCAGGGACATGAGGTTGACCTACTATCTACGCACAGCGTCGCACAATCACGCCAAAATTTGCTATTAATGATTTCCTGCCATTCTTTACCACCTTATTTTTATTGCTCATCGAGTTTGTCGTTGACAGGAAGTTGTATTTTGGCCTTTCTCGACAGCTTAACGTTGGACTGTATATGTTTCAAGCTGCAGAGAAATGTTTGAAGGTATTCTGATACTTCAGCTCTCCCCTCCCGTTGCTTTCCATAGTGACTAAAAGATTTGACTGGGTGAGATTTAACTAAGAAGTCAAATGTTCTTCTAAGCCTCTGAGACAGAACATCTTTATTTGAAGTGCTTCAGCGAAGTGTGTCAGGAGGCTGGGGAATGCCTTTGTACGAAATAGTTGATGTATTAGACCTTGTATTTTTATAGCCCCGATCTTATGATGAGTCAAAAATGCTGTTATGCCTCTGACCTCGCATGTTCTTCCAGGTCACTGTGAAACACATCCTGCATTGTCATCACCTGTCTCCCTTCAGTGGGGAAACAGAGGCATGGTTTCAAGTGAGGCAAGGCTGTAGGCCACCCAGGTTTGCTAAATGACAGAACAGGTAATGAACTCCAGGTGTCTCAATTTCTTTGGCATAATCAGGTAAAGAAGCACTAGCTCCTGGGCCAGATTCCACAATAGAAAGGGTGGAGGAAGCTCTCTTTGTGTGGTTTTAGTGATGATCTCCTCCTGTTGGGAAACAGTGTTTATTTCTGAACAAGCTTAGGTCTCTGTAGTGGGAAAGTAGGAGGTGAGGACAGAAAAAAAAAAATGAAGAGGGGTGGGGTTGTTATTGAGAAATGTGGGCAAGATCCGTATAGATTTTTCCTTGCCAAAGTCAGCCTAAGGACTTTGAGAACTGTTTGCAATTGGCCGTCCTTCCTTTCTTTGCTATTTGACTAGCTATATGGGGGAAAAAATTCTCCAGGACACTGGCTGTGCCAAGGTACCTGGGATCATTTTCAGGGAACTGTTTTTATGATTTTTTTTCAAGCAGGTTAGTGCCGTCCAAAAATAACAACATATATATTTCTCTCCATGCCTTTTATATTAGCCGTGTAGCTTTCCCACTTGAGAAACTGCCAACTTTATGTCTTACAGAACCTGTTGTCAATGTTCATGGCGTGAGTGGAACAGTGTGGTTGGCAAAACCAGTTTATTTTCATAGGTTAACAAGTTCCGAAGGCTTCGGCCCATTAAATGGTTTCCTAGAGACCAGGAGGAGGGAATACCACATTCTGAGTTGCCTAACTTACCACCAAGAAAGCACTTAAATCCGGGAGGGCTCTCAATGAACTGTTGGCGAAAATTGAACAAAATGGTTATTTGAAAGCTCATAGGCGCCCGCAGCTCTCCTTCTGGCCAGAAGAGTGTTTAGATCATGCTCTATTGCTTGTGGAGCAAAGAAGGTTCTCCCTGCTAACCTGACCCCAAGGGAGGATCGCTCCTCCACTGCTAGTGACCTGTGTGACCGCTTACAGAGGAGCTCTGCCTCTGTCTTCGCCTTCCAAACGAAGTGAAACGGGGTCTGGCAGAATTCTCACCGGGAGAGCCGGAGGAGAATTCCATAGGGCTTTGTTGTCGCCTCAGTTCTGCGATGGAGGCCCAGCTCCCTCCCCCTGCTTCCTCTGCGTGGAGTGGACTCGGATGTCCCCTGCCAGCCCGGCACCGCCCCAGGCCCAGAGACTAGTCAGGGCCTAAGCAAGGGGGCATCAGAAGACTCGTATTCAGAGCTGCGGATCTGGGCCTTAAGTCCCCTAGGCTACTGGTTCTGCCTGGTCTGTAAAATCCATTTCCGGTCACTGGGTTTTATCTTCTTTCTCGTCCCCACCCCCTACCCCATATCTAACCCTCTGCCTTGGTTTGCCGGCCAATTGCGCAGCCCCTCTAGGAGAGTTCTCGTCTTGTTGCCGGTCCCGAGGAGGACTGTCCTACACTCACCATGACTGCACAATAGCTTGAGCTTAGCACTCTGGGTGTCTGCTTAGAGAACTCAGAAAAGGCAGAGTACTTGAGATGAGGAGTCCCAGCAGTGACCCTGCTGAGAGTTGCACTAGATGCATGGCCTGTTAGTTTCCTATGGCCGCTACAACACATTGCCGCAAACTTAGTGTCTCAAAACAATACAGATTTACTAAACTCACAGTTCTGGAGGTTGGAAGTCTGAAACGGTTTTAAGTGGGCTAACGCCAAGGTGTCTGTAAGTCCTCACTCCCTCCCAGAAGCTCTAGGGGAGAATCTGTTACCGTGCATTTTACAGCTTCTAGAGGCTGCCTGCATTCCTTGGCTTGTGGCCCCTTCCTCCATCTTCAAGCCAGCAATGTCTGGTCAAGTCTTTCTCACATCGTATCATACTGATACTGCTTATGTCATCACATCTCCTTCTCTGATTCTGACTCTTCTGCCTGCCTTCTTTCCTTCCTCCCTCCCTCACTTAGAAGGACTCTTATGATTGATTACCTTGGTCCCACCAGGATAATTAGTTAGGATAATCTCTCCATCTCAAAATCCTTAACTTGATTACATCTGCAAAATCCCTTTGCTATGTAATATAACGTAGTCACAAATTCCAGGGATTAAGAAGCGGACAGCTTTGGGAAACCATTGCTGGAGGTTGAGGAATGGTGGAATTCTAGGGTCACATGGGTTTCCAGCATGGATACTGACCTTGTGGTGGAGGAGGAACACGGGGCTGATAGACGGGCAAACTGTGAGCCAGGTGCAAAAGCCTTCGCAGAATAAGAATGAGAAAGCACAAACCCTTTTGAGAATTTTGGCTGAAAGAAAGCAATATAGGTTTGCAGTCTGCAATTTCAATTTGGATGTTTTCTTAAATTCTTCATGATTAAAAAAAATTTTTCCCACACAAAAGTCCCTCAGTCTGGAGTTCTTGTAAGTGGGCACTGCTTTCAGACTTGAGGTGTTTCAAGATACAAGCTGGCCAGACACTTGGCAGGCACTTAGCCAGTTCAGGCCTATGGAATTTTCCACCCTCAGCTAAAGAGTAAAGAGGTAAGGGGGTGGGTGTGTGTATTGAAAAGAGAAAAGGATGGTTTCACATCAGGGAGGATAACTCTTTGGCTGACAAGCCCCAAGACACCTCTCATGTGTCCTGTGTGAGAGACACTTCACCCATCCTGAAGGTCAGGTTAGACTGGGCATGGCCCTCCTGCATTTTCAAGGTAATTGGCAGACCCTTTCCCAGAAATGGGTTTCTAAAACACATGATTCAAGAAGCAGAGAGAAGGACTGGAAAAGCTCTCTGATTCCTTCAGTCTTCACGATGTTTTCAATTGAGAGAGAAATTGAAACTTCCTGTCTCATTCACCAAGTCCAGTCACTGCCATCTTAGAGACACACACCACAAAAGCTTGCCGGCTGATCACATTTGCACCAGCCCTCCTCACGCTGGCCATGACAATATCCATGATAAGCTGATGGCACAGAGCCTACTGCCCTGAAGAAGCACTCTATCATCGATGTGGGTTGCATTTTCTATTTTTACATCACTTCTAATTGGCCATGGCTATATTTCTCCGAGGCCAGGCGTATCTTTTTCCAGACCTTTGGATAATTGGCTGAAATGTACTGAAAAACATTTTGTAAAAGGTTGGGAAGCCCCCAGATTTTGTTTAAAAATCTGTACCGACAAAATATACATTAACCATCTTCACTGTCTCCTGTTCCAGTCTTCCTTTCTTTTCTCCTCAATAGGAAAATAGTTCCAATTCTCCTTATAAGCCAACTCAGTTAAAAAATTCAGATGTTTGCAGTGGAATTATCTTCAAATTTTTTCTAATGTATTTAGATACTACTAATCTCTAGGATGTGAAAAGGTATTAACTGTAATCCTATTTAAATCTTCTTTAGAAAGTGATGTTCATTTTCTTTATGTTATAGGCTCTTGCCCTTCAACCTGGCTTATTTTGTTATAGTTTATTTCATGTTATTTTACTGAGTTACTGCTTTCTGGTTTGAGGTTTTTCCTTTTTCACTGGCCCTCATCTGAACTTCATGGCGTAGGGATAGTAGGCATTGGATCAGTGACCTTCGTGACACAGTTGATGCCTCAGGACTCTGGAACATCTGGGAGTGTGGTGTGTACCAGAAGAAACTGGAAAGCAAATGTGTTTGAGAGTGAGCTAGAAGAGAGAGAGAGAGAGAGAGAGAGGGAAGGAGGGAGGGGGGGGGGGAGAGAGAGAGAGAGAGAGAGAGAGAGAGAGAGAGAGAGAGAGAGAGAGAGAGAGAGAGAGAGAGAGATATGGGAGGGAGATAGCAAGCTGTCTTAGCTGAAGGAAAAGAGAAATACGTTCCTTCTGGTCATGCTAAAATCCCAAGGGAAATGCTTTTAGAACTGTTGCTTGAATTGAAGCAGAGAATCTATTTCTACTGATTTTAATACATGGGCTCTACTTAGGGCAAGGATGGGGGTGGGGTGGGGGAAGGGAAGACAAGGACTTAATCTGAGGAAACTAAAGGATAAAAATAAGTTAAGATGGAAGGAAGGGATTTTTTCCCCCTCATTATAATAGACCAAGAGACCAGAGATGAAAATATTAACAATATTTAATGAGGGGAGCAGTATAGTTTTAGATTCAGACAGGAAGAAATCCACCCCTGTAGAAATTGTGCCAGGTAAGTGGAACAGTTTTGTGTGGGGTGGTGCACCCTGTCAACTCGCGTAATTCAAGACCCCAAATTAATTAGTTAAGGAATGTGGAGGACACTTCTATGTAGTTCTCCACCGTATGTGTTAGTTGGAACCTAATTCTCCAACTTGGGGGTTTAAGACTTGGGACCACCGGAAACCTGTAGAGGCCAGATTCCTTTTGGGAGTCAAGGGTTGGCTGGCCCTCACTTCCTCCATCTTCCGGTAGAAGAAGGGCAACAGTTCACACCTATTCCAGATCCGTATTTCTCAAGGCAGCAAACCCTGCTAGACAGGAATGGGGGCCGTGGAGGCTGCCCCTCCGAGGCCTTGAGACCTGCTCTGAGCGAGGCACCCACTGGGGCAGGGTTCCTTTAGCTGACTTTGCGCTCTCCCGACCAAATTTCTTTCTTTCTCTTTCCACCTTCCACTGACCCCTGACTGTTCTCCCCTCATTCTGATCTTTCAACTGCTGCCCCTGGCGGCCCTCACCTCTCTGCACTGTGACCTTCCAGGAAAAGCTTCTACATATTTGTGCTCTGGAAACTTCCTTCCACGGTGGGCACTCTCTCACCCCTTCTCATCTTTTTCTCACCTCTTCCTTCCCTCTCTCCTCTGTGTTTGGTCATAAAGTGTTCTCTGGGGGACAGGGCCGTCACTGTGTTTATTGTTTTTAACCTTTTCTTTAGACAAGGATGGAAAATTCCAGAGGCCTGAGCTAGTGATGGCTGGGTGCCTTTTCTGGAAATCCAATGGCCTGGATGCTAAGGGAATGTTGTGGAGCTACACATCTGGCAAGGTTGTCCCCTAAAATGTCCTGGCTTTGTATTTAGTTCCAACTAAGAGAAGCGGAGATTCTGTCTGCGGAAGTATGGAATAAGAATGAAGAGTTTAAGAAATGATATAATTACCACTCCAGAGCCCAGTATACATCACTGTGTGTGTGTGTGTGTGTGTGTGTGTGTGTGTGTGTGTGTGTGTGTGTCTTTGCTGGGTTTTATTGGGAAAGAGTGGCCTTTGGCTTAGTAGACCTTTCAAAAGTGAAACCTTCCTCATGAGAGACAAGCAAAGTTCCTGCGGCTCAATTTAATGGAGGATTTTGCTTTCTTGGGGTGATGAGTTGGCAGAGGCCGTGCACATTTCAGAGCAACCAGGGACATTTCAGAGGGTCTCCTGGGGGGCACGAGCGGCCTCCCAGTTGACATCAGGTGGAATGGAATAGATCTACCTCACTGTCACGGTTCTCGCCCCACCCTGGAGAAATCATTTAGGCACAGTCTTGTCCACATGTCCCTAGGGGTATGACATATCAGAGTGGACCATCTTGACAGTAAGCAAAGCAGTTATTGTCTTGAAATAGCTAGGAACTGACCCACCATTCTGCTGCCTCTCAGGAAAGGATGAGGGAAAATCACAAAATCCCCAAACCCATAAAAATACCAATTCTATCTGCACTGGCTCCACATTACTGGAAATGAGCACCCAGATTTCCTAGCAGGCCTTCCTGTTCCTTCCTGTCCACCAGGAAGGCCCATCCCATTTTTGAATTCTCTTCTCCCACCACATTCCTTCCTGTCACCTGTACTCTAGCTGTGCTGGACCATTACTGCTCCCCAAACACACTCTAAACTTTCTCATCTCCATGCCTTCGCACGTGCTGACTCCTCTTCCTAGAAAGCCCTTCCAGCCCCTTCCCTGCTAAAGGGAACCCTATCTGTCCTGCAGGGCTTAGGTCAAATGGCCATCCCTCCCCGCCCCCCACATTTGGAGCAAGTTGCTCCTTCTATAGGCCCATAGCCTCCTGCTACTTGTATTGCTTTCCTGTGACTATCATAAAAAATGACTACCAACTCGGTGGCTTAAAAGCCACGAATTGATTCTCTTATAGTTCTGGAGGCCGGAAGTCCAAAATCAGTATCAGTGGGCCACATTCCCTCTGGAGAATTTAGGGCAAGTTCCGTTCCTTGCCTCTCTCAGCTCTGGTCGCTGCCAGCATTCCCTGGCTTGTGGCTGCATCACTCTAGTCTCTGCCTCTGTGAGTCGCATGGCCCGCTATTTGGTCGTGTCAAATCTCCCTCTGCCTTTTTCTTATAAGGACATATGTGATGGCATTTAGGGCCCACCTCGATAATCCAGGATGATCTCTTCATCTTGAGACCCTTATGAACTCGATCCCATGTTAAAGACCCTTTTGCCATAAGGTATCATTTGCAGGTTCCAGGCATTAGGATGGGGACATACCTTGGCGGGGGGCATTTTTCAGCCTACCATTCCAGTTCTCCAGTTTTACAGAGGATTGATTTCATTCTGCCTCAGAACTATGGTTGACAACTTCTCTCATCCATTAGCATGTAAATGCCTTAAGGAGTGGGCAGGAGAGTAGAAGGAGCTAATGCGTAGGCATCAGAGTGCCAGAAAGGCCCAGTGATTCCACTGACCCTCTCTGTCACCTTGGACAGGCTATTTAACTTTGTGGAACCTCCTTGTGCTCATCTGTAAAATGGAGCTAATATCAACCTCAGTGGGCCTTGCCAAGTGGTTTATAATAGCGAAACAACAACCGCCCCCCTCCCCAAGCTCAAACAACCCGGATGTTCAAAAATAAGGGATTGGGAGAAATGTACATCCATACACCAGAAAACCATGCAGTCATTAAAATGACATCTGTATTAATTATTGACATGGGAAAAAGTTTAGGTTATGAAACACCGTGCAAAGTATGATCGTGTTTTTGTAAAATAATGCTTATGTGATATATGTGACTTTAGTTACTTAACTACTCTCTGCCTCAGTTTTCCCATCTGTAAAATGGAGATGACGATAGATAGTACCGACTTCACAAGGTTGATGTAAGGACTGAGTAAAGTAATACAGTAATACACTTAGAATAATGCCTGGAACATAGGAAGTGCTGAATAAATGGTAGCTGTTAGTATTATTGTTATATTCAAAGAAAACATTCTCAAAGGGAATGCCTGTGTTTGTAATATATGTGAGTGTATAGAATATTAACAGTGCGTGTCTCTGGGTGGTGGGATTATGAGTACATTTTATTCTTGCTTTACATTTTCCGTTTTTAAAATGTATTATTTCTGTAATCAGAAAAAGCGCCACACTTACTTTTCAGGCTTGCTATATTTCTCTGATATATATGAATGCATATGTATGTGACATATAGTATCTGTACAGTAATTAGCCTGGTGCTGTTAAAATAATTTCTCCTATAATCCTGCAGCTCCTTGCCCGTTGCTTTGCATGTCTCACATTCTCTGTGTCTTGAATCAATAAAATGAGGATGGCCTAGAAATTAGAGACTTCAATTCCCATTTGCTTTTCATTCCTATCTGCTGAAGTATTCCTCCAATTTTGATCATAATGGGTTCTCTATAAAGTGAAGTTTCAAAGGGTTTATGTATATATATATATACACTCACACACAGTATATGTACCTGTATGTCTACATCTATGTAATGTTTCATATTATCTTCACAGTTTTTGAGAGGTGGAAATGCCTACCCTGAAGTTTCTGAAATGTAAATTAAAATTGGTCTCATCTTTCTTGCACGTGTCTTAGTTGTCGATACTGTAGTCATCCTTTGCTGCCATTAATATGATCAATCACAAGAGGGACTTAAATTTCAAGTATAGCTAATTAATAGGTGATATGCATCGATATTGCAAGGATTTCTGGTTGCCATTTTCCTGAGTTCGAAATTGCTTCTCTTTGTTCTTTTATTTAAAAATAATCTTAGATTTTTTGTGGATTTAAAACAAATGGATGGGAGAATTATGGATGAATTAGGAATTATGGATGAAATGGAAGGTCTTGCCTCTGACATTTCAGATAATTAGATTATGCTGCAGATCTTGGTAAGCAGGGTCTCTTTTCCCCTCTGTACTGTGTGCCCTTTTTTTTCCCCATCAGCATGTACATCCTTGAGTTCATTTCTTTTTCGTTGCCTTTGTCCTTCTGGCTTGTCTTTTCCCCACCACATTTCTTCCTCCGTTTTCTCTCCAGCACCCACTCTCATCATAATATAAAACTGATATATGAAAATTGATCTGTTGTATTTAAACTGAGGGGTTTTTTTGTTTGTTTGTTTTTGCGGTACGCAGGCCTCTCACTGTTGTGGCTTCTCCCGTTGCGGAGCACAGGCTCCGGACGTGCAGGCTCAGCGACCATGGCTCACGGGCCCAGCCGCTCCGCGGCACGTGGGATCCTCCTGGACCGGGGCACGAACCCGTGTCCCCTGCATCAGCAGGCGGACTCTCAACCACTGCGCCACCAGGGAAGCCCTAAACTGAGTTTTGAATATTTTCTCTTCGTAACTTAAAAAGCAGCAGAGAGGGAGGCATGAATAGGGCGAACACAGAGGAATTTTAAAGCAGTGAAACTATTCTGTATGATACTCTGATGGGAGATACGTGTTATTATATATTTGTCAAAATCCATAGAAGGTACAACACCAAGAGTGAACCCTAGTGTAAGCTCTGGACTTCGGGTGATTAAGAGGGTCAGTGATGGTTCATCGCTTGTAACAAATGTATCTCTGTGATGGGGGATGTTGATACGGGGGAGGCTGTGCTGTGCACGTGGGCGGGGATACATGGGAACAACTCTCTGTACTTTCTTTTTTATTTTTTAAAATTAATTAATTTTTGGCTGTATTGGGTCTTCGTTGCTGCAGGTGGGCTTTCTCTAGTTGCGGTGAGCGGGGGCTACTCTTCGTTGCGGTGCGAGGGCTTCTCATTGCGGTGGCTTCTCTTGTTGGAGAGCACGGACTTCAGTAGTTGTGGCTGATGGGCTCTAGAGTGCAGCCTCAGTAGTTGTGGTGCACAGGCTTAGTTGCTCTGCAGCATGTGGGATCTGCCCGGACCAGGGCTTGAACCCATGTCCCCTGCATTGGCAGGTGGGTTCTTAACCACTGCGCCACCAGGGAAGCCCTCTCTGTACTTTCAATTTGGCTGTGAACCTAAAACTGATTGAAAAATTACAGTCTATTTTAAAAAAATACTATGCATGAAATATTTCATGTTTGGAAAAAAATAAACTTAAACGTAGTTCTTTTGTGCTTATGTGGACCTTTACTTGTTTTGCCTGTTAATGGTGCTATTTTTTTTTTCCCATCCCTGGTAGTTTGGAAGGTGGCATTCCCAGCTTTCTTGCCAGCTTGTTTGGCATAATTATGAGGACTAACAAATGTGGATTGAAGACTTTGGGTCAAGAGTACTAGGTAAAAAGCAAAGCGATTTTATTGTTAGAGTGGGGGAATTGTGAGTCAGAAATTGTAAGGTCAGCTCCTCACTGTACGACGTTGGAGGCAATGAAATGGGTGTAAGAACCACTGAAGTCATGGTGAAGAGGTACCTGTAATTAAATTCAGCCTTTGGTACAGCTGTGTTCGCTCAATGAAGCCCATGTGCAAATCCAATCATTCAGCATACATTGGGGGAATCTGATTTTTGAATAAATTTGATTGGAACCCTTTGGCAAAGCAAAGAATCCTTTTGTAATGCAAATGGACACCCGCTAATTTATGTCTTTTGTAAGGTAGGATTTAATGCTTTAAGCTTATACAATTCCTGTGCCATTTAAAATCAGATTGTTTTGGTGCCCCCGAGAGAAGAATTGCTCTGGGAACTTGCATTAACTCCTTCAGCCCTGAGGAAACCATTTAGTAAATTATTGTTTCTGGGAACTAAATAATACCCGTGTCACCTGAAAGATTTAAAATAGCCTTTGTAAGTGGCTCCTTAGTCTCTGAAAGAACATGACTCATTCCTTCATTGTAACCTGAAAGAAATCCAAGTGTCAGAAGACACTGGGAAATGGACTTAAGTTATACTTCTAAACATCGATACTAGAGGTTTTAAATGTTAGGAAACCAATATGATGTGGGTTAAAAGTTGATGGCTGGAGCCACTATATTAGGATGTGGCTGAAAGGGCAAGGGGTGGATGGAGAGTCCGTTCTAGAATATTCCTTGGGGAATTCTTGCTGGCGGCATTAAGAGTCTTGCGCGCTAGCTGAATTCGATATACCATGGGTTGTCTTATTCTTTTGCCCAGGGAGCCCACCTTGACCCCCTGCGTTTCTGACCGCCCCATGTTTATACATGGCTCCGTAACGTTCCTTCTGCCAGCTTTACTTAGGGTTACTTCCCCCTCAAGCAGCCTTTGGATCCTTCTTCTGCACATGACCAGTGAAAGGAAACTAAGTGTATTAGAACAAGTCTTGTGTTAGTGCTGGGAGATAGATTGCATTCCCGTACCTCTTAAAACCCATGTTCTTGACAATGTAAATTGGGGCCGTGGAGGGTGAGGTTGTCCAAGTCTGGGCCAGCCATTGCCTTGCACTGACCTCAGTGGATGCTGCTTAATGGAAAGATATGATCAGGGTTCCCCCTATGGAATCATTGCTTAATATTGTAGATGACTCATTGGAACTAGTGTGTTAGAAAATCGCTTCCAGATGTGTCACAGAAACTTTTCCAAAAGGGAGAACTAAACTCTGGAAAACTGCGTTGGTTTTCTTTTTTCTTTTTATGCTCTTAGCGCCAGAATCAAATCTTCCTGTAGAGGGTGAGTCAACATATATTTGGAGTTCTAAGTAGTATGATCCTGTTCACTTACTGTGAGACTGGCACCCATCTTCTCTCAGTGATGAATGGTCTGGAAGCCTTACCTAGTCCCTCCGGCGCTGGCCTCATTCTTTAATGTTATCAGCAGACATCTATGGAGCATTCCTATGTGAAGGCTCGTTGCTAGGTCCTGTGAAGGGTGGAAGAAATAACTAGTTGAAGAGCAGTAGAAGTACGGGTGATACAGCAGTCTGACTGAGAATGTGAGCTCTGGTGTCAGCGTCTGAGTTGAAACGCCACTCTGGTTGGAGAGTGTTGAGAAAGTTACTTAACTTTCTAAATAAGTCTCAGTTTCTTGGTCTATAAAATGGGAGTGACAGTGATAATAATACCTACTTCATGAGGTGAGCCGGAGGCCTAAATGACACAATTCATGGTAAACGCTTGGCATGGGCTACATAAGTGTTAGCTATTATTATTCATCTGCTTTGTCCCCATGTGTAGTTTGGGTGTGTTCGTGTGTGAAAGAACATGAAACATGTGTTGTTGACTGATGCCCTCCAAGAAGCAACTCCAGTGTATGCTTCTGTGAGTTTCTCTTTACTTGATCTCACTCCAGCAGAGAATTCGCCGGCCTCTCCTACTCAGTGAATTTGGAGTTGGGCTGTCTGAAAAGAGATAATGGGTTGTCATCTCTTCAGAGGCACAGGATGACAGATCTTGCAGATTACGCAACGATCAGAAGGAAAGTATTCACAAGTAGCACAGCCTGGAGCCCTTGTAAAAAGCCCAGCCTGCTTCAACAAGGTGCCGTTGGTAAATAAAATCTTACGATTTCCGGTCTACTTATTTTTTCACAGCTTACCTGTTATCATGTTGCATTCGAGCAGTTTTCTATTGAATGTGTATTCTTCTCCCAGATCTCAAATCAATGTATGTGTTTCTATACTAGAATGCGTTCAAAACATTTTTAAAACTTGCAAACTGCATCAGAAGAGGAAAAGGTCATACCCATAACTGTTAAGTAGAAATTGGTGTCTCTACTCATTTTGAAGAATTAAACATGGTTAGGAATTTGTGAAACTGCTACTGAAACTACTGTAGTGGTTAAGAGCGTTCATGCCAGAGTTAAAGAGCCCTGGCTTTGAATCCTGAATGAATGAGTTTTCTATTGCTGCATAGCAAATGACCACAAACTCGGCCGCTTAAAATAACACACACTTCTTATTTCAGTTTCTCTGGGTCAGAAGTATGGGCAGGGCGCAGCTGGAGTCTCTACTCAGGGTTTCACAGGTGTTGGCAGGACTGTGATCTCATCTGGAAGCCCTGGGGCCTATTCCAAGCTCCTTCAGATTGGCACAGTTCAGTTCCTTGTGGTTGTAGGACTGATTGGACCCGTTTTCTTGCTGGCTGGCAGCTGGGGGTGGCTGTCAGTTCCTAGAGGACAGCCTCAGGTCTAGCCCCGTGGACCTCTCATAACACTTCTGTCTCCTTTAAGACCGGTGGGTGAATCTCCCTCTCCAGGAGGGGCCCAGTTCCTCTCCCAGGGTTCACCCGATTAGGCCAGGCCCACCCAGGATAATCTCCCCTTTGATGACCTTGGAGTCAATTTATTACTAACCTGATCAGGGGAGTGATCTCTCATAATATTCACAGGTCTGGCTTACAATCAAGGGGAGGGAATTATACAGGGTGAGTAGACTGGGGGCGGACCTCTTAGGGGGCATCATAGAATTCTGCCTACCATCCCTGCCCAACCTCCCTTAGTCTCAGTTTTCCCATTGATAAAGTGTGAGCAATGATAGTATTTTCTACCTCACAGGATAATTGTGCGAATGAAATAACACGTGTAATGCATTTAGCACAGCACCTGGTGCTTAGCAAGCTTTCCATAAAGGTTAGAATGATAGAGAAGAGCTACTTCTCTTCCTCCCCTCGTACCTTTTCTCTCACCCCAGCCATCCCATAATGTGATGGCTTTGAAGGTAGAGCATGTGAGCATAGGCTAAAGGAGTTGAGGGGTTGTTTTTTTTTTTCCTAACGATTTAAGTACAAAAAAGGATTTCCTAAGAGTAAAGATGAAATTTCTAAGACAGTTGTTTTGGAATGTCTAGGTGGAGGCCTTCCTACAGATATCCTTCTAATTTGATTCTTTGCTAAATGAATGCATGTACAGTACTCAATTCACACCCTGGGGTATGAGATATCTAGTTAAGGGAAAAGTTTCAGATAGTCTCCTTATGAAACAATGGTTTGGTGGATCAGTGATCTATAATTGAGAATACCTTTGATAACAAATGCTTACTTCGTAGAGCAGGAAATATCAATATACAGGACCTGCAGTGGGTTTCTAACCTTTAGTCTTAGAGATATTCAACAGTTTAGCCTCACGATGGTCCTGAAATTTAGACTTAATTTATTCACATTCCAGGGGATTTGAGTGTGGTTCCACAGTCATCCCTAGAAGAAAATGCGTACGTGGTGCTTCTTCTGATTGCCTGTAGAAACCGATTAGACTTCAGAAATACTTGGAAAATAAATTCCGACGTGACAAAGTTGTTTAGAAAGCCCCATTTTGCCGATAGGAGTAGGGAGGCAGAGAGAGAGGAGGGAGGAGAAAAGAAATGAAGGGCAGAGGCATACAAAAGGCAATGTCTGAAGTTTACAAACAGAGGGAGTCACTTCCTGGGAGTTTGAGTCTTCAAGAGGGAACTGAACTTGGGTGTCACTTTTCAAAGTAACGACTTAAACAGTCCATTCCATTCAGCACTAACACATCTGCATGTTGATCTTGCATGGGAGAAGTTTGGAAGTTTGAGTGTGTATAGTCAAGAACCAGCCAGAGAACGGGTTAGGGTGAAACGTCTGCCTGGTGGAACTGGGGAACCTTAAAAGTCTTACAGGATCCGATGTCCCCACCATCCTGACCATCCCCACTGGGCTCACCTACCACACCCAGCTTGAGTTCCCTTTCTGGGACTCTTGCTAGCATACAAGTGTCCTGCAGCACTAGTTGCCTAGGAAGGAGCCAAGTTGGGGGGAGGAGTTATGAGTTGTTACCTCATAGAGACCTCAATTCTTGTTCCTTTTCCCTTGAAAAGGAAGTCTACAGAGAGGTATGAGGATTCCTGTCCCTGTCTATACTTTATTTTTAAAGATTTTTAATTAAAATTTTTTTTAAATTTTATTTATTTTTGGCTGCGTTGGGTCTTCGTTGTTGCGCGCGGGCTTTCTCTAGTTGTGTCGACCGGCTTATCATTGCGGTGGCTTCTCTTGTTGTGGAGCACGGGCTCTAGGCGCACAGGCTTCAGTAGTTGTGGCGCCCGGGCTTAGTTGCTCTGCGGCATGTGGGATCTTCCCGGACCAGGGCTTGAACCCATGTCCCCTCCATTGGCAGGCGGATTCTTAACCACTGACCCACCAGGGAAGCCCCCCATCTATACTTTAGGCTGTCTGCCTATGCCCTAAAAATTTTACCTGTACTTTCTTTAAAAAATAAAGTTGATTAAGAACTTTTGTGCATCAGAGGGCACTATCAAGAGAATGAAAAGGCAACCCACAGAATGGGAGAAGATATTTGCATAGCGTATACCTGATAAAGGATTAATATCCAGAATATATGGAGAACTCCTATGACTTAACAAGGAAAAAACAAACAACTCGATTTAAAAATGGGCCAAGGACTTGAGTAGACATTTCTCCAAAGGAGATAAACAAATGGCCAATAAGCACATGAAAAGATGCTCAACATCACTAATCTTTAGGGAAATGCAAATCAAAACCACAATGAGATACCTCTTCACACCTGTCAGGATTGGCTGTTATCAAAAAAGTGGAAAATAACAAATGTTGTAGAAGATGAGGAGAAATTGGAACCCTTGTGCATCACTGGTGGGAATGCAAAATGGTGCAGCCTCTGTGGAAAACCGCTTGGCAGTTCCTCAGAAGGCTAAATACAGAATCACCATACGATCCAGAAATCCCACTTCTAGGTTATAAACCCAAAAGAACTGAAAGCAGGGGCTCATACAAATACTTGTACACAGTGTTCCTATCAACACATCCTATCAGTGTTTGTATCATATTATTCACAATAGTCAGAAGGTGGAAACAACCCAAATGTCCATCAACAGATAAACAAAACATAGTACATATGTACAGTGGAATCATATTCAGCCTTTCAAAGGAATGAAATTCTGACATGAGCTGCCACATGGATGAACCTTGAAAATACCATGCTAAGTGAAATCAGCCAGACACAAAAGGACAATTATTGTATGATTCTGCTTATATGAGGTACCTGCAGTAGGCAAATTCATAGAGTCAGAAAGTAGATTAGAGGTTCCTGGAGGTTGGGGAGAAGGGGGAGTTAGGGTTTAATGAGTACAGAGTTTCTGTTTGGGATGCTGAAAAAATTTGGACATGGGTAATGGTGGTGTTGCAGAACAATATAAATGTACTTAATGCCACTAAAGTGTACACTTAAAAATGGATAAAATGGGGCTTCCCTGGTGGCGCAGTGGTTGAGAGTCCGCCTGCCGATGCAGGGGACACGGGTTCGTGCCCTGGTCCGGGAAGATCCCACATGCCATGGAGCGGCTGGACCTGTGAGCCATGGCCGCTGAGCCTGCGCGTCCGGAGCCTGTGCTCCGCAACAGGAGAGGCCACAACAGTGAGAGGCCCGCGTACCGCAAAAAAAAAACAAACAAAAAAAGGATAAAATGGTGAATTTCATGTTATGTATATTTTACTGTAATTAAAAAAAGCTAATAAAATTGATTTTAATGTTTTTGGATTATAATAGCAATACAGGTTTGTGCTAGAAAAATGGGGGGAAAAGCAGAAAAAGAAGAAAAAAATCACCTATAATCCCATCACTCAGAATACAGAAATCTTTATTGTTTTCATTTGACCATATTTACTTTTTTTTTTTTTATTTATTTATTTTTTATTAACATCTTTATTGGGGTATAATTACTTTACAATGGTGCCATATTTACTTTTAACTACTCTCCTCTTGTTAGTAAAATGACGCTCACTTTCTACCACTTCCTGTGTAGGTAGTACAGTAGCGCCTACTTATTCCCCCGTGAAATTTTGGTGCCTTAAACAATCCCCAAACAGAAAAGAAATAGTAGTGAAAGAAGGAGCCGCCGTGGCAGGCGTCGTTTCTCAAAGCTGTTGAGCACATCATGGGGACTGAATAGGGTCAGCAGGTCTGGCTTCCAGCTGCAGTTCTATGAAAAGTGTATGAGAGGGCTTTAAGGTCTCTGGTCTTTCTCATGCTACACACTGAGCCCTGGCCACGAATTCAAGTCCCTCTTAGACGGAGTGTGGCTCTTGCTTTAAGAGAAGGTGAGGGCTCTTAACTCTTGCAGTCCACTGGCTGCCTCAAGGCCTTCCGAAAGGAGCTCTGGTCACAGCCCGGAGGGAGAGAAAGATGCCGAGGCACAGCTACGGGCCCACCTCGGCCTGCTTGCCCGATGGCCACTTCACTTACAGCCTGCAGGTGGCTGCTGTCGGGTTGAGGTGTTGACAAGAAAGCAGGGCCGAGCCTTTGACCTGGCCAGAGGCTGTGGCTTCTCCAGTCGATGCCAGTATGTTCCAGGAAACTCTTGCAGGGTCAGGCCTGGATTGCTCCCTCAGAGGGGCCTCCAACGGTCAGAGGAAGGAGGAAAAGCCTCAGTGGTTTAGCGAGGGACGGGATGGCTGATAGAGAAAGCTCTGAAGCATTTCACTGGACTTGGCCTTGAATTCTTGCAAGAGACT
Organism: Delphinus delphis; assembly: GCF_949987515.2. NCBI lineage: Eukaryota > Metazoa > Chordata > Mammalia > Artiodactyla > Delphinidae > Delphinus > Delphinus delphis. The sequence goes on along the minus strand of NC_082704.1, from coordinate 27,574,648 downwards.
TATTTGCTTTCCTGCTTGAAAATGGGATAGTGTTTAAATACGGGATGAAAAGTGCAGTGGAGGGAGTGGACTTGAAATGGTAAGAAATCTTGCAGTTGGCTCATCCTCTGCCTATATATATTTAAAGCAAAGAAGCAATGATTCTGTTTGTCCAGAATTATCTTGATTGTGAAATATGTAAGCAGTGGCGGTGAAATAAGTACACTCCTTAAACACGGCGGAATTCCACAAGCAAACAAGCGCTGTCCTTTGAACAGTCACCACCATAGGAGACTACACAATTATTCCCTAATGTCATTGCTCAAAACACAGGGAATTTCCCTCAGAATGAGTTTATGAGTCGTGTGAGATGATCCAGGCCTTTACTATATAGTCGCATCTCGTGTATTTTGTTTTATCACCTTTTTTTTTATATATCATTAGGTGAGAGTCCGCATTTTGGTAATAAAGGAGAACCGTCATTTAAAAAAAAATCTGACTTCTAGTGTTCCTCCAAGTCTATAATTACGTCATTGTTGCCACCTGACCCCGTTTTTTTTTTCTGGTTGATATAGGTCCAGTCATTTTAAGCTAAAATGTGCTCTTTCTTAGGCTGGAACTTCGCACAGCCTATTGAAATCCCTAGAATTTTTAAACACCTTGTGTGAGAACTTGGATAAGGATTTACTGTTGATTTTTGGAGTGGTGTGTCATACACACAGCAGGTGCTCAAGAAATATTTGTTGGTAGATGGGCTTGGAAATCAAAGGCAGTTGTGAACACTGGTCCCAAATTCTTTGTACTCTGAAGTTTCTCGAACCCTGTAACTATCAAAAATCAACAGTATGAATCCAATTTAGAAGGAGACAAAAATTGAAAAGAGATCGAGAAACATCAAAATGGTCACTAACAGTGACCCTCTCTGGATGATGAGATTCTAAGGAACTTTCATTTTCTTTTTTACATTTTTAGATTAAAGAGTCTTCAGTGAACATGTATTGCTTTATAACGACACAAAACCAGTATGTCTTATATGAAAATAACGCAGTCTGTTTGTATGAAGTTAGTAAGGCAGTAGATCTTAGCCTTTCTTGGGTCACACACTCCTTTGAGGTTCTGGAAAGCTCTGGATCCTTTTCCCGTAAAGGTGTACATAGAACATTTTCCATATAATTTCAGACTTTCACAGATCCCACGTAGCCCATCCAAGGATCACTTAGGACCCCAGATGAGGAACCAAATTAGGAATGGAGAAAGTGGCACCCAGAAAGGAGTTGACTGCCAAATAAATGTGGCAGGATACAGGGTTTTATGAAATTTGTTAACGTCAGCGTGGGGACATCGGATTCAGTAGAACAGCCCTTGCAGCAAGCTATGCAGGTCAACCAGGACGCCATTGTAAGAGAGGGGATTTTCCATTCGTGAAACCTCAAGTGTCCTGTTCTCTTTCAGGTCGTGGGGAGCTGACAAGGAGTAAGTAAAAGCCTTGAGGGTGGGACTGAGAGCCCAACTGAGCCTAGGATTTGTATCCCCATAAATGAAGGCCTTGAGCACTCAGTCAGGCTCTTCTCCTGCAGCAGCAAAGACGGGCAAGCAGGGGGCTTGATCTAGGGCTGGGGAGTGGCCATGGATGTGGTTCCGAATGACAAGGGACTAGTGACAGGGCTATTGGCTACGGGGTCCAGGTTGAAATGAAAATGTACACAAGACAGGAATGCGCTGTAACATGGAGAGAATGGGCAAGGGTGATGTTAGCCTAGTTGGAGATTGTCTTGGGGAGAAGGTGTGGAGATTCTTTTCTGGGAAAGACATAGTTTTGCCATTATGACAGTGGTTCAGCCACATAATATAGGTAGAGGCTTGTAGAGGCAGCGTTGTTCTAAGTCTGAGGTCTTGCAGTGGCATTGCACCGGATGAGGAACGTTGCAAAACAGGGATGCTTAGATAAGGGTGTGGGGAGCGCTTCTCGCTAGAGTTTCTGCGCATGTGTGGCGGGATGCATTTTGGATAACTTTTAGGGAAGGAAGCCAGAAAACATACCCTGGGCACATTCAGCACACAGTAAATGTGAGCTCAAGGGAAGGGAGGGATGGGGAGAGAGAGGTTGTTCAGGAGGAAGTTTGGCAATGGGAGAACTGTTACCAGCACAAAATGAGTTTTGCTGGAGTCATCAGCTTTCTCTCAAGTTTAATTCAAATGCCCAACCAACACGATTTTCTACCTCCTGACACTTTACATTTCTTCATGTAGGTGTGCCTGGTTCTATGAAAACTTCATATATGATGTTGTGAATTTACCAAAAGAGAAATGAATGAGTGATGATTCACATTATTAAAGTGTTCAGTAGCCTGGCTCCTTTGGACGTATTTCAGTGAGCATTTTGTAGTTGGTGATCATCTTGAAAAATTGGAAGAGGCAGGAAATCTTAATGTTGAGGGTTAGAAAGATAATGACAGCACAGGGAGATCAGCTCGGTGCTTTGTGACCACCTAGAGGGGTGGGATAGGGAGGGTGGGAGGGAGACGCAAGAGGGAGGGGATATGAGGATGTATGTATATGTATAGCTGATTCACTTTGTTATACAGCAGCAACCAACACAACATTGTAAAGCAATTATACTCCAATAAAGATAAGAAAGAAAGAAAGGAAGGAAGAAAGAAAGAAAAGAAAGAAAGAAAGAAAGAAAGATAATGACAGTGGATTCATAGTTTGCTCATTCAGTCATTCAACATAAAATTTGAGGGTGCTGGGGATAGAGCCGTGAATCAGACAAAGGCTCTTGAATCACAGAGCTTTCATTCTAGTGAGGGGAGAGGCAGAAAAGGAAATGGGCACCTCAGCTCTTCATCATGGGACTAGGATGGGGAAGGAAGTTCAGGCACTAGCTGTGGGTTTGAGGAGGTGGGTAGCAGTGGGTAGGAGGGAGTGGCCATTTGCACCTAGAAAGATGGGCAGCTTCACGGAGTCTTGCAGTGAGGCTGGGGGAAGAACTGGCAGAGGAGCAGGAAAGGTGGGGTAACAGGGCCCATTAGGAGATCTGCCCACGGGGGTTGGAGCGCCTGGGCTGGAGGCTGGGGGTGGAGGCCAGATCTTATAAGCCTTGCTAAACGGTTCAAGCTTTTTTCTGCAGGCTATGTTTTTAATTTTAATTAAGAACATTTATTATTATATTAGTATATTATGCATTCTCCAGGAGAACGTAGTGACTTTCCCATTTTTACCCCAACATTTTTCTCTGCCTCACAAATCACCAACTCTGCAGGCTATGTTGAACCATTAAAGGGGTTTAAACAAAGGAATACTGTGATCCAACTTATGTTTCATCGAAAATTTAACCATTCTGAATCAAATTAGCCATTGAAAAGGTGTTGGAAACAGATTAAGTGCAGATTGGCAGTTGATCTTTTCAAAATGAAATGTTCAGGCGAATTTAATCTCTGTCACAAGGAAGATGCAAGCAAGTATTTCTCTCTTTATTACTCTGTTAAAGAAAAGCTCTTCACAGAAACAGAGCCCTCGCTTTATTTTCCTCAATAGTTTCGTATGCAACTCTAATGAGTAGTTTTCCATAATTCAGTGTATTGCTCCTGGAAAATGTAGACAATGGGGCAAATTTTCAGCCTATGCTGTCATTTTATGGATTAATTTCCATTAGCGCTGACCTTCTGGCTTGCAGTGCATAAATATGAGTAAAACATCTGTTCATGTCATTCCCCTGCTTAAAAACCTCTCTGCTGGCTGCCCATCGCCTACACTAGGAAACAGTCCAATCTCATGGCCTTGGCATCTGTGGTCCTCCGTAAACGTGCCTTTCCAGCTCTTCCCGGCCATTTCTCCTTATTCTGTGCATCCCCAGACTCCTTGAACACATGCGTTTCATCCTCGTCTATTACTTCCGCTCTCATCTTTGCCTGCAATGCCTTTCTTCACCTTGCCTGCCATGGGCGTTTTTATTCAGTCCTTCAAGGCTCAGCGCACATGCTACCTCCTCTCTGAGCTTCCTTCGCCCGTGGAATTAATCTGCATCCCCACAGCACTCTCTGTGTCCCCTGTCCCAGCTCGTATTCCATCGTGTATTTTTATCCCATCGTGTATTTTTTTTTGGCTGCGCCGCATGGCATCTTAGTTCCCCGACCAGAGATGGAACCGCGCCCCCTGCAGTGGAAGCTCGGAGCTTTAATCACTGGCCCACCAGGGAAGTCCCTATCCCATCGTATTTTAACTCTCTGTTGAGGGCGTCTGTCTTCCCTTCAAGCTCATGAGTTCCTGAAGGGCAGCACGCACATCTTGCCCACGTTTGTCTTCTCAGCTTTGTAGCCCACTGCCTCTGGCACATGGTTGATGCTCAGTGGCAGTCAGAACTAAGCTGTGTGTTTTGTGTTTCTGTGTGTAAGAGCTCCAGAAGAGCCCTCAGGGAGCTACAGGGCAGCAAGCCTCACTTTTGTTCCAGGCCTGCCAGTGGAATCTCTGGCTACAGCCTAGCTACAGTGTAGGATCCCCACACATTGACACCTAACCATTCTACTGAGGGGCCTGGTGGTTGCTGTACGGGGAACTCTTCTTCCTAAATAGGGGAGGGGTTTTTTAGGTATAAGGAAGTGAAACTGGATAGGTTATTTTTTTTCCCTAGCTTTCTTAGTAGCTTTGTTGAGATGTAATTTGCATACCATACAACGCACCCATTTAAAGTGTCTGTGTCAGTGGTTTTTAATATAGTCACAGATATGTGCAACCATCACATCGATTTTATAACATTTTAATCACCTCAAGGATGTTAACTTAAGAACTTCAAAGAACCTTTCACAGGGGTCAACCCCTAAGACTCTCCTATCAAGTGGTATCTCTGATGATACAGGTTTGTCATAGGGAGGGAATTGGCTTAAAGAAGGAAACAAAGGTGATATACAGGCATTTTTTAAAGGAGAAGTTGTGTAGAAAAGCTGAATAGCCGAGGGATGGTTAAGCAAGGGATGCTGGTCTGATTTAACACCCTTTCCTAAGAGTTGAGAGAGGCCAAGCTGTAGGAGCTGTACCCCAGTGAGACCCCATGAGGCTGGATAACGTGGACAGGAAAGTGAGAGATGAGTTTCTGGATGGACAAGAGCTGGGGAGATAATTGAAACTTATTACTAGGAGAGTAGGTTTTGAGCTTGATTATGCTATGCTAGAGCAACATGGGAGTGATTGTAGACTGAACACTGAGAACCGTCTGCCCAGGATGCGTTAGGGCTGGAAGGACAGTAAAACATGCAGCATGACCAGGAAGATCATCTGTAGATTCCTGCCTCAAGTCACCAAAAGGCAGAGCCTACTGGAAGGTCTGCCTGTTTAATCACAAGTGGGTAGATAGGATAAACATGGCTCAGGTCACCATATACTGGAATATTATACCAAGACATAGGGCATCTCCTGATATTTTAAAGAGGTAAACTTAAGAAAAATCAAAGGACCTCTCTATTTATTTCAAATAGCTTTTAGAATGTATTATCTCATGAAGTGGTATACACTGAAAATACTGGTAAGGTTCAAAAAAGGCAGAGAGAATTTCAATTAATGGATAGATCCAATATGACCAGTTATGGAAAATGAAAATATTTGTAGAAAAGTGCGTTTTTGCCCCTGTCAAGGTTGGTTTTCAAAATGGGGCCCATCGATTTTCTTTACTCCATTGTCAGGAGCAGATTAATGGGATGGCTAGACCAGTGGTTGGATCCAGTGTGGAAAATGATGTGTGGCTGGCTGATTTATAGATTACGGAGCTTTTGTAATGAAATAGGCTTGTCCTGCTCTTTTCAGATGACACAAACAGGACCTTTGGGTTTTTATGTTTTCATGGAATGTAAGTGATCTGGCTGGCTAAATCCACATACCTATAGAACATCAGTGCACTTTACATTTTGTTCTGCTTAAGAATGCAAGGTATGTTATGGTTCTGTTTGTCACACTCAGGAAAAAGTCAACAAGATTTCTTTTCTGTCATTACCGGAGTGGGAACGAAGATCCAAGGCAGGTTATAAATTAGTTGATGGGCACACAGTCTAATTTCTCCTTGCTTGAATGAATTGTCTGTAATAATTTTGTATGTCTATGTGAACTTGTTAAATTCTTTAATTTGTTAGAAAGAAAGCCATTATGTGTAACCAAGGTGCATTTTCTTTCTTTCTGTCAATAATGGCTTGCTAAAGAATAGAAACAGTGTTCTTCTAGTTTCAAAAAGCTACTTTGCCATTCTCTCAATTTATTCAATCCTTTCTTTTCATTTTTACCTCTTTTTGTCTTATCTTTTTTTTTTTTTTTTTTGCGGTACACGGGCCTCTCACTGTTGTGGCCTCTCCCGTTGCGGAGCACAGGCTCCGGACGCGCAGGGCTCAGCGACCATGGCTCACGGGCCTAGCCGCTCCATGGCATGTGGGATCCTCCCGGACCGGGGCACGAACCCGTGTCCCCTGCATCGGCAGGCGGACTCTCAACCACTGCGCCACCAGGGAAACCCTTGTCTTATCTTTGAGTCATTTAAATACTAGCAGAAAGTGGACACAAAACGTAAGGAGTGATTGAATTCAAATCAATTTTCCTACCTGTCAGCCAGCATATTGAGTAAACATGATTATCAGTTAAAGTGAAGTTTGGGGGTATGGAGTTCATGGAAATTCTATTTATTCATTTGTAGATAATCTAGATTATTTGCGTAATATTTGAGTTGGCTGTAATGAAAAACACTTGTTAACCGAGTTTGATTTAATCATATAGTACATATGAGACTTGTTTATTTTGTGATTTAAAAAAATAATATAAATTCTTTGTAGGTTTTTAAAAATAGTTCTTGAGTTTATATAAATAGCCGAATAGACTTAGAAAAGGGAAGTAATTTGGCATTTAAAAAGAATTCCTCCCTATGTGAAAACTCTAAACAGGGAAAAAAATGAGTTTTCTTTTTCCTCAGTTAGATTTAAATACCTTTAGAACCTCATTTTGCTGATTTCTTGGAATCAGAAATTAAATTCAAGCTGGGATCTGAAAATGAATTCTGAAAGCCTTAGCTAATCAATGACTTGTCCCTCTCTCCTCCTGTGCTGCTGTTTTAGCTTGGAAGGCATACATACATGTAGGATCAGTCTCTCTGTATTATTCAGCCGGTTATCCCTCATGCACCACAAAAGCTTCTGGCTTTGTAGTTCTCACGGCTGTCTTCTAGGTTCTCTCTGTGGAGGATACCGAGGTGAATTAGACACGGTCCCTTGACAGTATCTTACTGTTGTTTTTTGGTAATCTGATTCTTACCCACTTGAAGTCAAATCTGCCAGCTCCTTTCCCCAAAGTAAAAGACCTAAGGTGCTAATCCCTACTCATTGACGGCAAATGCTAAATTGGAAGCAGCAGCTAAGAAATGTAAAACTCGTTATCCAATTACATTACAAGCTCTGTGAGCCACTCATGCTCAGCATCATCAGGGCGATGAGAAGGCAAGATCTGACTTTGGTAAAAATGATGGTGTAGTTCAAGTAAGCGCTAGCAAATCCTAAAATGTCAAGTCCATCCAAGGAAATTAAACATGGTAGGAGTGAGGGTGGGGAAATGTTTTGTTTTTGTTTATGTGTATTATGGTTAGGGGTACTGGCTCTGGAGTTCCATCAGATATAGATTTGAATCCCAGCTCCACTAATGTGTGACATTGGACCTGCCTGAGCCTCAGTTTCCTCGCCTGAAAATGGGCACAGTAAAAGAACCTCCCTTGCAGGGTTTTTGAAGGAATTAAGTGAGATAATAGAAAATGCTTAGCTTGGTGTATATTAATACTCAGTGTAAAGGTCAGCGAATGTACAAGGCACTGTTTCCCCCTCCAGGTGTTTACAATCCCGCTAAGGAGACGAATATGCGAAGTACCCACAATGCAATTACAGCTATATGTGAGAAAATGCCGCAATGGTTGGGAAGGACATTGTGAGCTGTGGGTGAGAGAGGTTGGAGGTTGGGCTGTCACAGGAATGATGTGAGAGCCAAGGTGTAAATTAGGAAGAAGCATGACCCCGTGGTCTCATGAAAAGTATGATTTTCCCTTTAGCTCTTAGCTTTAAGAAAGGTCAGTGTCTTGAATGTGATTTGTATGTGGGTTTTTGTGCCAACATTTGTCCTGAAAAACAACCTTTATTAAAATGTGTTTGTGTCGGGCTTCCCTGGTGGCGCAGTGGTTAAGAACCTCCTGCCAACGCAGGGGACACAGGTTCGAGCCCTGGTCTGGGAAGATCCCACATGCCGCGGAGCAACTAAGCCCGTGTGCCACAACTACTGAGCCTGTGCTCTAGAGCCTGCGAGGCACAGCTACTGAGCCCGTGCACCTAGAGCCCATGCTCCGCAACAAGAGAAGCCACCGTGATGAGAAGCCTGTGCACCGCAACGAAGAGTAGCCCCCGCTCGCCGCAACTAAAGAAAGCCTGCAAGCAGCAACGAAGGCCCAACACAGCCAAAAATAAAAATAAATAAATTTATAAAATAAAATATGTTCGTGTCTATTTTGCCAAGTCGGTTATACTAACTGAAAAGATGGCCTTCCCTCCCCTAGCATCATCATCAGATTATATTAATTCAAAGCTTCTTCGGTACTTGAGTTCCTTTTGGGAAAGAGGGAAAGAAATGAGCTGGTGAAAGGTAATCATACGATTGAGGAAAGACAAGGTCATAACAAAGTCAAATACTCTTGACATGAAACTTATGAAAAAGTTCCTTACAGTTATGGTTCCTTTGTTGCCATGCTGTGTAGGGTCCCCCTCTAGAAATCTCTAGTCTGCAGTGGTGACGTTTCTCATTTCTTACAGAATTTATCAACTAAAGTAGAAGACAAGATGAAATGATCCGAGACCACATATACCCATACAGGGAAATTCTTCTGATATAAATGTGACTAGATGGGCTTGCACACTTTAATGTGCAAGAACACTTGTGCAGTCGCTTTGTTGGAAGAAGATGTGGTATCAGAGGGTCTGACAGATGCATGGAAGCCAAGTGGTGCTTCAGGTTATAACAGCCTCTGTGATCAACTTAAACGTCTTGGGTTCATCCGCCTCCCGCTCTAGACCGTGAGCTTCTCAAGGGCTAGCACACAGCCTGGACCTTAGCAGGGACTCGATAAGTGTGCTCTACCACCAAACCCACTTTCTTTTCTGCGTTGCCGGAAGCAGCATGTCCCCAGTGGCCATTTTGAGCGCAAAGTGTTATTTTGAGATCTCTGGAGAAAGCGCTCCAAACCCTGCTCCAAATGTCTGAAACAAAAGGGGAGCTAAATCCCTTAGGGGGTCTGGAGACATTCCCAAGGGAGGGAGGTGGGGGAAGGATGGGAAGGAGAGACTTGCGGAGTAACCCCCTCTTTTTGAGTCTGTTCCTTCTTTTCTAAGATGGTTGTCATTTTCAATAAGATTATGTTCAGATGCCACTGAAACAGTCTGATCACAATACTGCAAAAATCAGCTTCTAACTTTTGGGCTAAATCATTCTCCTTCATAAACCAGTCGTTGCCGTGCTCCGTCTGGCACCAAAACTTAATGTGGAGAAGCGGGTGGCAGTGGGAGATTTTTGAACTGGCTCCGTGCCCCACTGCTAAGCCTTCTGCCTGCTCTGCTCTCCCTCCCAGTGTGATACAGAAGGGATTCTGTGAAGCCAGTGTTCACTTCAGACTTGCAGAAGAGACATTCTTAGAATTCTTAAGAACTAGTTTCTAAAAGTCGAAAATTTACCAGCAAACGAGTGACCTTTGGTGTAATATCTAAGCAAAAGTAACCCAGGCTGGGGCCTCCCTGGTGGCGCAGTGGTTGAGAGTCTGCCTGCCAATGCAGGGGACACGGGTTCGAGCCCTGGTCTGGGAAGATCCCACGTGCCGCGGAGCAACTAGCCCCGTGAGCCACAATTACTGAGCCTGCGCGTCTGGAGCCTGTGCTCCGCAAGAAGAGAACCCGCGGCGATAGTGAGAGGCCCGCACTTGCCGCAACTAGAGAAAGCCCTCGCACAGAAACAAAGAGCCAACACAGCCATAAATAAATAAATTAATTAATTAAATTTTAAAAAAGGCAAAATTCCTTAAAAAAAAAAAGTAACCCAGGCTGATTTTGCACTGTTGACACGGAAATATTACGCGATTATGATTGCTTTTTAAAAATGCAATTGAAATGATACGGTTAAGTTTCTAATGAGAGCATAAACCGGCTTACTAGTAATGTGCGCTTGTAAATACATGAGTGGTTGGAGGGTTGACTGTATACCTGCATATACATATTTACATATCATTTTAGGGTCGCAAGCTTGGTTTTACATTTATACATACATAGTTAAGATGATGAAAGATCAGTCATCCTGTACAGTGTATGTACAGGGACCACCACAAAATCATAAAGTCTTAAAGTGTTTGATGCTGTTAGGGACTCCCAGTAAGAATCCATTGCATCCTCTCTTTGTACCAAGAAGCAGACTGTAACCGAATCTGTACTGATGAGTTCCCTTTTTCAGTCTCTGTCCTTTCACTCTATGTTAGACATCAGAAAGTTATCTCCATTTGCGCAATTGTGCATTTCTTCACAATTTGAGGGTTTACACGTGGAAGTCTATTTAGATTTGGTCCGAGTGGCCTGAGTCTGGAAGAGTGTACTGTGTCCTGAACCATGGCACAAAGGTTGACATTTAAAACTTTATTTTTTGGGGATTAGGAAAATATTGACTTATTTTCCTTTGGGGGACTAATATAAAGCTTACTGTTTCAATAAATGTATTTCAATGAAAGAGATTTGATTTGAAGAAAAATATGAAGTATATGATAGTGCAGAAGTTGTGGCAGAAATCTTGAAGATTGTACCATGAGTAAGTCGAGTTTGGGAGACACTTAAGAACAGAAAAAGGCTCAGTAGTTGGAAGACTTGGATTTGAATCCCGATTCTACCGCTAGATGTGGATAGCTGATCCTAAGCTCCGAGCCAGTTTCTTCATGTACGAAGTTGAAATGATAGTATTTTCCTTGTCTATTTGATGCGTTTTGGTTAAGAAACAGGTAGAATATATATTGAAAGTGTTTTCTTAAAGACTGCAGAGTCATCTTGGAGTGAAACAACCACCAAAACCCTAATAATATGAGCAGCAAGTTATTTCAAGAGAGCTCAGGAATCAGTGAATGAGAACTTTCAAATGCAAACCTTTTTTTTTTTTCCCCTGCATGGTGAAAACTGAGTAGGTTCCAAATTTAGGCTGACGGTTTTCCTGTCACTACTTAGGAAGAGAAGACTGAAACATATGCTCGCTTCTCTTCAGATTATATAAATGCTTTTGCCTTTTACTTAACACTGCTACAGAACTTATAGAAGGACGCAGTGGGACCTTGCTATTATTTGGGTGTTTATGAACTACTGATTATTATTTAAAATAAATTTATTTATTTTTGGCTGCATTGGGTCTTTGTTGCTGTGCATGGGCTTTCTCTAGTTGCGGCGAGCGGGGCCTACTCTTCGTTGCGGTGCGCGTGCTTCTCATCGCGGTGGCTTCTCTTGTTGCGGAGCATGGGCTCTAGGCACGTGGGCTCAGTAGTTGTGGCTCGCGGGCTCTAGAGCGCAGGCTCAGTAGCTGTGGCTCATGGGCTTAGTTGTTCCGTGGCATGTGGGATCTTCCCGCACCAGGGCTCGAACCCGTGTCTCCTGTATTGCCAGGCGGATTCTTAACCACTGTGCCACCAGGGAAGCCCTAAACTACTGATTATTATAACACAGTTTTCTTGCGTTAGGAAAAAGCACCTTTTCAGGCCAATCAGTGCATGAACTGGCAGGAAGGCAGTACCCAAACCTGAGAGAAAGACCCTTTTTGTGTGTGATGGAAGGTTTATTTCGGGTAACCCTGTAAGTCTGATAATCAAATCATAAAGCCGAATAGGAAAGTTAGATAAGGGTTATGTTCTAGACTGCCGGGCAGAGCTGCCATTAAGTCATGGTAGGTAATTCTAAAAGTCAAAGGTTTTCCTTGTCTCTGATGCCAACAGAGTTACAGCTGAATCCTACTGACAGCTCGAATTGTGCTTTTAATTCCGGGGAGAGGGCTGGAGAAACAAATGGGGATTGGAGGTAGCTGGGGGATGGGAGGGGGCCCTTAATCCTTCTCTTTTTCTTTTTGTAAAAATGAAGCCTGATTCACGGGCCTAGATCTTCTTCTAGGGGAAGATTTGTGGGACCCAGAATAGCCACCCCAGCTTCTTCTGCAGTTGAGCTACCCCTGACAAAGGAGTAGGAGTGAAGACCGAGAATGCTTAGTTGAATCAGTTTTCTATGAAAAGTGAAAGCTCGTTTTCTGTAACATGAATATGTGGCCTTTGAAACACAGGGAGAGCTGGAAGTTTCATTTTTAGAAGGCATATACTGTACGTTTCAACAAGTGATTCATTTTGACGTATCCTTTAGCATAGTAATTTGACAACTAGGTTAGAAAGCTGAAGGAGGATTTTCTTTTTCAAAGTTACTTGGAGCAGGTGCCTGTGAAATTATTGTGCAGAGAAGATTAGCAGATGCTAATTCAACAGGTTAAACAATGAAATTGGAGGACTGTTTTTGCAATCTGTATTGGGAAGATAGTTGGCACCGAAAGCAAAACTTTGAAATTCAGTTTCTAAGGCTTGCCTTTTTTTTTTTTTTTAAATCGGGGTAGTTGTTTTACAGTGTTGTTAGTTTCTACTGTACAGCAAAGTGAAGTGGAGTTCCCTGTGCTATACAGCAGGTTCTCATTAGTTATCTGTTTTATGCGTAGTAGTGTGTATATGTCAGTCCCAATCTCCCAGGCTTGCCTTTTTAGATGGGACTTTTATTCACTTAACTTCTCTGAGAAATTGATCACAGACTCTAAGTGTTAGGGCTCAAGCTTCACTCACAGTGTCCTTTCACTTGGGTCCACGAAACATGGTAGATATGGGACAAGGGGGTCAAATGTTCCTATCAGAAAAATCTCTGAGTTCACAAAATAGGAGTCTTTTTCCTTTTATTTCAGCTTGTTTTGCACGGGTATCCGTAGACATGATAGGGATGATCTGCTTCATTTGATCTCATGGGTCAATAAATCCAAATTTAAGACTTGAAATGAAATATATCTTTGTTAGGATCTTTTTCCCCCAGATTTATTGAGATATAATTGAAAAATAAAAGTATATATTTAGAATGTAAAGCGATTTAATATACGTATACCTTGGGAAATGATTACCACAATCGGAATTAATTAACACATCTGTCACCTCACATGGTTACCTTAGCAAATTTCAAGTATGTAATACAGTATTGTTAGCCATAGTCACCGTGCTGTACATTAGATCCTCAGAACTCACTCAACTTATAACTGAAAGTTCGTACCCTTTGACCAACGTCTCCCCGTTTTCCCTCACCCCGCTGCCCTTGGCAACCACCATTCTCCTTTTTTTTAGATTCTACGTATAAGTGATACCATAACTGTATTTGTCTTTGGCTCATTTCACTTAGCATAATGCCTTCAAGATTTATTCGTGTTGTCGCAAGCAGTGGAATTCCTTCTTCTCTGTGACTGAACAATATTTCATTGTATATGTGTACACGTCACGTTTTAAAAATCCATTCCTCTCTTGATGGATACCTAGGCTGTTTCCATGTTTTGGCTATGGTAAATAATGCTGCAGTGAACATGGGAGTGCAGATATCTCTTGGAGATAATGATTTCTTTTCCTTCAGGTATGTACCCAGAAGTGGGATTGCTGGATCATATGGTAGTTCTATTTTTAACTTCTTGAGGCACCTCTATACTGTTTCTGTTAGGATCTTTTAGACTTGTTGAACACTGATTCTCATTCGTTAGAGTGGTTTACTCTTACTAACTAATCTTACAGAGGAAACTCTGTGACGCCCTTCAGATATGGAACTGCGATATAGCTGTGACCATGTATAAAAACGGTTCTCAAAGGATGGTTTGGATACAGTATACTGGAGACTGCCTCAAATACTATGTACACAAATACAAATATAACCCCTATTCCATTTTGCTGTTAAGTTTTAATATATCTTAAATTCAAGTTTTCTTTATACAGTTTTCATTATAAAATTATTAAGAAAAATAATTTAAGTAAAACGTTATTACTAGAAATCAATAATATAGACCCGCCTGGGTTTACAGTAGTGTGTTGAGACATGGCTCTGGTAGAATCTGAATATCTCCAAGTTCATTCAACACTAATGACTGGTTGTCTACTGAGTGCCAGGTACTGTTCTAGGTGCTAGGGTTATAGTGGTGAACAGATGAAGGGAAATCCCTGCCCTTAAACAGGCAGAGCCGTAAAATAGACAGTGTATCAGATCAGGGTAAATTCAGTGAAGGAATAGATGATAGGAAGGTAGGTGATGGGATCCTATTCCAAGTTCAGTACCTTGAACTTTAGTATCTTGCTGTATTTCTCAGGGGAGGAAAGGCTATATGAGGTGGAAAGAACAGAGCTTTGGAGTCACAGAATCAGGTTTGAATTCCAGCTCTGAAGGTGGGCAAGTTACGTAACCTGTTCTGAGTCCAGGATTTCTTCATCCGTAAAATGGGAACAAAGATTTAATCTATTTCATAGGGTTATTATGAGTCTTATGTGAAAAAATGTGGAGAAAGCACTTGGCACGGTGCCTGGTATCTAGAAAAGGCTCAGTAGATGCTGTTATCACTCTTATTAAATCAGTCACATCCTGGATTTCTCAGGGTCACTAACCCTGCTCCTTGTAACCTTGGCCTCGGGCTGTGGCCCTACTATCAATGGCCGGGTCACCTGGAAGTCCCACAGGGATCCCCTGACTTTGCCGCCTGGAACCTCATCCTTTCATGCCCTGCCCATTGGATCAAGCACCTCCAGTACCCATGCCTGCCCCAGCTCTTTGGAAACTTGAGATGTCCTTTGGACAGCGTGCCTGGTACCAAGTAGGCACAGGAATGTTGCTACTTTTCTCCCCTTTAGTTACCCAGTGAATAGTGCATACTCAGTAAATATCAACTGACAGGCTTCCGTATATGCCACTGTTTGTTTTGCCTTAAATTCGATAAATTGTTGGGTGGCACACGGATAAGCAGAGTACAGGGCTGTCTCTCCTGAACTCTTGTGTTTAGCAGAGAGATCTGTGTTTGTACGTATGCATTTGGTGTGTGGGTCTAATTATGGAGAATATTTCCCTCATAAAAGTGTCTCCTTTAATTGCTGAGTATCAATAATCCCTTCTTTGGTGAAATAATGTATCTTTGACACATGATGAGGAGGAACTACTCTCTCGTGAGTTTGACAGTATTAACTTTCTTTTCGTCTCTCATTAAGGAAAAGACCAAAGTTGTTGAGCCCTTGGACTATGAGAATGTTATCACCCAAAGAAAAACCCAGATTTACAGCGACCCCCTCCGAGATCTGCTTATGTTTCCAATGGAAGATATATCTGTGAGTTCACAAGCACTTCTTTAAAGAACAAAACTGCATTTTTCAAGGCCGTTCGTAGAGCGAGGATGTTCTTTGTCTTCTAGATCTCGGTGATAAGTCGTCAACGCAGAACGGTGCAGTCCACTGTACCAGAAGATGGTGAGAAGAGGGCCCAGAGCTTGTTTGTCAAAGAGGTAAGAGGCTCAAAGGCCACAGAAGAAAATTCATCATTCATTCATTTTAAATATACTGTATTTAAAATACTCTTTCCTGGGGAGATCTGTATGTGTATGGCTGATTCATTTTGTTGTGCAGTGGAGGCTAACACAACATTGTAAAGCAACCAGACTCCAATAAAATTAATTTAAAAATTAAAAAAATAAAGTACTCTTTCTTTAGTGTAAATGGAAAATAAAATTACTAGAACTTAACTGACCTACATAACAAGTCTATATGATGTGATATAGAGGATACAATTTAAATACTTTCACAAGTAGCTTGTATTCGTAGTCTTTTTTTTTTTTTTAGAAGGCAAAGGACGTTGTTTACTTTTATTTATTGATTTATTTATGTGGCTGCGCCGGGTCTTAGTTGCTGGCATGCAGGATCTTTCTTGCGGCATGAGGGATCTGTGGTTGCAGCATGCGCGCTCTTAGTTGCGGCATGTGGGATCTAGTTCCCTGACCAGGGATCGAACCCAGGCCCCCTGCATTGGGAGCACGAAGTCTTAACCACTGGACCACCAGGGAAGTCCTCTTAGTCTTTTTTTTTTTTATTTGAATAATCTTTGGACTTGGAGTCAGAGTGTCCAAGAGAACATGTGAATTGGTATTTATTGCCACCAACTGGTTTAGGAAGACACGGTTAATCCCCAAAGGAAGAGCCCAGTACCAACATTCCCCAAATGATTTTTAAAAGTCTGTCAGCCTATTACCAGACATAAAAAAAGCAGATATACATGTACTTTTCCTACATTTCAAATTAAAGATTCTTATTTTCTTTCAGTGTATTAAAACTTATAGCACAGATTGGCATGTGGTAAACTACAAGTATGAAGACTTCTCTGGGGACTTTCGAATGTTGCCATGGTAAGTTTAGAATTTAAGGGAAACTTTCAAGAGGACAGTTATTAGACATTTTACCTTTTTTCAAACCATTTGTGAAGCTTCTCAATTATAACATATAATAAAGCAAAACCTGAAACACCCAGCATGTTTGGTAAATGTATTTTGGGTAATTGGATATATTTTAACTTTGCTCATTGAAATGTTTTCCAAGATGGACGAGTTCACTTTTTGGCTTTGGTACATCTATATTGACCATAAAATCATCTTTCTTTGATTCTGGATAATGTAGTGAGCATTTTCTAGTGCTGTCAGTGAAGAAGCTAGAAGACATTTGGCTCAGTTTGATGGCCCCAGACATCTCTCGACAAAAGTACATCTCTTTGAGTTGCGTTGAAGGGCAGCCGTGAGCGCCCCGGCCCAAGATCCAGACTGTCAGGGTTCAAATCTTATTTCTACCACTTCGTAGCTGGATGACCTTGGGCTAGTCACTCAGTCACTTGAGCCCTCGCTTTTCTCCCCTTTCTCATCCATAATACTATTAACCTCACAGGGTATCATACGGGAGATGTTTTGGAGAAATAAGACTTGGTGTAGCCTTCTGTAGTTTTCAAGGCACTTTCCCAGACGAGAAAACTGAGCCTTAAAGATGTCCTGTAAAGCTGAGTCCTAAGATGATCAGTCCAGGGTCATACAGCAAACAGACGGAAGAGCCAGAGTGACCTGATGTTGCTTTTAGGCCTGGGAAGGATAAGGTCCCACCACCAGTGACAGCTCTGGCACACATTCCTTGCAATTTCTGCCATTTGGGCTTAGTTATGTCTTCGCTGCTGGCTGCACATGTGGGAGTCCTTTTACAAAAGGTAATGCAAGTTTAGTCAGAGGGGAGAATCTGACTTCAGAAAGGAGAAAACAATTTCTCCTTCTTATGTCTTGGCGTTTCCTTGGTTGTGAAAGAGAGAAGTCTACTCATCTTGCCTTTTTTTTTTTTGTCTGTTCTGCTTAGTGTCTAAGACAACTCTCTTGTATTTTCAGCAAATCTCTGCGACCAGAAAAGATTCCCAATCATGTATTTGAGATTGATGAGGACTGTGAGAAGGATGAGGTAAAGATGGAGGCAACTGCGCTGGTTTCTTCAAGATCACTTCTGCTGAGAGATTTCCCTCAGAAAAGATGAGGGAAAGAATTGTTTTTGAATGATCTGGGGCCAGCTTTCAAGCTGACGAGTGTCTTTAAAAATTTTTTTTTTTAGGGGGCTTTCCTGGCGGCGCAGTGGTTGAGAGTCCGCCTGCCGATGCAGGGGACGCGGGTTCATGCCCCGGTCCGCAGGGGACGCGGTTTCATGCCCCCGTCCGGGAAGATCCCACATGCCGCGGAGCAGCTGGGCCCATGAGCCATGGCCACTGAGCCTGCGCGTCCGGAGCCTGTGCTCCGCAACGGGAGAGGCCACAGCAGTGACAGGCCCACGTACCGCAAAAAAAAAAAAATTTTTTTTTAATTGTTGCATTTCCAAATGGAGCTTAGGAAAAATCAAGTGAAATGGGCTGTGATGTGTGTATAAAACATGTTTTCCCACCTGTGGGACGCGCCTGTAGAGTTGCTTTTCCCGCACTGGGCATGTGGCATGGTGATTCATCTGGCCTGTCCTGCCTGATAGATCCCTCTTGGGACAGATGGCCCGGATGTCTGTGACATTTTGAGGTGCAGTTTGACTGTTTATGTAATGCAGAAAACGTTCCCAGAAGACAGTCCATACGATCCAGTAAATACCGAGTGCCTACTGTGTGCATGGCACAGAGCCTTTCATCCTGTAGTAACAATTTCAAGTTTCATCAGGCATCTTCACGGTGGGGGGGTGGGGGTAGGGGGAACTTTATGCTTTGGAAAGTGAGGCAGGGCCTAGTTCGTGCCCCCCGACTGTTTGATTAGATGCCAAGCCAGCTGCTGTTTTTATTGATGGTTTTCGCTCTATTTCAGGATTCCTCATCTTTATGTTCTCAGAAGGGCGGTGTGATAAAACAAGGCTGGTTGCATAAAGCCAATGTAAATAGCACCATCACGGTTACCATGAAGGTAAGAAGTAGTTATTATATTATTTCATCATTTTAAGGATATTGCCGTGACTAGCCTGTCTGGAAACAATATTTCTTTTTCAAACTTTCTTACAAGGAGCCCTAGCCAAAAAAAAAAAATCTTTAGTGAGAGGATTCTCACAAATGTATGGAATTTAAGAACTCTGACCCTCAGGATGAGTTTAGAAGTACACCTTTTTAAAGAAATGTAATTATTACCTTCTGAATCAGGATGTTTAAAAAGGAGGCTGTCAGTTGAATGAAGAAAATAGCTTTGAAACAAAAAAGGCATCAAAGGTTCCTGTGTGAACATGAATGTAAATGAGCAGGCAAATAGGGTACTCTGTTTCTTTAGCAGATATTAATTAGGTGCTTATTAAACGCTGTTCACTGTGGGGAACATATGGCTCGCTAAGATGGGATCCCTGGCCTCCAAAAGCCTCCAGACTAGATAAGAAACATACCAAATTAACTACTATACCAAGCGGGACCTTAGTGCTGTCAGAACTAGGGACTTCTGTAGTCTGGCCAGAATAGTGAGTTTGTGTACGGGGTTTGTGCGTGGCCTTGAGTGCCTCGGACATGAGGTTGGCTTTTGTTCGGGAGGCTGTGGAGAACCATTAAAATCCGAAGGTAAAGCTAACAAGCTACTTGAAGATTCTGAGCGGAAAACCGAATTATTCTCTGATACCAAATATAACTGTCCTTCCAGATATTCAATAGAACATCATGTGGTTTGCCGAGGATGATTCACACTTCCATTAAGTATTAAAGGTCATTCTATCTTTCACACAGCCTGCAAGCAGAAACCATGGTTGTCTACCAAAGGGAGACTCAAATTTTATCTTAATTTAATATTTTGCCTGCTGCTTTCCATTTAGTGGTCATGTCCTCTTCTCACTTTCATTTTCAAGCCCTGAAAATAATGAATCCAAGCGGTAGGATGCTTCCTGTGTGTCTCTTGCACCTAAGCCTGGGCCTTGGCACGTGGTGAGGATAAGAAAATCCACTTACTGATGACTTAATATGTGCCAGGCACCATGCTGAATGTTTCATATTCTGTATCTCTTTTAATCCTCATGGCAGCCCTAAGACACAGGTATTATTATTATTCTTGGTTGACAAATGTGGAAAGTGAGGCACAAAGAAATTCAGTGATTAACCCAAGGTCGTATAGCTTCGAGTTTTCAGAGGTGGGATTTGAACCGAGGAAGGCTGATGCCTGAGCCTCTGATCTTAATCAGCAGCACACTGTTGATGCTTCCTAGCTGAGTGAGCGAGACTCAGGCATTTATCGTATTACCTATCAGAGTTACCGGGTTCCGAAGTGCATGTGTGAAGGTGAAAATTCTGGGCAGTTTGTTAGAAAATGCTTCTAACATTAGGGGTTAGGGGTTAGGGGAAAATGCTTCCCCTAACCTTCTCAAAATATTAAAATGCTTTACCCGTACTTAAGTTTTAGTTCAACATTAAGTAAATATAATGTATGGAAATCTGGATTTCTAAAACAAGACATTAGGAAGTTAATATCTTTACAAAACAATTCACAGGATTCCTTTCAATAGCGAGTTATTCTAATGACTTTAAATTATAATTTGCTTTACATATAACTTTTTTAGGAGTTCATATATTGTAAATCAAAATACAGTTGTCTGTAAAAAGTGCATGCTTTAAATTTTCTTTCATAATTTGTGAACTACAGATTGGTTAATATAGTAGGCAGAATAAAGACCCCCATGCAAAGGTGGCCATTCCTAATCCCTGGAATCTGTAAATGTTCCCTTACATGGCAAAGGGGAGTTAAAATCACTAATCAGCTGGTAGGGAGGTTAGCCTGGATTATGCAATGTAATTATCATGGTCCTTTTTTTTTTTTTTTTTTTTGCGGTACGCGGGCCTCTCACTGTTGCGGCCTCTCCCGCTGCGGAGCACAGGCTCCGGACGCGCAGGCTCAGCGGCCATGGCTCACGGGCCCAGCCGCTCCGCGGCATGTGGGATCCTCCCAGACCGGGGCACGAACCCATGTCCCCTGCATCGGCAGGCGGGCTCTCAACCACTGCGCCACCAGGGAAGCCCATCATGGTCCTTTTAAACTGGAAGACGGAAGCAGAAGAGGAGAGTTGGGGAAGGAGATGTGAGGGCAGAAGCAGGGTCAGAGAGAGATGCTGATTACTGGCTTTGAAGCTGGAGAAAGGGCCAAGAAATGGAAGCTGGAAAAGGCAAGGAAGCGGATTCTCCCCTAGAGCCTCCGGGAAGGAGCACAGCTCTGCTCTAACCTTGATTTTAGCCCAGTGAGATCCATGTCAGACTTCTAACCTCCGGAACTGTAAGCTAATACATTTATGTTGTTTTCAGCCTCTAAGTTTGTGGTAATTTGTTACAACAGAAATAGAAAAGCAATTCAATCAGTTAGTCAAAGATTGATTGTTTAGCTTTTGTATTGTCTACCCCTGAGATTGCAAACTCCACTGCTTACAAAGGCCAGGCAGGAACCATAAATTCATGAAGCAGGGCTGGGGTGGGGGCGTGGGGGGGTGGGGGGTGTCCGAGGCAACCTGGTGACCACGTGGCCCGGCTGAAGGGGACAGCTGCTGCTTGTTTCCAGCTAATTGTTGCTCTGCTGCTGCTGAGCTAGGCTCTTTGCTTTTCCTCTTTTCTATCCCCAGCTGTTCATATTTTGGCCGCTTCTTTCTTCTTCTTCTTCTTTTTAAGTGACATATAATTCACATAACATAAAAACACTTATTTCTTTTAAAACCTCTACCAAACAGTAGGCAGAGGAAGGAGAAGAAGGGTAAGCCAATTTGGTCGTCTGTGCTACACAGTTCTTTAAAAAAAAATGTGTGAGGAATAATTTGAAATATAAAGGCCGTTAATGAGCTTTGGGAATTGTCTCTGGTTATGGAGTTCATTTATCCCAGCTATTCTTTATTCTGGATTGTGGCTCTCCATTTTGGATTTCTGGGAGCTGGAAATACACCCCGTGTTCTTCTGGTTTCACCTCCAGAAGGTCCAGCCAGATTCAGTTAAAGGCGTCAGGGATTTTGCCAAGATATTTTTTTTCCTATAAGAACTGTGTTTGAACTCTTATTTAGTTTAGCATCGTTGAAATTCGCGGACACTTGCAGTGTTTACTGTGCCCTCTCTCCCTATGTAAACAGAGGGCGTGTGAGTATGGAGCAGGGCAGGGAGAGGATTGGGCATGGGTGGCAGTTTCGTCGTCGTCAGGCTGGAGGTTGGAGCGAGGGCCAAAGCAGAAATCCAGGCGCATGAACTGAGGTGCACTGGAGGCCTCAGGCTTGTATCCCTGGGTGCCCTGTGCAGGATGGGGGATCGTACACATTCTTCCTGCTTCAGGCCTGGATTGGCTCAGGCATAGACAGAAGAACTGCAGTAAAGGGCTGCAAAGTTCAGGAGACATTCTGAAAGGAAAAATTCTGCCTATCTGTTTCTGCCATGTACATCTTTGAAGTGAAGCGTATTAGTGCCTCTCCTAAGCAAATGGGAAGATGATTCACGTATGCTGTTGGCTGAGTCACTTTCCTGATCGTGGTGGCAGTTTTACCTTTGGTGTATCCAGAGTCCCCTGCCTGCAAGGAACTCCAGCCCACACTGATGACAAGCTTTGCTGGCTTCAGCGATGAGCACCACAGCGCTAGAGCTCGCAGAGTTGAGAGCAAAGAACCGTTTCTATTAGGAAATTCAAGTGTTGACAGCCCCTGCAAATACACAGCAGACTAACCGGGAAGCTACAGCAGAAGGATCTGGGTATTAATCATGACTCATTGGCAAGTAACAGCCTACGGGAGCCGTGCGTCTTCCCTCCTATTTTATCTGCACTTCTTGGATGCGCTGTGGTTAGACACCGGCCTGCAGATCCTTCTGGGGATGACAGGATTAAAGCAGGGCAGCTTGGTGTCTTTTAGAGTGAGGTGTAAGCTTACAGATCTTTATTCACTTAAAAATTTCTGGATATTAAAAACTATGTAGAATCAGTCCTTTGGAAAGTTTGAAATCACGCATGACCACTTTACACTGTTTTTTTTTATCAACAAGTCCGAGTCCTTTTCCTGGCCCTTTTGACTCTCAGAAATAAGGCAATCTAATAGCCCGGAAGGAAGAGAGAGAGAATCATGAGAGGTTAGAAAGAAAAAAAACGGAGGAAAGAGGGTTAGAAAAGACTCCACAACGTCCAGGAGATAAAAGGAAATCAGAAGACTCCTACTTTATAAGTTCTTTTGAGAAGGCAACCACATGACCTGCGATGCGACGTGAATAATGTAGCCAAAGTAATTTGTATATGGGCCGCTTTAGAAAGTTCAGCCCCTCCCTAACTAGCTGCCAGACAGTTTTGCAAGAACATTCAAGTCGATGGTGACGGGCTCTAGGGAAAAGGGGCTGGTGAAGAAACTAAGCTGAGTTCTTCATATTGGAAGATTGGAAGACCCTGATTTATGGAATAAACCTTTGTATTTTCCCCAGTATACACCTTTCCACCAGCTAGGTCAGTTTAGATATAGTCTGCACTATTTTCTGCAGTTGTCATTATTTTCCCAGAAGTGCTTGCTGAGCTTCCCCATTATTGGCTGAGAACTAGCCGTGAGGAACCCAGGCTACAGGAGAGCTGCTAATGATGTGTGTCACTCTCCAAGTCACAGTTCTCAGTGCCCGAGCATGTCCTTTCACGGAGGCGGCTGTTGGCCACACGCAGCTCTCGCAGAAGCTCTGTTGGTTGTCTGGGCACGGTGACCACCTTGCTCAGCTCATAATTGCTTTGTTCCCGGTGTTCATGTTAAAACAAGACAGGCCTTGTCATAGGTGATTAATTTCCCCAATTTGTACCTTCTAGATAATGAGAACACGCCCCACTGCCTCTCTTCAGCTCCTGGGAAAGTTTTGGAGAGAAGTTTTAGATAGCATAGAGAATAAACAATCTCTCAGGCAGAAACTGCAGTCCTAACAGAAACCTCCATGCTCTCTTTCCCAAGTAGCTGCTAGAGACATCTGCTTTTCTCAGCTTCTCTCCATATCCGTGAAGGAATTTAGTGTGGACTAGATAGCTCTGATATTGGACGTGACCTTCCCATGCATGGTATTTAGAACTGTTTTTCCTAAGGGGTATAATGATGTATGGAATAAGGAAGAATCTGATCTTGACGGTGGTTTTTCATTTTAAAAAAATCTGCTATAGATTCTTGGCCAACCCATTGGGACACCCACCTTTATGCATCTTCTTGGCTCAATTTGGTCACATTTCTCAAGCTCCCTCCTCCCCGTTCGTAGCAATTAAACATTGAAGTGTCTGGGTATGTTATCAGGGTTGCAAGTTCAACTGCTTGATGTATGACTCACTTCTGGTGCCCTCCTTCCCTCCCTCCCTCCCTTCCCTCCTTCCTTTCTTTCTTTCCTTCTTTTCTCTTTCTTTCTCTCTCTTTCTTTCTTTTTTCTTCTTTGCACAAAACAGAGCCATTTGTTATATATCCAGAGTCTAAAAGTTCTCACTTATTCTTTGACTGTTACGGGAGGGTTTTTGACCTTCTGCAGTGGGGGAACAACAAATCAAAAGAGGATTTTACCTAAGAAAACACAGCTGATGTTAAAATAATTGCTGGGAGGCCAAGGTCACTATGTTTACTGGAACAAAGAGAAGAGGAAATCTTTTATTTTTGATATATTAATACACTGTACGCTCAAGTCTGCTAGTCTGTCTCTCACAGCTAACAAACGGATTACACTCATTTTACCGGGTAAGGGATTTCTCACTAATTTGTTTTCTTTTGCTTTTTGTTTTTGCGGTACGTGGGCCTCTCACTGTCGTGGCCTCTCCCGTTGCGGAGCACAGGCTCCGGACGCGCAGGCTCAGCGGCCATGGCTCACAGGCCCAGCCGCTCCGTGGCATGTGGGATCTTCCCGGACCGGGGCACGAACCCGTGTCCCCTGCATCGGCAGGCGGACTCTCAACCACTGCGCCACCAGGGAAGCCCTAATTTGTTTTTTTTGTTTACTTTTCCCTCATTCGTTGGTGACTGTTAAAAACCATTTATTAGGGGCTTCTTACGTGTCAGACAGTATTAGGAATCAATGAGTTCATCATCACCAAGTATATCTTGAATACCTTATTAGTACAAGGTGTTGGCACTGTGGAGGGCAGAGAGAAAGAGAGGTGTAACACGTAGAGTTTAAACCTGTTTGGGGAGATGAGACACACAATAATAATGTATTGTTTCAAGGTGGTACAGAGACCCAGTGCTATATGAGTCCAGATCTGTGATCTGGGGTCAGAGAAGGCTTCTTGAAGGAGGTGGGGCCTCCAAGGAAGGGAATCAGAAAGGAGGTGAGTGTGGCAGGCAGTGTGTACAGGACAAGTGTGTTAGGTGAAGTTGGGTAGTCTTGGGAGATGGAGTCGATTTGGTCCTTTGGTATTGCCCCGTGCCTCAGTTTCTCCTCTGTAACATGGAGATGATAACAGTAATTACCACACGAGGCCATTATAAGGATTCACTGATGTAATATGAGAAAAGCACTTAGCCAGAAACTGTAACGTAGTAGGCATGCCACACATGTCACAGATTGTTATTATTTTGTATTATTAGTAGGACTGTGAGAGCACCTTGAATACCAGATCAGGCACGGGAGCCTTACCACGTGGGTAACTGAGGGTCATTGAAAATTTGAGCAGGGCCATGCCATGCTCTAAGAAAGATAATTTGTCTCTAATGAGAAGGGTGGATTGTAGACCCCTCCTTTTAGACTTTGCTTCAAACTAAATAGTTAAAACATCTCCAGTGCCTAGATATGGTAGAATTATCAAAGAAAAGCTATTTGAGTTTTAACCAGTCTCCCAGACAGTAGACCTATATAATATATTAAAACTTGGTAGGACTGTAATATGATACAGTGGAGAGTGATGAGTGATATATCAGGTTGCCAACCTACTGGTAGGGGTATTCGGCAGGATGACGTTGCTGACATTCTGGTATAATTAACTGCAGTTCAATTTTCTGATAAGTCGTGGGGTTTTCTTCCCCACTGTTTCTTTCATCTTCGCTTCGAACAGCTCTGAGACCCAGTGTGTCTCCGGCTTTCTCCTTTTCCTCGCTGCCTCTTTTTTCCTGTTCCATCAGAGACATGAGTCAAGTAAGTTTCCCCTGCCCCATTTCTACATTGCTCCTGGCCCACCTACTTGGCCAAAGCCTTCAGACCATCCTTTCTCAGGGCTCTTGGTTCATAGAATTTAGCAGTAAATAATTACCCTCTAGGGAACACATGTAGGTAAACACCTTTGAGATTTGTTATATAAAATGATAAAAGGCTGTCCTCATTTTGAGGATGCTAGGTGCTCGAACTTTCTGGCCTTCCATCTTTGATTCAACCGAGTGACAAAAGGCCTTTGTTCCTGCTCCAGAAAGGGTCATATGGTAAGTGTTCAAAAGGTTGTCGTCCAGACAGCTCAGGGCCTTCAGGAGACTTGGCAGGACCTGTTCCCAGAGAATTATCTCCTTTGGCTAACTCTCTATTTTATTCTTCTGGGTGGTCTGAGTGGGCCACTCATTAGGAACCATGCCTCTCACTGAGTACGGTGGGGAATTTTCAGCTGTGTTCACCATCTAGGAAAAATAATAAAGGTGCGGAGGAGGAAAAAGAATATGGGCGTTACAGAGAAACACCCTTCTATTCGATGAAACCGCTGGAGAATCTGTACTGGAGAATGAATTATTCATTCATTCCTCGTTCATTTGCAAAATTTTATTGCTTTCCAGGCGCTGTTACAGGTACTGGGGATACAGCAGTGGATGAGACTTGGACCTTAACGGTTTAAAAGAGGCAGACAGCAAATAAATAAATAGATAGATGAATAAGATATATTTGAATAGCGATCATTCTATGAAAAAGCTAAAATAAGTTGCCGCCATGAGGGCAGGTAGTCATAGAAGGCCTCTCGGAGGAGGTAAAATTCAAGTGAAGGCCTGAAAGAAGCTGTGGATATGTGGGGCAAGAGGCTTCCAGGCCAAGGGGACATGACGTGCAAAGGCCTGAAGAAGGTTTTTTGTTTGAGGAACAGCAGGTGAGCCAGTACAGCTGGAGCAGCATAATTAGAAATAAAACCCAAGAGGTAATCCAAGGCCAGAGCCAGCACATCATCCCAGGCTATGGGGGAAGGATTTGGGGTCTTATTCTAACCTTGATGGGAAGCCATTGGGAGGTTTGGGCAAGATTCTCTTTGTCATTGTCCTGTGATTCTGATTCCAGTTCTGCCATCGACTTGTCTGTGTGAACTTGAGTGAGGTCTTGGTCCCTCAGTTTGCTGTTAGGTAAAATGTGGATAATAATGCTTATCGTCAAGTGACATTAAAAGAATTAGCTCTTGGTTACAAAGGACTTGAGGCCTTCAGATGAAAGGTATGATATAGGGTAATTACCACTGTTCTATACAGTCATCATTTTAACAGTTGTCTTCTTTTCGAAATGGAAAAAAACAACGTAGACCGGTACCCTAAATAGCAACGTTAAAAAAAGCCCTGTTTCTGACTTCCCTTTTTGGTTCCATATGAGATTTAGGATACCCCTTTCTTCTTTGAAAAGTACCTTAAAAGCTTCCCGGAAGTAGAAACCCAACATATATCATGGAATATTAGAATGAGAAGACGTCTTCGAGATCTTACAGATCTGTCGTTGGGGCAGAGCCTGCTGTCTCTAGAAATGATTTTTTAAAAAATGTCCTTACTGTGAAAACTGAGTGCTTTAAGCCTGTAGGGAATCGCTTGGGGAGTGTGGCCCCCAGCTGGGAAGGCTGCTGTGTTATTTGTTCATTTTCAATAAAATTATTTGTAGATCATGAAAAAAAAAGAGGGTCTTACAGATCATTTGATCTGATCCCATCATTTTACAAGTGAGGAAGGAGAGAAGCCGAGTCTTGAGGACGGTTTCGCTGCTGGGGAGCAGGAATGCTGGGTGATAATCAAGATCGTATGACTTTCAGGCATCTGCTCTCTCCCCAGATTCACGAGCTGCCTTACCTCAGTGTCACATTTAGACATAATTGCAGTGTTACAGGAAGTGATTTACTGTAATTTCAGATCCCTTTCCATCTCTATTGTGATGATCGTGCTTTGCTAATATTGGCAATGGCGGCTGCCACAAAACATCTTTGCTTGGTGAGGGAGCTGTACATAAAAAAATGTTGCAGGCTATAATTTGACTGTGTGCCACAGATGTTTTGCTCTGTTTTCTCCCTTCCTCTGTTGCTGGCTAAGGACTGTGCCAATGGAGTCTACGGACTGTACCACTGAATCTATGTACTTTGAGTTTTAGATTTGATCATGGTTCAGATTCTAATCTGGTTGTAATTTTTTTTATGTTAACTTTTGCCTGGAAAATGTATTTTAATTTTTGTCATACATAAGTATTGTGATAACTTCTAAAAAGTGGTGTTTTGTTCATTTGAAATCAGCTCATTATGTCATTTTAGGTCTTCTGGTTCCATCAATTTAATAACAGCTATGAACCACTGTCATGAAAATAAGCAAACATAAATATATATATATATACACATATATATATGATCACTGTTATGATTAACATTTTCCTTATATATGAATCTAGGTTTCTTCATTATAGTTGCAGTAAACTTAAATGTGGGTAAAATGAGATCACACACACACACACACACACACACACACACACACACACACTTTCTGTGCCTTTGTATACTGATGCAGTAATGATTACCTGATTGGCATTGAAAAACAAAGTGGTATTTTCTACTTGGACTTCTTTCTGTTGATGCCATGTAGCCCACAGGGCCCCTCCCTGAAACAGAAGCAGTAAGCATTTACCAGTCTAACCTGTTAGGGTGTTCCTCACACTGGTATATTTTTGTCATTCATTCTAAGATCAGTGATATTTGAACAAGTCAAAAATAACTACAAGCGTATGATTTCTTTTTACTGGTTTTCCTTAAAAGAAATGCCCCTTAACCTATTTCTATATTTTGCTTACCCTCATGCCATGGAGAAATGAATTGTTGATATCTTAGATACTTTGCCAGGAGTTAAGTAGTTTTCAAGAATAATCTTGCCAAATAATACTCTTTCCATAATTAAAGTTCTTAAAATAGTCAGAGATCGTACTGGATTATCAGATGGGTGATTGAAAATGGCCAGCTTAGGTCTTAAAGCTGACTTCTGTGAGTAAGACAAGATGCATAGGAATGCGTTTCTTCAATATGATCACCAAGAGGCTATTTCCTAGTCTGTCTTCCCATTCCCGTCCTGAAATGATTTTAGATCTCTTAACCAGGGGAATTTTACTATAACAAATGCTGAACACAGCGTGCAGTCTGTGGCTTACTGAAAGAAGCATAGATTCATCAGAGAGCTCTGAATCCTAACCCTAACCCTTTTTCCACTTCCTTCATCAGGTCCAAGAGTCTTTTAAGGGAGAGTAGAGGGGCAGAATAAATGAATCAGGCTGTCTTTTCCTCCTTTTCCCCATTGCTGTGGGCTTCGCTGTGAGTTGTAGCAACAGGCTACTCCTTAACTGTTGTGAATTCCTAATTTCAAACGTGTGGCCCAATCACATTGGGCCTTTTGACTCAAATCTCAGCATACAGGGCGCTGAACAGCAACTGGTGGCATCTCACTGCTCTCAGTATTTCCCTGTGAGTGTGTTATAAGCTGGACTCTCGGCAGTGGGGACACTGGAGCAGCATAGGTGAGTGCAATAAGATGTGCAGGTGATAAGTAACTATATGATAGAGGGTGTGTGTGTGTGTGTGTGTGTGTGTGTGTGTGTGTGTGTGTGTGTGTGTGTGTACACACCCTTAGATTTGTGGGGTGGTGAACGAGATTATAAGAATCCAGTCATGGTTTGCAATTAAACAGGAGAAGGATGCTGTAGCGAAATGTAGTGATTCAGATACAAAACTGCTTTGTGAACTTTAAAGTGTTAAAACTTCTCCAGATACTTGACTGAGAGTAAACCACTTGACTTCAGGCTCTCCATCTTAAAACGAAATCAAGATAATGGTAATTCCTAATGACTTCCCCAAGTTGTCTGAAGATTGTCCAGATATAATGCGTGTGGCAAGCCCTTCAAGGTTTCTTGTTCAAATGCAATGTTTACATAACAAATGTGTCACTGCTGTTTTTTCCCCCATAGGTGTTCAAGAGACGGTATTTTTACTTAACTCAGCTTCCCGATGGTTCGTATATTCTCAATTCCTATAAAGATGAGAAAAATTCAAAAGAATCTAAAGGTTGCATCTACTTGGACGCCTGCATTGATGTTGTCCAGGTAGGGTTATTGATCAACTTTTAAGAACCTCAGTATTTTTCTGCCTTGGTTAATGACATCTGCATCCACCAAAACATTCATACTAGCAATTCAGAATCCTCTTCAGAGTTCCCACTCTCCCTCTGTGCCACTATTCAGGTGTTTACCCAGTCCTTTGGAGTCTGCTTCAGGGTGCCTCTTGAATCTCTTACCTTCTTTCCATTCTCACTGTCTTCTTCTGGTTCCCCCTTTTATCTTGTCTTGCCTAGAGTCTCACCTTCCTGCCTTCTGATGTGTCATCCGGCTTCCTAAGACGTAGATGCGGTCCTTCACTGGGATAGGTAGGGTGGGTGGGAGGGAGACAAAAGAGGGAAGAGATATGGAAACATATGTATATGTATAACTGATTCACTTTGTTATAAAGCAGAAACTAACACACCATTGTAAAGCAATTATACTCCAGTAAAGATGTTAAAAAAACAAAAACAAAAACCCTTTTGGCTGTTGATTTATTGTCTTGCAGAGTGAGCTCGAAATCTCTTACCAGGGCATTGCAGGCCGGCAGCGATTTGACCTTACTAACCCCATCCCCCTGCATCCCCATACACATTCTGTGCTCTAGTCACGCCAGGCTAAGCACTCCACTGAGTTTCACGCCTGTGTGCCTTTCTTACATTTGCTTCTCTGCTTGGCATATACTTCCCCTTCTGTTCCTGTTTGAATCTTATCTGTTAAGACTTGGCTCAAATGGGACTTGTGGCATGAAACATTTTTTGTGTTCTTCTTCACCCTCATGGAATTGAGCTCCACCTCCCCTGAGCTACCACTGTACTTAGCTCTGTGCGTTCCTTTTTGGATTACAGCGACCATGTCATATTCATGTCTGGGTCCCTTATAGTGATTAGCAGAGTTGCACATACAGTAGGGGCTTACCAAATGTTTGCTGATTTGAGTTACTTGAGGAGGCAGGGACATTAGGGTTAGCGTGGATGGGGTGGGAAGCAGAGGGCGGAGAGATGATTAAATAGGAAGTTGATTGACCGTGTGATAGGAGCCATTACTACAGAGCCGGGGTGGCCTGGTCGACAAGAAGGAGCACTGCATTGAGTGGAAGGCAGGAGATGTTGCTTCAACACCCTCAGCCTACCTGAATCTTAGTTTTCAGAACTGTAAAGTGGGATTAATAATATCTACTCGCTTTATCAAATGAGATTGTCATGAGGAGCAAGTGAAGACACACTTTAAAACATAAAATATAAGAGATATAAAGATCTATGTGAATAGAAGTTGCCTTCTTTTATATATATATAAATGTGACAGCTTTCTTATCTACTGAAAGAAGGCACATACAATTCCCAGATTTTCTCAATTAGCTCTAGTCCGGACTGACCTCCTTTTCTGGTGCTCCTCTATTTACGATTCCCTTCTCCCGAATATTTTCAAATATATAAATCTTTATGACTTGCTACAGCAGTTTCATTTCATTCTTTACTATGCTTTGAAGATGAGGAGGAACTTTCCTTGGTTCCTTCTTGAATGATGACCAGGCACTGGAAAATTACTGATTCATGAGCCTTTCTTGAAATTAATGCTGAGGTATTTGGGAGCGGGGGAGAGTGTGTCATTTCTTTTGTCATGACAGAGAAGGTGGTAATATAAAAGAGGTGTCATCATGTTTGAGGAAAGGAAGAGGCTTCTATTTTCCTTGTATGCTAGCGTTCAGCCTGGGCCATTTCCATCATTTTTATGGAGAGCCACAATCTAATATGAACCAACTACAGTCTTCTTTTATGCTACTGTGATGCATTTCATATTCTGCATGGCAGAGTGAATCAGATAGTGATATTGCATTTTATGGTGTGATATAAAGCAAGTACCAGGTTTATTTCAGGTCACATTTAAGCTTGTTTTTAAGGGCTGATTTTGAAAATCTGTGAATATGCCAGGAAAACTTAAAGCAGGGTGGAAATAGTAAAACATTTGCTTATTTTTATGGTGGTAGTTTGATTATCCAAACGTGGAGGATGTCAGAAGGCCTTAAATGATAATACTCACTCAACGTGTAGTATTTTATGCCAACTTTGTGCATATACTGCTGTGCTCAGTACTGAGGGGGATAAATAAGATGCTTGACATGGTCATTCGTCGTCTTGGAATTTCTATTCCTTGTTGAAAGAAGCAGTTCTTTCATGGAAGTATTGACGTACATATGTGCTGAGCTGAGGTAAAAGTAAATAAACTAATGAAATCTAATATTAAAAGGGCAACTAAACTAACTGAACACGTCTTTTTTTTCCCCCCCTCCAGTGCCCCAAAATGCGCCGTCATGCTTTCGAACTCAAGATGTTAGATAAGTATAGCCATTATCTGGCTGCTGAAACTGAGCAGGAAATGGAGGAATGGTTGATAACTTTGAAAAAGATTATTCAGATCAATACCGACAGTTTAGTGCAAGAGAAAAAGGAGACGGTAGAGGCAGCACAAGGTCAGAATTTTTAAATGATTCATTATTGAGGTAAAGCCCTTGTCTTTAATCCATGGGAATGTCCTTTGTGTAGAGTGAATATAGAACTCTTAATCTTGAAGGTGACCTACTTCTTCATTAAAAGTGACTATGGAGGTTGATAGGGTTTTCTTTTCTTTCTTTCTTTTTTTTAAGAGTTGATATGCTACATGGGCTCTGACATATGAAATATAACCAGACTGAAACAGATAGGGAATTCATGGCAGATTTTCAAAAGCCCATTAGAGTTTTCCCTGTGCTTTCATAATCAAAATTCTTTGCAATAAATCTAGTAGGAGAGGTTGGGGTGGGAGAGGGAGATAGTTAGGATATTCCGCTTAGGTGATTAGTAATGGTCTGCATGGTTTAGAACATCTGCTTTTAATGAATTCGCAGATGATGAAACTAGCAGCCAAGGAAAAGCCGAGAACATCATGGCCAGCTTGGAACGGAGCATGCATCCGGAACTGATGAAGGTACATCTTTCTGATGGCAACTTGCCTTCAACTGAGACAATGCAGGATTAGCTATTAAAGTTTGAATGCTGGATTCCATGTGGCAATGTCATTTCTAAGTTAAAAACCACAACAAATGAGTGAAACAGGTAGAGATGGTAAAAGAAAAGTTACACTCCTAAAGCTGGACCTGTAAGTGCCAACTAACAGTTTGGAAAATGTTATTTGTTTTTCCTAGATGCCAAGAAGTACTTCTAGACTTTAGTGACTTTATTGATTTTATCTGCTACTTCTTATTCAGTTCAGTTACTGTATGCCATTCATACACTAACTATGCTTCATTCAAGGGGCTCTTGATGAAGATTGAACATGATATTCAATCTAATGATTTGTATATGTTAATTTTGTATGAAAATCATAGTCTTTCTATATGTGGCTGCCTATGTATATGTATATGAATAATTTCATCAGATAAAGATTTTGGTTAACAGACAGCATTTGTGTTAGTTACTCTGCTCTTTGGTGTTTGAAGTGAGCCAGTTTTGAAAGTGTAGAGGTGATTATCATACCTATCTTAGTAGGTTACATATATTACTCTGTGGACTCTCTACTATAATAGATTAGGAGGTTATGACCCATTTCTTCATTTAAATCCTTACCAAACCTATTTATATTTTTACTTTATTCCTCTTCCTGAACTATTAAGTTACACAGGTTTAGATGTTACTTTTTTCTATTTGAAATTTAGCGTTCTCTTAAGCTTCAAAGCTGTCTTCCAAAATTTAGGAACACACTCATGATCCCCTGTAGCTTTTAATGTATCCCCTCTGAGTCTTTGTCATTCCAGACCGTAGAGCCCATTATGTTTTTCCTAAAGTGATGGAATCAGAATTGTGTATAATATTCCATGGCTAGCACCATGGATATATAAAAGATAGTGTTTTCTCTCGTTTATTCTCTTTTACATCCAAAGTCTCTTGTATTTCTTTTTTGTACTATGGGTTGAACAGTATTCTTGGTATTATGAAAGGCATATAGAAAGTATAAGAAGCTGATCTATAGCTTATTTATGGGTCATGGTGACTGTGATTCTCTGCCCAGCAAGCATTCTTTATCCACCTTAAGTGATTGGAAATGGAGAATATATATATATATTTTTTTTTTTTTTTTTTTTTTGCGGTACGCAGGCCTCTCACTGTTGTGGCCTCTCCCGTTGCGGAGCACAGGCTCCGGACGCGCAGGCTCAGCGGCCATGGCTCACGGGCCCAGTCGCTCCGTGGCATGTGGGATCTTCCCGGGCCGGGGCACGAACCCACGTCCCCTGCCTCGGCAGGCGGACTCTCAACCACTGCGCCACCAGGGAAGCCCAAGAATAGTATATTTTTTGAAGCTGTGGCAGATTGCTAGTTTCACATAAACTAGATAATTAAATGGCATTTAATACTGTTTTGACGGAAATGAAGTAATGTTTCGTGTTTGTGTGTGTGTGTGTATATATATATGTTTGTTTTAATTTTAGTATGGAAGAGAAACTGAACAGCTGAACAAACTCAGTAGAGGAGATGGAAGACAGAACCTCTTTTCTTTTGACTCGGAAGTTCAGGTATTAATGATACATTTCTTTAAATAATCCTAGAATAGTTGCTTATTCAGATAAACAATGTCTGAAATGTTGAAATCACTGATTTTTGCACTACTGGGCATATCTATTGCTTTATACTTGTCTTGCTTACTTTGAACAAGTAGCTTAACAGCTAACTTCACTAAGAGGGCTAGCGTATATACAAATAGTTTGGGACAACATATATATATATATTTTTTTTCTCTCAGTTCTTTATATTCTTTTCACTTCATCTCACTCCTCAAAATGGATAAATTAAAGAGTCCTTAACAATGGTTTCAGTGCTTTTAACCCATTAAATACAATTGTGATCCAGTAGCAGTGAATATCTGCAGTGTAAGGAACACCAAGTCATATGAGACGTGTTTATTTTCCACTTTTGATGTAGGCCTGTAGAACTGGGATAATTTTCATGTATCTCACTTAAACTGGAAAGCGGTGCAGGGAAGTACAGGTTTATGTGCACATGTGTATTTTAATCTCTTTCATGAGAGTGAGGCACTTTTTGTACTAAGATATATAGGTAGTTAATATTTAATTCCATGATATTTTCTTATTTTACCTCTTTAAAAATTTTTTATTTTATATTGGCATATAATTGATTAATAATGTTGTGTTAGTTTCAGGTGTATAGCACAGTGATTCAGTTATACATATACATGTATCCTTTTTCATATTCTTTTCCCATTTAGGTAATTCCATCATGTTTTCTAATTAAATTGCTGATTTTTTAAAATGGAAAAATTCTGCTGTGTATAAATGTTACAAATATTTTTCCTAATGGAAACTATTTCACAAGAAAATGAAATTATTTGAGGGAAGATGAATATTTTGGTTTTCTTTTCAATTTTTCTACATGAGATTTCTAATTAAAATCTGTGGGATTTTTTCAATAGAAAAGTACGCATTATATAAGCATTACAGTTTTTTCCTCAGTGAAAATATGTCAATACAATATAAAATAATTTGGGGAAGACTGATTTTGTTTTCATTTCTTTTTGCTTCATACAGTTTTCTTTCTTTTTTTTTTTTTTTTTAAAGAGGAGCCTCCTCTGATTTATTTTAATAAATTTATTTATTTATTTTTGGCTGCATTGGGTCTTCGTTGCTGCGCGAGGGCTTTCTCTGGTTGCAGTGAGCTGGGGCTACTCTTTGTTGTGGTGCACGGGCTTCTCATTGCGGTGGCTTCTCTTGTTGCGGAGCACGGGCTCTAGGCGCGTGGGCTTCAGTAGTTGTGGCACGTGGTCTCAGTAGTTGTGGCTTGCGGGCTCTAGAGCGCAGGCTCGGTAGTTGTGTGCCACAGGCTTAGTTGCTCCGCGGCATGTGGGATCTTCCTGGACCAGGGCTCGAACCCGTGTCCCCTGCACTGGCAGGCGGATTCTTAACCACTCCGCCGCCAGGGAAGCCCCCACTTCATACAGTTTTCTAACTAAAAGTTTTTAGTCTGAAATGGAAAAAGTATATAGTCTATAAATAATGCAAAAGTTTTTCCTTAATAAAATACCACATGAGAAAATAAAATTATCTGGGGAAAATTTGTTTTAAATGTTCTCTCCCTTTTTCTCCATAGTACTACTATATTATTTGTGTAAGTTGTATGAATTAAAACAAAAAGGGGTATAGCAGGCCTTGGGAATGTTAGTTCTAAGATATTCATTCAGAAATTTACTCATTCCAAGCATGTCTGAGCCTTTGATCCCACCCCTCATCATCATGATTGGGCTCTAATTGAACATGTCAGACTCTTTGATTGTATACAAAGAAGCCAATTGACTGTGGTTGAAACTCAATCTAGTGTCTTTAAAAAATCTGTGGTGTAGTGTTTTTGTGGTCATGGAACTGAACTGATTTTATGTTTGAGTTGTTTATCAGTGAGCTACACAGTGAGAGAAAAATTCACTGTTGCAATGAAAGTTTGACAGAAAATTGACTTCAGTGTTGGTTATGGAAGGCAGTTTCACTACAGAGAAATCTAGGTTGTGTGTGTCGAGTACTTTTCTAGGTAGGCAGTGTCATCCTATAATATCGGCTGTCACTTTTGGCCAGAGTTCAGTGTTTAGAGATGTGTTTTCTTCCACTGACCGTAGAGAATAAAGAAGCACTGGGGAATTCCCTGGCGGTCCAGTGGTTAAGACTCTGTGTTTCCAATGCAGGGGGCACGGGTTCGATCCCTCATTGGGGAACTAAGATCCTACATTCCAAGTGGCACGGCCAAAAAAATTAAAAATGTACACGCCTAATAAGCATCCCCCAAAGAAGAGGCAGACAAAAAATTTTAAAAAACACAAAAAACAAAAGAAAAGAAACACTGACTGAAGGGGGTGGCTCCAACTTTGAACTACTGAGGATGGCCATATGTCCCAACATTTGCACTCTTAGGCCTCAGAAGGGAAAGGATTTGGGGGCTGGGGGCGTTTAGTCCAGCTTCTCTTCATATTCCACCGTCTGAGTAAGCTAGAAAGGAGAGCAGATAAATGGGCGGAAATTAGAATTGATCTCCATGGCAATGACTTGCCTCCGCTGGCTCCACAGATAGATAAGTGTTCAAGAGGGAGCTGTCTAGTCCCACACATTTGTAGATAAATAGACTCTGGGGGGAAAATCGTGCTTTCAGGTACGAATATTATATTTTAGGCCCTTTTAAGGAGAATTTTGTCAGTGATGTAGGCAAGGTCAGGACAGCTATAATTATCCAAGACTCTTCAGTCACAATACCTGTTTTGGCTTGAAATACTCAGGCAATTGAGAAAAATTCTTATGTTTCTTGGCTTGAGTTTTCCATACTGGCAGTATATTCTGCTCGGATTCATCCAGTCATTTCCCATCTACCCTGTCTCTGGTCTTATCGAAAGTATAGTAAGTTGTCCCACAGTATATACTTTTCCTCCCATTTGTGCACAGAATGTGAGTCTGTTCAGACCATTAGAATGAACAGATGAACTCAGGATCTCCTGAGCCGTGTGAGCTAAGGAGGAGGATTCTGTGAGAGGAATTCTTTGACTCCCAATATCCTTTTTTATTTTTTAAAAAATTTTATTTATTTATTTATTTTTTGCGGTACGCGGGCCTCTCACTGTTGTGGCCTCTGCCGTTGCGGAGCACAGACTCCGGACGCGCAGGCTCAGCGGCCATGGCTCACGGGCCCAGCCGCTCCGCGGCATGTGGGATCTTCCCGTACCGGGGCACGAACCTGTGTCCCCTGCATCGGCAGGCGGACTCTCAACCACTGCACCACCAGGGAAGCCCCCAGTATCTTTTTTTAAACTTTATTTTGAGATAACAATAATTTTCAAAAATATATCTCTGTGGCAGCCAGAGTTCATCTCCCAGCTCTGTTAGAAGCTGAGCTCAGGAGCACATGCCTTTCCCTCTGCTCATCATTTCAATGTAGGTGGTCCCCAGAGGTCCGGCCTTGTCCTCCTCACCCTGGTTACCACTGATGCCCAAATCCAGATCTCCAACCCACACCTCTCCTATTTTTCCAACCACTTACTTGCATCACCTCAAACTCAACACATCCCAAGCTGAACTCATCACCTCTGTTCACCCCCCCATACCTGCTATTCATTTTTATTTCCCATCTAAGTTTGTAACATCACGGTCTACTGAATCTTCCAAGTTAGAGGCCATTGTGTTATTCTTGCTTTCCATATCCATTCATGTCAAATTTGTCTCCTGCACAGCTCATGAAAGAAACAAAATTCCTACCATCCTGGAACATAATATTTTGTGGGGAAGACAAACAATAAACAACCAAATAAATATCAAAAATAATGTTAGAAAACGAAATTAAAGAAAGGGAGTAGAGACTTTCAGAGAGTATATAGTTTTTGTTTTGTTTTGTTTTTTGTTCTTTTGCGGTACGTGGGCCTCTCACTGTTGTGGCCTCTCCCGTTGCGGAGCACAGGCTCCGGACGCCCAGGCTCAGCGGCCATGGCTCACGGGCCCAGCCGCTCCGCGGCATGTGGGATCTTCCCGGACCAGGGCACGAACCCGTGTCCCCTGCATTGGCAGACGGACTCTCAACCACTGCGCCACCAGGGAAGCCCAGTATGTAGTTTTATATAGGGAATTAAGGAAGGTCTTTCTGTGGAAATGCCAATTGATTAGACACTTGAATGAAATGAAGCCTCACCCTGGTGAGGCTCACCCTGGTAAATAAGCCTTGCATTTATCTTGGGGGAAGAGGGTTCCTTACAGAACACCAAGTGCAAAGGTCCTGAGGTGGGAGTATACTTGGTGTGCTGGAGAAATAACCAAGGAGGCCAATGGGGCTGAACAGAGGTCGGGGGGAGGATAGGAGATGAAGTCAGAGGAGTGGGGTGGAGGGTGAGGTCGGGATTTCTCTCTATCTGTGTTTGAACCTTACTATAAGAGCTCTACAAAGCCTTGTTGAATAAAAAAATAAGAGTTCAAATGAAGAATGGACAGAGAACTGTTGGATTTTGCAATTTTTACGCATAGATCTATATTCATATAATATCTATTTTGGGGGAGAATTGATTCATATTATATATTTTGTAGAGGTTGGACTTTTCCGGAATTGAACCTGATATAAAGCCATTTGAGGAAAAGTGCAATAAACGTTTCCTGGTAAATTGCCATGATTTAACGTTCAATATCTTGGGTCAAGTTGGAGACAATGCAAAAGGACCACCCACAAACGTATGTATGAATTTTCCTTCTGCCTCCATTAAACCAGTGCATTAAGGAAACTTCTTCCTTATTTTTTTAAGATTTTCAATTTTGTTCTGAGAACTAATTTACTGCATGCAAATTCCATTGCTACATGTTACGATACATTTGACATGGAAGAATTCCATACATGTCTTTATTTTGCCAGAATAGGAATGTGTTTTCATCTTGAGAGGATTCATGAAAGTCTTACCTATTCAAAATAGCAGGTAGAGTAGGCAGGCTCTTTACATTCAAGAGGGACTTGTCTGCAGAGCGTGGAAAGCCCTCAAATTTGTAAATTCTACTAGAGAATATGACTTCTGTGAAATTGACTCATAGCCATGAGTAAGGAACACCAAAGCCATGGAGGAACACAGATGCTGTGCAGTCAGCTCCACCTCACTCACTATTCTCATAGGGTAAATTCATTCTGTTCTTCACAGCAAATTCTAATTATTAGCTGTCACGCATCATTTGAGCTGCTTAGGAATACTTGAAACTATGAATGTAAAATCGCCAAAGAGACTGCATTTTATGTTCATCTTTTTGAGGGTTCTACTTTGTCTTTGAGAAATATCCACAGTGATGATTTATTCTCTAACAAAGTAGCTGAGATGCACTAGCAGACTTTCGGTGTGTAAAGGGTTAATCTTTATGCCATCTGGCATGAAATTTCTCTTTGTGACCAGCTTTCAAATGCCATCTGTGGAGAGGAATCATGTCTTCCAAAATTGCTGATGGAGCAAAGCTTTTGTCAAGTAATTGGATGTTCACTGATATTAGCTCTTATTAAATGTATAATCCAATAAGCTGTAACATAGCAAAAGGGAAGATTTATTTCTGCTCTGTAATACCGGCATTATTTTGGGGTAATTTCAATAAGCCTATGGAGAATTAAAATTTATTCATAGAACAGTTGAAGTTCTTTAAATGTGGCTTCTGATTTCTACGCATCATTTTAAAAAATTTATAGCTTGTGAAATTATACCTGACAGAAGTTAAAACTTGATAGTCTGTTATTTAGAATGCTCTTTCTTATATGCAAATGAGCCACAATGCAATTTTAGCTAAATGTTGAACTCAGAGGAATTAAAAAAAATTATTTTGTAATTTGTGTCCCTCCCCTCACCCCACCTAAAATAAAAGTCATAGTTTAAAAACGTAATGGTTTTCATTCCCAGGTTGAACCCTTTTTTATAAATCTTGCCTTATTTGATGTGAAGAACAATTGTAAGATTTCAGCTGACTTCCACGTAGACCTGAATCCCGCATCTGTCCGTGAAATGCTGTGGAGCCCTTCAACCCAACTGGCTAGTGATGGAAACTCAAGAGGTTCTTCACCGGAGTCTTTCATTCATGGAATTGCTGAATCTCAGTTACGCTACATAAGGCAGGTAAGGAATGATCTTTTAGCCTTGGTAGCGCATTCAGAATAAGAAACAGAAACACCCTTGGGTTCCTTCATAGTTTCAGGCCAGTGTTTTCATGGGCATTCCATCTCTTGTAGGGTCTGTGTATAGATGTTTTTCTGGTGACTGAAGTTGGAGGGGAAAAAAAGGAAACCAGCAAATATGCTAATAATACACTGGTGAAGTGAGACCGTGATGTGAATCTCAAAGGAAGTATTTTGTGAGATGGAATGCAGATGACACAGACACACCCCTGTACCCCTGCGCATACTTTTGAGCAAGGCAATAAGTACCTGTAAGACTCGTTTCTTTGAAGAAAAAGTTGACCCTACAATAACCTTCCCCTCCTAGCTCCCATTCCCATTCTGAGTAGGTAGTTTTTTTTTGTTTTGTTTTTTTTTTTGCGGTACGCGGGCCTCTCACTGTTGTGGCCTCTCCCGTTGCGGAGCACAGGCTCCGGACGCGCAGGCTCAGCGGCCATGGCTCACGGGCCCAGCCGCTCTGCGGCATGTGGGATCTTCCCGGACCGGGGCACGAACCTGTGTCCCCTGCATCGGCAGGCGGACTCTCAACCACTGCGCCACCAAGGAAGCCCCTGAGTAGGTAGTTTTAATGGAGCATAAACTCTCTTTATTCAAGGAGTTCTTGTGTCACAGCTGTAATGCTACGCTCCCCTATCCTATCTGAGGCAAAGAATGCCCTTTGGAAGGAGCCTAACAGTTCCCTGGCATTTTGACCTCTGACCAGACTGGACGCCATAAGAGGTTAGGCAGAGCAGAATTGATGGTCTGCCTTCTAGACTTTTGCAACTGAAAGGAAACTAGAGTGTGGCAGAGAATTAAAGTGGGAAGAAGCAGAACGAAGCAGCTCGCATTGTAATGAGATTTCTTTTACCCTAAATAAAAATGTTCCTTTTTCTTCTGATTGTAAAAATAAATACATTATCATGTAGGAAATTCGAACAATACAAAAAGTAATAAAGAAGAAAGTAAAAATCAGCACCTATAGACGATAACTATTAACATTTTGGCAAACATCTTTCTGGATGTCTCTGTTGTGTGTATATAAACACATACACATTATGTGTACTCTTCTACAGACTGTATCATAGTCGTGCTGGTTTATACCTACTGTGTTTATTCAGCATCGTGTTTATCACCCTGTATCACTATCTGGCTCAGTCACATTCTTATTAAAGGCTAATCTGTTATTCCACTGATTGAGCTCATTAGGATATTTCTAATTTGGGGATATCATAAAGAACACTGCATTATT
The DNA here is from genome assembly GCF_949987515.2 of Delphinus delphis. Taxonomy (NCBI): domain Eukaryota; kingdom Metazoa; phylum Chordata; class Mammalia; order Artiodactyla; family Delphinidae; genus Delphinus; species Delphinus delphis. Next base: position 27,532,910 of record NC_082704.1, on the reverse strand, counting down.
ACATCCTTGTGCTTACGTGTTCGCTCACTTGTTGAATTATCTCCTTAGAATAAATTTCAAGCATTGGGGTTTTCAGGGTCAAAGATTATGCTCATTGATACAGATTGCCCAATGGTAGGGGACTTGACATGTGCTGTCACTCGCCTCTGGGCTGTGGACCTGTGGTCGTTTTTCCCCATGTTGCTCCTCATTCCCTTACATCCTCTTAGTTTGTTACTCAGACTGTGGTTGTCACATACTTGAACGTTCCACTGTGATGGCCTATGCTTCTAAAAGAGAGATTGAGCAAGACAGTATTACAAGCATTTGAGAACCTGCTATTGAATTATATGTTTAAAATTTTCCACACAGTGTCAAATAAGTCCTTCTAAGCCAATGATGTATTTGCTGCATTAGTTCAGTGTGCTCAGCTGTCTGTTCAATACAAGAAGTTTAAATTGTGGTTTCAGGGGTCATCCCACCTATAACCTAGGTCAGGAAGAAAATCAGCATTTTTTGCATGTCTCTTGTGTGCCAGAATTTTCCATTGGTGTCTCACGTAAACACCATTGTCTTGTGAAATAGGATAATTATTGCTGTTTTGCAGATGAGGAAACTGCTGATCAGGGAGGCTAAGTAGGCTCCCCGTCATGACATGGCTGGTAGTGGTGAAGGTGGGATTTGAGCCTAGGTCTGTTCGAAAGACCTCAGTGAACAACATTAGGCAGTATGTAATTAAGTGCTGACTTGTATCACACAATGGGAGTGGAGGAGTTTGGAATGTGAGGAGGGGTCAAGGGTCAGGAGTTGCCTTAGAAGACTGCATAGAAGATGTGGGACGTGAGAGAGGCTTCAGAGGAATCGGCAGCGGCCTCAGATGGCTTTATCATTTTGCACCCTTGTTCCAGATCAACTAAAGATACCAGGAAGCGGTCATTTGCTCCAATATTTGGACATTCTCTTTTGAAGAAGGCTTTTTCTTCATCTTCCTCCCATTTAGGACTAGGATGCAGTACTGTGTAGGGAGAGACTGGATGTTAGTAGATCTGAACGCTAATCTCAGCTCATCAGATTTTTTTCAGCAATTTTTTTTCCCCGTATTTCTCTAGGTACTTTATCTGTATAAAGTCATTTAATTCTTACCACACCCCCAGTAAAGTAGGTAGGTCCTATTCCTATTCCCATTTTATAGATGAGGAAACTGAGGCACAGAGCAGTCAGGTGGCTTGCTCAAGGTCACAGAGCTACTGAGATGAGGAGCATTCCCCCCTCTACTGCACTGCTTCCCTGTCACCCTAGAGACGGGGAAACAGCCTGGTTCCCCAGCATTCCTGGAAAGGGCTGTCTGGCAACCCCGTCACCTCCACCAAGGCTGTTCGAGGGGTGGCATGATCTGTAGAAAGAGGCCACTCCAGGGCTTGGTGGACAGTGGGGGCTTGCGGGCCGTTCTAGGCCCTCCCCATCTGCTCCTTGGAGCAACAAGGTGACCACAGGAAAAGGAGGAAGCTGGGTCCGTTGAGTAGTTTTGCCTTCCTGCCACTGTGACCAGTTACTTCACTCTCAGCTGCCTGGCAGTTCCTTCCCAGATGCCCTGACAGAGCTCAGTCCCCCGTGTCCCCCAGACTGACCTGTGGCTTGTGGGCTTCCCGCTGGGGGGCAGCAGGTGTTGGGCGCTAGTGAAAAGGGGGCACTGCCGTCACATGCCCTGCCGTGCTCTGGGGGCTAAGTGCTGCGGACTGGGCTGGGGGGACCTGGCCCGTTCTTTAGAGGGAGGGGGCAGTGAAGTGGGTGAGAGTCACCCTCCGGCGGGGGCAGGCCCATCCATGCCTCCTTGGTGGGACAGGAGGGAAGGGCCAGAGGCCTTGTCCTAAAGAGCCGGACTCCCAGCCCACACAGGATTCCTGGGTGCTCTCTGGTTACCCTTCTGTGTTCCGGGGACGGGGGCGAGCTCGAAGCTGGTGGGACAAAAGGCGACGCAGCTGCAGAGAGTCTCCCCCTGGACCGGAATCCTGGTCGCTTGAACAGTGAGCATCTCTGTGCCTCGGCATCCTCATCTGTAAACTGGAGGTAACCATAGTACCTGCATCCAGGGTGACTGTGAGGCTCAGACAACGTGTGCTGTCCCTAGAAAGCACTCGGCCCTGTACCAGGCCCGCCGAGTTGGCTCAGTAAGACGTGGCTGCTATTAAGAGCAGTAGTAACAGTGATAACAGATAAACGAGTGAAAGCAGCTTCCTCTTATCAGTTGTCAAATCCTTTTAAATGATAATATTCGTTGCTCGCATCAGTGTGGGGAAATGGCTGTGTGGGGGAACAGCTGGAGTACTGGGCATGGGGAACAATAGGCGCTCAGTGAATGTTAGCCATGGCAGTAATTGGTGTTACTGTTCTCGTCAAGCTGTATCGCGTGAGATGTTGGAAGCCTAGGTCAAGAGGCTGAGAGGCTGTGTATCGTCTGGAAGCCCTGGCTGCAATCTTCACCCACTTACTGCGTGAACGTCTCTAAGCCTCAGTTTCTTAATCTGTAAAATGTGTATATCGTAGTGCTTGCGTTCAAGGGTTTTTATGAAGACTGAGGGAGATGGTGCACGAAAACTCTCTAGCACAGTCATGTGACAATCAGAAAGCATGAGACTGCACTCAGGGTGCACTGCTCAGCATACCTTCTGCGGGAGCCGCTCTAACAGTCTGCCAGCTGCATGTCACAGCCCGGGCAGCACGCTCCTGGCAGAACCAAAAATCAAGTTCTGGGATCTTGGGATGCTTTGGGTTACTCTGGCAATAACCAGGTACCTAATGTGCATTACTTCATTTAATCCACTCAAGAAGATTACGAAAGCGCTCTTACTCTCATCATCCCCCATTTCATAGATGGGCAATCTGAGATGTAGAGAGGATACGACTTGCCTAAACCCATAAATGGTGGGGTCAGCATTTGAACCCAGGAGATTTGACTCCCCGAACAGTTTTTAACTACTTTCTTCCATGCTTGCTGCTTGGGAATTCAAAGCTAAATCAGCCATAATCCGGGACCCTTAGAAGCTGCTGGATTTGGGGGAATTACTTAGCGTCCTACACTTGGTTTTCTCTCCTTTCCTGTCTACCTCAGAGGGTTCTTTCTGGAACAGATGAGCTACCGTGTCTGAAATGCTTTGAAAACTGGAACACACTATCTTAACACAGTTGGTAATATACCAAGCAGAAAAATAAAACTTGGTAGAGTCCCAGTGATGGATTTTTACACTTGAATTCATTTGTGTGGTGCTTCTTTAAGCAACGGACATAACCAACTAACAGGCCATTTGGAAGACATTATATTTGGAAGGAGCTGAACTGGAACAGGAGATGATATGCTTGTTCCACATGCCCTCAAAGAAAACTCATGGAACTTGGGTTGCATCTACATTAGTACCTGAGATAAAGTGTTTGGGAACAAAAGGAGTTTCGGATCCTCTGTCCTCTACCTTTACGTTGAGAGCACCAGCGCTCTTTAACTGCAACAAAGGAATGGTTTCTATAGGATGATTCAGTTTTTATGTTATACAGAGCAATAAAGTATTTTCTTCCTTCTTAGCTACCATCAGTAGTAGTTAAGTGTGAGTGAATTGCCCTGGAGTTGCAGGCAGTTACGTTTAAAAATGCATATCCGGTTCCACTTCAGAAATGCACGCTATTTTTGCACATGCCGCTTAAGCCAAACAATACACGCCGTACTGATAAGGCCTAAGGACGCACCTCGCAAACACCGCCAAACACAAGAGGCTAAGCAGCCGGGGTGACACCTGTGCTTGTGGACCAATAATACACGTGAAATTGGTGACAAAATAGAAAATCCATTTTGAAAGGAGCATTGGGAGCCTGGGAAACTGTACGAAGCTGTATGAAAGGAAATGCTATCTATTGCCAGGGCCCTGGACATGATCCTATGTTGAATATCAACATTCTGTGCTAAACACACCGCTAGGAATCACTAACCAAACAACTGTATATATGAGGTTACATTCAAGAAAAGTCTAACGGGAGGAATTTTTTCCAGGGAATTTTCTCAGTGACGAATCCACATCCTGAAATTTTCCTGGTCGCGAGAATTGAAAAGGTGCTCCAGGGAAACATCACGCACTGTGCGGAGCCCTACGTCAAAAATTCCGACCCGGCAAAGGTATTTATAAAGATCGTTGGTGAGCATTTCAGCCTGATGTAGAATTTGCCTTTTATTGGTATTTTAAATGGTATCATCAATGATTCCTCCCAAAAGAAAACAAAAAACAAAAAAAATCCCGCAACGTTCTCGCAGCATGCAGTATTTTCTGAAAACGTTGTTTACTATGTGAGTATGCATGCTAAGGCTTGAACGTGACTTTTCCCCCTTTTCCTTTATGTCCTTTTTACACAACGATCTGATTTTTGCTTGTTTATCGAAGTAAGAGCTAAAGGCTTTTAGGCAACACCTGTTCATTGATACCGTATCCTTGGCAATAGCTACCCTTTCTTTACTCCCAGCCCTGCAATACGGGCTTAGAATGTCAGAGCTGGGAGGATGAAAATGACCCAGTCCTGCAGTTTCCAAATGCCAGTCTGTACTCAAATTTACTCCTATCTGTGATGAAATGAGAAAAGAAAGACAAGATAGTGAGCCATTCATGAAACTTCAATGTATTTTATTCGAAGGGCTGTCCTTTATTCTGAGACTTTTGCCCTTCCTACCTTTTAGACATTACACGTGTCTGTCTTTCCTGAAACGCTGGCGTATGAAATGGCGGGGATTGTTTTTTTTACCATCCAAGGGCTTTAAATGGCAGCCTTCAAAGTCGGCGAGCCATAGACTCATCCCAATTTCTGGATCATGAATTCCAAACCTTTGGAAATTATTGATCTAATTCTCTCGTCTCATTTTATAAATGAGAAAAGTGAGGCCCAGAGAGGGAAAGCATTTGTGGCACAGTTCACTAGCGGCACTCCAGCTGCTGAGTATTTGTAAGAGTCGATCTGTTATTTGTAGCATTTAGCTGTGTGTCCAAATAGTGTTTATTAAGTGGGAGATGCTGAGGAGACCTGTGACTAATGTGTGGGAAAAGAAACTCTGAACAGTATAGATAAAAGCCTATAGCATTCTGTATCCCTAGGGGTGAGCATACAGCCAGCATTTTCACAGCCTGTTTAGACTCTATAGGCAGTTCATCTCCTTTGCCATCTCCCAGTGCCTGTGCAAACAGCAATTCCTGCCCACGCTAAACTAATTGCATTGATTCTTGGTCATTTGGCTTTTATCTTGGGAGTAAAAAGGTCAGCAGTACCTAGAACAAACTTCTCCCAAGAATGATGAGTGTCTGCCTGCTCACGTTGTGAAAGGAAATACACATTACAACTGCTTAAATTTTCCCAGTAGTGGTCTTTGGTGCAAAACATGCCCTACATCTATTTTATCTGTCTTCTGATATCTCGATGAGGGCTTTGTTGATGAGAAAACACAGAACCTTTAGGAAATACTTTCATCTTGGAAAGTGGGTGACTGATGTGTGTTGTGTTTTACCTGTAGCTATTTCTATATATTGTTTTCCTAGATTTTGATGTTTTATATCAGTGAGTTGGGGCAATTATTTTTCTGGGTGAGTCCCTGGTAGTTTGAACAAATATGATCTTGTCTTCTTATTTCTGCCCTTAGACAGCCCAGAAGGTGCACAGGACAGCTAAGCAAGTGTGTAGCCGCCTTGGACAATACAGAATGCCCTTTGCTTGGGCTGCCAGGTTTGTACAAATATAATCCTGACCCATCTATTCACGCTCACATGTAAAGTTGAGGGCTGTCGTCTTCCCCAGTAGCATTTGGAAGTCTGTTTCTGACAAGCCAGTTACATCTTGGGACACTTGGGATGTGTCTCGTTCATTCGGACTGCTATAATGAATTATTATAGTCTGGGTGGCTTAAACAACAGACATTTATTTCATACCCAGAGGTTAGAATTCCGAGATCAGGGTGCCAGCATGGTTGGGTTCTGGTGAGGACTGTCTTCCAGGTTTTAGATAACCAACTTCTCCTTGTATCCTCACATGGTGGAACGAGGGCGGGCTAGCTCTCTGGCCTCTTATAAGGGCACTAATCCCATTTATGAGGTCTCCATCCTCATGACCGAATCACCTCCCAAAGGCCCTACCTCCCAAGTATCACCTTGGGGATTAGATTTCAACAAATGAACTTTGGCGGCATGGGGCCGGGTGGGGGGAACGATACAAACATTCAGTCTGTAACAGGATATAAGAATTCTTTCTCTTAGAATTTGCTGTGCCTCAAAGACCTTTCACTTTTTCAAATGTCTTGCTTCAGGGAAATTTTCTTTGGCTTGGGTTACTGATCTGACTGACACCACTTAATTTTATTGCATTTTAAAGCAGAGCTTATTTGCTAAAGTGATGGAATTTTTCCCCAGAAAACCAGAAATTGTAGTGAATTATGTACAGTGTGCCCACTGTTTCAGAGTTGGCTGGGTTTATGCTTTGAAAAGCCATCATAGAGTAATTCTGAAAAACATACTAAAAATGAGAAGGCAAAGAATGCTGTTAAGTGCAAGTGTGTAATTACTTAATAGATTTTCTTGCTTTCTGATGACAAATTTGGCAACCCCTTCAGGGGTAGTCTATTAGGAAGTGTATTATCCATACCACATATCTGATGGTGGGTTACATGTTTTTTCTCCAGATCTTGCAAGTCTACCTACAGTGATGACTTAAAACGTGCTTCTTGCTTATTCCCCCTTTGAAGTACAAGTTCACTGGCTTGTTTGTGGTACAGCCTGTACAGCTCACTGGAACTTCTGGGGAAAGGGCACCATGTTCTGAATAATTCAATCAGTTATGTTCAGTGGGTGCTGAGGAGTAGCATAAGGACAGGAGATTCTAAGTTAATTAAGTCTTCTGTCACTATTTATAATCATTTCATTTGGGGGAAGGTCTCAAAATGCATTGTATGTTGGTAGATGAAAAGGCACCTTGTCCTTGTTTTGCAGACTGGTAAGAATGATAGCCAAGGATAGGTCAAGGGCAAAGAGTAGTGGAGGGTGGTATATTTAGGCATTATAGAAGGTGAAATACGGCCTGTAAATATAAGCGTACTTAGTGATGCTCCAGCTGCTGCTGCTGTTATTATTTATAGGGATTAAGTGCTCAGTGTATAAGGCAGAGATCTGAGTGTTTAATGTATACTTCCTTAAGAGGTGGGTATTGGGACTTCCCTGGTGCTCCAGTGGGTAAGACTCTGCGCTCCCAATGCAGGGGTCCCGGGTTCGATCCCTGGTCAGGGAACTAGATCCCGCATGCCGCAACTAAAGCTCCTGCACGCGGCAGCGAAGATCCTGCATGCCACAACTAAGACCCGGCACAGCCAAACAAACAAACAAATAAATACATACATACACACATACATACATACCCCCCTCAAAAAAAGAGGTGGGTAGTATTCTCCCCCATCTTAGAGACGAGGAAATTGAGTCACTGAAATAAAAAAAAAAAATCCTTGCCCAAGTTCCCATGGCATGTGTGTGAGTAGGGCTCAGCGCTCATGGCATCTGAGTTCAGAGCCCACGCTGGACACCTGTGGCACACTGCCCCCCCGCCCCCCTTCAGGCCATAGCAGTAGCTGCTTGATGTTGATTTGCCAGTAGAAAAATAAATTTTAAAATCTTCAAAGTTAGACGCTGTGATCCTCAGTTCTGATGTGGAATTATGCTGTTTCTTTCTGCCTGAATTATTTTGGTTGTCAGCAGTAGCAGGAACTCACTCTAAAGGCTTGGCTGGGGTATTTAAAAGATGTGTGATAAACCCCTGTTTACTGAAAATAAAGGAGGTATGCTTAGAAGTAGGAACAATAGTTAATGCCTATAACCACATTTTCAGTGGTTCTGCCGGGGGAATTGTGCTTCTGGCCGTAGCTGCTTCCAGTGTGTTGGGTGCTTGTACATTACTTCCCGATTTAGCAGTAAAAGAGCTGCTTGAAAAATGGAAGAAGGGGAGGGGGAGGGAATAATTCCAATTCATATTGGAAACTTTACATATATATTGTAGACTCTATAAATTGATCTTAAATATCTAATTCAATTTTTATCAACTTTATTGAGAGATAATTTACCTGTGATTAAAATTCACATTTTATATGTCCAACTTGATGAATTTTCACAGATATTTACAGTCATAAAACTACCACCCCAACCAAGATATAGAACATGTCTGTCACTCCAGAGAGTTTCCTCATATTCCTGTCCAGTCAGCCATCCCACCCACACCCAGGCAACCACTGACCTTAGATGACTTTTACCTATTCTAGACTATCATATAAGTGGAATCATGCAGTGTGTACTCTTGCATTTGGTTTTTTTGTTTTAAGACTTTTTTTTTTTTGATGTGGACCATTTTTAAAGTCTTTATTGAATTTGTTACAGTATTGCTTCTGTTTCATGTTTTGGTTTTTTGGCCACGAGGCATGTGGGATCTTAGCTCCCCAACCAGGGATGGAACCCACACTCCCTGTATTGGAAGGAGAAGTGTTAACCACTGGACCACCAGGGAAGTCCCTTGCATTTGGTTTCTTTCTTTCTTTTTTTTTTTTTGCGCTACACGGGCCTCTCACTGTTGGGGCCTCTCCCGTTGCGGAGCACAGGCTCCGGACGACACAGGCTCAGCGGCCATGGCCCACGGACCCAGCCGCTCCGCGGCATGTGGGATCCTCCCGGACTGGGGCACGAACCCGTGTCCCCTGAATCGGCAGGCAGACTCTCAACCACTGTGCCACCAGGGAAGCCCCGGCATTTGGTTTCTTGTGCTCAATCTGTTTTTGAGTTTCATCCATAATGTTGTATCAGTTGTTCATTTTGAGTAGTATTCCATTGTAAGAATATACCACGATTTGTTTATTCACCTGTTGATGAATATCTGGGTGGTTGCCAGTTTGGGGCTATAACAAATAAATCTGCTGTGAACGGTCAAGTACCATGTGGAAATATGCCTAGGAGTGGAATTGCAGGATCAGAGGGTAGGTGTATGCTTAACTTCGGGAGAAGCTGCCGAATTATGTTCCAAGATAGTTTCACCATTTTCTACTCCCACCACCACTATTTTATCTTAATTTATCAATACTTTGGAGTTAAAAAACCCCTTCTGTTCCTGTTTTAGACCCATTTTCAAAGATATTCAAGGTTCTCTGGACCTGGATGGGAGATTTTCTCCTTTGTATAAACAAGACAGTAGCAAGCTTTCAAACGAAGACATTCTCAAGTTGCTCTCAGAATACAAGAAGTAAGTGTTTGGGAGTTACTGCAGTAGATCAGTATAATAGATGAATTATAATTCCTTCAAATTCTGAACGCGAGTCATATATGGGAAAAATCAAATGCTCCGGAGCATTTGGATTTTGGAAGCGTTTGGGAGTTTGGATAAAGTGTAACCAATGCACTTCTTAATCATATTTTTAAGTGTCAGATATTCTTATTTTACATCTAGGCCAGAGAAGACCAAATTGCAGATCATTCCTGGGCAGCTAAACATCACAGTAGAATGTGTTCCTGTGGATTTATCAAGTAAGAACTTACATATTGCAAATAAGCCTACAGAGCTATTATGCTTGGATCTCAGGTTTTTATCTTCTCAGTGTTTTTCTTGAGGTTTACATGGTGTATTAGTTTCCTAGGGCTGCTGGAAGAAAGTATTACAAACTGGGTGGCTTAAAACGCAAATTTATTCTGTGGTTCTAGAGGCTAGAGGTCAAAATCAAGATGTCAGCAGGGCCGTGCTCCCTCTCAATGCTCTAAGGAAGAAGCATTCCTCGCCTCTTCTAGCTTCTAGTGGCTGCTGACTCTCCTTGGCATCCTTTGCTTGTAGTTGCATCACTCCAATCTCTGCCTCTGTCCTCACATGGCCTTCTATTAAGAACACCAGTCATTGGATTTAGGGCCCACCTTAATCCATTATGATCTCATCCTCCTAGCTAATTACATCTGCCAAGACCCTATTTCCAAATAAGGTCACATTCTGAGCTCCTAGTGGACATGAATTTTGGTGGGACACTGTTCAACCCAGGACACATGGTGTAAATAGTTACAGATTAGGAAGTGAATTGAGTTGATTTTATCAGGTGCTGTTTCATGTATTATATATGATGTTGTGAGTGTGCTCCAGTGAGTTTCTGCTCCTTTTGCCTTGGATAAGTTTCATCAACGAAGGGATCCAAAAGGAGGAGAATCTCTTTTCTTGTCTAAAGAATCTATGATCTCAGGAGACACAAAAGACAATTCGCAGGAAATAAAATGACTTGTGAATCTTTTTAAAATGTCCAGTCTCAGTAATTATGCCACTAACACAAAGGTAAACATTTAAGCATTGGGATGTTTTTGTTCATCTATGAGATTTACAAAAATGAAGTGGAACTGTCGAATGCTGGCCAGGTTTTGGCCAGGCACCGTCCCCCATCACGAGTAGGAATACAATTTGGCAGTAGATATCCATGAATGTCCGTAACTAAGGCATTCCATTTCTGAGATTCTGTCTAGCCATTTATTCACCGAATAAGCATTTATTGAGTAAACTTTATTGAATACTTACCAGATGCTTTGAAAGTATGGAGATTACAGTCTAGAATGAATGACAGACATTAAACAAGAAAACGAATAAATGAATAATTTCAGTCTGTGGTTGGGCAGGCTGCTTTAAAAAGGGTGGCCAGTGAAGGCTCACCATGTGACCCCGGCAGCGTGTGGTGACTGTGACTGTACATTCTGCTCTGAGGGTGTCCCATATGTAAAGACCTTGAGGTGGGAGCTAGCTTGGTTTGTATGGACAGAAACGGAGCCAATGTGGCTCTAGTGTAGTGTGTGACGGGCACGAGGGAGAGTAGGAGAAGTAGGAAAAATCACGTCATGTAGAGAATTGTAAAGACCATGGTAACTCCTTAAAAGACTGAATTTCATTCCAAGTACCATGAGAAGTCACGAAAAGATTGAAGTAGGAGAGTGGCAATTGACATTTTAAGACATCGAAGAGTACAATGGCTTATTTTTTTCCTAAAGAAATAATTTGAAGTGTAGACAGGAGTTTATGCATAAAGGTGTTCTTTGCAGTGTTGTTTATGTGGGGTGGGGGGATTTGGAAACAACCAGAGCCCAACGCTGTCAGTGTGGTTAAGGCAGTTCTGGTATCCAGATACCATGAAACTTCATGCAGCTATGAAAAATGATCTTTACAAAGAATTCATGAAATAAGACATCAGATAAAACGCCAAAAAAAAAAAAAACAGGATAAAGTTCTATATACAGTGGGATTTTTGTGTTGTTATATAAAACATGCATAGGAAGAAGACTAGAAGAAAATAATGCCAAAATATTAGTAGTAGTTATCTCTGGGTAGTGAAATGATCACTTGTTTCTTTGTACCTTTACTCTATACCTCCAGGTATTCTGTTGTAAGTATCGCTATAATAGAAAGCCATACCCAACGAAAAATATTGTGTCCGCAGGTCTGACTCTCCGGGGTCTTCCTCCTCCATCAGTATTGCTCTGCAGCAAGGACCAGCAGTCTTAGAGCCCCTTAAGTGTATGAATAACCTTTACTACAAGGGGCTACCTCAATAACATGTGCTGCTGCTACACCTCTCTGAGGCTTTGTGTTTTCCACTTTCGGGAGGATTGAATTTATTATTGGTAACACATCATAAGATTTGTAGTTTCAAAAGGCTGCCATTATTTCTTAAGTGAAAATTTGCACCTGCACCAAGTTAACTTTTTAAGAGTGACTAGCCATGAGCTAATTGGCATACATTTACTGTTACTTCCCTGATACCAATAGAAATTTGCAGTGAAAGCTAAATTGCAGTCACAGGAGGAAAAATGTAATGGATTTCTTTGCAGAGTTTAAATTTGTCAAAATTATGATGTGTTATATTTGGCAAATCGCTCTACGTTGAGAATGAAATAGCAATCCACGTCTGGTTTGAAGGGTTTCACTAAAACCAGCATCAGGCTACTTACTCCTACTTGTTCTTCCGGGTCCTTAAAGTGCTTGTATAACTTTTTGTCAATCACTAAGAATTCTATTTGTTAAACTGCTCTTTGAGAACACAAATCACGTATATTTTTATAAATGCAGGAATGTGTTAATGATTGTTACATCTTTGCCTGTTCTTTTTTCTGCTACAGACTGTATTACGTCTTCATATGTGCCCCTGAAGCCTTTTGAAAAGAATTGTCAAAATATTACTGTGGAAGTTGAAGAGTTTGTTCCAGAAATGACAAAATATTGTTATCCATTTACCGTTTACAAAAACCATCTTTATGTATATCCCTTGCAGTTAAAATACGATAGCCAGAAAACATTTGCCAAGGTACACGGTGTAAACTATACATTTTGGGGTGTAAAATGTTATTTATAATTTTGTTTTGTCACTCATTTTGAATGATGAATCATTTTAGGCAAGGAACATCGCGGTCTGTGTGGAATTCCGGGATTCGGATGAAAGTGATGCTAGCGCTGTAAAGGTTTGTTTGTGATATTGTTAAGCATGCATTTTTAGTAGAGATAGAGATTTTGGTTCTCGGTAGTTCTGTATGCTAAGTTTAATGTGTTTAAATGTCGAAGAAAACGTACTAATGCGACAAATGTTATATCGTCTTCTCTACTCTTACACGTTAACTATAAGAATGCGTTAAATACTAAGAAATAACAAACTGAGTTAGGAGCATATATAACTTTAAAAATGGGTAAGCTTCATATGCCAGATTTTTGCCTTTGCCCCACTTTGATTTTGCATTGCTCCAATGCCCAGTCACAAGGTCGTTTTCTCGTGACCTGACAGCTTATAACGGTACCATCAGGGGAGTTTAAACTCCTTTCTCCTTGAAACCTGAACGGGCTTCGAGCTGACAGAAGCACAGCATAACTGCTTTGATCTGAGATATGACTTCTAGTCTGTGGCTGGCCAAATGGTACCTCCAAACTTGAATTAGTGATCCACGAAAAGCATCTCAGCATTCTCTGCTACCGCAAGCCTTAAATACCTGTCACTTCACAGTGCCCTCACATTTTCACTCTTTATAGCCGCTTTTTACTTTTGGCCCTTTAGCCCATAGCCCATTAATCAGAGGCCTGAGAGAGAAGTCAGACCGTCTAGCCATCACAGAGTGTTTATCTGGCTTCCCAACTTCTCTAGCTTGAGCCTAAATCAGACAGATGGATGGCAAATCTTCCACTTAAACCACCTTGGGAAAGAGGCTGGAATAGCCCCAGTTAAGTCACTGAATGGTTAATAGCTCTGACCCTTGAAAAGAGTTTTTTCACAGAGAAAGCTAGGTTAAATTAAGAATTAGCTGGCTCAAATGAGGTGTATGTTCTCTGATTCTTCCTTCAGTGGAGATGAGAATAACATTTTCTTCGCCCCCATGCGGTATCCTTTTTTTTTTTTTAACATCTTTATTGGAGTATAATTGCTTTACAATGGTGTGTTAGTTTCTGCTTTATAACAGAGTGAATCAGCTATACTTATACATATATCCCCATATCTCTTCCCTCTTGCGTCTCCCTCCCTCCCACCCTCCCTATCTCACCCCTCTAGGTGGTCACAAAGCACCGAGCTGATCTCCCTGTGCTATGCGGCTACTTCCCAGTAGCTATCTATTTTACGTTTGGTAGTGTATATATGTCCATGCCACTCTCTCACTTTGTCCCAGCTGACCCTTGCCCCTCCCCGTGTCCTCAAGTCCATTCTCCAGTAGGTCTGTGTCTTTATTCCCGTCTTACCCCTAGGTTCTTCATGACATTTTTTTTTCTTAGATTCCATATATATGTGTTAGCATACGGTATTTGTCTTTCTCTTTCTGACTTACTTCACTCTGTATGACAGACTCTAGGTCCATCCACCTCACTACAAATAACTCAATTTCGTTTCTTTTTATGGCTGAGTAATATTCCATCGTATATATGTGCCACATCTTCTTTAGCCATTCATCCGATATCCTTTTTGTATACTTAAAGATTCTTAGGTTACCTCTCCGCAGTGCCTGCAAATTGCCTCCATGACCATATTTAAGGAGAGCTGGCGTTGCACTCACGTGGAGTGTCACTTTCATTTCTTAGCTGGCCCGGAGGCTAGCTCCGAAGTGCCCGAGTGAGGCAGTTAGGACCTTGGCACAGTGACTCCATATTTTCATCCTTGAACTTATTAGGCCTATGGAACTGAAAAGCTCACACTAGAAATGAAATCGGATTTTTCCATGGAACCACAGAAAGCCTTCCATTAATTTTATTGGTGTAACAGCAAGCTGGTGACTCTTAAACTGTGGCTCATAAAGTGAGAGAACAGTAAGCTAGTCTGTAGCTTAATGGACATTCAGTTTCTAATTCCTCGAGGCTAGGAATGGATCTGCTGTTGGTTCTATTTTGTTAACTCCTCGCCTTACCCCACTGCACAGTGAGCATTCAGCAAATGTTGCTGACCGACTGAGGGGGAGCTTCTCATACTAAGAAGTGCAAATAGCACGAGAGAAGTAAGCTTTCCAGGCCTGGTTGGAGAGTGTTTCCCTTCCAAATGATGAGAAGTGTTCAGCCTCTTACTGTCAGCTAGGTTGGAATTATATTTCTCAGATGGCCGGAAATTCAGAAGCATTCATGCAGCCAAGTAAGGCGATGTCTGGGGTGGTGTCTGGAGTGACTGTAAATGATTTGGAATTTACAGGTTCATGGTGAGAGCTGGGTGGGCTTGGCCGTGACCCTGGGCTCACAGATGCCTCTAACTGTTTGTGGTTCCCTAGCATCGTGTTTAAAGAGTGACATTGAGGGTGGTGACTCTGTTTCCTTCTTTTGCAGTGTATTTATGGAAAACCTGCGGGGCCTGTTTTTACCACAAACGCTTACGCTGTTGTCTCGCATCACAACCAAAATCCAGAGTTCTATGATGAGGTAAAGCGCGTTATTTGGACGTTTACAAAACCCAGTGGTGGCTCTTCTTTTTCTCTTTGAATCATTTCCAATATTGTGTCTGCACTTTCACTCGCTGAATGTTTTGTCCCATGAAAATAGAAAATGTCACATCAGAACGAGGGGCCACTGCCTGCTTGGTGCCCTTTGGTGACAGTGGAAGATTGGCCCACAAATTGAAGGGCCTCTGGCGTGAGATAACGTAGGAAACAGACACCACACTGGAACGGGGACTCTAGCCCTTACTTTGACAACAGCTGGCTCCGTGACCTTGAGCAAGTCACTTCCTCTTTCTGAGTCTCCATTTCCAAAGCTTTAAAATAAGAAATTTAGAAGGGATTTTCTGAAGGCCCTTTTAGCTCTTTCTTCCTGTGGTCCTGCGTGGGAGGGTGCAGCCTCTCTGTAAGTGAAATGCTCCGAGAGACACAGCGGCATGGCTGGGTCCCCAGAGTCCCATTGGCTGCACTGAATGCCTCAGCGCAATGTAGACAGAGGGGGCTGGCGCGGTCTCCCGGCCTCCGAGCGCCCTTGCTCAGTCTGCCTTTCTGACCCTGTCCCTACCTCTTTCCTTCTTCCCGCTTCTCTAGCTCTATGTCTCTGTGTCCTTTCCAGTGTCTCTCTTAGTGTCTCTGTCGCAGCCTCTTCTCGTCTATGTGTAGTCGGCTTATCCAAATCCGCAGACTGCTTTTGAGGGCTACGTGTCTCCATGGAACCCGGATGCGTATCCCAGGCCAGAAGCTCTGCTGTTTCTGCTTCTCAGGTTCCATGTCTCCATCCCTGGCTTGGTCTGAAACCATCCCCCCTGCTGTCCTGATTTCCCCAGGCCCAGCTGCTGTTGTATGGAGGCCTTAAACCCCAGCCCGAGGCTCACTCATTCCTTCTCAGTCCAGTGCCCCTACTTTCTCCGGGGATGGAGAGGAGGGTAGTGGGACTTTGCATTTTCGCCACCCAGGGAGGGAGTATGTCCATATTGATGTGCAGCAGAGCATTAGATACCCAGATGGTCTGGATGCTGTGAATAGGCGTATTCTGTGGTGAAATATACCTACAACAGAAATTAGTTGTAACACCAAAACCATGCCTTGTGTGAATGATAATTAGGCCAGATGTCCCATCACCAAGCTGTTTAATACATCCCTCTCTATAACCAATGTCAGTCACTAGAGAAAACTTGTTCATGTAGTAAGTAGTCCGCATTATCTTTAGGAAATGGACTCTTCAAGCATTCACTATATATTAACCAGGAAAGTGAGTGTGAGCGTGTGTGTGCGTTTGCGTGTGTTCCTGTGCAAGTCCACGTGTGTGTGTTAAATCAATTAAATCTGTAATCTCTCTCCCATACACTTCCCAGGAGGCATTACAAACAGGCAGTTGGGTTCTGACTGGAAAAGTACTTGCAATGCTTCTTTTAAAGTATTAATTTTTAGTATTAAATTCATGTGTCAGGACGATACTTTTTATTTATTCAAGAGTAAGGTTGTGTTCTTCTTCTAAAGAAATTTATATAAACTGTAATTTGTGGATCCCATAATACCACAGTGACCTTTTGCATGTTTATTTGTAAAGGCTTAATTTTTTCTTCATGCAGAGGAGGGCAGTGATTTCGAAAAAAGCAGCCTTTCAAATTCAATGCACGTTGTAGATGGATTGCATTCACTGACTTACATTGAGTTACAGAGTATCCCTGGGCTGTAAGGATGTGGTTTTGATCCAGTGTTTCAGAAAACCTGCTGCAAAGTTGAATCCAGGAGAATCCACTGGACTCTCCAGCAAAAGTAATAAATCAGCCCTCACAACCCAAGAGAATATTGTTGTCAAACTGCGAAACTGACCAGAAAAGCATTTGGAATATATTTAAATCATATCTATTATTTGACCACTTGGCTTGTGATTTAGAAAAGTATGTCACTGGAAAAGTATGATGAAACAGAGCTAAAGGTCTGACAGTCCAGCTTGACAATGAAAACAAAACGCTATGTGTAATTTTGCTTTCATTTCAGATTAAAATTGAGCTTCCCATTCACCTGCATCAAAAACATCATTTGCTTTTCACTTTTTATCATGTAAGCTGTGAAATTAACACAAAGGGAACAACCAAAAAGCAGGATACAGTTGAAACTCCAGGTACGTGTGCTCTTTAAATGTCTCTCTCTAGAGCTATTTGAAATGGAGTTGTCTTGGCTATATATAACCTCTTTTCATCGAGGTACAGACCACTTCCCCTCACCAAAAAGTACATTTCTGAGTTAAAAGTTCATTGGTGAAAGATGAATTATATGTTCGTTTTATCATTATTTCTACCCAACGTCATGTCCAAATGCTTGCCAGTGTACTTAGGCTACCATAGGCAACGTAAAGTAATATTGCCCCTCTCAGAGAGAAACCCATATTATGATGCAGTGTTTTTGTCATTTCTTTCACGTAGAATAGCCCAGCAACCAGAATTTTCCAGTTCTGCTCACTGAGAAGAGGGACATGAGCCCAGAGCCACGGGCGTTTTTGAACCTGAGGGAGATTGGGGTTCTAGTGAGAGGAGGACAGGTTTAACGAACTTGAATAAGCTTTGGTAGTAAAGCTCCAGTCATGGTCTCATTCAGCAAGGCTTTAGATAAGCCAATGGGAAGCATCCTTAGGAGAACATAGAAGGCCCTAAGAACATGGCCTGTGCCACTCCCACTATATCAGTATCAGCACGCCCTGGGATTCAGATCCAGGCTAGCCTGGACCAATCTTTATTTTATTTATTTAATTAATTGTTTTTATTTTTTATTTTTTTAACATCTTTATTGCAGTATAATTGCTTTACAATGGTGTGTTAGTTTCTGCTTTATAACAAAGTGACTCAGTTATACATATACATACATCCCCATATCTCTTCCCTCTTTTTATGGCTGAGTAATATTCCATTGTATATATGTGCCGCATCTTCTTTACCCATTCATCTGTTGATGGACACTTAGGTTGCTTCCATTTTCTGGCTATTGTAAATAGAGCTGCAATGAACATTGTGGTACATGACTCTTTTTGAATTATGGTTTTCTCAGGGTATATGTAATCCCAGTAGTGGGACTGCTGGGTCATATGGTAGTTCTATTTTTAGTTTTTTGAGGAACCTCCGTACTGTTCTCCCTAGTGGCTGTATCAATTTACATTCCCACCAACAGTGCAAGAGGGTTCCCTTTTCTCCACACCCTCTCCAGCATTTATTGTTTGCAGGTGTTTTGATGATAGCCATTCTGGCCGGGGTGAGATGATATCTCATTGTAGTTTTGATTTGCATTTCTCTAATGATTAATGATGTTGAGCATTCTTTCATGTGTTTGTTGGCAATCTGTATATCTTCTTTGGAGAAATGTCTATTTAGGTCTTCTGCCCATTTTTGGATTGGGTTGTTTGCTTTTTTGATATTGAGCTGCATGAGCTGCTTGTAAATTTTGGAGATTAATCCTTTGTCAGTTGCTTCATTTGCAAATAATTTCTCCCATTCTGAGGGTTGTCTCTTGGCCGTGTTTATGGTTTCCTTTGCTGTGCAAAAGCTTTTAAGTTTCATTAGGTCCCATTTGTTTATTTTTGTTTTTACTTCCATTTCTCTAGGAGGTGGGTCAAAAAGGATCTTGCTGTGATTTAGGTCATAGAGTGTTCTGCCTATGGTTTCCTCTTAAGAGTTTGATAGTTTCTGGCCTTACATTTAGGTCTTTAATCCATTTTGAGCTTATTTTTGTGTATGGTGTTAGGGAGTGTTCTAATTTCATTCTTTTACATGTTGCTGTCCAGTTTTCCCAGCACCACTTATTGAAGAGGCTGTCTTTTCTCCACAGTACATTCCTGCCTCCTTTATCAAAGATAAGGTGACCATATGTGCGTGGGTTTATCTCTGGGCTTTCTATCCTGTTCCATTGATCTATATTTCTGTTTTTGTGGCAGTACCATACTGTCTTGACTACTGTAGCTTTGTAGTATAGTCTCAAGTCAGGGAGCCTGATTCCTCCAGCTCCGTTTTTCGTTCTCAAGATTGCTTTGGCTGTTCGGGGTCTTTTGTGTTTCCATACAAATTGTGAAATTTTTGGTTCTAGTTCTGTGAAAAATGCCAGTGGTAGTTTGATAGGGATTGCATTGAATCTATAGATTGCTTTGGGTAGTAGAGTCATTTTCACAGTGTTGATTCTTCCAATCCAGGAACATGGTATATCTCTCCATCTGTTTGTATCATTTTTAATTTCTTTCATCAGTGTCTTACAGTTTTCTGCATACAGGTCTTTTGTCTCCATAGGTAGGTTTATTCCTAGATACTTTATTCTTTTTGTTGCAGTGGTAAATGGGAGTGTTTTCTTAATTTCTCTTTCAGATTTTTCATCATTAGTGTATAGGAATGCCAGAGAGTTCTGTGCATTAATTTTGTATCCTGCTACTTTACCAAATTCATTGATTAGCTCTAGTAGTTTTCAGGTGGCATGTTTAGGATTCTCTGTGTATAGTACCATGTCATCTGCAAACAGTGACAGCTTTACTTCTTCTTTTCCGATTTGGATTCCTTTTATTTCTTTTTCTTCTCTGATTGCTGTGGCTAAAACTTCCAGAACTATGTTGAATAATAGTGGTGAGAGTGGACAACCTTGTCTTGTTCCTGATCTTATAGGCAATGATTTCAGTTTTTCACCATTGAGAACAATGTTGGCTGTGGGTTTGTGATATATGGCCTTTATTATGTCGAGGTAGGTTCCCTCTCTGCCTGCTTTCTGGAGGGTTTTTATCATAAATGGGTGTTGAATTTTGTCGAAAGCTTTTTCTGCATCTACTGAGATGATCATATGGTTTTTCTTCTTCAGTTTGTTAATATGGTGTATCACATTGATTGATTTGCGTATATTGAAGAATCCTTCCATCCCTGGGATAAACCCCACTTGATCACGGTGTATGATCCTTTTAATGTGCTGTTGGATTCTGGTTGCTAGTATTTTGTTGAGGATTTTTGCATCTTTGTTCATCAGTGATATTGGCCTGTGGTTTTCTTTGTTTGTGACATCTTTGTCTGGTTTTGGTATCAGGGTGATGGTGGCCTCGTAGAATGAGTTTCGGAGTGTTCCTCCCTCTGCTCTATTTTGGAAGAGTTTGAGAAGGATGGGTGTTAGCTCTTCTCTAAATGTTTGATAGATGTCGCCTGTGAAGCCATCTGATCCTGGGCTTTCGTTTGCTGGAAGATTTTTAATCACAGTTTCAGTTTTAGTGCTTGTGATTGGTCTGTTCATATTTTCTGTTTCTTCCTGGTTCAGTCTTGGAAGGTTGTGCATTTCTAAGAATTCGTCCATTTCTTCCAGGTTGTCCATTTTATTGGCATATAGTTGCTTCAGTAATCTCTCATGATCCTGTGTATTTCTGCAGTGTCAGTTGTTACTTCTCCATTTTCATTTCTAATTCTATTGATTTGAGTCTTCTCCCTTTTTTTCCTGATGAGTCTGGCTGGTGGTTTATCAATTTTGTTTATCTTCTCAAAGAACCAGCTTTTATTTTTATTGATCTTTGCTATCGTTTCCTTCATTTCTTTTTCATTTATTTCTGATCTGATCTTTATGATTTCTTTCCCTCTGCTAACTTTGGGATTCTTTTGTTCTTCTTTCTCTAATTGCTTTAGGTGTAAGGTTAGGTTGTTTATATGAGATGTTTCTTGTTTCTTGATGTAGGATTCTATTGCTCTAAACTTCCCTCTTAGAACTGCTTTTGCTGCATCCCATAGGTTTTGGGTTGTCGTGTTTTCATTGTCATTTGTTTCTAGGTATTTTTTGATTTCCTCTTTGATTTCTTCAGTGATCTCTTGGTAATTAAGTAGTGTATGGTTTAGCCTCCATGTGTTTGTATTTTTTACAGATTTTTTCCTGATATCTAGTCTCATAGCGTTGTGGTCGGAAAAGATGCTTGATACGATTTCAGTTTTCTTAAATTTACCAAGGCTTGATTTGTGACCCAAGATATGATCTATCCTGGAGAATGTTCCGTGAGCACTTGAGAAGAATGTATATTCTGTTGTTTTTGGATGGAATGTCCTATAAATACCAGTTAAGTCCATCTTGTTTAATGTATCATTTAAAGCTTGTGTTTCCTTATTTATTTTCATTTTGGATGATCTGTCCATTGGTGAAAGTGGGGTGTTAAAGTCCCCTACTATGGTTGTGTTACTGTCGATTTCCCCTTTTATGGCTGTTAGTATTTGCCTCGTGTATCGAGGTGCTCCTATGTTGAGTGCATAAATATCTACAATTGTTATATCTTCTTTTTGGATCGATCCCTTGATCATTATGTAGTGTCCTTCTTTGCCTTTTTAATATTCTTTGTTTTAAAGTCTACTTTGTGTGATATGAGAATCTCCAGCTTTCTTTTGATTTCCATTTGCATGGAATATCTTTTTCCATCCCCTCACTTTCAGTCTGTATGTGTCCCTAGGTCTGAAGTGGGTCTCTTGTAGACAGCATATATATGGGTCTTGTTTTTGTATCCATTCAGCCAGTCTGTGTCTTTTGGTGGGAGCATTTAGTCCATTTACATTTAAGGTAATTATCGATATGTATGTTCCTATCACCATTTTCTTAATTGTTTTGGGTTTGTTATTGTAGGTCTTTTCCTTCTCTTGTGTTTCCTGCCTAGAGAAGTTCCTTCTCATTTGTTGTAGAGCTGGTTGGTGGTGCTGAATTCTCTTAGCTTTTGTTTGTCTGTAAAGGTTTTAATTTCTCTGTCAAATCTGAATGAGATCCTTGCTGGGTAGAGTAATCTTGGTTGTAGGTTTTTCTCCTTCATCACTTTAAATATGTCCTGCCACTCCCTTCTGGCTTGTAGAGTTTCTGTTGAAAGATCAGCTGTTAACCTTATGGGGATTCCCTTGTGTGTTATTTGTTGTTTTTCCCTTGCTGCTTTTAATATTTTTCTCTGTATTTAATTTTTGATAGTTTGATTAATATGTGTCTTGGTGTGTTTCTCCTTGGATTTATCCTGTATGGGACTCTCTGTGCTTCCTGGACTTGAGTAACTATTTGCTTTCCCATATTAGGGAAGTTTTCAACTGTAATCTCTTCAAATATTTTCTCCGTCCCTTTCATTTTCTGTTCTTCTTCTGGGACCCCTATAATTCGAATGTTGGTGCGTTTAATGTTGTCCCAATGGTTTCTGAGACTGTCCTCAATTCTTTTCATTTTTTTTCTTTATTCTGCTCTGCAGTAATTATTTCCACTATTTTATCTTCCAGGTCACTTCTCCATTCTTCTGCCTCAGTTATTCTGTTATTGATCCCTTCCAGAGAATTTTTAATTTCATTTATTGTGTTGTTCATCACTGTTTGTTTGCTCTTTACTTCTTCTAGGTCCTTGTTAAACGTTTCTTGTATTTTGTCCCTTCTGTCTCCAAGATTTTGGGTCATCTTTACTATCATTATTCTGAATTCTTTTTCAGGTAGACTGCCTATTTCCTCTTCATTTGTTAGGTCTGGTGGGTTTTTACCTTGCTCCTTCATCTGCTGTGTGCTTCTCTGTCTTCTCATTTTGCTTAACTTACTGTGTTTGGGGTCTCCTTTTTGCAGGCTGCAGGTTCATAGTTCCCGTTGTTTTTGGTGTCTGTCCCCAGTGGCTAAGGTTGGTTCAGTGGGTTGTGTGGGCTTCCTGGTGGAGGGGACTAGTGCCTGTGTTCTGGTGGATGAGGCTGGATCTTGTCTTTTCGTGGGCAGGTCCACGTCTGGTGGTGTGTTTTGGGGTGTCTGTGGCCTTATTATAATTTTAGGCAGCCTCTGTGCTAATGGATGGGGTTGTGTTCCTGCCTTGCTAGTTGTTTGGCATAGGGTGTCCAGCACTGTAGCTTGCTGGTCATTGAGTGGAGCTGGGTGCTGGTGTTGAGATGGAGATCTCTGGGAGATTTTCGCTGTTTGATTTTTTTTTAACATCTTTATTGGGGTATAATTGCTTTACAATGGTGTGTTAGTTTTCGCCGTTTGATATTATGTGGAGCTGGGAGGTCTCTTGTGGACCAATGTCCTGAACTTGGCTCTCCCACCTCAGAGGCACAGACCTGACACCTGGCTGGAGCACCAAGAGCCTGTCATCCACACAGCTCAGAGTAAAAGGCAGAAAAAAAAGAAAGAAAGCAAGCAGAAGATAAAATAAAAGTTTTTAAATAAAAAATAATTATTAAAAAAATTTTAAAAAGTAATAAAAAAAAGAAAGAAGAGAGTTACCAAGCCAAAAAACAAATCCACCAATGATAGCAAGCGATAAAAACTATACTAAAAAAAACAAAAAAAAGAGACAGAACCCTAGGACAAATGGTAAGAGCAAAGCTATACAGACAAAATCACACACGGAATCATACACATACACAGTCACGAAAAGAGAAAAAATATATATATCATTGCTCCCAAAGCCCGCCTCCTCAATTTGGGATGATTCGTTGTCTATTCAGGTATTCCACAGATGCAGGGTGCATCAAGTGATTGTGGAGCTTTAATCCGCTGCTCCTGAGACTCCTGGGAGAGATTTCCCTTTGTCTTCTTTGTTCGCACAGCTGCCGGGGGTTCAGCTTTGGATTTGGCCCCGCCTCTGCGTGTAGGTCGCCTGAGGCGTCTGTTCCCGCCCAGACAGGACGGGGTTAAAGGAGCCGCTGATTCGGGGGCTCTGGTTCACTGAGGCCGGGGGGGAGGGAGGGGCACAGAGTGCGAGGGGTGGGGGTGGAGGGGGGAGCCTGCGGCGGCAGAGGCCGGCGTGACGTTGCACCAGCCTCAGGCGCGCCGTGCGTTCTGCCGGGGAAGTTGTCCCTGGATCCCGGGACCCTGGCAGTGGCGGGCTGCAGAAGCTCCCGGGAGGGGAGGTGGGGAGAGTGACCTGTGCTCGCACACGGGCTTCGTGGTGGCTGCAGTCGCAGCCTTAGCATCTCATGCCCGGCTCTGGGGTCCGCGCTGAGAGCTGCGGCTCGCCCCTGTCTCTGGAGCTACTTTAAGCGGCGCTCTGAATCTCCTCTCCTCACGCAGCAGGAAACAAAGAGGCAAGAAAAAGTCTCTTGCCTCTTCGGCAGCTCCAGACCTTTTCCCGGACTCCCTCCCGGCCACCCGTGGCGCACTACTGCCCCTCAGGCTGTGTTCACTCCGCCAACCCCAGTCCTCTCCCGGCGCTCCGCCGGAAGCCCGAGCCTCAGCTCCCAGCCCCCGCCCACGCGGGCACGTGAGCAGACAAGCCTCTCGGGCTGGTGAGTGCAGGTCTCCACCGACCTCTGTGCGGGAATCTCTCCGCTTTTCCCTCCGCACCCCTGTTGCTGCGCTCTCCTCCGCGGCTCCCAAGCTCCCCACCTCCACCACCTGCAGTCTCCGCCACCGAAGGAGCTTCCTAGTGTGTGGAAACCTTTCCTCCTTCACAGCTCCCTCCCCCTGTTGCAGGTCCCGTCCCTATTCTTTTGTCTTTGTTTTTTCTTTTGCCCTACCCAGGTACATGGCGAGTTTCTTGCCTTTTGGGAGGTTTGAGGTCTTCTGCCAGCGTTCAGTAGGTTTTCTGTAGGCGTTGTTGCACATGTAGATGTATTATGTATTTGTGGGGAGGAAGGTGATCTCCACGTCTTACTCTTCCGCCATCTTGAAGCTCCTATCATTTATTTTTGGCTGCATTGGGTCTTCGTTGCCTGCAGGCTTCGTCTAGTTGTGGCGAGTGGGGGCTACTCTGTTGCGGTGCACGGGCTTCTCACTGCGGTGGCTTCTCTTGTTGCGTAGCACGGGCTCTAGAGCCCAGGCTCAGTAGCTGTGGCACACGGGCTTAGTTGCTCCGCGGCATGTGGGATCTTCCCGGACCAGGGAGCGAACCCATGTCCCCTGCACTGGCAGGCGGATTCTTAACCATTGCACCACCAGGGAAGTCCCTGGACCGATCTTAAATTTGTTCGTTTGTTCATTCACTCAGCAAATATGTCTGCGTATGTATTATGTACAAGATATTATAGGAGGTACTATGGAGAATACAGTGGAGAACCAAGCATAGATCTCATCTTCAGTGAGCACATGATCTAGTAGGGGAAATGAGACCTATGTAGACATTTATAACACAAGACAGAAAGTAGTAGTTACCTAGAAAATGGCGGTATGTGATGTCAGAGAAGAGCGAGTTATTACTTCAGCTGGTGGAGAGCCAAGTGGCTGGGAATTAGGTAAGGGTTCCAGGAGGACATGGTGTTTGGGTGAGGCCTTAAAGGGCAGGGTAGAGTTTGATAATGCGGTGATGGTAGGAAGGTAGAGGATTCCAGGATGAAGGAACAGCTGGTACAGAGGCAGAGTATTGAGGGGTCTGGACAGGGAACCACAAGTAATTCAACAGGATCAAAGCACAGGGTACTGGGGAGGGAATCATAGGACGCCAGGTTGGAAAGGAAGCATCAGATGGTGGAAAGCCCTGAATGCCAAGTTGTGGGTTTGATTTTATTCTGTTACCAATAAGGAAATACTGGAGGGTTGTAAACACCAGTAAGAGCTGTTTTGCAGGAAATCTAATCAGGCAGCAATATAATGGGTGAGGTGAGTTGGAGCAGGAAGAAGGAAGGAAGGAGGAAACACCAGTTAGGGGGCTATTTCTGAAGTCCAGGAGAGAAAGGGAGCCGCACTATGGCTGTAACGTGGGGGGATGGGGTGGAGGAAAAGAGAATTGCAGAGGAATATACTGAACCTGGCAAGTGATTGGCTACTAGAGAGGTAATTCAAAGTTAGCACTAAAGTTTCGAAACTGGAAAGAAGGTATTGCCAGGTAGCAGAATTGTGGGTAGGGATGGTAGGTTTTGACTGATGTTGAGTTTGAGGTGCTAGTGAGACATCTGAGTGATGCCCGGCCCACAGCAGGACTGAATATTAGGAAGTTCCCTTTGTGGATAGGGTGGTCCTCTTCTAGATCCCCATAGAAATTGCAGTTCATTCAGGGTAGGGACCTTGCAGTTTGAGAAGAAATCTGGCAGAATGATAAGAACCTATAACAGTGCACCTCCTGAGCAACAAATGACTATTTCCTTATCCAAATCCTAGACAGATTGGGCAGGATGCTTAGTGGAGTGTGAGATGGTGGTTCTATGTGCCACTCATCACTTCTTTAAAAAGTATATTAAAAAATTATTTGAAGTATAGTTGATTTACAATGTTTCAGGTGTACAGCAAAGTGATTCAGTATATACACCTATATATATATATATTCTTTTTCAGATTCTTTTCCATTATAGGTTATTACAAGATATTGAATATAGTTAGTTCCCTGTGCTATACAGTAGGTCCTAGTTGTTTATTTTATGTAGAGTAGTGTGTATCTGTTAATCCCAAACTCCTAATTTATCCCTCCCTCCCCACCACTCATCACTTTTAACTGTCCATCCTTTAAGTGGCTTCACATCTTTGAGCCAGATGGCTTGCGCTTGACATTGTACCTTGATAGCTTCCAAGTGTGCTAGATGAGTTTTGACTGCAAGACACCCTTGGCCACGCCCTGATTGATTCACAGTGCAAAATGTTGCCTAAGCAATTCCACAGAGACAGAAAGGAGATCAGTGGTTGGCCGGGACTGGAAGAAGGGAAAGTAGGGTGTGACTTCTAAGGGGATATGGAGTTCCTTTTTGGGGTGATGAAAAAGTTCTGGAATTAGATAGTGGCAATAGATGCACAGCTCTGTGAATATACTAAGAACCATTGAATTATATACTTTAAATATTCAGTAGATGAATTGTATGGCATCTTTATTATATCTCAGTAAGAATTTCTATAAGGAAAAAAAAAATGTTGCCTAAGAAGAAGAACTATATTTTCCTTTTCCTACTTTCTGGACTGGAAACCTTTTGTCATGTGTCTAATTTTCAGTTTAACTACTTTGACAGAGTCCTTTTGCATGGTTTTTCTGCTCATGTTACTTTCCTCTGCTTTTTCTAAAAGAAGATCTCTGGGTAGAGCATTTCTGAAGTTGTACTAGTCAGATGCCCTTCAGGCATGTTTCAGCATCTGAGAGAGCCTTTCAGTCTGCTTAGAGAAAGCAACATATTAATCTCTTTAAGAATTAAAGCATTTGCCAAATTAAACACGCAAATGAAAACATTCTAACCAGATTTGTGTTGACTTCTGTGCTCACAGTGTAAACACACGCACGCGTGCACACACACACACACACACACACGCACTCACGCAAAGTATTTCAAAACATCAGAAAGCAATGGCTTTCAAAAGTACTCTCCAGCCAACACCCTCTCTCATATGCCAGAGCTCAGTCCAGAGCAAGCTTTTTTATAGCTGAGTTATATAAACACTTGAAGCCCAGAGTAATCTCTATAATGGAAATACTGACATCGCTTGACTTGAGCAACACAGATGGCTCTGGCTTTTTTAGCTAGAACATGATGAGTTTTCTAATAGGAAGCCAAGAGGCTCTTTGGGGTAGAACTGTTAAGAAATGTAGAGACTGGGAGGAAAATCTCTCAGTGGATTGCAGTTGTAAGCACTGTGCCCTGGCTGCATTCTCCTACTACCGCTCTTCCTTCTGTAATCAGGAAAACTGCCCAGATAGATACTGCCTTGTATAAGTATGGAACGTAACGTTGACTTGTGACCTTAATTTTCTGCAGTCCCTTGCTGCCCTAGGGTTGCTGGAAGCAACAATGGTGATTGTTGTCTCAGATATGAGACTCTGTAAGGATGGACGAGAGACATCTGAATCGTTTAAAACATAAGTCTACCAAAAATACTCCCCCACTGTGCCAAGATGATGAAATTGATGCACTTTAAAAGTTTTCAAGTGTTTTGGTATATTAGCTCACTTTGGTCTCTCAATCACTCTGATAGAAGAGCTGTGTGTTGTTGTTTCCATCATTATAGTCAAGGAGGTAGCATGAATAACCTGTTAGTGGTCAGGCTAGGATTAGGAAGCGATGCAAACTCATTGTTCCTTCCCCAGTACTCGGATGCCCAACACCTGGACTCCCACATACAGACCTGCCCTGCTCCCCAGTGAGCAGACATTGGTGTAGCTAAGTGCATTTGCGATTTCGTTTCTCATGGTTGTTTATTGTCTTGGCAGTTGGCTTTGCCTGGGTACCTTTGCTGAAGGATGGTAGAATCATCACGTTTGAGCAGCAGCTGCCAGTTTCCGCTAATCTTCCCCCAGGTTACCTGAATCTGAATGATGCCGAATCAAGAAGGGTAGGAAAATATCTGTATTTGTTGAAGTAATCATGATGAAGTGTTTTGTCCCCCCTCTTTTTAAAAAACTGTATTGAAGTACAGTTGATTTACAGCATCGTGTTAATTTCTGCTGTCCAGCAGAGTGATTCAGTTATATGTATATGATGAAATGTTTAAAAAGTAGAATATCGTTGGCATAGTCGATAGTTTGGTTTAAAAAGTAGAATATGATGAAATGATGATGAAATGATGATGAAATGATGAAATGTTTAAAAAGTAGAATATCGTTGGCATAGTCGATAGTTTGGTCTGGTTGATGGCTACTCAGAGTGTGGTTTGAGGGCCGGTGCTGGTCCACGACGAAGATAAGTATA
The DNA here is from genome assembly GCF_949987515.2 of Delphinus delphis. Taxonomy (NCBI): domain Eukaryota; kingdom Metazoa; phylum Chordata; class Mammalia; order Artiodactyla; family Delphinidae; genus Delphinus; species Delphinus delphis. The sequence goes on along the minus strand of NC_082704.1, from coordinate 27,504,461 downwards.
GAAAATGAGTGTTGAGAAGCTTGTATAATAGGTTGACAAAGTAACCTCACGTCTGTTGATTCTGATAACGATTTTTAAAATGGGACTTCGATTTTGTGCGTCATGAAAAGAATTCATTTATTTAGTAATTTTTATTGTCATTTGGAAAAGTATCAGCCTGCAAAGGATCGGAAATTCAAAATGGTTTAGGATACATTTATTCTAAAGGCATGTTATTTTCTCCAATAATTCCCTATGTGCAAAACGATCACATTTGTTTCTGAAAGAAAATGTTGAAATGCATAAAGGCGTTATATGTTGCTCATCTATCCATTGCTATGGTACAGAAACTCACGTGTGTATTTTCTCTTCACAGCAGTCTAATGTGGATATTAAGTGGGTAGATGGTGCAAAGCCTTTGTTGAAGATTAAAAGTCACTTGGAGTCTACCATTTATACTCAAGTAAGTTGCATCACCTGAATTTTGTCAGTTTTAATACTTGACTATATTTCTGGATTAAAATAGACTATATTCGATTCTACAGCCTTAGAGAAGTTGTGGCCTGAAAGACTTTCTCATTAGTAGTAACATCATTCTTAATAATAGCTCAAAGTTAAAAATTCTTCTCAAATTACCAAATCCTTTTACCTATTAATGCCCCTTTTCTGTTTCAGGATTCTATCCAGCATAGCGTGTTACATTTAGTTGTCATATCTCCTTAGGCTCTTCTTGGCGGTGACAAGTTCCGAGACTTTCATTGTTTTTGGTCACCTTGTCAGTTTTCAGGACTACTGGTATTTTGTAGGATGCCCCTGTGTTGGGATTTGTCTGACATTTCTCTCATGGTTAGACTAGAGTTGAACACAGAAATTTGCAGTCAGTGGATCATGGCTGGCTACTACAGTTTGCTCTTAGCCTCGGCATCCATGAAATTTGGATCAAGTATCTGTGAGATGCCTCAAGCACAGTTTGAAAAATCACGGATGGAGAAGGTGAAGTCCACGCTCTTTGGTGTGGCCTACAAGGTCCCTCTCAATTCCCCCTGCCCACTTCATCGTTTTAGAGGAAAAGAAACCGAGGCTCTCTCGGGTTAGATGATTTACCCGAGGTCACACAGGTAATAATTAGAGGAAGCAGGTCAAAATCCGAATTTCATGATTCTGGTTCCTGATACAGTCCATGCCGTCCACAAATTCAATATCTGTAGATTCCATACAGGACAGCTGGACGCTGACCGGTGCAGGGCCAGGGTACATTGGGCACTGAATGCCTGGGACTTGTTCTGGTGACTCTCTGCTGCTACGTTTTCTTCACCTGTCAATTCAGACCTCTCTTCCTGCTCGTTTCATTAAAATATAGAAGCAGCCCAACTTCGGAGGCCACACTAGCCAAAAAAGAGATTAAACAAATGTGTGACTACTTGGGCATAAATGGTGACCTACCCGGTGTGCTTAGGTACATGCTGAATGTGCCTGGTTTTGCGGCTTTGTGTGACGGCCGAGAGGACTGTGGGACTCATTTAGGAACATGCATGTTGGTAGCTGCAGGTGCTGAGTCTGGCCATTAGAAGACCCAGGGAAACAGGTTTCCAATGTTCCGGGGTGGTGGGGTGTGGTGCGGGGGCGGAGCCTGTGCTTTGCAGGTGGGAGGGAGGGAGACGCAAGAGGGAGGAGATATGGGGATATACGTATACGTACAGCTGATTCACTTTGTTATAAAGCAGAAACTAACACACCATTGTAGAGCAATTATACTCCAATAAAGATGTTAAAAAAGAAAAAGAAATGAATCAAATTTCACATGGCTGTGTCCATCTCTTTTTCAGGATCTACATGTGCACAAATTCTTCCATCATTGCCAGCTGATTCAGTCAGGCTCAAAAGAAGTTCCAGGGGAGCTCATTAAATATTTAAAGGTAAACGAACAGTAGCTTTCTGTGAAAGGTTTGTTTTTCATGTCGTTCGGTTGCCACATTTTTTGACGGGGGGGAAAAAAAATCAAACGAACCCTTTAAAAATACCTTTGGCCGTGTATCCTCAAGAGAACACTTTCTATTATGTGCTTTTCCATCAAGGGGCTGTTTAGAAGCAGACCGCAGAATTGCTACATTAGGAAGAAAATGTTTTAGCCAGAATTCGTTGACGTATTTTTGAAAATCTCATGAAAATGTTTATTTCAGTTCCATAAATTGATTTTTCCGGGCCTTTTCTCATCTTGCCGATGGCCAGGTAAAGGTGGAGAAAGCTTGGGGGAAAGGGCCAGGAGAAATGGAGTCACTTTTGCTTGGAATGAAATGTGAAATGATTCCTGTGTTCATCGGTGAAAGATTATCAGAAGGGTCAGCTAAAAAAAGAGAACCTAGTTTCTGCATGTTGCATAGGAGGGAGTCATAAGTAACGCCATATTTTATCAAATGTATTGAGAATCCAAGACTCCATTTATTCCCTAATGGGGTGGGACAGGGCACACGTCATGGAACCCAGCTAACAGTGACTTTTCTTTTCAGTAGATCAGCCATGGCCAGTCTGAGGCATTTTTATTTTAAATGAAGCCTCTACAGGATTTCCCTTTAGGCATATGTTAATAGTGAATGATATTCTCAGGAAATGAAAAGGTTCATTTCTTTCAGAGAGGTACTATGACATGAGGTAATACACATATGGGTTCTGGAATCACAAACTGAATTTGTGTCCCAGGTCTGTCACTTATTAGCTCTGTGATTGACCTTGACCAACTTACTTAACTTCTCCAAGCCTTTGTTTCTACTTCTCTCACATAAAGATAAAAACCTACTTGTAGTCATGAGAGAAATGCAAATCAAAACTACAATGAGGTATCACCTCACACCAGTCAGAATGGCCATCATCAAAAACTCTACAAACAATAAATGCTGGAGAGGATGTGGAGAAAAGGGAACCCTCTTGCACTGTTGGTGGGAATGTGAATTGATACAGCCACTATGGAGAACAGTATGGAGGTTCCTCAAACAACTAAAAATAGAACTACCATACAACCCAGCAGTCCCACTACTGGGCATATGCCCTGAGAAAACCATAATTCAAAAAGAGTCATGGACCACAATGTTCATTGCAGCTCTATTTACAATAGCCAGGACATGGAAGCAACCTAAGTGTCCATCGACAGATGAATGGATAAAGAAGATGTGGCACATATATACAGTGGAATATTACTCAGCCATAAAAGAAACGAAATTGTGTTATTTGTAGTGAGGTGGATGGACCTAGAGACTGTCATACAGAGTGAAATAAGTCAGAAAGAGAAAAACAAATACCGTATGCTAAGACATATTTATGGAATCTAAAAAAAAGAAAAAGAAAAAATGGTCATGAAGAACCTAGGGGCAAGACGGGAATAAAGACGCAGACCTACTAGAGAATGGACCTGAGGACACGGGGAGGGGGAAGGGTAAGCTGGGACGAAGTGAGAGAGTGGCATGGACATATATACACTACCAAATGTAAAATAGCTAGCTAGTGGGAAGCAGCCGCATAGCAAAGGTAGATCAGCTCGGTGCTTTGTGACCACCTAGAGGGGTGGGATAGGGAGGGTGGGAGGGAGACGCAAGAGGGAGGAGATATGGGGATAGATGTATATGTAGAGCTGATTCCCTTTGTTATACAGCAGAAACTTAACACACCATTGTAAAGCAATTATGCTCCAATAAAGATGTTAAAAAACAAAACAGAACTACCCACTTGTAGGGTGGTTACAGGCCGCAGTGAGATAAGGCATCTGCTCTATAGTATTCATTCATTCCACACTTTTTTCTTGAGTGCATCCTACGGGCCAGGCTTCATTCTAAACATTGGGAGGATAAATGAAAAAAACAAACAATATCCCTGTTTTCAAGGAGCTTACTTTGTTGTGGAGACAGATGGACAATAAACACATAAATGCATACGCGCGCGCGCACACACACACACACACACACACACACACAGTGGTCCCTCTGTATCCTCGGGGGATTGGTTCCAGGACCCTCCATAGATACCAAAGTCCAAAGATGCTCAAGTCCCTTGCAGTCAGCTCTCCGTATCCACAGATGCGGAACGTGTGGATACGGAGGGCCGACTGTGTATGTCATGTCAGGTGGTAATAAGTGCTATAAAGAAAACCAAAACATAGTGCAGGAGAGTAGGAGTGATAAGGAGTCCCTCTTTTAGATAAAGTGTCAGAGAAGAGCTCTCCAGTAAAGTGATGTTTGACAGAGACCTAAAGGAAAGGAGGGTGCCAGCTATGTGGAATTCTGGGGGAGAGCTGGGAATAGCAAGGGCAGAGGCCCTGAGGAGCTTGCTTGGTGTGCTCAAGGAACAGCCGGAGGTCCAGTGTGTCTGGCACACAGAATGATAGGCCCTCACGTTGGAAAGGTGGCTGGGTTGCTGGTCAGGTCAGGCCTCCTAATATGATGTGACTTTGGTTTTAAAGTATCATTCTGCCTACCATACCGAAAATATATTGTTGGAAGGGTAGAGTCAGGGAGGTAGCCGATACATGGTGGCTACGATTCTTAATTATCATTAAGAAGTATAGTAGTCATCTAACTTCAAATCCTTTTCTTGGGGAATGTCTCGAACTCCCGCTCTACGTATGAGTGCATTGTCTGTTGAGATCATTGGCTTTTTCTTCCAGTGGGGAAGCTTTGTAAAAGTTTTAACAGAATTGAACAGAACACTGTTTTCCTATACTGGTATTCTTAGAATGGAGGAAAAACAAAGTACTCATATTTGCGTTTTTAAGGGTGTGGAATTTCTAATATTTATGTGACCTATGCTTGCCCTCTAGTGGCAGTGAATGAAATGCCATGTGATTATAGAAAGAGCTCCTGTATGGAATGTTAGCGCTGAAAGGGATCTTTAGCGATTTTGTTTTACAGATGAGGAAACTGAGGCCCGAGGAGAGTGATTTGCCTGTGGTCATTCTGGTTACTAGCAGAGCTGAGCCAAGCCTGTCTCTTGATGTGTCTCTTGACTCCTAGTCCTGTTTTCTTTCTATCAAACCTTGCTACCTGTTGTCCTTGTAAATGACAGTGTTTCATCACTTCATTTAACCATCTACATGTTGAGCCCTTATTATGTGTTCAGTATTTTCCTAGATGCTGTGGGGCTTGCAGAGAAGAATAACTTAGGCTCATTGTCTATAGGGATCTTACAACCAGTCAGAGAGACAGGATCCACTTAAGTCAAATGACAATATAAGTCAGTAGTACAAGTGATAGTCCAAAGCAATATGTAGTTAAATGTCAAATGCGTGATACAGGGTATAAATGCTAAGAGTTCACAAAACCGAGGAACCACTGAGACTAGAGGGTTCCCATCTTTATCCCTTTGGTTCCTTATTTTATTCATTTATTCAGTCATCCCTCAAATATTTATTGAGCACCTACTATGGGTCACATATTGTACTAGATGCTGGGACTATAATGGGAAAGAGTTAGACAACATACCTCCTCTAGTTGGGGTAGAGAGATTATAAATAAGTCAGTCACATTACATAGGGATGAGTGCTGTGAAGAAAATAGAACAGGTTAATGGGCTCTAGCATGACCAGGAGTGCAGTCACGATGGACTTGTCAGGGAAGGCCTGTCTAGGAGATGACACCATTTCAAGCTGAAAAGAAGCTGATGGGAGGAAGACAGCCATAGGTGATAAAGCTGTGTAAAAGGATGACAGAATATTGCAGCAGGTGTAAACACTTTGCAGTGGGATGTGTGGAAAGAAGAAAAGCAAAGACAACGTAGCTAGAGCACATTGAGCAGCAAAGCAGGAGGATGGCCTCAGATGAGTGGGGAGTGATAGGCAGGGTACATGTAGGACGGGGAGCCCTTCACAACCTTTTGTTCGTGGTGGTTGGTTTTGTTTGTAACAGAGGGAAATGACATTGTGGAATTTGCCTTTCCAAAAGAACCCTCTGGCTGCTGTGTGGAGAATAAATTCCAGAGGAACAGTACTGGTGCAGGGAGATGACTTCTGCATGGAAGGTCCGTCTCTCTTTTCTACTTGATGTGATCCTACTTAACGATCCTTGAACCTTCCTCCTTTCTGAAGCCTCATATGACATTCCCTCCTCACTGGCCGACTCGGCTGCTTCTTCCTCTGTACGCCTTGTATATACCACTGTTTTACTGTTTAGTGTTTGTATCGCAGTGATTTAGTTCCATGTGTTTTCCCCACACAGTCTGTGAACTTCTTGATGGTAGGAACCATGTTTTTTTGATGTGCTTGGCAATTGAAAGTTCATTCAGTATGCCTTTGTTGAATGAGTGAATGAATGGCTTCACTGAACTGGGGGTTTGAACTTGACTGGGAAGGGTGGTGAGGATTTGGCTACAAAGTGTGAACAAAGGTAGCAGTGCATTGATATATTCAAGGAGCAGTCGAGACACCAGTGTGGCCTCGTGAAGAATGATGAGTGTTAAGGTTAAGAGTGTAAGCTGGGTCTTAAGTAACTTAGACTTAATACCTGGGTCAGAGTTTCTCAAACTTGGCACTATTGACATTTGGGGCAGGATAAGTCTTTGTTGTAAAGGGCTGTCCTGTTCACTGGAGGGTGTTTAGAAGCATCTCTGGCCTATCCACTAGATGTCAGTAGCACCCCCACCAATTGTGACAGCTCAAAAACGTCTCCGGACATTGGGGTTGGGTTGTGGCACATGGTCTCTGGTTGAGAACCACTGCCCTAGGTCATGGAGAAGCATCAAAAGATTCTTGTTGGTGGCACAAGGTGGCCTGATGTAACCCCTATTTGAGGAGGATTAAGTTTTGGAAATGAGAGACATATTGGGAGTGAGGAGAAAGTGTACATAGACCTACTAGAAAATTATTAGACTATTTTGGTTATAGGTTAGAGTTCTGAAAAAGGGCGATGGCTGTAAGGATAGAAGAGAGAGGGCAAAAGGAAGGGAAAACCTGAAGGATAGACCATGGGTTCCCTGAGCTCAGTTTCTTGCCTTATGCATCCGATTGAAGAGAGGCTGCCCGGAAGTCTCAGAGGTCACTGTTGAGATGATTCAAATATAGATGAGAAAAGCCTGAAAAGGGATGCTGAGAGTAAGGATGGCAACATAGAGCAAGAGTAAGGGAAGCTATGAAAGGTAAATGCTGAGTTCCTTAGTACAGAGACTTGTTTTACCTGTGTCTATATTTCCCAGGGCACTAAATATTGAATTGGTGTAGAAGGTGCTCAGTGAGGTTTTTTTGGTTGGCCAGTTGACTAAATGATTGAGTGAATGAATGAGTGAATAAATGAATGCAGAGAGAAGGGAAGTAAGAAGGAAGACATTTTACATATTTAGCTGCTTGTATCATTTCTATGTATACACGGACATATTTCTTCTTTTTGATGTCAAGATACTAATCAGTAGAGATGAGTGTTAGCACTTTGAAGAAATGTATTGTGAGATGTTAGAAGGCAGAACTGCCTCAGCTTGTGGATGGTGCTAGTGTAAAGCCAATTATATATAGAAACACACTTTATTGAATCCCACGTAACTTCTCGCCACAAAGTAATGGCCCACTTGCCCCTGTAAAACACACGAACTTGGGGGCTGGTAGGCCCGTCTCCATTACCTCCAAACATGCCTGCTCCTCGCCCTGATTGAGTGTTGGTTTACCAAGAGTCTGTCGTCTTTATTCCAAAACCTGTTGATCCCAGTTATACTTATCTTCAATAGAGCATTTAATATTAAATGAACTAACAGAATCTGAGTGCCAAACTAGAGATGTGGCTAAAGTAACTGACAAAGTCCCCTATCCCCTGAAGCTCGTGTTTAAAGTGAGCTTATATTCTAGTGAATGTAGTTTTCATTACTTAATTTTTTGTTGTTTCACCTTTGCAAGTTATATCATATTTTGGTTTATTTTCATAACTAATAATGACTTATTTTAGTGTTTGCATGCCATGGAGATCCAAGTCATGATACAGTTTCTGCCTGTAATTCTTATGCAACTCTTCCGAGTCCTCACAAATATGACCCATGAAGATGACGTGCCTATCAACTGCACCATGTGAGTTTCAGTGTCGTAATACCAAGAAGCAACTTTTGTTTCCTTTTGCATTTCTTCATGTGAAATATAAATTTATCTTCCAAATGAGAACCCCAAAGTCAGAAATCTAATATCAGTTTTCTCTAGTTTCATACTTCTCAGACCAGGGGACTTATATCCCCAGGGACAGATGATACCAGAAACCATAGGATAAACTTCCTCAACCAGAGGTTCTAAAGCTGCTGCATGTTAGAAGCTTTTAAAAATGTCTGTTCCCGGACGATACTTCATACCAATTAAACCAGAATCTCTGAAGGTGGAACTCAGCATCAGTATTCTTGTTTTTAAGTTTCCCTGATGATTCCCTAATGCAAGGGAGTTTGAGAACCGTTGCCCTTGACCAGTCTTGTCCAATAGAACTTTCTCCAGTCGTGGAAATGTTCTATACCTGTGCTTTCCAATATGGTGGCCATTAGCCACATTTAGCTGTTGAGCACTTGAAATGTGGCTAGTGTAACTGAGGAACTGAAGTTTTTTTTTTTTTTTTTTTTTTTGCGATACGCGGGCCTCTCACCGCTGTGGCCTCTCCCGTGCGGGGCACAGGCTCCGGACGCGCAGGCTCAGCGGCCATGGCTCACGGGCCCAGCCGCTCCGCGGCATGTGGGATCCTCCCGGACCGGGGCACGAACCCGCGTCCCCTGCATCGGCAGGCGGACTCTCAACCACTGCGCCACCAGGGAAGCCCAGGAACTCAAGTGTTAATCGTAGTTAATTTTAATTCATTTAATCGCCACTTGTGACTAGTGGCTCTCACATTGGACAGAGTGGCCCTAGGCCATCAAATTGTACTCGAAAGAATAATGGAGTGTTCTTTTTATATGAAAACAAACAAGGATATATTGTAGAGTAGGATGCAAAATGCACCTGAATTTTGAAATTAAAACAGGAGTTTTCCAAAAAATTGTGAGCTCAGTGCTGGCTCTTTCTGGCTTTGCTGCTTCTGCTGTTGCCACTTCTGTTGAGCCTCTCTGGAGCCTCAGGGCCGAAACGCCACACGCCTCCATACTGTTTGCTCTTCTCTGCTGCTGGGCATAGTCTGGTTGCAAATTTAAAAAGCATTATTCTAGCCCAGTTGTTCTGAAAATGTGGTTCCCAGACCAGCAGCGTCAGTATCACCTAGGAGCTTATTAAAAATGCTAATCATTGAACTTCACCCCAGACCTAAAAAATCAGAAACTCTGGGAGAGGGGTGAGCACTGTACCCTCCAGGTGTTTCTGAGGCACGCTAAAGTTGGAGAACCACTGCTGGTCTCATAATTTTAAAACTTTCTATGAATCTTAGGTTTACTTCCAATTTTAGTTCATATCATTATACCTGCTCTGTCTCTCCCTTCCCTTTTCCCCCATCTGTTGTCATGCTTAACATTTTTTTCTATTCTTTTCCTTTTATTCTCACTAGAGGGGATTTCAATATTTACCTTACTGAAGGTTTTTTTTTTTTTTTTTTTTTTTACTATATGGTAGTTATGACCATACTTCAAATGTGGTTTAGAAAGGAGATGAAATATCTGGGTTGCCAAAATAGAATATCCGTCTTTTGAACCAGGAAACATATTTTACAAGACCCTGAGCGTGTTAGATGCTGAAATCTCTGTTAGACCCAAACTAAGATGACATTTAATGCGGTCACCTCACCTTTAATTATTCAGGCAGTATGAGGTATTTTTAGGGTTAAGTATGATGGTTTTATCGAACAATCAAACTGTAGTGGTTAATTGTAGCCTGACATGCTGACTTTTGTGAATGTTGTTTCAGGGTTCTCTTACATATCGTATCAAAGTGCCATGAAGAAGGCTTGGATAATTATTTAAGATCCTTCATAAAGGTTTGTGGAGTAAAGCTTTCTTTCTGAGCAGCTTGTCTTCTGAGAGAATTTTGTCTCACAGCTCGTTTTCTTTGATTGTAGTATAGCTTCCGACCTGAAAAACCCAGTACTCCTCAGGCCCAGCTGATACATGAAACTCTGGCTACTACGATGATAGCGGTATTGAAACAGTCTGCAGACTTTTTAGCAATAAACAAACTGCTAAAGGTAAGGGCACAGGACACGGCAGGCAAGAAAAGCAGCCAGAGATATCCTTGTTTGATACCCTCCCATTTCACTTCTGGTCTTTCATCGTTTCCTCGTGTGACTTTCCTTTTCCCACCACTTTACCTACACATCCTTTTCCCCCAAGTTCTCCACAGAACCTCCTTCATTCCCTTCACCCTTCCCACCCCATCCTGCCCACAGTCGAATGTGTAATAGGAAGAATTTTGGAGGAGATAGACCTGGGCTAGAATCCTCTATTCACTGCATAATAGTTCTGTGACCCGGAGCCTGTTACTTAGCAGTCCGGAGCCTCCACTTCCTCACTTCTAAAATATAAGCAAAGCATTTAACGTGTTGTTTCTGGCACGTAGTAGGCACTCAAATGGTGGCTCTTATTATTGTCATGTTTTTACTATTCCTGTTAATAATGGTAGAATTTCAGTTTTGGGTATTTTAGGATGTATCTGCTTGAGGCTTCTCTGTACCCTTCAAATTACACTTACACAAACACCTCTGCTACTTGGGCTGGCCCCAGTGTTGTACCAAGGGCAGGGTTGGGTCCCCCACTGGGTGCAGGCCATAATACAATTCACTGTCTATAGAGAATCTAAAAGCAATACTAAAGTAAACTAAAAGTTGGTTTGCTCTTATCGCCACATGTAGGCAACTCAAAGCAGTGTCAGTGATAAAACACCCCTCCCCACTGAGTTAAACATTCCCACCAAACAGCCTTTGTACATCACCAGCCAGCCCTAAGGTACACTACTACCTTTTTGCCAACACAATTTGAAGGTATCCTGTGGGACTTGGACAATTGCGATCACTTTAAAATGTTACTAAAGTTCAGAGACAAAATCCATAGTGATTCGTCAACCTCTGCTAAGCTTCAAGGATTTGGGTAACTATTAAAGATTGATTTGTATTTATTTGTTTATTTTAGTACTCATGGTTTTTCTTTGAAATTATTGCAAAGTCTATGGCCACATACTTGTTGGAAGAGAATAAAATTAAGGTAAGTAGGCTCAAGAATAATATTTAACATAGACAAAGAAGGCTAATCTTATTCACAGGTAGCTGTGACATGCAAATCCTCTTTTATATTTTAAGGACTCTTAGCCCTTAGCTTTTTCAATTTTGCTTAAAACAAGCAAAAAAACAATGGATGTATTGCAAAAATCTGACAGTTCATATGTTTTCAAAGTCTGATCGTCAGAGACTCTTCCACATAGTTTCCTGCGAGATATTTGCCATGTTAAATGCATTATCTTTGAAGCTTTCCCTTTGTCTTGTGGTTTTAAAATATCTATGTCAGAACATTCATTTGGAAGAAGAACAAGTACCAAATAAGAAAGAACCATTCTCTTAGAAAGGTCGAAGGCATGTACAAAGTTAAAAACACTTTATGTAATAATACATGTGCTCCTGGCATGTGCTGTATACATTTAGTCATATTTTTGAACTCTTTCGAAAGTACAAAGAAATTTTCTTAGCTATAGGACTTGAAAGCTAAGATTTGTGAAGTAAAAAATATTCACCTCATACTTAGCATTTTTATCAGAAACTTCACAGAGCAGGTTTACTAAAATTGAGATGCATGGATACATGTATACTTTGTGTGTCAGGAAAAACATGGAATGAACAAACGGATGTGTCTGTATCTCAGGAACATGATTCCAAAGCTGGGTCAGAATGACCTACTCTTGTTCATGATTTCAGTCAGTTATGGTATTAGATGTCCAGATAGTTCCTATAATGATCTAAAGTATACACTGAACTAGCCATGTCATTTTTAAGTTGGGAGAAAAACTCCAGTTAAAAACACATTTTTATACAGAATGTGTCTGAAAATAAAAACAGCAATTGATTTAGATCTTTTGCAACTCTTTTTTCTATGCCTATTTAATTTAAGCTTCCCAGAGGCCAGAGATTTTCTGAGGCGTATCATCATGTCTTACATTCATTGCTTCTTGCGATAATTCCTCACGTGACTATTCGCTATGCAGAGATTCCTGACGAGTCCAGAAACGTCAATTATAGTTTGGCTAGCTTCCTGAAGGTGAGTTAAAGGCAGCCAGCACATGGTAAGGAATTATTCTTCACCAATATGGTCTTTAAAGCCAAAGAAACAAAATTACCTACTTTCTAGAGACTCAGCTAGGCTGCTGGAGAAACTTTTGACTGAATTAATCCATCAATTCAGTTAAACAGCCATGTTTGATCCCCCACCCGCAATGGTTAATTAATTAAATCAGAGGTCCCACATAGGTGGCTTAACCAGAAGGCACGTCTTGCTGGTTTTACATGGTGTTTCTCAGAAATATTAATTTGAATGCCTTTAGGTGGGGCATGTACTTTCTCGGTTGCCACAAACCCCACCACTCCTTAATATACCCCGACACTTTTTTTTTTTTTTTTTTTTTTTGCGGTACGCGGGCCTCTCACTGTTGTGGCCTTTCCCGTTGCGGAGCACAGGCTACGGACACGCAGGCTCAGCGGCCATGGCTCACGGGCCCAGCTGCTCCGCGGCATGTGGGATCTTCCCAGACCGGGGCACGAACCCGTGTCCCCTGCATCGGCAGACGGACTCTCAACCACTGCGCCACCAGGGAAGCCCACCCCAACACTCTTTATACATTTAAGTAGCTTCTCTGACCCTGTTGGCCTCTGAGTTTGTAACTCTTGAACTAAAGGCCCAGTCTACACATTGCTAATATAATCACCATCTACTTGTTGCTAATACATGTAAATGAAAATTGTTGATTTTGGTCAGTGAGACTATTTTGAGAGATGTCAGAAACTCCTATATTTATGAAAGATAGCACGTTTCTCATTGTTGTATTTTGTTATTCTCCGTATGTAAGGGGCAGTGCTGGAATGCGATTGTTCTAGAAAGTGGGTAAATAGTATTTGATTTGCTGCAGAGAAGGGGCATGGGTTTGTAAGGCACTTAGTTTTTACTTCTCTCCACTCCTCATCTTCTCACAGCCTTTCATCATGTCTCAACCTTATCTTAAGAACCTCATAGTCAATAATCCACCCAAGCAGTTTTAGTATCTCACATACCCTTGTTTTCTTATTAAAAATTCACAACTAGGTTTCAGATCTCCAGAGCATGATTTTCTGATGTAAGACCTCTGTTTACCAGAACTAAAACAAAGTTTTAACACTATTACATGAGCCCTTTTGTGTATTAAAAACCAAACATCCACATATCTTTTTAAAGTAAAGATGAGACTGTTTGAAATATAAAACCTCCGTTTCTTCCATGGAGTTTAAACTTAAAGTTTGCTGTGTAAACAGAATAGAACATAGTCGATTTAATAGCAGTATTTACCTCATTCAAGTCAACAAACATTTGTCTTCTATGTGAGAATCCAAAGATGTGAGAGGCTCTCTCTGTAATTATATTCCAATACATGTACAAGATCAAGTGTGATGACTGCTGTACTGAAAATACAAACAAAATACAATTGGAAAACAAGAAAGGGAGGGATTAGGACCAGGTAGTATGAACAGAGACTAGAAGAATAGTTCCCCAAGACAGGGTTGAGGGTGTTTCAGGTAGAGGATTCATGAGCAAAGATGAGATATATGCATTCAAGAATTGTTCGGGGAAGAGCAAGAAAGTCATTGTGCAGAGTTTAGGATGTGTGGAGGTAGAGCTGGAAAGACCATCTGATGCCAGATGATGAAAGGCCTTGAATGTCAGGCTAAGGGATTTAGATTCGGAGCTATATGCCATGGAGCTGTCTATATACCAGAGATTTTGGAAGAGGTGAGGAAAAAGCCAGAGTCAAGGCAACCAGTTAGAAGACCAGTCTTTCTCCCTGTCTGCCTGGCAGAGTCCATTCATCTTTTAGGCTCAACTCTTTCCTAACCTTCCCACACAGGGCTGATCACCCCTTCTGTTGTTTACCCGTCCTTTACATACTTGTATAACTTTTTATTGTGCTGTATTTTAATTGTTTGTTTGTTTATTTGTCTTTACCATTAGACAAGACTAAAGACCATATCTTATTCACCTTTGTATTTCTCTAGAATGTAATGCATTGTTTCAAACACAGATCCTCAAAATGTTTTTGGATGAACAGATAAATATAAGCCTACCTCATTAATCCAGGTGAGAGGTCATGAGGCAGTGGAAGTTGAAAGGAGAGATGAGAAGTGAGATACAAATGGCTGATTAATCAAATATTGAGTTCCTTCTATTTCACAGGGTTACTGTAGGTACCATGGAGAACATAAGAAAAAGGGATCGTTCCTATTGTCCTCTCTAGGTGAAAACAGGAAAATAATAAGGAAAACACAAGCTAGTATAAAGTGTTTAAAGGGCCCTGTAGACCAAGGTGGTTAATGAAAATGGGCTTCATCATTGAAGAATGGGCAGGATTATGTAGAAGCAGTGATAGAATTGCTAGCTAGACTTGGCATGAGCAGAGACCCAGAGGTGGGAATGCACAGTGCATCTTGAGTGGGTGATAAGTAGATGAGCTGTATTGGGAGATAAAACTGGAAAAGTAGGTTGGGACAAGATTGTGAGTGCCCTTGAATGCCAAGCTAAGGAGTTTGAAATTATATTAGAGGCAATAGGGAACTGTTGAAAGCTTTGGGGAAGAAAGGTGACATGATTAGGGCTAGGACTTAGAGATTAATCTGGAAGCAGTTGGATGGAAAGATTAGTGGCAGGAAGACAGGTTTGGAGGATAACTGCAGTTGTGCTGTTGCAAGGTAATGAAAGCCTTAACCAGGAGAGTGATAGTAGGAAAATATGAACAACTAGTAGGGTTGTCACAGAGGAAGAATGTTTTGTAGGCCAAGACTTCACAGGGCCCAAAGAAAAACTTCACTTTTGGCCTGAAATGTTCACGTAGGCAAGCCCCGCTAACCACCCTCCAGTTCACTTTGAGCTTTGAGAGTTAACCAAAATGAGGCAGTATAGCTAATAGATTACATATCAATATATATGCGTATATATGTTTATATACATATATGTGTATATATATGTATACATGTATTTGTGTGTGTATATATATGTGTGTGTATCTGTATCTTAGTTTGAAAATTATACAGTTGAGTCCCAATTCCAATGATAAGTCATTTGCCCTTTATCTCTCTCTTTTTTTAAAAAATAAATTTATTTATTTTATTTATTTATTTTTGGCTGCATTGGGTCTTCATTGCTGGGCTCAGGCTCTCTCTAGTTGCGGTGTGCATGCTTCTCATTGCGGTGGCTTCTCGTTGCGGAGCACGGGCTTTAGGCGTGCAGGCTTCAGTAGTTGTGGCACGCTGGCTCAGTAATTGTGACTTGCGGGCTCTCAGAGTGCAGGCTCAGTAGTTGTGGCACACGGGCTTAATTGCTCCGCAGCATGGGGGATCTTCCCGGACCAGGGATCGAACCCGTGTCCCCTGCATTGGCAGGCAGATTCTTAACCATTGTGCCACCAGGGAAGTCCCCCTTTATCTCTTTAAGGTCACCTAAATCTCTGAAAGTTTTTCTATTATCTGTAAAAGTGAGAATGTCATCCCCTTATTGTGGAAAAAATTTAAAATTTTTTGAATTTTAAAAACTTGACAGACCTTTAGAATTATGTAACTAACTGTTCATTTTGATTTGGTTCCTATAGCGCTGTCTGACACTAATGGATAGAGGATTTGTTTTCAATTTGATAAATGACTATATATCTGGATTCAGCCCCAAAGATCCTAAGGTAAGTTATAAGGACATAACTGCAGTGGGTGTCAGACATTAGAGTGTGAGAACAATGGTGACATTCTCCTCTGGAGGATTTGGAACTGCTGTTTTCATTTAGGTGCTTTGACTAGAGTTATACGTCAAAGCAGGGAATAATGGATAGTGTTTTGGGGGTCCCCAATACTACCCCGTGTTTGATGGTTCACTAGAATGACTCACAGGACGTACTCATGGCTAAGATTCATTACAGTGACACAAAGAGGATGCTCAGTTGGATCAATAAGGGGAAAAGACATCAAGTGGAGTCCTTGGCAATCTACGTGTAGGCTTCCTGAGTGCCCTCCCTCCTGTGAAGGGTCACATAGAGCACATCCTCTCTCCAGCAGTGAAAATTGAGCCACATGTGTGCAACATTTCTCTTTAGGGAAGCCCATTTGAGACTCAGGGCTTAGGGGTTTTGTTGGGGGCTAGTTGTGTATTTGAGGCTGGTCAAAATTTCCAGAGTCTTGGAAAGGACAGGAAAGCAGATGTTCACCATAAATCACATGGTTTGCACACTGCTGAACAGGTTGGCACAGAAGGCACAGTCTTATCATGTAGGAAATGTTTGTTTCAAGGTCTAATTTCCCACACCACAAAACAAAATCACAGGCCAATATCTTTGATGAACATAGACGCAAAAATCCTCAACAAAACATTAGCAGACTGAATTCAACAATACATTAAAAGTGTCCTACAACATGATCAAGTGGGATTTATTCCAGGGATACAAGGATGGGTCAACATCCACAAATCAGTCAACCCGATTCATCACATTAATAAAATGAAGGATAAAAATCATATGGTCATCTCAATAGATGCAGAAGAAGCATTTGCTAAAATTCGACATCCATTTATGATAAAACCTCTCAACAGTGGGTATAGAGGGAACATACCTTAACATAATAAAGTCCATGTATGACAAACCCATAGCTAACATCATACTCAACAGTGAAAAACTGAAAGCTTTTCCTCTAAGATCAGGAACAAGGGGCTTCCCTGGTGGCACAGTAGTTAAGAATCTGCCTGCCAATGCAGGGGACATGGGTTCGATCCCTGGCCCAGGAAGATTCCATATGCCGTGGAGCGACTAAGCCCACATGCCACGACTACTGAAGCCCGTGTGCCTAGAGCCCGTGCTCCACAACAAGAGAAGCAACCGCAATGAGAAGCCCGTGCACCACAACGAAGAGTAGCCCCCGCTCGCTGCAACTAGAGAAAGCCCACGCGCAGCAACAAAGATCCAACACAGCCAAAAAAAAAAAAAGATCAGGAACAAGACAAGGATGCCCACAGAAATTAGGCAAGAAAAAGAAATAAAAGGCATCCAAATTGGAAAGGAAGAAGTAAAACTGTCGCTATTTGCAGATGACATGATAATACATACAGAAAACCCTAAAGACTACACCAAAACTCTGTTAGAACTAATAAATGAATTCAGTAATGTTGTATGATACAAAATCAACATATAGGAATCTGTGGTATTTCTATACACTAATAACAAACTATCAGTGAAATTAAGAAAACAATCCCACTTACAATTGCATCAAAAAGAATAAAATACCTAGGAATAAATTTAACCAAGGAGGTGAAAGACCTGTACACTGAAAACTATAAGACACTGATGAAAGAAACTGAAGAAGCCACAAATAAATGGAAATATTCCATAATCATGGGTTGGAAGAATTAATATTGTTAAAATGTTCATACAACCCAAAACAATCTACAGATTCAGTGTATTCCCTATCAAAATTCCAGTGGTATATTTCACAGAACTAGAACGAATAATTCTAAAATTTTGTGTGAAACCACAAAAGATCCTGAATAGCCAAAACGATCTGAGAAAGAACAGAACTGGAGGTATCATGCGCCCTGATTTCAAACTATACTACAAAGCTATCATAATCAAAACAGTATGGGACTGGCATAAAAACAGATACACAGATGAGCAGAACAAAACTGAGAGCCCAGAAATAAACCCATACATATATGAACAATAAGTTACAACAAAGGAGCAAAGCACATACAGTGGAGAAAAGACAGTCTCTTCAATGAAAGGTGTTGGGAAAACTAGACAGCCACATGTAAAAGAATGAAACTAGACTGCTCTCTTACATCATAACACAAAAATTAACTCAAAATGGAGTAAAGACTTGAATGTAAGACCTGAAATCATAAAATTCCTAGAAGAAGACGTAGGCAGTAACCTTATTGACATCCATCTTAGTGATGTTTTTGTGGATCTGACTCCAAAGGCAAAGGAAACAAAAGCAAAAATAAGCAAATGGGACTGCATCAAACTAGAAAGCTTTTACACAGCGATGGAAACCATCATCAAAATGAAAAGGCAGCCTACTGAATGGGAGAAGATATTTGCAAATCATATATCCATCAAGGGGTTAATATCCAAAATATATAATGAACTAATACAATTCAACAACAACAAAAACAATCTGATTTACAAATGGGCAGAGGATCTGAATAGACATTTTTCTAAAGAAGACATACAGATGGCCAACAGCACATGGAAAGATGTTCAGCATCACTAATTGGGAAACACAGATCAAAACCACAATGAGACATCACCTCATAATCTGTTAGAATGGCTATTATTGAAAAGACAAGAAATAACAAAAGTTAGAGAGGATGTGGAGAAATGGGAACCCTTGTACACTGTTTGTGGGACTGTGAATTGGTGTAGCCACTGTGGAAAACAGTATGGAGATTCCTCAAAAACTTAGGAATAGAACTACCATAATATGACCCAAGTTTTCCACTTCTGGGTATCTATCCAAAGAACATTAAAGCACTAATTCAAAATGATATGCACCCCTATGTTCACTGTGGCATCATTTACAGTCGCCAAGATAAGGAAATAACCTAAATGTCCATCAATGGATGAATGGATAAAGAAGATGTGGTATATATGTGTGTAAGTGTGTGTGTGTCTCTGTATGTGTATATATATAAAATGGAATACTACTCAAACATAAAAAAGAAAGAAATCCTGCCATTTTACAACGTGGATGGACCTTAAAAGTATTATGCTAAGTGAAGTAAGTCAGATGGAAAGACAAATACCATATGATTTCGCTCACATGTGGAATGTAAAAAGAGAAATGAACCAAAAAAACCCCAAACAAACTCATAGATACAGAGAACAGATTAGTGATTACCAGAGGGGAAGAGGTTGGGGGGTGGGCAGAATGGTGAAGGGGGTGTAAACTGTATGCCGATGGATGGCAACTAGACTTGTGGTGATGATCACTTTGTAGTGTATACAGATGTCCAATTATAATGTTGTATACCTGAAACTTACATAATTAAAAAAAAATCCAATTTCCCAAATGCCAGCCAATGACCAACCGTGCAAGCAGGCCTTTTTAAGGTGAGCAGTCTTAGACCTGCTATGTTAACTCTTTACTGCACAGGTCACATTTTAAGGTATGCCTAAAATACTAAACACTTCTGTTTTGAAAATTAATGCACTGTATTTAATCACTAAAATAGTAAATGACTACTAAATAGGAGTTCTGGTATAATTTCTTTGTGTTTAGGTCCTGGCTGAATACAAGTTTGAATTTCTGCAAACCGTTTGCAATCACGAACATTACATTCCTCTGAATTTGCCAATGGCATTTGCAAAACCTAAACTTCAGCGAGTTCAAGGTATGTATTTGTGTTTTCCATCATTAGGGATTGTGTTTTCCTGTTTTTGGCTAGCGCTAGTATAGTGTAACGTTTTCTAGTTAAACCAGTCGATCTAAAGGTAATGTCAGAATTGTTACTATGTGAAGATAGGTTCGTTAGTGGTACTCGGCATTTCCTTCATAGTGTCAGTGGTAGTAGTCATAGAATGAAGAAATTAGGTGTGTTACATAGATTGCTGCTTAAACACAGATGTCAGATACCAGTTAAATTGCTCTCTGTAGTACTGTTTGGACTCTTATGTGAGACTGAATTAAGAAAAAACCATATAAATACATTTCTGCTGACTGGAACATCAAAAGAGAAGTATAAAGGCAGAGTAAAATAGTGATATGTACGTATTAAATTGATGAAATGCCTTCAGTTATCTCCATTGCTAGTTTTATTGAATGCTTTGTTGTGTAGCACTATTCTTATGTTACTATGTTTTTTATTTGTCCCTTTTCTTTTCATATATTAATTAGATTTTTTTTCATTTGCGGTGGACCGTTTGACTTCAGTAGGTAGGTTTAACTCGGTTCACTCTAAAGTAGTTTGCTGTCTTTAAAAACAATTGATTTCATGAATGGCTAAGATGGATGGGGGCTTTCTTTGCTTTTTAAATCCTCCCTAGCCAAGGAGAGGCTTTAGTTAATGTACCCAGAAAACCTAGGAGGTGGTGTATTTGTTAACTCTTAAAATCAGCTTGAGTGTTGATTGCTAGAAGAATCAACTTTAAAACACCGTCCTCAGAAAACAAGTTTTGGCTCAAGCCAGCACGGGGGCTAGAGGGTAGCTGTTCTTTATGTGTGTCTCATCTCTGCCAGGCTTGCCTCCCTTCTCTCTGACCCTGCCTAATGACTGCTTGGCCACAGTTTTGGAGGTTGGCTGAAACTACCTGATTCGATTTATTCAGACCCCTGAAGTAAAAAACCTTACTACCATTGTAAAGTCGACCCAGATAAAGCCACCTGGGTTAGTCCGTACTGGTTCTTGTGCATAGAAAGTGGTTGGGATTCACAAAAGAGCATGACCAATGGCAGAAAGGATATCAGCTACCTCGGTCTCTAGGAGGGTAGCTGCTGAGCACCAGTTTCAGTGCTTGAATGCCAGCCAGTGAAAATGGAGAAGAAATATTTAAAAACCCAAGCACCCGTATTCAACTGCTCCCTTATTAGCTTCTGAGCATGTATGGCTCCGATACTTCCCCCAGTATTTATTGATGGCTTGAGGAATTCAGGGAAAAGAAGGGATGAGGATCTAGGATTAAATCTGATTTAGCATTTATTAAGTCCTAACTGAATATATAGCATTATATTAAGTGCTGAAGAGGCCAGAAAAGAAATGGAAAACATATCCTTCAGCTATATGGCCTAACTAAAATTAAAGGGTACGGGAGAGGAAATAAAGATAGTAGAAATTTACCGTAGAAATGACTAAACTTGGTCACAGTCCCTTCTGATTGTGACCCAATCAGTTTATAAGGCAAGTCCCAACCAGGATATTAGCAGCTGGGATTTAAAATGGACTGAGGATCTAAAAGGAAGTGAAAGAAATAGTTTGAAGCGGTAATTTTATGAAATAAAAGATTTGTATTCGCGTGATGAATTTGAGTGAGATGAGGCTGTTTTTCTTATTGTTCTTGTACCCCATTGTATTGGGGCCGATATAGAACATTTACTAGAACAGTCAATAGTTAATACTGTTACAGTGATTCAGTTGTCTAGTTTCTCTTCCTTTTCCTACTTTACAAATACAAACAGATAAGTGAATCAAGTATTGCTGTAGAGAATTACTCCAATTTGTAGTTGTAACTAAATCTCTTCAGATATGAAGAAATGTTTTAAAACATTGCCAAATACAGTATTCTTTCATTCTAGATTTTATCCTAAGATTTCTAAGATTTGAAAAGCATCTCGAAAAACAAAGAATTCTAGGGACTGTCTTACCGACTGAAATTATCATTAAGGCTATCATCTAGCCCCAATGATGAGTGCTCGTATCTTGTAAAATTTTGCATGCTTATTCTGTATGATAAAAGAACTGTTCATATTTGTTAATAATAACAATATAGTTCCTGCTAACATGGTCACATATGACTAAGTAATAAATATAGTGCTTTAATGTTAAAGTAATTTTTGAATATTTTTATAAATGGGTTTTAAATTTCATTATACTGCAGATTCAAATCTTGAATACAGTTTATCAGATGAGTATTGCAAGCATCACTTCTTGGTTGGTCTACTTCTGAGGGAAACCTCCATTGCTCTTCAAGACAATTATGATATCAGATATACAGCTATCTCTGTCATAAAGAATCTTTTGATAAAACATGCATTTGACACTAGATACCAGCATAAGGTAAGGATGTTCGTATCATCATCAGTATCACATTAGTTAGTTTCTAAGAAGATTTTATGTTCAAGGTGAAGTTTTCAGTAAGGAACATTACAGGAGGATTGATGAAGTTATTTTTACAAATACGTTTTGTTTCCGTTTCAAATGATTAGGTTTTAAAAATACTGTTCAGATAACTGTTGAAGAAGAACACTGGTTTTTCAAATCATGTCTAAAGAACAGCACAGCCGCTTCATGATTTGTTACATAAACTAGAATTT
Organism: Delphinus delphis; assembly: GCF_949987515.2. Taxonomy (NCBI): domain Eukaryota; kingdom Metazoa; phylum Chordata; class Mammalia; order Artiodactyla; family Delphinidae; genus Delphinus; species Delphinus delphis. The sequence goes on along the minus strand of NC_082704.1, from coordinate 27,482,349 downwards.
TTTTAAAAAAATCTTACACGATTATAGCCATGTGCACTCTTTCAAATACACGCCTTAATATATATCCTTAAATATATCTCCCTAAATAAATGCTATTATTGATTAGTAACTGATTAATAGTGACACATTAAGTATGTCCAATATATAAAAGATGTAAATATGAAGTTTTTCTTCTTACTGAAAAAATGTAGGTGTGGCTGTAAACCTTCCATACATTACACACTGTCGATGTGTGAAGGCCACAGCTGCAGTTGCTTTTTGCCGCACCTTTAACTTAATATCCGGGGATGGAGGGTATATTCAAATCTTATTAACATTATACCCTATGGGCTTCAAATAGTAGATGGCAAACTGTATGGATTTAGAATAACCTAACTTACTTACCTGGCTCAAGGTAACATATTATTTCATAATTAAGAATTTGTCCCTTTGTTTTACATTCAAATTTAAATAAAATTATCATGTCATTTATTTACTTTGGAAAGCTGACTTGGAGATAGATCTTATTCTTTTTCTACAGTATTCCCATTTGTCCTTAAAAAACAGAAAATGCCTGCCAGCTACATCCAATTAGATTTCTTTAATTATGAAGATTTGTTTTACTTACAAATTTTGCTAGTTTTCTTCATATAATTCTATCCTAAAGTAGACTTAAACCCTTTAGCTTTCAGATGTTATTACTTACTGCAATTTGCATCGTTTTTTCCCACATTATAGTTATAACAACATACTCCCATTTTGTGTGGTTTGCTCTCTTATGTGCCACTTTTTGTGTGTGTGTGAATGTTGATATTGACTTAACGTAAGTTAACTGGCATAATATATCTAAATGAAAAGATATCTTAAAGTCATCCATTCAAACCAAGCTTTGTCAAAGCTTTAAAAATGCCAGTTACCACTGGGCTCTGTTTGTACCTAGTAGTAGCGGAGGAAAATGTCTTTAGCCATGATTTCAAAGAATTTGTGGGAAAAGTACAAAATGAAGTTCCTGTTCTTAAAGCAGGAAGTTGTATTTTTTCCCCTGCCTCCTTAGATGAAAGTGAAGGAATATCGGATTTCACTAGCGTCTTACCTAGAGGTAGGATTTTAAATATTTTATATCACATATTTGCACATTATTTACTTTTTAAAATTCTGAGAGCAGTATATGTACTCACATGCACACACACACATCACTGTTGTTATCTGTAAATAACACTCTGCCTCTTTGAGTGTTTGAGGTTTTAGACTATGGGAAAGATTGAGATGCCAGCCTCATTACCCTTTTCAGTAATTTCTAAAGCCCTTTCTTTGTTCAAAATCTTCTGACAGGTTTTAAGTGTGTATAGGATTCTCCCCAGTAAAACTTTGCTTCATGGACCTGCTTCATTCCCTTTCTCTGTATGGTCCAAAGACTTCACAGGTGGCCTGAGTAAGAGGTCATTTGTCAAATATTGATACATTCACTTAAAACATGTTCACCATTAATGATGATGCCAAGGTGAGGGCAGAGAGGGGAGCTTTGAGCCCCTATAATTTCCATTGGGTCCCCCAAAGTGACCCCAAATAAAAATACAGTCAAGAAAAAAATTCTTCCTGTGGAAAGGCTGCTTTGAGACTAGATCTCCTAGTCACCGCCACCCCCCATTCCAACCATGTTGCCTTCCTCAGCCTCTCCTCTAATGAAATTATGGAGATGTCACTGGTCCCTATTATGTGCTACTCAAAAACTGCTTTGGGAGCCCTCCTAATACCATGAGACATCTTTCCTACCCAGAACAAGAATATCCAACATCTAACATTTATCCTGGGGTCTGTGTTAGTTCCTGTACCACTGCAAGTGATGTTGACTCCTGAGAATTGCAATTTCTGCTTGGACTGTGGGCAGATTTCTTTTCTTTTTTTTTTTTTTTTTTTAATGGTAATCTTACACACATGTTAAAAAAGAGAATCAAAATGCCTCCCTCCCATTCCTTACCTCCATGCCTCAATTCATCTCTCCAGAAGCAACTACTGTTATCAGTTTCTTATATAAACTTCTATTTTATGCATGCACAAGCCAATATGCTATATATATGTATATATATAAATATATAATAGAAACCATTATGCATTTTCCTTTTGTCATTTAACAATATAGCCTGAAGATTTGATCTGTATTTATTTTAAATCTGCATAGTATTCCATCATATGGATATACCTTATTCTATTTATCTAAACTGTCTTCTGTTAATAGATTCTTAGATGGTTTTCTGTCTTTTGTGCAGACAAAACTTTTAATGTATTTGCCCTGACTGCATGCTTTCCTGTGTTCCTGTTCACCTGAGAAAGGTGTAGTATCTCCTTCCCTAGTGATCATTCACTATCAGAACTAAAATGAATTCCCATCTAGAAGCTATAATGTTAATAATAGTAGCTAAAATTTATTGAGGACTCACTATATGCCAGGCACTGTATTAAACATTAGCTTACATGAATTAATGTCACTGTTATTATCCCCATCTTACTAAAGAGAAAACTGTGGTTGTGACTTGATCACAATCAAGTAACTAGTAACAGGAGAGCTGGAATTCATGTGTCTAAAATTCAAAATCTGTGCTCTTAACCACTAGACTGTACTGCCTCTCAAATCTTAAGTGGGACCCTGGAAAATTAGAGAACTGCCGAGAAAGGGTGATGATGATGGTGGAAACTCTTGAAATCAAAGCCATGTGAAGAATAAAGGAAAGTAGTAACAGCTATTTAGCCTTGTGAAGAGTGAATTAAGACAATTTGTGGTAATTGTCTCCAAATATTTAAAGGGTTGCCATGTAAAGTGCAAGTGGGCTATAACTAGCAGGTAGAACTTAACTGCTAAAGGATTTTTCTAACAGAACCCCTGAAAGGGCTGGAGTGTTTAAGAAGTTTAAAAACTAACCGTCTGTCAAGGATGCAGGTAAGGGCTGTTCCTGCCTTGAGCAGGATATTGAACTAGATCAGTGGTTCTCAAACCTCAGTGCACATCAGCACCATCTGGGGCAGATTCCTGGGACCCAGCCCAGACCTACTGAACCAGAATCTCCTAGCGATAGAGACTATTACTGATTAGGGTTGTGTATTAGAAGTAGGTCTGTTAAGAGTGCCTGAAACTCATAAAAGAGGAAGTACAAATGGGCAATTAACATATGAAAAATTGTTCAATTTCAAGAATAAATGGAACTATGAGACACTATTGATCTGTATTCTATAGGTTAACCATTGTACCCTAGAGGCCTTATCTAAGTCTACAGACAAGCCTCCCAAAGTCCTAAAGTATGGAGGGCAACTCTTGTGCCATCACAACCACTGGTTTGGCTGATTTGAATGTATGTCCATATCTGGTGAGGAATGTCTGTAGCTGAGAAAAGCAATAAATAAATTCGTATAAGAGGTACCACATTCATTAAGATGACCAGTGGCCAGCTTCACTTGCATGTTTACAAATATATCAATCTCCCAAGTTGTATAATTGATTTAGGGGGCCAAGATCACGTTATTTTAATTGCAGCTTTACTCAAAGCAAAGACATATTTCTTGAATGAATACAGTAATTCACCATTTTTTTACTTCTTCCATCTATTCATTCATTCAGCTAATGTATATTGACCATATACTATGTGCCCAGGCACTGGGGATGAAGCAGTGAACAAGACAGACAGGATCCCTGCTCTCCTCAAACTCAACCCTTGCTGGAGTTAAAGAGCAGGACTAATATGATCTGCTATTAAAAAAAACTAAACTTTCGCCTGTTATGTAGTGATGTTCGAGGGATGTGCTTCGACTCTCTATTGTATATAAATTCAAATACCAACAAAGTGGTGTAGCAGTTAGAGACTATGAATATAAATAGACTCATGCTTCACGAATTTGTTATGGATATTAGCTTGCTTTTAGTGTTTAAACGGACAGATGGAGCCAACTTTATTTGTAATACAGGCATATTATATATCTCTTAAGCTTTTGATAATTATTTTTCAGAACCAACAAGCCAAAATAGCACAATTGTACCTCCCATTTGTTGGACTGCTTTTGGAAAATATACAGCGACTAGCAGGTCGAGATACCTTGTATTCTTGTGCAGCCATGCCTAATTCTGTAAGTAGTAATGTGTTTCCATTGGCATTTTATCCTGTTTTATTGACTGTATTCAGAATTAGGGTCATACGCTGTATGGTCTCAATAGTGCACCTTTTACAGCATTTTAAATTTATACTTCTTCCTGGAGCAGTGCTTCTCAAATCTTAATGTGCATATGGATCACCTGGGGAATGAAGACAGAGATTCTAACGTGGTAGCCCTGGGGTGGAGCTTGAGATTATGCGTTTCAAACAGGCTCTTGGCTTTTTCTCGTCTAAGGACCATACTTTGAGTAACGAGGTCCAAGAGAACACCGGGAATCCTCTGTGCTCAGTGTTTTCTTTTTAAGATTTGCTGCTGTTACATGCCTTCATATATTGATTCAACCGGAAAACTGAACAAAACATTCACTTTGCAAAATATTAGGCACCAGGGATTAAACTGTATTCCTTTGCTTCTCCTCCTCTTTGACAGCCTCCTTTCAGCACTTCCTGATGAGTGGCTTTTAACTCATCACAGTTGGTCTGTGCTTTTTTCTCCCCTTAGAATCTTAGAGTTGAAAGGAACTTTGGAGGTGATCAGTCTTCCACTTGGCAAAACAACGTTTTGCCATAGTAGTAATGAAAACTTTCCTCCTCACATTAGATCTACAAGATTTTCTACCCACTGGTCCTAGTTTTGCCTTCTAGTGATACATCCATTTCTACCTCCACATGATACCCCTTCACACATGTCCCTTCTCAATTTTTCTTCAGGCCAGATATCTCCACTTCATCATTTGTTGTTTCAAACCCTTTACATTTCTTGGTTGGAGTCTTCTGGACATGCTCCATTTTACCAATTGCCATTTTAAAATGTGGCGTATACTTTACAGTCTGTCCAGTGCGACTAATAACTCCTGCCCCCCGCCCACTCCACGTTCTGTCTGGCCCAAGATCACCTTCACATGTTCAGTAGCCAAGTCACATTGTTGGGTGGCAGGTGAAACTGTGTCCTTTACAGCTTCCTTTGGAAATTCCCCATAATAAATGTCCGTAGATTTGTCAAGCCTACCCTGGGTTCCTGAGAAAGCTGCTTTTAAGCCTCACTTGATTGCCTGTACCTCCCGATTACGTAAATCAGCTAAATGTGGACGCTATATCGCTTACCTGGGTGGCAAGCAAGCCTTTCTTCACAAACACAGTTACTCATGCTTATGCTTACTCCACAACATTTGACAGTGATATTTGGAAATATTTTACTTACCTGTTCGTTCTTTTGCAACTCAAGATCATGTAGGGCCTCTGGTCGCACCTCTCCTTCTAGTATTGCCCTTGCTTCAAGGAGGAGAATGGAATCATGTTTAGATCACACCAGTTTGCAGCTTTTACCAGCCACCTAGAGTTGTGTCACTGTGCCAGAGGTCATGGTTGTAACAGTGTACCAGGATCCATTTTCTTTTTTGTGTGTGTGGTACGCAGGCCTCTCACTGCTGTGGCCTCTCCCGTTGCGGAGCACAGGCTCCGGACGCGCAGGCCCAGCGGCCATGGCTCACGGTACCAGCGCCGCCAGGGAAGCCCCCAGGATCCATTTTTAAAAGAGATGTCCCCTAAATACCAATACTGATAATGTGATTTAGACTTTCACAGTGAGCTTTGTTTAAAATTAGGGTACCATCTCATTGTTAATTCCGATTTCTTATCCTAGTGTACAAATGTATTTAAATGACAGAGGTATCACACTGTGTTACAGGCATCCAGAGACGAGTTTGCATGTGGCTTCGCTTCACCTACAAGTAGAGGGAGTCTGAGCACTGACAAAGACACCGGTAATTAAAAGTCCTTTAAAGATTATACGTGGCATGGCTGTTTAGAAATGTACCCTATACGTCTCTGTATTTTTGAAATATTTCATAATAAAAACTATACATAGCACAATCTCTACTAAAGTTTAATTAAAATCTTACACTTGCAGCCACATTTCTTTGCTTAGGTTTCCTTGTCTCAGCTTGTATAAAATTTAGCTTAGTATACTAAGAAAATAAAGGATAATGAGAAAAACACTGGTTTCCAATCATCTGTCTCCAGTCCTGGACAAGACACTTCCTTTTTCTGGGCCAAACTTCCTTATCTATAAAATTATCTAATTGTTTGCCTTTATTTTATGACTTGCAAGGAATTTCTTGTAGTTTCATACACGTTAAAGTGTTTCAAGGAAAAAAAATTGCTTACCCTTTATTTGGCTTCTTATGGTGTTTTGATGTAATATATAAACTTCACATTTTAGATGACCAAGATCTATTTCCTAAAATATGTCTTTACTTAAATTAACCCAGTGCTTAGTTTTAAAATTATTTTTGACAGTTCCTCCTGTTGCTAACAAGGACTTGGCTTTTTTCCAGCTTATGGGTCTTTTCAAAATGGACATGGAATTAAGAGGGAAGATTCAAGAGGTTCCCTCATCCCAGAAGGAGCAACAGGATTTCCAGATCAGGGCAGCACTGGTGAAAATGTAAGAACCTAAGTATATAGGATAACCCTAGTGATGTGTTAAGCTACAGCAGTCTTTCTTTTTATGCAAATAGGGGTCTCTCTACTCTCCTGTAGTCTGTACTGGATCTTTAAAAAGCATCCCATAATGCTTGGATGTTGTAGCAGTTCCTTCCTATCCTGGCACCTGCTGCTTGGATATTTTAAAACTGTTTATAGAGGATAAGGCATTCATCTTTAAGAGTTCCAACTTTGAATACCTCCTTTAACCCTAGCACTCTGTAAACCTGTTCTAGAGAGGGAAGGTTCAAGTTTAAAATGCCTAATGTACCTTGTCACTTAAATCACTCCCTGGCAGGATTCAGCTTTTTATTCTTTTGTAATAGAGTAATGACATTAACATGGGAGAAGAAAAATTAGGTCCCCAAATGGATGATCTCAGCATCCCAGAATCACTTAATCACAATATATTCTCTAACTCTTCTATCAAATTATTTCAAGCCTGACATTGAAGTTTGGGATATGTCTGCCTTGAGACAGAGAAACCTCACTTTAGACCAGTAAAGCCTTGTCACGCTGCTACGTAAAATCAGAGAATCATATAAAATTAGAGTTAGAAGGGGCCATAAAAATAATAAATTCCAACTCTCAATTTACAAATTAAAACTGGGATTGTGACTTAGGACAACCACACAACTATGGCAGGGCCAGGCCTGAACCCAGGTTTTCTAATTCCGGCACTTCTTCTCCTAGATCATGGCATTCTTAGGGTGCATCTGGGGAACTTTATAAAAATGGATAGCTGAGCCTCATCCCCAGAATTTCTGTTTCTGTCAGTCTGGGGGCTTGCTCATTTGTATTTCTAAGTTCCCAGGTGATGCTGATGCTGCTGGTTGGGAACCACCCCTTGAGAACCACTGGACTATATACTCCATTGAGTCTTTGCATAGTTAGTAATTTAATCATAAAGGTTCTTATTTCACACCATTTAGAATTAAGACAACAGACACTGTCATAGGTAAGACACATAAAGGACAAAGAGGTTAAATGACTTGCCAGTAGCCACACAGCTAGCAAGCGTTCAGGACCTAGATGTTTTGCTCCAAGTAGACGTTCTTGGTGAGTCCTAGATTAGTAAATATCTATCCCCAGCCCAGGTTAGCTCAGCTGAAAGTATTGGTTTCTAACAAGGGTACATTCGTTAGGGGATTGTCATTGCTGTATTCATACAAATCCCCAAATAAGTCAGATCTTGTCATTTTTAACTGATATTTTAACAAAAGTCACTAAATAATAGGAACATCACTACTTTGTAGAGGCTCTAATTTTGAAGTATTACTGGGTCCTCCTTAGTAAAATTATCTTGTAATGTCATTAAGCCTTTTTAAGATAGATTTTCTGACCTATTATTTAGACGTTGGATTTTAATAAACTCTAAGGAGAGATTGAAGTTAAAGAGTTTAAAATGCTTCTTATGCTTCGATGTACCTTAGTTAAGTTTCTCCTTGACGTAAAAGCTATTTTTTCCTGGAATAGCCACATATGATTATTCAAAATGTTTTCTTACTAAAACACAGGACCTATGGGAATGAAACATACACAGTATATTCATGGCTATATCTTGATGAAGACTGCAAGGTAATTTCCAGTGATATTATTAGGTACAGTAGCAAAGAAGAGTCAGCCCATTTACCTTCCAAATGTGATATAAAATGTGGATTTATGCTTAGAATTTTCCCAAACAGGACTAATGGTTAAAACAGTTATTGAGTTAAAGGCTATGGGAAGCTACAGTACCAATATTGTTTCAGAAAAGTCCTATCTTTGTATTACAGACTCGGCAGAGTTCGGCAAGGAGTAGTGTATCTCAGTATAACCGATTGGATCAGTATGAAATCAGAAGCCTCTTGATGTGCTATTTGTATATAGTAAAAATGATTTCTGAAGGTGAGTTACCAGCATATTAATCGTGGACTGTACTCCACCCTCACAGGTTTACAAGTTCATGCAACAAATATTTGACCATCATCTGCATGTAGAACACATGCACATTAGAAACAGAACTTTGAAGACTCTGACCTTAGAATGTTCTTATATTTTAACTTAAAATAGGTTCATTTCGGTCATACAAGTTTGATTCTTTGCAATAACTTTTTTTTTTGATTTAAAAATTAGTTTCTAAAGTGAGGCAATAGTTTTAGAAGTGCTAAACATTTTTTTCATGCAGAGCATATAATGCATTAAATGACCAACGTAAACAGAAAAAAATAACAATAACCAGTGCCATAGTTAACACTTTAGCTTTTATTTGACCCAGGATTTGGAAAATCAGAAGCAAACAAAAAGACAGGAAGGGTTCTTTGAGGGTAAGGAATGTCGTTGTTATCTCTTGCAGTACCATTATACAGTTTTGCATGGTGTCACATTCTTTTCCAGGCTCTGTTCTTTTTTCCTTGGTGTACAATTGTATTATTAACTAGTATTACCATTTCCTCTTTACCTTATAAAATATAACCAAAGGATTTTCATGAACTGCATGTCCTCTGGAAGTAAAATCTTATTCCCAATACCACATTTGTTTACACAATTCCCTCCCCTTTCTTCCTTTTCTGTTTTTGCTCAAAAAAAAAAAAAAAAACCACCTGGGTTCTGATCATCATAATACAGTAGTTAAATTTTACTTATTTTCTATTTTTTTATTTCATTTTTAGTAAATATTAAATCTTTTTTTGTAATAAGGCAGCACATAAGAACATAAAATAAGTTGATAGTTAACTCACTTACAAACATTGAAACAAATCAAAAGCTAGATATGAATGGTTAATTCTAAAGTATATTAATAAAACAGGTTTAAATAACTAGAATCTTCAAGTTCTAAGAATGTACGATTTAGAGTAAACATCAAAGATTATTGAGGCTATGTGATAAGCCTCCATGTTTGGGGAAAGAAAACAGTAAAGGGAAATCATTTTCAACTCTGGTGGTATTTCATTCCAGGAGATAACGGATCAGTTAATAACTACAGCCACAGCTCACTGTTTTTGTCTCCCCACAAGGTGAAAAATGGGGGAGTATAGAAAGTGACTGCTAATATGTATGGGTTTTTTTTCTTTAGGGTGATGAAAATATTCTAAAACTGGTGGTTTTATAAGTTTTTAAATGTACCATAAACTACTGTATTGGGCACTATTTAAATGGGTGAGTTTTATGGCACATGAATTCACTCAATAAATTTGTCTTTTTTTTTTTAAGGCCCAAGAGGCAACATGGAAAACAAAAAACTGGAGAGAAAAAGAAAAAAGTAGTTGAATACCACCACAGCCCAGGGAAAGTAAGGAGGAGGGTGGTAGGGGGAGAGAGAGAAGGAAGGAGGAGAGGGAGATGCATCGTTGACTAGTTCTCCTCTCCTCCACCCAGTACACGTGTGCACACACCCCCACATGCCCACATGCCACATACAGTGTTAACCAGTGACAAGCCACTGGCTGCTTTCTTCATGTCATGGGTAAAACCATAAATGCTTTGTTTCTTGAGAACTTCATAGTTCCCCCTCGTCTTGCAGTCACATCTCCTCTTCATCTTTTGTAAGTGTAAAGTCATGCTGCATGGTATCTGTTAAGTCATACTCGTTTTATTCCAAAAAATATCTGCTTCTTGGTCCTTCTCAATGAATGTATTCTAGTTACCTTGTCAAGTCCAGTAAATATTTCACTTTCGTTATACCTTGTCAAGTCCAGTAAATATTTCACTTTCGTTATACCTTGTCAAGTCCAGTAAATATTTCACTTTCGTTACTCTATATGCATTTAAATGTTGAACTCTTACAGTCATAAACAGTAGCAACTTAATTTCAGCAAAAAGATGGTAGACTCTACACTTTCATATCAAAGTACAGGGATTCTGAAGAATGAGTTTCCTTCTCTGTAGCTGAAATTTATTAACTGCCAATAATTCACTGTTTCAAAGTCTTAGTCATTTGCCCAACTTTTGTGTAGGTCTCATTGCTTTGTATATTATATTCTGAGAAGTGTATCAGAGTCAGGGGTTATCAATTACACAGTCTGAATTGACAGCAAGACTGTTCTCTTGGAAAAGAAAAGCAGTCTCCTTAAGAGAAAGGAAGAGGGAAAGCTACTTCCTTCTTCCTGGCTGTACCCCGGCTTTTCTCTTTATTGTAGACCCCAAAGTGGAAATCTGGGTCTCACCTTGTGGCTCATCAGCACCAGCTGCACCTGTAGATTCAGCAGTATGCTTCCTCGCAGTCACCTCTTCATTGGAAGGTGGCTGGTTACAGCTGTGTCTCACCGAAAATCCAGTTTTGTATTGAGAAAGACGAGCCGCTGATCTTTTCCCACGAGATGTATAGTCAAGAGGAAATACATATGAAGGGGGCTTTCCCTTTCTCTGTGTAAAATGAGGAAATGAGTTAGTATCATCAAGCGTATATTCATCTGTAGTTGCAGGTACTAATGGAGTAGGTGGGTTTTCTCCCGCAGAAACACTGGAAGGGCTCCAAGAGAAGTGACTCTGAGCTCTACGCTTGTGTGTGGAGCTCTTCTGTGTGAAGATCGGTTTCTTTTGTGCACTGCCAAGCCTGTCTTCAGAACGGCTTAAGTCACCTTGAAATCCATGCCCCCCTTGAGCGCCAGGTGCAGATGTTAAAGGAAGACTTGCAGGTGACTTCTGGTTGGCACTCCTTCCTGTGGGAGGCCTGCTGCTGTTAGAGGAACTCTCCAGAGGGGTCTCTGGCACCACAGTGGGGTCCTTACTATAAAATGGAATTGGAGGCTCGGAACTCTGTTGCTGTTCCTTTTTGTCTCCAGATTTCATCTGTTCAGTATTTGATGGCATTACCCGTCTGTAGGGCGGACGCAACTGAAATGTGGGTGGAGGGTCCCTGACTGTAAAAGCGAGCCCCTTCTTTTGAGTGCGGAAAATGAAGCCGTCATCACTATCAGAACTAGAAGGATAAAGCTGTTGCTCCTTCAGCTTTAGTCTCGCATAAAGCCGTTTATTTTCTTCTTTTAATTTATTCCTTTCTTTTGTGAGCTCAGCAATAACCTTCATATTTTGTTGTTGGATACGGTCATATTCTTTCTGTAGCGTCTTCCTGTATATTTCGTTCACTGAACAGCGGTCACATACTTTGGAGCTTAACTTATGTTGCAGGTCATTGATGGTGACATTCAGGATATTCTGTTGCTCCAGCAACTCTTTAATTTTGGCTCTGGAGCCCGCCTGCCTTCTGTCTGCCAATCGCTCTTTCCTCAGACTGGTTAGTTTCCCGTGGAGACGGCGTAGCTCCTTGTCATGGAGCTCTTTTAGTGTTAGCCAGGCTTTTTTAAAAGCGTCAGAAGACAAATCACTGACGCTAACCTGCATTTCACCTCTTGCGGGAGAGCTCTGGCCACTTTCCTTGTCTCCTCCACCCACGTTGCCCGCCTGCATCTCGTCTCCCTGACTGGGAAACAGTGGAGACAAACAGCCGCCGGCCAAATGGCGGAAGGGCTGCTGACTAGAGCTGGGCCGCGGACGGGACGAGAGTTTCACCCCTTCTACAGACCTGCGAAGAGGCTTCAGAGCACAAGGCCGGTGTGAGGATGGCTCGGGGGTAGACAGAAGGGCCCGGTTTGGCGGCGGAAAGGAGTTCCGAGCCTCCTTTTGGCGGGAAGAGCCAGTGCGCAGAAGACGAGGCCTGCGAGCCGGCCTGTAACGAGAGGCCGGAGAGACCGGAAACGCGGTGACTTCTGGGAGAGCCATGCTACGCTGAGCCGGAAGGGCGCCCGAAGGCGGAGGGGTGGACCGGAAGTCAGCGCTCACTTTATTTTTGAAACAAATCTAATTTGACCTTATGTTAGCATCTTATTCCTGATGATCAGTATTTTATAAACGTTGAAAACTATCAATACTCATGGTCTTGAGTAAATTGGGGAAATAAAGTCAAAACCCACACACTCTTCCCTCCCTGTCACCCCTCCGTTTAGCCAACATTACCTAGTGGTCCATCCCTACCTTCAGAGGCTCTCGCGGGGCAGGCCATTACGTCATTGCCTAGTTTTTTTTTTTTTTTTTTTTTTTTTTTTTTTTTTTTTTTTTGCGGTATGCGGGCCTCTCACTGTTGTGGTCTCTCCCATTGCGGAGCACAGGCTCCGGACGCGCAGGCTCAGCGGCCATGGCTCACGTGCCCAGCCACTCCGTGGCATGTGGGATCTTCCCGGACCGGGACACGAGCCCGCGTCCCTTGCATCGGCAGGCGGACCCTCAACCACTGCGCCAGCAGGGAAGCCCCGTCATTGCCTACTTTTGCGATCCCTACCAGGTTTTTAAATTTGGAAGTGGACCTGCTGACACCATTAGCTATATCTGAACAGGATAAGAAAGGAATGGAAAGTTAAGTGAGGGCAATATTTTTCTTTTTAAAAACGTCTCCATGAGTGTTTTTGAAGTAAAAAAAAAAAAAAAAGGAACAGCTCCAAAGAGAAGTATATATGATAGGTTTAAGGGACATTTATATCTGAAATAGTTGTTCCATTAATGTGTCTGTATGTTTGTATATTGCCAGGACTTCAAGGTTGATAATCCGAAGGCAAAGAGGAAAAAGAAAGTTATCAGTCTCTTCCTCTAAAGTTTAAGGTTCTCAGACTGTTTGGTTCGCAGAGCCCTTTGAGTAGCAGGCGAAGGTGCTTGACCCTACCTTCCGAAAAGTGTACTTAAACGCACCATCTTGCATAAAATTTTAGGAAGCTTATTAAAAATCCGAGGTCTACTTCCCTTCCTCTGTCTTCAGGGATGATAAGCCATCCAAAAGAACGTTTATAAAATACATAAAAATAATTGTTGAAGTTGAAATAATTACAGATTAAAAGGTATATTTGGGATTAATTTAAAAGAATACAGTGTGGGTATTGGGCAGTGAGATGAGATAGGAGGAGAGGATATAGATGAGACAGAATTGGCTGTGAGTTAATGGTTGCTGAAACTAAGTTATTGGTACTTTGGAGTTCACTGCGCTATTTGCTGTAAGATCTATGCTATCTCAAGACGTAACACTTTATTCATTCCATTTTCAGATACACTCTTAACTTACTGGAACAAAGTATCTCCTCAGGAGCTCATAAACATCCTTATACTTCTAGAGTAAGTTATATTAACTTATTTTCATAAAATTTCCTCTTATTTTTGGGAGCTTAATTTTTATACATAATAAAATATTACCCCCTTTCTGTTTTCAACAGCATATTTGTTAATAATGTAGGAAATGTTAAACTATTTTGATAGTTTAGAAGCTGATGTACAGGTTCTTAACACATAGATAGAAGAAAAACATGGAAATGAAATACTTGTGATATTATAGAAAACTCTAGCTAATAATAGTGCATCCTTGCAGACCATCAGGAGTCTTTCTGTGATCTGGAAAACTGGAAGTGGCATCAGCTGTCCTAAATCATTCATTTAGAGCAGATGCTGGCTTAATGGAGCAGCTTAAATGTTGGAATTTAGAATTTGTACTCTTATGTAGAGCTGAGTAATTCTACTCACTTCAGAAATGCATATATATATATATTTCCATATATATATATATCTCCATTGCAAGGTCCTTAGGGAAAAAAATCTAGCCTTTTTCCTAGGTGGAGGTTGGAAATTGTCCTATATTGTATGCTGAGCTATTTTTACGTCATTATTGAAAGCTAAAAGAAAAATTAGAATGAAATGTAAGAAATTTCTAAATAAATAGTACACATATATGATACCGTGTGTGTCTACCAAAACACAAAGAGGGTAATCTATGCATAAAAACTTAGTAAAGTCTTTCAAAATTTTGCAGAAAATGTCAGCAAATAAAAGTTATGATTAAAGAAACTACTCTAATTATATTGAAATGTTTACTAATGAAAATATATGATGTTGGGGATTTACTTTAAAAAAATAAAGGCGGTAGGGAGTGTGGAGGGAGAGCATGGGACCTGTTTGGGGTATAAGTTAAGAATGGCCATGAGCTGATAATTGTTGAAGCTGGTGGGTGCTGGGTATGTGGGATTTGGTTTGCTGTCCTCTTTACTTTTGTATGTGTTTGAGATTTTCCATACTAGAAAGTATTTTAATGCCATTATAAAAAATATAGCAATTGCCCCAATTGCTTAAGAACCTTTTTAGGTGTTACTGACTGTGCTAGAGACCTTTGGTGTGGTACACACTATAAAGTACAAGGGATGATTTGCATTGACGGTTTTTAAAAAAAAATACGTCATTAGAATTGTATATGACGACATGGAGCTTTTTGGTGTTGATGTAATTGTAGCAGATAAATGTAGAAAGATATAATATGGCAAGTAGTTATTTGCATATTTATTTTTGTATACCGAAACATTATTGTAATATGATTTTAAATGGGTCGTTCTTTGTGACACATGAATTTTCAAATATTACTTGTTAAAATGCAAAGTATGGTAATATCTTACTAACATGCTATTGTTTTTCTTTCTAGAGTATGTTTGTTTCACTTTAGATATATGGGGAAAAGAAACATAGCAAGGTAATTCCCATAGCACTGCAATTTCCACTTTTTTTCTTCTCTTCCAACAGAGGGCAGCCTTAATTATGCCATGTATAACCTAGATGATTCATTTTGAGTTGACATTAAGATACCCATGATTTAGTTAATGCGTGTCAACTCAAAGTTGAAATTAATCTGATGTGAACATTTTTAAAGTTTTCCAGAGGGTAATCGTTAGACTGATATGCAGAGTTTCTGCTCTAATCCTAGAACAGATGCTTGTCTCTTCTGAAGGATGTGAGAAAGGGCTAGATCAAGGGGAAGGCAGGAAATCGTAAAGTGAGGACAACTGTAAGATCTGTACTTTTATCTACAACCTGTCAGTACTCACCTCAGTTACTAACGTGAATAGAAATCCCCGACAGCAATTGGGACATGCACTATATATTATTTATTTCTTCTTTTTGCTGTGTAAGTCTTAGTGAAATAAATACTTAAGGAAATGTTTGAGGAACTGTAAGGAAAAGATTACTTATTTCAATAAGATATATTTCAGGGGTAGAGTTAGTCATTAAAGGAATTCAGATAGAATTCTTTTTCTAAGTAAATTCCATGGCACTTCCAAAAACTAAAGAGGCTGTTTGGATGGGGTTTATTGCTGAGTCTCTGGAACATCCTAATAATTCAAGGGATGATTTCCACTGTCTTCCCAGCACTGGGAACTGGTTTAGACCTAGTATGGTAACTACCACCATGAACCTTAACCTCTAAGATTCTGCTGACCCGCCCTCTATGTTTATTAGAGGATAGACAAACTCCTTTTCTTCCTTAGTTCCTGTATTACCCGGTTGTAATTTTTTTTTAATGGAACCTTAAAATTAAAGGAAAACAAAGAAAAATGTGCAAACAGACATGTTTATAGAGTAAAAATTTCTGCTCCAAGTTTAACTTGGGTCCAGAAACAGATTAGATAGGCACTCATTCTTAAACATCTAACGCCAGGAGTTCTTCCACCTTACGTCAACTCCTAGTATCCCTCTCACTGTTTTCTCTGACTCTTGCCTTTCCTTACCTCCTGAGAGAAGACTGGATCTTACTGGAGTGTTGTCCACTTCACTCTGATATTTTTGAGAAGAAGAAGGGAAGTAAGAAACTCCCTCTAAATTCCTTACTTGTATTCGTATAGTATAAACTATTATAATATACATTAAGCTTCATACAATTTCCAGTGATGCCTCATTGAAGCCAAGTAAATACTGAGCATAACACAGTGTTTATGTGGAAACCTCGTCATTTATTAGTTTAAAAAATCTAACGTTGAGATGTATTCTCAGAGTGCTCCATTTCCTAACTTTAACATTTATTTTAGGGTGCATGATGCCTGGATGTCAAAACACTTCGGAATAGACCGAAAATCGCAAACCATGCCAGCTCTTCGAAACAGATCGGGAATAATGCAGGCCCGGCTTCAGCATCTTAGTAGCCTGGAAAGTTCATTTACACTTAATCACAGTAAGTGAAAAATGTGTGTAGGGTACCCATTTGAAACAGATATTAATACTATTTAATCTTAAAGAAGTACTGGCTTAAATTTCCAATACAATTGGTAATCATTTCCCATACATAGATACAATTGCATATCTCTGTTTATGAACAGTCATTTCATCATATGTGAATATATGATAAGATATGCATGGATTTTTCAGCAATTTTAGGTAATGATGGGTTTTTTTCTTAGTTCAATATCAAGGAAGTTAATTTTCCCTTTGAATTATTGTTCTTATATTATTTTACATTCGATATCCTTTATTCCTACTTTAATGCAAATAACGGCATCTTGATATAATAGTATGTATAATATTTGTTTAGAGTTACTATTGTTCATTCAGTGATCTTAAGGGATTATCCATGCTGAGCTGACCGCAGAAATCAAAGAACTGTAAATAGTATTTTGACAAAGATGTATTTCACACAGGTTGAAGTACTGACAAGTCGAATAGGACAAGGAGGAAGCTACAGGGTTATATAAATGGAAGCTATCCTCTGAGAAACAAATATTAATAAAAAAGTCAAAGAGTGAGGTAAACGTTCATTTCCACACAGTCCTTTGGGGATTGCATAAAAGGAAGCCAGCAGAACTGGCTTTGCGATAGGGCTAATAATAAAAGCAAATGTCTTGAGCAGATGGACCTGAGCTAATAGAGTCAAGACCTTTAAAAAAATGCAAGTCTTACAGCCTTCAGCTTTGCTCTTTGTCACTTGTAAAAATATCAGTATAATGAACCTATGTATTTCAGTTGGCCCAGATGCTTTGTTTTCCTCCTGATTTAGAAACGTCTCATACCATTGGCATCATTGAAAACATCTGGCCATAGGGCGCCACCGTATGTAATGTAGCTGCATTTCTATGAGTTTCTCATTTTTGCACACATAATTAACAGCACAGCCTAAAATGCCTCCTGCGTTATTTCCTGGTTACATCACCATAGTTCATCACTGAAATCTTGTCTCCAAAGAAGGGGGCACCTAATTATTTGTTGCAGAG
The DNA here is from genome assembly GCF_949987515.2 of Delphinus delphis. NCBI lineage: Eukaryota > Metazoa > Chordata > Mammalia > Artiodactyla > Delphinidae > Delphinus > Delphinus delphis. The sequence continues at coordinate 27,464,768 of NC_082704.1, read as the reverse complement.
CTGTTGATAACAGAGCTGAAGTAAAAATTAGTGGAATTGATTAACCCAGAGCATATTTGATTAAGGAGTAAATACAGTGAAACTCATTAAGTCTGCAGGTATTGAAAGCCTGCTTTCTTTGTGTTTGTCTCTCTCTCTGAGTCTTCGGAGGAGAAAGTCATTCAAAACCGTTATGTGAATCTCTGTGTTGGGCAGTTTTAATTTTCTTTGTTTTTAAATCCCAGGTTCTGCAACAACTGAAGCAGACATTTTCCATCAGGCACTTCTTGAAGGCAATACTGCTACTGAAGTTTCCCTAACAGTACTAGATACCATATCATTTTTCACCCAGTGCTTCAAGGTAAACATGAAGAGTTAGAACTCAGTCGGTATCATTGCAAAGAAAATATTATGCAAAAACTAATTAGTCAGACGAAGCTTAGTATAGTATAAAAGCCCCCAGTGAGCAGTCAGGAAACTTGGATGGCAGACCTGGTTTGGCTCCTGTGTGACCCTGGGAAATCGCTGAGACTCGTGTGCCACATCCATAAAACGAGAGGATTGGACTAATTTGCCCTGAGTTTCCCTTCTCTTTTATTTTCCTGTTTAAAAAACAGTTTTCTTTCACACTTCTATGAAAATATCCAGTCATTTTTAGCCCAAATTATGATTGAGTCAGTTTATCCAAACACCCGTTGTGATGAGGTATCTTGTCAAGCCAGATGATGTCCAGGCAGACCGGCTGGCTGGCTTCCCTCGTCAGGTGCCTGGTGGTTTCTCTCAGATGCTTGCCTCTCGATACAAATCATCATTGCTAGGATTAAAAAATAAGAAGAAGAAGAAGAAATTAAAAGCAATTATCTTGCAGGGTTGTTGAAGGTGTAAAATGAGATAATGGATGTGAGAGTGCTTTGAAAAGTAAAGACCGTATAACTATAATGAAGGGTAACAGTAGTGGGAGAACTCAAAAGTGAAAACTCTTGCTGGCTTTTCATCTGAGTTATACAGATTTTTTTTCTTTTCTTCCCCCCTTCTCTAAGTAATTCAGTTAATTGCTTCAGCCCTCTGGATTTACTATGGAAACCTGGCCTGTGCTTTTCAAAGAGGCTTATCAGGGAAAACTGAATTAGATACTAATAAGAAATAGGCTGCAAAATCCCTTTATGAAGTATTAAGTTCTGATTCATATGCAACCCAAATTCATTTTTTATTGTGCCAGTAAGGAAGACATTTGGTCTCAAGGTTTGCATTGTATTCTTTCCTCCTATCCAAATACTTACTTGTTTAACATACATCTCTTGGTAGATGTCAGGCACTATCCTAAGTGCTTTAGAAATATTAACCCACTTTTTTGTCGTGGGTCTGGAGGTGGAAAAGAGGACTGCAAATGGGCACCAAGGATCTTTTTGAGATGATGGGAATGATTGGGTTGTAATGGTTGCAAAACCCTGGAAATTTACCAAAAATAATTGAATCATGTACTTAAAATAGGTAAATTTTGTGGTATGTAAATTATACCTTAATAAACTTAAAAGTACAAATGTGAACTCACCTTTAATCCTCACACTAGCTTCGTGATATAAATACTGTTATTTTTCCCATTTTAAAATGAGGAAACTGAGGCTCACAGGGAAGTTAATGTCACATAGGTGGTTAGTTAGCAGAATCAGGATTCTGATCTAGGCCAGTTGTCACAAGAGTCCATGCTTCTAACCACTACCCCATGCTTATTAGAAGTAGACTAACAGAAATATCAAACACCATTCAGGGATTCTGGCTATCAAGGTTACCATTAAATCTGTTACAGGTTTGCATATTGTTTTGGTTCGTTGTTGTTATTTTTGGCCAAGTTGTAACCTGGTAGTTAGTTTCTTGAGGGATAGGAGAGCAGGACTGGAGGTGTTAACCAATGCATTTTTTTTTTAAAGTTTCACAAACCAATAGATATTTCTCTACAATTTGTTGTTTCTCTTATATCTCTATTTGCAAGGAACATTTAAACAATTTACGTAGTCTGTTCAATTGTGATCCCTGTTATTATCTCTACTCATAGAGGGTTTAATTTGTCACCAGTGGCTAAAGATATCTTATACTAAACATACATTTAAAAGCAAATTAGATAATAGACTTTTAAAATGGAATTGATGTTTTCCTTAATTCTTACATTACTTTGTCAGAGAAATACAAAGCCTGGTTACCTTGTATCCATTTTTAATTTACTGATTTCTGAATTGAGGAGCAATATGGTTAGGTTAATAGAAAATACTCTTCCCATACTAGTTCTGTATTTGCTGTGTTATACTGGAAAAAGATTTTTTTTCATCTATTTAAAATTATGGAATTAAGTATAGATGTAGTTTATATAGTATTTTGAGATTTCCAAGTTGAAAGATGGCACAGATGATTTTAGATTATGTTAAACTTTTTATTGTTACTTTTCAAGCAGTGGTTTGATAAACAGGTTGTTGGTAAAGCCTGTTCTCTCATTCTAGGGGGAGCGGCATAAACTATTTCTGCAAATTTTTTTTTCATGTTTTGTAGAGCCAACTTTTAAATAATGATGGCCACAACCCGTTAATGAAAAAAGTATTTGATATTCATCTTGCTTTTCTTAAAAATGGGCAATCTGAAGTGTCGCTGAAACATGTCTTTGCCTCACTGCGAGCTTTCATTAGTAAGGTAAGAGCAGAGCTTTGTGGCTGCGAGTGGCCTTGCTTCATAGCAAGAAGGAAAGGGGAACAGGGATCATTGCGAAGACCTCTCCAAACCTCAGATAAGGAAGCCATTAAATCCTACCTTTGTAAATATTAGAACAGCAAAATGCGTAAAGAGAGCCTGACCAGGCATTCCCTAAAATCAGCACGTGCTTTTTATTTTGTCCTGTCATTCCTTTCTGAAGAGTATCATTTTAAAATTACCAACTGCTAGTGTTTCTTCTCTTTTGCTTCTTTTTAAAGTATTGTCATGCTGAAGATACATAAGCTGTGAGGGTACTCGTGTATAAGCACTTTGAAAGCAGAGACCAAGTCTTATAACCCCAGGGCCTTGTATGATACCTTGCAAATTGTAGGCACTCAATACATGTTCAGATGAATGAATCCTTCCTTTCAGTGTGAATTGTATCGGTGGGCTCTAAATGTTCAGGCCATTTACCTCATCTAAACTAAAACTTCAGACTAGGCTTTTAGGAATAAATATGACTGAAACAGATAGCAAGATTTATTTCTGATCTGGTTTTGATAGCTTTTAAACATAATTAAAAGCATCAGGAACCAAGATGGAGTTAAAATTAGGGAAAGGCACAGTCTAGGCCTCCACTCTAGTATGTGTAACTCCAACAAGACAAATTCAGTTAACCGATTTTTGTAATAGGATAGCTGAGCATGGAAAACTTTTTTGTCACTATTTGTATGGCAACTTACAGGGTTTAATTGATATAAAAATTAGGTGATCTTGAAGGTTTATTTTTAAATTGACGTTCTTTTTCTTAAAAATTTTTAAATTTTTGGCTGCGTTGGGTCTTTGTTGCTGCACGCGGGCTGTCTCTAGTTGCGGCGAGCGGGGGCTATTCTTTGTTGCGGTGCGCGGGCTACTCATTGTGGTGGCTTCTCTTGTTGCGGAACATGGGCTCCATGTGTGCGGGCTTCAGTAGTTGTGGCACGTGGGCTCAGTAGTTGTGACTCGCAGGCTCTAGAGCGCAGGCTCAGTAGTTGTGGCGCAGGGGCTTAGTTGCTCCGCGGCATGTGGGATCTTCCCGGACCAGGGCTTGAACCCGTGTCCCCTGCATTGAGAGGCAGATTATTAACCGCTACGCCACCAGGGAAGCTCTAAATTGCCATTGTTTAATACAATTTTTTTAACATCTTTATTGGAGCATAATTGCTTTACAATGGTGTGTTAGTTTCTGCTTTATAACAAAGTGAATCAGTTATACATATACATATGTTCCCATATCTCTTCCCTCTTGCGTCTCCCTCCCTCCCACCCTCCCTATCCCACCCCTCTAGGTGGTCACAAAGCACCGAGCTGATCTCCCTGTGCTAAGCGGCTGCTGCCCCCTAGCTATCTGTTTTACGTTTGGTAGTGTATATATGTCCATACCACTCTCTCGCTTTGTCACAGCTTACCCTTCCCCCTCCCCATATCCTCAAGTCCATTCTCTAGTAGGTCTGTGTCTTTATTCCTGCCTTAGCCCTAGGTTCTTCATGACATTTTTTTTCTTAAATTCCATATATATGTGTTAGCATACGGTATTTGTCTTTCTCTTTCTGACTTACTTCACTCTGTGTGACAGACTCTAGGTCCATCCACCTCATTACAAATAGCTCAATTTCGTTTCTTTTTATGGCTGAGTAATATTCCATTGTATATATGTGCCACATCTTCTTTATCCATTCATCCGATGATGGGCACTTAGGTTGTTTCCATCTCCGGGCTATTGTAAATAGAGCTGCAATGAGCATTTTGGTACATGACTCTTTTAGAATTATGGTTTTCTCAGGGTATATGCCCAGTAGTGGGATTGCTGGGTCATATGGTAGTTCTATTTGTAGTTTTTTAAGGAACCTCCATACCGTTCTCCACAGTGGCTGTACCAATTCACATTCCCACCAACAGTGCAAGAGTGTTCCCTTTTCTCCACACCCTCTCCAGCATTTACTGTTTCTAGATTTTTTGATGATGGTCATTCTGACTGGTGTGAGATGATATCTCATTGTACTTTTGATTTGCATTTCTCTAATGATTAATGATGTTGAGCATTCTTTCATGTGTTTGTTGGCAGTCCGTATATCTTCTTTGGAGAAATGTCTGTTTAGGTCTTCAGCCCATTTTTGGATTGGGTTGTTTGTTTTTTTGTTATTGAGCTGCATGAGCTGCTTATAAATTTTGGAGATTAATCCTTTGTCGGTTGCTTCATTTGCAAATATTTTCTCCCATTCTGAGGGTTGTCTTTCGGTCTTATGTATGGTTTCCTTTGCTGTGCAAAAGCTTTTAAGTTTTATTAGGTCCCATTTGTTTATTTTTGTTTTAATTTCCATTTCTCTAGGAGGTGGGTCAAAAAGGATCTTGCTGTGATTTAGGTCATAGAGTGTTCTCCCTATGTTTTTCTCTAAGAGTTTGATAGTTTCTGGCCTTACATTTAGGTCTTTAATCCATTTTGAGCTTATTTTTGTGTATGGATTAGGGAGTGATCTAATCTCATACTTTTACATGTAGCTGTCCAGTTTTCCCAGCACCACTTATTGAAGAGGCTGTCCTTTCTCCACTGTGCATTCCTGCCTCCTTTATCAAAGATAAGGTGACCATATGTGCGTGGGTTTATCTCTAGGCTTTCTCTCCTGTTCCATTGATCTATCTTTCTGTTTTTGTGCCAGTACCGTACTGTCTTCAGTACTGTAACTTTGTAGTATAGGCTGAAGTCAGGGAGCCTCATTCCTCCAGCTTCATTTTTTGTTCTCAGGATTGCTTTGGCTATTCGGGGTCTTTTGTGTTTCCATACAAATTGTGACATTTTTTGTTCTAGTTCTGTGAAAAATGCCAGCGGTAGTTTGATAGGGATTGCATTGAATCTATAGATTGCTTTGGGTAGTAGAGTCATTTTCACAATGTTGATTCTTCCAATCCAAGAACATGATATATCTCTCCATCTGTTTGTATCATCTTTAATTTCTTTCATCAGTGTCTTATAGTTTTCTGCATACAGGTCTTTTGTCTCCATAGGTAGGTATATTCCTAGGTATTTTATTCTTTTTGTTGCAATGGTAAATGGGAGTGTTTTCTTGATTTCACTTTCAGATTTTTCATCATTAGTGTATAGGAATGCCAGAGATTTCTGTGCATTAGTTTTGTATCCTGGTACTTTACCAAATTCATTGATTAGCTCTAGTAGTTTTCTGGTAGCATCTTTAGGATTCTCTACGTATAGTATCATGTCATCCGCAAACAGTGACAGCTTTACTTCTTATCTGGTTTGGATTCCTTTTATTTCCTGTTCTTCTCTGATTGCTGTGACTAAAACGTCCAAAACTGTGTTGAATAAGAGTGGTGAGAGTGGGCAGCCTTGTCTTGTTCCTGATCTTAGTGGAAATGCTTTCAGTTTTTCACCTTTGAGGCCGATGTTGGCTGTGGGTTTGTCATATATGGCCTTTATTATGTTGAGGAAAGTTCCCTCTATGCCTGCCTTCTGCAGGGTTTTTATCATAAATGAGTGTTGAATTTTGTCGAAAGCTTTCTCTGCATCTGTTGAGATGATCATATGGTTTTTCTCCTTCAATTTGTTAATATGGTGTATCACGTTGATTGATATGCGTATATTGAAGAATCCTTGCATTCCTGGGATAAACCCCACTTGATCACGGTGTATGATCCTTTTAATGTGCTGTTGGATTCTGTTTGTTAGTATTTTGTTGAGGATTTTTGCATCTTTGTTCATCAGTGATATTGGCCTGTAGTTTCCTTTCTTTGTGACATCCTTGTCTGGTTTTGGTATCAAGGTGATGGTGGCCTCGTAGAAAGAGTTTGGGAGAGTTTGGGAGTGTTCCTCCCTCTGCTGTTTTTGTAAGAGTTCGAGAAGGATAGGTGTTAGCTCTTCTCTAAATGTTTGATAGAATTCGCCTGTGAAGCCATCTGGTCCTGGGCTTTTGTTTGTTGGAAGATTTTTAATCACAGTTTCAATTTCAGTGCTTGTGATTGGTCTGTTCATATTTTCTATTTCTTCCTGATTCAGTGTTGGCAGGTTGTGCATGTCTAAGAATTTGTCCATTTCTTCCAGGTTGTCCATTTTATTGGCATAGAGTTGCTTGTAGTAATCTCTCATGATCTTTTGTATTTCTGCAGTGTCCGTTGTTACTTCTCCTTTTTCATTTCTAATTCTATTGATTTGAGTCTTCTCCGTTTTTTAATGGTTTATCAATTTTGTTTATCTTCTCAAAGAACCAGCTTTTAGTTTTATTGATCTTTGCTATCGTTTCCTTCATTTCTTTTTCATTTATTTCTGATCTGATTTTTATGATTTCTTTCCTTCTGCTAACTTTGGGGTTTTTTTGTTCTTCTTTCTCTAATTGCTTTAGGTGCAAGGTTAGGTTGTTTATTCGAGATGTTTCCTGTTTCTTAAGGTGGGCTTGTATTGCTATAAACTTCCCTCTTAGAACTGCTTTTTCTGCATCCCATAGGCTTTGGGTCATCATGTCTCTATTGTCATTTGTTTCTAGGTATTTTTTGATTTCCTCTTTGATTTCTTCAGTGATCACTTCGTTATTAAGTAGTGTATTATTTAGCCTCCATGTGTTTGTATTTTTTACAGATCTTTTCCTGTAATTGATGTCTAGTCTCATAGCGTTGTGGCCGGAAAAGATACTTGATACAATTTCAATTTTCTTAAATTTATCAAGGCTTGATTTGTGACCCAAGATATGATCTATCTTGGAGAATGTTCCATGAGCACTTGAGAAAAATGTGTATTCTGTTGTTTTTGGATGGAATGTCCTATAAATGTCGATTAAGTCCATCTTGTTTAATGTATCATTTAAAGCTTGTGTTTCCTTATTTATTTTCATTTTGGATGATCTGTCCATTGGTGAGAGTGGGGTGTTAAAGTCCCCTACTATGAATGTGTTACTGTCGATTTCCCCTTTTATGGCTGTTAGTATTTGCTTTATGTATTGAGGTGCTCCTGTGTTGGGTGCATAAATATTTACAGTTGTTATATCTTCTTCTTGGATCAATCACTTGATCATTATGTAGTGTCCTTCTTTGTCTCTTCTAATAGTCTTTATTTTAAAGTCTATTTTGTCTGATATGAGAATTGCTACTCCAGCTTTCTTTTGGTTTCCATTTGCATGGAATATCTTTTTCCATCCCCTTACTTTCAGTCTGTATGTTTCTCTAGGTCTAAAGTGGGTCTCTTGTAGACAGCATATATATGGGTCTTGTTTTTGTATCCATTCAGCCAGTCTCTGTCTTTTGGTGGGAGCATTTAGTCCATTTACATTTAAGGTAATTATCGATATGTATGTTCCTATTCCCATTTTCTTAATTGTTTTCTGTTCATTATTGTAGGTCTTTTCCTTCTCTTGTGTTTCCTGCCTAGAGAAGATCCTTTAGCATTTGTTGTAAAGCTGGTTTGGTGGTGCTGAACTCTCTCAACTTTTGCTTGTCTGTAAAGGTTTTAATTTCTCCATCAAATGTGAATGAGATCCTTGCTGGGTAGAGTAATCTTGGTTGCAGGTTTTTCTCCTTCATCATTTTAAATATGTCCTGCCAGTCCCTTCTGGCTTGCACAGTCTCTGCTGAAAGATCAGCTGTTAACCTTATGGGGATTCCCTTGTGTGTTATTTGTTGTTTTTCCCTTGCTGCTTTTAATATGCTTTCTTTGTATTTAATTTTTGACAGTTTGATTAATATGTGTCTTGGCGTATTTCTCCTTGGATTTATCCTGTATGGGACTCTCTGTGCTTCCTGGACTTGATTAACTATTTCCTTTCCCATATTAGGGAAGTTTTCAACTATAATCTCTTCAAATATTTTCTCAGTCCCTTTCTTTTTCTCTTCTTCTTCTGGAACCCCTATAATTCAAATGTTGGTGCGTTTAATGTTGTCCCAGAGGTCTCTGAGACTGTCCTCAGTTCTTTTCATTCTTTCTTCTTTCTTCTGCTCTGCAGTAGTTATTTCCACTGTTTTATCTTCAGGTCACTTATCTGTTCTTCTGCCTCAGTTATTCTGCTATTGATCCCATCTAGAGTATTTTTAATTTCATTTATTGTGTTGTTCATCGTTGTTTGTTTCATCTTTAGTTCTTCTCGGTCCTTGTTAAATGTTTCTTGCATTTTGTCTATTCTATTTCCAAGATTTTGGATCATCTTTACTATCGTTATTCTGAGTTCTTTTTCAGGTAGACTGCCTATTTCCTCTTCATTTGTCAGGTCTGGTGGGTTTTTATCTTGCTCCTTCATCTGCTGTGTGTTTTTCTGTCTTCTCATTTTGCTTAACTTACTGTGTTTGGGGTCTCCTTTTTGCAGGCTGCAGGTTCGTAGTTCCCGTTGCTCTTGGTGTCTGTCCCCAGTGGCTAAAGTCGGTTCAGTGGGTTGTGTAGGCTTCCTGGTGGAGCGGACTAGTGCCTGTGTTCTGGTGGATGAGGCTGGATCTTGTCTTTCTGGTGGGCAGGTCCATGTCTGGTGCTGTGTTTTGGGGTATCTGTGGCCTTATTATGATTTTAGGCAGCCTCTCTGCTAATGGGTGGGGTTGTGTTCCTGTCTTGCTAGTTGTTTGGCATAGGGTGTCCAGCACTGTAGCTTGCTTGTCGTTGAGTGAAGCTGGGTGCTGGTGTTGAGATGGAGATCTCTGGGAGATTTTCGCCATTTGATACTATGTGGAGCTGGGAGCTCTCTTGTGGACCAGTGTCCTGAAGTTGGCTCTCGCACCTCAGAGGCACAGCTCTGACTCCTGGCTGCAGCACCAAGAGCCTTTCATCCACACTGCTCAGAATAAAAGGGAGAAAAAGTAGAAAGAAAGAGAGAGAGAGAGGGAGGGAGGGAGGAGGGAAGGAAGGAAAGAAAGAAAGAAGATAAAGTAAGTAAAATAAAATAAAGTTATGAGAGGGAGGGAGGGAGGAGGGGAGGAAGGAAAGAAAGAAAGAAGATAAAGTAAGTAAAATAAAATAAAGTTATTAAAATAAAAAATAATTATTAAGAAAAAAAATTTTTAAGAAGAAAACAACAAAAAAAACGGACGGATAGAACCCTAGGACAAATGGTGGAAGCAAAGCTATACGGACAAAATCTCACACAGAAGCATACACATACACACTCACAAAAAGAGGAAAAGGGGAAAAAATCATAAATCTTCCTCTCAGAGTCCACCTCCTCAATTTGGGATGATTCGTTGTCTATTCAGGTATTCCACAGATGCAGGTACATCAAGTTGGTTGTGGAGCTTTAATCCGCTGCTCCTGAGGCTGCTGGGAGAGATTTCCCTTTCTCTTCTTTGTTCTCACAGCTCCCAGGGGCTCAGCTTTGGATTTGGCCCCGCCTCTGCGTGTAGGTCACCGGAGTGCGTCTATTCTTCGCTCAGACAGGACGGGGTTAAAGGAGCCGCTGATTCGGGGGCTCTGGCTCACTCAGGCCGAGGGGAGGGAGGAGCACGGTGTTCGGGGCGAGCCTGCGGCAGCAGAGGCCAACATGACATTGCACCAGCCTGAGGCGCGCCATGCGTTCTCCCGGGAGAGTTGTCCCTGGATCCCGTGACCCTGGCAGTGGCGGGCTGCACAGGCTCCCCGGAAGGGAGGTGTGAATAGTGACCTGTGCTCGCACACAGGCTTCTTGGTGGCGGCGGCAGCAGCCTTGGCGTCTCATGCCGGTCTCTGGGGTCCGTGCTTTTAGCCGCGGCTCGCGCCCGTCTCTGGAGCTCCTTTAAGCAGCGCTCTTAATCCGCTCTCCTTGCGTACCAGGAAACAAAGAGGGAAGAAAAAGTCTCTTGCCTCTTCGGCAGGTTCAGACTTTTACCCAGACTCCCTCCTGGCTAGCCGTGGTGCACTAACTCCCTGCAGGCTGTGTTCACACTGCCAACTCCAGTCCTCTCTGTAATACAGTTTTTTGGATAAAGAAATAAATGGAAAACTGAGTTCAGTGCAAGCATGTTACGAGAAACTAAGGGAAAGAGATTCAGAAATAATTCATTTAACGAACAGTTACTGGGTAGGTACTTACTGATGTCAGATATTGTTTCAGGGATACAGTCCGAGGGTTTACTGTCCAGGAGAGGGGAACACACACACACATTGATGCACATCCACAAATACCATTAGTCTAAAAGAAGTCTATACAGAGAACTGAGGGTGAATAGGAGAAGGACGGGAAACACTAATTTAGCAAAAGTTTCTCTGCAGCACTGGAGTTAGGATTTAGTATGGACTCAGCAAGAGATGAGACTGAAGAGGTCGATGGGGACCAGATGATTATGTCCTCATCTTAGGAGTTAGACTTCATCTTTTAGGTATCAGGGAGCATGAAAGCACCATAATTAGATTTTTATTAAGAAAACTGTTGCGGGTGGGGGAAAATCTCTTTAAAAAGTAGCCTGGAAGCCTAGTCTCTGCCTTCATGAAGCTTTCAGTGGGTAAGGAGGGTGGGGCAGAAAATAAACAAGTAAATAAAACAGTAATTGTCACAAATTCTAGGAAGGAACCAAGGTGTTGAGATAGAGAATAATGATTTGTGGGAGTTACCTTACTTTAGATAGGTTTGTCACTTTTAAAATGAGACCTGAAATATGAAAAGGCGCCAGCTGTTTGAAAAGCGTAAGGAAGAACATTCTAGGGAGAAGCACAAGCATGTGCAAGGGCCTGGAGTTGGGCTAGAGCTTGAAATTCTGGGAACTGCAAGGCCCGGTTTAGCTGGAATGTAGGGAGAAAAACAACATAGAAGGGGATGGAAGAGGAATCTATAGAGGAGATGAGAGGGAGCGGTCACAGAAGCAGGAAAAAAGGCAGGAGAGAAGGATATCATGGAAGCCACAGGAGAAGAGTCTCAGCATTATTATGCAGTACAGAGTGGTCTAATGAGATAAGGTGGAAAGGGAGTCCTTGGGAATTGGCAGTTACAAGGTCATTGATGATTTTGGTCATTGCCCACTCAGAGAAGTGATGTAGGTAGACGTCTTCTTTTTTTTTTTTTAAAGTCAGGAGATGGCACATTAAAGTCTCCTTTTTTAAAAAAACTATTTATTTAGTTAGTTAATTTTTGGTTGTGTCGGGTCTTAGTTGCAGCACGCGGACTCTCTAGTTGAGGCGCGCGAGCTCAGTAGTTGTGGTGCGTGGGCTTAGTTGCCCTGCAGCATATGGAATCCTAGTTCCCCGACCAGGGATCAAACCCACGTCCCCTGCATTGGAAGGCGGATTCTTTACCACTGGACCACCAGGGAAGTTCCGGTAGAAGACTTCTTACAGCGGATTAACTGCACTAAAGCTATGCTTTCCCTTCCTTTATTTTCATACTAGAGTATCTTGCCCAACAAGATTTGGTTTAATCCGGTGAGACTATTGATGAGATCTTTCAATTGCCAACTAGAAAACATTTATTGAACTTTCATTATCTGCATAGCATTGCACTTGGTGTTACGGTGATAAAACGAAGATAGGTTCCTATAATATGGGTTTAAATTCAATATTCCCAAGAAATAATTTTGCAAGGGTGGCCCTCTAGCTTCACACTCCCTGAGAAACATCCATTGTGTGCCCTGGAGTAGCTTACTACTTGCTTCCCTAGACATGTAAGCATGGAAGATTGTAATAAGCCTATGTTATACGTATAGTTTATTTTCCACAAAACAGAGTGAATATGTTCTCAAGGTAGCAGCCACTTGCCTGTTTTGAGAATTAGTTACTTTTTTTACTCTTTTTCTATGCCAACATGTATTTTGATCAACAGTTTATGAATAGAGGATGCACATGTTTATGTTTGTGTGTGTACACTTCATCTATACCTCATTTTGTTTAAAGATCAACTTTATTTGCTGAATAGATGCCTGGTATAATTTTCTCAGCATTTGGAAGTTCATAATATAAGGAACTGTTTAAATATAAAGCAAAAGAGTAAGTAATGCAGATTGTCCTAACCATTTTTAAGGCCCAAATTGAGACCCATCAATCATTCATCATTTCAGTCATTCATTAATTTAATACATATTACTGAGAACCTACTCATCTTCTTTTCCAGACCATTATGAGCTTTTCTTAGATCCGTAGCACTTATAGTCAGTACCTCACATTTTTGTAGAGACTTGTATACTGACTTGTATCGTTCTGTCATTAGTACATGCTGGTCTTTATGTTTTTAACTAGTTTGGGTTCTCCAGAGCGGAGCCCTAGCCTTATGTTGATTTTGTATCCTCAAAGCACCCAGCATAGTTGTAGGTGAGAATATAGTAGGCACTTGGTAGTTGATTGGCTTTTATGATTGGGTTTTCAGATACTTACTTATGTTTTTCCTGTTCTTTAGTTTCCCTCAGCCTTTTTCAAAGGAAGGGTAAACATGTGTGCTGCATTTTGCTATGAGGTTTTAAAGTGCTGCACATCAAAGATTAGCTCAACCAGGAATGAAGCCTCTGCACTTTTGTATCTTCTGATGAGAAACAACTTTGAGTATACCAAAAGGAAAACCTTTTTGAGGACACATCTGCAGGTCAGTGAAAACCAAAGCTCCTCTTCTTTCTTCTATTCAATCTTTAGCCTCTATGTCAAGATCTAGAGCTACCCAATCCAGTACAATAGCTATTAGCCACAGGTGGCCATTTAGCACTTGAAATGTAGCTAGTCTGAATTCAGATCTCCTGTAAATATAGAATACACATTGGCTTTTGAAGACTAAGTACAAAGAAGTAAACTATCTCAATTGTTTTATATTGACTGTATGTTGAAATGATATTCTGGATATATTGGGGTAAGTAAAATAAATTAAAATTCACTTGTGTCTTTTTACTTTTTAATGTGGCTACTGGACAATTTCAGATTACACATGTGACTCAGATCATATCTCTGTTGGGCAGCACTACTCTACAGCATAGGTGTTAAGAGCATAGATTCCAGATTCCAGGACTATCACACACTGTGACCTTAGCAAGGGCTTCCTTAGCCTCTCGGTGCCTCAGTTGCTTCATATGTAAAATAGTGGTAAATATCCCTACCTACCTCGTAAGGTTGTGGTGAGGATTAAACGAGATGATTAAGTAACAAACAAAGCACTTGTACTTTTCATGTTCCAGCATGCCCAGTTAGTAAAAAAAATGAGAGAAGTCTCAAGGTTTAGTAGAAAGCATGGACTTTGGAATTGGACCTACCTGGGCTTAAATCATAGCTCGGCTACTTACTTACTTATGTGACCCTAGGCAAGATACTCAATTTGTCTTAACTCTTTGCCTCATCTGTAAAATGAGGCCAAGTATGTTTCACCTTGCAGGGTTATCATGAGGGTTAAAAATAAAGTGCGTGTGGTGCCTGGCACATAATAGACACTGAGTACGTGGCAGTTTTTCAGCGTCTCCATGTTTTTTAGCTTATCTGGTGAAACAACTCTCTGAATTAAACAACAATTGGGACTTCTTGGCAGTAGCCCTCTTCATAATATGGGAAATGCTTGGTCATATTTCTGTCTTCACTGCCTTGGTCTGGCCCGTTGCAGTTGTTTATTGGAGACTGGGTTATAAATGAGGAAACAGCCATAAGCAGCTTTTTAGAAACGTTGTCAGTGATGTGAAAATCTGATAGAAGTATATGCTTCCTGTAAAAATCTTCTATATAGTTACTTTTGGGTACTAGGGCCAGCATTATATGTTAGGGTGTCTAATATTTGCTTTCATAGAGGTGTCACTTGAGTACCATCTTCCCCCAAAACATTTCTGCAATTAGTGTTCTGGTGTATCTGAAAATTCCCCAGTAGGGTCCATTCTTCTGGGTTAAAACATCAATTTTTCTCAAGTCCTTTATTCAAATATAAATGAATTAATAAATGTGCAGACGTAGAACCAGGTTCTAAGTGGTCGATAAAGTGGTTAAGTAGTAGTATTGTGATTATGATCTCTTTAATCCTCATAACAGCTCTATAAAGTAGGTATTGTTATCATCCCCATATTGCAAATAAGGAAAGCGAGGCACAGGAGGGGTAGTTAACTTTCTCAAACCCACTCAGTGAATAATGGATAAAGTCAAGATTTGAATCTAGGGCAGTTTCACTCAAGAGCCTGCACTCAGCTCCTACAGTATCTTGCTTCTCCAGATCAGGGGTAAAGCGTCCAGCCACTAACACCTTAGCCTGAATCATTTAAGCATTCAACCAAAGGAGCCTGAGAAATTAAAAAGCACCATTCTGTTATATTATACTGCTATCATCATGTAATGTATATGCCATAACATATACTGCTATCTGAACTAGATAGGCCCCAGTCAGAAACAAAGAAGGGAGCTGAGGTGCTGGAGTTGGAAGTCCAGCACACTGAAATAGACTAGTGAAAAGAAATGAGAAACCATCAAGAAAAAGGTCATTTATTCCCAACTTTGCCATAGCTACTACGTAGCAGGCATATTGAAAGTAGAGACCTGACCACCATTGTATTAGTTCACTAATTATGAAAACAGTTTTAGATCTAGCTGTGCCGTGAGTTTGGAAGGTTTTTCACATCTAACCAAGAAAAGTCCCAATAAAATTTGTAATTAGGAACCTCTGAAGTTGCTGTTTCAACAGAAGAGTTTAAACCCCTCATGTATGAAGAAAATAGATTTTGATGGAACTATGTAGGATCTTCAAAAGAAGAATTTCATATGAGTGCTTATAGGTTTGTACAATGATGAAAATAAGCAGCATTTGTGCAAAAGACATTTGAAAAAATGGTGTTTGCTTCTTCCCACAGATTATCATTGCTGTAAGCCAGCTGATAGCTGATGTAGCACTAAGCGGAGGATCGAGATTTCAGGAGTCTTTATCCATTATCAGTAATTTTGCAAATAGTGACAGACCTATGAAGGTATGTTCTCACTTCAAGTAAAAAGTTAGAACTACGTTCACTGTCGGGGAAGCTTACACTCCTCAAGTTAAACTGTGTGTTGGATTTACAATTTTTATATAGTGTAGAGTTTATAGAATGTGAGCTTCACGAGTCAAAGCTTTGTCTTGTACACCACTGAACCTCTAGCACCTAGAACACTGCCTGGTACACAGTGGATATTCAATATTATTTGAATGGATGGATCAATGGCTATACTGTGTATACATAGTTATGATAGGATTCCAATTTTTTTCTGGGCTTGATTTTTAAACTTGCTCAGAAAAGAAATCGGTCCTTTCTTAACAGTTGTTACCATTTATAAGATTGGTTAATTAAGCATTGAGTTTGAAATTTCACAAAACCTCACTTATTAGAGTAGCTAACAGCTGCCTGATCCTTTGCCAGCAGATAAGGAATGGCACAGAAGGGATTCCTTATTTGATGCTTTTCTGAGTTTAAAGAATCATCTGTTAACTGGGGCTTACCAGAGATACTTATTGGCAAATCCAAGTCCAAGGCTGTCATTCTTAGGCACCAGCTGGCTGAGGCCAAACCCAAGACCCTGACCACCATTCCTCTTTCCAAGCTATATGCTTAAAACCTATAACATTGTGAAAATTCATTTTTTGTTTTGTTGCATGGAGAGCAGGTTCTGATCTTCAGTGATGCATGCGTACAAGGGAAGAAGAATCCTTTGCCAGTAGAGAACTTTTCCTCCCCGAGGAATCATCCCCATTCTTGGGAAAAGTCATCTTTCAGCATAATTTGACAATTTGTGTAAAATCTGGGGGAAAAAAAAAGCCCACAGTCACAGCATACTTAATGTTTGGGATGTGTCGAATCTTTGTACCAAAAAATATTCCCATAGGAATGTTGCTGAAACTGAAAAAAACACTGAGTAGTGCCAGCCATTGTCAGGCTGGGAAAGTTTGCTTTTCAGCCAGTGCTGGTTCCTCGGGAGATCAGTATATGCTTCAACTAATCCCATGAGCACAGAAAAAGCTTATGTCATTTAGGATTTTTTTACTTATACCCTAAGAGTTTATTTTTACCAGTTCTTACCATCCTTAATTCCATGTTATGTAAAAGTTGGGTTAGCAACTTTTTCAAAGTAAATGGGGTCTGTTTTAGCCCTCCTTGATAGGAAATCTTTTTCATGACTCATTTCTGAAATGACTTAGTTTTATCCTGGTAGGGAAGTCATTACCAATAAACTCTAGTACAACAAAGTATAGCTTTCTCCCAGTAAATGGAATCTCTATTAATGTATAAGAAGAGACTTTACATATATAATTATTTTTAAAAGTCATCTTTAAAGAAGGCACTTTTAAAAATACTTTTCTCCACATTTGGTTATATTCACATTGAAAGGCTCCCAAAGCCCTGTACCTGTCCCTTACTCATCTTCTCTGAATCCTACAAATAATTGTGATTACTCCAGTGGGGTTAATAGGAAGCAATAGGACTTCCTTAATAGTGCCCAAGATAAAGAGGAAACTCGAACTTCGTGTTTTTGGGTACAGACACGTTGAGAGAAGTTAATGATCTCTTTAAACTCTTCAGAGTGTTCTGTGATTCATAAACTCTTATTTGCATAATTGGAAATTTTTGCAGTATGGTTTTCACTTTAGTGTATATGGTAGTTGGTAGATGGGATAAGTATGCTTGTCGGTATGGAAGAGTGACTAAGATCACTAGCTTTGGAGCCAAACTGCCTGGGTGTAAATCCTGTCTCTACCACTTACCAACTGCAAGACTTTGGCCAAACTACTTAACTGCTGTGTACCTCGGTTTTCCATTGGTAAAATGAATTATAATAGTACTTAATTCATAAGGTTGTTATAAAATTTAAAACATGTAAAGCACCTAGGCCACTGCCTGGTGCATAGTAAGCTGTCAATTTTTAGTTACTGTTGTAACTAAAATTACACAATAAAAGTGAATATAGATTACACTCATAGCTGTAGAATTCACGGTGGAGGAGCTGGGGTTCAAAGCCAGGTAGACTGGCTCCGAAGTCCGTGCTTTTATGTATTATGAATATACTGCCCTCAAACTCATTGCTTTTGAAGCCTGAGCTAGTGAGATATATTTTAAAGAATTAATTTAAAACTCTTTAGGCAAGCTACATGCCAAGAACCAAGAACCAAATACCAAGATCTCTAACAAGGGGTAAAAGTTGTGTGTTATTCCCAGGATTGGATGCCTAGGCTTAGAGCGCACTGGTAATATTGATAAACATGTCTTTTTTGTTTGTTTTGATATTAGGCAACTGCTTTTCCCACAGAAGTTAAAGACTTGACCAAGAGAATCCGTACTGTTCTTATGGCCACTGCTCAAATGAAGGAGCATGAGAAAGACCCCGAAATGCTAATTGATCTCCAGTATAGCTTAGCCAAGTCCTATGCAAGTACCCCAGAGCTCAGGAAAACCTGGCTTGATAGCATGGCAAAGATTCATATAAAAAATGGAGATTTTTCAGAGGTGACTACTTATGGCTTTGTTCTAAACACAACCCTGCAAAACCCTGGAGCGCAATCTGACAGTTCTTTCTTTGTCATCCTTTTTCAGGCAGCAATGTGTTATGTCCATGTAGCAGGTTTGGTTGCAGAGTTTCTTCATCGAAAAAGTAAGGCATTTCTGTTCTTAGAGATGGGGAGGACTTCAGTTAGCACAAGAATTTTTATCTTTGTAGCTTGCACCTGTGAATGTGATATGATTGAGCTCTGAAAAATGTGTTTATACCTTTAGCCTTATTCACTGTTAAACAGAACTTGTTATAAAAGAAAACGGGATTGTTCATTTGCCTTCTGCTTTCATTAAGAGTACAAGAATAAGCTAAATAGTACAGGGCCGGGCCTGATGCCCAATGTTTATTCTCCAAGACTGTCTCCCTGGAAGACTGCCACAAATGAAATTCTCAGGGCTTATGAGAGGCCCTGGATAATACACACCACTTATTTTCCCCTATCTGCCTCAACTTTACCAACAACTGCCCACAAATTAGATCTCTACAGCCACTTTAGTGCAACAATATCTTGGCATTAAAAGGGAGTTGGCACATCAGCAAGATGGCCTTATAAGATGTCCCTCGTTTGTATACCCATCTCAACAACAATCTGGCATCCCTACATGGACGTAAGTGCCTTTGTGGGAGTTGTGGGATCCAGCACCACATGCCAAGGGACCTGGGAGGAATTTTACCCACCCATGCATCAGGTAATAGGCAGACAGATCTGTGTCCTGTCTGTGGACCCTGCAGTGGCCTATGAGCTGCCTCCAGCCCCTCTCAGCTGCAGTCCGGGATCCCCTGGAGAACACTGTCTTTAGATAACCACCCACGGATGAGGGAGCCTTGGGGGAAGTCCAGAAGTCCAGTGGAGAAGTTCCAGCGTGCTGTCGGAGCAAAAATTATACAAGTTTGAATACACTGGAGAGGATAAGAGGAACAGTTTGATTTCACTCGTGTCACCCTTTCCCCAAGGTGGCACAGCTCAGTGCCAAGAGAGACTTTCTCACCGTGATTTCTTCTGCAGGGAAAAGTGAGAGCATGTGAGTGGGTACTGCCTTTCCCAGCAGTGCAGATGTTGCCAAAGAGGCCCATTTCTCTCCTGCCCCATCGAGAGTACTGAGTCATGAACTGAATGAGTGGGGGGCAGGAAGAGGCTGGGAGCGCAGCCCATCGGACTTAGAGGGCATTACAGGGACACAGATCCTACTAACCGCATCACAGACTCCATCAAAAAGCCCACCAACAAATTGCTGGAGACATTTAGCCTGTGGATCCCACCCAGCTGGCCCACAGGCACCCCTGGTGCTCCACGCGCCTCAACCACATACCGTAGCTGGATCTCTGTGCGTGCTCCTGAAGGCAGATGGCTAGTGAGCATGTGCAGAAAACCAGCCAGAATCGGTGGGCCAGGGAGAGACCACAAGCTTGAACTTTAGAATCACCCTTGGGAGATCAAATGGGAGGCTGTTAGCACCTGGCCTGGTGTATTGCATGATGGAGAAAAGACATACACGCTTAAGAATTCTGTCATAAGAGGGAGCGAGAACCGTGGAGCAGGTGTATCCATAGCAGGGCTGTGAAAGCCTCAGAATCCCCAGCAGGACAGATGGAAGGTTGTTCTCTCCTAAAATCAGTCAGGAAAGTTGGTTGGAGGTAACTGCTACTTCAAATGTGAAGATAGCAATGGAAGACTTCAAGGAACATGAGAAATGAAGGAAACATGACACCACCAAAGGATCACAATAATCTCGTAGTAACCAAACTCAAAGACATGGAGATCTGCAATTTATCTAATAAAGAATTCAAAATAGCTCTTCTAAGGAAGCTCAGTGAGCCACAATAAAACAGAAAATTCAACAAAATCAGGAAAATACACGAACAAAATGAGAAGTTAAACAGAGATAGAAATCTCACAAAAAAGGACCAAACATATTCTGGAGCTGAAGAATACAATGAATGAAGTGAAAAAACCGCAGTAGAGAGTATTAACAACAGAATGGATCAAGCAGAAGAAATAATCTGAATTAGAAGACCGGACTTTTGAAATTATCCAGTCAGAGGAGAAAAAAGAAAAATGAAAAAGAGTGAAGAAAGCCTATGTGATCTATGGGATACTATCAGCAGAAACCTTACAGGCCAGGAGAGAGTGGGATGAGATTTTCAAAGTGCTGAAAGAAAAACAACAACAACTGCCAACCAAGAATACTCCATCCAGCAAAGTTGTCCTTCAGAAATGGACAGATGAAGGCTTTCCCAGGCAAAAGCTGAGGGAGTCCATCACCACTAGACCTGTCTTCCAAGAAATGCTGAAAAAAGTTCTTCAAGCTGAAATGAAAAGATGCTTATTAATAACATGAAAACATATGAAATGTATCTATATGAATGGATAAAGAAGACATGGCACATATAATCAATGGAAAGAAGGAAATCCTGCCACTTGTGACAAAATGGATGGAGCTTGAGGGCATTATGTTAAGTGAAATAAGTCAGAGAAAGACAAACAGTGTATGATCTCACTTACACGTGGAATCTTAGAAAGCCAAATTTGTAGAAAAAGAAAGTAGAATGGTGGTAGCCAGGGGTAGCGGAAATGGGGTAATTTTGGTCAAAGGGTACAAACTTCCACTTAAAAGATGAGTAAGTTCTGGATATCTAATGTACATAGTGATTATAGTTAACAGTACTGTGGTATATACTTGAAAGTTGCTAAGAGTATAGATCTGAAATGTTCTCACTCCCCCCAAAATGGTAATTATGTGTGGTGATAAACACTACTGTGGTAATCATTTCACAATATATACATGTATCGAATCAACACATACACCTTAAACTTACGCTGTGTGGGATATCAATTATGTCTCAATAGAGCTGGGGCTGGTTGCAGGGGTGGAAGGGGGCCACAAAAAGGAGTCATGGTCTTGAAGGGCTCAGGATCCAGCAAGTCTAATTCAGGAATCTTCCTGAAAGCTTCCCTTTCCAAAATTAGTATTGTTGACTGTTGTACTTAAATAGTAAAACAGTTGAGTTAGGTTTAAAAATTGATTGGCAATGGACATTGCAAAGAAATCTCCCGCTATCTATCACAATTGCCAAGCTATTTC
Organism: Delphinus delphis; assembly: GCF_949987515.2. Taxonomy (NCBI): domain Eukaryota; kingdom Metazoa; phylum Chordata; class Mammalia; order Artiodactyla; family Delphinidae; genus Delphinus; species Delphinus delphis. Next base: position 27,443,645 of record NC_082704.1, on the reverse strand, counting down.
CTTGAATGCAGTCAAATGAATGACATTTGGGCAGAATGAAACCATCTTGTGGGAGTCACATCGCTGCGGTTTTGGCTCTGAGAACACTACCATGTTTTGTTTTGTTTTTTAATTCCAGAATTCCTACAGTTAACTATGTATCTTTCTTCCCAGATAGCATGACTAAAATGTAGATTCATTTTAAATTTAACACTTTCTGTTTGATACTGAATTTCTTTTGAACAATCCATATTTTGAAATTGGTATACTCTAGTATTCTCTTTTTAGTACATAGTGGTTTCAACATGGAGAATGGGATTAATTATCAGAAGAAGGCCTTGTTTGAGGGTTTTTTTCCTACATCACCGGTATGCCTGAGAAATTGCAGTAAAAACACATATTGAAATTGCACACCTGCAGCTGCAAAAAACTAACAAATATGAGAGCCCTAAACATGGTACTAAATAAAGTTTTAGGTGTGTCTTTCAGGTATATCAGGTTAATATAATCTCATCTTTTTCAGTAGTAGAAATCTGAAATAAGAGTTTTTTGTCTACTGAGTATAAACCCTTTATATATTGAAAATAGTTAAATGTATTAAAGTACTTCCTTAGAATTTTTTTCACAAGTGCAAAGACCTTAAAACTAAGCAAAAATCAAGAATTATTAATCTCCATTATCAGTTCTTAAGCTTTAGAATTATAACTATAGTACTGGAGAAAATAGCAACTTAAATATTGCTGTGGGGTTTTTTTGGACATTAGCTTGAGGCAGCTAGCCTGAACATCAAACAATGTGACATGTTTCAACAAGTGGAAACAGTGCTTTTAACTAGTCATTTAAGTATTTATTTCATAATACCTTCAAGGTTTTTTTTAGAATTTATCCTTCACAGAAATCAAAGAGCCCTTCTCTGAGTAGGAAAAAAATGATGTTTTGCATTTTAAACAAAAAATAATGTTAAAGGGCTTCCCTGGTGGCGCAGTAGTTGGGAGTCCGCCTGCCGATGCAGGGGACGCGGGTTCGTGCCGCGGTCCGGGAAGATCCCACGTGCCGCGGAGCGGCTGGGCCCGTGAGCCATGGCCGCTGAGCCTGCGCGTCTGGAACCTGTGCTCTGCGACGGGAGAGGCCACAACAGTGAGAGGCCCGCGTACCGCAAAAAAAAATAATAATAATAATGTTAAATATAGGAGAGGTTTACATATTTATTTATAGGTGCCATCTATTTTTAAGCCTGGAAAATTCTACTCAAACTAGAAAATCGTATTCTAAAATGGTGGCAGTAGTAAAATCCTCAGGACTTCCCCCCTTAGCTTCAATCGTGCCAATGATCGAAAACACCTGATTTTGCTAATTAGCTGATTCAGCTATGACAGTTATACCCAGGTGGACCACTGATGTTAAAACAGAAGTTAAAAACTTAATCTGTTAACCTGTCATTCAGTCTGAGAAATCCATGATCTAGATAAGACCTGGATATTCACAGAGTAAATAGAAGTACGTTTGAGTGCAGGACTGAAGAAAAAGGTTTTATTTATACTTAAGACACACTTATTTAACAAAAATAATTGAGCAGTTGTAGAGCCCTGTGTTTTCTATCAAGTGTCCTTGCTAATGAAGACAAAATCTTTGACGTATCCATTGCCAGAATTTTTCTGTTTTCTCAAAGTCCTGTGCCATTTCTCTTGAAGTCATTATAAAGCTTTTTTTTCATCAGGATGGAATGAAATGCTATAGCTGATGCATTGGAGACACATGATTTCCTGTTTAGAGTTTTTAAGAAAAAAAAAATAGTTTGTCTCATTGGGTGGTTGCCTAAGCGAGCAAGGAAATGGGCCCCTGGCCTCCAGAGGTGACCACAGAACACCAGTGAGGGCCCATTTCTAGATCCTTTTTTTCATTTTTCAGGCCCTGAACTGAAAGGGAAAGGGGGAGGAGGTGTGCAGTTCTCCCTGTCCCACCGCCACCCTCAGACATCTTTCAGGCAGCCAGAGTTCCTGCTCTTTGTACCAGAGATCTTAAGGGTCATCATTCTCTTCCCTTTCCCTAAGTTATCTCTAAGTGGTGATACTAGGTGTGAGTTACTCCCACTCCCAAAAATATGTAATAAGAAACAGATCTAAATTTCCTTATTTTTATTTTGTCTGAAAACCTCAAAATGTTCTAGATCTCATTCTCTGGAGCCTAGACTTAGGTACCTCTTCCTCTTCTCTTCCTGAGAGAGTGCACAACTGTTTTCCCCCAGGGAAGACAAGAATCAAGTCTGCATTCTTACACCACCACATAGCATCCGAGGTTCAGCAAAGCTTCAGGCCTGTAGAGCTCCTCCAGCACCCCGGGAAAAGGAATTTCATTTCCCATAGAGTCTGTTCTTTTCATGCCTTATAGGATAATGTTCCCTTCGCCAAGTCTTTATACCCAGGTTCTGATAGCTTACGTTCTGCAAAGCTTTTTCTTTACCCACTTCCTTCCCAATCACAGCTTTTTCCCTTTTTGCCCTCCGCTTTTACCTCCTATCCCTCTTCTGACCAGCAGTCTTATTTTATCAAGGGTTGAACTGCTTTCCCATCGTCGAAACTCCTCCCTGCTTTTTTCATGGGACAATTTGTTCTCAAGGTGTAGTGGTCTCTACTTGGACAGTTTGCATCTTGCTTTCCCTTGGACAGCAATCAGGAATACAGAAGCTACAGCTATGAAGGGCAAAATCAGGAATCCAGGTCACATACCAGAAAGATTCAAAGCAGAGCCTCCAAGGCCATGTTATAGAATGCTACAGAGGGCTACGGGAGAGCCCTCACACACGTGCCTCCCTCTGTTGGGACATATACACTGGCCTAGATTCAGCAACTTGTTTCATCCGAAACAAGACTAAACTAAACAAGACTAAAGGGAATCAGAATTTTCCCTAAGCATTTTAAAGACCCTAACAAACAAGAGAGTCCTCTTATCATTGGATAGTTTGGTGGGTGTTGATAACTTAAGCAAACAAGGGGATATATAGGCTTTTCTAGCTAGAGATAACGTCATCAGGCATAGGACTCAAGGTAATACACTTAGCAAGAATAGTGGACTCTGACGCTGAAAATCCATAATAGTAGTCTTTACACCAGATGATACACACAGCGAAGTCCAAAAGAAGACCCATAATTTACCCTCCTTCTACTTAAGGTATGCCCTGGAAGACTCTTTCCCAAGATGCTTTAGTCTCATCTGATTTCAGGCATAGGAGTGTGCCCCTTTTGTCCTCCCCTAAATCACGGCCTACTAGAGAAACCCTAGATTTGGGAATCACTTAAAGTAATAATATCCTCAGCGTAGACAGGATTTTTCCCCCAGTCGTGGACCTAGCTGCCTGAGGCCTTCAGGGATTGACCCTTTTCTTTGTTAAGGACCACACTATCTCTTCAGTCAAGTTTTGGGGCCCTCTTCCTTAACTGCCTAGCTCTTGACTTCATAGAGGTAATCAAGTGGGACATTTTCTCCTAAATTTCAAAAAGTTCTCCTAATGCACTGCTACTCAGAGTGCCCCATGGACGCAACTGCCAGTCTGAGAATGGTTTCTTACTGGTCCACGACAAGATAAGGAATATTAACCCAAATATAAATCAACTTACGGCACTGAGCATGATGGTTAGTTCAGCTGAATTTGTTTTTTTATAGAAAGACTGTTGAAGAAGGAACTGATGAATTGATTTACATTCTCCTTATCGTGTTGTGATCCAGCCCTTTGAATAGAATTCCCCTAGCAGTCTATATAACAGACCATTTTAGACATGCTTATCCTCAGAAATGAAACATGCCATGCTCTATCTTCAGTGCCTTTTATTACCTAATTTCTTGGAACAAAAATGGTCCTAAAGTCCATTGGGTCAAAGTAAATCTTATTTTCATTTCTGCCTCTCCTTTTTCTCTAACAGAAATCCACTGACTACTCCCTATGGGTTTCTCCATTTTTGAAAAAGTGCTTCAGAATAACCCCATCTTCCCTTACCAGAATCCCATCTCTCTCTCTCATAGAAGTGTGATGCTGACTTGATACCTCATTTTCTATCAAGCGTCTTACCAGAAGATGTATGTCTAGTTAGCATTCACTTAGACGAGAAGAGTTGTCAAAATCCAAGCCGTGATACATGACCCTTTTTTCCATCAGAATGCTGAGACATCTCCTCAATGTGAGGTTTGGCTTTCCTAAACCTTCCTTCTTCCTTCCCCAACCTCTAACAGCAGGAAGCTTACCAAATATTTAGTCGTGAGTAGGTCATCATTTCTGAGCATCACTATTAGAGATGTTGTAGAACAATAGATTGCAAAAGCTGTCCCCTTTGTGACCAGCCATTTTCCACTGCCTAGCAGATTCAGTTATAAGGAAGCCAAAATTTCCTTACCTATAAAATGACAGCGCCCTTAGGGGTAAACGCAGCCAGAGCAGTAGTGTTTGGACATGTTCCTATGTCCAGAGTCTGCAGGGCAACCACGTGGCCTTCTATACCCATACTCTTGCTTGACAGTAACAATTTGGTCCACAATCCTACAGCAGCTGTTCTCAGCTTGAGCTCACTTCCTACTTCCCAGGGGTCCAGCTGCAGTCACTTACTATACGAGCTGCTAGCAATTATTGTATCTTGAGAAAGCTAGTTTATTTATTGGTAGCTTTGTTTGGTAATAATAATTCATTGCACACTTGTTATATGTTAGGTTCTGTTCTAAACACTTTACATTTCATTGAATTCTTATAAGGTAGCTGCTGTTTCTATTTTACAGATGATGGAATTTTTACAGTCCTAGAGAGATAAACATGTCTGAAATCACACAATTAATGATCGAGCTGGGTCTATCTAACTCCAAAAGCTCTGGTTCTCCCAGCGCCCTATCCTGTTTCTCTAAGGATGCTTCATCCCTGGCATCTGTTTTATTTCTTGCCTCTCTTTACAAGTCCTAGGCTAGGCTAACAACCCACTTTTCCAATGCTCCAGTGAAGTGAGGAGCTAGAGATGACTACAAAAGCTCATTCGATGTTTACCTGAAAAGTACATGCTCTCTTTGTTTAGGTGACAGACCATAAACGTACACAGGATCAAAGTGTTAATAACAATTTTTAGATCACATTAGGAAAACATTTACTATAGTAGCCATTGAAGATGATGCATAGTCAGAGAATGAAACTTATTTGTAAGTAACTTGAGCTCACCATTTGGTAAAAAGACTGGTAGGATGTATAGTAGGTAGAAATAATTTGTAAAATTCTTTTTTTGTAACTGAAAATTGCACGTATGACTTTGATCCTCACAAAAATATGTGTTTGTTTTTAAGGGTAACTAATCCCTGTAAGGCTATCTGTTATTTACAAAACACTTTTTAAAAATAAATTTACTTCACTGGTTTTTATTCACACAGAGTTATTCCCTAGTGGATGTTCAGCCTTCAAGAAAATTACTCCCAATATAGATGAAGAAGGAGCAATGAAAGAAGATGCTGGAATGATGGACGTCCATTATAGTGAAGTAAGACTCCAAGGCCTGCCTTGCCAGTTATATAAATTTAACTTCTTAAAATGTATTTACATTAAAAAATTATTGCAGCTAAAAAAAAATTATGACAGCTAACTTAATTTGGAAGGTAACGAAGGGTTGATGAACTGTAAGCATTAAAACTGCCCAGGGAAAAGATGTCCCTGTGTGGAATGTGGAGCCCTATCTCTGGAACTGTTCTTATTGTCTGGTTTTAGAAATGTACCATGTATCTTCCTCAGATCACCTTCCCAGTAACCAGATCACCGTCAACATACTTTGGAGAAATCTCCGTAAAAAATATAGCTAACGATGTAACAGCTAAGGAGAGGATGCTTACAAGCATTTTAAAGATGGAAAATTTCTGCTCCAAGCTTCATATGGGTAGCAAACAGCTTCGGTTGTCAATCACTCAACAAATATTTGTTGAGCACTGACTTATGAGCAAGGCTTTGGACTTGGTGATACAGAAGCTATAAAATAATTAGATATGGCTGATCCCTGACCTTACGTCTACCTAAAGAGATAATACACCTGCTCGAAATGGAGAAAAGCAAGACAGTGCCATTTGAATAATACAGACAGTATGTTCCATGCAGAGTTGAAGGTGAGAGATGCCTTTGAGCTGAGGTAGAACAGAGGACAGTTAGGCTTAGAGAGAGGTTTGAAGCGTGAAGACACCCTGAAGGCATTTTAGCAGAGGGAGGATAACGGGGACAAAAGTTAAGAGGTGGGAAAGTATAAGGTATGTTTGGGGGCACAGTGAATGGATCATTTTGGCTAAGCCATTGGGTTCACATAGAGAAGAGTAGTAGTTGAGGTCAGGTTTTGGGAAACTTTGAATGTCTGGACTTCATTGATTAGAATGTTGAGTTGCTGTCAAAGGTTTTTGAGCAGGATAATGACAAGATGAAAGCAAGGAAGAGGAAAGGTTAATTTGGCGGTTATGTGGGAAATGTATTAGAGGTAGATGGATAGGGGCTGGAGGCAGAATCTGGAGGGCGGGCTGCCCTAAGAGTCCAGATGTGAAGCAGCCAGGTCTAAACCCAGGTAGTGACAGGTTCAGGAAACACTGTGAAGAAAAGAGGAAGACTTGCTGGCTGGGGGAGAAGAGTCAAAGGTAGTGCTAAGATTTCAGGTTTGGATATTATAGAAAAATGATGGATGGATGATTTTACAGGGAAGATGATGAAATCAGTTTTTGATGGGTGTTGAATTTGGAGTAGAAGGTTATTGAAATGGAAATAACATCAGGCCATTAGAAATTCAGAACTGAATCTAAAGAGAGAGATCAGGGTTGGAGAGCCACATCTGGAAGTCGTAGCTGTGTGAGAACCAAAGCACACTGACGATGGGAGATAATACAGCAAGCGAAGACCAGAGAACCAAGGACTGAAGCACATTGATGTTTACAATTAAGGAATGTGAAGACCAAAGAAAGAAAGAAACAACAAAAGTGGAGAGATTTAAGGGGTTGCAACCCCACAGAAATAAATTTTTTTAACATTATATTAAGAAACATAAGAAGCAGCCAGGTTAAAGTGGCAGAGACATGTTTTATACTTTATGATTTGTTTTTTAAAATATTTTAATTTTTAAAATTTATTTATTTTTGGCTGCTTTGGGTCTTCTTTGCTGCGTGTGGGGTTTCTCTAGTTGCAGCAAGTGGGGGCTACTCTTCCTTGGAGTGTGCAGGCTTCTCATTGCAGCGGCTTCTCTTGTTGCAGAGCACGGGCTCTAGGCGTGCAAGCTTCAGTAGTCGTGGCACGCAGGCTCAGTAGTTGTGGCGCACGGGCTTAGTTGCTCTGCGTTATGTGGGAACTTCCCGGACCAGGGCTCGAACCCGTGTCCCCTGCATTGGCAGGTGGATTCTTAACCACTGCGCCACCAGGGAAGTCCTGTTTTTTAGAAAATATAAGCAATCTCAAGGTAGCTCTAGTTCGTTTAGCTAAAATGATATATGCCTAGAAGCTTTACCTGCTACTTCTATATGGGTCTCTCTCCTCATCAATAAAATAAAGGTGATAATACTATCCTGGTCACTTCACAACAAATGTGAAGGCTCTTTATAAGTCATTAGGTGCTACATAAATGTCAGACTTTATCACTGACCAACTTGATAGTAAGGTTTCCTTTTACCTCCAGAACCTAGAAGAGTAGATACTTAAAACATCCTTGTGGAATTAATTAATCATAACAGAGAATCGAGATACTTGAATTTTAATCCCAGTTCATTGCTTGACTGTGAAGCCTTGGGTAAGTTAATTCACTTTTTGGGTTTTTAGTTAGACTTCAGTGATTTTCATCTAAGACCCCCAGTTTGTGCGGGCTAGCAGCAGAAAGATTCACGGGAGTTTGTGGGAGATAAATGTTTTAACACAACTGAAGTTACATCCTTTTTTCCAAACAGCAGCTTCAACTTAGTCATAAAAATGGCCTTGCACCTGACCCTTTTTTATACTCTCAAGGAGAGTGGTCATATTTCTTATTAGTCAAGAACTGTAATCAGTTTTTTATGTAAACACATTTGTTGGAACTCTTGTGTTCTACAGTAATAATTTATACATGCTTTTCATTTGATGTATACAGATAGAATCACGTTCTCCGTAGTGCCATTTTATGTTTCAGTTTATGTAATAGGGCTTCTTCCTCGTGCTCTAGCCAATGGAAAATAACCGCCACCGATTTACAAGTTTTATTGAAACAAAAAATACAAATTGTTGTTCATTTAGTGCCTTATTTAAATAGGTTAGTTAAACCAATAATACTTTAATTGGTTTGAAAACTGCATTTCTGACTTCTGATTTGCAATCGTTTTTAAAGATATAATTAGCATACAGTAAAATTCACACATCTTAAGTGGACAGCTTGATGAATTTCCACAGTTGTACACACCCATATAAATTACCACCAGAAACAAGAAAGAGAACGTGTCCATTTCCCCAGAAAGTTCCATTGTGCCCATTTCCAGTTAGTCTCCCCACCCCCACTCTCTGATTTCTATCATTATAGATTAGTTTTGCCATATTTTGGTGTCATAAAATGGAATCATTCAGTATGTACCCTTCTGTATCTGCCTACTTTCGCTTAACATAATGTTTTTGAGATACACCCATATTGCTGAGTATATCAGAAGTTCTTTTTCATTGCTAAATATTCCATTATATCAATGTAAGATTTTTAAATCCATTCTCCTGCTGATGGATTTTAGATTGTTTCCAGTTTGGGATTGTTATGAATATAAGGCTGCTTTAAGCATTCTTATCTATGACCTTTTGTGGACATATGCTTTCATTTTTCTTAGGTAAATACCTAGGAGTGAAACTGCTGGATCCTGGGGAGGTTACATATTTAACTTCATAAAAAATACCCAGAGTTTTTCAAAGTGGTTGGACCATTTTATATTCCTGCCAGCAATGAATAAGAGTTTCAGCTGCTTCACTTCCTCACCAGCATTTGATGTTGCTAATCTTTTTTTATATTTTTACCATTCTGTTAGACATGAATTGGTACCTCACTGTGTTTTTCACTTGTATTTCCCTAATGACTAATGGTGTTGAGCACTTTTTATGTGCTCCTTTGTCTTTCATATATCTTCTTTTGTGGAATGTTTGTTCAAGTCTTTTGCCCATTTTTAGAAATTGCATTATTTTTTTTGTTGTTGACTTAGGGGAGTTCTTTCTATATTCTGGATATAAGTCCATTGTCAAATATATTTGCTGCAGATTTATTTACCAGTCTTTATTTATTTTCTTAATTGAGTCTTTTATTGAGCAGAAAGTTTTGGTTTTGATGAAGTTCAATTTACCGTTTTTTTGATCGTTTGTTTTTGCGTTGTGTGTTTGGTCTGAGAAATCTTTGCTTACCTCAAGACTGAAGATACTGCCTTATATTTTCTTCTATAAACTTTGTTTCTGAGTTCTATGTTTAGGCTGATAATCTATCTAGAATTCATTTTTGAGCATGGAATGAGATAGAGGTCAAGGTTCATTTTTTTCTTTTTTTCTTAAATTAATTAATTTATTTTTGGCTGTGTTGGGTCTTTGTTGCTGCGCGCTGGCTTTCTCTAGGTTGCAGCGAGCGGGGACTACTCTTCGTTGGAGTGTGCAGGCTTCTCACTGCGGTGGCTTCTCTTGTTGCGGAGCATGGGCTCTAGGCACGTGGGCTTCAGTAGTTGTGGCACACGGGCTCAGTAGTTGTGGCTTGTGGGCTCTAGAGCACAGGCTCAGTAGTTGTGGCACACGGGCTTAGTTGCTCCGCGGCATGTGGGATCTTCCCGGACCAGGGATCGAACCCGTGTTGTCCCCTGCATTGGCTGGCGGATTCTTAACCACTGAGCCACCAGGGAAGTCCCAAGGTTCATTTTTTTCTAAACAGTTATTTTACATGGTCCACACCATTTGGGGAAAAATAAAACTTTTACCCCCACTGAATTGCTTTGGCGCCTTAGTCAAATTTCAGTTCTTTATATGTCTGTGGTCTATTTCTAGACTCTGTTTTGTTCCACTGATCTATTTGTCCATCTTGATACCAATATCACACTGTCTTGATTACTATAACTTTATAAGTCTTGGAATCGGGTAGTGTTAGCCCTCCAACTGTATTCTTTTTCAAAGTCATTTTGGCTCTTCTGTATCCTTTGAATTTCCATGCAGAATTTCGAATCATTTTTTCTGTTTCCTCAAAATAGCCTGCTGGAAGCTTTGTAGAGATTTTGTGACATTTATATATCACTATATGGAGAATGGAGAGCTTAACAATACTGAGTCTTTCAGTCAGGTCTTATTTAGTTTGTCTTTTCCTGGGTATATATTGTTAGATAATGGATGTTCTGATGCTACTGGAAATAGTATTGCTTGATTTTTTAATCTTAGTTTTCAATTTGTTGTTGCTAGTATATAGAAATACAGTGATTTTGTGTGTTGATCTTATAATCTGTAACCTTGCTAAATCTGCTTATTAGTTTTAGTAGTTTGTATATTCCTTAGGGTTTTCTACATACACAATCATGTCATCTGCACAGAAAGACAGTTTTACATTTGCAAATCTCTGTGCTCTCGCTCTCTCTCTCTCTCTGTCTCTGTCTCTGTCTCTGTCTCTGTCTCGCCTTATTACACTGGCTAGGACCTTCAGCATAATGTTGAATAGAAGTGGTAAGAGCAGACATTCTTGACTTGTTCCCAAATTTAGGAGAAGAGTGTTCAGCCTATAGGTTTTGGGGTTTTAGTAGATGCTCTTTATCAGATTGAGAAAGGTCTCTTCTATTCCCTGTTTCCTGGGGATTCTTTTCTAACATCATGAAGCGGTGTTGAGTTTTTTCAAATGCTTTTTCTGCATCTATTGCTTGAGATCACATTTTTCTCTTTTGTTCCGTTTACATGGTTCATTCTGTTTACACTGGATTTATTCCTAATTGTAAACCAACTTTACATCCCTGGGACAAACATTACTAGTTTGTAATAGATTTTTAACTCCCCCAAAGTTCCTCCTTCCCACTGTTGATAGAAATTTTAATTTGGCTATTAAATGTTAATATATAGATTATTTTTTCAAGTAGCAGCCTTTAATGAACATCTACTATGTACTGCCGCCATACTAGTGACTGAAGAAACCAATATAATACATTGTCCCTACTCTTGAAGAGTCACAGCCTATTTGGAAAGTCAGATACATAGATAACAGACAAGTATAGTGATAAATGTCCACCCAATGAATTATCAGAGTAAGAAAAAAAGGTGTCTTGTGTCTTGCTACTCTTTGTTAATCAGGAGAAGAATCCTGGCAGAGGTGATACCTAAGCTTTCTTAAAGGGTTAACTAAGTGAAAGGGATTAAAGGACAAGAGGGTACAGAATGGACAAAGGCACAAAGTTAAGGCAACACCATGGTGCTTCAGAGGAACTACCAGTAGCTCATCGTTGTTTAAGCATCAAGTACCAGGCTGAGCATGATGCATGATGATATTATAAAAGTATCAGCCAGATCACTGCAAGGCTTGTGTGCCAAATGAAAGAGCTTGTCCTTAGTTCTGCGAATGATGGGAGCCATCATGAGATTTTAAGAAGGGAAGAAGGATGTGGTCTGGTTTGCATTTTAATCAGAACCCTATGGCATATTTGTGGAGGATAGATTTGAAAGTGCCAAGGCTGGAAGATCAGTTAGAAAACAATAATGAGGTCTTGAACCTTAGCAATGAGAGCAGAAATGGAGAAGAAGGGTCAGACTTGAGAAATATTTAGGAAGTAAAACTGGCAGAACTTGGTGATGGACTGATTAGAGGATAAGTAAAGAAAGAGAGTGTATTAGTTTCCTAGGGTTGCCATAACAAGGTACAGAAACTGGATGGTTTAAAACAACAGAATTTTATTGTCTCACAGTTCCAGAGTCCAGAAGTCTGAAATCAAGGTGTCAGCAGGGCCATGTTCCCTCTGAGACTCTGGGTAGAAGCCTTCCTTGCCTCTTCCTAGCTTCTGGCGGTAGCTGTCGATCTTTGGCGTTCCCTGGCTCGTGGCTCCGTTACTCCAGTCTCTGCCTCTGTAGTCACATGGTGTTCTCCCTGCATATCTCTGTCATATTGGAGTAAGGGCTCACCCTACTCCAGTATGACTTCACCTCCACTAATCATATCTGCAATGACCCTATTTCCAAATAAGGTCACATTCTGAGGTACTGGGAGTTAGGGCTTCAACTTATCTTTTTGAGGGGCACAGTTCAACCCATAACAAAGGGTAAAGTCAAAACTGCCCTTAGTTTTCTAGCTAAGAGTTTATAGGGTGTGACCCCTGGCTAGGTAGGAAACACAAGTGAAAGAGCTAGTTTAGGAAGAAGAGGAATTCAAAATTGTCTAGAGGACATACAGGAAGAGCCGTTTTAGCAGTCAGTTTTATAGGTCTGAAGTTCATCTCTTTAAGATAGAAACAAACTGTTAAGCCTTACGGATAGCATGAGTAATTGGCTTCATCTTTTTATTGTTGAGAACATGACACGATGGTTGTTTTATAGCGGCTGTTATTATAGCAAGGTCAGAGATCTCTATCTTGAGGTGGTATGATACGGTCATTCCCACTCATTTTAGAACCAACAGTGAGGAAGGAAGCACTGTTGACCAAAATCACATCATTTTAATAAACACCTTTGTCACTGATGCAACAGCTTGAAAACTGCCAAATTATCTTAAGACTCTATTAATTGTGTTTAAATATAATTTCAATATAAAGGAAAAATAATGGACATTTATAGACTTAGTGGACATTTATAGACTGTTAGACATTTAAACATCCTCAGTTTGGAACAATGTATCCCCTTTTAAAAATACTTCTTCTCAGTGTGTTACCATTTGTAAGTACAGTTAACATCTTTATTATGTGATAAACAAAGTAAATAGTAGTTTACTATTGTCAATATTAATTTCATACTTTTAAGAATGGTTTCAATTTCAAATACTTCAAGTATGTGATTTAGAAAAATATAGTCACACAACTATACTCCTTCTGTGCATTTCATTAACTTTAGTACATTCTATTCTCTATTAACTTGAAATGGTTCAAAATATATTTGCCCAGAGCTCTAAAACTATCTCAAATTCCTGATTGCATTTTTCTCTCAATGCAGGAAGTTTTGCTGGAGTTGCTAGAACAATGTGTGGATGGCTTATGGAAAGCAGAACGTTATGAAGTAATTTCTGAAATTTCCAAGTTGATCATTCCAATTTATGAGAAACGTCGAGAATTCGAGGTAGGTAATTTAAACATTTGCATCATTGGCCTATATGTTTTATTTTGGTCTTAAGTTACTATCCTTAAAAAATGCTAGGAGGCCCTAAAATTACAATCCTACCTCATATTCACATAAATTTTCCAAATGAAATTAAGGACCAAACATTTGATATAAATTGAAATTTACATTATACCAGTGGTTCGCAAAACATTTTTATCTAGCAATCTCTCCTCCTCCACTCATGGCAGAAAACAATCAATGTTGTCTTCACTAAACCTTCACTAAAAAAAGCTGTTGGATTTCCATGTAGCCCAGGAAGAGTGATAGGCATGATTCTATTCTTTGCAATTTGACGGTGAGACTAAAGGTGCTGGCAGATGACAGTAGGGGAGATAATAGTAATAGTAATAACCCTATTGTGAGGAGTTTTTCCAATTTAGTCTGCCAGATAAAGCTGTGGATAAAGGGTAGTTAATAAAGAATAGTAGTATAATGAGCAGCTGTTGCCACCAGCACTGAACAGGATTTTTTTTTTTTTTTTTTTTTTTTGCGGTACGCGGGCCTCTCACTGTTGTGGCCTCTCCCGTTGCGGAGCACAGGCTCCGCACGCACAGGCTCAGCGGCCATGGCTCACGGGCCCAGCTGCTCCGCGGCATGCGGGATCTTCCCGGACCGGGGCACGAACCCGCGTCCCCTGCATCGGCAGGCGGACTCTCAACCACTGCGCCACCAGGGAAGCCCAGGAATTTTTTATATTCAAGTCTCTAAGTCCATATCATAATTTTATACCCTTACTATGCTGGGAAGGGATGATTTAGGATTCAAGCCATTTTTTTTTAAAGCAAAGCAGTTTATCCTTAAATATAGCAAGTAGTCTTTCATTGTTGAAGAAGTTTCCAAGAGTGAAAACATACATTTAATATCATCTGTGTAGTGTTCTAATCTCTGTTCCAAACTGGCTCCGATCAAACTCACCTTTTCTTCCTAGGTTCTGGGTCTTTCTCTCTTTGCCGTGCTTTTGGTGTGTATGGGGCATGCCTGAAAAATCATAGCGGAGTTCAAGTGATTATATTAAAAAGCAAGAGTTAAATAATTAAATCTAAGTCATACAGATGACAAAGAATAGCCTATGAGACACGACAAGAATTGGCATTGAGCTTTCTTTCAAAGCATTACATCCTAAGAACCTTTGTAAACGTTTCAAAATACCCACTCTCTTACTCTTAGGTTGAAGACCAGGGAACATTTTGCTACTCAATTGACTAATAGGGAAAAAAGAAAAATAGATCTTCCCTGCACATTAAAGGAAGCAACATGTTCTATAGGGGAACTACTCCTATTCCCTTGTAGGGGTGCAAGGGTCTGTATAGATCCCTTAGTGTTCTGCATGAGATGAAGTAATTTTTCAGTGTATCTTTATGGGATGGGCTGAAAAGTGTCAGAGGTGGCAGCCATAAAGGTAAGGAAAACTTCCCTCAAATTGAGCTCAACTGCAGAAAATAATATAGGAAGAATTTTAGACAAAGAATGTCTGCTTCTGTGCTCCCCTTTTTTTACTGAAGTGAAATTCACTAACATACAATTGACCATATTCTAGTGTGCAATTCAGTGGCATTTAGTGCGTTCTTAATGTTACGCTCTCACCACCTCTCTCTAGTTTCAAAACATTTTTATCACCGCAGAAAAAGACTCCATATCCTTTAGTAATCACTCTCCACCCTATGCCCCACCCTCTGGAAACCACTAACCTGCCTTCCGTCTATGGATTTGCCTGTTCTGGGTGTGTCATAAAAACAAATTAATACAACATGTGACCTTTTGTTTCTGGCTTCTTTCACTTAGCATAATATTTAGAGATTCATCCAGGTTGTAGCATGTATCAGAACTTCATTCCTTTTTATGGCTGAATGATATTTCATGGTATGGATATACCACAATTTGTTTATCCATTTGGGTTGTTTCCACATTTTGGCTATCATGAATAGTGCTGTTGTAAGCAGTTAGTATAAGTTTCTGTATGGGTATGTTTTCTTTTTTTATATCTAAATTTATTTTATTTATTTATTTTTTGGCTGCATTGGGTCTTTGTTGCTGCATGCGGGCTTTCTCTAGTTGCGGCGAGCGGGGGCTACTCTTTGTTGCGGTGCGCGGGCTACTCACTGCGGTGGCTTCTCTTGTTGTGGAACATGGGCTCCATGCCTGCGGGCTTCAGTAGTTGTGGCACGTGGGCTCAGTAGTTGTGGCTCGCGGGCTCTAGAGCGCAGGCTCAGTAGTTGTGGCACGGGGGCTTAGTTGCTCCGCGGCATGTGGGATCTTCCCAGACCAGGGCACGAACCCGTGTCCTCCGCATTGGCAGGTGGATTCTTAACCACTACGCCACCAGGGAAGCCCTGGGTGTGTTTTCATTTATCTTGGATATATACCTGAGAGGGGAATTGCAGGGTCATAGGGTAACTCCATTTATAACTTTTGAGTAACCACCAGATTGTTTTCCCTTTTACACTCCCACCAGCAGGGTACACATTCCACATCCTGATCAACACTTATTTTTGGTTTCTTATTACAGCCATCCTAGTGGCTGTGAAGTGGGGTCACATTGTGGTTTTGATTTGTATTTCCTAATGACCAGTGATTTTGAACATCTTTTCATGTCCTTGTTGGCCGTTTATATATATTCTTTGGAGAAATGTCTATTCAAGTCCTTTGCTCACTTTTAAATTAGGTTTTTGTCTTTTTGTTGTTGAATTGTGGGAGTTCTTTATATTTTCTGGATATGAAAACTTATCTGTGGTTTACAAATATTTTCTCCTGTTCTGTAGGTTGTCTTTTCACATTCTTGATAATGTTCTTAGCACAGCGTGCTCCCTTTTTCTGGATGTGTAGAAGAATATATTCTGTGAAAATGTCTGTGAACTTGTATAAAAGGAATCCACCCTCAGGCTTATACTATTATTTTTCTGTCTGCATTTCATTTTCTTCTCCAAAATTGTTCGCATGGATTGTTTATTCTAATCTCTCCACCTAAGAGCTCAAGCAAAGCATTTTGCTTATCTTTCAGTTAAAATAATTCAGACATAAGAAAAAAGTAGTCAATAACACAGTATTTTTAAATTATACACTACCATTGAGATATGAATGAAATGAAACATGATATTTAGAAATACAGTGTTATTTGACCATTTTAAGCTCTACCCTATGACCTAAAGTTGTTAAGGAGTTTTGTCTAATAATGACCATGGGGGAGGGGAGTGTGAATGACCCCACCAAAACCGTTTTGCAAAGGAAATAGTGTTGCTTTTTTTTTTCCTGTGCATTTATCTTAGACATTTACTAACTAACCAGAAGACAAAGCTGTTTCGTTTATTCTCATTTTTCAGAAACTTACTCAAGTTTATAGAACTCTTCATGGAGCTTACACAAAAATTTTGGAGGTTATGCACACAAAGAAAAGACTTTTAGGCACTTTCTTCAGAGTTGCCTTTTATGGCCAAGTAAGTATACTTTAGTTCATAAAGTTGTTTTCCTTTTTAAACATTCACCTTTGAATGATTACTGTAGCAGCAGTTATTGGTTCTAGGATTCTGTCTAGATAGAGCACCTGTCACAACAGCAGGAAGCCTCGTTTGTAAGTGTAAAGTTCACTTTGGTTCCCATATCTAAATCCACTAGGTCAGAGAACAACATATAAGAATTGAATGTTTCCTTCAGTTTCATTTTTTGTTAAGCTTCTTAAATGTATATCTAATATCTAGCACTGAAAGATTTGCAATAAAGATCAGGTAAGTATGCAGGCGATGAAAAAATCGAGTGTGGAAATCTTCAGGCCAATAATATGCTCACATGACTGTGAGTTTGAAAATTCTCATTTATTTCAGTTAAAATATATGCATGTGACTTTTAGTACTATTATTTAAAATCTATTTCAAATACATTATTGCTAATTATTTAGTAGATTTTCTCTAAGTGCTTTGTTTGCTCATATTATTTATAAATTGTCATATGTTTAACTTTATAATAGTCTTTTTTTGAAGAAGAGGATGGGAAGGAGTACATCTATAAAGAGCCAAAGCTCACCGGCCTCTCGGAGATTTCCCTGAGACTTGTTAAACTTTATGGTGAAAAATTTGGTACAGAGAATGTCAAAATAATTCAGGATTCAGACAAGGTAACATATTTATTGGTTCCAGGTGTGGTACGTTGCTTCTGACTTTTTCCTTTTTTAGCTAGTGGAGGAGAGGCATGGGAAATAGAGCCTTTCCAGATCGTGAAAGAAAGGACAGGGGCTTTGGAATCAGAAAGAAGGATTCAAATCTCCATTCTCTGCCACTTGCTAGCTGTGTGACCATGGGGAAGTTACTTAACCTCTCTGTGCCTCGTTCTCGTTAGTAAAATGAAGTTAATAATAGTGCCTTCCTCATGGAGTTGTTGTACGGATTAAATGAGTTAATATATGGAAAGTGATTAGCGTTCCTGGTATGTAAAAAAGCATTCACTAATAATAATAGAAGCTGGCACGCTCAGTAAAGGTTAGCTATTATTGTGAATGCTGTTGGGCATCATGATTGTCAATTTCATGCTTTATGATTAAAATCATCTTAGGACACACATTTTACTCTAAGATATCCTTAGTTCACTAGTTACATTCGCAGTGATGTAGGTTTAGGAGAGATGCCTTGGGCCTTGATCTAAAGATTATCCATCCCACTAGCCCTGCCAAGGCAAGGATGAGAAAGGTTCCAGCAAGAGAGGCTCTTTCCTAGTAGTGCATAGTTCCCTATAGACAGAATCGCGGGAAGGCACAATAGGAATGCCTGACTGTCCTTAGTTACCATGGGTATGTACAGGATGAGAGCTGACTTTTCAGGTAGGAAGGATCTATACAGTGCAGGATCTGTAGACCCCAGAAACATTTACTGCGTGACTATGATGTGCATGGTGCTACGCAAAGCACTCGATAGCTAACAGGCAGCATTGCCGGAGCGAAAAGCCCGTGGCAATAGTAAAGACACTTCATTTTCTACTATGAAAATGATCTCTTCACTTTGTAAACTTACCTATATCTCATGGAGATGATTTTATCTTACACATATGCCTTCGACATTTAAAAACAGACGTGCTGATAGGTTCAAAATTCATGAATATTTGGCAGAACCTCTCTACTTCTGATCCGTTTCACTATTTTGTGTTGTTTTATTGAATTAAGGCAACAGAAAATTTTATCTCCTTATAGCCAGAAAGTTTTAGGCTTGCTGCCATACTACTGATACTATAAATGGAAAGTTAATAGAAAGCCAGGCTTGCAGAATAACATGCGGTTTCCTACTTTCTTCTGCCTCCGAAAACCTGGCCAACAAGCACTAATGACAAAACACCATCAGGCAGCTGGACTCCTGACATGATTTTTATGCACAATATTTTAGTCATTCTTCATAGGCAACAGATATAATAAGCAGTTGCTACTTTTAAAATCCTTATTTCTTTCTTAATGTGTGAAATTGAAAATTAAAAACACTCTTTTACTTGCCAAAGAACAAAATCTGCTTAAGGGCACAAACAATGTGAAAAACAGTTGGGCAGTATTTTCGAGTATTTTAAATGTATCTTTCCTTGGACCCAATAATTTCACATTTAACATTTTATCTTGTAGATAGATATACACACATAAAGATGTATGTTTAAAGGTGTTTATTGCTGCAAAGTTTATATAACAAAAACCTGGAAACAATCTAATATCCACATGGTTAAGGAAGTGGTACTACCCCCATATAATGGATATAGTATCCTAAGCATTAAAAAACTGATGAGTATTGATATACCTATCAAGATATATTATTGAGAGAAAAAAGGTGAGGCACAGAACATTATGGATAGGATGATTACATTTGTGAAAATTGATATTCACATATACTCACTTGTTTATGCTTAGGAAATTTCTGGAATGATACATACAAAATTGTTAACCATGATTATCCCTGAGGAGAGAGACTAGAGTCTTAAGTGGGAAGAAAGACTTTTTTTTACTTTTCATATATACCCTCATGTACTGTTTGAATGTTTACCATATACATAGTTTATTTTATAAGGTCAAAATCAGTCTTGACCTCTCTTTTATTTTCCTTCTATGTCTTGTCTTAGCCAGATAATTAACCTCACCTGAGTTTCTCTGGAGAAATCTAGCTTTTTAATGGGAAAGAAAAGAAAGGATTACTAGATTTAGGCTTTTAGATTTTTATGTAATAACAAGTAGAATGGGTTTGGAGAAGTTTTAAAAGTTGCTAAGAAACTTTCCCTTGTCTATGGTCCTGTATATGTGGAGGGAAAAAAAAAAGGATGTAGGGACTGTTTCTTGGGAGGTTTTTGTTGTTTTTTTGGTTTGTTTCAATTTTTCCTAAGCTAAACACAAAAAGGCCTGACTATGATAAATTGCAAGGATATTGACAGCGCCACCAACACCCAAGGCACAAGTCAAATTTAGTTGGGAGAACACTGAAAGAAGAGGGCCCTGGGAATCAGCTGGAGTTAATGGAGACACTGCAGCATAGCTTCTTAACATGGAATTTAGACTCTTTATGAAATGGTCTGTAACTATTATAATTTTATATCTCTGAGATAGAACCATTCTCCTTTCCTGTGGTCCCCTTCCTCCATAGAATAGGCTTAGTGCGATCAAGAGTACCCACTCTTACAATGTCAAATACTGCTTGTGGATGTACGAATTGTCATCTTTTCTGTAGGGTAGTTGGGTAGTATGTATCAAAATTCCCAAAACCATGTAAATCTTTTAACTAAGCAACTTCTCATCTAAAAATTTTTCCTAAGGAATAAATCAGAAGAAAATATACACAGTTTTAAATACAAGGATGTTCATTGGAGCATTATTTATAATAGCAAAATGTTGGAAAACAACCTGAGTCTATTAATGAGGGACTGATCTAATAAATCATGTTTATCCATATCCATCCATTAAAAGTCATGTCAATGACTATAATATAGAACTGTGATAACTATCTTTTTTATTGTGGTAAAATACACATAACATTTATATGTTAACCATTTTTAAGTGTACGATTCAGTGGTGCTTCCAACGCCATGTTGGGTAGAAGTGGTGAAATGGGCATCCTTGCCTTGTTCCTCATCTTAGAGGAAAAGCTTTCAGCCTTTCACCATTGAATGTGATGTTTGCTATAGGTTTTTCACAGTGGCCCTTGATCAGATTGTAGACATTTCCTTCTATTCCTACTTTATTGAGTGTTTTTATTATGAAAGCGTGTTGAATTTTGTCAAATGCTTTTTCTGCGTCGATTGAGATGATCATGTGGTTTTTTTTCCCCCTTCATTCTGTTAATGCAGTGTATCAATATCACATTGATCAATTTTCATATGTTGAACCATCCTTGCATTCCAGGAATAAATCCCACTTGGTCATCATGTACAGTCCTTTTAATATGCTGCTAAATTCAGTTTGCTAGTATTCTTTTGAGAGCTTTTGCATCAGTGTTCATAAGGGATATTGGTCTGTAGTCTTCTTGTGCTGTCTTTGTCTGGCTTTGGTAATCAGAGTATTGCTGACCTCATAGAATAAGTTAGGGAGTGTTTCTTTCTCTTCACTGTTTTGGAAAATTTTGAGAACACTTGGTGTTAGTTCTCCTTTAAATATTTGAGAGACTTCACCAGTGAAGATACCAAGTCCAGAGCTTCTCTCTGTCAGGAGATTTTTTATTACTGATTGAGTTTCCTTACTAAAGATCTGTTCAGATTTCCCTATTTCTTCATGGTTTAGTCTTGGTAGGCTTTGTGTTTCTAGGAATTTGTTCATTTCACATTTCATCTAGGTTTTCTAATTTGTTGGCATATACTCGCTCATAGTACTCTCTTATAATCCTTCTTATTTCTGTAGGATTGGTAGTAATGTCCTCATTTTCATTTCTGATTTTAGTAATTTGAGTGTTCTCTCTTTTTTTCTGTTCTATTTCGTTAAAGGGTTGTCAATCTTGTTGATCTTTTCAAAGAGCCAACTTTTGGTTTCATCGATTTTCTGTGTTATTTTTCTATTCTCTATTTCATTTATCTGTGCTCTAGTCTTTATTATTTCCTTCCTTCTGCTAGCTTTGAGTTTAGTTGTTCTTCTCTTTCTAGTTCCTTAAGTTGTAAAATTAGGTTGTTGATTTGAGACCTTTCCTGTTTTTTAATGTGAAATGTTAGAGCTATAAATTCCCCCTCCCACCCCGTAGCACTGCTTTTGCTGTGTCCCATAAGTTTGGGTATGTTGTGATTTCATTTTCATTAATACCTAAGTATTTTCTAATTTCCCTTGTGATTTCTTCTTCGATCCATTGATTTCTTCAAAGACTATGTTGTTTAATTTCCACCAATTTGTGAAGTTTCCAATTTTACTTCTGTTACTGAGTTCTAACTTCATCCCATTGTGTTCAGAGAAGATACTTTGTATGATATCTGTCTTTATAAACCTATCGAGACTTATTTGTGGCTTAACATATAGTCTATCCTGGAAAATGTCCCACGTGCACTTGAGAAGAATGTGTATTCTGTTGTTGGGTAGAGTTTTCTATATATGTCTGTTAGGTCTAGTTAGATCATTGTGTTATTCAAGTCATCTATTTCCTTACTTACCTTCTGCTTGGGTGTTCTATCCAGTAATAAGAGTGAGCTATTAAAGTCTCCAACTATTATTGTAGAACTATTTATTATTTCTCCCTTCAGGTCTATCGATTTTTGCGTCATATATTTTGATGATCTGTTATTAGGTGTGTAGATGTTTATAATTGTTTTATCTTCTTGCCGTATTGAACCTTTTATGAATATATAACGTCCTCCTTTGTCTCTTGTAACCTTTTTAAATTTAAAGTCTATTTTTTCCAATATTAGTATCTTTACCCCTGCTCTCTTTTGATTACTATTTGGATGGGATATCTTTTTCCATTCTTTCACATTCAGCCTTTGTGTGTCTTTGGAGCTAAAGTGAGTCTCTTATAGACAGCATATAGTTGGATCATGTTTGGTTTTTTTTATTCCATTCTCCCAATCTCTGTCTTTTGTTTACAGAAGTTAACCCATTTATATTTAAATTAATTACTAATTATTAAGGAGGGACTTTACTGCTGTCATTCTGCTCTGTTTTCTATGTGTCTCATAGCTTTTTTGTCTCTCATTTCCTGCATTACTATCTTCTTTTGCGTTCAGTTGATTTTTTTGGCAGTGGTTTTTGTTTTAGTTTTTAAATCACATCCTCTCTCTCTCTCTAAATTTTATTTATTTTTGGCTGCGTTGGGTCTTCATTGCTGTACACGGGCTTTTCTCTAGTTGCGGTGTGCGGGCTTTCCTTGCAGTGGCTTCTCTTGTTGCGGAGCATGGGCTCTAGGCACACGGGCTTCAGTAGTTGCAGCACACGGGCTTAGTATTTGTGGCATGTGGGCTGTAGGGCACACAGGCTTCAGTAGTTGTGGCACGCGGGCCATAGAGTGCAGGCTCAGTAGTTGTGGTGCACATGCTTAGTTGCTCCACAGCATGTGGGATCTTCTTGGACCAGGGCTCGAACCCGTGTTCCCTGCATTGGCAGGTGGATTCTTAACCACCGCGCACCCAGGGAAGTCGTCCCTCTCCCTCACTTTTAAGGACAGTTTTGCCAGATACAGGATTCTTGGTTGATAGATTTTTTTTTCCTTTGGCACTTTGAATATCAGTCCACTGCCTTCTGGCCTCCAAAGTTTCTGATGAGAAATCTGATAATCTTATTGAGGATCCCTTGTGTGTGACAAGTCATTCATCTCTTGCTTCTTTCAAAATTCTCTTTGGCTTTTGACATTCTGATTTTAATATGTCTCAGTGTGGGTCTCTTTGAGTTACCCTTCTTGGAGTTTGTTGAGCTTCCTGTCTTTCATCAGATTTGGGAAGTTTTCACCCATTATTTCTTCAGATATTCTCTCTGTCCTTTTCTCTGTCTTTTCTCCTTCAAGGACTCCCACAATGGGTATGTCCGTCTGCTGGGTGATGTTCCACGGGTTCCTTAAGGCTCTGTCGCTCTTCTTCAGTTTTTTTTTCCTTTGTGTTACTCTGATTGATAATTTCCATTGTCCTATCTTCAAGTTTACTGACTATTACTTCTGCCTGCTGAAATTTGCCTTTGAATCCCTCTGGTGAATTTTCATTTCAGTTATTATGTTTTTCAGCTCTGAAAAAAATTTTTGGTTTCTTTTTAGATTTTCTACCTCTTTATTGATATTGACATTTTGTTCATACATCATTTTCTTGACTTTTTCCGTAACTTCCTTTAGTTCTTTTAGCATGAAGACTGTTGTTTTAAAGTCTTTTTCTAGGAGATCTGCTGCCAGGTCTTTTTCAGGGACAGTTTCTATTGGTTTATTTTTCTCGTTTGAATGGGCCATACTCTCCTGTTTCTTTGTATGCCTTGTGATTCTTTTTTTGTTGAAAACTGGACATTTGAATTTGATAACATGATCACTCTGGAAATCAGATTCTCTCTCTGTCCCAGAGTTTGCTGGGTTTTGGTTTTGTTTTTAATTGTTGTAAGCTGTCTCTGTGCCAGGGATAAGCCTGAGGTGTAAACCTGGGGACTTATCAGGTCTTTCCTTAGCCTGTGCCTTCCCCTGAGCATGTGCAGTGACTTTCTAGTTTCCTTCATATACGCAGTTGCTTTGGAACGCCCTAGTCTCCAGTGTCTGGCTCCCAAGAGGGGAAAGAGAGGAAAATGAAGGGAGGAGGGGGAGAAAAGTTACCGGTCCTTTAAATACCCTGGAAGTCACTTCAGCCAGAGGGGGAGGGCCTTGCAACAATGGGAAGAGGTGCTACAGTAATGGCCTGCAGCCTCTTTGACTGCCCCCCTGTGATCAGAAGCAGCAATCAGATCCCCAGTATTTGGAAGACAGGGTCCATCTTGTTCATCCTGACTCCCGCAAGCTGTCCAAGAACATGTGCACCGCTGCCTGCCATGGTACTTGAGGGGTGAGGTGCAGATAGCGGCCATTGTGCCAAGAGCTAAAATAGACCAAAATCAAAATTAAGGTAATTTCCTGTCCAGGTCCTCCCCTGGAAGTTGCAAGTCTTCAATAGACTCCAGAGTTCCAAAATATTTACGTCGGATAGATTCTGCCAGTGTAACTGTTGTCCCTGTAGGAAGATAGATTTCTGGTGCTCTGCCGTCTTCTCCGAATCCTCTCTATGATATATATTTTATAGAGGTGGAATTCAGATGTGCAGTTAAGCCACTTCAATATATTTTTAGGAAATCAGATTATAAAACGATGTTCAGCAGGATCTCAGGTTCGTAAATACATGTGCATAGAAAAGAGATTGGAAGGAAATATGTGAAAATGTGAATAATGGTCATTGCTGAGTGGTAGCATTACAGTTTCTATCTTCTGCCTACGTTTCTGTAATCTCCAAATAGGTTTCTGTAACTTCTTAATAATCAGAAGGAAACAATCCTTGAAAAAAGAGCGAAGACCTCTTCCAGGTGTGTATTCAACTCACAGTGTATTCAGCGACAATGGTCCTCAGTTGATTTCAGAGGAGTTCGTAGCTTACCTGTACCCCCTTTTCCTATATATTGAATAAAAAACAAAACTTTCTTACCTTACAGGTAAATGTCAAAGAGCTTGATCCCAAATATGCTCATATCCAAGTCACTTATGTGAAGCCCTACTTTGATGACAAAGAACTCACAGAAAGAAAAACTGAGTTTGAAAGAAACCATAATATCAACAGATTTGTTTTTGAGGCTCCTTATACATTATCAGGCAAAAAGCAAGGCTGTATAGAAGAACAGTGCAAACGCCGTACGATCTTGACTAGTAAGTGGGACTTGGCATAACTTCTTTGTTTGACATGGTCATTTTTTGATGCACACAAGCAGCAGCTGGTCAGCAGGAAAATGTAACTGAAATTTTAATCATTCATTGTTCTGCTGTTCAGTCACTAGCTTGCACAAACATGGCTACGTTATAAACCATTGGTTTCCCGTATGTAATTCATGATTGCTCTGAGTCATCTCATAAAGAGAATTTCTCCCTCAATCCTGAAGTAATAAGGCGCCTATCTGGTCCCTAAGGTATTTTCCAGACAAAGCATGGGGAGAATTAAGCACAATAGATTTTTTTCTTTAATTTGCCTGTTCGATTTACTATCTTAAAAACTCATTTGTTCAACCTTAACATTTAATAGCTTCAAACTCGTTTCCATATGTGAAGAAGAGGATCCCTATAAACTATGAACAGCAGATTAATTTAAAGCCAATTGATGTTGCTACTGATGAAATAAAAGATAAAACTGCAGAGCTGCAGAAGCTTTGCTCTTCTGCTGACGTGGACATGATTCAGCTCCAACTTAAATTGCAGGGCTGTGTTTCAGTGCAGGTATGTTGGTTGCTAAACATGTATTAAATGTATCTTGACGTTCCTCTTGCTTTCATAAGGGCAAAGAGCAAGCATTAATTGTAATTGTCTGTTATACTCTTACTGAGTGCAAAAACCTGTACATTTTTGATTAAGTTAATAAAGAAATTATGTTCAATTTCCATAAATTTTGTGTTATGTCAGGGAACTTTAACATAAATCCCTCTGACTATAGCCAAGCCCTATGTTTACATATCAGAAATCATTAACTAACTTATTAGAATATTACCTTTGCAGATGATTTGCTTTAGTTAATCTTTTTCAAATAAATTTATAGTAAGAATAGTAAATATGTTTCTCAGATGTGGATTTTTAACATACTGGTTTTCTTTAAAAAGAGAATTGTAAAAATTACGTTTTGGTTGTATTCTAACAGCTCTCTCATTTTTCTCCTTTTGTAATTTAGGTAAATGCAGGTCCGTTAGCATATGCAAGGGCTTTCTTAAATGACAGTCAAGCTAGCAAGTATCCACCTAAGAAAGTAAATGAGTTGAAAGACATGTTTAGGTAAGTGCTTTGTAGTTTTCAGATTATTCTTCTATTCTTTTACTCCATTTTCTTCTTAAAAGAAACCAAAATATTCACCAAATAATGTCCCTCCAAAAACGGACATTCTCTGTTCTCTTTCACAACATTTAAGTGACCTTCTAATGGTACTTTAAGTAGTAAGGAAATGTGTGATTTCTTTCTTGCTGCAGAACTTTAACAATGTCCTAGTGACCCAAGACATTAAATATGACAAGTTACTGTATTGCTTTGGAGATTGTGACGCAAACACAAGCCTACATTCATTACGTGATGTCCTCCTTTGCCCGACTGACCTTATGTTACAGCTTTTCAGGCCATTTAGGGTAGGAAGGGCTGGAGAAGCTTGCTTCTATCCATGTCCTTAGTTCCACTTGGATTCTTCCAGTCTAGGGCATGTGATGTCTTGTCTGGACTGAGCATCCCTCTAAGCTAGGGCATGTCTGAATGCTCTTGCGTTGGAAAAAAAATCTGTTTCATATAGAAAAAGAGTTTACATTCAGAATAAGAGAGACAGCTGAGTAAATAGGCTAAGGCGAAAGATGATAGCTTATCGGCTCATTTGCTTCAGACTTATAACATTTACTTTTCCTGTCTCTGTTATCAGCTGTTTCAGGTTACAGAGTAACCAGTAGTCATTCATTCAATAATTATTAATGCCTGGCATGTATGAAAAGATTCTACTAGTTGCTATGACAGGGATACAAAACAAGTGGGCAGTGAGGTACTTTGTCCCCTGAGACTTACCTTTTAATTATGGACATTAAACATAAACACATGAAATCATGGAAAAATGCTTTTATGATAACTCATCAGCTCTCTGTCCCAACTCTTACCAGCCCAGGGCAGATACTTCATGCCTATAGCACCCAGCACTGTACTGCGTGCATAGTTAGTACCAAAAAAATATTTTTTGAATGAATGACATTATCAACAGATGTAAACTAATGTTAGCACAACTTGAGCTGATAGCATATCAAGTAAATGACTGAGCAAGTAGGCTTCCTAGAGGGTATATGTTTTGAGCTGGATTTTGAAGGAGGTAAGAAAGCAGAAGAGAAAGATGGAAAAGAAAGAAAAAGATATTTCAGACTTAGGAGATGGCATTAGCAAAAGCACAGTGAAAATACAGGATTCTAATCTTCCTTGTAGGCAAGCCGTGGTTAAAGGTAATATTAAATTGTCGGTGAGACTTTCCAGGAATAAACAACAAAAACTTTATCTTTGGGGCCTTCCCTGGTGGCGCAGTGGTTGAGAGTCCGCCTGCCGATGCAGGGGACACGGGTTCGTGCCCCGGTCCGGGAGGATCCCACATGCCGCGGAGCGGCTGGGCCCGTGAGCCATGGCCGCCGAGCCTGGGCGTCCGGAGCCTGTGCTCCGCAGCGGGAGAGGCCGCAGCAGTGAGAGGCCCGCGTACCGCAAAAAAAAAACAAAAAAAAAAAACTTTATCTTTGATCTTCATCCACAGGAAGTTCATCCAAGCATGCAGCATTGCACTGGAACTAAACGAGCGGCTAATTAAAGAGGATCAGATCGAGTACCATGAAGGGCTAAAGTCAAATTTCAGAGACATGGTAAAAGAATTGTCTGACATTATTCACGAGCAGGCAAGTATTAGGGTGGTTGAAAATGAAAACGTGATCCGGGGTCCGTCAAGAGTTACTTAACAAATCTATTAGTTTGAAATGTGTTACCTTGAAATTAGTATGTTATTTTAGAATTTGCTCATATCTTCTTTAATCATTTAAATGATGTAATACAAATGAAATTGGAAGCAATTACTGACAGTTGCTTTAGCAGGTGCTTCAGATAATAAATCATTTGGTTCTTTGTGCCACAGAGCCATTAGAAGCGAGTAGCTGAGCGAGTCTGAGTTGATCTACTATGAACATGGATAAGAATCTCTCAAG
Organism: Delphinus delphis; assembly: GCF_949987515.2. Lineage (NCBI taxonomy): Eukaryota > Metazoa > Chordata > Mammalia > Artiodactyla > Delphinidae > Delphinus > Delphinus delphis. Next base: position 27,415,581 of record NC_082704.1, on the reverse strand, counting down.
AAGGGTCCTAGAGAAGTGAAATGATCGGCTCAGTAGCCAAATCCCTAAATGAATACTCCTGTCTTAGCTGTAAGAAACTAGATACAGGTGGCCCTCCCTGTCTGCAGGTTACACATTCACGGATTCAACCAACTGCAGATCGAAAATATTTGAAAAACAAAATTCCAGAAAGTTCCAAAAAGCAGAACTTGAATTTGCTGCACATAGGCAACTATTTACGTAGCATTTACCTTGTATTAGGTATTATAAACAATCTAAAGATGATTTAAGGTATTGGGGAGGGTGTGCCTAGGTTATATGCAAATACTGTGCCGTTTTATGTAAGGGGCTTGAGCATCCTCAGATTTTAATATCTGTGCAGGGGGCAGTGGTCCTGGCACTAATCCTCCAAGGTTACCAAGGGACAACTATACCATCATTTAGGTGAGATCCTGAGTGAGTTCCAAAATTCAGGAATCGTCTTAATACTCATACAGCCAGTTCTCTTTTCATAAAACCTAGCATTTTAATTTATGACTGAGTGTTAATGACAATTGCAGCTAACTTAGTAGAACACAATCTGAAAAATACAGAGGCAAAGATCTGCTCACCACTTACAGCCAAATTATGTCATGATTAAGTAGTTATGACTTTCATATCCCTACTTACCTAAAACCAGAGTACTCCTGAATTGTCCTGGTAAATGTCATTCCTACATTGGGGTCCTGAAATCTGTGTTTACAACCACTCTAGACGTGGACTGTCACTCAAGTATTTTAATATCTTCAACACAGTTGTAAAAGTCACAGCATGATGGTCTGGTCCCTCAGTGCGTGAGCCTGTTAAGCTTATCATAAAGTCTCCTTAATTTCCTTACTAAGGAAAACAGCCAATAAGATAAATGTTTGCTTCAGAAACTCTTCAAACTCTCAATTTTTTTAAGAAACTAAGGCTCCTTAAAAGAAACAAGGATAACTACAACCCTTTAGAGAACCCGTTCTTAACACTGGTCCCAGAAAGGAGAACCTCATCTGTCCTGGTATCTGCATTTCATTGATTGCTTGGCACTCCCCTGTGTGAGACCATCACTCAAAGGGTGTACTTACAAATGGACTTACAAATAGTGGTTAGTTCCCAAAGAACTGCAGTGTAATGATGGGTGAAAGAAGAGATGTTTCGAGGAAAACAAAAGCTAGTTGACTCCAGGCTCTACCTCTCTGAATTTAGCATGTATGCTTTCTCTTAGAAAGGACTAGGGGAAATTTAGTTACCATTAGCCCAAGGTTGCACTGAGTGACCAGGAGTCTAATTTTCTAACCATGGTCATCTTCTCAGTATGGAGAAGCCAGTCAGCCAGACGTTCATCGTCCCATCTGTTCAATGAGACGAGTCACCCCAGTCTCCTACTCTCCCGTTCTCATGGCTGGGAATTTTGTTGGCCTGAGGAGTCTGGAATCAGTGATCTGTTTCTTCTTTTCGCCATCTTTACTTCCGTTAGCCCACTTAGGAGTGAGTGCAAACTGTTCCAAGGCATACCTTTGCTGCTCAGTTTTCAGAGGCCCATTTTGGCCTCCTTCCCAAAGCAGCCAGGTGATCAGGGCTAGGAAGGTAGGGAATCATTCCACTTCCTTTACTGTCTGTATCTCAAGCTCAGCCCCTGAGTACAGTGGGTACTTCACCATCACTGTTCTGGGGTATACTTGAATCAAATAAGACCACATAATTTATTCCTAGAATCTGTCCAGTTTATGGGGTTTTGTTCTCCATAGTCCATAGGAAAAAAACAGCAAAAACTCCTCCTTCACAAAAGATATAAAACAATTACATCATTTTAAGCCAATGTGTATTATATTACAGTTATGTAATTTGCATGCAACCGTATGACCTAGCATTGAGCTCTAATTTATTCAACTTGAAAGCAAATCGTTCAATTCACTGCTATTACTGTGATCAAGATATTTAGAGTAGTAGTTTTATAAAGTTATTTTTTCCTGTGTTTAAAAAGAAAAAGTTCAACTGAGTAAATTTTAAAGATCTTGGCTTTATTCGGTGATTCATGAGTCGGGCAGCATCCCATCTAGCAGACAGAAAGGAGCTCCGAAGAGTTTTACAAAATGGAAGACTTTTACAGGTAGAACGAGGCAGGACAAGTTACTCTAGAAAAGAGCTGATTCTTTCAGGCAAGGTCATCTTCCTACGGGGCACAGCAAGGGTCTGTCAGGTGGAGTACCTCACCAGTGCCAACCAGGTAATTCCAGACTGAAAGTAATGCACATACTTTCTTGACTGCTTAAGATTACCTGCCTAGAAAAGGCTGAAACTGCAATTAGGTTAGGTATTAAGTCTCAGGTGACGTGGGCTTAGCGCAAGTGACTCCATTTTGGGCCTCTCATCTCTTTTTTAACACCGTCAAGTGTGGATTTTACAAACCTGCTGTCTTATTTCCCACCTGTCTCTCTCATTTAATTTCCATGAACCATGGCTATTTTGTTTAGTTCTAGGGACCAGTATTTTAGACCTTTGATATTATATATTAATAGCTAACCAAGAAAAATCTTAGTTTCTGTTGGTTTATATTTATGCACGCTGTACTGTCATAACGCCTCATATTCAGGTGTGCCTTACTTTGGGCAAATGTTGACTTTATAGTGAATTTTTGTAAGTCAATATTTCCTATTAGATTCTCATATAAAAGAGAGCCTTTTTTTAGTCATACACTTTGAGACATATTATTTCCCAAAGGAGAACATAATAATACAAAATAAGATAAAATATAGCTGTGCATTGCAAATTATCTATGAGCTCCATAAATGATTACTTGACAAAAAGATACGGCCTGGATATCCTTGGCCCTCTTCAATGTAATCTGTTACACTATACTAAAATATAAAGTCCTTTTAAAAACTTCTTCAAGCTTTTGACTTTTTAAAAGGGATGTATATCACCTTAAAACTATTAATTGCAGGTCTTAATTAGATAGAGTTGGTGGTGGCCATTGTAGTTCTGTTTGGTCTGTTTGTTCATGATGAATGCTCTATTTTCTCGTCACATCTGACAGTTGTGGATAATCAATCATCTCTTAAACCTCTCCTGTGCTTTCAGATTAGTGTCATGAGTTACGATTTTTATAAGTGGAAATTTCTCTATTACGGACTTTATATAAGACATGATTTGTAGCAACACAAATGATACGACGCGTTGCTGCCACTGTAAACTAATTTGCAGGCTTAATACTGAAGTTTCAGAGCTAACTTGAGAACCCAGTATTGAAAGCTTGAGACCTAAATTGGGACAGTATAGTAAAGAGGTTGGATGTGATGTGTACGCTATTCTTTTCTTCTATCTAATCCACGCATGAGATCTCTGTTGCTTTTGAGCACACAAAATAGTTAATTTGGGGGGCTTCCGTGGCGGTCCAGGGGTTAAGACTTCACCTTCCAACGCAGGGGGTGCGGGTTTGATCCCTGGTCGGGGAGCTAAGATCCCACATGCCTCGCGGCCAAGAAAACAAAACATAAAACAGAAGCAACACTGTAACAAATTCAATGAAGACTTTAAAAATGGTCCATATCAAAAAAAAATCTTTTAAAAAAGTGGATAATTTTTAAAACATCTGTACTAATATGTATGTTTATATGTGTATGGGATATAAAATTTATACTTATGAAGTTTATTTCCAAGAAAAGTCTTCTGTATTAATTAGCTTATATAATTATAGTATGTATTTAGAAATGTTCACTTATTTTCTCTTCACTTAATATTATTTCCCAAGTCTCCAGGGAAGGAGCATGGGTATCTGCATGTTTGAAAAGTCCCACAGTGATCCTGAGAACCACTCTTAGAAGATGATCTATAAACTTGTATCCAAGAGTCCACTGTTTAGGGCTCTTGTTATGACCATCGGTTAAAAAAATTGTTTTAAAGATTGTATTACCTCTCGCTTTCTGTTGAATTTTGCATTTTACAGCCTTCTGTGTTTCTTAATGAGTAACCAGATCTTTTCTGCTTTTTTTGATATGCTGCCTTTGTAATACAGCTTTGAAGACTTGAGTCGGTAATGTTTTTCTTTGCCCTTTCTGCTTTATGTCATTTTAAATAGCTAAGTGTCAGTGATAAATTGAAACATGGCTGCAGTTTCATATACACATACTTCTTGGGCAGCGGCTACTTTACCTCATGATAAACATGCAGATTTCTTTCGTTTCAGATCTTACAAGAAGACACAATGCATTCTCCCTGGATGAGCAACACATTACATGTATTTTGTGCGATTAGTGGCACGTCGAGTGACAGAGGTTATGGTTCCCCAAGATACGCTGCTGAGATATGAGGACATGCAGATGTAAAGTGATAACAAGAACGAACCTTCTCAGGAATATTTTGAGCTGTGCAAATGTTAAAATTTAAAGATTTGATATACATGGAGTGTTTTCTTCCTGACACCAAAATTTTCATGCTTTCAAACAGGGTGCTTACATATTTGTAAATATTTAAGCAACTTGAAAGTGCCTGGAAAATTGCACCACTGTGCTTGGTTTGTACTTTTTTAGGTAAATCTATATACTGAGAAGTAGAGCTCAAAAACGTTAATTCGATTTGCTCAACTGTTGCTTAAAATAATAATGGTACTGTGTAAAATTGTATAATGGAACACAATAAAAGGTAAAACTTATTTGTAATTAGAAGTGAAGGAAATAATACTTTGAACTTAGCATTTTTCTTGGCAGGAAGCTAAGTTTATTATCATACTAATCCTTGGAGGAAAAAAATTGATAAAATTTCCATAAAACATGGATACTTCCAATTGGGGAGATGATTTGAAATCTTGCCTACCAGTGGTCAAGACTGGGCTAAGGGAAGCAAAAGCATTATTTAAAAAGGAAAATTTCACACAGAAAGGATATATATAGAAATACCAGGGTTACCGATCCTTCAAGTTTTGATCCAGTGATGCTAGGTACTCCAGTTGGTCTCTCTGACATACAAGACAAGGGATTCCTTTGTGGCATAGGTTTGCCTAGCAAGCAACGTTCGTTGCCAGAGCTTCATCAGCTGAGGCTATCTATAGAGCTAAACAAAACATCTCTGAGATTTGCAGTCAGTGCAACTCCAAAGCTTTAGCAGCAGATTCTGAGGGTAGGGATTTTGTAATGATCATTTACAATGATCATCAGTTTACAAGTTTAACAAGCATTTCGATAGAACTTGATGGTTGCAGCGTTTCTTGGGTGGGTATACGTAAGCACCACAGATTTAGCAACTGCTAGCTAGGGATTACATCTCTAACTGTGAAGGAGCCTCAGACTACCTAAATAATTCAGGAGAAACCAAGATGCGAAGAACTTTTTTAGCTTGAATTATCCATATAATTTTGGCTGCCTTTCATGTAAACTTTAAGTCCTAGACTTATTTTTCTTATGTAGTTTAGCTTATTTTACAGACCAAAAAGAAAAGGGAAAACAGACACTGAAACATATAAATGGGTCGCATGGAGCCTTGGCTTTTTAAATGCTTTGTGATCGAGTAAACCTTAGAGATTATGCACCTGGCTTGGCCATTTTTCTTTACATGTCATTTTTAAGCTTTCAGGGGAGCATGAAATTATTTATGAAATGTTAATTTTGTATTTAATAGGGGATTCAGAAATTTCAGAGGCAGTTTGTAATTCCTTAATATCTTGGGGTAACTGGAGAGTTAGTTTCACCTTTAAAGTGATTATATTTGGCATGTATATGTAAAGAACCGTCACCTAGAGAGAGTGCTGCCTTCTGAGAATGAGGCATCTTGGGGAAACTTCAGTGCTCTTTTGTCAATAACTAGTCCCTATCATGTCCCCCAGCAAAGTATTGTGCCCTGTGGATAATTTTTTAAAGTATAACAAATGACCCCTGCCCTCAAGGAACTTGCAATCTAGTTGAGGAGGCAAGATAGACACAAAATTAAATAAAACAAGAATTAACAATATAAGACAAGAAAAGTTGTATATGAACATTGACAAATGAAGGACATTGCCCATAGCTCATGTCACATTCAAGGAATGAGAGGCCACTGTGAGTTGTAATGTTCAGGGATGGTTTCATGGGCAAAGTAAGCCTTGAACAGGCTTTCAAAGGTGAGAGGGTGTTCTAGGCAGGAGGAACATCATAAGCAAAGGTGCAAAAAGAATTTGCAGAAGTTCAGGGGATGATGAGACCAGTTTTGTTCAGGGGAGTAGTGGAAAGAAAGTTCAGACCTAGATTTTGGAAGGCCTTGAATACCGGGCTAATAGTATTTGGACTTTAGTCAGTAAATATGAGGGAGCCAGTCCAGGTTTTTGAACAGAGAGACTACTTGATTAAATGTTATTTTTAGTTATGAGTCCATAAACCCATAGATGTGAACAAGAATGGAGAAGAAAGGACAAGTACAAGAGGTACTCTGTGGAAAGACTGGACATGACTTATTGATGGCTAAGGAGAAAAGAGGAAAAGTTAAAGAGAATTTTGTGTTCTGTGGCCGGTGAGTTCTCCGGGTCATAGCACAATTTCACTAGATTTTTTTTCACCAACTTTCAGACTGAGGTCAGAAAGCTATATACAGAGAACAAGGTGGGCTAGACTAGAGAAAGCCAGCAAAATGTGTTTTGAAACACTGCATATATTAGGTGTTACTGTTTATATAGTTTAATGATTTCATGAAGTGATTTGGCCTCTACAGATTAACTCACATCAAAGAGTACGTTTCTGCTCTACTGATTATTTTTGCAGTTAAGCTTGAGTCCAATTTCCCCTGGAAGCTCTTGTTTTGATAGTCTTTGACCATATTGTAAAATGTGAATAAAGTCACCATTAGTAGTGTTAGTTTATCACTACAGTGATAACCCGTAGAGAAAGTAAGCAATTCCATGTAGGTTTTCCAAGTAACCAGTGCACCAATGGCATCCTGTCTCTAGATGGGATTGTTATTGTTACCATGTGATTTGACTGCTTATAATAAATACTGTCAACGTCTTTTTAGAAATGAAACGAAGAGCAGCAGTGGTAGCAACAGCCTTGGAACCTTGACCAACGTATCATAGAACTAGAGATGACTCACTGGTTAATTAACAAACTAAATAGGTCAGCATAATAAAAACCCAAGCCTTTGATTATAAATACTGGTTTATCTGAAATGCAGAACCTGAGCAATGTATTGGAATAATAGGAAATTTCCAGACTCTTGAAAATATTAATAATCAGACACATATCTCAGGCTTGTGATCCACAAAATGGTGGGCTACCTTCAGTCTTGTTCTAACAGTATATACTACTTCAGCTATCAAAACACAGGGGGGAAAAAAAACCACAGGGGAAAGGAGTAGAGTAAAAGGGGTGGGGAGTGTGGGTTTGTGTAGCAAGGCTATTCCCCTGTCCTGGGATTTGGCCTGTAAGAGTGCTTTGTTCATCTGGTTCCGGTTACAATAATGCTTTTTTATCCTAGTCCCAAACCACGTAATGGTTACTTGAAGAAAAGTGTATATGTATGTTTATCCAACTCCTGATTGAACTTGTGACTAAATCCTTCAAAGATTTTGCCTCTGTGTATGGCATCTTAAAACTTTTTCCAACATGCTTTTTTCTCTTCTGTTTTCCTCTTTATTGAGCTGTGGTTCACACACCGTACAATTCACCCATTTGAAATGCACAATTCAAGGGTTTTTAATATATTCAGAGTTGTGCAACCATCACCACAATTAATTTTAGAAATTTTCATCACTCCACAAAGAAACCGCATACACATTAGCAGTCACTCCCCATTGCCCACCAACCAGCCCCCAGCCCCTGACAATCAGTAATCAACTTTCTGTATCTATAGATCTGTATTCTGGACATTTCATATAAATAGAATCACACAATATGTGGCCTTCTGTGGAACTGGCTTCTTTCATTTAGCATAATATTCTCAAGGCTCATCCATGTTGTAGCATGTATCAGAATTTCACTCCTTTTTAATGGCTGAATAATATTCCTTTTGTATGGATACACCACATTTAATCTGTTCATCAGTTGATGGACATTTGGGTTATTTTCGCTTTGGGGCTATTATTGATAATGTTGCTATGAACACTCACGTACAAGTTTTTGTGTGGATATGTTTTCATTTGTCTTGGGCATATACCTAGGAGTTGAATTACTGGGTCATATGGTAACTCTACGTTTAGCCTTTTGAAGGACTGCCAGACTGTTTCCCGCAGCAGCTGCACCACTTTACAGTGCCGGCAGCAGTAAATAAGGATTCCAATTTCTCAGTATTCTCAGCAACACTTGTTATTATCTGCCTCTTTGATTATCACCTTCCTGGTGGGTGTGAAGTGGTATCTCATTGGGGTTTTTGTTTGCATTTCCCAAATGGCTAATGAAGTTGATCATTCTTTCATGTGTTTGTTGACTGTTTTTATGTTCTTTGGAGATAAATCTATTCAGATTCTTTACCCATTTTTAAACATTGGTTTGTCTCTTTATTGTTGAGTTGCAAGAGTTCTTTATATGTTCTAGATGCAAGTTCCTTATCAGATATATGATTTCCATATATTTCTGTGGGTTGCCTTTTCACTCTTGTAATGGTGTCCTTTGAAACAAAAGTTTTTAATTTTGATGAAGTCCAATTTATCTATGTTTTCTTTTGTCGCTCGTGCTTTGATATTGTACCTAAGAAGACATTGCCTAATCCAAGGTCGTGGAGATTTATACCTACATTTTCTTCAAGTTTGGGAGTTTTAACTCTTACTTTTAGGTCTTTGATCCATTTCAAGCTGGGTTTTGTATATGGTGTGAGATAGGGGTTCAAATTCATTCTTTTGCATGTGGCTATCCAATTGTCTTCGTACCATTTGTTGAAAAGACTATTCTCCCCCCATTGAATTGTCTTGGCACCCTTTTCAAAAATCTATTGACCATAAATGTACAGGTTCATTCTGGGCTCTCAGTTCTTTTCCACTGATCTATATGTCTGTCCCTATGCCAGTACTGCATTGTCTTGATTACTGTAGCTTTGTAGTAAGTTTTTAAATTGGGAAGTGCAGGTCCTCCAACTTCATTCTTTTTCAAGACTGTTTTGGGTATTCTGGGTCCCTTGCATTTCCATATGAATTGTAGACTCAGATTGTCCATTTTTGCAAAAAAAAAAAAAAAGTAGCTGGGATTTTGGTAGAATTTGCTGTGAATCTGTAACTTAATTTGGGGAATATTGCCACCTTAACAATATTAAGTGTCCCAATGCATGAACGTAGGATGTTTTTCTGTTTGCTTTGGTTGTCTTTAATTTCTTTCAAAAGTATTTTGTGGTTTTCAGTTTAGAAGTCTTACACCTCTTTTGTTAAAGTTATTCCTTAGTATTTTATTCTTTTTAATGCTATTGTAAAGGGAGTTTTTTTTTTATTTCATTTTCCGATTGTTCATTGCTAGTTTATAGAAATACAACTGACTTTCGTATATTGACCTTGTATCCCGAAACCTTGCTGAATGCATTTATTAGCTTTAATAGTTTTTTTATGGGTTCTTTAGTGTTTTCTATATAAGATCATGTCATCTGAAAATACAGATAGTTTTACTTCTTCCTTTCCAATCTTGATTCTTTTTATTTCATGTTCTTACTTGGCACTTGGCTAGAACTTCCAGTAGAATGTTAAATAGCAGTGGTGAGAGCAAGACGTCCTTGTCTTATTACTGATCTTTGGGAGAAAGCTTTCAGTCTTTCACCTTTAAGTATGGTATTAGCTGTGGGTTTTTCATAGATGCTTTTTATCAGGTTGAGGAAGTTCCCTCCAACATGACTTGCATCTGTTTTCCAATTCAGTTTCCCCTGGTAATCATATGATCCGTGTATGACATATAGGGAAATAGATGAGAAATGGTTAAGAAATGTACTCAAGATACACATCAAATTAGAGATGAAACCAAGGCATCCTAACTCACAGTCCACAGTGTTTTCAACTATTATATACTATTTCCTATAGTCTCCTGCTGCAACTTCCTGCAGCTTTCTACAGAGACCAAAAAAGTTTCCTCTCTTCCTTTTTACTAAGAAGGTAAGCTCCGTAAAGGTAGAGTCTGTGTCTAATTTTTCACCTCTGTTTCCCTGAAATCTAACAGTACCTGCCACAGAATAAGTACTTGAGCAGTCTCTAGGAAATAAAACCAGTTTAGATAAGCAGATACTTCCAGGGCTTTTATTATGATCAAGGCAATATCCCAGCCCTCAGAGACAGTGCGGTTGAGAAGGTGAGACATAGTCACATAAGGTATGAAGAGGTCTGATAATAGCAAATCAGTGGTAATGGCAAGTGCTTGAATAGGCAGAGCTTTTCTAGATGTAGAACAAAAAAGGCTTCGTGGAGGAGCACAGCCTTGAAGGATGGGTAGGAACTAGCGTGTGTGCATTAAGGAAGCACCTTAGGCAGGGTTTTTAACAAGAAGTTGAAAAATTAACTTCATTTTAATTATTATGTGAACTCTGACCATTAAAACCAATCAGTATCACAAGGGACATACAAAGGAAAAATAATAGAGTGCATGTAAAATCAAGTAACATTCTCTATCTTGTTTTTCTGACTCCCTTATCCTTTTGTCTTAGATTCAAACTGAGTAAATCAGTCTTTTCTTTTTGTCTAGAAAATGTATGCTCTAGTTGCTTCATTCCCATGTTAGAAAACTTTTTCAGCCTACCTCAGTCAAGTTCTGACCAACAAGTCTGTTCTTTGTGCATTGTAGCATTTTGTAATAATCACTGCTTCAGTAGATCTCCTAGTTGAGAGTCTTAAAAAGCTCTGGACCCCTCATTCTGCATGCCGAGTGTGTGCCTCTGATAGGAAACCAATGGAAGCTATCACGTGAGCAGTTCAGGGCTGCAATCCGTGAATTGTAGACCATTCGCCACAATTTTTTTTTTTTTTTTTTTTTTTTTTTTTTTTTTTTTTTGCGGTACACGGGCCTCTCACTGTTGCGGCCTCTCCCGCTGCAGAGCACAGGCTGCGGACACGCAGGCCCAGCGTCCATGGCTCACGGGCCCAGCCGCCCCGCGGCGTGTGGGATCCTCCCAGACCGGGGCACGAACCCGCGTCCCCTACATCGGCAGGTGGACTCCCAACCACTGCGCCACCAGGGAAGCCCTCGCCACAATTTTTTGATCTCCCATTGTGAACCAGGTATATGAATGATCAAGGCAGTATTCGGTGGGCAGGTATACAGATGAGAGATTATAATTATAATCTAGTAGTTATTCCAAGGGTAGTCTTTTTCTGTCAGTAACTGGACTGGGTCTTCTGAATTCTGTATCCCTGAATAGGAACATCTTATGTCTCTTTGAGGGATATAAATAATAGTGCCTGGAACTGATGTACTTGAACATTTAATATTAAGAAGCAAAAGCAGACCTAAAATTGATGTGGAGTTCTGTTCGATGCAAAGACGATCAGGTCCTGTAGTGCTCACGCAGTGAATTATTTCAGAATTCTTCTTTGTCAGGATTTGAGATGCTTCCAGAACCACTGTAAATCGTGATGATAGTACTATGCCCTCCCTCCACATCCCAAACTAAATCTAGACACACAAACAGACAAAATGAAAGCGGTCGAGTGAGGGAAAAGGGCCGAGTTGACAAAGTTATCCCTATCAGAACAACTACGGTGAAAATGAAAGACTTCTGGAAGGAAACTTGGCTGCACTTCGTTCCACTGCAACTCCAAGTAGGTACAAGGTCAGCTGAAGACGATTCAGGTCCCATGTAAGAGAATTTATGTTCAGGGAAGTAATTTGGGGGTATTTACGCAGAAAATAAGGTAACCCCACCACCACTACCACCACTTCCTCCTCCTGTGTTACGGAAACAGAACTTAAAGTTCTAGCCGTGGAAGGAGAATCTTCAGGAGGGAAAGTTCCAACTCTGTCCCCGTTGGTTTAACCATCTTGTGATGATTCTTTCTCTTGGAACTGCCACCAGTGTGATGGCCCCCAGGGGTGTTTCATGATAACCCTGTGCTTCTAGATGAGCCTTTGGCAGGGGATGGACTAGTTAGGGGTCCTCCTAGCCTACCCGGGGGCTTTGTCTGCCCTCCAATGATTACTCTCATTTTGAGAGTTTCGGCATTCCTTCTATATAGCATATGGTGGTTAAGTGCACAGACTCTGAAAACCAACTGTCATTTACCAAGCTGTGGGACCTTGGGCATGTTACTTGATCCCTCTATGCCTTCATTTTCTCATCTGTAAAATGGACGTATTTATTTTACCTACCTCCTAAGATTATTGTGAAAATTCAATGAAGTAAGGTATGTAAAGCCCAGACAGTGATACCTGGCACATCTGTTTGATTGTTACATCTATATGTGTGTTAGCTAAGAAATGTAATCTTTCCCCCAGAGCGTAGCAGAATTTTGCCAGCCACCACACCCTGTATGTCTCTGGACCCATCTCTCCATTCCAGGTGGAAGTGGGGTAGGGACAATGGGTGGGTCAAGGTCAGGCCATTTTTACCACTTGATATTCCACAGATCACCCCTGGCCTCACTAGATCTCACCGTGTGCTGGAGAGCTGTGCCCCGTGCAAGGACGTTATTTCCTGTGTGGTATGGGCGCCGACAAACATGCACAGATGCTGGCCGTTAGCAGCAAACACTGCCATACTGGTGTATCCTGGATGAATATCAGCCCTGCCCCTGTGTCTATCTTCCTGAACAGAAGCCGGTTATTTATCTTTATAGCTTCCACACACATCTGAGCATTGACAAGCTGTCCCTTAGGCCCCTGAACTCTAGGACCTCTCGGCTTACCTCCTCTGGCTTCCTTCCGCTCTCAGAATTACACAGAAGTGGTTTTGGATTTGCGATTGAACTGGTGGGATTTACTCCCTCAGTATTCCCTCTGTAGAGAGTCTCTAAATACACAGCCTCCTTCAGCTGAGTTTAATTTGTTTCTCATTTGGATTTCTGCTGTCAATGTTCACAGATAACCAGCTCTCATGAAAAAGATCAGAAAAGTTTTCAGTTTCCCTTTCCCATTTCCTACCCATTTCTTTGTAGCTATAGAAATCCTTTAGGGGCAAATTCGCCCAACCAATCTTGTTTAAAGACATTTCATCCTCACTTTAGGTGATGGGGCTTGGAGTTGAGGCCTGCTTTCCCCGTGCATTGCAGTGAAGCGCCGGCCCCTCCCTCCCAAGCCCCTCCTAGACCCTGTCCTCTTCCTCCTTCATCCAAGAGCTTGCCACACTCCTATGCTGTGCGCTCTCCTCACACTAGCTTCTCAGCGATCACTGTCTGAATGAATCAGCTTCCACAACTGTGACCCATAACTGCAGCTCATCTCACCTAAGGGCATTTCAGCAAGTTTCTGCAGCCACTGCAGCTTGGAGAAACTGACATTTAGTCAAGATCGGACAAGCCTGCATTAAGGAAATGTCTTGAGGTGGAACTGGCTATATTTTCCCTCTCTCCACCCCAAATCTGAAATTTTCCTCATGGATGGATACCTCTCTACTATCATTCTCCCTCCCTGCCAGGTATTCCCCAGCAAGGATTTCTTCCTTCAGATGGCCATGAGCAAATCAGTCCCTGCCCCTACTCTGCTTCCTCCCCCTGCTCTGATGTTGGGGCATCCGTAGGAAGTCAGCTACCCGCACCATCCCACCCCATCTACCAGGATGTGGCAGAGTGTGGGTGGTTATCTTGCACTTCCCGTTTCTAGGAGGCCAACCGGCCAAGACTGAATTGCCTAGACCCTAAACGTCACCACCAGCACCCTGCTGGCTGGCCTCACGTGCTCACTTCTTTGGTTATTCCTTCGCTCTCTGGTCCCTTAGATCTCAGAATGGTGGTTCTTAATTGGGAGTGATGCCCCCTGCCGCCCCCGCCAAAGACATACGTTTTGGAAGGTGGGGTAGATACTGGAATCTAGCGCGTAGAGACCAGGAATGCTGCCGTGCACAGGCAGCCCCCCCTACAACAAAACTACCTGGCCCCTAATGTCAGGAGGGCACAAGTTGCACTGCTGCCTACCTCACTGGACTCCTTGAAGGCTACTCCACCAGCTGGTTTGTCCTCAAGGACCCTTCTGCTGGCCATCCTACCAATAGTCCACTGGGAGATCTCTCCTCCCGACTAATGACGTTTTTTTACCCTCAGCTGCAACTATCTGCCTGCTTGCGCGCCTGCATACACGAGCAGGAGGGGTCCGCCTGACCTTCATCTCTAACTCGGCACTTGGTCTGCAGATGGGCTCTGCTCAAGAACCTGAGGATGCTCAAGGTCTGCTTCACCACCTCCGTAGCTGTCCCTTCCACTTTCTGGTGAAGTCTTTCTCACTACTAGTGACACTCCCAACTCGCTAACTTGGCCAAACAATTCCAATTCTATTGCTGCTGCCACCCATAAAGCAGTTTAATTCCTCTAATAAAACAAAACCCAAGACTTCTACGATATTAGCCGTGAAAGAAAGAAGCATTAGGTCGAGAAGACTATCTGCTGAACGACGTAAAAATAAAGTCCTGAATCAATGGCGTTGCATACCTTGTCACAATTATAAAGATGTGACTTCTCCGCTAAATATCTAAATTCAATGCCATCCTAATCAAAATCCCTAAAGGATATTTTTAACTTGAAAAAATGATTCTCAAGTTTATCAGAGAGAATAAAGATGAAAAAATAGCGAAGAGAATACCCCAAATAGACGAATAAGAAACAAAGGCTTGCCCTAGCAGACCTTAAAATGAAGAATATACCTAATTAAAACGGGGCATTTACAGAAGAACAAAATTGGGAGGACTTGTTACCTGACTTCCAGACTTACTGTGAAGCTACAATAATCAAGGCAGTGTGTTATTAGCAAGAGAATAGACAAAGGGATCAATGGGACAGAATAGAGACTCCAGAAATAGACCCCCATAAATATAGTCAATTGACCTTTGACAGAGGAGCAAAGGCAATGCAATGGAGCAAATATAGTCTTTTCAACACATGGTACTGGAAGAAATGGACATCCACAGGCAAAAGAACAAATCTAGACAGAGACCTTACACCCTTCACAAAAATTAACTGAAAATGGATCACAGATCTAAATGTAAAATGCAAAACTATAACGCTCCCAGAAGATAACATAGCAGAAAACCTAGATGACCTTGGGCATAGTGATGCCTTTTTAGATACAACACCAAAGACAGGTCCATGAAAGAACGAATTAATAAGCTGGACTTCATTAAAATTAAAAACTTGTTCTCTGTGAAAGACAATGTCAAGAGAATGAGAAGACAAGCCACAAACTGGGAGAACATAGTTGTGAAAAACAAGTATTTACAAAAATGTTCCACATTATATCTCATCAAGAAAATGCAAATTAAAACAACAATGAGGGCTTCCCTGGTGGCGCAGTGGTTGAGAGTCTGCCTGCTAATGCTGGGGACACGGGTTCGAGCCGTGGTCTGGGAAGATCCCACATGCCATGGAGCAACTAGGCCCGTGAGCCACAACTACTGGGCCTGCGCGTCTGGAGCCTGTGCTCCTCAACAAGAGAGGCCGCGATAGTCAGAGGCCCGCGCACCGCGATGAAGACTGGCCCCCACTTGCCACAACTAGAGAAAGCCCTCGCACAGAAACGAAGACCCAACACAGCCAAAAATAAATAAATTAATTAATTTAAAAAAAACAAAAAAAACAAACAACAAAAAAACAATGAGATACCACTACACATCTATGAGACTGGGCTAAAATCTAGAACACTGACAACACCAAACGCTGGCAAGGATATGGAGCAGCAGGAACTCCATTCGTTGCTAATGGGGATGCAAAATGGTACAGTCACTTTGGAAGACAGATTTCTACAAACTAGAAATACTCTTATCATATGATCCAGCTATTTACCCAAAGGAAATGATAACATGTCCACACAAAAACCTGCACAGGAATATTTATAGCAGTTTTATTCACCATTGCCAAAACTTGGAAGCAACCAAGATGTCCTTCTTGGTAGCTGAGTGGATAAATAAACTGAGGTACGTCCAGACAATGGAATATTATTCAGCCCTAAAAAGAAATGAGCTATCAAGCCCTAAAAAGACATGGAGGAACCCTAAATGCATATTACTAAGTGAGAGAAGCCAGTCTGAAAACGCTACATACTGTATGACTCCAACTATATGACATTCTAGAAAAGGCAAAACTATGGAAAGACTTCCCTGGCGGTCCAGTAGTTAAGACCCCGCGCTTCCAACGCAGGGGGCGCAGGTTCAATCCCTGGTCGAGGAACTAGGATCCCGCATGACGCAAAGTGCAGCCCAAAAATAAATAAATAAATTCTGGAAAAAAGGTGGACATCCTTGTTAAAAAAAAAAAAAGGCAAAACTATGGAGACAATAAAAACATCAGTGATTGCTGTTTGGAAAGTGGGTGGAGGGAGATGAATAGGCAGAGCACAGAGGATTTTTAGGGCAGGGAAAATACTCTGTATGATACCATAATGATGGATACATATCATTATAGATTTGTCCAAACCCATAGAATGTACACCACCAAGAGTGAGCCCTAAGGTAAACTACAGACTTCGGGTGATTCTGATGTGTCAGTGTAGCTTCACGCTTGGTAACAAATGCACCCCTCTGGTGGGGGCTGTGGGTAATGGGGGAGGCCGCGCACCTGTGGGAAAGGGGTACGTGGGAAATCTCTGCACCTTCCTCTCAATTTTGCTGTGAACCTAAAACTGCTCCAAAAGAAAAAGTCAATAATTTTTTTCAAACTGGGAACTTACTAATATGGAAATAGGCAGGCAGAAGGATGTAACAGAATAATGTATGTAAAAATCTATAGGACAAAGCTTTAATTTCAAAAAATAAATCAATAAATCATGTTGGGATTATTCAATAAATAGTATTGTAATAATCAGCTAAGTATCTGCACAAAAGTTAAGGGATCCCTACCTTACTATTTACAAAAAAATCAATTTCAAATTGATCATAGATTTAAAAGTTAAAAAAACAAGACCCTTAAAGAGCTAGAATTGAACATGTATTGCTATGTGTACAGTCTTGAGGTTGGGAAGGTCTTTCCAATGAAGACTCAGAATTCAGAAGTCAAAAAGAATAAGCAACTGATAAATTCGATCCCCCAAATTGTATTTATTTTTTATTTTATCTTTAATTTTATTTTTTTTTGGCCGCGCCGCAGTGTGTGGGATCTCACTTCCCCAACCAGGGATCGAACCCGTGCTCCCTGCAGTGGAGCGCGGAGTCCTAACCGCTGGACTGCCAGGGAAGTCCCCCCAAAATTTTAAACTAAAAACATTATAAGTAAAGTCAAAAGAAAAATAACTGAGTAAAATATTTGCAGCTCTATGATAGATTATAAATATCCTTAATATAAAAAGCATTCTTACAAATCAATAAGATGAATTTTCTAATAGGAAAATGGGTAAAGAACATGAATAGGCAATTTTCAGGAGGGAAAACACAAATGGTTTATAAATATATGAACAAATGTTCAACTTTCTTATTAAAGAAATGTAAATTAAAACAATGACAGTCAAAGGAGGAAGGAAGGACATCTTTATTAAACTCTAAGGAGGAAGAAAAAGGAAGTAAACATCTGAGACATCTAGCCTTAAAAAAGACTGGCACAACTTCAGTGACATCTTAACCTGGGGTCCTCGCTTTTTCTCCCTGCTTCTCACCACCCACAGCCTACTTCTCAGCCCGGGAGGTCCCTCCTAGACACTGTGACATCTTCCTGGGGAAGATGGAGAGTCAGTGTCCCAATAGATATGCCAATGAAAGTTCTCCTGCCCGGGACAAGTCGGTTGTTTGTTTTTGGTTTGAGAGGCAGGCATCTTACCAAGGTGACCGACACCTGGAATTGACTGATTCACGTGAGGATTCACCTCTGTGAGGTTCCACATTGAATAAATACACAACAACCGCAGCACTCATGAAAGGAAACTCAAGCCTAGGCAGTAATCCAAGTGGGATCATTGCAGGACAGTAAACAATGAGGAAAGGAGAAAAAAGGATGTGGAAGGGAATGATGACATAAATAGTAACTCAGACAGTACTTAAATATGTGCCTGGCACTGTTATAAGTGCTTTGCATACAAGAATTCATTTCATTCTCACTACAAATTTGTGAGGCAATTACTAATATTACCCACCATCTTATGACTGGGGAAACTGAGGCACAGTGACGCTAGATAAGTTGTTTGAGATCACACAATAAGTGGCAGAGCTGGAGTTTGAACCCAGGGAATCTGGTGTAAAAATTCACACTCTGAGCCACCACGCTGAGATGAATCAAGGGAAAAAGAAGAGAGATGCTGGAGCATAAAAAGAGGAGGAAGGAAGGAAAGAGGAGGAAAGCCTCAGTTTCCTGACGTCGGAAGGCAGTTGCTAGATGTATACATATATCCACTCTTTTTTAGATTCTTTTCCCATGTAGGTCATTACAGAGTACTGAGTAGAGTTCCCTGTGCTGTACAGTAGGTCCTTTTTAGTGATCTATTTTATATATAGTAGTGTGTATATGTCAATCCCAATCTCCCAATTTATCCCCCTCCTCCCTTTTCCCCCCTGGTGACCATAAGTTTGTTTCTACATCTGTGACTCTATTTCTGTCTTGTAAATAAGTTCATTTGTACCATTTTTTTAGATTCCACATATAAGCGATACCATATTTGTCTTTCTCTGTCTGACTGACTTCATTTACTATGCTAATCTCTAGTTGCATCCATGTTGCTGCAAATGGCATTATTCCATTCTTTTTTATGGCTGAGTCATATTCTAATGTTATTTTTATATTGTGAGAGACAATTGTTTTCAGAAGGAATCCATGTGAATTCAGGAATACCAAAATGCTGCCTTTTGGGTTTGTTTTTCTCCCCTCTGCCGTAGCACAACCTAGAGCAGCAAAATCAGGGCGAGAGAGAGGCATGGACATATATACACTACCAAACGTAAGGTAGATAGCTAGTGGGAAGCAGCCGCATAGCACAGGGATATCGGCTCGATGCTTTGTGACTGCCTGGAGGGGTGGGATAGGGAGGGTGGGAGGGAGGGAGACACAAGAGGGAAGAGATATGGGAACATATGTATATGTATAAGTGATTCACTTTGTTATACAGCAGAAACTAACACACCATTGTAAAGCAATTATCCCCCAATAAAGATGTTTAAAAAAAAAAAAAGATCTACCTATGCCCCCTCCCACCTCACCATTTAGCTGTAATTTAAACAAGAAAAGGCCTTACATCCTAGGAAGACTGGAGACTAAACTGAAGATAATTCCAATTCTCAGATAAATTCTTAAATGCCCTCTAGTCTTCACCTGCACCATGCCACATCTTTAGGGTTCTAAACGAAATTACAGCTTTATGGCTAAAGCAAACACTGAAATTGAGGAAAAACTGGGAATTCTAAGGCCACTACCAAAATAGTTGGAAGAGACTGTGGGATTTGGGGCTTTTACTTCTGAAGAAGGGGAAGGGTGCCAGTATTCACCAGCTCGGTGTCCTGCCGTGGCCTCTCTCCCAAGTTCTAGAGCCTTAAACCCAGCTGCTTGCTGGGCTTCTCACCTTGGGGGCCCATGGGCACCTCAGGATCACCATGCCCCCACCCGACCTCCTCCTCTTCCCTAGAAACCTGCTTCTCTTCCTGTGTTCCCCATCTCAGCGATGACATCTCCCATCCAGTCACCCAGGCCACAAACCCGCAAGTCATCTAGGTCGGCGTACTTTTTCCATGAAGGGCCAAATAGGAAATATTTGAGGTGTTGCAGGCCACATGGTCTCTGTCACAACTACTCAACCCCGCCATTGCAGAATGAAAGCAGCCATAGACAGCGTGTAGCAAATGGGTGGGGCTGAGTTCCAATAAATCTGCAGTTAGGTGCACTGAAATATTTTCACATACTTTTCATATGTTACAAAATAGTCTTCTTTTGATTTTTGCCAGCTATTTAAAAATGTAAAATCCATTCTTAGGCCATGGGTCGTACAGAAGGAAGTGGGCTGGATTTTGTTGCTCTAGAATCCTCACCTTCCTTCCCACATCTAATCGGGCAAGTCCTACAGAACTCACTTCCTAAATACTTCTCGAATCTGCCCCACCTCTTCCTCCATATCGACACCGTTTTAATTCGGGTACTTGTCCATATTGCTTTCTGACATGGACAGTTAAAGTTGAAGGCTGCAAAGAAAAATCCTCTATAACTATGGTAGGTGGAAGCACATGTCCCTTCCCAGGTTTTTTAAGTTCCTCATAGCACGAAGCATAAGCTACAGATTAGTTTGCCTCTTCCTTCATCTGGCACTGGAGAAACGATCTATTAATGTATGCCACTGTTTCATGAGGTGGCCTGGGAGGAGAGGGTAACTGATGCCCTGTAATCTAGTCCCGGTGAAAAGCAGAGAATGGGAGCGAGCGCTTGAACGCATGCGCATGCTGGCTCTGTCTAACCTCAGGGGCCGGCTGGACTAGGTCTGGCCCTTGTCTCCACTGGTCTCCAGACTGGACATTCAGACGTGCTTTAGCTTGGGGCCAAGCCGTCTGCTGGTGGCTAGGACTCAGCTAATCTACCCAAGACATCTGTGGCATTGGTCCTCAATTTCTAGTCCTTTGCCCTATGTTTTCAGTGTGGCATTGGACAGCAGCAGTGTTCTTCTCTGGAAACGAGACCAGTGGCCAAACATCACGGGAGTTCACCCTGCCTATATGATGACACTCACCAAGTCTTGGTGGGAGCAAGAGACATTAGACGAATCACTCTCTGATGTCACACCTCCCACGTAAATAAAGGGGAAAGCCAATTTAGTTTCTATTTTATTCACTTTCTGGAATTTAAGAAACATTTTAGATTTTTTAAAAAATTTCATTGAAGTAGAGTTGATTTACAATGTTGGGTTAATTTCTGCTGTACAGCAAAGTGATTCAGTTATACTTAACATACATTTTTTTTTTCATATTCTTTTCCACTATGGTTTATTGCAGGATACTGAAAATAGTTCCTTGTGCTATAGAGTAGGACCTTCTTGTTTATCCATTCTCTATATAATAGTTTGCATCTGCTAATCCCAAACTCCCAGTCCTTCCCTCCCCCACCCCCCTTCCCCTTGGCAACCACAAGTCTGTTCTCTATGTCTGTGAGTCTGTAAGAAACATTTTAGATTTTTGATTGTTTCTTTTTTCTATGTTGTCTAATATGTCAGTTTCTTAAGTAAAGCATCTTTTGGCTTATTTTGGATAGGATGATTGTAAGTACCTACAAGTCTTTTAATTTAAAATGACCTTTTTCCCTCATCATAAAAGTGAGCTACAACAGCAAACTGCTCATTGGATGACGCAAAAATCCCTCCCACAACGAACACCTAGAAATGTTGTACAAAATATAACATCACAAGTAGATATTTCAGGACTTCCCTGGTGGTGCAGTGGTTAAGAATCTGCCTGCCAGTGCAGGGGACATGGGTTTGAGCCCTGGTCCGGGAAGATCCCACATGCCACGGAGCAACTAAGCCCGTGCACCACAACTACTGAGCCTGCACGCCTAGAGCCCGCGCTCCGCAACAAAGAGAAGCCACTGCAATGAGAAGCCCACATACCACAATGAAGAGCAGCCCCTGCTCACCACAACTAGAGAAAGCCAGCGTGCAAAGAGCCAACGCAGCCAAAAATAAACAAATAAAAATTTATTTAAAAAAAATAAAGCAGCATCTTCACTGTCTGTTCCTTGATTCTACCTTATAATCCTACTTTGCATAATGTTGCATAATATACTGTATTTAAAAAAAAGATTTTTCACACCGTCTCCCCTCTCCTCAAACCTCCAGTTTTCTCTCTACCGTGTCACTGTTAGCAAATGATTTTTCTACTGATTTCACTGAAAAAAAAAGGAATAAGAAGAGAATGTTCTGGGCTTCCCTGGTGGTGCAGTGGTTAAGAATCCGCCTGCCAATGCAGGGAACACGGGTTCGAGGCCTGGTCAGGGAAGATCCCACATGCTGCGGAGCAACTAAGCCCGTGCGCCACAACTACTGAGCCTGCGCTCTAGAGCCCGCGTGCCACAACTACTGAGCCCGTGTGCCACAACTACTGAGCCCGCGTGCCACAACTACTGAAGCCTGTGCACCTAGAGCCCATGCTGCACAACAAGAGAAGCCACCGCAATGAGAAGCCCACGCACCGCAACGAAGAGCAGCCCCCGCTCGCCGCATCTAGAGAAAGCCTGCACACAGCAAAGAAGACCCAACACAGCCAGTAAATAAATAAATGAACGAATAAAATTTTTTTAAAAATTAAATTATATTAAAAAAAGAAAAACAACCTTCCAATGGCCTCTCTTCTCACTCCAATAAAAGCAAAATCCTTCGAAGCTCTGGCTGATCTGGCACTTTGGGACCTCTGGTGTACTGCTGCTCTCTCTCTCTCCACTTTCCAGCCATGCTCCAGTCACACAGGCCTCCTTGCTCTTCCTTGAACATACCATGTCCACTTCTACCTCAGGGCATTTGCACTGGCTCTTACCTCTGCCTGAAATGCTCTCACCCAAAATAACGTCGTAGCTTTCTTCCTCATTTCATTTAGGTTTCTACCCAAATGTCGGTTTTCCCTGAGATAATAACTGCTCCCTCCACTCCCAGCACTCCCCATCCCCTTAGTAAACATGCTTTACTTTTCTCCATCCCAATTCATACCCTCTGACATTATAGTATTGTATTTTCTGGTTTGTTTGTGGTCTGCCTCCTTCAATTAGAATGTAAGCTTCATGAGGGCGGGGCTTTTGCCTTGTTCACTGGTGTAACTCCTGAAAACAGTTCCTGGTTCCATAGTAGATGCTCAATAAATATTTATTGAATGACTGTCTGAAAGGCACAGTTGAGAGTACAAGAAAATACGGTGGCAGAAAGGATGAGAGAACTAAAAACTATAGTGGTATATGGGTAACTTGTCATCTAATGACTTGAGATTTGACCACTGTGGCCAAGACTGTCATCCCCTAATATCCATTCTCCTCTGTATCTATAACAGAACTCCTAATTTTTAGTTGGACACAGTCACACAGAATAAAGACTACCATGACTAAGTTCTGACCAATGGGATATGAAAGAAAATGTTATTTGGAAGCTACTGAGGATCTTCCTTAAAAGACAGCTGCCATGTCCCTTCTTCTTGACCTCTTACTCTTTTCTGCTGGCTGGAATGTACAAGCGAAGGCTAGAGCTGGAGCAGCCATCTTGGACCATGAGGTGACCTGAGATACAGAGACCACATGGACTGGAAGAACAATATAGAAAGAGCCTGGGTACCTGAGAACATGGTAGGGACAAACACTCCATGCCGGCGTGGCCTGCCTTACTCTGGACTGTTATATGAGACAATTTTTATCTCACTTATACCTCTATTATTTTGGAGCTCTGTTGCTCTCAGCTGAACCTAGTACTAATCAGTACAATGCACATGCAGAGAGAGGAGCCAAGGCTTTGGAACCAAGAACCTTATATTAGTGTTGGACCATCAATTAGTTATCCCCTCAGTGAAATGGCAAATTAGGAAAAAACCTGTCCACTGGCAGAGGAGACTAAATGAAAGATTGCCTACCTAGGCCTGGGTTCTGGGCAGAAAAATAGAGTTCCTTTGAGAATTCATAACCACTAATAGGGTAAGATTTTTTAAACAATAAAAAGCACAACCCAAAGGGGGAAATGATAAATCTGAGTATATTATTATTATTATTTTATTTATTTATTTATTTTTGCAGTACGCGGGCCTCTCACTGTTGTGGCCTCTCCCGTTGTGGAGCACAGGCTCCGGACGCGCAGGCTCAGCGGCCATGGCTCACGGGCCCAGCCGCTCCGCAGCATGTGGGATCTTCCCGGACCGGGGCACGAACCCGTGTCCCCTGCATCAGCAGGCGGACTCTCAACCACTGTGCCACCAGGGAAGCCCTGAGTATATTAAAATAAAAAAATATAATTCTGAATGACAAAATACACCATAAATGAAGTTAAAGACAGGCCACAGAATACATAAGCAACAAAGGATTAGTGCAAGAAAATATAAAGACTTCTATAAATCAATAAGAAAAAGACAACCTAGTAGAAGAACAATGGGGAAGGGACATGAAGAGGTAATTCACAGAAGAGGAAACTTTTTTTTTAACATCTTTATGGGAGTATAATTGCTTTACAATGTTGTGTTAGTTTCTGCTGTATAAAAGTGAATCAGCTATATGTATACATATATCCCTATATCTCCTCCCTCTTGCATCTCCCTCCCACCCTCCCTTTCCCACCCCTCTAGGTGGTCACAAAGCAGCAAGCTGATCTCCCTGTGCTATGCGGCTGCTTCCCACTAGCTATCTATTTTATGTTTGGTAGTGTATATATGTCCATGCCACTCTCTCGCTTCGTCCCAGCTTACCCTTCCCCCTCCCCATGTCCTCAAGCTCATTCTCTATGTCTGCGTCTTTATTCCTGTCCTGCCCCTAGGTTCTTTAGAACCTTTTTTTTTTTTTAGATTCCATATATATGTGTTAGCATACAGTCTTTGTTTTTCAGAACAGGAAACT
Organism: Delphinus delphis; assembly: GCF_949987515.2. Classification (NCBI taxonomy): domain Eukaryota; kingdom Metazoa; phylum Chordata; class Mammalia; order Artiodactyla; family Delphinidae; genus Delphinus; species Delphinus delphis. The sequence goes on along the minus strand of NC_082704.1, from coordinate 27,391,055 downwards.
TTTAATGACCAGCAAACAAATGAAAAGGTGCCCAACCCATATTGATTATGGAAATGGTAATTAAAATAATAACTCATCCTTACTGAGACCCTACTATGTGCCAGGCAACATTCTAAAGGCTTTACATAAGAAACAATTTCATATCCATCAAACTGGCAAAACTTTTAAAAGCACAACAAATAACAACTTCTGGCGAGGATGTGAAGCAATGGAAACTTCCAGGCATGGCTGGTGAGAGTACAAGTACTTTACAAGGCAATTTGGCAATATCTAGTCAAGTGGAAGATACAAATATCACTTCTAGATGGACGTTTAGAGAAATCTGTATATATGCCCAAGAATTTTCAGAGCAACCCCATTTGTAACAGCGAAAACATGGAAACGATATAAATGTCCTCTTTCAGGAGAATGGATAAGTGAACACACACACTCTGGAGCTCTCTACAAGGAAAATGAATGAACTAGAGCTACATGTATCGACATGAATGAGTCTCACAAAGTACTGAATGAAAAAGATTGTTTCAGAATGATACATGTACAGATTACCATTTGTATAGAGTTTTAAAATATGCAAAAACCCCTATATTATTTATGAATACCCTCATTGTAGTAGTATAAAAATATTCAAGACAATGACACTTCTAGGGAGAGGTGGTGTTGGAGAGACAGGGTGTCAACTCTGTAATGTTTTAATTCTTAAAGGAAACTCAGGTAAATAGGGCATGGGGTTACAGTTTAATAAAGCTAAGTAATGGGTATACGTGTGTTCACCATGTGGGTCTCTATACATTTCTGTAGGCTTGAAATATTAACAATAAAATTATATAAACAAATAAAAGTAATCCAGTCATTTTGAGAAAAAAATTAGAAACTGGCTTAAAACTTACATAATTGTATCATCCAAAAATGTTAACATTTTAATCTAAACTTTTTCACCGAATTCTAATACTTACTGAGCCCCTACTTTGTGCCCAATCAGGATACTGGACATTCTAGATACCTGGGGCCAATAAGACTGTGACATTCCTGCTATATGTGCTGCCGAAATCTCCAGCAAAAGGGTTACAGCTCTGTTAAGAAGTGTCTTTAAAATGTATGTTTAAGTTTTTTCAATGGACAAATATTCAATATTCATCAAAGGGATTACCCACAGTTTTCTGGAAATAACAGTAACTGATACTTTCATTGAGTGTTTACTATGTGCCAGGATCTGTTCTGAGCACTTTACGTGTATTAACACATCTAATCCTCACAACAACTCTCTGAAGTAGGTGCCATTATTATCATAATCATCCCCATTTTCAACAGGAGGACGCTGAGGCACAGAGAAGTTAAGTAACTTGCACAAGGTCACACAGCTAGTAAACGATGGAGCCAGGATTCAGACCAGTCTGACTCCAGAGCCCTTGCTCTTAACCATGGTGAAATCTTATTTTCAGTATCACTAATTTTACAATAATAATGCTTTCGGTTAGTTGTGTGTGGCAAGTGGACATGAGTTGATAATTGAACTCCAACATGGCATTGTCTTAATTAATCTCATTTCATGTGTGTATGGCTTGTCTCCTTAATCAGAGAGCAAGCTTCTGAAAGGCAGACACCGTGGTTTAAGACAATATTTTTTGTTGTTGATCACTATGTACCTTCAATAGTGTTATTTTCCCACAGAAAAATTTCAGTAAATACTTACTGAATGACTGAAGGGAAATACAAGAAAACCCATGAACATTTCCACACGGAGGCATAAGAGTTTAATTTCCTAGGTCAATCAGGAAAGATATTCCTCAAGAGTCTTTTCTACGATTTTGGTTTTCATTAACCTTTTTGTTAACGAAAGCTTTATTGAGATATAACTCACTCATTTAAAGTGAATTTAGTGATTTTCAGTATAGCCACTGAGTTGTATGACCATCACCACAGTCAATTTAAAACATAATCATCTTTCCGCCTCAAAACACCCTGTGTCCATTAACACCATTAGCAGCCTTTCCTCTTTTCATCCCATGTCTCCTCCTAGCCCGAGGCAGCCACTAAACCAGTTTCTGTCCCTATGGACTTGCCTCTTCCAGACCTCTCACAGAAATGAATCCTACAATACGTGGTCTTCTGTGACTGGCTTCTCTCACTTAGCATAATGTTTTCAAGGTGGTATATCCCTACAATGAACTATTATTTGGCAATAAAAAGGAATGACTCATTAACTATTTTATGCAACCAATGTATTGCAAGATTTCAAACATACTTATACTTAATTTTTTTATTTTTATTTTTTGCGGTACGCGGGCCTCTCACTGTTGCGGCCTCACCCGTTGCGGAGCACAGGCTCCGGACGCGCAGGCTCAGCGGCCATGGCTCACGGGCCCAGCCACTCCGCGGCATGCAGGATCTTCCCGGACCGGGGCACGAACCCGTGTCCCCTGCATCAGCAGGCGGACTCTCAACCACTGCGCCACCAGGGAAGCCCCTTATACTTAATTTTTAAAAAACTTTTTGTGGTGAAATATTCATAACATAAACATTTCCATTTTAACCATTTTTAAGTGTACAAATCAGAGACATTAAGTATATTCACATTATCGTACCACCATCACTACTATCCACCTCCAGAACTTCTTCATCATCCCAAACTGAAATGCTGTATGCATTAAGCAATAGCACCCCATTCTCCCCTCCCCCCAGCCTCTGGCAACTACCACTGTACTTTCTATCAATCTGACTCTTCTAGATACCTCATATAAGAGGAATAATACAGTATTTGTTCATTTGTTACTGGCTTATTTCACTTAGCATGACGTCTTCAATGTTCATCACTGTTGTAGCATGTCTCAGAATTTCCTTCCTTTTTAAGACTGAATAATATTCTACCGTATGAACACACCATATTTTGCTTCCGTTCATCTGTCTGTGGATATCTGGGTTGCTTCCATGTTTCAGCTATTGTGAATAATGCTGCTATAAACATGGATGTACAAAAATCTGTTCACGTCACTCCTCTCAGTTCTTTTGGATATATACCTAGAAGTAAAATTGTTGGATCATATGATAACTCTATGTTTAACTTTTTGAGGAACTGCTACACAGTCTTCCACAGCAGCTGCACAATTTTATATTCCTACCAGCAATGCACAAGCATTCCAACTTCTCCACATCCTTGCCAAAGCTTGTTTCTTTTCTTTCTTTTTCTAATAATAGCCATCCTAATGGGTGTCATGTGGTACCTCACTGTGGTTTTAATTTGCATTTCCCTAATGATTATACCGTATTTTTCGTAAATCCTATTATCCAAGAAATACCTTAAGAGATTTTAAAAACCTCTTTACAAAATGAATAATCCCCACACGTAGCTGAGGAAACTAATTGCTGCAATACTTTAAGCATAAATATGGTAGGTCCTGTGCTGGACACTTTTCACAGGTTAAGTTCCCCCAGGAAGTGAACTCTGAGACAGTTCAGAGTGCAGGCTGTTAAGTAAGGAGCGCCCTTGGGATGAACAGCTGTGGGAGAGGGGTCCTCGATAATTTTTAAGAGTTTAAAGGGGTCCTGAGATCAAAAAATTTGAGATCCACAGTCTAGAGCATACTAGGTGAGGTAAAACCCCCTCAGAGTCACTTTAAATCAAATATCAACCATAAAAAAGGAACAGAATTGGGTCATTTGTAGAGACGTGGATGGACCTAGAGACTGTCGTACAGAGTGAAGCAAGTCAGAAAGAGAAAAACAAATATCGTATATTAACGCATATATGTGGAATCTGGAAAAATGGTACAGATGAACCGGTTTGCAGGGCAGAAACAGAGACACAGATGTAGAGAACAAACGTGTGGACACCAAGGAGAGGAAAGCAGGGGGTGGGTTGAATTGGGAGATTGGGATTGACACATATACACTAATATGTATGAAATTGATAACTAATAAGAACCTGCTTATTAAAAAAATAAATTAAATTCAAAAAATCAATGAATGAATCAATCAAATATTTACCTGACTACTAAAATTGGAAGACTCTCTCTCCCATTTCCAATCTGTCTCTCTCTCTGACCTTCATTCCTTTTCCCACTTTATCCTAAAACTCTCTCACCCCCCTTGATGTGTTTCACTCTGCATCCCTGTCTCCAGCATATGTTTATCTCACCTTCTCCTCCAGACCTTTTCTGTGGATTGCAAGAAATTAAACTGCTCCTGTTTCCATGCTGGCAGTAGCATTCTCTTTGATGAAGATAAATACAATACATTATATATAGTTTGTTTTTTTAGACCTTCTGAATCACAGAGAGGCATTTTCTTATTGTGTATGCTGACAGGGGTGTACTGCATTTCATTTACATTGTAAGTTGAAATTACACTTTTGTAATAAAGAAATTTCCAAAAATACCAACAGCGTCTATTTAAAGTTTATTGTGAAGAATAAAAGTATATGCTGAATCGCCGTCAAAAGATTCGACTCTCATATTTCCGTGAGGCCCATTCAAAATATGGATGAACAACACCGCTGCTTATTTCAATCCAAGTACAGAAACCACCAGAGAACCAAAAACTACCCAAAACTCAACCAAGTTCCAATGTGCCTCTGGTGACATAATCTCTCTTGGAAGAATGTCATGGACACAGAAAAAGTAAAGATCTGAAGTAGGTGGAGTAAGGAATCATCATGACAATCAAATACGAGATGAGAAGAGGGCTTTCTTTTTGGTCTGGGGAGTTTTTGCTATTTGGAAACATAATGTGTTGCTTTCTCCAAGCATCACACGCACACACACACAAAGCACGTAGCTTGCTAAATTTAGTTGCAGTTCTGTCACAACAATGGTGACAAAATTTTCCTCTGACCACAATGTGTTTGAGTAAAAATGCTTCCTCTTTCCAGGCTGTGGTTAGTACATATGCAAATTCCTAGTGAGGTGACACCCACTGTCCCACAGCAGGACTCCTTCTTGACAGCAGACAGTGAGGATCCGACCATCCTCCCTAGGCACAGGTGCAAAGGAATTAAACTGTATCCTAGCTGGTGAGTTCTCTGGCCTTATACCCATTTCACAGAAACTGATGATCGCAGCTGATCCAGTTTCACCGTGGTCAGCCAAGAGTGACACACAAATTCGGCCGCGTGTTGGGCAGTACCTTTTTCACCTTGTGAAACGGGAATCAGTGGACAAGGCACCACTGTCTCTCCTCCTGCCCCTGCTGCGCCACAGAGCCCCTCCACGCTGACTCTCTTCCCCAAGGGGCTTCACCACTGCAGCTTGCACATGGAGCTGGCTTGGGGATGAAAGGGTGAGCAGAAACAGGAAATCAAATGGCAGGAAAGGAGAAATGAAAGAAAAGGGACTGAGAACAAATGGAATATTGTCAGCAGAAAGGAGAACAACAGAAGCGGAACCGTGAGAGACAAGGGAACCCTAAATATGAAAGAGTACTACAACTTCTAATAACGGTTCCCATTTAGTAGTGCTTATTATGTGTTAGGCACTGGATAAATATTTTATGTGAGTTTCTTCATCTCATTTAATCCTTACAACAAAACCTGTGGCAGGCAGTATTATTATGAATATTTTATGAAAAATAAAACATGCTCTTGCAATGAAAAAACAACCCCCCACATACACACACAACATTTAAAAGAAGTCAAAAGAGGAGAGGATAAAAAGGAACAGAAAAAAAAGGGACACACAGAAAGCACAAAATCAGATGGTAGAAATAAGTATAAACATACTAGAACTAAACTGTACAGTTAAAAGACAAGACTGATATGATTCCAATTTTCTTAAATTTTCTGAGGCTTGATTTGTGACCCAAGATGTTCTGACAACAACGCTATGAGATTGGAAATCAATTACAGGAAAAAAAACTGTAAAAACCTCAAATACATGGAGGCTAAACAGTGCACTACTAAATAACCAAGAGATGGCTGAAGAAATCAAAGAAGAAATAAAAAAATACAAAGAAACAAATGACAGTGAAAACATGATGACCCCAAACCTATGGGATACAGCAAAAGCAGTTCTAAGAGGGAAGTTTATAGCAATTCAATCTCACCTCCAGAAACAAGAAAAATATCAAATAATCAAACCCTACACTTAAAACACCTAGAGAAAGAAGAACAAAGAAAATCCAAAGTCGGTAGAAGGAAAGAAAACATAAAGATCAGAGCAGAAATAAATGAAATAGAAATGAAGAAAACAATAGCAAAGATCAATAAAACTAAAAGCTGGCTCTTTGAGAAGATAAACAAAACTGATAAACCCTTAGCCAGACTCATCAAGAAAGAAAGGGAGAGGGCGCAAATCAATAAAATTAGAAATGAAAAAGGAGAAATCACAACTGACACTGCAGAAATACAAAGAATTACAAGAGACTCATGCAAAAAATTATATGCCAATAAAATGGACAACCACAAAGAAATGGACAAATTCTTGGAAAGGTACAATTTTCCAAGGCAGAACCAGGAAGAATTAGAAAATATAAACAGACCTATCACAAGCAATGAAATTAAAAATCTTCCAACAAACAAAAGTCCAGGACCACATGGCCTCACAGGCGAATTCTATCAAATATTTAGAGAAGAGCTAACACTGGTCCTTCTCAAACTCTTCCAAAAAATTGCAGAGGGAGAAACACTCCCAAATTCATTCTACAAAGCCACCATCACCCTGATACCAAAACCAGAAAAAGATATCACAAAAAAAGAAAATTATAGACCAATACCACTGATGAACATAGATGCAAAAATCCTGAACAAAATACTAGCAAACAGAATCCAACAGCACATTAAAAGGATCATACAATACAACATGATCAAGTGGGATTTATCCCAGGGATGCAAGGATTCTTCAATATATGCAAATCAATCAATGTGATACACCACATTAACAAATTAAGGAATAAAAACTATATGATCATCTCAATAGATGCAGAAAAACTTTTGACAAAATTCAACAACCGTTTATGATAAAAACTCTCCGGAAAATGGGCATAGAGGGAACCTACCTCAACATAATAAAGGCCATATATGACAAACACACAGCAAGCATCATACTCAATGGTGAAAATCTGAAATCATTTCTACTAAGATCAGGAACAAGACAAGGATGTCCACTCTCGCCACTCTTTTATTTTTTTTTATTTTTATTTTTTATTTTTGGCTGCTTTCGGTCTTTGCTGCTGTGTGTGGGATTTTCTTTAGTTGCGGCAGGCGGGGGCTACTCTTCATTGCGGTGCACAGGCTTCTCATTGGGTGGCTTCTCTTGTTGCAGAGCATGGGCTCTAGGCGTGCAGGCTTCAGTAGTTGTGGCACTCGGGCTCAGTAGTTGTGGCTCGTGGACTCTAGCATGCAGGCTCAGTAGTTGTGACGCATGGGCTTAGTTGCTCCGCAGCATGTGGGATCTTCCTGGAGCAGGGCCTGAACCCATGTCCCCTGCATTGGCAGGCGGATTCTTAACCACTGCGCCACCAGGGAAGCCCATCACCACTCTTATTCAACATAGTTTTGGAAGTCCTAGCCACGGCAATCAGAGAAGAAAAAGAAATAAAAGGAATACAAATTGGAAAGGAAGAAGTAAAACTGTCACTCTTTGCAGATGACATGATACTATACATAGAAAATCCTGAAGATGCCATCAGAAAACTACTAGAACTAATCAAAGAATTTGGTAAGGTTACAGGATACAAAATTAATGCACAGAAATCTCTGGCATTCCTATACACCAACAATGAAAAATCAGAAAGAGAAATTAAGGAGGCACTCCCATTTACCACTGCAACAAAAAGAATAAAATACTTAAGAATAAACCTACCTAAGGAGACAAAAGACCTGTATGCAGAAAATTATAAGACACTGATGAAAGAAATTAAAGATGATACAAATAGATGGAGAGATATACCAAGTTCTTGGATTGGAAGAATCAACATTGTGAAAATGACTCTACTACCCAAAGCAATCTACAGATTCAGTGCAATCCCTATCAAACTACCAATGACATTCTTTACAGAATTAGAACAAAAAATTTTACAGTTCGTATGGCAACACAAAAGACCCCGAATAGCCAAAGCAATCTTGAGACAGAAAAATGGAGCTGGAGGAATCAGGCTCCCCGACTTCAGACTCTACCACAAGGCTACAGTAATCAAGACAGTAGGATACTGGCACAAAAATAGAAATATAGATCAGTCGAACAGGATAGAAAACCCAGTGATAAAACCACACACATATGGGAACCTAATTTATGACAAAGGAGGCAAGAACATACAGTGGAGAAAAGACAGCCTCTTCAATAAGTGGTGCTGGGAAAACTGGGCAGCTACATGTAAAAGAATGAAATTAGAACACTAGGTAACACCATACAAAAAATAAACTCCAAATGGATTAAAGACTTAAATATAAGACCAGACACTATAAAATTCTTAGAGGAAAACATAGGAGAAACACTCTTTGACATAAACCACAGCAAGATCCTTTTGGACCCACCTCCTAGAGTAACGGAAATAAAAACAAAAATAAAAAAATGGGACTTAAACTTAAAAGCTTTTGCACAGCAAAGGAAACCATAAACAAGACAAAAAGACAACCCTCAGAATGGGAGAAAATATTTGCAAATGAAACAATAGACAAAGGATTAATCTCCAAAATATACAAACAGATCATGGAGCTCAATATCAAAAAAACAAACAATCCAGTTAAAAAATGGGTGGAAGACCGAAATAGACATTTCACCAAGGAAGACATAGAGATGGCCAAGAGGCACATGAAAAGATGCTCGACATCACTAATTATTAGAAAAATTCAAATCAAAACTACAATGAAGTATCACCTCACGCTGGTCAGAATGGCCATTATCAAAAAATCTAGAAACAATAAATGCTGGAGAGGGTGTGGAGAAAAGGGAACCCTCTTGTCCTGTTGGTGGGAATGTAAATTAATACAGCCACTATGGAGAACAGTATGGAGGTTCCTTAAAAAACTGAAAATAGAACTACCATCTGACCCAGCAATCCCACTACTGGGCATATACCCTGAGAAAACCACAAGTCAAAAAGACTTTGAAACGGATTTTGCTGCTCCCCCGCCCTCCCCCAAGCCTGGTGTTTTCCAAGTGAAAAGTGAGGCCTCAGTCCCTCAGAGGGAACTGTGCAACAGCCAGATAGGCGAAGTGACCTCTGGGGATGTGCAAATTCGAGCACTGATTCCTTAGCCTCTGGGAGGCACAGTAGATTGAGGCAAGAGAGACTGGAGGGTTCTACGTTCAAATGTAAATAGTAACTACCCTACACATTCAAGACAAACAATGGAGACTTTTCAGGACAAAAAGATGCAGGCAACTAACATGCAAGTGATGCATTTGAATCTTTAAACTGAATGAGTCCTGAGTGGTGAGGCGTTAGCAGAGATGGGACTGTTGAAGGCTGTGCTTGGCAGTGTGCAAAGATTGGTCCTGCCTGGGCCAGGGAAGGGGCCAGGACCTAAATAGGGTCTTACATCCAGGGTGGAGAGGGTACAGTGAGAAGGTTGCAGGAATCCTGGCTGAGATGCTGGGGTAGTGGGCCCAACGACAGCACCCCAACCTGAGGCCAAAGGAGGAGCCCTGGATTCCCGACAAGGCACAGAAAGTGTCGGAAAGCAGAACGGGGCCAGCTCCGTAGAGGCAGGGTCTGCGGTCTGAAGGGAGTGAGGCCACGGAGTCCCTGAAAGGGATCTTGAATGCTCTCAAGGGGAGAGAGGGAGAGAGAGAGTAGGGGTGCCAGGCCCCAGGCGTATGTCCTTTGCAACACAGCGCCCCAAGTTGTTTGGCCCAGGGAAGAATTGGCCTCACAGCCCCGGGGGTCTGATGGTGGAGCCCGCAGTTTGCCTAGAGGCTGACCCTGTCCCTGACTGCCAAGCCTCAAATAGTCTTTCCCTAGCCTTCTTCCCTCTGGGCAAGAACTAAGGAAGTCCTGATAATTCCTCTTAGACAACCAGATCTCCTAAACACCACTTTTATTATGTATGTCGCTGCCTTGCTGGTAAAAGTCTCCTTATTACTTCTGAGATCTAGCCTTGAGCTGACTGCTGTTGGCTTCTGCTCTCTCTGTCCCTCCCTCCCCCTCCCTCCCCCTCCCTCCCTTTCCCCCCACCCCTTTCCCTAAGTTCTGGTCATCCTTCAAGGTCTAGTTCAACTCCCAACTACTCCAAGAAGCCTTCAAAAGCAATTCCAACCATACTGATCTGTCTCGCCTTTCTCTGAAACCTGTACCACAAAAGAGCATTTTTGCTATTTATGTTTGTTTGTTCCATTTCCTCTAATTGTTTTATAGACCTTTCCATACTTAGGCTGGAAGTTTCCCAAGGGCAACAGCAAGAACTGTTGTCTTTTGTTGGTTGGTTGGTTGGTATCCCTCCTAGCACCTATCAAAGTGTAGCTTATTCATTCATTCAAACATGTTTATTGAGTGTGTACTATGTGTCAGGTACAGTTATGAGTGCTGGGGATACAGCTGGGGGGAAAAATCAGAAAAAATTCCCTGCCCTCCTGAAGCTTACATTCGAGTGTTAGAGAGACAGAGTGACCCAGGAAGGGAGATAGGGAGTGTTGATGGGGTTTGCAATTTTTGATGAGGCGGCCAGAGCAGGCCTCCATGCGCTATCTGAATGAGGTGAGGGAGTGGGGCAAGTAGCAGTGGAAATAGGCAGGGCAAAGGCCCTGAGGCAGGAGTGCGCTTGGCCTGTGTGAGGAACGGCCACAGTCCTGTCACAGGCCTCTCGTGCAAACAGCACTTCCTTGAGTGCACCCTTTTCTAGAAGAAAACCACTTGCTGAAGAGCAAGAACCTTTAAGTCAATTAAATCCGGACTGATCATGTTACATTCATCTTCATCTTCTCTGTGGTACCAGGCGCTGTCTTCCCTACAGCCACCCCAAATAAACTTATAACCTAAGTCAGAGCAGTGTGCTTGCATGCTGTACGCATGGCCTCCAGTCAGATTGCTGGCCCTAAGCTCCTCCTAGGTGGAAATCCTGGAGTCACCCTGGAGAGAGTCTCCGGCCTCCAGGAACGTAAATCCAGTGACAGAAATTGACTTGCACGCAAACCTCTGTATTATTTGCTATGGTAGAGAAATTTGTCGAGTGCTACGGGCACACGTATAGGAGGGAGTAAAGTATTTTGCATTTGGGGGTTAAAGAAGCTAAAAAAATAAGTGACATTTGAAGAATGGAAATGGAAAAGCTTTCTGGACAACAGAACAGCAAGAGGAAAGGTCTGTAGTGAGAAAATACCAGAGGTGACAAACAAGTAGTAAGTAAGGGGAGTAGGCCAGGCCAGGGAGCTTAGGGCCTGTGCAGACAAGGAGGCACATGCCCTCTTGGTGAGGTGGCAGCCCTGTTTAGCGCCCTCTGACAGCTGGCACAGTGAAACGCCGGCCCAGTGTTAGCAGAACTTCTGGTTTCTTAAGAGAAGCTAAAGATCTGCGGTGTTATGCAAAATTGCCTGTTTATTTTTTTTCTTCATTTCTGGCATCTACATCTAAATAAATACAAACATGTTGTGAACCAAACAAAATTGCCTGCAAGGGACATTCAGCCTGAAGGTGGCCAGCAGCTAGGAGGGCTAGAGCTCCCAGTGACCTGGGGAGTCTGGCTGGACATAAAGCTGGGAAGAGTTTGGGGAATCAGTCACGAAGAACAAGCCTGCAGGCAAAGGAGTTGGGACTGCCTTTTGTGGCATTTGAGGGGAGGGGGTGTCACTGAAGAAGCTTAAGCTGGGAGTGAAATGGTCAGATTTTCACACTGGGAAGGTCTGTCTCCTGGAGGGTGGATTTGAAGACCATTGTGATCTATAAGGGCAAGACGATAAGGACCTGAACAGAAAAGTGGAGGTGAGGAGGGGGAAAGGGTAGATCTGAGAGATGTTTTCCCGGCTAAGTGACCTCATGGCTAATTGGTGGGGTGGGCAGACTATGTACACTAGATACAGGGAAGGGAGGTGTCAAGGATAAGTTTTAGCATTAACCTCTCACTGATTTTTGGTGGGCATGAGGACAGTGGCTGGGTAGGGATAAAGTACAAAAGAGAACAAAGTACGCTAGCTCAGAATTTCTCAATTATTGTCATTTTGTGCCGGGGAAGTCTGTTCTGGGGGATCATCCTGTGCATTGTTGGATGTTTTGCAGCATCCTTGGCCTCTACCCACTAGATCCCTCAAGTTGTGACCGCCAAAAATATCTCCAGACTTTGCTTCCCCCGCAGAGGCAAAATCGCCCCTGTTTGGGAACCATCGCTAGTGTCAGGAGGGAAATTCCCTGTTTGCTACTTCCCTTTTTTCTTTGCATTGCAGTGGCGCTGAGGGTCTGTTCTGGTTTCGCTTAGTAAAAGGTAGAAGACCTTTTGTGAGATTTTTTCCTAAGGAGCCAGAATTCTTGACTAAGCCCTTGGTCTGTGTTGGGGTCTGTGTCCTTTTTTTTTTTAATTTAATTTATTTTTGGCTGCATTGGGACTTCATTGCTGCGCACAGGCTTTCTCTAGTTGCGGCGAGCGGGGGCTACTCTTCATTGCAGTGCGCGGGCTTCTCACTGTGGTGGCTTCTCTTGTTGCGGAGCACGGGCTCTAGGCATGCGGGCTTCGGTAGTTGTAGCACGTGGGCTCAGTAGTTGTGGCTCGCGGGCTCTAGAGCGCAGGCTCAGTAGTTGTGGCGCACGGGCTTAGTTGCTCCGCGGCATGTGGGATCTTCCCAGACCAGGGCTTGAACCCGTGTCCCCTGCATTGGCAGGCGGATTCTTAACCACTGCACCGTGAGGGAAGCCCGGGTCTGTGTCCTTTATGAACTCAGCAGGGGGCCTCTCGCTGGCTGGAAGGAGATCTGACTTTGGAAAGGGGGACATCATTCTCTCCCCCCAGATACTTTCTTGTTTGTGCCCCTTTCTAACTCCATTTACAGAAAAGAAGAAAGCCTTAGTGAGAAGGGTAAAGATCAAGAAAGCCAACTGGATGCACCAGTCAGCCCAGAACTCAAGCCACGACCAGCCAAAGTGAAAAGAACTGCAACTGGGAATCTCACACCCAAGTCATCAGGGCTCAATGGATTAAAGGTTAAACCTAAACTTGATGTTGACTCATCAGGACTTTGATTACACAAAGCCAAAATGAGAGTTCTTTGTTTATTGCAGTTCCTGGAAAGCCTTGCATCTGTCTTCATCTTCTTGTATGCGGGGGCAGTGGCCTAACTCAATCAAGATGTTCTTTGAGTAAAAGTACACAGAGATTACAAATAAAAGCTTGATGTTGAAGAAACAGCATTCCTAACCCTCGCCTAGCCCTACAAAAAAAATTCTTTTTTTCAAATGTTGCATGACATCTAGGGTCTACAGGAAATGGAACTGACTATAAGAGTCTTACCCAAAAAAACAAAACAAAACAAAACAAACAAAAAAAAAGAGTCTTACCCATGACAGCAGGCCAGGACTGTCGAGGCCATGCCACCACGCTTGGTTTTTTTCCCTCACAATGTGCACACTTTCAGGGCCTTTTCTGAAGGCTAATGACAAGTCATGACCCTTATTTTTCTAATCGTTTGCAGCCATTACTGTTCATTTCATTAAGGACTTGCTCAGTCTATGCCAGGCGGTGCCCACGATGGCACTCAGCCAGTCCCCAGGGGCTCCTGTTCCAACTGGAGACTTCTTAAAAGGCAGATGACATAATCATTTTGGAAACATCATTATAAACTTATTATATAATGTTTATAGCAAATGTCAACAAGTGTATGTGTGTGGTGATGGGGAAGGGGAGGTCTTAGGTTAGAGAGTGGCTAGTCTATTTGTGGGGCGACTTAGAAATAATAGTAATCTCTCAGTTCTGCTGGATTCAATAGTTTACACAGTGTTTTCATAAACATTATTTTGTTCGGTAATATACACAGGCAAGGATTCATTCTGAACTTTGGAGTGCAAGACTCAATATCTCAAAATTCAGCTCGGGCAGGCCTGCCCTCTGGAAGCCTCTCCTGCCTCTGCCCTCCCATAGGTTGTCCCTTCTTTGTGGCCCACAGTTCCCTGTTCTTGACCTTATGATCGCCCCTCACACTGGCTGCAGCTCTTTGTTGGCAGGGCCTGCTTTTAATGAGTGTCTACTGCAGTTTCTAGAAGGACAATAATATTTATTGAACTTGAGGGCCTTAATTCCAAGAGTGAGGCCTTTGTTTCGGATAGGTTAAACATCCCCAGGCTCTTTGAGTAGGGTCTAGACTAGGTGTATTATCTGCAATTTTATTGCTATATTTTTTGCAAAAGATTTCAGGTGTGTCCATTGGCTTAATTCAACTCAAATACACCCTAGTTAGTGGGTCTCATCATCCATCCAGACATGACACTTTTTTGGGGGGATAGTGCCAGAATAATCCCCCCCCAATGGTGTACATGACCTAATCCCAGACAACTGTGAATATGTTTGTTACCTTATATGGCACAAGTGACGTTGTAGGTGTGATTAAATCAAGGATTTTTCAAAATTCATTTTTATCGGAGTACAGTTGATTTACAATGTTGTGTTAGTTCCAGGTGTACAGCAAAGTGAATCAGTTATACATATACGTATATCCACTCTTTTTAAGATTCTTTTCCCATATAGGTCATTACAGAGTATTGAGTAGAGTTCCCTGTGCTATACAGTAGGTTCTTATTAGTTATTAATCAAGGATTTTGAGATAGGGAGATTATCATGGATTATCTGGTAGGTCCAAATCTATTTTTTTCCTTAAAAAAATTTTTTTTTAATTTATTTTTCGCTGCATCAGGTCTTAGTTGCGGCATGAGGGATCTTCGCCACGTACGCGGGCTTCTCTCTAGTTGAGGTGCTTGAACTCAGTAGTTGTGGCGCGCAGCCTTAGTTGCCCCGCAGGCATGTGGGATCTTAGTTCCCCGACCAGGGATCGAACTTGCGTCCCCTGCACTGGAAGGCGGACTCTTTACCATCGGACCACCAGGGAAATCCCCCACCCCCCAATTTTTAAAAATTTGTACACAATTTAAAAAGGTTACACTCCGTTTACAGCTATTACAGAATATTGGCTATACTCCTTATAGCCTATCTACACCCAGTAGTTTGTACCTCCCACTCCCCCACCCCTGTATGGCCCCTCCAACCACTAGTTCCTTCTCTATATCTGGTAGGTCCAATCAAATCATAAGGGTTTTTATAAATGTAAAAGGAAGGCAGGAAGGTCAGAGTATGTGACGAGGGAAGCAGAGGCCTGAGCGGTACAGGAACGAGCCAGGGAATGTAGGCAGTCTCTAGAAGCTGGAAAAGGCGAGGAATAGATTCTCCCTTAGAACCTCCAGAAGGAACGCAGCTCTGCCTACACCTAGATATTAGCCCAGGGAGACTTCTGACTTCCAGAACTCTAATATAATACAGCTGGGTTGTTTTAAGTCACTAAATTTGTGGTAATTTGTTACAGCAGGCACAGGAAACTGAAGGGTTCCCGTTTTCCTCCACCCTCAGCGTCATTAATCTTCATAGTCACCCACTTTGAACATATTCAATGTGTATCCTTCCCGCTCACCTTCCGTCTCTCAATATATATCTACCAAAAAGAAAGATGAAGAAAGTTCTTTGTGAGCTTTGAAAAATCGAAGTACATAGTATGGCACTGTCCCTCATATTTAGAATTTTTCTTTTTTTCTTCGACTCAACATTATGTCTCACCAGCTTTCAAATATACCTTTTGTCCCGTTGACAAAGCACACTCCCGCCAAGTCCCCTCCTTGGTCTTCCAAGTCCTCCCTGTGAGGTCAGGCCTGGGTTTACTAACCCCGGGGTCAGAATTTAGGAAACAAGGACTCAGGCCAACGACTGGAAGCCTCGTCTCCAGACTCCCAGGGTAAGGCTCCTGCCCCGAGACCGCCCGGGCCCGGTGCCCGGCAGGGCACAGCCCGGGGCCTGTCCGAGGCTCAGCCAGGCTGCACAGTCCGCACCGAGCCGGGCGGCGGGGGCCCGCGCCGCAACAAGGTCAGGGAAGTTCTGTCTGGCCCGCGATCGGACTCCGGGGGCGCGGTGGCGGCTCGGCTGCCGCGGGGCCAGACGTCAGGCCGCGGGAGCCGCGGGAGCCGCGGGCGCCCCGCCCCTCTGCCCTCGCTGACCGCCTGGGGTTACCTGCGGCCTGTGGGCGGGGCGGCTCTTCCAGTCTGCGCCGGCCCCCGGCCTCCAGGGCGGCGGAGCCGGGAAGTGGGAGAGGGGGCGAAGGAGGCGGAGACTACAGCGGCTGCAGCCCGGCCGGGCTCCGAGCGAGGGACTGCATGGAGCGGCCGGCGCGGCTCTGCGGGCTGTGGGCGCTGCTGCTCTGCGCCGGCGGCGGCGGGGTGGCCGCGCCCGCGGGTGAGTGCGGCCGCCGGGGCCCGGGGCGGCGGGGGTCGCGGCCGAGAGGCCAGCAGGGGCGCTCCGGGGGCGCCGCGGCGGGGGTGGGCGCCGGGGGCCGTCCCCACGACGCCCCGCGCCCGCGGCCGCCGCCGCCTCCCTCGCCCGGCTAGAGGTGGGGGAACCGGAGCGGCCGGGTTTTTCCGGATCCCGGGCGGCAGGGGCGGCGGCGGCGGGGCCGGAGGACGACGACTTGTCGCTGCACTTCCCTCGGTCGTCGGGAAGCGCCGAGCCTAGCGCCGGGGCCCGGGGCCGAAACGAGTCCGTGGCATCGGAGGGCCGCGGGGTCGGGAGCCGGAATGTCGCCGGTGCCCCCGGGAGGGGATGAGGGGTCGGGAGGCCGCGGGGACGGCAAGCTAGGTCCGGGCGAGCTGGGACGCGCCGGGGCTTCTTGCGCGGCCGGTCCAGCGAGGGGGTGGGAGTCGGAGGGAACCTCTAAAGCTCCTAGTCCCTGTAGGAAAAGGACGTGAGGGTCGCGGCCACCTCTGGCGTCCAAGAAATCCGGTGGGAATCTCGGAGCAGCATCCACGTGGATGCCTTTTTTTCCTTTTCCTTTATTAACCTTTATATTTTGGAACAATTTTCGATTGACAGAAAAGTTGCAAAGATGGTATAGAGAGTTCTCGTATACCCCTCACCCTGGTGCGGCAATTTAAATTAATCAACCAGAGTTACTGTGAGAAGTTGAGGGCTGATGAATTCCTCACGGCCAGCTTTTGCCATGAGCGGCCTAATGGACATTTTTGGTGACGATAGTATAACTTCAAATTCTAGCCCCAAATTCGATAGGTTTTATTGTCACATTGACACAAACACCCACAATTTGTTTATTGCATTTTCAACCAGTGTGTTGTGCTTTGAAACCCAAGTTGAAATGTTGATTAGGAAACCTCGATAGCCTCTATTGATTCAGTCAACAAAACGTATGCACAGTCTCCTCTGTGCTGGACAGTGTTCTAGGGGCAGAGAGTGGAGCCGTGAGCAAAACAGGTCAAGTCCCTGCCCTTTGGAGTTTATATGCTGTTGGCAGTCAGAGGAAGGGGCCGGGGGCGGGGGGGGGGGAGTAAAATATAAGGTATGTCGGATGGCGATAGGTACTATGGAGAAAAACAAAGCAGGGAAGGGGTTTGCCATTGTAAATAGGGTGGAGTAGGAAGACCTCCACTGAAAAGGTGGCATTTGAGTAGAGACTTGAGGGAGGTTTGAAGTTTGACAGTCAATGATTCAAGTGCCTGCCTTGTTTAGTACTGAGCCAGGCTCTGTAGGTTGGCTTAGAACCTTAGAGTATACTGCGTAATCGTTGCCCCCAGTTCACTTGGGGGGATCTGATTCCCATAATCATATGGGGCAGCTGCAGTCCAAAGAAGGGAGGGGGTCACCCATCTCATTAGTCTCCTGATTTTCACAGTGCTACTCTAACCCCCTCCCTCCTACAGATTTCCTCCCCCCACGCACCTGGAACAACAAACAGCTGGCCTTCTAGTAATACTGGCAACCCCCAACTTAATCAGTTTTGTCACAGAAGTTCATTAGTAACTTGGTTACTTAGAAATAGAAAAACTTTTTTCCCATTGGAAATATTGATAGAATTGCATGGTTAAAGAAAAAAAAAGAAAGAAAAAAAACAGTCAGGGGACTTGAGTTTTAGCGGTCTGACATTTCCCAGGTGTGGGACTTCAGGGCTTGTCATTTCCCCTCACACAGCAGCTTTCTCATCTGTGACAGGAGGTTGAACTCCGTAAGTTTTAAGGGCTCTTCCAGCGCTAATCTTTTGAGTGTTTATAAAAGATTAGGTTACCAGCTTAGTTTAGTCTGTTTAGATTGGTAGCCCACATTGTGGCATGTCTTAATAACAGCTAGCACTTACATAGTGTTTACTCTGCCGGGCAGCGTTCTAAGTTTTCCACTTGAACTATTTCATTTAATTTTTACACAAAACCCTCCTGTAGGTGCTGTTATTAGTCCTGTTTTGTATGTGAGGAAGCTGAGGCACAGCAAGGCCCAGAGCTCTCGTAGGTGATAGAGTGGAGGAGCTTGGCTTCCGACCCTGGCAGCCTGGTTCCAGAGGCCGTGCCCCTAACCACTGTATTCAGTGCCTCTCTCTGCAGAATTGAAGGGAGTCCTTGGCTGGGAGAGGAGCTGGGCCCCTCCCAGAGTAGCAGGGCAGGACTGGTTGGCACCCATGCAAGTATGTACAGGCCATTGGTATGAAGTGAATGATCATGTATTGGAGACTTGCTTTATAATAGCCAGACTGTGTAGTCCAAACAATAAGTACTGTAGGCGTTCAGAAGAGGGGAAACTGAGGGCTGGGAGTGTCATGGAAGAGCTAAAGTTTGAGCTAGACTTTTAGGGTGGGTGACATTTGAGTAGGTGGAGGAGAAGTTATTCCCAGTTGGGGGGAATAGCAGCTACAGAGGCCCAGAGGTAAGGGTGAGGGTGCCCTTTTGTGCTCAGCGAGGAGCCCAGCTTGGCAGGAGGGTGCATTGGCAAAATCAGTCCAGGCAGAAGGGCTTCATTTGCCCTTGAAGCTCAGTGGGGCGCAGCGTGAGGGAAATGACACTGGAGGAGAAGCCAGCAGGGAGACTTGACTGAGTGTGGGGAATCACTGGAGTGCGAAGCGACGCAGGGATCTAGGGTTGGAGGTGGCCACTAGAAAGATGTGCTGTGCACGCCTTCTGTCCAGGCCCGTGCCTTACTGCTGTATGTCTGCCTGGCTCACGGGGCCCAGCAGAGCGCATTAGTGTGATTGGGATGATTGAGAGAGGTGTTACAGGACTTCCCTGGTGGCGCAGTGGTTAAGAATCCACCTGCCAATGCAGGGGGCATGGGTTCGAGCCCTGGTCCGGGAAGATCCCACATGCCGTGGAGCAACTAAGCCCACGCGCCACAACTACTGATCCTGTGCTCTAGAGCCCACGAGCCACAACTACTGAGTCGGCGTGCCACAACTACTGAAGCCCGTGTGCCTAGAGCCTGTGCTCTGCAATAAGAGAAGCCCCCGCTCACTGCAAGTAGAGAAAGCCCACGCGCAGCAATGAAGAGCCAGTGCAGCCAAAAATAAATAAATACATAAATTTATTTTTTAAAAAAGTGTTGCAAAAAGCTCTGAAAGAGGTTGATGACTGAGTAGATGTAAAGGAAGGAGATGAATGACTCATGTATAACTCTTGTGATTTCCTTGACTTTTCCCGAAATATGCATGCTTCTGCCAGCTCCTGTGATTGAACAAGAGAGAGCAAAAAGTTTTAGTTAAGTAACATGCCTTATTATTAGGAACAGCATTGATCATGTTAATTCATAATTCGAATGGGATCTTGTGCTAGATGTCCACACAGACTCACTTGAGGTTTGACGTTTAGTTGAGGGAGCTACTTGAGTCCCTCTCTCCTTCCCACTCCCCTTTCTGGTGAGTGATCAACCCCTAAGAAATGGTTAGAATTAGATGCTTAAGGAAAGCTTATCAGGCAGAGAAGCTTGTGTCTCTAAGGCCACGGACACATATCAATTCCAGAGAAAACCAAAGCAACTGTTTAGAACTGTTTCGTCTCTTCAAAAAGAAAGAAAGCAGACAGCACACATTTACACAGCACTTGTTCTGTGCCAGGCACTGTTCTGAGTTCTTTTTTATCTGTATTAACTCATTTAATCCTCATAATAACCCTTTTTCATTAGTTTACTATTATCATCCTCACATTATAGATGCAGACACTGAGGCAGAGAGAGGTTAAGTAACCTGGCAGCTGGTGTGTAGCAGAGCTGGCATATGAGCTCAGGCAGTAGGGCTCCAGAGTCCGTGCTCTTAATCACTACACTACGCTGAAATGATGTGTCTTACAGATGAGGAGCTGTTACAGACTTTTACAAGAAGCACAGGTCTCCACTTATTTATGTGTCTGGATGTATTATACCCACATACATATATTCAGATATATTTAAACATTTGGAGATTGTATCGCAAGAGGGAGGAGGTATGGGGATATATGTTTATGTATAGCTGATTCACTTTGTTATACAGCATCAACTAAAACAGCGCTGTAAAGCAATTATACTCCAATAAAGATGTTAAAAAAGTAAAAATTAAAAAAAGAGTTTCTGTGAGCATGTGTGCTTTTTAAAGTATAGGAAGTAGAAAAATCTTAAGAGAAATGGAAGGAACCATTAGGGGGGAAAAAAAGGATGGCAGATAGCCACAAGTAGCCTAAAATGCAAACCTGTTAGAAGATCTGACTAAAGGATGCTTCAGAACAGATGGGGGAAAATGAAATCCGTTTGAGAGATTGGAAATAGGGCCGGCTATTGTTCTATTAAAATACTGAGGTTCAAAAATAGATTTAAAAAGGTCTTAGACTACCTTGAAAATTGGGGTATGATTTAAGCAAACCATAAATAGGTAATATTTTTATTGTTAGGGCTTTAATTTTTGTGTGGGAGTGGGAGGTTTGTGGGAAGGCAGAGTGTCAGGAAGTGCTAAGCCAGCTATCCTGGACTTTTGCTCTAGTGTGTTTCTGGAAACTGCACAGTAAGGGAGATAATCCTAAAGTAAATTGTAATCTTCAGTAGGAACAAAGTTTTCATTAGAGACTCTATACCTGATAAACAATTTGCCTTCAAAAATATCATTGACGTGGGCTTCCCTGGTGGTGCAGTGGTTGAGAGTCCACCTGCCGATGCAGGGCACACCGGTTCGTGCCCCGGTCCGGGAAGATCCCACATGCCGCGGAGCGGCTGGGCCCGTGAGCCATGGCCGCTGAGCCTGCGCGTCCGGAGCCTGTGCTCCGCAACGGGAGAGGCCGCAACAGTGAGAGGCCCGCGTACGGTAAAAATAAATAAATAAATAAAAAATATCATTGACGTGATGTTCGAAAGGCCAAACTGGAATAGCTATACACTCCTGTAATCACTTAAAATCCTAACTTAAAATCACTGTCGCCTGAGCCATTGGTGCTCCTGGCACTGGCTGGGTTTTAATGCAGTGCAATAGGAACCCCCTGCTTCCACAAGGACTTGGCCTGCTGTGGCCTCCTCCTCCCCACAGTTGGGCCTTTGGTCTACCTTTCAGAAAGCCTGATGGTAGTTGAGTTAGGAAAGGCGGAATGAATATTGAGAGTTCAGGGTCTGTGCAGGCTGCTGTGTATAAACCTGACTTAGGGGGGAATCCCACCTCTGTAGTGCCTGTGGGGTTGATGTTTTGGGACAAATGGTGTTTTTTGTTCAGTTAAAGAGGAAGGTAATGGCATAAATACTGCAGATTATGTAAGAGGCCCAGAGCACTCCAAAGTGTTGGCATAGAGTATAAAATAGAACTACTGATTGATAAATTAATAAAACTGTAGTCCTTAAGTAATTAATAATGATTAAGTTTGCCACTTTAGACAATTTGGGGGGATTGTTTTTAAAATTAGTTTAATAAACTTTATAAATTTCGACTTACAGAAAATTTGCAAAGATAGGACAGAGGAGCCCTCATCCAGTTTCCGTGGGACGATTTTGGCCTCAGGAGAAGTTCTCAGGAAAGTTTGAAATGGTGTTTCCTTTCCCTCCTCCATATGTACTTCCCTGCATTTGGCAGAAGCATGAAAACTCCTATCCCCGATCCTAAAGCTGGGTCCAGGATAATAGAGCCAGTAAATATTTGGTGGAGACAGTGGTGGGTTTTCTCAAAATGAAACACATTTTTTAAGACACTGGTTCACAGTTTCTCCTCTTTTCGTCCCTCTTCAGATTTGTCAAAGCTACAGTTCCAGTTGTTTAGTGTCAGACCTCAGGGGAGCAACAGGGTTGTTAGATCTCTTTCTCAGTACTTCTTTGGAAAAGTTATAAGAACAATTGCCAGGTCACGTTAGCAAGCACGATTAAAGATGAGCCACTTAAACTGACTTGCAGAACTGCTGGGATTGAACTGTCTGTATTGAATGGGCCTGAGCGCGCAGTGTAAGGGACCCCAAATACCCACCGGAGGAAAACTTGGACATTTAAGAATATACTCTCCTCTGTGTTCACACCATAGCAAGTGGTTAAGAATGCGGCCTGGGGGACTTCCCTGGTGGTGCAGTGGTTGAGAGTCCGCCTGCCGATGCAGGGGACACGGGTTCGTGCCCCGGTCCGGGAGGATCCCACATGCCGCGGAGCGGCTGGGCCCGTGAGCCGTGGCCGCTGAGCCTGCGCGTCCGGAGCCTGTGCTCCGCAACGGGAGAGGCCACAACAGTGAGAGGCCCGCGTACCGCAAAAAAAAAAAAGAATGCGGCCTGGGAGCCACACTTTCTGGGTTTGCATCTCAGCTCTGCCATTGACTGGCCGTGGGATATGGGGCCAGTGATTCAATGTCCCTGTGCCTCAGTCGCCTCATCTTTACATGAGGCTGAGAGTCCCTGTCTCATAAGGTTGTGGAGAGTACTTAGAATGCTGCCTGGCTCAATAAACGTTAGCTCTTGATAACTCAGTTTTCTGATTCTTGGTCTCCAGGACTTGGAGGAATGGATTAAATTAACCACTGAAAACACTGGCTGCTGTGGATAAATGTATTTCTTGTGCTTGATTTGAACAGAAACTCAGCCACCTGTGACGAATTTGAGTGTGTCTGTTGAAAACCTCTGCACAGTCACATGGACATGGAATCCTCCTGAGGGAGCCAGCCCGAATTGTAGTCTAAAGTATTTTAGTCATTTTGGCAACAAACAAGATAAGGTAAGTTTTCTGGAACATATTGCACTGATAAGGTAAAGTGAACCCTGTGAGTTGGAGCTAAGAATAAGTCAAATTCTAATCTTACTTCAAAGTGGGATTTTTATTTTTGAGTTGTGTCCAAATGTTTTAACTGGGAAAATTATGGAAACAACTGTTGACAAAATTGAACATTAGAAAATATTTGCCAATCAAATACAATTGAGATTATTACTCTTTTAGGAAATACTAGGCACTCAATAAATAATTAATTATGTTAAAGTTGGTTCCTGTAGGCACCCAGTGAATAATTAATTATGTTAACATTGGTTTCTGTGTTGCTGCCTGAAGGCTTGTATTTATATAGCACTTTCCATTCCTCAGGAAATTTTCAAATTTACCATCTCACTAATCCCATGCACAGATAGATATGCAAGAACTATGTGATGCAAAAGTAAATGGCCATATGGAAAATGAAAACATAAGATGTCAGTGGCAGGTGGGGTTGACCAGACAGTTCCCTGATGCTTGAGGAAAGATGAGAGAAACTTTCGGCCTTTCCAGTCGGATGTGTGACCGATTTAAGTGAATTTTTGTTAACAAGATTGGATAATTTCGGATTCTTTATGATAGTCTTATTCAATGGAAGTTCCTTTTGAGCCTTATTGGTTTGTAGCCCCTGCTAATTGACAGGTTCCTCAAAGCATCATATCGTCTGTTCAAAACTGTTTTATATCTTTATACAGTCCTTGGGTTCTGCATCTGTGGATTCAGCCAACTGCAGATGGAAAATATTAGGGAAAAAGAATTCCAGGAAATTCCAAAAAGGAAAACTTGAATGCCTCGTAGTGGCAACTATTTACATATCATTTACGTCGCGCTAGGTATTATAAGTAATTTAGAGATGATGTAAAGTATAGGAGAGGATGTGCCTAGGTCATATGCAAACACTACACCATTTTAATTAAAGACTCGAGCATCCATGCATTTTGGTGTCAGTGGTGGGTCCTGGAACCAATGCCCCTCGGGTGTAAGAGGGATGACTGTATCTTCTTTCAGTGTATGGGTGGGGGAGGTGGAGGATGTTTGGGGTTGAATTTGTCCTGGATTTTGAGAAGGCCAATGAGAAGTTGTTATTAATGACAGTACTTTGGCTCAGTGAACTGTGGAATCACCATGTTCGAGCAGTTTGGTGGCAGGAAGAGTCTGGAGAACTAGTTAGTGCACCATTCAGCTAGCTCAGTGGGCTGGGGTAAATTCCTTAACCTCTGTGAGCCTTCATTTCCTCATGTGTAAAGTGTGGCTCTACTCACGTCTCTGGCTTGCTGGTCCACCAAAAATAATGTATGGGAAACTTAATGAAGTGCGGGTGGAATGGGCTCTTCCTCTAGAGGGAAACTTGCTAATCTGCCTTCCTGCTTTCCTGCAGAGGTGTTAATTATAGTTTAGGTGTTGATTGATAAGGAATTGAGGCTGGTCAGAAATATTTGTGTTTTAAAAGAGGTCCTCCAAATGCAGAAGCCTGTGAAACTCTGGTAGGCCAGTTCCCCTTTTCACACTGTTGGCTTCCTCTTGTTCCTAAGGAGGGGCCTTAGACAGTTGGAGTCTTAGTGGCAACTTTTGGTAGTTCAGCCTTGAGAAATTCCAGGAAAGACCCTTTAGTGCGTCACCTAAGTATCTAACTGAAACCCCCAGGAGAGGTCACCATCTTTCTAACATGTCCTTATTCATTAGCCCGTCAACCGCACTCAAGGATCAGTCAGGTAGACATGCTGATATGCTAGTGTAGAAATGGGGCTAATTCCTCGGTATAGTTACAGAAATTTAGACTTGAAAGTAACTTTAGGAGGCAGTGGAATCAGATAGAATTGGGTTTGAAATTTTGTCTCTTTCCCTTTCAAGTTTTGTGGCCGTAGGCAAGTCATTTAACCTATCTGAGCCTGAGCCTCCATTTCCTTGTTTGTAGAATGCTGGGGGGAAAGGCTAGTAAAAGTACCTACCTCATATGAATGGTGTGTGTTTGTTAAAGGAGATAATGTTTGTGATACACCTGGCACAGAGTTAGGGTTCAATAATTGTTAGCTTTTATTATTATTACTGTTGTTAGATTCAACCATATGAAATTGTTGCCTTTATAGGTCATATTATATGGTTCAACCTAATATTATCGTTTAAACTTGGTCCCTCCGTTTTGCCCCTGAAGAGACCAGATGGAGACCATAAAGGGTGGCCGCTGCCTAAGGCCTGCTCCTTTATTCCAGCCATTTGACAGCTTTGAAGGCTGCCAATGTGGCAGTTGTGATAAACACAGATTATTCTTTCCAGTCAGTGATGGGGGATTTCCTGTCTGGACCTTTTTGAAGTTTACAATCCTGAGACTCAGAATCAATGGGAGGAGTGGTTTTCCTTCCCTCTTTCTGTCCTTTGGACACAGCATTAATGTCATCAGACCACACCGGGGTGTATATATGCTTTGAAGCATGTTGAAGCAGTGGCATTATGATAGTTTGCACATGTTACAGGACTTTTATGACCGTCTAACAGTCCCAAATTGCTAAATGAGGTAAATCCTTGAGGTCATTTTCAATCTTCAGATTGGAGGACCATTAAGATGAGAGATATGGAATCATAGATGATTTTTTTTTTTTTCAGTACGCAGGCCTTTCACTGCTGTGGCCTCTCCCGTTGCGGAGCACAGGCTCCGGACGCGCAGGCTCAGCGGCCGTGGCTCACAGGCCCAGCCGCTCCGCGGCATGTGGAATCTTCCCGGACCGGGGCACGAACCCGCGTCCCCGGAATCGGCAGGCGGACTCTCAACCACTGCGCCACCAGGGAAGCCCCATAGATGATTAAAAAAAAAAATTCAATACAAGACTAGCTTAAGTGGCTGCCCTTCACCATTGTTTTAGCAATGTGTAATCTGGCAATTAGAAGAAGGATCTGGCATCAGATTTTAGATCTCTTTCATCACCAAGAGATAAGCAAGTCTTACTAGGTGAATAAATTAAAAGGATGTTGTTCTGTCTAGGCATCCAAAGAGACTGAAGCTGAAGCTGACTCCCCTTTCCTTCTGAGAAAGGATTAGCAGTTGGGAAAGCTGCGATCTAGCCAAATGAACTTTGGTCTTGAGGGGGAGGGATCGGTTCAGGACTCTGGCCTTGATTTTTGATAAATTTTCAAAGGACCCCAGATTCTCTGACAGTTGGAACATAATGTCATACAGCAGCTACCAGTGCAATGAGTCACCACAGCCGAAAGTCATATGGGAGCGATCACACATACTTCATCAAGATCTTCTGGGAGGGATTTAGTTCCTTGTCTGATACAGAGAGGTGCACTTGACTTGGCAATCATTGACAATTGGGGTTCCTACTTTATTCGTGCCAATTTAATATTATTTGCCTTGAGCTTTGAAAGAGATTTTTTAAAAGTATTTTATCTTTCCCCCTACCATGTCTTTTCTAAGTTATTTTTTTATTCATATGCCCAAAACAAAAGGTTCAGGTTTAGGGCTTCCCTGATGGCGCAGTGGTTAAGAGTCCGCCTGCCAATGCAGGGGCCACAGGTTCAAGCCCTGGTCCAGAAAGATCCTACATGCTGCGGAGCAACTAAGCCCGTGAACCACAACTACTGAGCCCACATGCCACAACTACTGAAGCTCGCATGCCTAGAGCCCTTGCTCCGTGACAAGAGAAGCTACCGCAATGAGAAGCCTGTGCACTGCAACGAAGAGTAGCCCCCACTCGCCGCAACTAGAGAAAGCCCGCGCGCAGCAATGAAGACCCAACGCAGCCCAAAATAAATAAATTAATAAAGGGTCTGAATCAATAACCGATTAACTTTGAAAATGAAGTTTTTTTTTTAAAAAAAAGGTTCAGATTTAGATGCTAAAGTATGTTTTTACTTTAAGAAATTCCATTTATTAAAAATACTTGTGTAATAAAACTCCTCAGCCCTCTCACTGGAACAATATCTAATATAAGAGAACTGGGATTTTTCCATAATGATTCTAATTTATGGCATTTGACCGTACATTTTCCCCCGGGTGTCCTCAGAGGGCAAATGCAGCTTCCACACAAGAGTTATCAAGGATTCTTGGGTCAGGGTGGCTCCTTCAGGGGTATATGGGACTTCTGCTTAGTAAAATTGTGTAGTTGGTGAAATTTGCATTCGGAGCTTTCTTGCCACCATTACCAACAATCCTTGTTTCCTCAGCACACATTCATCAATTAAGGGCCAGTTTCCTTACTTCGCCATGAGAGCTATAATGGTGAAACATTCTCGAGAGCCTTCTCTTGGCTCAACTGGTATGTTCTAGTCCTGAAGGCAGCGACTATATGGAAAGCCAAATGATAAGTAGGTTTCTTGGCAAGGAATCAGGAATTTGTTGTGAAAATGTACTCGACTCAGAATAGCTGGAGGCCCCACTGAAGGTAGGCAGGGCTTTGCTCTGGGACAAAAATAATCAATGTCCATGGAGCTGAATCACCCTCCCTTTTCTCCCTGTCAGAATTTTGTTTGCAGGCATTTCTTTTTCTCTTCTTCCAGGGCTGACCAGCTAACTCCTTTTTTAGAGTGCTTTCTTGCCTGGGCCTAAGAGCTGTTCGGTCTGTACAAAGTGTTGTTTCTTCCCCATGTCTTTGCTGTGGCTCGTTAATTGATTTGCTGGCTACCTCTCAGAGGACATCCTTGTGCCTGGTTTTGAGAGTCTCTCGCAGTTGCCCTCATGCTCAGTTGGCAGCAGGCGTGTGAAATGGCAGAGTACCCCTTAGGGTGGTAGATAAAGGTAACTCTGACAAAATTTCCCTTCATGGCTATCAGCTCGTATATAAAAGGAAGTGCTGTCTCCAACTTGAGTCAGAAACTATTGCAAAACAGGAAGCTCCTTGGAGCTCTGATTAAAAGCGGCTCTGTTCTTAATTATCCCAACTCTGTCACCTTGGAAAATGTTAATTTCCTCAAGAGCCTTTAATCTCATTATTCTAAATCATAATAACCAGGCTTGTGATTGTTATCCATAAGCCGTGTATAAGTTGGCTTTCTGTGGTTCCACAAAGCTTATCTACCTTTTAGAATAAGAGCGTGCTATACTCAGTGCATATAATATCAACCCTTATAATTCATATGTGTATATGAGATAATCAAAATGGTCAAACAGTGCAGAAAGGTGTTTCCTGAAAAGTCTCCTCAGCCCTCAGGCTCCCCTTCTTTACTTCCTCTCCTCAGAGGTGACCAGGATTGCCAGATTCTTAAAGCAGTCCTTTTTACCTTGATCTTGATGTTATACTGCATCTACTTGGAATTGAATTTTGATAAGCTTATTGTGTTTCCTTTGAAATTGCTCTTAGATATATGTGTTAGCATGGTAGGTTTGTAGTAAATGTCATGATGTGTATACATTGAAAATGCAGGAAACTGTCTTTTATCTATGCCATGGTTTCTCAATGGTGGCACTACGGACATTTGATGCGGGATAATTTTTTGTTGTTGGGGGAGGGAAGGCTGTCTTGTGCATTATAGGATGTTTGGCAGCATCCTTGGCCTCTACCCAGTAGATGCCAGTAGCAGCCCCCTCCCATGTTATGACAACGAAAAATGTTCTTAGACATTAACAAATGTCCCCCAGGAATGGGAGAATAGAATCACCCGAAGCTGAGAATCACTGAACTGTATACCATTTGATAACTTTCCATTTTCTTTACACAACTGTATTTCTGTGTGTTTGCTACTGCAATGCCTTTTTAAATTTCCTTATCTTAGAAAATTGCTCCAGAAACTTATCGTTCAAAAGAAGTGCCCCTGAATGAGAGGATTTGTCTGCAAGTGGGGTCCCAGTGTAGCACCAACGAAAGTGAGAAGCCTAGCATTTTGGTGGAAAAGTGCATCTCACCCCCTGAAGGTAACAGCTAAAAACACTGTCTCTTGGCATTTAGAGAATAAATCCAAATTATCCATATGCTTATGTTCAGTGTTCATTAATTCATTTAATTTTCAAACATTTGTTGAGTCTAATAAGTGTCAGGCACTGGTACTAGATGCTGACGACACACCAACAACTGTCAGGACATCTCTGCCTTTGAGGTGCTCACAGACAACTTGAATAACAATGCCTGATAGTTATAGACCACTTAATAATTTGGAAAGTGACACACACACGCACACGCACACACACACACACACACACACACACACACACACGCCTCTCCCCTAAATAGAGCTTCGCAAGCTTATTCGGTGAAATGAGCAAGGCATGTATTATTACCCTGATCTATTTTGTGAGGAAGAAGGGAACTGAGTGAGTTGCTGTAGATCTTCAGGTCCCAGGTCCAGTACCTTAAACAAATGAAAATATTGATAGTGTCTCACTCATTATATAGAGAGATTAGATTGATATACAGGATGTATTTGGGGAAAGATGTTAAAAGAGGAAAGTGGGCATGTTGGCCCAGCTCTGACTCAAGACTAGCCCTAGAAAAAGCTGTCAAGTAGTCAGCTTGATCATTGTTCCCAGCTCTTATGTTACATGCAGGGAGTAGCATATACTCAGGAAGAGCAGGGCTACCAGAGCCCAGATGTCCAAGTTTAAATCTCAGCTCTGCCAGCTTCTAGTTGTGTGACCTTAGGCAGATCACTTAGCCCCTTCTCTCTTCAGTTTCCTCACCTGTAAAAAGGAATGATGATAGTACTTATCTCCCAGGAATGTTGAAAGGATTACATCAATCAGTACACATGAGGTGCTGAGAATACTGCCTGGCAGACAGTAAATGCTAGATACATATTATCTATTCACATCATGTTGCCCTTTGGTTGGGCAAGGTCCCATCTCCTACCTCCAAACCTTAACACTACGTGACTTGTTTTCTAGACCGTTCTCTCTACCTGTATGCACAGATCAAAAGTATATGAAGTAATATTTGTAAAGTTATAAAATTCAGTACTGCTAGGAGGCTGGGAGCATGGTTTACAGCAAGTTACCTCCCCTATACTCGTTTCTTGAGGACTTTAATAATCTGAAAGAAACTAAATTGTATTATGACGAAAAGGTGGGTGGTGATGGCTCAGCACAGTACGCCTTTAAGGAGCACGAGGGATAACAGGTTTGAATTTTAAACATAGGCATTTAATTTAGAGACGTGATGTCTTAACTTAAAAGGCTTTATAAAGGTAGAGATTTCAGATCATCAAGATTTTAGGGCTCCTTAGGCCATACCCCCAATAGACAGCTACTAAGAGTTACGTTTTGCTTACCTTTCCCCAAATTGCCTCAGGAGGAAGGTTTGTTTAATTTTTAAAACAAGGTGTGTCAGTATTGCTCGAAAGACAAGGTAAAGTATAACTCAGAACACTTGTTTTTTTTTTAAAAGACAGGTAGATATAATGGTTGTTTATATTTTCACATTCATTTGGGAAATTCCATAGTCATTTCCTATGACTGAAATGTTTGACCTTCAGACTCTCTCTCCAGTTAGGAATACAGGAGTTAGGGTCCCTCAGTGATAGTAAAGAGAGAAAGTTGTGAACAAATTAGATTTGGGTTTTCTTCCGCCTGGGTGCCTTCTGGGTCAAATGGGGTGAGAGGTTAGGGATTAGCTTTCCGGAGAAGCAGCCGGAAGCACGCTTGCCATCCCCCAGCCCCTAGAGTGACTGGCCAGCTCGCAGGGCAAGGAGACGAGGGTCCTAAACTCTTGGCTGCATATTCCAGGTGATCCTGAGTCCGCTGTTACTGAGCTACAATGCATTTGGTATAACCTGAGCTACATGAAGTGCTCTTGGCTCCCTGGAAGGAATACAAATCCTGACACTAACTATACTCTCTACTATTGGTGAGTATGCACAGGAGACTTACTGGAGAGGGACTGACTGTGATTGCATTGGGAGCCTTTGCACCTAACCTAGTTAAAACAAACCCCAAAATGGACCAGCCTATTCTTTTCTACACATTGCTTCATGGAAAATGCGTCTGCTTTTGGTGTCTCATTTAAAAAAAAAAACAAACTCTTAAAAAATAATTATAGATTCCATATATATACGTGTTAGCATACGGTATTTGTTTTTCTCTTTCTGACTTACTTCACTCTGTATGACAGACTCTGGGTCCATCCACCTCACTACAAATAACTCAGTTTCGTTTCTTTTTATGGCTCAGTAATATTCCATTGTATGCTAACACATATATATGGAATCTAAAAAAAAAATGGTCATGAAGAACCTAGGGGCAAGACGGGAATAAAGACGCAGACCTACTAGAGAATGGACTTGAGGACACGGGGAGGAGGAAGGGTAAGCTGGGACAAAGTGAGAGAGTGGTAGTGTGTATATGGACATATATACACTACCAAATGTAAAATAGCTAGCTAGTGGGAAGCAGTCGCATAGCACAGGGAGATCAGCTCGGTGCTTTGTGACCACCTAGAGGGATGGGATAGGGAGGGTGCGAGGGAGACGCAAGAGGGAGGGGATATGGGGATATATGTATACATATAGCTGACTCACTTTGTTGTAAAGCAGAAACTAACACACCATTGTAAAGCAATTATACTCCAACAAAAATGTTAAAAAAAATTATAGATCCGCAAAATTAAATTGCAAAAATATATACAAAGAGATCTCATCTACCCTTCACCCAGTTTCTTCCAATGGTAGCATCTCATATAACCAGAGTGCAATATCAGAACCAGAAAATTGACTTTGGTACAGTCCACTGACCTTATTCAAATTTCACTGGTGTTCCGTCCAGTTATTTGTGTGTGTGTGTAGGTCTATGCACTTTCATCATATGCATAGATACAGAATAGCTCCATTACCACAAGGATCCCTTGAGTTGCCCTTTTATAGCTACACCCACCTCCCTCCTGCACACCCTCTCCCCACACTCCTCTCTCCCAAGTCTCTAACCTCAGTCATTTCAAGAATGTAACTGGAATGGAATCATACAGCATATAACTGTCTGAGGCTGACTTTATCTTTTTTAGCCTCTGCATAATACCCTGGAGATCCATCCAAGCCGTTGTGTGTATCAATAGTTCATTCCCTTTTCTTGCTGAGTAGTGTTCCATGCTATGGATGTATTGGTTTGTTTAACCTTTAATTCATTGAAGGATATCTCGAGTGTTTCCAATTTTTTGCAAGTATGAATAAAACTACTATAAATATTCATATTCAGGTTTTTATGTGAATATCACTTTTCAGTTCCCTGGAATAAATGCCTTAGGGTGTAATTGCTGGATCATATGGTAATTGCATATCTAGTTTTATAAAAAAAAACCCTGCCAAACTATTTTCTAGAGTGGCTGTACCGTTTTACATTCCCATCAACAATGTCTGAGTGATTGGTATCCACCTCTCAAAGGGAAACTTAAATCATTCCCAGGGTTAAAAAGTAGTTTAGTTCCCCACAAAATAACTTACATTTCATGTTTGTGACTATATCTACAAAATTTGTTAAAATTTTCTTTCTTTTCTAAATTAATCTTTCATCATTTCCTTTCTTTAGAGCCTAGAATTTTTTTTAATTTTTAAATTTACTTTTATTTGTTTTTTTATACAGCAGGTTCATATTAGTCATCGATTTTCTACATATTAGTGTATACATGTCAATCCCAATCACCCAATTCATCCCACCACCACCGCCACCCCCCACCACTTTCCCCCCTTGGTGTCCATACGTTTGCTCCCTACATCTGTGTCTCTATTTCTGCCCTGCAAACCGGTTCATCTGTACCATTTTTCTAGGTTCCACATATATGCGTTAATATACGATATTTGTTTTTCTCTTTCTGACTTACTTCACTCTGTATGACAGTCTCTAGATCCATCCACGTCTCAACAAATGACCCAATTTCATTCCTTTTTAGGGCTGAGTAATATTCCATTGTATATATGTGTCACATCTTCTTTATCCATTCGTCTATTGATGGGCATTTAGGTTGCTTCCATGACCTGGCTATTGTAAATAGTGCTGCAATGAACATTGGGGTGCATGTGACTTTTTGAATTATGGTTTTCGCTGGGTATATGCCCAGTAGTGGGATTGCTGGATCATATCGTAATTCTATTTTTAGTTTTTTAAGGAATCTCCATACTGTTCTCCATAGTGGCTGTATCAATTTACATTACCACCAACAGTGCAAGAGGGTTCCCTTTTCTCCACACGCTCTCCAGCATTTGTTGTTTGTAGATTTTCTGATGATGCGCATTCTTACTGGTGTGACGTGATACCTCATGGTAGTTTTGATTTGCATTTCTCTAATAATTAGTGATGTTGAGAAGCTTTTCATGTGCTTCTTGGCCATCTGCATGTCTTCTTTGGAGAAATGTCTATTTAGGTCTTCTGCCCATTTTTGGATTGGATTGTTTGTTTTTTTGTTATTGAGCTGCACAAGCTATTTATATATTTTGGTGATTAATCCTTTGTCCGTTGATTCATTTGCAAATATTTTCTCCCATTCTGACGGTTGTCTTTTCATCTCGTTTATGGTTTCCTTTGCTGCGCAAAAGCTTTGACGTTTCATTAGGTCCCATTTGTTTATATTTGTTTTTATTTCCATTACTCTAGGAGGTGGATCGAAAAAGATCTTGCTGTGATTTATGTCAAAGAGTGTTCTTCCTATGTTTTCCTCTGAGAGTTTTATAGTGTCTGGTCTTACATTTAGGTCTCTAATCCACTTTGAGTTTATTTTTGTGTATGGTGTGAGAGAGTGTTCTAATTTGATTCTTTTACATGTAGCTGTCCAGTTTTCCCAGCACCACTTATTGAAGAGACTGTTTTTCTCCATTGTGTATCCTTGCCTCCTTTGTCATAGATTAGTTGACCATAGGTGCATGGGTTTATGTCTGGGCTTTCTATCCTGTTCCATTGATCTATGTTTCTGCTTTTGTGACAGTACCATATTGTTTTGATTACTGTAGCTTTATAGTGTAGTCTGAAGTCAGGGAGTCTGATTCCTCCAGCTCCATTCTTTTCCCTCAAGACTGCTTTGGCTATTCGGGGTCTTTTGTATCTCCATACATATTTTAAGATTATTTGTTCTAGTTCCGTAAAAAATGCCATTGGTAATTTGATAGGGATTGCATTGAATCTGTAGATTGCTTTGGGTAGTATAGTCATTTTCACAATATTGATTCTTCCAATCCAAGAACATGGTATATCTCTCCATCTGTTGGTAACATCTTTAATTTCTTTCATCAGTGTCTTATAGTTTTCTGCATACAGGTCTTTTGTCTCCCTATGTAGGTTTATTCCTAGGTATTTTATTCTGTTTGTTGCAATGGTAAATGGGAGTGTTTCCTTAATTTCTCTTTCAGATGTTTCATCATTAGTGTATAGGAATGCAAGAGATTTCTGTGCATTAATTTTGTATCCTGCAACTTTACCAAATTCATTGATTAGCTCTAGTAGTTTTCTGGTGGCATCTTTAGGATTCTCTATGTATAGTATCATGTCATCTGCAAGCAGTGACAGTTTTACTTCTTCTTTTCCAATTTGTATTCTTTTTATTTCTTTTTCTTCTCTGATTGCCATGGCTAGGACTTCCAAAACTATGTTGAATAATAGTGGTGAGAGTGGACAACCTTGTCCTCTTCCTGATCTTAGAGGAAATGCTTTCAGTTTTTCACCATTGAGAATGATGTTTGCTGTGGGTTTGTCATATATGGCCTTTATTATGTTGAGGTAGGTTCCCTCTATGCCCACTTCTGGAGAATTTTTATCATAAATGGGTGTTGAATTTTGTCAAAAGCTCTTTCTGCATCTATTGAGATGATCGTATGGTTTTTATTCTTCAATTTGTTAATATGGTGTATCACATTGATTGATTTGCATATATTGAAGAATCCTTGCATCCCTGGGATAAATCCCACTTGATCATGGTGTATGATCCTTTTAATGTGTTATTGGATTCTGTTTGCTAGTATTTTGTTGAGGATTTTTGCATCTATATTCATCAGTGATATTGGTCTGTAATTTTCTTTTTTTGTAGTGTCTTTTTCTGGTTTTGATATCAGGGTGATGGTGGCCTCATAGAATGAGTTTGGGAGTATTTCTTCCTCTGCAGTTTTTTGGAAGAGTTTGAGAAGGATGGGTGTTAGCTCTTCTCTAAATGTTTGATAGAATTCACCTGTGAAGCCATCTGGTCCTGGACTTTTGTTTGTTGGAAGATTTTTAATCACAGCTTCAATCTCATTACTTGTGATTGGTCTGTTCATATTTTCTATTTCTCCCTGGTTCAGTCTTGGAAGGTTATACCTTTCTAAGAATTTGTCCATTTCTTCCATTTTATTGGCATAGAGTTGCTTGTAGTAGTCTCTTAGGATGCTTTGTATTTCTGCGGTATCTGTTGTACCTTCTCCTTTTTCATTTCTAATTTTATTGATTTGAGTCCTCTCCCTCTTTCTTGATGAGTCTGGCTAATGATTTATCAATTTTGTTTATGTTCTCAAAGCACCAACTTTTAGTTTTATTGATCTTTGCTATTGTTTTCTTTGTTTCTATTTCATTTATTTCTGCTCTGATCTTGATGATTTCTTTCCTTCTGCCGACTTTGGGTTTTGTTTGTTCTTCTTTCTCTAGTTCCTTTAGGTGTAATGTTAGATTGTTTATTTGAGATTTTTCTTGTTTCTTGAGGTAGGCTTGTATAGCTATAAACTTCCCTCTTAGAACTGCTTTTGCTGCGTCCCATAGGTTTTGGATTGTTGTGTTTTCATTGTCATTTGTCTCTAGGTATTTTTGATTTCCTCTTTGATTTCTTCAGTGATCTCTTGGTTATTTAGTAATGTAGTGTTTAGCCTCCATGTGTTTGTTTTTTTTACATTTTTTTCCCTGTAATTCATTTCTAATCTCATGGCATTGTGGTCAGAAAAGATGC
Organism: Delphinus delphis; assembly: GCF_949987515.2. Taxonomy (NCBI): domain Eukaryota; kingdom Metazoa; phylum Chordata; class Mammalia; order Artiodactyla; family Delphinidae; genus Delphinus; species Delphinus delphis. The sequence goes on along the minus strand of NC_082704.1, from coordinate 27,355,154 downwards.
TTGATATGATTTCAGTTTTCTTAAATTTGCTGAGGCTTGATTTGTGACCCAAGGTGTGATCTATTTTGGAGAATGTTCCATGCACACTTAAGAAGAAAGTGTAATCTGCTGTTTTTGGATGGAATGTCCTATTAATATCAATTAAATCTATCTGGTCTATTGTGTCATTTAAAGCTTCTGTTTCCTTTTTTATTTTCATTTTGGATGATCTGTCTATTGGTGAAAGTGGGGTGTTAAAGTCCCCTACTATGTTTGTGTTACTGTCGATTTCCCCTTTTATGTCTGTTAGCATTTGCCTTATGTATTGAGGTGCTCCTATGTTGGGTGTATAAATATTTACTAATGTTATATGTTCTTCTTGGATTGATCATTATGTAATGTTCTTGTTTGTCTCTTGTAGTTATATTTGTTTTAAAGTCTATTTTCTCAGATATGAGAATTGCTACTCCAGCTTTCTTTTGATTTCCATTTGCATGGATTATCTTTCTCCATCCCCTCACTTTCAGTCTGTATGTGTCCCTAGGTCTGACGTGGGTCTCCTGTAGACAGCATACATATGGGTCTAGTTTTTGTATCCATTCAGCAAGCCTGTGTCTTTTGGTTGGAGCATTTAATCCATTCACGTTTGTGGTAATTATCGATATGTATCTTCCTATGACCATTTTGTTAATTGTTTTGAGTTTGTTATTGTAGGTCCTTTTCTTGTCTTGTGTTTCCTGCCTAGAGAAGTTCCTTTAGCATTTGTTGTAGAGCTGGTTTGGTGGTGCTGAATTCTCTTAGCTTTTACTTGTCTGTAAAGTTTTTGATTTCTCCATTGAATGTGAATGAGATCCTTGCCGGGTAGAGTAATCTTGGTTGTAGGTTCTTCCCTTTCATCACTTTAAGTATATCATGCCACTTTCTTCTGGCTTGTAGAGTTTCCTCTGAGAAATCAGCTGTTAACCTTATGGGGATTCCCTTGTACATTATTTGTCATTTTTCCCTTGCTGCTTTCAGTAATTTTTCTTTGTCTTTAATTTTTGCCAAGTTGATTACTATGTGTCTCGGCGTGTTTCTCCTTGGGTTTATCCTGTATGGGACTCTCTGCACTTCCTGGACTTGGGTGGCTATTTCCTTTCCCATGTTAGGGAAGTTTTCGACTATAATCTCTTCAGATATTTTCTCGGGTCCTTTCTCTCTCTCTTCTCCTTCTGGGACCCCTAGAATGCAAATGTTGTTGTGTTTAATGTTGTCCCAGAGGTCTATTAGGCTGTCTTCATTTCTTTTCATTCTTTTTTCTTTATTCTGTTCTGCAGCAGTGAGTTCCACCATTCTGTCTTCCAGGTCACTTATCTGTTCTTCTGCCTCAGTTATTCTGCTATTGATTCCTTCTAGTGCAGTTTTCATTTCAGTTATTGTATTGTTCATCTCTGTTTGTTTGTTCTTTAATTCTTCTAGGTCTTTGTTAAACATTTCTTGCATCTTCTCGATCTTTGCCTCCATTCTTTTTCTGAGGTCCTGGATCATCTTCACTATCGTTATTCTGAATTCTTTTTCTGGAAGGTTGCCTATCTCCACTTTATTTAGTTGTTTTTCTGGGGTTTATCTTGTTCCTTCATCTGGTACATAGCCATCTGCCTTTTCTTCTTGTCTATCTTTCTGTGAATGTGGTTTTTGTTCCACAGGCTGCAGGATTGTAGTTCTTCTTGCTTCTGATGTCTGCTCTCTGTAGAGCCTAGAATTATTAACAGCAGAACAAGGATGAAAGGGCCAGGATAATCAATTCAATTCAGTAAAACTTTAGCACACATTGTGGGTAAAGCACTGAATGGGCAGCAGAGATAAGAAACATGTCTCTTCACTCCTAAAGCTTCAAATTTGGAGGAGACAGCACCGGGCACAATTGCCTATATAAAATAAGAGTGCATGATGGAGGCTTCCAGAAGCGTAGGCAGACTCTGTGGGAAGTGACGGTGGAGCTTGGGGTGGTGGTGGAGCGAGGCTGAGAGGCTTTGATAAAGGGGGTGCACTGCCTGGTTGGGGTGGAGTCTCCGAGGCTGGAGGTGGCACCGGGCAAGAGTGGTCTGAGGACTGGGGTCATTGAGTCTGTGTGATTCCAGTTGAGGAAGCAGGAGATCTAGTGTTGGCAGTCTGCCCTGCATGTGCCCTTGTCCCCCTGTCTATTGCTCCTTCAGACTGTTTCTGAGAGAGTGGGGTGTGAAAGGCCACATCCAGGACTTCTGAAGCTATAGTATAAACATGGCCTTTATCCTGGAATGTCCATTTTGCCTGATGACTTGCTGTAAAATATTTTCGGTATATGAAAACACTCACGGCTATGTCATGCAATAGAACACAAAACAACCACGATTTTTTTTTTCAGGATTGAGAAACAGAAGAGTGGCGACCAAACCGAACGTTCAGCCAGAATAGCGGAAGCATCCTGCATTCCCTCACAGCCCAAGCCTTGCCCTTTCACCTGGATGCCCCTTATTTGTCCTTCTTAGCTCAGACATCACTTCCCTTCCAGAAAGCCTTCCTTGACTTCTCAAGGCTAGATATGTCCCCAGTCATCATGTACCACAGTATCTGGCACCTTCCTGTGTCATAATACTCAGCACATTGTGTTGCATTTCCTGTTTACTTAGTGGTCACCCTTCCCAGACTGCCATCTCCCTTGAGAGCACGGGCTGTGTCTTGTTTCCCCCTGTGCCTGATACATGGTAGGTGCTCCATAAATAGGTTTTGAATGATTGGTAGGATCCAAAGTTAAACAACATTCAGGACTGGGGTGAGGACTTAGAAGGGAGGGATAAACAACTCAAGAGCGTTATAGTTGATGAATAAAAACAGAGGAGGATTGAGTACATCTGCCACCCGAAAGAACTGCTAGTGAAAGGGACCGAGAACTAAGCCTTAAAAGGAGTAGCCTGGCCCTGATGATGTTGTGGTGAAGTCTAGAGAAAGCTGTTACTATAGGCTTTTTTTTTTTTTTTACATCTTTATTGGAGTATAATTGCTTTTCAATGGTGTGTTACTTTCTGCTTTATAACAAAGTGAATCAGCTAACGTATACATATATCCCCATATCTCCTCCCTCTTGCATCTCCCTCCCACCCTCCCTATCCCATCCCTCTAGGTTGTCACAGAGCACCGAGCTGATCTCCCTGTGCTATGCGGCTGCTTCCAACTAGCTATCTGTTTTACGTTTGGTAGTGTATATATGTCCATGCCTCTCTCTCACTTTGTCACAGCTTACCCTTCCCCCTCCCCATGTCCTCAAGTCCAGTCTCTACATCTGCGTCTTTATTCCTGTCCTGCCCCTAGGTTCTTCAGAACCTTTTTTTTTTTAAGATTCCATATATATGTGTTAGCATACAGTATTTGTTTTTTGCTTTCTGACTTACTTCACTCTGTATGACAGTCTCTAGGTCCATCCACCTCACTACAAATAACTCAATTTTGTTTCTTTTTATGTCTGAGTAATATTCCATTGTATATATGTGCCACATCTTCTTTACCCATTCATCTGTCGATGGACACTTAGGTTGCTTCCATCTCCTGGCTATTGTAAGTAGAGCTGCAGTGAACATTGTGGTACATGACTCTTTTTGAATTATGGTTTTCTCACGGTATATGTAATCCCAGTAGTTGGATTGCTAGATCATATGGTAGTCCTATTTTTAGTTTTTTGAGGAACCTCCATACTGTCCTCCCTAGTGGCTGTATCAATTTACATTCCCACCAACAGTGCAAGAGTGTTCCCTTTTCTCCACACGCTCTCCAGCATTTATTGTTTGTAGACTTTTTGAAGATGGCCATTCTGACTGGTGTGAGGTGATACCTCATTGTGGTTTTGATTTGCATTTCTCTAATGATTAGTGATGTTGAGCATTCTTTCATGTGTTTGTTGGTAATCTGTATGTCTTTGGAGAAATGTCTATTTAGGTTTTCTGCCCATTTTTGGATTGGGTTGTTCGTTTTTTTGATATGGAGCTGCATGAGTTGCTTGGAAATTTTGGAGATTAATCCTTTGTCAGTTACTTCATTTGCAAATATTTTCTCCCATTCTGAGGGTTGTCTTTTGGTCTTGTTTATGGTTTCCTTTGCTGTGCAAAAGGTTTTAAGCTTCATTAGGTCCCATTTGTTTATTTTTGTTTTTATTTCCATTTCTCTAGGAGGTGGGTCAAAAAGGATCTTGCTGTGATTTATGTCATAGAGTGTTCTGCCTATGTTTTCCTCTAAGAGTTTTATAGTGTCTGGCCTTACATTTAGGTCTTTAATCCATTTTGAGTTTATTTTTGTGTATGGTGTTAGGGAGCGTTCTAATTTCATTTTTTACATGTAGCTGTCCAGTTTTCCCAGCACCACTTATTGAAGAGGCTGTCTTTTCTCCATTACATATTCTTGCCTCCTTTGTCCAAGATAAGGTGACCCTATTTGTGTGCATTTATCTCTGGGCTTTCTATCCTGTTCCAATGATCTATATTTCTCTTTTTGTGCCAGTACCATACTGTCTTGATGACTGTAGCTTTGTAGTATAGTCTGAAGTCAGGGAGCCTGATTCCTCCAGCTCCGTCATTCTCTCTCAAGATTGCTTTGGCTATTCAGGGTCCTTTGTGTTTCCATACAAGTTGTGAAATTTTTTGTTCTAGTTCTGTGAGAAATGCCATTGGTACTTTGATAGGGATTGCATTGAATCTGTAGATTGCTTTGGGCAGTATAGTCATTTTCACAATGTTGATTCTTCTAATCCAAGAACATGGTATATCTCTGTATCTGTTTGTATCACCTTTAATTTCTTTCATCAGTATCTTATAGTTTTCTGCATACAGGTCTTCGGTCTCCTTAGGTAGGTATATTCCTAGGTATTTTATTCTTTTTGTTGCTGTGGTAAATGGGAGTGTTTCTATAATTTCTCTTTCAGATTTTTCATCATTACTGTATAGGAATGCAAGAGATTTCTGTACATTAATTTTATATCGTGCTACTTTACCAAATTCATTGATTAGCTCTAGTAGTTTTCTGGTAGCATCTTTGGGATTCTCTGTGTATAGTATCTGTCATCTGCAAACAGTGACAGTTTTACTTCTTCTTTTCTGATTTGGATTCCTTTTATTTTTTTTTCTTCTCTGGTTGCTGTGGCTATAACTTCCACAACTATGTTGAATAATAGTGGTGAGAGTGGGCAACCTTGTCTTGTTCCTGATCTTAGTAGAAATGGTTTCAGTTTTTCACCACTGAGTACGATGTTGTAGGTTTGTCATATATGGTCTTTATTATGTTGAGGTAAGTTCCCTCTATGCCTACTTTCTGGAGAGTTTTTATCATAAATGGGTGTTGAATTTTCTCAAAAGCTTCTTCTACATCTATTGAAATGATCATGTGGTTTTTCTCCTTCAGTTTGTTAATATGGTGTATCATTTTGATTGATTTGCATATATTGAAGAATCCTTGCATTCCTGGGATAAACCCCACTTGATCATGGTGTGTGATCCTCTTAATGTGCTGTTGGATTCTGTTTGCTAGTATTTTGTTGAGGATATTTGCATCTATGTTCATCAGTGATATTGGCCTGTAGTTTTCTTTCTTTGTGACATCTTTTTCTGGTTTTGGTATCAGGGTGATGGTGGCCTCGTAGAATGAATTTGGGAGTGTTCCTCCCTCTGCTATATTCTGGAAGAGTTTGAGAAGGATAGGTGTTAGCTCTTCTCTAAATGTTTGATAGAATTCCCCTTGAAGCCATGTGGTCCTGGGCTTTTGTTTCTTGGAAGATTTTTAATCACAGGTTCAATTTCAGTGCTTGTGATTGGTCTGTTTATATTTTCTGTTTCCTCCTGGTTCAGTCTCGGGAGGTTGTGCTTTTCTAAGAATTTGTCCATTTCTTCCAGGTTGTCCATTTTATTGGCATATAGTTGCTTGCAGTAATCTCTCATGAACCTTTGTATTTCTGCATTGTCAGATGTTACTTCTCCTTTTTCATTTCTAATTCTATTGATGTGAGTCTTCCCCCTTTTTTTCTTGATGAGTCTGACTAGTGGTTTATCAATTTTGTTTATCTTGTCAAGGAACCAGCTTTTAGTTTTATTGATCTTAGCTATTGTTTCCTTCATTTCTTTTTTTTTTAATATCTTTATTGTGGTATAATTGCTTTACAATGGTGTGTTAGTTTCTGCTTTATAACAAAGTGAATCAGTTATACATATACATATGTTCCCATATCTCTTCCCTCTTGCGTCTCCCTCCCTCCCACCCTCCCTATCCCACCCCTCCAGGCAGTCACAAAGCACCGAGCCGATATCCCTGTGCCATGCGGCTGCTTCCCACTAGCTATCTACCTTACGTTTGTTAGTGTATATATGTCCATGCCTCTCTCTTGCCCTGTCACAGCTCACCCTTCCCCCTCCCCATATCCTCAAGTCCGTTCATTTCTTTTTCATTTATTTCTGATCTGATCTTTATGGTTTCTTTCCCTCTGCTAACTGTGGGGTTTTTTGTTCTTCTTTCTCTAATTGCTTTAGGTCTAACGTTAGGTTGTTTATTTGAGATATTTCTTGTTTCTTGAGGTAGGATTTTATTGTTATAAACGTCCCTCTTAGAACTGCTTTTGCTGTATCCCATAGGTTTTGGGTCATCGTGTTTTCATTGTCATTTGTTTCTAGGTATTTTTTGATTTCCTCTTTGATTTCTTCAGTGATCTCTTGGTTATTTAGTAGTGTATTGTTTAGCATTCATGTGTTTGTATTTTTCACAGATTTTTTTTTCCTGAAATTGATATCCAGTCTCGTAGCATTGTGGTCAGAAAAGATACTTGATATGATTTCAATTATCTTAAATTTACCAAGGCTTGACTTGTGACCGAAGATATGATCTATCCTGGAGAATGTTCCATGAGCACTTGAGAAGAAAGTGTATTCTGTTGTTTTTGGATGGAATGTCCTATAAATATCAATTAAGTCCATCTTGTTTAATGTATCATTTAAAGCTTGTGTTTCCTTATTTATTTTCATTTTGGATGATCTGTCCACTGGTGAAAGTGGGGTGTTAAAGTCCCCTACTCTGAATGTGTTACTGTCGCTTTCCCCTTTTATGGCTGTTAGCCTTTGCCTTATGTATTGAGGTGCTCCTATGTTGGGTGCATAATTATTTACAGTTGTTATATGTTCTTCTTGGATTGATCTCTTGATAGTTATGTAATGTCTTTCTTTGTCTCTTCTCGTTGTATTTGTTTTAAAGTCTACTTTCTCTGATATGAGAATTGCTACTCCAGCTTTCTTTTGATTTCCATTTGCATGGAATATCATTTTCCATCACCTCACTTTCAGTCTGTATGTGTCCCTAAGTCTGAAGTGGGTCTCCTGTAGACAGCATATGTACGGGTCTTGTTTTTGTATCCATTCAGGCAGTCTGTGTCTTTTGGTTGGAGTATTAAATCCATTTAAATTTAAGGTAGTTATCAATATGTGTGTTCCTATTACCATTTTCTTAATTGTTTGGGGTTCGTTATTGTAGGTCCTGTGTTTCCTGCCTAGAGAAGTTCCTTTAGCATTTGTTGTAAAGCTAGTTTGTGGTGCTGAATTCTCTTAGCTTTTGCTTTTCTGTAAAGGTTTTAATTTCTCCGTCGAATCTGAATGAGATCCTTGCTTGGTAGAATAATCTTGGTTGTAGGTTTTTCTCTTTCATCACTTTAAATATGTCCTGCCACTCCTTTCTGGCTTGCAGAGTTTCTCCTGAAAGATCAGCTGTTAACCTTATGGGGATTCCCTTGTATGTTACTCGTTGTTTTTCCCTTGCTGCTTTTAATATTTTTTCTTTGTATTTAATTTTTGATAGTTTGATTAATATGTGTCTTGGCGTGTTTCTCCTTGGATTTATCCTGTATGGGACTCTCTGTGCTTCCTGGACTTGAGTAACTATTTCCTTTCCCATATTAGGGAAGTTTTCAACTATAATCTCTTCAAATATTTTCTCAGTCCCTTTCTTTTTCTCTTCTTCTTCTGGGACCCCTATAATTCGAATGTTGGTGAGTTTAATGTTGTCCCAGAAGTCTCTGAGACTGTCCTCAATTCTTTTCGTTCTTTTTTCTTTATTCTGCTCTGTGGTAGTTATTTCCACTATTTTATCTTCCAGGTCACTTATCTGTTCTTCTGCCTCAGTTATTCTGTTCTTGATTCCTCTAGAGAATTTTTAATTTCATTTATTGTGTTGTTCATTGTTGTGTGTTTCATCTTTAGTTCTTCTAGGTCCTTGTTAAATGTTTCTTGCATTTTGTCTTTTCTATTTCCAAGATTTTGGATCATCTTTACTCTCATTACTCTGAATTCTTTTTCAGGTAGACTGCCTATTTCCTCTTCTTTTGTTTGGTCTGGTGGATTTTTACTTTGCTCCTTCATCTGCTGTGTATTTCTCTGTCTTCTCATTTTTCTTAACTTACTGTGTTTGGGGTCTCCTTTTCACAGGCTGCAGGTTCATAGTTCCCGTTGTTTTTGGTGTCTGCCCCAATGGGTGAGGTTGGTTCAGTGGGTTGTGTAGGCTTCCTGGTGGAGGGGACTGGTGCCTGTGTTCTGGTGCATAAGGCTGGATCTTGTCTTTCTGGCGAGCAGGACTGCATCCGGTGGTGCGCTTTGAGGTGTCTGTGACCTTATTATGATTTTAGGCAGCCTTTCTGCTAATGGGTGGGGTTGTGTTCCTGTCTTGCTAGTTGTTTTGCATAGGGTGTCCAGCACCGTAGCTTGCTGGTCGTTGTGTGGAGCTGGGTCTTAACGTTGAGATGGAGATCTCTGGGAGAGCTTTTGCCATTTGATATAACGTGGGGCCGGGAGGTCTATGGTGGACCAATGTCCTGAACTTGGCTCTCCACCTCAGAGGCACAGGCCTGATACCTGGCCGGAGCACCAAGACCCTGTCCGCCACACGGCTCAGAAGAAAAGGGAGAAAAAGAAAGAAAGAAAGAAAAAGAAATAAATAAAGTTATTGAAATAAAAAAATTAAAATATATTATTAAAAATATAAAAGTAATAAAAAGAAGAAAGAAAGAGAGAAGAGAGCATCCAAACCAAGAAACAAATCCAGCAATGATAACAAGCGTGAAAAACTATACAAAAAAAATGGGCAGACAGAACCCTAGGACAAATGGTAAAAGCAAAGCTATACAGACAAAATCACAGAAAGAAGCATACACACACACACCCACAAAAGGAGAAAAAGGAAAAAAATATATATATATATAGAAAAAAGGAAGAGGGCTTCCCTGGTGGCGCAGTGGTTGAGGGTCCGCCTGCCGATGCAGGGGACACGGGTTCGTGCCCCGGTCCGGGAAGATCCCACATGCCGTGGAGCAGCTGGGCCCGTGAGCCATGGCCGCTGAGCCTGCGCCTCCAGAGCCTGTGCTCCACAACGGGAGAGGCCACCACAGTGAGAGGCCCGCGTACCGCAAAAAAAAAAAAAAAGGAAGAGAGCAACCAAATCAATAAACAAACCTACCAATGATAGTAAGCTCTAAATACTAAAGTAAGATAAACATAAAACCTGAAACAAATTAGATGCAGATAGCAAACCCCAAGTCTACAGTTGCTCCCAGAGTCCACCATCTCAGTTTTGGGATGATTCGTTGTCTATTCATGTATTCCACAGACGCAGGGTGCATCAGGTTGATTGTGGAGCTTTAATCCGCTGCTTCTGAGGCTGCTGGGAGAGATTTCCCTTTCTCTTCTTTGTTCTCACAGCTCCTGGGGTTCAGGTTTGGATTTGGCCCCGCCTCTGCTTGTAGGTCGCCTGAGGGCGTCTGTTCTTCGCTCAGACAGGATGGGGTTAAAGGAGCAGCTGATTCGGGGGCTCTGGCTCGCTCAGGCCTGGGGGAGGGAGGGGTGCAGATGTGGGGCGAGCCTGCGGTGGCAGAGGCCGGCGTGACGTCGCACCAGCCTGAGGTGTGCCGTGCGTTCTCCTGGGGAAGTTGTCCCTGGATCCCGGGACCCTGGCAGTGGCGGGCTGCACAGGCTCCTGGGAGGGGAGGTGTGGAGAGTGACCTGTGCTCGCACACAGGCTTCTTGGTGGCTGTAGCAGCAGCCTTAGCGTCTCATGCCCGTCTCTGGGGTCCGTGATGATAGTCCACGGCTCGCACTGTCTCTGGAGCTCATCTAGGCGGTGCTCTGAATCCCCTCTCCTCGTGCACCCCAAAACAATGGTCTCTTGTCTCTTAGGCAGTTGCAGACTTTTTCCCAGAGTCCCTTCCGGCTAGCTGTGGTGCACTAGCCCCCTTCAGGCTGTGTTCATCTAGCCAACCACAGTCCTCTCCCTGGTATCTGACCTCCAAAGCCCGAGCCTCAGCTCCCAGCCCCACTCGCCCCTGCGTGTAAGCAGACAAGCCTCTCGAGCTGGTGAGTGCAGGTTGGCACCAATCCTCTGTGCAGGAATCTCTCCACTTTGCCCTCCACACCCCTGTTGCTGCGCCGTCCTCCATGGCTCCAAAGCTGCCCCCCTCCGCCACCCGCAGTCTCCGCCAGTGAAGGGGCTTCCTAGTGTGTGGAAACCTTTCCTCCTTCACAGCTTCCTCCCGCTGGTGCAGGTCCCGTCCCTATCCTTTTGTCTCCGTTTATTCTTTTTTCTTTTTCCCTACCCAGGTACGTGGGGAGTTTCTTGCCTTTTGGGAGGTCTGAGGTCTTCTGCCAGCGTTCAGCAGGTGTTCTGTAGGAGTTGTTCCACATGTAGACGTATTTCTGATGTATCTGTGGGGAGGAAGGTGATCTCCACGGCTTACTCCTCTGCCTTCTTGAAGCTTTCTCTCCAGTAAACCCTCTTGATGAATAAATTACAAAAAACTGGCCTGACCAAGTAGAAAGGCATTCTTCTTCCTCTGGGCTGAAACGTTCTGGGCTGATGCAGTGTCTTGCCAAAGCTGACAGCAGATGGTGCTTGGGCTGGCTTTCAGCCCTTAGTTCATGCCTTGGTGCAGGGGATAATCTACAGCTATGGGAGGTGGCGCAAGAAGCCATCCTCAGAGAGTGGGGGTTCGCTGGCACCCGGGGTGGGGGGAGCAGGCATCAGTAATACCACTTCTTGTCATACATGTTCCCAGAGTTGGTCATCAGCGTGGATGGACTCTTTCTGTAACAAAGACCTGTGCTGGCCAATACAAGGGCCACTAGTCACACATGACTGTTTACGTTTTAATTTAAATTAATTAAAATTAAATCGAATTAAAACTTCAGTTGCTCAGTCTTAGTAGCCAATTTCACATATGGCTAGTGGCTGCTGAATCAGACAGCACAGATCTCAAACGCTTCCATAATCCCAGAAAACGTTGTTGGACGGTACTGGTATAAATTCTGTATCTTTTGCCCTTACTACCCCGCAGCTTATTTGTTTCTGGAGCCACACTGCCTTGGTTCAAATCCTGGCTCTCTTTCTTATTAGCAGTGTGATTTGGAGGTAGTCACTGCTCTCTGAGCCTCAGTTTTGTAATCTGTAAAATGGGGGTAGTAATAATAGTGCTACTTCTTAAGGATGTTGTGAGGGCTGTTATATGAAGAGTGTTGAGAGTTGTGCCTAACTGCTAACATTTATAGAGTAAGCACGCAATACATGGTGGCTATATTGTTTTTTTATTATTCATCCCCACTCCCTTGCAGATGTAGCCAGTATACATAGCTGGCCTCTTGCCCAACCTCGCATAATTAGCGCCTAGCCCATACCTCTTCCTCCCTGCTCTCCCCTAGAGAGGTCCTTTCCAATCAAAACCACAAAAGAAAGACATGTGGCTCATTCATAATCAAGCACTCAGAATTGGTTTAGGTACCAGTTTAAATCTTGCCAAACAAACTGCCGGAGACTGTTTCCCTAATCACCAGTCAGAAAACGGGGAGTCATTTTGAAGCCCCAGGGCAATGACTTGAAGTCCTGCAGGGATAGTCTGGCATTTAAGGGAGCCTGACCTTAATAGCTACAGACTAGCCATGCCAATGAATTTTCGGGAATTTCTTACCGTATTAATCATCTTCAGAGTGGGGAAATAGTCTTTAATTTGTCCATTTCCTCCTTATGTCTACAGTATGATTCTGTGGATTCCAGTGTTTGATTTTTAACAGGAAGCACTTGAATGCGTCCTATCTTAGGTTATCATCTAATCTTTCACAAAATTTTGAAAGTTGTCTATTCAAAACCGATATTTTTCCTTTCGCTATTTTTTTTCTAAAGAACAACAAATTTTTTTTTTAATTTCATATCTGGGGTCCATGAGCATATATGAAATACTCAGGGTACAAAAATGAAAAAGGAATCTCAAAGGTTCATTATTGAAAAAAATTTAACTTTCTACATAGTTTTCTTTAGTTATGTAAAAATAATGTCATAAGTTTCTTCAGTTTTTTATTTTTGGCTGTGGGTGGAAAACATTTCAGGCCTGTCTGATCTAAAAGCTAGTCATGGCTGTAACTGAGCTTTTAAAAAACTGTTTCATTCATGAACCACAGGGGCCTACAACCACAAGAAAAATCTTATGTACTATCTCTTAAGGGACAAGGTCACTTTCTATATTGAAGCATTTCTTTGCACAGCTTTTGAAGAACTAAATACATTAGATCGGAATTTTTGTTTTCTTTTTCAAAAACGACATTATTTACAACAGTTCTAGGTTTACAACAGAAGTGAGAGGAAGGTACAGAGATTTTCCATATACCCACTGCCCCCACAATTAATAGCCTCCCCCGTTATCAACATTCCCCACCAATAGTACATTTGTTCCAATTGATGAAGCTACACTGATACATCATAATCACCCAGAGTCCATAGTTTACATTAGGGCTCACTCTTGGTGTTCTACATTCATGGGTTTGGACAAATAAATGTATGACATATATCCATCATTATAATATCATACAGAGTATTTTCATTGCCCTAAAAATCTTCTGTGTTCCACCAATTCACCTCTCCCCTACCCCAACCCCTGGCAACCACTGATTTTTTTATCCTCCATGGTCAACCACTCATCTTTTTACTGTCTGCATAGTTTTGCCTTTTCCACAATGTCATATAGTTGGAATCATACAGTATGTAGCATTTTCAGATTGGCTTCTTTCACTTAGTAACATGCATTTAAGGTTCCTCTATGTATTTCAGAGCTTGATAGCTCATTTCTTTTTAAGGCTAAATAATATTTTGTTGTCTGGATGTACCACAGTTTATTTATCCATTTGCCTACTGAAGGACATCTTGTTGCTTCCAAGCTTTGGCAATGAGTAAAGCTGCTTTAAACATTTGTATGCAGGTTTTCGTGTGCACATAAGTTTTCAGCTCCTTTAGGTAAATACCAAAGAGCACGATTGCTGATCATATGGTAAGAATATGTTTAGTTTTGTAAGAAACTGCCACACTGTCTTCCCAAGTGGCTGTACCATTTTGTATTCCCACCAGCAGTGAATGAGAGTTCCTGTTGCTCCACATCCTCGTCAGCATTTGGTGTTGTTGGTGTTCTGGATTATGGACATTCTAATTGGTGTGTAGTGGTAACTTGTTGCTTTAATTTGCATTTCTCTGGTGACATATGATGTGGAACATCTTTTCATATGCTTATTTGCCATCCATTTATCTTCTTTGGTGGAGTGTCTGTGAAGATCTTTGGCCCATTTTTTAGTTGGGTTGTTTGTTTTATTGTTGAGTTTTAAGAGTTCTTTGTATATTTTGGATAACAGTCCTTTATCAGATGTGTCTTTTGCAAATATCTTCTCCCGGTGTGTGGCTTGTTTTCTTATTCTCTTGGTATTATCTTTTGCAGAAGTTTTTAACGTTAATGGAATCCAGCTTATCAATTATTTCTTTTAAAGATCATGCCTTTGATGTTATATCTAAAAAGTCATCATCACACCCAAGGTTGTCTAGCTCTTCTCCTGTGTTATCTCCTAGGAGGTTTATAGTTTTGCATTTTACATTTAGGTCTGTGATCCATTGTGAGTTTAAGTTTAGTTTTGTGAATAGTGTAAGGTCTGTGACTAGATTCATTTTTTTTGCATGTGGATGTCCAGTTGTTCCAGCACCATTTGTTGAAGAAACTATCTTTGCTCCATTGTCTTGCCTTTGCTCCTTTGTCAAAGATCAATTGACTGTATTTGTGGGAAAGATCTGAGTTTTATAAGACTGGATTTTGCAGCACAATCCCCTGGAGAATTGCTGTCAAAATGCTTATCCCTAGGCCCTGGACAAAACCTTCTAAGTAGGGTTCTCTGGGAGAAGGTTTGAGGAATCTGAATTTTTCAAATGAGCACAGATGATTCTGAAGTAAACAGGTGAAGGGTTTGGGACTCTTTACTCTTAGTTCATTTTCTAAATTGTCTTCCTTTTCTGCAGAACCTTTGCACAGCTCCCCTTGTGACTGATAATGTAAGGGTTGACTCTGTGTCTTCTGCCAGTTACTATAAAACAGAGTCCTTTGATAGTCTAGACAAAAAAGTGTAATGAGGACATTGTCTGCCTGCGCTGTGCTAGATGATCATTGGGGAAAGGTATATGTAGAGGTTTTTTGAAATGGGAAGCAAGATACCAGCATTTAGAACCACACAGTGGAGTAAGGCACTTAGAAAGCGATTGTGTTCTGGAACATTGATCTGGCACTGGTTGGAGGACACTGATAAAGTCAGAGAGGTCAGTCTGGAGAAGCCATGAAGCCTCAAGTGATGAGGACCTGAAACAGGATGAGGGGAATATCATAGGAGAGAAGCCCAGAAGCTTTGCAAAGGAAGAAGTAACGAAATTTGGTGATAGAATGTAGGGAAAGCGAAGAGAGGTGATTGCAAAGGCTCTGATCGAGAAGCCCAGAGAAACTGAGTTCTGACTGATGGAAACTGGGGTGGTTAGAAGAAAAGGCAGTTTGGCAGGGAAGAGGGGGCATCCGTTTTGGCTGCTGAATTTGAGGTGGGTGGAACACTCAGGTGGAGCAGTTAGGAATCTGGGACTAGCTCCAAGGCGAGAGGTCAGGATTAGGAAAATCCTCAGTGCAGAAATTCTAGTCAAGGGGTGGAAGTGATAAATGGGTGAATGGATGAGGGAGTAAGAAATAGAGAGGGATATGCAGCGGGCTGAGGACCGGATGTGAATCCTCTGAGAATAGGAGAAGGGAGAGGAGCAAGCCAAGAAAACAAGGAAGGAGCAGGCAGAGGGCCCAGAGGAGAGCCATGGGATTGAGCAGATGAGGCATTTTCAGGAAGCGTAACATTTCTCATCCTGACCTCATGCCATCTCCCATACAGCAGAGGAAAAAGAGTCAGGACTCTTCTAGTTTCTCTAACTATTGAAAGTACCAATATTCATGAAAAAGGATCATTCACTTCTTCCTAGAGTATGAAATGGAGCCACATTATAAAATAGGGCTTTAAAAAATGCTACCCTGCCAGTTTGCAAATATGGACATCTTCAGTCATTTAAAAACAACCAAACAAATAAACTTCTACCTTTGTTTCTTGAATATCTGGCTAAAAATAATGCAGAAGGTTGTCTTATTTTATCTTGCAGGCACAGCAGCCTAGGAAAAGTTCTTCAGTGTGAAGACATCTATAGAGAAGGTGAACACATTGGTTGTTCCTTTGCTCTGACTAAGGTGAAGGATTCCAGTTTTGAACAACACAGTGTCCAAGTAATGGTCAAGGACAATGCAGGAAAAATCAGACCATCCTTCAATATAGTGCCTTTAACTTCTCATGGTACGTTTTAGAAGTCCTCTAAGGCAGTGTGGATAAAAGTGTTATTTTTTTTGAACATCAATAGAAATAATAAAAAATGATGATTTTTGGCTTGAAGATCTTCCCAGAAAAAAAAAGGGACTATATTTATGTATATATTTCTTCACTCCTTTTTAAAGAAGCAAGCTTGGAAATTCTCATATTTATCGAGCACACATGCCACATGCTTTATCCTTGTTTACTTATGAGTACACTGAGCCTTAGAGCAAGTAGTCAGTTGCAGAACCGAGATTAGGACCTGGGCTCTGTGACTCAAGATCTCCAGAGGATGCTGCTGCAGAATAAATGTGACTTAATATAGTTCCTGGATAATCTGCCTCTTAGTTAAAAAAGCGCTTAGACTGGAGGTGGAGTGATCAGGGGTGATATTCAAACTGTCTCACATTCTGGGTGACCCAGGCACTGATCAATCAGAACAACCAGTGCAGCTGAGTTTCAGCCCACTAGAAAGAGTCCTCAACTTAAAAACTTAAGAGACCTGCTTAAGGTCCTAGCTTCTTCACTTTGGACAAGGCATATACACTCTAAGTGCTTCCTCATCTGTAAAAGGGGGTACACAGTTCCTCTTGACCTCAAAGGATTGTTGTAAGGTCCAAATGATGTGAGCTGTATAAAAGCGTTTTGTAAGTCTCTATAGCAGAGTAGTGTAAGCGTCACGTTTATTTATTTGTTGTGATATCCCGACAGAGAGCTCAGATTCTGGCTAAGTGGTACACAGAAAATTTATAGGCAAATAATCATGAATTGACAGAGGTTTCCAAGTCTGAGTAGAACACTGTTTACCGCCGCTTCAGACAGCCATGGAAATGAATTCTAGTAGTGCACGCAGGGTAGCTTAGTTTGTAGGCCGGGGCGGGGGGTTGGGGTGCGGGGGGGTGTGCGGAAACTTGCCAAGTAGGATCATCTGAAGCAAAGACCTTCTCTGCACCCCCCGCCGCCCCCCAGCTTGGCAGGTTGTCCTTCTTGGACCTTTTAAAGCTCATTTTGCTGCTCTTCTTCCTAGAGATTAGTGGTGATATAAAGGGAGATCCTGGGCTTCCCTGGTGGTGCAGTGGTTAAGAATCCGCCTGCCAATGCAGGGGACACGGGTTCGAGCCCTGGTCCGGGAAGATCCCACATGCCACGGGGCAACTAAGCCCGTGCGCCACAACTACCGAGACTGTGCTCTAGAGCCTGCGAGTCACAACTACTGAGCCCGTGTGCCACAACTACTGAAGCCCGTGCTTCATGCTCTGCAACAAGAGAAGCCACCGCAATGAGAAGCCCGCGCACCGCAACGAAGAGTAGCCCCCACTCGCCGCAACTAGAGAAAGCCTGCACGCAGCAATGAAGACCCAAGGCAGCCAAAAATAAATTAATTAATTAATTAAAAAAATAAAATAAAGGGAGATCCTTCTCAGCTAGAAGATGACATTGTCAAGTTGTTTTCTGTTAATTATCCATTCTCTTTTGTTGCTCGGTCTTAAGCATAGTTGACTCCTGAAAAACTAAATTGACTAGGCTAATTTTTTGTTTTTTACTTTCTTTTAAATTGTGGTTATAATTATATAACATTAAATATACCATCTTAACCATTTTCAAGTGTACAGTTCAGTAGTGTTAAGTATATTCACATTGTTGTGCAACGTATCTCTAGAACTTTCCCATCTTGTAATACTGAAACTCCATGCCCATGAAACACTAATTCCCCCTCCCCCTGTCCCCCTCCTCCCTCCCCCAGCCCCTGGTAATCACCTTCCTACTTTCTGTTTCTATGACTGACTACTTTAGGTACCTCATATGACTGGAATCATACAGTATTGGTCCTTTTGTGATGGACTTATTTCATTTAGCATAATGTCCTCAAGTTTCATCCATGTTGTAGCATGTGACAAAATTAGGCTATTTTTTAATGTTTAATATTCATTTATTTATTGGCTGCGTTGGGTCTTAGTTGCAGCATGCGGGCTCATTTGTTGTGACACTCGGGCTCCAGAGTGCGTGGGCCCTGTAGTTGCAGCACGCGGGCCTAGTTGTCCCACGGAAAACTATGCTAATGTTTTTTTTGTTTTGTTTTGTTTTGTTTTTTGCGGTATGCGGGCCTCTCACTGTTGTGGCCTCTCCCGTTGCGGAGCACAGGCTCCGGATGCGCAGGCTCAGCGGCCATGGCTCACGGGCCCAGCCGCTCCACGGCATGTGGGATCTTCCCGGACCGGGGCACGAACCCGCATCCCCTGCATCGGCAGGTGGACTCTCAACCACTGCGCCACCGGGGAAGCCCAATGCTAATGTTTTAATTGTGGTCTTTGATTGGCATAAGTGAGTGTCGCCTGGGGAAACCGCTTGTACCTGATGCTCCTTGGTACCCATCATGTAGAGGCATATCTGGACCTACGCACTTCTTTTCTTTACCCTCCTTGTTGCAGCTAGATGTCCTGATTATACCCCAGCCATGTCCTAAGCAGATGCAGATCAGAGTTCATGTCATCTGGCAGACACCCCAAAGATGTTCCTTAGATACATTTACTAGGCGCCCTATATTAATCGTGGCTAATCAGAAATTCTAGAACTGTATGTCTGATCATGTAAGGCCATTAAAAGCATCAGCCCTATTTTGATTTACTCTGTGACCTTCATTGTCTCTACCCATATGTGTATCTCATCAAAATAAACTCTGGAAGCTAATTTGTATTCTTCTATTTCTATCAGTGAAGCCTGATCCTCCACATATTAAAAATCTCTCCTTCCAAAATGGTGACTTATACGTGCAATGGAAGAATCCACAGAATTTTTATAGCAGATGCTTATCTTATGAAGTAGAAGTCAATAACAGCCAAGCTGAGACACATGATATTTTCTACGTAAGTTTTTTTTGATAGTTGTTATTTAGATATTTTTCTTTCACTTGAATTTCTTACAGTGTAATAAATTGAAATATCAGTGAAATGTAGCTCTTAGATTTCTCATCTGATGATGATGGTGATGATGATGATGATGAACCTTCTCTGAAATAGAGTATGGTGAAAGGTTTGGCAGTTTATGGTAGCATCGGCTGCAAGATTCCAGCCATTCATTAATTCATTTGTTCAAAAAATTTTTATTACGTGCCTACCATGTGCCAGGCACTGTTTTATGGGCACATGACACCTGACGAAAAGACTTTTTTTCCCACGAAGCTTACCTACTAGAAAACAAGTGTGTAAACGAGCAAGCTAATTTTAGAGAATGAATGTTATGCAGAAAATTAAATGGGGGTGATGGGAAGTCCTGAGGGAATATTAGGTAGGGTAGTCATCCGAAGCGATGACACTTGAGATGCACAGGAGCTAGCCATTTGACGATCTGGGGGCGGAGGGGACAGCATGTACAAAGGCTCTGAGGCAGGAATGAACTTGGCATGTGTGAGAAAAAGGAGACTGGTGTGACCAAAATATAGTAGGAAGAGATGTCTGAGCCTGAGGCTGGGGTCAGATTATGTGGATACCTGGAGGCTCCAGTACAGCCATTCAGTTTTCTTGGAGTTTGTGGCAACTAAAGTAGTCAGTACTGAGTAGTCAGTATTTTTTGGATTATGTACATTTACGCTATTTGTAATCTAATACAAAACATGCTAATTAGAGGTCACTGTGGGGCACTGGGCATAACTGGATGTGGCATAACCTCCGGGCCTCAGTCTCATTGTTACGCTTTACAGCAGAGGACATGAACTCGGGCCTCAAACATTTTTGTTTGGACCACAAACAAAGTGGGGTTTTGTTTGCTTGTATATTAAATTTGAATTTTTTACCCAGATTTAAAACTGTGGTACCTGACAGTGTAGTTGCCATAAGGTGGCGCCTTAGGACCACGTGGACTGCCCCACTCATTTGTGTGCCACCTGCCTGGGCCCTGTGTGCATTTGAGTTTTAGAGGTTAGAAACCAAGTATATTATATTGGCTTTTAAAGGAGTCCTGAATCTCACATGTGGGCAGATTCCTTGGTCCACTTGCTTTAGCTCATCATGGGAGTTTCAAAAACTAAATTATTTTATTTACTAAAATAAGCTGGTATTAACAGGCTGTAACTCCAAGAGGAAGTGACCAGGTCCACAGCTGAGCAGACCTCTTCTGGATATTTGCAAATGAAGGCGTTTGCTGAAATAGAATAATCATTATTCGTACCAGAAACCTGAATCCCCAAATAATGCCACAAAGGAAAAGGCAAAGGGCTTCCAAGTGGGGAGGGGGTGAGGCTTGAATTTACAACCAAGTGAGTTATCCGAAAGCCGAATATGCTTGACTATTCCAGCCTTTACTGTTCTCTTCTGTCTGAAATCCTGAGACACGTGCTGCTTGCATTACTCACTTGGTACTGAATTATGTCCTGCTAGTTACCCATGATCTCTACCAAAAAATATAAGCTCCTGTAGGGAGGAGTTAGGTGGTGTTTACTTTGTGCCATTCCTGCTACTAATACCAGCTAACATATATTAAGCAATTACTATGTATTAGCTATTTTAATAAGCACTTTATTTGAATTGTCTCATTTGGTCCTCACAATAACTCCAAGGATCTAGGTCCTGTTTTTTTTTAAAATAAATTTATTTATTTACTTATTTATTTTTGGCTGCGTTGGGTCTTCGTTGCTGTGCACAGGCTTTCCCTAGTTGTGGTGAGCGGGGGCTCCTCTTTGTTGCGGTGCATGGGCTTCTCATTGTGGTGGCTTCTCTTGTTGCAGAGCACAGGCTCTAGGCGCACGGGTTTCAGTAGTTGTGGCACGCGGGCTCAGTAGTTGTGGCTCGCGGGTTCTAGAGCGCAGGCTCAGCAGTTGTGGCACACGGGCTTAGTTGCTCTGCGGCATGTGGGATCTTCCCAGACCAGGGCTCGAGCCCGTGTCCCCTGCATTGGCAGGCGGATTCTTAACCACTGCACCACCAGGGAAGTCCCAAGGTCCTGTTGTTTTGTCCCCATTTTACAGATGAGAAAACTCGGTCCCAGAAGTTACTTGTAAGGTCACATTTCTAATAAGTGATAGAGTCAAGATTTCTGTAAAAGTCTGACCCCCAGGACCACCTCAATACTTCCTGTTAATAGTAGCAGGCATCACTTATTGTTTATGATGTGTTACAAATATACTCTTCTATGTACTTCTTATACAGTAGCTCATAACAATCGATGGAATAGGTTCTCTTTTAACCTACATTTTACTGAGCAGCTAAGGCTCAGAGAGGTTAAGTAACTTGCTACAGGCCACATAGCTTATAAGTATGACTTCAGAGGTTGGTCTCCATGTATTAAGCTTTGACCAAGAACACTTGGTATAAGACCATGTGCATAGTCACCACTTGATAAATTCTTGTTAAATTGAGTTACTTTTTTTTTTTTTTTTTGCAAACTTCTGAACTGAAGAGAGCACACTATACTGTGGAACTTTATCCATCAAAACCAGAACTATAGTTGATTTGGAGTTAACTCTGTTTATACACTTGAGTTTAATGTTCTCTCTCTTAGCAGATGTTCACCAGCTGTTTCTTCCCCTAGAATGTCATCAGCTTTTTGTGTGCTTGCCGATTTTGAGCTCTGCTGGTTAGACCCTTTTTGTTTCTTTCTGCAAGACTTTTTTGAGTAATTCTTTTGCCTGGTGTTCTAGTTAAGAGGGGGAAGTAGGCTGGAATATGAACGGGTGCCACCACATGGTGCTGGGTCAGAGGTAGCTCATGACAGAATCATAAAGTAAGAAGTGACTTGGCTTTGACTACCTCCATCCCCGCCAGCTATCTACTTGGTGATCTGTATCCTTGTTTTCCTTTTCTCACAGAAATATCTGAGCAGTTGGTAAACTACACAAGGAGATTTACATTTGAACAAGAGCCCAGAACTATCAATTTACACAATGATTTGCTGACTTTGGAATATATATATATCTGGGAGATGGTCCAGGGGAGGGGGGACATCAGCCTGCAACCTGGTCCCTCAAGTGGTAGTTGGCACTTGTGATTCCCCAGCAGGCCTCTGATTCCGAATGGCCAGCACTGGTGTACAGTAGCCCCCAAGTGGCCTTTGCTCTGCCCCTATATGAAATATTGATAGGATGGCTCTTCATCATTCAGTTGGCCTTTCACTCTTCACAAATGCTGGTAGGAACCATTTAGTGAATGACATTGAATGCCAAAGATCATAGCGTGTGTTCTGGTCTTTGTCCCATGTTTAAACATTTCTTTGATAGAAGTTGACTATTTTTTCCATGTTTATTGAGGTATGATTTACAAGTAAAAATTGTATATATTTAGGTTGTACAATGTGATTATTTTAAGGTGTACAACATGATTTAATATACATATACATTGTGAGATGATTATCACAAACAAGTTAACACATTCATCACCTCACAAACTTACCTTCTTTGTGTGTGTGATGAGATAGTAGATTTACAATGTTGTGTTAGTTTCTGTACAATACAGTATTATTAACTGTAATCATCATGCTGTACATTAGGTCCCCAGAATATATAACTGAAAATTTGCACCCTTGACCAACATCTTCCCATTTTCCTCACTCCCCAGCCTCTGGCAATTACCATTCTATTCTCCGCTTCAGTGAATTCGACTTTTTTGGATTCTACATACAAGTGAGATCATACAGTATTTGTCTTTCTCTCTCTGACTTATTTCACTTAGCATAATGCCCTCAAGTTCCATCCATGTTGTCACAAATGGCAGGATTTCCTTGGGGCTGCTAGATCGTATGGTAGTTCTATTTTTAATTTTTTGAGGAACCTCCATACTGTTTTCCATAGTCACTGCACCAGTTTACATTCCCACCAACAGTGCACGAGGGTTTCCTTTTCCTTTTGTTATCACTTATCTTTTTGATGATAGCCACTTAACAAGTATGAGATAATATCGCATTGTGGTTTTGATTTGCATTTCGATAATGATTAGTGATGTTGAACATCTTTTCATGGACCTGTTGGCCAGAAGTAGACTATTTAACTAAGCAACAGATTTTCATGTGTTGATTTGGAAATATTTACATTTTAAGAACTGGTTGTTCTCTTTACTTCAGACAGCACATGACTTAAGTTGTGTAGAGGAGAAAATTGCATTTTACTTTCTTTTCTCTAACCCAGTCATTTTTGGTATATTATACTCTCAACAATGGAGCATAATAGTTTTCTTTTTTTAACTTTTTATTATATATAGTATACTATAGAAAAATTGCAGAAGTCATTATGTACAGCTCAATGATTTTTCACAAATGATTTTTAACTTACATAATCAGTACCCTAGAAGCTCAATCATGACTCCTTTTGGTCACTACTTTCCCAAAGAATGATTATTATCCTGACTTCTAATCCCATAGATTAATTTTGTTGCCTCTTTTTAAACTTTATATAAATGAATTATACAGAACTTTTTTGTGTGTCTGTCTTCTCTTGTTCAATGTTATGTTTATGATATTCACGGATATTGTTGCCTGTGGTTGAAGATGCATCTCATTGCATTCATTCCATCATGTCAATATACCACATTTGATTTATCCATTCTCCCGCTGATAGACATTTAAATAGTTTCCAGTTTGGAATTTTATGAATAGAGTTTTTATGAACATTTGCACACTTATTTCTTGGTGCACATATGTGTACATTTCTGTTGCGCATATATGGGACATAGGGTTACATATGATTGTCTCTAGTAGATAATAAGTTTTCCCAAATGGTTGTGCCGATTTACACTACTAAAAGCAGAAATTGAGAGTGCTAGATGCTTTACATCGTCACCAACACTTGGTATTGTCCAGTAGGTGTGTGTATCGTTATCTTGTGGATTTAATATGCATTTTCCTGATAACTAATGAAGTTGAGCACTTTTTCCTATGTTTATTGGCAATTTGAATATCCTCTTGTGAAATGTCTGTTCAAGTCTTTTGCCACTTTTCTATTGGGTTGTCTGTCTTTTTCTTATTAATTTATGAGGTATATGTATGTGTGTGTATTATATATAAATATATATTTTATATATATATATGCAAATCCTTTGTCATAAACTGCAAATATCTTTTCTCACTCTATGCATTACCTTTGAATTTCCTTAATAGGATATCTTTTGGTAAACAGAAGCTTTTAATTTTAATATAGATGATTTTTTTTTTTTTTTCAATACGCGGGGCTCTCACTGTTGTGGCCTCTCCCGTTGCGGAGCACAGGCTCCGGACGCGCAGGCTCAGCGGCCATGGCTCACGGGCCCAGCCGCTCCGCGGCATGTGGGATCTTCCCGGACTGGGGCACGAACCCGTGTCCCCTGCATCGGCAGACGGACTCTCAACCACTGCGCCACCAGGGAAGCCCTAATATAGATGATTTTATAAAAATTTTTCCTTTATGGTTAATATTTTTTTGGTCCTATTTAAAATATCTTCCTACTTTAAGGTCATGAGGATGTTGTATGTTCTCATCTAAAAGCTTGCTGTATTTATGTATTTATTTATTAATTTATTTTAACTTTCATATTTAGATCTGCAATCCATATGGAATTGACTTTGTAAATAGTGTGAGGTAGGGGTCAAGATTCTTTTTTTTCACATATGGATATGTAATTGACCACTTATTTTTAAAAACCTACCTCTTTTCACTGCACCTGGTCCTCTGATAATGGCATAAAAGAAAACTTGTTAAAACGGTTAAATGATATAAAGTGTGGTCTTTAAAACTTTTTGAATGTATTCATTTTTTATATTTTCAAGGTTGAAGAGGCCAAATGTCAGAATTCAGAATTTGAAGGAAACCTAGAGGTCAGTAAGTTCAATTTTAGCTATTTGGGCTTAAACTCATAGAGTAATTGGGGGTGGGACAGGGTGAGCATATTCTAAATTTGAACTGCTTTGAGAAAAACAAACTACTTTGTTCTGTGGATTATTGCCAATTTTCTTTTTCAGGAGTTAAAGTCAGATAATTTGTATTGCAATACAAAGTCTTAATCATATACAAAAGTTGGCAGATAATTATATTTAGGATTCAGAAGCAGAGAAAGAGAATAAGCTGGTAATATTCCTTGTGTGCTTTTATTTTATATCTAAGGGTACAATTTGTTTCATCGTCCCTGGTGTTCTTCCTGATACTTTGAACACAGTCAGAATAAGAGTCAAAACAAATAAGTTATGCTATGAGGATGACAAACTCTGGAGTAATTGGAGTCAAGCAATGAGTATAGGTAAGAGAATGGGATTTTATTAAAAGTTAAACCATTGATACATGGAAACTAAGTTGAAGCAGAAACTTGATTGTGGGAAAGGGCTGTTCTTCATTCTTTTTTAAAAATTTTATTTATGTTTGGCTGCATTGGGTCTTCATTGCTGCATGCGGGGCTTCTCTAGTTGTGGCGAGCGGGGGCTACTCTTCGTTGTGGCGCACGGGCTTCTCATTGCGGTGGCTTCTTTCGTTGCAGAGCACAGGCTCTAGGCGTGCAGGCTTCAGTAGTTGTGGCACGCGGGCTCAGTAGCTGTGGCTCGCAGGCTCTAGAGCGCAGGCTCAGTAGTTGTGGCGCACAGGCTTAGTTGCTCCGCGGCATGTGGGATCTTCCCGGACCACGGCTCGAACCCATGTCCCCTGCATTGGCAGGCGGATTCTTAACCACTGCGCCACCAGGGAAGTCCCTGTTCTTTATTCTTGACGTCAACCAGAGAATACTTACAATTGAAATGTATTTTCTGTTTAATTATTGTCGGATCACTCAGGGTTAATTTACAATATGCAGCTCTTTGAAAATTTGCAGTCCAAATGGTGTTATCCTCTCTTCTATCCTGTCTGTATCTTTGTTAACAACCTGAACAAAAATATAGAAGGCAGGCATGATTAAATCTGCAGATTGTGCAATGCTAGAGTACTATCCTATGTGCTGGTAACAGAATCAAGAGTAGGACAATGACCTTGATGGCATTTTATAGAGATAAACATATATCTAGGTTTGAAGAAAATCAGTTTCATTTATTAATTGAGAGGCTGAGCAAGCTATCTGCCAGGGTCAAGTACAGGATTGGAAAGACATGTCCCTTATGGATGTGTGTGCTGTGGGGTGAGGGATAGGGTTTTATTTGACTGTAAGCTCAAAGTGACTCAACATCGGTCCCTTAAATATCCCCCAAAGGCATACTGCAGTCATAGGCAGCAGTGATAGTGCAGCATCCAGAACAAGGGGTGCTGCAGGGTGGGGCACAGTGTCCTGGCCACATCAAAAGTATACAGCATCCCATCCTGGGCACCACATTGTAAGAGGTGCATTGGCAGACTGGAATCTTTCCTTGGAAGGGTAATCAGGATGTTGAAGAATCTCAAAATTTGGGGAAGAACAGTTAACGAAGTAAGCTTAGGGAGTCATAATTGCTGAATTCTAATATTTGAGGTATTGTCAGGTAGAAGAGGGAGTAGGCTATCTTTTTTGTGGCTCCATGGGCCAAAACAGGACCAACTTAAGAACTTTCTAACAGCCATCTAACAGTCAGAGAGACAGGTTATTGAAGTAGTCAATTCCCTATTAATTGAAAAACTGAACAAGCTATGTGCCAGGCAAGGTTGTATTAGTTTTCTATTATTGCATAACAAATTAGCTCCAAAATTAGTGGCTTACGAAACACATATTTGGACACAACATTGTAAAGCAACTATACTCCAATAAAAGTTAATTTAAAAAAACAAACAAAAAACAAGAAAACACAACATTGTAAAGCAACCATACTCCAATAAAAATTAATCAAAACAAACAAACAAACAAAAAACACATATATGGGACTTCCCTGGCGGTCCAGTGGTTAAGACTCCATGCTTCCAATGCAGGGAGCGTGGGTTCGATCCCTGGTTGGGGAACTAAGATCCCACATGCTGTGCAGTGCAGCCAAAAAATTTAAAAAAATAATTAAAAAATAAAAAACACATATTTACTATCTCACAGTTTCCATGGCTCAAAAATCTGGGCATAGCTTAGCTAGGTACGTCTGGCTTAAGTTCTCTCATAAGGTTCCAGTCAAGCTGTTGACTGGGACTTCAGTCTCATCTGAAGGCTTGACTGGGGCTGGAGAATCCACTTGCACAATCACTCATATGGTCATTGGAAAGCCTCATTTCCACTCTGGATGCTGGACGGAGGCTGTAGCAGGTTGCATCATGTGCCCCAAAAAGATTTGTTCAAGTTCCAACTCCTGGTACCTGTGAATGTGACCTTATTTGGAAATAGAGTTTTTGCAGATGTAAGCAAGTTAAGATGAGGTCATACCAGCTTAGAGCAGGCCCTAAATCCAATGACTAGCATCCTTATCAGAAGAAGAGAGGATACACAGAAACACAGAGAAGAGGGCCATGTGAAGATGAAGGCAGGGATCGGAGTGATGCAGCTACAAATCCAAGGAACACCAAGGATTCCTGGGAGCCACCAGAAGCCAGGAAGATGCAAGGAGAGGGTCTACTCTAGAGCCTTCAGAGGGAGCGTGTCCCTGCTGATACCTCGATTTGGGATTTCTAGCCTCCAGAGCTGAGAGAGAATATATTTCTCCTGTTTTAAGCCAACCAGCGTGTGGTGATTTGTTACAGCAGTTCTAGGAAACTAATACAGAGGCCTCTCTCAGTTCCTTACCATTTGACTCTCTGCACAGGGCTACCTCATGACGTGGCAGTTGGCGTCCCCCAGTGCGTAGTCCAAACAAGAGAGAGCATATGAGGAAACACCCAGTATGAGAACTGCAGCCCTTTATAACCTTATCTCAGAAGTGACATCCCATCACTGTTGCTATTCACACATGTAGTCCAGCCCACCCTTAAGGGGAGAAAATTATACAGGGGTGTGAATATCAGGAGGCAGGGATCATTTAGAGTCATCTTAGAGGCTGCCTAACACAATATTAGGCCCTGAGATGCTTTCCAGATTTTCATGCCCTGGTGGAAAAGATGAGCATATATTGGGTTGGGCAAAAAGTTTGTCTGGGTTTTCTGTAAGATGCTATGGAAAAACCTGAACAAACTTTTTGGCCAACCCAATAACTAGACATGCCATTCTAAGTGTTAGGTGTAGCAAGGCAGTTAATGAAAGTCTTTGGAATTGGACAGTGCTGGGTTTGAGGCTTGACTCCATCACTTACTAAACCCTCTGGACAAGCCACTGAACCTCTCTGAGCCTTACACTTCTCATCTGTATAAGTGGGAAGTAATATTATCTATCTCTTTAGCATAGATATAAGCATGCAAAATTACCTAGTATGATATCAGACATACAGTAGTTGCTCAATTAAGAATAGTAGTGGTAGTTGTTGTTAGGATTATTTTAGGTGTTCTAATAGTGCTAAGTAACCAATAAGAAAAGATAGTCACTGTTAATGAGATGACATATTTAGCAAATATAACATCTTTGTTAATAGTGTCTGAAACCAGTTAAGATATCCTGGTTTCAGATAATCCTTAAGGTGCTTTTTCATCCATGGAATTTTAGGCACCAGAGCAGGACTTTTTTTTTCACTATTAAGATAACAAAAGATAAGAGAATTGAAGAGTTTTGGGAAATATGTTGGTGTAGAGGGCAGAAATATCTGTAATCTCATTAGTCTAATACAACTGTTGCTTGGTTTATTTCTAAAAGGGTTTTATTTCTCATGTCTTTCTCTTTGCTTTTCATTTTCCAGGTCAGAAGGCCAATCCAACATTTTACATAACCACGTTACTCATCATTCCGATCATCGTTGCAGCTGCAATCATAGTCCTTCTACTGTACCTGAAAAGGTAAGGCAGCTGCCCAGGCAGGCTTGACAGTTTCTGCTACCCTGGTTGCTATGGTTATTCTTCTTTGTGGGTGTGTTTGATGTTTCCCCAGTGTGTTGGAAGCATTTTGGCTATACCTGGCTTTTTGGTAGTATAGCATGGCAAAGAAATATTATTGTACCCATTTTCTGGTGAGAAAAGTGTTGGATCCCAGGGCTCTGCTCAGGCAGTGCTCTCTTTGTATATTTTTAGAATTGTTGATAAGACCTATGTTCACTCTACTCTTTCAAATGCCTAATTTGTCAACAGTTGGTTGGTAGATCATAAGTTTTAGAAATGGAGACCATTACCAATTAAATGACTTGTCTAGTGTGAATGCAAAACAGGTTGCTACTTAATGCTATAGGAAAGAGAACTTCAAGTTGTCTCTAAGTTACAGCACTCATTCCTTGAGAATGTTTCACTTTCTCAATTTCATCATAGGGACTAGTCTGGTGCTATTATTTGCTCTTTCAGTAAATACCTAAAGTTGGAATAAGGTTATTAAGCTGGTTCTAGAATCAACATTTTATCGTTATTTCAGTATTCTTTAAACATATGTTTGTTGAGTGCCTGTTTATGTGCCAGGCACTGTTGTTATTGCTGGGGTTGTGGCAACGAACAGAACAAAGTCCCTATCTATGGTTTCACTTAGTGAGTAGTAAAGTTGTGGAGTTGGGCTGGGGAGAAAGGCTAGGAAGTGATATGAGGCTCATCTTACATAGGATGCCAGGGAAGTCCTCTCTGAGAAAGTGACATTTGAGGACAGAATTAAAGGAGCAAACCAGTCAGCTATTCAAAGAAAGAGTATTCTAGGCCAAAGGAACAGCAAGTGCAAAGGTCCTGAGGCTGGAATGAACTCCGTGTGTCTTGTTAGAGGAGAGCATGCAAGGGGGAGAACAACAGGAAATGAGGCTGGAGAGGCTGGCAGGGCCAGATCATGTAGGCTATGGCAAGGAATTGAAATGTGATCCTAAGCATGATGGGGAAACATGAGAGAGTTTTAATCAGGGGAGGGATGTGATTGGATTTACTGTCGTAAAAGATCATTGTATTGCTGAGTGAAGACTTGACTTGGACAAGAGTGGAGGCCGGTAGACTAGTTAGGAGGTAGTAAGAGGTAGTCTGATGTGGAATATATTTTGAAGACGGAATTAATAGTGCTTGCTGATGGCTGCTTGTCTTCGAAGGTGTGAGGGAAATTGAGGATTCAAGGATAACTCTTAGATTTTTGGCTTCAGCAACTGAGTGAATGCTAGAGCCATTTACTAAGATGGAGAAGATTGGGAGGAGAGCTGGCTTTAGGGAAAAGGTGAGGACTTCAGTTTTGAACATGAGAAATTTGAGATACCTATTAGATATCTAAGTAGAGATGCTAAATAGGTACTTGTATACATGAATCTGGAGTTTAAGGGAGAGGTTTGGGCCGGAGATAGAATTTTGGGAGTCCTTGGCATGTAAATGGATTTAAAGCCCTAAGACTGGAAGAGAGCACTAATAAAGTGAGGGAGATAAAGAGGACAAAAGAGAATGCTGGGACACATCAACATTTAGAGACCTAGGAGATGAGGTAGGTCCACCAAAGGGTACTACTATCAGATGCAAAAATAGAGAGTCCAGACAAAACTTTAATTCTAAAATATACGTGCACCCCTACGTTCATAGCAGCACTATTCACAATAGCCAAGACATGGAAACAACCTAAATGTCCATTGACAGATGAATGGATAAAGAAGATGTGGTACATATATACAATGGAATACTACTCAACCATAAAAAAGAATGAAATAATGCCATTTGCAGCAACTAGAGATTATCATACTAAGTGAAGTAAGTCAGAGAGAGAAAGACAAATACCATATGATATCACTTATAAGTGGAATCTAAAACGTGACCCAAATGAACATATCTATGAAACAGAAACAGAATCATGGACATAGAGAATAGACTGGGGTGGTTGCCAAGGGGGAGGGAGGTGGGGGAGGGATGGAGTGGGAGTTTAGGATTATAAGATGCAAACTTTTTTTTTTTTTTTTTTTTTTTTTTTGTGGTACGTGGGCCTCTCACTGTTGTGACCTCTCCCGTTGCGGAGCACAGGCTCCAGACGCACAGGCTCAGCAGCCATGGCTCACGGGCCCAGCCGCTTCCGCGGCATGTGGGATCTTCCCGGACCGGGGCACGAACCCGTGTCCCCTGCATCGGCAGGCGGACTCTCAACCACTGTGCCACCAGGGAAGCCCAAGATGCAAACTATTATGTATAGAATGGATAAACAACAAGGTCTTACTGTGTAGCACAGGGAACTATGTTCAATATCCTGTGATAAACCATAATGGAAAAGAATGTATATATATGTATAACTGAGTCACTTTGCTGTACAGAAGTAATTAACACAACAATGTAAATCAACTATACTTCAATTAAAATTTTTTTTTAATTTAAAAAAAAACAGAGAGGAGACAAGGAAGAAAAATTAAAGAGAATGCCCCCTGT
Source organism: Delphinus delphis (assembly GCF_949987515.2). Lineage (NCBI taxonomy): Eukaryota > Metazoa > Chordata > Mammalia > Artiodactyla > Delphinidae > Delphinus > Delphinus delphis. The sequence goes on along the minus strand of NC_082704.1, from coordinate 27,324,224 downwards.
TCTCGGAAGATTATTTTTTTCAAAATTATAAACAGCAAGCTCCCATCTGATCTGTGATAAGTAAAGCACCATTTTTATTTAAATGATAGAGGATAACACACACAGTGCCACACACACAATTATAACTGTGTGAGGTGATGGATGTGTTAATTAGCTTGATTGTGATCATCATTTCACAATGTACACATATATTAAAATGTCACTTTGTACACCTCAAATTTATACAATTTTTGTTTGTCAAGTATATCTCAATAAAGCTGGAAAAATTTTTTTCATTGAAAGGGTATAAGTAGTCTGCTACTGATGGGCCCTCTGCTTTATCCACACTTGATACTTTGAGGAGATCGATTTCTCAGCTTGTTTTAGAAATTTTTTCACAAGTACGTTATCACTAAAGATGACTTGTGTACCATGTCTTTTGTCCAAGCCTTCTTTTAATATGGCTGTATTTAAGTGGGACATTTCTATGGAATGGACGGTTTGATCCAAAATGTCTCTGTTTTCTTAAAGGCTCAAGATTATTATATTCCCTCCAATTCCTGATCCTGGCAAGATTTTTAAAGAAATGTTTGGAGACCAGAATGATGATACCCTGGTAAGCACTGACTCTGTGAAGTCTGAGATTGATTTTTTGGGGGGGAGGCTATGGGATTTAAAAAAAATTTGGTAAAACATAAAATTTACCATTTTAACCAGTTTTAAGTATACAGTTCAATGGCATTAAGTACATTTACAGTGTTGTACAACCATCTTCACTATTTCCAGAGCTTTTTCCATCATCCCAAACAGAAACTGTACCCATTAAGCAATAACTCTCCATTCCCCTCAACCCCTGGTAACCTCTATTCTGCTTTCTGTCTCTCTGAATTTGCCTAACCTGGGTACCTCATATAAATGGAATCCTATAATATTTGTCCTTTTGTGTCTGGCTTCTTTCACTTAGCATAACATTTTCAAGGTTCATCCATGTTGTAGCATGTGTCAGAATTTCATTTCAAAATTGGTTATTTTAAACTACATTTTATCTAAAAGATTAAAGAAGAGCTGATTTAAAATGTTGTATCTCAGGCCAAGCATAGCGTTTAAGAAGTTCCCAGAATACTTCGTCTGTCTTGTTTCACGGGGCTTCATTCTCTCTCTGGGGTAGGGAACATATTTGATCTAAACCTGCAGGGGGAGGAGCCTCCTTTATGAAACTAAGCCAACAGTCAGGTCTTCTGACTGGAGTAATTTTTCAAACTTGATTTAGGGAAATAGAACGATAAGGTAAACAATTGAAATAGATTGTGTTCATGCTATTGCCTGGAAAGCTGGCCTCCGAAGACATGGAACTAGAGCAAACCCACCCGAACTGTTAGAGTTAGCTGGCTGCAGACTCTTACGCTAGAATTTGTGGCTGGAAAAGCTAAGACCCTATGGGAACAAAAGAGTTTGAGGCTTCTCTGATAAATACATTCACCCAAATAAAATAATAAAGGCACTAAATGAAATAAATATCAATATTATTGTATGTATCTTAAATTAGTAATTTCAGGCATAGGGCCGTTAATTCAGGGAAATAGTACAGCATAGTAGATAATAGCCTGCGCTCTGGAGTCAGAGTGTCTGGATTCAAATCTCTGCTGTGTCATCTACCGTCTATTTGACCTTAGGTAACTTCCTTAACCTTCCTGTGCCTCAGTTTTCCCACTTGTAAAAAGTGGAGGTAATGATAGCACCTGCCTCATAGTGTTGTTATGTGGATTAAATTAATTTAATACGTAGAAACCACTTAGTGTGTCTGGCACATTATAGGTGCTTTGTAAGTGTTAGTGCTTAGTATTACTATTGATAATACTTTCCATTTATCTTTAACGCCCAAACGATTCTTGTAATGACGGGTGATACACAGTGGCTAGGGAAGGAAGGCAGGGAGGCTCCCATGCTGTCAGAGGAAGAGCCATCTGGATCACTTTTTCACCAAGTCATGGGCATGGGCAGTGGGTAACTGTGCCAGATAGGGCACCACTAGCCAGGGAGGTCTAGAAGTCAGGCACCTGATGAAGGGCTGGTATACTGCAACTGAGGTGACGGTGTTTCTTCAGCTTTGAGTCACAGTCAGCTGCAGTGCTTGTAGGAGTATAGAATCCTGGGCCCTACCTTCAGAAGTTCGGATTCACCGGCTCTGGGATGGGTCCCAGGAATCTGCATATCTCAAAGGAGCGCAAAGATGATTCCTATCCTGGCATGATCGTTCATGGAGCGCACTTTGAAAATCACTGTTACAGATACTTTCCTTAGGATCACCCGTGTGTCTTCATTTTGCCAGCTACTGAGACAGATGCTGGAGGTTGAGAATTGTGCAAGTATTCTAACAGCTCTAACCAGTGATTGGAAGTCTACCGTGTGTACACAGTGTATTAAATGCTCCATCTTCATAACCACCCTGTGGGGTAGGTGCTGTTAGTACCATTTCACACACGAGGAAATGGAGCCTCAGTGAGGTTAAATAACTACTGCAGCCACACAGCTAGTAGATAATAAGGTGAGATTTGACCCAGGACTGTCTGATTCTAGACTTTTCCCTTTCTTTCCACTCTGCTGCATTGCCTTTTGTAAGATAGAATGTTTGTCCTCAAGAACCTCACTACCTCCTTAGAGTTCTGTATGATAGAAGTACCGGGTTGGGATAGGAGAGTTCCGAGAAACAGATTTGGAGTCATGTTATGGCTGGCCTTATATGAGAAGGTATTAGGAATATCACTCTTTGTTTTTATAACTTTTTATTTTATAGTTGGCGTATAGTTGAGTAACAATGTTTTGTTAGTTTCAGTTGTACAACAAAGTGATTCAGTTATACATATACATGTATCTATTCTTTTTCAAATTCTTTTCCCATGTATGTTGTTACATAATACTGAGCAGAGTTCCCTGTGCTCTACAGTAGGTCCTTGTTGGTTATCCATTTTAAATATAGCAGTGAGTACATGTCAATCCCAAACTCCCTAACTATCCCTCCCCCCCCTTCCCCCTGGTAACCATAAGTTTCTTCTCTAAGTCTGTGAGTCTGTTTCTGTTTTGTAAATAAGTTCATTTGTATCAATTTTTTTAGGTTCCGCATATAAGCGATATCATACGATATTTGTCTTTGTCTGACTTACTTCACTCAGTATGACGATCTCTAGGTCCATCCACGTTGCTGCAAATGGCATTCTTTCCTTCTTTCTAATGGCTGAGTAATATTCCGTTGTATATATGTACCACATCTTCTTTATCCATTCCTCTGTTGGTGGACATTTAGGTTGCTTCCATGTCTTGGCTATTGTATACAGTGCTGCAATGAACATTGGGGTACCCTTTCAGACCCTGTTTTTCTCCAGATATATGCCCAGGAGTGGGATTGCAGGATCATATGGTAGCTCTATTTTTAGTGTTTTTAGGGAACCTCCATACTGTTCTCCACAGTGGCTGCACCAATTTACATTCCCACCAACAGTGCGGGAGGGTTCCCTTCTCTCCACACCTGTCATCCTGACAACGACCTGGAGGGAATGGATTAGGGAGGGGAGGCGCTAGCACGGTAGCAACCTGGGAACCTAGTCCTGAATTTGCCCCACAGATGTTTTGTTTGGCCAGCGTGGTGTATTTAAAATTTTTCAATTTGGGATCTTAAGCAGGGCACGCACTCTACCAGTGCATCTCAGGCCCTATTCCTGAGATTAGGAATTCCTGAGAATTCCTAATTCCCACTGTGGTTTCACACGTTGACCTAACATGCCAGACCCCTGAAAAGCATTTGAGTTTGCTACCCCTTTTAGCAGAATGAAGACAGTCAAAGTGCCATGACACAAATGTCCAATATCTGTGAAAACATGTTTGGACTCACTGATATATACAGGACATACAGCCAAAGCATTGATGAGATATAAATTTCCAGCTTAATACATTTCTAAAAAGTGATAATATCCAGTGTTAACAAGTGGGTGGGGAACTGGCACTTTTCGTGCAACGCTGGTGGGCCTGTAAAATGGTATGTGTTCTTTCTGGAGGGCAGCTTGGTAAAATGTAACAAGAATCTTTGATCTTGTCATTATTTCTTTAGGAATCTATTTTAGGGAAATAATCCAACAATGGTACAAGGATGGTCAATGCAGCATTTGTTTCTAAAACGAAAAATTAGAAACTAAGGAAACATCAACAATCAAGAATAAGTTTTTTGAAAAGTTAGGTTTTCAAAGCATTTAATGTCCTAGCAAAATACTCACGGTGTAAGTGTAAGAAACATATCATAAATGTGTAGTGTATTACAATCCTAATGTTTATAAAAAACCTATCAATATATACATAGAACAATGAGTGGAAGGACATGCGTCAAAATAATCATCTCTGGGCAGGAAGATTGTGGATAATTGATATTATTCTCTCTCTACCTTTCTGAAATTTCCAAATTGCCTGTAATGAGCATGTATTACTTTTATAATAAAAAGAAACGCTATACAAGTCATTAAGGGAAAAGAGAATATTGTGGTCATCCAGGTCTGTGAGATAATAGGGATTTGAATTTAGGTGGTAGCAGAGGAGATTGATGCAAGAGACATTATTAAAGGAAACTCATTACGACTTGGTGACTCTGTGTGGGTGATGAAAGGTGGCGAGAGTAAAAAATAATTTCAGGGTTTCAAGCCTGGGTGATAGAGTGAATGATGGTAACATTGACAGCAAAATCAGATCAATTATCTTTCTCAGAGATGGGAGAATTGCTTTTTTTCAACTTGCTGTCTAGAGGATAATAAGTTGTCCTGATGAGTCAGATAATTCTATAATTTAGTGAGGTGGATACACTGACAAGATGGACCACTAAAAGCATAAGATGTTTTTGTTTGCGGTGGTTGCAGACCATTAAATAAAATCAGTGTTCAAAACTAAAAGTATAATAAAAATGCCAGACAGGGGAAAGGGTGATAGAACAAATTTCCATGTTTGCTTTTTAACCAAATGAATAATCTACTTTCTCTACATGGCAGCAGTTCTCGAAAACTGAACTGCATATACAGCAGAAAGACTGTCCTTTTACTTCTAGAATCATCGAATTAGGGAATGAATAATTATGGAGTGAACATTGCCCTAGAGGTCATCTAATGAGGTGTATGTTTACATGTTTAGTTGTCTTTAACTATAAATTTTCAAAATTCTAGTCCAGCTCCTCACTTTAAAGATGGGGACATTGGGGACCATGGAGAAATTTCTCAAGGACTATCACATAGAGAGAGAATTGCAGAACCTGAAGTAGAAGCCATTGTAGCCCAAATTTACCAACTTCTAATCCCAAGAAATAATCCACGCCCTTTCTAAACAATTTCTTCTTCCACGCTGCACCATCAGTAGTGGTTGTTTAAAAAAAAAACTTATTTAGGTGTAGCCACCAGTAAATTAAATCTTCTGTATCATTTTCCTTAAGGTTTCTACTGTTTTGACAGTGTTTTGCTCATCACTGTAGTAACATTTTGGCCAGCAGCATTTTTTCCTGTTGCTTTGCTGTTTGCCTTTTCTGTGTGACTAATTGGGCTGCTGGCCGTATTTGGGGGGTAGGGGGGCTTTGCGGAGGGAATTGCTTCTCTTCTGTATCTGCATTTCTTTTTCATCCATAAAATATTATCTATTCTTCCTCTGCTTCTTGGAAACCAATTACATTTTCAGTGCTGTGCCAGTTTTGAATTCCTGATTGGAAAGCAGCTTTTTAACTTGGAGTTGACTTCCAAATACTGCTGAATTTTTTTTTTAACTTCAGTATGTATCCTTAAAAGCTAAGATCGCTTTCCTACATAGCCAAAATAGCATGGCCGCACTTTAAAAATGATTAATTCCTTAATATCATCTAATACTCAGTCCATATTTAAATATTTCCAGCTGTCCCAATTGTCAGGAGACAGATAATATCCAGTTGTCCCACCATTAGTGAGATGGACCACTGTATTTAAGGTGATAATAGCATGTCCCCTCCTGCCATCTACACGTTTCCTCCCCTTGCCACCTGAAGATAATCTGTGTGGTGGTAATGTTAGCACCCTGTCAACTCTTCAGCTGATGCTTTTTATTGACCAATTAGTATCTTTGCTTGAATCAATAATCTCAGTAGGGGTTGTGAAACGATGATGATTTTTCTCATCTATCATTTAATCTACACTTATAAGCTAGCATTTTCCTACAAAGCACTGCTTTCAGTCCTCAACTAGGCTTCTTAGTTGGTCTGAAATTCGGTTTCTGCTAGAAAGGTAGGAAACATGTTTAATTCTTTCCCTTTAATTATCAGTTTTCAAAGTGAGTGTTTGAATTGATAGCCACCTCAAATGGTACCAAATTAGTCCCCTCCACACCACATTCAACAAGTTCTTTTTAAGCTGCAGTGATTTTTAAGGCGTGGGGATCTACAATTCATATTGTACAACTTTCTATTGTGTCTGTTGCTCTGAAGAAGACGGGGGCACATAATCAGCTGATTTGTACACACAAGGCCAGTGTTTTGCGTGGTGCTTAGGTGCGTGAAACCCACTTCACCTCTGTTGGCAGTTCACTGTGAAATAACCAAATCTTGAAGGTACTCTTAAACTGAAACTTGATGTTCCATTATTCTATGACGTTTGTTTCTTTCTTTAAAAAAATTCTATATACATACATGTATTTTTCTAGGATGACTAACAACTAAAAGCCAGTTGTGTTCACCACCCAAACACTGGTTTGTTTTCATCTAGGATGTTTTTCATCTTTGGCCATTATTCTATTGTCGATTACCTTGTTTAAAAAATCGGCAGGGTAAGAATTGAATTATGGACTGTAATTCTGTGGAATTTTTTTTTTCTGCAAGTCATTTTAAAATTAGACTGACATATAATTCACAAAATTGAATAACAGGTCAGAGCCTTTGCTTTTGTCCCTTTTACCTTACATAGACATATGCATAGAAGCAGTGCTCAGGCAAAGGCCCTGATGCTGACGATGGGTGAAAATGAGAGTAATCAGAGTTTCAGGAATGAAAAAAGGCAATTAAAAAATTAATGTTTGGGCTTCCCTGGTGGTGCAGTGGTTGAGAGTCCGCCTGCCGATGCAGGGGACACGGGTTCGTGCCCCGGTCCGGGAGGATCCCACATGCCGCGGAGCGGCGGGGCCCGTGAGCCATGGCCGCTGAGCCTGCGCGTCCGGAGCCTGTGCTCCGCAACGGGAGAGGCCGCAACAGTGAGAGGCCCTAGTACCGCAAAAAAAAAAAAATCAATTAATTAATTAATTAATGTTTTCTTAGAAGCCACTTCTGCTGCAGTGTTCTGATTGCTTTTTTCCTGTCCAGCACAGTTAAGTGTTGGGTCTAATGAGCAGACACCAATGAAAATGTAGCATTCAGGGTGCATCTTTTAAATTAAAATAATATTTCTTTTAAAAGAAATATGTTTATTATAGAGAAATGAGAAATACAGGTAACCAAAAGAGAAAAATTAATCTTGTTATCCAGCTATAATCATCTTTAAGGTTATGAGAACAACATAGAGGAATGGAAATACAGTCGTCCCTTGGTATCTGTGGGGGATTGGCTTCAGGACTCCCTCGGATACCCAAATTCACGGATTTTCAAGTCCCTTAAATGGTGTAGTATTTACACATAACCTATGCACCTCCTCCGGAGGGCTGACTGCACCTTTACTGGTAAATGGAATAATAGTAACAACAATAATAATAGCAGTTCATACTTCTTGAACTTTTGCTATGTGTTAGACACTTTTCTAAGCACTTCCTTCATTAATTTGTCCCCATCCTGCAACAGGGATTATCTCCACTATACAGATGAAGACAGTGAAGCACCAGAGGGATTATACGTAACTTGTTTGAGGTTACACTGCTGCTGCCTAGCAGAGCTAGTATCTACGTCTAACTAACAAGAGTTAGAGCTGGGATCTGAGCCCAGGCTTCCTGATCCTCCAGTCCACACTTTTAACAAATTATGTAATATGTTTTCATAAAATGCTCATATTTATCTTTATTTGAATTTAACAGATGAAAAGGAAACAGGTGGAACTGAAGGAATTTCTGAACTCTTGACAAACTATAAAATAATTTTTAACGATTATTAAAGACAGCAATTTTTCCATATGTTCTTCCCATTCTCTCCCCATTCTTAAAGTTGTCCAGGATCTACATTTCCAGTGCATAAGGCCATTATATACTATATTGTCTCCCTATAGCCCTCTTTAGTCTTAATTCTATATGGTATGTATTTGATGCTCACCCCCGATCTTTATGTTGATGTCTCTCCAGTCATTTTGGTTTTTTGAAACTCCAAAACTTTTCTCAGGAAGGATTCATGGGACCAACATTTCCTGGATTATTTACATATTGATGGAGTTTCCTACATTAATCATTGAAATTCATTTTAGCTAGATATAAAATCCATGGCTTACATGTTCTTGCTTTGGGTATCTTAAATATGTCATGCATTTTCTTCTGGCATAAAGTGTTGTCAAGGTCTGCTGACAATATAATACTCTTTCTGTGTTAAAACACTTAGTCTTTTTTGCCTGGTTGTCAAAAGATTTTTTCCTTCGAAGTCCTATAATTTTACTGGAATATGTCTTGGTATTAGTCATTCTGGGTTGATTTTCCAAGGTATATAGTGTGCCTTTTCAGTATGTAGTTTCAAATCTTTTTAAAAACTTGCAGTGAAAATGTCTTCACTTATAGACTTTTGTTATTCTGTTCCCTTATTTTCCTTGCCTGTCTTCTATATTTGTCACATCCTTTCGAATAATTTTCATCTATCTTTATTTCTTCTTGAAAATCCTCCTTTAAAAAAATCCTCCTTTTCATCTTTTGTTTCTCTTAAGTTTTATCTGTTGTGTTTATTTGCCCCTGTGTTTCCTCTAGCTAGTCTTCATTTCTGAAATGATTATTTTCTTTTACTTCTAATTGTTTCTTGGGTTTTACCATGTCATTTCTGAATTGTTCTTATTCTGAATTTTTATATTCTTCGATATCATGCACTGTTTTTCATATCACATAACTTTTTCTTAATATACTTTTGCTAGTTTTGAAATATTAGATTATAATTTTCATCTGTGTATATTTTGTGGACATCTTTCTGGCATCTTTTAATTCCATAAGATATTATTCTGTCGCTTATTTTTACATGAAATTAGTTTCCCTAAAGTTTTAGAAGGAGACTTGATTTAGGATAGTTTTTTTTTTTCTAATTTCATGGCTATAGAGTTCCATCTTCTATTATTTTTGACAATTTCTCAAAACTATAGTGAATTCCTTTCTGAAATCTGGCTCTGCCTGTTCACCTCGTCTACTTTTATCTGGACTTTATAGTTTGTGTCTCTCGCCTGTGTCCTAGCCAGTGTGGAGTCTTTTCCTATCAGTTTCTCTTCAGAGTGGGACTTTGCCCAGGAAGGGAGCTTCGGATGGTTCTGAGAGTTCATAGGGCTCAGGTGGCTCTCAGGCTGTTCTGTGGACTCCTTGCATTTGGTCACTCTTTTGGCGGTGCAACCCCCTGCCAGACTCACTTATTGTTCATAAATTAGCTTGCTGAAGTTTGAGTGAGTTGTTTTAGAATTCTCCGATCTATCAGATGCCCTGCTGATTCCCTCTCCATACTCTCCCATAGCTAATGCCATGTTGCTCTTGCAGCATCTCTAATTTGTCCCTACCCACTCATATTTCAGGGTTCATGGGGGCGTCACTTTCATCTGGTCTTGTTGCAGATTGTGTCCGTGGATTTTGGCTTTGCTTTCCTACTTACCCTACTTACCTTTCCTACTTGTGGTTTTTATAGTGGCATTTGGGGAAATGCAAAAACTATGCTGCCATCCACTACCTTCCTCGTAGGATTTCTCTGTAAACTACAGACCATGGGCCAACTCCTTCCTGCCAGTTGTTTGTGTACAGGTTGCAAGCTGCAAGTGGTGTTTACACTTTTAAGTAGTTGAAAAAATATAAAGAAGAAAATAATATGAAATTCAGATTTCGGCGTCCATAAATAAAGTTTTGTTGCAACACAGCCATGCCTATTCATTTGTATATTGCCTATGGCTGCTTTCATGTTACAACAGCAGAGACTGTATGGCCCTCAAAGCTCAAAATGTTTATTATCTGGCCATCTGCAGAAAAAGTTTGCCAACCCTGGTCCTATAATATACTTTTTCTTTTTTAAAAAATAAATTTATTTATTTATTTATTTTTGGCTGTGTTGGGTCTTCGTTGCTGCATGCGGTCTTTCTCTAGTTGCGGCGAGCGGGGGCTACTCTTCGTTGCGGTGCACGGGCTTCTCACTGCGGTGGCTTCTCTTGTTGCAGAGCACGGGCTCTAGGTGTGCAGGCTTCCGTGGTTGTGGCTCGTGGGCTCTATAGAGCACAGGCTGAGTAGAATTTGGATATTTTAAACAGTGTCTTCCAACTTACCTCTCCATACGTTCTCTAAGCCTGGATGCTCCTGACCTGCTGAGTCCATCTCCAGTTGCACAACCTGAGGCAGCTGAATCATCATTGTTGCTTGTGTCTATTTTTCCTTCTTTCCATTTCCTTTTCTAGGCTTATAGAACCAGAAAACAACAGAGCAGAAATGGAGCTTAGAAATAATCTAGTGCAGGGATTGGCAAACTTTTTCTATAAAGAGCCAGATAGTAAATATTTTTGGTTTCATAAGCCTTTTGGTCTGTTACAGCAACTCAACTGTGCTGTAGTAGCACGAAAACAGCCGTAGACAGTACAGAAACAAATGGGGGTGGCTCTGTTCCAATAAAACTTTATTTAAAAAAACAGGCAGGCTGCTGGATTTGGCCCTTAGACCATGGTTTGCAGTCCCCTGGTTTAGTCTAACAACTTTATTTTACAGATGAGGGGACTGAGCTCACATTTCACCCTTTCCTTTGACTTGTAAGGAAGGAAGGCAAGGACCAGGATATTGGCTTTCACCGTAAGATACACACTTAAATTGAGTTCAAGATGAGTTTACCTTATATGCATAATTCCCTGTCTCGCAAATGATGTTACACGAAGCTGTTAATGCAAGGTCTTTCAAAACTTTTAACTGCACTAAGACCTTTGGGACATTTTATATATTGCCGTTCACCTTGATGCCTTTTTGAGCCTATTGCATCTCTGGAGCAATGGTCAAATCTGAGTGGTAAAAAAATAAAGATAGAAACAGTTCAAGTAAGGAAAGCATGCTGCTCTTTTATTCTTCTTCAAAAGACTTCGTTTCCAATTTTGGAGGTGTCCACATTTATCTTTTGAGATGGCTATTAAATATCATAAACAGTCCCACGGTGTTTTTCACCTTTAACGTTAATTCCTGATTGTTTTGTTTAATTGATTGTTCAAATAGATGAAGATTCTTAGGTCAAAAAAAAAGACCCCAAACAAAACAGGAAAACATATACTCGGGGTTCCATGCACAGACACCTAAAAATAAGCATTGGCTGCGAGTACTCAGGGAAAGAACACTGTTTAGAAAAGTCATCGTGTATGTGTTTTTTCTTCCCTTCCAGCACTGGAAGAAGTATGACATCTATGAGAAGCAAACCAAAGAAGAAACTGACTCTGTAGTGCTGATAGAAAGCCTGAAGAGAGCCTCTCAGTGATGGGGATAATTTATTTTAACCTTCAATGTGACCTTGTGAAGATTCATTCCGTTTTCCATTTGTTATCTGGGAACTTGTTAAATGGAAACCGAAACTACTGGACCGTTTAAAAACAGGCAGCTCATAAGAGCCACAGGTCTTTATGTTGAGTCGTGCACCGAAAAACTAAAAATAATAATGGGCTCTTTGGAGAAAAGAGTGGAGTCATTTCTGTTGAATTATAAAAAGCAGACGTCTTTTGCTAAGGCTTCAAACTAGAGGACAAAAGCAAAAAGTGATGATGGCAGTCGAGTTAATCTTACCAGGAGTTGTGACAACTTCCTGAGGGACCTATGCCTGCTTTGTATTCTTTGTCTCAAATAATACCAACAAATTTTATTTGTAGGAGAATTCATCTTGGGTGCAAATGCTAAAAGTCAGACTTGAGTCATAGAGAACATCTAGCAAACAAAATTGATAAAATCTGTTATCTGTTGTTTGGGATCCCACTGAGTAATGGCTGTGGCTATTAAAACCCTTTAATAGTCCGGAATCTTCATCCCCTTCAGCAGCATTTTCCTCTGCTTTGAAAGGCCCAGGCATCCTTGTTGGCCGCGACTACAGAAAAAGCAGAAGCAGCTTCTTTACTGAGATCTTTCAAAGCCATTTCAGGCTTTTAAGGGCAGCAGAGGCAGAATGACTTATTGGGTATTAGAGTTTGAGCGACACAGTCTCTAATGATGCATTGTTTATTCTTCACCTCCGCTACTCAAATCAAGTATCTACTCTGCGTCCAGATTGTGTTAGGCCCCCAGGTGTGAGGCACCAACTCCCTCAAAGAATTCACAGTCTAGTTGGGGCTCCTCAGTTCTTTGTCCACCAGTCATTTTCCAGACCTTTCAACACCCCTCTTCCCACCTCGATTTCCCCTTTTGCATCTCCCTCATTCCCTTCGGTGTAGTCTTTCACCTCTCATGAGCAATTAGAATATAAATCTGCTCACAGCACCTAGAGGAGCAGGGAGTAATTTGCATCTCAGGAAAAGTGTGAGTAGACTGAGAAACAATGACTAATTCTCGCATATTTTGTAACTTCTGTGTGACTCTGCATTTATTTGAAGCTTTTCGGCATTTACTGTTTCTGTATGCATTTTATAAACAGAAAGTAGGTATTATCTTCACCTAGAACTTTGCTATTTGCTTGAGAAAAAAAGAATAGTTGTGTCTTTCTCTTTTCCCTTACTCCCACAAATGGTTATTAGTAGGTTTTGTTTCTTATATTGATAACCAGCCATCCAAGGCTCCAACGTTTGTATTTTTTTTTGCATATGTTAAGGCTCCATTCTCACCCATCCCCACAACCTATCCATATATATATTCCCTCTACTTCTACTTCCTCCATATTTAAAGTGTGGAAATGAGAAGTCCCCTCTAATGTTTCTCTCCTCACACACATAGACTCAGATTACTGGTAGGAACTTGAGAACTCTGTATCACAGTTTCTCCAAACATTCATCCATTTGTATTAATAAGATAATGCTACTTCCAATTCCTGCTCTTAGGGGAAGGGAGATCAGACATCCCTGCTCTTTTCAGGTTTGGGCACTGCCCTGGCTTTCCTGAGGAAATTGGGGTTCATGGCAATGTCAGATGTCAAGGTGTTTCCTCCCCCTGCTTTTATATTTGAGGTCAGATTGAGGCTGGGAGATGGGCATGGATGTGCTATTCTGTCCTACTCTTCTCTAGAAAGAATATTTGGTTCTCCTGTATAGGGATGAGATTATTTCCTAGCCAGGTCTTATACTTCTGCAAAACAAAACACCTAAATGCCTCACCCGAAGTCATTTTTCCTGTCATCCTATCTAGATGGCAGCACGGAGAGGGGATGCTTTGATATTCTGATTACCCAAAGAACTACTGATGACGGTCCCGTGGCCTGGGAGTGGGCTGGGAGCGGGGGTGTTTCCATCTTGCTCTTTTAGTGGTAAAATAGTTGAGGGAAAAGTGGGCAGTGAATTATGGGAGTACCTATGGCTGTTTTATAACTGCTGAAAACTGATCCCCAGGTCTTGAGAGCTCTTGGAGACTTTAACACATTAGTGGAATTCCCACTACCTGTAGGAAACTAGTAGGTTCATGTGCTATTTTATGTCTAACTTTATGGATTTGTTTTCTCCACATATCAAAGTAAAGCCACTGTAAGGATGGTCCTTCTTATTCTTTCATTCAGATAAGTGTTTTCTTCATCCCGCACTGAAGGGATACGTGAAACAATGTTAACATTTTTGGTAATGCCTTCAAATGGGGATCATTTTGTTTAACTTCTTAACAGAAAAGCTTGAGTAAAATAAATATTAATTGTCTTTTTGTATGTGACCCAAATGTTTTCCTTTGCCTTATTTTGGGGAAAGTGTCGTGAGGAGTGGGTGGCAGAAGAAATTGGAGTTAAAAGAATATAAGTTGGGAAAAAATTCCAAGACAGCTCTTTCATCTTACAAGCATGTATCATAAGCTTCCCTGCTGTTCTCGGCATGCCTGTGTTTTCTGATAAAGGCCTGCACCTGGTTTAGTACAGCCTTTGCAAACAGTACCTAAAGGGGCATAAGTATTTGCTAAATCGTGTTTCTGACAATTAAGGGAAATGGAGAACTGGTCCTTTCTAATTTCAAGCTTCAAATAGAGTGCAATGTACTTAAGGAGACTGTCATGGTATATACACGATGAGGGACCTCTGGTTATGAATTAATCACATAAACAGGTTAGATTTGAGACTAAGAAAATCAGTGTTCAATAGCTTCCCTCTTAAGAGATGGTAATGTAGTTTCATGTTTTCTGTAACTACAGCAAAACGGTTTGAATGTCACGGAGGGTTTTTCTCATTTGTATTAAGTTCTGGGAGTGCGTCTTTAGCCCAACATTGTTAATTACCCTGCATCTTTCCAGGATCCAAGCCCTAGGGTATGGGTAGGGGGTGCTGATCTTGGTCAGGTTACTTCTGTAACTATCGAAAATGATCCAAGAAGATTCTGGAAATCCATCTCCAGATAAGTATACTTTTGTTTTGTTTTGAATAAGAAATCACCTTTTGGTCCTCAACACATCAACACGCTGAGTATTATGACAGAAAACATTTAACTGAGGACCCTTGAGACTGTATATCTGTACGAGATCTACGGAAAACAAATTCCTGTAGCCACAAACATGTTTACCTTATCTCAGGGCAGAGGAGCCGGAATGACCTAGAATGACCTGCTTTCCAGGGTAATTTACCATTTTGTCATTTCCAAGAAGCCCTGCTCTTTTCCAAGCACAGCTCTGTGCTCATGTGAGTAGCATATCATGCTACTAGAATATTAGTAGTTTTAGAAGAGAGTAAGGGGACAAGAACACTTATTTCAGAGACTCTATTTTCTTTTAAACCCCAATGATTAGATCAAGCAATAAAGTTCTTTGTAAATACCGTAGCGAAATCTTGGCATGCTTTTACTTTAAGAGAAGAAGCAGTTTCACTGACACTTGGATGTGCTAGGTATTTTTGACATCAATTCCCAAGATGATTTCTTCCTGAATGTTCTTTGGCCTTTAGCCATCTTTTCTAATGGTCACACTTTTAGTTTACCATTAGCAACAGGAAAATACTTCACTGCTAGTTTTCAACATTTATTAGGTAGACCATTATATAAAAAAGAGAAAATTAATAGTTATTGAGTAGCTACTGTGTGCCAAGTTACATGTGTTATTTCACTAAATCCCCATGTGAGTCCCATGAGATAGGTTGATTATTATCTTCATGTTACAGATAAGGAAACCAAGACATCAAATGATTGAGTGTATGTGTGCAAGATCACACAGATCGTGACTGAGAGAAACAAGTCAGCCTGGCTTTAGAGCCTGTATAATATAGCCAGTGATGTACTTATTTGTCCTAAGGAGGCAAAAGAAGAAACATCTTATTTCAAATTATTGCCAAATTTCTTATCAACCGACAGACTGAGAATTTAAAATATTTAATTGCAAAGTGAGCTTTATGCAGTGTCTTAAGATTCATTCGTGCGTCCATTCCTCTATGAGCCAGGCAATGTGCTAGGCACTAGGAATTTAGAAGTGAATAAGATTTGTCATGGTATCAGGTGTTTAGTCAGGGGGAGGCTACTTTGTACAGGGAAAGAAACCTGGATTAGAATGTAGGAGTTCCAAATGACCTTGGGCAGGTATCTCTTCCTATCTGCATCTGCTTTCCCATCTATAAAATGAAGATGTTAGACAGTGATATATCATCCCACCCAAGGCTCATAACAGTGGCCATAAGTCGTAGAGCTCATTTAGAAGTGAGGATCTTTGCTACGTGCACTAGCAATGCCACGGGCAGGTCCCCTCCTCTCTCTGGGCATCAGGGTTCTCATCTGTAAAATGAGACTGGACTAGATTAGCTCTATTCTGACATCCTGCAAAAATTAAGATGATGACTTTTGTTTTACATATCAAGAAAATATGTTTATGGTCACTTCTTATTCTTGCTATAGGAGGTAGTTAGCTATTAGCAGCAGCTGCAAAAAATAACCAAAGTCGGCCCTTTAATATGACAGTAAGAACAAAGGAATTGATACATTGGGAGAGCCTTGTGGTTCACCCAAATCAGAATTTTCACGAGGGCCCAGCCATGGCTGTGCCTAACAAATATTCCTTAACATGCTTTGCAGATCTTAGGTCATTTTGCCTAGAAATGCAAAAATGGACTTTGTATAATACAGATTGCTTGTATAATGACTACATTATAGTGCATATAGATGCATTCTCTAAAATCCATTTGAATTCAATACTTGCAAATTTGGTCATTGAATTTACCTTTTTGGGTTTCGTTTGATCAAAATTAAACATGTACATAATTTTAAACGTCAAAGAGTACCACAGGGCTTATAAAAAACAATCCCCTGCCCCGCCCCCTCTTACCCCGGATCCCTCCTCCCGGAAGAGGTCCTCACACCCTAATCCCTGGAACCTGTGAAAATGTTACTTTACGTGGCAAAAAGGACTTTGCAAATGTGGTTAAGATGACAGAATTTAAAATGGGGAGATTATCCTGGATTATGTGGCTGGGTCAGATCTAATCATTTGAGCCCCTAGAAGCAGAGAAATTTCTCTGGCTGGAAACAGAAGAGGAAGAGAGATTCAAAACACAGAAAGGACCCAAAGTGCTGCTGCCGGCTTGAGGATGGAGGAGGCCATGTAGAAAGTGTCAGAGGGAACCGCGTCCTGCCTGCAACCTGAATGAGCCTGAAAACAGACTCTGTCTCCCAGCGCCTCCAGATAGGAACCCAGGCTGGCCGACCTGTCGTGACTCCAGCCTTGTGGGACCCTGAGCAGAGAATTCAGTCATGCTGGGCTGCACTTCTGACCTGCTGAAGTATGAGCTAATAAATTTGTGTTGTTTAAAACTGCTTTTAACATTTTTAGCTGTTTCTTTTGACATATAACTCTTTACTTTGGAATAATACCCTAATACCTAATGCTATTTCTTATTTTTATTTAGGTTTAGAAATTATCTATTTCTAAATTTCTGCTATGGAAGATGAGAAACTAGCTTTCATATATGCGTCCCAACACATACACACACACCACGTGCACTCATAATTCTCTTCCACAAATACAACAAATTTTGGTTTAAATATTCAATATTTGCATTAGACCATATAATTATTGCTCACAGTTGATCCATGTAGAGTGCCATTAACTGTACTTCCTTTATTTTGTTTTTCCCAAATAGTCTATTTTGGTTTGATTTGGATTTTTTCTTCCAGTTTTATTGACATTAATTGACAGACAGCACGTATAAGTTTAAGGTGCACAACATAATGATTTGATATCCATACATAATGAAATGATTACCACAATAAGTTTAGCGAACATCCATCATCTCACATGGATACAAAATTAAAGAAATACGAAAAAAACACGATTTTTTTCTTGGGGTAAGAACTCTTAGGATCTACTCTCTTAACAATTTTCACATATAACATACAGCCATGTTAATTATATTTATCATGTTGTACATTACATCCCTAGTACTTGTTTTATCTTATAACTGCCAGTTTGTACTTTTTGACTGCCTTCGTCCAATTCCCACTCCCCACACCCCCTGCCTCTGGTAACCACAAATCTGATCTCTTTTTCCATGAGTTTATTTGTTATTGAAGTATAATTGACCTATGTTAGTTCCTGTTACACAACATAGTGCTTCGGTATTTCTATACATTTCAAACTGATCACCACGATAAGTCTAGTTACAATATGTGACCATAAAGATATCACATAGCTAGTGACTATATTCCCCACACTGTACATTTGGTTCGATTTGTTTTGCTATGCACCTGCCATGACTTCAGTCTCAAACTTTCTATCAGAACCATTAAACTCCACTCAGTATGGTCAAGCATATTAGGTAATCTAGTCATACTCAACTCTACGAGTTCCATTTCTTTTTCTTGGAGACAGCCCTAGTGGAGTTTGCTGCCCCCCTGATCCATTCTGGAATGGTTGCCCTCTAGGCCCGCTACCCAGCTGTCATCCTGGGAATTCCCTTTGCTTCTCTTCTGTGTTAGAGTCTGTTTCCTAGCTCTCAGCTCGTCCACTTTCTTGCTTTACACCCTTGTTTTGCTGGACCACATCCTGCACTAACTTCCTTAGAAAGATTGCATGGGAGGTAATTTTAATAAAACCCTTCTGTGTCTGAATATATCTTCATACATCATTAACATTTTCACCAGGTGAAGAATTCCTAATTAGAAACAATTTCCTTTTAGAATTTTGAAAACATTATTCTAATATGTTCTTGCTGCTAGTGTTGCTTTTGAAAAGTCTAATCCTGTATTGATTTCTTTTTTTTTTTTTGTATGTAACTTTTTTTTCTGCAAGCTTTAAAAGTTCTCTTTTGATCTCTAGTGTTTTAAAATTTAACAGTGATATGCCTTCTTCTGCATCTTCTTCCATTTACTGGGCTGGGCTTTTGTGAACCCTTTCAATCAAAAAACTCATCTTTCATTTTTGAGACATTTCTCACATACTATCTCTTTTTTGTTTTCTCTATTTCTAGAACTCCTATTAGTTGTATATTGGATGTCCTGGACCAATTCTTTAATTTTCATGTCTTTCTCTCATGTTTCAATTAATTGTCTTTTTTTTTTTTTTTTTTTTTTTGCTGTACGCGGGCCTCTCACTTTTGTGGCCTCTCCCGTTGCGGAACACAGGCTCCGGATGCGCAGGCTCAGTGGCCATGGCTCACGGGCCTAGCCACTCCGCGGCATGTGGGATCCTCCCGGACCGGGGCACGAACCCGCGTCCCCTGCATCGGCAGGCGGACTCTCAACCACTGCGCCACCAGGGAAGCCCAATTAATTGTCTTTTGGTTCTACTTTTTTGGAGGTTTCCTTAACTTGATCTGTCTGAGCCTCAGTTCTCATCTGTAAAATGGTGATAAAAGGACCTACCTCATAGGATTATTTTGAGACGTTGATGAAATAAACCATTTGAAGTGAACTTCAATAAATGATGGCTGTGATTGTATGTAATGTTATTCTGGCACCAGTTCCTTTTTCCTTCTTATGTGAAAATGACAATCCTAGTGGCAGCAATATATCTTGCTTTTACAGTATCTTATTATACTATTAACCTTCATTGTACTGAGTTTGTAATGGTACGACATTTTCTAATTGCACTGTTTTAGAAAAAAATACGGTATAAATCTAGTTAGCAATATTAGAATCTTAGAAGGCTAGAATTCAAATCTTAACTCTTTTATTTGTTTCTAAAAATGTTTAAAATCAAAAGTAGTTTTTTTCTTTCTCTCCTTTTCTGTTTTTCTTTTTTTACTTTTCAAGTTGTCAGAAAAAAACTGCACAGATCCACTTTCTCCCCTCACCTCTGGGTTAGATTAAAAACTGGAAAAATAACGCTGGATAGCTGCTCCTTGACAGTAAGATAGGTAGTCTGGAGGCCAACTAACCATTTTCTCAGGATGGGAGTGCAGTGCACTAAGGAGGCTAACAGATAATCGACAAAACCCAGCCCCAAGAGGAGATTTGGATTAGCTGTGACCTTCACAGCCAAGAGCTGCTCTGCCTGCACGCAGGGACCCCGAGGAGACCAGAACTAGAATTACAGAGGAAGAAAGCCTGTAAGTCCGGAACAATCTAACTTTGCTTTCTCTATTTATTTATTCATTTTTTTCAACCAGGAGTGATATTAAAATTATGTGACATGGGCACCAACCAATCAGATCTGATGCCAGCTGTAATTTCTTGGTAGGGTCATACTAGTATGTACCAATCCTGGATTCAACAGATTTTTTTTAAGGTTTTTAAAATAACATTTATTTCTTAAAAGTTAACATGCGCATAAGAGGAAACCAAAAAACACAAGAAGCAAAAAACAAAGTCATCCATCATCACAAGCAGTTTGCCATTTGATATGTCCTTCTAGGTCTCGTTTGTGTATTTATACAACTAAGCATCCATTTTTATGTAATTAAGATCATCCAGTTATGTGTCAAGCTTTTTCGCACATCATGAATATTTACCATTTCAAAGTCCCAAAGCTATGAGTATTTTGATAACCAAGAATACACTACACCAACTCAATCTGGAAGAAAAAAATGTAATCCTGTCTTTCTTGGTGACAAAGATTTCACAGAAGACAAAAATGGCAACAGGCTTCTAGATAAAATTATTGTCAGAGTTATGATTAAGGTACTACATTCCCTTAATATTCCATTAAAAGTGAGACATGAAACAACAGAGTACGCAAAGTATAATGCTTCTAAGAGGATTCATTATCCGATCTAAAGTATTAAAGTATTAGCAAGGAGGCATGTTTCCATTGAATTACTTAACAATGTATTCCTATAGTACAGCCAAGAGATGCATACACATTAATGGTTATCATCAAAATATAAATACGAACACATCCACATACATCCCTCCATTTATACTTCCTTCTGCCCCTCTGCTGCCAACCTAATGAACAAGTCCTGACGTACATTTCTCAGAGATGGTTTAACAATTCCATGTCCAAGATGCTGCTTTTTTATCAACTATAACAAAGATATTTACAAATTGCTTAATTCACTAGCTCTACTTTTTATCATACATTGTCACCTCAGGACATCGAAAAAGCCTAGATGTTGCAAAATAATGAATGAACCTTGTCCATAATAAACATAGGTACTTTACAAAAAATGCACATATAGACCTGTGGTTATAACCTAAAACTGTCTTTTAGATATGGAGATATTAGCCAAGAGCCCTCCCCTTCACCCTTCCTCTTACCCCTCTTCCAGCATTTCAGCTAAGTACAGGACTACATCTAGCTCCAAGAGGGGGATTAACATAGACACTCCCAGAAGACACTCCTAAAAACCGACAAAAGGGCATTTATTAAGGGATTATTTTACTACCTCTACTTTTAATATACTTTGGGTATTAGGACTTGCTTATTCTTTAATACACAGCAACATTAACTAAAATGGACAAATAGAACAATGGTTAGACAATCTGAACTTGTCTAAAGACTCATGGGCACAGAACCCTTCTCTCTGCACTTCCTTCCCTGCCCCCTCCCCCCTCCACCCAGTGAACAGTCAGCTTACTCTCCAAGACTCAAGTTTAACAATTCCACCTTCAGCAGATATTTTCTGAGAACCTACCACGCCCCCGCACTGCACGATGCTGGGCAGGTCAGTTCCTTTCTCTTAGTTTCGGTTTTTCTCTCCTGTGAAAAGGAGTAAGTGATCTACAGGAGCCCCTTCAGGTCTAACCTCCACAATCAATAAAGTGATAACGTTTGATTGTTTTTAGAACAACAGTGGAAGCAGATATAGAAAAACAGCAGCTGACCCAAGACCTGTAGATTTGAAAATGTAGACAAAAACAGAAAATGATTCTATGAGTTATTGTTTGTCTTGAGAATTGGACTGAGAATGAATTCTAAATGTCTTATCTCCATGATGCTTCCAAAGGCACTAGAGGGGAGACAAAGCTAGCTCTACCCAAAAGGTGCGTTTGTTTCACAGCTTTGACATTCCAGCTGCATCCCACTAGCCCTCACCAGCATGCCTATGCAAGGTACCTTCCCTCTTTTGAGTCTACTACTTTCTTCCAGCTACTACCGCCCCCAAATGCTCTCTTTCAGTGGCTGGCAGTGGCTTGTCCACTCTGGCAAGAGTCCATGTTGCAGGCCTTTCCCAACTTCCTCTCTTTCCAGACTCGCCCTGCCTCATTTCCTCTTCCTTTTGGCCTCTGCCTCATTTTAAGACATTAAGACATTTGATCAGTTCATCTTTGCTAATGTGGTCAAGGAAGTCCAAGATGTTTGTGGATAATTATTCCTGGATAAGATTCATATTACAAGGAGCCTCCCCAAAACCATGCTACCACTTCCATGGTAGATTTTTGAAAATCTTTTATTATAGAAAAGCTCAAACATAAAAGTAGAGAGATTGTTACAATAAATGACCTACCATGTACCCATCATCCGGCTGCAACAATTATCAACATGGAAAATCTTGTTTCATCTATACCTCCACCCATTCTCTATCCCCCACAAAATGAATTATTTTAAAGTAAAACCCAAACATTATATCATTTCATCTGTAAGCATATCAGTATACATCTCTAAAAACTAAGGATGCTTTTTATTTAAAAAATAACTGCAATACCGTTATTACACTTAAAAGTTAACAATAATTGCTTAATATTACCAAATATCCAGTCAGTGTTCACATTTTCCCAATTGTCTCATCATTTTTTTTCTATAATTTGTTCAAATCAGGATCCAACCAGGCTCACGGTGGATTTTTGAATATTGATGCTTCGTGATATGTAGGGGCAAGGATTTGGCAACAAACAATTGTTGGCCCTCAAAACCATACCATATTGGCATCTGGTAATGAATATGGCCCTGTCACCACAAAGTAGCTTTTTTTTTCCTTTCCAGATTGCTGTGACTAAACATAAGTTTAGTGTCCAATTGGACTCCGGAAATTCTTTACAAGAACAGTATGACATCTATGAAAGAAGTGAAAACTCAAGTTTGGCCTTGAAATTAGAAAGCTCTTACACAACCAGCACTTAGGTTTCCTTGGAAAATAAAACCCTGCACGCTTGCATGAGCGCGCGCGCACACACACACACACACACACGCAACCAAATGCCAACTTGTAATATGTCTAGGGAATGGTTTTGCATATGGCAGTACAAAGCATATGTGTGTTGTATCATTTTTTCCCTCAGGATAAGGACCAATTTAAGCACATTGGAAATGTAATATTGAAAGAGCATTTCAGCATGGATTAAGACCAAAATGGTGCAACCCCCTCCTGATATTTTTAAGTGCACTGAAAATCTGAAAGCAGGGTAGAAAAACAGGCTTATGGGTCTGAATATTAGGCCGAGAAAAGTTATGCATGGTTAAGTATGTGCTTCTTAAACCTGCTGAGTGTACACTTAGTCATTCAGCTTTCAGCAAGTTGCTGCTTTGAATACCACTGGGAAATATTGATATACACCATGTCTATCACCAGCAGGATATAGTAGATATATTGGAGTGAAAAAAAAGCTGATTAAATTGAACTGTGGAATCTGGGAGCAGCATTCCTGCTGCCAGGGTCTGCTCCATTCCACTTTTTTTTTTTTTCTTTCGGTATGCGGGCCTCTCACCGTTGTGGCCTCTCCCCTTGCGGAGCACAGGCTCCGGACACACAGGCTCAGCGGCCATGGCTCACGGGCCCGGGGCACGGACCCGTGTCCCCTGCATCGGCAGGCGGACTCTCAACCACTGCGCCACCAGGGAAGCCCTCCATTCCACTTTTTAAATTCATTCATTCAAGAAACCTTGAAATGAGTATAGATTATGTGCAAGATGCAGTGGTGGATTCAAAGAATAGCACATGCTTTCTGTCTTAATGTTTCTTATAGTCTGGGGCAGGGATGGAAAATTTGTTTAATCTTGTGGGCCAGTTCTGCCTAGAGTACTGTTTCGAGAAGGATTTTGAGATTGAATTTGGGCCCAGTAGCAAGACAGCTAGGATCGAATAGTGATGTCTCTTACTGTGTGCCGGTGGGAGATGAGTTGAAGCATTTGTGCCACACAGTTGCCACCCTGGGCTAAGGGATGGAGGGAGATCTTCATCCATATAAATGATGAATAATCTGCAAGGCAGAATGCTAAAAATTAGAGCTATAAAAAGAGGTCCAAATAAAGTGCTGTAGACAGGCAGGGGAAACAGTGATAGAAGAATTTCTTAAAGAAGGTGCTAATTGATCTGCATCTTGAAGTGTGAGTAGAATCTGATGAGATTAACAAAAGGGGACATTCTTATCCTTGGAGGAGTTTGAGCGAAGGCACAGATCATGGTGCCAGGCTGGGTTGTGGGGGAAGATAATGGAGACAAGCAGATGTGTTAGGAGCTCAGCTGAGAGGTGCTGAGGATCTCCTGTGGCAGGCAAATTGGAGAGGAGGGCGCAGATCCGAAGTATTTTAGAGGTGGGCTCACCAGGAATGGATGGAAGATGTTTAAGATGACAGAAGTGGAGACTTGGGTGGGGGGTCGGGGATGGGGGGATGAGAAGAATTCTGTTCTGGACATGCTGACTTGGATTGTTGGAGGGAACCATCGGGTCATGATTTCCATCAGGGTGGAGGGCACTCAGGGATGGCAGTGAGAGGAGAACGACTTCAAGAGTTGGGGTCGCGGGAGCCAGGCGCCGGGGAAAGACCAATGGGGGAGGGGCGGACACTCGCAGAAGAAGACGCATTGCAAGCCTTCACGGCACAGGGTGAGGAAACCCGAAATCTAAGCTTACTATGGGGCAGTCACGGGACTGCCAGCGAGACAGAGCGCTCAGCAGTGCCTTCCAGCTCAAGACTAACGCACTGCTGCCATCTGGGGGCAGCATGTAGAATCTATAATGGCAGCTTTGCGAAAGCCGCTTGGTGACAGGGGACATATTTCGGGGCCAGCAAGAAAGACCTCGCCTCTCAGAAGTCTTTTACATAGCACAGGGATATCAGCTCGGTGCTTTGTGAACGCCTGGAGGGGTGGGACAGGGAGGGTGGGAGGGAGGGAGATGCAAGAGGGAAGAGAGATGGGAACATATGTATATGTATAACTGATTCACTTTGTTATAAAGCAGAAACTAACACACCATTGTAAAGCAATTATACCCCAATAAAGATGTTAAAAAAAAGTCTCTTATAGTTCTTCCTGGAATTTTTTTGTTTTTTTTTTTTTGGCCACGCCCTGAGACTTGCAGGATCTTAGCTCCCCGACCAGGGATTTAACCCGGGGCCATGGCAGTGAAAGCACCGAGTCCTAACCACTGGACTACCAGGGAATTCACCCTCGAATTCTTTTTAGCTAGCTTGATTTCTCGGTCCCCAATGAAGAAACCATGGGGGCGCGTGTTCTGTAGCATCCTTTCTTTCCAGAAGGGTTTGACCTTGACCACAGACTACTTCCAGTCTGGCATCCCAGCACTGAACTGAGATCTTTCCTGCTGCTCCTGCTATCCTGTAGCTACTGACCAAAGGTCCGGCCTGGACCGCAACTGCTTGCTGGACCCACCAAATCCCTGGCTTTGGTTGAGTCACTGGCTGGCTCTGACTTTTGATACTGCTGTAGAATATCTTACTTTTCGCCTGCAGGGGCACCACTTACTCGTTGATGTTTTCTTTTGCTAACCTCCTTTTCTGTAATGGAACTGGACCTTCATCTTTTCATTCATTCGTTCAACAAACATTTATTGAGTGGCTATAGTGTGCTGGGTACTGAGGATACATTGAGGAGCAAAAGCAGATGGGACCCCTCAAAAAGTTGTATTACAGTCTAACTGTAAAGACAGAAAAATAATCATACTAAATGTGATCATTGCTATGAAGGAAAGGCATGATGCAGTGAGAGCAGGTAACAAGGGAACCCGACCTAGTCTTGAAGGGGAGTAAAAACTTTTCTAAGGATGTGACATTTAAGCTGAAATTTGAAGGATTAGTCAGAATTAGCTAGGAGTTAACTGTTCTAAAAAATATGAAACCCACAAGGCTGGGCAAAGAAGGAGCAATCCTCTTGGTTCCTCTGTCTTGTAGAATGATAGTGCAGTAGGGAGACTCCAAGCTTTACACAGACAATCCCTAGGAGAATCTTTAATCCTGAATTGGCATGTCAGTTAAAGTGAAAAGTGTGTGTCTAAAATCAAAATAATAATTACAACAACAACAATCAGAAAATCAGGAAACATAGAAATAGAGATAAAAAAATAACTACAAGGACTTCCCTCGTGGTGCAGTGGCTAAGAATCCACCTGCCAATGCAGGGGACACAGGTTCGAGCCCTGGTCCGGGAAGATCCCACATGCCGTGGAGCAGCTAAGCCCCTGCGCCACAACTACCGAGACTGCACTCTAGAGCCCGCGAGCCACAACTACTGAGCCCTTCCTGCCACAACTACTGAAGCCCACGCGCCTAGAGCCCATGCTCCGCAAGAGAAGCCACTGCAATGAGAAGCCTGCGCACCGCAATGAAGAGTAGCTCCCACTCGCCGCAACTAGAGAGAAAGCCCGCGCACAGCAATGAAGACACAATGCAGCCAAAAATAAACTAAATAAATAAATACATTAATTTAAAAAAATAACTCCAAATTAGACTGCCCCTTTTGGAAAAGAATAGGTATAAGTAGATAAAGAAATATTAATTTTCCTGAACTCTTGAAATACTAGATTTTGATTTCTTTCATTTTTAGTTTTTTAAGAATTAAACCAATTTTAAAAATCTCCATATGCACTCAGTTGAACTAGAACATAATGTCTTAAATGTTCTAACATATTGGACCTGAACCGAATTAAGATATCAAAATCTATCTGAACTTCAGATGCCTCATTGTTAAAATAAGAATAATAAGAGCAGCATCCTGTGGGGGTGGGGGGAGATTGGAGACATAATGAGTTAATACATGCAAAGCACTTAAAGCAGTACCTGGCCCAGTAAACACATAATACATGTTAGTATTATTATTTCAGCGCTGACCTGTTTATAGCGCGTGTCAGGGGAAATAGTTTCAGGCTAACGGAACACTGAAGCTGCTTCAACACCAGGCCATGGAAGAGGCTGGCTACTCCAGCTACACAAAGGGCCAACTCTGACACTAGCAATGGTAAGGGAAAAAAACCAATCAAGCCCAGTATATTAATCCTATGGATTAATGGTTATGTTCAACCCCATGGCAACATGATGCAGTGGGACGTGCAAGGACTTTGGACTTAGAGGGACCTGTTTTCAAAACATGACCTTATCTCTTCCAAGCTGTACAACTTTAGGCTTCTTACTTAACCTCTCTGAGTGTCAGTTTCTATTGAATGTAGCAATTCACAGGATAGGTTTGAGGATTAAGGGAGTTGGCATACGTCTAACACCTGACTACTCCTTTGCGCTGAGGAAGCAGAACCAGTCTGAAAGAGTGAAACATCAGAAATGTAGATTTTTTAATGAAATTTTAATATTTTCATGTATCTACGAAAAATGGAAAGTAGGACAATAGCAGACGTACAACAGGGATTCAGAATTAATTTCTTCACCTTATTAAGAGCTTTAGGAAGAAATAATAACAAATGATAGTTGCTGAGCACTTGTGTGTCAAAAACCATTCTCAAGACCTTACAAGGGTTAGCTCTTTAACCCTCACAATAACATTTAAGCTAGATGCGATTATAAACTGCCTTTACAGATGTGGAAACTGAGGCACAGGAGTCAGAAACTAAGAACTAAGTGGCAGATGCAGAATTTGAACCTAGTTGCTTTGGCTGCAGAGCCTGGATACTTCACCAGTATTACCCCATCTTTAGTGCTTTGCTCAGGATCCCAAGGGGTAGTACTTCTTAGGAAAGTCAAATCCTCTTCTTTCTTCCTCTACCCTACTCCCTCTCCACCTCTACACCCTCTCTTAATCTCACGGATGCTTAATACAGCAACTCTTTTCTTTAAATATCTGGAATAAATAACCTGGCTCAGTCCAACATTTTAACAATTTAGTGTAGTCCACATAAACTCATGCAAATGAGTTTAATTTTATCGTGTTATTCAAAATAGGGTATTTATACAGAAATGCGCATAAAGCACGTATATACATTTTAAAAAATAGAAAAAAAACCCACCCATGTAACCACAAATCAAGGTCAGGAGTAGAACATTGCGGAAGCCCTCTGGAGGTCTCTCTTTTTTTTTTTTTTTATAAATTTATTTATTTATTTTTGCTGTGTTGGGTCTTCGTTTCTGTGCGTGGGCTTTCCCTAGTTGCGGCGAGCGGGGGCCACTCTTCATCGCGGTGTGCAGGCCTCTCACTGTCGCGAACTTCTCTTGTTGCGGAGCACAGGCTCCAGACGCGCAGGCTCAGTAGCTGTGGCGCACGGGCTTAGTTGCTCCGCGGCATGTGGGATCTTCCCAGACCAGGGCTCGAACCCGCGTTCCCTGCATTGGCAGGCAGACTCTCAACCACTGCGCCACCAGGGAAGCCCTGGAGGTCTCTTTTTAATCAATACTTCTCCCTCACCCGCAGGGTAACCACTATCTTGACTTTATTTAATATTTATATATTTACTAGTTCCTTGCTTTCTTTTAGTTTTATCATCTCTGAATGCATGTCTGAACAATATAGTCTCACCTGTGTTTGAGCTTTACACAAATGGAGCCATACCGTAAGTATTCTTTTTTTAAAACAGCTTTATTGTGATACAGTGCGCATCCATAAAATTCATCCTTTTAAGGTGTACAATTCCGTGTTTTTTTTAAAAATACATTCAGAATATGGGAACATATGTATATGTATAACTGATTCACTTTGTTATAAAGCAGAAACTAACACACCATTGTAAAGCAATTATACTCCAATAAAGATGTAAAAAAAAATACATTCAGAGTTGTACAATCATCATCACAATCATTTTAGAACATTTTCATCTCCTCAAAAAGAAACCCTGGGGACTTCTCTGGAGGTCCAGTGGTTAAAATTCCGTGCTTCCACTGCAGGGGGCATGGGTTCGATTCCTGGTCTGGGAACTAAGATCCTGCATGCCGCGTCGTGCAGCCAAAAAAAAAAAAAAAAAAACCAAAGAAACCCTGTACCCATTAGCAGTCACCCTCTTTTTCCTCCTTCCCCAACTCGCAGCAACCATTACTCTACTTTCGGTCTCTCTGGATTTGCCTATTCTGAACATTTCCTATAAATGAAATCATACAATATGTGGCCTTTTGTGACTGGCTTCTTTCATGTGGCATAATGTTCCCAAGTTTCATCCATGTTATAGCGTGTGTCAGAACTTCATTCCTTTTAACTATCCATCAGTTGATGGACATTTGGGTTGTTTCCATTTTTCGGCTATTACTAATAATGCTGTTATGAACTTTCGTGTACAAGTTTGTATGTTGATATATGGTTTCATTTCTCTCGGGTATTCACCTAGGAGCGGAATTTTTGCATGGTATGGTAATTCTGCATTTAACGTTTTGAGGAAATTCCAGACTGTTTTCCAAAGTGGCTGTATTATTTTATATTCCCACCAGCAATATTTGAGAATTCGAACTTCTCCATATCCTTCACAACACTGGTTATTGTCCGTCTTTTTTATTACCGGCATCTTAGTAGGTATAAAGTGGTATCTCACTGTGGTTTTGATTTGCATTTTCCTGATGGTTAATGATGTTGAGCATCTTCTCATGTGTTTATTGGCCGTTTCTATATCTTCCCTGGAGAAAGGTCTATTCAGATCTTTTGCCCCATTTTTAATAGGGTTATTTGTCTTTCTATTATTGAGTTATAAAAGTACTTTATATATTCTAGATACAGATACATGATTTGCACATATTTTCTCTCATCCTAGGGATTGTCTTTTCCCTTTCCTGACAGTGTCCTTTGATGCACAAAATATTTAAACTTCGATGAAGTCTAACTTATCTATGTTTTCTAATTTACCTGTGTTGCTTGTGCTTTGGTGTCACAGAAGTAAGTCTTTGCCTAACTCGAGGTCGCAAATTTTTACTTCTGTGATTTCTTCTAAGAGTTTTATCATTTTAGCTCTTATATTTAGGTCTATGGTCTATTTTGTGTTAATTCTTGTGCATGGTATGAGATAGGAGGTCCACCTTCATTATTTTGTGTGTAGATATATAGTTGTCCCTGTGTCATTTGTTGCATAAACTATTCTTCCCCCCCACTGAATGGTCTTGCTATCCTTGTCAAAAATCAATTGACCACAAATGTATGGGTTTACTTCTGGCCTCTCAATTCTGTTCTATTCTGATCTGTATATCCATTCTCATGCCAATACCAGGCAGTCTTGACTCTGTAGCTTTTTATAACTTTTGAAATTGGGAAGTGTGAATCTTCAAACTTTATTCTTCTTTTTCAAGATTGTTTTGGCTATTCTGGGTCCCCTGCATTTCCACATGAATTTTACGATCAGTTTGTCAACTTCTACCAAGACGCCAACTGGGACTATGATAGGAATTACACTGAATTCAAGGATCAATCTGTATATCGCCACTTTAGCAATATTACGTCTTCCAGTTCATGAAGATGAAATAGCTTTCCATTTCTTGCGATCTTTAATTTCTTTCAACAATGTTTTGTGGTTTTCCTTGTAGGAGTCTTGCACTTCTAAAATTTATTCATAAATATTTTATTTTTTGATGCTATCGTAAATTAAATTGCATTCTTAATTTCATTTTTGGATTGTTCGTTGCTAGTGTATAGAAATACAATTGACTTTTGTATCTTGATCTTGTATCTTACAATCATGCTGAACTAATTTATTCACCCTAGAAGTTTTTTCGTGGTTTCTGTAGGATTTTCTATTTGCAAAATCATGTCCTCTACAAATAGAGATTGTTTTACTTCTTTTTTTCCCAATCCAATGCTGTTTATTTCTTTTTTCTTGCCTAATTTCCTGGCTAGAACTCCAATACAATGCTGAATAGAAGTGTCAAGAGAGGACATTCTTGACTTGTCTTTATTGCTATGTCATTAATTTATATTCTTATCTTTCTCATTTCATGTTTTCCTAATTTTGCTGGGCATATCTTTTTTGCTTTCTTAAATCTTGAAATGGATACTTAACTCATGAACTTTCTTGGCCCTTCATCATTGCTGAAAGATAGTTTTCCTTCTAAGCACTGCTTTAGCTACATCCCACAAGTTTTGATATATTTTCATTATTGTTCAACTACAAATGTTTTAAATTCTACTGTCATTCTTCTTTGACCCATCAGTTATTTCAGACTGTGTACCTTAATTTCCAAACACACAGAGATTTTCCAGTTATCTTTTATATTTATCGATTTATAACTTATTTGCATTATCATCAGATTTCAATTTTTTGAAATTATTGAGACTTGCTTTCTGGCCTAGTACATAGTCAAATTTTATAAATGTTCTGTGTGTGTATTCTATAGTTGTTGGTGGGCAGTGTTCTATACATTGGCTATTAGCTCAAATTATTAATTGTATTGTTCAAATATACTATATCCTCAGAGACATTTTTTTCTCTCCTTGATCAACTACTGAGAGAGGTGTAAGACCTCCCATTCTGTATATTTGTCTATTTGTCTTTTTAGTAAGTTAACTTTGCCTTTATGTAGTTTGAGGTTTTGTTATAAGTGCATAATCATCCCTGGTGAATTGAACTTTTTATCATTATAAAATAACCCTCTATATCTCTAATAATGCTTTTTGCTTTTAAGTGTATTTGGTCTGATACAAACACAGGTATACAAGTTTTCTATCACTTAAATGTTATTTGCGTGATTTATCTCTCTCAATCTTTTTATTGTCAACCTATCAGTATCCTTATATTTTGGATTAGTCTCTCTTAAACAGCATATGGGTGTATTTATTAATCCCATTTGACACTATTTTTTTGTGTGTGTGTGTGTGTGTGTGTGTGTGTGTGGTACACGGGCCTCTCACTGTTGTGGCCTCTCCCGTTGCGGAGCACAGGCTCCGGATGCACAGGCTCAGCGGCCATGGCTCACGGGCCTAGCTGCTCCGCGGCATGTGGGATCTTCCCGGACCGGGGCACGAACCCGCATCCCCTGCATCAGCAGGCGGACTCTCAACCACTGCGCCACCAGGGAAGCCCTTGACACTATTTTTTAACTTGAGCATTTAGCCCACAAACATTTAATAAAATTATTAGTATATTTAGGTTTCAAGCTATCGTTTTATTTTGGGCTTGTATTGTTTCCACCTATGTTTTTTTTTTCCACCTATGTTTTTTTTTTTTTTTTACATCTTTATTGGAGTATAACTGCTTTACAATGGTGTGTTAGTTTCTGCTTTATAACAAAGTGAATCAGTTATACATATACATATGTTCCCATATCTCTTCCCTCTTGCGTCTCGCTCCCTCCCACCCTCCCTATCCCACCCCCCTAGGTGGTCACAAAGCACCGAGCTGATCTCTCTGTGCTATGCGGCTGCTTCCCACTAGCTATCTATTTTACGTTTGGCAGTGTATATATGTCCATACCACGCTCTCGCTTTGTCACAGCTTACCCTTCCCCCTCCCCATATCCTCAAGTCCATTCTCTAGTAGGTCTGTGTCTTTATTCCTGCCTTAGCCCTAGGTTCTTCATGACATTTTTTTTCTTAAATTCCATATATATGTGTTAGCATATGGTATTTGTCTTTCTCTTTCTGACTTACTTCACTGTGTATGGCAGACTCTAGGTCCATCCACCTCATTACAAATAGCTCAATTTCGTTTCTTTTTATGGCTGAGTAATATTCCATTGTATATATGTGCCACATCTTCTTTATCCCTTCATCTGTCGATGGACACTTAGGTTGTTTCCATCTCTGGGCTATTGTAAATAGAGCTGCAATGAACATTTTGGTACATGACTCTTTTTGGATTTTGGTTTTCTCAGGGTATATGCCCAGTAGTGGGATTGCTGGGTCATATGGTAGTTCTATTTGTAGTTTTTTAAGGAACCTCCATACCGTTCTCCATAGTGCCTGAACCAATTCACATTCCCACCAGCAGTGCAAGAGTGTTCCCTTTTCTCCACACCCTCTCCAGCATTTATTGTTTCTAGATTTTTTGATGATGGCCATTCTGACTGGTGTGAGATGATATCTCATTGTAGTTTTGATTTGCATTTCTCTAATGATTAATGATGGTGAGCATTCTTTCATGTGTTTGTTGGCAATCTATATATCTTCTTTGGAGAAATGTCTGTTTAGGTCTTCAGCCCATTTTTGGATTGGGTTGTTTGTTTTTTTGTTATTGAGCTGCATGAGCTGCTTATAAATTTTGAAGATTAATCCTTTGTCAGTTGCTTCATTTGCAAATATTTTCTCCCATTCTGAGGGTTGTCTTTTGGTCTTGTTTATGGTTTCCTTTGCTGTGCAAAAGCTTTGAAGATTCATTAGGTCCCATTTGTTTATTTTTGTTTTTATTTCCATTTCTCTAGGAGGTGGGTCAAAAAGGGTCTTGCTGTGGTTTATGTCATAGAGTGTTCCGCCTATGTTTTCCTCTAAGAGTTTGATAGTGTCTGGCCTTACATTTAGGTCGTTAATACATTTTGAGCTTATTTTTGTGTATGGTGTTAGAGAGTGATCTAATCTCATACTTTTACATGTACCTGTCCAGTTTTCCCAGCACCACTTATTGAAGAGGCTGTCCTTTCTCCACAGTACATTCCTGCCTCCTTTATCAAAGATAAGGTGACCATATGTGCATGAGTTTATCTCTGGGATTTCTATCCTGTTCCATTGATCTATCCTTCTGTTTTTGTGCCAGTACCATACTGTCTTCAGTACTGTAGCTTTGTAGTATAGGCTGAAGTCAGGGAGCCTGATTCCTCCAGCTCCGTTTTTCATTCTCAAGATTGCTTTGGCTATTCGGGGTCTTTTGTGTTTCCATACAATTTGTGAAATTTTTTGTTCTAGTTCTGTGAAAAATGCCAGTGGTAGTTTGATAGGGATTGCATTGAATCTGTAGATTGCTTTGGGTAGTAGAGTCATTTCCACAATGTTGATTCTTCCAATCCAAGAACATGGTATATCTCTCCATCTATTTGTATCATCTTTAATTTCTTTCATCAGTGTCTTATAGTTTTCTGCATACAGGTCTTTTGTCTCCTTAGGTAGGTTTATTCCTAGATATTTTATTCTTTTTGTTGCAATGGTAAATGGGAGTGTTTTCTTGATTTCACTTTCAGATTTTTCATCATTAGTGTATAAGAATGCCAGAGACTTCTGTGCATTAGTTTTGTATCCTGGTACTTTACCAAATTCATTGATTAGCTCTAGTAGTTTTCTGGTAGCATCTTTAGGATTCTCTACGTATAGTATCATGTCATCCGCAAACAGTGACAGCTTTACTTCTTCTTTTCCCATTTGGATTCCTTTTATTTCCTTTGCTTTTCTGATTGCTGTGGCTAAAAGTTCCAAAACAATGTTGAATAAGAGTAGTGAGAGTGGGCAAACTTGTCTTGTTCCTGATCTTAGTGGAAATGCTTTCAGTTTTTCACCTTTGAGGACGATGTTGGCTGTGGGTTTGTCATATATGGCCTTTATTATGTTGAGGAAAGTTCCCTCTATGACTACTTTCTGCAGGGTTTTTATCATAAATGGTGTTGAATTTTGTCGAAAGATTTCTCTGCATCTATTGAGATGATTATATGGTTTTTCTCCTTCAATTTGTTAATATGGTGTATCACGTTGATTGATATGCATATATTGAAGAATCCTTGCATTCCTGGGATAAACCCCACTTGATCATGGTGTATGATCCTTTTAATGTGCTGTTGGATTCTGTTTGCTAGTATTTTGTTGAGGATTTTTGCATATATGTTCATCAGTGATATTGGCCTGTCATTTTCTTTCTTTGTGACATCCTTGTCTGGTTTTGGTATTAGGGTGATGATGGCCTCGTAGAATGAGTTTGGGAGTGTTCCTCCCTCTGCTATATTTTGGAAGAGTTTGAGAAGCATAGGTGTTAGCTCTGCTCTAAATGTTTGATAGAATTCGCCTGTGAAGCCATGTGGTCCTGGGCTTTTGTTTGTTGGAAGATTTTTAATCACAGGTTCAATTTTAGTGCTTGTGATTGGGCTGTTCATATTTTCTATTTCTTTCTGATTCAGTCTTGGCAGGTTGTGCATTTCCAAGAATTTGTCCATTTCTTCCAGGTTGTCCATTTTATTGGCATAGAGTTGCTTGTAGTAATTTCTCATGATTTGTATTTCTGCAGTGTTAGTTGTTACTTCTTTTTCATTTCTAATTCTATTGATTTGAGTCTTCTCCCTTTTTTTCTTGATGAGTCTGGCTAATGGTTTATCAATTTTGTTTATCTTCTCAAAGAACCAGCTTTTAGTTTTATTGATCTTTGATATCATTTCCTTCATCTCTTTTTCACTTATTTCTGATCTGATCTTTATGATTTCTTTTCTTCTGCTAACTTTGGGTTTTTTTGTTGTTGTTCTTCTTCTTTCTCTAATTGCTTTAGGTGCAAGGTTAGGTTATTTATTTGAGATGTTTCCTGTTTCTTAAGGTAGGATTGTATTGCTATAAACTTCCCTCTTAGAACTGCTTTTGCTCCATCCCATAGGTTTTGGGTTGTCGTGTCTCCATTGTCATTTGTTTCTAGGTATTTTTTAATTTCCGCTTTGATTTCTTCAGTGATCACTTCATTATTAAGTAGTGTATTGTTTAGCCTCCATGTGTTTATATTTTTTACAGATCTTTTCCTGTAATTGATATGTAGTCTCATAGCAGTGTGGTCAGAAAAGATACTTGATACGATTTCAATTTTCTTAAATTTACCAAGGCTTGATTTTTGACCCAAGATATGACCTATCCTGGAGAATGTTCCATGAGCACTTGAGAAAAATGTGTATTCTGTTGTATTTGGATGGAATGTCCTATAAATATCAATTAAGTCCATCTTTTTTAATGTATCATTTAAAGCTTGTGTTTCCCTATTTATTTTCATTTTGGATGATCTGTCCATTGGTGAAAGTGGGGTGTTAAAGTCCCCTACTATGATTGTGTTGCTGTCAATTTCCCCTTTTATGGCTGTTAGTGTTATGGCCTTATGTATTGAGGTGCTCCTATGTTGGGTGCATAAATATTTACAATTGTTATATCTTCTTCTTGGATCAATCCCTTGATCATTATGTAGTGTCCTTCTCTGTCTCTTCTAATAGTCTTTATTTTAAAGTCTATTTTGTCTGATATGAGAATTGCTCCTCCAGCTTTCTTTTGATTTCCATTTGCATGGAATATCTTTTTCCATCCCCTCCCTTTCAAGTCTGTATGTGTCTCTAGGTCTGAAGTGGGTCCCGTGTAGACAGCATATATATGGGTCTTGTTTTTGTATCCATTCAGCCAGTCTGTGTCTTTTGGTGGGAGCATTAATCCATTTATATTTAAGGTAATTATCGATATGTATGTTCCTATTCCCATTTTCTTAATTGTTTGGGGTTTGTTATTGTAGGTCTTTTCCTTCTCTTGTGTTTCCTGCCTAGAGAAATCCCTTTAGCATTTGTTGTAAAGCTGGTTTGGTGGTGCTGAACTCTCTTAGCTTTTGCTTGTCTGTAAAGGTTTTAATTTCTCTATCAAATCTGAATGAGACCCTTGCTGGGTAGAGTAATCTTGGTTGTAGTTTTTTCCCTTTCATCACTTTAAATATGTCCTGCCAGTCCCTTCTGGCTTGCACAGTCTCTGCTGAAAGATCAGCTGTTAACCTTATGGGGATGCTCTTGTGTGTTATTTGTTGTTTTTCTCTTGCTGCTTTTAATATGTTTTCTTTGTATTTAATTTTTGACAGTTTGATAATATGTGTCTTGGCGTGTTTCTCCTTGGATTTATCCTGTATGGGACTCTCTGTGTTTCCTGGACTTGATTAACTATTTCCTTTCCCATATTAGGGAAGTTTTCAACTATAATCTCTTCAAATATTTTCTCAGTCCCTTTCTTTTTCTCTTCTTCTTCTGGAACCCCTATAATTCGAATGTTGGTGTGTCTAATGTTGTCCCAGAGTTCTCTGAGACTGTCCTCAGTTCTTTCATTCTTTTTTCTTTATTCTGCTCTGCAGTGGTTATTTCCACTATTTTATCTTCCAGGTCACTTATCCGTTCTTCTGCCTCAGTTATTCTGCTATTGATCCCATCTAGAGTTTTTTTTTTTTTTTCTCGATACATGGGCCTCTCACTGTTGTGGCCTCTCCCATTGCGGAGCACAGGCTCCGGACGCGCAGGCCCAGTGGCCATGGCTCACGGGCCCAGCCACTTTGTGGCACATGGGATCCTCCCGGACCGGGGCACGAACCCACGTTGCCTGCATTAGCAGGCGGACTCTCAACCAGTGCACCACCAGGGAAGCCCCCATCTAGGGTATTTTTTATTTCATTTATTGTGTTGTTCATCGTTGATGTTTCATCTTTAGTTCTTCTAGGTCCTTGTTAAATGTTTCTTGCATTTTCTCTATTCTATTTCCAATATTTTGGATCATCTTTACTATCATTATTGTGAATTCTTTTTCAGGTAGACTGCCTATTTCCTCTTCATTTGTTAGGTCTGGTGGGTTTTTATCTTGCTCCTTCATCTGCTGTGTATTTTTCTGTGTTCTCATGTTGCTTAACTTACTGTGTTTGGGGTCTCCTTTTTGCAGGCTGCAGATTCGTAGTTCCCATTGTTTTTGGTGTCTGTCCCCAGTGGCTAAGGTTGGTTCAGTGGGTTGTGTAGGCTTCCTGGTGGAGCGGACTAGTGCCTGTGTTCTGGTGGATGAGGCTGAATCTTGTCTTTCTGGTGGGCAGATCCATGTCTGGTGGTGTGTTTTGGGGTGTCTGTGGACTTATTATGATTTTAGGCAGCCTCTCTGCTAATGGGTGGGGTTGTGTTCCTGCCTTGCTAGTTGTTTGGCATAGGGTGTCCAGCACTGTAGCTTGCTCGTTGTTGAGTGAAGCTGGGTGCTGGTGTTGAGATGGAGATCTCTGGGAGATTTTCGGCATTTGATATTATGTGGAGCTGGGAGGTCTCTTGTGGACCAGTGTCCTGAAGGTGGGTCTTCCACCTCAGAGGCACAGCGCTGACTGCTGGCTGCAGCACCAAGAGCCTTTCATCCACACGGCTCAGAATAAAAGGGAGAAAAAGTAGAAAGAAAGAAAGGAAAGAAAGAAAGAAAGAAAGAAAGAAAGAAAGAAAGGAGATAAAATAAAATGAAGTAAGATAAAAAAAGTTATTAAAATAAAAAATAATTATTAAGAAAAAAATTTTTTAAAAAGAAAGAAAAAAACTGGACGGATAGAACCCTAGGACAAATGGTGAAAGCAAAGCTATAGAGAAAATCTCACACAGAAGCATACACAAAGCATACACACTCACAAAAAGTGGAAAAGGGGAAAAAATCATAAATCTTGCTCTCAAAGTCCACCTCCTCAATTTGGGATGATTCGTTGTCTATTCAGGTATTCCACAGATGCAGGGTACATCAAGTTGATTGTGGAGCTTTAATCCACTGCTTCTGAGGCTGCTGGGAGAGATTTCCCCTTCTCTTCTTTGTTCTCACAGCTCCCGGGGCTCAGCTTTGGATTTGGCCCCGCCTCTCCGTGTAGGTCACTGGAGGGTGTCTGTTCTTCGCTCAGGACGGGGTTAAAGGAGCCGCTGATTCGGGGGCTCTGGCTCGCTCAGGCCGGGGGGAGGGAGGGGTATGGAGTGCGGGGTGAGCCTGCGGCGCCAGAGGCCGGTGGGACGTTGCACCAGCCTGAGGTGTGCCGTGCGTTCTCCCGGGGAAGTTGTCCCTGGATCCCGGGACCCTGGCCGTGGTGGGCTGCACAGGCTCCCCGGAAGGGGGCTGTGGATAGTGACCTGTGCTCGCACAGAGGACCGTTGGTGGTGGCAGCAGCAGCCTTAGCGTCTCATGCCCATCTCTGGGGTCCGCGCTGATAGCCACGGCTCACGCCCGTCTCTGGAGCTCCTTTAAGCAGCGCTCTTAATCCCCTCTCCCAGGTACGTGGGGAGTTTCTTGCCTTTTGGGAGGTCTGAGGTCTTCTGCCAGCGTTCAGTAGGTGTTTTGTAGGTGTTGTTCCACCTGTAGATGTATTTCTGGTGTATCTGTGGGGAGGAAGGTGATCTCCGCGTCTTACTCTTCCGCCATCTTCCCCTCTAACCTCCACCTATGTGTTTTTAACCTCTTCTTTCTTGACCTAAAAAATTGACTCAGAATTTTTTTATTCAATTATTTTCCCTCTCTACTAGTTTGGAATTTTATATTCTGTTGCTATTATTTTAATAGTTACATCCTATTAATTCCTACACATGTAATTACCTTATCAAAGTATAAATTTAATAAATACCTAAATCACTTTCGATATGATACAAGGCCCTTAGGAAAGTTGAACTCCATTTATGCCTCTCTGACGTCTTTCTTTTTCTTTTTCTTTTTTTTTTTAACCGTACGCAGGCCTCTCACTGTTGTGGCCTCTCCTGTTGTGGAGCACAGGCTCCAGACGCGCAGGCTCAGTGGCCATGGCTCACGGGCCCAGCCGCTCCGCGGCACGTGGGATTTTCCCGGACCGGGGCACGAACCCGTGTCCCCTGCATTGGCAGGCGGACTCCCAACCACTGCGCCACCAGGGAAGCCCCGTCTTTTCTTATTGTACGGTACTTTAAGTTTATTTTTTAAAAGCAGAATAGACGTTTTTATGATTCCTTCTGTCGTCAATGTTCACTTAACATTGTCCACATACTATCACTTTTCTGGCTCTTCATTCTTTCCTGCATTTAGCTCTTCTAAAATCATTTTCTTCCTGAAGTACATCCTTTAGAATTTCCGTTAGTGCAGTCTGCTGGCGACAAACTCTCCTACTTTTTGTTTGTTTAAAGATATCCTTATTTCACCCTCTTGTTGAAGATTTTCATGAAAGATGCTGCCCTCAGGGTCCCAGTTTATTATGGTCAGGGTCTCCTGTAAGCATCCCCATCCCAGCTTTGACTTCTGATTAGCCAAAGCCCTAGTCTGAAGCGCCTGCATGCCCTCAGCTCCTCTGATGAAAGAACGATGTCTATCTCAACAAAGTTGCCAGAGATGCTTAAATGAGATAACAGAGGGAAAATTCCTGGCACAGAGGAGGCAGCCGAAGGTAGCTAATACTGTTTCAACTGAAAGCCTTAGCTCCTAACCTACAGGTTTTTAAGCTTTGTGTTTTTGCAATTGGAAAATAAATGTGACCTCCTTAGAGCGACCAGAGCTGAATCTTTGCAATTGGAAGTGTCCCCCGACACCCGGCAACATGAGACCAGAGATAAGGGTTGCTCACTATCCAACATTCTTCCTCTAGCCCTACATGGAGCGACCCTGTCTTTGTTCTAATGACCCCACCCAGGCACCTGATACACAATCCATTTCCTTCCAACTTTTTGTCAGAGCTCTGAGATCTAGTCTTTGTCTTTTATGATGCCACCATGTCCAACTGCAGATCACCTGATTTGGTGATGAAGCTATTTAAATTCAGAACAAGAGTGTGCTGAGAGGCTAGGGTCAGATTTCACAGCACTGGCGAGCCGAAGGAGGAGTCTGAGGGTAACCCATGAGCTAGCTACCGCCAGCATCACCCTTGACTCTTCCGGGTGACCAACCTGCCTTCTCTCTACCTCCACCACCCTCTACCCTCTGCCACCACCCCCACTGTTCCGTCCATGAGAGAAAGGCCACACTCCTGAGATGCAGGGGGCTTCATCTCCAAATTGGGATTGTCTACTCCAAGGCATTCTAAGTATTGGGGTTGGAAATAAGAAAGCAGAAAGGAGCAGGTGACGTACATTAGCAGGCTAAAGAGGAACCCAACAGCAGCCGAAGGACATCAGATTGTTCACTTGCTTCCAAATGTCAGCAGTCAAGGGACTTCCCCGGTGGTCCAGTGGTAAATAATCCGCCTCCCAATGCAGGGGTCTCGGGTTCGATCCCTGGTCGGGGAACTAAGATCCCACATGCCGCGGGGCAGCAAAGCCCACGTGCAACTACAGAGCCCACGTGCCCTGGAGCCCGCATGCCACAACTAGAGAGAAGCCCGCGGGCCACGGTGAAAGATCCCGCATGCGGCAACTAAGACCCTACGCAGCCAAAAATAAAATAATAATAAAGAAAAAAAGCACCAAATGTCAGCAGTCAAAAGCAAACAGCAGCAACAACTTTGCACTTGTGCAGTGCACGCTGCCACCACCCTGACCCCCAAAAGCCCCACAGGGACCTCCTAGTCACACTCTACATGAAGGAAAGGAGACATGTTTTCCCAGAACCAGAAGTAAGGGAAAATAGAGTGCTGTGAGCTGAAATGCATCCCCCCCAAATTCATATGTGGAGGCCCTAGCCCCCAATACTTCTCCTGTATTTGGAGATAGGGACTTTAAAAAGGTGATTAAGTTAAAATGAGGCTGATAGGGTGGGTCTTAATCCAAACTGACTGGGGTCCTTATAAGAAGAGGAAATTTGAACATCAGGGACTAGAGCACACAGAGGGATGACCCTGTGAAGAGGCAACAAGAAAGCGGCCATCTGCAAGCCAAGGAGAGAGGCGGCAGGAGAAACCAATCCCTGTGGGCACCTTGATCTTGGTCTTCCAGCCTCCAGAACTGTGAGAAAATAGATAAATTTCTTATGTTTAAGCCACCAAGTCTGTGATACTTTGTTATGGCAGCCCCAGCACCCTAATACATGGAGCCACTGGCTTCACCGCCGATTCACTCCGGGCTGCCCTGCATGCCATTTCCATGGAGTTACTCCTCTGAGGCCAGTGATGCCAAATCCAGCGAAGGACATGTCCCCTCAACCTGTCCTTAGCTCACAGAAGAGCAGCCTAGCAACCTGTCTTCAAGTTGAGAAATGGAAGAGTTGTATCAGTAGCAGAGAGCTGTGTGTAAGCAAATTGTGTTTCGTTTCTTGCACTTCGTCCTCAAGTACAAATGGAAGGAGGAAGATATGAATGAAGAAAGACTGTAGGGGAATGGTTTTTAACCACTATTTAAATAGCTCCAGGACTTCCCTGGTGGTCCAGTGGGTAAGACTCTGTGCTCCCAATGCAGGGGACCTGGGTTCGATCCCTGGTCGGGGAACTGGAGCCCGCATGCCGCAACTAAGAGTCCGCCTGCTGCAACTGAGACCTGGCACAACCAAAATAAATAAATAGATATTTTCAAAAACATCTACAAAGCTATGGACTCGGCAAAATACAGGAGTCTGTATTAGTTGCCTATGGCTGCTGTAGTTAATCACCGCAAACTTGGTTTAAAAAACGAGTTTATTCTTTCCTAGTTCTGGAGGCCAGAAGTTCTACATCAGTGTCTCTGGGCAGAGCTGTACTCTCTTCCTTGTTGCCTCTTCCAGTTTCTGGTGGCTACCAGCATTCCTTTGCTTGTGACCACGCCACCCCAATGTCCGCCGCAGTCTTCACGTCACATTCTCTTATTCTGTGTGCATCAGCCCTCTCTCTTCCTCTCTCTCTCATAAGAAAGCTTGTGGTCAGTTGTGGGGCCCGCTCAGATGATCCCGGATGATCTCCGCCACATCAAGAGTCTTACTTTAACCGCACCTGCAAAAACTCTTTTACTTGATAAGGTAACATTTACAGGTTCCAGGGATTAGGACTTGATATGTTGGGGTGGACATTATTCAGCCTCCTACAGAGTCCAAAATCTTTGCATACAATTTCAGGAAGATCATGGACTCCAGGAGGAACATCTGCCCTGGCGTTGCATTTCACCATAGGTACGCTGTGAACAGATACGCTGGAGGCAGGTCTATTATCCACCATCCTCCTGACACCTCAGAATCAACTACAGTGCTGGTTAAAAGTACGAAATCCCACCCCCAGATCTAGCCCTCGTCAGTCAGAATCTCCCAGAGGCTGGGCCCAGGAATCTGCATTTCCAACAAGCTCCCCCAAATGATTGAGGCAGCCAGCCATGCACGCATACTTTAGTGAGTATTGGTTAAGAGCCTGAGTGCCCAAGTCCCCTCACTGTTAAATGGACGTGGTACTGCCACCTCCTTCACAGTAAAAAAAAAAAAAAAAAGTCTGTGCGAGCTGTCTGCACAAAGAAAGCGCTAACGCTCTTTTCTTTTCTCCACTCCGCCTCTACGAAGGTGAAGAACTTTTATTGCTTATTTGAAATCCATTCCGCCTCATGTTTAATGCACCTGGCTTCAAGGCCCAGGGTTGAGGCGAGGAAGAGAGGGAGAGGGGAAGACTCGAAAACTCCTCCGGTCCCCGCAGCCAAGCTGCACTTGACGTCCCGGGGACCTGCGGGTCACCGCCCCAGCCCCTCGGCCGCCGGCGCACATTTGCGTCCTGCCCGAGGCGCCGCGGGGCGTCCGCCCCCGCGCTCCGTTGATTGGCCCCGCCTGCCAGCTCGTCACGCTCTTTTGTCTCGGGGGGGTGTGGGGGGGTGGGGGGTGGCAGAGATAAAAGCAGCCACGGCTGCCGTGGGAACTGTGCGGCCTCGACTCGGCTACCACTCGCTGGGTGGCCGTGCGAAGCAGCTCCGTCGGGCGGTACCGGGTCGCTCAGCGGCCGAGGAGGCGTCCGTCCTTTCGCCCTGCAGGGCCGCGGAGACTGAAGGCGGAATCACAGCTGTCAACGCCGGAGCGTCCGCTGCCCACCAGCCGAACACAGGTAAAGCAAGGGGGCGCGATTGCCCCGCGAGGAGAGAGGAGGGGGAAGCCCTACCAGGACTGGGCGGCTCCCCGTTTGGGAAATCGAGGGGTGTGCGGCAGGGGGGAGGAGCACTCCCGCGGCCCGGCTGCGCTGAGGGAGGAGGTGGGGTTCCACTGGCTGCTGCCGAACGGGTAGGATTTGCCTGGATTGAGAGGGCGGGCGTTTTCGGGGGGAAGTGGCAAGGGGCGCGTTGGTATTGGGGGGAGAATCGCAAAGTGTCTGCCTTGAACCCCTTTGCATCTCCTCATCCCTTCCTGGGGGAGGAATACGTGGGTGTGAGCGTCCAACTCCTATTCCCTTTCTCCTTGGCAGGCGACCAAAGCCGAATCCGAACTTGAATTCTGTGCGGCTGATTGCAGAGCTGGTAGGGCGACGATTTCCCGGAGGAATTGTAATGGGAGGGGGGCTTGCTTTGGCTTGTATTCAGACGTGGGAGAAGGAAT
Source organism: Delphinus delphis (assembly GCF_949987515.2). Classification (NCBI taxonomy): domain Eukaryota; kingdom Metazoa; phylum Chordata; class Mammalia; order Artiodactyla; family Delphinidae; genus Delphinus; species Delphinus delphis. Next base: position 27,280,453 of record NC_082704.1, on the reverse strand, counting down.
TTTCCGTCTGGGTACTACGGAGGCCGCTGGAGGAGGGGGGAGGGGAGGGGGCGGGGGCGGGGGCGGGCGCGGGGTGGGAGCGGGATGAGGGATGAGGCTGCTTCTGACCCTTCCCTCCCTGCCCTGCCCTCTGCGGCGGCGCAGTCTTGACGCCCTAAGGTCCCGGATCGGCGACCCCCGGGGGACAGCGATCGACCGTACCCCAGAGGCGAGCTTTCTCACGGAGGCCACCGGTTGCAGAAGCTGGAAGTGAAATAAAGGCGCGCGCTTGCTCCTGAGCTCCTGTAAGAATCTGAAAAATAATGGGGCGGGGGAGAGGGGACTTTAAGAAAGGGGTGTGGTTGAGACCGGAGACCAAGAGGTTAATGAGATCTTATTTATTCCCACAAATCTGTGACCGCTGTGCTCTATTTTGAGAGCCCAATATCAGCTCCATACACTGTCACACGTAGAATTAGAAGCAACAGTTGCCGTCCCTCTTGAAGGACTGGCGGGAGGGGATGGATGAGGCTGTAAAAAGCACCCTGCTAACACGGAGACACCGGCTGGCTCCGTGAGGTTGTAATTGCCAGTCTTCTGGAGGATATTTTTAGGGCAGTGGGCAGATATAAAATGTACTGCAGGATATTCAGGAAGGGAGATAATACAGCTGCAGCCCGTCCCTTATTAACTCCTCCTCCCGCTTTTTGTTTTGTTTTCTTTTTTTTGCAGTTGCTACCGAGATAAGAGGAAGGCAGAGCCCCCCAGCACGCCTGCAGATTAGGCTCTTCCAAAAAGCCTGAGCATCTTGTTACATTCAGAAACCCGGTCATCGTCCGTCATGGCTAGCATCATTGCGCGCGTGGGTAACAGCCGGCGGCAGAACGCACCCTTGCCGCCTTGGGCCCATTCTATGCTAAGGTCCCTGGAGAGAAGTCTTGGTCCTTTAATGGCCAACATGGCAGAGAGAAACATGAAGTTGTTCTCGGGGAGGGTGATGCCAGCCCAGGGGGAAGAAACCTTTGAAAACTGGCTGACCCAAGTCAATGGGGTCCTACCAGATTGGAATATGTCTGAGGAGGAAAAACTCAAGCGCTTGATGAAAACCCTGAGGGGCCCCGCGCGGGAGGTCATGCGTTTGCTGCAGGCGGCCAACCCCAATCTAAGTGTGGCAGATTTCTTGCACGCCATGAAATTGGTGTTTGGGGAGTCTGAAAGCAGTGTGACCGCTCATGGTAGATTTTTTAACACCCTGCAGGCACAAGGGGAGAAAGCCTCCCTTTACGTGATCCGTTTAGAGGTGCAGCTCCAGAATGCTATTCAGGCAGGGATCATAGCTCAGAAAGATGCAAACCAGAGTCGCCTGCACCAGCTCCTTTTAGGGGCTGAGTTGAATGGGGACCTGCGCTTCAGGCTGAAGAATCTTCTCAGGATGTATGCAAATGAGCAGGAACGTCTCCCCAGCTTCCTGGAGTTAATCAGAATGATAAGGGAGGAAGAGGATTGGGATGACACTTTTATTAAACGGAAGCGGGCCAAGAGATCTGAGTCAATGGTGGAGAGGGCAACTAGCCCAGTGGCATTTGGGGGCTCCCGACCCATAGTGATCAGTAATGCCGACTGCAGCGTGATAGAGATAGATGATACCCCCGACGATGACTCAGATGAGGATGTGATCCTGGTGGAGTCTCAGGACCCTCCACTTTCATTCTCGAGTTCTCCTCTCCCCAGACGCAGGGCCAGACCTCGGAATCAAGTGCTAGTCATTGATTCCCCCAGCAATTCCAGGGCTCAATCTCCTTGTACCAGCGGGGGTTCTGGGTATAAGAATGATGGTCCTGGGGATGTGCGTAGAACCAGGAAGCGAAAAAACACAATCCACTGTTCGTACTGTGGACAGGAGGGCCACTCAAAGGAAACCTGTGACAATGAGAGCAACAAGGCCCAGATGTTTGAGAACCTGATTATCACCCTGCAGGAGCTGACGCATACCGAGGAGGAGGGGTCAAAAGAGGCCCCTGGCCAACCCAGTGACCCTTCTGAGCCACAGTAAGGTGCTAGCCCCCAGCTTTAAATGAACCCTAACCTATATACAGAGTCCAGCAATGGGAAAAATGGCGGGTGGTGCTTCTAATTGCATGAATGAATCCACAAGGTGGCTTTCTTTTGGGGTGGAAGACAAAGGGTCTTGAATATTAGCACAGTGGAGGGAGATGGCCTGACCTCCGTCCTTGCTTCCAATCCCCTGCTGCCCAAGGGTCTACCTTCTGTGTGTGCCCCTTTCCTTGATGGCTTTATTCTCTTTGTGAAACTGGTATAATTCATTGTTAAATATTAAAACAATAAAGGGAAGTACAAAAAGTACAAGTAACCCCAAACCCTCCAACCCTTATATAACCATTGTCAACCCTGTGATGAATGTCCTTCTAGATAGTTCCCTATACCTATGTACCCAGACAGATATATGTATAGAAAAAAGTGATCAAATATAAGTGCCGTTCTAAAGTGTATTTTTTCACCAAATAATATATGTTGTGGGCGTCTTTCTATGTCAATAAATATATATCAGCATCTATCTTAATGTCTCTGATATTATTTTAGGAAGAAGTAAAGGAAAAAGGAATAAGAAAAATATAGTAAAAAGCTATAAACGGTGGGGTTATACCCTGAGGTGGGGTTTTTATTAACTTCCCTTTGCAGATGGGGAAAAAGGAAGAAGAAATGGGCTGACATATTCCCCAGAGGTAAATGGACAGAGCCCCTTTACCACAGCTGACCTGTCCCTTAGGTCACAGAGCCAAACTGTGGCACCCGCTAGCTGACGACACGCTAATGCTTTCTTCTCTAATGTATCCAGAGGATTCTGACAGCGGGGGAGTCTGGTGCTGAATAGCCCAAAATGAGGAGCCCAGCGGCTCCGTTCCTGACCACTTTGGGGAGGGGCATCCCTCCCTCCTCTGGGTGGACTTCTGAGATCGCTGCTGCCGCTGCTTCACCGCATCCTGGTCACAACCGGGAATCTCTCCTGGGGGCTGACATGGCCCTCTTCCCACTCCCCAGTTAAGGAAAGGGAGCCCAGCATCAGGAGGCTCAGCTCCTCACAGCGCCCTGAGCCTCAGCCTGGAAGCCCTGAAGCTACATGTTAGAGGACACGTGCAGCCCGAGGACTCCAAGCCCAACCCCACTCACCCCAGGAACTGAGAATAGCTGGGGAGGAGCGAAAAGCAATATAGTTGCCAGGACGCATGAAGGAACACGGGGATCAGAAAGCCTGGAAGCTCTCCACGTTATTTTAGTGGAGTGGTGGGCATTCATGGCCTGGAGAGGCGGGATGGGGTTGGGGGGGGGGGGCGGAGAACCTTCCCAGGAACCTGCCCTGTCCCCTCTCCTGATCTCATATCGGAGGGTGGTAAAAGAGGACGTATCTGACCTCAGACCCTGAGGATCCCTATGTTTCTTGTAGGTGTATAAGTTCCTACCTCTGTGAGCAGGACAGGGCTGGGGGTGGGTGGTGGAGGGGGACGACTGCATTTAAGCCATGGGGTGGAGCGAAACGAACGCGCACACCTGGGGACCTGAAGCAGCTGTCCTGCAGGAAATCGGTGCTCCACAGAGCCGAGAGGACAGCGCTCGCAGCAGCGGGAGATGGTGTGTCAGGGGCTAAGCACAGAGCAAGAGCAGAGCAGCTGAGGGCCCGATGAGCAGGGACACTCACATGGAGCCTGACAGGGACAGGAAGCCCGGTGGGAATCACAGACTCCAGGGTTTCATACAGAACTCTGGGCTGTGTGTGCCAGGAATGGTACAGCTTGAGGCACCCAGGGAGAGACAGTGGGCTTCTAATTATGTTAGCAGGTGAGGGCGGAGGGAGGGGGAGATGCCAGGCGCTGTAAGAAGCCAGTGTAGCCTTCCCTGGGCTGCCACGCCTTGAACCTGCCTTGAAAGACACCCCCCAGTGCCCCCCACACACACCGACACACACTCTCTCTCGGTGCAGGGGTTTGGAGGCTCAGCCTCCCTAGCTCTGCCATTACTCCTCCCCCACCCCTAGCATCCCAGGTTTGCCTTAAGCCTCGGCCTCCTTAACCCTCCTGGCCAGAGGGAGACTGGGAGGGCCTCTCTGCCTCGGACCCTTTAGCTGAGAACCGGCCAGGAGCGCAGCCTCTAGAGGCCCTCTCCTTGCATCCATCCATGGCAGCTCTGGGACCTTGGTAGCCGCCTCCATCTCTCCAGAGCCAAAGAGGACCCCCCCCATCACCTTCAGGCAAGAGGCAGCTCCACTCAGGCCCCCAAAGCCACAGGGACCACCACCATTTCCCAGCTCACATAGATTTTTAACCCTTAATTCCTCATACCTCTCCCTTTCTGCTCGTCTTAATTTTACTTTATAAATACTTGTTGAATATTTGCCCAAAGACCCACTTTATGTTGCCATAGTTTCTTTCTGGCACCAGGTAGAAGAGAAACCTGAAATGATAGATAAATAAATTCTGCCCGTCTCACTACCCTCCTTTTCACTGGAGTTAGCTTGGGAGTTCAGTATAGACCACCGCCTTGAAAATTTGTTCTGTGATTCACCCCCCTTTTCTTCCCTCCTCCATCCTCCTCTTTATTGTATGAACTTGAGATTGTCTACATTTTTATTTCGCCAACCTGATGTGATCTGACATTTCTTTTTTCACTTTGTGTGACACTGGCTTTTCCTTTACTCAAGAAATATGTATTCTCACTAATTAGGAGACATGGAACCGAGACCTGGGCATTCAGATCAGACTAATGGGGTTAGTCTAAAAAAGACTTCATTTCAAACTATAGGCTTCTTTTCTTCCTTTCTGCCTTCATTTCTCATTGGTCGCTAGGAGATGAAAATCACCCTTTTGTCTTGTCAGAAGAAACTGGCCTCCGAGTACCCTTCTGCATTACGTCTCTCTCCTTCCTGGCACTCTTTTCCCTTGGTTTCCATGAGACCCTCTCTCACGGTTCCCCCCTCCCTGACCTTCTTGGTGCCCCATTCTGAGTCTCCTTTGCTGAATCTTCTCCTTCTTCCTGATCCTTCCATAATAGTAATCAAAATCATCACAACTGTGATTTATTAAGAGCTTACTGAGTACCAGGCGCCCTGTACCAAGTCCTTTAAACACATTAGCTCCTTTAAGCCTCATATCAACTCCATAAAATAGGTATTACTATTAGCACATGTTTCAGATGAGGAAACACTCCGCAAAGTTAAGAAACCTGCCTAGGGGCATGCAGCTAGTTAGTGGTGGAGCCAGAGGTCACTCTCCCAGGTGAGAAGGCTATGCTTCTTACACGTCTTAGCTCTCCTGTGTTCACAGCACCCTACGATGTAGGTGTTATTATCTGCATATGAAGTATGAGGAAACTGAGGTTTGTAACTTCAGGATAAGACCTGTCTTCCCCAGGTGCCCAGTGTATGAGTGATTGGCATAGGGCTGGTCCATTGTAGGCTCTCAAGAAATGGTAGCTATTATTACTCGGCTAGAATGCATTATTCTGCTACAGAAGGAAGCACGGGGAAAATTAAATGCAGTCCATGCTACGCAGGCAGTGCTGATTCAGTGTTAATCTGACACCATGACAGTTGGGCTCCAGGAGCTAGGCTGAACCTGGCCCCTGACAGGTACAAGAGTGGATTCAGAAATGCCTGAGCGTTTTAGTGATGGTGATGATGGTGGTAATGATGATGATGACGATGATGATGATGATTGATGATGGGGTGATAAGGGAACACTTACTGAATGCCGAGGTGGATTTCTCCTACTTTTGGTGTCCCCAGAGGAGGTCTCCTTCCCCCACATGTCAGAGGCACTCCTATCCTTTCAGACAGGTCAAGACCAGCCAAGTCTTCCCCCACTCAAACAACTCCCCTGAGCAGCAGATGGGAGCTAGGGGTCAGGGGAGCTGAGCCCAGAGGGTCACACAGGCTCCCCAGTGCGTGGCTGGAAGGAGACATGACTGAGGTCTGAGGAGTTCTTTACGATCCAGGTAACCCGCCAATCCTGTCACTACCAGGGATCTCAGGGACAGGATAAAAGGGGGCACAGGGAGTGGGGCTGGGTTTCCCACTGCATCTGACAGGGTGTATGGGTCTCCAGCTGCAGCATCTCATCTCAGATCAGAGGTCACAGTTTACCATGGCCTCTCACAACTGCTCTTTCAGATATGTACCCCACTCACGATCCCCACTTTACAGACCAGCATGTTGACACACACATGGTTATAGGACTTTGCCTAAGATCAGACAGCTAGTAAAAGTTGGAGCTGGAACTGAACATCAGATTTGCCCCTCCCCAGAGACTGTAGTCTTTACCACTGTGTTGTAAAGTCATTCCTAAGGTAACAGGTACAAGACATCTGATCATTCTATTGGCTGCATCCTGGGTATGGATTTCTGAATTGTCACACTCACACCCTAAGCATAGTAGGATGGCCTTGGTCTCATTTCTTTTATTGAACAAGGCAGAAAAATTTATCATTTTAGGAAACTTCCATCTCAGAGCCTGAAACCATCTTCTCCTCATATTTATTTTTATATCCAATTTCTGGGATAAGATACTAAAAATAACAAATTGTTGGTAAGGACGTGGGCTAGAGTTTCTCTCCCACACTGCTGGCAGGACTGAGAATTGACACATTCTTTCTACAAGGCCAAGGGGAAATGTATCAAAGGTTGAATGTGAAAACCCTGAATCCAGCAGTTTAACTTCCCGAAATTGAGGCTAAGAAAGTAACTGAACAAGTGTAAAAATTCTTATGAACAAAGATGTTTATTCTAGCTTTTAATTTTTTTGTAATAGTGGAAAACTGGAAACAACTTGAAAGACCACGAGTAAAGTTTGGCTGAATAAATTAGGCTCCGCACTTGGAATGGAATGCTACGCTTTTAAAACTCTGGGAGTGCTTTCAGATCATTGGGCCCAACCAGACAAATGAAGAGTGGTCCCTCTAGAAAGGGGCTTAGAAGACCACCAGTCCACCAGGGCTTATGTGTTATCTGTGACTCCCAATGTGCTGTGTCTATCAGCCTGGTCCTCCCCTTCATCTGGCAAAACTCTTGTCAAATTTCTAGTATCATCTCCCCTGGCACTCCTTCGGGACAGCTTTCTCTGACTCCACTAAAGGTCATTCCTTACAGCTTAGGTAGTACTTTGTATTGTAACTGCTTGTCTAATTATCTGTCCTCCCCAGGAGGCTTATAACCCCTGTGCAGAGCACAGGAAGTTTTCAATACCTTGGTACAGAATCCAGGCACACTCTCACCACACGTGTTTGCCCTGGCTATTGTAACTCTTCCTCTAGATATCCCTGTGCCTTGACTCCCCACCATGTTCAAGTATTTGCTCAAATGGCACCTCCTCCTGAACAGCCCATTTAAAACTGCACACCTGCACCCCCCAAAGTAAAATACTTAGGAATAAACCTGACCAAGGAGGTGAAAGACATACGTTGAGAACTATAAAACATTGATAAAGGAAACTGAAGATGATTCAAAGAAACGGAAAGATATCCCATGCTCTTGGACTGGAAGAATGAATATTGTTAAAAAGGCCATACTACCCAAAGCAATCTACAGATTTAATGCAATCCCTATCAAATTACCCATGACATTCTTCACAGAAGTAAGACAAGTAATCCTAAAATTTATATGGAACCACAAAAGACCCAGAATTGCCAAAGCAATCCTGAAGGAAAAGAATAAAGCAGGAGGCATAACCCTCCCAGACTTGAGACAATACTACAAAGCTACAGTAATCAAAACACTGTGGTACTGGCACAAAAACAGACATATGGACCAGTGGAACAGAATAGAGAGCTCAGAAATAAACCCACACACCTACAGTCAATTAACCTTTTGACAAAGAAGGCAAGAATATACAATGGGAAAAAGACAGTCTCTTCAGCAAGTGGTGTTGGGAAAGTTGGACAGCCACATGTAAATCAATGAAGTTAGAACACACCCTCTCATCATACCCAAAAATACACTCAAAATGGCTTAAAGACTACATAAGACATGACCTAAGTGTCCATCAACAGATGAATGGATAAAGAAGATGTGGCACATATATACAATGGAATATTACTCAGCCATAAAAAGGAACGACATTGAGTTATTTGTAGTGAGGTGGATGGACCTAGAGTCTGTCACACAGAGTGAAGTAAGTCAGAAAGGGAAAAACAAATACCGTATGCTAACACATATATATGGAAGTTAAGAAAAAAAAAAAAGGTCATGAAGAACCTAGGGGTAAGACGGGAATAAAGACACAGACCTACTAGAGAATGGACTTGAGGATATGGGGGGGGGGAAGGGTAAGCTGTGACAAAGTGAGAGAGTGGCATGGACATATATACACTACCAAACGTAAAATAGATAGCTAGGGGGAAGCAGCCGCATAGCACAGGGAAATCAGCTCGGTGCTTTGTGTCCACCTAGAGGGGTGGGATAGGGAGGGTGGGAGGGAGGGAGACGCAAGAGGGAAGAGATATGGGAACATATGTATATGTATAACTGATTCACTTTGTTATAAAGCAGAAACTAACACACCATTGTAAAGCAATTATACTCCAATAAATATGTTAAAAAAATTAAAAAATAAAACTCCTAGAAGAAATCATAGGCAAAACATTCTCTGACATAAATCGTACCAATGTTTCCTTAGGTCAGTCTCCCAAGGCAATAGAAATAAAAACAAAAATAAACAAATGGGACCTAATCAAACTTACAAGCTCTGCACAGCAAAGGAAACCATAAGCAAAACAAAAAGACAACCTACAGAATGGGAAAAAATATTTGCAAATGATGCAACCGATGAGGGCTTAATTTCCAAAGTATACAAACAGCTCATACAACTCAACAAAAACAAAAAAACAAACAAAAAAATGGGCAGAAGACCTAAATAGACATTTCTCCAAAAAAAAAAAAAAATACAAATGGCCAATAGGCGCATGAAAAGCTGCTCAACATCACTAATCATTAGAGAAATGCAAATCAAAACTACAGTGAGGTACCACCTCACACCACTCAGAATGGTCATCATTAAAAAATCTACAAATAACAAATGCTGGAGAGAGTGTGGCAAAAAGGGAACCCTCCTACATTGTTGGTGGGAATGTGAGTTGGTACAGCCACTATGGAAAACAGTATGAAGCTTCCTCAGAAAACTAAAAATAGAATTACCATATGATCCAGCAATCCCACTCCTGGGCATATATCCAGACAAAACTCTAATCCAATAGCCAAGACATGGAAACAACCTAAATGTTCATCGACATGATGATGAATGGATAAAGAAGATGTGGTAATATATATACAGTGAAATATTACTCAGTCATAAAAAAGAATTAAATATTGCCATTTGAAGCAACATGGATACAACTAGAGATTATCATACTAAGTGAAGTAAGTCAGAAAGAGAAAGACAAATACCATATGATATCACTTATATGTGGAATCTAAATATGACACAAATGAACCTATCTATGAAACAGAAAGAGATGCATGGACATAGAGAACAGACTGATGGTTGCCAAGAGGGAGGTGTTTGGGGAGGGATGGAGTGGGAGGTTGGGGTTAGCAGATGTAAGCTATTATATATGGAATGGATCAACAACAAGGTCCTAATGTATAGCCCAGGGAACTATATTTAGTATCCTACGAGAAACCATAATGGAAAAGAATATATAAAAAAGAATTGTATATAACTGAATCACTTTGCTGTGCAGCAGAAATTAACACAACACTGTAATTCAACTATACTTCAATTAAAAAAAATAAATAGAACTGCGCACCTGGACCAGCATTCTCATTTCCCTTTCCCTGCTGTTTGCCCATCACATGCCTCTCTTCTAGCATACTACATAATTTACTGATTTATTATGTTAATCGTTTATTCCCGCCTCTCCCCACTAGACTATAAACATTTTAGTCTGCTTAGTTCACTGGTGTATCCTCAGATCCTAGAACACTGCCTGGAACATAAGCTGGATCTCAATAAATGTTTGTGGCTAGAATGAATGAAGTGCCTGTCACACAGTAGGTACTCAGCGAATGGCAACCTTTATTATTGCTCCTTTCCTGGAACAAATTTTACTGGAGGGGAGTCGGTCAAGGAGAGAACAGTGTACACTGCTGAACCACCATCCGTCTAGTTGAGATCAGAAACCTGGGAGACTTTCCAGATCAATTGCTTGTTTCTCACTCTCCCAGGTTGTCACTTATTAGTTGGACCATTCACTCCTAGCATGGCAGAAAGTGAGAGATGGGTTTCTTTGTGGCTACATACATGTCACATCATCAGACCTTAGGTTTAGGTGTTTCAAAGTCCCAATCACTCCATGTGCATTTGTAAATATTAAAGATAACTGCCCTGTAAAATATGAATGTTTTGGGTAGTGTTTGCTCTTTCCCTTTTATTAAAGGATAATTAAGAATAATAATTATGTGGTGCAGCCACTATGGAAAACGGTATGGAGGTTCCTTAAAAAACTAAAAATAGAGCTACCATATGATCCAGCAATCCCACTCCTGGGCATGTATCCAGAAAAGAGGAAAACTCTAATTCAAAAAGATACATGCACCCCAATGTTTATAGTAGCACTGTTTACAATAGTCAAGACATGGAAACAACCCAAGTGCCCATCAACAGATGACTGATTTAAGAAGATGTGGTATATATGTACACATACAATGGGATATTACTCAGCCATAAAAACAGATGAAATATTGCCATTTGCAGCAACATGGATGGACCTAGAGAATATCATACGAAGTGAGGTCAGACAAAGACAAATACTACACGATATCACTTATATGTGGAATCTAAAAAATAGTACAAATAGTACTTATTTACAAAACGGAAACAGACTCACCGACATAAAAACAAACTTATGGTTACCAAAGGGGAAAGGGAGGGGGGAGGAATAAATTAGGAGTATGGGATCAACAGATACAAACTACTATACATAACATAGATAAGCAACAAGGATTTACTGTGTAACACAGGGAACTATATTCAATATCTTGTGATAACCTATAATGGAAAATAATCTGAAAAATATATATGTAACTGAGTCACCTTGCTGTACACTTGAAACTAACACAATATTGTAAATCAACTATACTTCAATAAAAATATGTAAGACTTGCATGCATAATAAATAAATAACCTAAGATGTAAAAAAAGAGTAAAATAATGAATATTATTTTCATTCGCTATGTGTTGAACATGTCAATAATATAGTAAGAATTATTAACCCCATTTTAGAGGCGATAAATGGGTCTCAGCAAGAGACAGCAACAGGATTAAGGTGTCATATGCCAGTAAACAGATGGTAAGTCTGGCACCAAAGCCTATGAACTTTCCATCATATATCTGAAGTAGAAGTGTTGACATTAATGAGAAAAACTGTATCACAGTGGAAGATCAGTTATTGGGGCAGGGGTACCAGGCAGATATGAACATCTGATCAATTTCCTGTTCATCAAGCACAGGTTAAAGCTGTTTGAAAATCTGTAAGTAAAAGAACTTAAATTTTACTAGAGGGAACATGATGGAGGTTGATTTTAAATATCCTGAATGGACCAAGATCTAATTTAGCTCAGGGAAACATAATTGAAAATAGAATGTCTTCAGTATCACTGATCTCTGAAACTCAAGAAATGACACATAAACTTTTTCCTTCTCTGTCTGCCAGAATGCTTGGTAAAACTATTTTATTCACCAAATAATTTTAGAGTTGTTATAAAAGTATTTAGAATGTCACAAAACTATACAAAATATTTTACATGGTTAATATTTAAATAGCCATAAAAGTATACAGGAAGAAAAAATAAACCATAGGTGAATACTGAACATTGTGGCATATTTCTTTTAAATCCTTTTTCTAACTTGTGGGTGTAGATATATGTACAATTTATTGAGTAAATTTTGTTCTTTTTCTGTTAATAAGTGCAATAATTTCAAAAGTAGAAAACAAAGATTGGCAAAAAGAGAAGTAAGGGGGTGGTAAAGCCTGAGCAAATATAAAAACACCCCCCCGCCCGCCAAATACAAGAAATAAACACTGTGCTGTTACTGGCTGACAAATAATGATCATTAATTGTAGTAAGTATGATTATTTTCATAGACAAAGCAAAAGAATTGGTGGAAACGTTTCTGAAAATAAAATGAGGGACGTTAATGTAAAATCTGAAAGGCTTAGGAAAAGAAAATGATAAAACTCTTTTTACCATTAGAAGATACGAATGAAAGGAGAGAACTGAAGCTCAGCTAGAGGATGGTGGGTGAGCGTGGTGGATGTAGAGGAAGACATTGTCATAAAATCACCCAGGCCCCAGCCACATCACAGGCTGACCTCACAATTACAATGCAGGGATCCTCTGCCCCACTTGGCTTACTATTAAGTGCAGTAGCTCATTAGAATAAAACAAGAGTGGTGAGAGCCACGGCAGGGGTGAGCCAGGGGACAGTCAGAACACAGAGGAGGGCCCTATAATCCGCGGGGTCAGGCTTCTCACAGGGGGTCATGTGCAGGCTGTAGGGCTAGTATCCTCAGCAACTGGGAGCTCCGAGGGATCAGAGCTCTAACCAATGTGAAAGCTACGTACCTTACCACTGTGGTCAGAGAGCCCCAAGCTGGAGGTCCAAGAGGCGGGAGGAGCACACTGTTTCCAAGTTGAAGGTCTTGAGCTGTGGTGCTGAGGTCTCAGGGGCACTGGATGTCAGTGGGGACTTCAAAACCGTCAAGTGCTGGCTCCCCAAATATCACCAATGCACCTGTTGATAGGACAATGCTGAATTTATCACTTACCTCTGTAAGGGAGAACCCTCACCTCGCAAAGCTTTGCCAGTGTTTCAGGGAGGAAGGAAAGGGCAGAATTTATTGAGAAATGAAAGCATGGTTTAAGGCAGAGGGTCTTTCAACTCTGGGGCTTGATTAGGATTGGGTAAGGATCATGATACCAACAGTCTGGGACTGGTGGAAGCTGCAAGGGGAGGATTTTGAGGAGAGGGACTTAAAGAATTTCAGAGAGCAAACTGTTGCTGCTTTCCATTGAAGAGTTGATGGATCTTTGGGGACGTTGCTGTAGTGAAGAAACTGTTTGCCTGGACAGAGGAGTCCTGGAAAAGTAATGCCAACGAAGACAGTGGACTAGCAAGACACATTTATGTACATAGTATGGCGTGCTTTTGTTTCTGTGTCCAGGCTGAGTGTGCGGATGGACCGTTTCCTCATATACAAAACATTTTTATGAATAATTCACCTTAGGTATGCGTTTATTTGGTAGTGTCAAAATCCTTTCGTTTCTCTGAATCTCGAGGAAAGATAATACCTACTCTTATCCTGAGAAACTAAATAGCTAGCTTTAACAGTCTGGTAAACCCTTTGGGTGGATTATTTTATTTAATCCTCACAAACACCTTGTGAAGTTGGTACTATTATTATCCCTATTTTATAAGAGGAGGAAATTGAGGCTCAGGAGGTAATAATTAGTTCATATCGATGCGGCTACAAATGCATTTTTTCGGAACGTCAACAAAAACCATCTTCAACAAAGCTGCCTTATTCTGTTCCGTTTTTGCAGAAGGGAGCTGGCATCCAGGTTCGAGATAATTATTTGACCATTCTGTCCTCTTTGGGGTCCTTCTCCCTTTGGGGAGAAAGGAGGAAGGGGTGGAGGCCGCCTCCACCTACTCCACTTTGGATCTGGGTCAGCTCCCCTCGGAATCCCAGCTTCGCCCTGGGCCAGCGGCGCGGCCACTTCCGCCGCAGATGCTTCCGCCTCTGCCTGGGCTGCCCCGCGGACCGGAAGCCACTCGCCAGTCCACGCATGCTCCGACCAGCTGGTGATAACAGCGCCGGTTTTGCCCGCTTCCGGCTACCAGGGGGCGCCAAGACATAATCGCGCGTGCGGGGAGGGGTGGCGGTCACGTGGTCAGGGAGCCGAGCGCTGGGGCGTAGGGGACCGCGGCTCGGAACTCCGGACGGCTGCAAGCCTGCTCAGGCTGCTTGTCTTCCTCCATCGCCTTCTTTCGCTGTGCGCGGACCACACGGTGGGACTGTAGCGGCGAAAGCGACTGAGGTCTGGGCGCAGTTATCTGTAACCTCCTGGCGACCCTGCAAGAAGACGCGTGAGTTTCCCGGGCACCAGGAGGCCCTGGGAGGAGACGCCTCACCCTTACTTTGTGGCAGTTTTTGCCCATTCCGCAACGCAAAGAAGGAGGGACTCGGTCCCAGCCTTTCCCCTAGCTCGGAGAGGTGCTGTTCCATCCCCTGGCACGTCCCCCGTCGCCCTTAGATAGGTGTTCTTTCCTCTGGAGTATCCCAGGGGGCGGGTCTGGAGGGGAGGAGTTAGTATCTATCAGCTGTTCTGGCAGGACATCCTTGCCTAGTAAGCACTGACCAAATTGCCAAAAAAAATACCCAAACACACAAACAAAAACCACTAACATTTTCACAGATATGCTGTAATAGAACAATTCACCTGGTTGTGAACAAGGCTTGAGAGTTGCAAGAAGTGAATTTGTTACCTGACTACAGTTTATTGCTTGGAGTAGGGGCCTGGCGCACTCACACTTAAACTGGCAGACCACAGATTGTCCAGATTACACACTGGGATCACCCAACCGGAAACGCATTGTACACCTCATCACGCAGTATTCAGAGAGGCTGACTTTGATGTTTCTGTCAGCACAGCCCCAAACCCCAACCGACAAAAATGCCTCAGAAACTTCATTTACCACAGTTCTTACCAGGTCTTGTCATGGAGGAAAAAAGTTAATTTAGAGAGAAACTAAATAATGTAATAGATTGAGGGATTTTTTTTTAAAAAGAGCCTTTATACTTTGCATACCATTAAATTCAATCATTTTACATGTACACTTGTTTTTACTAAACGTATGGAGTTGTGTAACCATCACCAGAATCCAGTTTTAGAGCATTTTTATCACCCCTCCCCAAATTCCCAAAAGACTGTAGTTAATCTCTCCTCCTACCTCTAGTCCTAAGCAACCATGTAACTGCCCTGTGTCTCTATAGTTGCTTTTTCTGAACAGTTCATGTGAATGGAATTTTACAATATGTGGTCTTTTGTGAATGGCTTCTTTCACTTAGCATGATGTTTTCCAGGTTCATCCATGCTGTAGCATGTATCAGTACCTCATTGCTTTTTTTTTTACATCTCTATTGGAGTATAATTGCTTTACAATGCTGTTAGTTTCTGCTTTATAACAAAGTGAATCAGTTATACGTATACATATGTTCCCATATCTCCTACCTCCTGCATCTCCCTCCCTCCCACCCTCCCTATCCCACCCCTCCAGGTGGTCACAAAGCACCGAGATGATCTCCCTGTGCTATGCGGCTGCCTCCCACTAGCTATCTGTCTTATGCTTGGTAGTGTATATATGTCCATGCCACACTCTCTCGCCTCATCACAGCTTACCCTTCCCCCTCCCCTCCCCCCTCCCCATATCCTCAAGTCCATTCTCTAGTAGGTCTGTGTCTTTATTCCTGTCTTACCCCTAGGTTCTTCATGACATTTTTTTCCCTTAAATTCCATATGTATGTGTTAGCATAGGGTACCTGTCTCGCTCTTTCTGACTTACTTCACTCTGTATGACAGACTCCAGGTCCATCCACCTCATTACAAATAGCTCAATTTCGTTTCTTTTTATGGCTGAGTAATATTCCATTGTATATATGTGTGCATGGCGGAATAACATTCCATGGAATGGGTATACCACATTTATTTATCCATCTATCGGTTGATGGACATTTATTTCCACTTTTTGGTTATCATGGGTAATCCTATTGTGAACATTTGTGAGGACATATGTTTTCAATGCTCTTGATTTCACTGCCCTGCTCAGGTGCTGCCATAGTGCCCTTAGCAGACCTCTGTCGTAACACTTAACACACTGCCCTGTAAGCTTGGGTTCATTCTCTGTCTCTACACTGGAAAGGGCAAGGACCATGTTCACTTGTTCCCTGGTCTAGGAGTGGGATTTCTGGGTCATAAGGTGACTGCATGTTTAACTTCTTTAGGAATATCCAGACTGTTTTCTAAAGTGGCTGTACCATTTAATATTCCCGTCGGTAAATGTATGAAGGTTCCAATTTCTCCACATACTCACCAGCACTTGTTTTGTCTTTTTGTTTGGTATCTCATTGTGATGTTAATTTGCCCAGACTGAGTGGTATTTAGCTAGTTTCACTTCACTTTAATGGATCCCTATTTTAATATTTTAATCTAGGAGCTGAAATGAATAATACATGGTCCCTCCTTGCAAGGAGCTCATATATAGTCCCTTCAGGGAGACAGGTAGAGAAACAGATAATTACAGTACAGTGTGTTAAGTGTTCTGATGGAGCTGAGCAAGGGATGCTCTGGGGAGCAGAGAAGAGGGACACCTAACCTAGTCTGGCAGGGGGAGGATGGAGGAAAGTATTCTTTTCTAAGTTGAAGTATAGTTGATTTACAATATTATGTTAGTTTCAGGTGTACAGCAAGGTGATTCAGTTATATATTTTTCAAATTCTTTTCCAATATAGGTTATTACAAGATACAGAATATAGTTCCCTGCTCTATACAGTAAGTCCTTATTGTTTATCTATTTTATAGGTAGTAGTATGTATCTGTTAATGCCATATTCCTAATTTACCCCTCCCCCCACTTTCCCTTTTGGTAACCATAAGCTTGTTTTCTATGTCTGTGAGTCTGTTTCTGTTTTGTATCATTTGTATCATTGTTTTTAGATTTCATATATGTGATATCATGTAATATTTGTCTTTCTCTGTTTGACTTACTTCACTTAGTATGGTGTTCTCTAGGTCCATTCATGTTGCTGCAAATGGCAATGTTTCATTCTTTCTTATGGCCGAGTAGTATTCCATTGTATATATGTACCACATCTTTATCCATTCATCTGTCAGTGGACATTTAGGTTGCTTCCATTTCTTGGCTATTGTCTGTTGTAAATAGTGCTACTATAAACATTGATGTGCATGTATCTTTTCGAATTATGTTTTTTTCCAGATATATGCCCAGGAGTGGGATTGCTGGATCATATGGTAAATCTAGTTTTAGTTTTTAAAGGAACCTCCAGACTGTTTTCCATAGTGGCTGCACCAATTTACATTCCCACCAACAGTGCAAGAGGGTTCCCTTTTCTCCACACCCTCTCCAGCATTTATTATTTGTAGATTTTTTGATGATGGCCATTCTGACCGGTGTGAGGTGATAGCTCTTTGTAGTTTTGATTTGTGGTTCTCTGATAATTAGCGATGTGGAGCATCTTTTCATGTGCCTGTTGGCCATCTGTATGTCTTCTTTGGAGAAATGTCTATTTAGGTCTTCTGCCCATTTTTTTGATTGGGTTGTTTGTTTTTTTGATACTGAGTTGTATGAGCTGTTTGTGTATTTTGGAAATTAATCCTTTGTTTGCAAATATTTTCTCCCAGTCCGTAGATTGTCTTTTTTGTTTTGTTATGGTTTCCTTTGCTGTGCAAAAGCTTGTAAGTTTGATTAGATCCCATTTGTTTATTTTTGCTTTTATGTCTTTTGCCTTGGGAGACTGAATTATGAAAATATTGCTATGATTTATGTCAGAAAATGTTTTGCCTATGTTCTCTTCTAGGAGTTTATGGTGTCATATCTTATATTTAAGCCTTTAAGCCATTTTGAGTTTGTTTTTGTGTATAGGAAAGTATTAAAAAGGCCTTTTCTAGAAGGCGCTTTAATGTGCCTTGGTTTTCTTTTGTGTATTTCTATCAAAATTACACATGTACATAGTTTTAAAAAGTCAAATACTTCTACAAGGTTGGTTATTTTTAAAAAGAGGAGTCCCCAGCTTTCCTCCCCATTCCCTGCTTCCCCCAAGCCAATAGTTTCTGTTCTTTTAACTCTTTGGATATTTACCTCTATATCTTTAAATAGCATAGCATATTTTTATTTTAGAAGAAAAATTATCAACCTTGACATAGGCCAAACAATCACCATCCTCACTTGCAGTGATTTCTCAATTAGTCAGCCCCATTTAATATTTTTATTTATTTATTTATGTATTTATCTATTTTTGGCTGCATTGGGTCTTCGATGCTTCGCGCGGGCTTTCTCCAGTTGCAGCGAGGGGGGGCTGCTCTTCGTTGCAGTGCACGGGCTTCTCACTGCAGTGGCTTCTCTTGTTGCGGAGCATGGGCTCTAGGCGCGCAGGCTTCAGTAGTTGTGGCACCCGGGCTCAGCAGTTGTGGCTTACGGTCTCTAGAGTGCAGGCTCAGTAGTTGTGGCGCAGGGGCTTAGCTGCTCCGTGGCATGTGGGATCCTCCCGGACCAGGGCTGGAACACGTGTCCCCTGCATTGGCAGGCGGATTCTTTTTTTTTTTTTTTTTTGCAGTACGCGGGCCTCTCACTGTTGTGGCCTCTGCCGTTGTGGAGCGCAGGCTCAGCAGCCATGGCTCACGGGCCCAGCCGCTCCGCGGCATGTGGGATCTTCCCGGACCGGGGCACGAACCCGTGTCCCCTGCGTCGGCAGGCGGACTCTCAACCACTGCGCCACCAGGGAAGTCCCAGCCCCATTTAATATTATCACATGGTTAATCGTGAAAGCCACAGTCACAGTGCAACCTACCTTACCATTTAAATGAAAGAAGACAGTCATTACCAACAGTTAGGTGCCAGAGTAACGGAAGTAAGACAAGATATACATTTTAAAGGAGCAGCCAAGGAGTTGTTTTCCTCATTGGTATTTTCATACCATATAACTTCAATAAGCCAGAACCCAATTACAACCGTCAATTAGGAAGAATGTTATTTTCATTCAGACTTTCAAAGAAAAAGCCAAATCACAGACAAGCAGCATAGTATAGGACAGAGGTTGGCACACTATGACCTGGCAGCTAAGAATGTTTTTTCAGATGAACATTTACAATCAGTTTGATGATAGGGAACACTAAGTTTCAACCACAATAAAACAAAATATTATTCTTCAATTCCATTTTTTCATTAGTAGACCTGTATTACAAAACCGTATAATCAATTATTATTATATTTTGAGTTTCATCAGTAAAGAATTTATGGAAATTTTTTTCTGTCATTATATAACTACCTACGTAATATCCTCGATTTTGCTTCTTGGCCCATATAGCCTAAAATATTGACTATCTGACCTTCACAGAAAAAGTTTGCCAACTCCTGGTTTAACAGAAGAAACCGAGAAATTGCCATGTACTTGCTGGGTGACCTTGGGAAGTCACTTTACTTCTCTGGCCTTGATTTTTATTATCTATAAAGTGAAGATAAAGGGTATGGGTGGTTGAGATAAGCTCGAGGGCGAAAGCCCCCCATCTCCTAAGTCTTTTATTAATTACTTAATTACGCAAATATTTGATCTACTCCTGTGTACCGAGAACTGTTAAAGGCATTGAGGATACATTGGGAAACAAAATTCCTGTCCTGAAAAAATGATACTGTTCTAAATGAAAAGAGACTTAGCTTGCAATGTGTGGTCTGAGGTTGGATCTTAATTTGAACAGGCTAGCTTTATAGGACATTTTGGGGAAAAGTAAGCGGATATGAATATGGATGGGTCTTAGATGAGACGAAAACTTCTTAACGTGGAGTGGTGGAGCTCGTTAGTTGAGAAAAAGCATCATGCACACGCATTACCTCATTTTGGTAGGAAGTACATATACATATTATATATACTTAGAAAAAGATCTGGAAGGATATATACTAAGCTGTTAACAGTGGTAATTTCTGGGTGGTAGAAATGTAATGTTTCTGTTAATTTTTGTTTTCTAATTTTCCACAATGAACAAACATACACTGCTTTTGTAAAAATAAGAGATTCTTTCTAATTTAAAAAGTAATCTCGGGCTTCCCTGGTGGCACAGTGGTTGAGAGTCCGCCTGCCGATGCAGGGGACACGGGTTCGTGCCCCGGTCCGGGAAGATCCCACAGGCCGCGGAGCGGCTAGGCCCGTGAGCCATGGCCGCTGAGCCTGCGCGTCCGGAGCCTGTGCTCTGCAACGGAAGAGGCCACGGCAGTGAGAGGCCCGCATACCGGAAAAAAAAAAAAAAGTAATCTCTCTCTTCATGGAGCTTACACGCTAGTGCCTCTTATAAGTATTAATGTTGCCAAATCTGTCACTTCTTTTCCAGGGGAACACAAGTAAGAATGGAGGGTGCTCTTCCCCCCGCCCCACCCCGAAGGTAAAAAGGATCAAGGTTTTCTCCGTGAAATAGCCGCAGAATGTAAACTGAGGCTGCTGGCATTTCCCTGAGAGTTTTACTGGTAAGTAGAGCTTTCTTACACTCAAGGCTTTAGGATGGGGTGGGATTTTTGAAGGGTGGCTGGCATTTAAAAAGGAGGACTAGAGAGGCAAACGTTGGCAGTGTCCAGCTAAGCAGCGTGTCTAATCTGATAGCAGAGACAGGTTTATCTCCTCCATTGATGGACACATCAGGCTACAAAAGCCTGATGTGATCAAGCATTTGAATCATGTAACTACTACTCCTCTTATTCTTATTTTAGGCCAGGGCTCTAGAAACCCTGACGTCTATTGTTGTAAATAAAGTCTTATTGGAACACAGCCATACTTCTTTGTTTACTTATTGTCTATCATTGCTTTTGCCCCGCAGTGGCAGAGTTGAGTAATTGTGACAGATGTGAGTATGTGACCCACAAAATCAAAAAAATTTACTGTCTGGCCCTTTAAAAGGAAAAGTTTGTGGATCCCTGTTCTAGGCTCACCAGAAAACTGTCTTAGTAGGCAAGCCTGTGGGGAAAGAATGCCCACTTTACAGTTAAATTAATAAATTGATGTTGTAATCTATAAACTTCATTCTCTTCTGAGATTCATTAGCATGTGTCAGTATTCCCAATTTCAGATGACTCTAAGTTACTTACAAGATTGGAATTCTTTTTTTAAATTGAAATATAGTTGACATGCAATATTATGTTAGTTTCAGTTGTACCGTAGAGTGACTTGACATTTGCATACATTATGAAATGATCACCATGATAAGTCTAGTAACTATCTGTCGCCGTACAAAGTTATTACATATTATGGGCCATATTCCTTATGCTGTATATTACATCCCTGTGACTTATTTATTTTATAACCGGAGGCTTGTTCCTCTTTATTTCCGTCTCCTGTTTTGCTCCCACCACCCTCCTCCCCTTTGGTAGCTACCTGTTTGTTTTCTGTATCTGTGAGTCTGTTTTCATTTTGTTTGTTAGATTCTACATGTAAGTGAGATCATACAGTATTTGTCTTTCTCTGTCAGATTTATTTCACTTAGCATAATATTCTCTGGGTCCATCCACGTTGCTGCAAATGGCAGAACTTCATTCTTTTTTTGGCTGAGTAACACTCCAGTGTGTGTGTGTGTGTGTGTGTGTGTGTGTGTGTGTGTGTGTGTGTGTGTGTGTGTCTGTTTTTGTATACACCACATCTTCTCTATCCATTCTACTGTCGATGGACACTTAGATTGCTTCCATATCTTTTTTTTTTTTTTTTTTTTTTTTTTGCGGTATGCAGGCCTCTCACTGTTGTGGCCTCTCCGATTGCGGAGCACAGGCTCCGGACGCACAGGATCCGGATGCACAGGCTCAGAGGCCATGGCTCACGGGCCCAGCCGCTCCGTGGCATGTGGGATCTTCCCGGACCGGGGCACGAACCCATGTCCCCTGCATCGGCAGGCGGACTCTCAACCACTGCGCCACCAGGGAAGCCCTGCTTCCGTATCTTGGCTATTGTAAATGCTGCAATGAACATGGGCGTGCATATATCTTTTCAAATTAGAGTTTTTATTTTCTTCACATAAACACCCAGAAGTGAAATTGCTGGATCATATGGCAGTTCTATTTTTAATTTTTAAGGCACCTCCATACTGTTTCCATAGTGGCTGCACCAGTTTACAATCCCACTCAACAGCACAAGAGTGTTCCCTTTTCTCCACAAAATGGACAAAAGTATGATGAAAAACAGTATACATGTTTATAGTCTCAAAGTATCTCCCCACAAAATGCTTATTTGTTACAAAGGGCAAAATAGTAACTTCACTGGGGAGAAACCTGGCAGACACCACATTAACCAAATGATCAGAGTTAAGATCAATAGTTGTGGAACAAACTGATACCAGGTGCCTCTTGGTAGGATGCACTGAGAAGGACACAACATCACATCTGTAGTATTCTTGCCAAAACAAATAATCTAAATTGAGTCACGAGGAACCATCAGACAAACCCAAAATTGAAACCAGTTGTATTTTTCAAAAGTGTCATGGTAATGAAAGACCAAATCAAATAGTCTGTTGATTAGGTTATAGTGTTGTATGAATGTTCATTTCCTGATTTATAATATTGTACTGTGGTTATGGAAGATGTTAACATTTGGAGAATCTGAGTGAAAGGTATATGAGAATTCTTTGTGCTATTGTGCCCCTTTTTTCATTGTCTGTACTTCCAAAATGAAAAGTTGAAAATGAAGCATGAGGGACTTCCCTGGTGGTCCAGTAGCTAAGACTCTGCGCTTCCAATGCAGGGGGCCCGGGTTTGATCCCTGGTCAGGGAACTAGATCCCCCAGGCCACAACTAAGAGTTCGCTTGCCTCAACTACAGATCCCACACGCAGCAATGAAGATGCCACGTGCCACAACTAAGACCTGGCACAGCAAAATAAATAAATAAATAATAAATAAAAATAAAAAGAAAGAAAATGAAACATGAGTTATTTATCTCACCCCCAAATATCCCTAGGTTGATCTGACTGCCGTGTGCAGCGTGGCTTACAGAGGGGCCAGACTATAAGTGGGGGGACCAGTCAGGAGACTGTGGCACTAGACCAGGGGAGAGATGATGGTGGCTCAGACTAGGGGGATGGCAGTGGAAATTGAGAGGGGTGGATGGATTCAGCATGCATTTTGGCATCTCCACAGGAAGGACATTGCACAGGAGGGAATAGAAGGGAGACCAGCCTCATTTGAAAAGGATGTTCTCTGCACATTACCTTCAGATAAAATATAGAACAGAATAGACCCTGCATGTCTATATGGGCTTTTTCATTAGTTTTGTGGATTCTAAATCCTCTAGTATGGAAGCAGGACCATTTATCATGGAGATTGTATTTTATCTTCTTTTTCCTCTATAGTTGTTTTTTTTTTTTGTGCGCTACGCGGGCCTCTCGCTGTTGTGGCCTCTCCCATTGCGGAGCACAGGCTCCGTATGCGCAGGCTCAGCGGCCATGGCTCACGGGCCCAGCTGCTCCGCGGCATGTGGGATCTTCCCGGACTGGGGCACGAACCCGTGTCCCCTGCATCGGCAGGCGGACTCTCAACCACTGCGCCACCAGGGAAGCCCCTCCTCTATAGTTTTTAATAGTGTTCCTCTCACGCAAGGGAAAACAAGGAAAGGAGCTTTCTTTGGTTCCCTCCTGTGTCTACCTCTGCCAAGGAGTTTTCTCTTGAGAATCCCTCTCTGCTCTTTTTACGAAAGAGTTTGAATTCTGTGTTGTCACTCAAATTGTGACCTTTACAGGGTCCCGTTGGTCAACTTGGGTTTCCACATGATGTGCCCTTCCCTACATTTACGCTCAATAAAAATTTGTCTGTTTTTCAAGGCTCAGCTCAAGAACCAGCTCCTCCAAGTTGTCTTCCTGGATTTACTCAGCCTAAAGTAATCCTTCTTTTTCCTAGGTAAGTCATAGCTCTTAGTTTATTCCTTTTATTTAGCCCCCATTCACTCTTTCACAGTTATACTCATTGCTTTGTACTTATTTGTTTATTTTGTTTGTTTGTTTGCTTTGGCTGAGTGGCATGTGGGATCTTAGTTCCCTGACCAGGGATTGAACCTGTGCCTCCTGTAGTGGAATCGTGGAGTCTTAACCACTGGACCACCAGGGAAGCCCCTGTACTTATTTGTATTCATGACTTACCTCCTCTACCAGATTTTAAATTCCTTGAGGGAAGGTACTTAGGTTGTTCAGCTTTAAATGAATTATTTTCTTTCTCATCATCAGATGCAAAAGATGTTCAACAGTAAAATAAGTTGACAAGTTCCCCCATGTACCTTGAATCTAACCTTTAGTTTCTCTTGTTTCTAGTAAGGACTTTTCCTGTGAAATGCTGGAGTCACTCCTTTGTCTCCAGCGATCTCCTTTGTAACTTAAAGCCTGTTTTCTATGATTTTCTTTGCCATTCCTTTGATGGGGCTGCTCCCACCAGGGGGAGCTCC
Source organism: Delphinus delphis (assembly GCF_949987515.2). NCBI lineage: Eukaryota > Metazoa > Chordata > Mammalia > Artiodactyla > Delphinidae > Delphinus > Delphinus delphis. The sequence continues at coordinate 27,256,218 of NC_082704.1, read as the reverse complement.
TTACTATAGCTAGGTCAATTTTTTTTTTCTTTAGAGGCAAAAGAAAGGAGACTTCATCAGGCAAAATATCAAAGCAATGGGAAAACAAATAATAGGAAGTAAGAACTGCACATACGTCTCTTGGGACTTGACTTGGTCTCAGCACCAGTTGACCCAAATGCCATTTCACTTGTTATATTGGGTTCTGGTATGATTCTGGCCCATGTGTGAAGATTTCCCTCTTCCCAATCTTTTATTTCTTCTACAGATATATACTGAGCATATGCTTTGTGTCAGGTATTGTTATAGATGCTGAGGCTTCATCTGTGAACAAGACCGACCAAGTCTCTGACCTCATGGAGCTTATTTCATATGTGGGCAACAGATAATAAGTAAGTTAGATAGATAATAATATGTAGTATATTAGATAGGGATAAGTGCTAAAAAGAACAAATAATGCAAGGTCTTGAAGGCCATTGTAAGAACTTTGATTTTTACTATGAGTGAGATGGGAAGCAGTGGGGGATTTTGAGTAAGAATGGTGTGATCTGATATGTTTTAAAAGGATCACTCTTGTTTTTTGGATAATACGTTATGTTTAAGGGGATAAGCTTGGGCCAGGCTGGTAACTGGAATTTGGGAGAAGTTGTTGGATTTGGGGGTATATCTTGAAGGTAGAGCCAATTGGATTTGCTAACAGATCAGATGTGGGATGTGAATGAGGAATCAAGGAAAACAGGGTCACCATGTTACATAACACCAATAGCATTGCATAAAATGTGGCTCGTGCCCTCTGGAGTTGTATAACACAGTGTTTCTGTTCGAGACGATGCCAAGGTTTTCATCCTGAGCAGCTGGAACGATGGAGTTGCCACTAACTGCAGTGATAAAGACTGTGGGTAGACAAGGTTGGGAGTATATTGGAAGTTGACTTTGGGATATGTTGAATTTCAGATGCCAGTTAGACATCTAAGTCTAACTTAGATGAGGAGTGAGCTGTGGGATGTATGAGCCTGGCACTCACAGGCGTGGTTAGGGCTGGAGATAAACATTCTTGAGTCATAGGCATCTAGATAGTATTTAAAGCTGTGAGACGGATGAAATCACTGGGAGTGAGGATAGTTAAGAGAAGGGGACCATGGACCCCGCCCTGGGGCACTCCCACAGCCAGAGGTTTGGAAGACAATGAGGAACCTGCAAAGGAGACTGACAAGGAGTGGCCAGGAAGATGGAAGGAAAACCGGAAGAGAATGGTGCCCCGGAAGCCACGTGAAGAAGGTGCTTCTGGGAAGGGGGGATGATCAGCTGTGAGAAGTGCTTCTGGTTGGCCGAGCAAGATGAGGACCGAGAATATTCAGTGGACTCTAGCAACATAGAGGTCAGGAGTGGCCCGGATAAAAGCCTTTTCAGTGGACAAAAGCTTGATTGGAGTGGGTTCAAGGGAGAAGGGGAAGAGAAAAATTGTACACAGGGAATATAGACAAATCTTTTGAAGAGTTTTGCTGTCAAGAAGAGGAGGGAGATGAGGCAGTAACTGGAATGGTGTGTGGGAGAGGGGGTCAAAAGAAGGTATCAGAATGGGAGAAATAGAGCCCAGAGGTAAACCCACGCACCTACGGTCAATTAATCTACGACAAAGGGGGGCAAGAATATACGATGGGGAAAAGACAGTCTCTTCAGCAAGTGGTGCTGGGAAAGCTGGACAGCCACATGTAAACCAATCAAGTTAGAACACTCCCTCACACCATCCACAAAAATAAACTCAGAATGGGAGAAATAATGGAACGTTTGCCCCAGGAGTACTCACTGGTCGTTGGAGTTCACTAGTCCGTAGTCACGTGCATTTCTGGGCATAGTAGCCAGTAATCGTCAGAGAAGCTAGATGTTGAGGGAGGGGAAGTTGCCAGTAGGTTTGACTGGAACAAACTCTAAGGAAACCCGTGGGCAGCCTTTACTAAAACTGGACTCAGACCCTCTGCAGTTAGGGAAAGGGAGAGTATCTCCACGTGTGGAAATGGCTGGGGCCATGAGCTCTAGCCATCCCCCTCGTCCACTGGGTGATTCCAGCCTCCTTTGCCAACCTTGAAGGATCCGGCCTCAGTTACACTGAAGACAGCCTGTAGATCCGCTTCCGGAAACATTATTATCTCTTATTATCTAGAGAAGGGAGAGGAAAAGAAATTTCTGTAGATACTGTGAGCATGACAAAACCCTAGGTAGAGTTTGAACCAAGTGGGAAAAGTGACATAAAAATTCAGGTCACAGTTCCGCGAATGACATCCCTGTTCCTTGGCAGGAAGTGGCCTCAGAAGCCATTGTCGGGCCAGGCTTGCTTCCTAGCTCTGTGTTTTAGTGGTGATGGCTTTGAAAACACATACAAGTTTTACTTGGTCTCCATGTCCTGTTTTTATTTGAACTTGTTTCCGATTCTCATGTCTTCAAGGCCCAGCTCAAGTGTCACTTGTTCTGCAGAGCCTTCTGTGAGCCCCGTCGCAGGCAAAATGAACCATTTCCTTCCCTGAGTTTCGATACCACTTTTTCTCTTTCTCTCTTCTCGCACATGTTACACTGAGTTGTGTGTGGTTGTAAACAGAAAAGGCGGCAGAGTGTGGTGGATAAGAGCACGGGCTCTGGAGCTAGGCTGCTTGGGTTTAAATAGTGCTTCTTGCAAATTGCTTAATCTCCTTGTGCCTCAGTTTCTCACCTGTCTTATCTCAATATAAAATAATAGTAGCAGTAGTGCCCTCATAGGGATTTTGTAAAGAGGAAAGAATATGTGTGAAGTACTTAGAACAGTGCCCAGCATGTAGTAAGTGCTCAATAAGCTTTCGTTATTTGTCTCTCTTCTCCTTGAGGAATTAGATGATGCCCTTATGTTAGCACTGGGCTTGGCACAGAGTGCTAGGTGCCTAACACATTTTTGTGTGACTAAACCAGGTTCATGTTTAACGGTTTCATATGTGTATAGCCCTTTCATCAGCTCGCTTATTTATTGCTGTGTACTGCTCCATGTAGCGGTTAAGAATGAAGGTTCTAGGGCCTGATGGCCTAGTTTGTGTCATTGCTTAGCCACTTATTAGCTTCTTAACCCCTCATTGCCTCAGCTTCTTCATCTGGAAAATGAGAAAAAATATAGGAAGTTAAACACGGTTACTGAACATTTGGATATTAACTATATTTATTGTTAATCTTATCATTAATTAAATGATTTAATAAACACGTACCATGTTCCGTGGACTGTGCTAGACAGTAGAGATGCAGAGGGGAGTACGGCTTGGTTCCTGCTCTAAGAAAACCTCTCAGCTAGTGAAGGCAACAAGTCAGTATGTATAGAGCCTGGCAGAGGAAGGGAGCAATGAGGGGAAATGGGAGGGCAGTAAGGTTTTCTAGAGCAGGTACATCCTGAGCTTTGCATCTGTGGGTTGAGGATCCTGGAATAAGAATGCCAAATGGGTATCAAAATCCCTTTTGTGGTTCATCAGAAATGAGTTTTATAACAGATTTCTCCCATCAATTTCTTTAACAAGACCCCTTAACGAGAGGCTCCACCGTGTATTTGGAAACCTAGAGAAACCATTCTGGGCCAACAACAACGTATCATCAGGCCAACCTAAGTGTACCAAAAATGGTTTTGAACAGTTTTCCTCGAGCAAAACTCCTCTTTCCTTTTGTAGTTAAGCCAGAGAGCCCTTGCAGGCAGAAGACCGCATTCCAGGTGCCTCTGTCCTGCCCTCTCGCTCCCTCCCAGTGAATTTTCTGAAAAGGTTGGCATTTATCTTCCCTTCCTCACCCCAACAATCAGGTGAGAGGGAAAGCAGAGAGCGGCGTGTTTTCTAGGAAAAGATCAGGACCCCTTTCTAACTCACACTTGTAATAGGGACCTTGCTGAGATGGTGGGATGGGGCTGTATTTGCATTCTTCAGATCAAGGTCAGAGTATGGGTAGATGAAAACCTTTGTCTTTTGTCTCTTAGAAAACCAATAAAGCCAGTGAAGCTTGTCTATATTCCCCAAGTAGTTCATAAGAACAATAGAATTCAGAGTTCCTGGTGTTCCTCTGGAGCTGATTTTGGCAAGTGATAAGCAGCTTGTAAAAGGGCTTATTATTGAGTGGAGTTTTGGCCGCCTGACTTTTAAGGTTGGTTATTTATTTTGCATGTTGTATAACAGGAGCATTGGGCAATGCTCAGAAGAGGCCTTCTGGGTCAGAGAGTAAGTACTTCTCTGACCATCCCCTCCCGCCAGAAGATTCCGGGTGCGGAGCACGGGCCCAGGCCGTGGCTTTCGTGCAGCCCCTAACCACCAGACAGTCCTTCTCTTAGGGGTTGAATACATGAACATTTCCATCCAGTCCCAGCCCGAGAAAAACATATGTGTGTAATTTCTGAAACTTACACTGATAATGTGACTGCCTTTGAAAGACGTGTTTCTAAAGACACGTTTTGGTCACGTACAACAAGTAGTCATATACGGGGTCCTTGTCATCTGAGTAGGTAGGTGCTCTGAAAGGTAGGGTTTTCAGCAGCTTGTGAATAGCGCCCAGCCGGAAGCATCCCCAGCCCTTTGAGTTCAAGCTCTAAAGCGATGTGCCTTCTGCCTCATGCTGGCCTTGCTGGCTCTCCAAGAGAGATCCAGACGTTTTAGAGACAATGAGTGAGGGAAGCTCCTCTTTTTTCCTATTCCAAACTTGAAAAGTGAATTGAACCAGGGCCCTCACGAAACTGAGATGGTCTCGACAGAGAGAAACTTACTGGTGGCTCTTTTTTCACTTTTCTCTTGTTTGATTTTTATGGGAACCTGAATTTATGAGGAACTTCTGTTTATAGAGGCTATAAGCCAGCATTTGTGTCCAGTGGTGTTAGTCAAATGGGAAACAGCAGGAGGTTATACGTGCCTGGGAAGAGATTTCATGAGCCATTGAATGCGTTTTGGATACTTTATGATATTTTGAAGACACATGTCTTGGGAAAGGTGGCCTTTACACTTGAAGTTACTGTTTTAGGCTGAACCATCCTCCCTCAGAGACAATGTTTTGTTGAAGAAAGTCTTGGAAAACATGTGAGATCCAATCATCCTCTTAGAGTTTGTGAGTAAGTGTGACTAGGTTAAACTTAGTGCACTAAAGTCTCTGGCATTGGGGATGGGCCGCTACTTTGGCTCCTGTATTAGTCAGGATAGGGTACACTCTGACGCAGTAACAAATAAACAACACAGGATTATTTGTTGCTCACGTAAATAAGGTTTGATGCAGACTGGTTGGCTCTCTTTAATCTTGTTGCAATGCCATCTGGCACACGTGACCTCCAGGGGCATCATGGCAGAGGAAGAGGCAGCTGGAAACCCGTATGCCTTAGCTGCCTCATCCCAGCCCTGACACACGTCACTTCACGTATTTCAGTGGCAGGAACCAATCACTTCGCCCCAGTCTAACTGCAGGGGGTACGTAGAAGCATACTTGGTGTATTTGGTGGCTGTCAACAGTCTCTGCTACATACCCTGGGTACCAACTGACCCTTAACTTCCCACCCCACTCTCAGGGAATGTATGATGCTGATTTTCTAATTCTGTAACAGCCTGGACTGTGAAGACCAAACCAGCTCTCCAACCTGACAGACAGCGCTTGTTTTATCTAAGGAAAGGGGACAGGACGGGCAGCGCTCACCTGTCTGACAGGTACAGTCCTTTTCCTTGTCCTCCCTCGTCGCTCACCATGAAGCACACATTCTCACTTCTGCTCTGTCCTGAGAGTCACACTCATATGAACAGAAGAATTGCCCCCAGGTCAGACACCTTTGTCACTCTAGTCCCAGGTTCCAGGTCTGACTGGAGCTGCGGGAGTGTTTGATGAGAAAGTGCAAGAGTTGTGTTTATGAAGTTCTCACAAGGTTGGGGCAGGCTGTCCATGTCTCTAGTGGGCCTACTGCCCCAGGGTTGAGTCACCATAAATTAATTTACGGCAAACCCTCTGACAAGATTGAGGGAGCAGAATTCCCCCAGTGTCCAGGAGTATCACTGAGATAGGGAACTCACTCCCCTCCCAAAGCCAAGTTTTCCACAGTTCAGATGGTCCTTCTCCCAGGAGGAGGATGACCAGTGGAGCCATTTCCAGATTTCTCACTAGAAGTGAGGACCAAATTCCCAGAAGGGACCTGAGAGTAAAAAAGTGGTTGCCTTCTCCTGTCTTGACTTAGCGTGTTTAGCTGAACCATAACCACTAGAGTATACTAGAGTGTGTGTGTGTGTGTGTGTGTGTGTGTGTAAAAATCGATCCTGTGGTACTTGGTGACTTCGGCTGCCCAGCCCTTGCAACAATTTTCTTCTGTTGTTGTTATTTTCCCTTGGAATCACAGGCGTGAGCAAACTAAGGAAATAATAATTTACTCTTACTGCCTTTAGTGTCTTCCAGAGGAAGGGGTGGCTGGAATCAGTGTAGACCAATCCAAGGAGTGCACATCTGCCAGAATTGCAGCTCAGCTTCCTTGCCTCCGGCATGTGTATCTTTCTGCAGGATAGGCCCTAGACCAGACGTAAGTAAGTTAGCCGCAGGGTGACTGCTTGGCTGGTTAGCTGGCTGGCTTAGAAGGGTGTGAAGGGGCAGCAACATAAGGAGGTAGGGGTTAGGCAGGGCTGTATCTGAAAGAGGGGCAGGATGATTAGTTTTTCCTTTCTCTCCTTTGGCTTCGTTGCGATACTCTGTGTGGGTCTTGTTAGCTCGAATCTGGATGAGACTCACCCAGATAGACAGTTCTGAGATACAAATCACATCCCCTTACCTTCTAGAATCACAGCCAAACTCATTATGGTTAAAAGATTTCTGAGACTCAGTACAGCATTCACTTTGGTTGGAGTTTTCCATTTAAATTTATTTCACACATATAAGCATTATGTCCTTTATGATGTGTTTTTAATTGTTTATCAGTTATTCCGGATTGAACCACTTTACAAAATTTCTTTGTGTTTTCTTTATGGGAGAACATCGTTCGATGGTTGCTGTTTATATTCCCCCCTTTCTTTCCCAGAAACAAAATTTTAATTCTTCACTTTGACTTTTTCATGTCCACCTCTTCCTGTTTCATACTCCTGCTGTTGATTGACACTTTCCTCACTAAGTTTCCTCCTACTTCCCAATATCAAAACCTAAGCTTTTTCTCTTTTCCATATCTTTAGTTTGAGATGTTGTGTATGATTTCTAGTAAAACTGGTGAGTGATCGAAGATACTTAACTTTGAGCCAGTTAGACTCTCTCAGCCTTCTGTGATCTTTCCAAGGACTTCAAAGTAATTCACCTTGAAAACTAAAATATGTCATTGTAGTACTTCATTTATCATCTCCAAATATCTGGGAACTAGGTAGAGGCAAGTTTTATCCCTTCTACCTTAGGAATGGTCAAATCAAGTTTCAGAGATGAACCTTGTCATCATCCTGCTAGTTGTTTGATGTCCAGGCCAAAGTAATCAAATGCTGACCTGTGGATTCTGCATTATTACCTCCATCCTGGGCTAAAAAGGACACTGGGACAGGCTGAAGGAGACTGCCCTGCATCGTGTGGGTGTTAATGGTCTGGCAGAGGCAGGACTCTGAGGTTATAGGTCCCCAGAAGGCAGGGACCCCAGCATCTAGGCAATCCTCCTTTTATATCTTATGCGTAGCTGGGCCTTTGGGGCCTGACCCCGCTCTCCCAGCAGGACCCTGTGGTAATCCTCGTCTACAGAGGATGTGGACACAGTGGGGATTTAGCTGTCAATAATATAGACAGTAGAAAATTTCAAATGTTGCTTCTTAAAGTAACAAGTGATGGCTGAGGATGTGAGAGAGAATGGCCTTCTCTGCAGTTTATCAAATGAAGTATTGACTATGAAAATGGTTTCTAAATTGTAAAAACATGGAACACATGATGGCTATTGGTACTACATTATAAATTGCATGTGTTATTTTTCTCCCAGGATTTTAAAGAAAGACCTCAATGGTCTCAAGTATTACCATAGTTAAGAAACTTCAAAATTCACTTTATTTACCTTACTTCTGATTAGTGCATTTTTGTTTTGCTGGAAGGTAGAGCCCATGGCTTAGTTATTTTTTCTCCAGCTTCACTGAGGTGTAATTGGTATGTAAAAAACTACAAATAATTAATAGATATATAATTTGGTGAGTTTGGACATGTGAATGGACCTAGAAGACATTATGCTAAGTGAACTAAGTCAGTCACAGAAGGACAAGTACTGCATGATTCCTCTTATATGAGGCATCTAAAACAGTCAAAAGTAAGGATGGTGGTTGCCAGGGGATGGGGGGATGGGGATATGGGAAGGGGGTTGGTGTTCAATAGGTATAAAGTTAGAGATATATAGTACAAGATGAGAAAGTTCCAGAGGTCTGCAGTACAATGTAGTGCCTATAGTTAACAATAAGGTATCATGTGCTTAAAAATTGATTAGTGCATTTTTTTTATGTCCTTGGGTTTCTCTCTGGATCTGCCTAAGCATGAGAATTCACCTTTTTATGTTTATTTATTTTTATTTTTATTTTTCTGGTAAAATCTGTGTACGCATATGTTTTATTTACTTATTTATTTATTGGAGTATAGTTGCTTTACGATGCTGTGTAAGTTTCTGCTGTACAGAGAAGTGAATCAGCTGTATGTATACATATATCCCCTCTTTTTTGGATTTCCTTTCCATTTAGGTCACCACAGAGCATTAAGTGGAGTTACCTGTGCTATACAGCAGGTTCTCATTAGTTATCTGTTTTATACATAATAGTGTATGTATGTCAATCCCAATCTCCCAATTCATCCCACCCCACCCTCCCTGCTTGGTGTCCGTACGTTTGTTCTTCACGTCTGTGTCTCTATTTCTGCCTTGCAAACAGGTTCATCTGTACCATTTTTCTAGGTTCCATGTATATACGATATTAATTTACTCTCTCTGACTTCCTTCACTCTGTATGACAGGCTCTAGATCCATCCACGTCTCTACAAATGACCCAATTTTATTCCTTTTTGTGGTTGAGTAATAGTCCATTGTATATATGTGCCATGCCTTCTTTATCCATTCATCTGTCGATGGACATTTAGGTTGCTTCTGTGACCTGGCTATGGTAAAGAGTGCTGCAATGAACATTGGGGTGCATGTGTCTTTTTGAATTATGGTTTTCTCAGGGTATATGCCCAGTAGTGGGATTGCTGGGTCGTATGGTAGTTCTATTTTGAGTTTATTAAGGAGCCTCCATACTGCATACTGTTCTCCATAGTGGCTGTACCAATTTACATTCCCACCAACAGTGCCAGAGGGTTCCCTTTTCTCCACATGTTCTCCAGCATTTATTGTTTGTAGACTTTTTGATGATGGCCATTCTGACCGGTGTGAGGTGATACTTCATTGTGGTTTTGATATGCATTTCTCTAATGATTAGTGATGTTGAGCATTCTTTCATGTGTTTGTTGACAATCTATGTATCTTCTTTGGAGAAATGTGTATTTAGGTCTTCTGCCCACTTTTGGATTGGGTTGTTTGTTTTTTTGATATTGAGCTGCATGAGCTGTCTGTATATTTTGGAGATTAATCCCTTGTCCATTGCTTCATTTGCAAATAGTTTCTCCCATTCTGAGGGTTGTCTTTTGGTCTTGTTTATGGTTTCCTTTGCTCTGCAAAAGCTTTTAAGTTTCATTAGGTCCCATTTGTTTATTTTTGTTTTTATTTTCGTTACTCTAGGAGGTGGGTCAAAAAAGATGTTGCTGTGATTTATGTCAAAGAGTGTTCTTCCTACGTTTTCCTCTAAGAGTTTTACAGTGTCCAGTCTTACATTTAGGTCTTTAATCCATTTTGAGTTTATTTTTGTGTATAGTGTTAGGGAGTGTTCTAATTTCATTCTTTTACATGTAGCTGTCCAGTTTTCCCAGCACCACGTATTGAAGAGACTGTCTTTTCTCCATTGTATATCCTTGCTTCCTTTGTCATAGATTACTTGACCATAGGTGCGTGGGTTTACCTCTGGGCTTTCTATCCTGTTCCATTGATCTATATTTCTATTTTTGTGCCAGTGCCATACTGTCTTGATTACTGTAGCTTTGTAGTATAGTCTGAAGTCGGGGAGCCTGATTCCTCCAGCTCCGTTTTTCTTTCTCAAGATTGCTTTGGCTATTCGGAGTCTTTTTTGTCTCCATACAAATTTTAAGATTTTTTGGTTCTAGTTCTGAGAATTCACCTTTTTAATTTCCTCAGTGCTTCACAGTTTTGGGGATAGTGCAGGGATGCTCCTCTGTTGGAGGTTAGAGCAGATTCCCCAAGCCCTTACTTTGTCAGCACTTCACTTTCTGAAAGAAGAATCTGGCACGGCCTCATGTTTATTCTTGGTTATTCTTCCCAATTTTCTGTCACTCAGAGCTGTCTGAGCCAGGGAGTTGGTGTGGGCACAGGGGATTTTGAGACCTGGCCTGATCCCAGGCAAATATTCAGTAGCACAGAACTTAACCCCAGGCCAGGTTCTGTTCTCTGGAAATTTTCCCCAAACCTGGAAAGAATAGCCACAAACTCCCTCAAACACACAGAGATAGCACTAAAGCCACAAACTTTATTCCCCAAGGCACTTTATTTTCTAGTGCCTTGCTTGTAACATAGCTATAAAGAGTTTTGTATTCTGGTTCCTAGCTGTACAGATTAGAAGCAACAGGAAGAGATGTTGGAGTGGGGGATGGGGGGGGAAGAAGCTCAGAGATACTGACAGAGGAAGTGCTGGCTGAAGGCCTGATATCCTGAAAAGAGACAGAAAAACAAAATGGCATAGCATAATAAAGCATGTTGATTCTGATTACTCTGAGTTAGCCAGAAGAACATCGAGTGAATTAAGAAATCTGGGAAGCGTGTAATATATACACGTATATTTCATGTCATCAAAGATACTGTTTAAATGTTTTGGTGTTTAAAGGATATGATTCCCTTATCTGTACAAATCCAGTTATTTCTAACTCTGCCATACCTCACCTAAGCTAGAATTATGGGGTATTTCCTGTGATGACAATATAATGCTTTTTTATGGTGAGGATTTGAAGCCCTGAGAGGAGCTGAATCTCAGTCTTGTTTTGTGAGAGTGATTCAGGCGTTGAGTAAGAATGTGATTTGAATCCTGAATTCATTCGTTCTCGGATTTGGTACTCAGTAGAGGCGTCGCATTTCAGACTTTATCTAAGGCTCCCTTAACTATCTCTAGGCTTTTTCTGACATTTTTGCGATTGGCCTAGAAGCCACCTGTGATCCTCTGTGGAGGCCCGAGCTGTGTGGGAGTGCAGCTCAGGGTTTGGGGTTCCCAAACAGGAAGTGATTTCGGTCCTCAAAGAAGTCACTGCCAGCCTGTCGTCTGGGTTCACTGTGCTGCTGGACCAGCCCAGCCTCTTCGTCACCACCTCTGAGTCAGAAGTCTGGGCAGGGCGCAGAGGCTGATGTGCATATTCCACTCTGGCAACCTATCCCGTGCTCATGGCCATGAGCTTTCTGACCGGCTGCTGTGAACTGGCAGGCCTTGGGTGGGAGGGATGCTGGTCGGGCCAGGGCTTTCTGCTGCCGTCATGTGCATCTGCAATTGCCTCCTTCCTTTCGCTGGTCGATTAATAGTCTGGCCACGCACCTCTGCCGGCAGGAAAGTCTGTTTTGTTCACTCCTCTCCCTGCCTGACCCCCCACCCCATGACACAGAGCGTGATTGACTTGGCTCAAAGCAAAGCAGCAGTGAGGCTGCAGAGCCTGTAAAGCAGTGAGAAACATGTCTCACTTAGCCCTTGCAATTGTGCTGCCGCGGCTGAGCCTCTTGCTCCCTCCCCTGCGCTGGCCCTTAACGTGCTTCACCAAGGGATGGTTGCTAATTTGGAAATTTAACGCATCCCCCTTCTTTGGGGATGATTCTTATGGCAGTAGAACTACTGAATAGGGCTGAATACCACTAAAATGTGGTAAAGCACTGGACTGGAAATCAGGAAAACCGGGTTCTGGTCCTGGAGCAGTTGTGTGGTCCTAGACAAATCTCTCTCTCTCTCTTTTTTTTTTTAACATCTTTATTGGAGTATAATTGCTTTACAATGGTGTGTTAGTTTCTGCTTTATAACAAAGTGAATCAGCTATACATATACATATATCCCCACATCTCCTCCCTCTTGCATCTCCCTCCCACCCTCCCTATCCCACCCCTCTAGGTGGTCACAAAGCACTGAGCTGATCTCTCTGTGCTATGTGGCTACTTCCCACTAGCTGTCTATTTTACATTTGGTAGTGTGTATATGTCAGTGCTACTCTCTCACTTTGTCCCAGCTTACCCTTCCCCCTCCCCGTGTCCTCAAGTCCATTCTCTATGTCTGTGTCTTTATTCCTGTCCTGCCCCTCGGTTCGTCAGAACCTTTTTTTTTTTTAGATTCCATATATATGTGTTAGCATACGGTATTTGTTTTTCTCTTTCTGACTTACTTCACTCTGTATGACAGACTCTAGGTCCATCCACCTCACTACAAATAACTCAATTTCGTTTCTTTTTATGGCTGAGTAATATTCCATTGTATATATGTGCCACATCTTCTTTATCCATTCATCTGTCGGTGGACACTTCAGTTGCTTCCATGCTAGACAAATCTCTTCTTCATCTGTTGGAGAGGGAGAGGCAACGGTTGCATTCGATGATCTCTATAACGTCCAAGTGCTCGTCCTTCCATTCTCTTTCCTGTTCATGCAGACAGAAATGTTTTGGTCCGTTCTTGAGAGTGCCTTCTCTTTTCTTTGGTCTCCATATCTCCCTTCACCTGAGCCTCTCTTGTGGTGAAGAAGTCATGAATCTATTTCTTTTGAAAGCTGCCCAGGGAATTGGGCAAGATTATATTAGAGATGCCTAAGTTCTGGGAGTTTTGATTTTGGAACTGACATGGAATTCAGGATTAATAGAGGTATTGTAGTCCCATCTGGAATTTTATCTCAGAATCACAGGGAGATCAGCCCAGCTAACTGTGCTGCAGTAAGATTTGGAACTAGACATCTCAGCCGCAGTTTACTCTCTTGCAAGTGACTTGAGCGGGTGCAGGAGGAATAAGCTCTGCTCTCACCTCTCATCCTTAGCGCTACCCAGAAAAGCAGGGGTGGAGGCTGGAGAGGGTGTGGCAGCAAACTTGGGCCCGGATACCTGACAAGTGGCCGACTTTATTAAATGCCTACTGTTTGGTGACTGAGCCAGGCATTGTGGAGCAGGGAGACTGAGAGGACAGCTTTCTACAAACAAACCCTGCCTGTTCTTGCTTTTGGGCCTCCATCAAGTTGTTTTCTCCAATTGGCAGGCCTTCCCTCTCTTCTTAGCTTATTGAAAATCCTCACCATCCAGGAAGTTCCACCTCTTGCGTGAAGTTCAGCAAACTTTTACCGAGGCCCTTGCAGTTCCCCAGCCCTCTTTGGGGGATATAAAGATGAATAAAGACTTACTCCCTGTCCTCGGGCGGACTATGCTATATAAATATATTGTCCTGCTTGGGTCACTGTTGCTTCATGTTTCTTCCTTTCTCCTCTTCAGCCAAAGCTTAAGCCCCTTGAGGGCAAAGGCTATGTTTCGGGGGGCTCACAGCCACTTCAAGTTGGGTGATTCACTAGAAGGACTCATAAGATTCAACAGTGGGTTTTAGTCACAGCTAAGCTTTCTTACGGCAAAGGATACAGAGAAAGGCAGTGGGAAAAATATACGCATCGCTCAGGCACAGGCTTCCAAGTTCTTCCCTACCCAGGGCCACACAGGAGCAGCTCACAGCAAACTACAGGGACACCTGTGACATGTCTGTGCCCAGGAAAGTCCACCAAGTCTCAGGGTCTGAGGTGTTTATGAAACAAAACTCAGGACTCCAGCATCGAAAGCAGGTACATCATGGCTCTTCTCAAACACTCCTGAGAGGTCCTCCCTGAACTGGTACAAACATGCCCCATTTCTCTGGACAGATACGTAAAACAACAAGGTCAATCAGAGACATAAAAAAGCCTTCTGAGGGCCATAGTCCCTGGGGTAGGTCAAGGGTCAATTATGATGTCAGGCTCCCCTGGAGACACACAAGGACTGATTGACGAGACCTTCTGTTTTAACTCCTTCTTCCAAGCTGTGTCTGGTACAGTTCATGTCCCCTCTCAGAGTGCTCAGTGTGGGGCAACACAAGACCTGGCGTCTCCTCCGAGCTCCACTCAGATACACGTCACTATCTACTCACCCCATCCAGTCCCGTAGACACTGGCACGTGAACCTGTCAAAATGTGAACTCGAACCGCCCCGCCCCCAACCACTCTTTCCCATCTCAGTAACTGTCAGCATCAGTTGCTCTATTGCTCAAGCCCCCAGATCTGGGCATCATCCTTGATTCTCCTCTTCCTCTCACCTCCCACAGCCAATCTGTAATTCCTGTTGGTTCGAACTCTGAGGCGTATCCCAAATGTGCCGACCTCCCATTCTTTCGAGCACCCTGCTCCAATCCACCATCATCTTCCATCTGCGTTACTGACCTTCTTAATGTTTCTGTTTGTCTCCCTTATGGTGTGTTCTCCCCTCACCACCCAGAGTGATCCTTCAAACTGTGTAGCAGATGTCGTCACTCCCTGCATTCACAGCCTCCAGTGGCTCCAATGTGCTCGGATTAAAATGCAAGCATTTCACTGCCCTGCTCCCTCATCATGCTCCAGCCCCAGAGCCGGTGGGTCAGTCTGTGTCCTCCTTGTGTGATATTCCTTCTTCCAGGACTGTTCTTCCCCTAACTCTTCAAATGCTTGGATCCTTCTCATCCTTAGCATTTTATTCCCACCGTCAGCCCCTCATAGAGACCTTCTCTGACCACCCTCTTGAAGGTAGCCTTGCCTCTTGCCTCACCTGAAATCATGACTGTTTATATATTTGCTGTCACTCAGCGCTGGCTGGAATGTAAGCTTGTGAGAGAAGACGCTTTTCTATCTAGTCCACAGTTTATATCCCCAGCACCCAGCACCATGGCAAATTCAGAGTAGGCATTCAGAAATATTTGTTGGTGCATGTAGCAGATAATTAATAAATAAGCAGTATGTGACTACTTAACAGTGACGAGCCGGTCTCTGCCCTTAAAAGTTTACATTCTACTGGAAAGTTGGGTGAGAACCAGCAAAACATGCAGAAAACTTCTCTGTGCTTTCCGGTATCCAACATAGGGCATGTCAGTCCTGCTGTCCTGGACAGCAGAAACCAGCAGACTGCAGAGGGGCCCCATCGAGCAGCTCGAATCTCTCCAGCCCATTGCTCTCTTTGATGGGCTTCTAGGGGCTGTTGGAAGGGAGATACCAGCAGCCTGGAAATTCCAAATGGAAGGCAAGGATCGTGGGGCACTGCTGTCTTCTGCAGGGTAGGGGCAGTGGTGTTTTTGCCAGAGCAGTGCTACCAGTGTACTTGCACCATGCTTCTGGCTTCTTCAGAGCCTGACTTTATGGGTCTCAAGAGATCCTGGAACTGTCTAATATTCTTCAATAAATTTCCTTTCTACTTAAACTAGTCAGAGTGGATTCTGTAGTTTGCAACTAAGAACTCTGACCTATCTAACAGGTTGAGGGGGGAAAAAAGATGGAAAATCAGAATCCTGACTTATAACTGACACTTAAGCTTGAATGGAAAATGTTAAAATTATACTGACGTTGGGGGCATGACTTTGAAATTGAACTAACACGTGTAACTATATCCAAGTGATATGCTAAGTTTGAGGGAGAGTAATTTATTTACTCACATGCCTGGGGAAAATTGTGTATGTGTTTTTTTTTTTTTAGATCTTGGGGGTAGGAGTTTATTAATTAATTTATTTATTTTTGCTGTGTTGGGTCTTTGTTTCTGTGCGAGGGCTTTCTCTAGTTGTGGCAAGCGGGGGCCACTGTTCATCGTGGTGCGTGGGCCTCTCACTGTCGCGGCCTCTCGTTGCGGAGCACAGGCTCCAGACGCGCAGGCTCAGTAGTTGTGGCTCACGGGCCTAGCTGCTCCGCGGCATGTGGGATCCTCCCAGACCAGGGCTCGAACCCGTGTCCCCTGCATTGGCAGGCAGACTCTCAACCACTGCGCCACCAGGGGAGCCCTGTGTATGTTTTTATGTGTATGTACAGGTCCGTTAAAAAAAGACAAGCATTTTCTTCTTTCAGTTATATGCTATTATAAACCAGCATAGCTTTTATTACAAGTATGTCAGTTACTAAGGGAAAGAGACTTAAAATATTTTAAGAAAGCAAAACTAAAGTATAGGGACTCCTCCCATACAGGAACTCACGTGTTCCCAGAGAGTTTAACAGAGAGTTAGCTTAAAATGTGTATCCTCCCTTATGGTCAAAGTCCTACAAGTGAAAACAAAACACCATTTCCCTTATCAAGTTGGCAAAGACTTTTTAAAAATGTTATTACTCAGTGTTGGTGAAAGTGTGAAGAGATAGGTACTTATATGCCCTGCTGCTAGACATGTAAGTGAGTACAACCTTTCTAGAAAGCCATTCTACAGTCTGGAACAAGGGCCTAAAAAATGTTCATATTCTTTTTCCCAGTAAACTCAATTCTAGGAGATTCATGTTAAGGAAATGATCAGAGATTATGTGCAAGAATGTTCCTTGCAGCAGTTTTGTAATACCGAAATCTTGGAAGCAAGATAGATGTTTAACACTCAGGAAATAGTACCATCACAAGGTGAAATATTATGCAGCCGTCGCTGTGGAGGCTTTTGAATACAGGCACGTAGAGTGATGATGATGGTGGTGGTGATGATGGCCAGCACTTATTGATCACTTACTATTTGCCAGGGACGACTACACCTCTTCACGGGAATTCTCGGATCCTTGAAACAACACTTTAAGGTGAGTGCTATGATTATTCTCATTTTGCAGATAAGAAAGCTGAGGTTCAGAGAGCTTATGTAACTTGCCCAAAGTCACGCTGTAAGTAAGCAACAGAGCCAGGGCTTGAATCCAGGCCTGACTACTCCAAATTTACATAAAGGCTGTTAACGGTAGTAATCTTTAGGTGATGGGATTATAGTGATTTTTAAAATTTTCTAGTTTCTATTTTCCTTTATGCTCTCAATTTTATACAATAATCACTTATCAGTTTTATAATCGGAAAAAAAAAAAGCAGCTCCTCCCAGGTATTCCTGCCACCCAGGGATATAGTGACTTCTGGCGGAAGTGTCCAGGAATGAGGGTAGGGCCGAGGGCCTTGGGGCGGGAAATACTGAAGAGTTTCCTTGGGCTCGGCCTCCCCTGCTCCATGGTTTTTCCTAAGAACACTGCCCCCTAACTGGACTGGACAAGCAGCCGCCTTGGTCTGGGTTCTTGCTTCTGTCCAAGTAGAGTCTTGCTGAGGAAAGGAATGGCATATGAGCAGTGGCAGAGGGCGGGAACTGCCTGGGCTTTGAACTTCCTCCTAAAACTGCCTACCTAAATTCCTGGGTTTCACACTGCTTGCCTCGTAGCTGTGTGCTATGCAGCAAGAGTTCTGATTTGGCGCCTCTGGTACGCTTCTCTGCCACCTCTGCCTTTAGACCAGGGGTCAGTCAGCCTCCTTCTGGCTCTGGCTGGGCAGCAACCTTGTTGAGGGGGCCTCGTGTGGCCGCCAGCGGGTCATCACAGCTTGTCCTGTCTCCATACGTGAATCGGCGACTCCACCTCCCACCTGATCACAAACGGTCTTTTCCCCAGACTTGGGTCGTTGAGGGAAGATGAGGCAAGAAAATGCAGCAGACTCAGTGTGACCCCCTGCTCTAGGCCTGGGAAAGCTTCCTCAGTGCTCCTGCCTTACCAAGAATAAGTCAGTCCATGAAAGAAAGACACTCAGGGAGTTTGCCTCAGGTTAACCGAGAGACCTGGGGATGAAACTGAGCCCTCCTGCTTTCTGGGCCCCCTGTGCTGTCTATATTTAGCCACACTGCCCCAAGCCTTGTCCACCTTGTCTGAGAGCCAAAGCAGGCAGTCTGCTCATGAACATTCCTGTGCCTGCCAGCTCACGCCAGCCAATCATTTAGATGTCTGTCTTAAAACGCGAGGCTCCCCTTGCACCCAACTCCGAGGGCCTGCAGAGAATACACACCAAGGGATTCACAGCCCGAGTTTTTCCCGAGGCCAAGTGACCTCAGACAAATGCCTGAAAGTGAAAGGCATGTGTCTCACTGCTTCGCCTTGGCAGGGCTCAGCCGGTGGCTCCCTCTCAGACCCACTGTTCCTGGCCACAGTTCTTTGAGTGTGTTGACCTACTTTCTCCCCTTCGGAGGGAAAACAGAAACCAATGCATGTCTCGTGAGTGCTCTTGCTTTCAGGAATGTTGATTCTTCTGCCCCCTTGTCCTTTCCACGCTCCATTATCACTCTGCTCTACCCACTTCAAGCATGACTGGAGCAGAACCCTGAGTGGCGCTTACTGTCCCTGTTTTACAGCTGTGTTTTCAGAGGTGGTGTGGCCCACACGTCACGGGGATGGGGACAGAGCCTGCCCACCCCTCCTTTCCCTACTGTAGCCCCTGCTGTTAAGTGGCATGCTCTGGAGTGAAGTTGCTTCTGCATGAGAACCTTTTGGGAATCAGCAGGGTGTCTCTGACTTTGTGACTGGGGGCATTATGGACTGAGAGACATCCAGCTTGACTTGACCATTTCCTACATCTTCGATGTGGGCCTCCGAGAAGAGTCTTAGGTGGCTCAACCCTTTAGTTGCTTTGACAGGCAGAATTCTTTGGACAGTGTGTACAGGTGACTCTCAAATACATACATTGAGATTTTCGGTGGCAAATTAATCGTTTTAGGCTGTCTTTACCCTTCCCAGTATGCATGCCATTGCCCACTTCTCTAGACATCAGTTAGAATCAGCTTGGAAAATATATACTTATTTTAATATCAGTCTGAGAAAAATTAATTAGATGGATAAATCCGCTGGGGTTCAGAGGTAGGTTATGGCTGCGTCGTATGATGGATTCCAGAGTGCCTCTGGGATTATTGACTGGCTTTAATAAGCTGCCATGTCTGTTCTCCATGACCGTGGGTAATTGAGTGTATCTTATTTAGCTCCTCTATCCCTGGCTGCTTTGTCTCCTTTCTTCCCAACTCGTCCCTGTGTGCAGAGCAGATCATATATAACCAGCCTGCCTTCTAGCATCCTATTAGATTTCATTGACGTTGGGTAACATGTGATCTTAGAAAGGTTCCAGGTCCTTTTCACCAGCTCCAAAATCATATTGGAGTCGTGGTGGCCACAGGAGGCTGCACCTCAGCAGCCGGCTGGGCCAGGGTTAGGGTGAGCCCTCCCTCTGGAGAGCTGAGCCAGCAGCAGGTGGGGAGACAGGGTGTGGCCGCGGACGACAGTCAGGGATCTCTGCTTCTTGTGGCTGTAAAGCGCCTGTCCTGCACTGGATCATCTGGGTTGGTCGGAGGCACAATGAGAATGAATAACAACGGGACCTCTGTCTCCCCAGAACTGGAGAGGGGAGGGTGCGACTGGGATGGGGCACGAGGGTGAACTGCAGGCAGTGGATAGACAGGGTGATATTACTGAGGAGGTGAATGATGGAGGGGACGATAATGAAAGTTATTACCTTAACGTATGCCTCAAAGTTTCCCCAAGACGCTGAAGTGAGAAGAGCCAGACTGGCAGGGTGGTGAGAAGGGGGGCAGCAGTTGGAAGCAGCTCACCGAACCTACCCTGTGATAGCCAGCACACTCCGGTGCCACGCTGACCTATGCAGCCTTGTGTGACGAGGGCAATGTGCTTTGTGTGCGCTCCCCAGTGTGGCAGTCATTAGCCACGTGTGGCTTTTGAGCACTTAAAGTGTGGCTGGTGTGACTGAGGAACTGAATTTTTAGTTGTAGTTAATTTTAATTAATTTAAATTGACCTACATGAAAAGATGCTCATCATTGCTAATTATTAGAGAAATGCAAATCAATACTACAATGAGATATCACCTCACACTGGTCAGAATGGCCATCATCAAAAAATCCACAAACAATAAATGCTGGAGAGGGTCTGGAGAAAAGGGAACCCTCCTACACTGTTGGTGGGAATGTAAATTGGTGTAGCCATTATGGAAAACAGTATGGTGGTTCCTCAAAAAACTAAAAATAGAGCTACCATATGATCCAGCAGTCCCACTCCTGTGCATATATCTGTAGAAAGCCATAATTCGAAAAGATACACGCACCCCAATGTTCATAGCAGCACTGTTTACAGTAGCCAAGACATGGAAACAACCTAGGTGTCCATCAACAGAGGAGTCGATAAAGAAGGTATGGTACATGTATACAATGGAATATTACTCAGCCATAAAAAGAATGAAATAATGGCATTTACAGCAACATGGATGGACTTAGAGATTATCATCCTAAGTGAACTAAGTCAGAACGAGAAAGACAAATACCATATGTATGATATCACTTATATGTGGAACCTAAAATATGACACGAATGAGCTTATTTACAGAACAGAAACGGACTCACAGACATAGAAAACAAACTTATGGTTACCAAAGGGGAGAGGGGGTGGGGGAGGGATGGATGGGGAGTTTGGGATTAGCAGATGCAAACTAGTATATATAGGGTGGATAAACAAGGTCCTATATAACACAGGGAACTATATTCAGTATCCTGTGATAAACCATAATGGAAGAGAATATGAAAAAGAATATATATATATATCTATAACTGGGTCACTTTTGCTATACAGCAGAAATTAGCACAACATTGTAAATCAGCTATACTTCAATAAAATTTAAAAAGTAAATAAATAAATTGACCTAGCCGTGTATGGCTAGTTTGTCCAATGGGGGCAGTGCAGCCCTAGAGTCATGGTTGACAAGGGTGAGTGGGGCGGTCCACATAGCACAGGGAGATCAGCTCAGCTCGGTGCTTTGTGACCACCTAGAGGGGTGGGATAGGGAGGGTGGGAGGGAGACGCAAGAGGGAGGTGATATGGGGATATATGTATATGTATAGCTGATTCACTTTGTCATAAAACAGAAACTAACACCCCATTATGAAGCGATTATACTCCGATAAAGATGTTAAAAAAAAATAAAGCACGGACTGCAGCCGGCAGCCCTGGCGTAAATCCTGGTTTGCCATTTACTAACTCTGCAACCTTGCACAAGTTATCCAACGTCTTTGAGCCTATTTCCTCATCTGTAAGATGGGGAGCCTAACAGTACGGACATCACAGAGGGCTGTTGGAAAGATTGAATGAGGTAATCCATGTAAAACTCTCAACAAAGTGCCTGGCATCTATGAGGCTCTCAGTAAATGGTTGCTGTCAGGATGTTTTGATGTTAAGATGTTATGATGTTTCGTCCTATCTTACTTTTCTGTGCTTTGGCCCTCGTCGCTGAACATGAGTAAATCAACCTGACTTGCTAAGTGCCTGGAGGTGTGAGGATAATAACATTTGCCCTTATTGACTCCCTTGAGCTCCATAGCACAGGATCTGTTATTTGATTTTGTAACTTTATTGTGTCTGAGCTCTGAATGAAATGAGAGTTTTTAATGAAAGAAAAGATGAAATAGTCAAGGTCAGAATAATAACATGAAAAAAAGTCACATGTCCCACATTTCCAATTCCACATTCATTGAACAGGCATTTGCTGAGAGACTAGTGATTACAAGCACAGACTCTGGAGCTAGACTGACTGGGCTTGTATCCATTACTAGCTGTGTAACTTGAGCAAAGTTACTTAATTTCGTATTTGTCTTTATTTCCTATTTGTCAATTGGGCATAATACTACCTGCCTCATAGGGTTGTTGTAAATGAATCAATACATGTAAAGCACTTATAGAATTACTTGGCACTGATAAGCACTTGATAAATATTGGCTGATGTGATTACTATATGCTAGGCACTATATTAGGTGCTGGTAAAACAAAGCTAAGGAAGTACCATCCCTGCCCTCATTAAGCTTATAGGCTAGTAGAGGGAGAGAGCTACATGAACATAGAAATACAATAAGATACTACAGAAAATAAAGATGGAAGATGCTCAGGATGCTGAGGGGACATCAAGAGAGAAGAGAGCAAGTTGGCTTGGTTGGAGGGCAAAACTTTTCATAGAGCTGGAGAGCAGGTAGTGGTGGGGTGCGTCGCAGGTACATGTTTGTAGAAATAAACAAGGATGATGCATCCAGAGAACTAAAGGCAATTGATAAATTGGTATGCCTAGGGTGTAAGGGAGAGGGAGTAAGCGGAAGACAGGATTGAAAAGGTCAGCAGGAAGCAGGTCCTGAAAGACCTTATACGTTAGGTATAAGAATTTGTACTTTATCTTCTTTTAAAAAATAAATTATTTATTTTTGGCTGCATTGGGTCTTCGTTGCTGCACATGGGCTTTCTCTAGTTGCGGTGAACGGGGGCTGCTCTTCATTGCGGTGTGCGGGCTTCTCATTGTGGTGGCTTCTGTTGTTGCGGAACATGGGCTCTAGGCACGTGGGCTTCAGTAGTTGTGGCACACGGGCTCAATAGTTGTGGTGCACGGGCTTAGTTGCTCCGCGGCATGTGGGATCTTCCCAGACCAGGGCTCGAACCTGTGTCCCCTGCATTGGCAGGCGGATTCTTAACCACTTCGCCACCAGGGAAGTCCTGTACTTTATCTTGAACAATGGGAAACCATTGAAAGGTTTTAAGAAAGGAAGTACCATGATCAAGGGATTTTAGAAGGACCCTACTGGCAGCAGTTGGGGGTCAATACTGGAGGCAGAGATATCAGCTAAGAAACTATTGTAGTCATCCAGGCATGAGATGATGAGATTGATGACCTAAGGTAACTGTCACGGGGATGGAAAGGTGGGGAACAGTACTGGAGATGTTACGAAGAGGTCCAACTGACTGGTGAATACAGAAGGAGGACCGGTTTTGAAGAGGAAGTCGATGGAGTCATTTTGGGACACACTGGGTTTATGTAAGGCATTTGATAGTAGTTCTGGAACTCCTAGAAGAAGGAGGTGAGGACTGGAGATACAAATGTGGGAGACATTAGAACTCTGCATCAGGCCCCCTTTTTCTCATTCTCTGCTTTCTTCCTAGGTTATTTATTCCCAGGGCTTTAAATACTGTATCTGTATTGATGAATTCAATTTCTAAACTTCCATCTCTAGCCCTGACCACCTCACTGAAGTCTATCTAGACTTCTTTAACTAGCCATCTACTTAGGATCTCCAGTTGGGTGACTCATACACATCTCAAATTTAGCATGTCCAGAACTCAGTTCTTGAAGCAATCCCCAACCCCGCTTGCTCCTCCCCTTGTCTTCCAGCCTCAGTGAATGGCACCTACCATGTGTCTAGTTGCTTCAGCCAAACACCTGAGGGTCAGACACTCTGGTTGTTCCTTCAAGCTGCCTTTGTAAGAATTCCTTCCCCTGCCCGTCTCTTCTGAATCTCATTCTACTCTTCAGGCTCTTCTTGAAGTAATCCTAAGATCATACATTTCCCATGGCTTCAACAACCTCCATCCATCTCCCGACTCATTCATTCAGCAGATATTCATTGAGTACCTTCTAGGTGCTAGAGATTCATCAGGAACAAGGCAAATAGAGTTGCCACTCTCATGGAGCTTACATGCAAGTGGCAGGGAAAAAATATAATGAACAAGCAAACCAACAAATGAAACAACCGCAGATGACAGTAAGCGCTGGGAGAGAGTAAAACAGGAGATGCGATGCGACACTGACCAGGCTCGGGGCCTACTTAGTTGGGATGATCAGGGAAGGCCTCCCTGAGGAGCTGACACTGGAGCTGAGACGTGGATGATGAGAGAACATTTTAGGCAAGTTCAAAGACCCTCAAGAGGGAGCAAATTATAGCTGGGAGCATAGCAAACAAGGATGGGATGAGATCAGAGATTTAGGCAAGGGCTGTATCTTACTAGGTCAAAGTAGAGAGCTTAGATGTTATGCAAAGTGTATTCAGAAGTCCTTGGAGGGCTTCAAAGCAGGGAGACTGATATGAGCTGATTTATATATTTAAAAGTGGGCTCTGGCTGTTGTGTAGAGAATGGCCTATGCAAGCAGGGAGACCGGGGAGGAGACTGTTGCAGTGATCTGGGAGAGATGACAGTAGCCTGCATTACAGTGGAGGCCACGGGCATGGAGAGAAGTAGAGAGACAGAGTATGTTTATTGGACAGAGGACTGGTGGAGTTTGCTGGATGAGGGATGGGAGATGAGGGAGAGGAAGGAATCAAAGGTACCAGCACAGTACCTAGTAGGTGCTCAATGAATATTTGCTGAATGAATGAGTCAGGATACGGATGGAGGTTGTTGAAGCCATAGGAAATGTATGATCTTAGGATTACTTCAAGAAGAGCCTGAAGAGTAGAATGAGATTCAAAAGAGACGGGCAGGGGAAGGAACGCTTACAAAAGCAACTTGAAGGAACAACTAGGGTGGTAGGAGGAGAAACAGGAAAGTGTGACAGTACAGAAGGCAATCGTGTTTCCCTCTCCAGAAGTAACCAATGCTAACAGATGGGCGGGTAGCCTTCCAAATCATCTTCTGTATATTTACATACATTCACGAATGTTTATATTACATGCATATGTAGTTTGGGGTTTTATGTAAATGAACTCATAGTACATGCATTATTCTAGCACTTGCTTTTTTTTTTTAAAAAGAAACAGCTTTGTTGAGCTATAATTCACATACCATACAATTCACACATTAAAAGAGTACAATTCAGTGGTTTTTAGTTACATTCACAGATATGTGCAACCACCACCATCATCAGTTTTTGGAACATTTTCATCACCTCAAAAAGAAACTCTGTACCCTTTAGCTATCACTCCCTTATCCACAATCCCCACCCATAACCCTGAGCAACCACTAATCTCCTTTCAGTCTCTACAGATTTGCCTATTCTGGACTTTCATATAAATGGAAGTATATAATAGGTGGTCTTTTGTGACTGGCTTGTTTCACTTAGCACATGTTTTTGAGGTTCCCCTATGTTATAGCATGAGTCAGAACTTCAGTCTTTTTATTGCTGAATAATATTCCATTGTGCATATAGACCACATTTGGTTGATCTATTCATCAGTTGGTGGACACCGGGTTGTTTCCACTTTTTGGCTATTATGAATAATACTGTTCTGAACATTCAAGTACAAGTTTTGGTGTAGACGTATATTTTCATGACTCTTGAGTATGTACCAAGGAGTGGAATTGCTGGGTCATATGGTAGCTCTATGTTTGACGTTTTGAGGAACTGCCACACTGTTTTCCAAGGTGGCTGCACCATTTTACATTCCCACAAGCAGCCTGTAAGGGTTCCAGTTTCTCCACATCTTCACCAACACCTGTTACAATCTATCTTTTTGGTGATTGCCATACTCAGGGTTGTGATATCACTTGCTTTTGAATTTAAGGTGCCTTGAATATTGTTCCATTTCAGCACATATAGATTTCTTGTGTATATAAGTGCTATGTAATATTCCACAGAGACTGTGCTTTTCAAGATGATCCTATCTGTACTGTTGTGTTGTTTCCTCCCCCAGGGCTCAGCACAATGGACATAGAAACAGCAGAGGTCGATGACTGCATTGATCCAAATTTGGAAGTTGTGTGGCAGGTAAGGCAGGAGGATGAGGTGAGAATGGTGTTGATGGTAATGGTGAGAGAGTTCTTGAAGTGAGTTACCAACGCTGGTGCATAACATTCCTGTGTAAGTGACAGTGAAGAGGAGCTGGAGTGGATGATACAGCATAGTGGCTGGAACCTTAAAAGTAGGGGTTTTGCATGACACTGGAAAGATAGTTTTGTTTTGTTTTGTTTTGCATTTACCCATTTCCTTTGTTGAGTTTTTCTTTCTTTTTTCTAAGATAAGTTGGGACGAAGTGAGAGAGTGGCATGGACATATATTCACTACCGAATGTAAAATAGATAGCTAGTGGGAAGCAGCCACATAGCATGGGGAGATCAGCTCGGTGCTTTGTGACCCCCTAGAGGGGTGGGATAGGGAGGGTGGGAGGGAGACGCAAGAGGGAGGGGATATGGGGATATATGTATATGTATAGCTGATTCACTTTGTTATAAAGCAGAAACTAACACACCATTGTGAAGCAATTATACTCCCATATAAATGTTAAAAAAAAAAGATTACATCATTCACTGTTTGTCTTCTTTAACAGATAATTCAGAACATAATATAACCTTCCTTTGTGACTCAGAATGGCCATTATGACCATCTGCTTTTGCCCTGGGCCTTTGAGGCATGTAGGAATATGTCTTTCCCTATTAAATGGGTCCCAGATTTCTGTGCTTTTGAAATTCTATCTCGTTTACTTTCCAGCTTTACTCTTTTTGGTGTCAGAGGCTGAGATCAGCGTATTCTAGGTTCTTCTAATGTACAGGTGTTTGACCAAGGACTGACCCCATACACCTCCTGTGAAGTTCATGGATTTTATGATGGCCATGTGACATGCTGTTTAGATGTTTTTTTCTTTTCTAGGTTTGTGGTTATATTATGGCAGAGGTTATGAGAAATCTGATCTCCAGAGAAGTGTCGGTGCTTCTTTAATATGATATAGCTATTTGGGGCTAGTTTTCTAGCATTGCAGGAGTTAATGAATAAGTTTGTATTTACCTTATCCACACTCTTTTTAATGGTAGAGACCTGCTCTGTCCAATACAAGTAGCCACTAGGTACATGAAGCTTTTACAATTTAAATATAAATTAATTGAGTAAATCAGTAGTACTAGCCACATTTCAAGTTCTCAGTAGTCACGTGTGGCTAGTGGCTACCGTACTGGAGAATGCAGGTGCACAACATTCCCATCATCACAGAAAGTTCTGTTTTTCAGCAGTGGTCTAGACTTCGAATCAGTCTCCTCTCAGGTTTCCCCTTTCCAGATTGAAGTCGCATGTTTTCAGCATGTCCTTGTGCAGTAGCCATGTTCCTACTACTCTGCGATACCCCCTGGCCTCCTACCCTGATCATGTCACTTGCCCGCTGTCAGTGTCTTAGTTCCTGTTGCTGCTATAACAAATTACCACAAACTTCATGGCTTAATACAACACAAATTTAGTATCTTACAGTTGTGGAGATCAGAAGTTTAAAATAAGCCATTTTGGGACTTCCCTGGTGGCGCAGTGGTTAAGAATCCGCCTGACAGTGCAGGGGACACGGGTTCGAGCCCTGGTCCAGGAAGATCCCACATGCCGCGGAGCAACTAAGGCCACGCACCACAACTACTGGGCCTGCGCTCTAGAGCCCACGAGCCACAACTACTGAAGCCCGCACACATGGAGCCCGCGTTCCGCAACAAGAGAAGCCACCGCAGTAAGAAGCCCGCCCACTGCAGCGAAGAGTAGCCCCTGCTCAAGGCAATTGGAGAAAGCCCGTGCACAGCAACAAAGACTCAAGGCAGCCATAAATAAATAAATAAATTTATTTTTTAAAAAATCCGCCATATTTTAGCTTCCAGAAGCCACCTGCATTCCTTGGCTCCTGGCCCCTTCCTCCATCTTCAAAGCCAGCACGTAGCATCTTCAAACCTCTCTCTCACTGTCTGACCTCTGCTTCACATTGCCTCCTCTAACTCTGACCCTCCTGTCTGTCTCTTATATGGACTCTGTAATTAGAATAGGCCCACCTGGATAATCCACGATAATGTCCCCCTCTTAAATCCTTAACTTAATCACCCCTGCAAAGTCCCTTTTACCATGTAAGGTAACATTTCCACAGATCCCAGGGGTTAGGATGTGGACATCTTTGGGGAATCATGATTCAGCCTACCATAACAGGCAGTGTTCTCCAGTGGCATCTTGTTTTCCTTGAGGACCAGTGCTGCACAGAGTATGCCACACACTGATACGCCAAGGTTTTATGCAAAGGAAGGAGAATATTTTAAAATCTTATTTTCTGCCTCCATCCTGTCTGGAAATACCAAACTTTGGTTGTTCTGACTCCTCAAAATCTGATCCTGTGAGTACAGTGGCACAGGAGTATCTTACAGGCAAGGCAGATCCACAGCTGACTCAGCGTCCTATCAAGAGTGTTTACCCCACTGTAACACAGTTGCTCCTTCAGGGCTGATCTCTGCCAGCCTTCCTTAAAAACAAACAACATGCACACATACACACAAACAAACCCCCCCAAACTGGGAGCTTGTTATATTAACCAAAGCAAAGCCTCCTGAGCTTCTCTTTGCCAAGGAAAGGGTGGCAGATGAAAGCCTGAGTCATTCCCAGGAGAAGCAGCAGCAGAAACCAGTGCAAAATTGGTCTTCGACTTCCAGTCTGGACAAGATGGCATAGACTCATTTCTCCATGCTCCTCGCAGCTAAGCATAATTATGAATCCTAGAAATAATTCAAGAGGCAACCAAAGGAGAATTCTAGAAGATGTAAAGAGGACGGTAGAATGGTTAGGAATTCCAGGACTGGAGGAACGCTATGGTAGCCTTATGACTTACTACCCAACAGAAGAAGGCGACCCAGGCCCAGCATTTCCCAGCTGCCAACCTAGCAACAGTGGCTCAGATGGGCTGCTTCTCCGTCTGGTTTGAATGGGAGTCCTGCTGACAACACCAAGTGAGCATGGCAACTCCAGCAAAGGGAGTCTAACAGGGAGCCCCACTGACAAGAAGCAGCCAGGGAAAGTGCTTTCCTTTCCCACCAGGCCAGAGACTCCCCCCCGCCACCAAAAGATACTGTGCAACCAGGGCACCATCAAGAGGAAATCCCACTACAACAAGTAGTCTGGCTCAGGAAGCCTTTGTCCCCATGGTCTTAAGGATCCCCTCTCCCCAAAAGAGATACCAGGAGGGCATACAGCACTGGCAAGTGTGTGTGTGGGGTTCCACCAGAGTAAGCAAAGCCAGGGAAGATTTGTTGTTTCCACAGACTAGAGACTCACTTCCTCCACCTAGAGACATCCAGGCAACGCAGCCTGGTAAAGCACCTTCTGCTCCCTCAGGCAACACCAGCAGGGACCAGTGAGGGCCCCATCAGCACCACGTTAACCAATCAGAACAAAACTGCACCACAGAGGCTCTGAAAACTAAATCGTCACTGAAATCACAGCCCACAAAAGTAGGCTAGGACTTGTGTGCTAAACCTAAACATTGACTGCCTGCTAAAATAAAAGATTTAAATAGTCTCCTAACATAGTAGCCGAAATGTCCAGAATACAATGAAAAATCACCCATCATACCAAGAACCAGAAAATCACAACTTGAATGAGAAAAGACAGTCAATCAACTGACATCAATAACGAGATGAATCAGTTGTTAGAATTATCTGACAAGGATTTTAATGCAGCATCACAAAAATGCTTCAGTAAGCAATTGCAACATCTCTTGAAACAAATGAAAAAGTCTGAGCAAAGGAAAAACAAGTTATACAGAAGAACCAAACAGAAATTATAGAACTGAAGAATACAGTAATAGAAATTCAAAACTTGCTATATAGGCTCAGTGGTATAGTGGAGATGACAGATGATAGAATCAGTGAGCTTGAGGATAAACCAATAGAACTTAATCTGAGCAGCAGAGAGAAAATAGACTGGAAAAAAATAGAGCCTCAGAAACCTGTGGGAAATAACAAAAGATCCAACATTCATATCAGAGTCCCAGAAAGATAGCAAAACCAGACAAAGGCAGTGCAGAAAAGGGAGAAAACTATAGACAAGTATCTCATGAACTTAGAAAAATCTTCAACAAAACATTAGCAAAATGAAACCAACAATGTATGAAAGAATTATACACCATGACCAAGTGGGATTTATTCAAGGTATACAAGCCTGGTTCAATATTTTAAAAATCAGTCAAGATAGTCTGCCATATCAAAAGGCTAAACAAAAATCATATGCCCGTATCAATTGGCACAGAAAAACACATTTGATAAAATTCAACATTTATTCGTGATAAAAACTCTCAGTACGCTAGGAATTAGAGGGGAACTTCCTTAACTATGTAAAGAACATCTACAAAAAACATACAGCTAACATTATACTTAATGGTGAAAGACTGAATGCTTTCGCTCTTAAGATTGGAACAAGGCAAGCATGTCTGCTCTTATCACTTCTATTCAACATTTTATTGGAAGTTCTAGATAGTGAAACAAGGCAAGAAAAAGAAACTTTAAAATATACAGATTAGAAAGAACAAAGTAAAACTGTCTCTATTTGCAGAAAACTTGATCATCTTACAAAATCACAAGAAATCTTAAAAAAAAAAAACCCTTCTAGAACTAATAATGGAATTCAGCAAGGCCGTATGATACAAGAGCAACACACAAAAATCCATTACATTTCTATATAGTAACTGGAAATCTAAAAAAAACAATAACACCTTTTATAAGTGCTCCAAAGAAAATGAAATATTTAGGTATAAACTTAACGAAACAGGTACAGGAATTGTATGCTGAAAATTACAAAACACCGATGAAAGAACTTAAGACATTAGTAATTTGAGAGACTGACCGTGTTCATAGATTGGAAAACTCAATTAACATACTAAGATGTCAGTTCTCCCCAAGTTGATTTATAGGTTAATGAAATCTCTATCAAAACCCAAGCAAGGATTTTTGTAGATATAGATAGGCTTATTATAAAATTTCTATGGAGGGAGTTCCCTGGTGGCCTAGTGGTTAGGATCCTGGGCTTTCACTGCTATGGCTATGGGTTCATCCCTGGTCGGGGAACTGAGATCCCGCAAGCCACGTGGTGTAGCTCCCCCCACCCCCCAAATTTTTTTATATGGAAAGGCAAAGGACCTAGTTAAAATGATTTTTATAAAGAATAAACTTTTTGAAAGAATAAACCAGTGTAAAGGCTTACTATATAGCGACAGTAATCAAGCTAGTATGGTAGTAGTGGAAGGGAGACACACTGATAAATGGAACAGAATAGAGAACCCGGAAATAAACTCACACAAATTTGTTCAATTGATTTTTGACAAAGGTGTAAAAGCAGTTCAGTGGAGGAAGGGTAGCCTTTTCAACAGATAGTGCAGGAGCAATTGACATCCATAGGCAAAATAAGTGAACGTTGATCTAAACAGCACACCGTATACAAAGATTAACTCAAAATGGATCACAGACTTAAAGTGTAAAACTATAAAACTTGTAGAAAAAAAGCCCACAGGAGAAAATCTTCATGGGCTGGGGCTCAGCAGAGTGTTCTTAGGCTTGACACCATAAGCATGATCCATAAAAGGAAAAGCTATTATTTGGATTTCATCAAAATTACAAAGTTTTGTTCTATGAAAGATCCTATTAATTATGAGCTACAGAATGGAGAAAATATTTGCAAACTACATATCTGAGAAAAGATTTTTATCTAGAATACATAAAGAACTCTGGAAACTCAAACAATCCTGTTAGAAAATGGGCAAAAGATATGAACAGACATTTCACTAAAGAGGATATACAGATGGCAAATAAGGCATGAAAGGATGCTCAACACCGTAAGTCATCAGGAAAGTGCAAATCAAAACCACAGTGAGGTATTACTACACACCTCTCAGAATAGCTAAAATAAAAAATAGTGACACCAAATGCTGGTGAGGATGCAGAGAAACTGAATCACTCACACATGTATTCTTCAACAGATTAATGGTTAAATAAACTGTAGGACATCCGTGCCATGGAATACTACTCAGCAAGAAAAAGAAATGGGGTATCGGCTCATGTGATAACTTGAATAAATCTCCCAGGAATCCTCCTGAGTGAGAAAAAGCCAGTCTTAAAAGGTTACAATACTATATGATTATTTATATAATACTATTGAAATGACAAAAAACATAGCGATGGGGAACAGGTTAGGGGGTGCCGGTGGTTAGGGAATGGGGCAGATGGAAGGTGAGTGTGGCTGCAGAGGAAGAATCCTTTTGGTGATAGTACAGTTCTGATCGAGTCGGTGGATACGTGAACCTACACATGCGATAAAATTGCATATGACTAAATACACAGACACATACAAACAAATGTTTACAAAGTAAAGCTGGGGAACTCTGGGCAAGATCAACAGTTCACAGCAGTGTCAATACCTTGATTGTAATGTTATACTACAGTTTGACGAGATGTTACCCCTTCGGGAAACTGGATTAAAGAGTATGTGGTATCTCGCTGCATTATTTCCTACAATTGCATGTGACTCTACAATGATCTCAAAATAAAAAGTTCAATTAAAAAAAAGACGAAGACAAAAAATTGAGCCCTTGAACATTTTGCCAGAAGCTGGGCTAAGGAATGTGGCTCGTTGCGCGGGCATGGAACTAGTTGGCCATCTGGCTACAGACTAGATAGTTATAAAGAACAGTGGCTCCCCCAGCCTGGGGATGCAGCCCCTTCGGGAGCCTCTGATAATCCAGGCAGGTATTGTTCACCTTCTGGAAATTCTCAGTAACCAAATTTAATTGCAAATCACTTCCATGAAAAAGCAAGCATTTGCTATATGTCTTCACATCAGAGGGCCACACCAGGAAATCAAAATAGGGTATCTCCAACCTGTCCCCACCCTAGCCCTTCTAAAGTAGGAATCACTGGCCTGATGATTGTTCATGGAGCCAATATGTGAGGCCTGAATGGGCCTGTTAACTCTGTATGGTGAACAGTCGCCACCCCTAACCCTAGTCAGTCAGCCAGTGGGCTCAAACCCCAGGAGGAACTCTGAGGGGGAATGAGAAGCTGTGGGTGATGGGCTGCAAACCCCATTCCATTGCTCAGCCAACACCTCCAAACATATGCTCCGCCGCCTTCTTAGATTCAACACCTTCCTTAGGAGGAGCTCAGAGGGTTTTTATGATCTTTTCCGAAGAGCCCTTTTCATGCCTGTTCTTCAGACCTGGAGCATCTTGAACTTAGCACTTGATTTTAGAGGCGAAACTTGATTTCACAGAGGACCAAACAAACAATGGGAAAAGTGCATTTTCCCTTAATATTAGTTTTTAAGTTAATATATAGAAAAATTGATTTTATTGGTGTACAGTTCTATGAATTTTAACACATGCATAGTTTCATGTAATCACCACCACAGTCAGGATACAGACTGTATCTGGATTCATCCCCCCAAACTCCCTCATGCTGCCCCTTTGTAGGTACACACACAACCCCCGCCCCCAAACCCTGGCAACCACTGATGTGTTCTCCATCACTGTAGTTTGGCCTTTTTGAGAAAGTCATAGAAATGGAATCATACGGTAGGTAACTTTGAAACTGGCTTCTCTCACTCAGCATCATGTCTTTGCGATTCATCACATTGTTGTATCTCTCGGTAGTTCATTTTAAGATCCCTTTTTACTTAAGAATTGCTCTCCAATTTTGTTGATTAGTTCTCTAAGCAGGCTTTGTAATAGTGTAGCAACAGTGTAATCTGTGTACAATGAAATCACCTTTGGTCAAATGACTGACAGTTATTAACGTTTCTCTTATCCAGTCCTTAATCTGTTTCTTCTGGTGAAAAAAAAAAAGTAGAGAGGCAAGAAGTAAGTAATAATTTCTAAACAAGCATTATAGAGGTCTAAAACCAGAAAGCAGCACCCCTGACTGCCTGAACTGTTCCCAAATCACTTCTCTCACCACTTGAGAAACCTACCAGGACAGCAGTGGCCAGTGGACTTCTAGACATATGCTTCTTGCCCAGGAACTTCCGTGCGATTCTAGAACCAGTCCCATGCACAGGAATGAGTACAGTTGCCTAGAAGGTAACGTTTTAAGGATGCCTTGTTTGTTGCTGTCATCTACCTAGTAAGTCAACACTAAGTAAAAGCTCTGAAACCCAATTCAATAAAAGTGTTTATGAATCCAGTGTACTTAACTAAGGAGAAAGGCACCTTCTGATCTAAGGAGAGCTTTCTTTTTTATTCAGTTTCCCCTTCTTTTGTGTTTATAGCCTTTTATCCTTCTCCCCAAAGGCAGGCCACTCTTGAAGTCCTACCTGTAAAGGGAACTTGACTGCCAAGTATCGGAGACTTCAGGTGGTGGGTGAATCGAGTCCGGTTCCTGTGAGGGAGGGGAGTCAGTCTCAGTGGCTGGGCTTACCCTGGCACTGAGGGCAGTAGGACAACCCTTGCACACTGCATTTAGGAAGCGAACGCCCCTTCTGCCCCGGGGTGAACCAGGGCCCTGGTCTTCTTCACCAGTGTTATTTTACAACTTCCCGCCACACACAGGCATGTACAATTAATGAAGTAACGGTCGGTGAGTCTGCCAGTAACATAGCTCATTTCTGTTAATTAGCCACAGGCCAACAATTGGTAAATTGGTAGACTGTGCTTGAGTTGACACATTTTCAATCTGATGGTTCATAAAAGAGACAGCTGCTTATTTTATGTATATGTAAGTGGCTCTTAGTGCATCAAAAGGATGTTTAAAACAGCAAAGGAATAATCTAAAGTGCAGTTTGTCATCGTGGTTTGTAACAGATTCAAACCGTATAATGACAGCAGCCCGTGGTTAAGTAAGGGGAGCAACAGATGGACCGCAGAGGCACTGGGGCAGGCGCAGTGGCCTTCCTGAGGGCTTCTGGCCACGGCCCCCGTGCTCCAAGCAGGTGTGCTGAGGTGTGGCCCAGGGAGTGGGAGAACTGAGCAGTAAGATAGTCCAAACCTTGGCAAAGTAATAGTCACAGAGGAAGTGCTTTCGAGAAATAACAGAAATAAAGCTCACCTAGGAAGCTAGTTAAATGTTTGAGACTCGAATGCGAATGGGAAAGAAATGCATCTTTAGAGCTGGTGCAGTCGGAGACTTTCATGTTGAGGCATGAACATTTTCAACCTCCCCTACGTTTTTGTTCATCTGATTTTCCACTTCAGTTGTTCATTCTCTCTGCCCTGCCCGCCTGTGGGGCTGCACGCTAATTATCTCATGGTGGTGAGGTTCCAGGCGTGTGTGATTGATTCATGCTCCTGGGTCTGATATAAATGAACAGGTTAATTTCTTGGCCATTGCTTTTACCTCTATCCCTGGCCACTTGGGCACAAATGAAAGCCATTTGGTCACTAGAGGGTGAGAGGGTGTAGACGAGAATGAATAATCCCATCCTCGACCCTGGAAAAAGAACTGAAAGGATATGATTTACACACAAATCAGTTCTACCATCTTTTTGCAGAAACGACAGCATGCTCTTTCCTCACAATCCCACTCTTAAAGTATTTTTAAACTTCAGAATAGGAGTGAGGAACCTAGGCGTTGACACTGGTAAATTGTTCCTAGCTGGCAGTGTGGGAGAAGGTGGGCAGGGCACACTGTCCCTAGTCTAATTTCCCTCCCCCCCCATGAAGTTCTGAAAGTTTGGTAGGAATAGTTGGTGAATTGAGAACAGTAAACACCCTTTCTTTTACGTGTATTAAAATATTCTTAATGCTTATGACAACTGTGAGGGGTGTTATGAAGAGAGGAAAATATTCACTATCTCCTGAAAAGTTAACAGGGATAGGGAGTAGATTTTGATTTTTTCTTCCTTATTTTTAAATTTTTATTTTATATGGAGTAGGAAATCTTGATTCGACCAGAGAAAAAAAGTGGTTTGAGTTTTCCACTTCTGAGCCATTGATTTGATCTCAAGGGAACACAGACTTACTGTTGCACAGCTGGGTGCTGACATTACTTTTTATTTATTTATCTATTTTTTAGTGACTGTGAATTCTTTTTTTTTTAATTTATTTTTGGCTGCGTTGGGTCTTCATTGCTGTGAGCGGGCTTTCTCTAGTTGCAGCAAGCGGGGGCTACTCTTCGTTGCGGCGTGCGGGCTTCTCATTGCGGTGGCTTCTCTTGTTGCGGAGCACAGGCTCTAGGCGCACGGGCTTCAGTAGTTGCGGCATGTGGCCTCAGTAGTTGCAGCACGAGGGCCCTAGAGCACGTGGGCTCAATAGTTGCAGTGTGCAGGCTCTAGGGCATGCGGGCTTCAGTAGTTGCGGTGCACGGGCTCAGTAGTTGTGGCTCGCGGGCTCTAGAGTGTAGGCTCAGTAGTTGTGGCGCACAGGCTTAGTTGGTCCACGGCATGTGGGATCTTCCTGGACCAGGGCTTGAACCCGTGTCCCCTGCACTGGCAGGCAGATTCTTAACCACTGCGCCACCAGGGAAGTCCCTGGGCACTGGCATTAGTAGCAAGAGGCCAATCATATTTTTTCCTTTTGACTCTCCTTTTCTTTTACTTATCATATTTTGTGATTGTCCACGTTCTTCAGATTTTTTTCCTGTTATCACGAGCTTGAAAAAGAATGTGGTCAGCTTCCACCCATTTGTATTAATGTAGGAGAGCATTGATACAGCTACAAGAGAAGTAGAGATAAGCCGGAAGTCAAAGAATCAGAGTGTTCCAACCGGAGGAGCCATAGAAACAACTGAGGCCCTTCACTTTTACACACAGGGAGACAGAGACCCAGAGAGGGAAGGTAGCAGCTGTCATGATTCCCATTCCTGTCCTCTTTCCAGAATGTGATATGTGACTTTATTGCTATATACTTTCCTTTCGAATTATGATCTGTAAAAGTTATTAGTTGCATTCCTGGGACATGAAGCCAGTTAGGTGTTAAGAAGGGATCCAGAGCCGTACAGTAGTAGGAAAAGCTAGACCCAAACTAAGTATTCACCCTGGATGATCAGATCTGGAGTCGACCCTCGCTTGCATTAAGTGTTGGCATTCT
Organism: Delphinus delphis; assembly: GCF_949987515.2. Taxonomy (NCBI): domain Eukaryota; kingdom Metazoa; phylum Chordata; class Mammalia; order Artiodactyla; family Delphinidae; genus Delphinus; species Delphinus delphis. Next base: position 27,219,653 of record NC_082704.1, on the reverse strand, counting down.
GGGTTCTGCCCTTGGCCCTCTTTTCTTCTCTTCAGAGTAGCTCCACGGTTAGGGTTGGTCTGTATGGCAAATAGAAGACTGACTCAGAATTGAAAAGCTCCAACTGCAGTTCTCAGGGTGTTCTACCTATCTCAGCAGATAATGTATCCCTTCTTCAGTTCAACACCCACCTTTTCACCTGTTCCTCTCTTCACAATTCTTTGCTCTTCCCTTCTACCCGGCTGCATTTGTAACCACAACAAAACCTCTGTTTCGTTTTGATAAAAAGAAAAATCCTTTGAACCTGTGTCCCCCCCTCAGCTATTCCCTTGTCAGCCAAGCCTCTTGAAAGAATGGTCCGTACTTGATGTTCTCAATCCTTCCTTTTCGTTCACCCCAATGCCAAACTCAGCGGACACCTTTTGGTCTTTAAGGGCTCTGGCTCTGCAGCACTTAACACAGCTCAACCATCCACCTGCTTGAAACTCTCTTTTCCCTGGTTTTTCTTCTCCAGGTTCTCCTACTCCTCTGTTCCTCAAGGATCTTAGTTGATAGTAGTTATATCTTGGGTTCACACCCAGCTTAAATCTCCTTTACTGCAATACTTCCCAACCTGTCATCTCTCAGGAAGGGATGGTAAAGCCGGGGACACAGCTAATGGGCCTAGGGATGGCTATCTAATGGGAAGTGGACACCGTATCTGCGGGAGTCCATTCTCTCCCCCAGGAATGCGGTGAGATGGAGGACGCGGACCGCAGGGAACCAGGCTGAGAGGTCGACAGGCTCAGGGGCTGATGCTACAGTTGTGGCTGTGGGAGTGGATGAGTGACTAGAAGATACTGCCAGGCAGAGGAGCAGGTGTGGGAGATAAAAGCAACACTCCCTGAGAACCAAGGAAGAGATCATGAGCCGGAGAGAGATGCGGGGTAGCAGACAGAGGAGGAGAGAGAGGGGAAGAGTCGTGAGAGGAATAGGAGGGAGACAGGGGAGTGATGAGAGCGAGCACAGGAGGCGGCACCCAGACGACTTTGGAGTTTCTGTGAGGTGCTGCTGTGCTTACTGGACTACGTTTCTGCGTGATTCCCCGTATCCCTGTAATAACCCTCTCTTTTCCTTACCTTATTTTAATGGGTTATTGTTTCTTGCAACCTTTACCCTAAGGTACCTCTTCTTCCACGAACTCCCCAACCTCACCCTCAGTGATCTCATCCACTTCTTCTTTTTAGTTTAAAATGTTTTTATTCAATGTAATACATGCATGCAGTTAAGAAATAAAAGCGTACCAAAGGCTTATAGTGATAAGTAGAAGACCCTATGCCCACCCCTTTCCAGCAGTCACTCTTCGAAGTGTTTCTTAAGGTGTTTACATCAGTCATTTAAAAGAATAGGATTATCCTGCTATTTCTTTCTTTCTTTTTTTTTTTTTTTTTTTGCGGTACATGGGCCTCTCACTGTTGCGGCCCCTCCCGCTGCAGAGCACAGGCTCCGGATGCGCAGGCTCAGCGGCCACGGCTCACGGGCCCAGCCGCTCCGCGGCATGTGGGATCTTCCCGGACCGGGGCACGAACCCGTGTCCCCTGCATCGGCAGGCGGACTCTCAACCACTGCGCCACCAGGGAAGCCCCTGCTATTTCTTTTTCTTTTGGTAAAATATACGTTGCACAAGATTTACCATTTTAAGTAATTTTAAGTGTACAGTGGCATTAAGTACATTCACATGGTTGTACAATCATCAGCATTATCCAGCTACAGAAGTTTTTCATCATCTCAGACTGAAATTCTGTATCCATTAAACAGTAACTTCTCATTCCCTTCCTCGCCAGCCCCTGGTAACCACTGTTCTAGGTCTTGTCACTATGAGCTTGACTATTCGAGGTACATCATATAAATGGAATCGAACAATATTTGTCCTCTGGTGTCTGGCTTATTTCACTTAGCAAACGTCTTCAAGGGTTGTCTGAGTTGTTATATATATATATATATATATATCACAATTTCATTCCTTTTTAAGGATGAATAATATTGTATTTTATACACACACACACAACATCATATTTTGTTTATCCATTCATTCATTGATGGACATTTGAGCTGTTTCCACCTTTGGCTATTACAAACATGCTGCTATGAACACAAGTGTATAATATCTGTTTGAGTCTCTGCTGTCATTTTTTTGCGTATATGCCCAGAAATGGAATTGCTGGATCATATGGTAATTCTGTGTTTGCTTTTTTTGAGGAACCTCCATGCCGTTTTCCACATTCTGCTATTTCTTGTCAAACACTTTTTAAACATCATCTACTGCCTTTGTATTATGGTAGCTGAGGATCCATCCACTTTTGAAGTATTCTGCAGCCCTTGTGTGCTGATGACTTCCCATCTACATTTCCAGCCCTGGCTTTCCCCTGAGCTTCAGGCTTATATTACCCAAATGCTTGCTGGACATCTCCGTGTGGGTGTTAAGCCCAGAGTATCCAAAGCATAATTAAAATGCTTCCTCCTGCCCCTACCCCAAACTTCCTTTTCGTCTGGTTATTATACTGCCCCTACATCAGTGAATGTCACCCATGTCTACCCAGTTACTCAAACAAGAAACCTGCAGGTTATCACAAACTGCCGCTGGACCTTACCATCCAATGGATCACCAAGGCCTGCTGATTTGACCTCTGAAATATTTCTTGTCTCCATTCTCTTTTCTTCTTCCTCACTGTCGCTGCCCTAGTTTAGATGTTCATCCTCTAGTGATGGAACCACTTGCCGCAGTCTCCTCCTAACTCATCTCCCTGCCTCCATACTTGCCCCCGTTTAATTCTGTTGCAAACTGATCTCAGTCAGTTTAGTCTCTCACACCGTCAGGTACTTTCCAGTGAAGATCAGTAGATTCCAATGACTAGAGATAGCTGTGAGTTGTAGTTCTCATTCCTCACAATCTCCATACCAGGTGGTATGTTCCACTGAAAACAGGACTTTGACCCAATTCTGCCAAGCACACATTTATTAGCAGTTAGACATAGTCCTGCCACCTGTCCTCATAAGATCCATGAAGCCCCACGCAGGAAAGGTTCACCTGAAGCACATTTAACAATTCTCCAGCAGTAGCATTTTACCTAAACTTCTGGTCAGATCAGGCAACAGACTCATCCATTAAGTGTCAGGAGGCAGGACCCAATGGATTCCTAGACCTAGAATGCCACTCTGGGATCACCAGTGTTTTAGGCCCCATTCATGCACGGGCAGACAAAAGTGTCAGTCCATAAATCTGGAACACTGTTTATTTAACCAGTGAAAGTTTGTTTCTATATATATTTTTTTAACATCTTTATTGGAGTATAATTGCTTTACAATGGTGTGCTACTTTCTGCTTTATAACAAAGTGAATCAGCTATACATATACAGATATCCCCATATCTCTTCCCTCTTGTGTCTCCCTCCCACCTTCCCTCCCTATCCCACCCCTCTAGGTGGTCACAAAGCACGGAGCTAATCTCCCTGTGCTATGCGGCTGCTTCCCACTAGCTATATATTTTACGTTTGGTAGTGTATATATGTCCATGCCACTCTGTCACTTTGTCCCAGCTTACCCTTCCCCCTCTTCATGTCCTCAAGTCCATTCTCTACATCTGCGTCTTTATTCCTGTCCTGCCCCTAGGTTCTTCAGAAGCAATTTTTTTTTTTTAGATTCCATATATATGTGTCAACATACGGTATTTGTCTTTCTCTTTCTGACTTACTTCACTCTGTATGACAGACTCTAGGTCCATCCACCTCACTACAAATAACTCAATTTCGTTCCTTTTTATGGCTGAGTAATATTCCATTGTATATATGTGCCACATCTTCTTTATCCATTCATCTGTCGATGGACACTTAGGTTGCTTCCATGTCCTTGCTATTGTAAATAGAGCTGCAATGAACATTGTGGTACATGACTCTTTTTGAATTATGGTTTTCTCACAGTAATATCCACTACAGAAATGAGCAAACCCTCTACTGCAGATTTAGGTAGACTGGTTGAAGCTTTCCAGTAGCTGCATCTGGAGTGTGGACTCATAATGAGAGTCTTCCAGGTGCACACTAAGCACTGCTGGAGTGTGCTCCTCTTTGAGATGCTTCAGATATTAACTGTCCCTAGAGTATATGTATGTATGTTCATGTACACATATAGGTGTGTGTGTGTCTCACACTGTGATGAGTTTTTGTTTGTGTTTGTTTGTTTGTTTTTTGGCCGGGACGCATGCAGCATCTTAGTTCCCGGACCAGGGATCGAACCCTCACCCCCTGCAGTGGAGGCACGCAGTATTAACCACTGGACCGCCAGGGAAGTCCCTGTGCTGAGTGTTTTTAAAGTAAATTTCAGGCTATATAACAAATCTCCCCTCCCATGTACATCTGTCCATATTGTTCCCCTGCATAAAACCCTTCTCTTTCATGGTTCCCTGTTGCCTATAAAATCAAGTCCACACTCCTTCAAGTGACATACAAGGCCTTGTCAGACCTGCCCCTTACCACTTTCTCTTCTGCACTTTACACTGTAGTCTAGAATTACCAAGCTGCTTTTAGTGAAGCCCCACCAATGATGCTCTCCCCACCTGCCTAGCCCACCTTTCCCACTTTCCTTCCCCTGGCTAACTCTTACTTATCCTCTATGACTCAATTCAGGCATCAGCCCTTTCAAGAAGCCTTCCCTGGAACCTGATTCAGAGTTAAGCTTGTTTATTTTATTTAACATATGAATAGCACTTATTATGTGCCAGGAACTATTCTAAGTCCTTTTCATCCTAATGACAACTCTATGAATTAGGTTCTATTATTATCCCTCTTTTCAAATGAGGAAACTGAGGCACATAGAGGTTTAACTTGTCCAAATTCACATAATTGATAAGTGGCAAAGTCACACTTCAAACCCAGGCTGTCTGGCTCCAGAGTCTGTGCTTACAGAAATCCGTATGCTATGCTCTGTATTTCCATAGCACGGTACGCATACCTCTATCTCATCATTTAGCATAACAGTTTGAAATTCTTTCTTTGGGTATGTGTCTGCTGCTTCGCCATCAGGGTATTAAAGCTCAGTAGTCTCTGAAGTATGGTATAGTGGTTAGATCATGAAGTTTGGAATTAGACATACCTGGGGTTAAGTCCCACCTCTGCTCTGTACTAGCTGTGTAACCTTAGGCAAATTATTTAACCTTTCTATGCTTCCTTTTCCTTATGTGTGAAGTGGGAATACGAATACCTCACAGGGCAATGGAAAGAATGAAATGAGATGATGTATCTAAAGCACTTAGCAGTGGGTCTGACAGTAAAAAACGAAGCAAAACAAAAAAGTCTTGGTAATGCTTGACTATCACAACTAGTTATTATTACCTCTGCGTCTCTAGCAACTACCACAGTGCTTGGAAAATAGACATTTGAGAAATACTTGTTGAACTGAACTATTGTGGAAACCTTCAGACTGACGTAGATATCTAAAGTATATCTTAGTGTGTACGACTTCAGAAATGGTCCCCTGGACTTAAGCAGAATGTGCCACCTCACTTTGCTGGGGCGCCCATAAGAGTTTTACCTCCGAAGGGTAGATAGCCCTGGAGTTCTCCAGTCATATAACTAATAAGCATATCATTCTGGTCCTTGCAGCCGTTAGTTTTACTATAGCTAAAGCTCAAATAGGATAGCTCATCAGTTTGAAGTGAGTCTTGTTATCCCAAGTCATCTCATCATCCTTCAAAATGAAAGAGAACTCCATTTAGTTTCCTTTTCTTAGAACAAGGGCTTCGGAACTCCCCAGGGCTATCCATTCTCATAGGACCTCTGACCTTTTCAGTCAGAGATGCAAATTTCCTTCCCAGTATCCCAGAGCTTTGATCCCTTCTGTTACAGATTTCACTTGTCAAATGAATGAAAAATACAGTTATCAGACATACTCAAGTCACCTTTGGATAATGTTGTGACAGAAAATGTCTCAGGTATCAATTAAGTACCCATCTTTTTGCACCCAAGGACAGTAGAAGATGCTACTTGAAAAGCTAAAATAAACATATATGTCACATCCAGGTAATAATACACGCCCCCATCCCCAGAATACTAAGGGAATGGAAGCTCCTAAGGCAGAATCTTTTGGTTAACTTAGGGCTAAGGAGAAACCTCATTTGGGTTCAGGTGGCCAATCTTTCTACAGTATCTGAACCCACTCTCCTCCATAAAGGAGGACAGTCTAACGACCACCGATTCTTTCTTCCATGCGGATCTTGCAAGATCTCTAGGCCAATCACTTCTCAGAATTTTAAGTAGAGAGACAAAGTGGAAGAAATTAATCTGAATTCATATTGTTGATGAAAAAAAAATCAATAGTCTATGAATGGAATGGAAAATTTTATTCAAGCCAACCTGAGGATTATAACCTGGGAGATTGTCTCTCAGAGAGCTCTGAGAACTGTTCTGCCCATTAGAGGTCAAAGCACAGTTATATCCATTTTTGAGACAAAGGGTTATACATCAGACGTATTGATAGTTTACACAATTCAGATCTGCATGTACAAAGTCGTGGGTCATTGTGACCCCTTACAGGGTTAAGAAGGAACGTTATCCCCTAAGGAGTTACCGGGTAGTGTGTCATTGTGGCCTCTTACAAGATTAAAGAGGAATGTTGTCTCCTAAGAAGGGATCTTGCTGGTACCAGGAGAACATTGCTCTTTATGGTTGAGCAGGTATTTCTGCCATTGGGGAGGTCTGGTTGGTGGATAATGCAGATACACAGTGCACACTGGAGGGGAGGGAGGAGGCCAGAGGGTAGAGAAAAATTTTATGTTTACATTTTTCTTGACTTACAATGTGAATTTTTATTTCATCAGTATTAATCCTGGTCATAGCCTATAATCTGGCAGTTTGATTAAACCTCTGATTGTTATGTTGTCATTTTTCTCTTTTTTAGAAGAACCCCACCACCTAACACACAAAAACGTCCAACTAGCTGAAGGTTCTGGATTCTCAAGTGCTAAGGGAATAATGACTGGAGTGTGGGTTGGTCAGGAGAGGCTGCCTGGAGAAGGTCTCCAGCCGGATGGTGAAGGGCTGGTAGAGTTTCGATGGCAAGGGCTTCCCCGAGTTGAGGAAGAGGGCTTGGGCACGAGCCAGAGCACACAGCGCCTGTAATAAGCTAGAGGCGAGGCTAGAGGTTTCATGCTTAGAGCAAAGCCTGGAATTCCCCTCTCTTTTTCTGTCCAGGTGGTCAGAAATAAACCACAGAGGTTCCAGAAACACAGAGATCGGAAATGTTCACTCTAGGAAAGTGCACTGGGCCAGAAGTGAAGAGCTACGATCTCTGATCCTGGTTCTACCACCGATTTGTCCCATAATGGTGGGCAGTTCGTGTAAACCTTTTTTAGACCATTTTCTTGCCAGTTAGACAGAGATAGATATATGATCAGACTACCACACGGAGCTGGTGGGAGGATTCAGTGAAAGCTTACAAATACCCATCAAATGTAAGTTACTGAGATACTATTATTAAAATGTACTAGTGCAGACACTACTACAGGTCTTCCTTCCATTCTCTTTGGCCTCTTTAGCCAACACTCAACATGAATTTCACGAGAGGTTGTTGGTTGCCTTTCTAAAAACATATTTAACCAGTTTCTTCAAAATTTGAAGGTCGAAATTCTAAACTTTGTAACAATCTAAAAAGGAATTTAAGGCAATCTTATGACACTGTTCCGGAGGTTCCAGGCTTCCTCTTATAATGCATGGAAGGTTTTCAAGCAACTGTTCTCTTTGACTAGCCCAGAAAAATCCTCCTTCCTTCATGTCCTTGAATCTAGCCTGCATATCTGAGCGAATTCTGATTATAGTTTATACAGTATAACATCGGTGCCCAAGGGCCATTCCCTTAGCCATTCCCTTTACACCTGTGTTGAATGAAGGGGTTCAAATCTGTGTGTTAACATATGACTTTAATTGGAGACTGAAGATGACCGCTTGTTAATAATTTGGCATATGAATCATTTAAAAAACAAAACACTTCTGGTGAAGAGAGGTGCTAGAATTCATCCTCGTCCCCTCCTCCTGAATGTGTATTTTACCTAAAATCACACAGATTTTCTGAACAAGTTTAACAGTGTGCTATAACATAATTGCAATATTATACCAGAAGCATTATCAATGCTAAGTACTCTCCAGTTTAGAATGCATGAATAAATTCTCTAAAACTCTTGAGAAGAGTATCTATTTTCCCAGCTAAATAATCTTTAAGTTCAAAAGGTAAAATGAATATTTCTTCTTATATGAAATATGGCTTCATGGGAGTAGAGTTTTGATAAGCATTTGTGAACTCCCTGCTGGTAGATTTAAAAACCTCCTTGGCAATCGCATGGCAACTAAGGATACAATGTCCCCTTCTACCTAGGGGCCAAGACATGGTGTTTGCAGAATTATGTATCCATTAAGGTAACATTAGCTCTGTCAGTTTCAACATTTGGCATCCAAGGTCACCCTGGATGCTGGCAACCAGCCAGTAGATGGGAAAAGAGAAAGAGTAGAGAAGGCATGTGAGCTTCTTAGACTGGCCTCAATGTCACCCACACCCCTTCCACCAACATTCCGTGGGAGAAGATTTGTCAGAAAGGCCCCACCTAGATGCACAGGGAACTGAGAAATGGTAGTTCCTGTCTACAGAGCCACTTCCCAACCACAACTCAAGCATGATGGAAGGGCAATACAGATATTTGGAGGCTAGCTAAGTGACTTTGTCGCAGTTGTACTGTGGCAGTTACTAATTTCTTGTCTCAGCTCCAAACCTCCAGACCCTGCTTTGTGATGCTGGCAGTAGGGCACTACAAACCACGTTTCTGCTTTGTTGGCTGACTCTATGTTAGGTTCTGCTAACAGGGGGCAGTAGAGGGAGACAGCAAAGCTGGAGAAGGAAGAGACTTCCTCCTACCTGTTTGCTTACCGTGAGTTTTCCTGTCTGCTTGTGGTTCCTGCATCACCACAGCCTTGCGTTGTCACCCTGGAAACAGCAGTGCCTTCCTATAGCATCAGCTGAATCTGGTTGCAGTTTTTCCGCCATTTGGACGAATCAGCTTCATTGTGTCTGCTGAGAGACACCACCAACCACCTTGTGCCTCCCTCTTCAGAAATCTGGGTCCAGCACCACAGGGACCTTCCTCCAAGCTCAGAGGTCTCAGTACCAGTTGGCAAGTGCCCCCTTTTCAGAAGTCTGAGGTTTAGCTCCAGGGACCCCGTCTCCCAAGTTTTAGTAATTCAACCACTTCTCTCCCCCTGCCCCCTGCCGCCTGCCCTGCTGCCTAAGGGTAATAGCTGCTTCCTGCAGCTTTTACCTTTGTGAAACCTTAGAGAAGCCCTAGCCAATAAAAATATAATGTGAATACTAGTCTTTAATTCTCTAGTAGCCACATTTTAAAAAAGTAAAAAGAAATGGTGAAATTAATTTTAATGATATATTGTGTATAACCCAATCTGATCTGCTTTCATTTTAGCATATGATCACTATAAAAATTATTGAGATATTTTTATATGAAGTCTTTGAAGTCTGGTGTGTATTTTACACTTACAGCACATTTCAGTTTGGAGGGTAAATTTCACCAGAAATACTTGATCTGCCTTAGATTTCATAAAATTTAGAGTTGAAAATATAGATTCACCAGCTCACGTTGTTCCAAACATACATAATTCTAATAACTGAATTGAGTATCAATTTGTAACTTTTTATTTGGAAAAAACTGTGCACTCACAAGAAGTTGCAAAAAATACTACAGAGAGGTTCTATGTACCTACCACCCGGCTTCCCCCATTAGTGACATCTTCCATGATTTTAGTCATTGTCAAAACCAGAAAATTAATTGGCACAACACAGTTAAGTAGATTACAGACCCTAATCAGATTTCCCCAGTTTTTATATGCACTTATTTCTTGGTATGTCTTTGTGATTATATGGCATTTTATTGCTTGTACAGATCTGTATAACCACTTCACCACCACAGTCAAGAGACAGAACTCTTCCATCCCTACAAAGGATATTCCTCATGCTGCCCCTTTATTGTTACTTCTCCCCTCCCCTACACTGAGCCCCTGGCAACCACTTATATGTTCTCCATCTCTACAATTTTGTCCCAGGGTAATGGAAATAAAAACAAAAATTAAAAAATGGGACCTAATTAAACTCAAAAGCTTTTGCACTGCAAAGGAAACCATAACCAAAACAAAAAGGCAAGCCACAGATTGGGAGAAAATATTTGCAAATGACGTGACCGACAAGGGATTAGTCTCCAGAATTTACAAACAGCTCATGCAGCTCAATATCATCAAAACAAACAACCCAATCAAAAAATGGGCAGAAGACCTAAATAGACATTTCTCCAAAAAAGACATACAGGTGGCCAAGAGGCACATGAATAGACATTCAGCATCGTTAATTATTAGAGAATTGCAAATTAAAATTACAATGAGATATCACCTCACACCAGTCAAAATGGCTATCATCAAAAAATCCACGAACAATAAATGCTGGAGAGGGTGTGGAGAGAAGGGAACCCTCCTACACTGTTGGTGGGAATGTAAATTGGTGCTGCCACTATGGAGAACAGTATGGAGGTTCCTTAAAAAACTAAAAATAGAGCTACCATATGATCCTGCAACCCACTCCTGGGCATATATCCAGAGAAAACCATAATTCAAAAAGTTACATGCACCCCAATGTTCATTGCAGCACTATTTACAATAGCCAAGACATGGAAGCAACCTAGATGTCCATTGACAGAGGAATGGATAAAGAAGATGTGGCACATATATACAATGGAATATTACTCAGCCATTAAAAAGAATGAAATAATGCCATTTGCAGCAACATGGATGGACCTAGAGATTGTCATACTGCGTGAAGTAAGTCAGACAGAGAAAGAGAAATATATGATATCACTTATAAATGGAATCTAAAGAGAAATGATACAAATGAACTTATAAAACAGAAACAGACTCACAGATCTAGAGAAGGAACTTAGGGTCACCGGGGGGAAGGGTGGGGAGAAGAGATAGTTAGGGAGTCTGGGATTGACATGTACACACTGCTGTATCTAAAGTGGATAACCAACAAGGACCTACTGTATAGCACAGGGAACTCCGCTCAATATTATGTAACAACCTAAGTGGGATAAGAATTTGAAAAAGAATAGAGACATGTATATGTATAACTGAATTACTTTGCTGTACACCTGAAACTATCACAACATTGTTAATCAACTATAATATAAAATTTAAAAAAATAAATAATTCCTTAAGAACAAGAATGTTATATAAATGTCATCCTATAGTATGTAATGTTTTGAAATTGGCTTTTCTTTTTTCACTCAGCATAATGCCCTTAAGAGCCATCCAAGTTGTTGGGTATATCAGTGGTTTGTTCCTTCTTATTGCTGAATAATATTCCATAGTATGGATGTACCACAATGTGTTTAACCACTCACCTGTTGAAGGACATTTGGTTTGTTTTCAGGTTTCAAGTTGTGTGAGCATTTGAGTATAGGTTTCTGTGTGGGCCTAAGTTTTCATTTCTCTGGGATAAATGCCCAGGAGTGTGATTGCTGGGTCGTAGGTAACTCTGTGTTTAATTGTCAGAATGATTTCCAGAGTGGCTGTACCGTGTTTCATTCTGACCAACAGTGATAACACGATCCAGTTTATCGGCATCCCTATCAACATTTGGTGTTATCAGTGCTTAATTTTAACCATTTGAATAGGTATATAGTCTCATCTCAGTGTGTTCTTATTTGTGTTTGCCCAACGACTAGTGATGTTGGACATCTTTTCATGCATTTATTTGCCATCTGTATATCATCTCTGGTGAAGTATCTGTTCAAGTCTTTTCCCATTAAAAATTTGGGTGGTTGGTTTCTTACAGTTGAGTTTTAAGAGTTCTTGATATATTCTGTAGACAAATCCTTTGTTAGAGATGTGATCTGCAAATATATTCTCCCAGTCCATAGTTTGTCTTTTTATCCTCTTAACAGGGTTTTTCACAGAGCAAAACTTTTTCATCCTAAGGAAGTTCAATTTAGTGATTTTTTTCTTTTATGTATTGTGCTTTTAGTGTCATGTGTAAGAATTCTTCACCTAACCCTAGGTCATGAATATTTTCTGCTATGTTTCATTCTAAAATTTTATAATTTTACATTTAAATCTGTGATCCAATTTGAGTCTTTTTTTTTTTTTTTTTTTTTTTTTGCAGTACACGGGCCTCTCACTGTTGTGGCCTCTCCCGTTGCGGAGCACAGGCTCCAGACGCGCAGGCTCAGCGGCCATGGCTCACGGGCCCAGCCGCTCCGCGGCATGCGGGATGTTCCCGGACTGGGGCACGAACCCGTGTCCCCTGCATCGGCAGGCGGACTCTCAACCACTGCGCCACCAGGGAAGCCCCTGGGTCAATTTTTATGTAAGTTATGAGGTTTTGGTCTAGGTTTATTATATTATACTTCTGCCTATGGATGTCCAATTTTACCAGCACCATTTATTGAAAAAAATAACCATGTTTCTGGGGTCCCATAACCATCGAGGTTCAATGGCTCACTGGATGGACTCACAAGACTCAATAGCAGGCTTTACTCGCAGCTAAGGTTTATTACATCAAAGGATACAGACCAAAAGTGATAGGAAAAATATATGCATTCAGTAGAGTTCAGAGAGGTCATCTGAACCATCTGAAGCCACACAAGGATGTGCTTTCTCTCTATCAGTGAACTACAGGTGTGGAATAACTTTGCCCAGGGAAGCCCGTTCAAGACTCAGGATCTGCGGCTTTTCTGTGTAGGGGAACAGCTCTGTCATGGCAGTCTGGTGAAATTGATCACATAGGCAAAGGCTTGACCTGTATTTATCTGAGTCTTAGCAGAACTCCTTGTGATCCACTTGGAACACAAGAGGCTGGGAGGCACTTTTTGTTTTGTGGTCACGCCTTTCCGGTATGTAGGACAGGGAGCATGGGTTGCTGGTACATTGGCTACTCTTCCTTTCGTTCTCCGTGTAAGTAATAATCTGAATCCCAAAAGGGCTCATTGTGTTTTTATTGGCCATAGGCATCAGACCTTAGTCTTTCCTCACGCTCCACTGAATTGCTTTTTCATCTTTATAAAAAATCAGTGGGTATATTTATGTGAGTCAATTCTTTTCAACAGCTTTGTTGGGGTATAACTGACATACAGTAAACTGCACATGTTCAAAGCATATAGTTAAGTTTTGACATATGTATACACCTATGAAACCATCAGCCCAGTCAAGATGGTGAACATACCGCAAAGTTCCCAAGTGCCCTCTGTAATCCCTCCTTCCCCTCTGTCTCCAGGCAATCACTGATCTGTTTTCTGTCATTTTAGGTTAGTTTGCATTTTTTAGAATTTATATTTGAATCATACATTGACTCATACATCTTTTTTCCAGCTTCCTTTGTTGAGCATAATTATTTTGAGATTCACCCATGTTGTTGCATATATCAATAGTTCATTCCTCATTTTTTTTGCTGAGTAATATTTCACTGTGTGGGTATATATACAACTAATTGGTTACCCATACACCTGTTGATGGATGTTTGGATTTCCAGTTTTTAGCTATTGCAAGTAAAGCTTTTATGAACATTTGTGTACAAGACTTTCTATGGATAATGTTTTCTTTTCTCTTGGGTAAATATCTATGAGAGGAGTGGCTGAATCATTTCATAGGTGTATGTTAAACTTTTTAAAAAACTACCAAACTGTTTTACAAAGTGGTACCGTTTATATTACTGCCAGCCCTGTGATAGAGTTCCAGTTTATTGGCATCCTCAGCAACACTTGCTATGACAATTCTTTTTAATTTTACCCATTCAAATTGATGTGTAGTGCTTTTTATTTTGGTTTTACCTTGCATTTACCTAACGATCAGTGATGTTGAAACTCTTTTCATGTGCTTATTTGCCATCTGAATATCTTCTTTGGTGAAGTGTCTATTCACATCTTTTGCCCATTTTATATTGATTGGGTTGTCTATTTTTATTTTTGAGTTTTTAGAGTATTTTATATATTCTGGATACAAATCCTTTATCAGATATATGCTTTGCAAACATTTTCTTCCAGTCTATGAATTGTCATTCTCATTATCTTAACAGTGTTTTTCAAAGAACAAAAGTTTTTAATTTTTGTGAAGTCTAACTTATCAATTTGTTTTTAATGGCTTATGCTTTTGGTGTCATATCTAAGAAATCATTGCCTAACCCAAGGTCATGAGATTTTTCTCCTAAATTTTCTTCAAGAAATTTTGCAGTTTTAGTTTTTGTATTTAATACTGTGATCCATTTTGTGTATGGTGCAAGATATTAATCCAAGTTATTTTTTGCATATGAATATCTAGTATTTCCAGGACCATTTTCTGAAAAGGTTATTCTTTTTCTAATGAACTGCCTTTACACCTTCGTAAAAAAAAAAAATCAGTTGTCTATATTTGTGTGAGTATATTTCTGGGCTCTCTGTTCTCTTCCATTAATATATTTTTCTGTTTGGACATCAGTCCCACACTGTCTTGATTATAGTGTAGCTTTATAATACTTTTTTTTTTTTTTTTTGCTGCACCACGCACATGGCTTGCAGGATCTTGGTTCCCTGATCAGGGATTGAACCCGGGCCCCGCCAGTGAAAGTGCCAAGTCCTAACCACTGGACTGCCAGGGAATTTCCTATAATACCTCTCAAAATCAGGTAGTGTTAACCTCCCAAATGTGTTCTTCTCTCAAAGTTGCTTTGACACTTCTAGGTCATTTGCATTTACATATGAATTTTAGAATCAGCTTGTGATTTTCTATAAAAATTCCTGCTGGGAATTTGAAAGGGATTATATTGAATTTGTAAATCAATTTGGGAAGAATTGTTATCTCAACAATATTGAGTCTTCTGACCCATGAATAAGGTATAAATATCACTATTTAGATTTTATTTAATTTCTCCCAGCAAAGCTTTATAGTTTTCAGCATACAGGTTTTGCACATCTTTTCTTGACCAAATGCTTTGGCCAGAACCTCTAGTACAGTGCTGAATATAAAGAGTGAGAATGGACATCTTGATTTGTTACTGATCTTCTTATAGGAAAAGCACTCAGTCTTTCACCATTAAGTATGATGTTAGGTATAGGTTCTTCATAGATGCTTTTTATCAGGTTGATGAAGTTCCCTTCTATTGCTAGTTTGCTGAGAGTTATTATCAGTAATGGATGAAAGAGCTGTGAAGTGAAAGCTTTGGACCTCACCCTACCTTAGTCAGAATTGTTCTGTTTTATGTTTTATGTGTGGATATTCTCTGCGAACTTTGTTTGCAAAATGAATTCAACTCCTAATAAGAAAAAAAAGTTTGAATAACACTACTTTATACAATGAGTAAACATATTAGTCAGGGTACTCCAGAGAAACAGAACCAGTAGGACAGATAGATGATAGATAGATAGATAGATAGATAGATGGATGATAGATGTGTGTGTGTATATAATATAATATAATGAGGAATTGGTTCACAATATTACGGAAGTGAGAAGTCCCAAGATCTGCCATCTGCAAACTGGAGACCCAGGAAAGCCAGTGGTATAATTCTTAGAGAATGGATGAATTCCAGTCCAATTCTGGAGGCCTGACAACCAGGTAAGCCAATGGTGTAAAATCTCACTACAAGGAAAGAAGATCAATGTCCCAGCTCATTCAGGCAGACAAGAAGCAAAACGGGCGAATTCTTCATTCCACCTTGTGTTCTATTCAGGTCCTCAATGGATTGGATGATGCCTACGTTGGGGAGGGCAGTCTACTTTACTGAGTCCACCAATTCAAATGCTCATCTCATCCGGAAACACCCTCATAGACACACCCAGAAACGATGTTTAATCTGGGCACCCTTTAGCCCAGTCAAGTTGACACATAAGTTAACCACCACAGTAAGTTGTTGAAAAATTGAATATAAATTTAACTTTTTATTTTCCAATGAACTAGAAACACATAGGGAAATCTTTTGAAAGAATATTCCTGCATTCTTTGTAAAATCTAGAGGATTCCTAGGCCATGCTTGAAAACGCTGATTCTGGGAATTCCCTGGCGGTCCAGTGGTTAGGACTCCGCACTTTCACCGCCAAGGGCGCAGGTTCAATCCCTGGTCGGGGAACTAAGATCCTGCAATACGTGCGGTGTGGCCAAAAAAACAAAACAAAACGAAACAAATGCTGATTCTGCAGCCTCTTAGAAGAAGTAGAGTTGTAAGACTGAGAGGGAACTTTCCAGAGAAGACTGATCTAACCTGCCCCCAGGGATAGTAGTAGTGCTGGGGAGAAGGTGTGGCGGGTCTAGAGAAGGACATTTTCCCATTTCTCTCACTGTTCTATATCTTAGCAACAAGGCATAAGTTCTGCACAGCCTTGGATTCCCTTGGGATTACAGACTGCTTGAGGGCAGGAACTGTATTACTTTCTTTTCTGTAGCTCCTTCAGCTGTCTCTCACAGTTCTTTAAACATCTCATGTGCTAAATGAGTAAATAAATGATAGGTGGGCAGATATCTTTTCCTTCCTACCATCTCTTGCCCCTTACTTTTTGAGCTCACTTGGCCCAGCTCTAGACAGACTTGTGAAGCAGATCAAGTTTGTCTTCGGTGCCCTTTGCCCACCACGAGTTCCTGTCTCCTGAGTGCCCAGTGTGTCCTCCTACTCATGATTGTTTCACTCTCAAATCCCAGAAAGGCCTGTTCTTCACAGGCAGCATCCCATGCCTCATCTGAGCTTCCTCATTATGTGTCCTGTCTTGCTTTCTTTAACGATTCCAGAGTTAGGGTCAGGCCACCTAGCGGATGAGGACTACAGAGAAGAGAGCCTTCAAACTCTTGCCTCAGCATACAACTAGGGTATCCAGAGCACTTTCCTCCCTCTCTCGTCATCTCCAAGCACCGAGCCCACCCATGGTGGACAGTGCTTAGCCCACCTCCCAAGCCCCCTTTCCCCTCTCTGAGGACAATTTTGTGTGATCCTGGGGTAGTTTGGTTTTTAAGGGCAGATAAGCCACAAAACGAGAGAAAGCCCTTCTTGGATCGCCACGTGTCCCACTGCTCAGTGTTCAAAGCTACTGTTTTCCAAGTTGATATATTGAGAAAAGTATAAGCTTCTGCCAGAGCATCCACTTCTCTCCATGTGTGGGGTATCCTGTCCTACCTTGGCTCATAGGAAATAAAGGAAACCAACTATTTTTGCTTCAATTAGGGAGAATCAGTATTAAGGATTGACTCCTTACTCTGTTAAACAAATCATCATCATGTGCCCACCATATACAAATAGACTATGACAACAGGGACTTCCTTAGATATTGGTTTGTTTTCTGTTTACTCCATCAGCAAAATTCTTCAGGGAAACTTGAAGAACTGTAAATGGCTCACTAACAAAAGCAAACAACACGCAAACATTTAAAATTAGGCAACGTTCAAACTGCCATCCACACGTTTCCAGGTTTCATTTAAAAGCAAAACCAACTTGAGTACCAGGTGTGAACTTAAAAGTAATAGGATTGTTATCTTCTAAAAATAAACCTGAGAGGGTGTACCCATCCGAAGACATAATCTCCCAGTTAGTGTAGCCATCTTGAGAGCCCGAGCCCTTGTTCTATTGGTGTGGCCACAACTACTTGTCTTTTGGGACTAAAATTAGACCTCACCTCCTCCTCCAGGGAGCCGGCCCTCACCCTCAAGTCTGGGTTTGATGCTCTTCTTCTGGGCTCCCTGAGCATCCTGTGCTTACATCTATCAAAGCACCTATCACACTGGATTGTGTGTCTCCCTTATCTGAAGGTAGGGAAGATGTCTTGTTTGACTTTGTATCCCTGGGGCCAAGCAGTTGCTCAGTAAATGTTTGTTAACTGAAAAAAGTCTCTGCATCATATTCTTGGACCATCTTCAACGATAGCAAATCTTTCTTCTTTTGCTGGAGAATGTGATTTTTGGCAAACAGATGTTATTAGGAAACATGTTGGGCAAATCAGGTATTCATCAAACTCAATAACACTGTCTGTTTAAAAATGAGCTGTGATCACAATGTATTGACTACTTTTCTTCTGCGATTCATAAACTGACTCTGAAAACAATTCCGAAGAAGGAATTGCAAAAGGTTTTGAGCAATAGAAGCTTCCCAGGGCAATATCTTTGAAAGGCTACTCTGGAGCTGGACTGCATGGGTTCCAGTCCTGCCTCTGCAGCTAAGTTAGCTGTATCGTCTTGGACAAGTTACTCAACCTGTTGTTTCCTCGTTTGTAAAATGGGGATAGTACCTCCCACGTAGAGTCATTGTGAGGATTAGTTGAGTTAATCACATCAAGTGCTTAGAATATAGGGCCCCGTACATAGTAAGTGCTCACTAAGAGTTGTTATTATCATTGTTATCTTTCTGATCATTTGAGGCACTGTATTAGAAAATATTAGAGATAATACTTTTTTTAAAAAGGCCTATCCCTTCCCTCAGGAAGTTCACAGTCTAATGGGAAATACAGACATGTAATTTATGTTATCATACAACTTGATGGGTGCTTTCAGAAATGCCAACTGTCATGATGGCAGGAACAGCTGACATGGGGAAGGGTCTAGTATCGAGAGCATCTCAGTACAGTTCTGTAAGCACCAAATGCCCTCCACTCCATTCAGAACATTGTGTCCTGAGAATAGAAGTGTCAGTACGACCAGTTATTGATGTTCATGGTAGTGATGAGAACAGAAGGACCTGAGAGTAGAGATCACACTTTTTTACTAAAATACCTCCATTTTTTTAAAAAACAAAGGAATGGTATGCGGTGTCAGTTCCTGTGAAAGTATTCAGTGCTCCTTACTTCACTCCGAATAGGAACCTGTCTGGACAGAGAATTCATAGACTCTATCATCAATATGTCTCTCTGTTTAAAACAAAAATGGGTTCCAGTTTCAAAAATTAAGATACAGTGTTGCTCTGATCCTGAAAGAATGGAATAATCCTGAAGGATTTGCCATTTTACCAAGAGGGTTTAGAGGTTTACTAGGGATTAGAATTGCACCAAAATTTAAGAATAGTAACTTTAAATAATGATATAATTTACACTTGGGGATGCATTGTCTCATTATTGTGTCATTTCTTTTACTGTGCAGAAATTAGTTTTTTCAATTAAAATATTGGTTGCCTTTTTTTTAAACCAGAGTTTCCCTCTTTCAGAAATAGTTATAAAAATGACAGTTTATGTTGCAATCAGTTATTTTGTATGATTCAGGAAGAAACACTTTAAAAATAACTTTGTAATAAAGACAGAAAACTGTTTCTTTACAATTGTGATTCATCATAATTACTTTTGAACATTTGGTAAATCCTATTTTGGGTAATTTTTAAGAAGTACTTTAAAACTCTTTCAGAGTCTGTTTAAGGCCCTCCTTTATGAATTCTGCAAAAGCTTCACTTTGCGAAGAAAATGGGCTTGAGGTAATAATAAGCATAATGTGAGACAATGTGTTCCTGCCCTCTCCTCATCTTTTCAGTTTCCCTTCTGAGAAGTTGAAAGTCAAGGGATTATTTTGGGGAATTAAAGTAATTGCAAACAGCAACAGCATGGGCCTGCAACCTTTCCACCATGGCATGTTCTGTGCTTCTGGGCCCAAGGGGCAAGCAAGAGGTGCCAATTCTTAAGAGACCTGTGATGGAGCCACAGACGTGTTTTCTTAAGAAAGGGAGAGAGAATACGGCAGTGGTAACTGGAGCCGAGTGCTATACTTGGCATTTGTTCCAGGTTTGCTTAGTTGAACTGAATTTCCTGCTTATGGACAAGATACCATTCCGAGTTGTACAGAACAAGCACACAGCTGTCATCTTCGTCTTCCCCAAAGGCTATTAACAGTTGGTCCTAAAGTGAAGGAATTTATTCTGTTATATGGATCATGAGTAGAGCAATCATAAAGTGTACTGATGTTGGGAAGGAAATCGGCATTCTGAGCATGTGTACGATTAACACCCTTATTGGACACTAATAATGCTGAGAGTTTCCAACCTCACCTGGAACTTCCTAAGGATTGTGAAAATGAATTTTTCACCACTACAGCTACTATAATCCCTGGTGCACCTCTTTTTTTAAAAACATTTCATTTATTTAACTATAGTTGATCTACAGTATTGTGTTAGTTTTAGGTGTACAGCTTCAGATTCTTTTCCATTATAGGTTATTACAAGATATTTAATATAGTTCCCTGTGCTATACAGTAAATCCTTGTTTATCTATTTTATATACAATGATGTGTATCTGCTAATCCCATACTCCTAATTTATCCCTCCCCCTCCCCTTTCCCCTTTGGTAACCATAGGTTTGTTTTCTATGTCTTTGAGTCCATTTCCGTTTGTAAATAAGTTGATTTGTATTAATTTTTTAGATTCCACATATAAGTGATATTATATAATATTTGTCTTTCTCTGCCTGACTTCTTTCACTTAGTATGATAATCTCTAGGTCCATCCATGTTGCTGCAAATGGTGATATTTCATTCTTTCTTACAGCTGAGTAATATTCCATTGTATATGTGTGTGTGCATCTGTGTGCGTGTGTGTGTGTGTGTGTGTACACACATATGCACCACATCTTCTTCATCCATTCCTCTGTCGATGAACACTTAGGTGTCCATGTCTTTGCTATTGTGAGTAGTGCTGCTATAAATATAGGCGCGCGTGTATCTTTTCGAATTAGGGTTTTGCTCTTTTCCGGATATATGCTCAGGAGTGGGATTGCTGGATCATATGGTAACTCTATTTTTAGTTTTTTAAGGAACCTCCAGACTGTTTTCCATAGTGGCTGTACCAGTTTACATTCCCACCATAGTGTAGGAGGGTTCCCTTTTCTCCACACCCTCTCCAGCATTTATTATTTATAGACCTTTTGATGATGGCCATTCTGACTGGTGTGAGGTGTTACCTCATTGTAGTTTCGATTTGCATTTCTCTAATAGTTAATGATGTTGAGCATCTTTTCATGTGCCTCTTGGCCATCTGTATGTCTTCTTTGGAGAAATCTCTATCTAGGTTGGACTTAGTGACTTGATTCTAATGCGTAGAATATGACAAAGGTGTTGGGCTGTTGGGATGGGACTTCTGTGATTAAGCTACAAAAGATTGTGACTTCCGTACTGCTGGCACTCTCTCTTGCCCTCTTACTTACTCTGATGAAGCTTGATGCCGTGTTGCGAGATGCTCTGTAGGGAGACCCACATGCCAGAGACTCAAGGAGGCCTGCAGCCAACAGCTTATGAGGAACTGAATCCTTTGTCCAACAGTCTGTGAAAAATGGAATCCTGCCAACAACCATGTGACTGAACTTGGAAGCAGACCCTTCCCAGTAGAGCCTTCGGATGAGGTGACATCCCTGGCCAGTGCCTTGACTGCGGGCTTGCGAGAGGCCCTGAAGCAGAAGACCCAGCTAAGCCACGCCTGGATTCCTGAAAGTATGTTTTAAGCAGCTAAGTTTTGGGGGTAATTTATTATACTACACAATAACTAATACACCTTCCAAGAGGTAACCACTACCCTAGATATGCTATCATTCCCATACATGTCTTTATATGTATGCTACATTTATGTGTATCATTCCCATGTATGCCTACACACACACACACACACGTACAATTACTATATATACATGTGTGTGTGTATATATATATATATATATATATATATATATATATAGTAATTGTATTACATGTTCTTAAAATCCATATAAATGATATTATAGTATTTGTATCCTTCTGGAATTAGAGTTTCCCTGATTCGTTTTTCCACCACCACCATTCCATCTTTGCCTCTCTAGGTCTTTCTCTGTGTCTCAGCCTCTGTGAGTTCTAGGCTGCACCCCAGCCCAACCCTTTCTGTCCTGTTCCGTTTACCTGCAGTAGTCCCAAATTGGTGACTTAAGCCTGGTCCCACCTTAGGTGAAGCCCAGCTTCTTCCCATATGGCTCTCTAAACCAAAATGTTGCTCTTCAACATTACATGGGCCTCTAGGCCAACCTGGATCGTCACTGGGGTTTTCTTTGATAATGGTGCTTTTTAGAGCAGTATGCATCTAAAAGTTTCACGTGCATAGGAATTTCCTGGGAACCTTGTTAAAATGTGACTATGAAGGTCCGGGGAGGGCCTGAGATTCTGCATATCCACAAAGCTTTCAGGTGTTGCTCATGCCGTTGATACACAGACCCCATATTTAGTAACAAGATTCCAGAGGCTAGATGCCTATCTCTCTCTTTACGAAAATTGTTTTAACTTGACATTTTAATTTTTTTTAATTTTTATTTATTTATTTATTAACATCTTTATTGGAGTATAATTGCCTTACAATGGTGTGTTAGTTTCTGCTTTATTATATTAGATACCAATAAAGGAATTCACAATAGGCTTACCCAGTGATAGAAAGTGATGGCTTTCAAAGGTAAGGTGGGCCAAAACAAAACCAAATAATATAAGGAAAGACTTTACTTGGTGTTATTTACCAGTGAGAAATCTGTTCATACTTAAGCTTATTTACTGAAAGTAAACTTTTATTTTTAACTTGAACAAATGCTGACAAATATATATGTAGAAGGTAGGATAAAAGTTGGATATCAGTGGGTATCACTTTTTGGGAGATGAACTCTGGAGTGATATCAGTGTTGATAAAATTCCCCTGGGCTTCTAAAAAACAAAAAACCTAAAGAATGAAGAACAGATTCTTTCTTTTTTCCTCCATCCTTTTCTTTCTACTCCTCCCAACTACAGAATAAAATAAGAGAAAATGAACAATTATACAACATTAACCTGCACCAGTGACTTTCTAAATCTAAGAAAATAGTCTTATGTGTGTATATACTATATCTCAACAAGGAGAGAAGAACAATACATTTTCTTTTTGTAACTTGGAACCTTGTGTATCTGATGGCTTCGACCACCTGATGACCGCACCAGCCTTGTCTCTGTTGCCCAACACCACAAATGCTTGCCCCACCCCTCCTTTGATCCTCTCATTCTCTCTTTCTTTCTTTTTGGAGAGGCCATTCTGAGATTTAAATAAAGCTTTCTACTGATACTTAAGACTTTGCACAATTTCCATTCGACCAAGTAACAGAGACTGGATTTACCCTCTTACTTACTTACCCAAAAAACAGGACAAAATGTATAAGCTCTACCTGACTTGGCTCCCTGAACTCTGAGATTGGTGTCCGCAACCCAGGGAGTCTTCCAAGCTCTGCCTCAGCTCCCCTTCCCCATGTCCTATCCTGGAAACTTTCTGAAGGCACTAAGTTGGGTCAAATCTTCCACCTTAAGACGCTGGGAAAAGAAGGGCAAACTAAACCTAAAGCAAGCCAGAAGGAAATGATAAAGATCAGAGTGGAAATTATTGGACTAGGTAATAGAAAAAACAATCAAGAAAATCAGTGAAACCAAAAGCTGGTTCTTGGAAAAGATCAACAAAATTGGCAAAACTTTAGTTAGATTGACTAAGAAAAAAAGAAGACTCAAATTTCTAGAATCAGAAATGAAAGAGGGGATATTACTACTGACTTTACAGGAATAAAAAAGGATTATGTGGGAATTCTGTGAACAATTATATACCAATAAATTAGATGAAATGGACAAATTCCTAGCGAGACACAAACTACTGAAATTGACTCAAGAAGAAAAAAAACAGTATGAATAGATCTATAACAAGTGACAAGCCTGAATTAGTAATTTTAAACAAAACTGCCCACAAAGAAAACCCCAGGTCCAGACGGTTCACCACTGAATTCTAACAAACATTTAAAGAACTAATACTAACTCTTCTCTTCACCAACTCTTCCAAAAATAGAAGAGGCTGGAACACTTCCCAGTTCATTCTATGGGGCTAATATTACCCTCATACCAAAACCAAAGACATCACAAGGAAAGAAAACTACAGATTATTATCTCTTATGAACATAGGTGCAAAAATCCTTAGCAAAGTGAATCCAACAACATATAAAAAGAATTATGCACTATGAGAAGTGGGATTTATCCTAGGAATAAGCAGTCTGTTTAACATCTGAAAGTAAGTTAATGTAATACCTCATAATAATTGAATAAAAAACAAAATCACATGATCATCTCAATAGATGCAAAAAAGCATTTGACAAAATCCAACAACCTTTCATGACAGAAACACTCAACAAACTAGGGATGGAAGAGAACTTCCTCAACTTAACAAAGGACTTCTATGAAGAACCCACAGCTAACATCATACTTAATGGTGAAAGCATAGGTGCTTTATACCCTTAAAATTAGGAACAAAACAATCTCTGCAGCCCAACATTTTATTGGAGTTCTATCCAGGGCACTTAGGCCACAGAAAGAAATAAAAGACATCCACACTGGAAAGGGAAAAGTAAAATTATCTCTATTTGCAGATGACATGATCTTGTATGTAGAAAATCTCAAGGAATCCACAAAGAAAACAAAACACCCATTATAACTAATTAAAAAGTTCAGCAAGGTTGCAGAATACAGGATCAATATACAATAATCAATTGTGGATCTGTATACTTACAATGAACAATCCAAGAAGATTACAAAAGCAATTCCATTTACAGTAGCATCGAAAAGAATAAAATACTTAGGAATAAAGCTAAGTGAAGGAGTGTAAAACTTATACTCTGAAAATTACAAGACACTGTTGAAAGAAATTAATGATCTAAATGGAACACATTCCATGCTCATGAATTGGAAGACTTCATATTGTTAAGATGGTAATACTTCCCAAATTGATCTATGATTTGATGCAATCCCTATAAGAATCTCAGCTGGCTTCTCTTTAGAAAATGGCAAGCTGATTGTAAAATTCATATGGAATTGTAAGTGACCCAGAATAGCCAAAGCAATCTTGAAAAAGAAGAACAAAGGAGGAGGATTCTCACTTCCCAATTTCAAAATTTACTACAAAGCAATGATAGTCAAGATAGTGTGGAAATGGCATAGAGATAGACATATAAATCAATGGAATAAAATTGAGACTCCAGAAATAAACCCATGTGTCTATGGTCAACTGATTTTTGACAAGAGTGCCAAGTTCATTCAATGGTGAAAGAATAGTTATTTCAAAAAATAATGCTGAGACGACTGGATAACCACATGTAAAAGAATGAAGTTGGACCATGCCCCACACCATATACAAAAATCAACTTTAAATTGATCAAAAACTTAAATATAAGAGCTAAAACTATAAAACTCTTATAAGAAAACATAGGGGTAAATCTTCATGACCTTAGATTTGGCAAAGGTTTCTTATTTATGGCACCAAAAGGATGAAAAACAAAAGAGAAAAATAGATAAATTGGACCTCATCAAAATAGAACACTTTTGTGCTTCAAAGGACATTCATGAAAGTGCAAAGACAGCCCACAGGATGGGAGAAAATATTTGCAAATCATTAATCTGATGAGGGGATTGTATCTAGACTATATAAAGAATTTTTACAACTTGATAATAAAAACATAAATAACCCAATTAAAAAATGGGCAAAGGATATGAAATGATTATTTCCCCAAGGAAGATATACAAAATGGCCAATAAGCATATGAAAAGTTTCTCAACATCATCAGGGAAATGCAAATCAAAACCACAATGAACTTCATACCACTTCATACCCACTCGGATGGCTATAATAAAAAAGCCAGATACTAGCAAGTATTGACGAGGATGCGGAGAAATCAGAACTGTTGTACTTTGTTGGTGGGTATGTAAAATGCCACTTTGGAAAACAGTCTGGTAGTTCCTGAAAAGTTTAAACATAGAGTTACTATATAATCCAACAATTCTCTTCTAAGAATTGAAGAATATCTTCCTTCCAAGAGAAAGGAAAATATATGTCCACAGAAAAAAACCAAACTTGTGGGCTTCCCTGGTGGCGCAGTGGTAGAGAGTCCGCCTGCCGATGCAGGGGACACGGGTTCGTGCCCCGGTCCGGGAAGATCCCACATGCCGCAGAGCGGCTGGGCCTGTGAGCCATGGCCGCTGAGCCTGTGCGTCCGGAGCCTGTGCTCCGCAACGGGAGAGGCCACAACAGTGAGAGGCCCGCGTACTGCAAACAAAACAAAACAAAACAAAAACAAACAAACAAACAAAAACTTCTTATAGCAGCATTATTCATAATAACCAAAAGGTGAAAACAACCCAAATGTCCATCAACTGATGAATGTATAAATACAATGTGCTATAGCCATACAATGGAATATTATTTGGCCGTAAAAGGAGCAAAGTGCTTACTGATACATGATACAGCATGGATTCATCTTGGAAAACATTATACTGAGTCAAAGAAGCCAGTTACAAAAGACCACATATTATAAGATTCCATTTATTTGAAATGTCCAGAATAAAGAAATCTATAGACAGAAAGTAGATTAATAGTGGCTTAGGGCTGGACGGAATAGGGAATAGAAAACTAAAGGGTATAGGATTTCTTTCTGAGGTGAGGAAAGCATTCTGAAATTGGTGATGGTCACACATGTCTGTGAATATACTAAAAACCATTGAATCGTACACTTGAAATGGATGAATGTGAATTATAATTATTATAATGTGTATGGTATATGAATTATATCTCAATAAAGTTGTTTTACAAATAAGCTGGTCATTCACAGGGCTCTTCTTGTTTGCTTTCCATCTCTCTGGGATCACTGTCCTTTGTTGCCTAATATATAGTGTCTTGAAAATTGTTGCTTCATATTGTCTGGCTTTTTTTTTTTGGTTGTTTCATGCAGGAGAGTACATACAATTTCTACCACATCATCTTAGCCAGAAGTAGCAGTCTCCCTATTTTTTTAATTGCGCAAACTGAGGCCGAAAGCAGCTAACTGGCTTACCAAAGTGCACGCTAGTTAGCGGCAGAGTCAGGCCTATAACGAGGATTTCCCGATCTGTAGTCCGAAGTTGAAACAGGATTGCGTCTTGCCTATCCAGGTTCTGGGGCAACTTGAGAGCTGAAGGTTAGTTAACCAGTCATAGACAAAGTGAATGTCTGGGGCTTGAGGACCCCTGAAAGGTCCAGATCAGTTCTCTGCCTTCTCCTCAATCCGCAAGTGTTTACTGCACACCTGTGTGCATTACCTTTGGGGAGACATTCCTGGGGACAGAAAAGCAGGTGCTACCATCTCTGGCAACAAGCTCACCATCTATTTGGGAGAAAAGGCTGCACATGAAACATCTCTATGACTCAAGCATATTTACCTGTAATATAATGAATGACTCACTCAACTGTGCAGCCAAGAGAGGCAGGAGGGGGCACAGTGTGCAGGCTTTTCTCATGAAAGGCTTCCAACTTGAGTTTCAAAAGATGGCAGCGTCCCCTGACTGAGTGAGGGCGGTAAAGGCAGGATGTTGTCTTCACAGGGTGTGTGGTAAAGTGCACCTGAGGCCTCAGAGGGTCCTTGGCTATAAGAAAAGCCTGTCTTGGGGTTGGGGAAGAAAGAGGAAGTTGTCCTAGCCTGAGGGCAGACCTGGGGGATTTGATGGAAGTCCTGTGGTGAAAAGGGTGACTAACAGGTCAGCTCCTTTGCCTACAGCAAAATCAAATGCTCCCAGGCAGACAGGTTTTTTTTTTTTTTAAACACCTTGAATTATGGAGGACACTAGAAACAGTACTTTTTTACAGAGTAAGGGCTTCTCACCAGCATAGTCACTTCGAGGTTTTTGTTTTTGTTTTTGTTTTTTTAAGGCTGTGTTGGGTCTTCGTTTCTGTGCGAGGGCTTTCTCTAGTTGTGGCGAGCGGGGGCCACTCTTCATCGCGGTGCACGGACCTCTCACTATCGCGGCCTCTCTTGTTGCGGAGCACAGGCTCCAGACGCGCAGGCTCAGTAATTGTGCCTCACGGGCCTAGTTGCTCCGCGGCATGTGGGATCTTCCCAGACCAGGGCTCGAACCCGTGTCCCCTGCATTGGCAGGCAGATTCTCAACCACTGCGCCACCAGGGAAGCCCCAGACAGTTTTTTTTATAGGAAAACAAGTGTCTTCTCAGGTCATGAAAAAGCTGGGTTGTCCACTTGAAATTACAGGACAAATGTTCCAGACCCTAGCTATTCAGTCATTCACTGAGCATGTACTGAGCACCTACTATATACTGGGAGTTGTGTTAGGGGCTGGGGATTGACAGGTGCCCAAGACTCGTGGCTTGCCCTAGCTCATGGTCTAGAGGGGAAGACACTTGGGCAATGATAACAGATTTCCTTAAGGAAAGGTGCTCTCTTTCCCCACCCTACCCCTTGCTAGTCAACAGAAGTGACCACGTCTTTTCCCTTTGCAGATCCGTCATCAGGGTCAGGGGGGACGGGGGAGGGACCCAAGGCCACAACAGCTGGAAGAGGTTTTCACTTCCTGCCGGGCATGGCAGGGCACACTCCCTGAAGACCAGTCCAGAGCTCTCCTTTACAGCCCGGCCCCAGCTCACCGCCTCCGGGAAGCCTTCTCTTCTGCATCTGCTGCCCCTGCCCCCCCACAGGCTCTCCTGGTTGCACTGAGATGTGTGGACATTGTTTGGCTCCCCTAGAAAAGCACAGGCCCTTCAGGGGGACGGTCCAGATCTTCTTCAAGTTTGTGACCCCCATGGTGTCTGCACAGGTAGCTGTTTGTTGACTGAATCACGAGGCCTTTGGAATCCCTCTTCTCACCATCAGTGGCGCTTCTCTTCTCCCTGCCCAGGGCCTGTCTACAGAGGGCCTTCCCATCCTCTTCCTGTCTCTTTGGCTCCTCTGCAGGGCCTCCCGGGAGGTTTCCGCTCCCACGGCCGCGTGTGATGCTTGTGGTGCTGTGATGGCGGATACAAGGAGGGACTGAGCCCCACCCCCCGTGAGGCCTCGCCCCCCCCCACACACACACAGGGAGTGACTCGTCCTGTCCCTGGCCTCCTAGACCGCCGTGTCACAGCCAGACCGGGCTGTGGGTGCTCACCGAAGAGAAGCACCCACACAGCGGTGTCATCTGCCTACAGGAGCCAAAAGCCCTGGGGTGAAGAGCACAGGGTCCTCAGGCCCAGCACCTCCTGCTGTTCGTGGAAGCCACAGGAGGGGCAGGGGACCGGCAGGAGTGCCGGGGTCTCAGGACTTGATCTTTCTTGCACATCCCAAGGGGGTCACTGCACAGGCCTGTGACCCGGAGCCCCTGGGAGTGGCGTGGAGTATCAGGGCTCCATCCCTCCTGCTGATCAGGAGCTGCAGCCCTGCCGGATCCTGGTCCCGGCTGAGCTGGCACCGACAAAGGCCCCTTTTCACTCACGGGCTCCCCTAGCTTGTGGGGTTTGAAGCAAGAATAGTTTTGTCATCTCACGGTTGGGGTGCAGGGCCCTGCCCCTCACAGACACTGCTCCTTTACCGTGTCCTCCATGCCTCAGGATAGGCATAGTGCATGGTGGGCTTTTTCCATAAACTGTAAATTCACCTTCTTCATTCATTTTCCCTCTTCCTGCTGGTTTTATAACAGAAAACCGCACCTCCCCCCACCAAAAAAGAAAGTCTTAGCAGTACAAGTGTCTGAGAGAAAACCAAACATACCCGTGCATTTTGGTCGGCAGTTTAAGTCTGATAACACCGTGCTCAGCAACTACAGAGCAGGGGCATACTCCCTGGTGAGCAAACAGTTGAGTTTTAGGGAAAATCCCTAATACCTATGAGCATCATATGGGGTCAGAAACTCACTTTACCAAACAGATTCACAAGAGAGTGGCTTTTCACAATTTGAAGGTATACTTACTTTAAGAGATTCTAAAGTTGTTGAATCCGAGTGACTATGCATTTGTTCATTCTCTTCCCCTGAGTTTTCAGCTATGAGTTTGTAGAAAGTGACTCTATCGCACAGCTAATTAGTGGCCAAGCCTAGGACTTGGGCTCACTCTTTCTGAGCCCCGGACTCTTCATTTGAACCTCCCTGGGATGGAAAGATTTGCTTCCAGATTGCTGTTTAAACACTAAGTGGAAGGGGAAGGGTAAACTGGGACGAAGTGAGAGAGTGGCATGGACATATATACACTACCAAATGTAAAATAGATAGTTAGTGGGAAGCAGCCGCATAGCACAGGGAGATCAGCTCGGTGCTTTGTGACCACCTAGAGGGGTGGGATAGGGAGGGTGGCAGGGAGACGCAAAAGGGAGGAGGTATGGGGACATATGTATATGTATAGCTGATTCACTTTGTTATACAGCAGAAACTAACACACCATTGTAAAGCAATTATACTCCAATAAAGATGTTTAAAAAATAAATAAATAAAAGATTTGTGCAGAAAAAAAACACTAAGTGGAATGGAAGGAAAAGAATATCTTTTTTTTTCTTTTTTTGGGAAAAGAATATCTCAAAGCTCAAAGGTGTAAAGCCTTAGGACATTGACAACCAATTAAAAACTCAGATAAACTAAGGCTTCACACCTTTACATGCTGCAAAGCTGTCAATGGAGAAACAGGACTTGAATTCCTGAAAGGGGATTTACACATAAAGATCAAGGAACTCGGCTAACAGCATACTCCGGAGGAGTGAACAGGAGATGTCAGGATGGAAAGACAGAGTCCTGATCAGATTCTTTCCGGCTCTGGGACCTCGTACAAATCATTTAACCTTCTTCAGCCTCTGTGGCTCATCTCAAATGAAGGAATGATGCTAATACCTGAGTTATTCCCAAATAGTCAGCTGAGGTCATCCGATCAGTCCCCGTATCTGCTCCATTTTATCCTAGATGTCTCTTGAACCCTCCACTTCTCTCTGTCCTCATGGTTCCTTCTTTAGTTCATCTTTCTACCTCGTCTGCCCCAGGCTGTGTCCTTCTCATTCCACTCTACACATTGATCCAAAGAGATCTTTCTAGAAGGCAAAGCCGGTTACATGGCGAATATGCTTAAAACCCTTCAATAGCTTCTCATTACTCTCAGGATAAGATCCAAACCCTTGCCCTGGTGTACAAGGCCCTTCATGGTCGGGCACCTGTCTGCCTCTCCAGGCTTATCTCACTCTGCTCCTCTCTCAGGTTCCAACCATAATAAACTAGTAGCTGTTCCCCAATGAGCCAGCCTCTCTCACCTCCAGCCTTTGCAGTAGCTTTTTCCTCTATCTAGAACACTCAGCCCCTCCCCACACCCCATCCTCCCCCTAACCCTGTAATCCTGTAGGGGAAGTGGTCCCGGAGTCTGACCTCCTCCTCCTCAGTGCACCCCAGCATCCCATGCTTCTGACATCTTAGCACTCATCACCCTGATTGAAATGGCCTTTTGCCTTGTTGGTTTCTCCCACTCAGTTCTGCAGGACTGTCTTACTCATCATTATGTTTCCAGCGGAGCCTGTTGAATGAATGGTGAATGTTTAAATCATCAAGAAAAAAAGGGAGAGGATGCAAATCATTAAAGTTAGAAAGGAAAAAGGAGACATCACAACTGACACTGCAGAAATACAAAGGATTATAAGAGACTACTACAAACAACTATATGCCAATAAAATGGACAACCACGAAGAAATGGGCAAATTCTTGGAAAGGTACAATTTTCCAAGACTAAACCAGGAAGAATTAGAAAATATAGAAAATATAAATAGACCTATCTGTTTAGAAAATATAAACAGACCATCCCCCTAAAGGACCTGTGCTTTTCTAAGGGAGCCAAACAATGTCCAGATGGCTTCACAGGCGAATTCTATCAAACATTTAGAGTAGAGCTAACACCGATCCTTCTCAAACTCTTCCAAAAAATTGCAGAGGGAGAGACACTCCCAAATTCATTCTACGAAGCCACCATCACCCTGATACCAAAACCAGAAAAAGATATCACAAAAAAAGAAAATTATAGACCAATATGACTGATGAACATACATGCAAAAATCCTGAACAAAATACTGGCAAACAGAATCCAACAGCACATTTAAAGGATCATACACTATGATCAAGTGGGATTTATCCCAGGGATGCAAGGATTCTTCAATATACGCAAATCAATCAATGTGATACACCATATTAACAAATTGAAGAAGAAAAACCATATGATCATCTCAATAGATGCAGAAAAAGCTTTTGACAAAATTCAACACCCATTTATGATTAAAAACTCTCCAGAAAATGGGCATAGAGGGAACCTACCTCAACATAATAAAGGCCATATACGACAAACCCACAGCAAGCATCATACTCAATGGTGAAAAACTGAAAGCATTTCCACTAAGATCAGGAACAAGACAAGGATGTCCACTTTCACCACTCTTATTCAACATAGTTTTGGAAGTCCTAGCCACGGCAATCAGAGAAGAAAAAGAAATAAAAGGAATCCAAATTGGAAAAGAAGAAGTAAAACTGTCACTCTTTGCAGATGACATGATGCTATGCATAGAAAATCCTAAAGATGCCACCAGAAAACTATTAGAACTAATCAAAGAATTTGGTAAGTTTGCAGGATACAAAATTAATGCACAGAAATCTCTGGCATTCCTATACACCAACAATGAAAAATCAGAAAGAGAAATTAAGGAAGCACTCCCATTTACCATTGCAACAAAAAGAATAAAATACCTAGGAATAAACCTGCCTAAGGAGGAGAAAGACTTGTATTCAGAAAACTATAAAACACTAATGAAAGAAATCAAAGATGACAAACAGATGGAGAAATATACCATGTTCTTGGATTGGAAGAATCAATACTGTGAAAATGACTATACTACCCAAAGCAATCTACAGATTCAATGCAATCCCTATCAAACTACCAATGGCATTCTTCACAGAATTAGAACAAAAAAATTTACAATTCATATGGAAACACAAAAGACCCTGAATAGCCAAAGCAATCTTGAGAAAGAAAAACGGAGTTGCAGGAATCAGGCTCCCTGACTTCAAACTATACCACAAAGCTACAGTAATCAAGACAGTATGGTACTGACACAAAAACAGAAATATAGATCAATGGAACAGGATAGAAAGCCCAGAGATAAACCCACGCACATATGGTCACCTTATCTTTGATAAAGGAGGCAGGAATGTACAGTGGAGAAAGGACAGCCTCTTCAATAAGTGGTGCTGGGAAAACTGGACAGCTACATGTAAAAGAATGAAATTAGAACACTACCTAACACCACACACAAAAATAAACTCTTAGAGGAAAACACAGGAAAAACACTCTTTGACATAAACCACAGCAAGATCTTTCTTGACCCACCTCCTAGAGTAATGGAAATAAAAACAAAAATAAACAAATGGGAGTTAATTAAGCTTAAAAACTTTTGCACAGCAAAGGAAACCATAAACAAGGCAAAAAGACAACCCTCAGGCAAAGGATTAATCTCCAAAATATACAGACAGCTCATGGAGCTCAATATCAAAAAAACAAACAATCCAGTCAAAAAATGGGCGGAAGACCTAAATAGACATTTCACCAAAGAAGACATACAGATGGCCAAGAGGCACATGAAAAGATGCTCAACATCACTAAGTATTAGAGAAATGCAAATCAAAACTACAATGAGGTATCACCTCACACTGGTCAGAATGGCCATTATCAAAAAATCTAGAAACAATAAATGCTGGAAAGGGTGTGGTGGAAAGGGAACCCTCCTGCACTGTTGGTGGGAATGTAAATTGATACAGCCACTATTGAAAACAGTATGGCGTTTCCTTAAAAAACTAAAAGTAGAACTACCATATGACCCAGCAATCCCACTACTGGGCATATACCCTGAGAAAACCATAATTCAAAAAGAGTCATGTACCACAATGTTCATTCAGCTCTATTTACAATAGCCAGGACATGGAAGCAACCTAAGTGTTCATCGACAGATGAATGGATAAAGAAGATGTGACACATATATACAATGGGATATTACTCAACCATAAAAAGAAACGAAATTGAGTTATTTATAGTGAGGTGGATGGACCTAGAGTCTGTCATACAGAGTGAAGTAAGTCAGAAAGACAAAAACAAATACTGTATACTAATGCATATATATGGAATCTAAAAAAACAATGGTACTGATGAACCTAGTTGCAGGGCAGGAATAAAGATGTAGACATAGAGAATGGACTTGAGGACACCAGGTGGGAGGGGGAAGCTGGGGCAAAGTGAGAGTAGCATCGACATACCGAATGTAAAATAGTTAGCTAGTGGGAAGCAGCAGCATAGCACTGGGAGATCAGCTCGGTGCTTTGCGATGACCTAGAGGGGTGGGATAGGGAGGGTGGGAGGGAGGCTCAAGAGGGAGTGCATATGGGGACATAAGTATGGGTATGGCTGATTCACTTTGTTGTACAACAGAAACTAACACAGTATTGTGAAGCAATTATACTCCAATAAAGATCTATTTTTAAAAAAAGCAAAAGGGAAAAAAAATAAATGCTTTGTAAACCGCAACTTGTTACACCAGCGTTAATAAGTATTATGTAATATTACTGTGCTCAGGTCGGTTATTTGATATTGTTGGCCTACTCACCCATTTGATCGTAACTAATATCACATTTCAATTACATCATTCTGGTTCCTTATTATGCCCAATACTAATAAAGGCTACCACTTACTGAGCATTTAACCTGGGCTAGATTCTGCGGTGAGATTTTACATGTGTGATCTCATTTATTCCTCATTATAGCAAGCTAGGTATTATTATAAGCATTATCCCCATTTTTCAGATGAAAAAAGTAAGGCAAGCTCAAAGAGGTTAATTAGCTTTCCCAATAGCAAATAGCCAGATTTTGAATCCAGAAACTTCGAGTTTATGATCCAAACCCTGATTCTAATCATCTCCCACTTCTGCCAAAGTCTTCAGATAAGGACACTATTAACAGAGTGAAAAGCAACACACAGAATGGGAGAAAATATTTGCAAATCACATATTTGATAGGGTATTAATATCCAGAATATATAGAAAACTCTTAAAACTCAACAAAAAAAAACCCGATTTTTAAAATTTTTATTTGTTTATTGAAATATAACTGATGTACAATATTATATGTTACAGATGTACAATATAGTGATTCACAATTTTTAAAGGTTATTCTCCATTTATAGTTATTATAAAATATTGGCTGTATTTCCTGTGTTGTACTATATATGTTCTTGTAGCTTATTTTATACCTAATAGTTTGTGCCTCTTAGTCCCCTACCCGTATGTTGCCCCTCCTCCCTTCCCTTTCCCCACTGGAAAGGGAACTAGTTTGTTCTCTATATCTGTGAGTCTGCTTTTTTTTGTTAAATTCACTAGTTTGTTGTACTTTTTAGATTCCACATAGAAGTGAGATCATACAGTACTTGTCTTTCTCTGTCTGACTTATTTCACTTAGCATAATATCCTCCAAGTCCATCCATGTTGTTGCAGATGGAAAAATTTCATTCAGCCACAAACAATCCTTTTTTAAAATGGGCAAAAGACTTTCTCCTAAGAAGATGTACAGGGCTTCCCTTGTTGCGCAGTGGTTGAGAGTCTGCCTGCAGATGCAGGGGACACGGGTTCGTGCCCCAGTCCGGGAAAATCGCACATGCCGCAGAGCGGCTGGCCCCGTGAGCCATGGCCGCTGAGCCTGCGCGTCCGGACCCTGTGCTCCACAGCGGGAGAGGCCACAGCAGTGAGGGCCCACGTACCACAAAAAAAAAAAAAAAAAAGAAGATGTACAAATGGCCAATAAGCACATGAAAAGATGCTCAAGTCACTAGGTAAATGCAAATCAAAACCACAATGGTATGCCACCTCACACCCATTAGGATGGCTATTATAAAAAGAAACAACAGAAAATAACAAGTGTTGGCAAGGCTATGGAGCAATTGGTACCCTTATGCATTGCTGGTAGGAATGTAAATTGGTGCAGCCACTGTGGAAAACAGTATGGTGGTTCCTCAACATTAAAAATAGAATTACCAGGGCTTCCCTGGTGGCGCAGTGGTTGAGAGTCCACCTGCCGATGCAAGGGACGCGGGTTCATGCCCCAGTCCGGGAAGATCCCACGTGCCGCGGAGCGGCTGGGCCCGTGAGCCATGGCTGCTGAGCCTGCGCCTCCAGAGCCTGTGCTCCGCAACAGGAGAGGCCACAACAGTGAGAGGCCCGCGTACCGCAAAAACAAACAAACAAACAAAAACAAAACTAGAATTACCAGGACTTCCCTGGGGGTGCAGTGGTTAAGACTCCATGCTCCCAATGCCCAGGGCCCGGGTTCGATCCCTGGTCAGAGAACTAGATCCTACATGCATGCCGCAACTAAGGAGCCCGTGAGCCGCAACTAAGGAGCCCGCCTACTGCAACTAAGACTCGGTGCAACCTAATTAATTAATTAATTAATTAATAGAATTACCATATATCTAGCAATTCCACTTCTGGGTATATATTCCAAAGGAAGTAAAAGCGGGGTCTAGAAAAGATATTTGTATACTCATGTTTATAGCAGTATTATTTACAATAGCCAAAACGTGGAAGCAATCCAAGTGTCCACTGATGGATAAATGGATATGCCTACAAGAGAATATTATTCCGCCTTCAAAAGGAAAAAGTTTTGGCACATGCTACAACATGAATGAACATTTGAGGTCGTTATACTAAGTGAAATACGCCAGTCACCAAAGGACAAATACCATATGATTCCACTTATTTGAGATACCAAAAGTTGTCAGATTCACAGAGACAGAAAATAGAAGGGTGATTGGCCAGGGCTGGAGGGGGTGAGGAACGGGGAGTTGTTATTTAATGGGTTCAGAGTTTCGCTTTTGCAAAATGAAAAGAAGTTCTGGAGATGGGTGGTGGTAATGGTTGCATAATAATGTGAATGACCTTAAGAGTAAACTGTACGCCTAAAAATAGCTAAAATGGTAAATTTTACATTTCGATATTTTACCACAATTTATAAAAGAAGATCCAAGCCTTGATTTTACCCATTTCCCAGTCCTGCCAAAGTCTTCAGATAATTTCCTTCTGATGAATGTTTGCTGCTTTCCCTCCAGATAACCTGCCTTTTCTTTCTTTTTCCTCCTAAGACCAGACTGCGCTCTGCCAGGATCTCTAGAGCCTCGCATTGGTCAATGCCCCTGAAGAGGGCAGAGTCCAGCCTCAGGCCTCTAGCCCACCCTCTTCCTGGGAAGAAAATGCCTCTGCTCCGAAGGCAGCCAGCACATATTTTACTCACAACAGTCGGCAGATGGCTGTGGATCCCTTCTGTTCCCAGGAATCACATCGGAACTAACCGCGCTGTGCATTTTCCATCACTGGTAGCTATCCCAACGTGACGTGGGACATCGTTATTAATAGGTGAAGGACAAAGAGAGAGGGGAAGTGGCTTGGGCTGAGTCACACAGCAAAGTTAGAACTCTGATCTCCCAGCAACTACCGTCGCCCTGGGCTCTGTCCCACACACCTGGCAGCTCCAGAGACTTGCTCCTTTTTGTACTCTGGGCAACGAACTCTCTAGCTAACCAAGCGGGTCTGACTTGTCTTACAGAGAAATGAAGCAAAATCTTCTTCGGGATGGTGTATTATGATCTTTCGGTTTCTACTGGTTGGCAAGAAACCGAGTCCCCACTACTTACTGAATGACCTGGAACACATCATCGAAAGTTTCTGGACCCTCAGTTTTCCCTTCAGTAAAATGTAGACAAGATTTATTGGTGCCTACCCCCAGAGAAGCTGGGTGCGCTAGGGAGAGGAGTGGGGTGCCCTTATCCAGTCTATTCTGCGTTACCCTTTACACGGGTGAACTTCAAACCTGGCTGAGCATGGTAATCACATGGTGGCCTTTAAAAATACAAATTCCTGGGCCTTGCCCAGCCTGGCTTACTTGGATTTCTTCTCCTTTCTCCCGGCCAAGTGGCCCCCAGGGTGAAGGGAACCCCCTTGATTTGAGCATCGGGGCTGTCTTTAACTTTTCTATGTGAATCCTCTCCAACTCAGCTTAAAGGAACCTTTGCTACGAGATGGGAAGCATTGCGTTCTGTCTCCTTTGAGCTCTCCCTTGGACTCACTGTTCCCCCAATTTTGGCACTTCTCACATACTGCTTGTTATTTTTACTTAACTGTTTCAAATCTTTGCCTCTTGTTTCCTCAGTTAGCTACTGGAGGGTAAAAACCATGACCTACCCTTCTCTTATTGCCCCGCAAATGCCAGCTCCATTAGCACCTAGTATCTCTTCAGTAAATATTTGTTGAATGGCAAATCTTGTAATTCGGAAATCTGAAATAATTTCTTATTTATTTGGGAGACGCTCTGTGTCCTTTGGAAGCTTTCTGGTCACATGGAAAGAACTTTAAACAAAGAGGCAAGAGCCCTAGCTTCCAATCTTGGCTCTGTCACAAACTCCCATTGTGACCTGCAGCAAGTCGCTCGCCTTCTCTAGCCCTTGGTTCCCTCACTTGTGAAACCGGGGCTGATCTGTAAAGTTTCTTTTAGCTTTGGATTTTTTGGCTACTCTAGATAGCAAGGGCAGCCTTTTTCATGTCAATGTCTTTAATGCCCACCATGCCTAATTTTTTTTCCTCTAAGGACTACATAATCGATGGATCATCTCCAGTTTATAAAATGAGAAACTCAAGTAAAGAACAAGTAAATGCTTTGGCCAAGCTTCCATGCTTAGTGTGAGTGTGTGTGTGTGTGTGTGTGTGTGTGTGTGTGTGTGTGTGTGTGTGTGTGAGAGAGAGAGAGAGAGAGAGAGAGAGAGAGAGTGTGTGTGTGTGGCGGTGTCGCTCATTCCTCACTGCAGCTCCCTGGCTTTGACTGGATTCTTCCATCCCAGAGCTGTTACCAGTCCTTCCCAAGTGTAGGACTGTTAACCCTTAATTATCTGCATGCCCTCTCTCTCTGTGAACAACCCAGGGCAAAGGTATGACATATTCTAGCTGGGTTTCCTCTTGTCCCTCTGCACACTCCCATGTAGGGTCAGAATGTCCACTGCAGTGTTCAGTACGGTCTGTTCAAATACTGTCCCCTGAGGAGGAAATGAAAGACATAAGACACTAGTCCTTGCCCTCTAGTTGGCCTGGGAGGCCGGGACAAGAATGTGTGGGGAAAAGCTGCCACCATATATAAGGGAGGACCTGGGAGCGAAGTGCTGCTTTGATATATCTCCAATACCTAGAACAGTGCCTGGTACATAGAAGATGCTCAGCAAATATGTTAAAAGAGGTGAAAACTGCTACAGTTTTCAAACTTTTTAATTTTAAGGAAGGGAAAGCCTTTCTTCAATGAAATCATCCCCAAAGCTCACTACATGAAACAGGTGGACACAAGGTTGCCCTGGTTGAGGGGAGCTAGAGTCGAACCCTGCCTGCTCTCTCCTCTGGGCCCCAGCGAGAATCCTCAGGGCCCAGTTGGAAAACTTGCTGTAAGTCAGTTGAAAAGGAGGAGCGGATCAACTCTTGCTCTTTTTCTTGGTTAACCTTAGCCAGGAGGGGATGCTGGCAAAATAAATGGAGGTTTGAAGGACCCAGCCCTTCAAAGGGAATATTGGCATCTGAAAAAGCGTTCTCAATTTCTCCTCTCCCCTCATCGTCAAGTTCTAGGGAACTTCAATCATTAAGGGCAGAGGAGAAGAAGTTTTGAGTAGGAGATTTGTGAGTTGGTCCACAAATGAATACCAATGGAATGTTTGTTTAAAGAAAGAAGGAAGGACAAGCATTGTGGTAATGTTCTCCAGTATTCAATAGAAACCCACTGGGTGTTATCCTACAGGCAGTCCTGATGTGAAAATGCAACGTAAAACTCTCACGTGGCCTGGTAGTGAGTGGATGGTGCTGCCTTTTGCACCATTGCACCCTGCAACACACTGGCAGCTTTCAACCTTCCTAAGTTCCTGGTTAGCCATGGCACACACAGCTGTCCGGAGGGGCCACCTGATGAGAGCAACTCCACTCGAAGTCTGCAGGACTGAATGAAACCCGCTGCCTGACTTGGCCTTCTCCTTGCCTCCTTGCCATGGCGGGTAAGGGAGGGAAGCCAACCCAGGGAATGCTTACTTGTCGAGGTGGTCCAGGGAGCAAAGGCACAGCCCAAATCTGCATCTGGAAGACAATTTTGGATAACCAATATCTATTTTTAAAACTTGTCAAAGGGATAAAATTTTTGAATTAAGAGGTCATCATTTTCCATCTCATGGCCCTTTCATATAAATCTCTTTACCTGCCCCACAGATTATCCCTCCTCACAGGCGCCAGAAGGGACAGGCAGATAATTAATGCCTGGAACCCTGCTACAGACTGTGTCCCCTCCCCCCCCCCCCCCCCCGCCAAAATTCATATGTTGAAACCTAATCCCCAATGTGATGGTATTTGGAGGTGGGGCCTTTGGGAGGTGATTAAGTCATGAGGGTTCCTCATGAATGGGATTCATGCCTTTATAAAAGACCTCACAGAGATCCCTTGCCCCTTTCCACCATGTGCGGCTACAGAAAAAAGACAGCTGTCTTGAGCCAGGAAGAGGGTTCTTACCAGACACTGGATCTGCCAGCACTTTGATCTTGGACTTCCCAGTCTCCAGAAATAAATTTCTCTGTAAGAAATAA
The DNA here is from genome assembly GCF_949987515.2 of Delphinus delphis. Taxonomy (NCBI): domain Eukaryota; kingdom Metazoa; phylum Chordata; class Mammalia; order Artiodactyla; family Delphinidae; genus Delphinus; species Delphinus delphis. The sequence goes on along the minus strand of NC_082704.1, from coordinate 27,179,185 downwards.
ACGTTTGTTGTTTATAAGCCACCCAGTCTATGATGTTTTGTTATAGCAGCCTGAACGGACTGATAGACCCCATTCAATTAACAGGGGAAACTGAAGGTGAAAGGAGCTCCCCTTAGACAGCAAGTCAGCAGGAGCTCCAGCTTCTCCCCAACTGCCCAGCATAGTCTTCTCCTCCACCTCTTGGCCTCCTGACTCCCCCAGCTTCAAACTCTAGCTCAGGCCTGACCTTGAAGAAGAGGACAGCCATCTAGCCACCCCTGCCCTTCCACTACTACTGCTGACCTCACCCCCTTGTCCAAGCCACCATCTCCCACAACATCTGGACTAGTCTTTTGTACTTAAGTAGTTGAGTTGGGTATCATGACATCTAGTTTTAGGATAGAAGGCTGTCAAGGTTCAAGCTGGAGGGAACCTTGGACATTAGGACAAGACCTTGTCAAACTAAGACCTTGTGGGAGGACTCGCCCAAAGTCTCACAGCAAGTTATGACAAAGCCAGGGCTGCAAGCCAGGTTTTCCGATGTGTGCCTTCTTCCCTACATCCTGAGTTCCTCTGGTTTCTTTTCTTGGTCCCTTTCCCCATGTGCCCGTGTCCCTTCTCCCTTCTGACCCTCTCCCCCCATCCTGTCTCAGAGGGAGGCTCTAAGGATAGCTGCACAGTACCTGTTCTCTGGGACCTTGGTGTTGACTCAAGGGGGATTAATGACCTAAAGAGACACAGCCCGGATGGAGCCTGTGGTTCCCAGCTCTGAAACATAACTAGTCATCCTTGACACTGGTTCAGAAGCCAAAACGATGGCTCCCAGAGTTTTAGATCACTTGCCCAAGGTCACTCAGCTAAGAAATGGCCAGAGCAGGCGCCCATTGTAGGTCCTCAGGCCTCTGCGGCGGCATTCTACCTCGGCCGTGGCTCCAGGCAGTACCGAGAGCCTGCCGACTCCGCAGGCCCACTGAGCCGGAGACAAGTCCAGACCCCACCTCCCTGCTTGGAGCAGCAGGACCCTTATTTGAGCGAGTGGCTCCCGTCCGAAGTGTGGGGGTGGGAGGGAGACGTGGGGTGGGCGGTTCACTCTGGCCTTCTGGAAGGAAGCGGGGCACCCTTGAGACCCCTAGCCGTTGTGAGCCAAGCATCGCGGCTTGGGCGCAGCCCCCCACTGTGACACGCCTGCGTCGGAAGTCTCCGCTCTGGAGCGGCGGACCGGCAGGCAGCGGGGCCGGCCGCTGGAGTGCGCCGGGACTCGTGGACTTTCTCCCGAGCAGCGCTCTGGGTTCCCGCCTTCCGCCCGCCGTTCTCCCACGCTCCCGGAGTGCCCACGGACCCCAGCAGTCCTTGTGCTCGCGGCCGCGCCCATCCTGCCGGTGGCCCCCAGGGCCGGGGCGCCGGCCTCCCGCCCCAGCGCAGGTTCCAGCGTTGGAGGAGAGAGAGGTGAGGAAGCGGGGCGCGCGGGGGGCCTCCTCCGGGCGCTAGCCGGCGAGCGCATCTTCTCCGCATGTCCCTCTCCGCTCAGCGAGCGCCGCCAAACTGCTGAGCCCGCCGGGCCCGCTGCTCCGAGTCTTTCCCGGCACAGGAGATCAAGCGCCCTCGGATAACCGCACTCACTACCTTTGGGGGACTCCTTGGGGAAGGTGGCCAGGGACCCCGGGTGTGAGGAGCCGGGCCGGTACCCGAGTGGGGGCTGCCCGGGGACCCTCCCAACCCGCTTCCCTTCGCAGACAGCCGCCGTCGCCCCTGGGAGGGCAAGCCTCCGGCGTCCCTAAAGACCTGGCGGACTGCGTGCCTCGAGGTACCGGCCTCTTGAGGGGAGAGGGGACCGCTAGCAGGCGGCTGGCAGAGAGGACCTGTTTGCTGACGGGTTTGGAGGAGGGATGGGGTAGGGTTTGGAGACGGAGAAGTCCAGGAGAAGACGCTGGGTTTTTTCTTTCTCTCCCCGTCTTCCGAAAAGGAACCACATTGCGAGGGGGAACTAAGACAGAGTGTAAATACAAACAACCGCAAAAAGAAGCCAAGAAAAGCTAAGCCCACAGAAGCAAGCACAACACTGTTACAAAACTGTCTGGTTTTGTAACAATCGCCCCGCCGCCGGCCAATGAGCGGCTTGGCGGCGCGTCACGTGGTGTCGTTTTATATAACACTTTGCTGAGACAAGACAGTTATTAGGCGGCGCGGGGCGGCCGGCATGGAGCTCGCGGAGGCATTGCAGGGACCGGCGAGCGGCAGAGCGGCGGCCGTGGCAGCCCCGATTCCCTCCAGCCGCCGCTCCCTGCTCCGCATCCCCGGCCCCTAGACGCCTCTTCCCCACGCATGTCCCTCTCCCTATGGATTCATTTCAGACTGAACAGATGCTGAGCTTGCCCGCCGAGCTCTGCAGCAACAACTTAGAGCTGGCGGAGCCGGCGGCATCACCGGCCCGCGGAGAGACGGGCCCCCACCCAGAGGCGGCTACAGAAGGCCCCGCACCTCTACCGACTCGGCCGCCGCCGCAGGAGCGTCCTCCGAGGGCCTCGACGCCGGAGTGCAAAGTCCTGCTCACGCAGGCCGACGCCCTGGCGTCTGGGGGGCGCCTCCGTGAAGCCCTCGAGGTGTACCGACAGCTCTCGGAGCGGCAGCAGCTGGTGGCCGAGCAGCTGGAGCAGCTGGTGCGCTGCCTGGCCGAGAAAGTCCCTCAAGGCGAGGAGCCGGCGCCGGAGCCCCCGGACGGGAGCCGCGGGGCGAGCTGCGCTCTGGCGGCGGAAGAGGCAGGGGCGGCGACGGCCGCCGAGGCCACCGAGGTGTGGGACGGCTTCAAGTGCCGGAAGTGCCATGGATTTCTCTCAGACCCCGTGTCCTTGTCCTGCGGACACACCTTTTGTAAACTGTGCCTGGAACGCGGGCGGGCAGCCGACCGGCGCTGTGCGCTGTGCGGGGTCAAACTCTCCGCTTTGATGGTGGCCACCGGGCGGGCGCGCGGGGCCCGGCGAGCTGGGCAGCAGGCGCCGCCGCTGCGGGTCAACGTGGTGCTCAGCGGCCTCCTCGGGAAGTTGTTCCCGGGCCCGGCAAGGGCGTCGCAACTCCGGCACGAGGGCAACCGGCTGTACCGCGAGCGCCAGGTGGAGGCGGCGCTGCTCAAGTACAACGAGGCAGTTAGGCTGGGTGAGGCCACCGTGCCGCCGGGGCCGGGGCGGGTGGGGGCACGAGCCCGGCGGGGAGCTGCGGGGTGGGCCCGGGCGGAGGAGGGCGCGCGGACCTTGGGATGGACCGCGACCGGAGTGGGGGAGGGGGGCTCTGGAGTTCCGTCTCCGACTTTTTCTCTGTCTCTGCTGGTTCATGGCCCTTTCTCTGGGTCTCTGTCTATCTCCTTGCTCTTTGTCTTCTTCTGTGTCTCCTGTTAGCTTGTGTGTTTCTGCGTGTCTCAGTCCCTGCTTCTGTTTGTGTCGCTCTGTTTCTCCGTCTTTTTCTTTCTTTCCGTATCTTTGTCACTCTGGCTCTTGCTCCGTGTCACCGTCTGTTTCTCGGGCTCGCCTTCTCCTTCTGTCGTTGCGCGCACGGGCCCCTCTTAACACCTGTCCGTAGCTTTCGGGCCAGCAGGGGAACTTCGCACCCTTCCCACTCGCGCGCCGGGGCCTCTGGGCTCCCGCCAGCCTGGGATGTTCGGTCGGCGCCTGCGTCTGCAGCTCTCTCCCGGCCTGGGGCCGCCGTGGCTGCCGGGAGTTGTCCCTTCCGGGGCCGCGGCTCCCGGTGGGGTGGGTCCGGCGTGGAATTAGGTCAGGAGAGCACTGGTTGCATAAGGGCCGCGAGCGGCCGGGGCCGGGCGGCCCCTCCTCCGCGCGGGCGGGCGGGATTGTGTAACGGCTGAGGTAGCTGAAGTGGGCCACGCTCGCCTCGGAAACCATCCCGGGAGCGTGTGCGGGCGGGGTGGGGGGAGCGCTCGCGCCCCGTCGCCCTGTGACTCATTGTCACCGCTTCCTATCACACGATCCTCGGCTGAAATAGATGCCCCCCCCCCCGCGCCCGACCGCCCGCAGCCTGCGCTCTCGCCTCGAACACCAGCCCGACAGACCAGAGGGCGACCGGCCAGGCGACGGCTCGGGGATCCTCGGGGACCGTGGGCTGGCTGCCAAGGGGGCCGCCTCTGTCCCGCTTTCCCGTGCCGCCTGAGGAGGGATGGGTGGTCTTTGCGGCCTCAAGGGCGATGTGGGCAGTCCCGCGCCTCGGGCCGCACTAGGGCGCCCGAGTTCCCTCAGGGAACGACTCCCCCCTCCCCGACCCCCCGCGTCTGGACCCAGGAAGTGGCCGCCGAGCCGCGGGTATTGCCCAGCTCAGGCCGGCTGCCAGGAGCTCGGCGGCGGGGCGCGGTGTCTGGCGAAGCGTGCCGGGGAGGAGGCGACAGGGCTGGGCAGACAGGGCTCTGGGATCCCAGGGTGCCCTGAGCCCCACTCGGAAGGGTGGAGGAGGGGGTGGGCTGGCGCCTCCACGTGTTGCATCTCCACCCGAGCTTGCAACAGGTAGTGGGGGAGGGGGAGGAACGAGACCCCGTGTGCCCAAGCAAAGCACAGTGTGTGCTGCAAGGAAAGGGACAGAGGAGACTGCAAACTCTTGACTGATGTCTTAAGAGCAAGTAATAGGCACCCAGGCGAACCCTCTGCACACCCCTGGGGGAAAAACCCCAACAAAGCCTGTTCCCGCAGCAGAAGGTGGAGCCCAGTCCCTGGGGAAGAGCAGGGCAGTATGACGTAGACAGGTGGCAACCGCTTAAGCCCAGGTCTCCAAGGGAGGTTCCATTCCTTTCAGCCGACCCCCAAGGGCCACGAAAGCCCCTTCCTGCCCTCCTCCTCCTCCCCGTTTGTTGCTGTCACCACTTTCCCCTGGGGGTTCTTCCTTGCACCACCAGAGGAGTCAAGGTGAAAAATGTCAAGACCTCTTCACCCTTCTAAGAGGAAAGGGACCTCCCCAACAAAGAGTATCTTGGTGCCGGAAGATGGCCAGTCTCTCTTCCTTACTATTCGAAGTACTACACTCCCCTTCGGAAAAAAAGGAACCTGTCTCCCACCCCAGATTCAAAGTCTGCAAGTTAGTAATGAGTCTGGCCAGCTAGCTAGACTTGAGCAGGTGCCTTCCCCTCTCTGGGCTTGATTCTCCTTGAAGAATGGGTTGATTGAGCCAGATGATCTCTAAAGGCCTTTCCAGCCCTGGCATCTAGTGGTTCAGAGTATTGATGAGAGCCAACATCACTTTATTCCCAGAAGCCTTGTCCATTCACATCTGCCTATCTGTAATGAGAGAATGGAGGCTTGCAGATGCATTTCTGTTTTCTTCAGAAGAACTTCACGTGTGCTGGGGTTTGTAGACAGAGATGTCGCTGATATCACCGGGAGACTAACTGGGACTTGTCTTCCTGGTGGCAAGGATGGGGGTCACATCTGGCCATCCCCTTCTCCTTCCTCCCTGGCCTGTTTCCTTGTGGGCAATACCTCACCCAGAAGCCAGGCTGCCAGTTGCTAGCCATGGCCATGAAGCAGGGTGCGAGAGTTCCAGGGCGCGAGAGTCAAAGTTGCTAATGCACCACTGACACCACAGGCCCTCTAAGGAACTGCTTGAGAGAAGGGGAAAAATGACTTCTTTACAGTTGGGGAAGCTCAGACCCAGAGTGGCTGGGGGGTGTGGTAGGCAGGGCAATATTAGGGCTGGAGATCGAGCTTATGCCTTTGGGTCCCTAGCAGAAAAGTCCTAGATAACTTGCCATTTTGCTCAAGGTTTTTTTGTTTGTTTTTTCTCATTTTGGCAGCTCCAAATGACCACTTGCTTTACAGCAACCGGTCTCAAATCTATTTCACCTTGGAGTCTCATGAGGATGCACTGCATGATGCAGAAATAGCATGTAAGCTCCGCCCCATGGGGTTTAAGGTGAGTGTGGGATGGGAGGGATGGGAAGGAATTGTACTGTAGACCGGAACTGGCAGGAAGGACCGCCTCCCTCACTCAGAGCAGGGAGAAGGCTCTTCAGAGGAGCTGGGGGGTCCCTTGACAAAGGGTGACTTAGGGATCTGCAAGGGAGCTGGATTCCTCCCCAACCTGATCTTCCACTGATGACCCGCAGAGCAGCCTGGGCCTTGTGACTCTCTAGAGCAGGGACTTGGGAGCCAGACTGCCTGAGTTTATGTCCCAGCTCTGCTACTTTTACTAGCTGTGCGGCCTTGGCAAGTTACCTAACCTCCCTGTACCTCATCTCCTCATCTATAAAATGAGGATATTCAAAGCACCTACTTCACAGGGTTTGTTGTGAGAATTACATGAGCTAATGCACGCAGACACTTAGAACAGTGCCTGGCACATAGCGTTGCATGTGTCTGCCGTCAACAGCATCATTCTTTTCCCAGGACAGTAGAAACAGGAGGGAGAGAGAAGTATTGCTGGCTCATTCTGCCATCTCAAGTCCTTAATGTAGTCAGTCAGCCTGCCGGTTCCCCTAAACATGTAGGTCACGTGGAGGGGTGGGGAGAAAGACAGGTTCAGCATCTCTCAAGATGCCAGGGTGCAAAGTGTCACTTTCTGCATCTCTGTCAGGCCTCAGGACTGGCCCTCAGCCACATTTCAATATTTTGTTTAGAAGATTAGATTTGAGCCTGGGCTCTACTACCTGCAAGCTAAGTGACCATGCGGAAGTCGCTTCACTCTCTGAACCCTAAGTGTCCTAGTTTGCAAAAGGAAGATCTTGCTGTCTGCCCTGATCGCCTCACAGGGGTGCAGTGAGGGTTACAGGTGAGCATGGCCAAGAGACCATTCTGTGAGCTGTAACGCTGGCTCTTGGTGTGGTGCTCTCTCTACACAACCCCAACTCATCCAAGGCTGTGATCCCTTATCTGAATCCTGTGGGGCCAGATATGTTCAGAATCCAGAATGTTCCCAATCTCACAAAGCCCAGGTTTGAGCTCTGGACAGCGCCCCATAGTCACACACGCTATTTCTGCAGGATATTACATGAAAATACACACGAAGTGGGACAAAGACTGTAACACACATCGTTTTAGGTGAGGTTTTGCCACCTAATGATTCTGATGTCAAGCTTATGAAAATATTGGATTATCAGACTGTTTTCAGGATCTGGGAACTTCAGATAAAACATTGTGGAGCTGCATACTGGGCCATTAATGTCAGAGTGAATCTCGTATGTTCTTTCATGAGAAGGTTTTCATGAATGATGATGGATTAGTATATTCTCTTTCCCAAGGAGCACAATTACAGTTTATTCAAAGTCACCGAAGTCTTAACCCACAGGAGCTTCAGTGGGAGCTATTTCAGGCCTTGTAGTGGTGCGGGCCAGTGAGCTGCCTGGGCGTAAGAGGACTTCTCTTGCAACTCTTTCTGCTTAGGCCCCCTAAGGGTTGGGGCCTCGACAGTGCAGTGGGAAACAAGGCTGAGTAAGCAGTGGACCATCTTGGATGAAACAGGAAAAGTGACTTCCCCAGTGAAGGAAGAGTTGGTGGAAATATTAAACAGGAGTTCATTTCCCCAAAGTGCTGGCGTAAGCAGAGAGGCAGTGACGAGAGACCTCTGCTGACTTGCGGGTCGAGAGAAGACTTGAACGGTGCTTCTGATTCAGAGCCGCCTCACACCCTGATTTGCATATTTCCCACCGTTTCTATATGAAACGCCCTTGTGGGAGGAGTTCATCACGTGCAGCCCTATTCCAGCCCCCCAGCCAGGGCTCGTGCTTCTCAAATTTTCCTGCAGGCGGTGCAGCTCCAGGAGGGTGAGCTGGCGGCCCTGAGCAGCTGGAGTATATACGCGTGGCTGCTTGGTATGATTGGTCAGATCCCAAAGCCTCTCGAGGCTGCCAACACTTATCCCCTCTAGCCGCCCTGAAATGTCACACAAGCCTTTCTCCTGAGGGCCCCCGGAGCACTGCTGGGAAGATGCAACAAGCCATGCATCCGGCTCCAGAAGGAGGGGGAGTTCTTGGGGAGGCCCCCAGGAGGCTTGGAGCAGGGGCCACTGTTCAGGAAGGCAGATCCCGGCTGGCCCCTGTAGCCAGGCCCGAGCCGGAGGGCACTGCGGCCTGCAGAGGCATGTCGGAAGGGGAGGCCCCGCATGTTAGAGTGCCCAGCAGCTGCACCCTGCATTATTTCCTTCACTAAGTTACACTCGGGCTCAGCCGTGGAGCTGAGGGAGTGGGGAGCAGGCCCCTGAGGGGCAGCCTCCAAGCCAAGCTGCCAGGAGCACCTGTCCTAAGGCACGGAGAGGAGGCAGCCCTCCTCCCACCTCTTTTCTTTTTCCTCACTCTTCCCCAGGATGCACCTCTCCCAGGGCAGTTGGGTCTGGACCCTGAGGAGCCCTAAAGCTTCTTATGCTATTTGAAGACGTGGCGAGGGGGCTGAGCCCACCGGAGCCAAAGCGTTTGCGCAGGCCCTGGTTAGTCCTCCAAAGGGCGGTCTGCTTCGCGGGGAGGGGCACAGTTCTAGTTCCAGCTTTGCTACTAGCTACCTTCGAGGTCTTGGAGAGATCACATGCCTTGGCTCACTTGGGCCTCTTCTGATAAATGATCATTGAGTGTAGGTGGTCGCTCAGCCGGTAAGATGGACTAGGTCTCTGCTTGACAGACCAGTTACCAGGAAGGTCCATCCAGGCAGGTCCTGAAACCTGGTTAGTATGTGCTCAAATGGGGGTTCTTGCTACATTTGGTACCTCCTCCAATACAGTGGTGGGGCCGGGAGAGAGGGAGGCGGAGGCATAGTGGTTGAGAATTTGGGCTTCGGTATCAGTCAGTCCCAGGCTCAAAACTTGATTCCACAATCTCTTATTATTTTGGGTGAGTCATTTCTCTGGATCTCAGTTTTATCTCCTTGAAAATGGGCTTCAGAACAGTTGCCTACCTAGTAGGGCTATAGATGAGATAGTCCTTTTAAAACCCTTCACACGACAATGAAAACCCACGAAGCAGTTAGCTGGTGTTATGAACGATAGCAGCATCAAGAGGTGGATAAGAATGGGATTGAATGCTCATGTTTTCTTCCAGGCACACTTCAGAAAAGCGCAAGCCTTAGCCACCCTAGGCAAGGTGGAGGAAGCACTAAGGGAGTTTCTATATTGTGTGTCCCTCGATGGAAAGAACAAAAGAGCAAGAGCTGAAGCCCAAAGGGTGAGTTGAGATGACGTCAGGTCCAGCTGCCCAGTGGGCCCCCACCCCTCTGTCTCTCCAGGGTGGGGGGAGTGAGGGAACTGCCCTTCCTGGGATTGGGGGTCCTGAGTGGGTGGCTCCCTGGGTTGAGGGGACAGGAGCGAGACACAAGTGCCAACTGATGGCCCGGAAGCACCATCCTTTTGGCGTGTACAATCAGATCGAGCAGTTCCTGCATTTCTGTAGGAGCTGATGAGGGGTGTTCTTGCTTCTTTGACTCGGGGTTTGGGTTGTCAGTGGGAAACAAACAAAACAAAATAAAACCAAATAAGTTAACTTGGGGATGGAGGCCCCCTGAGGAGATTCTGGCTGTTGGCAAGAGGTCCTGTGTGTGAGGCTGCCTGCAGTTGTAGAACTTTTCTTTAGCTAAGTCACAGCTTCACCAGTCACACAGGGCAGCCAGCTCCTCAGAAGGGATGTTGGGTCCCATCTGCCCTGCCATATGCAGAACTCCAACCTTCAGCTCCTTTGCTAGAAATACAACACATACAGAATATAAGTCAAGGACTATTACAATACATGCAAACAGTCATTCCAACTCTTGAGTCCTGGGAGAATGTGGATGTTACTGTTTAAATACTGGGCGCATTAGTGAAGGCTCAAGCAACCTCAATTCGTGGACTTCGTTGCTTACTGTTCCGCAATGTATTCTCACGGTCTGGCTAACTGGCCTGGAAGTTGGATGTTAGCAATCAGTGGTGGCCTCTGCTCTCCCACTCCCTATTCACCGCCACTCCCCAAGTGCCTCTGTCCCAGTACAGTTTGGCAGAGCAGTGGATGAAGAAAGGGCACAAGAGACAGGAGTGGTTTCTGAAGGCCCCAGAAAGGAATCTTTAGCAAAATCAATGAACTAGGGGAAGCTGAGCTCTGGAGGCTATGCCTCTCACAGAAGGTTTCTTTTCCGGGAAGTTGCTTTGGCCTGGTTAGTCAGAGCGCTGGTGGCAGAGAATTGCTCCAAGCTGTGGACCCTTTCCCAAATCTTAACTGCACTCCATAGTGTGAGTAATAATAATAATAACAGCTAACATTTATTGAGCATTTCCTGTGCACCCCACACTGTGCTATGGGCTTTATGGGGAAGATATAATTTAATTTCCCCAATGGCCCTATGAGGGTAGGTACTATTATTTATGCCCATGTTACAGATGAGACAGATGAGGAAGCTGAGGCTTGGTGACTTTCCTGAGGTCACACACCTAGTGATTGGTGAAAGAGCAATCAAACCCAACTCCACCTGCTTCCAGAGTCTGCCTTGTGAGCTGCTCCACCATCCTGCTGCCCCAGGAGGCCTTGTCAGGAGTCTTAGCACCCACTGCTGGGGCTGGGGGGAGAACAGCAATGGAATTATCCGGGTCTGGGATGGATGGACAAAGGCGATTAGAAGGGCCTTGACTTTGGGGGACAGAGTGTGCAAAGGCCAGAAGAGGCAGGTGTTGGGCACAGGAGTGAGTGGTTCCTTTATTCTCATTTGTCCATTTCCCAGTTGGCCTGAGAGGCTCTGGTATCATCAGTTGGATTGATCTCTCTTTACAGCCCGATTTTACAGACCACCTAGTGTCATTTCCACAGCTGCCTTAGCGGGGCAGGGGAACACACTGTGCTAAGCTCTGAGACCCAGAGAGGCATAAGCCACAGTGTCAGTCCTCAAGGACCTACCTTACAATCTTGCACTTGTTATATAGTGTAATATAAATTTCAGACAATACAAGCGAGCATTTGCCTGTGACGAGTGTTGCAGAGTTCTGAAGCTGGGGTGAGTATTTAGAGGCGAGTTTCCACTGAGTGTGGCGAGGGCATGGCAGTTACCTAAGAACACTGAGGACCTCCGCTGTGCTTATTTACTGGATTGTTCCCATTCCAGGGATAAAGGTATGACAGAGATGGTCCAGGCTCACTTGGGATGAATTAGCTGCCTTAGCCACTCACAGGCCTGGGTTTCTTTTTAATGTTTGTATTTACCTCAGATTCTTTTTTGCCCTCTTGAGCCATTTGGGCCTTTCAAAGGCAGACACTGAAGTGGAATTGACTTCCGTTCGTAGGTGGAATGCTCATTCCCACTGAGAGTCGACCCCAAATTTTGTTTTCCAAAGCCACTGAGAAGACCTAGTCTATCTTAGGTATTAAAGGAAGAAGGTCAGCGCTGCTGTTGCTTCTGCTTTGTTTCCTTCAAGTTCCCTCTCTGCCTCTCTATCCCTCTCACCGCACTCTACCCTTTTATCCCTGTACCTTGGGATGCCCTATGGCTGATACTGTTCTTTTTGGGAGAATTCCAGGGAGATTGCTTCAGAGGTGGGTTGGTCCTGGTGGGCCACTCGGGAGGAGCCTCTGAAAGGTGGCATTTATGGCCCTGGTCACTGTCAGTACCTCCCCACCTCACTCCTTTACCAACTCCTAGCTGGGAGGAGATAGAGGCATCTGTCTGAAGACTTTGGGTCTGAACCCTAGGCCTCTCCCTGGGCCCTGGAATGGCTAGTGTCTTAATTCAGTTCCATCCAGTGTGATGAGTATTTATTGGACATCTGTCACGTGCCCTCCAGAAGGTGACCAGACTTACATCTGCAATGCAATTTGAGGCTAACACAAGACTGTGTAGTGTAAGGTGCTATCTTATGGTGCAGTCGAGAACACGGAAGGACAGGAGAGATCAGGGAGGCTGGGGGAGTAGGGGAAGGTAGTGCTGGAGCTGAGCCTTGAGGGACGAGCAGGGCTTGGCTATGTGGAAAGTGCTGGCATCAGAAGGAACATCATGAAGGAACTGCTGGGGCCCAGCAAAAGAGCAAGTCAAACCAGAGAGAGTTTGGTCAGAGTTTCGGTCAGATTCTCCTGATGAGTTAATACCCTATTACCCAGAACAAAGGGTGGAGCGCCCTTTAGTGGGTCTCAGTGGCAAACTTGTGAATATGTTTTAGAAGTGAGTGACCTGCCTTCCTGTGTTGTGTTACACATGATAGATACGTATGTATGCTGATGACTGGCGCTTTCACAGGGGAGAACTGAAACAAGGATGTGGGCAGCCGATGGCGCAGCGTCCGCGCGTCCGCACATCTTTGTCTCGCAGTCCCTTCTGGGTCTTCTACCTGCCCCCGCACCACTGCCCCCAGCTTATCAATTGCAAAGGAAGCCAGCCATAGACTGGAACCGGCCTGCCCCCGGTCCTGGAAGATACCTGATATTCTCTGGAAAGTGAAGGCCAGAAACGGGGAGGAGAGACTAGGAGAAGAGGAAGGAAGGTTGGGTTCTGCTTTTCCGGACATTTCACTGCTGAAGGGATTCATGGTCCGAGGCTCAAGGAGGAGGGAGCAAAATGGGCAGGGTGGGAAGAAGTAGCGAGGAACCTCGATGACATTTGTCACCTTCTACCCATGGGGGTGTCGCCGACACGACTCCAGGTCCCCCAGCTGATGTTTCTCTCCCGTCTTCACCTCTGCCTCTTTCCTCCTAGGTAGGTTTTGAAATCCCCCTGCAGATATTTCTATGGAATGGCAGCAGTGGAGTGGTGGTTTGTACCTCTGGCTAGGGTGACAAAGGCATCTGTAGTGCCTTTTCAAAATCCAGATTCTCGGGCCACACTTCAGACCTGGGGGAGCCGGGCATGGGAACTTAGAACCTGGACTTTCCCTAAGCTCCCAGGCAATTCCGATGCGCTGAAGTGAGGACCCCTACCCCACTGTGTCGGGGTCTGTGGTCCAAGGCTTCCTCCCTGGAGTTTGGCCCCGCAAGCTGTGCCCTTTGCCCCTTCCTCCCCCCACCCTTCACCCAAGCACCTGTAGAAACTTAAGTAGTGAAGTCTTCTGTTTTATGTCACAGCTTCTCCTTAGTTTCTTTTCACCATCATTCCCGGGGGCTTCTCAGGAACATTCTCCCGATATCCTGAAGCTGTTGGCACCTCACCCTAGATTAAAGGAACACGTAGAGTCATTGGCTACTGAAGGCACCAGCCATAATCTACCAAAGTTGTCACAGGTAAAACTCCACTCACCCAGCTCGCTCGTGACTCTTCGTTCGGCTGTTTTGTGGGCAAACATGGGGAGTGAGCCCTCACTCTCCTACCTCATTCGGTTCCCGAGAAAGAAGAAATGGAGTCGCTCATGGCTGCGTTCTTCGCTAGAAGGCTATTTCCTAAAGATGAAATTGGATTTTAGGCGGGGGCCCGGGGTTGATGATTTATTACGTTCAGTTTTCAGTTCTTGGTCGGATCCAGCTGAAAGAGAGAGTTGACAGAACTAGAAAGGATCTGGCCCACTTCCCCTGGAGCCCTTCAGTCGGGGTGGCTTTATCAGCTTAGGGGCGGAGCCTGGGAAGAGGGCCTGACAGCCCCTCCTTTCCTGCTTTTTGTTTGTGCAAGCTGCTCCCAGCTAAGTTCCTTGTGCAAAGACAACTCCATTTGATCCCCAAGGGGAGGTAATTTCATATTCCTGCACCGTGTCTTACACGTAAGTAGACTTCCAATACATATTTGGAGCGGGGGAGAGGGAAGCGACCTAGGGAGTCGCAGGTATTTGAGTCTTTGAAAACGATGGTCTCCAGGCCCTAGCTTTCCCAGCAGAGGGCAAGTGGGCAGAGGCTGGGGCTCAGAAGGGCAGACGTGAAGGCAGAGTTGAGCTCTGAAGGTCTAGGCACCTCGGGACCTCTGCCTGCCCACCATCTGTTATCCGTGTTCCTCCCCTGTATGTGAGCCCTGGGGTCTCTGTGGCTTCTTGGATTCTCTGACAGGTGAGAATCTTACATCTCCCTGACTTCTTTCCCCGCTCTGGAGAATGAATAAAATGCAGGTGTACCTGACTCAAAAAAGGGTGGGGGGGCAGAACTTAGAGTATCTCCTGAAATCAAAGCACCCCTAGTGCATCTCAATACGTGTTTGAGATCATTATTACAGGATTGAGAGCCCTAACACTGAACCAAAGTCCCTGGGGTGACTTCTAATGGCAGCTCAATCTGAAATGAAGAAAAGTAGCACCCCTGGCTTTCCCATGTGAGCCAGCTGGGGAGCAGGGATTGGGTTTCCACCCAGACTTTGCCTTGCAAAGCGGTGTACCGTGTAGACTATGCCTGGGGCTCATGGAAAGGATGCGGCAGTGCCACAGTGCTGAAAAAACCCCTGAACTCCCCAGGTTAGGGACTCAGAAAACCCACATCCTTTTTCTCCGTACCTCATCATTTTCTCCCAGCTGTGCACTGCCCATTTTTCATCTATCTACCAATTTTTTTGGTTGGAGTTGGAGGGGAGAAAACAGCGTGAGCGTTTTGACCCATGTGCTGTGGATGTGGAGTAGAGAGGGGTTCTCTAGGTAAACCTGCATAAACACCTTGTCATTGGATTTGTTTTTTCCTAGGTCCTTCTCCTGGACAAAAATTCTTTAAAAGGCTAGAGACATTATGGATCGTTTTGCCAAATGATCTTGTCTCTTTTTCAGACTTCTCACCCCAAATCTAGTGAAAAGACTAATTTGTCCCTAGTTTGACCAGTATAACACATAGCTCTGGAGCGTGAGGGCACTCGGCAGGCCTGTGAACACACCTGTGCCAGAGCCTTCCCGAAAGTTCTTTGGGAGTTGGGTGTGGGGCTCGAGGAGGGCCCGGAATGGCAGTGAGGGTGAGAGGAAGTACTGAGTGGCTGGATGTACCCTGGCTGCACTGCATGCCTTGTTTTCCCCCAGGTAGTGACTGGGGACTGATTTGGAGGGGAGCGGGGCCTGGCACTGCACTTGCCATCACCCCCTTCAGCGCGGCCCAAAGACTCTCTCCCCGCACGCCTTTCTGTCCTCGCCTCGGACAGAGGTTCCTCCGCTCCGCCCCAGCTGGGCCTGCCTGTGCCCTGTGACCGCCCATCAGTTAAGCTACACGTCCTCTAGATGATCAACACTGTGCGGTATCTTCTCATTGTGCCCCTGGGGAGAAGTATCAGAGGACGACGTTGGTCATGAGGAGATCCTGATGTTCGGCTCTTCCTTTCCAGGAAACGCTGGAGCGCCCACATTGTTCTGGTCAGGAGACGGCAGCAGCCGGGGGGCACAGAGGCAGCCCGGTGAACCTCGTGCCGGTGCAAGGGGACAGGCAGCAAGACGGCCCCGAAGACCAGGATGGAGCGGAGGAGGAGGGGGCCGCTGCCTCTCCCCAGGCTGCCTCCAGCAAGACCGGCAAATGCCAGGGGAAGAAAAGGAAGCGCGGCCAACTCGAGCCCCAAGACCCCGAGGTGCCTAGGAAAGCGTCTAAGGCAGGTGCGGACTCTCCCCGGGGGGCAAGCGGCTCGGAGGAGGGCCCGGCTCACCACTATGCGGAGGTCCCTCACCCTCCACGGGAGGGCTCCGCGGCTCTGCACGGGGCCCAGCTCTCAGCTCTGCCGCCTCCAGGGTGCCTGTGGGGCTTCTGTGAGAGCACGGCATCCAGTAGTGACATCTCATGCCCTCGGTGGTGTCACCTCCTTCCAGGCCAGCCTCTGGCTACCCCCATCCCCATTCCGGGAACGTAGGACAAGGGCAGCGCGATCAGGCCTCACTCCGCTCCTTCCCAGTCGTGTTCCCGTAGGCAGGCATCTGAGAAGCGGCAGCCGCAGCTTGATACCTTTCCCAGAGCGCTGGCAGTGCCAAGATTCAGTGTCAGCTCTGAAGGCCTGGCTCAGTCCGCGGAGTTGCTGCCGCCGCCGCTTGTTGAGTGAGGCGCCTGTTGCATTTGAAGGAAGCCCCCAGGGCTCCGGACGGTCCCTGACTTGCGCGTCTCTTTATGGGACTGTTGGAAGCCCGTGAGCGCCTGTTTCAGGGTACCTCATTCTCAGTGGCTCACGTGGCCACTAAATCAGTTCTCTGGGAGGTGGTGAGAGTGGCAGGCTGAAAAAATAATTGGGTTCTTTTGCCTCAGAAGTGCTGTTTGTGAAACCGAGGTTGGTTCAGCTCTGACTTCTGCTCTCTAAACCACAGATCCTCCCGCTGCTCCGGGGGCCAAACCTGCTCTCAGTGTTCCACTCGCATCTTTTGACGCCTCTGACCTTGAATGCTCCCTCTGTATGAGGTATGTGATGTGTACTGTCACTGCCTGAGTGTTCTTCCCCTCTGGTGTCAGGACTTGTCTGCTAGTGAACTACTGCTTGGTTGGTTAGCACGGAAAAGCGTGGTTCTAACAAAATGGAAATCACGCCGTTAACTGTCACACGGGCTAGCTTGTGTCCCTTGCTTACAGAATGCATTCCCCGCACTCCTGACTTGGAAATACCTAGAGAGTGGAAAGGAAACGGTCTACTCAGAGGTCACAGACTGATGGCGCACAGGCTGGATGTCTTTTGTTCGGCCTTCACGGGATTTGGGGGCTTGTGAAAAGTGAATGTTTTGAGACAGGACACGCACTCCAGTTGGTCACGGCCCCCCTCCCATGGCCACTGCCTTACACCAGCCTTCCTCTCGCATTTGCTTTGCTTTCCGGGTGCCTTGTAGGCGTTTAAGTTTGTGACCCTGGAACTAATCTCAACTGGCTACTTGATCAAGGTCTCAAAGCTCAAGGGCCAGTGTCAGCACCACAGGCCTATTCCTTGGAAGCCAAGAGAGGGCCTGATTAGTTTTTGTTCTGTGCCCTGCACAGTAGTCAGTAGTAGGCATGTACCACTCGGCCAAGCGTCTCTCCTCCACCCACTGCCACGTCATCTCTACTTTCTCAGACCTCTGGACACACAAATTATCCACATGCCTGCCCACCCTCCAACATACACAAAAAGGAAACTGCTACAGCAGTGGTCTGTGCAAAGAAATGACTTCCACTTGTTTCATTTCACAGCTGTGGCTTTGTGGCTAAGAGGAGCTGCTCCAAAGCCAGGGTGCCTGGGTTTCAACCGAGGCTCTGCCACTTACTGGCTGTTTGACCTGGAGCAAGTGACTTTCTCTGCCACTGTTTTCTCATGAATAAAATAGAGAACAGTAGTACCTGCTCTATGGGCTTGTTATGACTGAGAAAATCTATTTAAGACACTTAGAATAGTGCTTGACATATAGTAAGTACTCAATAAATGTTAACTTTTTTTCCTAGACCAGAGGTTCTTTAACTTTAGGTCCATGGACCCCTGAGGGGGTTCTATCTATGGATTCTAATAGATCTAAGAATTCCCTGCAGTTATATGTAAAAGTGTGTGTGTGTGTATGTGTCTGTGTGCGTGTGTGTGAGTTTTCCAGGACGAGGTCCACAGCTTTCAGTAGATTCTCAAGTGTGCCTTATTCCCCCAAAAGAGCTTTAAAAGGAGGCTGAGATATTTGCACAAAAGTTGTTAAGATGGTTGAACCAAGAGAAGAGAGGTCAGGAAAAATCTTTCGGTCCACCACACAGATGGATCCAGCCAGCGGAGGCTCCTCAGAGGTCTTCTTGCCCTTTACAAGCACATATGCCTTCCGTATCAATCCCAGGCATACTCGGAATGACTTTTCTTGTCCTCTGAAGAAAAATGAGTAAGGTGGCCATTACCCGAACACATACTTTTTCTCTCTCTCAAAAAAATTAGAGTTGTCAGATTTGCTCATAAGCTCAGACAGACTCGATAAAGAAGGTAGCAGCAAGCCTGCCGTATACTGTCTGAGTTTAGGTGGAGTGGGCGAGGGTAGGATGGGCTGTATAACCAGTTCCCCCTCCCCCTCACAGCAACATAGCAGACAAATGGGCCTCCACAGGTAATAACGCCTTTGTGGCTCTCAGCCCGCGATGTGAGCCGTGGTCCTTCAGATGTCAGACTTTGATAGACTTGATTCAGCTCACTCAGAAAGCCTGGGTCTTTGGTGTACTTATCCTCCTTAACACTCCTCCCGGCATCCCGGGGACGCAGAATCAAACACGCAGACTCATCCTGTTTGTGTTTTCCCTGAGGGCTAAGAATCCTGAGGTTGAAGTTCTTTTGTTCCCTTTCCTCTGCTTTTCTCCCTTTCATCTTGTTTGTCCCTGATCTCAACAGGGAGCTTCAGAGAAGGGTTAGAAATTTGGTCCAAGAAATAAACACCAAGAGGATAAGACCCCCTTCTAGTTGGCTCGCTCTGAGTTTAAAAGCCATTATTTCCCTTATCCTGCCCCTCTGTTCTAAATGAGACTTCAAAGCAAAAACCCATCTTTGCCTGGAGAAGTTATTGTATGGGCTGGTAAGTTACCGGGGCCGGGGGTGGGGTGGGTGGGACTCTAGCTGCTTTAAGGTGAAAAGAAGCCTGCCAGGTCTAGAGAACGTTTCTGATCGCAAGGCTCTTACAACTAGTTCAAAAGCATGTAGTTCCCCTTCCAACAGGGCTTGTCTCCAAGTCAGAAATCACATATCGACAGAGGCCATTTCAAATATATGCTTTAGCTGGAATTATTGCAGTCTTGGAAAAGCTCCTGTTTCTACCTCTCTTCAGTGCTTTTCTTTTTTAAATTGTTATTAGGATTATTAATTACGTTCCGTTATGACCCTCATGTGTCTTTGGTGGAGAGGGTTTAAGGGTAGATATTTTCAAACAATCTGCCGAGTCATGAAACTATAGACATTTGTACCTCCTGTGCAGGTTTCTAGAATGAAATCCAGTGGCCGTGGTGCTGCATTGGTAGAAGACAAGTTAGAGTGTGAATTTATTTGTTCTGATTCTAGAGGGAAAGTCCCGAGGGGCTTATAAATTCCTCAGGGAGAATGGTGGAGCGAGTGAATGGAGCAGCAGTTGGAGGGTGAGCTAATGAGAAACTTTCCAGTCTCCATTCCGAGTTTCCCTTGCTGGATCCCTTGCTGGACGGGGAGAGCTGTGCTGAGGGAAGTCACTCTCTGCCCCTCAGTCTTCAGTGAGTGCAGATCCTCCCTTGGGATTTACCTGCTCCAGATATCCTAGCCCTGGGGGCCACCTCTGGGGCTGCTGTGGAGCAGGACTTTTGGGGTGACAAGGATATTTTGAGATGTGGAGCAAGAATGTTTGATATTTGAACCAGTTACCTAATGGCCCAGTGACCTCTTTGTCAATTGAAATGAAAAGCTTTATATTTAACCTAGTTTTAGCTGCTCAGTTCTCTCTCTCTCTCTCTCTCTCCCCCTGCCCCCTCCCTCCTCCTGATTCCCTCTTTGCTCTCATTTGATAGCAGCAAAAGAGCACAATACAAGGATGTAACTGGTGGGAAAAGATAGCTATTTCCAGACAGGCCAAACATCTTATCCGGGCTGACATCTAACTGAAAGCATTTATTATTACTATTGTTTACTCCATCACTGTGACAATGTAAAATGCTCTCTTGTGAGAAAATCTGGCCCTACTCTGATTTATAAATGCCCCCCTGAAGTGTTTTCCGAAATCATTACCTAAACTGGTAAATAAAAGGGAGAGGGATTTGAGTATATATCTATTTCTAGCTCTGTCTACATAGAGAGAGTTTCTCTCTCTCTGGCAGTGGGGAGAAGGAAGGGAGAGAGACAGAGGGAGAGAGGAAAGGGTGTGTGTGTGAGTGTGTGCGCCTACATATACACGGATGGTGTGTGTTCTAGATATAGATGAACACAACAGTCGTGGCTGTGTCATGTAGTGGAGAAGGAAGATGGGCTTGTGACTCACATGTGACTTAGAATCCCAAGCCCTGATACTTACTAGCTAGCTGTGTGACCTTGCACAAGTTCTTTAACTTGTCTGAGTCCTAATTTCCTCAATAGTAAAATGGAGCTAGTCCAATTATTGCCTGTGACTGTATAAAGTTAATTTATATGAAAAACAGTATTGTACACATCCAGGATAGCGAGAGAAATATATTCCATCTGTCCCCAGTCACTTTACTCAGTCAGCCTGAATATAGAAGTGGGTTGAGTATTGAAAGATGATCTATTCTAAGCATCTGAACCTTGAATTATTTCAAAGCAATAATCATGCAGCATCTGTGGCAGCATTCTTGTTTGTGACCACTGAGATCAGGAGCATTTTAATCATAGCTCTTGCTAAGAGTTGCTGTATCCTTCTGTGTCTGTTTCATTCGTCTGCTCATTAATTGTCAGTATTTGTTGCAATTAATTGGCCAGCTATATCATTATTATTTGTATGTGGATTACATTCTTCAATGAACAAAAGGCTTGAAATTCTCAAGAAAAATCGTTTTGCAGATACAGATTCATCAGTCAGTCTTCATCATTAGCGTCGTCAAGTAATGTATAAAAAGCATTCGGATTCATAGGTCTCAAATTACTGAGGAAATGAGATCATCTGCTTTGGCTGCTTCTAGGAGTTAGATCACAGCAGTAGTTCCCAAAATCAGCCTGCAAATCTCAATTTTGAAAAACACTTTAAATTGTGAAATAGACACAGTGGGAAAGTATGTCAAAATATGAATATATTCTCTTAACAAAATATTGTAAAGAGGATACTCATGGAACCCCTCTCAGCCCAAGAAATAAAACATTGCCAGGACTCCAGAAGCTGCCCGTGTGCCCCTTCCAAAGCATGACACCCCCCCCCGACACTGAAACCACTAACTTGACACCTTTGTATGTATCTCTAAACTGTGTAATTTCGTTTTTCCTATTTTTAAAAAAACTTCATATAAGTTGAATTATCCAGAATGGATTCTTTTTCTGTGGCTTCTTTTCCTCAGGATGAAGATTTATCCATGTTATTACATGTAGGTGAAGTTTGTTCATTTTCATTAGTGTATAGTGTCCCATTGTATGAATCGACCAAAATCAGTTATATTCTGGATGGATATTTGGGTTGTTTCTAGTTTAGGGCTATTATGGACAGCGTTACTATGAACAGTTTTTATGTCTGCTGGTGCGTATATAACTCTTCGCCCAGTTTTGATTGGGTTATCTCTCTTTTTCTTACTGACTTGTAGGAGCTCTATGTATGTTCTACATATAAGTCCTTTGTTAGTCACGTGTGCTGCAGATATCTTCTCCCGCTCTGGCTTGCCTTCTTGCTCTCTTAATGGCCCCTTTCGACGCGCTAACAAGTTCTTAAGTTTAATGCGGTAACAATGATCACGCTTTTCATTTACAGTTAGCTTTCTCGTGTGTGTGTCCTGTTTAAGAAATCTTTTTCCCCCCCGAGGTCAGAAAGATGTTCTATCTTGTCTTCTAAAAGCTGTACTGTTTGCCCTTCACATTTATTTTTACAGCCCACGTGGAATTGCTTTTTGTGTATGGTGTGAGAGGCAGTCCAACTTCTTTGCCGCCTGTGGATAGCCAACTATCCCAGATAGCGTTATTGAGAATGCTATTTATGTATTGAAAATCCTCCCTCTGCTTTGAAGCGCCACACTTGTCATAAATCAAGAATCTGGGTCTCGGTCTATTTCTGGGTTTTCTTTTCTATTCCACGGATCTATTTGTCCTTGTGCTAGTCTTACTCTGTTTTAATCACTATATAGTAAGTTCTGATGTCTGGTAGAGCGTGTCCTCCTACATCGCTGCTATTCAAAAGTGTCTCAGCTCTTCTTGGCCCTTTGCCTTGCCTTATAAAGTTGAGAAATCAACTTGCCAAGTTCCACAAAAACAAACAAACAAGTAAAATAACCCATTGGGGTTTTTATTGGGACTCAGTTAGGTCTTCTTTACTTTCTTTCAATGAAACGTTTACAGTTTCTTTCAATAGACGTCTCATGAACTTTTGTTAGATTTATTCCCGGGCACTCAATTTTCAAAAGCAATTGTAAATGTCACCTTTTCAAAAATGTATTCTCTCATGCTTGTTGCTGGTATATAGAGCTACAGTTGAATGGTGTGTGTGTGTGTGTGTGTGTGTTTCTCTAGCTTCTTTGCTAATTCTATCAATTCTTATTAATTCTAATAATCATTCTATAGATTCTTTTAGATTTTCTAAGTCCATCATCATACCATTTGTGAATAACAGCAGATTTGGTTCTCCCCTTTTAAGTCCTCAAACTTTTTTTCTCCTTGCCTCAGTACACTGGTTAAGACCTTCATCAAAGAGGTTTTCTGAAAATTAATTTTACTTTTTGACCAATTTAGTAACTAAAATTTATTAACTCGGTTAAACAAATTAACTGCTTTTTAAACAGGTTGATAACATTTAAAAAGTAGAAAACAGTAAATATATGAAAAATCTCTCTCCTAGCCCAGACCTTCATTGGCTTGTTAAAAATATCAAATCTCTGCTCCTCCCCTTGACCTCCTGAATTGTAAACTTTATCCAGTGAGACTTTGCCACGTCTGCGTTTTCAAAGTTCCACCTGGGACTCTGATAATTAGGTTTGGAGACCAATAGAGTAGATTCGCCTACGCAGAGGTTAGTAGGATTGTATAATACAGTGATTCCCAACCCTGGCTACACATTAAAACCACCCCAGGAGCTCGACAAATCCTGATGCCTGGCCCTTACCCTGGACCAACTGATCTGCATCTCTGTAGGTGAGATCCTGGGCCTCTGTAGTTTTTTTAAGTTCCCCAGGTGATGGTGGGAGGGCGGTGGTCTGGGGAGGAGCAAGAGGGAGGGTTTACTCAGGGGCACAAGGAGACACTTGGGGGTGACAAGCATGTTCATTATCTTGGTTGTGGAGGTGGCCCCGTAGGTGTGTACGTGTGTCAGAACTGCTCAAGCTGTGCGCTTAAAGTATGTGCAGTCTATACCTCTGTGTCAATAATACATCTATAAAGCTATTCAAAGAAAAAGCAACACAGGTGGTGCTCACACACAGCAGGGGTTGAGAATCACTGTTCTAACAGAAAAGGCACACTACTGGAAGGGGAAGTCGTGTACCTTTTCTTTTTCCATGTCATCTGCCAACAGTTGGCTGTGTACTCTTAGATCAACCACTTCATCCCCTCTGGATCTCAGTTTCATTCTGATTGGCGGGTTCGATTTTTTTCTCAAGTACTTTTCAGCTCTGACGCTCTGATTCCTCTGTTCAGCCTGGCTGTGCGGGCCAGGCTGCTGGTGCACCTCCTGGCCACACGAGGGGGCTGCGCAGCCTGCAGCCTCTTCCTCTCAACTGAACACTCTTGTGAGGTCAAAATAGGCTGGTCAGGCGTCTTTCCCTTCTCTCTGTCCTCTTGGTGAGTGCGAGCTCCGCTTCTGAAGCATCATCTTCAGCTGCCCCCATCCAGTGGTCCTGCTGCAGGTGAGCCTTTCTTTAAGCAAAATAAATCCATGAATCTCTGAATGTACAGAACCGCTTTTTAAGAGATCCTCAGATTGCTTTGAAAAAATAGACAGCTCCTGCAAAACAATTAAAATAGGATCTAATTAAAGTATGTGTATACATACACATGTATATATGTATGTGTCTGTCTGTCTATCCATCAGTAAGCACATTAGTAATATTAGTCTGTTGTCCCTAGGAAAATGATCCATCCACATAAAAGGCAGTTACGTTTGTTACAGGTGCAACTTTGAGATCCTTCAGGCTGTAAACATTGCTTAGGTGAAAAATGGAATCAAGGTTAGCAAATAAGCCTAGTCTTTTTCCAGTGTAATATGATATAAAGTACTTAAATATGGGAGTGTGTGTTTGTTTATCTATGTGTTTACATATATTCAGGTGAACAGGTTGGCTGAGTATTTTAGAATGGAAGCTATTCAAGACACCCTGGGCATTCATCTTCATTTCTCTAGGACCTGACAGGGAAAAAAGTGTGGATGCCCTGGAAGAGACTGACTAGAACTAATGTTACAAAATGATCTAGCTATGTCCTAAATTTTAATAAATGCATAATTTAATGCATTTAAATCCAGCTCAGAAATAAAAAGCAAATGCTTTTCTGAACTGCAACAACAGCAGGGGTTTTTTTTTTTAAAAAAAGGAAAAAGAACCACCCCCGCACATAGAATTTCCCAAATAATACTATAACACCTGAACATTGAATAGCTCTGTCTTTCATGTTTGGTCTGATTGCAGTTTTCT
Organism: Delphinus delphis; assembly: GCF_949987515.2. Lineage (NCBI taxonomy): Eukaryota > Metazoa > Chordata > Mammalia > Artiodactyla > Delphinidae > Delphinus > Delphinus delphis. The sequence goes on along the minus strand of NC_082704.1, from coordinate 27,155,220 downwards.
TGCCTTCTGATTCCTAAATTTCAGATTATTCTATGAGCCAGTCACAACACCTTGTGGACACACCTTTTGCTTAAAATGCCTTGAAAGATGCCTAGATCACAATGCGAAGTGCCCACTGTGCAAAGATGGTCTTTCGCAGGTAAAACGTTCTTTCTTTCTTGATTGGGTTAGCTTATTGGGAATTGGGTACGAAGACAGCATCCTATTGGATCCCAAGCCACTGCACTGTGCTAGAGCAAAACACCCCCTCAGACCATTTATTTCTCCTGTCTTAGAGCCACCCCTCCCCTCTCCACAAAGTCCTCCAGGGAAATGAGGCAACATCTAGCTTTTTATGAACTGTCAGTAGTGAAATTAATTTGTGTTGGAAACAAAAGTATCAAAATGATGATAAACATGGATTCTTGTTCTAATCCCATCATGGCACCTGATTCACTATCATGTTGGGTGAATCTTTTGTCCTCCCTGGGCTTGGACCAGATGAGCTCCGATGTCCCCTTATCATCAATGTTTATTCTGTGGTTTGAAGAGATCACTCCCAGGTCCCCAGGAAAACCTCACAGACCTTCATTGTGGTCCTTGCCCCACTCCTCAGCTGCCACTGTACTTATTAGCAGACATTTGTCTGCTGGAAAATCTCTGGGGCTTCCAGATTCTCTAAAATGAATCACCCAAACTGCCACCTTTGTCTTTCAAATGGACTTGCTGTAATTTTCTATAGCACAAGCAGATGTGGGCATCCGTCTTGTCCCCCCACCCCAGGGACTTGTGTACCATATTTTACAATCAGTATAAATGTTCCTTGACCCCTGTCATCCCTGAGGAGAGGTTGGAGATGATGCAAGACTACCTCTAGGTGAATGTAGATCCAGAGGAGTCATGTGTCAAGCTTTCCCAACACCCCAACATTTAAATTAAGGGAAGGGAGTGCAATAATCATCCAGGATAGCCCTGAGGCTGTGTATTGGGCTGCCGGGCAGGGTCAGTGTCATATCTGGCCTAGGTGAAGAGGTGGTGCTTGCTGTCCTGATTGTAGGTGAGAAGCCCATGGTCCTTATACTTCAATAATACATTGGTGTTGTGGCAACACTACAACATTCAGATTAACAGAAAGAAGGAAAATCTACCGTTAAAATTTTAGTATGTACCTTTACTGGGTTTTTGTTTCAGCATCAGCGGAGGAGTCACCTCCCTCTTGGGGAGGCTACCTCCTGAGTCATTGCTTTTCCCCAAAGACTGGGACTGGTCAAAGCAGCCGGTTTTTCTGCAGCCAGGCAATGGCAGTGGCTGAGAAGGCATCGTGGAGGCAGAGGCTGTGAGGTCCTGGACTTAGGGGCTAGAAGATATTCCCATCTATCTCTGTGTCTTCGCACAGGGTCACACTTGCACCATTTTCCAGAGAGAGAAATATCTTATTCCGAGATCATGTTCACTGCGGAATAGGCAGACGTAGCCCGTACTGGGAAAGGAAAAAATGTCTGAAGCCTGCCGTTTTGTACTCAGGAGCTCCCCCTGCTGGGTCTGTGTGGCTGGTTTCCATAGCCAGCAGTTCTCTGCAGATGTTTTCTTTCCCATTGCCTGGTTCACACAAACACCCACTCCTTGCAGATCCCTGGATACGCACGGACTAGGGGTGTTTGGGAGGAGAGTAATAGTGACAATTGACAACTGAGCCCGAGTTAGGTTATGAAATCAGGGTTTATAACATAAATCCAGTGATACCTAGACGGTATAATAAAAAAAAATAGGCAAATGAAATCACCAGTATAGCTTTTCTTTTTAAAACTAAAGTTAGAGGAGAAAAAACTATGTATAATATATAGACTTGAAATATCCCGAAGCCCAAGCACTGGGGTGGGGTTGGGGGTGGGGCACAGCAGGAAAGGATCAATAATTGAAAATTGCTTTTTAGTTCCCTGAACCTTTTGACCACGGACTTTCAGCATATCCCAGATGGAGACCATTTCTGGGAGCTTATAAACGCAATAATCAGAAAAAGGAAAGGAAAGGATTTTCTCCCTTTTTTGACAAGAACATGATCTCAATCAATTTCAGCGTTGTAGGAAAGCTATGACATTTTTAAAACTCCATTGCAGGTCTTTTCCCCTTTTTAAAATAATTTTTCTAATTATAAAAGTAATTCATTGCATGTGGGGTTTTTTTAAGCTAAACTCTAACCTCCAGAGAATATATACATTATGATAGTATCAGCTGGGTCTAAATTACTCCAGTATGTGGGACATTTAACTGTTCTACTGATTACATCAGAAGTGGTTTGTGTTTTTCTGTTGACTGCATAATATCTAATTGCCTTGTTCCCCGTATAGTGCTTGGCATCAAGAAAATACAGTAAAAATGTCATAATGGAAGAGCTAATAGCTAAATTCCTGCCAGAAGAACTCAAGGAACGAAGAAGGCTTTATGAAGAGGAAATGGAAGAACTTTCTAAGTATGCATACGCACATTGCTGTTTTCAGTTTCACTCATACCAGGTCATAGAACTGAAAGTGTACATTCCCTCCTAACTCCTCATTTAGTGATACCATGTTGGTAGCTTGAAATTGGCCACAGTGAGAGTATTTAACACCACAGAAATTGGCAAATGCTGTAACAAGGGCTTACCCGCTCCATCCTCAGAAAGCGAGTTGCTCATTTACCAGCACCCACTGAAGAAACCTAAGCCGAACCACTGACCAGGTCACATATTGGCACTAGTAACTGGGTATCACGGATACCAAATTATTGGAATAATTTAATCAGGGGGGCTTAATGAAGTGCAGTTGACCCTTAAACAACATGGATTTGAACTGCGCGGTTCCACTTATACGTGGGTTTTTTTCAGTAGTAAATATTATAGTCCTACACTATCCGATCCGTGGTTGGTTGAATCCACGAATGCAGAACCGCGGATACAGAGGAACTTCGGATACCGAGGGCAACTCTAAGTCATATGCTGATTTTCAACTGGGCAGAGGGTTGGCGCCCCAACCCCCGTGTTGTTCAAGGGTCAGCTGTATCCAGAAGACGGTTTTCAGGTACATAAGGAGGTTCTATGAGGTTAAGAACTTTGATATCAGCCACACCTGGGCTTATGATGCAGTTTTGCCACAAAGTGAGTATACTTCATGACCCTAGGCAAGTCACTTAACGTCTCTGGGCCTCAGTCTCCTCATCTGTAACTTGGGGATAATAACAGACTTGGACTTGTTATGAAGATCAAATGAGCTAGTGCATAGTAAGCACTTACTAAAAGCAATAGTAAGAATGCTGCTTGTTATTATGCTTCCTCTTCCATCACAGGTATTGTGAGAGGTAGAGAGTAGGGGTGGAGAAAGAAGTGAGGCTCCAAGCTCTCTGCCTGGCCGGAAGAACAACTCACCTAGCAGAAAAAGCAGGAAGGAAATCACTGATTTCTGTCTCTCATACTGCTGACCCCCCATCTCCCCATCCCTGGTGGGATTCTCACAGCATTCTGGGGGCAAAGTTCCCGACGGCAAAAGCTGTTCTGGATTTATGCTCACCCTGTAGAGAACATTTCTAAACTGCCACCAGTTCGTTTGTGCCTCTCACTTTGAATAACACGCTGTGCTGGGGAGCCAGAAATGAAATCGTTCTTTGCTCATTAACATATTAGATCTACTCAAGGCATCTTTATCTTTATTTCTGATTCTTAAGTTCACCTTGAGTCTCTCTGGGCCCTCTTCTCAAATACCATTTAATGTCTGATTGACAAACACTGGAATATACTAGGTGGATTTCTCTTAAAAGGAATCCTAAATTTAATCCTTTTGAGATTTGGGCAAATGATCTTATATATCTATTGGTAAGTTTATGTTCAGATGTCCCTGTTGGATTTACTAGACAAATAAAATAACAGTGATCCAGGAGGAGCTGGCCCGATTGGTGGTTCCCCATCAGGCCATGTGTCTGAGTCTTCGTGGGCACATGTTGAGAGGCAGACTCGTAGGTGTCGATTTCAGAGCTACTGCACTAGTGTCTCTGGGGGGGTGCAGTGGCCTGTTGTCTGCGTTTAAGGGCCTCCGGTGATTCTGATGCACACACAGGAGTGTTTGAACATCACTGGGCTAGATTACTCTTGCCTCTCCACTGCTCCGTCCTCCTCCCAGCTGGGCCTGCCATGCAGATCCTCTGGGGGCTTTGCAAATATGTGAGATGTTCACGGGGGTCTTGCAGAGATTTTCCCACCATTCCTCTGGAGAGCTGGGTCCACTTTTACCACCCTTCCCCATACTGCCAACAAGACACCTGGAGAGATTGCTTGGAGTGGAGAGCATGAAAGAAAGAAAGAATAATATGAGGTATAACTATCACCGACAATGTTAAGGTACTAGAGAACTTCATTACCCAAATTAGAATGTGTAGAATGTCAGTTTTAATCGTAGCCCTTAGGCTAACCTGTGCACCGGATAATGGGATTCAGCCCACAGCGCCAGATGCATTTTAGTATTTTTTATCAGTCTCAACCTGATGTCTCCTTGCCTTCCTGCGGGGGAACCACATGGTGAAATTTGACCAGCCTTTCTGTGTTCTGCTTCAACGCTGTGAGATGCATGTCCTTTGCTCTTCCTGACAGCTTAAATAAGAACGTGCCTATTTTCGTGTGTACCATGGCATATCCCACGGTTCCTTGTCCCCTGCACATCTTTGAGCCTTGTTACCGTCTGATGATTCGTAGATGCATTGAGACAGGCACACGACAGTTTGGCATGTGCCTTGGAGATCCTGTCAAAAGGTAAGTGAGGAGCTATGCAAGTAAAGGGAGGTTGGGTGGAAAGGGTTTTTTGTTTTACTTTGGGGCCCTCCCAGGAGCATTTGTAAGGATCAGGGTCCCTCTGGCCCCTAGTTTACCGTGTGAGAGGCTGCCTGTTTAAAGGAACCCCAGGATCAACCTTTTGTTAAACAGGTGGTATATAGTCTAAAACGTGTTTTATAAGAGTGTGGTCCCTGGAGTCAAACTGCCTGGGTTCATATTCTGGCTCCATCCTTGGAGCAAGTTTGACTTCGGGCCAGTTACTGAACCTTCGGTGACTCAGTTTCCTTATCTGTAAAGTGGGTACAATAATAGTGCCTACCTCGTTGGGTTTGTTGGGAGGATTGGTGAGTTAATAATGCACATATGAGCACAGTACAATAAATGGTAGCAGTTACACGTTAAAATTTTTTCTCATACAGGCACTGCCTGTGGTGTTATTGCAGCTATAGACCCTGGGACAGGCAAGAAGGCAGAAGTCCCTCAAGGCCCAACATGGGGTTATAAAAATGGGGGGAGGTGCGCAGGCCAGGGAAACAGCTCATCAAGAATTTACTTTCTTGAGTCCATTCCCCATAAACAGGTTTGCGGAATATGGCTGCATCCTAGAGATCAGAAATGTTCAGTTCTTTGCTGACGGCCGCTCAGTGGTCGACAGCATAGGCAAGAGACGCTTCAAGGTCCTCCATCAGGGCCAGCGGGATGGTTACAACACAGCTGACATCGAATACATTGAAGACCAAAAGGTGAGGGTGGTCAGTGCCACGAATCCTGAAGCCAAGCTAGCCCCGTAGCTTGGCAGACCAAGATGATTGCAGAAGGATTTCTGGGCATGGATGGGGGCCTTGGGATTTCTCACCGATTTGCTGCTGCCACACTGAATGCTGCCAGGCTGCTGTTCGATTGTGGAATGGCAGTGACTGCGCCCCTTGTCTGGGCTTTCCCCGCTTAGTTGCTGATTTATATTCATGCATAAGAGATGCCAAGCCAGGCCAACCCTGGGGCCCATTCAGCATAGGAGTTAGGTCTCTGCCAGGGATACCAAGATCTGGAACTGGATCTATACATATGTATTTTATTTTTTGCTTTATTTATATCTTAAACCTTTTTCTTTTGAGATAATTGTAGATTCACATGCACATGTCTATTTTTAACTGTGCAGCCTGGCCAAGAGCCCTTCCCAATAATCCATCATCCCATAAGGCAGAAAGATGACATGTCCAGTTAATCCTTGGTTTTCTGAACTAACGGGTAGAAGAAGAGGTAAATAATCCCATAAGTGTTTATATTTACATTCACTACCTAGTACAAGATTAATAAACATTTGCTCAACGAATAAATGTATTTGACATGGAAGATAAAGTTACATACAGAGACACAGACACTGCTCCCTCTCTTCCCGGGGAGCAGTGGGAAAGCAGATGTTTAAACAATGAAAAGGAGAGAGGCGTGAACAAGCACAACCTAGTTTAACAGCACACCTCCACTCAGGCCAGTTATCATCACTGGTTTTCTATATGTCTGGCTGTTTCAGCTCATTTACCCAGCTGAACCTTTCTCTGTCCTCCACCCTCAGCAATACTTACACACAGTCCATCCTCTGGCTGAGGAGCCTTTCACACGCTACACAGGAGAAAGCCAGAAGCGGGAGTCTTCCCGTAGGATGACAGGCTGGATGCTCAGATAGGCAGGTGTCGAAAGGGGCTCTAGGCATGAGGGAGAAGGTACAGAATGCTTCACTTCCACTTTGATACTTTCAGGTTCAAGGAGAGGATTGTGCTGAGCTCATGGGATTACATAACTGTGTCTATGAGCAAGCGTCGTCATGGTTTCATTCACTCAAATCATCTCTGAAGAATCGGATACTCAACCATTTTGGTCCAATGCCAGAGAAAGATGCTGATCCCCAGGTATATAAAAATGTCTCTTTGTAATCAGTCACCCCCTCCAGATGAGAGAGCCTGGGGTTTGTGATTAGATGCGTGTGTGGTTTCCACCCAGCAAATTTAGCGTAGAGAGGAAGATGGATCCGAATCGGTCTTGTTCGGCTGGGCAGTAGGCATCATGGGTAAGAACAAAAGGACCCCACATCAGAACTGGAGGAGCTAAAGTAAAGCAGTAGGAACTTGGATCCAAGATAGGTTTTAAGAGATTAGTCAAGTGAGAGGATGGGAACACAGGCACCATCAACAGAAGAACCTTTAATTGTGAGTCCAGATTCCCACCATGATGATGTGTTAGGGTGACAGGATTCACAAAAGGCCAGGCTTAAGAGAAGGGTACCTAGGGAGCTGAGACCAAAGGCTGCCACTTCCTGGAGGCTTCATAACTCTCTCCCTGATTGCTGCAGGAGCAAGGAGTGAGGAGCTAGGGCCAGCCACCTTACAGGCTTCCAACTGCAGGATCACAGAAACCTTTCACCCCCAGGTCCCTCCACGCTTAGCCCTGCAGGTCCAGACCCCTGCCATTGTCCTCATCAGGGATGAACAAGTTTTCCTGAGACAACTGACCCAATCCTTAAATTTACCCTTGGCTGAGTTATACTAGAAAAGAGTTCATTAGATTCTACTGGATCAGTCTATTTCCCGGAGGGACAGGTCCATTTGAGAGATCAAGCTGCAGATCTGGAGCTCTCCAGGAAAGTGGAGATAGTTAAGTTTCACCAAGCTTTGTTTGCCTGGTGTACGTCAGGGAATACTCTCTCTAGGACAAGGCTGGAGATATCCTAGTCAAATATTTTCCCCCCATCACCTTTCCACATTCTGACCTGGTTCCTGCATAATCGCCTCCATAACTTCCTTGATTCTTTCCCTGTACTCATTCCTGACTTTATCACAATAGTAAAATAGAATATGTATATTCTGACTTCCATGCCAAAAAACTGGTCCTCCTTACCTCTCTAGCTGTGTGACCTCGGCTAAGTCCTTTCCCCTTTCTGACTTTTCCGCCCATCTCTGAAATGAGGGAGGTAGACAACGAGGTCTCTAAAGTCCCTTCTTCCTCTTGCATTCCGACGCTGTAAAACACCAGTCTGTTCCCTAATGCGCTGCAGTGTCTTGGTTTCTCCGGGCCGCAGAGGTGGCTCCTTTTCCCGCCCCCATTCAAAGGCATCGTGAATGTTGGAGGGAGAAAGGCCATTGCTTCCAGATGATCCAGCTCCTGGCTCTGGGCCACTGTGACTCAGGACTACGGCAGAGCTCTGAGAAACCTCATGGTCAAGCTGAATGTTCCCCTTCACCTTCTGGAAAGCATTCTCCCCTAGTCAGGCAGAAGATAGCGATCAGCAATGGTAACAGCATCTTCCACAAGACAAAACACAGGTGCCACTGTGTGATTCATAAGGGCTCAGTGACACAGAAAGCCGAAATCTTGGGTTTCATTTCACGTCTTATTAGGACTGTTGCTTTGGCAGCCGCAGCAGCAGAAAAAATAAAACCCATCCAGTTTGGTCGAGTCAGTGCTGTAGCCCCAGTGGTCCCATTAATAAGAATGTTCTAAGCCTCTGCAGGAGGTTTCTTAGGAACCACCACACGTGTTCACATCAGCTTAAACATCTTTGTTAATGATCCTGGGAAATACGGTTCAGGATATGGCAGTCTAACATTCAGAACTCATCATAGGAGGGATAACACGTTACAGACTGCAGCGAGGGACAAAAAGAATCCAAATGGAGCTAGAGGCACAGAGAAGCAAAGAGGCAGTGAAGGTTGTGGGAGAATCAGGTGACCAGTTTGGAAGCAAACAATCCCGCGTGTAGAATGTGGTTCTCTGCGGTCCTAAAGCCAACCTTCTGAAGGGTGTGGGCAGAAAGCTCATTCGGGGCTTAGTAGGAAATTAAGTCACCAATGTCTGCAACGTGTTCCTGGGACGCTGCTGACACACAGAATTTTGGTGCAGGATCACTGTAGGATAGGAAAGCTCTTTATTAGAGGAATCCTGGGATGGAATATATTTCTATGTGACTGTGTTTTCCAATTGGAATTTTTGCAAAGTGGGATCGCTGTGCTTTGGGGCTGTGAATCATAGGCTCTGGTTTTAGGGGAGAAGCTAGCCGTGGCCCCGTTTAGTGAGCTGGCATATGTGGACTCTGTTGCCTTCAGCCAGAAACAGGGAAATGGAGGTAAGAGACATGCAAAGCCTAAGGGGTCATGAGAACTGAAGACCCATATGCTCTATGCATCAGGCCAAAGGGCCTAAACAGAATCTAAGAGGTGGAAGAGGCTGAGTAGCTGTCTCTCAGTATCCATGGGGGTTTGGTTCTAGGAGGCCCCATGGATACCAAAATCCCTTCTATAAAATTATGTAGTGCAATGAGTACAGTCAGCCCTCTGCATCTACAGGTTTCACATCTACAGATTCAACCAACCAGTTTTGATCCATAGTTGGTTGAATCCATGGATGTGGAGGGCCGACTGTAGTAGATAGTTCGGCTTGTAAAATCACACTGGCTAGAAGGTATGGTGTATTTGTTAGGAAACTGATGTGTTTGCTTTAATCACTACCAAAAATAACTGTAGCTTAAACTAGATAGAGAGTGTAAGTCATAGAGATGGAGGGCTGGGGCACCCCTGTTCCGTGAGATCATTCAGACCCAGGCTCCTTCCTGACAAAGCCCTTTGAGTGTTGCCCTCATCCTCCTGATGGAAGAAGACTGATCATCAGCATGTCTGTGTTCTAGCTAGGGGAAGGGGAGACAAAGAGGAAATGAGGGCGCATGCCCCTTTCCCAGAGCATGGCCTAGAAGTCACACTTACCACTGCCTTTTACATCTCCTTAGCCAGGACTTTGTCTTATGGCCTCACCTAGCTGCAAGGGAGGCTGAGAAACGTAGCCTTCCCACCCCCACCCCCTGGGTGGCTGTATGCCCAGCTAAGATAAAGGGAAATAGAGATGGGGGGTAATTAGCAGTCCTTGCCACACACGGAAGCAGTTCCACCTGGAATGTTTCCTGGCAACTTTGGAAGCCTACAGGCTAGGATCACCTCCACAGGAATAAGACGAACCCATTGCGTTTCTCTTGCAGATCAACCCCAATGGCCCGGCCTGGTGCTGGTGGACATTAGCGGTTCTTCCACTGGAAAGCCGAGCTCAGCTCCCGTTCCTAGCCATGAGGTCCCTAAAGGATAGACTGAACGGTATTCGGCGAGTCCTGGCCTTTATATCCCGAAACCAAAACTAGTGAGTGGATTGCTGAAAAGGAGCTCCCACGCTCCCCTCACCACCATGGGGGAGTCGTCTTGTAAATACACCTAACTGCAATAACATCTTAGAAGGAAGCATCAAACAGAGGCATTAGCGTGCTGTTGATCAGAAAGAGATTAAGTAGAAAGACCAAAAGAATGTGATCTGTTTGAAACTTTCTTTCTTAAGATGCTTCTTGACATGCTGCACAACTACATGCACAGCAGAGGTTGTTTAAGAGCCCAGAAGAAAAAAAATTTTTTTTTGATTTTGACGTAAAATTTTCTCAAAGTTTAAAGTGATTTTGCTTTAATTTTCTGTCTTTCATAGACGAATGACTGTGTGGTTGAAATGTGATGCCCAGTTACTAATCATGTTGCTGCATTATTTCACTGACTTTTGAGGTGTCATTCCAAATGGTTCATATTTTATATAGCGTTGTGTAAAATAATGTTCATACTTCCTTCTGTATTAATAATTTATTTTCTGCACTACCATATCCTTTTTTTCTACATGTATGTTTGTAACTATTTAAGTGTGCATTACTGAAAAATACTGCTTTATTTATTGATGTGGTTTGCCATGTACCTAGGGGGAAGTAACAATACTAGAAACGTGCAATTTTTGCTTTAACAGTTTTTGCTACATTTGATCCCAGTTCTTGAACCATTTTTGTATCTATCCAATTGGATGCTTAAAGGAAGTTCAGAATCATGCCAAGATCATCTATCCTTACAGATTCTATTTTGCTTTCAGTTTGAATCCAACAATATAAAATACTTAAGGGATTTGGCATAGGTTGTGGAATAAGCCAGGGTACAATAAAAGTAATCCATTTTCTATGTGTCATACAGAGCCAGGATGAAGGAATTATTTTCCTGGAATCAAGAGATGAATTAGAGGAGTGTCTTCTATTACAATCTCTTATAGGCATTTATTTCAGCAATCTAATTACATCTTAATTTCTCCCCAGGGCAGTTAGTAATGGGACTTTCAGGCAGGATAATACTTAACCCTTCAGAGGTAATGGTTTTCAGTCTGGCGTGTCACAGCCATGCCCAGCTAGCCTCCATACCTCACCTCTTCTCAGGGTTCTGAGGATCAGGGCCTGGCTAGCGTGTGTGCAAACACTTGATGAAGGACGGTTCATTATTAAAAGTGTAAAGAAGCCAGGAAAGAGGGTAGAACCCTTTAAGAAACCCTCAAACTATCTTTTTGGCTTTTAAATCTTTTCAAAGGAAGCAATTAATCCATGATTTTATCTAAACACGGTCTTTCCTCCTCACTGAGATGGGCCAAAGATTTCAATACAGGGGAAGAATAGTGGTAAAGGGGGTAAGAGTGAGGTCTTGTTTAGCTTGCTTAGTGCCAGTTTGATTTCTTTAGTGCCAGGACAACCTGAAAACAGGAGTGTTATAATGACAGAGTGAAAAGATTAGGACAGCGAAGAAGTGAATCGTGTTGTTCCTACCTTCACGCAAATTATCCTCCCCCCATGTGACTCTGGACAGCTGCAGTGCGAGACTCCCACACAGCCCATCCACTCCGTTCCCGCTAGAGGTTAATGCCTCAGGTGATCAGTCTGGCTTCTTCCATCACCACCTGTGGCCAGAAACAGAAAAGGGAGAATGAGATGATCCAGGCAACCAAAAAGAGATTCATGTAAGCAGAAACCAAATAACCTTTTCTGCACCTTCTTAATGAACACCGTGTTGTCAGAACATTATGTTACCAGGTTTGATGTTTGGAGCCCAGCTGGGCTGGTAAAGAATGGAAGCATAGGTGTGGTTACTGCCTAAGCAAACTCTACAAGGCTCAGGTAGGAGGAAATGAAAGGCTCCCTCTCCCACCTGGTGCCCAACCATGTGGTCATAACACAGTCCTAGGACAGTAATTTCCTACTGTCTAGTGTAAATGCAAGAAAGAAAAGGGTCATAAGTGTCTTGGATTGCTAGATGTGTTACTTTTGTGATTTCACTTTTTCTGAGCACCAGTTTGTCAACTAGCAAGTGGTGGGGATAAATACTGCATGTAGGGTTCTTATAACATTACATGAGATAATATATATACATCACTTAGCATAGTGCCTAGCACGTAGGAGTCATTCAACAAATAGTAGCTACGATTAGATTATTCATAGTTACAAATATCATCAGGGGACTACATTGGCATAAAACCCTGCCTTTACACACAATACCCATTTCCAATTCCTTTAAACTTGGTTGGGGGAATCCACACCTCTGATTTTCAGACCATAACTTGATGAAATATTTACATGTAATGCCTTTGAGAGTCAAGTCTGTTTGGGAAAATGAAAAGACTGGAAAACAAATTAGGGTCAGAGATAAGGGAGAATCCCATACCAGCAAATTTTTGCTCTTTCAAGAGGGCTAAAAATTAGTGTTGTTTGGAGGTCTAGAATTTCTGATATAACGAAAGCCTTAAGTTCTAGCTCCATTAGAATAACCATCTCATCACTTCCTGCTCTCCAAAATGTATAAAATTCCACATCATAGAATATTTCGCGTTGATAAGAGAGGACCTAACTCCAGCAAATGTAGCTTGGCAGAATTGCACTTTTCTCTCAGTAGCCTGGATACATATTTGGACTGTTTTACAGCAAGCTTTTGTTTCAGTAGTGGTGGGAGGCAAAGTGCAAGGCTAAGCCTTGGCTTTCTTTGATATGTACTTGAATGGGGTAATCAATTGGACATGACTATTTCACTACTTGTAAATTGATTTTGCTGCAGAGCTTGGGAATAAAGAGTATATACAGGAAAAACATAAAGTTAAATCTAGGCCAGAAGGACAAGACTTCCCCCTTGGTAGTTAGTGCCATTTATTCAGCTAATTTTCCTGTTTATTGTGATTTACCTAGTCTTTTCCTAGTAGGTTATTTTCTGTGTGTGTGTATGTGTGTGTGTGTGTGTGTGTGTGTGTATATAGATGTGTGTGTGTGTGTATGTATATAGATGTGTGTGTGTGTGTATGTATATAGATGTGTGTGTGTGTGTATGTATATAGATGTGTGTGTGTATATATATATATATATATATATGAGTGTGTTTGTGTATATATGTACATGTGTGTATATATATTAGGTACCAAGCAGACATTATGCCTTTCTGCTTCGTACTGTACTATTGCTGCTAGCTAATAACCAGCAAAATGTAGAAAATGAAAAATGATAAAACTAATTTTCTGTAGACAACTTGGAGAAAAGAGTGCTTGCTCCTTACTCAGTGGGGTAGAGAACTGACTGTGTCAACAGTTTGCCTTTTCTGAAGGCCGACTGCTTCTAGCCCCTTGCTGCTGCAGCATGCTGGGACTCATGGAATCACTGCACATGTGGCCCTTCCAGTTCTGCCTGTGGAGCCGGACTGGGCTCAGGTAGTCCCCTGTGGCTGGCTGTTGGAGCAGTGGAGCTCTGAGGCTGGTTCACAGCACTCAGAAGTCTCTTACTGTCAATAGATCGCATACTGTTGATAGACTGGAACCCGCTGGGGGCTGTGTTTCCCCTCACCAACCCCATTTCCAAGATGGGAGTTTTATTCAGGGACTCATTCCTTGAGTTCCCAACATGTTGACTTTGCATCCATTTCTGTTTCCTAAGGCAGAATCATAGCAGAGATATGTAATCGAGATGCAAATAGAAGGCAGCCCAAATAAGGGAAAAGGACAGATTTTCAGCCCATTCTTGGGCTTGAGGAATGAGGTTTTGATTTGATAGAAGACAGTTCTGAGAAGCAGCCAGCTGCATGGGCTGCAATTTGTGGCCTTTCCTGAGTGCAGAAAGAAGGAAAAGGAGCCAAGTAAAATGTACACGTTTGGTTCCTCTTAGAATGATAGCTCCCACTGTTCGACTATTTAATAATCTGGATTATGCACATCCAGAGGTGAAATGAAGACATTTTCCTTTACAAATGGGTATTTTCAAATGAGCTAAATTAACCTTGAGAGAGAAGTGCCTGTAATCTCTGTTCCTGGTGTCATTTTCAAGCTTTTGCTTCGTGACTGTGTAGCCATTTAAAGTTTACAAAGCAACACTGTAGCTTATGCATCATTTTAAAACTTGCTTGACATTTATCTGTAGTCAAAGCAAAAATAATAAACAACAACAAAATCAAAGGAGAGCAAATAGTTCAATGTGGCATCGTAAGCTTATTAGATAAACTAGTTCCGTCATTTTATGCAGTTCTCAGTAATGCCAGGATTAAAATATCCAGCAAGCCATTTAAACAGTGGCAAATGTGTCTTTGTGTTTGTAATTCCAGTTGTTTGTTAAGCAGCCATTTTACTCTTGCACTGTAATGAGCTGAAAGGGGAATTAAGATAATGCTTTTTTTTTCTTCCCATATTGCTATTCAACTACCTCTATATGCTTGATGTCTCTTTAGGGTCTTCTTTCCTCTAAATCTGTACAAAAGAAGTTTCAGCTCATCTATGTTGTAATAACAATGTGATATAGACAGTCTTTGTGAAAGCTTGTTGTTCATTAAAAAATGTTTCCTGTTGTCTCACTTTGTATCTAACACAACTCTACCCATACTTTAGGGCAAGAATTGCCCAAATAACTTCAGCTTTTTGTTTTTGTTTTTTTTTTACGTGGGCCTCTCACTGCTGTGGCCTCTCCTGTTGCGGAGCACAGGCTCCGGACGCGCAGGCTCAGCGGCCATGGCTCACGGGCCCAGCTGCTCTACGGCATGTGGGATCTTCCCGGACCGGGGCACGAACCCGTGTCCCCTGCATCGGCAGGCGGACTCTCAACCACTGCGCCACCAGGGAAGCCCAGTATCTTTTTGATGGAAGCTGAATAGAAAGGAAAGGGATCAGAACATCTATTTTGTTCTTGTTCCTATTGGTTGTAATACATTTGACCAGGAGATCTTCCAAGGAAATAGACCTGCACTCAGAAAGCAAGCTCTTATGTACGTGACAGTGAGGCAGGTGTGAACTGATTAAACTAATTGTTTAAAAATGCACCAGAAAAGCTTGTTGTTACTAATTATATTGAAGCTTTTTGCTAATAATCTGCCCCTACTTTATTTGTCAATCCATTCATATATTGAGTTTGCTTAAAGCAGAGCGCACTACCTACTCTGTTTTCTTTGGCATGATAAAATGTTCATGAAAGCAAATTACACGTTTTATTTCAATTAAATGGTTTCTCAACAATAGGCTAAAGCTAAGGCCCACAGCATGAACCCTTTGACAGGAAAATTGGTAAAACTGACTAGGGCAATGAGCAGTGTCGACTGAGCTGACTGTGGCACGAGAGCTTCAGCAACATCTCACCTCCTTTACGGTACAGATGTTAGGCTCGTGCCATTGAGGACTTCACACAGGTTCTATTTTACCACTGAAGAAAAAAAGACATAGGAGTAAAACAATTAAAAAAAAAACAAAATGATAGAACACTCCACTTGGGCCTGACCTTGTTCTTTGTAACAGGATCTTTCGGGTAGTTGAGAAAAATCAGAACTCCTGCCAACCAGGGCCCAAAGGGGACGCTTGGCTCTGTTGGACTTCGCCCTTCTGTGCCTCGTCTGCTACTGTCTGGTTCTCATGAGATAGAGCACACGCTGGCCAAAGGCACGATCTTCCCTCCGAGGCAGTTCTTCTGCCCAGAATGCCTGCCTAATCCTTTCTGGAGAACTGGATTGGATCATCGAAAAAGAAGGTCTTGTTTGAGCAAAGCCAAAGCCAACACTTGCTGCTTCCTCTCCTCTGGGATCCACCCTTTTGAGTTCTCCAGGGCCAAAGATGCCTCCCTAGAAGGAACTCCCAGTCTCAAAATAAGATAGGAGCAAGAGAAGGGAAGGATAAATGCCCTAAATCCACAGGCTCTCAGATGTTTAAACATTTCCTTCCCCTCTTATGTTTTATGAGTTCTTAACTCCAGGAGGGGCTGAGGTGGGATGGGAAGGGGGTGGTGTCAATACTTTCCATATTGGCTTCTTCCAGGCAATGCAGAAGCTTCCCAGCCAGACTTGTCCATGGTCAGCCCAGTGCAGAGCCATGCCTTGGTCAAGGCAGAAGAGCGGAGGCCCCAAGGAGCCCTGCTTCTGGATCTCGGAGCCCACCTCTCCCACCCTCTGTTTCTGCCGACTTCCCCATTTCAACTGATCCTCCCATTGACTGGCCACCCATGTTTACTGTCCTCTTATACACATGTATTAGCCAGTGTCATTGTTGCATTAGAAAGCCCTGAAAAACCCTTTCCTCTGCTTATTGAAGTGTTGCCCTCTAGCCCTCCTGCAGAACACCACCTACCTCCCAGTAAGGCAATATCAACAATTTCTGGATACCACAAGGGAAATGAAATTAAGTAAGTCCCCAAATAGCTTACTTAACAGAAGTCCAGTTTCGCTATAAAAATCTTGCTTCTCTTGGATATTAGAGGTGCATTATGGAAATACTCAGCACGGTCTCGGGAACAGGGGAGATCACTGGCCCCTTTGACCCATCAGGACGCCCATTGCCACACCTGGCGTGCAACTGCATTCTCAGGACCACGTACTCCTCCTGCAAGCCCCAGTGAGCACTTTCGTAAGAGGACCAGGGAGGAGGGCTAGGGAAGCATGAAGTCCACAAATGGAGTTAAGCTCTTCAGTTCCGGCAGTCTACAGGGATGAGTTCCAAATGGTGGGAGGGAAGGAGGGAGGGAAAGAAGGGTGTGGAAATGGTTAATCATGACAAATGAAGTGACTTCCTTTTCACCGCCTTCTAGACAGAACTTCAGGCATCCTCTTCTCGTGGTGACTGGATTTGATCTTCCATCCTGATTGGGGATGCCACTTATGTCCAAACCAAGACTGCAGTCATGTCTTCAGGAAGCAATGACTGTCATGTTCTTAAACCTTAGGCATTCAAAGACCCTGCTAACATGCACCGAGTGTCTCCTGCATGCCACGCTCTTTTCTAGGTTTTTAAATATTTAGCTTCTTGTGGGATCCTCCCTATGATCTAGGAAGTAGATCCCTAGTTCCATGTTATAGGGGAGTAAACTGCAGCACAGGGTGGTTACGTTACTTACCTAGGGTCATACAGACTAAAACCTGGGCAATGTGATTGCAGAGCCCACACCCTTAACCAGTATTATGAGCTGCCCACCACGCGGTGCTACGGACCCAGGAGAACAACTCAGCTGGTGGATACTCGGTTGGGGAACCTGCAGTAAGGGGGACAGCAAAAGAGCAGCTCCCATTTACCGAATGTGAACAATGTGCTGGGTGCTGTGCTTCACATTATCTTGTTTGGTCCTGAGGTAGGTGCTGTTATCACCCATCATTTACAGAGGAGGATGCTGCGGTTCGGAAAAATAAAGCAACTCGTTGAAGGCCACGCAGCTGGAGGCAGGGAGGCTGGGCTTGGGATCCAGGCTGTCTCACTCCACAGTTGTTAGACTGCGTCTCATGAAGCCCACCGCTCTCACTTCTCGGGCCTTGGGTTTGCTGTATTCCCACCAGTGCCTCCCCACCCCCACCAACAGACATTTATCTACCTTAACGGGAAGACCAGAAGCAAGAGATTTCAAGGTTGGTTCGTAGGTCCAATAATCCCATCAAGTGCCTGGTCCACTTCCATCTTTCCTGAATGTTTTTAAAGCCTCATTATTAATGAAACAGCTTCACAAAGAAAAGAAGGCTGTCTACCTAATCCTTCCCACTGGGGCCAGATGCCTGAAGCAGGGGGGTTTGTTGGCCATCAATACAGGACTATAAATCCACAGATGAAGGGATTTTTTAAGTAGAATAAGGTACTTTGAATTCTCCCTAGAACAGGTTGCGACATCTTACTGGTTCCGTCATTAATTATGAATTAAATAAAATCTTTGACGTGTGTTCAAAAATAAGTGGAAAAGGGGGGTCTTCTGATGCTCACCTCTACTTCAAAGTTCAGATGGGAGGGTGTTCACCAGAGGCCTTTCTGCCTATAGGAACTGGCAGCAAAATAGAGGCTCAGCGACAGTGGTAATTCTTAGTCCAGGCCCTGCAAGGGCAGTAGCACCTCCGACTCATTCACTTGTTAATGGAACAAGTATTTACAGGACACATTATATGCTAGGCACTGGGCTACAGAGAAGAACACAACATGTCTGTTTCCTTGAGAGGCTCACAGCCTAGGGAAGAAAACAGAGAGCATCATACAGAGCATTACTTTCCTCAAAGGAAAATCACCTAATCTTGCTTGGGGAGGTATTCAGGGAAGGCTTCCTGGAGGAGATGGTGCAGAAGCTGAATCCTGAAGGACGAGAAATTTTCCAGATGAAAGAGTGGAGGGGTTGAAGAACATTCCAGGCAGAAGAAACACATGAAAAAAATCTAGTGGTCCATCAGCCAATCGTGTGGAATATTGTGAGCAGTTCAGCCTGGCAGAGCACAGGGTTCAAGGCACGGTGGTTCCTGACAGGGAAACAGGGCCCAGTGCCAAACACTTTTGTTTTATCCTGATTGAAACCACCAGCTGCTCTGTTGCAGGGCTAGCGTGTGAGAGCCCAGCCTGCCAGCCAAGTCAGGGTTCGTGGGGTAACCGCCACGGGAGTCCTCTCGGCACAGCCTGACTCCTGCTGCTGAGCCCAGGAGCCCCATTAGGGTTTGGACGAGAGAAAGAGAAGTGAGGGTTTGTGGGTTGGACATGCTTTGCGGAGTGATTGGAACCTTCAGAAGTGGGGAGGCCAGGGTGGAGTGGGGAAAGAAAGGAGTTGGCAGGGCTGGAGTGAGGGTTGTGATTTATAAGACCTGAAGGCTTTGGGACAATGGGCCCAGATGAATCTCTTCACCTTGATCAACCAAACATAAGCCAGGGCCCCGGCTGTGGGCCGCTGGAGCTGGCTCATCCTGGCTCACAGAAGCCAACTGTTATGATTTCAGAAATTTTACAGGGCGGTTGTTAAACACGGCCATTATTTTAAAACGAGTTATATAAACTTAAAATTAAATACATTACGTTAAAAACAAAGTAATGGATACTCAAAGTTTATCACTTCCTAATTGTTGTACTACTTTTCATTCTCATCAGTGACATCAGGTTGGTAGCCAAAACCAGCCATGGTGTGTGCTGTACAGCACACTGGAAGTTAGGGGTCCTCTCCCAGGGAGCCGTTTGCTACATTTTTACCAGCACAGCACTGGCTCTGGGTCTTTTTCCTTTCTCCAACTCTCAGCTTACCCCCAATGCCAATAGCTGTTTTCAGGAAAATGCAATCCTGAAAACTAATTCATGTGGACATGCAAAGTTCTAGGAGTCCAGATTTCTGGTTTGGGCTCTTAGATAATTTATTCGTGCTTTAACAGAGTCTTCTGGGGACGCCAAGATGGTGTGATCGACAAGACATTTTCAGACCAACCTTTTCAGCGGCTGTTGAAATGGACGTAATAGACAACGATCCCCTCTATGCTTTTGTTTGAGGTCATCCCTCCACACTCACCCCCTTCAGACCACAAGCCTGAAACTATTCCCCCGGCCTAGGATTTCTGTGGAATTAAGCAGCTGAATCCTCATCATTCATCCCACTAAGGTCATGACAAAATGGACTGACAGGTCCTCAGCCCAGGAGATCCCAGCTAGAGAGATTCACTTTTACCACCACTACACAAGGGTAAATAATAATAATAATAGCAGAAGCAGGTAATATATATTGAGTGCTTACTGTGTACCAGGCAGTGCACTTTAGTGCTCACAAGAGTTCTGGAAGGCAAATACCATTACCATTACCATTTTATAGAAGAGGAAACTGAGGTTCAGAGAGGTTAAGGAACCTGCTCAAAGGCACAGAGCAATCAAGCTGCGGAGGGAGATAGGAATCCAGGCAGTCTGCTTCCAGAATGCTGCTTTCTTACCATGGCAGGGAGCTTTCTCCCATCAAAGGTGTCCTCATGGCTCTTCCCCGGGCTTGGCTGGGACTCATCCTCTCCTCTCTCTGACCAGCTTATTCTCTCTCCCTGCCCACTACAGGATGGCACACCTAGGGGCTTAGATGTATGGCTGAACTTGACCGTTAAGTGAGAAAATCACAGATCATTTTGTGATCCTTCCAATGTATTAAAACAAACAAAAATATGAGGAAATGCCAAAGATAAGGTTACAAAATTTGTGGTAACACATTCACACATTTAATACAGAGCTTAATGCAATATAATTTTGCTATTCACAAGAGAAGTGGGGAGTTTGTTCAATGAGGATAGAGTTTATTTTGCAAGATTAAAAAGTTCTAAGAATCTGTTGCACGACAATATGAATATAGTGAACACACCTGAACTTTACACTTAAAGTTGATTAAGATGGTATATTTTATGTTATGTGCTTTTTACCACAATTTTTAAAAAAATTTTATAGTGAGTATACAGAAAAAAAAAAAAAAAGGAAACCCCAAAGATAAGGTTACAAAATTTGTGGTAACACATTCACATATTTAATTACAGAGCAGTTTAATACAGCATGACTTTACTATTCACAAGATAAATCCAATATTTATATAAAAATTAATTTGTGTTGCACTATACGCAGTGTTGTCTGAAAATGGGACACAAGCTTTAAGTTGTATGATGAATGGTGTCTTTGTCCAGACCTATCAGTGAAACTCTGTGAATGTATGAAAATAGCCTCGTTGTGAGATAACCTCAAACCCTGAAGTCGGTCGTGAATGTAAGGCCTTGATCAAATGACTTTCCTAGCTGCCCTGGCCATGTTTTGCCCTGCCCTGACATAAGCCTTCTGGCAGCAGAGGGCCTCTCGCAACTACTGTCAATTTCATCCTCGGTTTCACAGCTCTGACCCGCACTGTAGTTTCCAGAGGGACTGCCCAAGCTTGAAAACCCTTCCAGGCTGAAACAACCTTGTCCCGACTTTTTTGGTCATTCAAGCAGATAGTTTAACCTTATTTCGTCATTCTTTTGTTGTAACTTTTAAAAATTGACGTATAGTTGATTTACAGTATTGTGTTAGTTTCTGGTGTACAGCAAAGTGATTCAACTATATATATATATTTTTTTCTTTTTCATTGTAGTTTACGACAAGTCGTTGAATATAGTTTCCTGTGCTATACAGTAGGACCTTGTTGTTTCATCATTCTTTATATTGCTGTATCTCACTAGTTATCACCTTTATTGTGTCACACACAAATGCAGAACTTTATGTATCTGCTCTCTAGAAAAAGGCATACACACTATTTTGAATACACTTTGCATATATACAGTTTACAGACCTCCTCGGAATCAATGAAGCCCATTCATGTGCTCTCTGTCTAAGAACTTTCTACACACTAAAGTCCACACTTTTTTTTTTTTTTTTAGTTTTTGGCATTTTACTAATTTTCCACATGTGAAAACCATAGTTATAATGTTTTGATTTTATCAATATAAAGGAATAGTTGTCAAGGTAGGAGAATATTATTTTATTTAACGTTTTGTTAGCTTTATCTGCAACTTTTCAATATGTATAAACATGATACACATACTTCTGTTGGTACACTTGCTCTGGACCCTGAAGATTTAGGGATAGGCCTGGCTTTCACTATGAGTGTGAATGTAGAGTCCACACTCTTTAATAGGAAGTTCTAAGCCATAATTGTTTGAGGTCACCAAGGTTAACATAAGAGCCCCATAATATACCAGTGATTTGGTGGTGGTTCAGCATATCAGGACCACATGCTAAATTTGAACTTGACCCAAACTCCCAACTTTCCCAGTCTGACCAGTATGAGGACCCAAACTACCAACTTTCCCAGTCTTGACCAGTTTGAGGACTGCACCCCACACCTCCCTCTGACTTGGTCTCCCCAGCATGCTGACTATTTGGCTACAGCCTAGAATTGACCCAGAAAACAAGCAAATGTAAATACTCACTGAATCTCTCTGGGGCCATTCTGTGTAAATAGAAAATGTATATAAGTCGTTCTGCCTTTGAGAATCTGCTAAAAGCCATATACATAGGTACATATATTTGGGGGCTCTTAGAGCCCCCTGACATGCATTTATGGACCATCCTGCCTAGAGGACCATAGGCAGCTCTATTTACTTTCTGCCTTCTGACCTGGGCCCTTCTTGAAATAGTCTTTCTCTGACTCTAGGGTCTAAGCTAAAGCCAATCGGACGTTCACCTCCTGGTTTCCCCCGTTTTATTCGTCTGGTAGTCTCTGTCCTTGCCCCACCACACCTGAGCTCTCCCATCTTGGATCCATAGTTATATTTCCACCTGGTTTCCCTCCTTTACACCTTTAGCCCTTATTTTCTGAGGCTCGCATTACATCATTCTGGTCTTTTGGTCTCAGCGTCCCTTTTTCCCCATTAGCCTCCGAACACCGCGTGCCTCGTCATCCTCTGCCTGGCCCAGCATCTCCCACAAACAGGCTTTGCCTTATTCTCCTGAAGAGCTTCCTTATGGCTTCCCAATATACACTTGCATTTTGATTATGGTCCCCATAGATTTTGGCTTTGCCAAAAGAGAAACAAAACCCACACCTCAGGAAGCCATGTTATATATTTTTTAAAAGTCTCATTCTGTCTCTCCTTCTATCCTCTACTGGCTTCCACCATTCAAAAACCCTCCTTTTCCAGGAGTAGCCTTACACCTCTCCCCACCTCTCCCATCCCTTAGCTGTGGAGCTAAATGGTAGAACATTCTGTCTATATGGCTAAAGAAAAGTGGTCATCACATCGAGTCCAGAGATGTATATGTGGGGCTCACAAATAAAAGCAGCTCATTTTACTCTTTTCAAACAGAATTTTAGCCAGGTCACTTCTAATAATAGCCATCCATTGCGGAAAATGAATAACTACCAATTTACAAAATGGGATTATGGAATTTTTCAAAATGAGCACTAGATAGACAAACTCTTGGGTTAACACTCCTCGTTGACCTAGAAGTGCATTGCAAAAAGAAGATAGTGTATTTCTGATAATGAAAACATTACCTAACCTTTTTTAGGTTAACAGTGGTGCACATACACTGTGATCCCTCTAAGGGCAGTGGGACCACATTCTAAATCATTTTCTTCAGAGCTTATCTTGAGGAACATGGTAGTCATATCTTCCTGGATATCCCCACCCATCTGGTCCTTGGGACATGAGTTGATACCTTATATAGGAACCAACTGCTGTTAGAGGAAGGAGTTTGAAGTTCAATGGTTCATCTAGAAGAATATCAGATCAGGAGATTTAAGAACTCCAGATGTATTAATTTGGGTAAGTGCAGCCACAAAACTTGCTGGGACCTCAATAGAGGTAGAGAAGGAAAAGTAGCTGGTATTAGATAAGATTGCGGGAGGGGAAGACAACCTGGTTTGCCCCCAGAAGGGTCAAGGGGATGGAGTAGTGAGTCCTCCCAAACTAATAGTGCAGGGTGGCAAACTTGGGGAAATAAACATTTGTCCCTGTTGTGGGCTGAACTGTGTCCCCTGCAAAATTCATATGTTGAAGCCCTAACCCAACCCCACCCCCGCCCAGTACCTCAGAATGTGACTGTATTTGGAAATACTGCCTTTAAAGAGTTAAATAAGTTAAAATTAGGCCATTAGGATGGGTCCCAGTCCCATCTGACCAGTGTCCTTATAAGTAAAGGAAGGGGCACATGAGAATACAGTGAGAAGGTGGCCATCTGCCAGCCAAGGAGAGAAGCCTCAGGAGAACCAGACCTGTCGGCACTTGATCTTGGACTTCTAGCCTCCAGAACTGTGAGAGAATAAATTTCTGTTGTTTAAGCCACCAATCTGTGTTATTTTGTTATGGCAGCCTTAGTGAATGAATTCCACCCCCTTTCTTTTGAACTTCCCAGACTCTAAACCCCCTTCCAATATTTGAGGAAGTCCCCACTGATGAATACTGGGGGAGGCAGAGCCTCTCTAGCAGCAGCAATGGTTGCATCAAGATGGAATTCAACGTTGAGAGCATTAATAGTTCAGGCTGCCATGTCTAGTGCCCATTGAAGGCAACTGTAGGAATGTCCTGGGTGGGCTAGCTCTACAGCTAGCTTGCTCCCTAGCTCTCCCAGGGATTCTGTGAGCTACCAAGAACCTTTAAATAAATACATTTTCTCCCTATATCAGTTAGAGATGGCTTCTGTGGCTTATGATTAAGACCACTGACCGCTATGGTTCAGGTCTGCATCTGTAACCTGAGAGGAATTCAACTGCAGAAGTTTCTAGGTGTCAGGCACATTCAAAGTTGGATGGGTGATGGCCTCAGAGCTCCCAGGATTGAGGTAATTTTGAGCAGTGCTCCAGCCATCGGAGGTGCTCTCAAGAGGAACACCTGACCTGAGGTGCTTTCTTTTCTCTTTCCCACTTCCTTTTGTTCCTTCCTTTTCATTCCTCATCCTTAGCTAATGCTTTGGCTAGCCCACCAACGTTGTTCAGCCCTAAGTGGGGCCCTTGGGAGAAGGAAGCTGTGAGCCCTGCTTAGTCTGGGCTGTCTTGGGAATGAAAGCTGCCTTAGAATGCGTCCCCCTCTGCCCTATCCCAGACCTTCTTGGACTCAGCCATGAAGACTGGTAAATAAGGAAAATGCGACATTATTTTTGTGTAACCTTTGATTCTCTATTACTTGGAAACCAAGGGTCATCCTGAGACCAAGCGGTAGCTCTAAAATATCTATAAAGAAAGAATATCTATATATCTATTAAGGGCAACAAATAGTTACGAGTGGGAGGTGGGGAGTTGGGCCAAGAAGCAGGGGCACTCCGTGTGGCCGGGGGCTGGCTTGAAGCTGAGTTTCTATAACTAGCACGCTACTTCTATTTAGGTGGCACATAGTGGAGGAGTAGGAAAACCAGAAGTCTCCAAATATGGTCCTTTGGAACTTTTACCCAATATTTTAAAATATAGGTTGTCCTCATCAAAGAAGGCTTTTAATATTTTTATTTGAGGGTAACTTTGGGAGACGGATATGAGGGGGTCTATATAGCTCTCCCAGGCTACTAATTGGTGCCACCACTCCTGGACAGGAGGCATCTATGGTCCCCAACATTATATCAGAAGGCAGTTATTCAGCCCCGAGTTCATTTTTGCTCTTAGGGACTTACACTGTTCCTCAGCCACCTGCCTGGGGCCTGACTTCCGGTTGCCTGGGCCCCTACCTCTGCTCATTGGTCTCCCAGACACAGGACTCAGGGCTTTTGTGGCCTAATCCCTTGGGCCTAGAACATAGTTTTAGCTGATCGTTTTGCGGTGTGACCTCAGGTTTGCCAGACTTCGATACCTCCAACTCTTCTTTGCCATATCTTATAAATGCCCTGGTCTTTCCTTCTCCATTCCAGCCTATGGAGTCTAGGCATGACATTGAAGACAGTCCTTTGGCAAGAGCATACACAATTAAGGGTAATTTTCAGGTTATTATTTCTCCTTTTGGGGAACTTAATAGGATTATTTGATTGAAAATGTAAAAACACAAAACAAAACAAAAAACCCAGGAGACAAATTGAATTTGTCTGAGCTAAAAGGCTTTCAAGCATTCAGCGGTGTGGAAGAGCACATTGTACTTAAAATATACCCAATCCCTTATTGGATAGTTGATTTAACTTTGTTTTAAAATTTTATTAGGGGGGAAACTAAAAGGTCAGTGGAGCAAAAGTTTCTATAGCAACCTGGCAGCCACACCTCTTGTAACTTATGGAATCATTAAATTACGAGGTGCAACTAAGTCTGAGATGGGCCTTGTGGGAATTGGCTGACCAATGGTTATATAACTGGAATGAGTGACGGTTTCAGCCCACTTATCAAGGAGGAGCCTGAAGCTGTGTAATATGGCCCTATTGTCAGGAAGGCCTTCAACCTGGGGTGGGGATTGGGGGTTGGGAGTATATATGTTGTGTACATGTCTTCAGGAATCGGGGGGTGGGGAGTGCCCTAAAGAGTGGGAGGACAAAACCTGAGAAAACAGAAAGCCTAAGACTTCATTCTGAAAAGCTTGGTGCTACTCGGACTAGGTAATCCCTGCTGGTCTGGTTCCCTGGCAAGAATGGGCAGGCCTCCTTTTTGGGGGGGAAGGGTGGGTGGAGATGAGTACAAGCCAGATGTACTTGAGAGTAAAGTGATGTGTGGGCAAGAAAACACAGGAAGACCAGGATTGCATGCTGGCGGGTACCAAAAAAACAAATAAAAAACAACAAAAAACCTAGGCCTGGGAACCTGAGGATTTACCAAGGCTAAAAGGGCTAAATTGCCCAGTAGACACGTCCCCCGCAGCCCTCAGTCTCCTCCATCCCAAACCTATGACAACAACCGGAAATTCCCATTTATGCTCAGGTAGAAAATTGATGATAAGTATAGAGACTGCTGGAAATGAATCCCCGCCATTAGTTTCTTTTATCTCAGCCACACCTCTGCAAACCAGATGTAAATAGATGAATCAGCCCACTTTCGCTAAATGCGGGGAATTGCAGCGCCTCATATAAGGCAGCTCCTTTATTTTGCACCTGTGGATGAGAATGGTGTTTGACTTCGAGAAATTTGTTCCCAGTCTGGGTAATACGATGGAGGAGAGAGAGAAGGACATGCGTTCTATTTTCTCAGCATCCTGTGGGAGGGAAGTCTGTCACCTGATCAACACCAGCCCCACCAGAGGGGCCGAAGTCCCCATTCTCACCAGCTGCGTGAATGTTGACAGACCGGTCTGGGGGGCTGCCCAATTCTTGGACCCTGGAAATCGCTTCTGTGTCAACCTCCCTTGTGTCTCAGAACCCACCTCTGCCCTCCCCACCCCCCCAACCAGCACAATCAGGCACCTTATTTGCGTCTTTGATCACATGTGTCTGAGAGAAGGCAGGCGTGGGAGACGGAAGAATGTTTAATTCCGTGGGAGTGGTGGTGAGGGAGGTCAGTTTGGGATAACACCCAGTACCACAGCGCTCATGTGTTGGCTCTAATACTGAAGTCCAGGTCATTTCCAAGTTGCTGAGCGACCTTCAGTCTTCTGTGAGTCACAGCTGCAGCTGAGTCACAGGCACAAGGAGAGAGGGTGTGCTTGCTTCTCATAAGCCTTCTTCCTTATCCCCGCCCCATAGTCTTCCTAGTTCTTCTTCGAGGAAGGGGCTGTGTCTTCTATTACTATTATGACAGAAGTCATGACGGCTGTGGAGTCACAGAGATCTGTCATTTACTACCTATAGATGACTTCCTCTGTCTGAGGCTTAATTTCCTTGGCTACAGTATGGGGGGAAAATAGTACCTCATGGTGTATATCAGAGGATTACTGTGAAGTTTAAACAAGATCAATCATAGAAAGAAATTTTCAGAGTCCCTGTCACACATAAGTACTGAATGAGTGTGAGTCATTATTAAGTCATTCCCCCAAATCATTTTGGAAATATTTTTGGAAGTTTCTCTCTTATGAGCTTGGTTATTGAGAATCATTTCCTCAAAACCTCATCACCCTGGAGGAAGAGGCAGTGATCCAATCCAACTTCTCAAGCGAAGGGCTGCCCCTGAGCATGTGTTGACCACATCAAAGGGCACATACCCCACAAAGTTGTGCGTGAAACATCACATGGGCTTCTCCCTGTACCTCTCCTGTACACGGTAAGGAGTGGATTATGCAGTAACTACCTCCCGCTTGTTACACTTCTGTGAGGGCAAGTGGTGTCCCAGGTTTCTCCCTGTTTATGCTAATGGAATGGTTTGTCCAAGCCACATAGAAACATGATGCTTTTCCTCACTGTCAGTAGAACCTGTCCTTTGGCCTCCTGGGTGCCCCCTGGGTTCCCTCTGGGTTCCCTGCACACTTGACATCCCTTATAGGTATCCCTTGGGTGCCCTGACATCACACTCAACCAATGGAACCGACCAACCCTCGAACTGAAGGCTATTTTGCTAGTTTCTTTCTCTGGAAACAGCACATTACAGTAATTGAGATGTTTGCCACTAAACTTCTACATTTACCTTTTTTTTCTTTATTTTTTTCCTCCAGAGAAAGGGAAGTCTGCAAGTGAGCTTCTATGAAATGTCGCTTAGTCTTTTCTACAACAGGTGCAGAGAGACAATTTCAGGACTGGGTGTGCTTTTAATATCCTCCCCCCAAATCAATAAGGACCAATTTTCCACACAGCCTTTCAATTCCGGATTGTAGTCATGAGAAATCGACAGGCTTCCAGGCTCTGGAGAGAGCTCTTTTTTTTCAGGAACAAATTTTCGGTAACGGTTCATACGCACAAGGCCAAAGGCTAGATCAGTGCGATGTTTTAATTGTTCCAGACACGGTCATCAAAGAACTATTATGGGGGTGCCTCTGAAGCACGCCCATGTGTTCCACATGCGAAGGGTAGAGGCACATAAATGTCGGTGATAAGGCGCGGGTTCCTCAGCCTCGTCTGGTGTGCTCATGACGCGCCCCTGCACTGTGCCAACCTTCTCCTGCAGGTTCCTGCAGGGCTCCCGCTGTCATCCACCCCTCACGACAGGCTACAGCCACGGGCAGAAAAGTTCTGCAGTGCTGCTGAGGAGCCTGTGCAACTTTGCCTCTGATCGTCTCATGGATATATTCTTAAATCCAGTAATTCACGCATTTTAGTTTTTCTTACCTTTGGGCTAGTAGGGAGCAGAGAGAGTGGACTTTTCTGTCATAGGGGACTTATGGAATTATTGTGGAATGATATTTAAAATTGGGCAGGTCCTTAGAAACCATCTAGTCCAAGGTCTTCATTTTTTACAAGTGAATAAAGTCCAGAGAGATTTTTGTCATTTACCCAAGGCCATTATAGCAGAATCAGAGCTAGAATCCAGTTCGGTGCTCTTTCTGGGACAACGTGCACTTTCCACTGTATTGGCATTTGTTTTACCTTAGATAATAACAGCTAATATTTTTTGACCACTCTCTATGTGCCAGGAATTGTGTTAAGCACATTATCGGTTGCAATCCCCAAAACAACTCTAAGAAGTAGGGACTTATATTTTCCCCACTTTTATAGACAAAGAGATGGAGGCTTAGAAAGGTCAGGTAACTGAGCCAAGGTTACACATCACACCATACGACTCTCTTAATATTTAATTTACTAAACTAACTAATCTAATCCAAGGAGAAGAGTACTCAGACTAGAGGGGATATTTGTGTTGACCATACTCTATAAGGCAGAATGTCAGAATTGATTTGTACATTTGTTAATTTGTATCCTGAGAAGATGATTTCCTGCGTTAACATTTACAAAGTTATTTCTAGGAGCTTCTCTTCCCTTCTGAATGCTCTCATTGACATTCACCACTGTGATAAGCCCTTGCAAATGTGCACAGGTTGGCATTAAGAGGGGGAAGGCAAAAATTAAATAATTAAAATATTGATTGAATAGGTATCCTGGGATGTTTGGAAAGGATAAATCCATTTATTCTATTTGTCTTTTCCAATTATTCATACATCTCCTCCCACTGAATTTTGGTAGAATAAAGCCACTTGAGTAAAAGCCACTTGAGGTAATGGATCTATCCTCTGTGTTTGTACCTATTTGGTTTTTTCCCCCACAAAATGTCTTCATACACATTTCCCACCTTCCTTCTCCTCTGCAACTGAGCACTAGGTACCCTCTACAGCACCCAGATAAACCATAAAGCAACACTTTGAAGCAACTCATTTAATCCCTCATATGGGCAAAAAACCCACAAGAGAAACCATGCTAGGATGTACAGGTTATGAGGACCTATCTGATTATTTAGTGAATACCTCTTTCAGTTTCCATTCAAATCACTTGGGTCCCTATTATTTCCATGACATTGTCTAAACATTTTACTGTTCCTTGGAAGTAGAGTTTGAGCTGGTAGATGGAGTTGGTAATCTGGAGAGTTGGACTTTAGTCTCAGTTACCCTTTCAGAGGCTCAGTTTCCCCTAGGCTATTTAATACCTACCTTTCCGACATAGAGTGGCTATTAAGTCAACGAGAAGAAATATGTGAATGTTCTTGAAAAGTTACAGGTTATGCAAATGCAAATTATCACTTGTGACGGTTAATTTTATGTGTCAACTTGACCAGGCCATATGGTGCCCAGATATTTGGACAAACATTATTCTGAGTGTGTCTGTGAAAGTGTTTCTGGATGAGATTAACATTTGAATCGGTAGACTGAGGAAAGCAGATTGCTCCACCCAGTGTGGGTGGGCCTCATCCAATCAGTTGAAGACCTGAATAGACCAAAAGGGCTGACCCTTCCCTAAGTAAGAGAGAATTTCTCCTGCCTGACTGCCTGCAAGCATAGACATCAGCTTTTTCCTGCTTTTAGATTCAATTGAAACATTAGCTCTTCCTGGGTCTCAAGCCTTTGGCCTTCAGACTGCAATTACACTATTGGCTGCCCTGAGACCATGATCTGATTTATGTTTTTAAAAGATAACTCTGGTATGGAGACTGGAGTGTGAGTGTTTGTGAAGAATTAAAGCAGAAAGACCAGGTTGGAGGCCATTGTAGTCATCTGGGAATGAAATAATAGTGGCTTAGCTTAACGTGGTGGTAGTTGAGATGGAGATAAGTGGATGGATTTGGAATATGTTTTGAAGGTAGAGGAAATAGGACTTGATAAGAGATTTCAGGTGAGAGGTAAAAGGATGGAAGGAATCAAAGATGACTTTTAGGTGTTGGGCTTGAGCAACTTGGTACTGAAGCGGGAAACACTGTAACTGGAGGTGGGGGAAAATCAAGAGTACAGTCTTGGACATATTAAGTTTGAGATGCCATACAAGTGGGAAGCTGGATACACATGTCTGGGGTTCATGGAAAAAGTCAGTCCTGGAGATAAACTTTTGAAAGTCATCAGTATTGACAGTATTTAAAGCCATGGGACTGGCTGAGATTGCTAGAGAGAGTGTATGGGAAACAAGAGTCCCAGGACAGGGCCCAACACTTAGAGATTTAGCAGACCAGTAGGATCCAAAAAAGGAAATATAAAATAAGGAGTTGGTGAGGTATGAAGAAAATCAGAAGAGCACTTTCCCAGAAGTGAAGAAAGGAGAGTGTTTCATGAAGGAGAGTGTGAGCAAATGTGTTAAGTGTTGCTAAAAGGTAATGGAAGAGGGGAGGAGAAATGACCACTAGGTTTGGCAATATATCAGATTTATGGTGTAAAAGATCACTCTAGTGTCAGCATGGAGAAGGCATTTGAGTGGATGGGAGATGGTGGCAAGACTGGAAACCGGGAGATTCCAGTCAGAAAATCACTGTTACCAAAATTTCAAGAGAAAGACCATAAGGGCCTGGATTGAGGTAGTGGTATTGAGGGAGACGAGGAGGAGACAGACAAGGAAAATCTCTTAAAAATAAAACAAAGTTCTCTCATAAACACTTCTTTCTCTCCATTTCAACTGTTCCTATTTCAAGACCTCATTAGCCCTAAAAGCACAGGGTTTAGAAAAACCCAGGGATTATCCAAACTAAGCTCTGATATGATGCTTCCCGAATTAAGCATTAAGAAGTCATTCCCCTGGGCAAAAGCTTTCCATAGCAGAAATAAAATTAATATACAAAAATCAGTTGTATTTATCTATACTAGCAATGAACATTCCAAAAATGAAATTAAGTAAACAATTCTAATTACAATAGCATAAAAATCATAAAATACTTAGGAGTAAATTTAACCAAGGAGGTAAGACTTGTACATTGAAAACTACAAAACACTGTTGAAAGAAATTAAAGTAGATTCAAATAAATGGAAAGACATCCTATATTCATGGATTGGAAGACTTACTGTTGTTCAATGGCATACTTCCCAAATTGATCTACAGATTCAAGGCAATCCCTCTCAAAATCACAGCTGTATTTTTTTAGACAAAATGGATAATCTGATTCTAAAATTCATATGGAAATGCAAGGGACCCTGAATAGCCAAGGCAATCTTTTAAAAGAAGAACAAAGTTGAAGGACTTTTCACTTCCAATTTCAAAACTTACTACAAAGCTACAGTAATCTAGACAATGTGGCTCTAGCATAAGGATAGACATATAGGCCAATGGAATAGAATTGAGAGTCCAGAAAGGAGCCCATACATCAATGGTTAATTGATTTTCCACAAAGGTACCAAGACAGTTCAATGTAGAAAGAATACTCTCTTCAATAAATGGTGCTGGGACAACTAGATATCCACATGCAGAAAAACGAAGTTAGATCCTTACCACGTACTATACATAAAACTTGGCTCCAAAGAGATCCAAGACCTAAATGTAAGAGCTAAAACTCTTAGAAGAAAATATAGATGTAAATCTTTGTGACCTTGGTTAGACAATGGTTTCCTAGGTATGACACCAAATGCACAAGCAGCCAAAGAAAAAATAAATAAATTGGACATCACCACAATTAAAATAGTTTGCACTTTATTATGTATTAACTTGCTCTTATACAGATTGATTTTGTTTACTGACTTATTTTAGACTTTCTGTTGTCCCTTTTCTAGAAATTGAATACTAATATTGAACCCTGTGATTTCCTAATTTAGAAGACATGATCTCTAGCCATCTGATCAAGTTATACAGAAATATAATAATATACAGAAATAGAAAATGCCCATTTTATCATCAATGGCTTCATCTGATTAGGCTTAAGAATGTTTTCACCAACAGGGGGTGAAATTTATACTTGAATATAGGCCACAGATGTTCTTAGAAATAAAGGGGACAAAAACATGGATTTCCTAATTCAGGAGTTATCCACTATTTACTTCTATTAAAGTCATATTTACTTACTTTCCTAAATTTACCATAAACAAAAGTTTAAAAATCCTAAAATAGCTTGATAATCACAACTTTCCTTATATTCTTGCAATTCTCTTTTGCTTTATTTGGCACTAACAAAAATGTTTGAGAAAGGGGGTCTAAATGGATAAAAGATGTTCTAGGAACGTCAGTAAAAAAGCACAGCGCAGGGAAACCAACCACAAAAATGCCTGAGGGAGCTGTATTCTGATTAACGGAGGGTTAGATAGAATGCATAATTTACTATGTTTTGACCCTTACAAAATTTCCTGCCCTTGTCCTAATATTGGTGCTCTTCTCAGCAAGGTTGTCCTTGGACCTCTGTTTAAAAATCTCACCTCTACATATCCTATATCTCTTTCCTCTATTTTTCTTTTTTAATTTCTTTCTTTCTTTTCTTTTAATTTATTTTTAATTTTTTATAACATCTTTATTGGAGTATAATTGCTTTACAATGGTGTGTTAGTTTCTGCTTTATAACAAAGTGAATCAGCTATACATATACATATATCTCCATATCTCCTCCCTCTTGCTTCTCCCTCCCACCCTCCTTATCCCACCCCACAGGTGGCCACAGAGCACCAAGCTGATCTCCCTGTGCTATGTAGTTGCTTCCCACTAGCTATTTTACATTTGGTAGTATATATAAGTACATGCCACTCTCTCACTTCATCCCAGATTACCCTTCCCCCTTCCTGTGTCCTCAGGTCCATTCTCTACGTCTGCATCTTTATTCTGGTCCTGCCCCTAGATTCTTCAGAACCATTTTTTTTTTTAGATTCCATATATATGTGTGAGCATATGGTATTTGTTTTTCTCTCTGACTTACTTCACTCTGTATGACAGTCTCTAGATCCATCCACCTCACTACAAATAACTCAGTTTCGTTTCTTTTTATGGCTGAGTAATATTCCATTGTATGTATGTGCCACATGTTCTTTATCCATTCATCTGTCGATGGACACTTAGGTTGCTTCCATGTCCTGGCTATTGTAAATAGAGCTGCAGTGAACATTGTGGTACATGACTCTTTTTGAATTATGGTTTTCTCAGGGTATATGCCCAGTAGTGGGATTGCTGGGTCGTATGGTAGTTCTATTTGTAGTTTTTCAAGGAACCTCCATACTGTTCTCCATAGTGGCTGTATCAATTTACATTCCCACCAACAGTGCAGGAGGGTTCCCTTTCCTCCACACCCTCTCCAGCATTTATTGTTTCTAGATTTTTTGATGATGGCCATTCTGACCTGTGTGAGGTGATACCTCATTGTTATTTTGATTTGTATTTCTCTGATTAGTGATTTGAGCATCCTTTCACGTGTTTGTTGGCAATCTGTATATCTTCTTTGGAGAAATGTCGATTTAGGTCTTCTGCCCATTTTTGGATTGGGTTGTTTGTTTTTTTGATATTGAGCTGCATGAGCTGTTTGTATATTTTGGAGATTAATCCTTTGTCAATTGCTTCATTTGCAAATATTTTCTCGCATTCTGAGGGCTGTCTTTTCATCTTATTTATGGTTTACTTTGTTGCGCAAAGCTTTTAAGTCTCATTAGGTCCCTTTTGTTTATTTTTGTTTTATTTCCACTTCTCTAAGAGATGGGTGAAAAAGGGTCTTGCTGTGATTTATGTCATTGAGTGTTCTGCCTATTTTTTCCTCTAAGTGTTTTATAGTGTCTGGCCTTACATTTTCTTCTTTAATCCATTTTGAGTTTATTTTTATTAGTCATCATCTAACATATTACGCAATTTTGTTCATTGCCTGTCCACCCTCACTAAAATGTCAGATCCATGAGCCAGGGATTTTTTTGTCATTTTATTCATTACTATGTTCCTCCCAGTGCCTAAACCACACTAAAAACAAAACATGTACTAAACATGCAATTACTATTTAAATAAACTTTTTATTTTAGAATCCTTTAAGAAAATAGTTGCAAAGAGAATACAGAGTTCCTGTATACTTCACACACAGTTTCTCCTATTGCTAACATCTTACACTAGTATGATGTATTTGTTACAGTTAGAGAATCAATATTGGTATTGAATACATTAATATTACCTGCAGTTCATACTTTATTCAGATGTCCAGAGTTTTTACCTACTGTCCTTTTTCTGTTCTAGGATCCCATCAAGGACACTGCATTACATTTCGTTGTCATGTCTCCTTAGACTCCTTTTGCCTGTGACAGTTTCTCAGAGTTTCCTTGTTTTTGATGACCTTGATAGTTCTGAGGCCTACTCGTCAGGTATTTCATAGACTGTCCCTCACTGGGATATATCTGATGCTTTTTGTTTTTTAACGTTTTTATTCGAGTATAATTGCTTTACAATGGTGTGTTAGTTTCTGCTATATAACAAAGTGAATCAGTTATACATATACATATATCCCCATATCTCTTCCCTCTTGTGTCTCCCTCCCTCCCACCCTCCTAATCCCACCCTCCTAGCTGGTCACAAAGCACTGAGCTGATCTCCCTGTACTATGCGACTGCTTCCCACTAGCTATCTATTTTACATTTGGTAGTGTATATATGTCCATATATACACTACCACTCTCTCACTTTGTCCCAGCTAACCCCTTCCACCCCATGTCCTCAAGTCCATTCTCTAGTAAGTCTGCGTCTTTATTCCCGAAGTGCCCCTAGGTTCTTCATCACCATTTTTTTGTTTGTTTTTTAGATTCCATATATATGTGTTAGCATACGGTATTTGTTTTTCTCTTTCTGACTTACTTCACTCTGTATGACAGACTCTAGGTCCATCCACCTCACTACAAATAACTCAATTTCATTTCTTTTTAGGGCTGAGTAATATTCCATCGTATATATGTGCCACATCTTCTTTATCCATTCATCTGTCGATGGACACTTAGGTTGCTTCCATGTCCTGGCTATTGTAAATAGAGCTGCAATGAACATGGGGGTACATGACTCTTTTTGAATTATGGTTTCCTCAGGGTAAATGCCCAGTAGTGGGATTGCTGGGTCACATGGTAGTTCTATTATTAGTTTTTCAAGGAACCTCCATACTGTTCTCCATAGTGGCTGTATCAATTTACATTACCACCAACAGTGCAAGAGGGTTCTCTTTTCTCCACACCCTCTCCAGCATTTACTGTTTGTAGATTTTTTGATGAGGGCCTTTCTGACCGCTGTGAGATGATATCACATTGTAGTTTTGATTTGCATTTCTCTAATGATTAATGATGTTGAGCATTTTTTCATGTGTTTGTTGGCAATCTGTATATCTTCTTTGGAGAAATGTCTGTTTAGGTGTTCTGCCCATTTTTGGATTGAGTTGTTTGTTTTTTTTGATATTGAGCTGCATGAGCTGCTTGTAAATTTTGGAGATTAATCCGTTGTCAGTTGCTTCATTTGCAAATATTTTCTCCCATTCTGAGGGTTGTCTTTTGTCTTGTTTATGGCTTCATTTGCTGTGCAAAAGCTTTTAGTTCATTAGGTACCATTTGGGTTTTTTGTTGTTGTTTTTATTTCCATTTCTCTAGGAGGTGGGTCGAAAAGGATCTTGCTGTGATTTAT
This sequence comes from Delphinus delphis, assembly GCF_949987515.2. Classification (NCBI taxonomy): domain Eukaryota; kingdom Metazoa; phylum Chordata; class Mammalia; order Artiodactyla; family Delphinidae; genus Delphinus; species Delphinus delphis. The sequence continues at coordinate 27,119,079 of NC_082704.1, read as the reverse complement.
GTCATAGAGTGTTCTGCCTGTGTTTTCCTCTAAGAGTTTGATAGTGTCTGGCCTTACATTTAGGTCTTTAATCCATTTTGAGTTTATTTTGGGGTGTGGTATTAAGGAGTGATCTAATTTCATTCTTTTACATTTAGCTGTCCAGTTTGCCCAGCACCAGTTATTGAAGAGGATGTCTTTTCTCCATTATATATTCTTGCCTCCTTTATCAAAGATAAGGTGACCATATGTGTGTGGGTTTACCTCTGGGCTTTCTATCCTGTTCCATTGATCTATATTTCTGTTTTTGTGCCAGTACCATACTGTTTTGATTACTGTAGCTTTGTAGTATAGTCTGAAGTCTGGGAGCCTGATTCCTTCAGCTCCATTTTTCTTTCTCAAGATTGCTTTGGCTATTCAGGGTCTTTTGTGTTTCCATACAAATTGTGAAATTCTTTGTTCTAGTTCTGTGAAAAATGCCAGTGGTAGTTTGATAAGGATTGCATTGAATCTGTAGATTGCTTTGGGTAGTAGAGTCATTTTCACAATGTTGATTCTTCCAATCCAAGAACACGGTATATCTCTCCATCTATTTGTATCATCTTTAATTTCTTTCATCAGTGTCTTATAGTTTTCTACATACAGGTCTTTTCTCTCCTTAGGTAGGTTTATTCCTAGGTATTTTATTCCTTTTGTTGCAGTGGTAAATGGGAGTGTTTTCTTAATTTCACTTTCAGATTTTTCATCATTAGTGTATAGGAATGCCAGAGATTTCTGTGCATTAATTTTGTATCCTGCTACTTTACCAAATTCACTGATTAGCTCTAGTAGTTTTCTAGTAATCCTAAAGTAACATCTTTAGGATTCTCTATGTATAGTATCATGTCATCTGCAAACAGTGAAAGCTTTACTTCTTCTTTCCGATTTGGATTCCTTTTATTTCTTTATTTTTTTCTCTGATTGCTGTGGCTAAAACTTCCAAAACTATGTCGAATAATACTGGTGAGAGTGGGCAACCTTGTCTTTTTCCTGATCTTAGTGGAAATGGTTTCAGTTTTTCACCATTGAGGATGATGTTGGCTGTGGGTTTGTCATATATGGCCTTTATTATGTTGAGGTAAGTTCGCTCTATGCCTGCTTTCTGGAGGGTTTTTTCATAAATGGGTGTTGAATTTTGTCGAAAGCTTTCCCTGCATCTATTGAGATGATCATATGGTTTTTCTCCTTCAATCTGTTAATATGGTGTATCACATTGATTGATTTGCGTATATTGAAGAATCCTTGCATTCCTGGGATAAACCCCACTTGATCATGGTGTATGATCCTTTTAATGTGCTGTCGGATTCTGTTTGCTAGTATTTTGTTGAGGATTTTTGCACCTATGTTCATCAGTGATACTGGTCTGTAATTTTCTTTTTTTTGTGACATCCTTGTCTGGTTTTGGTATCAGGGTGATGGGTGCCTCATAGAATGAGTTTGGGAGTGTTCCTCCCCCTGTTATATTTTGGAAGAGTTTGAGAAGAATAGGTGTTAGCTCTTCTCTAAATGTTTGATAGAATTCGCCTGTGAAGCCATCTGGGCCTGGGCTTTTGTTTGTTGGAAGATTTTTAATCACAGTTTCAATTTCAGTGATTGTGATTGGTCTGTTCATATTTTCTATTTCTTCCTGTTTCAGTCTCGGAAGGCTGTGCATTTCAAAGAATTTTTCCATTTTTTCCAGGTTGCCCATTTTATTGGCATAGAGTTGCTTATAGTAATCTCTCATGATCCTTTGTATTTCTGCAGTGTCAGTTGTTACTTCCCCTTTTTCATTTCTAATTCTATTGATTTGAGTCTTCTCCCTTTTTTTCTTGAAGAGTCTGGCTAATGGTTTATCAATTTTGTTTATCTTCTCAAAGAACCAGCTTTTAGTTTTATTGATCTTTGCTATCATTTCCTTCATTTCTTTTTCATTTATTTCTGATCTGATCTTTATGATTTCTTTCCTTCTGCTAACTTTGGGATTTTTTTGTTCTTCTTTCTCTAATTGTGTTAGGTGTAAAGTTAGGTTGTTTATTTGAGATGTTTCTTGTTTCTTAAGGTAGGATTGTATTGCTATAAACTTCCCTCTTAGAACTGCTTTTGCTGCATCACATAGGTTTTGGGTCATCGTGTTTTCATTGTCATTTGTTTCCAGATATTTTTTGATTTCCTCTTTGATTTCTTCAGTAATCTTTTGGTTATTAAGTAGTGTATTGTTCAGCCTCCATGTGTTTGTATTCTTTTTACAGATTTTTTCCTGTAATTGATAGCTAGTTTCATAGCATTGTGGTCAGAAAAGATACTTGATATGATTTCAATTTTCTTAAATTTACCAAGGCTTGACTTGTGACCCAAGATATGATCTATCCTGGAGAATGTTCCATGAGCACTTGAGAAGAAAGTTTATTCTGTTGTTTTTGGATGGAATGTCCTATAAATATCAATTAAGTCCATCTTGTTTAATGTGTCATTTAAAGCTTGTGCTTCCTTATTTATTTTCATTTCAGATGATCGGTCCGTTGGTGAAAATGGGGTGTTAAAGTCCCATACTGTGATTGTGTTATTGTTGATTTCCCCTTTTTTGGCTGTTAGTATTTGCCTTATGTATTGAGGTGCTCCTATGTTGGGTGCTTAAATATTTACAAGTGTTATATCTTCTTCTTGGATCAATCCCTTGATCATTATGTAGTGTCCTTCTTTGTCTCTTGTAATAGTCTTTGTTTTAAAGTCTATTTTGTGTGATATGAGAATTGCTACTCCAGCTTTCTTTTGGTTTCCATTTGCATGGAATATCTTTTTCCATCCCCTCACTTTCAGTCTGTATGTGTCCCTAGGTCTGAAATGGGTCTCTTGTAGACAGCATATATACGGGTCTTGTTTTTGTATCCATTCAGCCAGTCTATGTCTTTTCGTTGAAGCATTTAATCCATTTACAGTTAAGGTAATTATCGATATGTATGTTCCTATGACCATTTTCTTAATTATTTTGGGTTCGTTATTGTAGGTCCTTTTCTTGTCTTGTGTTTCCTGCCTAGAGAAGTTCCTTTAGCATTTGTTGTAGAGCTGGTTTGTTGGTGCTGAATTCTCTTAGCTTTTGCTTATCTGTAAATGTTTTAATTTCTCTGTGAAATCTGAATGAGATCCTTGCTGGATAGAGTAATCTTGCTTGTAGTTTTTTCCCTTTCATCACTTTAAATATGTCCTGCCACTTCCTTCTGGCTTGCAGAGTTTCTGCTGAAAGATCAGCTGTTAACCATATGGGGATTCCCTTGTGTGTTATTTGTTGTTTTTCTCTTGCTGCTTTTAATATTTTTTCTTTGCACTTATTTTTTGATAGTTTGATTAATATGTGTCTTGGCAGGTTTCTTCTTGTATTTATCCTGTATGGGACTCTCTGTGCTTCCTGGGTTTGATTAACTATTTCCTTACCCATATTATGGAAGTTTTCAGCTATAATCTCTTCAAATATTTTCTCAGTCCCTTTCTTTTTCTCTTCTTCTTCTGGGACCCCTATAATTCGAATGTTGGTATGTTTAATATTGTCTCAGAGGTCTCTGAGACTGTCCTCAATTCTTTTCATTATTTTTTCTTTATTCTGCTCTGCAGTAGTTATTTCCACTATTTTATTTTCAAGGTCACTTATCCGTTCTTCTGCCTCAGTTATTCTGCTATTGATCCCTTCTAGAGAATTTTTAATCTCATTTATTGTGTTGTTCGTGATTTTTTCTTTTCTCTTTAGTTCTTCTAGGTCCTTGTTAACTGTTTCTTGTATTTTCTCCATTCTATTTCCAAGATTTTGGATCATCTTTACTATCATTATTCTGAATTCTTTTTCAGGTATACTGCCTACTTCCTCTTCATTTGTTAGGTCTGGTGGGTTTTTACCTTGGTCCTTCATCTGCTGTGTGTTTCTTTGTCTTCTCATTTTGCTTGACTTATCGTGTTAGGGGTCTCCTGATGCTTTTAACACGAGGTTATGGGTTTTGAGGGAGGAAAACCACAGAGGTCAAGTGCCTTTCTCATCACATCATATCAAGGGTACATGCTAGCAATGTAACTTGTCATTATTATTATTTTTTATTTTTGCGGTAAGCGGAACTCTCACCGCTGTGGCCTCTCCCGCCACATAGCACAGGCTCTGGATGCGCAGTCTCAGCGGCCATGGCCCACAGGTCTAGCCACTCCGCGGCATGTGGGATCCTCCCAGACCAGGGCACGAACCAGTGTCCCCTGCATCGGCAGGCAGACTCTCAACCACTGCGCCACCAGGGAAGCCCAACTTGTCATTATTGATGTTGACTTTAGTCACCTGGCTGGAGGTACTGTCTGTCAGCTTTCTCCACTGTAACATTACTCTTCCCAGCCCACCCCCTTTACATACTGCACTCTTCAGAAGGAGATCACTATGCCCAGCCCACAGTTAAAGAGTGCGGGGTTACACTCCACCTCCTTGAAGGCAGAGTATCTACATAAATTATTTGGAATTCTTCAGCACAGGAGCTTTGTCTCTTCTCCCCCATTTATTTATTTATTAATTATTTATTTAATATCAGCATGGACACATGGATATTTATTTTTTACTTTGGGTTATAATCCAATATTCTCATTATGTATATTTTGACTCAGCTTATTTCAGCTTTGTTCACTGGAAACTCTTTCATATCAGTTCCTGTGTCTCTTCGATATACCCTCATCATTTGGGGATTTTGGTTTTAGCACGTTCTTATTCTCTGTCGCTACAAGATGCTCCAGACTCATCTTATGTATTCCCTGCCCCAGTCCTGGAATCAGCGTTTTCTCCAAGGAGACCTGGTTCTCTTTATTGGAGAATAGCATTAGAAACCAATATCAGGGGACTGGGTGTGCTCATTGTTACTGGAGTGTTGTTGCTTCTAGGCCCCTTCAGTGACAGAGCTAGGAGATATATGCATACATACTAACCCATGTATACTTGCATATCAAGAATTATTTCTCTATGTCTTCATCTGTATCTGTGTTAAGATGGACATGAGTTCAAACTGATATCTCTAATTGGTTATCACATGTGTCATTCTGGCTTCGTCCCCTTGCTTATCTGTAGCCTCCCACTACAACCTCCCACTACAGGTCGGAATCTGGTTCCCACCATCTGCCATTCATTTACTTAATTGGCCAATGTATACATGTACATCAATTTTAGAATTGCACCTGTACCTCCATGAGAAACACCTTTACCAAGTAGAGTGTTAATGTACTCTCTTATCTTTAGCTTTACATTAGCCAGTCAAAATACCATTTGCAAAGTTACTTAGGTAAGCATCATTTTCCACACTCCCTTCAGGGAGGTTATGTCATATGTTTGTAATACAGCTAGATTCATTAGTCTGCATCTCATACTGGGGTCCTCCAACCTCCTGGTTGGTTAGAAATTATTTTTTTTTCATATATTAAGGTTTATTTTTTGTGCTGTAGAGTTCTAAGAGTTTTGACAAATGCATAGTGTCATGTGTCTACTGCTAGAGTAGCATACTGATTACTTCTATCACGCTAAAAATATCTCCTGTGCTTCCACTAGTCAAACTCTCCTCCTCTCCAAACCGCTAGCAACCATTAATCCATTTTCCATCTCTCTAGTTTGCCTTTCCCAGAATGTAATACAAATGGAATTATACATTATGTAGCATTTTTGATCTGACTTCTTTCACTTAGCAAAATGCATCTAAAATCCATCCATCCATATTGTTGCCTGAATTAGTAGTTTTTTACTTGTATCATTGAATTCCATTGTATGGATATAGCACAATTTGTTTATCCATTTATCTATTGAAAGACACCTTGGTTGCTTCCAGTTTTAGCTTCAATACAATGCTGTATATGTTACCATTTCGAACTTAGCCAGGCAAATTGAGAAACACTTGCTGAGTGTTTCAGTGTTAGTAATCTTAACAGGCTTTCAAGTACTTCTAGGGCAATCAGATCTCTATTGCTCCACGCTTCAGTTTGGAAAGAAAGTTTGGATTTAATGCAATAGGAATAGATGCACATCGCCAGGTGACACCTTTCCTACCTATATTGTGTCATCCAGAGAAACTCATCAAGAGAAAAGTCTATGGGGGAAAAATATGGGAAAAGATGTGAGGCAACTGAAAAGGTTGAATAACGAGAGACTGGGGTCCTTCAGAACTGGATTTCTGTTAACGACTCAACAATGAGATAGATACTAGGATTGAACATTTTAGTAAGGCTAGTTCACATATGTCAAAAGTTTCCAAAATCATGGCACACAGACCTTCTCCACGTTGCTGCAGTGAGTGGGTTGCTCCTGTGCAAGTAGGGATCTAAATTTAAAGTTTCAGAGATAATTGGTACAGAAGTATGAATTTTAATTTGAATTTGTTATTTTGGGTCTGTGATTTATTCATAACTAAGGAAATACTATACTCAGTTTTAGAAAAATGTTGTCAGCATATTATTAATTGAAAGGATGATGCATCCAAATGTTAAGAGAACATTTTTTAAAAGAAGATATGTTCAGTAGCTGTAATCAGAGTTAACTTGCTTTGAACTGTAGTTCAGATACTTATCTTTTTTAAAATTAATTAATTAATTTGTTTATTTTTGGCTGCGATGGGTCTTTGTTGCTGCGGGCGGGCTTTCTCTAGTTGCGGCGAGTGGGGGCTGCTCTTCATTGTGGTGCATGGACTTTTATACACAGATTACAGGGAAAAACCAGCCATGGCTGCAAGTGTTGTTGGGAAGTGAAAAGACACTGTCCGGGTGTTGGAACAATAGCAGAGAGGAGCTGAGTCATCTCCCTAACTGGAGCGTGATCAGGACAAAAGGAAGTATGATGCGCACTGGATTGTGGGATTGTGACTTGTTACTAAAAGAAGTCTTCCTCTGTCTCCACAGTGCCTAAGATTGCCCCTGTCATTTCATTTATCGTGCTGTGTTGTACTGTGAATGTTTCAGACATTTCTTGGATTGTGTGTGGGGATTCTTGAAATGAAACTGAGTGGCAGGTCTGCAGCCATAGCCCTCAGTCATTTTAGTGATAATATCAATGTCCTCTAGCCAAAGACTCCCAGGAACACACATGTAGTGATCAAGCTGGGTTTGTCACTTGCTGCAGTGACAGAGAATGTACACCATGGAGAACTGTGAGGCAGCTCAAGAAAAGGATGCTAAAGAAACTTATAGGATTTGAGCTTTGGTTGGGTGACTTGGGGGAGGGTCAAAGGAAGCTGTGGTTCACTCTAGGTTGGGTGCTGTCAGAAAGCAGAGCAGTTCTGTGATGAGTATCTCAATAAATTTTATCTGGAGTTGGGGGCAGACTAGAGTGAGGCTGACACTGTCATTGGTAAAGAAGCAGTGGTCACTCATATTAGGCAGGAAGGAGAAATATTTGGTCATTTCTGTGGTTTGGACAATGTTCATATTTTGTCTGTGACTATCCATCATAGTCGCAGAGCTCCCTTGTCCAATATTGATGTCCTGTGAAATTGTTTGGGTTCAACAGAACACCAAGCTCTAGTTTGGTGTTGTTACTAGTGCCAGGCCAGCACCTAGCAACACCAAGGCTAGCCGATAGTACCAGGCTAGCTCCTGGATGTTAGGAAATGCTTTTCTCTTTTTAGTTTGGTGCTTTACCAGCAGGCCATGTGCAAGGGGGCTTCCTTAAATGCATTTCAAAGAGGCCTGACCTCCCCCTCCACCCCACAGGCATTTCTGTGTCTAAGCCCACATTCTTTTCCCCCACTGCATTGCTCTAGCTCCACCTACTCATCCCCTGGCATATTTCTGGGGCCTACCCCAAGTCCTACATCTTCCATGAAGCCATTTCTGATCACTCCACTCCAAAGGACTTTCTTGCTGCTCTGATCTTGGTGCTTTTATAGTTTTCTCTATTTTATTGGCACTTTTAGGGCCTAACACTACATGCAATCTATGTATGTAGTGATAAGAGGTAACATGCACTGTTAATTGCCTTCTACTGCATGAGTCCTATCTCTCCAAATGAACCCTAAGCTACTTGAGGGCAGGGATCATATGCTGAGAATTCATGTTTGTTTTTTGTTTTTTTTGGTTGTTATTGTTTTTGCGGTACGCGGGCCTCTCACTGTTGGCGGCCTCTCCTGCCGTGGAGCACAGGTTCCGGACGCGCAGGCCCAGCGGCCATGGCTCACGGGTCCAGCAGCTCCGCGGCATGTGGGATCCTCCCAGACCGGGGCACGAACCTGCGTCCCCTGCATCGGCAGGCGGACTCCCAACCACTGCGCCACCAGGGAAGCCCAAGAGAATTCATGTTTTTTATGTCCCAGGTTCTGTTCTAAGTTTTTACATGTGCTAACTCATTTAATACAACAAATCTATAAAGCACTATTATTATCTCCATTTTTCAGGTGAAAACAAAACACCTCTTATTAGCTCTTCTGCTACCTCCCCTGCCCCTTTTCCATCCAGTTCACTAATAGGCTGGTTAATGATGGATATCAAAAGGCAGGGTAGTGGTGTGTGGAGATTTTCTCCCCAAATACTTCTCAGGTATAACTCACTCTACATAATATCAATACATGTTCTTGAAAATCGACATTAATAAAACTGTTGGCTTAAACAGAAGAGCTACCACTACTACGTGGATTAGGATAGCATTGTGAGGGTTTATGAAGATAGATCAATGCAATTTGGCATGTGGTATCTCCTTAGACTTTCACAACAATGCTACCCTTATCCTCATTTTACAGGTAAGGAAACCACAGCACAGAGCGGTTCCTAAAAAGAAAAGAGGAAGACAAGATAAAAAGGTAAAAAAGAAAAGAAAGAAAAGTAGAGCTACAGATTCAATGCAATCCCTATTAAAATTCCAGTGGCATTTTTCACAGAAATAGAACAAACAATTCAATCATATGGAACCACAGAAGACCTCAGATAACCAAAGCAACCCTGAGAAAGAAGAACCAAGTAGGAGGCATCACACATCCTGATCTCAAACTATATTACAAAGCTATAGTAATCAAAATAACATGGCACTGGCATAAAACAGACACAGGTCAATGGAATAGAAATAGAGCCTAGAAATAAACCAACCCATATCCGGTCAACTAATATTTGACAAGGGAGCCAACAATACTCAATGGGGAAAGGATGATTTCTTCAATAAAAGGTGTTGGGAAAACTGGATATCCACATGCAAAAGAATAAAAGTAGACCCCTATCTTACACAACTCACAAAAATTAACTCAAAATGGATTAAAGGCTTAAATGTAAGACCTGAAACTGTAAAACTCCAAGAAGAAAACATAAGGCAAAATCTCCTTCACATTGGTCTTCGCAATGATTTTTTGGATAAAACACCAAAAGCACAAGCAACAAAAGCCAAAATCAACAAGTAGGACGATGTCAAACTTTTTAGTGCTTCTGAGCAGCAAAAGAAACAATAAATGAAAAGGCATTTCAGACTACATAATGGGAGAAAATATTTGAAAACCATATATCTGATAAGGAGCTAATATCCAAAATATATAAGGAACTCATACAACTCAATAGCAAAAACACAAATAATCCAATTAAAAAATGGGCAATGGACCTGAGTAGACATTTTTTTCTAGGGAACTCATCCAAATTGCTAACAGGTACATGAAAAGATGCTCAACATCACTCATAATCAGGGAAATGCAAGTCAAAAACACAATGAGATATCACCTCACACATGTTAGAATGGGATAACCAAAAAGACAACAAATAACAAGTGTTATTTGAGGATGTGGAGTAAGGAAACCTCTTGCACTGTTGGTGGGGTTGTAAATTGATACAGCTACTATGGAAGACAGTATGGAGATTCCTCAAAAAATTAAAAATAGAACTGCTATATGATTCAGCAATCCTACCTCTGGATATATATTTGAAGAAAGTGAAATCACTATCTGGAAGAGATTTCTGCACCCTCATGTTCATTGCAGCATTATTCAAAATAACCAAGACATGAAAACCACCTAAGTGTCCATTGACAGATGAATGGACAAAGAAAATGTGATACACACACACATGCACACACGAATATTATTTAGCCATAAAAAGAAGGAAATCCTTCCATTTATGACAATATGAATGGACCTTAGGGCATTATGCTAAGTGAAATAAGTCAGATAGTGAAAGACAAATACTGTATGATCTCACTTATATGTAGAATCTAAAAAAGCCAAACTCATAGAAACAGAGAGTAGAATGGTGGTTGCCAGGGACTGGGGACTGGGGGAAATGGGGAGATGTTAGTCAAAGCCTACAAACTTTCCATTATAAGACGAGTAAATTCTGGCTATCTAAGGTAAGCCATGGTGACTATTGTTAACAATATTGTATTATATACTTGAAGGTTGCTAAGAGAATAGATCTTAAATGTTCTGAGAGAAAGTGGTAGTTACGTGATGTGATGAAGGTGTCAACTAACTTTATTGTAGTAATCACTTCACAGCATATACATGTGTCAAATCATCATGTTGAACACCTTAAATTTATGCAGTGTTATGTGTCAATTGTATCTCAATAAAGCTGGGGGGAAAAAAGGAAAGTGGAGGGCCATAGTGAGAGAATAGTGGTGGAGCTTTGTGGAGGTGGGTTAGGAGAGGTGAGGGAAGGTTTAGGTAGTTTTTTTTATTATTATTGTGAACCTGGAAGGACAAGGAAAAGAATCCAGGACTAGAACTTTCCTGGAGGCACTGCCTAGCCAAGCCTCCTGGAATAAGGTCTGAGGTAAGAGTTGCCAACAAACAAACAAACACCCGAAACAAAAACCCACAAAAACTTTTAATTTGTCTTCTCTCTACCTATAGCAAAGCCCAACCTCTACTCCAAAACACAGTCCCACCGCTCCACCCGGTGGCAGTCTTGAGGTAGTGCACTGAGAATGTCTGCCAGAGCCACCCAGACTGCATCAGTACCTCGACGTGGCAGGGAGGAGTGGCCATGTTATTATCTTTTAACCCTCAGGGGATTCTAACGTGCTGCTGTATTTGAGAATGGCTGGCCAAATGTGCATTTTCCCCTGACACAGAGACTTTTTCTAGTGCCAATCAGGATGGCAGGCAGCACCTGAGCAAGGTGCTAACCTGGGCAAGGTGCTAACCTAGGTCGTCGCTTTGTTTTTTACATTCTCTCCCCAGGAGTTTCACTCTTTCTCATCAATTGCCATTTCTCAGAAAGGGATTGTGTATTAGGTGCTGGGAATACGGCACTGCACAAGACAAACAAGGACTCTGTCTCATGGAGCTTACAGTGAGGAAGACAAGCAAATCTGTACTTACAGATGGTGATAAGTTCTATGAAGGAAATGGACATGGTGTTGAGATGGAAAATGACTGAGGTGAGAGAAGACTTCTTCAAGGAGGTGACATTGAACTGAGACTTGGAGAATAAGAAGTCAGTTATACCCTGAATAGCCAAAGCAATCTTGAGAAAAAAGAACAAAGCTAGAGGTATCATGCTCCCTGACTTCAGACTATACTACAAAGTTACAGTAATCAAAACAGCATGGTACTGGCACAAAAACAGACACATAGATCAATGGAACAGGATAGAGAGCCCAGAAATAAACCCACACACTTATGGTCAATAATCTACAACAAAGGAGACAAGAATACACAGTGGAGAAAAAACAGTCTCTTCAACAAGTGATTCTGGGAAAACTGGACAACTACATGTAAAAAAATGAAATTAGAACACTTCTTCACACCACATACAGAAATAAACTCAAAATGGCTTAAAGATTTAAATGCAAGACCTGAAACCATAAAACTCCCAAAAGATAACATAGGCAGAACTCTCTTTGACATAAATCATAACAATATTCTTTTGAATCTGTCTCATAAGGCAAAGGAAACAAAAGCAAAAATAAACAAATGGGACCTAATTAAACTTAAAAGCTTTTGCAAAGCAAAGGAAACCATCAACAAAATGAAGAGACAACTTACTGCATAGGAGAAAATATTTGCAAATGATATGACTGATAAGGGGTTAACATCCAAAATATATAAACAGTTCATACAACTTATTATCAAAAAAGCAAACAACTGATTTAAAAAATGGGCAGAACTTTTGCAGCGACATGGATGGACCTAGAGAATATCATACCAAGTGAAGTAAGTCATAGGCAAATATTATATCGCTTACATGTGGAATATAAAACATAATACAAATGAATCTGTATACAAAACAGAAACAGACTCACAGACATAGAAAACAAACTTACAGTTACCAAACGGGAAAGGAGGGGAGGGATAAATTAGGAATATGGGAATAATAAATACAAACTACTATACATAAAATACATAGGGAATACAAGGGAATACAAGGATTTAATGTATAGCACAGGGAACTATATTCAATACCTTGTAATAACCCATAATGGAAAAATACATATATATAAATTATTCACCTTGCTGTACACCTGAAACTAACAAAATATTGTAAATCAACTATATTTCAATTAAAAAAACAACAAAAAATAGGCAGAAGACCTGAATGGACATTTTTCCAAAGAAGACATACAGATGGCTAGCAGGCAGATGAAAAGATGCTCAACATCACTAATTATTAGAGAAATGACAATCAAAACCACAATGTGATATTACCTCACACCTGTCAGAATGGCCATCACCAAAAGAACACAAATAACAAATGTTGTCAAGCATGTGGAGAAAAGGGAACCCTCATACACTGTTGGTGGGAATGTAAATTGGTGCAGCCACTGTGGAAAACAGTATGGGGGTTTCTCAAAATCTGAAAATAGAGCTACTATATGATCCAGTAATCCCACTCCTGGGTGTGTACCCGGAAAAGAGGAAAACTCTAATTTGAAAAGATACATACACCCCAATGTTCATAGCAGCCTTATTTACAATAGCCAAGATATGGAAGCAACCTAAGTACCCAATAACAGATGAAAGGATAAAGAAGATGTGGTATATATATATACAATGGAATATTACTCAGCCATGAAAAGGAATGAAATTCTGCCATTTGCAACAACATAGGTGGACCTAGAGAGTATTATGCTTAATGAAATAAATCAGACAGAGAAAGATAAATACTCTGTTGTTGCTTATATGTAGAATCTGAAAATAAACAAATGTATATAACAAAACAAAAACAGACTCAGATATAGAAAACAAAATAGTGAGGGAAGTGGGGACGGGCAAGATAGGGGTAGGAGATTAAGAGATACAAAATACTATGTATAAAATAAATAAGAGACAAGGGTATATTGTACAGCACAAGAAAATATAGCCATTATTGTGTAATAAATTTAAATGGAGTATAATATATAAAAATATTGAATCACTTTGTTGTGCACCTGAAATAATATAATATTGTAAATCAACTATACTTTAGTTAACAAAAAAGAAGTCAACTATAGGAAGAGTTGAAACAGGGCTTCTGCCAGCCCATAGAGTGCCTTTGTTCCAAAAGAAAAATTAACTCTTCTCTGAACACACATAGCCCTGCTGACTTGTGCTAAGTGCTCACTGTCACTTTGAGGTCAAGAGATAAAGCACTTTCTCTAGGGAGTTACAGTCCCACACCATGGCGTACAGCTTGGACAGTAGATTGTGGGCTAGGTTTCAGCTCACTCTACACCTCAGCTGGGTACCCTTGTGTAGAAAACAACACTTAGATGGGAGTGGGGAGTAAGGACCCAGCTTCAACTCTTACCATGGCTAACTTCAAGCAGATGGAACTGCATGTGCAGGAAAGAACTTCACGTGTTCTAGAAACTATGAGACCAGTGGCAGGCAGAGGCCAGATCACACAGGTTCTTATAAGGTAGAATAAGGAGTTTGTATGTTATTTTATCCATGAGTAGTGAAGGTTTTTAAGTAGAAGGAGTGAAAGAATCTGAGTTATATTTTAAGAAAATCGATCTGGTTGCTGTGCAGAGGATCTAATTGGGGGGCAAGACCCCTCCAGTATTAGCACCCCAAATTCCACCTGCCACCTTAATTCCCCTTTGCCATGCAACCTAACATATTCATAGAGTTCCAGGGATTAGGAGGTTATTGAGTAGTCAGATCAGAGATGGTGATGGTTTGGATTAGGACAGTAGCAGTTGAAGAGGTGAGAAATGGACAGATTTAAGAGATATTTTGGATGTAAGTTGTGTAAAGGAATTAATGAAGGATAGCAGGATTTTGACTAGAGCCACTGGGTGGGAAGAAGTGCTGTTTCCTAGGATGGAGAAGACAGGAGGAAGAACAAATTGGGAGAAGGAGCAAACCAAGAATTCCATTTTGTTACAATAGTCAAGATACAGAAACAACCTAAATGTCCATTGATGGATGAATGGATAAAGAAGATGTGGTATTGGGACTTCCCTGGTGGAGCAGTGGATAAGACTCCGTGCTCCCAATGCAGAGGGCCTGGGTTCAATCCCTGGTCAGAGAACTAGATCCCACATGCATGCTACAACTAAGAGTTCTCATGCCACAACTAAGGAGCCTGCCTGCCGCAACTAAGACCTGGTGCAGCCAAATTAAAAAAAAAAAAAAAGAAGAAGAGTGGTATATACATGTAATGGAATATTACTCAACCATAAAAAATGAAATCTTGCCATTTGCAACAACATTAATGGACCCTGAGGGCACTATGCTAAGTGAAATAAGTAAGACTGAGAAAGACAAATACCATACGATCTCACTGATATGTGGAATCCAAATTTAAAATAAAACAAGCTCATAGATACAGAGAAGAGATTGGTGGTTGCCAGAGGCAGGGGAATGGTAGGTGGATGAAATGAGTGAAACAGGTTAAAAGGTGCAAACTTCCAGTTATAAAATAAATAAGTCACGGGCATGTAATGTACAGTACAGCGACTATAGTTAATAATACTGTATTGCATATGTGACAGTTGCTAAGAGGTAATCTTAAAAGTTCTCATCACAAGAAAAAGAATCTGTAACTATATATGGTGATTAATGTTAACTAGACTTATTGTGGTGATCATTTCACAATATATACAAATCATTATGTTGTACACCTGAAACTAATATAATGTTATGTGTCAATTATACCTCAATTTTTAAAAAAGAATTCCATTTTAGCCATTTCAGGTTAAAGATATATGTGTGAGATAGTCAAGTGGAGATGTCAAGTAGAGTTTGTTATGACACTGTAGCTCAGAGGAGAAATTTGGGTCAGATATATCAATTTGGAAATTATCATCATTTGGACTATTTTTCAGGCCATGAAAAAGGATCAAATCACTTAGGGAAAGAAAATGCAGAGAGGTAAGTCTCAGAACAGAACCCAGAGAAACTCCAGTTTGAGGGAATCAGGTAGACAGTGACCAAAGAGGGAAAAAAAAAACCCCAGGAGACTTGTGCCACAGAAGTGCCAAAAGGCGACTATTTCAAGAATTGTGTGGACAGCTGTGGCTGACGGATCAAGAAAGATAAGAATTAGAAAAGTGATCCATGACTTTGACCATATGGTGGTCATTGAGGATCATAATAAGAACAAGAGGACCAGACTGGAAATATAAGAGTGTGGGATGCTTGAAGTTGAGATTTTTGGAAGTAATGTCGATTTTCATTAAGAAAGGTCTGGGACCCTGGGCGTGGCACTGGGAGTAGATGACAAATCATTGGAAATGAGGAAGCTAAGAACAGAGAGGCTTGGGTGTTGAATGGTGAAGTTGTCAAGGATTTGAGATGGAGAGGAAGCGTAGTGAGGTTGCCAGGCAGTCTTGAGTGTGCTTGTGATCACAAATTTGTGGCCAAACCAGTCAGGCAATTTTTAATATTTTCAGCTGCTTCAATATAGACAAAGAACCATGTGGTTCAAGTAGGCTTGGGGTTTTGCCTAGTGGATATGATAGGCAGCTAAGAGGAGAAAGGAAGTGGACTGACTTTAACAAGGGAGTGTGTATTGGTTTCCTATTGCTGCTGTAACAAATTATCACAAACTTAGTGGCTTAAAACAATACAGGTTTATTATCCTACACTTTTGAAGGTCAGAAGTCCAAAATGTGTTTTACAGGGCTAAAATCAAGGTGTCAGCAGATCTGCATTCCTTCAGGAGACTCTGGGGGAGAACCTTTTCTAGCTTCTAGAGGCTCCCTGCATTCATTTGCTTATAGCCCCCTCCTCCATCTTAAAAGCAAGCAACGTTGGGCTGAGTCTTTCTCATGCTGCCATCTCTCCAGTTTTCTCTTCTAATGCCCTCTTCCACTTTTAGGGAACCTTGTGATTGCTCTGGGCTTGTCGGCATAAACCAGGAGAATCTCCTTATCCTAAGGTCAGCTGATTAGCAACGCTAATTCCATTTTAACCTTATTTTCCCTTTGCCATATAACCTAAAGTATTCACAGGATTTCAGGGATTAGGTTGTGGACATCCTTGGCGGAGGGGTGGATCATCATTCTCCCTACCACAGAGTGATTATAACAATGTTAATGGACGGACTCTACACTGGGTAAGGAGGCAAATGGAGAAAACGATGGGCAGATGAAGAGTAAAAAAGTGGTGGAATCAATGAATTGGAGAAGTAATCTGAAGGGATTGAAGAACTGTAGCACTAGAGTAGAAATTTTCAAAATGGAGCAGTTTCTGGTGATGAAAAAGGCTCGTGTAGGATCATATCACAGAGGTGAGTATCTGATGTAAAGTTGTAGAAAAGACCAGCTAAAGCAGTCATGGCTACCATATGACCCAGCAATCCCACTACTGGGCATATACCCAGAGAAAACCATAATTCAAAAAGACACATGTATCCCAATGTAATATTCATGTAATATTCATTACAGCACTGTTTACAATAGCTAGGACATGGAAGCAACCTAAGTGTCCATCAACAGAGGAATGGATAAAGAAGATGTGGCACATATATACAGTGGAATATTACTCAGCCATAAAAAGGAATGAAACTGTGTCCTTTGCAGAGACTTGGATGGACCTAGAGACTGTCATACAGAGTAAAGTAAGTCAGAAAGAGAAAAGCAAGTGTCATATATTAATGCATATGTGTGGAATCTAGAAAAATGGTACAGATGATCTTATTTGCAAAGCAGAAATAGAGACACATATGCAGAGAACAAACGTATGGACACCATACGGGGGTGGGATGAACTGGGAGATTGGGATTGAGATACATACACTATTATGTATAAAATGGTAACTAATGAGAACCTACTGTATAGCACAGGGAACTCTACTCAGTGCTCTGTGGTGACCTAAACGGGAAGGAAATCCAATAAAGAGGGGATATATGTATACGTATAGCTGATTCACTTCGCCATTCAGTAGAAACTAACACAACATTGTAAAGTAACTATACTCCAATAATAAAAACAAAAAGCAGTCATGGGATCTTGGTGCTGATGAGCTAGAGGGCGGATTCCACGATGGTGCTTTGCTGGCACTGGTGTCCACACAGCGGAGGGAGCTCCCGGGAATGGCTGTCACCAGTGTCTGTGTTCCCAGGGTGAACTGCAGTTGCTTCTTGCCTCTCCAGGACACTCTCAAAGATCAGCAGAGTTGTAGAATTACAAATTAAAGAGTGCACCTCAGAGACCAAGAAGCAGCTGATGCATTTCGGAGTTGTTTTGCAGAAACCAGACCCCACCCAGACAGAGGGTGCTGAGCAGTGAGCACACAGTCCCCAGACGGGCTGGGGCCAGAAGATGGGTATGTTAACCCCTGTAGCCTCACCTTGTTACCTCACCACCCACCAATCAGAGAACTGTGCGGGAGCTGATCACATTCCCAGTGACCCTCTCCCTCACCTTGCATTTAAAACCCCTTCCCTGAAAGCCATCAGGGAGTTCAGGTCTTTTGAGCATTAGCCAACCCTTACTCTTCTTTTCTTGGTACCTGGCAATAAATGCTGTACTTGCCTTCACCACACACTCATAAAAAAGAAGTAATGGAAGTGAAAGTCTAGGGTGTGGGATGGGTGATCCAAGTGGATGTTAAAGTCACCAAGAATGATGAATGAGCTTCAGATTGGGGAGGACAGCTGAGCCTTGAGGAAAAAATGTAAACCCCACAAGCTAGGGGAGCCCGTGAGTGAAAAGGGGCCTTTGTCGGTGCCAGCTCAGCCGGGACCAGGATCCGGCAGGGCTGCAGCTCCTGATCAGCAGGAGGGATGGAGCCCTGATACTCCACGCCACTCCCAGGGGCTCCGGGTCACAGGCCTGTGCAGTGACCCCCTTGGGATGTGCAAGAAAGATCAAGTCCTGAGACCCCGGCACTCCTGCCGGTCCCCTGCCCCTCCCGTGGCTTCCACGAACAGCAGGAGGTGCTGGGCCTGAGGACCCTGTGCTCTTCACCCCAGGGCTTTTGGCTCCTGTAGGCAGATGACACCCCTGTGTGGGTGCTTCTCTTCGGTGAGCACCCACAGCCCGGTCTGGCTGTGACACGGCGGTCTAGGAGGCCAGGGACAGGACGAGTCACTCCCTGTGTGTGTGTGTGGGGGGGGGGGCGAGGCCTCACGGGGGGTGGGGCGCAGTCCCTCCTTGTATCCGCCATCACAGCACCACAAGCATCACAGGCGGCCGTGGGAGCGGAAACCTCCCGGGAGGCCCTGCAGAGGAGCCAAAGAGACAGGAAGAGGATGGGAAGGCCCTCTGTAGACAGGCCCTGGGCAGGGAGAAGAGAAGCGCCACTGATGGTGAGAAGAGGGATTCCAAAGGCCTCGTGATTCAGTCAACAAACAGCTACCTGTGCAGACACCATGGGGGTCACAAACTTGAAGAAGATCTGGACCGTCCCCCTGAAGGGCCTGTGCTTTTCTAGGGGAGCCAAACAATGTCCACACATCTCAGTGCAACCAGGAGAGCCTGTGGGGGAGCAGGGGCAGCAGATACAGAAGAGAAGGCTTCCCGGAGGCGGTGAGCTGGGGGCCGGGCTGTAAAGGAGAGCTCTGGACTGGTCTTCAGGGAGTGTGCCCTGCCATGCCCGGCAGGAGTGAAAACCTCTTCCAGCTGTTGTGGCCTTGGGTCCCTCCCCCGTCCCCCCTGACCCTGATGACGGATCTGCAAAGGGAAAAGACGTGGTCACTTCTGTTGACTAGCAAGGGGTAGGGTGGGGAAAGAGAGCACCTTTCCTTAAGGAAATCTGAAATCCTGGATTGTGCCAACTTCCTGACTTGGAGAAGATCAGAAGTTATGGGTGGATGGCTGGAGACGGACGGCAGGCAGCAACTGAACACCAGTGACAGGGAGTGGGACGTCCTGGGTGGGTTTGCACCCCTGGGCGAGCTCAGGCAGATGACTGAGGCCCTGGAGACTGACCCATGGACTTCTGGGCCACGTACTTGCCATGAAGAGAGTCCCAATATGAGAGCTGGGAGGAGACTCTCCCTCCATTTTGCTTTAGGTATTTCCCGGAGGCACACTCGCTCAGCATTTTCTTGTCTTCTTTGTTTGCTGGTGCCAATTAGTTCTCACTCCCAGGGACTTGGACCCAGCTCCAACCTCCTAGGGAGATAGCTTGCTGCCGCTGCAAAAGCACCATCTCCTCCAGGGTCCTCTTCACTCCTGTCATTTCATAGCTATAGTTTTTCATTGGCAACACCTTGCTCCATGACAATAGCTTTCTCCATGGCAAGCCCAGTGCCCAGTCCCACCTCCCTTCACAAAGAAGAGGCTCTAGGTGCACACCTTGTTACCAGAGACTTCACGATTGACAGCAGTCATCATGTTGTGTTTCGGCCCTGCTGAGAAGTAGAGGAGACAACTGGAGAGGATATGATTGAGTATAAATATGAATAGAATCTTGGCAAATATATCGAAACACCAACACTGTGTGCAGCTGGGAGGGCCCAGCTTCCAGAGGTCTCAGCCAACCCCTCCAAGAAGGGCCCAGGAATGATGGTGGGGGAGACAGTAAGATGGGGACTGTGGACAGTTCTGCCATCCTTGAGTTTCATGTGTCAAACAAGAACAGATACAAACGACAGTTCCAATGGCGAGTGGCATTGGTACATTGAAAGTTACCCAATAAATTTGGTAGATGTGTAAATGCATGATTTAATGAATAAAACTGATAGGTTTGGGTAGGAGGTGAAAAGGATGGGAGGGCACTGAGCTAGGCAAGAGAGGAAGGGATTGGTGGCACAAACAGGAATATGTGCTTATATAGGAGGTAGAAGACTTTCTTAGTAATAATTTTAGTAGTAATAATTATTAGTAGTAATAATTATGGCCTCAATCTGCTTTCCAGGCCCATCTGCCACGCTGCCCATGCTGGAGCCATTTCATTCCCTAGACAGGGACACATGCACACACATCTCTTCTACTATGCAGGCTGTTTTCTCTCCATGCAGAGACCTCCTTACCCTTTCCCTGCCATCCTTCATTGCTAGATAAACTCCCAGTGATCCTTCAAGGTCCAGGTGAAATGCCTCCCCTTGAGTACCTTCCCAGGCACCAACCCACTTCCTTCCTTCCCCTGTCCCAGTTAATCATTCTCTCTCCCATACTCCCATAGCACTTTGTGTTCATCCCTGTTTTAGCACTTGACACCTGTGTCATCATTGTCCAACTGTCTGCCTCTAGACCATGAACTAGAGCAAGTCATGAGACTCAGACATCTGTGAGTGAGGCCTCTCTAACACAACCCTGGGTATATAAGTGCGTACTCAGTACTTGCCTGGTGAATGATTGAATGGCTAGGATCTGTAGTGTATGTCCTATAACTTCATGGGTCAACAGATGGTATTAATATTGCTAGGCTGTTGCTGTTTATTTAAGGAGTCAATGCTGAATTGTTGTTTTTACATTGTTTTTCTGGGACTCTCTTCATATATGAGTTTTATGAAGGGCAGACCGCATTGGACTGGATTTTTCCTAACAAGTCCATAGAACTATTACCGGCCTTCTTGTCTCTGATCATAAGAGGTAGAGAAACTTTCTGATGAACTGGAAGTGGTGAAGCAGTGTGCTCATTCATGAATGAAATATTTATCTTTGCCAGCTAGACTTATCGATAGTAAAATATCACAAAGAGAAATTGCAGAAACCACTATACAAAGGCCCACATACCCCTCATGCTTTTCTACCAGTGGACAGTTATTACCAAGTATTTTGACAATGGTTTGTCTGAATTCCTTGAATGTTTTTGATTTAGCTGCTGTGTCTACTTCATATTGAGTGTCACAGAGACTTGACTCCGATGGTGTTAAGCTATGTAGCAACTTTTTGTTAAATTGGGGTGAGCAATAAGGGGCTTGAAGGTAGCTTGAACTCCAAATGAAAGATCACCTTTCATTGTATGGACAGAAGCACTGTTTTAGCATCATATCCTATACCGGTACTACTGTTCTTTATGTGTGAATTAGGACTCAGCTCTGAAATGATTAGTCACAGTAATCTTGGTCATTTCATAGCTGTTTTTCATTGGCAGCTTCCTAATGAGCTCGTCTTTGGGGTGCCAAGTGGCAGAGCTATGGGACTTCTTGAACAGATATGAGAGGTATAGTCAGATAGTCAATTAGCATTTTTATTTACTTTGGGAGAGATTTGAGTTCCAAGACCTGCCTGAGATTTTCCTGGTAGTACTTGCACTGTCTAACAAAACATGTCAAAATTTTCATACTTGTCATCCTAGGAATTTGGCAGTAACAGTATTGAGCAGACTAGGACTGAGGTGGGTGACTGCTGAGTTTAAAATGACTGACGGATTAGTAGCTATGAACAGTCCGCATGGAACTACTCTGGGTCAAATATTTTTGAAGAAGTTGAAAAAACACTTAGTATAACCTGAAGTGGAATCTGCTAAGATGTGTTACAACCGACGGTGTTAAAAAATACGTGTGGGGCTTCCCTGGTGGTGCAGTGGTTGACAGTCCACCTGCCGATGCAGGGGACACGGGTTCGTGCCCCGGTCTGGGAAGATCCCACATGCCGCGGAGTGGCTGGGCCCGTGAGCCATGGCCGCTGAGCCTGCGCGTCCGGAGCCTGTGCTCCACAATGGGAGAGGCCACAACAGTGAGAGGCCCGCGTACCGCAAAAAAAAACACCAAAAAACCTAGCATTATCAAAAAGGCAAAGATATAGTATGAGGAAAAATAGATGTTTTACAGAGAAAACGCAAAACTAGCATATGATTGTACAATATCACATTATACCATCATCAGGAAAACCAAGCACCAAGGGTTTAAATTAGCTCTGGCACCTCACAGCCTCTCTGAATTTGTTTTTTGCATGAGGCAGCACCCTACTTGGGATTTAAAGGCACAGTTATGTCTAGGTCTGCATTTCTGTTTAAGCAAAGTAGCCCCAAGGTGACAGAGGCAGACACAGTGAAAGGTATACTAAGACACTTCTGGGTTTCCTGAGAAAATGAGCTAGGTACTGTCCAGGCATCCAAAGGGAGCTCTCCATTAGTGTTTAATGTGCTTGGGGTTGGAATAGAGGGGAAGGACTTGGGGGGGAGTGGTTCACTGGGGAGGTGGGGGCTGTCCAGCCTAGTGACTGTTGAGGTGTGTGTGCCTCTAGGAATGAGGGCAGGGAAAGGCTGCTTCAATCACTTCAGGCTTCCCGTTAGCAGAAAGTCAGTTGTTCTGTGGCTTTGAGGGTGCAGTCTTGTCTTAGGTTAAAATCTTCTAAAACAGAGACTGCTGAGGGAAACGGACAAGAAACTGGGCCACTCGGAGATTTCCACTTTAAGGCTGGAGCCAGGGCATAAGACAGCTCTCTAGTGGCCCCAGACTTCCTTGTGGAAGGCTTCCCATCTGCCCCATTGAAAGCACAGCTTTTAGAATCTGCAGAATTTTGAATTTCAACAGGATCTTAAGTGCTTTAAAAATAGGATATGTATGAAGTGCAGTACACTTCTGAGCAACTAGGGAGGGTCACAGTGGCACTGGGGCAAAAGGTCAAACACTGATGGGCTAACGATGCAGAGAAGCATGATAATCCCCGAGGAATGTTATGCCCCATAGGAAGGTGCTCACTGCTGCCAGACTTGTGACACGTTGACATGGGGCACGTGGAAAGAGAGCTCTGTGTAAGTTGCAGGTGTTGGGAGCCCTCAGGGATACAAAGAAGGTGTTTCAAAGGGCAGTGGGCTGATTGGGGGACTGGCTGTGCAACATTTTTCTTGGAGACCCAGAATTTTCACTTCTACCACCTCTTCTTAGGGGGCTTTGCAAAGTTTGGAGCAGTAACCAAAGAACTGAAGCATTTAACTAGGCTCATAAAGCCTAGGAGCCAATCGTTGCACCAAATCATCTGGATGTTTCCATTAGAATGAATTTATTTGATCAAAGGAAATGACCACCTCTTAGTTGCTCCAACAAAATGTTTTAGCTTTCTCCCTTCTAAAGCGCATTGTTCAAAGTTAAAGTTTTCTCAGTTTGACAGCAGTGCAAACATGTTACATAGGTTTTTTTTATATCTTTATTGGAGTATAATTGCTTTACAATGGTGTGTTAGTTTCTGCTTTATAGCAAAGTGAATCAGTTATACATATACATATGTTCCCATATCTCTTCCCTCTTGCGTCTCCCTCCCTCCCGCCCTCCCTCCTATCCCACCCCTCCTGGCGGTTACAAAGCACCGAGCTGATCTCCCTGTGCTATGCAGCTGCTTTCCACTAGCTATCTATTTTACGTTTGTTAGTGTATATATGTCCATGCCACTCTCTCACTTTGTCCCAACTTACCCTTCCCCCACCCCGTGTCCTCAAGTCCATTCTCTACGTCTGCGTCTTTATTCCTGCCCTGCCCCTAAGTTCTTCAGAACCTTTTTTTTTTTATATTCCATATATATGTGTTAGCATACGGTATTTGTCTTTCTCTTTCTGACTTACTTCACTCTGTATGACAGACTCTAGGTCTATCCACCTCATTACAAATAGCTCAATTTCGTTTCTTTTTATGGCTGAGTAATATTCCATTGTATATATGTGCCACATCTTCTTTATCCATTCATCCGATGATGGACACTTAGGTTGTTTCCATCTCCGGGCTATTGTAAATAGAGCTGCAGTGAACATTGTGGTACATGACTCTTTTTGAATTTTGGTTTTCTCAGGGTATATGCCCAGGAGTGGGATTGCTGGGTAATATGGTAGTTCTATTTGTAGTTTTTTAAGGAACCTCCATACTGTTCTCCATAGTGGCTGTACCAATTCACATTCCCACCAGCAGTGCAAGAGTGTTCCCTTTTCTCCACACCCTCTCCAGCATTTATTGTTTCTAGATTTTTGATGATGGCCATTCTGACTGGTGTGAGATGATATCTCATTGTACTTTTGACTTGCATCTCTCTAATGATTAATGATGTTGAGAATTCTTTCACGTGTTTGTTGGCAATCTGTATATCTTCTTTGGAGAAATGTCTATTTAGGTCTTCTGCCCATTTTTGGATTGGGTTGTTTGTTTTCTTGTTATTGAGCTGCATGAGCTGCTTATAAATTTTGGAGATTAATCCTTTGTCAGTTGCTTCATTTGCAAATATTTTCTCCCATTCTGAGGGTTGCCTTTTGGTCTTGTTTATGGTTTCCTTCGCTGTGCAAAAGCTTTGAAGTTTCATTAGGTCCCATTTGTTTATTTTTGTTTTTATTTCCATTTCTCTAGGAGGTGGGTCGAAAAGGATCTTGCTGTGATTTATGTCATAGAGTGTTCTGCCTGTGTTTTCCTCTAAGAGTTTGATAGTGTCTGGCCTTACATTTAGGTCTTTAATCCATTTTGAGCTTATTTTTGTGTATGGTGTTAGGGAGTGATCTAATCTCATACTTTGACGTGTACCTGTCCAGTTTTCCCAGCACCACTTATTGAAGAGGCTGTCCTTTCTCCACTGTACATTCTTGGCTCCTTTATCAAAGATAAGGTGACCATATGAGCGTGGGTTTATCTCTGGGCTTTCTCTCCTGTTCCATTGATCTATCTTTCTGTTTTACATTTTACATAGTTTTTATAGAGGAAAAGCTGGGTTTTCAGATGTTGGCAGTGACTGTACTGAAGGTTAGGCATTCATGGCATCTGTTTCATTCAAATAATTATTAGCTTTAATTCCCCTTTTAAGGCTCTTATGCGTAATAAAAATGATCACAGTAAATAATTCACTACGTGACATTAATACAGCTATTGGCAATTATCATTTAAAATGCTGATACTCCACCCAGGAGCTATTTATTGCGTGGCGTCTTCTACGCGGCTCCATGCTTTGGCTTTCTTCTTGGCCAGGGAGAACCAGACTGGCTCATCCGGCTCAGCCGGCTGTTGTAGCACGGCTGGGAGAGTTGAAAACCTTCTGGTTTCTTCTTCCGTAGAAGGTACTTGAAATATCTTCTCATCTTCGAATCCTACTGGAACCATAGCAAATAACACACAAGCAGTTAAGAAGCCCCAGAGATACTGAAGTATGTTTATGGGATGCAGTAAAAATTTTCCTCCTTTCAGGTTTCCTCTGGCTTCTAAAAGTCAGTGCATGGGCAATGCCATAGGGTGGTATGTGAAAAGGGTAACATCAATATGGCTAGAGCCACAGGGGCCTGACATGGGAAGGCCTGAGAGAAGATACCTACAGCTATAAATGCCAATCTTTGGGTGGTTATTATTGGATTGTCTTACCCTTTTGAATTGAGATCAGAGAGGAAACATGTTGTATGGTATCTGTCCAGTTTTTAAAATTTCATATTAGGCAATACTGTTTTCGTTTTGCCAATCCATTATGCTGTATGAAATGATTGTTGATGACTCAATAGAAACACCCTGTAAAAGTCTCTATGCTAAATAACATTATATCAACTACTCCTACCTAGCAGCCTACTTCACTATTCCCCAGTTCTACTCCTTCCCTCATCCTGCTTTACGGTTGATTGACTTAGTGGCTTAGACTCAACCAGTGGTTCTCAACCCCGGCCACACATTAGAACCCCCTAGGGCTCTTTTTAAAAATACAAATGCACATGCTATTTCCTGAACTAATTGAATTAGAATCTCTAGCAATGGATCCAGGGCCATCTGTAATTTTTAAAAAGTACATCAGGTGATCCTAATGCACAGTGAGAGTTGGATTACTGTGCCCATGAGAATATTCACAGCTATAAGCAGGTCAAGTGCTGCTGTATCATGGCCAGATGGTGGGTTCCTAATTCCTAGTTTAATTTCTTCATGAGGTGGACTGAGGCAGAGAACAAAGATGACTCGATATAAATCTATCCTCCCCTCCCCCTGCTCCTTCTGAAAAAACAAATCCCTCTGGCACATGACTCTACTGACCAGACCCCATTCTATTCTATCACAGCACAGTGTTTGTTTCAGCTTTCAACATTTCCCCACCTCTCATACCTCTGCTCAGAATACAGAGGGGCTGAAACAAGCCTTCTAAATAGTTAAAAAACAATTCAATACCATTGGGCATTTATAGTGGATTACTTTCCACAGTTTCCCTGGGAATGTAGAAGGTGAGAAAATACCGTTTTGCTATGGACTAGAAAGTGGCTTGGTTCTTTCCTCTTGAATACCAGCCACAGGAAAGTTCCAGTGAGTGATCACAATTTTGTTCCGATACAGCTTCCTCGATGGGGTAAAAGACTGTAAGACCCTCTGAAAATTATACATTGGACTGACTTAGTCATAATAATTGGATTTTCCTAAAACAAGCTAATATCTGTATCTAATGGAAGAACCATGAGAGAATCATAAGCTGATTTGGGGGAAGAGACATGTATTGTCTGAAATTGCAAAAGTTTCACAACTTCTGCCAGGGCTATTTTGGGAGTGGGGGGTTGGGGTGTGTTTTTTACCTGCTCTGGTAGACTTCGGTGGCTTCAGTGCCATCTTCTCCTGTCTGTTAACATCAGAAGTGAAAACACTCCTCGGTTGGTTTTCATCTGCAAGGCCAGTTCTCTTTAACACAAAAACGAAAACAGAAAGCTTGTAAGTCCTGACATGAAAACAGCAAATTACTTACTCAGATCACAAGGTGCAAGTCCTGTCCTGGGTATTATAAGTTCAACATTAATCAAAAGGAAAGAGAGAGATAAGGAAAGAAATAGCACAGAAAGCACCTTGGTTCAGAATTTAGGTTCACAAAATCTAAGCTGGCTCAACTTTATCACCTTTCTGAGCTGGGAGAAAAGGCTGTCTAATCATACAAACAGTGTAAACAGGTTAACAAGAGAATTATGTAACTTGACAACAACGTCTTCTCTAGGACTTTACCAGCACTTAACAGAAAGCTAACAGAAATGCGGTGGTCACAAACAAACCTTATCAGTTAACTGACTTGAGTTCCATAGATTTCTATGGAACAAAACCTATTTACATCTGATGTGCGCTCCTTGCATTACAAAGTGATATAACAATAGGTCTTTTCAAAATTGTACAGTTTAAGCTTTTCAAATTAACCTCTCCACAACTGGTCTAAATTAATTAGTTCATATACCCTAGTGTATTTCCCTCTGACAAAGCTTTAACCAAGGTGGACTTTGCCCCCTGTATGACCCTGCTCCCTTAAAAATACTAATAATGAAATGAAAAGATCTTTAAAGCAAAGAGTTAAACAGATTTTCACATGATCCCACAACAAATTCAGTAAGCACCTAAAAAAGTATAGGAACTTAGACATCTCGATATGTAAATTTCATTGAGTTTTCTTGAGTCAGTTTTATGTAGTTTTGACAAGAGGGGTTCTCATTCTTAAACTTCCAAAGACATTGAAAATGGGACATTGGAAGCAAGACATCATCCCAGCATGCCTGATCCACCTGTGGTACCATTAGCCTAGTTCATCATATAACTCCTCTTTTAACCTATAGGGAGATGCCAGACCAAACCAAATCAATATATGGAAACCCAACACCAAACACTACCTTTATTTACATGAAGTTAAATCATTATGTACTGATATGGAAAGGTGCCCAGAAATAAAATAAGTGAAAAATAATATGTATAGTTTAATTCCATTTATATTTTCTTAAATACATATACATATTTATAGGCCTAAAATATCTGTAAGAATAGTTACTCAACTCTCACCCCAGTGGTGACCTTTGGGGATTTTTAATAACTACTTATTTCTCAACCAATTTCATGGAATCCTGCTCTAGAATATTTAGGACAGGATTTGATTTACAGAACCTTCTCGTATTCATTACTTTTCACAAATGCTTTAAGAACATAAAGTGGAGCACATTTCTATGAGTACAAAGCAAGTCTTTTCCCCCAAAGAGTTCCCTTCCCTTGCCTAATACATCCAAAGAGCTGGGGAGCTGCATGTCTGGGAAAGTTCCCATTGTAAGCTCAATCAGTTGGCTCCAGCACCCTTTTGGAGTGTTTTGTGGGCTGTTCCAGGTCCTACCCCATATCTAGGTTCCTTAGTCTCAGCCTCGGCTCCAGCTCTATTCTTGGTTTCTGGCTCTTTCACAGGAATGTTGGCCTGGAGACTCTCCTGCCTCTGGTTTATCATGGTTATCCAAGCTGGCTCTGAGGTGGCATGATCTGACTGTCGACCAGGAGCTTTACCTGAGAAAGGAATGAAAGAAGTTAGAACTAAAGTGAGGCAGGGGCTTCCCTGGTGGCGCAGTGGTTGAGAGTTCCCCTTCCGATGCAGGGGACACGGGTTTGAGCCCTGGTCTGGGAAGATCCCACATGCCGCGGAGCAACTAAGCCCATGCACCACAACTACTGAGCCTGTGCTCCGGAACTCGCGAGCCACAACTACTGAAGCCCACGTGCCACAACTACTGAAGCCTGTGCTCTAGAGCCCGCGAACCACAACTACTGAAGCCCACGCGCCTAGAGCCCGTGCTCCGCAACGAGAAGCCACCACAGTGATAAGCCCGCGCACCGCAACGAGGACCCCCCCAACGCAGCCAAAAATAAATAAATTAAATAAATAAATTTATTTTAAAAATAAATAAATAAAGTGAGGCAGGCAGGGTCTTGAGACTGGCTGGGACCTACCCACAATAATGTCCCAAATGGGGATCCTTGTTAACTGCCAAATGAAAATAAAAAGATAACATATAGAGAAGGGCCCCCTTCTTTTGTGCCCTCCCCACAACTTGGCAAGGCAGGAGTTCCTTGAGTAGATAAGAAGCTGTACTTCAAAGTTTGCAAACCATCCTCTTACTGGTCCCTTTGCCTCCCTTGTCCATCCCTCTTCCTATCCCCATTTCAGGGTAGGACAATGGTTGCCAGGTGGGCTGGGAAAATTCCTAGGAGGCCAGACGCTTAGGTCACTGATGTCATTTCTCTAACTCCAAGGAAAATCTTATTGCATTTGTTACTTCGTGGTCTCTAATGCAAGTGTGTGGTTAAATGGATACGGTTATAGGCACGTACAAGACTGTGTGATGATGAGTCTGAAGGTACAAAGGCTTTGAGAGCCATAAATGCTCAAGAAATCACCTAGCTCTGGATTCTTGGACATTTCAGGTGAGTTAAGAAGCTGTGTAAGCACAAACATTTACAATAGATTAACATTTCAAGCTGAGGGTCTGAACATAGTGCTCTATTAATGAGCCGGCTTTTAAAATCTACATGGCGCCGAAGAGAGCATCCACGTAACGGTATTTTGAGAAAAGCATAAACTCCCATCTCCATGTAAGGTGCACGGGGAAAGGGGGATGGGGAGACGGTTATGTGTCCATTACAGAATGTGGACAAATGTCCAGAGGGGACCCCTTTGGGAAACAGAAGGAAGCTTGGTAAAATCTCTTTTCTCACCCTTATACTTCTATGAGGAAGAGGTTTTTCTCAGTTGGACTCCAAAAATGTTTTCAACAACAGCCCGATTGGTGGATAAATTTGAATGTCTGTTACCTTGATCACCACTCTCAAGAACTTCCTCCTTAGAGTAGGTGCCCCAAGAAGTGGATGTTTGCCAGACAGGAGCATCGGTGAACGTCACAGTTTTGGTAGCAGGAATCGGGACGTTCTTAGTGAGGTCTTCAGAGTCTTGGCTGTGTTTCTTGGTTTTGTTTGCAGAAGCTGGGTCTCTCGGTAGGGACCAGCAGCTAGGATCGCTCTCCAACATGCTTCCCTCAGCAGCAGCTCTCATGGGACTTGAATAAACCTGTTGCTGGTGTTCAGGGGCTGCAGGAGCCTGAAAAGGGTGTCTGGGAGGCGGGTGCTCCTCCGAGCCTCTCCACTCCACAGTTGCACTCACTGGGCCTGTTGCGAAAGTCTGTGGCTGAAATTCAGCCTCATCTTCGGCTTGGCCAGGGTGTCTGCAAGGCGGCTGCTCTTTAGAACTACTGCACTTTACAGGAGTGCTCTCTGAACGTGAGAAGACTTCCTGCAGGCCTTCGGGCCTCCCCAAGCACGGTAAAGGGCTTTTCGCAGGCAGCTGCTTCAAAAAAATGCCTCCCTCAACATCGGTCCCCTCGTAGCCTGAGAAAACTTGGTGCTCGACTTCAGGCCTCGACAAGGGTTTGGAAGGTTGATTTGAAAACAGAGGATCCACATGGATTCCCTCCTCAGTAGAAGGGATCTCTGAAAAGATATGCTGTACCATAAACTTCATGAACAACTGGAAAAGATGATTGGGAAGCACCGATTCCTTAGATATGCCTTCTTCAACTGCCATGCTCTCTAGACGTGAGGACATTTCCTCAACTTTAAACTTGTTAACCCGCTGGGCAGGATATTTGGGAGGCAGTGACCCCCCAGAAATGCCCACCTCAACAGCAGCACCCTCATAACTTGACATTTGCTGGAGTTTAGGTCTCACAGTGGCCTGGGAATGTTTGGAAGGCAGCAGCTTGGTAGAAGCATCCCCTTCAGTGTCGACACTCTCTGGACCTGCGGAGATTGGTTGTTTCACTACTGGTCTCCTCTGGGCCTGAGAAGTCACTCTGGGAGGCCGCGCCTCCGTGGAAAAGCCCCACTCCACAGCAGCGCTCTCTGGACCTGCAGAGGCTTGTTGCTTGGATGTAGGGCCCACCCAGGACTGGAAAGGGCGCCTGGGAGGCATCTGCTGCACAGAAGCACCCCACACTCCAGGTACGTTCTTTGAAGCCCAGGAGACTTCTTTTTGGTCTTTGGGCCTCCCCAAAGTCTGGGAAGTGCATCTGGGAGCCAGCTGCTCATCAGAACCGGTCATTTGCACAGCAAAACCGGATTCTGCAAAGACTTCTTGGCCATCTTTGGACTTCCTCAAAGGCTGGAGAGAGTGCCTGGGAGCCCGCTGCTGCCCAAAGCCACTCCCCTCTTTGGAAGCACTCTCGTAACACGAAAAGACGGCTTCCACTTCTGGCTTCCCCGAGGCACGGGAAGAATATCTAGGAGCCCACCGCCTAGGAATCTGCTGCTGCTCAGGACCGCTCACTCCCGCAGCTGAACTTTCTGATTCTGGGAAGTCTTCTTGTTCATTTCTGTGCTTCTTGGAGGGCTGGAAAAGATATCCAAGAGCCAGCTGCTGCTCAGAACCACTGTCAGCCTCTAAAGTACCCTCTGAGGCAATGGCTTCAGCTTTCAGCTCCCCCGAGGACAGGGAAAGGCTTCTGGGAGGCAGCCTCTCTGCAGAAATACCTCCCTCTACCGAAGCTCTCAGCAAGCTATCTGAAGTGCTTGCGGTAAAGGCCTGGAGAACGTTTCCAGGAGACTTTTCTTTGTAGGTATCTTGAGCTGACTTCATTTTAAATTGGACACTTTTCAAATCAAAGATGGACGCTTCTTCCTCTTCTGACTGGCTATCAGAAGGATCTGTAAACGCTGAGAAAATATCTCGGGTTGTAGAAGGGCTTCCCACCACGGGTAAAAGAGCGGCTCTGGCTTCTGTCTTCTCGGCTCCAGAAGCCCCATCATCACGGGATGGTGACAGACCACTAACCGTGGACTCTTCCATGTCTCCAGGTATGGGCTGTGATGCTGGTGCTTTTCTGCGTTCAAAATCTATACCGGCATTGCTCCTTCTCATGTCATCTTTATCTGAAAGCAGCTCCTGAGGAGTAGCGCTTTCTGTTCGTGCCGTCGGGGGCTGCTCCATGACTTGCTTCACCAAGGGCAGGTTCCAGGAACGGAAATCCCTGGCAGTCTTACCGGCAGGTGGGAACCAAGCTCCATTACCTAGGTCAAGTGCTAGACTGGATGCTTTAAAGCTTCTTCCTTTGGATTCATGCTCACTTCTTTCCAAAGTACTTGAGCCTCTCCTTCCACACTGTCTTCTGTGTGCCGCTAGAAATGGGTAGCCCTGGCTCTCAGCGGCATCTCTGTTTGCAGCCGGATCTCTTGTCTTCTGTTCATAAATCCCAGTTTTGTTTCTCTGTTCCCAGCCTGAGGCACCTGTACCAAATAGAAGTAAGGAAAAGGAAAGATGTGTACTTTTGATTCTGTAAGATAAGAATACTCCTCCCTGGCCCAATGGGTACCTATTTGCTATTGAATTCCCTAGCATGGAGAAGTAGCTATTCAGAACACAGGGAACAACTTGGTCACTATTAGCCTTCTGTGGTGGGAAATTTTTAAATCAAAGTGAAATCCGGTTTTATGAACTGATTCCAAGGTCGGCACATCACCATTATATCAATACTCTGTTCCACCATTAGATGTGAGACACAGCAAAAGGCAATTTTTGAACTTGTAACGATTACCTTTTAGGAAACTGACTGGGGCAGGGTGAAGGGAAATTCTACTTCCTACTTAGTATTTCTATTTTCTACTTAATTCTACTTAATTTTTATATAATGTGCAGGTATTGCTTTATTTTTTAGAAAGGTGTCAACAGGGGTTATCTGGAAGGTAGGATTATGGCCCCCCATTTCTTCTGCTTTCAACTCTCTTTATTAAAATAATCTGATGTAATATACATGCAAAGCCATTCTTGGAAAGCCTTAACAACTGCATCGGTCCACAGGCTTCAGGTCGAGCACAAGGCAGCAGTTCTACAGACTGCTCCTCTCCTCTCTAGTACTTTTACTAAGGAACTTATTTTAATCCCCAGGTGGGAGGGCCCTCGGGGGCCTCCCCTCCCTCATCATCCACTGGTCCCTAGCTCCATCTAGTGGTTTCACATCCAGCATACAGTGTTGAGCATGGGGTGCTGTACTCCAAACCACTCCCATGACATGGAAAACCAAAGTATCTGCCCTCATGGACACTGAATAAGTATTATCCTCTGTGTGTAAAAGTGACAGCTATTAAAAATAAATATGAGGGCTTCCCTGGTGGCGCAGTTGTTGAGAGTCCGCCTGCCGATGCAGGGGACGCGGGTTCGTGCCCCGGTCCGGGAAGATCCCACATGCCGCGGAGCTGCTGGGCCCGTGAGCCATGGCCGCTGAACCTGGGCGTCGGAAGCCTGTGCTCCGCAACGGGAGGGGCCACAACAGTGAGAGGCCCGCGTACTGCAAAAATTAATTAATTAATTAATTAATTATGAAAAGAGGATAAAAAGAAAGCAAAAGAAATTACTCATTTAATTTCTTGTTTTGTTGTTGTTATGCAGAAGAGTTTTGTGGTTTTGTTTCTTTTCATGGGAAAACGTATTTAGGGATATCCTGCCTTTGAACCCACATGTGAAATCCTTTGTGGAAAAAATATGAAAGAGCTGTTTGACTTAATTTGTGGAACAGGAATTTTGGTTTATCAAGTATTGCCTGAAATTAGATTGCCATCAGCTGGAGCTAACACACACACACACACACACACACACACACACACACACACACACACACATTTTCACTCCAGTGGTATTTGTTGTTTGGGGATTTGATGGGTGTTGGCCGCCAAGGACATCTGTCTGCAGCTTCCCAAGCCCTCTTTGCCCATGGATATGGGAACTGGTCTCACTGTTAACACAAGACCTTTTCTCTCTACTGGAAGAGAAAAGCAACTTTAAAAAACCAGGGTCTTTTTCACCAGTTCTGTTATTATTGTCTGGTTCTGTTGCTGAGGGGGAATGCTGAAGGGGAAATCACTGGCTGCCCTCAGATATCTGGGCTCACGGAGGAACTCAGCATGTACATTAGACATAGAATTAAACACACAAACAAACATAAAACACCTCTCTGGTTGGAAATTCATTTAGGTACAATAGGAATCCAGGTATGGCCCTTTACCTAAATCTCACACAAGTGGCAACTGTATTAATTGGGCAGTTTAGATGGATAAACTTGGACCACATTAGTATGCATCTTAAACTGAAAGCTCTCTGAGGACCACAACAGCAGGCCTGGGTTCCTGTCACATAGCATCATGCCGGTAAGCTTGAGGACATGTTTCTGGGTGAGGGTGAAGATATGCCAACCTATACTGTCTTTTTTCGGCCTCTTTTGGTCAGCTTCTTTCCCTTCGGTTGTGCTTTTCTCTTCTTCAGAAGCCAGTGGAAGGCGTGGCTTCGCCTGCTTTGGTTTTGCCTAAAAGAGGGAAAGAAAGAGCTTGAATCAAACTTAAGCGCTCTGAACCCACCCCTGAATGGTTGCTGAAGAAAAAAGCATCAGGAAAAAAGTCCTTACTATCCAAATGGCTCTGTTGGAAGCATAATAATACAATTCACAATGGAAATTATTTCCAATGGCGTCCATAACCTGGTGATCGTTCTACCTATTAGAAGTGGTTCACCTAGATTTGAGGTTTCTGATCTCTGAGTGATATGCTGCAGGGAACTCTAGAAAACACCCCAGAAACCACTGACCCACACTGCAAGGCCATAAATCTGAAAATGGGGTTGCTGGGCCTGACAACAATCATACTCTTGGCAACACTGGAATTCTTAAATTTGCTTCACCAGACCTGGGAGCCACATTCAAGTCCTGTTTGGCTTCTTTTCAGGGGATTTAATGAAAGCACGAATTATATCTTTCTAGCTCAAAAGAAGAAAAAGGATTGGGGTTTGGTTAGGAAGGAAGAGAGAAAAAGATGAAGGGCTCAGCCCTCACACTGAAGGGGGTGAAATTGGTTTAGTATAATCAAGGTTTTCAGGTAATGACAGTGCAGCTTTGGAAATGTCAGAGTTGCACTGCACTGAACAGTGTCTGTAATTAGCTTTGCGTAAGCCTTTGTGATATACATCTAAAGGCAAACATACAACTCTTTATGCTCCTACTCGAAGTGCCTATGTAAACAGACACAGCTCAAAATTATTTACTTTTGAGTGAATGAGGTCAGATAGACCTGGATTCAGATCTTTGCTCCATCATTTACTCTCTGTGTGATCTTGGGCAAATTATTTTCTAAATCTCTGTCCGCATCTATAAATTAAGGATAAGGGCAAACCTCCTGTGGGACTTGCAGACCTAAGAGATTCCAAAGCAGGGAGCCAGTGGCAGCAGCCTCTGTGTCATAAGTGTTCCTGGACTCTTTTGTATTCATCCATGTGTCAGGGAGAGAGTCACAAGGAAGAAGTAGATGTCCTGGCCTTGTTAGAGAGCGCTACCCAGGCCTTTCCTCAATTAGGCGGAAGGAAGAAAGTCAGAAAGAAGAGTCACGCTAAGTTTCCCTTAGCCAACATTCCCTGTCTTCCAGGTTTGTGGTGAGGAATCCATGCACATACAGGATTTAGTGCATAGCAATTGATCAGCCTCTGCGTGACACCAAACCAAGGAGATTCCCTCAGGGCCACCAGAACGCCCTCCTGGGCTGGCCACCCTACCAACTGTTCTTTCAACTTATACTTTGTTTTCCTTTTAAAGCTAAACTGTAGTGTTTAAGCTAGGGGCAACATGATGGGGTGAAAAGGGTACTGGGACGGAAGTCAAAAGACTGGGTTCTGGTCTTAGCTCTGCCACTACCAGAGTGTTTGACCCTGGGCATCTATTTGTGCTTTACTGTCCTTCCCTGTAAAATGCTTTTAACTATGAAATCTTTTCATCTTTTCCAGCTCTGATTTACAGCCCTTTACTTATAGTCCAGAGTTACTGAGACTAAAGATTCACCAAAGTGGATCTTCCAGCTAACTGACACAGCCTTTAAAGTACCAACATCTTTTCATTCTTAGCCTTTAGTAAACATCTTTTCCAAAGGCATTACTTCCCTATCTTCCTAAATAGGGATCAGGGAATATAGTCCAACTTTTCTTGATGATTTGGATGAATAATGAACATGACCTATTACACTGGATGGCCCTGCTACTGTTGCTGCCATCTGCCCCCCTTGTAGTCACCCTAGTGAATTCATAAACGAGGGAGGATGGCAGAAATAGCTGAGAAACTCTCATGCCTAGGGATGGTAAGGGTTTAACTGCACCACCAAAGATTAGACTTTCTGCCTGCAAGCCCAAGATTTAACCTATAACAACCTGACTCAATTTTTCAATTTACTAATAGAGAGTTTATGACATTAAAGCAGGACAAATATTTAGATTATGTTAGGAAATATTGACTATAAATAATTTAACTCTATTCATTAACCTATAAAATACATAGTTAGCTTACTCAAATTAATAGAAAGAGAAAACTACATGTCTTAAAATGTTAATTTTCTTAATTGTAATCCCCAAGGTAACCACTAAGAAAGTAATTTTAAAATATATAGAGAAGGGAATGAAAACAGTACACTGAAAAAAATTAATTAAATCCAAAATAAGGTAGTAATGGAAGAACTGAGGTACAAAAAAGATGTAAGATATATAGGGAAAAAAGAGCAAAACAGAAGAAGTCCTTCCTTATCAGTAATTGCTATGAATGTAAATGAATTAAACTCTCCAATTAAAAGGCAGAAATTGGCGAGATGAATTTTAAAAACATGATCCATTTATATGCTATCTACAAGAGACTCGCTTTAGATCCAAAGACACAAATAAGTTGAAAGTGAAAGGATGATTAAAGGGCTTCCAAGCAAATGGTAGCCAAGAGAGAGGTCAGGTGGCTATACTAACATCAAACAAAACAGACTTCAGGTCGAAATTGTTATAGGAGACAAAGATGGACATTATACGTTGATAAAAGGGTCAACCTATCAGGAAGATAGAACAATCATAAATGTATACACACCAAACAACTGACCCACTCCTAAATACATGAAGCAGAAATTGACAGAATTGAAGGGAGAAATGGACAGTTATACAATAATAGAGACTTCAGTATCCCACTTTCAATAATGAATAAATAGTTAGACAGAAGAGCAATAAGGAAATAGAGGACTTGAAACAATACTATAAACCAAGTAAGCCTAACAGATATATACAGAACATTCCATTCAATGAGAGCATAATACATATTCTTCTGAAATACACATGGAACATTCTCCTGTATAGACCATATGCTAGGCCACAAAATAAATCTTAATAAATGTTAAAAGATTGAAATCATGCAAAGTCTCTTCTCTGACCACAACAGAACAAAACTAGAAATCAATAACAGAAGGAAGACTGGAAAATTCACAAATAGGCGGAAATTAAACAACACACCCTTAAGCAACAAATGGGTCAAAGAAGAAATCAAAAGGAAAGTTAGAAAATACTTTGACATGAATTAATACCAAAACACAACATAACAAAACTTATGTGATACGGCAAAAGCAGTCCTTAGAAATTTATAGCTGTATATGCTTGTTAAAAAAGAAGAAAGGTCTCAAATCAATAACCTAACTCTCCACCTTAAGAAAGTAGAAAGATAAAACTAAACCCAAAGCTAGCAAAAGGAAGGAAATAACAAAGATTAAAGCAGAGGTAATGAAATAGGGAACAGAAAAACAGTACGGAAAATCAATGAAACCAAAAGTTGGTTCCTTGAAAAGTAAAACAAAACTGACAAATCTTTAGCTAGACTGATTAAGAAAAAGAGAGACAAGATACAAATTACTAAAATAAGAATGAAAGGGAACAATTACTACTGACCTTATAGAAATAAAAAGGATTATAAGACAGTACTATGAATAACTGTATAGATAGCCTAGATGAAATGGATAAATTCCTAGACACATCCAAATTACCAGAATTGAATCAAAAAGAAATGGAAAATCTGAATATGCCTATAACAAGTAAAGAGATTGAATCAGTAATCAAAACCTCCCAACAAAGAGAAACCCAGGACCAGATGGCTTTACTGGTGAATTCTACCAAACTTTTAAAGGATAATGCCGATCCTTCACAAATATTTCAAAAAAAAATATGAGGGAACACTTCCTGATTCTATGAGGCAAACATTACCATGATTCCAAAGCCAGATAAAAGCATCACAAGAAAAGAATGCTATAGACCTACATCCCTCATGAATACATGTGCAAAATACTAGCAAACCAAATCCAACAGCATATTAAGGGCAATTATACTTTATAAGCAACTGGGATTTATCCCAGAATTGCAAGGAGGTTCAACATATGAAAATAATTATGTAATATATTATGAAAATCAAATGTAATATACCATATTAATAGAAAGAAAGAAAAAATAATATCATCACAATTGATGTAAAAAAAGCATTTTACAAAATCCAATACCCTTTATGCTAAAAGCACCTAACAAACTAGGGATAAAAAGCATATATGAAAAACCCATAGCTAACATCATACTTAATGGTGAAAGGCTTAACGGTGAAAGCTTTTCCCCTAAGATGAGGAACAAGACAAAGATGTCTGCTTTTGCCACTTTTATTCAGCAGTCTACTGGAAGCTCTAACCAGAGCAATTAGGCAAGGAAAAGAAAGAAAATGCCTACAAATTGGAAAGGAAGTAAAACTATCCCTCTTTATAAATGACATAATCTTATGTACAGAAAATTCTGTATATAGATATAGTCATTATACTTATAATGAATGATCAGATGTGGAATTTCAAAGAGAAATGGAAACTATTTTTAAAAGGAGCCAAATAGAAATTCCCAGAACATATGAAAATTACAATGTCTGGGGAAAAAATTCCCAGATAGATTTTGCATACTTATGAAAGCAGAAGAAAATACCAAATAAATTTGTATAGAGAAGTCAATATAAATGACATACTATAAAGAAAAGAAATTAAAAGATTAACAAATTTAAAAAAAGAAAATTCTGAAAAATCCCCATAAATCTGTTAGAGCTAATAAATGAATCAATCATAGTTGAAAGATACAAAATCAACACACAAAATCTAGTTGTATCTCTATACACTCAGAATGAACAACCCAAAAAAGGTAATTAAGAAAACACTTCCATTTACAATAGCATCAAAAAGAATGAACTAATTGGAAATAAATTTAACCAAGGGGTTCAAGACTTGCACGCTGTAAACTACAAAATATTGCTGAAAGAAATTAAAGAACTAAAAAAATGAAAAGACATCTCATGTTCATGGATTGGAAAACCTAATGTTAAGATGGTGATACTCCCGAAAGTGATCTACAAATTCAGTGCCATCCTTATCAAAATGCCAATGTGTCTTTTTGAAGATATGGAAAAACTGATTGTAAAATTCATACAGAATTTCATGGGATCTTGAATAGCCTAAACGATCTTGAAAAGGAAGAATGGAATTGGAGGACTCACACTTCTTGATTTCAAACCTTACTACAAAGCTACAGTAATCAGGACAGTGTAGTACTGGCATAAGCATAGACATATAGATCAATGGAATAGAATTGAGAGTCCAGAAATAAGCCCATTCATCTACGGTTAAGTGATTTGCAGAAGGGTGACAAGACCATTCAATGGAGAAAAGAATAGTCTTTTCAACAAATGGTGCTGCGACAACTGGATAGCCACATGCAAAAGAATGAAGTTAGACCCTTATCTCACACAATATGTAAAAATAAACTCAAACTGGATCAAAGGTCTAAATATAAGAGCTAAAACTCTTAGAAGAAAACATAGGGGTAAATCTTCATGATCTTAGATTTGGCAATGGTTTCTTAAATATGACACCAAAAGCACAAGTACCAAAAGAAAAAAATCAATAAATTGGACTTCAACAAAAATTTAAAAATTTTATCCAATTTTGTTCTCTTGATAAAGTTACAAAAACAACTCACAGAATGGGAGAATTTTTTTGCAAATCGTATATCTGATAAAGGTGTAGTATCCAGAATATATAAAAAGTCTTTTACAACTCAACAACAAAAAAACAAACAACCCAATTTAAAAATGGGCAAAGAACTTGAATAGACATTTCTCCTAAGAAGATAATACAAATGGCCAATAAGCATATGAAATGATGCTTCACGTCATTAGTCACTAGGGAAATGCAAATCAAAACCGCAGTGAGATACTTCACACCCACTAGAAACACTGTATATAAAAAAAGGAAAATAACAAGTGTTAGCCAGGATGTAGAGATATTGGAACCCTCATATATAGTTGGTGGGAATGTAAAGTGGTGTAGCTGCTGGGGAAAACAATTTGGTGGGTCCTCAAAAAGTTAAGTATAGAATTACCATATGACCCAGCAGTTCCACCTCTAGGTATATACCTAAATGAATTAAAAACAGGTGTTCAAACAAAGACTTGTGTATGAATGTTCACAGCAGCAATAGCCAATGGTGGATAGGACCCAAATGTTCATCAATGGATGAACAGCTAAACTAAACATGGGACATCCATACAATGGAGTATTATTCAGCCATAAAAATGACTGAAGTACTGATCTGTGCTGTGGACCTCAAAAACATTATGCTAAGTGAAAGAAGCCAGACACAGAAGGCCATATATTGTGTGATTACATTTACATGAAGTATCCAGAGTGGGCAAATCCAGAGACAGAAAGCAGATTAGTAGTTACCAGGGGCTGAGAGGGAGGAGGAGTGATGAGTGATTAGTGGGCCTGGGGCTTCCTTATGCAGGAGCCAAAGCTATTCTGGAACTGGAGAGCAGTGATGGTTGCACATCATGATTGTACTTAATGTCACTGAGTCGTACACTTCAACATGATGAATTTTATGTTATGTGTATTTTACCATGATAAAAAATGTTATCTAATTCAATCCTTCCACCAGTTCAGACTGTTCCAATTTGTCTGACTTAGTGCTATTGTCGTAGCCTAAATTCATAAATCAGTGAGCATCCTAATTTGGCTTTGAGAGTTTGACGGCCATCTGTCCTGAGCAGAGCCTATGACAGAAGCAAGCGTGTCAGCTCCATGACAACAAGGAATGTTAAAGCCTGTGCTTTAACTTTGGTCCTAACCAAATTGTTTTTTTGTTGCCATATCTAACTGAAGGCTGCTTCTCTCCATAGAATCTTTTAACATCAAAACAGAGGAGTTTTGCGCTGACTGGACAATTATCTTCATCATAAATTACCTGTCTGTATACTTTTTAGTCCCCAAGGTTAATTGTTCTAAACTCTACTTCACTCTAAAAGCCCTCTCAAGCTCAAAAACAACCAATCAAATTAACCACACAATAGTATGAGAATGGAAGTGTTGATGTGAGCAAAATCTGCTGATTTTCCAATTGTTGATGGGTATTTTTTGGTTGGCAAAGCTGGACATATGAAATACACATACCTGCCCTCTCGTGTCAAATGACTTTTCATACGAATATGTGTCTATCAAACAATACTACGTGCCCTAACCTTTGAGATTTGGGCATTGGAATCTATAGAGGCTTTACTTCCATAAAAATCTCTATTGTTTTCTTCGTGAAATAACTGAAAACATCCGCAAACTTTTTTTTCAGAAATACTGTCTTCCATTTCTTATAAATTACAGTGCTGATTATTTGGTTTGTAGACTTGGACAGAAAATGTAAACCACCAGGCAAACCAAAAGCAAGAATGGCAGCTCCTTCCCCAGACATCCCCCTAGTAGTGAGCTACAGCAGGAATAAAAGCGTCCCCCACAACCTGCGACTTAGGATGGAGCTAACACTTGCCTTCTTCAATGTCAAGATCGTGTGTGATAAACCCTTCTTCCGTGGGCTCTTCAGTGACTCATCAGCAACAGAGATTTCTTCAAACTCCTTAGAGACTGTGTCAGATTGAATAAGAGGTGAGCTGATGCTGGGTTGGCGTGGGCCCCGTGGTGGGATCTGTCAAGGAGGAGGATAGAAGGAAAAAGTTAAAACTTGTGTGCCTTCCTCCAAATTACTTGTTGCTTAATGGTTGAAGGGCTAAGAACCCAAAG
The DNA here is from genome assembly GCF_949987515.2 of Delphinus delphis. Lineage (NCBI taxonomy): Eukaryota > Metazoa > Chordata > Mammalia > Artiodactyla > Delphinidae > Delphinus > Delphinus delphis. Next base: position 27,077,184 of record NC_082704.1, on the reverse strand, counting down.
TGAAAACTACGAGCCACGGAAAGCATCTCCTACCTCCTTGTCTTCCCTTCCAGTACGTCCTCAAACCAAAGACGAATAGCCTTGGTTCACTCTCTGGGGATTGGCTGCACCCGTTTGCCAATCCCCAAAGACAGAAACTTCAAATTGCTTGTTTGATCCAAACCAGAATCCTGGTGTTACCTCCTACTGATGCCAACTATAAATCTTGTTTGAGTCTGATCTTTGTTTTGACCTTGGCCCTGTCTTTGGAAGTCCAGATCTTGTGAAGGTGAGTCTTTGAGTTACGATCTGGGCTTTCTATCATTCTATCAGTCCAGGAATTGTCTGGATCAAATCTTGACCGTGTTGGTTGCTTGTCTTAAGCCTGTCCAGATTGATTTTCTGGGATTTTTAGAAAATCTACAGAACGAGTCCTGGTTAGAACTGGTTTTTACTAGTTTTCTGAAGTGGATAAAGTTGATCGTTTGGGTTTACCTTGAGCTTCAGCAGACTGATTTAGTTGATTCCAGTTTGAAGTTCATGGTACACTTGAATTTGAGGCACCGATCCCTGCCACGGTCCCCTTGATGTGGATCAGAACACCTGATTTTATCTTTAACAAGTACTGGCTAAGCATGTGCAGTGTACCATACCCATTCTAGGCAGTGAGTCCACAGCAATAAACAAAACAAAATCCTTGTTGTCATGGAGCTGACATGCTTGCTTCTGTCATAGGCTCTGCTCCTGTTCAGGACAGACGGCAGTCAAACTCTCAAAGCCAAAGAAAAGGGGCCACAATGAGTTTCTGCCTGTGGGGTACTCCCAGCCAATGTCTAAGGTGCCCTCTTATTACTACCAGGTCCCACTGGGGGCTCTTGAGGAGAGACCTTGGGGATTAACCATCCCCAAGCCCAACTGCGATAATAATCACTATACTAATGGCAGCTAACTTTTACTGAAGGCATTATTCTGCTTTAATCTTTATTATTTCCTGCTAGGCAGGGAGTGCTCTCCATAGATGTATTTCATTCAAACCTTACAATTCTTTGAAAGCGTTTGCTCTTGTGGTCTCCATATTACCGATGGGGGAAACCAGGTCTGAGAAATCACATGACTGGCCCTAACTCTCACAGTGGCAGAGCAAGCATCTGAAAAGGTCTGCTTGTCTTTAAGCCTACGTTCTTAACCAATCCGCACTCCTGTCTCCTAACTACGAGGGCCGGGAAGGGGATGTCCCATACTCAAGTTCAGGAAGTTTAAAGGCAACAGCCAGAAGAGGCGGTGTGCCTGCTTCCTTAAGAAGGGCTGCAGAGGGAGAGTCAGGTCTGTGAGCAATAAGAAAAGCTGCTTTGTGCTCTCAGTTTCTTAAATGACTGAATTCAGTTTGATTCAACAATAAGAAGATGCTAATAATCTGCTATTACCTCTTCTTGTCAATTTGTCCTCAAATAAAAAGAACATGAAACATCTCGAAGAGTAATCTAGGCACCCACATTCCTAACACTTCAGATAGGACATCAGGTGAAAATCTGCCAGTAGCATATGCTTGTCAGAGATGAATCCATGTATGTCTAAGTACGCACAGCTGGGGCGGTGAAACTCCGAATGGCTCATGAAATCACTTATGGTTCCTTTAGCCGTTCACTCCTCTCCTATTTAGATAACTGTGGTAATTCTAGAGCTAATACATGTCGATGGGCGCTGACACCCCCTCTCGGGGGGTGGGGGATGCGTGCATTTATCAGATCAAAACAAAAAATTGGCTCGGTCTTGGTATTTCTAACAAAACTGTATGCCTGGATTTCCTCTCCCACAATCTCCCACTTGCTCTGAATGTCACTTAATCCATTAAGAATCCTGCTCCTTCAAGGGACCCAACCATTGGCCAAGTCCGTATTTACCCCAGCTTCTATGCAACACTGCATGTCAGGACCCTTGACTTAATGCTATCAACCACCCTGTCATTTAGGAATGTCACCTTGGCACTTAAGGGAAGTTTCCCACGCAAGCATCAATCTGGTTGTTGATGACTCAGCTTCTGTTAACACCCTACTCCACCTTCAGCCCTGTTTCCCAAGGGAGGGACTAAGGGAGCAAACCAAAAGTATGAGGTGTGGGCCCAAACCAGACATTGAAGAAAACTTGTTTTTGGGCTACTGTGGTTTTCCCTGCCCCCTTCATTGTGGGAAGAAACACCCCTAGAATCTTTTTCTTATCTTTTTTTATTTTAATGGACTATCTCTTCTATAAGAGTCTCTTTGTTTCTGGGACTGAGAGGAGGGAGAGAGGGAGGAGTCCAGGAAACAATGTTCCCCTTTCTGAATGTAAGAAATAACCCCGTGGCATTTGCTCGTGTGTACCTGGATTTTTGCCGATTTTTGCCACTGGATGCCAAGGGAGTATAGCTGTGGAGACAGGTGAAAGCTGGTGTTGATGTTTAAAACTGAAGACTGGAAAGTTCATGGAAGTGACTTTTCCTGCTGTAGTGCGAGAGGCCAACACTGACCTAGGGGCTGCTTTACAACCATAAGATCAGCGCTACTGGTGACCATCTCAGTGTTTGCTTCTCCACCCTTCATGGCTAATGTACCCAGCAGAACTTCCACACACAGTATGAAAATCAGAGCGAGAGATATAGGGGGTCTTAAGCAGACATGTCAGAAATAAGCCCCAGTTACCTCTTGCCAAATGCAAAATAATCAGCTCTCTAGTGGAGAAGAGTCTGACTGAGCAATGGGTAGGGGTAACTGAAGGTAAGAGACTGTTCTACGTAGGTGTTGCATTTTACATAGACTAAAGATGTACCCTCCTTCCTGTGGAGGCAGGGCCAGAGAAGCCCAACATCTTAGAGACTGGTGTAAGGGAAAGACTATGGGTTTGGAGGTCAACACATCTGGGTCAGAGTTCCAGGTCTACCACTAACTATACGGGTCAGCTTGAGCAATTTCTTTAATCTCTCTGAATCTTTATTCAATCCTCACGAGCAACCCTTTGAGGTAGATATTAATATTATACCCAATGTAGATGAGGAAAGGAAGGCTTAGAGAGGTTAAGCAATCAGCCCAAAGTCTCAGAGCCAATAAATAGCAGAGCAAGGATTCAAGTGTAGGTCTATCTGTCCGACTTTGAACAATTCTCTTCTATTACCTCAGTGATCTTGGTGCCTGCAACCCCGACTCCACTTCTGGGCACAGATTGCGGCCTAGCTCCAAACGCAGCTCTATGCACACTACCATTCAAAGCTCTAGGCAGAGTTCTAAAAATATAAGATCTCTGTGGAAGAAAGAAAAAACAGGGGGTTGGAATGTCTGCACATTAACAGTGGAATGTCACTGTCATAATACTTAAAGCATTCTTGGGGTGTGTAAAGAGAAGTGAATATGGTGATACCAGCCAACACTGTGTGCCGGGTACTAGGTAAGCACATCATGTATTTATTTGTTCTCTCATCAATGTTTACAACAGTGGGGTAGAATCAGCTGAGAAGCAGGTCCAAATTCCTCCCTCCTTGTTTTTTGACAGGAGAGGAGTCGGGAATGGAAGATGAATAGTCCAATTAGGCACTGATGCTCGAGTTCACTGTTACCTGAAGCTGTCTGCCTCTCTGGACCTCTGGAGAGGGGCATATTCTGCTTCCTGATCTTTCAGACTCAGACTTCAACATGAAGATGCTGTCATGGGACAGGACTTTGTTCCCCATGCTGCTCTTGGCCCTGGACAGGAAGGAAAAAGTCTTGAAAGCAGCAAAGGGAGCCAAATGAACCAAAGACACATGTATCAATATGTCTATAATATGGCCTACCATAGACACCTCAGAAGCATATGTGCTGACACAGAAAGTTGTCCATGAGATATAGAGTGAACAAAATAAAGAACAGTATGGTCCCATTTAATACATATACATATATTACATACATATGTAGTTTGTGTTCATAGAGAAAAGTCTGGAAGGATATCCACCATATTGTTAGTGGTGGAATGGCACTAGGAACTCTGAGGAATGGCACTAGGAACAGGAGGGGTATTTTCATTTTATACTCTATGTACTTCTGCATAATTTTGATTTTTTAAAATGATCAACATGTATCTTTTTTATATAATAGCTTTACTTTTACTGAGATATAGTTTACCTACCATACAATTCACCATTGAAAGTATATAGTTCAGTAGTGGCAACACTGAGGAAGGGGAGGGAAGACCCTGAATCTTGCTATTATTAAGATGAGAGTTATAAAATATCTTTCACACACAATTTGTCTCTAGTGTTTTTGTTTTGATGAAAAATATCACATATGTGGGCTTCCCTGGTGGCGCAGTGGTTGAGAGTCTGCCTGCCGATGCAGGGGACACGGGCTCGTGCCCCGGTCCGGGAAGATCCCACATGCCGTGGAGTGGCTGGGCCCGTGAGCCACGGCAGCTGAGTCTGCGCGTCTAGAGCCTGTGCTCCACAACGGGAGAGGCCTCAACAGTGAGAGGCCCGCGTACCGCAAAAAATATATATATATATATCACATATGTGCCCAGATGCTGGATACTTTCATTCACCAGGTCTTTTCCTCTTTCACACAAGGGTTCTGCAATATATTTGTCCTATTTTCAAATTCATCTTATGCACCCACCCTACTCACCTCCAGCTTGCTAAACCCAGATGGAAACACCTTCTGATTGGGAATGGAACCAGGTTGATAAGAATTACGTTAGGACAAATCAGGGGAAAGTTAGAAGCAAATGAAAGGCTAAAGGCACAAGACACTCCTTTGGGGATGTGGAAATATATTTCACCTTTTAAAATTTTCAACCAAAGACATCACAAGAAAAGAAAACCACAAACCAATATATCTTATGAATATAGATGCAAAATTCTTCAATAAAATACTAGCCATCTGAATCCAGCAGCATATAAAAAGAATTATACACTATGACCAAGTAGGACTTGCAAGGAATGCAAGGTTACTTTAATATATGAAAACCAATTAATGTAATATACAATATCAATAGAATAAAAAGAAGAAACCACATACATGGTCACTTCAATAGATGCAGAAAAAGCATTTGTAGAATCCAACATTTTTTCATGAAAAATACACTCAACCTTGACGGAGAACATCTGTGAGAAACACACAGCTAATATCATAATGATGAAAGACTGGATGCTTTCTCCCTCGGATCAAGAACAAGACAAGGATGTCTGCTCTCACCACTTCTACTCTGCATTGTACTGGGTTCTAGCCAGGGAAATCAGGTAAGAAAATGAAATAAAGGGCATCCATACTGGACAGGGAGAAGTGAAATTATCTCTAATCACAGATGACATAATCTTGTGTATAAAACTCCTAAGGAACCCATTAAAAACTACTAGAGCTAATCAATGAGTTCAGCAAGGTTGCAGGATACAAGACCAATATATAAAAATTGATTGTATTTCTATATACTTGCAATGAACAATCCAAAAGTGAAATTTAGAAAACACTTCCACTTACAATACCACCAAAAAGAATAAAATATGGATGAACCTAGAGATTATTATGCTAAGTGAAATAAATCAGACAGAGAAAGACAAATACCGTATGATCTCACTTATATGTGGAATCTAAAAAACAAAACAAAAATCAAGACAAAACAGAAACAGACTTATAGAAACAGAGAGCAAACTAGTGGTTGCCAGAGAGGAGGGGAGGTGGGGGGCTGGGCTCAATAGGTGAAGGGGATTAAGAGATACAAACTCCCAGGTATAAAATAAATGTCACGGGGATGTACTATACAACATAAGGACTATAGTCAATAATACTGTAATAATTTTGTGCGGTGACAGATGGCTACTAAACTTCTCATGGTGATCCTTTCATAATGTATTTGATCGACTCAGTATGTTGTACAGCTGAAACTAACAATATTGTGTGTCAACTATACTTCAATTTAAAATTTTTTATAAAAAAGAATAAAATAGGAATAAATTTAATGAAAGCTGTGTAAAACTTATACTCTGAAAACTATAAAACACTGATGAAAGAAATTAAAGAAGATCTAAATAAATGGAAAGACAGCCTATGTTCACAAATTGGAAGACAATCTTGTCAAGAGGGCAACACTCCGCCAATTGATCTACAGATTTAATGCAAAATCTCTTTAGAAATCTCAGCTGCCTTAAGTTTTTTTTTGCAGTAATGGACAAGCTGATCTTAAAATTCAAAGCGAAGTGCTAGGGACCACAAATAGCCAAAACAATCTTGAAAACGATGCATAAAGTTGGAGGACTCACACTTGCCAATTTTAAACTCACTACAAAGCTACAGTAATCAAGACAGTGTAGTACGGCATGATAGACATACAGATCAATGAAATAGAAGGGAGATTCCATAAATGAACCCATTAATCTATGGTTAACTGATTTGCAAGAAGGGTGCCAAGACCATTCAATTGGGAAAGAATAGTTTTTTTAATAAATAGTGCTGGGACAACTGGATAGCCTCATGCAAGAGAATGAAGTTAGACCCTTATTTCATACCATATATAAAAATTAACTCCAAATGGGTCAAAGACCGAAATATAAGAGCCAGAACTCTTAGAAGAAATCATAGGGGTATATCTTCATAACCTGCATTTGGCAATGGAGTCTTAGACATGACACCAAAAACTTAAGCAACAAAAGGAAAAAAAACAGATAAATAGATTTCATCAAAATTACAACCTTTTGTACTTCAAAGGACAACCCACATAATGGGAGAAAAACTGTATACCTGATAAGGGACTTGTATCTAGAATATACAAGAAACTCTTACAATTCAATAATAAAAATAAAAAAGAATGAAATTTTGCCATTTGCAGCAACATGAATGGACTTGGAGGACATTATGCTAAGTGAAATAAGTCAGACAGAGAAAGACAAGTACTGTATGATCTCACTTCTATGTGGAATCTAGAAACTACAACAAACTAGTGAATAAAACAAAAAAAGAAGGAGACTCACAGATATAGAGAACAAGCTAGTGGTTACCAGTGGGAAGAGGGAAGGTGGAAGGGCAATATAGAGGTAAGGGGAGAAAAGGATTACTATGGGATTATATGAAATCATGTGTGTGAAACTTTTGAAAATTGTAAAGCACAATAGAATTTAAAGAATCTTTCATTCAAAAAATAAAAAAATAAAAATACAGATAACCTAATTAAAAATGGACAAAGGATCTCAATAAACATTCCTCCAAAGAAGGCATACAAATAGCTAACAAACCCATGAAAAGATGCTCAACATCATTAGTCAGCAGGGAAATACAAATTCAAACTATAATGAAATGCCACGTCATACCCACTAGAATGGCTAGAAACAAAACTAAGATAACAAGTATTGGCAAGGTTGTAGAGAAATTGGAAACCCCATACACTGCTGGTGGGAATGTAAAAGAATTCAGACACTTTGGAAAACAGTCTGGTGGCTCCTTGAAAAATTAAACATTAACTTACCATGTGACCCAGCAACCTCACTCCTAGGTATAGACCCAAGAGAAATAAAAATATATCTATCCAAAAACTTAGACACATATCTAACTCAGCATGCTTCATAATAGCCCAAAGGTGGAAATAACCCAATATATGTCAACTGATGAGTGCATAAAGTGCAATATATCCAGGCAGTGGAATACAATTCAATTTTTAAAGGAATAAAGTACTGATACATGTTACAACATGGATGACTCTTGAAGACACGCTAAGGGAATCAAGCCAGTCACAAAAGACCATATATTGTATGATTCCATATATATGAAATATCCAGAATAAGCAAATTTACAGAGGCAGAAAGTAGATAAGTGGCCACCTATGACTGGACTGGGGTTGACTGCTAATGGGTACAGGGGTTCTTTTAGGGAGGGATGAAAATGTTGTTAAAGTAATTTTTAATACCTCAAATACTTTTTTTCCATTTATTACCTTTCTTACCAAATTATACATGTAGGTTGGCATTTTTAAAAAGAATCTGTAAATGCTAACTAGAGTAGCAGCTCAGGCAGTGTAGGGCTAGCACCCACCTTGTCGTTGTTAGCCTGCCTGGTTGAGGGATGAGCACATGGGATATTTGATTGTGACACACTCCGAGGACAATGTGGTGTTCTGGGGATTAAAATGGCACCCATGCTAAGGTGGCTTGTGGGCCAGCAGGGAGGAGAGGAGGCAGATGTCTGCCACTTTGTAGTAAAGTCCTACCCACATTTTCCCTAAAACTCTCCTACCCAGGTGGCCCTGGTGGTGAAGGCAAGGTTCTCTGCTTTATGAAAATAGCAGAAAATTAACGTGACTCCAGAGGAACACAATGGAGTTGTTTCTGATGCAGCACTGGGAGAGCATCTCTACACGTTCGCTCATTACGCACACATACACACTTCCATTCACTGCTTCTCTATGACCTGCTGGCTCAAATCAGGCTTGAGACCAGTGTAGGATCTGTGACTACTCCACCTCCCCTGCTTTGTGCAGAAAAACTGCAAGGAAATCTTAGGCCATAAGTGGGCTTAGAAACTCTGTCATTTCCATGCCGTGCGTCAGCCAGAGTATAACCGTTGCACTGGCTGTCTAGTGTCAAGCCCTCCCTGATCAAAGGATTACATTAGCACCAGCTGTGGTCAGGTCTGTCGGAAACCAAACCTCCTGTCCACTCCCTGGAGGCAAAGAAAACACATCCCAAATCTAAATAAAATCTTGGCCTTAATTAAAGGCAATAAAGTGTAGTACACCAGCACCCACGAAAGAATCAAATAGAGGAATGGGATTTGTCTGTTCTATCAGATACAGCTTAAAACACTCTTGGAAATAGATACTGGACCTATTGTACAGCACAGGAGAGAGCTGGCCATAAGTTTTGTTATGATTGATCGCTTCAATGGATCGCTTCAATGGATCTGATCTCCCTAACTCCCGAGTGATATTCTCCAGGGTTTCTCCCCTAGCAATTAAGCAAGAGGTTCGGGTCAGGGGTGAACTTCAGGCCTCCTAAGGTATATTCTTAATTAATTCACGCTCCTTGCAAAAAAAAAAAAAAAAAAAAAAAAGACCAATCTCAGGTCCTTAGAAAAACACCCTTCCTCATGTATGAACTAGTTCATGCACTTACACCCACTCGCTCTCACTCTCCTTTCCTCCCTTCCCCGCCCCAGAGGTGCACACGCACACACCTTCTTAGTCTGGAGAATACATCAGACTAAGTGGACCATTTTGGAGGGAGAGGCACAAGTAAAAAGGGGCAAGGTAGAACTTCAGTAGAGACAGCCCTTGCCAATTTGTAGAGACAAATCAGAATAAACCCAAACTTCCCTCTCCCACCTCACCCTCTGGGTTTTTTTTAGGGCTAGTCTCAGTTTTCCTTAGACCGCTAATGCAATGGTCTATAATGGTATGATTTGTGAGGTATGAGGCAAGCCCCTTTGCAAAACCATCTCCCTTGCTAGTAAAGCTATCTGAAATACCTCACATTCAATGCACTCAGTAAGGTCCTTTTTAAGGAGACCTACGTGCTGTGAGTGGGCAGTATAACATGTTTGCTAACTATCCCATTACCTCCAAGTAAAGCCTTGAGGGAATGGGTAGCAGTACACGTGAGCTCTGTAGGGAGTCCAGATAAGTCTGGAATTTAAGGCCAGGGGAACAGACCCAAGTGGAACTCCACAGACAGGAATCCAATTGATCCAGGAAGAGCTGCAGGTACTGGGTGTCCAGATTTTCCACAATAAGATGTGGAAGTTGAGGCTTCAAAGATGAAAATTTGAATAGGAGTGGCAATGTTGGCTGAGAAACAGTCTTCCCCATACCTTCTGTGACCAGTTACAGCATTTACCCCAGTCTCCTGGGATGGAGGGAGAAATGAATTTGGGTTCTTTGCTTGCTTGCTTTTTTGTTTTTACGTTAACACAGTGATTTCATCCTTATGCCCCAACCCAGCTAGACGGCTTCACTATCTAAGACTTTAATCACACATTAGAAGATCTGGAGTCTGAGGGCTGGGCAAGCAAACCAGCTCAAGCTTCCTAAACGACGGAGGCCGTCCTTACCTTATGAAACAGAGTCCTCTGGCTCCTAACTAATGGTAGGCCCCTACATCTCATTGTAGCTGTGACTGCGCAGTTTGCCCTGATCTACCCGCACCCTCTCACGCAGCACTCTTGGGGGAGGGGGTATGCATTTGTCATACTCCATGCAACCCACTGAGCTGTGCAGCCCAGACGGCAAACATGTATATATATGTATATATATATATATATACACACACACACACACACACACACGCATACAGGGAAAGACCTCCAGGCCCAGCTCCCACAGGCAGGGAGGCCAAGAGTCCCTGGGACCAAAGGCCCATTGGAGACTTGGCTGCCAAAGGGGGACCTGGATCTAGCTACCTGCCCCTTGCCCCGCCCCCACTCCCCACCCCACCGGAGCTTACCTAGGCTCGGTTTGTCGACCTTCCCAAACTGGCTTCACGGAAGAGAGGTTAGTACTATCGCTGGACAAGTTTGGTTTCAGGTTCCTCTTTCCCTGGGCATCTTCAGGCTCTTTTTTCTTCTTCTTCCCAAAAAACCTCTTGAAGCCTTTAAATTTGGATTTCTCCTTTCCTGGAAGTTAGAATTGAAAGTGAGGCAGAGTGTGATGGTGGAAGGGAAGACAGGAGAGGAAACGGCCTTCGTTGCAGGAATGAGGAGTATGATCCCAGAGGCCCTCCAGGTCTCGGCCCTCATCCCCAGTGCCCACAGCACCATTCATCCGGTTTGTTCTCCTCTTAGTAACTCACTAACAAAGTAGCTGAGTTTCTGGTGAAAGCAGAAGCTCAGATCCCAGCTTGTGGCCTCTGGGCAGCCTCTATTCTGGCTCAACTCACCATGCGTTCACTTGCCACTCAGTTTCAACTATGAACACACACCTCTTTCCTGGCCCTAAGAAGTTCATTCATAGGCAGCAATTCTTGAGCCAACATAAGCACTTGGTACCCCGGTCGCTGGAGTCATGGTGATCCAGTTGGGGAGCGAAGCTTCCACATGTGACAAACTCTTCAGGACCCTTGGAAATCCCTGTGGGAGTTGGTACTGCCCAACCTGTGTGCTGAAAGGATGCAGACCCAAGGAGTGAGTGCAGTGGGGTTGGTGCAGTCAGGGAAGACGTCCTCAAGGAAGGGATTTATGAGCAAGGGAGAGGGCTGGGAACGGGGAAGAAAGGGCTGCTGGGCAAAGAAGCTCCCTGTGCAAAGGACATGACAAAATCACCTACGAAAGAGTTTTGCAAGGGAGGATGTGTGTGAGTGTGTGTGTGTGTGTGTGTGTGTGTGTGTGTGTGTGTGTGTTATGTGCATTGTGTATGTTCTTCAATTATTACTGATTGGTTCAGATTATCTACAGTGCTGGTGCCCTCTGCAGCAGTAAGGAATGTGAGCTTTAAATGCTCCTCAGGCTTTGTTTGGGCTTTCTTGAGCTTCCTAGTAAACACATATATCTTTATCAGGGCTCAGTAGAAGAGGGGAAAAGGCAGGGGAGTTTGCACTGCATTCTTCAGAGGCAAGGAACCAACTCTTACTGCTTCGCATGCAATAATTTACCAACTCAGGTGTCTCATTCCAATTTCCAACAGCCTGGCCTCTGGAAGGGCTCTTGTCAGCACAGCAATGCTGCAGCGGCAGTGAAGGGTCCGGCCAAGGGAATTGCCGACAAGGCTGCCATTAGAAAGACTGAGTGGTGTGACGGAACGCACCACCGAAGAGTCAGAAAACTCTGGAATCCCGGGCTTGGCTCTGCTATCGATTAGCTCTGTGACCTCGGGTAAGTCACTCAACCTCTCTGGGGCTCAGCTGGAAAATGAGGGGATCACGCTAATCAGCATCTCCCAGAGTACGTTCAGAGGGATACTCATAGGTCTGTTGCATGAAAAGGGGGTTTGCAGTCTCGTCAATCTGGGAAATGCTGATTAAACAGAGTTTAAGGGTGTGCTTTGCAACAAGACTCTTCTGAAACTTCAGCATGCCTATGTGTATGGTGTAGCGCCAAGAAACGGGGTAACGGTGTTGTCTCTCCAACGCGTGTATGCAGAATGTCTGGCAAAACACACTTTGGGAAATGCTGAAGTAGCGCTCCTTCTAGCGCTGAACGCTATGGCCAGCTTGTGTACTGATTAATCCTAGGCCTGCCTATTCGAAAGGTTTCTAAACTTCAAGGCCCGACTTAAGTCCAGTTTCCCACCATCACTACAATTCATGCTCCTCTCTGTACACCTAAAACTTGACCGTCGGCACCACAAGTTTTGCATCTGAATGTTCTCTAGTCTGCGCATTCATTCATTCATTCACCTATTCAATGAACGTTTATTAAGGTCAAGCACTTACTATGTTTTGGGTATCAGTGAGAAAGAAATAAGATACGGTTCTACGTCTTAGCTACTGTCTCCCACATCTAGGCTGTAGGCGGGGCCTCTTTAGCATCCTCTGTAGCAACTAGCACAGTGCACAGCACGCTGTGACACTCGAGAGACAACTGAGTCCACTGAGGGGTGCAGAGTACCAACACAGCTTGTCACTTCCCTTAGATTGAGAACACTGGGCAGCGCCATCCTTAAGCATCCTATAATTTATACACTGGCCCTTATTGGGGTTGATATAAATGATAAATAATGTGGTAAAGATCTTGGCATAAGATCTGGCATGTAGTAAATGCTAATAAATGTGAGATAAAATTAGGGAATCAATAATTGTCTATTAAGACCAGATTCAATTCTATCTGTAGAATTGATCTATCAATTCTATCCATCTACTCTATCTATCTAGCGATAAGGGGAAGAACCCCATATCTATAACTCAATAGTGAATTCTAAAATATACATGATTAGAAGCAGAAGCCAGCACGGCTTGGGGCAATACAAGAAGGTGGTAGGCCTGTGTGCTTGGTAATCGTTGCTTAAGTAACTTCAGTTTTGAATGGTTTGAGGAATTTCTCATCTACTAGGATGTACCTATACAGATAGGGTCATGGTTAGGATAAACTTGGCAATTCTACCTTGAGATAGACAGAATAAAGAGCAAAGGTACAATAGGAAACATGTTTTCCCAAGCTTCCTTCTTCAATTTTTTAAGGACAAAATTAAACTAATTTCTATGATAATAAATTATTTAAAATGCTATTTGACCTCATAGAACCACTGTGAGGATTCAACGTGAAAGTGCTGAGAAGTATACAGGATGCAGTAGGCTTGGCTCTAAAGTAATCTATATTTTGCTCTCCGGCCTTCTTTCTTAATCTTCCCACCCCCAAAGGATTTCTAAAATCCATGAAATAGTGCGATTTTTCTGTAAAATCCTGATTACTATACTATACTAATCACTAGAATCAGTTTTTTGCTGAGATGTATTTACCAACTGGATCTCTGGGGAAAATGCCCTTATTTGTAATGTCTGCCTACTTCTGTGGTGTAAATCCTCCCATCATGGTCAATTTCAAGCTACTAACATGACATTTAGGGAGAGATGTGCACAGCCTCCCAAGCCAGCGTAAGGTAACTCCAACACACCACTAAATACTCCTGCCCAGTGAGGATGAACTGGGCAGCGTCCCCTCACAAGCGGGAAGGAGCCTTTGCAGGCACTGCCATTTTTCAAACAGAAGGAATGACATTTATCGATTCTTGACAGATGGATCTCCTTCCGGCTTTCTGAAACGAGAACAACTTTCTGCTCAGAGTGTTTGGAAACATAATGATTATTGCCCTTCTTGCTTTGAAATCCCAGAATGGAAGGGAGGAGGGCAAAGCTAGACGATTTGGAGTTGCAAACCTGCTTTTCACAAACCAGCAGAGACAGAGGGGACAGAATCAGTAGGTGACACAATCTACAAACACTTAAGAACTGAATAAAAACACTTCTAATAAACTTTTCAGGTTGTAAAACTGAATGTACCAAACATAGTCATTGTATGAGCAAACCAAATTATGCATTAACACATTTTTATGTTCCTAAATTAACCAAATGACTAGTGACTATAGAACTGTAAAAGGTGTTAAAAATTAAGTATGCGTATATTCCAATGTTTCCCCAGTCTTCCGTTTTTTGCTCGGCAGAAACAACTTATTTTCCCACGAGGATTTAAAATACCTTAGCAATGCATGTTTCTTTCAACCTTGGCCACTAGGAGGCAAAGAATGTTTCCTTTCCTCCCTCGGGGGTAGCTCTGGGTATAGTGGTGGTATAGCTTCGTTGGTAGGGAGTTGGGGAGACACCAAGAGGTGGGGTGGGCTGCCCATTGATCTGGGGCAGTGACTTGAAAATTGGACATAGCCTTACTAAGCAACCCATTGCCAGACATCCAGCTCAGCTGCAAGAGTCCAAGTCTTCAGCCTGCTCTGGCTTAGGAGAGCTCTCCATCCCCGACAGCACCAGACCCCGTGTATGGAGACCCTGGGAGTGAGATACAAAGGTGGGAACTGTCCACGTGCTATGTTACTTTCGAAACCCTAATGGAATCCGAGACACTTGCCATATATTCACTGGTGTAAATTGGCCTTTCAAACTTTCTTTTGCAAAGGGGTGCCTTTAAATTGCCAGCAGCTGGGGCTTCCCTGGTGGCGCAGTGGTTGAGAGTCCGCCTGCCAATGCAGGGGACACGGGTTCGATCCCTGGTCCGGGAAGATCCCACGTGCAACTAAGCCCGTGTGCCACAACTACTGAGCCTGCGCTTTAGAGCCCACTAGCCACAACTACTGAAGCCCGTGCGCCTAGAGCCCGTGCTCCGCAACAAGAGAAGCCACCGCCATGAGAAGCCCGCGCACCACAACGAAGAGTAGCCCCCGCTCGCCGCAACTAGAGAAAGACCGCGTGCAGCAACGAAGACCCAACACAGCCAAAAATAGATAGATAAATAAATAAATAAATTTATTTTTAAAAATATATTGCCAGCAGCTGAGCCCTGTGTGGGCTGGTTTCCAAAGTTGCTGAAAGTGTAAAGGGTGGATAGACCTAGACAGCAGGTTTGGGTCAAAACCCACATTTGTATCCAGCAATGTCTATGGAGGTCACCTATACACTGGGTAACTTATGCCACCACAAGGCACAGCAGTGGTGGTCAGTGAGCTGACTGCTGTTTGGACTTCTGTAACGAAGCCATTGACTTCTCTGTCCAAGCCCAAGGACTACATATCCCCAAACAGGCAGTAGCTTTCAACATCCTCATCCACCGAGGGCCTGCAGGGCATCACAGACCAGAAAACAGCCCATGGAAGCAGTCCTCTCCCGTTCCCCCAGACAAGAACACGCTTAAATCCAATGAAGAGATCATTGCTTTGGGTTGTGTATTTGCTTATTTACCACGCACACAGGCAGCCCTTCTGGGTTGCACTTGAGCTTTCAAAATGCACCGCGCATAACGGTGACCTTGTTCTCTTGTGTTGCTGCTTGGAAAGAAGACTCTTCTAACCAGCCTTTCTTCCCTTCAACCTCCAACAGCACCTTATTCTCTGGCTGGCAATGACTAATACTAAGCATGTACCCAAATGCTGGGTCTCTGTGAGAAAAACATCTTGGGAACAGAGAAAGGGCATTTCCTCACCTCCACCCTTTATCAGGATGCAGCGCAATGACACCTTTTTCTCTAGGCACCTGTCTAGCTCATATCCAGAAAGATAGATCAGTTCATTTGGCAGTTGGGGTTGCCTTGGTGAGGAGGCCTATCATTCATTCATTTATTCATTCATTCACTACAAACTTTTGAGTGTCTAATCAGTCTCTCTGAGACCCAATACTGAACAATGGTGACACAGATGAAGAGCCTCCAGGAAGCCACAAGAAGGTTCCCCTCTCTCTGTCCTTCCAGACCAAGTCTTCTGCACCACACTAAGAAAACTCAGCAAACATTGAAGAACAACCCAGTGAACTGTTAAATTCAGTTCTGCCTTTAAAGGCAATGGCTCATCTTATGTCTTATGGTTCCTCCCCTTCCCCCCACCTTTTTCCAGTGTCAGTAAAGCGTATCATTGTTTAGTGACCTTTGCCTCTCTATTACCCCACTCATGGTCTCCTATCATTCACAGGTGGCACCATAATTTATGCAATGGATAGGTTTTGCAAAAGAAATTTTTGTAAATTGATTCCCATTTAGCAGAAGCCTATGGTGGCTTCTTTGTTACTATCCCCCCTTGACTCCTCAAATTACAAATTTATCTGTTGGTTAAGTCTGGATTCCTATCTACAGCAAAACCTCAGTTGAATCTCTCAGATCCTGGCCTGCTCTGATTTTTTTTTTTCTGATTAAGCAGAAATTCTTCTCATGCCTTAGTAAATGGAACCTGCTAACCATCCCCAAAGAAGATTGCAGGGCCTAGACAAAACTCTTTTGACTATCAGAGTTTGAGATGAAAGAGAAGAGATTAGAAGATGGAAAACTAAATATGGACTGAGTCTAGTGTCATTAGAAATTTGATATGAACTTGTTTTCTGTGACTTGATTCTTTTTCTAGGGGTTAAACACATTAAACAAATCTAGTTCTAGTTACCAAGATTTTATTGGGTTACTTACCCTCATCACTGGACTCCAGAACTTCCATACTGCCAGAAATTTCACTTAGTGATTCAGCTATAGTTCAATCACTAAAATAAAATATAGAGGAAAAAACAAAAAATCATTTACTATCTAGGATATAATACAATCATTCTACCCTACTCCTTATCCTCCAGTTAGATTCTTAAACTATGCAAGAAAAGATATACAAAGGAAATTGCCATTAGAGAGAATTATTCTTCCTTAAAAAAG
Source organism: Delphinus delphis (assembly GCF_949987515.2). Taxonomy (NCBI): domain Eukaryota; kingdom Metazoa; phylum Chordata; class Mammalia; order Artiodactyla; family Delphinidae; genus Delphinus; species Delphinus delphis. The sequence continues at coordinate 27,060,448 of NC_082704.1, read as the reverse complement.
ATAATGGGGCTTCCCTGGTGACGCAGTGGTTGGGAGTCCGCCTGCCGATGCAGGGGACGCAGGTTCGTGCCCCGGTCCAGGAAGATCCCACATGCCGCAGAGCAGCTGGGCCCGTGAGCCATGGCCGCTGAGCCTGCGCGTCCGGAGCCTGTGCTCCGCAACGGGAGAGGCCACAACAGTGAGAGGTCCACGTACCGCCAAAAAAAAAAAAAAAAAAAAAAAAAAAAAGACAATGATTCCACATATATGAAATGTCCAGGATAGGCAGACACATAGACACAGAAAGTGTCTTGCTTAGGGCTAGAGGGACGAGGGTGTTTTTTTTGAGTGATAGAGTACAGGGTTTCTTTTTGAGGTGATGACAATGTTTAAAATTAATTGTGGTGATGGTTGCACAAATCTTTGAATATATTAAAAAGCATTGACTTGTACACTTTAAATGGGTGAATTGTATAATATGTGAATTATAGCTCAATAAAGCTGTTACCAAAATATAAAAGGCAAATGTACAAAACCTGATCTATTGCTTTGTGTTGGGGCCCATTACATTTGGAGGTCTGTTACTATTCATGGGTGTGCCCAGGCAGAAAAAACTGTATAGATAAGCCATAAAGAAAAAAACTGAGATGGTTGACTACATAAAACCTTTTAACTTTTGGCCAAAAAGAGTAAAGAGTTTACAGAAGAATAACAAACTAGGAAGCAATACTTACAACAAATATAGATAAAGGTGCCAATTTTCTAAATTTGTCAAGAGTGCATATAAACCAATAAATGACAAACAACTGGATATAAAATGGGGCAAAGGATACAACAGGAAGTTTACAGAAAAAGAAATACATAAAGAAAAGTTCAGTCCTACTCATAATTAAAGAAATGTAAATCAAAGTATCAAGTTAACATTTTTACCTATCAGATTGTCCAAAAGTTTTAATTTTGATGATATTCCATGCTGACAAGGATGAGAAAAGTGGACACACTCATACATTATGAAGTGTAAATTGCTCTCTGAAGACCAATTTCACAGTATCAAAAGTTAAAAATACACATACCTTTTGATCCAGTAGCATCACCACTAGAACTTCACCCTGTAGCTATACTCACACTTGTACACAAAAATATATATGCAAGAATGTTTATCACAGCATTGTTTTAAGCAGTCCAAAGTGGGAAACAACCAAAGTGACCATCGAAAGGATAATCCTCCCATGACTCTGATTCTATATCACGGGAGAATTATCTGTCCCTGGGCTCCTTTCCACTAGTGCAGATAATCAATTGAGAGCCTACTGTACATTTTCAGTCTAGCCTTCTAGCCAGGGAAGCATGTCAGTTGATAATCAAACCTTTATAAATCAATGCTGACATTTTTGATGGGAGTTTGTGGGTGGAGGGGAGGGGGGATCTGATCAGCAGACCCAGAGAAAAGAGCAAGAATGCCGCGGAGAGGCAAGCAGAGACTGCCCTCCTCACAGCTCGCCTTGGGGTCTCGATGTGTCTGACTCAAGTACCATCAGGTTGGATTAAGTAGATTCTGGAGCCCCCCTCCCTACACTGGATCTGTCCTGCTCCCAGAAACAGTCAAGCTGCCATTGCTGTTTCATGGATGGGCTCCAGGCCCATCGTGTGCTGCCCTCTAGCCGTTAAGTCCCTGATACTTCTCTGGAGCTAGAGAGGGGTGACCACAGGCTCTGAGGTTAAGGTGAATTTGAGAGGTCACCCACTGAGAGTGACTGAGGCCTTTGGAAAGCAAAAGCTTCCAAACCACAGGGAGAGCTGACAGGGTCCTGGTGTCAAGATGGCTTGAGACCCTCTCACTGAGAAGTCCTAAGGTTCCCCACACTGTACGTTCATTCTCGCTGCAATGAGGAATAAACCTAGCTTGTTCAACACCAGGTGTGTTGCAGGTGGGCTTTGGCTGAAAGGTATCGACACTTTATCCAAGTCACTCAAACTCTGAGCCAATATCATAATTCTACCTGAAGATGACAACCCCAGGCCCACACAATGCTCACTAATTACCACACACACATATACACACACATACACAAGTTCCATCTGGAGATCTGGACAGAGCAGAGGGGTAGGGAAATTCAGAAGGCCCTCAGAAATTCAGCGGGAGAACAGGAGAATTCCTTGGGCCAGGAGCAATTCACATCACTGGCGAGCCCCTGGGCCATCTTAATAAACATGGCGGCACCCCAGCCCCTGCCACTAAGAAACGCTTCTTAGACACTGGGGAAATAAACTACCTCTGAGCTTTAGAGAAGCCCATGGAAAAGAAGCCCATTTTCCAAAATGCCGGGCCACAGCAGGCTAACGTTGCCCCTGACCCACCACTGTCAGGGGCAGAAGAAGAAAGGGGAATGATAACCAAAGAGAAAAATATGAAAGACAAAGGGAGAACAAAGAAAGAGGGCATCATGGCGGCATCTGCATCCCTGGAGCGCTAATAGAATCATTGGATCTAACTAACTTTTGAGTTTAAACTGTCTCAAATTCTTTCTGGCATACTTACCTTGTATCCCCGACTGCAGGCCCTGAGGACAGTAGAACCGTCAGCTGAGCTACCTCCTCTTCCAAACAAAGCAACAACCACAACAAAACATATAAACCTCCCCTTGATTCGAAATCCTCTTCCTGTTACCACCCATTTCTCTGCCTCCCTTTAAAGCCAAACTCTGAAAGGTTATCTATACTTACTACCTTTATGTCTTCACCTCTTATTCTTTTGCACTCTCTCCAACAGGCCTTCCAAATCCAACTGCTTCCAAACCGCTCCACTAAAACTGCTCTCGTTCAATCCACCCATCTGTTACTTGACCTCCCAGCAGCATGTGACACTCCCTCTTTTTTGAATAATGTTATCACTTGCCTTTCTGAACATCACACTCCCTTCATTTTCCTCCTACCTCACTGGCTGTTTCTTCTCAACCTCCCTTGCTGTATCTTTCTCCTTTCCCTGTTTCTGAAATGTTGTAGCACCCGAGAGCTCTACCCTTGGCCCTTTTCTTTATCTACAGTCATTTCCTAGACCAGCGCCATTAAATAGAAATGTTAACGTGAACCACAATTGCAAGCCACATAGGTAATTTTAAATTTTCTAGTAGCCACGTTCAAAAGAGCAAAAAGAAACAGGTGAAGTTACTTTTAATAATATATTTTACTTAGGTCAGTAGAACCAAAATATTATCATTTCAACATGTAATCATTATAAAAAATAGTATCAATGAGATATTCTATGTTCTTTTTATCATACTAAGCCTTTGAAATCTGGTTTGTATTTTTCACGTATAGCACATTTCTATTCGGACTTAGCCACGTTTCAACTGCTCAGTAGTCACATGGGTCTAGGGACTACCATATTCTAGATGATCTCATTCACACCTTATGAATACTATCTAGACACTGAACTCCAAAATTTCTATGTCTAGACTGGATCTCATCCCTGAACTCCATATTCCTATAGCCAACTGTCTATCCAACATCTCCACCTAACAGTGCATATCGGCCGATTGGGTCCCCTCACACTCACTCCTCCTGGGTTTTATGTGCTCTGGCCCCATGCCCACGTCCCCCCGACTGACCACCCATCCTGTTACCCTCCCACTTTCTCCCTGTGCTCCAGCCTCACTGGCCTTCTTGCTAATCCCCAACACAGCCAGTCCCTTTCAATCTCAGGGTCTTTGCATTTGCTGCTCCCCCTGCCCAGAGGGCTCTTTCCCCAGCTAGCTGCATGGCTGCCTCTTTTATAGCATTCAAGTCAGCTCAAAGGGTCCCTCCCAGAGAGGACCTCCATGATCATCCTAGTTAAAGCATCTAGTCTCTCTCCATCACATTATCCTTTACTAACATCTTCGTAGCACTCATCGATGTCTGAAATTATATTCTATATTAATTTAGTTACAGTCTCTTATCTGTCTCCTCTACTAGAATGTAAATTCCATTAGGGCAGGGGCCTTGTCCATTTTGTTCATCACTGGATCCCCCAGCACCTGGAATGGTACCTGGTACATCTGTCAGGCACCTGCTAAATGTTTGTTCAATGAATGCGTACATTCAGCGAAAGAAGGAGAAGTAACGTAAGAACCATCTTTGTGGTCAGAAATTTTTGAGAAGTCGAGGCATGCTACAGGACGCAAAGGAAGACTTGTCGTGGGGGGGCGGGAAGCTCCTTCCTTGCCAGCTTAGCAGGCCCTGCCTTCCCTCCCAGCAAGGTGGGCGCCTCTTGTCCTTGTCACAGAGAGCATACTCCCGGGTGTCCCGGACACGAGACTCCTGTGTGTGGAGCCCCACTCAGCTGGGCGAGGCCCAGATCCTCCTAGAGGAGGTTTCAGGAAGAGATACCACCACTGGCAAAACTTCTTTCCATTTACCCCAGGCTGACTTATTAACCAGAGCTCTGCTTCCCCAGTATCTCCTCACAGAGGACAAAAGACTGTATTTCTTTCATGTGTCTCATGGCTAATATAAGTTTAAAGTGAATTGGTTCCTTAATTATACCAGGGCTCTTTAATAGCGGCCTCGGCACTGCCTCCAGGCTGGTCTCTATTTTTATTTATGATATTTAGCAAAATGTCACCTCAGTGGTATCTCAAAAAAAAAGTCACAACGCTCTCTCTAAAATACCAATCTGACCATGAGCTTAGACTAGTTCACCGACATCCTGCTGCCTGCAGGACAAAAGCCAAGTTCTTCACAAAGTTCTCAGCGATCGGGTGCTCCCTGCCCCCCTCCCTTCTCCAGCAGTCCAACCCCATTCCCACCCTCATGGTTTGGTCTCCCAGAATCACCAGTCATTCCCTAAATACACCACGTTCTTTTGCATTCTCTGTGCTCTGCACAGGCTGTTCACTTAGCCCGGAACCTCGCCTCCCTCAGCTCTACAACCTTGAAATCCTACACATTCTTCAAAATCCAGCTCAAAGGTTACCAGCCTTGCCTCACGCTCTCGCCCCTTGTACGTGCCCCTGTCATAGCTGATATCCCCTTGAAGACAAGGACCCCATTTCACGTATCTGGAGACCCCCAGCACCTAGCACGACACCAGGCATGTGGAAGGTTCTCACTGTGCATTTTTATGGATGGATGAATGCAGGAGTTGGGGGAGGCATGCAGTGACAAATAGGCATCAGTGGGGAAATGACCCCCTTGTTTAAACATACAGGGACAACCTAAGACACACTTGCAGCAAAAGACCCCTCTGCATGAAGTCCCATGAAAAAGCTGGCAAGCTGTGTAAGGAAAGAGGAAATAATGTACGTTTTTATCCAGTGAAGGATGAGGGGCCTCCAGAACCACTTCCAAAGAGGATAAAGTCCTGTAATAATGGTCATCAGGGAGTCTGGCCCAGCCGAGATATAAAGCTGCATTATCAGTCACTATGTAAATGCTTGCCTGCTCTCTCTAGGCCAACCTCAGGGGCTTAAGCCCCAGAACTGCCTTTTCCTTCTCAAACTGACTGAAGGACTGAACAAGGGCTCTAGGGGGGGAAAAATAGCGAGAAAAACAAGGAAAAAGGCCTGTCTTCCAAGGTTATTGAAATGTTTTAACCACAGCGTGGTTCAGATTCAAGGATTCAGAAGACTTTGCTTGACAGATTTTCTGCCTTCCCAGAGTGGGGAATGCTAATGAGAAGCAGCTGGCCTCATTTTTTAAAAAAACAATCTGATAGGATGAAATGTTTTTCATAGAGTCTGTGGTAGGCAGATGGCCCCCAAGGTTGTTGCCTCCCTGGTCTGTATGCCCTGTACATCCCCTCCCCTTGAGTGTGGGCGGGCCTGGCCTAAACAGGTGAGCTCTTTGAAAAGAGGGTGTAGAGGTCAGACACAGAAGTCAGAGAGATTGAGAGCTGCAGCAGACACGCTCCTGTAGGCCTTGAAGGAACGAAGTACCGTGCTGTGGAGAGGACCAAGTGGCAGAGAATGGCAGTGGCTGACAGCAACCCTTGGTTGACAGCTATCAAGAAAGTAGGGACCTCGGGCTTCCCTGGTGGCGCAGTGGTTAAGAATCCGCCTGCCAATGCGGGGGACACGGGTTCGAGCCCTGGTCCGGGAAGATCCCACATGCCGCGGAGCAACTAAGCCCGTGCGCCACAGCTACTGAGCCTATGCTCTAGAGCCCGCGAGCCACAACTACTGACCTCGCATGCCACAACTACTGAAGCCTGTGCGCCTAGAGCCCGTGCTCCACAACAAGAGAAGCCACTGCAATGAGAAGCCCGTGCACCGCAACGAAGAGTAGCCCCCACTCGCCACAACTAGAGAAAGTCCGCGTGCAGCAACAAAGACCCAACGCAGCCAAAAGTAAAATAAATAAATTTAAAAAAAGAAAGTAGGGGCCTCAAAGAAACTGTATTCTGCCAATAACCAGTCAGTTTCGAAGATAACCCTGAACCTCAGATGAGCCCTCAGCCCTGGCTCATCCACTGATTGCAGCCTTGTGAGGTCCTGTGCAGAGGACCCGCTAAACCATGCCTAGTCCCTTGACTCATGGAAACTGAGAGATAGTGAATTTGTGTGGTAAGACACTCAAATTTTTGTCATCTGTTACACAGCAATGAATAGGACTAGAATATGAATGCAAGCCCTATGGGCCCCAGCTCTAATTGAGAATGAAGCAAAAAGTGGGGCAGGTTTGGAGCTATGTAAGCTGCAACGCAGAACTTGGTAAGAGGCCCATGAGGGGACTGTTTGCAACCCTTCCCCAACCCATCCCGCCACAAACACTTCTTTATGAAGAACATAAGTTGCCACTCTCTCAAGTGGGTTATCGGCTGAGCAGGTTGGATAGACCTTGCCAAAATGTTAGAACAAACTAACCCCCTGAAGGCTCACCTTGTGTGACATGGCTTTCCCGACCTTCAAGAGAATGTCTCCAACTCCTTTCAAATACGGCTATACTCTGTTCCCCCAACCAGGTGTGTGTGTTGTGTATCCACCAATCAGTGGATGAAGAACCTTGGAGCTGATCATTCCGAGGCATGACCCAGGGAGAGGGAGGGGAAGAACCCAGCTACTTCTAGAGGAAGTGTCTTTTGCGGGGATGCCAACTCATTGAGGAACCTGGGCTCCACCTGAAATGAAAGTATGAGAAAGGGCCCCCTTTCCCCTTACTAGTTGTAAAATAAGCTAACCTCTAGCAGAGCGTGATCACTCCCCCTTCTTCTTTTCCTTGTGTGGGGTTGGCGGGAGGACACCAGAGATTCACCCAGTTCTTGAAATGCAGTCCTCGGACTCCACGATGGAGACGGCTGCCCCTCAGATCACACAATGAGCTCCAGAACTCCCACCCCTCAAGCCACCAGTAATCAGAATGGCTCTGACGTGGACAGTCACCCCACTGACTGGCAGCATTCACTCGGGGTGGTAGGGCTGTGATGCCGACTTCCACCCAGGCTTTGACTACGTCCATGTACAAATCAGGGCTTTCCGAGGTCATTGGCATGATTGGCATTTCCACAGCAGGGGCCAGGAGCGGCAGCAGCTCTCAGCAGGCTCGAGGCCAACTAGTTAGCTCCGGGATGTCTGTTTGCTCATGCCCCTGGGTGCAGAGGTGAGTGCCCTCATGGGATACTGGACTTAGGAGAACAATCTTCATGGTCATCTATCTCTGTGTCTTTTTCTCTTCCAGCGCTTCCATTTAAAAGGGATCTGGGTAGTGTAGTCATTTTCACAATGTTGATTCTTCCAATCCAAGAACATGGTGTATCTCTCCATCTGTTGGTATCATCTTTAATTTCTTTCATCAGTGTCTTATAGTTTTCTGCATACAGGTCTTTTGTCTCCCTAAGTAGGTTTATTCCTAGATATTTTATTCTTTTTGTTGCAGTGGTAAATGGGAGTGTTTCCTTAATTTCTCTTTCAGATTTTTCATCATTAGTGTATAGGAATGCCAGAGATTTCTGTGCATTAATTTTGAATCCTGTTACTTTACCAAATTTATTGATCAGCTCTAGTAGTTTTCTGGTAGCATCTTTAGGTCTCTCTATGTATAGTATCATGTCATCTGCAAACAGCGACAGCTTTACTTCTTCTCTTCCAATTTGGATTCCTTTTATTTCTTTTTCTTCTCTGATTGCTGTGGCTAAAACTTCCAAAACTATGTTGAATAAGAGTGGTGAGAGTGGGCAACCTTGTCTTGTTCCTGATCTTAGAGAAAGTGGTTTCAGTATTTCACCATTGAGAACAATGTTGGCTGTGGGTTTGTCATATATGGCCTTTATTATGTTGAGGTAAGTTCCCTCTATGCCCCCTTTCTGAAGAGTTTTTATCATAAATGGGTGCTGAATTTTGTCAAAAGCTTTCTCTGCATCTATTGAGATGATCATATGGTTTTTCTCCTTCAATTTGTTAATATGGTGTATCACGTTGATTTGCGTATATTGAAGAATCCTTGCATTCCTGGGATAAACCCCACTTGATCATGGTGTATGATCCTTTTAATGTGCTGTTGGATTCTGTTTGCTAGTATTTTGTTGATGATTTTTACATCCGTGTTCATCAGTGATATTGGCCTGTAGTTTTCTTTCTTTGTGACATCTTTGTCTGGTTTTGGTATCAGGGTGATGGTGGCCTCATAGAATGAGTTTGGAAGTGTTCCTCCCTCTGCTATATTTTGGCCTCAGAATGGGAGAAAATATTTGCAAATGAAACAACTGACAAAGGATTAATCTCCAAAATTACAAGCAGCTCATGCAGCTCACTATCAAAAAACAAACAACCCAATTCAAAAATGGGCAGAAGACCTAAATCGACATTTCTCCAAAGAAGATATACAGATTGCCAACAAACACATGAAAGGATGCGCAACATCACTAATCATTAGAGAAATGCAAATCAAAACCACAATGAGGTATCACCTCACACCAGTCAGAATGGCCATCATCAAAAAGTCTACAAACAATAAATGCTGGAGAGGGTGTGGAGAAAAGGGAACCCTCTTGCACTGTTGGTGGGAATGTAAATTGATACAGCCACTATGGAGAACAGTATGGAGGTTCCTTAAAAAACTAAAAATAGAACTACCATATGACCCAGCAATCCCACTACTGGGCATATACCCAGAGAAAACCATAATTCAAAAAGAGTCATGGACCACAATGTTCATTGCAGCTCTATTCACAATAGCCAGGACATGGAAGCAACCTAAGTGTCCATCGACAGATGAATGGATAAGAAGATGTGGCACATATATACAATGGAATATTACTCAGCCATAAAAAGAAACAAAATTGAGTTATTGGTAGTAAGGCGGATGGACCTAAAGTCTGTCATACAGAGTGAAGTAAGTCAGAAAGAGAAAAATACCGTATGCTAACATATATATATGGAATGTAAAAAAAAAAAAAAAAAGAAATGGTTCTGAAGAACCTTGGGGCAGGACAGGAATAAAGACACAGATGTAGAGAATGGACTTGAGGACACGGGGAGGGGGAATGGTAAGCTGGGATGAAGTGAGAGAGTGGCATGGACATATATACACTACCAAATGTAAAATAGATAGCTGGTGGGAAGCAGCCGCATAGCACAGGGAGATCAGCTCGGTGCTTTGTGACCACCTAGAGGGATGGGATAGGGAGGGCGGGGGGGAGGGAGACGCAAGAGGGAGGAGATATGGGGATATATGTATATGTATAGCTGATTCACCTTGTTATAAAGCAGAAACTAACACACCATTGTAAAGCAATTATACTCCAATAAAGATGTTAAAAAAATAAAAATAAAAGGGCTCTGGTTTTGCCTCCAGTTCTGCCTTCCCTTCCTCCTCACTGTACCTCACCCCTAGAGTAAACCAGGAGAAGCACAGAAAGGCCCAACTCATGCCACCCCTAACCCCTTAGATCTTCTGCTGGGGGCAGGGGTTAGTAATGCAGAGAACTTGTCCTCAAAGGTTCCTTCTTCCGTCTCCTTAGCGGCCTCAGAGCCTTGTTGATGGGGAGTCCTATTCTGTCTTGTCAATCCACATAGCCTCTAATTAAAAGCTCTGCTCTTTCACAGTCAAGGGCAATTCATATTACACAATTAATACAATGAATGAAATTGCTGAGTCCTAACTCTGTGCCAGCCTGGCACTGTGAAAATGGTTTTCCATGCATTATCTCATTGAATCTCGCAAGAGCCCTATGAGGTAGGCTTTGTTATTTCGTTTTTATTATTTTCAGCCCCATTTCCCAGATGAGGAAACCGAGTCTCACTGAAATTAGGTCATCTGGACAAGGCCATACAAGTAATCGAGCTAGGACTCAAATCCAGTTCTGGAGGATTTCAGAGCCCGTGATTTGACCACTACACTCTGCTCCCTCCTTACTTGGCAAAATCTGGTAAGTATTAAATGACCACTCACTCCTACCCCAAAGAATCTCATGCATTAGCCCATTACAGGATTTGAAAGCAGGATAACTCGCCAGGTCATTATCAGCCCCTAATATCTTTGCCAAAGATTTGTTGGTCATTTTAACAATAGAGAGTCCTGCTAGAAATGGCTCACTGGACACATATATTGTGATGAGAGATCACAAAATATTAAGAGGGGATAGGTCTATAGCATGGGCCCCTTGGGTGGCCAGGCTGAAGTGGGGTACCAGCAAGGGGCGCGAGAAGCATGGGGACCCTGAGAGACTCAAGGAAGAGCCAGAATTGAGGTGAGGGGCCCTGAGGATAGATGTCACAGCTTTAAGTGCATGTTGGATGCCAAGAGCTCTAGACCCAAACTCTCCACCAGCTCTCAAGTCCATCCCAAGCAGAGTATGTCTGAGGTTTTTTGTTTTATCCTGTATTTGTTGTGGTTGCTGTTATCACTGCTCCCAGCAGGCAACAAGCCATCAGTTGGGGGTGGGGGAAAAATCTCCAAGGAGGGAAAAAAGGCAAAAGAAGAAGAAAAGAGGTTGGTGGTGCTGAGGCAGGCTGTGACTTCTACGTGGCGGGAGACGCAGGGGAGATAAAGGAGGAAGAGAACTCAGCCACAAGAATGTGTCCCCCTTTCTGTTTGGATTAAAAAAAAAATCCCACAAGGACTCAGAGGCAAAAAATATACACATCAATTTTCACTGCAAAGTAAAGGAGCTGTTACAGTGGAGGATTCCTGGACTGAATGTCAATATGACATAGTGTGTGTTTCATGTTTGGTCATTGCAATCATTGTTGCTTTTGTTGTGGTCATACATTTACAATGCTTGGTGTCAGTCTATCTCTTGTAAAAATAAAGTACAGTGTCTGTGTAAAAAATAAATAAATAAAAAAATAACAATTCCTTATGATGCAAAAAAAAAAAAAAAAAGAATGTGACCCCAGCCCAAGCTGAACGATCTGTGACTTTCGTGAAGCCAGCTTGTAATTTTGGGGTCTTATCTAAGGTCCTTTAGCCCACAGGGAGGGAGGGGGCTGGAGAGGCAGTCACCTCATGGTTATGATGAATAGCCTTTGGTCTCCCAGTTCCAGGCTAAAATAGAGAGAGGTCTCAGAGTGAACTGCGTCACCCCAGGGAGGGGACGGGCAGAAGAAAGGGTGTGCCGCTGTCGCCAAGGGGCCCAGGCCCACGGAAATAAACGTGCCTCCAAGAATCTGAGAGCCCTGGCCAAACTCAGTCAAGGTCATGTTTAGGGGTCTTTAAATCCTCAGATTTCCTTAGCCCTTAACTCCACAGACAGCCCTGCCACAGGGCAAAGAAGCAGCTGTTTATCTGGAGCTACAGGAAGAGTTTTCCGAAGGTTCTCTGGTCCCCAGATCTCCCCCTTTCTCCATGGCCTAAAATACCCACCATTAGAATTAGGACCATTAGAGTTAGAACCCACCATTAGAACCAGACAGCAAAGTCAGAATATTATTTCCCAGGGCCTCTCTCTTTGCACCCCAAAATCTTCATGCAGACCTACTATATACTGAGTCCTGTTTTAGGGGCCATGGAGACAATGACAAAATAAAACAGTTAACATTTACTGGGCACTTAATATGTGCAGATACTGAAGTGTTTTGCATACACCGTCTCATTTAATTCTCAGAACAATCCTGTGCAGTAGGTACTATTTATTTTCACTCCTCCCCCACTTGGTAGATGAGGAAACCGAAAGGCTAAGTAACTGCCCGGGGTCACACGCAAGTACATGGTGAGGGCGGGATTTAAACTGAGGTAGTTTGACTCCAGAGCCCATTAAGTGCTATGCTAAACCTGATGACGAGGAAAAAGATACACATGAAAAATTGAGAGCAGTGCTTGATTGGGAATCAGAAGGCCTGTGTCCTGATTGTGCCCTTCCTACAGATTATCCTTGTGGCCTTGCCCCAGACATAGCTCCTCGCTGGGCCTCAGTTCCTGTATTTATGTTCTTCTGTTGTTGTTGTTGCTGTTGTTTTTTGACCACACTGTGTGGCTTGTGGAATCTTAGTTCCCCAACCAGGGATCGAACCCACACCCCCTGCAGTGGAAGCATGAAGTCTTAACCACTGGACCACTGGGGAAGTCCAGTTCCTGCATTTGTAAAATGAGGAGGTGAGAGAAACTTGTCGTGTGCTCTCTTATGATATTTTAGGACAAGTATTCATTTTAAGATGAGGACTCAAAGGCTAAACTCTTGGGTACTGACTCCATATAGGAGGGGTCTGCAGGGCCCAAGAGTCGTGGCACAGGAAGCCAGAGTGTGTGTTGCATGCATGCGTGTGGTACAGGGGACCGGGAGGCAGAAATGAGGCAGAGCGCCAAGGTTAAGCCGGAGAAGTGCGTCCAAAGCATATCACGAAGCTGAGCTGGGCAGGGTGTAGCAAAGCAGGGCTAGAACACTGAGATCTAGCTGTAAATGAGGTCAAGGAAGAGGGAAGGTGAGAGTGAAGGGGAGCCTCAGATGGGAGGATTGGGGGATGGGAGGCAGCACAGCCACAGGAGGTTCTGGAGGGCGCTTGTGTTGGCGGCTCCATTTAAAGCGAAAGGGACTGGAAGGGGCCACTCCGTGTAGGCTGGAGTCACAGTGAAAGGCCTGGGAGGAGAAGCCCGCCTTCAGAAGGGCCATTTGCTGGGCAGAAAAGTTTGACAGCTTGCGGCCTGAAGCACTGAGTGTCAGCATAGGTGAGCTGGGGATGAGGGCAGAAAGGGCAGGTGACAGCCACAAACCCTGAGTGACCAGGAAGAGCCTGAGGACTCTGGCCCGGAACGATGCGCTTGGGGCACTGAGGCTTGGGTGATACCTGGCTCACCTACATCCCTTCTGCCCAAGGTCAAGTCTGCTCTCACACCTGACTCTCATATCTCTTTGGTCCAGTGCCTGCAAAAGAAGCCAGAAGCTTCTGGAGAAATATTGACAAGCCACAGGAAGGAGATTCCAGGACAAGGGACACCAGATAGCAGCGGACTGGAAAATGGAGTGTCCCAGGGCCTGGGGCTAGACAGGACACCAAGAGGGTGAAGAAAGAGGGCCCACAGCTGGGCCAGGCTAGATGGCAGCTGGTAGGGGAGGAGAGAAAGGCCCAGACTGCCAAGGGCAGAAAGGAGATTCCTGGTTCCCTCCTGTGCTCACTGCAGGCCGCAGAAGCAGAGGGGATCCCCATGCACAGCACTCAGGGCACCCTCACACTCATTCCCTCGTTCGGCTGCCGTCACCCCCGGCAGGGGAGGGCAAAGGATCTCCACTTTGAAGAAGTCAGTGATGTGTGCCAGGCCCTTCCCACCCGGGTAACAACCTCATAGGAAAAGAAAAGTGGCAGTGAGACCCAGGAAGGAAGAAAGCTACCAGGCTTCCTTCAACTTTAAAGTGTGAGAATCCCTAGTCAGAATGGCCTGGGGACAAAAAAAGCCACCCTGGGAGCAGTGCCCGGGAGGGTTGCTTACATGGCGGTGCGAGGTGGCCGGCCCCTCCCCAGGCTGGACACTGCTCTGTGGTCCACTTGAGAGTGAGAGGGAAGCACGCAGCCAGCATCTGAGGAACGCATGAGATAATGCATGGAAAATAGCACAGCACCTGGTACAAAGTAAGTGCTCAAGAAATAGTGGGGGTGGGGGAGGAGGGATAAATTAGGAGATAGGGATTAGCAGAAACACACTACTATGTATAAAATAGATAAACAACAAGGACCTGTTGTATAGCACAGGGAACTATATTCAATATCTTGTAAAAACCTACAATCGAAAAGAATCTGAGGGGCCTCCCTGGCAGTCCAGTGGTTAAGACTCCGTGCTTCCAATGCAGGGGGCATGGGTCCAATCCCTGGTCAGGGAGCTAAGATCCCACAAGCTGCGTGGCATGGCCAAAAAATAAATAAATAAAAATTTTTTTAAAAGAATCTGAAAAAAAAGAATCTGAAAAAGAATATATATATATATATATATATATATATATATATATATATCTGAATCACTCTGCTGTACACCTGAAACTAACACAGCTTTGTAAAATCAATGATATTTCAATTTAAAAAAAGAAAAGAAATAGCAGGGTTTCTAAAACTACTAGTACAGATATGGACAATGGTGCGAAAAATGGGTTCGAGGAGGAAGGCTGTAAGTCACCAGCCTGCGTGACAACCACTGATTCCGGGGACCTCACCCCCAGGGATTCTGATTCTTCCATTGGGGCGGGGCCCAGAGATCTGTACGTTCCGTAAGTTCCCGGGTGATGCTGAGGTACACAGTCCAAACACCCCGCTTTAAGGAGACCCTGCTATAAATCATGTTGGCTACTGGGCCTGGCTGGAACAGAAAAGCTGAAATGGGATCCGTAAGAAATGGATGTGGTGGTGAAGAAAAAGCAACTCGGATGACATCTAGAGAGAAGTGTGGCCGCAAAGGAAGGCATTTTGTTTTTCTAATGAACGTCTCTAAGACTTGAACCTCCAATGAGTCCTAGAGCAGCTGATGGAGAGTTGACACCCCAGCCCTGCTATGAATTAGCTGTGAGGCCTCGGGCACACTGAGTCCTCTCTCTGAGCTGCAGTTTCCTCACCTAAGAAGTAAGGGATTGGGCTGGACTTGGATCTAGGGGTCCTGCTAGCCCAGGCATTCCAGGGTCCTATGATTCATCGAGACAATCAAAGTTCCCAGTTCATCCCTAGAGAAGCCAGATTTTGAAGAGACCCCCTATAAGCCTTGCTTGAGTTGGCCATCAGGGGACCAGCCTGTTGATATTTTCAGAAAATGCTCCTACTTTTAGCTTGTTTAGAAACCTAAGCTCTTTTTCCCATTTTAAAAAAATGCACAGGGTCGCAGGAGATTTGATTTAAAATTCACCATTCATTTTTTCTTCACCTTTGAAAGAAATTTAAAAAAAATTTTTTTTCAGATCAGGAGTTCATCCCTATCAGAGAATTAATATCTCAGAGTTTCCTTCAATTCTGAATAAGCAAACACAGGCCATTTCTACATGAAATAAGGTCTTCAGATCATTGACATTTGGCTTCGGAAACCACAGGCACAGAAGGAACAAACACTCTTCACAAGTAAAAGTAAAATTATGTCCTTCAAAAACTGAAGATGAAGGTTTAGTGGGGACTTTTTTCCATCTCATTCCCTTAAAGGGCTTCTAAAGACCCCCTCCAAGTATCACAAATGAATAGTGAACTAATCCGGAAACCTCTGTTCATATGTTTTATGCAAACCCAGGAGAGTAGACTTTTCCTGCCTTACCTACTGAGCTCTGCTCAAAATGTGAACAGGCAGATATGCCTGGGTTCCCAGGACCCTTTCTGTTCCCTAACCTCCATGGGGCTCAGAAGAGTCTCCCTCTGACTTACTTTCCTCTCCATTCTTCCAGAACAGTTGGGCTTATGGGAAGGGGAGATTTGGATGCAATAAGGAAGGGGAAGTAACCATGACCCACAGCTTACAGGATGAGCTGGTCCCTGGGCCATGAGGCCCCCGGGATAGGCATAATGACCTTGTCAATGTGAAAATGTAACATGACTTTATCAATCTTTAGTAGAATCTTTTCTGAAATACAGTGCCTACCATTTGTTGCCTTTTTCCTATCCATATCTAGACTTTCCCACGTCTGTATCTCTTCTTTTTCTTTTTTCTTCTTTCCATTCCTCATTTTGAACATCTACTGTATATGCTATAGTAGATACTGAATTGTATTGTTATAATGTGTTGTGTTCGTAACAAGGAGTAGAGTTCCAAATGTTCAAATAAGATGTGTACACTGTTTTATGTTTCAACTTTTTAAAAAATTCAAGCAAGTTGCTTTAACAATATGGGGCCCTTTGTTTATTTTTTCCCATTTAGCCTTGGCCCCAATAGATGACACCCTTCCCCTCCCTATCAGGCTCTGAGTTCTTTGAGGGCTAGAACATCAAACTAATAAAGATCCCAACAAGCTGTGTGACCTTGGAAAAGTCATATAATTTTTTCATACCTCAGTTTCTTTAACCACAAAATGAACCTGTCTGGGGACAGAACTGGGGGGATGGAGGGAGTAGGTGGGATGAAGGAGTTATTGATGTCACAGTATCATGTCTTTGTGCAGTGTTCTTGAGTCTCTGATCCAGTAGTTCCTTTGTCACAGAAAGAGAAATATGGCATCTTGACCTTCTGAGGAGGAAGCATGATGTAGTTGCAAAAGGATTAGGCTACGGAGTGGGGCAAATCTAGGTGTGAATCCTGGCTCTTGTCAATGACTAGCCTGTGATCTTGGGCAAGTCACTAAACTGTTCAGAAATGAAATTTCCTCATCTGTCTAGTGGGGCTAAGAGTACCTTCAGCATAGGCTAACTGTGAGGACTCATTCACTTAATAACTGTTTGTTGAGCACCTACTATGTGCTGAGAAGAAATCAGAATAGTGCTCAAAAAAGAGAAGGGCCTGCTCTCACAGACAGTTTGGTGAACTAATTCACATAAAGCTCTCGGCATGAGGCGTAGCACATAGTAAGCTCTCAATACATGGTAGCTACTATCATTGTTACCCTCCCTTCTCCATGGAAGGCTGTCCTTCCCCTGGTGTTAATGACCTATGTCCCCCTGTGTCTTCATTGGTTTCCCAAAAGCAGGGGATGAGACTCCCTGTGTTATCCACACTCTCTCCAGCAGCCAGCCCTCTGGAGACCAGCAGTGTTGTCAAATGGCTCTGTGCACTGGGGCCTGGGGCCTGGGGCTGTGTGAAGACAAAGCCAACTGCATCCAGCTTGTGTCCTTTGCTCGTTAGCTGTCACTGGGTCAAGCGGCCACAGATATGGCTTGAGTTTAAATTCCAAATTCCTGGAAAACCCACCGTCCCCAGAAAGCCTCTCTCTGGGCACACAGAGTATGCCTGGTGACTTCTCTCAGGGGCACTCCTGAGCCCAGGCGAGGCTGTTCAGGCTCCTCATTTACACTGTATCGTGACTAACTCAGAGCACTGTGCTTTATCCTTCATCCTAGTCCATCCCTAAACAGTTCAGACTGCTCTTAGTAGCACAGCAAGGAGAATCCTTTCCCCCTTTCCTCTTCTCAAGAAAGATCTAAACAGTTCTTCCAGGCCACCAGCAGAAACTCTCATTTTCCTTTTCCTTCTCAGAAGAACAAAGACGGGATTATGAATCATTAGTTGTTCCAAGTTGTTCTTTTTTTATCAACATTAGGCGGCAAGGGAACTCACATTGACTAAGGGCAACCTATGTGCCCGTCAGTTACCTGATTGAATCCTTGTGACAACCCTGTGAGGTAGGAGTCATTCTCTCCACTTTACAGATGAGACAACTGAGGCCCAGGAAGGCTCTGGCAGTCACCCATGGCCACACAGCTAGTAAGTAGCATTGTGAGGATTCAAGCCCATGTCTGACTCCAAAGCCCCACGCTCATTTCTCTATATGGTGCCAAATACGTTCAGCAATTGTACGTGTGTATCTCTCAGGCCAGACACTATGCCGGGTGGCTGAGCCCTGGGGCAGCGTGGCCTTCGATAGCACACCGTAAGCTGCTGTGAGGTGCCCTCTTCTCTCCTTTTGGGCCAGATGCCTTGCTCCTTCATTAGCAGCCTGGGGGCCAGGCTGGTCCATACGCTGCTCTGGTTTCCCAACCCCAAACGCCAAACTTCCACGTATCCTTAAAGTGGTACCTGGGATCTCCCGCCACATTACTGGCTGGGTGTCAGACAGAGGAGGGCCTGACATTGTGAAGAGCTCCTAACTTCTGCTGCTCTCCAATACAACCTCCCCGATTCAGGCGCTCCCATTCCGAACTTAAGATGGTTCTACCGAGGCAGAACTTTTGCACCATATCTAAACAAAAGCACACTTGTGTGCAAACTTATAACATAAACCTTATACTTATAGACGGCCTTGTGCTCTTCAAAGAACTTCCACATCCATTTGACCGTCCAGACAATTCTGACATAAACAGGGAAGCGACATTATTATTTTTATTATTCCCATTTTACAGATAAGAAAACCAAGGCCCCAAAAAGGCATGGGGACACGTCTATGGTAATGCTGTGAGAGCTGAGTGTTAGGGCTCTGCTTCTGAAGTGACCTTTAAATAATACCCCAGGGGAGGACACATTTGTAAGCCCTGCAGAAGCCCTATTTACGGGATGACAATTACTATATTAATCATAAATCTCTGGCAATGGTTACTAACATCTCTCAAACGCTTACTGTGCGGGGCACTGCACTACATGCTTCATTTCTCATGCATTATTTCTCAGTGGATACCATAATCCTTCGAGGACTAGGTCCCATTATTACCCCATTTTACAGCTGAGGAAACTGGGGCTCAGAAGGCTTAGAGGAACATACACAAGGAAGCTAGGAAGTGGTAGACAGGGGACCCAAGCCCAGGACTGTCTGATCCCAGAACCACGCTCCACTAGACTATAGCGCCTCTCAAGTTGAGTCCAATATGGAAACCACTAGCCACATGGGGTTATTTAACTTTAAACTCATTAAAGTGAAATGAAATTAAAATCTCAGTTCCTTGGTCACATTGGGTGCACCACATTTGCTCAATAGCCACGCGTGGCTAGTGGCTATGGCACTGGACAGCACAGATAGAGGACATTTCCATCACCACAGAAACTGCTCTAAACACTTAAGGGGGTCCTCCTCAGACTTCTACTTTGGTAAAATGCTATTCATTGAAGGCAGGGTTTCTCAGTCCTGACACTATTGACATTTGGGGCTGGAGAATTCTTTGTTGTGAGGGCAGCATCCCTGGCCTCCACCCACTAGATGCCAGTAGCACACCTTCCCCCTAGTTTTGATGACTGGACAAGTCTTCAGATATTGCCAACCATCCCCTGGGGGAGCCAAATTGCTCCCACACCTCTGCTAAGAACCTCTGGGTTAAGGTTAGCGTATGTATTTGAAGAATCAAATGGCAAATCTTATCATTACCTTACCTTAGCCTCCTGAAAACAAGCCATTTCACTGACACTCATTTTTTTCTAGTGAATCACAGTCTATACGGTACTTTGCAGCGAATGAGTGGGTTTAAAAGCTATTGAAGATTTCATGAAAGAGCAAGGCCATTTAATGAAGCAGGTTGAGTGTGAAGACGCCAAGAAGGGCTCACTACAATGTACTGTACGATTAGTTCCTCCAATGTGCTCTCCATTAACCATAACCATGAAATTGCCAAGGAAGGATAAGAAATGAATTGGTTTAAAAAGTTAAAGGAATGTCAGCATAGAAAATCAATGAGGAAACCACAGGAGCAATCACATCACATACCGCATTTTGGCTACTAATTTCCAGAAATAACAAAATATTGTGCTACTTGAGAAACTGGTGAAAGAATCCCCAAAATGCTAAAGGTGGCCCAACAGAATATGGGCTTTCAAGGGATTCATAAGAAACTAGTGAAAACACTCCCATACAAAGTGCTGAAATTTTGGTTACGGATGAAATAATATACTTTTCCACATTTTTCATACAACAAATGGAACACTCCTTAGAAAGCTGCTAAAGACCAAATGGAATTTGTCAACTGCATCTTCAGAGAAATCTCTGAAAGCTTTTATAACCATTCCCTCCTAAATGAATTTTCACAAAGAGTTCAATATTTTAATGATGTTATAGTCAAAGGAGACAAAGTTCCGGTAAACCAGTAAATATGGCAAGTAGTTTATTCAAGAACTTTCCAGAGAGCCGGCTTTCTCCCCACCTCCCCAGCAGAGGGTGAGGCTGGGGGCCTAGGGTGGCACCTCCTGGGTACGCACCTGCCACCCCATGGCTCCCTTATCACGCTCATGAATGGACAGTGCCTCAGACAGATGCCACAGGGTGAACGCAGGTTAGCAAAATGCAGTAGCCAGTCTGGGCCCCTTGCCAGGGGAACTGGAGTTAATAGCTTTTCTTCTAAAACTAGAAGAAGCCAAAAAATGGAAGAAGGGAAGGCGAGAAGGATGCAAAGTGCCACAGGGATCTCTAGTGACCACATTAAACACTCTTAATGACAGTAAGGAGTGGAGGTTGGGTCTGAGCTGGCAGGCTGAGTGCATGCAGCTACGTGCACATTTCTGGTGCTTTCTGCTAGTCCGTATTTGCCTTCCCCAGCTGGAAGGTCAAATGGAGCCAGGCTTCAGGTTCATCATAGCTCCCAGGATGCAGGTCGGCCTCGGGTTCAGGAGAACAGATTGCAGGTGGGAGGGGAGATAGCCCTGAAACCGTCGGCCACTGGAAGGACCTGGGGGTGTGTCTCCTCCAGCAACTGGGTGCCAGGGGGCTACCCAGGGCCAAGAAAGAATGCAGGGGCCCCCTGACTACCAACAACTGGAATTCAGAAAAAGTCAATATGTGTGTCCTCTGATCTCAAATAGGCTGCACTGCTTTGCGGGGCATCAGGAAGGTTCTGCAGCCATGGGGAGAAGACTGGCACACCAATTACAATAGTTCTTCCCTGGTTGGGGGCCAGGGGCTTGTGGCAGAAGCGCTCAGCCTCAGCTTCCTGCATCCTGTTCTTAGAGCAGAAGAAGCTGACCGGCATGATGTGAGGGACCCACCAACCTGCAAACTCCCCCAGATGACCCCCGAGCATCAGAGTGACACAGGTGCATCCAGGTCATATCGAAATGCACATCGTCTGGAGTAATCCGTCCAGGCCCACTAACCTAGCACCCATCGGCCAGTCTGGCCAAGAGCCAGCCCCTGGGCCACAGGATGGCAATGTGTTAGCCAAGGGGAGTCCACAACCTGGGACACCAGAGGCTGGGAGAGGAGGGCAAGATGCAGGCCCAGGGCACCCGGAGAGGGAAGGGGCTGAAATGGGAAAGGGTTGTGACAGGAGGGACTGAGGTTGCCGAAACCAAAGCTGTCCTAGCTCACTATTTTGCCTTGGGTTGAATCGACATCTGCAACAGCCCAGTGAGGGGCCACTGTATCCCATGATGCATGCTTTTTGTCCTTTGCTCAGAGGATGATCTTTCCTCTTTCCCAGGCTGTACAGCTCTACACCGGAAGACGGGGTACCCAGGACTCTAATCTTACATTTGTCATTGATTGTGTGACCCAAGGAGAACCACTTACCATCTTTGGGGTCTGGTTTTCTCACCCTTAAAATGAAGCCATTTTCACCCGTCTCACCATTGCAAGATCTCGTCTGGTTGAGACAGTTCTTGGGCTTTGCCTCTATCTTCTCACGTACTTGTACAAAACGGTCTCGCATAACTCAAGAAGCCTACTATTTTCTCCCTTCTACCAATACACATATTAATTGATCCCTTGATAATTTGCTTGTCACCTGCTGTCACTCTATGTCTATGAAAAGAACAGAACTTAACAGCTAGTTAACTTAAGCAAGAGCTATATGTAACAAGAGCTAGTTCCGAATTTAAACACCAAAACCGGTACCCTAGCAACTCACTTGGTTCCAGTGAGGGGCCAGTGGGGCTAGTGGCATGGAGTCAAGCCTACAAGGGTATGGATGCCTCTGAAAATATTTCCGCCACTGGCCAAACAGCTCCAACTCATATCATAAATGTATCTACCTGGATATAAAATCTAGAACGCAACTGTGATGTGCAGAGGAAACTGGGAACCGATACTGTGTTTCCACCCAAATTCAACTTTCAAAGCCTACTGGGCTTCCTTGAAAGGGTCCAACTCTCCTGAGGTGGCCAAGCTGTGATTCTAGGAAAGCCCCCCTCTGGGGGGCTGTTGGAGGGTGGCAGGAAACCCAAGGCTCACAGGGGGAGCAGTGAATGTTCCAGCAGCCCAATTTCTCTCCTGGTCTTCCTCTCCCACTACGCCCTCAAAAAAGCTCAGAGAAGGGACCCTGACGCCACATCAGATAACTGAAGACTGCATATTGTCCAGGTTGGAACAGATTTCGAAAATGAAGACAACTCAGAAAACGTAAGGTGATTTTCTCCACTAACCCAAATTCTGCTTTATGTTTCCATTCCTGTCGCCCCCTTCTTCTGGTCTCTCTCCCACTTCTCGCCCCAGGCTCGTCCATCTCCTGTCCTCCTTTACATTCTGTCCTACTGAGCCTACACCTCCCACCCCACCTCCTGCAAACTGCTGCTGACTGGGCTGACCACTCCCTAAAAAGGCAAGCTCCTCAAGGGCATGTTGGTTCAGTCAACAACATTCCTTCAACAAATATTGGTGCCAGGCACTGTGCTTGCTTGGTTCCGGGAGAAGAAAGCATAAGTTTCTTCCACGCTGCTCAGCACAAAGCTTGCTACAGAGCAGGTGCACAATATTCCTGAACGCTCACTGCGTCTCCATACCGTCTAGGTCCTGCGAGGGACTCCAAGCCTCTTATTTATAGAAGCCTTGACTCTATAATAATCTCCTCAAATGCTCTCTTATCATTTCTCTTATTCCTTCAGCCCAGATTACATAAATCATCAGATGAGCTCGGGCCTATAACGGTGGCCACAGGAAGTGGCCTTTGGTCCACTGAGTCCCCTTTTTCCACCCCCAAAGACCTCAGGCTTCCCCAGATCCCCTGCATGGAAAGTGGACATTAGGACGAAGGGCCCCTGCTGCATTTGCAAGCAGGAGGATCTAACAGAAGCCAGCACTGAACCCCAGGGAGGAAGGGCTCGCACACCACCTGGGAGCAGCAACAATGCCCTTAGCATCTCCCACCGTAATGACTGTCACCTCCCTCCTCCTCCCAAAGGCTTCACCATCTACCTCTCTGTCATCTGGTGCCATGGTGAGTTCCGCAGAGAAAGCCTATAATTTCCACAGCAACCATCCGAGGCCATAGGTTGAGGGCACAACAGTGAGCCCAGGAGCTGGGGGGATAAAATAGTTGCAAGGCCGCTTTTCAAGCTTCAAGAGTCCAGGCCCATTCCCCACCGGAAGAGCGGGAGCGCGCTCTGGCACCGATCGTGAGGACGCAGCGGAGGGTTAGCCAGCCCTACTCACACCTCCATGCATCAACCTCCCGTCTCTGGCTCCTCAAATGGGGTGCCACGAAAAATCACATGGAATACCACGGTGGTGCCTTTCCATGAAGGCAGAGGACTGCAGGGACCAGAGGAACCCGTGCAACTCTCGACTGTTGGAGACCTGCAATGAGTGAGGTGAGTTTCTGGCATGATTCCAGATTGTGATAGCTGAGGGAGAAGAGTGTCAGCTTCGTGAACGAAAATTGAAAATAATTGCACACCCACTAATCAACCATATGACTAGATCTATTGTGCTTCTTCCTGTTGTCACTGCTTGAAATCCGTACACACGACATGCAAAAACACCTCCATGGACACGTAGTGAGCATAAACTGGAGCTAACGCCACATCAGATAAGCGGGAGACTGCGTATTGTACAGCTTGGAACAGATTTAGAAAATTAAGACAACTCAGAAAATTTGAGGTCATTTTCTCCACTCCCCCGAATTTCCCTCTCTTTCCATCCCTCTCTCCTCCTTTCCCTCCTCTTTCTCCCATTTCTTGCCCACGCTCCCGGGGACTCAGGTGAGCCAGGTGGAGACGGCAGCGGAAAGCAGAAAGCCTGCAAGTCGGGAGCCTCTGGGTCCAGCCACCCCACCCCGCCCCGCCCCGCCCCCTCCGGGCTGGCCGAGTCCTGGAAGCGCGCGCCCCGCGCCCGCGCCCCCGCCGCCGCTTTCCCACGCACGCGCACACGCACGCACACCTGCGCGAGCCCTCGTAGGAGCGGGCCGCCCGCACGCGGCAAGCGCGTCGCCTCGAGTTCGAGCACCGGAGACGGCGAGTTCCCCACCGCGCGCCCTCGGCTGGCTCACAGTCGCTCCTCTTCTCGGCGGGCGCCCCGATGGGGTGGGAAGCG
Source organism: Delphinus delphis (assembly GCF_949987515.2). NCBI lineage: Eukaryota > Metazoa > Chordata > Mammalia > Artiodactyla > Delphinidae > Delphinus > Delphinus delphis. The sequence continues at coordinate 27,036,294 of NC_082704.1, read as the reverse complement.
GTGCCCGCACCGGCGGCCGGCGTTCTGCCACTCTGCACTCCGTGCAGTCCAGTTACAGTGCTTTCTGCGTCCACCACTCTGGAGTCTTCAGGCAACCATAAAACGCAGCCATGGTGCCTGCCAGGGAGCCGGAGGCCAGTTACGCGCCCTGTCCGCTGGGGTGCCTAGGAGCCCGCGCTGTGGGCCTGCCCTGGGGGGCTGCCACGTGCGGGCAGCTCTGTATGCCCAGCGCCCACACGCACGCAGCCCCAAAGCCACCGGCCAGTGCAATCACCAGCCAGATAAAGTTTCTTCTCGGAGGCCTCTCACTGTCTTATGTACTAGTTCCAGAAAGGGCTGAGCTTGTTCCTTACATGGTTAGGAACTAACTCTCCCTTTTTCCTCTGCCTCCAGCTTCCCGCCACCACAGCATGCTTAGTGCAAAATACCAGATGCTCTTTCTTAGCCTCCCTGTGTCCCTGCAGGGCTGACGAGTGTGAGGGGTAACTTGGAGGGGAAGCCCTGAGGAGTTAGAGACTTTGATCCAGGCGGGGAAGGCCACTCAACAGCTCTGGGAAGGAGATGTAAAGGAGTCGCTTTCTGGCATTTTAGATCTGCAGGCTGAGGACAGGGAGGAACAGAGGGAGGGAGAGAGAGGTGAAGCCTCAAAGGGAATTTAAATAGCAAGGCTGCAAGTATTCCCACCTCAACCTGAACACTATTTTTTGACCCGTTTGTTCCTGTTAAATCTCAAGGGAAACGATTTACTCCCTAAGCAAGCCCGGGGTCACAAACAGAAAGAGCAAGAATGTCTTTAAAGTTGTGCGATCTCAAGGGATGCCCATGAGATAAAAGTCCCCACCAAAGGTTGCGTATACACAACGGATCCCAGTTATAACATGGCTCACCTTACATGGATTCAGAGATACTGCTGATGAGATTGTGTCTGCCCCAAACCAAAAGGTCTGGAGAGAGCGCAAAAGTGTGACCTAACGCTGGCTACCCAGAAGGTCCAGTAGGGCATCTCTCCCGGTCCCAGTTCGATGAAGGGGTGTCCCTGCCTTGGCATCTGAGACGCAGAGATTTGCAAGATTTTCACTTTTGAAGTGTCTGGTGAAAGCATGAAAAGCAAAGCAAATGCAGATGCGGGCTTTAGCTTCTTAAAATTACTGAGCGAAATCAAGGATTTTAAAAGGCCAAGATTTCTCCTGTGACCGCATTCAGAGAGGTCATTAAGCACCGCAGGACGGGGCTAATCTGACAGCCTTTCTAAATCCGGCTTCCCTGAATAAAAAGAAAGAAGAAAGCCAGGTCAGAGCCCCTCGGGGGGTTTGGGCTGATCTGCAGCACAGGGCCTGCTTTCTCCTTCAGGCTGCAGTGGGCAACACTTCAGCCCACTTCTGGAATTTCATTGGGTGAGTAGACTTGGGCCTCTGGAGCAGGGGAGTGCATGGAACTCTCTCTTAACATAACTGACCAAGGACTAGATTTACATTGTGGATACTGAACCCTGACCTGTGGCTAAAATTTCTAGCTAGAATTCCTTTTTAGCTGGAATTTGTGGTCAGTTCTCTATTATTCGTATATGGCTTACCTACTTAGTGGATTTCTGCTATTGTGCGCTTTTTTTTCACATCTTTATTGGAGTATAATTGCTTTACAATGGTGTGTTAGTTCCTGCTGTATAACAAAGTGAATCAGTTATACATAGGCATGTATCCCCATATCCCCTCCCTCTTGCGTCTCCCTCCCACCCTCCCTATCCCACCCCTCTAGGTGGACACAAAGCACCGAGCTGATCTCCCTGTGCTGTGCGGCTGCTTCCCACTTCTGCTATTGTGTTTTAATCAAAGAACTTCTGGGGTAGCTACCCTAGTTGTAATGTCAGTGGGTGGTTGGGAAAAACCAATTTTAATATTGGCCAGAGAAGAAACTAATTAGGAAAGCAAATCTGTGTCATTCCCCTCCCACCCAAATAGAACACAATCCGAAAAGCATGGAATTTGGTTTTTTGATTATGCATGCTTTGTGATTATTTGGCCAACTCCTTTCTTCCATTGCTATGAATAATTAGGAGTAAGGGTCCACAAAAAATCCATCCTGTAATTCCCAGACTGCACCGATGGCTCCTCCTGCTGAACTCTCACAGAACTTGCCATTTGTACTCTGGAGTGAGAGCTGGGTTCAAATGCTGCCTCTGGCTAAGTTTGTGAGATGTGATAACTGCATTGGCATTTTGTGGGAAAATGTCTTTGTTCTTAGGAGATACACATTGAAGTATTTAGAGGTGAAGTGGAATGATGTCTGCAATTTATGCTCCAATAGTTCAGAAAAAAATATGTAGGGGTGTGTGTGTGTGTGTGTGTGTGTGTGTGTGTGTGTGTAGAGACAGACACAGGGAATGATAAAGCAGAATGTGGTAAAACGTTAACAGTTGGTGAGTCTAGGTGAAGCATACGAATATTATACTATTCTTTCAACTTTCCTGTAGCTTTGAAGTGTCTTTAAAATTAAAAGTTGGGAACAAAATCTTAGCTCTGCCTGCCTGCCTTTATCAAATATATAGCAGCAAATTATTTACTCTTTGCAAATCTGAGTTCCCTCAGCTCTAAAATGGAGATATTAATAGAACCTACCCCATAGGGTTGTTAGGAGGATTAAAATGAGATAACAAATGTAATGCCCTAAGCATGGTGCCTGTTTCTTAGGAAGGTCTCAATAACTGAGCGGAATTGCTATTATCATGCTCTTGTCATTTACCATTCGGTTATACGCTGTTTTTTATTGCTCTTAAGGTGTTTCAAATGCATATATCCTATCTCCTTAACTTTGGTTTTAAGTCTTCAGAGGCTAAAACGCATTTCTTACATTTTTTTTCTTGTATCTACCACAGTGTCTGGCACAGCACTTCGTGAATCATAGATAGTGAACAGAATGCCTTGCTGAGTTGACTTTGAGGTTACTGTTCTGTGGGATCTGAGGTCGGTCATAACATGACTTGAAAATGATCACATGCCCAAAGGCATGTTGTTCATGACAGACCAGTAGAAGAGAATGTTAGCATTGCATGGTGGGAGCTGGGTAAGAAGATAGGACTACAAAAACAACTATTTGGGGGAATAGATTTTTTTTTAATTCTTAAAGTTGAAGGTCGATACCTTCATGCACATCCAGACTTTTGGGGAAAGCGTTGCCTTTTGTAAATGCCAGAAAGGCATACATTCCATGACTTGGCTTTCAGGATGGAGATGGCCTCTACTAAGCAAGGTGGGCACATCCTTAGGATGCCAGGCCAATAAGGCAGATTTCCAGAGGTAGCAGGGTACAGCTGCTCCCTCCCAACAAAAGGGGGCATGCAAACACTGCAAGTGACTGCCCCCGTTCTTGGATAAATGCCTCCATTGCTTTTGGAGGGAGTCTGAGCTTCCTGGCTCTAATCAGTCATTCCAGTGAGTCTAAAACATGCAGGGTAAATTCAGCTGAAACCTTCAGGACTGACTTTAAAACCATGCCAAGACTTTTAAACATCTGGCTCTTGAAAAAAAATCTGTAATCACTAGAGCCTGAAATAGAGAATGGTGAGACTCACTTCTAAACAGATGCAAACCATTCCAGAAGGTTCCTCTCAGTCCCGTGGCTTGTGGCTTCTGTCTCCCTCCTTCCCCTTTCCCTCTCCCCTCAGCTTACCTCCTGAGGCTCACTGTATGAGTTCCCACTAAAGGCTGGCAAAGAAATGGTGGGTTTAGGGGTTAGGAATGAGAAACACAAAGCAGTTTAGTGTCTGAATGCATGTGACTCTGCTGATCACAGCATCCTAGATGGAGTGACATCTCAGAAAGCCTGGGAGGATAAGCTAGAGAGCTGACTTACAGCTTCTATGCAGCCATTGATCCAGACATTTCAGATTGCCTTCAGAAACTCTGCCCTCACAACACCCTAGGGAGTCTGGGGGCAAGTGATATTCAGGAATTAAAACCCAGCAGAGCCAGAGCGATCTCTAAGGGAGCTGGACTGGGGGAAACTGCACTTGGTGGGGCAAGGACCTCCCCCAGTCCCCAACATTTTTAAACAGCTCAAGTCTGATGCAAATTCACATTCAGGGCAGAGGAGGTAGGAATGGGGAGGGGAAAGCCAATAAGATACTGTGATGGGAGAGTGGCGAGGAAAAGATGCCTCCTTGGGATTGGAGTGCTGAAAGGGAAGAATGCCTACATAATAAGGCTTATAAAGCCATCGGCTAATGGTAGACTGCAGTCCTGACTACTTCTTCCTTCAAACCCTCCTCCCCCTTTCCCTTCTCCTCCTCTATCAGGCAGTCTTCAGGTCATTGATCATCTCCTTCTGCCTCGACACCTTGGATTGGGGAGGGGACAACCAGGAAAGTCACCATCACTTGCCACACTCCAGACTTGTTCTTGTGGTGGAGGAGAGCAGCCAGATGTGGAGGAAGTCTGTATTCTATAGAGTGTTTAGGATGTAGTTTTATTACTTTCAGGCTCTGTATCCAATAACACAAACTAGGCTCCAGGTGTGGTCCTAGGGGACCCTCCTGACTGAGCAGAGATGAGAAGAGTCTGTAAACAGACATTGTGAAATGTTTCTAAATGCACACCTGTCCATCTGCCTGCCTGCTTGGTTAGCCTGTGTTTCAGATTTTCCCTTTCCTGAGTGGAAACTGGAGCTCAGATGGGGCCAATGATGTTGGGAGTGAAGGTGCAAGGAAGTGGGAGATCCTTGCCAGTTTCTTGCTGGATGCCTTCATTTCCTTTCTCCTGGCTGTGTGAAAACTCTAGAATGATTCCCCCCACTGCTGCCCCAGCTCCCCGGCCCTCAAGAGCCTGAGGATGGAACAGTGCTTAGGAAGGAGGAGGAATCTGTAAGGAACGGCACCAAAAACGGAGGAGAGCTTAAACAAGCTTTATTTGGGTTCCCCCCCGCCCGGGGGAGGTTCACTGGTCCGAGAGAAAGGGCCCAGAGAAGTCGCGCCCGGGCAAGGGTTTGGGCAGAATTTATAGGGGGAGAAGGGAAAGGGGTGTGGTGAATCCGGGAGGGTGCAGGTTATTCCTTATTTGGTGGTCTTTTCAGGTATCGTGGGGGACCGTTAGTCCCGTCCCTCGAAAGGCGGGAAGGCTGGGCCGGGTGGGAAGTCCCCAGGTCAGTTTCTGGAACTGGGTGATCCGGAAAGTCTCCAGGTCAGTTTCAACCTGTGAGTCTGATTGCGTTCCCCTGCCTCGGGCTAGTTGGCCTTACAGAATCCAGTTTTCTTTTTCTTTGCTTCCCTCGCGGCCAAAATAATGATCTCCAACCTGAAAATCACCAGGAAAGAGAAAGCACACACGTTTAACACTCACAGTTTACTTAGCCCAGAGCTAAGAATGAAGGCTTCCTTGCCGGTGCAGCTGAGAAGGAAGCGACCCCCAGGTCTGGAGTCAGTGATTCACACTGGCCGACCTCAACAGCCTCCTGCTGTCATTTTATTTCCTTCATTACTTAACATCCTGGAGAAGGGGCTCCTAAGAGAGCCCCATCCTGGAGAAAGCCCGCGCACAGCAACAAAGACCCAACGCAGCCAAAAATAAATAAAATAAAATAAATTTTTTTAAAAAAACTTTTTATTTTAAACTAGGTTTACACGCAGTTGTAAGAAGTAATACAGAGAGATCCCATGTACCATTTGCCTAGTTTCTCCCAACGATAACATCTTGCAGAACTATAGTGTAATGTCACAACCAGGGAAATAACATTAATACAATCAAGATATAGAACATTTTCATCACTACAAGGATCCCTCCTGTTGCCCTTTTACAGTTACATCTACTTCCCTCCCACCCCAACCCTCACCTCAATCCCTGGCAACTACTAATCTGTTCTCCATTTCTATATTTTGTCATTACAATAATGTTATATAAATAAAATCATACAGAATTATGTTATAAATAAAATCAGCCACTATGGAAAACAGTATGGAGGTTCCTCAAAAAGTTAAAATAGAACTGCCATATCATCCAGCAATCCCACTGAGTATATATCCAAAGGAAATGAAATCACTACCTCAAAGAAATATCTGCACCCTCATGCACATTATTCACAATAGCCAAGACATGGAACAACCTAAGTGTCCACCAACAGATGAATAGATAAAGAAAATCTCCTCTCTCTCTCTCTCTCTCTCTCTCTCTCTCTCTCTCTCACACACACACACACACACACACACACACACACACACACACACACACACAGGAATATTATTCAGCCATGAAAAAAGAAGGAAATCCTGCCATTTGCGACAACATGGGTGGACCTTGAGGGCATTATGCTAAGTGAAATAAGTCAGACAGAGAAAGACAAATACTGTATGATCTCACTTACATATGGAATCTAAAAATGTTGAACTCATAGAAATAGTGAGATGCTGGTTGCCAGGGGCTGGGAAGTAGGAGAAATGGGGAGATTCTGAATTCTCCTAATTGGAACGTAGAATGCCTTGCTCCATCTGTCTGTCTCTTCCTTCTAGGTGGAGAAATAGCTGGCACTCATCTCTTCCAGAAAGCCTTGCCTTATTCTGAATTCCACCAGATCCTAGCTTCAGACTGCATCATCTCATTCGAGTCATCTCATGGGTGTCTTTTGCTAGGTAGGTCCTTGAGTACAGGAACTGTGCTTTCTGGTTCTTTTGTCTCACACCCCACCCTCAACATGTAGTATAGCTCTCCTTTTAAAACTAGTATGCAATCCAGATTGACTGCCTAACTAATCAGGCAGTTACATACTGAAGATGAAAGAAAACCAGAAGACTTTCTGAAAGAAAAGCAACAGCAATTACAGTTAAACAGCCTTCCTAAGCAGGCCAAGTATGGTTAAGAATAAGGATTCTGGACTCAGATGCAGGTAGATGCGGGTTTGAAATGCAGCTCTATTGAGTACTAACTGTGGGTTTGTGAGAAAGTGATTCATATTCACTGTGCCTTTTTCATCTATTAAAATGGGCATAGTATTAGTATTACCTTGGGACTGTTACCAAGTTTCAGTGAGATCATGCATGAAAAGTCTTCAGCACACTGTCTAGCATATAGGAAATGTTCCAAGCTGTTGGCTCTTCAATGATAATGGTAGTGATGATGATGGTGATGAGATGTCAACCAATCCCAGGAGGCTTGGCCTCAAGGCAGAATGTCTATGGACATTTGACCCACTGTTACTTCCTTCCCGTTCCTTAAAAAGTACAAGTGACTTCTAGAATCTTGAACAAATGTCTGATTGCCTTCTGGAATATCCACACTTGACTGCAAGGAGTCAAGAATTGATGATCTGAGATCTTCTTTTAATTGCCCTCATGATATAGGGGAATGTTTATGTAAATAATGGGAATTCAAGGGTGGATATGTGATGTGTTATGAATGGTGGATATGGGGATATTGGGAAGGAGAAAGTATAGAACCTTAGATATCACCAAAATCTGTCCTTAGAACTACATTAAGAGTAAAAAGATTCCTCTTTAATATATAAGGAGGAAATTCACACAGGATCCAGAAATCCCTCCTAAGAAACACTTCTCAGCTTAGCCTCTCTCATTATCTAGCTACCTACTGGGCATCTCCACCTGGGATGTCCCATAGACACTTCAAACTCAGCTGGTCCAAAACTGAACTTGTTTTCTCTCCTTAATCCACAATCCCCTAAACCTTCCCCTCCCACCCAATAAGCCAGCTCACAAACTGGGAAGTCCTCCTCAGCTCTACCTTCTCCCTCAACACCCACCGTCAACTAATCAATAAACTGTACAGATTTGAACTCCCAGATAGCTCTCCAATCCACCTGTGGCTCACGCTGTCCACTGTACTGCCCCAATTCATCAACTCTCAGTGGACCAGAGAAGTTTCTTCTTGATAGCTCTTTGGCTATTACTCAACTCATTCCATCCCCACCATCTACAAAACCACCAGAGGGAACATTCTAAAACTCAAATTTGTCCAAGTCAATTCTTGTTTTCAAATCACCTCCCTGTCTCCCTAGGGCCTTCAGGTGAAGTGGAAAAACCTGGTGAGACAAAAGCAATGGCCCCAGCTACATTGTGCTCAACACTCCCCCTTCCCCTGGGGACCTCAGACCATTTACATCAACTAGAGGAGGGACAGACTATAGACCTACAAGCTGCCTAGCTGTGCTAATTCATCACTGGTGTGCCACACTATTTTTCACTTCTCTACCACCTCTACCCAAAAGTGCGCCCCCCTTCCTCCCCCAACATGGTGAATCTTACCTACCTCCTTTGTGAGGTCTTCCCTGTCCCCTCTCCCCAGCTATAGCCTCTCTGATCACTAATGTCCATATAAGGTCTTGGACACACCCATCATTGTAATTGCTCAAACTAAGGCCTCTCCAGGACAGAGATAATATTTTATTCATCTCTGTATCTTTAGCACTCAACACAGGACCTAGTCAGGGAGATCAAAAAGTACAGACTTCCAGTTATAAAATAAATAAGTCCTGGGGATGTAATGTATAGCACGGTAGCTATAGTTAATGATACTGTACTGCATATTTGAAAGTTGCTACGAGATTAGATCTTAAAAGTTCTCATCACAAGAAAAAAATTTTGTAACTATGTGTGGTGACAGATGTTAACTAGACATTATGGTGACCATTTAGCAATATATACAAATATCGTGAATCAGTATGTTGTACACCTGAAATTAATATCATGTTATATGTCAATTATACCTCAAAAAAAGGCCTAGCCCAAAGTAAGCATTCAGCAAAGGTTTATGGAATGAATTAATGGCCTCACTAAATCTCTATTCGCAATAACAACAGGTCAGTACCTAATGGGGGTTCCCTGACTTTGGGCAGGAACAGAATCTGAAAAATTTCAAGGGACTTGAAGTCTGGCTTTGACTGGTGCTCAGTGTGACTTCTTATCCCCAACTCAGCTCCTCCATCTCCAGTCCCAGCTAAGAGGCACAAAGAAAAACAGAGAAGCAGTACTGCATAGCCTTGACCCTTTGGTCACATAGTTTCTCCACACTCTCCAAATCTCCCTTCCATCCTTTGAGGCCTAGTCTGGAGCTTCTTTCTCCGTGAAGACAGGTCATTCTCACCCCAATTCGACAAGGAATTCCCCCTCCTCTGAACTCCTAGAAAGGCTATTTCCCTGGGTAAGTCTGGCACCCATTGTAGACCACCTTGTTGGGTCAGTTAATTGGCTTTCCAGGGAATCTCAGAATGTCAGAGCAGGAGAAACCCCAGGAGATCATCTGGTCTGACTGTCTCATTGTGCCCAGGGCCCTGAGGCTTGGCGAGAGGAGTAGCTTGCCAGAGATTCCAAGTCTCCTGGAAAGTGTGATCAAATAGGTTCCTAGACTCCACCCTAGACCCATGAAATCAGAATAAGGCTCTGAATAAGCCCCAAACTGCCCTGTGCTACATGCTTGTTGCGTTTCCTCGAGAGGCTGTTTGATGGTAGAGGCTCTTTCTTCCTAGCTCTCTGTGTCTCCCACAGCACTCAGCACAGTAGTGCCCTATGAAGTTTTCTTCAGTGATGAGCCCCTGGGCTATTCTCCATGAGAAAACTCGAATAAACATAGAAACCCAGCTTGAAGTTAGTCTAGCCGAGGGTACCAAGGAAGAGGTGGCTTCCGCAGCCCTCCCCAAATGCTGCTTTCTGTCTGATTTTCCAAGTCATCCCTGACCAAAATGATTTCAGGTTAGAAGATTCTATTTCCTAGGAGGACAAAGGGTCAATTACTTGGACCTCCTCAAACATTTTCCTTAACTCTCCTTTAGGGAAAAAATCAACATTCCAACACACACACACACACACACACACACACACACACACAAATGTATGATTACCTGGGCATCTACTAGGGTCACAATATTACACTCTATTGGTGTCTATCCTCAGCCCAGGCCACGATCCCAGAGAGCCGGGAAGCTTAATCACAAAGGCTCATTACAGTCACAAGGCTGAGCTCAGGAAGGCAGGAAGAAGGCCTCAGACACTTTGGTAACTCTTTCAACAGGGAGGATGACAAAATAGGCTTTCTGCTTGAGCCTCAGTTTCCCAGAAATTCCCACAAAGCCCCTTCCCCAAGATTCTGACCAGTCAAGGTTTCCCTAGGCCGAGAAGGCCAGAGATAGCTCAGGCTCTCTCCCCACTGGCTCCACTGACCCTGGGAAGAAAAGTGGCCTACCTGCTTGTCAGCCATCAGAGAACAGCCATGGAATCAGCCCCAACCTGGCCCCAAAGTTCTTTCCATTAACAAAAGGCCACTGGCCTGTCCCTGGATCTGTGAGCATAGTTGCACAGGCAGGAGCAGCGGCTAGAGGAAGGAAGGGTTACTCCTTCCCTCACTAGCCATCCACTTACGGCAACCTGGACAGCAAGTGCTCTCTGGAGCCCGTTACTACTCATTTACATCCACAGCTAATCTGGCCACTCCCCTGGGGCTGGAGGTGACCAGGCAAGCTCCCCTGAGCAGGAGGCCCAGAGGCAGGACAATTACCTGAAGTCCCTGAAAAAGTATGAGCTGTGTCCTGGGAGAGCAGAGGGTCTGCGGGGGTGGGGTGGGTGTGGGGGAGCGGCGGGAAAAAGGCCATGTTTGGTTGATAATTTCCAAGGGCTCACACAGAGCCAGCAACAAAAGATGTGACCTGAAAAGTCAGATACCAGGTAGACACTAGAATGGAGGTAGGCTTGGAAAACAAGGGTGGCAGCAAGTGAGAAAGTCCAATTACCTTGAAAAGGGTTGGGGCGGGCTTCCCTGGTGGCACAGTGGTTGAGAGTCCGCCTGCTGATACAGGGGACACGGGTTCGTGCCCCGGTCCGGGAGGATCCCACGTGCCGCGGAGCGGCTGGGCCCGTGAGCCATGGCCGCTGAGCCTGCGCGTCCAGAGCCTGTGCTCTGCAACGGGACAGACCACAGCAGTGAGAGGCCCGCGTACCGCCAAAAAAAAAAAAAAAAAAAGAAAGAAAAGGGTTGGGGCTGGGTGAGTTGAGGCCTCAGGGTTCATGGGCAGTTCATCCTGCTTTAAAGCCCAGGGAAGCTGGGCAGATGCTACAGTTTTCTGGTGAGGCCTAGACAGGGCCATGTCCTCATAGAGTTTAGCCTAGCAGGGCCTTTCCCTCACATAAAGAAATCCAGACCCAGCACTGGTGCCTCCCAGCCCTGTGTCCCCAGAGACCACCACGGTTTGGAAGCTAGAAAAGGCCATTGGCATCACAGTGAGGCCTCGTGCATGCGAGAGGATGTCAAGCACTCATCCCCGGTCCCCCATCAGCTGGATGGGAGCTTTGAATTCTTTTCCCTGAGTCATCCGCATTCTCTCCTGGAGTCTCCTGTGTGGCCAAGGAAACCAATGCACCAAATCGGGCTGGCTTTGCTATGGAGGGTTTCCCAACTGATGTACCACTTACCAAACGACTGAGATAACAAGACCACCAACGCCAGGAAGGCGCCTAGGGAAGGAAACAGTCCCGTTCCACCCAGGCCCATGCAGCTTGACAATACCTCAGCCCGTCAGTTTACTGAGCTCCATTCTTGTCAGCTGAAGTCAGTAGAGCCCAGAGGACCCATGGATCATATAAACTTTCAGATACATCTTAGATCTAGACAATTCTATGAGAAGGACAGTAAACCCTTATAATCCTGGGGGGAGTAAGGGGAGCCCTTCCAAGGTCTGTCACTCTGGGACATTTTAACGAGAAAAAGAAGGAAAAGATCTACCATCCAGTTGAGCGCCATCCTTCATGCAAGGCACCACTCGCATACTTTACGTGTATTATCTAACCTAACTCTTATAACCGTAGGGCAGAGGTGCTATAAGTAGGCCCACTTCAGAGAGGTTTCATGACTTGCCCGGGACCACACAGCTGATGTGAGGCAGAGCCCAGGTTCAGGCCCAGGGCTGTGGGACTCCAAAGCCCATGCTCTTAGCCACCGCACCTGTGCTTCTCAAAGCCAGAGCTTGGTAAACACAAGTAGATTCCCAGGCCCCATCTCAGATCTACTGACAGAATCCTGGAGCGTGGGCCTGGGCATCTGCATGCTCAATGCCACGCCAAGGGGTTCTGAGGCACCGGGAAGATTGAGGGCCCCACTCGACACTCTGCCACCTCCTGAGGTGGCATACAGTGTAGGCCGGGAATGCTAAAGCCTCCACGCCAGGCCCAACGTTGCTCGGCGATCCTCCCAGCAAAGCTGCCACCCGGTACTGGCCACTGGAAACCAGGAGTCTTTTAGCCAGGCCAGGTCTGCTTAGCCCCTTCCTCTAGACCAGGGACTCCAAGCTTTTACGGAGTCACACACGTCTTCGAGGCTTGTTGAAAGGTCTGGGTCTTCCCCTCCTCCCCCCAGACACGTCCACGCAGAGTCCCGCACTCCTTTGGTGGCCCCCTCACAATACACACATAGTCCTTGGCATAGTTTCGGGGAGGATATAGATCCTCTGAAGCCCCTGCATGACCACCCGCCCAGCCCACGGACCCCACATTACAGAAGCTTCCAGTCTAGAAATCTGAACCCAGGTTAGCTCCTGTGGTTTTATTTTCATCCTTTCTGTGTTAGAGATACACAATGGAGTATTATAGGTGAAATGACGTATTTTCTGGGATTGGTTTTAAAATACTCCCAGGAGATGAACTATAAAGGAAGTGCTCTATTCCTTCATAGAATCAAACCTCAAAATCCTACGGTTCATAACAAGTGAATGCAACTCCTGACTCTGAATGCTGTACTGAAGGAGATAAAGGGTACAAAGGACATCACTGAAACATGGATGGTGCAGTAGATGAAAGTACGGTATCAATATTAACCTTACTAAAATTGAAGTGTACATGCTTATGAAAAGAGAAAAGCTCAATTCTTAGGAAGCCCATACATGTACATGAAGCATTCAAAAGTACAGAGCTTTGATGTGTGTAACTTAGCCTCAAATGATTAAAAATATTATATATAATAAATAGGAAACAAAGTATAAATACATAGAGAGTGAGCACAAATAATAAATAAAGCAAATGGTGTAAAATGTTAAAAAAAATAATAAAATACTCCCAGGTATGTGAGAGTGCGGTGGGCGGGGAGTATCAGGATGGTTGCCACAAGATTGGCCACTGTTGAAGCTGGGAGATGGGTACATGGGAATTCATTCTAGTCTTCTCTCTACTTTTGTCGAAGTTTAGAAATGGCCGTAATAAAAAGCTATAAAAAGTTAAGTTGAACTGCGTGGTATGTGAATTATATCTCAATAAAGCTGTTTTTTTGTTTTTTTTTTTGTTTTAAACTAACCTGCTACTCTAGACCTGCCTAAATCCGCCAATGGACACACTAAAGGCCAAGAGAGAAACATTTACTCTCCCGCCTGCTGTTCCTTCAGGCAACAGAACAGTTAGTCAAGATCTCTTGGTCTTGCTAAGATGGCAGGAACGGCCCCCAGCAGGCCGCAGTGAGGTGGGGAGGGTGTCTCGCTAGTTGCTGTATATGAAGGGCCACAAACTGGAAGCCTAATTGCCTCTAGTAATAGGCGTTACTCTGCTAATAATGAGCACAATAATGATAATTATCACTTACATTCCATGTTCAGAGCACTTTACAAAGAGAAACTTAAATGTAGCGGACATCCCCTGACCAGGCCTGCTTCCCTGCTGTCTAAAGCTTACAATAAGAAAGAGGTTTCCTGAATGATTTTTTATAAAGGAAGATTGTTCTTAAAGCTAACAATTGGCCATGAGATTTGTTAACAAGACAGACCACAGAGTAATCACCAACAGGCTTTCTATACAGAAGCCTGTGGGGCGAGGGGCTGAGGAGTGACCCCACTGCCTATATACAAACGTCTGCAAAGAGTCTGCTCACCCCGCTTCGTACCTATGAAGCCTGAAGCGGCCTCTCCCGTGGGTCCCCCAAATACTGCAGCCTTTGCTTGGGGAAATGACTAAACATACAGCAATCTGCAGAGCTGGCCTAGCCACACCTTCATGTTTTATAGCACGGGCCCCTCTGTCACTGTAATTTCTTTGTAAAATGGGGATGACAATGGTTGACGTGAGGTTTCCATGAGATTACGGGCATATCTCATTTTATTGCGCCTCACTTTATTGCACTCTGCAGATACCGTGATTTTTACAAATTGAAGATTTGTGGCAACCCTTCGTCGAGCGAGTCTCTGGGCGCCACTTTTCCAACAGCATTTGCTCAGCACTTTTTAGCAATAAAGTATTTTTTACTTAAGGTATTACATTGTTTTTTAGACATAATGCTATTACACACTTAATAGACTACAGTATAGCATAAACATAACTTTTATATGTACTGGGGAACCAAAAACATCGGTGTGAGTCGCTTTATTGAGATATTTACTTTATTGCGGTGGTCTGGAACCAAAGTGGGGATACCTCTGAGGCGTGCCTGTATCTAGGTAAAGCCCTCGGAACCGGGCCTGGGCACAGAGGGAGTACTCAGTAAATGTTATTCTCATTCATGCTGTTTTCTTTGGATGGCTACACTACAAACCAGTCCCCCAGAGCTCATGTGGATGCGCTCTAGGCCCGAGAGGAAGTGACCAGAGAGTGACACTCCAGTCTCCACTCAGGGTGGGCCATCCAGTGGCCAACACTTCAAGTGCAATGACAAACGGTGATGGATTACAGTGAATCAGCACCTCGTGGTCAAATGCCATTAATTCCTTCCTCGAATTCTCCAAATGGAAGTCGTACATTAGCTACAAATGGAGAAGAGATGGCCTCATCCTGTAACCTACTTCTTCACTATTCTCTTGCTTTAAGTTTGTTTTTAATAACTTTATTTCTTTAAACAATTTTTCTATCCAGAATGGTATTAAGGCATTTTAAACCAGTCCAACCCTCTAAGGATGCCCTCTGAAGTCCAACCAGTCTGCAGTTCTGTAAGCGGAGCCCTGTAATCTGCTCTTACACACACCCTGCTACTTATTTTGATTTCCTGTGAGTGGTACTTAATAAGAATGCCAGCTTAACAAACAAGACTGAAAGAAACCTCTGCAACTCCTAGGAAATAAGCAACATGGGGCATCTGATTTTCCCTACATAGAATCTTGAGGGTCTCTTGGATGAATTTTTAAAAATAGAAACAAACCCTGCTTTAGGAAACGTAGCAAAAACCATAAGGAAAGACTGACTAGCAAGCTCAGGGCAGGTCCAGCTACACAACAAAACAGACCCCACTGCCACAGCCACAGTCACTGCCATTAGTCACAGCCATGTTCCTCTGGGACCCGGAAGACCACATCTGCAAAGAGCCACAGGCTTTGGGGGCCTGGTGAGCAGGGGTCAACAGATGACAAACTGTGTGGGACCCAGAGCCCAAAGAGCCTATTACTATCTCTCCAACAATAGCCCTTCTGGGTGACACTGGCCCCGTTGTTCTCCCAGTTCCATTGTTCTGCCCAGGACCCAGGGTTTCAGGGGCAGGCTCTAGCCGTCTTTGATGAAAAGGCTCGGTTGTGAGAAACCACAAATGGGAGATGGTGGCATATGCACTCTGGGCTGCACTTACAGAGGGTGCTACAGCAGGGGCGCTCAGCCCCCCAACCATCTGACCCCTGTGGCAACAGAGCAGGGCTCTCTACCTTTTGAGGAGCCACCCGGCCACCAGCTTACTGCCTGCCATACAGTCCGTTGTCTCTGGATCCCTTTTTATATCCCTGCCTCTCTACCCTGAGCCTGATGCCAGATGCCAAAGCAGTAGCCACACTGTGGAGCGGAACAAGAAACCCACATGTTAGCGAAGCAGCAGATTCCTCTGGGCAATCTGGATCCAGCTATAAATGTGGGGAGCATGAGGGAAGGCACACAGCTGGGCAAGAAATGCAGCCAAGTCCATTTTTCCTTAGGCAGATGGGATTCGTCTGCTTTGCAGATCACTATGATAAATTTAAAACCAATAATTCTGGGCTTCCCTCATGGCGCAGTGGTTAAGAATCCGCCTGCCAATGCAGGGGACACAGGTTCGAGCCCTGGTCCGGGAAGATCCCACATGCCGCAGAGCAACTAAGCCCGTGCGCCACAACTACTGAGCCCGCGCTCTAGAGCCCGCAAGCCACAACTACTGAGCCCACGTGCCACAACTACTGAAGCCTGTGCGCCTAGAGCCCGTGCTCCACAACAGAGAAGCCACTGCAAAGAGAAGCCCGTGCACCGCAACAAAGAGTAACCCCCGCTCTCCACAACTAGAGAAAGCCCGCGCGCAGCAACGCAGACCCAACGCAGCCAAAAACAAATTAATTAATTATTTTTTAAAAAGACGAATTTGTAAAAAAACACAAAAAAATAATTTTATCACAGGTATGAAATGTACAGTGTGGGGAATCTAGTCAATAATTATGTAATATCTTTGTAGGGTGACAGAAGTTAACTAGACTTCTCATGATGATCATTTTGAAATATACAGAAATATCGAATCACTATGTTGTGTACCAGGAACTAACATAGTGCTGTAGGTCCATTATACTTTGAAAACAAACAAGTAAACTCATAGAAAAAGAGATCAGATTTGTGGCTACCAGAGGCAGGGGTGGGGGTGGGGGAGGAGAACTGAATGAAGGTGGTCAAAAGGTCCAAACTTCCAGTTATAAGATAAATACTTACTAGGGATGTAATGTACTGCATAATAAATATAACTAACACTGCTGTATGTTACATATGAAAGTTAAGAGAGTAAATCCTGAGTTCTCATTACAAGGAAAACATTTTTCTTCTATTTCTGTAATTTTGTATCTGTATAAGATGATGGATGTTCACTAAACTTACTGTGATAATCATTTCATGATGTATGCAAGTCAGATCTTTATGTGCTGGGCACCTTAAGCTTACACAGTGCTGTATATCAACTATATCTCAATAAAACTGCGGGGGGGGGAATAAAAATAAAGCAATTTCGTTAAAAAAAAAACAATTCTAGATTAGCTTCTCTCTGATGCCCAAATCTCTACTGCTGACTGTAGTGCACACAAGGAGATCACACTGGTTTTGTTATGAGTGTAAGTCAGGAATGGACTGGAAAGGCATAGATGGGCTATAACAAACTCTCAGACTGAAATATAAAAATATTTCAATTCCATTGGAGCTAGACCTGAGCCTCAATGAATTAAAACTGTCTTGACCAGCGACTTCAAATAATCAGCAATTTTGTCCTGGCTTGCCCTAGCCCCTTATAGGGAAATGGGCCAAATCACAAGACAGTGGGGAAATTTTTCAAGTGGGGAACATTTTGAGCACATCCACAGGCAGCCCAGTCTCCCATGTCTCTCTCTCTCTCTCTCTCTGTTCTTGGCCATTGGTTGTCAAATTTTAGTGGCACCGAAATCACCTGAGACACTTGTTTAACAGGCAACGTCCCAAGCTTCCCCCCAGTCACTCAGTTGGATAGTCAGCTAATATTCACGGAATACTACTACATGCCAGGCAGTGTTATAGGCACTAGGGATCCGATAGTGAACAACACAGAATCCCTGTTCACAAAGAAATTACAATTTAGTGGATGAGATAGGCAAGAAAGAAAAAAGGTAATTGCAAAAATCCATGAGTTTTTATAAGGTAGACACAATATGGATGTGATATGGAGAGACTAGCTTGGGGGTGTGATTTTAGAGATGGTGATCGGGGCAGGCCTCTCTGAGAGGGTGACCTTTGACTGAGGCCTGAGTGAACAGAAGGAGTCGGCCATGGGGAGGGTGTTATGTCAGAAGGAAGAGCACATACAGAGACCATGCTGAGATAGGAAAGTGCTTGATTCACTCCAGGGTAGAAGGACAGACAGACGGAAGGCCCAGAGAGTCATTTTCAGTAGATCTTAGAAAAGGGCCAGGAAGCTGCATTTTTAACAAGAGTCCCCTGCCAGGTGGTTCAGAGGTGCAGGCCCAGCTGAGAACCCCCAGACTCCACTGTCATTCAGAACCCTGGCCTCAAGGCCTGCAGCATCACCCCACTCAGCAGACATGTGCTAAGTGTTATTCACTGAGAAGGGAAAGATTTCAAACAATAATTCCACTGGAAAGTTCCTAGCGAGAAGTGATTTTGTCTGTTTTCTGTCCATGGTGCCTAGAATTGTGCCTGGTACACAATGATAGCTGACGAATGAATGAAGGGCGGCCACACCAAAAAGCTCCTGGTGCTTGATGAGTTAATTTTCAATGAACCAGAGTTTTTCTTAAACAAACCTTCATAGAAACCTAAATAAAAAGCTCTTGCTTCCTGCCCACTCGTTACCCAAGAATGCTTCATGAGAAGCTCCCACTTTCTGAGCAGCCATGTCCAGGGTAGTCTCTGCATTTTGAGGTAGGAGCTCAGTCTCACTGCAGGGCCCTGTGGGCTTACAGGAAGGAGAACTGGTTGAATCAGCTGAGCTCACACTTGGGACCAACCAGTCATGGCCACAGTCACTGGACTCCCTGGAAGGCCCACATCTGAATTCCCTGATGCCAGGTGCCACCTACAGGCTGCTGGGAGTCTGGCCGAGTTACTCAGGCATCCTGGTCAAGGCTGCTGTGGGGCTTGCCCAGGCCTTCTGAAGCCTTGGCACGATCCATTTGGATAACTTGGGTCTGGGCCATGTTTGGGGGCCTCGCACCTGCCCTTTTATGCATCCTTCTCAATACCTCTTACCTCAGGCAACCAGGACCATTGGGATGACTTTAACCTGGACCCATGATGGTACCTGGCCTAGAGGCAGGCCCACAATACCTAGGTGGGGCTATAAAATCTGAATTCCAGATATCTCTCTCTCTCTCTCTCCGGCCTCCCTTACCAAACAAAACCTTCCTGTGGAGACTTCTGCTTCCAGGAAGATGGAGTGGATGTACTTTTCCCCATTCCTCCCGCTAAATACAAATAAGAACACTGGACATTATGAAGAAGAAGGAGGAGGAAGAGGAAGAGAAGAATGGGGAGGGGTGAAGGAGGAGAAGAAGAAGGACTCAAAGGTGGATAGAAGAAGACAGACTAGGGCTTCCCTGGTGACGCAGTGGTTGAGAGTCCGCCTGCCGATGCAGGGGACGCGGCTTCGTGCCCTGGCCCGGGAGAATCCCACATGCCCCGAGCGGCTGGATCCGTGAGCCATGGCCGCTGAGCCTGCGCGTCCGGAGCCTGTGCTCCGCAACGGGAGAGGCCACAGCAGTGAGAGGCCCGGGTACCGCAAAAAAAAAAAAAAAAAAAAAAAAAAGACAGACTAGAAGCCTTAGGACATGAAGAACAACAATGGTGGGGAGTTCCTTGGGCTTTCTTTTTGCCTCACATATCTCAGACTTGGGCTGGAGAAGCCAACAACCGAGAAAGGACAAGAGATGCAGTCCAAAAAAAGCCCCAGGAAAAGCCTGCTCTCCCTAGCCAAAGAACCAGGAAAAGGAGAGGCCATAAGATAGAAAACAAATTTTAAATAAATTCTCTACTCCAGACAGACACCACAGAAAAACTGTGGCCCCATCCCCATTAAAGGCAGCAAAGGCCTAGTGGGGATCCCACACTTCCACCCTCCCACCAGGATGGCCTCGGAGGAGGCCTAGTGGAAAATGAGGAATTTCACTGCTGCCCAACAGTAATGAGGCGCCACCACGTGGGAAGGCACACAGATATAAAAGGAAAAAATAAAATTGTCCCTATCTGCAGATTACATGGTTGTATAAATAGAAAATCCCACGCAAGCTACAAAAAATCTAGAACTAATAAGTGAGTTAACAAGGTCACAAGATACAACATAGAAAAATCGATTATATTCCTATATGTTAGCAATGAATGCATGGACACAAAATTTTAAAAATACAATACCATTTACAATCCCTCAAAAATTTTAAATATTTAAGTATCAATCTAACAACATATATACAACACCTGTTTGCTGAAAATTTCAAAACACTGATGAAAGAAATCGAAGATCTAAATAAATGGAGAGACATAGGGATGTTCATGAATTAAAAGATTCAGGGCTTCCCTGGTGGCGTAGTGGTTGAGAGTCCGCCTGCTGATGCAGGGGACACGGGTTTGTGCCCTGGTCCAGGAAGATCCCACATGCTGCGGAGTGGCTGGGCCCGTGAGCCATGGCCGCTGAGCCTGCGCATCCGGAGCCTGTGCTCCGCCACGGGAGAGGCCACAACAGTGAGAGGCCCGCATACCGCAAAAAAAAAAAAAAAAAAATTATAAAAAGATTCAACATAGTAAAAATGTCATTTCTCCTCCAAGTTATGTATATGTTTAATGCAAAACCCAGCAAGCTTACTCAAAACTGCATATGGAAAGGCAGAGAAACTAGAATAGATAAAACAATGTTGAAAAATAACAAGTGAGTGGAATCAGAGTGACAGACACATAGATTAATGAACAAAACAGAGAACCCAGAACTAGGTACACAAACACACCCAACTGATTGTTGATAAAGGTGCAAATGATGCTGGAGCAAGTAGGCATCATAGACCAAAAACATTAACTCAAAATGGATGATGGATTTAAGAATAAAATGTAAAATTAAAAAACTTTTAGGCAAAAAATGTAGAAGAAAATCTTTAGGATCTAGGGCAAGGCAAAAGTTCTTAGACTTGATACCAAAAGCATGATCCATTAACAAAAATGGATAAGATGGACTTCATCAAAGTAAAAACTTTTACTCTGTGAAAGACCTTTAAAAGGATGAAAAAACAATTGGAGAAAATATTTGTGAAGCACATGTCCAACAAAGGACTAGTATCTAGAATATATAAAGAACTCTCAAACTCAACCTCATTAAAACAAACAATCCAATTAGAAAATGCCAAAATGACATGAACAGTTATTTCACCAGAAAGGATATACAGATGGCCAATAAGTACATGAAAACATGCTCAATATCACTAGCCATTAGGGAAATGAAAACTAAAATCACAATGACATACCTAACAGAAAGGTTAAAATGAAAGAAAATAGTGGCAACGCCAAGAGTTGGTGAGGATCTAGAGAAACTGAGTCATTCATATGTTGCTGGTAAGGCTGTAAATTGGTTTGGCTACTCTGGGAAGCAGTTTGGCAGGCTCTTAAAAAAATAAACTTGCAACTACTGTATGATCCAGAGATTACACTCTTGTGCCATCTATCCTGGAAAGATGAAAACATGGTCACACAAACACTTGTATATGAATGTTGATAGTAGCTTTGTTCATAATAGCCAAAAACTGGAATCAGCCCAGATGTCCTCCAGCAGGTGAATGGTTAAGCAAACTGACAATTCATACCATCGACTACTACCCAGCCACAAAAAGAATCAACTTGGATGAACCTCCAGAGAATCACACTTAGTGGAAAAAGTCAATCCCTAAAGGCTGCACACCTGTATAATTTTATTCAGATAGCATTCTTGAAAAGACAGAATTATAGAAAGGGAGAACAGATAAGTGGTTGCCAGGGATTGAGGAGAGGGTTGGCGGGGGTGGGGGGGACGGAAGTTGGTGTGGCTGTAAAAGGGCAACATGAGGGATCCTTGTGGTGATGGAAATAGTCTGTATCTTTTTTTTTTTTTTTTGCGGTACGCGGGCCTCTCACTGTTGTGGCCTCTCCCGTTGCAGAGCACAGGCTCCGGATGCGCAGGCTCAGCGGCCATGGCTCACGGGCCCAGCCGCTCCGCAGCATGTGGGATCCTCCCGGACCGGGACATGAACCCGTGTCCCCTGCATCGGCAGGCAGACTCTCAACCACTGCGCCACCAGGGAAGCCCAATAGTCTGTATCTTGACTGTATTAATGTTAATACCCTGGTTGTGACATTATACTATCGTTTTTCAGGATGTTCCCATTGGGAGAAACGGGCTAAAGGGTACATGGGATCCCTCTGTATTATTTCCTACAAGTGCATGTCAACCTAGCTCAAAATAAAACATTTAATTTAAAAAGAAAAGACCCTTCTGTTCCTCTGTTTGTCCCCTTCCCTTGGACCCTGCTACAGTAATCCACACTGAGGTGTTAGTGGGTAGTCAGGGCACTGAAATTATTCCCATCTCCCATTACATCTCAACAAGGGCTTCTGGAGATCATAGAAGGGCAACTTTTTATAGAACTGCCTTGAATTTAAAATCAGGACACCTTGAGGCCTGGTCTTAATATGCTTTGTGACCTTGGACAAATTGCTTAGCCTCTCTGAGATTCCATTTCATCCTTGTAGATAACTTTTGAAGATTAAATGAAAGTGTGAAAACACTGGGTAAGTTGTAAAGCAGTACACAAAACGGAAGGTCTTCCTCCCTCTCCCTCTCTCCCTCCTTTCCAGTCCTCATTGCTACTGATTGGAGGAGGGGACTGTGTCCTAGGTCTTCTCGTATCACCATGGTAGCCTGAGTCACTGCCCCAGGAGGTGTTTACTCAGTGCTTATTAATGCTGATAATGGCAGAAGGTGTAAAGCCAGGGGTTAGCGCCAGTCGGGGAGAAGGAAGGTTCAGAGCCCAGCAAGACAGTGGTGAGACTTTGAAGGGCCCTTCGTAGCATCCCACGTAGAGAGCTCCCTGCCCTGGGCAAAACTCCACTCCGAGATGCCATGGGATGGAGAGCCCGGGCCCATGGAATAGGCCAGCTGCCAGTTTGGGGAACCAGAGGTGATGGGAGAGAAGAAAAGCTTCTCACTTTGACTAAGAACTTTCCTCTCCGGTATCACCTCCACTCCCCATCACCATCCTGAAGCAGGCCTGGCAGGGAGCATGCTCACTCTACATTTACAAACGCTAAAGCGAGTCAGGGCTGAGACCTGCCCAAGGTTCACAGAGCGAATGAGTCAGTGGCACAGCTGGGGCCAGAACCCCTGGGCCAAGCGTTTCCCACAGCATGGATGGCATCCAAATGGAAAAGCTAAGACAAGGGCAACGCAGCCCTGCCCCAGCCCGACCTGGAGCCTCTCCTGAGGGAATTGTGGCCGGCCTCCCCAGGCCTTTCCCCACAACTTCCGATCCGCAGGGGGTGCTGTCACAGTGGGCCTGGCGGTCTCTGCGGGGTGCTGCCCAGGGAGGTTGGCTTCCCTTTCTCCCAGCTCAGAGCTCTCGGTGACCTATTTAAAGGCAGAGAAACCAGTCTGAGGTTTGGGTCTCTCCCAAGAGGGTGTCTCCCACAGGTGGCTCTCCAGGCCCTTCCCAGGCGCCTCTTCCGGGGGCGACAGCTGCGGTGAGGTGGGGAGGGTGTTTTCTTCTTATCTGTCCCCGCAGGCCCAGTGTCCCTGGGGGGAGGTAGCAGTGCCCCTCCCCCACCGGGCTGGGGGCTGGGGGCTGGTCTGGATGCTCTCCCCAAGGGCTCCATCTCTCCACAGTGCCCCACCAGGTCTCTGATGATAAAACTGAAATATGAAAGTGCACGTGCTGCTTGGGAGGCGGAGAACCGGAAGCTGTGTTCTGGGATTAGTTCATCCATTTGCAGATTGCCAACTTGGAAAGCCGAGCAGCTCTGAGGCCAGGGAGGTTTGGATGGGGGATTCGGGGCAGGGGAGCTGCAGCAAGGACTCTTGAACTGTCAGCAAGCCACTGGGCCGGCCTTGGGTCTGGCCCCAGGCTGTGCCCGGAGGCCACTGCTCCGGCCCTCTGGTTGCTCTCAGTCTGGGATGAGGGGACAGGGCAGAGCTCCCAGGGAAGACACGCGGACAAGAGCATATAATCAGGCCAGTCAGTTTTGGCTTCCAGGCAACTCGTTGGACCTTCAGAAATTCACCTGACCATTCATTCGTTCCTTTATTCATTCACTCTTTACCCATTCCTTCACTTAATAAATATTTATGCTGCGCCTATTACATGCTGGGCCCTGGCAGCACGGTGGTGAACAGGGCAGGCTCTCTGCCCTTCTGGAGCTTACAGCCTAGTGGAGGAGAGAGGGGCAGGGGGGCTTGTTTGGATAGGGTACTTAAAAGAGGCCTCTCTTACCACGAGGCCACACCCCACCTCCTAAAGATCCTAGGATGCTTTCCAGTTAGTGCTGCCAAACCTGAAATCTAAGTGTCCTGAAGAAACTGCCAACATTTTGCAGACATGGGTCCCTAGCACCTCATAAAAACCTTCTCCCTTCTCAGGGCCTCTCACCCGTAAAGGAAGGTTGGAAGAGGGAGGAAAGAGGAGGATGAGGTTACAGCGAGGAGGCCTTTTGAACAACCAGCTGTTCAGCCAGTGTGTCATTCAGTAATCCCTGCCTCCCAGTAGCTCCAGAAAGTCCCTCCCTGTCTTTTATTTTTTAATTTTTTGCATTATGTGGGCCTCTCACTGCTGTGGCCCCTCCTGTTGTGGAGCACAGGCTCCGGACGCGCAGGCTCAGCGGCCATGGCCCAGCCGCTCCGCGGCATGTGGGATCTTCCCGGACTGGGGCACGAACCCGTGTCCCCTGCATCGGCAGGCGGACTCTCAACCACTGCGCCACCAGGGAAGCCCAACCTCCCTGTCTTTTAAAGTCACGGTAACTCAGGACCAGTTGGTTCGACTTTCCTTCATCCGTGTACTCAAGAAGAATCTGCTGAACAGCCACAAAGCACTGACACTTCTCTGGGAACTGGAGATGCAAGGGGGAACTGGATAGCCACGGCCTCCTTGGGAGCTTAGAGTCTAATCAATGGAAGCGACAGAGATTAATTCCTTTCATGAATAACTAATTAATTACAACTGTGCTAAATGCTTTGCTAGGGAGGCCCTCATTCTGTGGAGGGGTCTGGGAAGGCTTTCCAGAGGAGGTGACATTTAAAGCTGAAAGATGAGCAGGATTTGGCTAGGTGGAGAGGCGGGAAGGGACATAGCACATGGAAGCCCAGAGGCCGGATGGCGTGTGCTTTCAAAGAACAGAAAGCCAGCCAGGCGTTGGGGCTGAGGGAAGAAGGAAGAGGGGCTCAAATGAGTTCTGGGGGATAGACAAGGAGGGACCAGAGAGCCGGGGCCTCACAGGCCTTGAGAAGGATTTGGGTTGCAGCCTAAGAACTTTGGGGAGCCACCGAAGGACTTCTCGTGGGAGACAGAATCAGGTTTGCCTTGACTTTGGGGGTAGCCGAGAGTGGAAACGGGGAGACAGTTAGAAAGCCACTCTAGGCATTCAGGTGGGAGGTGATGACAGAAGCCTCACGTCGCGCGGGCGGTGAAGATGGAAAGCGATGGGCAGGCTCCAGGCACAGTTAGGAGGCGGAATCAACAGGCCATCGCGGTGGATCGGCTGTGGAGCTTCGGGGAAGGGAGGGTTTGTTCCCATTCTCTAGAGTGATGGGTGAGAACACACAGGAGAAAAGCTTCAGAACCAAGAGCTTGTTAGAGTTCTTAAACAAAATACCAAAAGCACTAGCCGCCAATGAAAAGAAGATTCAACCTATCAACAAATGCAATGACTTGGATGGGTATCGAGGGCGTTATACTGAACAGAAAAAGCCAACCTCTAGAGGCTACATACAGTATGATTCCATGTATATAACTTTCTTGAAGTGACAAAATTATAGAGATGGAGAACAGATGGGTAGTTTCCAGGGGTTAGGGATGACAGGGGGATGGGAAGTGAACGGATGTGACTACACAGGGATGGCTAGAGGGAGATTTTCGTGGTGCTGGAACAGTTCTGGATCTTGATTGAGGTGGTGGTTACACCTGCCATGAAATGATAGTGAACTACATACACACATTGTACTGGTGTCGATTTCCCGGTCTTGATACTGTAGTAGAGGAATGTAAGGTTTAACCATCGGGACAAACTGGGCGAAGAATACACAAGAACCCTCTGGAGAATCTTCACAACTTCCTGTGAATTGTTTTTCAGTTTGAAAAAAAAAAAGAGACAAAACACAGTACCTGGCATGTAAAAGCATTTGTTGAAATGTAGCTACTATTTAAACCAGATGTTGCCTCCTGTTTTCAGGGAGCCTCTAGCTCAGCCC
This sequence comes from Delphinus delphis, assembly GCF_949987515.2. Lineage (NCBI taxonomy): Eukaryota > Metazoa > Chordata > Mammalia > Artiodactyla > Delphinidae > Delphinus > Delphinus delphis. The sequence goes on along the minus strand of NC_082704.1, from coordinate 27,010,459 downwards.
TGCTGCAGGGAAATAAAAGAGCCTGTGTCTAGGGTGACATTCTGAGTCTGGGAGACTTAAGCTGTGTTAAATAGAGGGGACAGGAGGAGGGCAGAGAGGAGAAGGGAATCCATGAGAGCTTTTTTTAAATTAGAAGTACAAATTAGGCAAATTAGAAGTTGGGATTACAGAAGGAGTATCCTTCAAGGTCTTGAAAGACCAGCCTGCAGTTATGATTTTGTTTACAGATCATTAACTCTAACCAAAAGTCTGAGAACGGACGGTCAGGGCAATCTTAGCATTGGTGGCATGTCGCTGGAAATGACCGTATCTTACTAGGGCCATGTGACTTCTTTAATTACACCTGACGAAAACAGCCTTTTTTCTTGTGTCTGGAGTGGGCTTTCTGGGGCACTGAAGCAAATCCTCCCCATCCGGTTCTCTCCCATCCACTGCTTGATGCTTGGTATTTTCCCCTCAGAGTTTACATCCTCCAGCTTAAGGCCAGACTCCCTGTTATAGCCCTAATCTTACCTAAGAGTAGATTTTGACCAGAGGAGACTCTGCCAGCTCTCAGTTGAGGGAAGAAGGGAACGCAGGATACAGGTAAGAAGGGGGAGAAGTCTTCCCTTCTCAGCCTTTGTGGATATCTCAGCTGGTCAGGGCGCATTCCTCACCCTTCTTACCCGCTGCTGAGAGCTCAGTGCAGCGAGGCAGAGCGAGCAGCCTGAGCTGCCATGTTTTAAGTGTCTACTATGTGCCAGGAACGATGCAGACATTTTCTCTCATTTTCACAACAAATCTTACAAAGGGGATACTATTTTTAGCATCTCTTTAAAGATGTAGAAACTAAATAAATAAATAAAGATGTAGAAACAGCTTCAGAGAGGCCAAGAAGCTTGATATACCCAGTTAAGATCCCAGGTCTAGTCTGGTCCCAAAGAACTTCTTTGAAAGAGACTATAATAGGAGGGGTCAGGGAAGGCATTCCAGAGGAAGAGTCCAAAGGAGTCTTCTCCAGATCCCCCTCCATCCTCAGGACTCAGCCAGCACTTGTACATCCACAGCTGTTAAGCTCCCAATTCCCTGGAGACAGGCTGTAAGCTGGAGATCAGATAAAGAGCCAGGGGACGATCAGGACCCCAATTCAGTTACATGTTTGGTTTCAAACCTCCCACTCCATCAAGTCAGGCATCCCCCAACCCTCCCCCAGAAACCTAAGTGGCCTAAAATCTGAGTGGTGTAATTTCAGGGTGCCTCCCCGCACCATTTGCTAAACCTGAACTTCCATCCTTCCTTTAGTTTAGGGCTGTTTTCTCCCGTGTGGGGTAGGGACCAGCTAGGTCCCCTCTGCTGCCAAAATGCACCTCCCCACCGCTGCCAGGAGAGGGTACGTGCTACAGTGTTCTCACGGTGAAGCTCAAACCACGCTTTCAGTGGTTGTGGAGATAAGAGAGATGGTCGGGTTGGAAGGGAGAAGGACCATACTGGGATGAGGGCAGGCCTGAAGAATCATGGTGGTGGAGTGTCCTAACTTTGTGGATGTCTCAGAGGAGATATCAGTGTCTCCTAAAGTAACCAAAGAGCAGGCTTAAAGTCTTTATGCAAAGAAAACCAATAAAAATTGGTTTTCTTTTATGAAAATAAAGTCTTTGTGCAAATGAAAACATGGGCACTGAAGAAATGACCAGAAGGAAGAACACTAAGTTAATACTAGTTGACGCTAGGTTATGGGAATATGATATATATAACATACAGTCGCCCCTTGGTACCTGCGGGGGATTGGTTCCAGGACCTGCTGTGGATGCCAAAATCCAAGGATGTTTAAGTCCCTTATATGATGTCATAATATTTGCATATAACCTATGCACATCCTCCTGTATACTTTAAATCATCTCTAGATTGCCGATAATACCTACTACAATGTAAATACTATGTAAATAGTTGCCTGGAGCCTGGCAAATTCAAGTTTTTCTTTTTGGAACTTTTTGGAATTATTTTTCCTGAATATTTTCCATCCACAGTTGGTTGAATCTGTGGATGGAGAACCTATGGATATGGCGGGCTCTATACACACACACACACACACACACACACGTATGTATATATATAAAAAATATAGGATTACAATATGATATGATATAATGATATGATATACGGAGAAAGGGAGAAGCATTCCCCACCATCCAGGAACTGGCCTTGCACTCACAGCTAGGCTTTGCTCTTCTCCTGTTGAATACAAACAATTTCATGAACAGTAATACTGTAACAGGCAGGAGCCAAATCTGGCTGCATGTTGGATCAGTTTCTACTTTAACCTTTGCTTCCCATTGTTTTTGTTCACTAAAAGGTTACTGTCTATACATAATGGCCTGCCTCGGGAGACCCTGCCCCTCTGCCTGAATGTTAAACCAAAGTGCCTTTGTTCAGGGAAACACCTGGACCCTGACCCCCTGTGGATGGCCGAAAGAAAGAAGAAATTAACACATCCCCTCCCCGAGGCTGGCCATTCCAGGGGACATTTGCAAATCTATGGGCTTTTTATTTTACTTTCCTCATCTCCTTCCCTTCTCTGTGCTATAAAAGAAACTGGCAAAAAAAAAAAAAAAAAAAGAAAAAGAAACTGGCATCCAAACCCCGACAAGATAGTTATTTTGAGACTGTCGTGTGCCATTTTCTTGGATACCCGGCTTTCCAAATAAAGTCCTATTCCCTGCCTCAACACCTCATCTCTGATTTATTGGCCTGTCTTGCAGCGAGCAGAGTGAGCTTGGACTCAGTAACATCAGACAAGGCCGCTCTGTGACAGTGATGGACCAAGGCAGAAATGTAAGCACTCCTTAATCGGGTCTGAACCCAGGCAAAGCATGACCGTTGTCCAAACCACCCAAATGACCAAACATCTCCCTCTCCTGGCTAATATGAGTGGCTGCTGCTTGTTCACCAATTATAGCTTTAGCATCTCTCTAGTCTGCCCTCCTTCTAGATAAAATTTATTGAAATATTCAGTCACAGAAGTGGCCCTGCTTCCTAATAGCACCCAATCTAGAGCAAACCCTGGCTTCCTGCAATGGAGGAGGGTTCCCAGGCATCTCTCTGTCACTGGCCCCTTGGCCTTTGGGGATTTTCAGAGGTGACCATTGCTTAACTCCCTTTACCCTACAATTGTAGGAGGGAGCCCTTGCCTCCCAGCTAAGTGCTAAGTACTGGACACCTACCATGTGTTGGCCCTGGGTTAAAGAGAAGGCTAAGGTGACAACGAACAGACAATCCCAATAGTCTGACCAGGGGTCTGAGAGAGGAAAACTCAAAGAGACTGTGGGATCCCCAGGAAGGGTGCCTGGTTCAGGGAAGGGGCCCCAGAGAAGGTGACATTTATTGCTGTTATGAAAAAAGAATGGGAATTGTAAGGCCAACTGGCCCGAGGCAGGGGAAAGCAATCAGACTCACAGGTTGAAACTGACCTGGAGACTTTCCGGACCACCCAGTTCCAGAAACTGACCTGGGGACTTTCCACCCGGCCCAGCCTTCCCGTCTTTCGAGAGACGGGACTAACCGTCCCCCACGATACCGGAAAAGACCACCAAATAAGGAATAACCTGCACCCTCCCGGATTCACCACACCCCTTTCCCTTCTCCCCCCGTAAATTCTGCCCAAACCCTTGCCCGGGCGCGACTTCTCTGGCCCCTTTCTCTCGGACCAGTGAACCTTGCCCGGGAGCGTACCCAAATAAAGCTTGTTTAAGCTCTCCTCCGTTTTTGGTGCCGTTCCTTACAGGAATTAGCAAGACAAAGGCTAGGCTAGGCCGGGCTGGGCTAAGCTAAGGCCAGAGAGGGGTCTAGAGCAGATGGTTGAGATAGCATGGTGTGTGTGTGGAGGGTAGTAGTTACCCCAGGTTGTTGAATATTTCCCCAGCTTCAGGAGGGAAGAAATAAAAGATGAGGGCAGAGTGGTAGGCAGGAGCCTGCCCACAAAGAGCCTTGTGTGCCAAGCTAGGAAGGGCATTCTTTATCGTGAAGGGTTGCAGGTCTTGAAACATCCCAAGAAACACCTGGGGGACTTGTTAAAATGCATATGGCCTGTCCCTGCTCCCAAAGATGCTGATTCACTTGGTCTGAACTTGAGGCCCAGGCATCTATATTTTCTTCTTTAGACTGTTAGTGTGGTGGATTACATTGGTTGCTTTTCAAATTAGAATCTGCCTTACATTATCAGATAACTCCACTTGGTTGTGGCATATTCTTTTTCTACATTGCTGAATTCTATTTACTAATATGTTGCTGAAAATTGTTGCATCTGTATTCATGAGGAATACTGGTCTGTAGTTTGATTGATTGATTGATTTTTGGACCATCTTTATCTGGTTTTGTTATCAGGCCGATGCTGGCCTCATAAAATGAGTTGAGAAGTGTTCCTTTCTCTTCTGTTTTCTGAAAGAAATTAGGTAGAACTGGTGTTATTTCTCCTTTAAATGTTTGGTAGAATTCACCAAGGAAGCCATCTGGGACTGGGCTATTCTTGGTGGAATGTTTTAAATTAGTAATTTAATTTCTTTAATAATTATAGAACTATTCAGGCTATTTAATTCTTCTTGGGTGAGTTTGAGTGGTTTTTGATTTTCAAGGAACTGGAACATTTCATCTGAATTGTCAAATTTATGATATAGAATTGTTGGAGGTATTCCCTTATTATTCCTATGGTGTCTGCAGTACCTGTATTGGTATCCCGTTTCATTCCTGATATTAGTAATTTGTCTTCTTTCTTTTTCTTTGTCAGTCTTCCTGGATCCAGTCTGTCATTTTCATTGATCTTTTCAAAGAATCTGCTTTTGTTGTCATTGCTTTTTCTCTGTTGTTTTTTTTGTTTTCAATTTCATTTTCTATTTCCTTTTTTCGTTTGTTTTGGATTATTTTGCTCTTTTTGTAGTTTCTTGAGGAGGAAGATTAGAGCATTGATTTGAGACCTTTCTTCTTTTCTTATATAAGAATGTGATGTAAGTTTCCCTCTCAGCACCGCTTTAGCTGCATCCCACAATTTTTGATATGTTGTACTTTCATTTTCATTCAGTTCAAAATATTTTCTAATTTTCCTTGAATCTTATTCTCTGACCCCTGGATTACTCAGAAATCTGTCGTTTAGTTTCCAGGTATTTAGAAATTTTCCTCTTTCTGTTATTGATTTCTAGTTTGATTCCATTGTCATCAGGGAACTTACTCTGTATGATTTAAATTCTTTTAAATTTACTGAGGTTTATTTATAACACAAGATACAACCCATCGTGATGCATGTTCTATGTACACTAGAAAAAAAATGTGTATTTTGTGGGAGTGGGTGGAATGTTCTATATATGTCAACTAGATCAAGTTGGTTGATGATGTTGAATTCTTCTATACCCTTGCTGATTTTGTCTCAGGCATCAACATTTTAAACCAGATTTGGGGAAATGAAATGCAGCCCTCACTTAAGACCCACTGCTCTGGGGACTGAGTAGAGGATGTTGAAAATCTGATTTAAGGGCACCAGGAAAAAGAACTCCCTGACCCCAAGTCTCTCCCACACAAGTACAGAATGTAATGGTTTCACTGACCTAAAGCTCCATGTTCCCTGGGAGGAAGCACTTGGGATTAGATACATTTAGCTGATTAAGTCTTTTCCACCCACAGAGCAGGATGTAGAGATTGGTTGGCCCCTAAGAGAGTATTGACTGGGGGAAGGGACCACAAGCAGGGGAAGCATTACACTGGAGTTTCTATTATAATTGTTTCTATTACAGCTTTGCCTAAGGCCTGACCCCTGGCTCTGTGGACCTGGAGGAGCCTGGTGGGAAGGCCCTCAGAATGCTGGCAGCTCCCATAGTGCAGGTGGGAATGAAGGAAACCTAGATTTTCCTCAACTGGCCTGGCCTGGCCTGGGCCTCCACACCAGGATGGTCCTGCCCAGCCCGATGCCCATGCTCATCTGAGCACAGTTCTCTGGGGTGCAGGTAGCCTGGAAAGTCAAAGCCAAAGGATCAAAGATAGCACCTTCCTTCCTTTCTTCCCTGGGGCAGCACAAGTAAGGGCCACGATTTCTTCCTAGCATGTACTGTTTGCTTGTTCCAGCCCCAAGGAGCGCACTGCCCTCTACTCCTCTCTGAGCACGGGCCCCACAAGCCCCCAGTCCCACACCCCCAAATGCAGTTTTCCCTGGGAGCAGCAAGGCGGGGGCAACAGTGTGAGAAATTGTGAGGGAGAAATTGTGCATGGAGAACCCCAACTTTTAGCCAGATCTCTCCACTCCTCTTCTCCCTTCCTCCTCCCAAAGTATGGCTGGAACAAAGATATGGGCTCCCAAGGAACCAGGTACAGGAAGGGGAGGTGGAGACCAGAAGAGAAAGCAATCAAAGGTAGTGGTTCTTAACCATCAATGGGTCCCAGAGTCTTTTGAAAATTTGATAAAATAGTTTTGGACTTTCTTCCCAGAAAAAAAAAAATGCCCCTGGGATGGACCCACAGTTATGCCTTCAGTTTTGGGGTGTTTGCAACTACCTAAGGAGTAATCCTTGGGCCCCACTCTAAGATCTTCTGGATTAGAGGAAGTGGCAACCTGTATGTTCTTCTTCCCCTTCAGGGGACAGAAAGCTTCTTTTCTCTCTGACCACCCCCCCCCCCCCCCGCAAAGCATTCTCCTCTCCATCTTCTTGAGTAGCCAAGATGCTATATCCAATGACAAAAGACAATAGGCAGAGTCTTAAGGGACTCCAAATAGCTAAAACAATCTTGAAAAACAAAACTGAAGACATATTTCCTGATTTCAAAACATATTAAAAAGTTACAGTAATTAAAACAATGTGGTATTGGCATAAACCAATGTGGTATTGGCATAAACACTAATGGAATAAAATAGAGAGTTCAAAAATAAACCCTGGCATATAGGTTTTTTGCATATAGGTTTTTTGACCCTTGCATATAGGTTTTTTGAAATAAACCCTTGCATATAGGTTTTTTGACAAAGGACAATCTTTTCAACTAATAGTGCTGAATAGTGCTGGGAAACTGGGTATCTACCTGCAAAAGAATGAAGTTGGACCCTTACCTAGCACCATATACAAAAATTAACTCAAAACAGATTAAGGACCTAAATGTAAGATCTAAAACAATAAGACTCTTAGAAGAAAGCATAAGACAAGTTTCATCACATTGGATTTGGCAATGATTTCTTGGATATGACACCAAAGGCACAGATAATAAAAGAAAATAAAAAAACAAACTGAGTTTCAGGAAATTTTAAAAAGTTTGTGCATCAAGAGACACTATCAATAGAGTAAAAAGGAAACCCACAGAATGGGAGAAAATATTTGCAAATCATATATCTGATAAGGGGTTAATATCCAGAATATATAGAGAACTCCTAAAACTCAACAAAAAGAAACCCAGTGCAAAAATGGGCAGCAGATCTAAACAGACATTTTTCCAAAGAAGACATACAGGTGGCCAACAGGCACATGAAAAGATGCTCAACACCACTAATCATCAGGGAAACACAAATCAGAACCACAATGAGATAGCACCTCACACCTGTCAGAATGGCTATTGTCAAAAACAAAACAAAACACAGAAAGCAGTTTTGGTGAGGATGTGGAGAAATTGGATCCCTTGTGCACTGTTGGTGGGAATGTAAAATGGTACAGCCACTGTGGAAAACAGTATGATATTTCCTCAAAAAATTAAAAATAAGAACTACCATATGATCTAGCAATTCTACTTTTGGTATATACCCAAAATAATTGAAAGCAGGATCTTGAAGAGATACTTGTATACCCATGTTCATAGCAGCATTATTCACTAGCTAAAACGTGGAAACAACCCATATGTCCATTGATGGATGAAGGGATAAGAAAATTGTGGCATATACATACAATGGGATATCTTTCAAACTTTTTTTTAAAAAAGGAAATTCTGCAAGGTGCTACAACATGGATAAACCTTGAGAACATTATACCAAGTGAAATAAGCCAATCATAAAAAGATAAATACTGTATGATTCCACTTATATGAGGTACTTAGAGTAGTCAAATTCATAAAGAAAGAAAATAGAATGGTGGTTGTCAGGGACTTGGGGAAGGGGAGAATTGGGAGTTATTGCTTAATGGATATAGAGTTTCAGTTTTACAAGATGAAAGGAGCTCTGGGGGTAAATGGTGGTCATGGTTGCACAACTGTGTGAATGTATTTAATACCACTGAACTATGCACTTAAAAATGGTCAAGATGGTAAGTTTTATGTTGTGCATTTTACCACAATTTTTTTAAAGACAGTAGGCAGACAGGAAGGCCATAGCTAGCTATTCACCTAGCATTTGATCATGAAAGAACGATTCTCTCTCTCTTAGTTTCATGTCCTCCAGCCCACTTTTGATCTCATTGATTTGTACTTCCAGTCCTTAGCCATTTGGGTTTTAGCCATTTGAGTTGTTTCCAAGATGCAAAATCCATTGATTTTCTAGGTATCACTATGTCTGGAGACAGATGATGATGCCTAGGATATCTTCCATGACTTCAGATTTGTGCAAAGTAAGATATAAGGAGTGAGTTACAAGGGTGAAAGGTTGCTACACACTTGAAGTTGGTCGCAGTACCAAAGGAACTTAGAAAACGTACTATATAGGGCTTGAGGGGTGAGGGGAGGAATAAAAAGTGTTTGGTGGGGCCTCTGAATCCCTGTTAACGTAACTTCTATTTATCCCGCGGGGGCAATGTAATAACCCCAAGATCAAAATGCGTCTTGCATCATTTTATGATGTCACTTACTTTATCTCTTTAACGGATGCATCTCAGGCTTTCTCAAACCAAGAACATCCTTTGTTTTACCAGGCAAGAGGAACAAAAGAATTGACGTGGCTCTCCTACTCCACCTCACCTCTCAGCCCAGTGAGCATTTTCTCCGGGAACATTCCAAGGATTGTGGCTAAGTGAGAACAAAGACCTGATCTGCATCTCTCTCTTCCCTTTGCCATGTTCAGATCATTCAGTAACTATTATCCTAGTTACTGAAGTTACTGCTCCTGAAGTTACTGAAGCTCCTGCTCAGACCCAGACAAATACAAGTAGCTGTAGCCAAGGAGCTCTGTCTCCTGGGGCTTGGAGGTACCTCTGAACGCGACGAAAGAATCCATCTCCCTGAAGATTCATTGGGTATCTCATCAGATTCCTGTCTGTGTATGTATATTTCCACCACATGCTGACTTCTGTGCTCTAGTGGCCCTGAAGGATAAACAAAGACTGTCGTCAAGTTGGGGGAAGCAGTTGGATACTGTGATGCCCTGGAATGTTTGGGACATATACCTTGCACCTTAGGATACTGGCCTCAGACCCTGGAGCCAGATAAGGGCTCCGTTTCACAGAGTGCAGTAAATGAAACCATTTCAGGACAAGATCTGAAATACCACCCTGTATCTCACTCAGCGATGCAGTTTTTCTTTTTAAAACATTTACATTTTCATTTGCTTTTGAAATTGTGAAGGTATTTCTATGGTTGAAAACTCAAAAGGTACAAAAGAGCATGCAGGGAGAAGCCTCTCTCCCACGTCTGTCCCACTCAGGGTTCCTCACCTGAGGCAAGCACTAGGACCAGTTTCTTCGACGTCCTTCCATTGACACTTTGCTTCGTTCTTTATTACCTCCTCTCCAAGTTCAGATTGGGATTTTTTTTCAGCATTTCTAGTTTGTTCCTGCAAACACGGGAGGGCTTGCTCTTCACTCGTAATCAGAGGTCACAAAACAAGTCTTTCCTTTGCAAAGCACCGCTCTGCATGGCTTGCTATTGCTTGGACTGCATTTTAAGCACTTCGATTCTCTTCCACAAGAACTAACGCTCTGTACCCTGCTCTAGGCCCTGTGAAGGACCCCAAGGTGACTAAAACCTTGGTCCTGACCCGAGGGAACTTCTTTGTCAGTTGGGGACACAAGACTACCCATCCAAAGTAAATGGCTAGAGCAGATGGGGTGCACTGGGGATTCGTGGGACTGGTATCTGGAAAGCCTCGAATACTAGGAAGAGAAGTTTGACCGCAGTATTGTTGGTCTTCAGTAACTTGGTGATTAAATGTCTTTGGAGTCAGAAAAGATCTAGGCTCGAATGCCAGGTTTGGTTCTTGATCAATTCTCTTAACCTCTCAGAGGCCCAGTTTCTTTCTCTGCAACATAAGGATAATCATTTGCTACCATGGGCTTGTTTAGAGGATTAGATGAGATGGTAAAGATGCAGCACTTGGCATGCAATGGATACTCAAAAAGTGCATTGATTGTACTTATTTGTAGGAGTATCTACCTGAAACTTGGGCCCACAAGGACTGTGTGTATATGTATGAGTGTGTGTGTGTGTGTGTGTGTGTGTGTGTGTGTGTGTGTGTAAGAAGTACTGACAGTTAAGTTCATGAGCTCTAAGGGGTGTGAGCAGGGACAGGGCCGCAGGAGAGACCAGATGGGTGCCTTGCCTCCGAGTGGAAGCTGATGCTGAATCCACGGGGTTGAGCTTTCCAGTCGACCACTAGGGCGGGAAATGGGGTGGAAGATCTTTAACAGATTAGGAGCATAATCATGACATGGTAAAATTAATGTTCAACGGGGGTCATTTAAGAGCAGCGTGGAGGCTGGTGTGGAAAGAGGCAGGACTAGAGGCAGAGAGTCCAGTAAAAACTGTCATCAAGGTGACAGATTCTGAGGCCTGGTGCCTTGGTGGGTATAGAGGAAAGGGATGAGTTAAGGGTGACCAAAAGGCTTCCAGCCTTTAAGAGAAGAAGGAAGGGGACCCAGTCTGGAGGGAAAAAATAGGGTGGTACGTGCCAGCTGTGTCCTTGGGACAGCAAGACAGCAAATTGAAGCAAAACCTTCTACTGAAGTAGGTAGCTTGAGACTGATTCCTGTAAATGAAAGGAATACAACTGGAAAGGTTGCTGAGCCTTAGGGGATGCTGAGATAGGGCAGATCACACTGGGCCAGTTCCGCAGTTTTCTGATCCTCCAGTGTATTCAGCAGAAGAAATCTGCCTAAAAGGAGAGAGGGAGAAGCAGAACATGTGTCATTAAATGGTGCTTTGATATTAGGGGCTGTCTGGATTGCCATGGTGACGAAGATGAGGAACATGATGCTTTTGCCATCAATCATATTTTAGGTTTGCGTTCCTTTGTGCTGCCTGGTAACAAAGGTTCTGAGCAGCTCTGTTTGCCTCATAGTCTGAACTAGGTGAGGGATAGACCTGGGGCTGCATCCTGACAGTTTGTGGAGAAGGATTTGGAAGGGCTCAGCTACACCACACTGCCCGGTGAGCACTGGCCTGGGGAAAGCCCCATGGTTCCACAATCCCTGGTCTCTCTGGATTGGGAAAGAGAGCGATGCTCTTCATGATACCAACTTTTCAAGTCCTCATTACTCTAGGTACATTCCTAACTTCCCTGTCGTGATGGCCTGAGTGGCGTCTTCTCTTGGGCTTGTTGCCTAGAGGATGATGTGGATAAAAGTGCTCAGAGACACATTACAGGGACGTGACATGAGACCAGAAAGGGCACATATTGTCTGATTCCATTTGTATGAAAGGTCCAGAATAGGCAAATCCAACGAGACGGAAAGTAGATTAGTGGTTGCCAGGGGCTGGGGGAGGAGGGAATAGAGAGTGACTGCCCGTGGGTACAGGATTTCCTTTTAGAGTGATGAAATGTTCTGGAATTAGATAGTGGTGATGGTTGAAAAGCTCTGAATATACTAAAAACCACTGAATTATATACTTTAAAGGAATGAACATTATGAGAGGTGAATTATTTCTCAATCAAGCTGTTATTTCAAAGAAATGATCTTAACCCTGGTGGTCCAGTGGTTAAGACTCCATGCCCCCAATGCAGGGGACCCTGGTTCGATCCCTTGTCAGGGAACTAACATCCCACGTGCCACAATGAAGATCTGGCGAGTTGCAACTAAGACCCAGGGCAGCCAAAAAAAAAAGACCAGATAGACGTCTGTATTCACGTCACATACGAAGCCCATAAATATGTATACACACTGAAGGGTAACTGGATTTTCACTGTCAAATTGCTCTTAAGAGTTGGTATACTATATTAATATTTAGCCATTGCTTTTATGTTTTCTAAATGCTCCTTTGCTAAAACTAAGAAACCCTAGGGATGGGATAAAGGTGGGTGGGTGGAGGACTGTTTTCTCTGATGATGAGGTTACTGGAAAAAAAAAAACGGCTTAAACGAAACCTATCAAAACAAAACCAAAGCCCAAGGAACCCCATGAAAGTGATTAGTGTGTACATTTCAAGTAACCTAAGGTTTCATTGGCCTTGGCAATATTGCAGAGGAATCTTGCCATAAGGATCAACTGTGCTCACCCCATCTCCCCGGGATTCTAGGCATGAACACGTTTTTCCTCAACATCTGGCTGACGTTTCATTCACCTCCCCGTTTTGAATGTGCTATCAAGGGTGTTTTCAATGCCCAGTCAGCATACATCCTCATCCACACTGCAATGAATATTTGCCCTCAGAGCTATATGAAATTCAGCTCAGCAAATGTTTGTTGAGTGCCTGCCAAGCGCGAGGCACCTAGAAGAACAAGATGGCTCCTCCGGCTATCTTCTTCCCCTGGCTGCACAATCTCTCTCCAGAGCAGTGTTTACCGGATGCCAAAATACCCCAGTGAAAAGGGAGAGGCACGATGAGCACGTGCCAAAATCAGGCTCCATTCCTGTCCCAGGCTAGCTCTGCTGCTGGGTCAGGCCGAGAGTCCTGAAACAACTCTGTGGGACAGTTCATAGTCATGCTTGACCACTGTCATGATGTGGTGGTTTTAATTTGTACGCAGGAGATGTGCCTGGCCAGTCATTTGGACACTGCTGTCAACTCTGGCATCTGCCTCAAGAACTTATAAAACCAATGCAAGGCTGTATTTACAAAGCTCCCAGGCGCTTGGCATGGCTTTGCCACAAACTCAATGTGTGACCTTGACTAAATCACACCACTCTGCCCCTCTGGTGCATTTCCTTTGTAAAATGAGGGAGAAGAGTGTGAGTAGTTGTTATCTATGGGTCTTTCTCTTTTTGAAATTAATTAATTAATAAATATTTATTTTTGGCTGCATTGGATCTTCGTTGTTGTACACGGGCTTTCTCTAGTTGCGGCGAGCGAGGGCTACTCTTTGTTTCGGTGCGCGGCTTCTCATTGCTGTGGCTTCTCTTGTAACGGAGCACGGGCTCTAGGCGCACGGGCTCAGTAGCTGTGGCTCGCGGGCTCCAGAACGCAGGCTCAGTAGTTGTGGCGCACGGGCTTAGTGCTCCACGGCATGTGGGATCTTCCCAGACCAGGGGTTGAACCTGTGTCCCCTGCATTGGCAGGCGGGTTCTTAACCACTGTGCCACTAGGGAAGTCCCCTTTACGGGTTTTTCTAACGTGGCCATCTTATGGTTTATAGAACCATAGCCAATGAGGTGTATCAACCTAGAAGGGCAGCCAGGAGGGGGTTGACGCTGAGACCAGGCTTGGGAGTCAGTGGGATACTTCCCAGAGACCAAGAAAAAAGGGGCAGGAGGCAACAGGCTGTGACAGATTCAGTTACTGGTTGATTTCCACAGAGAAATAAGCTGATGATCTGGGGCAGGAGGCAGTATTTCTGCTTGCCCTGGATTAAGAAGCAAGCCAAGGGAAATGGGGCTTGTTTGGGTGACTGGTTAGAAACTTTTCTTAAGTTCATAATGGTCAAAATAACCCCAGGGGGGTCGACCTTAGATGTTGTCTGTGTTTAGGAGTGTCAGCAACATAAAGATTCCTTTGCCCTCATCAAATACCTCTTTTCCCAGCTTACTGTTAAAAAACCAAAACAAAGCAAGAAAAACCCACACACAATCAACAAATCTCAAGATGATAGTAACATTCATGGGGGGGAGGGGCGATAGTAACATTCATGGGGGGAGGGGCTTACAGTGTGCCAGGCTCTTTGCTAAGAACTTTATTTCCATCCAATATCTCATTTAATCCTCCCACCGACTCTCTGAGGTAGGGGCTATTACCACAGTAATAGCAGATGAGGAAATTGAGGCACCTAGTCTGTGTTCAGCACTCTTCCAGGGACTCTGGGGGGATACCGGATAGTAGGTTCCCGAAAATCTGGAATGGTTCTGTGAACAAAAATTGTGTCGGATGTTTAGGATAAAGTCACTGAAAGGATCTGCAAGAACTGAAGGAGAGTATGGATAGTTTGCGACTGGTAAGATTTCATTTTCTAGCTTGAGGATAAATTTTCGATGTTTAGACTAGATTGTCCCAGAAAAAAACAGAACCATAACTCATCTCTTGTAATTTACGTGGGAGACTGAATGTGCCGTCAGCTGTTTCATCGTGCTTCCTGCAGTGACCATCTTTCACTCTCTGGAAAGCAGAGGGGTAGCATGTGACCTCCTGTCTCTGTGCATCTTCAATGACCGGCTTTGCCTCCAAAATGAAGAAATGGACACCTTCCCTGGGAAAAGAGAATATGTATTTCCAAACATGGAAGGAAGAAGACAGGACAGCACCACCCCCAGCCTCCCCGCCCCCTTGCCCTGGCCCTAGCCCTGGCCCCTGAGCGGGGTCAAGAGCGGACTGCCCGTGCTTCAAACACTCCGTGTTCTTTCCATGTCTGTGCCTTTGAACAGGCTGTTGTCGAGGTTTCTCACTCTCTTCCCCTTCTCCACAGACAAGTTTGAAATTCAGCTAAGATCCCGCTCAAATACTGTCGTTGCATATTGTGAACCCCATCACCCGTGCCCCCACATACTTCAGCAGACTGGATTTCCCTCCCGTCCCCCTGTGCACCAAGGAGAGGACGGGGCTATGGCAAGATACGGTCAATGCATGCAGCGCGGACTCCCCAGCTGGACCCATCTCTTCAGCTGTGCACTTTCCCCAAACACACACACACACACACACACACACACACACACACATCTTACAGAGTACAGTATTGTGGTTATGTGGGTGAGCTCAGGATTCAGACGGCCTGGGTTTGAGTTCCAGCTTTGTCACTAACTAAGTGAATGACCTTCGGAAAATAACTGACCCACTCTGTGACTCAGTCACCTCATCTCTACAATGGGAATAATAACAGTACTTCTCTCACGGAGTCATTTTAAGGATCAAATGCGAGGATATATAGAAAGTGCACAGAGAGCACAGTGCCTGGCATATAGTAATTGCTCAGTCAGTGGTACTTGGTATTATTATTACACGGGGCTTGGCACCTAAAAGGATGCCAGATACATATCTGAGTGAGTGGTTCACTCAGTAAGGCTTTCGGGTTTAAATTAGGGATGGGTCAGGGTCAGCTGGGCTACTCAGGGAAGCTGCTTCCCCTGACCTCATTAGTCTCTCACTGCACCCTGTTCTTTTCCTTCACTGTACACATCACAGTTGGTAATTATACATATATTTGTATATTTGTTTGGTGCCAGTCTTTCCCAAGAAACTAAGCTCCATGAGGCCAGGGCCCATGTGTGTTTTCACCACCATTATATCTCCTGTACCTGGAACAGTACCGGGAAGATGGCAGGTGCTCAAGAAATAGTCTTTGAATTAATGAATAAATGAAAGAAGAATTCAGGAGCGATGTGGGATGTAGGTGGCCCCGGAAGATGGTTAAGAATTGAGTAGGTGGGCAAGAAGGCTTCCAAATGGAAGGAAATCCTGAGAAAACTGAGCTTGTATGAAGCACTTGGGGGGAATACAGCCAGTAGCTCCATTTGGCTGGAAGAGCAAGAGACTGTTCCCATAGCTCAGGTCATATACGGGGTAGCAAGATAGGAGATTAGTGGGAGGAGGTAGGGAATGGCATTGAATGCCTGGCCGCTCAGGATTCATTCTGTTGGCTAAGGCTTTGGCCTCTATCAACAAGCAAATATTCCTGGGAATAGTGTGTATTACCAGCCAAGTACAACTGAGTATAAGTTCATTCACTTACTCTTTGCATTACAGAAAACTTTGCTTAGAGGGGCACGTGGTGATACCAAGAGGCCACTGGAAAGAGAAAATAGTGCCCCTGAGATGATCCAAAAGCATATGAAGGGCTTCCCTGGTGGCGCAGTGGTTGAGAGTCCGCCTGCCGATGCAGGGGACATGGGTTCATGCCCCGGTCCGGGAAGATCCCACATGCCGCGGAGCGGCTGGGCCCGTGAGCCATGGCCGCTGAGCCTGCGCGTCCGGAGCCTGTGCTCCACAACGGGAGAGGCCACAACAGTGAGAGAGGCCCGCGTACTGCAAAAAAAAAAAAAAAAAAAAAAAAAAAAAAAAAAAAGCATATGAAGAGGGAGGTGAAGACGAAATTTATCCATCTCCAGTGTTGCCTTCGTCCAAAACCTGAACCTCAAATTGTATATAAATCATTTCATTGAAAAATGACTCTTCTTTATAAAAGGTATTGATGGAGAGTAGGAGTGGCCTGTGTGATAAGAGGAAGCTTTTGATCACTGATTCAATCTCTTTACTTGTTATAGGTCTGTTCAACTTTTCTGTTTTTTCTTGAGTCAGTTTTGGTAATATGTGTGTTTCTGAGAGTTTGTCCGTTTCATCTAGATTGTCTAATTTATTATTGTACATTTTCCTGTGTCATTAAAAGTCCTTTGTAAGTATTATTTTTGATAGCTGCATAGTATTCTATTGTATGGCTGTCCCATGTTTTTTTTCTTTTTTTGCGGTACGCAGGCCTCTCACTGCTGTGGCCTCCCCCGTTGCGGAGCACAGGCTCCGGACGCACAGGCTCAGCAGCCATGGCTCACGGGCCCAGCCGCTCCGCGGCATGTGGGATCTTCCCAGACCAGAGCACGAACCCGTGTCCCCTGCATTGGCAGGCGGACTCTCAACCACTGCCCCACCAGGGAAGCCCCCATGTTTTATTTAACCGTTCTCCTAATGGTTCTCCTCAGGTTATTCAGAGCTGAAATAAATGTCTTTGTACAAAATCTGTCTGTATTACTAGTTCCTTAAGATAAATCCCTAGACAAGGAGTTTCTGGGACAAAAGCCTGAACTTTTCTTAAGGTTTTTAATGCATCTCGCCAATTTGCCATCCCCAAAGGTCAGACCAATTTGTTGTTCTCATCAGTGCATTCAAGTGCTTTATAATGTTAGGGGTTGTGATTTTTAAAACATCTTTGCCAATCTGATGGGTGAGAAATGCCATCTTATTTTTAGCTGTTATTTAAAAATTTCAAGTGGGGTCAAAATTTGTTAATATTTCATTACATGTTTGTATTTCTTCATATGCGATTCATCTATTCAGTTCTTTATCCATTTGTTTGTCTTTGTTCTTTTAGTGTCTTTCTTATTGATTCATATTGTCTCTTTATCAATTATCTTCAGTATTTATTGCAAGAACTTTCAGGGGGTTTTTGCCTCTAAATTTGTATATGCTGTTTCTTGGTGTCCAGAGGCTTAATTTTTAGGTAGGCATACCAATCAATTTCTTCCTTCATGAGCTCTTCTATCCTATGTATGCCTAAAAGTACTTCCCCACCCGGGAATCAGATGGGTAATCTCATTTCCTCCCTCTTAAAAATTTATCTTTTATACATGCAGAATTGATTTCAGTGTTTGATGTGATTATTTTTCCCCAAATCGCAAGTCATCCCAGCACTGTTTATTGAATAATCCTTCCCTTTCCCAATGATTTTTGATCTTTCCTTTTACCTTATAAATTCATATATATGTATGCATACATATGTACACACACACACATCTATTTTTGTTTCGTTTTTCTGGGCTGTCTATTCTGTTTCATTGATTTGTCTCTTCTTGCACTACAGTCACACTCTTTTAAATGCTGTGGGGTTCTTTTGTTTGTCTTTTTTAATATATATAAGTTATTAGATTTCTTTTTTAGTTCAAATTTTATGATGTTTACTTATAAAAGAATTCAATGAGAATGATGATGCTACTTTGACAAACAAAATTTTATTTATTTAATTCTGTGGTTTTTATAATATGTTTTTGATAGCATTACTCCTCTGATTTGAACTTTTCTTAGCTATTTATATTTGTTTTCTTTTCAGATAAATATTACATTTTGTCGGGAGGGCCGGTTCCTTCCCAGAGCCCACGTAAGTTATACGAATTGGGGGCTGCCTAATTCACCTACTTGGATCATTAAACAGCATCCTCATAATGAACAAAGCAAGAGCCCACATGAGCCAGGCTCCAATTGTGCTGTCATACCTCCTTTACCTCCTAGAGGGAGAGATCTAAAGAGGGAAGAAGATTTTGGCCACAGTTGCCTGAAGAGCTGAAATGAAAAGGAATAGTTCACCATGCCCACCACTTTCAAAGTCTACTTTTCCCTCTCTCCAAAGTGGAATTACTCTCTCAAGGGACAGATTATTTTTTATTTCATTTACCTTAATTTTACTATCCACATGATGGAATTACACATATAAAAGCTCTTGGATTTGTCTCTGTCTGTGGAGCATGAACCAGTTACTCAGCCTCTCTGAATCTCAGGTCCCTGAACCATAAAATGGCAGCAACGACCTCATTATGCAAGATGCCTGGCCCAGAATCTGACTCAGAGTAGGCAATCAGTAAACGGCAGCTATAGCATAGTTATGAGAGCTAGGAGAGCATGTGGGTTAAGACTGCAGGCTCTGCCTGCGCTCTAGGGCCTGCGAGCCACAACTACTGAAGCCTGCGTGCCACAACTACTGAAACCCGCGTGCCTAGAGCCCGTGCTCCATGACAAGAGAAGTCACTGCAATGAGAAGCCTGCGCACCGCAACTAATAGTAGCCCCGCTCGCCACAACTAGAGAAAGACCGTGCGCAGCAACAAAGACCCAATGCAGCACAAAATAAATAAATAAATTTATTAAAAAAAAAAGACTACAGGCTCTAGGGCCATATTTCTTGGGTTCAAATTTTATTTTTAGCACTAATTAATGTTCTGATCTTGGACAAGTTACTAAACCTGAACGTGTTTTGGTTTCCTCTTCTGCAAAATGTGGGTAATGAACGTACTTGCTTTACTGGTTGTAAGGAATGAGTTCATTCTAGAAAACACTTAGAACAGTTTCTGGCACATATTAAGCACTCAATTAATGTTAGCTACTCCTGTTGGCAGTGCCCTTGGTAGTGGTCTTACTGTCCTAGGCCTAGTTATTTGGCCACTTACACAATCAAGACTGTATTACCTCATAGCACCATCTAGTGCTTATCTGGGGAGCCTCCACATCTATCCTCTAAGCAACAGTCATTTGCTTGAGAGAATATTTTAAAGGGAAAAAAAAGAAGAACCATTTTTAGGAATACAAAAAGAATTTTTTGAAATATCTTGATTTCAATATTTCTCTAGTCTATCTGGGCTTGTATTTATAACAGTCAGAATTGTTGACTGCAAACAACAGCAACAGATTGACTGAATTAAGCAAATTATTGGGCATTTCACAGAAACAACAGGAAGGCAGATGAACCAAGCTAAGGAAATGGGCAGGAAGCCAGGGAGGCTTGGCAGTGGGGACCCCAGCTAAGGTCATGCCACAGGACCAGCTTGGCTAGCATGTCACTACTGGCAACAGCTATGTCCACTGCTTCTAGACACCATCACCACAAATCTTTGGTGCCTCTGGACTCTGCTGATCCCACGTTGGTTGCTGGGGCCTCTGCTAGATGCAGTTTCTATGAATAAATTCAAAACTTCCACTTTTTGTATAAATCTCTCAGGATTCAAAGTCTTTGATGAGAGCCTGAGTCCCCTGTTGGTGCCCTAACTGCCCCAAGGCGTATGGATGAAGAGGCAATATATGCTTCCCTTGGTTTCCATGGTGGGAGTTGAGGCTTTGCTTTCCAGATTCACAATGAGGGATTACCTCAAAAAAGAAGAGGGCTTGACTAACACCACGTTAGAAATCAACTATACTCCAATAAATTTTTTTTAAAAAAGAAGAAGGAGAAGAGGGCTTGGATAGTGACCTCAGGGAGGGTTGCCAGATAAAATACAGGACACCCAGTTAAATTTGAATTCAGGGGGAAAAAAGAATGCTTCTTTTATAGTATAAGTATGCAAATATTGCATACTGAGAGCAAAAACTTGAGAAGACAATCATGCCTAGTTTGAGGGAGGAGGGAGACAAGTACCCTTATTGACTGCCAGTAGGCGCATGCATTAGTACACCCAAGTGTATTAGTCACGGGTTTCCAGAGAAACAGAACCAATGTGTATATAAGAAATTTATTATAGGAATTGGCTCACGTGACTATGGAGGCTGAGAAGTCCCACAATCTACCTTCTGCAAACTGGAGACCCAGGACAGCCAGTGGTGTAATTCCAGTCCGAGTCCAAAGGCCTGAGAACCAGGGGCACTGATGGTGTAAATCTCAGTTCAAGGGCAGAAGAAGACCAATGTCCCAGCTCAAGCAGGCAGGAAGGCATGGGGGTGAGGAGCGAATCCTTCCTTCCTCTGTTTTGTTCTATTCTTCAATGGATTGGATCATCGGCCCACTGCCTCTGGGGAGGGCAATCTGCTTCGAAGAGTCCACCAATTCAAATTCAATCTCATCCGGAAACACTGTCACAGATACATCCAGAAATAATGTTTAATCTGGGCACCCCTTGGCCCAGTCAAGCTGACACGTAAGATCAACCGTTGCACCAAGTGCATTAAAAACATTCGCAATTTCTGACCCGATAATTCTATTTTTAGAACTCATCCTAGCCTTTGACCCAGAAGTTGAATTTTAAGGAATTTATCCTAAGGAAATGATCAGAAACAGGCAAAATAATTTGTATGCATAGTACTCATCAAAAAAAATTGGAAATAAGCCTAAATATGCAACTAGGAGAATGGTGAAATAAATTATGCATAAAATTACGTTTATGAAGCATTTTAGCTATGTGGAAAACTCTGACAAAGGAATGTTCAGAGATAAAAGCAGGGCAGATAATTGCAGATATAACTCACTAGCTATATAATCTTCGGCAACTTAACCTCTATCTGTTTACTCATCGGTAAAATGGGGATAATATAACGACAGAACATAGAATGGTACCTTGCACGCACAAAGCATTAGCTGGTGTGCGTGTGTGTGTGCGCGTGCGCACACATGTGCATTTGAGGAGAGAGAGAGAGGAAGAGAAATGGTGGTCAAGAGAAAGTTGTAATAATGGCAACAACCCAACTCAGTGTTCCTATATCTCAGCAAGTCTCTTGGATGTTGGGAAGCAGTTTATGGGGGTGACGGCAGTGGCTCGGCTTCCCTGGATTGCAGCTACGGGGCTGTGTTCTTGAAGTAAATAGTCCTGGTAGAGGCTTCCTGATTGCCCACTTCCCTGACTGGGGCAGAGGCACCTCTGGTGGGCATACGTAGCTGCAGCATCCTGGAAGTCATTCCTGCCGCCCTACTCCTCCAACTCTTCTAGTGATTTTGTGAGTACTTACTTCCCTGTGTTGAATTCCTTTTTCAAAATAACTAAACAGTTTCTGTTTCTTACCACTGAACTCTGACTAATACAAGGATGAAATAGAAAGACTTATTTGGGACATGGAAAGATTCTGATGCCTACTGATGTCAGGTATGCCTAACTGGATAGAAGAGTCTGAAGTCTGGGATAAAACCAGAGTAAATAGTTTAAGTATGTGAGTCGTAAGTCTATGAATCACATTTTAAGTCGTAGGACTGGATGATGGATGAAATTATCTAGGGAGAGAGTGAGAACAGATGCTGGCCCTGGACATACCTGGTGCACTCCAACATTTAAAAATCTGCTAGGGATTTCCCTGGTGGTCCAGTGGTTAAGACTTTGCCTTCCAATGCAGAGCTAAGATCCCACCTGCCTCAAAACCAAAAAAACAAAACAAAACAAAAAAACACCAAAATATAAAAGCAGAAGCAATATTGTAACAAATTCAATAAAGACTTTAGAAATGGTCCACATCCACATACATACAATGGATATTGCTCAGCCATAAAAAGAAACGAAATTGAGTTATTTGTAATGAGGTGGATGGACCTAGAGTCTGTCATGCAGAGTGAAGTAAGTCAGAAAGAGAAAAACAAATACCGTATGCTAACACATATATATGGAATCTAAAAAAAAAAAAAAAAGGTTCTGAAGAACCTAGGGGCAGGACAGGAATAAAGACGCAGACGTAGAGAATGGACTTGAGGACGGGGAGGGGGAAGGGTAAGCTGGGACGAAGTGAGAGAGTAACATTGACATATATACACTACCAAACGTAAACTAGATAGCTAGTGGGAAGCAGCCGCATAGCACAGGGAGATCAGCTCGGTGCTTTGTGACCGCCAGGAGGGGTGGGATGGAGAGGGTGGGAGGGAGGGAGACATGAGAGGGAGGAGATATGGGGATATATGTATACGTATAGCTGATTCACTTTGTTATAAAGCAGAAACTAACACACTATTGTAAACCAATTATACTCCAATAAAGATGTTTAAAAAAATGGTTGACATCAAAAAAATCTTTTAAAAAAAATCTCGTAAGAGAGGTGGAAATCGTAAAAAGAAAAAAAAAAAGGCTGAGAAGGAGTAGCCAGTGAGAAAGGAGAAAAACCATCAGAGTATGTGTATCCCAGAAACCAAGTAAGTAAGGAAAGCATCTTGAGGGGCAGAGATCAATTCTGTCAAATGCTGTTGAGAGACTAAGTCAAGGTTACAGAAATGTCCCTGGGATCGGGAGCATAGACAAGAATGGTTTTGAAGGAGTGATGGGGGCAAAAGCCCAACGGAGTGGGTGGAAGAGAGAATGGGAGGCGAGGGTGTGGAGATGGTGTGTGTGAACAGACAACCCTTGTGAGAAGTTTGGAGATCTAGGGAGCAGATAAATGGGGCAGTAGCTGGAAGGAAGATCTGGGGTCAAGGAAAGGGGTTTTATAAGAGAAGAAACACCGGAGCATGTTTATTTGCACAGAGGTATGATCAAGTAGAGAGGATGATACGTATATGCAGGAGAGAGGGGGTGGATAACTGTGGCAGCCAAGGTCTTGAGAGTATGTGAGGGAAATGGATTCAGAGTCCAAGGGGAAGGTCCTTGATAGGAGGAAGGATACTGCACTGCACCAAGGAGGTAAACAGAGAATGTCGACAGAGATGGGGGCGGTTGGTGGTGGGAAGATGATGGAATTTCCATCTAACTGCTTCTACTTTCTTACTGAAATACAATGCAAGGTCATCGGTGGAGAATGAGAATAGAGGGAATATGGGAGGTTTGAGGAGTGGAGGTGGTGTGAGATACTGCTCCCGGAGAATGAGAGCGGGAGAGAGTGAGAGAGTGGGAGAAGGAGAGTGGCAGTGACTGTAGAACATAACTGTTGGACTGCATTGTCCATTTGTGAATTATAGTCAAAAATTTTCAAGTGAGCCCCTCCCCATTCCCCACCCCCAGGCAGCTGCTGACCTGCTTTCTGTTATTACACATCAGATTGACTTTTCTGGAGATTTGTACTGATGGAATCACATGTATGCCCTTTTGTCCCAAAATATTTCATATTTTGATGCTATTGCAAACAATAACTTTTTCGTTTCAATTTTTGAGTGTTCGTTGCTGTTATATAGAAATAAAATTGAGATTTTTTTTCATAAATTTATTTATTTTATTTATCTTTGGCTGCGTTGGGTCTTCGTTGCTGCACACGGGCTTTCTCTAGTTGCGGCGAGCAGGGGCTACTCTTCGTTGTGGTGCGCGGGCTTCTCATTGCAGTGGCTTCTCTTGTTGTGGAGCACGGGCTCTAGGCACGCAGGCTTCAGTAGTTGTGGCGCATGGGCTTAGTTGCTCTGAGGCATGTGGGATCTTCCTGGACCAGGGCTGGAACCCATGTCCCCTGCATTCAGATTCTTAACCACTGCGCCACCAGGGAAGCCCAAAATTGAGATTTATTTGTCAATTTTGTATCCTTCAACCTTGTTAAACTCACTCATAAGTTCTAGGAGCTTATTTGTAGCATCCATTGGATTTTCTATACAAATGATTGTGTCATCTGTGAATAAAAACAGTTTTACTTCTTATTTTCCAAAAAAATTTCTTTCAAGTGAGACCAGCCACTAGAGTATGATGCCTTCTGCTACAATGTCCAGTCGTTTATGTGCAATTAGGGAATAAGGGGACGATTGGGTTTAACCAGAGTTGTGCTTTCAAAAAGGTCTAGTGTGTGATCAAGAGAGAGGGTGGCTGACGGCGGGCGGGGGTGGGGGGGTAGAGGAAAAGGTCGTTGGAGCTGAAGAACATCAGGGAAGTGGGAGGGGAAGTGTGGGATGGTTCAGCCATGTGGATGTTAAAGGCACCGCATAACCTTGGGCAGGACAACTGAGCCTGGAGGAAAAGTGTCCCTCAATACAATTTACACACCTCCCGCTGCAGGCTTCTGGGAACTGAAGGGGTCCAGGGCTTCGATCCTGGATACTCTAGGACTCCGCCTCCATGCCCAGTGTGGGGCCAAGCTGCGGGGATCTAGCACTCTCCGGGGCTGGCCTGCACTCATGCCCCCCCACCCCCACCCCCACCCCCACCCCACGCCCTCCCACCCCCGCCCCAGAGCCCTCCACCCTCAGACAATCCGGCTCTAAGCTCTCAAAAAGTCTCAATAACCTAGACTTTTTGAAAACAAATGCCTGTTCACTCTCCTCCTGAGGCAAGTAAGGTCCAGACCTCCATGTCACAGGCCTTGGCCACCCTTTGTGGCAAGATTGAGTAAGGGAGAGAAAAATAAATTTTACTTAGTGATGAAGCTACAGCAGAGAAAACAGGCAACAGTCAGATTATGCTGCCGCACAGAAAAAAAAAAAAATCAAAGAAGGAATAATTCCCACATTTTAACACTATATATTTCTGGTTGGTGGTATAGTGGAATCACACCTATACGCATGCAGAGGTATGGAGTGTGTGTGTATGTATGTGTGTGTGTGTGTGTGTGTGTCTCGGTAGACACACACAAGCACAAGGAAATAAAGGAAATTTGTCTTTGACACCTACTGTCTGCCACTTATTTGATGATTCCTCCCATTTTATTGGAGTCTCTTGTCCCAGGGCCTCTCCTGCCCCTCTACATTCCCTTAGCTACAGAGGATGCCCACTGTGTGCTCTGTGAAGCAGAACTCTCCCTGTTTCTACCCCTACTCACCAGTTCTCTTTTAAGTGACAATGGATGCGAATGGGTTAACGAGATTAAAAACAACCTACTGTTGCTTTAGCAAACCACTGAGTTTCCTAGGCAACATAATGCCTGGATGTCTCCTGTTTCTTCCTGTTTCTAAAAGCCCCTATGGAAGGAATGGTGAAAATATTAATCTTGGCTAACACTCAATTCCCTGCTCTTCCCCCCAACTACTCCCCACTTTACTCCCCCAGCAGTTGACCTTGCCTCCTGCTTCATGGAAAACATTGAGGCTGTCAGGTGTGGATTCCCTCTGCCTTGAGGTCCCCGCACCTTTCTCCCCCTCCTCTTAAAGGATGAAGTACAATCCCTGCCTCCGATCCCTACCCCTGTCGCCTTGGATTTCATCCTCTTCTGTCTCACTTCCTGCCACAGGGTTGATTAATATCCCCTCTCTTCTGTATTTTTCAACCTCTAAACACCTACTAGCTCTGTGACTACAGCTTGAGTCTATCACAGCTCTCAGAAAAACAAATCAAACCAAGAAATCCGACTGCCCTCTGTCCTCCATCCCCTCCCTTTAGTCAAGCTCCTCAAGCTTATTGTTTGAGAGCTGGATGTCCTCAATCCTCACATCCCACTCACTCCCTAGGCCCCTGGAACCAGGCTTTGGTCTTTCTCACGCTCCCACACTCACAGGACTGTGGCACAGGTAAACTGGGACTTCCAAGTGGCCTAGTCCAGTTTACTCTTCACTCTTCATTTTTCTTGATCCCTCTGCAGCACTGTGAACCTCTCCCTCCAGGAAACTGTCTCCCCTCCCTTTGCTTCTGTCAGACCACACTCTCCTAGTCATCTGTCCGTCACTGGGAGTTTGTTTGGTTTTTTAAAAAAAAATATTTATTTATTTACTTATTTATTGATTGATTTATCGTTGCAGCACGCAGGGTCTTTTCGTTGTGGCACGCAGGCTCTCTAGTTGTGGCACGCAGGCTCTCTAGTTGTGGCACACAGGCTCTAGAGCATGCGGGGTCAGTAGTTGAAGTGCACAGGCTCAGTTGCTCCCTGGCATGTGGGATCTTAGTTCCCCAACTTAGTTCCCCAACCGCGTCCCCTGCATTGGAAGGCGGATTCTTAACCACTGGATCACCAGGGAAGTCCCCCATCACTGGGAGTTTTTAATCTCAGTCTCCTTGGTGGGTCCTTCTTCCTGTACCTCTCCCTAAAATGGCAGTCTTCCCCCAAGATTCTACCTTGGCCCTCAGTTTCTTTCCACAACTGGCTAACAACCTATAGATGCCAGGCAAGTAATTTGAATGAGTCATGCGAGGATGGTGGATACGTGACAATGTAGTACGCGCCGGAATTCACAAAGAAACCTGCTCTCTCCTTTTTTTTTTTTTTGAAGCGATAGTAACAACCCTCTTCCCCTCTTCTCTATCTTTCCCCTTCCATTTTCAATGGAGTCATGGGTACAAAAAACATTTGACTCCTCTTTACTATTAA
Organism: Delphinus delphis; assembly: GCF_949987515.2. Classification (NCBI taxonomy): domain Eukaryota; kingdom Metazoa; phylum Chordata; class Mammalia; order Artiodactyla; family Delphinidae; genus Delphinus; species Delphinus delphis. Next base: position 26,983,883 of record NC_082704.1, on the reverse strand, counting down.
GAAAAACAGAGCAAATATGCTAAAAGACGACTGATATTTGGTCTCGGCATTGGGGATACAGTAGGGAGCAGCTGGCTTCCTGTAGGTGCGCCCTCTGAGGGAGGCAGCTGCCAATCGGCTCTGTCAACTGTTGCCACACGCGGATCTAATGCCACATCGTCCAACTTTTGCTTTTTTTAACATCTTTATTGGAGTATAATTGCTTTACGATGGTGTGTTAGTTTCTGCTGTATAACAAAGTGAATCAGCTATACATATACATATATCCCCATATTCCCTCCCTCTTGCGTCTCCCTCCCACCCTCCCTATCCCACCCCTCTAGGTGGACACAAAGCACCCATGTGATCTCCCTGTGCTATGTGGCTGCTTCCCACTAGGTATCGATTTCACATTCCGTAGTGTATATATGTCCATTTCACTCTCTCACTTCGTCCCAGCTTACCCTTCCCCCTCCCCGTGTCCTCAAGTCCATTCTCTACGTCTGCGTCTTTATTCCTGTTCTGCCTCTAGGTTCTTCATGACCTTTTTTTTTTTTTTAGATTCCATATATATGTGTCAGCATACGGTATTTGTTTTTTGCTTTCTGACTTACTTCACTCTGTATGATAGTCTCTAGGTCCATCCACCTCACTACAAATAACTCAATTTCGTTTCTTTTTATGGCTGAGTAATATTCCATTGCATATATGTGCCACATCTTCTTTATCCATTCATCTGTCGATGGACACTTAGGTTGCTTCCATGTCCTGCGTATTGTAAATAGAGCTTCAATGAACATTGTGGTACATGACTCTTTTTGAATTATGGTTTTCTCAGGGTATATGCCCAGTAGTGGGATTGCTGAGTCGTATGGCAGTTTTATTTTCAGTTTTTTAAAGAAATCTCCAGATCATCCCACTTTTTAAGAGAAGTCAGAAATATGGGTTTTATGTAAAAATCTTTTGCTTAAGTGTTTACATCTAATATTTTTTAAAGTAACATAAATGCGAGGGTCAAATAAGCATGGATTGGAGCCAGTTCTTGTCACAGGGCCACCAATTTTCAGCCTTGGGTTAGCACACTGTGCATTGAACCTTGGCAGCACCTCTGCCCTATGTTCTCCCTGGTGATCCGATTCAACGCCAGTGACTTATTTCCACTCCCACTCGCAGCCTGATCCCTCCTGCCTTTATGTCTCCAGTCCAGACCCCTAGCATGAGCTCCAAGCCCCAGTACTCCACTGGCTACTTTACTAGATCTCTCCAGCATGTTCCTTCTGCCTGTGCTTTTCTCTTTTTTGTGTTTTTTAGAATTTTAAAATTGTATATTGGAGCATAGTTGATTAACAATGTTGTGTTAGTTTCAGGTGTACAGCAAAGTGATTCACTTATACACATACATGTATGTATTCTTTTTCAAATTCTTTTCCCATTTAGGTTATTACAGAATGCTGAGCAGCATTCCCTGTGCTATACAGTAGGCCCTTGTTGGGTATCTATTTTAAATATATCTGCCGGTGCTTTTCAAACATTAATGTGCAGGTGACGCATGTGGGGTCTTGTTAAAGTGGAGATTCTGCTTCGGTGGGTCTGGGATACTGCCCAAGATCGTGCATTTCTAACAGGCTCCCAGCCAACGCTGCTGGTCCATGAACCACACTTTAAGACACAGCCCCCATCTGAAGACAAGGTCCTTTCTGCAAGTTTGCTCTCCCCCCGCATACCTCCTCTTGGTGGATGATAGAGCTTCTGTCCACACACCCAACCAAGGGTTTGGGACATAAATTGGATGTAGAGAGAGTAGGACAAGTAGAGGAGGAATCCTAAGCTCTGTCCCATCCAACTCCTTAACATCGATCCTATTCATCCCTGCATGTGTGTCCACACTGTCACAGCCTTGATTGACACCCTCGTGCTCTCCTGCGGCTAGGCCCCTCACTGGTGTCCCTGCTCTAGCATTCGCCCCTCCAGTGCATCCTCAGTTGTCCTACCGGTATGATATTTCTAAAAAGTGAAATGATCTCATGGAAAGCCTGGGCCAGACTTGTGGGTTTAAATCCCAGCTCTGCCTCTTAACTAACTGTGTGACTTTGGGCAGGTAACTTCACCTCTATGTATATCGGTTTCCTCATCTATAAAAAGAGAATGATAGTAGAACCTAATTCGTTGTGAGATAAATGAGGCAATATTTGTAAAGCGTTTGTAGCACTCAATAAATGCACGTGTGAGCTGTGATGTTGGCCATGTCACTCCTATAGCTTCAGTAAAGTTGGAGTGTTGAGGGTAAGCAGGAAGTAGAAAGACATAAAGCAGGAGATAGGTAGGCTGAGGCCAGATCACGGAAGGTTAGAGTCTCAAGTTGGGGTCCCTGGGAAAACAGGCTCCGTGATGGAGGTTAGTGCAAAGGAAATTTATTGGTGAGTGTTCTTGGGTTCTGTGCCTGAATGGTCAGGCCAAGAAGCAGGATCAGGCAGAGGGAGAAGTTGAGCTGAGGTGAGGTCACAATACAGCCTCAGTCACTCCCGCAGGGAGTGCCCCACGCGCCATCTGCCTCAGAGTGTTTTATGCAAAGCCCAAGAGTTATCCAACTATACCTATAATTAGGTAACAAGATAGAGGTGCTAATTATCGCTACAATGGCAAATATATTACAATATATAAATGTATCAAATTAACGTTGCTGTATACCTTAAATTTACACGAGGTTATAAGTCAAATATATTTCAATAAAAAAAGGAGCACAAGCGTTATTCCATACAAAGGGTTTAGAACATTGCCTGGCACATAATAAGTGCTCACGTAAGTGCCCAAGTAATGTTAGCTATTACTAAAGATGCAGATTCTCAGACTTTACTTTAGACCTACTGGCTCAGAATCTTTGAGGGCTGATCCTAGGAATAGACATTTTATAAGTACCTTCTCCCCTCTCCAAATTATTCCGATGCTCACCGAAGCTTGAGAACCACTGGTTTTCCTAGAAAAATCATCAATTTCCTTGTCCATCTGGCAAACATTTTCAGGACTCAGCTCAAATGTCACCTCTTGTACAAAACCTTCCTGGATCAGACCTCCCATCCCTCCTTTGCCTGCCTCCCTCTTACCGTGTGTAGACCACGATCACAGCATCTATGACACTTTGGCTGTCTGTCTCCCCTTACTAGACAGTGAGCTCCTTCCTTGGGGGCAAAGACTTTGAATCCCCAGCACCTACCACAGAGCCTAGCATGAAACAGGAGTTCAAGAGAGGATGGTCAAGAGGATGTGACGGGCACACCCATTTTGGGTCTCTTTAGAACCTCAGCACCAAGTGCTGCCTACTCTAGTCTCTGAAATTGAAAGTGTGGCGTCCATATACTCCTATTACTTAAGACATAGTTGGCAACTTTGGAATTTTTTTAAATTTTATTGACGTATAGTTGATTTGGAATTTTGTATTTATCCCTTAAAAGTTTGAACTTTGTATTGCTTTTTATAATAATGAAAGAAATTTATGCTCACTATATAAAAAAGTAAGCAAAAATTACCCATAATCTCACAACCCAGAGATAACTGTTATTAACTTTTATGTGTATTTCTTTCATATTTTTTTCTATACATGTATATTTAACATAATGGGTTGCCATGTTCAAATCAAGTCCACAAAAGAAAAGGGAACCCTCCTACACTGTTGGTGGGAATGTAAGTTGGTGCAGCCACTATGGAAAACAGTATGGAGGTTCCTCAGAAAACTAAAAATAAAGCTACGATACGATCCAGCAATCCCACTCCTGGCATATACCTGGACAAAACTATAATTCAAAAAGATACATGCACACCTATGTTCATAGCAGCACTATTCACAATAGCCAAGACATGGAAACAACCTAAATGTCCATTGACAGATGAATGGATAAAGAAGATGTGGTACATATATACAATGGACTACTACTCAGCCATAAAAAAGGACAAAGTAATGCCATTTGCAGCAACCTGGATGCAACTAGAGATTATCATACTAAGTGAAATAAGTCAAAGAGAAAGACAAATACCATATGATATCACTCATATGTGGAATCTAAAATATGACACAAATGAACCTATCTACAAAACAGAAACAGACTCATAGACATATACAACAGACTTGTAGTTGCCAAGGGGGGAGGGAGGAGGGAAAGGGATGGACTGAGAGTTTGGGGTTAGTAGATGCAAACTTCTACATTTAAAATGGATAAACAACAAGATCCTACTGTACAGCACAGGGAACTATACCCAATCTCTTGGGATAAACCATAATGGAAAAGAATATTTAAAAGTAATGTATATAAGTGTATACCTGAGCCACTTTGCTGTACAGCAGAAATTAGCACAACATTGTAAATCAACTATACTTCAATGAAAAGAAATTTAAAAAAGACAAATCAAGTCCACAAATATTTATTGAGCTCCTACTATATGCCAGCCACTAGTCTAAGCACAGGGGATACAGCAGCGAAGGAAATAAACAAAATCTCTGTTCTCATATAACTCACAGTCACGTTGGAGGAGATGACCAAAAAAGTGAGTAAACGATACTGCGATGGAGAAAAATAAATTTGAGAAGGAAGGAAGGAGAGTTGGGGGAGGGTGTTTCGAGATTTGAAAGCAGTGAGGGAATGATCCATGAGGCTATCTGGGGAAGAACAGTCCAGCAAAAGGTCTCATAAGTACGGAGGAATTGGAATATGCCTGATTGTTCAAGGGCCAGCGAGGTGGCCACTGTGGCTGGAGCACAGTGACCAGGGAAGGAAGTGGGAATGAGGTCCTAAAGCCTTAAAGGTAAAGGCAGGGTGGGGCGGTGCAAACCCTGTAGGGCCTTTAGGCGGCTGTAAGAACTTTGGGCTTTTATTTTGAGTGAGATGGAGAGCATCTCTGGATACTTAACATGGTTTCCAGTTCTTTGCTACCATGTATTGGGCTTTGTGATTTTTCTGTACAAATCACTACTCATATCTCTGAGTATTTCCCTAGAAAAAATTTCTAGAAGATAAATTCTTTGGTCACAGGGTACAAATACTTTGAGGCTCTTGTTGCATATTGCCAAGACTGCTTTCTAGAAAGTCTGCATCCACTTACGATGTAATTTATTTTTTTGATCTTTAAAATCAGTTTTTTTAATTGGAGTAGAGTTGCTTTACACTGCTGTGCTAGTTTCTGCTGTACAGCAAAGTGAATCAGTCATACATATACATATATCCCCTCCTTTTTGGATTTCCTTCCCATTTAGGTCACCACAGAACACCAAGTAGAGGCCCCTGTGCTATACAGTAGGTTCTCATTAGTTATCTATTTTATTACAATATAATCGAATTCAACAAATATTTATTGATCACCTACTACATGGCAGACAGGAAATACACTGGTGAACAAGATGACTCTTTCATCCTAGCAATTTCACTCTGGCCAGCATTGTGTCAGAGCGCTTGCCAACACTGAGTTCTTAAAAAGCTTCAAGCAACAAAAGGTAGAAAAGAATGCTCCAATAATTTGAATGATGAGAAATGATATGTTGCTATTACACTCCTTTGGGTTTATTTGATTATGAGTGAGGTTGAATTCCTTCCTACACCTTTTCTAGCTAATCAGTCAATTGTCCTATTTTTCTTTAAGAGTTCTTTAAAACCTTTGAAAATAGTTTAAAGGAGGCAAGAGGTTTGGAAACATTAAAAGATTTAACATATATCTTGGGAAATAAGTAGTTCTCAGGTCAAATACATAGGCTTTAGACACTGATTTGAAGAAAAGAATATATATAATGCGACTCTCATGTTCTGGAGAGGGCTTTTTAGTCAGGAGCACCTGGCTTATTTCCAGAGAACCTGAGAATTGTCACTCTGTACGAGACCTTCCCGCTGAGCGCTGTGACATGAGCTGGAATGGTAGGAGGCTTGCCTTCAACAATCTCAACATCTCAGTGTTTACCTAATAGCCCGCTTTATTGAACATCAAATCTGCTTTGAAAGCATTTATATTTTCAAGCTGTATCACTTCTTGAGGTTTTCAATGGCACAAATTTTCTAACCTCTGTATGAAGTAGGACTTTAATCCTTTAACCCTCCGAGGGTGTACCCTGCTACAGAGGTATAGCAGGAAGGACACTGGACTGTGATAAGTGAAAATTTTTAAACCCCCATCCCTCCAAAAAAACATTTCCCCCTGCTTTTTATTGAGATATAAGTGACATATAACATTGTGTATGTTTAAGGTGCATGACATATTGATTTGTTACATTCATATTGTTATAGACTGCCACTGTCGTGTTAGTTAAAACCTCTGTCACCTCACATAATTATCATTTCTTCTAGTGGTGGGAACAATTAGGATCTAGTCTGTTAGCAAGTTTAATGTTTATAATATGATTTTGTTGTCTACGATCACTGTACTGCATATTAGATCTCCAGGACTTATTTATCTACTAGTTGCAAATATGTGTCCTTAAACATCTCTCCTATCCCCCCACCCCCAGCCCCTGGTAACCATCATTCCACAATCTGTTTTTTAAAGTTTAGTTTAGTTTTGTTATTTTTTTTTTTTTCAGATTCCACATACCAGTGATATCACACAGTATTTGTCTTTCTCTGTCTGACGTTTTCCCCACTTTTAATAGCGGTTACCTTTGAGGAGAGAACCAGGGGTGAGAAGAGGGGATTTAATTTACCTTTTGCATCTTTCCATAGTTTGAATTTTATAAACTTAAACAAATATAACTTTCAAAACTGTCCAACATGGTTTATCTGGGTGGGAGCTAATGGCTTGTTCTTATTTTTTACTTTGTATCTCTGTTTGTCAGGGGAAAAAACCCCTGAAGAATCCTTTATTATTTTAAAAATTTCCGTAGTTTTGTAAAACAAAATCTGTGTGTGTGTGTCTCATATGTCTGCAGGCATATAGACCAAACTGCTAATGTGTGGGCCGGATTTAAAGATTGTTTGGAGAGCTGGGAGGGGGAGAAACGAGTTTCACTTTTTACTTTATACACTTACATACTGTTTAGGTTTGTTGTAGTGAACATGTATTATAATACATTCTACACTTTTTCAGAGAAGAAATAATAAACCATTTTTCCCCCTGAGGCTAAAAGGGACATGTGCTCATTCTGGAAAATGTAGACTAATATAAAGAAGAAGCTAACAATCACAACAGTTAACATTTGAGCATGTTTCCTTTCGGGTTTCCTTTTATGCATTTTTTTTTTTACATAGTTGAGTTCATGCTGTGTATAGTTTTGTATCCTGTTTTTCTCTCTTAAGATTAAAACACAAGCATTTTCCTGTGTCATGCATGATCACATTTGGATGGCTGCATCATACACCATTTTATGGTTTTGTCACAATCCAAGTGGATTAGTCAGCTATTTCTTGAAGTTGAACATTTAGGTTGTTTTCAGTATTTCCATATTACAAATGATTCTTTGATGAGCATCTTAGCAATGAAATCTTCATTTGCATTTCTAAATGTTTCCTTGGGATAGATTCCTAGCGGTGGAATTACTGAACCAAAGAGTAGATTTCCAGAAGTGGGATCAGTGGATTGAAAATATTTTTATGGATAACAAAAGGTTATACCAATGTCTACTCCCCCCAACAGTGTACAAGCGTCTAGCGCACAGCTCTCTGGCCAGCATTGTATATCACCCCAACCTTTTTTTTATTGTATATCACCCCAACCTTTTTTGTGTGTGTGTCTTTTATCCTTTCTATAGGAAAGTGGTAGGTGACAGTGTCATCTCCATTTTTCATTGCTGAGACTGAACATTTTTCATATGCTTATTCACCATTGGTATCCCTTCTCCCGTGAACTCCCTATTTCAATTTTTGCCCATTCATTGACTAGACTCTTAGATTTTTCTTGTCAATCGAAATGAGCTCTTAAAAGATATTAACCCTTTGCCATATTTGCTGCAAATGTAAATATTTTTCACAAGTTTTTTGGTTTTTTAAATGTCTTGGCCGTATACAGTTTTTTTTTTTTTAAGATAATTAGGTTCTAACTACAGCCGAGTGCCCCCAGTCTCAGCCTGTTTCCCCTTGATTAAATTGAAGAGGTTTGACGGAAGATCTGGAAAGGCCATTTCAGCTAATCCTAAATTTAGATCTGTGAATAAAAGTGTGTGGGCCCGATTTAAAGATTGTTCAGTTCATATGCACTTTTTAAACGATTTAAGAAGATGGGGTGGGGGCAGGGATGGAAGCAGTTTGTGCCAGAAATTTTTCAAATTCTGAGGTAAGAAGCCAATTCTCTCCAGTCTCCTGCCTGTTGGGAGGGGGAGTAAATTTTGTGCAAGAACTCTTGATGGAAAAGTACTGCTCTGGGCTGCAGATGTGTACATGGCTTGGTTTTAATTATTTTTCCCCCTTCTCTCTATCCTTGCTTCCGCTCCCCTCCCCCTGCCACCATAAAGAGGGCGGCCAGATTAGGACTCTGAAGGGTATAGACTCTGCTTCCTCCGTAAGGCCGCTCCTGTGCAGCCGGTTAGCACATCAAAGGCCGGATGAAATAACGAGGAAACGAAGGGACCAAACCTAGGATCCTTCCAAACTCCCACCTTCCTCTGGGCTCCAGCACAGGGCTATTGTGACTGCCAAGGACAGCTCGACCGACTTCAAATAGAAGAACGCTGCCAAACAAAGAAACTCTGGTCATTATTCTGAGCAAAACAAACAAAAATAAACAAACAAAAAAACGCAACAGAACGTTTTTTGCTGATGCAAGAGCAAATCAGTGATTGCAATGAGATTGAGCAAATCAGTGACTGCAAAAGGATTTAGTGTTCCAAAAACGAACCCAAAGCAAATCGGACGATCCGATCTGTTTTCCCCAGATATTGGGAGAGCTGTCAGATGAGGCCTGTGCACTGACTTTAGCTATCCCGGGGGTGTCTGCCCCACAGCATCTGGTGGGGGGAGGATTGGAGAAAGGTCGTCAAGGGCAGCGAATGGGGATTCCCAAGGTGAAAATGGGTAGTCTGGGTCTCTAGCGTGGGAAAGGAGCTCAAGGAGTGAGTTTCCCGTCTCCTAAGAGAGCCTCGTGGTCCCAAGGGTTGGCCGGGGAAAGATGAGTCTTCGGATTGGAAGGCAGGGAGAAGCTTAAAGCAGGGGAAATGGAGTTGAAGTGTTTCGCTTGCATCAGGTGGCGGACGGGGCCTCACACAGAACCTGGCAAGGCCGAGCGGGTCGGTGTGCGACGAGCAACTGGGGGTGCGGAGGAGGGCAGCGTGCTGCGTCGCGGTTAGCTAGAGGATGGCGTGGGGATGGCGTGAGGCTGGGGCCAGGCCTCGCAGGTATTGCTGAGGGGAGTGCTCCGCAATCTCGGCGCCTGGGTATGCAGGATCCGGCTGGGGGAGGGGAGCCACTATCCCGAGGCAAGGTGGGGGGCCTGACCTAGGCGGGGCCCGACTGAGCAGCGCCGGGAGCTTCGGAGGCCGCGGGGAGGCGGGGCTGAGAGGCTCCGCCCATCCGGCCCCGCCACCGCCTGGCTCCGCCTCCTCCGCTGGCTAGTCCCTGTCCGCCGGGCCCCGCGCGCCACTAGCTCGCGGAGAGGGAGGAGAAAGCCAGTTCCGGAGCCCTCCCTATCCCGGCCCAACCTTTGCTCTAGCGATAATGGCTGCCGAGGATGTGGCGGGGACCGGCGCCGACCCGAGCGAGCTAGAGGGCGGCGGGCTGCTGCACGAGATTTTCACGTCGCCGCTCAACCTGCTGCTGCTCGGCCTCTGCATCTTCCTGCTTTACAAGATCGTGCGCGGGGACCAGCCGACGGCCAGCGACAGCGACGACGACGAGCCGCCCCCGCTGCCCCGCCTTAAGCGGCGCGACTTCACCCCTGCCGAGCTGCGGCGCTTCGACGGCGTCCAGGACCCGCGTATACTCATGGCCATCAACGGCAAGGTGTTCGACGTGACCAAAGGCCGCAAGTTCTACGGGCCTGGTACGGCGGCCGGCCGGGGGCCCCAAAGACAAAAGAAGGGGCCCCGGCACGGGGCTGGGTCCCGGAGAGGCGAGGGGGAGCGGGGCGCCCCCGGGGAGGTGGGGGCGGAATGGCGGCAAGCCGGGGAGGGCGGGGCAGGGCGGCTCCCCGGGCGGGCAGGGGGCAAGAGGCGTCCTAGAAGGGCTGCGGGCCAGTGGGGGACGCAGAATTCCCGGTCCGCGCCGCCAGCCCCGGCGTGGGCTGGAGGAAGACGGCTGAAGCGCTTAAGCCGGGGGCGGGTGGGTGAGGTCGCGAGGCTGGAAGGTGGAGGCCGGGGGTGGTGGTACAGCAGAGCGCAGTGTTGGGGGGTTTCGAAGATATCGGGTTTGAGGGTTCCTGGAAGGAGGGGATGGTGTCCAGCTGGAGAAAGGAAATGAGGGTGTCTCGAGGGAAACCTGACGGGGGGGAGGGCGGGAGGAGGTAGGGAGGTCCAGCCTTGGAGGGGACGCGAAGGCCGATGACGCCAGGAGTAGCCATGGTGGAATGTGAGGTTCTGGGAGAAGGGAATCGGAGATGGGATTAGCAGCAGGTAGGAGCATTGTGCGTGGCGCTGGGTGATGTGTGTGTGCGTATTCGGTGTATGCGGCTTGTCGTATGAGTGTGTGTGCGTGAGCGCGCGTGCGCTAGGAATGTGGCATGTGTCAGGTATGTGTGTGGCATGTGTTTGGTATGTGTGTGCGCGCGTGCTGTGTGTGGCAGACGGGGAAGGCTGGGAGGTGAACAAGGGAGGCTCCATGGGGGAAGGGAGCTGGATGAGGAAGGCTGAATGTAGCGGACGACAGGAATGTGGCAAGACGAGAAGGTAGCACAGTATTATACTCCGTAGCAGGAGAGAAAGGACTAGAAGCCAAAAAAAAAAAAAAAAAAAATTTAAAATGGAGGGAGGGAGAAATGGGAGGATCCGGAGAAACAAGAGGGGTAGGGCTATGACGGCCGCTGGGTGTGGGGATTTCAGGAAAAGCCAACTGGAGAGGAAATGAGGGGTGGGTGACTGCTGAGCTGTTGGAGGGGGACAGGCTTGACGGGGCCTTGGAGATGAGGCTTTTCCAAGCTTGGTTGCGGATCAGAATCACCTGATGCGCTTGAGGTACAATACAGATTCCTGGCCTAATCTCCATAACCGCGGGAGGGGGGGAAGATCGAGGAATCTGCATTTTAACACACCCACCCCCAGGCAAATTCGAGAAGAATCCAGGTTTGGAAAGTTCTGCTTTATAGAATGTTTGGATCAGAGGAGGAAGAAGAGATTTTAGCTCCTCCAATATGGATGCCTCTAAAAATAAGGGGGCTCAGGGAGTATGGCCACTGGTCTGGAGATGAGGGAGAGGATAGCAGACAGTGACCTGCCTTCATTCCCGCTCCTGGTCTGTTTTACTTTCCCAGTCCAGCTCATCAAAATCAGATGTGCTAAGGTTCTTAAGGAACTCTCCCACTTAGCAGTTTTTCCTCGTGGAGGATTTTAGAAGACCTGCTTTCTGTAGGCATGTAATGGTCAAGATAATTTGAAAACCACACCTACGTTATTTGTCACTTACAGTGGCACCCCTAAAGGCATTATCAGTAAGCATAATCGTGTCAATATCTGTTCTTACTGAGCTACACCATAAAGCAAGTGTAATGTGTGCCTGGAGCATCATCATATGATTGTAGTTTGCAAAGTCATTGAGAGGAATGTAGGCCTGTCTACAGAGCCCCAAACTGGGAGTCAGGCAACCTGGGTTCTCCGCCTGGTTGGATCACTGACCAGCTGTGTGACCTGGAGCAAAACACTGTTCTCTCTGGGCCTTAGTTGCCCCTCTTTAAAATGATAAGGATGGCCCATTGTGAGAACTCTCAGTCTCTACCTGCACTATTGTCCGGTGAGGCCATGAATATGTGACAACATCATTTGGAAATTATACTTGATGTTATAAAGGATTCCTAAAAATTAATTATTATTTTTAATGATATTATTGTATGCCTGGCACTTTTGTGGGTGCTGGGAATATAGCAGTGAACAAAACAGGCACAAATCTGCTCCTGGAGCTTACATTCTAGTGACTCTACATTCTGGTGAATAATATATATACTTCAAAGACTTTCAATGCTCCCCTCAGATTGTTTAAGTATTCTGTGACCATAATTTCTGAAATGGTGAGGTCCAAACCCGTACACTTGGCCTATTTACCTTCTCTAGTGGAAATGGTAGTATGTAATGATGATTAAAAATAACCATTTTTCTTTGGCATTTTAAAGTTGATCATACATTTCATCTAATTTGTAAAAATAAAAGAATCCTAGTGGATTGAGGTTTCAGGTGGCCAGGTCGTAATGAAACTTGATCTGTTCTCATACTTGGCATGGTGGTTACCTACAAACTTTTTCATGTCAGACTTGCTACTCAGTCCACCTTTGGGGAAACAACACATTGTTTACACTGGCTTCTCTTCATTTACTTGTGCAATATTTAAATATGTCTAAAAATCCACTTTAAGTACCTACAGAATGATTCACTGCTCTCTTAGACAAAAATTTAGTATCATATATAATAGCATAATACCACGTATAATAGCATTCAGATATCTTATAGAATTTTCACAGTCTTCAAGCCCACCCAAAACAGGGTGACAAACCTGAGCCCCGTGCCATCTCCTTTGTTGACACTGAAGATTATGTAACCTGTGGATAGATTTCTGAACCACTGATATTCATAAAATGATTTCTCCTGCAGATGCCACATGTTAATGTTTAACACGGTCTAGTCGTGCAACCAAAGATCTCTATAAGACGCTCTTGACTCATTAAATTGTATCAGAGTATGTTTATAAGAAGATGTTTTCATTTACACTTTAGTGTTTCTTATCTTCAGAATCCGTAACTTTCACTGATGCAGCCCAAGTGCCTAGAACAGAGCCAGGCTCCAGGTTCAATATCCAGAAGTTGAATTCTGACCCACGAATTCACTATTATCTTGGATCATTCCCTACTAACACCTTCCCCCCCAGGAGATAATCATTTATGGCTTTTTTATTAGCCGTTTGAAAATCACAAGAAATGAATGCTAATGTATAGCATTTTGATTTAGTTTTAGTTGTTTAAAAGTTTAATGACAACAGGTCTTTCAGTATCCACTAGGTAATGATCAAAGGATCAACATTACTTATGGTTTCCAAATGGAATCTGACATTCAAAAAGCAGGCTCTCCATGTTAATGGGTAAGGAAGCCATTTTCTGTGTGTGAACCACAGAGAAATTGACTGCCTAATAAATAATCGACTTTGGTTTTGTTTTGTTGTTTTTTTTTTAAAGAGGGGCCATACGGGGTCTTTGCCGGAAGAGACGCATCCAGGGGCCTTGCCACATTTTGCCTGGATAAGGAAGCACTGAAGGACGAGTACGATGACCTTTCTGACCTCACTCCTGCCCAGCAGGAGACCCTGAATGACTGGGACTCTCAGTTCACTTGTAAGCGGTTGTTTTTTGTTTTTTTAATTGTGCCTGGATCAAATTTCTGCCAGTAATGGGATTCACGGCAGTACAATAGTTATTACTAAGCAGGCTACAACTGGGAAGCATTTTGATAGGCTCCTGAATCTTGGACGGATCAAGTTCATGGCTTGAAGTAATTGCAGCAGTGCTGAGTCACTTGCCGTGATTGCATACCAATTTCTAGCTAGTTCTCTGTGGAAACCTGGGTTTCTGTTTTTTTAAATTTTTGAGAGGTTTGCATAGATTTCACAATAGGATTTGGTGCTTGGTGTGCAGGGGAAAGGAGAGTGGCCATCTTGGCTACAGAAAGAGGGAATTTTCATAAGCCCTCACTTGTAGAACTTGCCGTTTAAAAGCAGCCCACATTTCTGTTAAAGAAAGAGAGACTTGTATTCTACAAAACAGCTTCTCTTTGAATCTAATTGAGCCCAACTATAGGCCTCATCTACAAATGATGCTTATAATCTGCCCAGCAACAATGGTGTCTGCGTTTTTAAGAAGAAAGCAAAAAGGAGACACTTGTTTCCTGGCTTATGGTATGGGCTGAGGTCTTTGCGGGGAAGTAAGGATGGGGGTTAAGTTCATATTTTGAGATTTGGGGAAGTGGCTTTTGTCCAACCCAAGTGTTTGATGATCACTTTAGCAATATTTCACTGCTAAGAATTTGAATAATAATTTTTCCCAGCTTTGAAACAGTATATAAAGACAGTGACCACTTCCTTGAGGGGGATTTTTCATTGTAAATGTCATTTTCTATTTGCCATTCTCTATAATCTGTTAAATATTATTGGCTTTTTGGGCTAAATCCAACCATTTTCTTTGAAAACAATGCTGACTTCAGAGAGTTCTGGATTAATAATTAGCCAGGTATGGCTCTACCTTTAGAGTCTGGATCCCGAGCAGACTAATAGCTTTCAAGTCCAGAGCAAGTCTTTTTACTCTGAAAACATAATTCAGCTATCTAACAGTCCCTCATTTTTTGCATCTTCAGGATGCCTTTGTAACAATAGATTCTTCTATATGAAACCAATGAGTCGTAATTCATAACTTACAGAGCTCCATTTTCTAGGGCTTGCCTTCATCAGTGGGGTAAAAAGTGTGGTTCCCCCAACCCCTTAAACTAAGGCTAGCCCCAAATACTGTTGTGACACTTCAGCTACACTCAGAGCTGGCGTGGATTCCCCTTAAGGCAGGTCTCTGAGGCGCCACGCGGCTTTTATTTGTCTTGCACAGCCCCAGGCATCTAGGGACTTTTATAAAATGTTCAAATAGGGAAGTTCCAATTGTTCCTGACGATTATTTCACACCAAAGTAGCTCCGGTTGCCTGGTTAAACAGATCGGTTACCCCTCTAATTCCTACCGATACTCAGAAAGAGGAGTTCTTTTGGCCTTTGACACTGAGATGATGAACCCTACGTTAGCTTGGCCCTAATAATACAGGCAATATGGTGGTTGTCTGCTGACTCCATCCCTTCTCAGGTCCCTTACGTTCTGGTTGCCCTCTTAAATCTATTTTCTCCAAAGTCTCCAGTGCTCTCTGGTCTCTGTTAGCACTTCCCTTTAACCACGTATAGCTGTTGCCCCGTGTTGGGGGAGAATTCCGTCTCCTGCTCTCCCCTTCACCCACTAGACTGTTATCACTCCTTCCCTTCACTGTCAGACAGCCATCTAGTAATCCGCGGTTGTCCCTAACCATTGCTCCATCCCTCCTTGCTCCCTGCAGTATGGTTTCTAGCCCCACGATTCCATTGAACCTTCTTTCTCAAACGTTTCCAGGGACCTGCTTCTTGCCAATGCTAATTTCACTTCTCCAGTCCCTGTTGGCAGTCTCCAGTCACGTGCCCCTCCAGAGTGGCTCCCTCTCCAGAGTCCCCGTTTCGGTCCACGGAATCTCCAGTTTTCACTTCATTTACTCATGTTTCCAGCTTCCTTTACGTGTCTCATAGCCTTCCCTTCCCATCCCCACGGACACCCCCTCCTCCTGGCTCTTGTTCCTCTGCATGTGGATCCACCCGCTGGCCTCCTGGTCACCCTGCTCCTGGGCTCTCCTAACCGTAATCTGCCGTGCCCTCTATACACAGTGATACCGTAGTGGCCACAGCACTGTTTTACCCTGTCATTCCTTTGTCGTAAACTTTCAACGCCCTTTGCCACACCCATGGGACAAGTCCGGACTCCTCAGGCTGGCTTTCCACATCTGTCTTAGGATTTCCCCACCCTGTTTGGCTAGCGCTACTCCCAGTCTACCAACTTGGTCAACTTGGTCTCTTTATTGCTCCCCCAGATACATTCGGTCACACCTGCATGCCTTTGTGTGTGGTATTTGCATTTTCTGGAACCCCCTCCCTCCCCGAGTCCTTCTACACATTTTCCAAAGCATATCCTTCTCCCACAAAGTGTTCTGCAACCCTTCCACCTAACTCATAACAAGCCCTTGCTCTGCTAAACCTCCTATGCACTAACACAACTCATTCTGACATTACCTTGCACACTCGTTGTCAGGCATCGCTACCTGTTCTATATTTCTGTCTGCTGCACAAAACTCTAACTCCCTGGGACTTGGCTGGGACTGTGGTATAAACCACCTTCAGGAAGCCCAACGTGCTATTGTGTCGTTCGCAGGCCTCTCACAAGTGCTTTCAAATGAAATGTCATGATTTTCTCGAAAGCGTGAGAGTGACCATTGTGTCTTCCTCTCTCCTTCCAGTCAAGTATCATCACGTGGGCAAACTGCTGAAGGAGGGGGAGGAGCCCACTGCGTACTCAGATGAGGAGGAGCCAAAGGATGAGAGTGCGCGGAAAAGTGATTAAAGCCTGCAGTGGACGCATATCTATTTTTGTATTTTGCAGAATCATTTGTAACATTCCAGTCTGTCTTTAAAACACGGTGATTTCAATATTTAGAAAAGTTTTGAACTTGCTGTACATTTTTTTAATTAACATCACTAGTGACACTGATAAAGCTAACTTCTGTCTTAGAATGCATGATATGTTCGTGTGTCACAAATTCAGAAAGTGAACTGCAGTGCTGTAATACAAATGTTATTACTGTTTTTCTTCTATCTGTAGTCAGTACAGGCTGCATTTGAATTTGTTTTTTCCTGAGAGACAGGTAAGACATGGGTATTTGCCCCCAAACAGGTAAAAATGTTAAATGTGCAAAGTCCTTCAAGCATCAAGGAACAAAAGGATTAACTTTTAGTCATGATGTTCTCTGAAGACACCAAATCCCTTACTTCTCAATTGACGTAACTGCATGATTTCTGTTTTATCTACCTCTAAAGCAAATCTGCAGTGTTCCACAGGCTTTGGTATTGATTAAAGAGAGGTGTCCAGTAACAAAACGAAATCTCAAAGCTGGGCTCAATTGCAAGAAATCTACTTTCTTTGTTTCCAGTCTGCATCACTGTCCTTGTCCTCCTTGGGACCCTCAGATGCCCTCACTGACATAGTAATCTGCAGTGAGGATTAAAACAGGATGTGAACATTCAAAAGCAAGCTTTGGAAAAAATCAGCTGGCTTGCCTAAAAACCTAAAACACATGAATAAGATTGTAGGACTATCTTCTCAGTCCCCACGTTCATGGTTATTTTACATGGTTGGACGTGAGAGAGGGGCATGCAGAACAGGAACAGGTGATTGCTCTCCTAAGAGCCTTCACACCCCTGAAGAATAAGGAAACCGAATACATCACTAGCCAAGTGGTTTTTAAAGTGTATTCATAAAGTAACAGTTATTCTTCTGTTGTTACAAAACTATAGCCACTGCAAGAGTAGTAGTCAAGTGTCTTGGTCTTTGATATTGGTCTTTTGGTTAACAATAAACTTAGCTTAAGTAGACTGTACAGTTGTAAGAGTTTGTAAAAGTATTATATGAACAATTAGTGAGGTTTCTTGTAGTTGAATAGTCATTGTATTTTCTTGTGAACTGTGTTTAATGGTTTTACCTCAAATCAGAAAACAAAACGAAGTGCTTTGGTCAGTTAATAAAATGGTTTTACCCAGTATAGTGTGGTGGGTTGCCCTGTTTTTTTAAACCTTAATCTGAGTAACCAGCTTCAAGAGTTTCACTTTTGAGTGACTTTTTTTGTATTCCAAAAGAGACAAGTAAAGGGGCAGAACTTTACAGAGGCCTCACACTACAAACCAAATACCAGCTTGTCCTGTTAAAAAAATAGTGAATTGAATTTATTTTTTGTGACTTGTCAAATTCTGCCTCTTTAAGTCAGAACTTAATAAACTCAGAGGCAGACTTCCACCTTGAGGTCTACGGCAAGGTCACTAAGGAGTAACTCTAGTGAAGACTGTTACCGAGTGCCAAGGCAGGTTTTGTTTTTGCTGTAATGTATCATCGGATTAGTAAAGTGTTCAGGAATCCTTATAGTAGTAAAGTTGATTCACTTTGTGCCGAAAGAAGGATATCAGATTTGCACGTGCAGTTGGTTGTATAAACACAGACAACCTATCACCCTGAGTATTAGTGTTCTGCCATTTTAGTGTTAAAATTGGCAGACTTTTCGTACAAAGGAAGTACTCCCTGAATCAAAGAGGGCTCAAAAGCTTTCCAGCTTTTACGTTCTCAAACCATATTGCCTGTTTTTGTTGTTTTTAAATGTGTCCTTTTCCCCAACTAGTTTTCATTCAACAAATATTCGAGTTGCCCGTTTTGTGCCAAGCAACCTGTTAGGCCATATGCTATGGGGGAAGGGGAGGGAGAGAGAAATTGGGCCACCTTTGCAGCCTGAAATCTCATTTAGATGTGAAGATTAGGCTATTCCTTTTACTAAGTTAAACAGTTGTCTGATGCCAGGAGGAAAACATCCAGAGCCTGGTTAAAAGCTTCAATCCCAAATAGCCGGATTCCCCTCCATTCAGAACTAAATCAACATTGTATTGATTACAGGTAAAGTGATATTACCATCAGGCAGGACTTTGATCTAAAAACTCAAATCCAGTTCGCATAGTCGGGTAAGCCATACTATGTAAAAGGCGCCATTTAAGAAGATGAGGGAGTGGTGGTTTCAGCGGGGGAAGGGTCCGCTGTTTGCTCCCCACCTGCTTGCTTCTGGCCCCTGCCCAGATACACTGTTCTCAGTCCCAGCATCTGTGGGTCAGAAGCAGCATTCACTATGCGTTTGTGGTATCTGTGGCCTCTCTACACAATGTCCTGTTCACCTTACCTCAGAGGGCCAAACTTCATGCAAATCCTCAATCTAGAACAAGCAAGAACAGCCCTTGCTGTCTCAGAAAGAGCTCTTTGAACCCAACAAGAACCCTTTCAGCTCTAAAGTGCCCAGTTGTTCTCTAAGGTACAGTCCGCCTTTGTTAGGGATGCTTAGAGGCGGTTTGCTGTACATTTCATGTGAAAATACAGCTAAAGCTTGCAAGGTCAAAGACTGATCACTGAAGCCCCCCATGTCTCTGACTTGTTTCTGGATGTTGAGTAACTTCAACACTTCTACCAAGGCAAGGCCTGAAGGGATGAGATGAAATTCTGTGGAGTCCGTTTTGCTACCTTTAAAGAACTACAACCTTTGCTGAAGGGAGAATAGTCTTGAGTCCAAATACCATGATTTTAATTTATCCAAGATGAAAACACAACTGTGGTTTCATGAGCTCTGACAGGCAATTACCATAAACTGGGGAAGTTGCCTCGAAACCACTGAAACCAGACATATATTTTCATAGAGAATGTTACTGCAGGTGTGCAACCTTCTAGCCAGTACATGCGGTCAATGAACAAAGACTCTATGACTTTATTTTTAATATATCTGAAAATCAAATATGTATTATTTCTCTACCAATGCAAATGACAAAAAGGATCAACAACGTTAGTGCAAAGCAGCATACCACGGGTAGAAATCCCAACCCCCCAAAGTGGAATTATCAGCATTTAGAAGTTAACATTTTGAACAGTCTTTTGACAAGTGAAAATACATTTATTTGGTTCTTATTTTCCAAATTACCAGGTTACATGGCTTTCTACCCTGAGAAATTCAAACAAATTGAACAAAAACGCACTGACAGATTTTTAGCTTTCTTAAAGCACTATTAGCACATACAAGGAAAAACATCTATTTTAAAAGACACAGCTTAAACTTCAGGCCCTCACTTAATGGGACATAGGAAAACGATATGAGAAAATACTTCTGCACCACTTAAACAACAGCACAACAAAGAATAACAATGGTAACAGAAAGTGATTACAACATTTTCGGCTCTGTTTCATTCCTTACTAAGCCAATTCATTTGAAAAGTTCAGGATAAATTGTTCTCTTCCTTGTTTAAGGCCTACACACCCCCCAAAAAAGAGGTTTACTCAAATCTAGAATGCATTACCACGAGACATAAAAATCCAAGGTTGTACGGAAAGTAAACATAAAACCAGTAATTTTACTTTCTTCTAGGTCCCAGGATGGTATTTAGCAAACAAAACAAGACCAAAATATTATATAGAAGTGACTTAGCACCAGTTCTATTATACAAAAAAAAATTTTTAATTGCACATGCTGTATTCTGCAATTTATTTTTTTATGTCTGGTTACTGAGCAGCAAATTGTTTTCACGCCTAAAATCTCTGCAAAGAAAAATTATCAAATGACAGAAGAGATTGAGTTGGTGTTTTTTCTTTTTCAAAACAAGCATAGCTGCTTTCCATTACAAACCCATAATGCTCTTTGTTTCAAGGGCACGAAACATGAAAAAATAAGGAGGTGGGGGTCTCATTGGAGGAGAATAATACCTGGTTACCAGAAGTTGTCTGACAAAATACAAGCTGTTAGTAGTTTAAAAGCCTACTCCGGACAACAGTCCTCTGAACGTTAATAATCACTGCTAGCCCTCAGAGGAGAAAAGGCACTCGCCCTAGGAGCAATGTTTCAGATTAGACAAGACAAGCCTGGTTTTGATGGCAGAGTCACTGGCTTGCAAGTGGAATTGAATATAAGGGAGCCAACAAATCATTCATTGATAATAAGTATAATCAATCTGCTATGTTACATTCTTTTCTGAACTTTTGCTTGTACTGGCATACCTCTATTAAATGCTATTGGAGGAGATCAATGAAACAACTTGTGGCTCTTACTTTAGATCAATTAGAAGATTTTATAGCCATTTCAGATATCAGGTTGCTCAAGAGGGTGGTTATGAGCACACATCGTGCCTCGGCATTCTGGGCAACCACAAGGACTGGCATCCTACCTTGGCTTTACCAGCCTGGTACTTTTCTATGGACTGTCAAGTTAGGACTATTTGAAATGAATCATGTCATATGAAAATGTTGCCTTCCACTACTTCAGTGGATTAAAATCACCTTTTCCCCACTGCAGGCAATCTAATCTCATTGAGGTCTTCAATTGCCATGTCAGCTATAGCTTTCCTGGAAGAAAAAAAGTCATCTACTGCCCCCTGAGGTCCTAAATCCAATATAAGGCAGAATGAATCAGCCGAGCTTTCAATAGAACATGCACTGCATTAAGATGTATGTCTTTACGAATCTATAAAATATCTCAATTTAAAAACATATTCAAGGAGTCCAAAACCAGTAGGTAAAAAGATAAATTGCTTATGTTAAGAGTTTACAAATCCGGCACACATACAATTTTTCCCCCGCTAGAAAACTATGGGCTTTACCCATGACTCTTCCTAACTCCATGGCATTATTGAGGATTGAGGAGGCACTTGTTACTGTTTTATAAAAGTCAGTTTTGGGATATTCAGTGGCTTTTTACAAACTGATGTCACCCAACCCTGAGTGAAAGGATTACATAACCTGAAATGGAATACTGTCATGTCCTCTCTTCCCAAGTGCCATTACTGGTGCCCCATGATCGTTCAATATTTCCTTTGGCAAATCCCACGTTATATCGCTTCAATCCTGTTGCTTTTCTAGGAGGGAATGACATGGGGTTCTTCCAAAAAAACAACTCTGCTAATGGTCCACTATCTGTGTAAACCTCAAAGGACGATCTGGGCCCCTTTCAGATTCTTCTTCCAAGGCTTTGTTTCTAAAAGGACAACTCTTTAAGTCCTATGAACATATTAATAAGATTAATTTCTTTCTAGTAGATGCTCATGGAACTGTCTAATGTCATGAAGAAGTCTATCATATGTTCTAGGTGTCATCTCTCCTCTTATCTATAGGTATTTCTAGATAAAAGTCAGGAAAGTTTGTTGCTGCACATGGTGTTCTGACCAAATTAAAGAACAAGTAAAAAGATCATTATTCATTCACTGCCATTCCCCCTGAAGATAAATGATGCTAAATGATAATGTTATGACCGCTGAAGAGCCATCGAGGGCTACCTTCACTCCTCTCGGCGTTAATTTGCTCCTTTGACGGCACCGAATTGAAGTTGCAATCGAACTGTAGAAATGTCTGTCCTTGGATAAGGAAGTTTTGCAAGCACATTGTTTTACCAACCTTCAGAATCTGGATGTTTTGTGTTTCCAAAGTTTGCCAACACACCTGCAACACACACACACACTTAGATCTATGCTTTATCCTTTGGCAAGAGAAACAAGGTTTTGCATTTGACCTTGCTCGTGCTCCGAAGTGTTGCTCTCTTGCTCTGTAGTTGCTAACTACATAGCTACATTTGGTCTGAAATCTTCTTCTTGCACATTTTTATTGTGAGTAAGAGTTTCCTGATCTAAGAGACCTTCAAAACATTTGAAAATATAAAGAACTAGCGTGGTTGTTTCCTAAATAGCTTCCGTAGTCAATGTGCTCCTGACTGTTATGTCTGGTATAGTAATTATCAGAATTCAGCATGAAATCTTCAGAATTCTCATATCTTTTAAACCTCCTTGCATCCTGATTATATTCTGACTTCCGTGGAGCCTCTCTTCTTTTGGGAAAATCCCCCAAATAGGAAGCATCAGCACTTTTTGATGATGTTATTGGCACATGAAAGGGCCTATAGTTCACTTTCTGGTTAAATGTACTATCACTAAACTGCATCCTCTTTCTTGTGACAGTGTCTAATTGATCACTGGCACTGGATTCGTGGTGGTAGCTTTTATCAAATAAGTATTTGGGGGCCAATATTTCACTCTTTTTGCTGTTGCTCTTCTCATCTCTAATAGAACTGTTTTCACCCTCAAGCCATGAACATCTCAGTTCATAATTGGACCTCTTGCCTGGTTTCCTAAGCTCGTATTTAGAGTATTTTTCCTCCTCATGTTTCCACTCTGAGTACAAGGTTTGCTGACTTGACCTAATTTCTGGATCGCAAGTGATGATTTCATCAGTGTCAAGAGATCCCTTTTCTGGGGAGCTATCATATGTGGCCACAGATTTCTCTTTCTCCTCTTTGTTTATACTAAGGATTTCACTGAAACATTCAGAATCACTGCTAATTTCCTCTAAGAAATCTGTCAACCTCAAATCAAGGTCTGCTGACCTGTTGGGCGAGGAAACTTGGCTTTGACTTGTGGATATGGAATCTTGGACCTGGTAAGCATGAGTCTGTTCCAACAGATGGCTCTTTCCAAAAGCTGGGGATGGCCGATCACCAGCTTCACATACTGTGTCCTTGCAATGATGTTTAAACCCCTTAAACATTCTACACTCTTTGGCATAATCCACTTTTCCCCTCTTTTGTGCTTTATGCTCAGGATCCTGAGTACAAATCTTTGTGCAGGAATCGTCTTCTTGCACCTGTTCTCTCCTATCTAGTTTTTGCATTTGGCTCAAACTGGTTAAATGACGCTTATGTTTTCTCAAATTGATTTGAAATCCACTTCCTTTCGCATGGACGGCCCTGTGCCACTGACATGTGCTTGTTATGTGACTTGGTTCTAGGCAGATACGGGCATATTTTGGAGTGTGATAATAGTTAAGAAGATAGTCAATAAATTCATCTGTTTCATAGATCTTCTGTTTCCTGCCATGGTCTCTCTCAACTAATCTGGAAGAATAGGATTTATTAGAACCATGGTAGTCTTCTTTCGCAAGAGATTGACCTTGAATCATGGCAATTTGCAAAGAATTCCCATCAGGGAGCAAACTGTGATTGTATTCACTGGTTAATAATTTTCCAGTTCTCTCTTTTCTAGCTGAATATCTTAATTTTTTTTCCCCAAGGCAGTGGGAAGATTTACGTAAGTGAGCCGTAGCTCTTTCCTTCATTTTTTGTTTTCGCTTGTTATCTGACTTGGAAACCTGATATCTTGGCATTTCCTCCTGATTTTGAAGATACTGAGTGTTTAACTCTTCTTTCTTCAGAGCTCCCAGTGTGGTCCCCGGAGCACGATTAGCTTTGGAGACTGCAACATCTACCTCCCGTGGATTAAATTGTATAGACCCCTTCAAAGAAAAAGGTTAAAAATCTCACATGAAAAACTAAACAGACTAAAATTTTCAAAGAAAATTGGGCTTTCTAGCATTGTTCTGAAGAGGTTTCTAACTACACCTAGGATAGATTGAAATTAGGAACAATATCACACTGAAGAAACAGGAGGTGCTAAATTAAATGTCTCGGTCTAACAGGAGCTGCTTTCATTAGGTCTGTGCCCGTCTTTATGTTAGAAGGCACCCCGGTTTACATACCTTCAAAAGCACATGACCCTTCGTATAGCCAGACAAAACTATAAATGCAAATCAAAACTACAATGAGATATCATCTCACACCAGTCAGAATGGCCATCATCAAAAAATCTACAAACAATAAATGCTGGAGAGGGTGTGGAGAAAAGGGAACACTCTTGCACTGCTGGTGGGAATGTCAATTGGTTCAGCCACTCTGGAGAACAGTATGGAGGTTCCTTAAAAAACTACAAATAGAACTACCATATGACCCAGCAATCCCACTACTGGGCATATACCCTGAGAAAACCAAAATTCAAAAAGAGTCATGTACCAAAATGTTCATTGCAGCTCTATTTACAATAGCCAGGACATGGGAACAACCTAAGTGCCCATCATCGGATGAATGGATAAAGAAGATGTGGCACATATATACAATGGAATATTACTCAGCCATAAAAAGAAACGAAATTGAGCTATTTGTAATGAGGTGGATGGACCTAGAGTCTGTCATACAGAGTGAAGTAAGTCAGAAAGAAAAAGACAAATACCGTATGCTAACACATATATATGGAATTTAAGAAGAAAAAAAAATGTCATGAAGAACCTAGGGGTAAGACAGGAATAAAGACACAGACCTACTGGAGAATGGACTTGAGGATATGGGGAGGGGGAAGGGTGAGCTGTGACAGGGCGAGAGAGAGTCATGGGCATATACACACTAAAAAACGTAAGGTAGATAGCTAGTGGGAAGCAGCCGCATGGCACAGGGATATCGTCTCGGTGCTTTGTGACCGCCTGGAGGGGTGGGATAGGGAGGGTGGGAGGGAGGGAGATGCAAGAGGGAAGAGATATGGGAACATATGTATATGTATAACTGATTCACTTTGTTATAAAGCAGAAACTAACACACCTTTGTAAAGCAATTATACCCCAATAAAGATGTTTAAAAAAAAAAGGTACATGCACCCCTATGTTCATAGCAGCACTACTTACAAAGCCAAATCATGGAAACAACCTAAATGTCCATCGACAGATGAATGGATAAAGAAGATGCGGTACATATATACAATGGAATACTACTCGGCCACAAAAAAGAACAAAATAATGCCATTTGCAGCAACGTGGATGCAACTAGAGATTTTCATACCAAGTGAAGTCAGTCAGAAAGAGAGACAAATACCATATGATATCACTCATATGTGGAATCTAAAATACAGCACAAACAAACCATCTACAAAACAGAAAGAGACTCACAGACATAGAGGACAGACTTGTGGTTGCCAAGGGGGCGGGGGGTGGAGGAGGGAAGGACTGGGAATGTGGGCTTAGCAGATATGAAATATTATATATAGGATGGATAAACAACAAAGTCCCACTGTATAGCACAGGGAACTAGATTCAATATCATGTGATAAACCATAATAGAAAAGAATATTTAAAAAAAGAACGTCTGTATGTATATAACTGAGTCCCTTTGCTGCACAGCAGAGATTACCACAACATTGTAAATCAGCTATACTTCAATTTTTAAAAATTTTTTTAAAAGCACATGACCCTTTTTCCTTTGTTCACAAATGGATGAGTCTACTTACTGTTCCAGGTATTGTGCTAGGGGCTGGGGACATGAAGAGGCATAAGAAATGCTCTAGAGCCCTCCCTGGGGCTACAGTCCTAGAACAAGAAAAGACTGATGGGTGAAATGTGTGTCTAAAAGGGTCAGCTGCCTTTGAAAAAGATAAACAAAGGGCTTTCTGGGCTATAGTCCAGCTTCTTCCCATGGATTGCAGAGGGGCGTGACCCTGAGCTGCCCACCTCACCCGCCCCAGTTGGAAACAAGACAGCAAGTAGAAAATATGGCTGTGACAGTGGTTCTCTCTGTGGTGCTCTCTGCTCTGCACGACTGCAGGGCAGGTGAAAGGTCCTGCACATGGGCCCTATCTCGCTGGGAGAGCTTGTACTGAGCTCCCACTGACACCTGGCACAAATCAGTGCACAGAGCTTACCCAGGACTTGGAATTAGAACCTGCGGACTGCATAATCAGTGTAAGGTATTGATGAGGCCAAGAATTAGGCACCACACATATTTAAAGAGAGAAATTCTTCAAGAGGAGTCACCCTTGGCAGTCATTAAGGTAAACTAAAAAAGATCAAGCTCACCTTATTGTAAAGGGAAGTGTGAGGTTTTTCTGATCCTGATTTCATGCAGTTTGATTGGCCACACCAATGAGAACAAAAAGCTGAGATGGCAAATACACATAAAATTAGTTCTATCTAAAATGAATGCCACGGGACCTCCCTGGTGGTGCAGTGGTTAAGAATCCGCCTGACAATGCAGGGGACACGGGTTCGAGTCCTGGTCTGGGAAGATCCCACATGCCACGGAGCAACTAAGCCCACGTGCCACAACTACTGAGCCTGTGCTCTAGAGCCCGAGAGCCACAACTACTGAGCCTGCGTGCCACAACTACTGAAGCCCGCACGCCTAGAGCCCGTGCTCCGCAACGAGAAGCCACTGCAATGAGAAGCACACGCACCACAACGAAGAGCAGCCCCCGCTCGCCGCAACTAGAGAAAGCCCGTGTGCAGCAACAAAGACCCAACTCAGCCAAAAATAAAGAAATAAAATAAATAAATTAAAAAAAAATAAAACGAATGCCATTCACTTTTCATATTTAAGAACACTGAATATGGCTTTTTAAATTAACACTTTGGGAGGCCTTTCTGGCCTTTACTCTGGGACATCTGCTGAGTCTGGTTATCTTTAGGAGGCCAGTAAGTGGGAGAACAAAAAACTTCCGAAACTGAAACTCTCCAAGCAAAACAATTGGCCTGTGATGTGAGACATTCCTTAGCAAATAGTATAAGACTAGACTAAGGGACTTCCCTGGTGGTGCAGTGGTTAAGAATACACCTGCCAATGCAGGAGACACGGATTCGAGCCCTGGTCCGGAAAGATCCCACATGCCACAGAGCAACTAAGCTCATGTGCCACAACTACTGAGCCTGCACTCTAGAGCCTGCGAGCCACAACTACTGAGCCTACGTGCCACAACTACTGAGCCTGAGCTCTAGAGCCCACAAGCCACAACTACTGAGCCTGCGTGACACAACTACTGAAGCTCACATGCATGGAGCCCGTGCTCTGCAACAAGAGAAGCCACCACGATGAGAAGCCCGCACACCACAACACAGTCATCCCCGCTTGCGACAACTAGAGAAAGCCCGCGCACAGCAACAAAGACCCAACACAGCCAAAAATAAATAAATAAATAGTTTTAAAAAGGACTAGACTAACAGGAGCTTGCTCCACCAAGGTCTCTGTTCAAGGTTCTCCCTTCGCATCCAAACCTGTCACAGATGAATCGCCAATGAAAATTAATGGAGGACTACAAACCCAACACCCCCACCACCCATTTCTTCCCCCATGCATTTTTTGTTACCTCAATTAGGAACTTACAAAAGTAGATGCATGAGCTATATCGCCCCGGGTGAAACCATCCTAAAGTTTAGAAACACAAAGTGTGTGTGTGCCAGATGGTTGGGGGTGGGGGTGGGGAAGGGGGTGTGAGACCCAACGCCTTCAGAAAATCTGGGTATCCCTTTGGTAAATGCACAATTGGGGTTATTAGAGAACAGCCTATTGAAAATAAACCCCAATGAATACAGTGAGCCTTCCACGTGTGCTGTTTAAAGGATAGGCCATTGTTTAAAAGAAAAGGTCGTGGGCTTCCCTGGTGGTGCAGTGGTTGGGAGTCCGCCTACGGATGCAGGGGACACGGGTTCGTGCCCTGGCCCAGGAGGATCCCACATGCCGCGGAGCGGCTGGGCCCGTGAGCTGTGGCCGCTGAGCCTGCGCGTCTGGAGCCTGTGCTCCGCAACGGGAGAGGCCACAACAGTGAGAGGCCTGCGTACCACAAAAAAAAAAAAAAAAAAAAAAAAAAGTAAAGGTCGTGTCTCAGAAAGGTCAGTACCTACCCAAAGCGAGGAACAATGGGGCAAGGGCCTTATTGCGATTTTCCTCAGGAGCGCCCGCAGCAGGCGGAGGGCCTCCAGCCGCCTCCTGGCCAGCAGGCCCTTCCTCTCTTCCCAGTCCTCGGAAGAGCTGGGCCCCTGACGGGGCTCCGCTTTGGCACTGTCCTTCTGTCTCCTTTGCCGGTGTCTGTCTCTTTCCTTCAGGGCGTGCCTCCTGACTCTGGCCTTTCTCCTCTTTTCCTGGGCTTTCCTCTCCTCCTCTTTTCTCTTTCTGGATAATGATTAACAGAGTCAACCCTTCAGAAGGTATTTATCAGTCATTTGCCGCCCTTCCCACTCCCGTCCCCCTGCCAGGGCCCGACAACGCATAACTAAGTTGATGAGTTAGAAACATGTATAGGAGACCTCATGCAGAGAGTATTAAAAAAAGAAGAAGAAAGCAACTGAATTCAAAGGAGAGGCCTCTAGCCTCCACCTTCTCAAACCATCAGCAGGGGCTACTGGACCCAGCTTTCACAGCGAAGATTCCTTTTCTCTTGAGATCAAAACCTTCCGTGAGTTGGTGCCACAGGGGCAAATGACAGTAAGTCAAGGCACTCAGAAAATAAAGGTGAGAACTGGTCTTCGGTGCATACTACTTAACAGAGTGCACCACCATAAAAAGAGACTGGCGTAGAAGCACACGGCCTTATTGTTCTGCCATTTTCTGAAAATTTCAGCTGTTTCGGGTAGGCCTCATGGAAACATGGAAAAGGGGGGAAAAAAAGGACAGTGGCCTGAGGGAGGGCTTAGCCAAAAACTGGAGGATTAGCTAAGCTGCATGGTCAATCTGGAAATTTGGGGGGAATCGTTACCTTGACTGGGCTCAGCTTCTGGCCAGGTTTCACAGACGTGACCTCAAGTAACTCCTGGCACTCCGCCAGCCAAAAAAAGTGAGAGGAAGATGGAAGGGTACTCTTAAACTCCTCTTTTGAATGGCTATAATTTGCATAAAAGACTGGAAGAATAAACATGCAAGGGGAGGAGCCGGGAGGTAAAACTGGTTTGGGGAGCCCTGTGGTTCTGGACCATTTGTCCCTTCTTAGCAAACCTTTGGCGATCCAATAGCCCTTTCTAGTCTCAAGCTCCTAAACTGGGGAACGATGATAAACTCAAAGAAGTAAATAGAGAGGCTCCTCAGATTCACAGAAAGAACTTGGGCCCACGAGAAAAACAGTCTCAACAAATCCATGCCTTCTGGCCTGTGGGTTAGATTGATTATTGATCATTTTATGGAAGAAAATCTTTTCCAGACCTAAAAAGAATTTTTCCCCAAAATTTCAATTGATAGGTAAGGTAAAATTTGGTAAATTTAGGTAAACTGCTAGAATTTTCACTCTAAAATTTCCTGGTCTTTTTTTTTTTTTTAATGACCATTTCCTCCCAGACATCTTAATCTGGCTGGTCCCACAATTCTTCATTACTTGTTCTTCCTGACAAGCATACTTTTTAAGTCTCTTGCTTTCAACTGCTTTCTCTTTTGGTTTTGTAACAGCACAGTGGAAAGACTGTACCAATTTCTCCTCCCCGCAGCCATTCACCTGAAGGGATTAATCCATAAATCAAAAGTTTAAAAAAACCCTCTTCATTGAAGTTGGTCTCCTCACCTTTCAGCCTCTTCCTCTTCTCTCTTCTTTTTTTTCCTTTCTTCCTCCAGCTCTTGTAATTTCAGCCTTTCTTGATTTCTCCTCCTTATAGCTCCTTCACTGAAGTGTTTGGTTGTATCAAACATAACCTGCCCCCAAACAATTCAAAGTTTCATTAGAAAAGTTTGCCCGCTGGCTGGGTGTGTCGAAGGCCAGAGAGATAAAACTAATTTGTATGTGGCAGTGCCAAACCAAATGAATTAAAAATGCCTTCTCTGCATCCCAGCACCCAGACTGTTCCACTGCTTCTCAGTTACCTGCCAAACAGTCCTTGTGGGGCTCTAGAATTTTCTTTGGCAGAACCCTTGAGGAGCTCACTTGACAGCCATAGGCGGCATCACAGTGCCATGATGGATGCAAGTTCTAAGGGATGTGAGTATATTGCCTCTGGTTTGTTATAGTGATTAACTGAGTTAACGTATTTTTTAATCACCAGAGACAAAAAGAGTCCAAAAATGGGTGAGAGGAGGGTGGGAGAGCAAAGATGTAAGAAAATTGACCAAATGAGATACAAGATCTGACTACAGTGATTATTAAACAACTTTGCAAATCTCTAAATAAAGTGGAAGTCAGATTGAGGTGCTACAAATAAACTTGCCTAAAAAATAAATGGAGGCAGAAGTAGCTATTTAAATATGCATGAGTGATAAACACCAAATTCACCATCATGGTTACCTTTGAGGGGAGGGAGGGGCCTGAGACTGAGGATGGTACACAGAGGGGAGCATGTTCTCATACCACTGGTAATGCTTTATTTTTTAAGCTGGGCAGTGGTACATGGGCGGTCATTATAGTATTTGCTGTATCTTTTGTCGGACTGAATAGCTCATAATTTTCAAATATATATTTTAACCCACATACACACACACACACACACACACACACGAAGCTACCGAAGCTGAAAGTCCAAATTCACACTAAAGACTGATTTAGAGAAAAAGGAGGGTTTAGCTGCATCTTTTCTTCTGCTGAATTAAGGCTTCAAGAAGGAGGTGACCAGGCATTCAGACAGTGATGAAGTGACATGCCTGCATAGACAGGCTGACTCTGAAAGGAAAGGATCCAGGTTTGTTGGGATTTTGTTTCAGCAATTTACCTGACAGACAACAGGAATATATAATAAATTGTGACCCCAGTAGCAAAGAGGGAGTAAACTGCTCTCCTCGTGGTTTCAAGCTGCATGTTGCCCTCTCTCCTGGCAACTTGTCAAATGGAATAAGTATCTGAGATACTTCCATAAGGACCATGAAGAATCCTTTGATGCCCCCAAGAAGCTGGGGCAGAGCCCCAGACTATAACAACCATTGTTTTCAAACCACAGCTGGCAGCATGGCTGATAGCAGAAGAATGTTCAAATCAGGATGATATTTTTTCCCCTAATCATCCATTGATTAACGATAACACAAATCTTTACATTAGCTATTGATCAGAGCCTACTGGGGTCTAAGGAAATTTGTTGCAGATGCTTCCTCCTAGCTTTTACTCAGGACCACCCGAACAGTGGGAAATTTTGTTTAAAAACCCCTGGCTGTTCCTTACCTTAATGTTACATGCCAGAGCTTTCCCATCATCTCCTTTAAGCATCAGCTTCATCCCGCGGAGGGACTCCATGGCCTTTACAAAGTCAGTTGACTCCTGGTACTGTATAAAGGCCTCGAACGTCTGCAAGCCGAAGCTGAACCCCCCAAAGCTCCCACCAGTCATGACTTCTCGGTAGGGGTCGAGCATCGGAATATCCACATTCTTGATCTTCCCAAAACTTTCAAAGACCACCCGAAGGATCTCTTCACATGGCTTCTCCCCGCTGGAACCTTTAGGTGCAAACCACTTGCAGGGCAGGCCTTCGAAGTATATGGAATCTGGGCTCTTATCGTGGTCCTGCTCTTCAGACCCGTCAGCCAACGGTGCCCCCTTTTCTTTGGGGAAGTGTTCCCACTCCCCCTGGGCATCTGTGGCCACTACTCTTAAGTCTGTTTTCAAACCGCTTAGCTTGATGATCTTCCCGTGTAACTTGGCCTTCAGGATCTGAACCAAACTTCGAGTTTCAGCCTCCCCCTCAAATCGGATGAAGTCCTTAGTGCTCTTGGAGAGCCGCACTGTGGTGAACTGGTCAGGACAAATCAGGCTCTTCAGCTGGTCAAGAACTTCCCAGTTAGAGAAGGGCCTCATGGGTTCCGTGCTCTCAGGGAGCAATACGTTGATCATCAACTTTGCTATGGGCTTGAGGTAGAGGTGCTGAGCCGCACAGAGCTCCGTTGCCTCTGAATTATCATACACCATCGTGACCGTCATGGTATCTGCGGGAAACCTTAGAGGGCGAAAGGGAACATTTTGATACAAATGGAGCAAAACGCAGATTTAGACTTTGAATGCTGCCATTTGCTGGACTTAGGTCAAATTGATAGGGGAACGTATACTATCGGGAGAATTAAGACAATAGCTTACATTTGTTTAATGTGTTTTAGAGGTTTCAGAGAGTTCCCAAAGACTGTGTCTCAGTTCCCCTAACTGTAAAATAGAAATAATAGGATTTCAGGAAGGAGTAAATGAGTGAGTACAGGAAATCCTTAGAATAGTGCCCAGCACACAGGAAGTTCTCAATCAACATAAGCTATGGCTATTATATTTTATTTTATTTTATTTTTTTTGTGGTACGCGGGCCTCTCACTGTTGTGGCCTCTCCCGTTGCGGAACACAGGCTCCGGACGCGCAGGCTCAGCGGCCATGGCTCACGGGCCCAGCCGCTCCGCGGCATGTGGGATCTTCCCGGACCGGGGCACGAACCCGTGTCCCCTGCATTGGCAGGCGGACTCTCAACCACTGCGCCACCAGGGAAGCCCTATGGCTATTACTTATACTACTTTGTCTCATTTGGTTCCTGAAGCAACCTGTGAGTAGGTATTTTCATGCCTGTTTTAGAGATGGGGAAATTCAGATGGATTCAGGAAAATTAAACGACTTGCCCATATATTGACACTCCAAGATTCCAAATCTCCAGTCTACTGTACAACTGAGCTCAAATGTAAAGTCCCAGAAAAACCTGCTGGGGATGGCACAGAAACAGGGCCGGGGTAAAATACACGTAGCACATTCATGAACACACACCCGGCCGACAGTTCTAACCCAGGTACCTGATCTAGCATCCTTCGTCCAGGCTGCTTTCCAAGTCTCACACAGACATATCTACTCTCATTCCTCCAGTCTGTCGACTTTCACTAAATTGAACTCTAAGATCAAGGGAAGAGAAGACAGCCTCTCCTAGTGAGTGACAAAGAGAATCTGCTCTCTACTTCGGGACTGGAGTACCGCAAAAAAAAAAAAGGCCACCAAAAGCAGTATCTTATATTAGGTTCTAGAAATCCTTATGTTAGCAACACTGAACTGGGATGATATGAGAATAAACATGTGCTCCTTCTCCAAAAACATTATCTAAAGAGCATAATGAAGACAAAATCCAGTCCATTTGCTGCAATTTGCAACATAAATAAGAGTCAACACTAAACTCCTTTAGGAGAAAAATTAATTTGATATTCAATTAAGATATACTGAACCCCCAAATTTATCTGTAATCAAGAGGTATTTATTTATACAGCCTAATTTAAAGCAAGGCTTTAAAAAATATTCCAGAAAAAATATTCACAAAATAGTTAATCACTTCAAAGTAACCAGTTTGTCATGCTCTCCATTTATTCCAGTGATACTGCTTTTGTTTTAAACACTTTGGAATGCTTCGCTTGGATTGATTTCAAAGTCTGAGCTACATTCTTTTAAATAGCCTTGATGGAGGCCAATTTTGAAATTCTTTTATTGTGTATTTGATATTTCAAAATCATCAAAAATTATCTAGAATCAAGAATGCTGGATAGGGGGCTTCCCTGGTGGCGCAGTGGTTGAGAGTTCGCCTGCTGGTGCAGGGGACGCGGGCTCGTGTCCCGGTCCGGGAAGACCCCACATACCGCGGAGTGGCTGGGCCCGTGAGCCATGGCCGCTGAGCCTGCGCGTCCAGAGCCTGTGCTCCGCAACGGGAGAGGCCACAACAGTGGGAGGCCCGCGTACCAAAAAAGAAAAAAAAAAAAAAAAAAGAATGCTGGATAAAATGAACGACTATAAAGAACAAACTGACTTTTTAATTGGTTCCTAAGTCCCCTTACAAGGAGATTCTGAGAAAGGCTCTAATTATTTTTTTTTAATTAGTGCGTACATTGCTGGAACAGGTATAAAGCTTTGAAAGATGGCAAGTTTGAAGGACAATATTGACTGTTGTAGTATAACAGTTGCAAAAATGATCCTAATATTCCACCCCTCCCTGTATCCACACCCTTTGTAATGTGACTTTGAGTTGTTGCTATCAAGAGATAGAGTCTATTTTTCCCCAGCCCTTGAATTTGAGACGGCCTTTTTTTTTCCCTAACAGAATGTGGCAGAAGTGTCCAAGTGCTAGTTCTAAGACGAGGTGTCAAGTGGCCCTCACTCTCCTGGAATCCTGCCATACCATGAGGACAATCCTGGGCTAGCCTGCTTGAGGATGAAAGGCCACATGAAAAAGCCCTCTTGTGACAGATGAGCTGTCCTAGACCAGCCAGCCCCCAGCCAACCCACCAAGTGATGGCTGACACCTGAGCAAACCCTGTCAAGATCAGATGCAGCCACCACAGATCAGCAGAACAGTCCTGAGAACCTATAGACTTGTGAGAAATAATAAATGGTTTTTGTTTAAGCCACTAAGTTTGGGGATGGTTTATTATACGACAACAGCTAACTGATACAAACATCTAAATTTTAATTAGTTTCAAGATACACAATCCCATTTAATAGTTTTTACACAAATAAATAAAAATTACAAAAACCCATTCCTGGGAGAGTTTTGGGAAGAAAGAAAAACTAGGCACCTTCGTATCTTGCTAGAGATAGTGAAAATTAATTACATCTTTTTTTAGAATAACTTGGCAAAACAAACCAAGAACCATAAAATATGTTCATCCCCTTTGGTCCAGTAACCTGCTCTAGAAACTCATGCTAAGGAAAGAATTAAAAATAAGAAAAGAACATGTTCAAAGCTGCTTATTGCAGTGTCATTTTAGACACAATTTTGTCACAACTATGTATACACAGGAATGAAGTTCAGAATTGCATGATTTTTTGCAAAGTGGTTTTAATAAAACTTTTTGCTGACTTACAGTGTTAACAGATGCACCTGTAGTCATTCATTTAAAATTATGGTCAATATAAATGGATTTTATTAAAAACTTCAGTTTTTCCTTCTACTTCAGATTAACCTCACAAAGCCCACTAAAAATCATCAACTTCTTGAGGTTAAATATATGCCTCATATCCTTCACAAGGGTGATTTCCACACAGTGAAACAGTTTCTATATTTTAGCCAGATCTCTCCACTTTCCTGAAGTATAATAAAGGTTCTCCTCAAATTTGGAGGGAAAACAGTCAGATGGTATTTTATAGTGCTTGATGTGCTGTATTTTTCACATGAAAAAACAAAACAAAACTGGCTATCACTTCCATCTCACACCGAAGCAAAAATAAGCAGTAAATTCTACAGCAGAGGGTACAACTCAGATGATCACAGTGGACAGCAAGACGGTCTCAGCGAGCAAAAAACACTGAACAGAGGCGGAGACCAGTGCCTCATCTGAACCCCCAGTGAGGGAAGGAGGGCCTGGGGTGGCCACATCCTCCTATTAATCCAGAGAGGTCAGAAACTGAGGTTCTTATGCGAAATCTGCTTTTTCAGACGCTGGCAATCAAGGAAAACAATTTACAAGCACTGCGAAGTGCAAATAAACAGACCTGCAGGCCTTGCTGCCTTGCCTGCCCACAGCCTCTGCTCTAGGGTCGATGTTTGCTCACCCGGCCCTCCAGTGACAGGACTCTACACCTCAATTCGGAAGCATTTAAGTTATTTTCTGACTTTCTCAAGAGGATCCAATTGGTTTTCAAAAAAAAAAAAAAAACAAAAAAAAACTGGCCT
This sequence comes from Delphinus delphis, assembly GCF_949987515.2. NCBI lineage: Eukaryota > Metazoa > Chordata > Mammalia > Artiodactyla > Delphinidae > Delphinus > Delphinus delphis. The sequence continues at coordinate 26,948,284 of NC_082704.1, read as the reverse complement.
CCTTTAAAAACCTCAATTCCAATTCCTCTTTCCCAACTTCAGCAACAGCAGCAAATTAGACATTGCTTCTCCTCTCTTCCCCTGCTGGTCACAGGCTTTAAAATGAAATGTTTGTGAATATTTCATCTTTGAATACTCTCCCAGAATAGGGAGCTAACCTTCCAATCTTATTTTTTTTTTTTAAATATTGAGGACCTACTGTGTACCAAGAAGTAAGCTTTTTACATATGCCATGGCTTCAATGCTACAGCAATGTCATTGGCAATTTCTGCCAGATCGCTGAAAATGAACCAGATGGTGCCTGGCGCATAGGTGCGTGATAATTATGAATTCCTATTGCGATGCTTTTTCCTTAAAGAGGCCTCAAGCCAAAACTAACAAAAAATGAAGGAGGAAGAGGAGGGGGAGGGGGAGGAGACTTCCTACCAGGAAGACAGGTAGAAGGGGGAGAGGGGGGAGGGGGAGAGGGAGGAGGGGGAGAGGGAGGAGGGGCAGGGGGAGAGAAAGAAGGAAGAAAGGGAGGAAGGGAGGGAGGGAGGCATAGGTGTGTACTTATTGACATGGAAGGACGCCCATGATACTTTTTAGAGGAAAAAATAAAAAGTAAGTTGCAGGATAATAATGTGCAATGTGATCTTGTTTTTGTAAACGTAATATAAAGTAATAAAAGTAATATAAACACACATGCATGGTGGGCGCACGTGCACGCGCCCACATACAGACCTCTCTATAAAGTCTGGAAGGATGTACATCAAATTGTCAACATTTCATCTGGGAAATGGATTAGGAGTATTCTTGCTTCAATTTTTGAATGTTTATAATAAATGTGCTAATTTTGTATTAAAATTTTTTATTAAAAAGAGGAAGCTCGGGGCTTCCCTGGTGGTGCAGTGATTGAGAGTCCGCCTGCCGATGCAGGGGACATGGGTTCGTGCCCTGGACTGGGAAGATCCCACATGCCGCGGAGCGGCTGGGCCCGTGGGCCCGTGGGCCATGGCCGCTGAGCCTGCGCATCCGGAGCCTGTGCTCCGCATCGCGAGAGGCCACAATAGCGGGAGGCCACAACAGGGAGAGGCCCGCGAACCGCAAAAAAAAAAAAAAAAAAAAAAAGAGGAAACTCACATGATAATAACAAACTATCGAAAGGAAGCAGTTCACAGTTGCTGCTACAAACTGGCCCAGAAAAGAATCAAAACAGAGTAATACAGAAGCAACTCCCTTTTCCCATCAAAGACACCCCTCTGTCTGCCATCACTGTAAATGCCCACAGGCATCTGGACCCATGACCCAAGTTTGTGTGAGTCCTGACTGAAGCCTGGGAGATCAGACTAGGACTTTGGGTGATGACGGAGCACTTGGCCACTTCAATACTAGCTGTACCACAGGCTGCAGAAGTTATTTTTAAAAACTGCCTTATTGAAGCATAATTGATATATGATAAACCACATTTCGTATCAAAAATGTACATTTTGATGAGTTTTGACATATCTTTACACACTTATGAACCCATCACCACAATCAAGAGAGTGAAAATGCCCATCATCCCCTTCAGTTTCCTCGTGCCCCTTTGTAATCCTCCCCCCACCTCCAGTGACCACTGATTTGCCTGCAGAATGTTTAAGTCTTAACTGATTTATTTTATAGCAAAAGCAGACAGGTGTTTCTGGAAAATACTCATAGTTACAATCCAATACTCAACTTTCACAGGTGCTTTCTTCTAAATCAGGATAGTTTCTCAACTCTAAGCTTAAATGTGCCAATCCTTGAATCTAGTTAAAGCTGTACGAGGCCCTACCTTGCTCCTGAAAAACAGGTTGAAAAAGGTTTGTGCTTTTCTCCCCATACAATCCCTGTTTTTAACCCTGTTTAAACATGTTCAGGAAGTAATCTGTTGCTCACCATTGCTAATTATTAGAGAAATGCACATCAAAACTACAATGAAGTATCACCTCACACCAGTCAGAATGGCCATCATCAAAGAATCTACAAACAATAAAGGCTGGAGAGGGTGTGGAGAAAAGGGAACTCTATGGCACTGTTGGTGGGAATGTAAATTGGTACAGCTACTATGGAGAACAGTATGGAGGTTCCTTAAAAAACTAAAAATAGAACTACTGTATCACCCAGAAATCCCACTACTGGGCATATATCCGGAAAAGACAAAAATTCTAATTCGAAAAGACACATGTACCCCAATGTTCACAGCAGCACCATTTATAATAGCCAAGACATGGAAGCAACCTAAGTGTCCATCAACAGCTGAATGGATAAAGGAGCTGTGGTATATATTTATATATATATAATATATGTATATATTATATATGTGTATATATATATATATATGACTCAGCCATAAAAAAGAATGAAGTAATGTCATCTGCAGCAACATGGATGGACCTAGAGATTATCATACAAAGTGAAGTCAGACAAAAACAAATATTATATATCACTTATATGTGGAATCTAAGAAAAAATGATACAAGTGAACTTATTTACAAGACAGAAACAGACTCAGGGACATAGAAAACAAACTTATGGTTACCAAAGGGGAAGGGGGGGGTGATAAATTAGGAGTTTGGGATTAACAGATACATACTACTATATATAAAATAGATAAACAACAAGGACCTACTGTATAGCACAGGGAACTATACTCATTATCTTATAATAACCTATAATGGAAAAGAATCAGTTATATATATATATGTATATATATGTATGTATATATATGTATATGTATATATATATATAACTGAATCACTTTGCTGTACACCTGAAACTAATACAACATTGTAAACCAACTATACTTCAATTTAAAAAGGTAATCTACTTAAATTAGATATATTAGTTAGTAGATATAGCTATATATTTTATGTATATTTATACATATTAATAAAAATATATCTACCCAAATAGGTGGAATCACTGAGATCAAGTTATTAGGATATGATTTAAAATTGATTCTTTTTTTAAAATTTATTTTTGGCTGTGTTGGGTTTTCGTTGCTGCGTGCGGGCTTTCTCTAGTTGTGGCTCGTGGGCTCTAGAGCGCAGGCTCGGTAGTTGTGGTGCGTGGGCTTAGTTGCTCCGTGGCATGTGGGATCTTCCCAGACCAGGGCTTGAACCCGTGTCCCCTGCATTGGCAGGAGGATTCTTAACCACTGCACCATCAGGGAAGCCCTAAAATTGATTCTTTAGAGTGACCTAATTTGCCCTCTAAATACCCTTTATAAAAAATTGAGGTAAATTGGTTTATAACATTATATAAATTCCATGCGTATAACATCATGTTTCTACTTTTTTTTTTTTGGCCGCAGCACGCACCTTGCAGCATCTTAGTTCCCCAACCAGGGATTGAACCCCAGCCCTGAAAGTGCTGCATCCTAACCATTGGACCACCGGGGAACTCCCTTATATTCCCACTTCTGTATACACTACAGTGTGCTCACCACCAAAAATTTAGTTTCTATCTATCACCATACAGTTGACCCCCTTTACCCATCTCACCCTCCTGGCTGCGCCTTCCCCTCTGGTAACCACTACTCTGTTCTCTGTATCTACGTGTTTGTTTTGTTTAGTTTGCTAATTTATTTGGGGGGTTTCTGTTTGCTTGTTTTTTATATTCCACATGTGAGTGAAATCATATAGTATCTATCTTTCTCTGCCTGACTTATTTTATATAGCATATAATCCTATTAGAAAAAAAGATGAAATCTTGCCATTTGTGACAACATGGATGGACCTTGAGAGTATTATGCTAAATTCCCTTTTAATATGTCTGTGGTTCAACTGACAGTAATGGTAGAATTCATTAACAATTTTCCCATCATTTTTACCAATCACTATCATATGCAAAGGTTTAAGAGCCTAATATAAACTGAGCCCTGATGGCAAGGAGTGTCATAAGTACAGCCACCATAAATTATCAAAAAGTTGAATTTTAATAAAGATTTTCAATTAGTCCCATGTTCTAGTATGTTCCATCATGACCTCCCCAGCCCCCTCACATATACACACATCTTTCTTCTAGTCTTGTGATTAAAAGCAACACCACTGAGATCACTTATTCTTTAACGCCTTTGCAGAGGCAAATGAGAGCTCCTCTAACCTTCAAAAATTAGAGTTATTCAATAATGTTTACACAGTGCACATTCCAGCAGTATCTTGTGTACATAGCTCTACCAAAGCATTTCACTCAACCAGCTCTCAATGCCAGAACATTTCTAGCAGCTTCTCAGAGAAACGTGGCTGCTTTCTCTAGTCATGGGTCTGCCTCATCTTCCTGCCTCTATACCTAATAGCAAAGCTGACTGAATAGCAGTAGAATAAGATTAGAGAAAAGGAAACAGTTTTGAGATATTTCCACAGGCCTAAAACAGTTGTTTGAACCTGCAGTGAAAATTCAATAAATTCTACGGGCTCTGCATCCAAACTTCCTCCAATACCTTATCTCACTTCAGAAGATACTAGAGAGATTCCTCTGCTACACCTTCAAGTGTTTTAGATCAGAACTATGACCTTAAAACTCTAAAAGCACTTGAGTCATGAGCAAAGTATCCCTCATCCATTTTCTTTCCCTTTTTCTCACTCTCAAATATTTGCTGTCAGAGTGCTAGCAAGGGCATTTGAGTCACGTTTTTTAAAAACAGTGGGAAAAAAACAGGACCATCTGCACAACTCCGTATCCTCTTTCGAAGTAGTCCTTTGCTGCCTTTCTTTTTTCAGGCTTTTGAACCTCTAAGTTAAGTCATTTTGAAAGCATTTAAGATGTATAAAGATATATCGACATATTTATTGTCAGCGGGACAGCCAAAATGTATTTGGGTCAAATCAACATAGCCAATTTCCAAACCTCCCAACTAGTACAGAATCCCCGTAAGTCTTGACCAAACAGAAGTCTTCCCTGCTTTTTCAGTCAAGAGGTCATGGATGAACTTGCATGTGTTTTGGTACATCATTAGCGCAAACAACAATTTTAAAACTGAGGCTGACCATATGCTCTGATCTTGAAAAATCTTTAAATCACATCATTAAAATGAGCAGCACGCAGTGTTGCAACAAGTGGAATACAACCAATATAGGACCCCCTAAATGATGAAATTCCCAAATTAAGATGGTCCTAAAGGGCTTATTGTGGCACTGGGGGCTTTCAGGGCAGAAAGGCAGTGACTTGGAGACCTGCAGGAATGATAAATTTGTGACCATGAAATACTGGAGTCTTACTGAGAGAGAATCTCTTCTACCAGCACTCAAAAAAAATCTGCTCTAAGGTAGACTTTAGCATGGGGAATTTTGATCTTGAAATGAAGAAAACTGGATTTGTGTTAATTCACCTCTTTGGGCAACTTAATTTCCTGTTTTTGTTTCCCTATTTTAAAAGATCATACGAGCCCACGGGGACCCGGCCTGAGGAGCAGTGGCGGGAGCTTCGAGACTAGGGCGGCGCGAAAGAGATGTTATAGAGACAGTAAATGTGTCCAAATTTTTGAGAAATTGGAACAATCAAGAGTTACCTGTATGGGGAGCCTCCGGGAAGATGGCGGAAGAGTAAGATGCGGAGATCACCTTCCTCCCCACAGATACACCAGAAATACATCTACACGTGGAACAACTCTTACAGAACACCTACTGAACGCTGGCAGAAGACCTCAGACCTCCCAAAAGGCAAGAAACTCCCCACGTACCTGGGTAGGGAAAAAGAAAAAAGAATAAACAGAGACAAAAGGATAGGGACGGGACCTGCACCAGTGGGAGGGAGCCATGAAGGAGGAAAGGTTGCCACACACTAGGAAGCCCCGTCACGGGGAGAGAAGGGGGGTGGCGGAGGGGGGAAGCTTAGGAGCCGCGGAGGAGAGCACAGCAACAGGGGTGCGGAGGGCAAAGTGGGGATATTCCCGCACAGAGGATCGGTGCCGCCCGGCACTCACCAGCCCGAGAGGCTTGTCTGCTCACCCGCCGGGGCGGGCGGGGCTGGGAGCTGAGGCTCGGGCTTCGGTTGGAGCGCAGGGAGAGAACTGGGGTTGGCAGCGTGAGGTGCGCCGCGGCGAGCCGGGAGGAAGTCCAGGGAAAAGTCTGGACCTGCTGAAGAGGCAAGAGACCTTTTTCTTCCCTTTTTGTTTCCTGGTGCGCGAGGAGAGGGGGTTAAGAGCGCTGCTTAAAGGAGCTCCAAAGACGGGCGCGAGCCGCGGCTAAAAGCGCGGACCCCAGAGACGGGCATGAGACGCTAAGGCTGCCGCTGCCGCCACCAACGGTCCTCCGTGCGAGCACAGGTCACTATCCATACTTCCTCTTCTGGGGAGCCTGTGCAGCCCACCACTGCCAGGGTCCTGGGATCCAGGGACAACTCCCCCGGAAGAACGCACGGCGCGCCTCAGGCTGGTGCAACGTCACGCCGTCACGCCAGCCTCTGCCACCGCAGGCTCGCCCCCCATCCGTGCCCCTCCCTCCCCCCAGCCTGAGTGAGCCAGAGCCCCCGAAGCAGCGGCTCCTTTAACCCCGTCCTGTCTGAGCGAAGAACAGACGCCCTCTGGCGACCTACAAGTAGAGGCGGGGCCAAATCCAAAGCTGAGCCCCTGGGAGCTGTGAGAACAAAGAAGAGAAAGGGAAATCTCTCCCAGCAGCCTCAGAAGCAGCGGATTAAAGCTCCACAATCAACTTGATGTACCTGCATCTGTGGAATACATGAATAGACAACGAATCATCCCAAATTAAGGAAGTGGACTTTGAGAGGAAGATTTATGATTTTTTCCCCATTTTCTCTTTTTGTGAGCGTGTATGTGTATGCTTCTGTGCGAGATTTTGTCTGTATAGCTTTGCTTCCACCATTTGTCCTAGGGTTCTGTTTTTTTTTGTTTTGTTTTTGTTTTTAAAAATTTTTTTCTTAATAATTATATTTTATTTTAATAACTTTATTTTATATTTTACCTTTTTCTTTCTTTCTTTCTTTCCCTCCTTCCCTCCTTTAGACAGTGAATCATCCCAAATTGAGGAGGTGTCCTTTGAGAGCAAAATTTATGATTTTTTCCCCTTTTCCTCTTTTTGTGAGTGTGTATGTGTATGCTTCTGTGTGAGATTTTGTCTGTATAGCTTTGCTTCCACCATTTGACCTAGGGTTCTATCCGTCCATTTTTTTTTTTAATTTTTTTTCTCTTAATAAATATTTTTAATTTTAATAACATTATTATATTTTATCTTACTTTATTTTATTTCACTTTATCTTCTTTCTTTCTTTCTATTTTTCCTTCCCTCCTTCCTTCCTTCCTCCCTCCCTCCCCCTCCCTCCTTTCTTTCTTTCTTTCTACTTCTACTAATTCTTTCTTTCTACTTTTTGTCCCTTTTATTCTGAGCTGTGTGGATGAAAGGCAGGAGTCAGTGCTGTGCCTCTAAGATGGGAGAGCCAACTTCAGGACACTGGTCCACAAGCGACCGCCCAGCTCCACATAATATCAAATGGCAAAAATCTCCCAGAGATCTCCATCTCAACACCAGCACCCAGCTTCACTCAACGACCAGCAAGCTACAGTGCTGGACACCCTATGCCAAACAACTAGCAAGACAGGAGCACAACCCCATCCATTAGCAGACAGGCTGCCTAAAATCATAATAAGGCCACAGACACCCCAAAACACACCACCAGATGTGGACTTGCCCACCAGAAAGACAAGATCCAGCCTCATCCACCTGAACACAGGCACTAGTTCCCTCCACCAGGAAGCCTACACAACCCACTGAAGCAACCTTAGCCACTGGGGACAGACACCAAAAACAATGGGAACTACGAACCTGCAGCCTGCAAAAAGGAGACCCCAAACACAGTAAGATAAGCAAAATGAGAAGACAAAAAAACACACAGCAGATGAATGAGCAAGATAAAAACCCACCAGACCTAACAAATGAAGAGGAAATAGGCAGTCTACCTGAAAAAGAATTCAGAATAATGATAGTAAAGATAATCCAAAATATTGGAAACAGAATAGACAAAATGCAAGAAACATTTAACAAGGACCTAGAAGAACTAAAGAGGAAACAAGCAATGATTAACAACACAATAAATGACATTAAAAATACTCTAGATGGGATCAATAGCAGAATAACTGAGGGAGAAGAACGGATAAGTGACCTGGAAGATAAAATAGTGGAAATAACTACTGCAGAGCAGAACAAAGAAAAAAGAATGAAAAGAACTGAGGACAGTCTCAGAGACCTCTGGGTCAACATTAAACGCACCAACATTTGAATTATAGGGGTTCCAGAAGAAGAAGAGAAAAAGAAAGGGACTGAGAAAATATTTGAAGAGATTATAGTTGAAAATTTCCCTAATATGGGAAAGGAAATAGTTAATCAAGTCCAGGAAGCACAGAGAGTCCCATACAGGATAAATCCAAGGAGAAATACGCCAAGACACATATTAATCAAACTGTCAAAAATTAAATACAAAGAAAACATATTAAAAGCAGCAAGGGAAAAACAACAAATAACACAAAAGGGAATCCCCATAAGGTTAGCAGCTGATCTTTCAGCAGAAACTCTGCAAGCCAGAAGGGAGTGGCAGGACATATTTAAAGTGATGAAAGAGAAAAACCTGCAACCAAGATTACTCTACCGAGCAAGGATCTCATTCAGATTTGATGGAGAAATTAAAACCTTTACAGACAAGCAAAAGCTGAGAGAGTTCAGCACCACCAAATCAGCTTTGCAACAACTGCTAAAGGAACTTCTCTAGGCAAGAAACACAAGAGAAGGAAAAGGCCTACAATAACGAACCCAAAACAATTAAGAAAATGGGAATAGGAAAAACATATCGATAATTCCCTTAAATGTAAATGGACTAAATGCTCCCACTAAAAGACACAGATTGGCTGAATGGATACAAAAACAGGACCCATATATTTGCTGTCTACAAGAGACCCATTTCAGACCTAGAGACACATACAGACTGAAAGTAAGGGGATGGAAAAAGATATTTCATGCAAATGGAAACCAAAAGAAAGCTGGAGTAGCAATTCTCATATCAGACAAAATAGACTTTAAAATAAAAACTATTAGAAGAGACAAAGAAGGACACTACATAATGATCAAGGGATCGATCCAAGAAGAAGATATAACAATTGTAAATATTTATGCACCCAACATAGGAGCACCTCAATACATGAGGCAAATACTAACAGACATAAAAGGGGAAATTGACAGTAACACATTCATAGTAGGGGACTTTAACACCCCACTTTCACCAATGGACAGATCATCCAAAATTAAAATAACTAAGGAAACACAAGCTTTAAATGATACATTAAACAAGATGGACTTAACTGATATTTATAGGACATTCCATCCAAAAACAACAGAATACACATTCTTCTCAAGTGCTCATGGAACATTCTCCAGGATATCATATCTTGGGTCACAAATCAAGCCTTGGTAAATTTAAGAAAATTGAAATTGTATGAAGTATCTTTCCCGACCACAACGCTATGAGACTAGATATCAATTACAGGAAAAGATCTGTAAAAAATACAAACACATGGAGGCTAAACAATACACTACTTAATAACGAAGGGATCACTGAAGAAATCAAAGAGGAAATAAAAAAATACCTAGAAACAAATGACAATGGAGACACGACGACCCAAAATCTATGGGATGCAGCAAAAGCAGTTCTAAGAGGGAAGTTTATAGCAATACAATCCTACCTTAAGAAACAGGAAACATCTCAAATAAACAACCTAACCTTGCACCTAAAGCACTTAGAGAAAGAAGAACAAAAAACCCCCAAAGTTAGCAGAAGGATAGAAATCATAAAAATCAGATCAGAAATAAATGAAAAAGAAATGAAGGAAACGATAGCAAAGATCAATAAAACTAAAAGCTGGTTCTTTGAGAAGATAAACAAAATAGATAAACCATTAGCCAGACTCATCAAGAAAAAAAGGGAGAAGACTCAAATCAATAGAATTAGAAATGAAAATGGAGAAGTAACAACTGACACTGCAGAAATACAAAAGATCATGAGAGATTACTACAAGCAACTCTATGCCAATGAAATGGACAACCTGGAAGAAATGGACAAATTCTTAGAAATGCACAACCTGCTAAGACTGAATCAGGAAGAAATAGAAAATATGAACAGACCAATCACAAGCACTGAAATTGAAACTGTGATTAAAAATCTTCCAACAAACAAAAGCCCAGGCCCAGATGGCTTCACAGGCGAATTCTATCAAACATTTAGAGAAGAGCTAACACCTATCCTTCTCAAACTCTTCCAGAATATAGCAGAGGAAGGAACACTCCCAAACTCATTCTACGAGGCCACCATCACCCTGATACCAAAACCAGACAAGGATGTCACAAAGAAACCTACAGGCCAACATCACTGATGAACATAGATGCAAAAATCCTCAACAAAATACTAGCAAACAGAATCCGACAGCACATTAAAAGGATCATACATCATGATCAAGTGGGGTTTATTCCAGGAATGCAAGGATTCTTCAATATACGCAAATCAGTCAACGTGAGACACCATATTAACAAATTGAAGGAGAAAAACCATATGATCATCTCAACAGATGCAGAGAAAGCTTTTGATAAAATTCAACACCCATTTATGATAAAAACCCTGCAGAAAGTAGGCATAGAGGGAACCTTCCTCGACATAATAAAGGCCATGTATGACAAACCCACAGCCAACATCGTCCTCAATGGTGAAAAACTGAAAGCATTTCCACTAAGATCAGGAACAAGACAAGGTTGCCCACTCTCACCACTCTTATTCAACACAGTTTTGGAAGTTTTAGCCACAGCAATCAGAGAAGAAAAGGAAATAAAAGGAATCCAAATCGGAAAAGAAGAGTAAAGCTGTCACTGTTTGCAGATGACATGATACTATACATAGAGAATCCTAAAGATGCTACCAGAAAACTACTAGAGCTAATCAATGAATTTGGTAAAGTAGCAGGATACAAAATTAATGCACAGAAATCTCTGGCATTCCTATACACTAATGATGAAAAATCCGAAAGTGAAATCAAGAAAACACTCCCATTTACCACTGCAACAAAAAGAATAAAATATCTAGGCATAAACCTACCTAAGGAGACAAAAGACTTGTAGGCAGAAAATTATAAGACACTGATGAAAGAAATTAAAGATGATACAAATAGATGGAGAGATATACCATGTTCTTGGATTGGAAGAACCAACATTGTGAAAATGACTCTACTACCCAAAGCAATCTACAGATTCAGTGCAATCCCTATCAAACTACCACTGGCATTTTTTACAGAACTAGAACAAAAAATTTCACAATTTGTATGGAAACACAAAAGACCCCGAATAGCCAAAGCAATCTTGAGAACGAAAATAAGAGCTGGAGGAATCAGGCTCCCTGACTTCAGAGTATACTATAAAGCTACAGTAATCAAGACAGTATGGTACTGGCACAAAAACAGAAAGATAGATCAATGGAATAGGATAGAAACCCCAGAGATAAACCCACACACATATGGTCACCTTATCTTTGATAAAAGAGGCAGGAATGTACAGTGGAGAAAGGACAGCCTCTTCAATAAGTGGTGCTGGGAAAACTGGACAGGTACATGTCAAAGTATGAGATTAGATCACTCTCTAACACCATACACAAAAATAAGCTCAAAATGGATTAAAGACTGAAATGTAAGGCCAGAAACTATCAAACTCTTAGAGGAAAACACAGGCAGAACACTCTATGACATAAATCACAGCAAGATCCTTTTTGACCCACCTCCTAGGGAAATGGAAATAAAACAAAAATAAACAAATGGGACCTAGTGAAACTTCAAAGCTTTTGCACAGCAAAGGAAACCATAAACAAGACCAAAAGACAACCCTCAGAATAGGAGAAAATATTTGCAAATGAAGCAACTGACAAAGGATTAATCTCCAAAATTTACAAGCAGCTCATGCAGCTCAGTATCAAAAAAACAAACAATCCAATCCAAAAATGGGCAGAAGACCTAAACAGACATTTCTCCAAAGAAGATATACAGTCTGCCAACAAACACATGAAAGAATGCTCAACATCATTAATCATTAGAGAAATGCAAATCAAAACTACAATGAGATATCATCTCACACCAGTCAGAATGGCCATCATCAAAAAATCTAGAAACAACAAATGCTGGAGGGGGTGTGGAGAAAAGGGAACCCTCTTGCACTGTTGGTGGGAATGTAAATTGATACAGCCACTGTGGAGAACAGTATCAAGGTTCCTTAAAAAACTACAACTAGAACTACCATATGACCCAGCAATCCCACTACTGGGCATATACCCTGAGAAAACCATAATTCAAAAAGAGTCATGTACCAAAATGTTCATTGCAGCTCTATTTACAATAGCCCAGAGATTGAAACAACCTAAGTGTCCATCATTGGATGAATGGATAAAGAAGATGTGGCACGTATATACAATGGAATATTACTCAGCCATAAAAAGAAACGAAATTGAGCTATTTGTAATGAGGTGGATAGACCTAGAGTCTGTCATACGGAGTGAAGTAAGTCAGAAAGAGAAAGACAAATACCGTATGTTAACACATATATATGGAATTTAAGAAAAAAAATGTCATGAAGAACATAGGGGTAAGACAGGAATAAAGACACAGACCTACTAGAGAATGGACTTGAGGATATGGGGAGGGGAAAGGGTAAGCTGTGACAAAGCGAGAGAGAGGCATGGACATATATACACTGCCAAACGTAAGGTAGATAGCTCGTGGGAAGCAGCCGCATAGCACAGGGAGATCAGCTCGGTGCTTTGTGACCACCTAGAGGGGTGGGATAGGGAGGGTGGGAGGAAGGGAGACGCAAGAGGGAAGAGATATGGGAACATATGTGTATGTATAACTGAGTCACTTGGTTATAAGGCAGAAACTAACACACCATTGTAAAGCAATTATACTCCAATAAAGATGTAAAAAAAAAAAGATCATACGAATGTTTCCTTTATGCGATAATGTTGGTCAAAGCAAAGTGTTTCTGAGACTAATAAAAATAAATTAACCCAATTAGCCATAAAAAAGAACGAAATGTTGACATTTGCAGCAATGTGGATAGACCTAGAGAATATTATGCTTAGTGAAGTAAGTCAGACAGAGAAATACTAATACTATATGATATCACTTATATGTGGAATCTAAAAAATAATACAAATGAATATATATACAAATCAGACAGCCTCACAGACATAGAGAATAAACTTATGGTTACCCAAGGGGAGAGGGAGGTGGAGAGGGACAAATTAGAGGCATGGGATTAACAGATACAAACTACTATACATAAAATAGATAAGCAACAAGGATATACTGTGTAGCACAGGGAATTATACCCAGTATCTTGTAATAACCTATAATGGAATCTAATCTGCAAAAATACTGAATCGTTATGCTGTCACCTGAAACTAACACAATATTATAACTCAACTATACTTCAATTTAAAAATAAATTAGCCTAAAGAAAGGTTTGTGTTAGGCCTTTCTGTGCATATTGCATTTACGTAACTCTGTTAGTGAGTACAGGAGTCACTCCATGGTTGCAAGAGAGGGAGCTATTTTTTAAAATACGCACAGGGCAGTCGGCAGACCCATGTCACCAATCTTTTGGTCTTTTGCCCCTTTTTTTATCACCAGGAACATTTTTGTTATAGAACACCTCTCTCTAGTCACTTTCAGCTAGGAATACCACTTTAAACCTTGGATTGATTTACTTTGATGCTACTAAAGTAGACTCATTGCTTTCTCTTCTTCACATTTTAAAAAAAAGCTATCAGGGATTTAAGGGAATGTGGCTATCTTCTGTACTTTTGCCTCACTCACTGAAGGGTCGGAGTATTATTTGTGGGAAATGCATGTCATCAAGTCACCAGTGTTTTGCTTCTCTGAAGATTACCAGCAAAATTCCTGCCCACAAGTCGCCACCTACAGGGGAAAAGCAACCTTTACATGGGACCGTACTTTGCACTTCTAAGCAGTTTGTGAGAACCGCGGTATTTCGCAACCTTTTTAAAATCCCAAGGTAAATTTATTTGAATATAAGGCCTGCAGAAGAGGATATTACCTAATACCTTCTGGCGAAAATGTGATCAAGGGAAGAAAGATTGGAGAAGCCACAATTCATGTGAACTCTTCATGGTGGACCACTGTGTTGTGGCATCCTGACCACGGAACGCTGCCAGAGAGAAAGAGGGACAAAGTCAAAAGCAGATGAGGTGGTTTTAAAAAACAACTGTATATTTATGATTTTCAGCACGAACAGCGTGTGAGGTTTACACGGTTGTACTTATGGACCATCACAATCTGGGTTTTGCACCTGCTGAATAACAATTCCAGATATTCACGTGATCAACACATTTCTCATTTTTCGTGCCTACAGGAAATTTCTGTAGAAATTCTATATAGAGATACAGTCTATAGAAACGCTATAGGGTTACTATATATTTGGTTAGATAGTCCCCCTTCCTGGGGATTTGTGTTTTCCAACATTTTTCTTTTGAAAGAGCACTACTCTCTCCAAAAGAGTACCACTACCACTCTGTACTGCTAGTATGAGAACAAGCAACCCTAATGAAAATCTTTGTACGATCTTTTCAAAAACTGTTTCCTCAAAATATGTTCCCATGTCAAAGGCTAGGAATACGTGTATATGGCTCATTACATATTGTCAAGTTGTTCTCCTGGAAGATAAAGTCAGTTTATCATGCCATCAGCAGTGTTAACATGCCTGAATTCCTGGCAGCCCTGTTCACACTGGATCCTTATCGTTTTGATTTCTGCTACCTTTGTTAGTATATAGTGGTGACTTAAAGTGGCTCTAATTTGCATTTAATTTTTCTGTAGGCTGAAGCTCCAGCCAAGCCTGACACTGACATTCAACCGCCTATTCAATGTCTCCAAGCTGAATGTTCCATTTGCATCTCAACCTTAATTTCCCTCCCCTGCAAACCTGTCCCCCACCTCAGACTTACTTCCCCCACCCAGTGACTCCCATCTCCCTAAATAGAGCCACCCTTCACTCAGGTGCTCAGGCTCAGAACCAGGCGTTCTTCCTCGCCTCCTCTCGGATTCAGTCCTTCAGCAAGCCCATTCGACTCCACTTTGACTGTACATTCCAAATCCATCTCCGTCTTTGCGGCTACCCCCTGGGTCCGCACCACCATCATCTCTAACCTGGATGACTGCAACAGCCAGGCTTCCCTTGGAGGCGCAGTGGTTAAGAATCCACCTGCCAATGCAGGGGACACGGGTTCGAGGCCTGGTCCGGGAAGATCCCATGTGCCGCAGAGCAACTAAGCCCGTACACCACAACTACTGAGCCGGCGCTCTAGAGCCCGCGAGCCACAACTACTGAGCCCACGTGCTGCAACTAGTGAAGCCTGTGTGCCTAGAGCCCGTTCTCCACAACAAGAGAAGCCACCACAATGAGAAGCCCGCGCACCGCAACAAAGAGTAGCCCCCGCTCGCTGCAACTAGAGAAAGCCTGCGCACAGCAACAAAGACCCAACGCAGCCAAAAATAAATATATAAATTAATTAAAAAAAACCCACAAACCCTTCAGTGGCTCCCCAGCATGCTTTGAACCAAATCCAAACTGCTTCTCCTCAAATACAACCCCTGCCTACCTCTTTCAGCCCATCCTGTATGCTCTCCCCCTACTGCCCTTGTCCTCTCAGTCCCAGTCACATTGGCCTTGCTTACTGCTTTTTTTTTTTTTTGAAAAGCAACATTTATTAGAACCAATACAAGAGTATGAAAAGAGGGAAAAGAGGAGAGTGGAAGAGGGGGAGAGAATGAGGTCTGCATCAGATGTCAATTGTGGAAACACATAAATTGCCTACTTTTAAACATTTACATTTAAAAGGCAAACATATATATATACCACTTATCCTAAAAAAATCAAAAGCAGACATGTTTGGCTTAAATAAAACCAAACCCACACCACCCCCCAGTCTGTAAGTTCCAGGAGAGCAGGTAGGGACTGTATTTGTCTGCTTCACCATTTTCTCTTCAGAGCCTAGAACAGAGCCTGGCACATGGTAGGGACTTAACAATACTAAGTCTTACCTGAAACAAAGAATTTGCTCATCAACTACATATGAAACAGACTCACAGACGTAGAAAACAAACTTATGGTTACCAAAGGGGAAAGGCAGGGGGAGAGATAAATTAGGAGCTTGGGATTAACAGATACATACCACTATATTTAAAATAGATAAACAACAAGGATTTATTGTACAGTACAGGGAACTGTGTTCAATACCTTGTAATGACCTTTAATGAAAAAGAATCTGAAAAATAATACACACACATATTTGTATAACTGAATCACTTTGCTATATAGCAGACACTAACAAAACATTGTAAATCAACTATACTTCAATTTTTTTTTAAAAAAAAGGTGTTGCTCCCATATTGAAAATACTAATAATAGCACGTGGAGACGAATAGTGAAATGCTAATACAGAGCTGCTTTTTCTTTCAAGGCTCCCAAAGCCACTAACGTTAATCAGTGAACGTGGAGATCAGTCAAGTGCACCTACCAAGCAGCTACTCCTTTAAGACACTTTGGGGGCTACAGTGATGAGCTACCCTCAAAGAACTGTGTCTAGAAACTGAAAGAAAGTAAGACAACTGCAATCTGAGGAAGAAAATAGTGAGCGCCATGGGAAGCACAGGATACTGTGGGCCACAAAAAAGTGATAATGGCTTTAACACTCTTCCTCAAGAAATGAGTGTTAGAATTCCTGGGACTAGACTTCAGTGGTTTTCAAATGTGTTAGCACCGTGCCCTGCAAAAGCGGTGGGATGTGCATAGTTACAGTTGATTGTAGTTGTCACAACAACTGGCACAGGGACAGGCACCGCTGTCACTGGGTGAGCAGGGGGCCAGACTTGCTAAATGTCCTGCAGGACCTGGACAGATCTGCACAGTGAAGACTTCTCACCACAAATGCCAGCACAGAAATGGCTCGTACCTGTCCCTCTAGAACATACGACGTGCCTTCAGCGAAGTCCAGATTAACCTTTTTTTTTGCGGTACGCAGGCCTCTCACTGCTGTGGCCTCTCCCGCTGCAGAGCACAGGCTCCGGACGCGCAGGCTCAGCGGCCATGGCTCACGGGCCCAGCTGCTCCGCGGCATGTGGGATCCTCCCAGACCGGGGCACGAACCCGTGTCCCCTGCATCGGCAGGCGGACTCCCAACCACTGCGCCACCAGGGAAGCCCTAGATTAACCTTTTTAACACACTGCTTCTTAGATCATCATTTCTGAGTTGGTTTTTGCCCCTGAACTCTTTTCATCATTTTGACCCAGATCCTATTCACACGAAGTATTCAGTGGAAAGAAAACCTGAGTCCAAGCAAGGCCCGCCAGTCTATCTCTTGGGGACCCTAGCAGAGTGGGCTTCGAAACCCCAGCCCAGAGGAAAGGTACCACGTAAGGATGATGCTCAGTTCCTGGCCAGTAGCCCTTCCCAGCCATGGCCACAGCATTCCTGTGTGTTAAGACTATTTGCATTTCAGAGTCAGTTCTTCTGCAGGTCTGACAATTCCCTAATTACACAGTAAGAAAAGAAGCCAATCCTGGATTAGCAACTTCCTGAGTGGGGGCTTGTTTCCCTAGAGTAGGGGTCTGGAACCCACGGGGTCAGATGCGTCCCAGGACGTGGGGGACGTGCCCCTAGCTAAGAAGTCAGCACTGCACAGCCCTGCCTAGCAAAACTCTGACCAAGTCTTCTGCCATTTCAAGAGAAGCTGAAAATCCTGATTTTTATTGGGCTCTTTGGTTTTTCAATGTTGGTCCCTAATTCAATTGCTTTATAAAATATTGTACAGGCTGAAGCACACCCATCTAGGGCTGAACTTGACCCTGGACCCCTAGCTTGCTCCTTCTTCTTGGTTACATGTACCCAGTGCTCCCCAGAGGTTCGGGAAATTTTAAACAAGAGTTAAATATGCTGGACTTCCCTGGTGGCGCAGTGGTTGAGAATTCGCCTGCCAATGCAGGGGACAAGGGTTCAATCCCTGGTCCAGGAAGATCCCACATGCTGTGGAGCAACTAAGCTCGTGTACCACAACTACTGAGACTGTGCTCTATAGCCCACGAGCCACAACTACTGAGCCCAAGTGCCACAACTACTGAAGCCCACGTGCCCTAGAGCCCACGCACAACAACTGAGCCCACGTGCCGCAACTACTGAAGCCTGCCCGCTCTAGGGCCCGTGTGCCACAACTACTGAGCCCATATGCTGCAACTACTGAAGCCCGCAAGCCTAGAGCCCGTGCTCCGCAACAAGAGAAGCCACCACAGTGAGAAGCCTGCACGCTGCAATGAAGAGTAGCCCCCGCTCGCCGCAACTAGGCAACTAGAGAAAGCCCACGCACAGCAGCGAAGACCCAATACAGCCAAAAAAACAAAACAAAACAAAAACAAAAAAACTGGGCAAGGTTCTCAAGAAAGAGCAAGGCAGGGATGGGCTCAGGGACCCAGGCAGGGATGGGCTCAGGGACCCAGGCAGGGATGGGCTCAGGGACCCAGGCAGGGCACACCAAGGGACTGGGACTGGCTTTGCCTTGGTCTTTGCTCAAAAATTCTCAACCTCTCCCTCATTCTTACTGCATCAAGTCACAAGTTCCTTTCAAGGCTCTCCAGAACACGACTCCACCCCACCTCACCAGCCTTATATTTCATCATGCCCTGTGTCTACCCCCCATTCTAGTTGGGCCAGTCTCCCTTGAGTTCCTTCAGACATGTCCACCCCCTCTCTCCAAATGTCCTCTCTCCCTATGTAAGTCCCACCCACCCTTTAAAGCCTTGCTCACATCCCACCTCATTTATGAAACCTCCTCTGTGACATGAAACAGTAAAATGCTTCCGAGCTCAAGGGCTGGTGTCAACCAGACCCAGGTTCAAATCCCACCTCTCCCATTGACCAGCTGGGTGATTTACCTAACCTCTTTGAGCTTCAGAAGGTGATAATAGTGCCTACCTTACAGAATGTTTGAAGGTTTAAGGAAAATGATGCAAGAAAGTATTTAACGCTCATAAGTGCTCAGTTAAGGTGAGCTTATTATTATTATGGCTGACCACCTTCTCTGTAAGTGGTCCAGCCCTTACGCTGTCTCTTCTGAGCAAAACACCACTGGATTCCATGTGGTTCACGTCTGCTCAGACTGTGCCCCAGGCATTAGTCTACCTCAGCCTCCAGCTTGCTTTAAAGCATCTTAAAGTTCCAGGAGCATGTTGGATATAACATCGAACTGACACAGGCCCAAAGGGGACACTGAGAGAGTTGCACAAGTAACACCACACTGGCTCTGGAACAACTCAGCCAAAGTCCCTCTCTCTAGCAAAGGCAGGAATGTATGCTGGGAAGACAAACACGTAGCCAGTCTCCGAGGCAGAGAGCTGCTTCAGCATCTGAAACAAATCTCTCTCCCTCACACACATACCACCACTGCCACCACCATTACCTTCACATTCCCAACTCTCTGCGCCTCGCCTTTCCTTCTGATGCTGAAGATGACACATGAAGCCAGTCAAAGCCCACTCTCTTTGCATGCGTGTATGACAGGGAACCCAGACAAATGGGCCACACTGCAGGTGTGCTCTTTGGCTGGGACTACATGGAAATCTCATGCCCCATCACAGGAGCCAAGATGGTCTCTGCTGGCTCTGCCCCTCCCCACCATGTTACTCCACCTCCAGTCAGCCCTACCCATCCTCTGATATACATGATAGCTGGCATCCCCTGGGCACCCGTGCCAGCGGGCCTATTCCACTTGCTACTTTCTCTGTGCTTAACAAGAGCCAAAGTAAAAATATCTTCATGTACCATTACTCCATGCTTCAAGTCATGCTTTGAGGGACTCCCTCCCAAACAAAGAAACAGGGCACAGAACAATGTTACTACTGGAATGCCACATTCTTTAAAAAGCAAATAAAAAATTCAGAACTGGAGAGATCCCAACTATATTATCCCCAAGAGTGGTTTTCTCAGCATGAAGAGTGAGCCCTATCCCTGCACAAGTTTACTCTTTGGAACAGCATGAAGTTCCAAAGTTAGATCAGAGGCAGGTAGAAGAACAGGGAAATATGGGCCTGATCTTTGAGACCTTATTCTCAATCTAGAAAAGACACAGAGAAAGTGAAAAAGTCCAAAGGGTAACCAGTCCTCATGCTGGAACCCGGTGTTCCAATAAATCTCACTCCTCGGAGTTAGCAGCATTCAAAAGTTCTCCGGTAGTGGCTGGCTTTTAAAAAAAGCGCAAAATGCAGGAGACCAAATGTAAAGAAGATGCGAGTCCCAAGGACCAAGACTACCTGATTGCCCCGCATTCGGGGATGGCAGTTTCTCCCACAGCATGGGCCTCTCCAACTTGCTTCCTCCCTGGAAGCAAGCTCAGGACCCCGTGACCGTGGGTGAGCCCTGCTACCCCAGTCAGATTGGGAACAGTTTTATTCCACCCGCGCTGGAAACCTCAAGCGAGACTCTCGACAAATCCCTGAAGCCAAGGACCAGGTCACAGGGCGGCGGGGGCGGCGGGGCCCTGCTGCTGATTAATTGGATGAGTGCACAGGAGCAGGCGGGGAAGCGGAGCGCCCGGCCCGTGGCGTGTGGACCAAACAGGAGGGCACCTTCAGTTCCCGTTAGCAGGATGCCACCGCCAGGGGAATGGCGGTACCCCAGGGGAATGCCTCGAGTGACCTCGGCGGGAGCAGCGGCCGAAGCGAGCCCTTGAATGGGTGCCAGAGCGCCCCCTAGTGCGGCGCCAGGACCGGGGGACTTGCGGCAAGGTCTAGGGTGAAGAGAGAGGACCAGGGGAAAAGCCCAGGTGCATCTCTGGAAACTCTGACTCTGAAGGGGCTGGTGGAGCGATCCGGGTCTCCTGAGCATCCCCTCCCCAATCTCCGCCAAGTGTCCGGAGTAGCCCTGTCTGCAGGCACCCAGCTCCCATAGGCCAGGCCGGCCAGGCGGCTGAGACGCAGCGGGACGTGGCTGCTGCTCTGCAAGCAGAGCGGAGGGCATTTACCGGGAGCCTGGGAAGCCGCTGTCTCCACTCGGGTCTCCGCTGGGGTACCCGGACTGCCGCTGCCGCCGCCTCTTTCCAGTCGCCGCAGTCTCAACCTGCAAACCTCCCAGTCGCTCCCTGCGACTGTAGCCCGCGAAGCCAGCTGTTGAATGGCTCGCGTCGAGCGCACGGGGCGCAGAATCGTCCCCGCCGCATCCAAGTCGGCGACGCAGGCGCGCGTCCGGGTGCCAACGCCCCGTGCGCCCCTCGCCCCGCTGCGGCCCTGGCGAGCTCGCGCAGCTGACTCCCGGCTCCAGGCTGCCGACTCCCAGCTCCCGGTTCCTGGCTGCGGGCTCGCCCGCCGGCCGGCCCTCTAGCTCCCCTCGGTGGGCTCTCGCCAAGTCAATTGCCTCCCCTCGCGGGCTCCGCCCCCCTCGCTGCCGTCCCTCAACTTGCCCGCAGGACCAATGGCAACAATAGACTAGTCCCGCCCCTTCGATTCCCCCGGGACCAATCGCCTTCTCCTGAGGACCCATTCAAGTAACCCCGCCCCTCTCGCGCAGCAAAGCCCCAGCCAAAGTTTATCCCACTGCGCGGTTGCTCTTGACGGTTGCAAGGCTTTGCCAGGCTCCCCCCACACCCCACCCCTGGCCGGAATTACAGTGATTTAGAGGCTGCAACTCACCTGGTCTGCCGACCTCCACATGACCTATTTGCTTTGAATAAAGTAGTATAAGAAAGCGAACGAGAGAGGTACCGTTATCCACCTCATCCCTGAGGCAGGACTGCTGAGAAATGTACACGCGCTTGGCCAGCACTTACGCATCACAGGGTCAGCAAGAACCTCGAAGGTCATCGACTGACTGTATCCTCGAACTGGTTGTTTTTGCTTTGGGCTTTTGGTTTTGTTCTCCCACGTACAGGGTCCCTGCCCTCTAGTCTGAACAACTTCCAATGACAAGGACTCACTGGCTCCACAGACCACCGCTTGGGTCTCTGCCTCGTGGCTTGAGGCTGAGTGAAACCGGCCCTCTGGTAACTTCACGCAAAGCCAGCTTTGCCCCTCTTCCCCATGGTGGTCCAACAATTTGAAGACAAGTCTTCCGGCCCCACAATTCTTCCAGACTAGAGTCTGCTCCAAAGACCTGGGTTCAAGGCTCTGCTTCGAGTTGAAGCCAATTCCCTTACATCTTTCAAAAGTAGAAAGCAGGAACTGAGTCTAACCTCCCCGCCATTGCCCCAACCCCAGGGCACAGACGCTTCTGCCTGATCGTGTCCCTTGTCCAGCCACTAGACTCTTCTACTCTAGCTTCTTAAGGATGGCATTTGCTTTCCTGACTGCCATATCACATGGCTGATGCATATTAGATTAACTCACCCCGGGGCTACTTCTCACTGCTGCTGCTACCACAAGGGTCTGTTTTCTACTTGACTAGCTGGTAAATGTCATTGGGTTTTGCTTGGGGGTGGGGGTACTAATTTCACTCTCTTCTACTGAGACCTCTTTGCCTGCTCCTTCTGTCCTAAATCTCTCTCCATCTCTGCTTGCTACCACTGCCTTGCTCCAGCCCCCATCCTGTTTGCACAACTGCCAAAGAGCCTCCTAACCGGGCCGCTTGCCTCTAGCCTTGCACCCTCCTGGCTGGCCTTCCAAATATCCTCTCCTCATCCATTTTACACCAGAAGCCAGAGTTGTCGCTAAAACACAAATATAATCATGCCACCACACTCCAACTTCAAAGTCCATCCCAGCTTCGAATCCTTTTCTACCTCCTTTCTGCCCTCCTTTGCTTTCAGGATAAGATCCAAACCCCATGGCAAAGCATATAAAATCCTTGGTGATCTGGCCTTGCAGCCTCATTTCCAGTGGTTCCACCTCCACCACAGAGCTCTGGAATAACCTGCTTCCTACCCTCCTAATCCTGACCTACAACACACTGATGTATTTTTTTTTTAATTGAAGTATAGTTGACTTACAATATTGTATTAGTTTCAGGTGTACAGTAAAGTGATTTTTATATATATATATATATATGTATATATTCTTTTTCAGAGTCTTTTCCATTATAGGTTATTATAAGATATTGAATATAGTTCCCTGTGCTATATGGTAAGTCCTTGTTGTTTATCTATTTTATATACAATAGTATGTATCTGTTAATCTCAAACTCATAATTTATCCCTCCCCCCCCTTTCCCCTTTGGTAACCATAAGTTTGTTTTGTATGTCTGTGAGTCTGTTTCTGTTTTATAAATAAGTTCATTTGTATTATTTCTTTAGATTCCACATATAAGTGATATCATATAATATTTGTCTTTCTCCGTCTGACTTACTTCACTTAATATAGTAATCTCTAGGTCCATCCATGTTGCTGCAAATGGTAATATTTCATTCTTTTTATGGCTGAGTAATATTCCATTGTATATATACACCAGATTTTCTTTATCCATTCATCTGTTGATGGACACTTAGGTTGCTTCTATGTCTTCGCTGTTGTAAATCACACTGGTGTATTTTATTCATTCATTGAATCACATGTTTATATGGGGGGCATAAACATGTGATTTTTTTTTTTTTTTTTTGCAGTACGTGGGCCTCTCACTGCTGTGGCCTCTCCCACTGCGGAGCACAGGCTCCGGATGCGCAGGCTCAGAGGCCATGGCTCACGGGCCCAGCCGCTCCACGGCATGTGGGATCTTCCCAGACCGGGGCACGAACCCATGTCCCCTGCATCGGCAGGCGGACCCTCAACCACTGCGCCACCAGGGAAGCCCAACATGTGATTTTAAAAAATTTTATTTGATCCCTCCATCAGGTGCTTCCAAGTAGAATGTAACAATTCTGCTTCCATTCACATTGCTACACAGACATCAGGCCACCGATTGCAATGATTGGTTTGGACTTCATCCCATCCAACTAACTGAAGGGTTGGGGGAGACTGAGACTGGGATTTTCTTTCTTGCCAAGTATCATTAAGTAATACTCAAACTTATTCCATTAAGGTTGGCAGTTTGAAGGCCAGAGGTTGTGGCCCTTTTCCTTCATGTTTACATTAACTTACAAAAACCCAGCTTGTTAAAGTGTTCTGCGTGTGTGTATGTGCTTATCGTGTGAGTGTGTTGGGTCCTTTTTTCTTTTGCTTTCTCTTTTTTTTTAAGATCAGGATAAATTAAACCACATTGTACGCCTCCAACTTACACAATATGTGTATATGTTAATTATATCTCAATAAAAAATGTATATACAGGGCTTCCCTGGTGGCGCAGTGGTTGAGAGTCCGCCTGCCAATGCAGGGGACACGGGTTTGTGCCCCGGTCTGGGAAGATCCCACGTGCCACGGAGCGGCTGGGCCCGTGAGCCGCTGAGCCTGCGCGTCCGGAGCCTGTGCTCCGCAGCAGGAGAGGCCACAACAGTGAGAGGCCCGTGTACCGCAAAAAAAAAAAAAAAAAAAAAGTATATACAATAAGATCAGGACAGCAATTTGTGACATATTATAGGTGTTCATGTTTCTGGGTCTGAAGAGAAAGCACATGAACAGGACTGTATGCTGTAAAAATGAATCAACTGGAATCACACAATTACAGAACTCCAGTGTTAAAGGGGGCTTTTAAGCTAATGTAATCAAACCCCACCCTAGATGCTAGAATGACTGTGTGGGCAGTTTTTCAGGTTCTTTACAAAGTTCTTAGCTCCCTGGCCTCTGAAAGCAGGCTTTGTTCTTACCGCTAAAATATATGGCTTTGCCCAGCTAAGTGCTTTGAGGGGCACCTGGAATGCTTCTCTGTCCATTTTTTCCCTCTAGTGTTAGATGTGTCCTCAGGACCTCCTCTTTCAAAATGCAGATCACACTTGGAAGATCCACATGCTAACGTTTATTAGTTATCAACCCTTAGCATAAGGTAAGCAGCATAGTTTAATAGGAAAAATAAATTTTAAGGTACATGTTTTCAAAGTGTTTTCATTTATTTTGTTGTATTTGATCCTCATAGTAACCTGAGTAAATATCTTGATTTCCATTTTACAGGGGAGGAAGCTAAGACTCACCTAGGTTAAATCATTTCTCAGGGTATTTGAATTCCAGCTCTGCTATTAACCTTGGACACATGACAATGCCACTCTAGGCCTCGGTTTCCCCATCTATAAAATCAAATGAGATGCTTTCCAAGGTTTCTTTCAGCTCTGTCTCTAATCCCTTGTCTCCTGCTGGCTGAGATCAGGGAACTGGGGGCCTGGGCATTTTCATGGTGGCAGGAAATAATTTTGGCACTAGAGATACATTTTGGAAAGGACAAGCTCTGGTGGAATGCCAAAGCTGACAGCATGAGAGCAGTGAACACTAGAAGCAAGGCAATCTGAGAAAGGAAAGACAAGGGGCCCTGAACTCCAAACCCACCTACTCCCTAGCTCTATAATACAACCACTGCCATTCCAACTGTGAACTCAACATTCCAACTTATTTGCTTTAGTGATTAAAGAATCTTCTATGCAAATCTTAATTAAAGTCTGCTTTGGCAAACTATTTTATCATATTCAGACATAATTACCACAGTAAATTACATAAAGAAATCTATCGTGTGTCCCCTCCTTATTCCACATAGCAAAAGGGCCCAAAGGAAATTGCAGCCGAAGGAAGTCATTTGGAAGGAAAACCAAGAGGCAAATGGATGCGTTCTAATAATTTATGCAAGTCCAGTGGTGACACACTCCCCACCCCCACTCACTCATTTGCTGAGGACTAGAGGAACACTGAGACACAGCTAATCTAAGGGCTATGCATTTGCTTAATATTACCACGAAAATACGAGCTTTATGCCTAATATAAAAGGAATTTAAGATGCCGGGTGAGAGTGGTGATCTTTAAACTGGTTGTGCAAGAAACTGAGAGTTAATTCCTAAGATGATAAGCCTACTTAATAGTCTGTTCTTTTTGGAGTGATTAAAAACATGTTTAATTACAGGAGAATCAGTTTTGGCTTCCAGACATCTAATCACTTTTTCAGTAAATGGCTCTAAAGTCAGAATAAATAACACTAACCTACTTCACTGAGTTCTTACAAGGATTAATTAATTGATTTTAAAGGGTTTCAGAAGTTTTATAAAACAGTGGCCTGGCAATCAGGAGACCTAAATTTAGTGCAGACTCTGCCTTTAATAGCTGTGTGGCCTAGAGTGACTGATTTTTTTTTACATATTGCAGTCATTTATTTCTATAAAATGTTCAGAAAAGGCAAATCTATAGACAGAAAGCAGATTAGTGATTGCCTGGCACTAGTAATAGGAGGGGCACTGACTGCAGATGGGCAAAAGGGATCCTTTGGGGGTGATGGAAATGTTCTAAAACTAGATTGTGGTGGTGTTTGCACAGCTCCATAAATTTGCTAAAAATCACTGAATTATATATTTTCAAATGAGTGAATATTATGACATGTAAATTAAAACTGAATGGAGCTGTTTTAAAAAAACACATAAATAAAAGGTTAGTCATTAAATACATTCAACTGATTATGGGTGCAGGGAATAAAGCAAAAAAGAGTAAACAAATGAAACAACAGATATACCTTTTGAGGCTCAAATGATGAGACACGAACTAAGGAGTTTAATTCAAACTTCTGCACCAAGAATTTTATAGTTTTAGGTCATATATTTAGGTCTTTGATCCATTTTTAGTTAATTTTTGTACACAGTGTTAGGTAAGGGTCCAACTTCATTCTTTTACATGTAGATATCCAGTTTTCCCAGCACCATTTCTTGAGAAGATTGTTCTTTCCCCATGGAATGGTCTTGTCACTCTTGTCAAAAATCATTTGACCATACATGTGAGGGTTTACTTCTGGGTTCTCTATTCGGTTTAATGGGTCTATGTCTGTCTTTATGTCAGTACTACACTGTTCTGATTACTGTAGCTTTGCAGTACGTTTTGAAATCAAGAAGTGTGAGTCCTTCAGCTCTGTTATTTTTCAAGATTGTTTTAGCTATTCAGAGGCCCTTGAGATTCCACATGAATTTTAGGAACTGTTTTTCTCTTTCTGCCAAAAAATGTCATTTGGATTTTCATAGGGATTATATTTAATCTGTGGGTCACTTTGGTAAGTATTGATACCATAACAATATTAAGTCTTCCA
This sequence comes from Delphinus delphis, assembly GCF_949987515.2. Taxonomy (NCBI): domain Eukaryota; kingdom Metazoa; phylum Chordata; class Mammalia; order Artiodactyla; family Delphinidae; genus Delphinus; species Delphinus delphis. Next base: position 26,921,122 of record NC_082704.1, on the reverse strand, counting down.
ATTCATGAACTTGGTTTGTATTTCCATTTATTTGTGTCTTCTCTAATTTCTTTCAGCAATGTTTTGTGGTTTTCATTGTATAAGTTAATTATGTAACTTATAATTGTATAAGTTAATCTTTGGTTAACTCCTAAGTATTTTTTAATTTTTACTTTTTTAATAAATTTATTTATTTATTTTTGGCTGTGTTGAGTCTTGTTGCTGCATGCAGGCTTTCTCTAGTTGCGGTGAGCGGGGGCTATTCTTCATTGCGGTGCAGGGGATTCTCATTGCGGTGGCTTCTCTTGTGGAGCACAGGCTCTAGGCGTGCGGGCTTCAGTAGTTGTGGCTCGCGGGCTCAGTAGTTGTCGCTCGTGAGTAGAGTGATTGATTTTACTTCTCTGGGGCTTGGTTTCTCCATCTGTAAAATGAGGGGGAATTGGGCTAGATAATCTCTGTACTTTGGGTCTAACATTGTAATACTCTAGGACTCACCATCATTATATCCTTTTTTTTTTTTAGTAGCTTAAAACAGCAATAATCTACTTTTGGTTTTCCAGTTTTCCTAAAATTGGATTCCTGGAAAATTTTCCAAAATGTCTGCCTGTTCCCCAGACACAGTCACTTAGGCATACTGACCCCAACAAAACTGTCCAAATATGAATAGAGCAAAAATATAATAAAAATAAAGAAAGAAGGGAAAATAGAATCTAGACTTTCACAGTCATGAACAAGTAAACAGAAGCCATTTCTTAGTGACTGCAGACCCACACTTTTTTCTTCCCAACTTTTTTCCATGCTTTTCTTTTCCAAGGATTTTATTACTCTTCCTCTTCCCTAAAATGAATCTGGGGCCCTCATTACCAGCTCTAAAAACACTATGACTATTTATAAGAGGACTTGAGAAGAGATGTTTTAAAAGGAAAATGACATTATATGGAGAGGAAGAAAAGCAGAATACAAAATTGTATGTACAATATAATCTCAACTAGGCTAGAAAATAGTGCATATGTTGAGGACTGTATGGCCGTACACCATAAGGTTAACAGGCTGGTCTTTAGCTGGCAGGATCCAGAGTTAGATTTTCCCCTGCACTTTAGCTTTTTTTTTTTTACATTTTTTTTTTACATTTAATGAGCATGTATTGTGCTTAAAGATTATATAATATATATTACATATATGTATGTATATATGTATAGTTTGTCTTTGACAAAAGGAAGAAGAGTGACTCCTTTATATAAGAAGCATAGAGACATATAGTAGTGGTTAAAATGGTGGGATTTAGAGTCTAAGTTCTTCAACCCCTGTGAGACTCCGTTTCCCTTCTATAAAATGGCAATGATACTAATAAAGGACCTGCTTCATAGAGTTACTTTCCAGATTAAATAAGCTACTCCATGCACATTCTTAGAGCGATGCCTGGCACCATTATTAGCCATTATTTAAAATGTTAAACATTTACTGGAAATATAATATGTGCATATGGTAAAAAAAAAAGTGCAGAAGACTTTAAAATAAAAAGTAAAATGAAAAAGTAGAAATACTTTTCCCTTCTTTAACCCCCAGCCTCACTCCTAGAAGTAACCACTGTTTACAGCTTCTTATGTAGCCATCCAGAATTTTTAAGGGCAAAGGCAAACATATATCCTCTTTTTCACACACACAGGCAGGCACACGCAGAATCATAGCATACATGCTATTTCTCACCTTGGTTTTTCACTTAATTATCTCTTTTGGAGATCTTTCCATAGCAGAACATCTAGATTTACTCCTTTTTTATTGTGATAAAAGACACATAAAATTTACCGTCTTAACCATTTTTCAGTGTACAGTTCAATAGTGTTTAAGTATATTGACATTGTTTGTGAAACAGATCTCTAGAACTTTTTCAACTTGCAAATCTGAAACTTTATAACCACTAAACAACAACTCTTCTTTTCCCCTCTCCCCCAGACCCTGGTAACAACCATTCTACTTTCTGTTTTTATGAAGTTAGATACCTCATAGAAGTAGAATCATACAGTACTTGTCTTTTTGTGAATGGCTTATTTCCCTTAGCATAATGCCCTCAAGCTTCATCCATGTTGTAGCATGTGACAGGATTTCCTTCCTTTTTAAGGCTGAATAATACTCCACTGTGTGTATATACCACATTTTAGTTTATCCATTCATCTGTCAGTGGGCATTTGGGTTGCTTCCACCTCCTGGCTATTGTGAATAGTGCTGCTATGAACATGTGTGTACAAATAACTCTTCAAGACCCTGCTTTCAATTCTTCTGGATAAATACCCAGCAGTGGGATTGCTGGAGCATATAGTAATTCTATTTTTAATTTTCTTGAGGAACATCTATACTGTTTCCCATAGCAGCTGGGCCACTTTACATTCCCACCAACACTGTACAGGGGTTCCCAGTTTCTCCACGTCCTGGCCAACAGTTGTTATTTTCTGGGTTTTTTTTTTTAATTAAATAGTAGCTCTTCTAATGAGTGTGAGGGGATTTTCTCCTTATTTCTAACAGCTACACAGTGTTTTGTGATGTGGGAAAACCTCTATCAATGGACAGTTTGTTTGAGCCTGGTCTTCAGCTATTTCAAATAATACTGTAATGAATACCCATGTATCTTTATATACAAGTGGGGTACTTTTTTAGCAAAGGAATTGCCAGGATAAAGTGTATGTGCTTTTTTGATGATAAAATAAGTTCAGACTTAACAGAAAAGTTGCAGGAACATCCATGTTCCTTTCACTCAGCTTCCCCAATGTGCTTTTTTGATGATAAAATAAGTTCAGACTTAACAGAAAAGTTGCAGGAACATCCATGTTCCTTTCACTCAGCTTCCCCAATTGTTAATAGTTTATTAATTTGCTTTATCATTTCCTTTCAATATATATGCATATTTCTCTTTTTTTTCTGAACCACTTGAGAGTGAATTTTACCCATGATGTTCCTTTAACCCTAAATACTTGAGCATGTATCTCTCAGAACAAAATGTTTCTCTTACATAAGCACAGTGCAACTAATAAAATCAGGAAATTAATATTGATAAAATACTATTATCTAACCTACAGAAAATATTCATAGTTCTCCTCTTGTACAAAAAATATTTTTTGTAGCAAAAAGAACTGGTTGCGGGGGGGGGGGGTGGTTCCAGGATGTAATTCAGGATCAGACATTGCATTTGTCATTTCTATCTGGCCTCCTTTAATCTGAAACAGTTCCTGAGGCTGTCCTTGCCTTTCATGACCATGACATTCTTTTCATTATTTATTATTATTTTTTGGAAGCAATCACAAACTTACAGAAAAGTTGGAAGTACAATACAGAATGTCCTGGATTTTTCTTCCTGAACCATTTGAGAGTAAGTCACCAACCTGATGCCCCATCATCTCTGAATGATTTCGTGTGTATTTTTTTGCCCAACAAGGATATTTTCCTATCTAGCTATGACACCACCATCAACATCAGGAAATTCACATTAATAGATTACTAACATCGAATCCTCAGGTCCCATTCAAGTTTTACCAGTTGTCCTCAAAGGCTCTATTATGGCAAAAGGATCTAGTTCAGACCCATATGGTGCTTTTAGTTGTCACGTCTCCTCCATCTCCTTCAGTCTGGAAGAGTTCCTTGGTCTTTTGTTGACTTTCAAGACCTCAACACTTTTGAAGACTATGAGCCAGTTATTTTGGAGAATGTCCCTCAACTTGGGTTTGCCTGATGTTTGCTCATGATTAGATTCAGGTTACATACCTTTGGCAGGCCTATGACAGAAGTGACACTGTACTCTTCATTCTGTCAGGTGGAGCTCGATTTCAGTGTGTCCCATTACTGATGAGTTCACTCTGATCACTTGACTAAAGTGGTATGTGCCAGGCTTCTCCACTGTGAAATTATTCTTCGTAATTAATAAATATTTTGTGGGGAAGTCCTTTGAGACTATGTAAAGCTTCCATTTCCCATCAAACTTTCAATTTGTTCACCTGTTTATTTATATCAGTATAGACTTATGGCTTCCTCTTTTATTCAATGGGTTATAATCCATTACTATCATTGTTTACTTTGATGCTCAAGTTGTCCTAGATCTGACCAGTGGGGACTCCTTCAACCTGGCTTCTGTATCCCTTTAATGTGTCCCCATCATTTTTTGTGCACTTCCTTACTTTCTGGCACAAGATGGTCCAGGTTCATCTCATACTTTCAGTTATCCAGTCCTGAAATCAGCCATTTTCCTGAGAAGCCTTGGTTCTCTTTCATGGATAATAGTATTTAGAAGCCAAATCTGGGCGCTAGGTGTGGATATTGCTATCGGTGTGTTGCTGCTCCCTGGCCCTCTAGAGGCTTCTTTTATACTCTTTTACTCACATGCTTATACACACACAACACTCACACATAATATATCTATGTCTATATCCATATCTATCTATCTATCTATCTATCTAACTATCTATCTATCTATCTATTTGGCCATGAGTTCACTCTGCTATATCCCAGCCAACACCACAGGGTTCATTCTAGTTTTCTCCCTTTCCATATTCTTAACATATTTTCTCATTTTATCAATCCCCCTTAGGTAATTGTGCTGGGAGGTTTCTTTTTCATTTTTAATAATAACTACTATTTATTGACTGCCTATCATGTGCCAAGCACTGTTCTACCCGCTTTACAGACAAAATTTTATTTAATTCTCAGTATACCTTGCGAGACAAGCATGATTATCCCCATTTTAGAAAGGAAACTTAGGCATAGCAAGGGTAATTTGCTCAAGGTAGGATAGCTAGTTAAAATGAAGCCTGGTTCAAACAAAGATGTAGATTACCTCCTAAGCACCATACTATTCTTTTTCTCTCCTTTTTTTTATTGTGGTAAAAACACCTCACATGAGATCTACCCTCTTAACACGTTTTTACGGTTACAGTAATCTGTAAGCACAATGTTGTACAGCAGATCGCTAGAACTTAGTCATCTTACATACTGGAAACTATATACCCTTAAACAGCAACTCCATATGCCCTGTTCCCCCAAACCCCTGGCAACCACCATTCTACTCTATTTTTCCACAAAGTTGACTACTTGAGACACCTCATCTAAGCGGACACATGCAGTATTTGTCCTTCTGTGACTGGCTTATTTCACTTAGCATAACGTCCTCAAGGTTTATCCATGCTATTGCATATGGCAGATTTCATTATTTTTTAAGGCTGAATAATATTCCATTGTACGTGTATGTATATACAGATATATGCCAGATTTTCTTTATCCCTTCATTTGTCAATGGGCACTTACGTTGTTTCTATATCTTGGCTGTTATAAATAATGCTGCAATGAACATGGGAATACATATCTCTCTTTGAGATCCCGATTTCAATTCTTTGGGATACATACCCAGAAGTGGCATTGCAGGATCATACGGAACTTCTATTTTTAATTTTTTGAGGGAACTTCATACTGTTTTCCATAGTGACTGCACCATTTTACGTTCCCATCAACAGTGCACAAGGGTTCCAATTTCTCCACATCCTGGCCAACGCTTCTTATCTGTTGTCTTTTTTGATAATAACCATCCTAACAGATGTGAGGTGATCTTGATTTGCGTTTCCATCATGATTAGTTATGTTGACAGTTTTTTATATACTTGCTGGCCATTGTATATCTTCTTTGAAGAAATGTCGACTTAAGTCCTTTGCCCACTTTATAATCTGATTATTTGATTTTTTTTGCTGTTAAGTTGTAGGAGTTTCTTATATTTTTTGGATATTAACCCCTTATCAGATATATGGTTTGCAGATATTTTCTCCCATTCCATTCGTTGCCTTTTCACTCTGCTAATTGTTTCCTTTGCTGTGGTGAATCTTTTTAGTTTGATGTAGTCTCGTTTGTCTATTTTTGCTTTTCGTGCTTGTGCTTTTGGTGTCATAGCCATGAAATGATTGCCAAGACCCATGTCATGAAGCTTTTCCCCTATGTTTTCTTTTAAGAGTTACTGTATCTGGTTTTACATTTAAATCTTTAATCCATTTTCAGTTGATTCTGTGTGTGTTGTAAGATAAGAGTCCAATTTCATTCTTTTGTATGTGTATGTCTAGTTTTCCCAACACCATTTGGGTTTGTTGTTGTTGTTTTAAATTTTTTATTTTTTACTGCTTTATTTTATTTTTTGATGTTTATAAATGTTTTTCTTTTTTCCCTTAAGTTATTACAAAATATTGGCTATATTCCCTGTGTCCCGACACCATTTGTTTTTGTTGTTGTTGTTGTTTTGCGGTATGCGGGCCTCTCATTCTTGTGGCCTCTCCCGCTGTGGAGCACAGGCTCCGGACGCGCAGGCCCAGCGGCCACGGCCCACGGGCCCAGCTGCTCCGCGGCACGTGGGATCCTCCCGGACCAGGGCACGAACCCATGTCCCCTGCATCGGCAGGCGGACTCTCAACCACTGCACCACCAGGGAAGCCCCACCATTTGTTGAAGAAGCTATCCTTTCCTCACTGTGTACTCTTAGCACTCTTGTTGACTATACATGTGTGGGTTTGTTTCTGGGCTCTCAATTCTGTTCCACAGGTCTATATGTCTATTTTTATGCCAGTACCATACTGTTATTTTGTTTGTTTGTGTTTTTCTTTGTGGTATGCGGGCCTCTCACTATTGTGGCCTCTCCCATTGCGGAGCATAGGCTCCGGACGTGCAGGCTCAGCGGCCATGGCTCACGGGCCCAGCCGCTCCACGGCATGTGGGATCCTCCCCGACTGGGGCACGAACCCGTGTCCTCTGCGTTGGCAGGTGGACTTCTCAACCACTGCGCCACCAGGGAAGCCCAACCATACTGTTTTAATTACTGTTGCCTTGTAATGTGTTTTGAAATCAGGATATGTGATGCCTCCAGCTTTTTCCTTCTTTCTCAAGATTGCTTGGCTATTCACGGTCCTTTGTGGTTCCATATGAATTTCAGGATTGTTTTTCTATTTCTGTACAAAATGCCATTGGGATGTTCATAGGGACTGCGTTGAATCTATAGATCACTTTGGGTAGTATGGATATTTTTCTCTAAGATGGCCCTCAACAATCCCTGCCTGGTAGTATTCATCCACTTGTGTAATCACCTCCCCTTGAGTGTGAGCTGGATCTAGTTAATCACTTCTAATGATAGACTATGGCAAAAATTATGGGATGTCACTTCCAAGATTAGGTTAGACTTCTGTCTAATTCTCTCTCTCTCTTTCTCTCTCTCTCTCTCTTTCTCCCTCCATCCCTCATGTGCTTCCTCTCTCTCTCTCTCTCTTCCTCTCAGGGAAGCTAGCTGCCCCATGGAGAGGCCCACATGGCAAGGAACTGAGGGAGGTTTCTGGCCAAGAGCCATGGAGGAACTGAGGCCCTCAGTCAACAGCCTGTGAAGAACTAAATCCTGCTAACAACCACATGTGCTTGGAAGCAAATCCTCCCTCAGTTGACCCTTCAGGTGGTAGCTTTGTGAGAGACTCTGAACCAGGGGTACTGAGCTAGGCTGTGCCCAGATTCCTAACACAAAAAACTGAAATAATAAATGTTTGTTGGGAATTCCCTAGTGGTCCAGTGGTTAAGGTCCTGTGCTTCCACTGCAGAGGGCACGGGTTTGAACCCTGGTCAGGGAACTAAGATCCCCCACATGCAGCCAAGAGCTAAATAAAAACATTTTTTTTAATAAAAATAAAAACTAAATGTTTGTTGTTCTAAGCCACTGAGTTTCAGGTAAACCGTTACACAGAAATAGATAACTAGTACAGTAACCACTCTCCCATTTCCATTGTCACCCTCCCTGACACTATGTCTGCTCTTGCTTGGGGCCTCTCATTCTCCATCACCAGCTGCTCCCCTACATAGATTTCCTCCTCATCCTTCGCAGGCTCTGACTCCCCACACCAGGCCTCTCTTCCATGACGACACATCCATCCACCTGTTTGGACTCTGATCTGCCCTCCACAGGGACACCTCCTCACCCTGCTGGGTCTCTGACACCACAGTATGCACCCCCATACTCCCCACCATGGATGCCTACCTTGCTCTGCCTCACCCAATGGCTTTAGGACTGGATTTTTCAGGAAGATGAGTCAAAAGGATAGTGTATGTGCATTTTGATTTTTAATATATATACTGTCAAGTTATCCTCCAAAAATCTTACATCAATTTACACTCTAAAAAAAAGGGACTTCCCTGGTGGTGCAGTGGTTAAAACTCCATGCTCCCAGTGCAGGGGGCCAGGGTTTGATCCTCGGTCAGAGAACTAGATCCCACATGCATGCTGCAACTAAGAGTTCACATGCCACAACTAAGGAGCTCACCCACTGCAAACAAGACCCAGTGCAACCAAATAAGTAAATAAATAAATTTACACTCTAGTCTCTCTCCCTCACCCTGTCCTTTTCTCGTCTCACAGGATGCTGGTTGGTTTTTCCTTCCTAGTTCTGTTTCTAGGTCTCATCCCAATGAAATGTCAAGTGGTTCAATTCTTCTTAAAACCACCTGCTGGGCTTCTCTGTACTGGCATGTCTAAATAGAGAGCATTTTCCTGCAAATCCTCTTTCACGCTCACTGACAGTTATGGGCTTCCATCCTTGGTCAGTGGGTTGTAATGCAGAGAAATATAAAGGAGGAAGAAGAAAGTATTTGTTTATAAAGAAGAGCGGTATGCTTTCCAACAGTTTGTGACAAGGATGCACATTCAAATTGTAGACCTACAGGAACTTTTTCAAAAAGAGTTACCTTGCCCTTTGTTAAGTTCTGAATTAGTACATATCAAGCCACGAAGGAGCTATTTCTTTCTCAGCGCATCTTTTAGCTTTCAGGTTGCAATTTGTGCACGTATGTGCATTTTCTCTAACTGGAGCTCTAGCTATTCTGGTTTTATGCCTCTGTCCCTTAAGGTAATACATATAATTAATATTTATAAAGCACTTTATGAAATGCAGTTAATTCATCACATCCTTACAACAGCACTATGGGTTTGAAATTTCTGCCTCTCTTTAACACATGGGGAAAAACTGAAACTCTCAGGGTGTGACTTACCCAAGGTCACACAGCTAGTTAGTGACAAAACTGGGGCTGGAACTCAAGTCTTCTGACTCCAAACCCTGAGATCTTTCTACTACATTGGGCTACCTCTCTGGGTTCTTCTCCTTCAAAGAAGTGTTCTTGAAGACTTGAGCTCCCCTTCCAAAGTGGAGCCTGAATCTGTAGGAACCTCTGCCCAGCCTGGCAGACTCAATTTGGCCAGGCTAAATCAGTTCTTTAGAAGTGATTTGTCCTAGGATTTACCTGCAGCTCTTTATTGCATCATTAAAATACAGCTTTTAAAAAATGTCTGGGGGATACTAAGATTATTACTCATTGAAAAAATACAAATAAAAAGAAATTGGTTCTACTCAATACTCTGTAATGACCTATATGAGAAAAGAACCTAAAAAAGAGTGGATATATGTATATGTATAACTGATTCACTTTGCTGTATACCAGAAACCAACACAATACTGTAAATCAACTATACTCCAATAATAATGTTTTAAAAATTAAAAAAAGAAATTGGTATATTAACCAAAAAGAAAAACAAAAAAAACCTCAAAATGTTCATCAATAACACCATGTTGGGGACTGGTTTTGCTGTTCAGTGGTGAACTTTAATTTAAGAAAATAAACCAGATGCCATTGAAACAAATTAAATGTCCTTCAAAGGGGACTGGTTAAATGAATTGCAGTGTATAGATGTTAAAAAAGAATAAGGCAAATCAATATAAAGGTGTGATTTCCAAACTATACTGTTAAGTGAAAACAAATATATATATATATATATATATATATATATATATATATATATATATATATATAGAATAGAATAACTCCAGAAGGATACACAAAAAAATTGAAATACTGAATGTTCCTGGGAAGGACAAATGGGCGACAAGGGTAGATGGAGACTTACTTTTCACTATCTCTTTATTCCATTTCTTTATACCATCTGAATTTTACCATATGCCTGTATTACCTGTTAAAAATATTTTTAGTTATATCGTGCTTTACAATTTTTAGAGTATTTTTAAATATATGATTTTATTTAAAATACATGGAATTCAAGGTAGTAAATCTTACACCTTTTTCATAGAGACCTTCAAACTGGTGTCTGCCTTCAACCTACTTTCCAGCTTCCCCCTCTCCAGCCCCTGCTCACTCCAGCCACACCTTAGAGAAGACTGATCTACACTCTTCCTCTCTCCTGCCAGCAGGGCCTCCAGCTCCACTCTCTCACTCCCTTCTAATTAATGTAACTAGGCATTGTGTTCCATAATTACATGGTTTGTCAGTGAAATCAATAGTTGCCTCCCTTGCGACAATGACATTTTAGCTCCATCAATCTCCCCAGAGCCCAGCAGCTTCTCCGGGCCAACAAAACTCCCAAGATTATTAACATGTCCCTCGACTCTCACTCATTTTCATGCATGCAAGTAAATGATAAGAATCTCAAGTCACATGATTTGATACACCCTACCCATGATTATCTGGAGATAAAATTACTATCAAATGTATATCTTTAAGACTTTATCTAGGTATAGTTTACATATTACAAAATCCAGCATTGTATGCTTATGGCTCTGTGATTTCTAGTAAATGTATAGAGTTGTATTTTTTAATGATATATTTTTTATGTATTTTTTTGATGATGATCTTAAGAACCTAACGTAAAATATCCTAGATCATATTAGGTTTCTGACATGACTCAATTTATTTCTTCTGGCCTCAACTCCCAAATTTGTTCCCTGCCCTACTCCTTAAAGGAAGAGATCTAATTCTATTGTTCCTTAAAACCATAGCATGTCAGAATTGGAAGGGCCCTTAGAAATCAACTAGAGATGGGAAACTAAGATCCACATAGGGCACATGATTTGCCTAAAGTCATATAACAGGTAAATGGCAGAGTCAGGACTAAAATCCAGGATTCTTGCTCCTAGCCCAATAAACTTCCCATTACAGCACAGAGCCTCTTCTCTTAAGTATTGCTAATGTCCTGGAAATCAATACATCAACCACCATCAATAAATTTGTCCAGCTAAATCTAAAGATATGATGATGGAGGAAGTGCTTGGGTTGGGGTGGGTGTAGAGAACAGGTAGGAAATATAAGCTCTCTCCTTCATGATCCTTCTGGGTGAATTTCTTTCTTATTATGTAGCACAATTAACCAAGAAGATAGGCTCTTTTCTGCCCAGAGAAGGACCTTAGAGTTATCAGTCAAGAGTATCAATTATTATTATTATTATTACTCTTATTATTATTGCATTTTCTCCAGCATATGTTAACAAGATCAAATGAAACCAACATAGGCACTGCTTCCTGCTTTTGCCAAAAATTACGCTAGAATTAGCCTCTGTTCCCCATGGATTTGGGCCAGGGAAAGCAATTTCGCTTCTCATTTTGTTTTTCTAGCAATCAGTTTGTAACAAGTAAACAACTGGCGATAAAGCAAGAAGTACACTGTATATTTTTGTGTGACTGAACCTGAAATTGTTTTCTAGCATCAATTATAGTGGCACTTGGTGTCACCATAGCAGGAAGGACCTTGCCAACAACAGTTTTGAGGTACTGTATATGGCGTTCTGAACCTAAGAAAACTCTAAAGTGTTCAGATTGACATGGAATCGCTGTCAATTATTTTTTTATTAAAAATCGTATATTTTCCCCAGTAATTCCTGTCTAAGAATGTATCCTAAGAAAAAGCAGATATTTATGTACAAAGATATTCATCAGAATTTTTTATGAGTAAAATCTTGGAAATAATTAGAAGCAATTGGAAGTGATTAAATAAAATATGATAATTCCACAAAGGGGAATTTTATGCAGCTATTAAAGTCACCTTTTCAAATATTTTTGTCATTTTTAACAGCTTTACTGAGATATACTTTATATACCATAAAATTCACTGGTTTAAAGTGTAAATTCAAAGCTTTTTAGTGTATTTACAGAGTTGTGGAACTATCACTGTAACCCAGTTTTAGAACATTTTCATCGCCCCAAAGAGAAACTTATACCTATTAGCAGTCACTGTCCATATCCCCAACCGATAAATTGATAAGAAAAATACATAACTCAAAAGACGACTGGACAAGTAAAGGCAATCACAGAAGAGGACATACAAATGAATACTATACATATGAAAAGATGTTCAACTTTACAAGTGATAAAGGAAATGGAAATCAACACAAGATACCGTTTTCCCCCAATCAGATGGGCAAAAATGAAAAAGACTGATAACATCTGGTACTAGTAAGGGTGGGGGGGAAACAGGCATTCTCAGACACAGTTGGCAGGAGTATGAATTGTTAACAACTGTTTCTGGAAAATAATCTGGCGCCATTTATTTACTCTTTTTAAAGCACGTACATACCACTGCGGTCAGCAACCCCACTTTGGGAATCTATCCTATAGGGATTAAAGGATTAAAGTATCTAAGGATATATGTACAAAACTGATTTGTGCAGGGATTGCCAATTGCAGATCATTGTATACAGTATGATCCCACCTTTGTGCCGGGCACTGCTCTTGGCAGAAGCAATACATGCCTACTTTCAGTCCCCCCAGCAACCCCACGATCGCAGATCATATTCTCACTCTCCATGGGGGAAGCTGGGGCTTGGAGAAATGAAGCAACTTGCTCTGGGTCTTACCCGCAGCTACCAAGTGGCAGAGCCAGCGTTCATATCCAGGTCCACCTGGTCCCCAAACCGAGATATCGTCCAAGAATGATAACTTTCTGGTTAGAACACCTGAAGCTCCCTCAGTGGGGGTGGGGCTGATCTTTGGGACATCGGTTTTTAAGACACAAAGTGAACTCCTGTCTCAATGAAAGGCATGGAAGTTTGTGAGGCTAGAACTGGGTGAGAAAGTAGTAAGTGGGGGACTGGATTGTGAGGAACATGTAAAATTCATTCATTTATCCATCCAGAAAATATTTATTAGCTTCTACTATGTGACAGGCACTGTCTAAAGCACTGGGGGAATCATCAATGAACAAAACAGAGAAAGAAGTCTGCCCTTGAGAATTTACGTTTGGTGGGGATGACGCAGACAATTAACAAATTATGCTTTCTATAACAAAATATACTTAATATACAATTTATTGTATAATATAAAGATAGATAGAGATAATATGTGAGATGGAGAATAGAGCTATGGAGGAAAATTAAGCAGGGAAAGGGGGTGGGAGGACGGGGGTGTTGGAGGGGACACTGTGATCTTAGAAATGGTGGCCAGAAAAGGACTCATCGAGAAGGAAATATTTAAGCAACAATCTGAAGGATGTGAGAGAAGAGCCATGCAGATATCTGGGGGAAGAGCATTCTAGCAGAGGGAACAAGGGACCCACAGTAAAAGCCTATCTATTATGTTCAAGGAGGAACAAGGAGTCCCAGGGGGTGGGACTGAGGGAAGGACGGGGAGAGGAGTAGATGACGAGGTCAGAGAGGGACCTGGGAGCCAGACTATGGGTGCAGAGGCTTGCGGGCCATGACTTTACCTTGTCCTCAGAACGAGATGGGGAACCATTGGAGTTATAAGAAGAGGAGCGACATGATGTGACCTACCTTTTAAGAGGGTCTCTGTGGCAGCTGTATTGGAAATAAATGGAAGGGAGGCAAGGATGGAAGAAGGAAGACCAAATAGAAGCCTAATGCCATGACTAAGGAGAAAGGTGATGGTGGCTTAGACCAGGGCGGTAGCGGGGAGATGTAAGAAGGGGTTAGATTCTGAATATATGTTGCAGGTAGAGTCAACAGGATTTGCTGATGATTTAGATGTCAGATGTGAGAGGAAAGCTTTTGCATGAGAAGCTGGAAAATTGGACTTGCTATTTACTGAGATGGGAAGGGACTGTGGGAGGGGCAGGCTAGGGGTGGTACAGACCAAGGGCCTGACTGACTGGTATGAGCTCACAGGGACAGGCCACTTCAGAACACCCACCAGCTTCACTCCTTAAACTCTGTTGTGAATGAGACCCAGATATCTCAGGACTGAAAGGAGTCCTCCTAGGCTCTGCTAGTTTACACTCAGGGATTCCCTGCCAGTGAGGACTGAGGCTATCTTTTTCATCCTGAGGCTCTTCTAACTAAAAGCAAAACAGAAAAGCAAGAAATTCAAAAGCCAAAAGTTTCTTATATATCCGTACAGTGAACATAAACAGAAAGCCCGGCACCAGGCATATGGGAGGTGCCACAGGGAAAGGCGTCTGTTGAGGATGGAGAGAAATGGCCTCTCCAGAGCAGAGAGATGGAAAATCATGGTAGGCAGAATAATGCCACCTCTTAATCCCCAGTGGCTTGCTTTCAGGATAAGATTTAAAGGTTGTGAGCCTTCACCGATTTTTACAGGGGAAGGAGAATTCATTTCCTTTCCCTGGCAGTTGGCCCTTCCCCAGTTGGGAAGGATTCTCTCTCCTTCACTCAGTGTCACTTTTACAGCCCCTTCTGGAGACCTCCTATGATTTCCGCTCTCAGATTTTCAATTTATGCTGACGCTTGTGTCATACGTTAGAAACTTTTAGAGACCCCAACATAATACACAATTGCAAAGCATTAGTACTGCCTGCCTGTTAAGCACACAAGGTCGTCCTGTGCGACGTGCTGACTCAAGTTGTCCACAAGTAGCACACATCTAATCGGAGGCTAATTAACGTTATCCAGAGAAACAAATGCTAAGGGCCACAAGAACGAGACAGAAAACACGTTATGAATTCAGCTCTGCATCACTTCTGTCTTCCAGGAATCAACAGGAGCCAAGGGTGTTGCCAGAGAGGCTTTCAAACCTCCACTAGCAAGGCCATCATTTCTGCCTTTGTTTCCTATTGCTATTCTGACAAATTACCACAAATTTCGTGGCTTAAAGCAACACAGATGTATTATCTTACAGTTCTGGAGGTCAGAAGTCCTACAATCAGAATACCAGCTGGGCAGCATTCCTTCTGGAGGCTCTAGAGGGGAGAATCTGTTTCCTTGTCTTTCCCAGCTTCCATAAGCCATCCACATTCCTTGGCCTGTGACCCCTTACCCCATCTTCAGAGCACATCACTGCAACCTCTGCTTCCATCGTCACATCTCCTTCTCTAACTCTGACCCTCTTGTCTCCCTCTTATAAGGACCCCGTGATTATGTTGGATAATCCAGGATAATCTTCCCATCTCAGGATCCTTAACATAATGACATCTACAAAGTCTCTTTTGCCATGTGAGATAACAGGTTCCAGGGATTTTTTGTAGATGCTCTCTAGCAAGTTGAGGAAGTCCCCCCTCTATTCCTAGTGAAGTGAGAGTTTTTATCCTGAATGAGTGCTGCATTTTGTCAAAAAAGTCTTTTCTCCATCTACTGAGATGATCATGTAAATTTTCTTCTGTGAATATGGTGGATTACACTGATTAATTGTTGAATATTGAATTATTTTTTAAATTTTATTTATTTATTTTTGGCTGCGTTAGGTCTTTGTTGCTGCATGAGGGCTTTTCTCTGGTCGCGGTGAGCGGGGGCTACTCTTCGTTGTGGTGTGCGTGCTTCTCATTGCGGTGGCTTCTCTTGTTGCGGAGCACAGGCTCTAGGCACGCGGGCTCAGTAGTTGTGGCCCATGGGCTCTAGAGCGAAGGCTCAGCAGTTGTGGCTCGCGGACTTAGTTGCTCTGCGGCATGTGGGATCTTCCCAGACCAGGGATCGAACCCGTGTCCCCTGCATTGGCAGGTGGATTCTTAACCACTGTGCCACCAGGAAAGCCCGAATATTGAATTACTGAATTAGCCTTGCATCCCTGGAATAAATCCCACTTGGTCATGCTATACGATTCTTTTTATACATTGTGGAAATCTATTTAATAATAACCTGTTGAGGATTTTTGCATCTGTGTTTATGAGAGTTACCAGTGTATAGTTTTTTGTTCATGGTGTGATATCTTTGGTTTTGATATCAGGTTAATACAATACTAACTTCATAAAACAAATTGAGAAGTTGTCCCTCTTCTTTTACTTTCTAGAAGGCATTGGTAGAATTAGTATAAATCCTTCTTCACGTGTTTTGTATAATTCTCCAGTGCAGCTATCTGGGCCTGAAGGTTTCTTTTCAGGGAGTTTTTAAATGATAAATTCAATTTCCTTACTAGTTATAGGGCTGTTCAAGTAATCCTGTGGGTTTGAGAGGGGGTATAGCTGTGCCAGCACCTTGATTTTGGATTTCTTGGCTCCCAAACTGTGAGACAATAAGTTTCTGTTGTTTCTAAGCCACGCGGTTTGTAGTACTATGTTACAGCCACCCTGGGAAAGATATCCAGTGTCTATTGATTGTCTTTCGTCAACCAGTTGGTTTGATATCTTCCTGGTTCTTGGTCTGATGAGTGATTTTTGACTGAAACTTTGACATGTGGGGTATTATGTTATGAGACTCTGGATCCTATGTAAGTGCTCTGTCTTAGCTGGCTTCCTGTGACACTTCTGCCGGGGGAAGAGGAAATACTGTCATGCTCCTGCCAGGTGGTGGTGAAAGTCCAGGTTACCCCTGAGCCTTCTTTCACAACTGAGGAGGGGCTGCTGAGTGAGGCTGGAAGTCCCAGCTCCCCACTCAGGCTCCGCTGGTACCTCCCTGGCCAAGAGGTGTAGATACCTTGTCACTGGCCTCCACGTGGCTTCTAGTGACACCATGAGGAGAGGCAGCCTCGTTACTGCTGGGCAGCGATGAAAGTCTTCACTCTCCTCCACGCCTCCTCTGACACCACCCTGGCAAGGGGCTCGGGGTGCTTCATTACAACCTGGTGAGGTGGAAATCTCAGCTCCCCACTTGGCCTTTGCTGATGGGGGTGGGGTGAGGCCACATTGTTTTCTGTAGCGCTTGGCTGGAGTAAAGCAGTTATTATCTAAACATTTTCTGTCACTCTAGGCTGTCCCTTTTCTGGCCTTTGGCTAAAGAGGCCCCACTTTTCTTGGGGCTTTTTTGCCTGCATTCATTGTCAGTTCCAGGTTGCCCTCCTCGGCCATTCTGGGTTGTCACCTTCTTCAGCTCCAAGTCTAGGCTATATGAGGCATAAAGGAAACCTGAGGAACTCACCACAAGATCATTCCTTGGGTCCTAAAATCCCTAGATGATCTGCCTTCTTCTCTCCACCTTTCAGAGTCTTCATATGTTTGTTTCATATACAATGTCAAGAATTTTTAGTTGTATTTCACCAGAGAAATAGCAAAAAGTATGTGTATTCCATCTTCTAGAAAGCAGAAGTCCTGGACTTTAAAAAAAATTAATTCAAACAATACAGAGCAAAGGTAAAAACACTTTCTCACTCTCAGTCGCATTCAGAATCAAGAAAATGGGCAGCCTCAGGAGCCAGGGATCTCTCTCTTAGGAAATACTACCCCTGGCTTTGCTATCCCTTAGTCAATTGGGAAACCCCAAATACACAGTTTAAAAAGAGTGTTTTGAGCTGCCTGTGTTCGTTCCTATTCATCAGGGTTTGTTTGTTTGTTTGCTTTTTCAAATTGAGCTCCACAGAGTACCTTCCTCAGAATCACCTTGAGATACTTAGTAAACATGCATTCAGACCTGCCGAATCAGAGTCCAGGACTGGAGACTTGGAACCAACATTTTAACAAGCGTCCTCTGCCCTCACGAGATTCTGGTGTACCCTAACATTTGAGAACCACTGATCTAAGCCAGTGAGTGATAAAATTACTGAAACAGACCAGGCGTATGATGAAGCCCTATAACAGTCCAAGAGGCTATCCTTCGGGGACTATTAATCATTAATCAGGGCCCTCTAGACCGACTGGATCAACCAGTTACTAATCCCCCTCATTGTCTTCACAGCCAGTCACTGCTGTGCTTCTTTGCACAAATAACATCTTGAAAGTCCTCAGCTAGTGCTCTGCTACATTTCACTTGCTGCTCAGAGCTATCATTCTGGTAAACCTACCAAAGACAATGAAACTTGTCTGACAGGTTTCATTCTCAGTGAAGTCACACTGGGTCCAGTGAACACAAACCATCCCTTTCAAATAATCCATTTTCGATTGTCTCCTGGAATCAGCATCAAACTTACTGATCTGTCCGTTACACTTCCTCTCTTATTTCCTTTTTTGAAACCTATGATCACATCTGCCTGTCATCAGGCCTCTAGCACCTCTCCTAGTCTCCACATTGATGAAAATAAAAGTATCCTCAAGAGTGGTTTAGGGCTCTCATTTGCAAGCACTCCCAATACTCCGAGAGATGTAATTTGTCCAGACTGGAGACTTGGACTTGGTTAAAGCAATGAGATGCTCTTTAGATAACCATTTTATCCATCCTGGACTTTTCTTCCTTTACCAATGTTTGGTCTAGACTCTTGTTATTCAGAGTGGGGCTGGAAGACCAGCTGCATCAGTGTCACCTGGGAGTTTATTAGAAATGCATATTCTTGGGCGCCACCCAGACCTATTGAGTCAGAATCTCCATTTTAACAAAATCCCGAAGTGATGCACGTGCATGTTAAAGTTTGAAAAGCCCTGGGCTAGACTTTTCAGTATGAAAATTTCTCCTTAACAGAAATATAGGTACAAAGTGAGCGCAGAGGAGTTCTGCTCTGTCTTTATCATCCATCACTACATCATTGCCAATTGTATCCCTTTCTTGATTTTCTTCCTGCTCTTAACATTACTTGTGAAAAGCTCTTTATGGTGACCTTACCATTCCTTGACAGTCCCAGGTCTACATCTGGTGCTTAGTCTTTTGAACACTGTTTATGCAGGTCTATACCAGCCTCCTGTCCTGCACTTATCAGTGGCCTTGTGGGCCTCCTTTCCAAAGTTAATCTGCTAAGGACTGAAGGGAAGGGACCTTTCTTCATCGAGAATCCACAAGGGACAGTAATTCTCTGCACAGGGAAATCTGTTGCCGTCCAGGCTACAGAGCCATCAGGAGTTGCTACGTCCCTCTCTTTCTGCACAGACCCTCAAACAACTTTAGATTTTCAAAAGGGTCCCTAAGACTGGCCCCTGAAGGATCTTGTACTTATTCCAGAAAAGTAGACTATTCCACCTTTGGTTCCCAGTAAGTTATATATGCTTATTAGGTAAGCATAGACCTGTAAGACCACACACCACTTTCAAGTGTCCCACCCCATCCCATTTGTTTCTGGGAGTCCCACCCTGGTTTGTTTGTTTTTCCTATACTGTTCCAGCTTCCACTTCTCCACCTCCTCTGCCTGCAAGGCTACTTAGAGCAGTCTGACTGCTTAGTGTCCATGATGAGACACCAATGTCCATGCTACCAGTGCTTTCTGTAGCTCCTCCCAAAGCTTGCAAGCCTTGGGGTGCCCAAGTGGCTCTGGATTAGATGGGTATCCTCCCAACTCTGTGCCATCCTCTGTCACCTGGGCCTTGAAACAGCCCTGCCTTCGTTCAGTCTCTCAAAGTCTCCCTCCAGCAAGTCCAGCAATTCATGGTTCTCATTTGCTTAACCATGGAAGTTAAAGGTCCAGAAAAGGAATCCATGCCATTTTATCCCCTCAGAGCTCCTCTTACGTTTGTCTAGGCCTCTTCACCACCAAAAACTCTTTTCTCTTGGTTACAAAGCAGAAGACCCCACATATGTGAATGGAAACAAAAAGACACTGGTAGGTGTTTGGGGGAGAGGGAGGAGGGAGATTGTATACTTTAGTAGCAACTGGCTTCCAGTCAAGTCGATCAAAAGTGCCCAGTTATCACTGCATTTGTTTAATTTCCAAACACTTAGGGAATTTCCCAGTTTCCTTTCTAATTATTGATTTCTAATGTAATCCCTTTATGGTCAGTGAACATACTCTCTATTATATTCATCCTTTTAAATTTATTAACATTTTCATTATGGTCCAGCATGGTTTCTCAAGCTGAATGTTCCTTGCGCACTTGAAAAGACTGTGTCTTCTGCTGTCGTTGGAGGGAGAGAGATATTTAAAATGTCAATTAGGAAAAGTTGATTGATGGTATCTTAATGATTGTCTACTTGTTCTATTGATTACTGAGAGAGGAGCGCTAGTCTTCAAATATAATTGTGGATTTGTCTATTTCTGCTTTAAGCTCTACCAGGTTTTGCTTCACATATTTCACAACTCAGAATTATGTCTCCTTATGAATTGAGCCTTTCACCATTAGGAAATCTCCTTCCATATCTCTGGTAATACTCCTTGTCTTAAAGTCTACTTTATCTGATGTTAATATAATCACTAGATTTCTTATGCTTCATGTTTGTGTAATATATATTTTTCTGTCCTTTGACTTTTTTTTTTTTGGCTATGCTGTGCAGCTTGCAAGCACAGAGTCCTAACCCCTGGACTTCCAGAAAATTCCCTGTCCTTCTACTTTAACCCAAGCATTTAAACTGTTAAACTGGGTTTCTTATAGGGCAGGCTTTTAAATTTATTTATTTATTTATTTATTGCCAGTCTGATAACATCTAGCTTTTATTTGGAGCACTTACTACGTTCACTGTAATAACTGATATGGTCGTTTCCAAGTCTCCCATCTTGGTATTTTTTCCTATTTGTTCTACCTATTCTTTGCTCATTTTGTCCTCTTTTTCTCCCTTCCTTAGCATTTCCTGAGTATTTTTAGTACTCTATTTTGGGTTTTTAGCCATATGTCTTATTTTATTGTTTAGTAGTTGATCTGAGCATCACAATATGAATCCATAACTTATCACAGTGTACTTTGAATTAATATTGTACCAATTCACATAAAATGTAAGAGCCTTATAACAGCACACTTCCTTTTACTCCTCCTTCCCATTGTAACATTGTTTTCATGCACTTTTACTTCTAAATAGATTACAGACCCCACAATACACTGTTATTCTTTTTGTTTAAAACAGTCAGTTGTCTTTTCAGTACATTAAATGAAAAACAAGCCTTTTATGTTTACCCAGATATTAACCGTTTCTAGTGCTCTTCATTCTTTCACGTAGCTCTGAATTTCCAGCTGGTATAATTTCCCTTCAGTCTGAAGAATTTCCTTTAATATTTCTTATGGAACAAGTCTGCTGGGGATGAATTACAATTGGTTCTCATTATTTGAAGTACCGTAGCTATGTTCTATAGAGTCACCACGCACGCTGAGGTAATGAATCCTGAACCCGTGCCCCTAGGGGAAATACAGGGTTAGGTTCCTACTAGCCTCTGGTCAAAACATGTTCATCAGTGGATCAGTAAGTAACCTTGTTTTATGTGTTTCTGTTTAAAGATACCTTATTTAATATACGGTTGGTTCGTTAGCATTGAACTCATGCCTAAACAAAACTTCTCTAACACATGGACTTTCTCTGTGAGGCACATCAAGCCTTCTTGCACTTGGGAATACTAGGCAGCACTTCAGCACTACCCTTGGGGGTCATTTTAAATAGCAAAATCACCAATAAAAATGTGGCACTAAATAGACCACAGCAATGACATTTTTTTTACAACATGAGAGCTGAAACGAGAAGGCATTGCTCTGCTTGACCTCAGCTGAGAATGTACACTTCCGGCAATTCAAATTTTTGCCACTCTGTGCGTGCCCCTGAATGACTTCAAAAGTGCCACAAGAGGGAATTCCCTGGTGGTCCAGTGGGTGAGGGTGTTCACTGCAGCGTTTCTTGAAGCAGTGAAACACAGGAGCCAATCTAAACGGCAATCAACAGGGACTGGCCAACTGATCAAGATTCAACTAGATGATGAAAGAAAGAAAGAGGTACGTTGATATGTGATCAAAATATACAGTTCAGTGAAAGGAAAAAAAAACAGGAGCAGAGTAGTATAAATAACATGATCTCCTGTGTTTGTGTGTGTGTGTGTGTGTTTAAAAGGGATACACACACACACCATATGCTTGTATATAAAGCAAATTTTCTAGAAGGATAAACAAGAAAATGGTAACAATGGTTACCTCCAGGGAATGGAGCTGGGGATGAGGGTGAAGGGAAAGATGATTTTACTTTTCAATTTTGAGGGCTTATTTCTATTTTGGCTTATTTTCTCAATAAAAATAGGGCGCTTTTTTTTTTTTTTGGTTCTTTTCCTGATTACATAAGCAATATATGTTTATACATTTTTCATATTTAACTCATTTTTTGAAATAATCTCAGACATATAAAAGGCGCAAAACAAGAACAAAGAATTTCTTATACCTGTCCCCCAGCTTCCCCAAATGTTAACATCTTACAGAACCACAATCAATTATCAAAACTAGGAAGTTAACATTGATATGATACTTTTGACTAACCCACAGAGCTCATGCAGAAGTTGTCAGCTGCCCCACTGCTGCTCTTTTTTTGGTCCAAGACTCAATCCAGGATCCTACTTTGTATTTAGTTGTCATTTTTCCTTACTCTCCTCAATTCTGTGATAGCCCCTCGCTCTTTCTTTGTTTTTCATGATCTTGACACTTTTGAAGAGTAATGGCCAGTTATTTTGAAGAATAGCTCTCAATTTGGGTTTGTCTGATGTTTTCTTGTGATTAAATTTGGGTTATGCATTTTGGGGAAGAAAACCACGGAAGTGATGGCAGGCCCTTCTCACTTCATTATATCAGGAGGCGCACGATGTCAATATTCTCATTCCAGATGATGTTCACTTTGATCATTTGGTTAAGGGGTGTCTGCTAGGTTTCTCTATTGTAAAGTTACTACTTTTTCTTTTGTAATTAATAAGTTTCTTGTGGGGAGATAGTTTCAGACTATGTAAATATCCTGTTTCTCATCATACTTTGCCCATTAATCTTAGCATCCAGTGATGATTCTTTTTTTTTTTCTATAGTGAAAGTTTTAGCAAGTGTCATGGAGATAAATGCCTCCAGGACCAGGCAAGGTGGCAGGTGGGGCTGGTGACCCACAGGTGAGGTCTCATCTAGAGGGGGTGTCTCAGGTGCAGGATGCAGACCCAAGGCTGCCGGAACTTATTTTTCAAGAGAATTGAGAAACCCAGATTTTTATATGGGCGGTCCTTTTTTTTTTTTTTGGCTGCGTTGGGTCTTCGTTGCTGCAGGCAGGCTTTCTCTAGTTGTGGTGAGCGGGGTCTACTCTTCCTTGCAGTGCGCGGGCTTCTCATTGCGGTGGCTTCTCTTGTTGTGCAGCACGGGCTTTAGGTGCGTGGGCTTCAATAGTTGCTGCGTGCGGGCTCAGTAGGTGAAGCGCGTGGGCCCTAGAGCACACGCTCAGCAGTTGTGGCATGTGGGCTTAGTTGCTCCGAGGCATGTGGGATCTTCCCCAACCAGGGCTCAAACCCATGTCCCCTGCATTGGCAGGAAGATTCTTAACCACTGCGCCACCAGGGAAGTCCAGCTCTTAACACTTCTTCTATATGTAATAGCTCAAAACAGAACATTCCAAATGTCCAACAATAGTAAACATAACTAAGTTGTGGTATATTCCTACAATAAAATACTATACAGCAGTTCTTCTTAAAAATGTGGTCTGTGGGACTTCCCTGGTGGCACAGTGGTTGAGAATCCGCCTGCCAATGCAGGGAACATGGGTTCGAGCCCTGGTCCAGGAAGACCCCACATGCCGCGGAGCAACTAAGCCCGTGAGCCACAACTACTGAGTCTGCGCTCTAGAGCCCGCGAGCCACAACTACTGATGCCCGTGCGCCTAGAGCCCATGCGCTGCAACAAGAGAAGCCACTGCAATGAGAAGCCCGCGCACCGCAAGGAAGAGTAGCTCCTGCTCACTGCAACTAGAGGAAGCCCGCGTGCAGCAACGAAGACCCAACACAGCCAAAAATAAATAAATAAATAAGTAAATTTATTTTTAAAAAATGTGGTCTGTGGACCCCTGGGGAATCCCCAAAACCCTCTTAGGGGGTCCTCAAGGTCAAAGCTCTTTTCATAATAATACTAAAAGGATATTTGCCTTTTGCACTACATTGACATTTGCACTGCTGGTGCAAAAGCAAAGGTAGATTAAAAAAAACTGCTAGCGCCTTAGCACAGATCAAGGTAGTGATACCAACTGTACTGCTATTCACTGCCTTCTTCACCCCACACACTCACAATGAACAAAGTCCTTGATGAAGCAGTATAAAAATTAATTGTATTAAATCTCGACCATTGAGTACATTTAAAAATTATTTTCCATGGGATAAAATGGGAAGCATGCATAAAGCACATCTGTTACATATCAATGTGCAATTATTGCCCAGAGGAAAAGTACTCATTTTTGTGAGCTGAACTAGATGCTTTTTTTCATGGAACACCAATTTTGCTTGAAAAGATGACTGACAGACAAACTCTAATTATTCAGACTGAGGCTTTTGGCAGACAGTTCCTTGAAAATGAACGAGGTGAGTCTGTTACTTAACTGACAGTGTTTGCTTTCAAATAAAAACACAAATTTTGGAAAAGCTATCCACCACCATGAACTTGACAGCTTCCCAAATGCTTAAAGACTTTGCTGATGAGATCTGCGCTAATACTAACAAATGTGATTTTTTTTGATAAAGTATAGTAAAATGTGTCAACACTTGGAAGGTCTGCATACCTGAGTGAAACAATATTTTCCAAATGACCAATAGAGAATGTTACAAAATCAAGCATGGGCAAAAGACTGATGGAAGTGCAGGATAGATTAATGGATTTTTTAAACAATTGTATTAAGAACTGACACACAATAAACTGTACATATTTAAAATATACAATTTGATGTCTTGACACATGTTGACACCCATGAACCCGGAACAATAATCAAGATAATGAGCATTATCTAAAACCCGCAAAGTTAGCTCATGCCTCTCTGTAATCATTCTCTTGCATCTCTCTCTCCTCCCCACACCATCCCAAGGCAACCACTGATCTGCCTTCTGTTACTATAGATTCGTTTTCATTTTCTAGAATTTTATATGAACAGAATCATATAGTGCATACTCTTTTGGTCTAGCTTCTTTTACTTAGTGTAATTATTTTAAGATTTATCCATATTGTTGCATGCGGTATTCCATTGTATGGGTACACCACAATTTATCCATTCACCTATTGATGGACATTTGGGTTGTTTCTAGGTTTTGGCTATTATAAATAAAGCTGCTACGGGCATTCTTGTACAAGTCCTTGTATGTACATTGGCTTTTATTTCTCTTGGGTAAATACCTAAGAGTGGAATGGCTAAATTATATGGTAGGTGTAACACTACCATATGTAAAATAGATACTAGTGGGAACCTGTGGTATAGCACAGGGAGCTAAGCTCGGTGCTCTGTGATGACCTAGATGGGTGGGATGGGGGGGGAGAGTGTGGGGGAGGTCCAAGAGGGAGGGGATATATGTATACATATAGCTTATTCACTTCGTTGTACAGCAGAAACTAACACAACATTGTAAAGCAATTATACTCCAATTTTTAAAAAAAAAAACATTTCTAGAAACTGCCCAAATGTTTTCCAAAGGGATTTCCTGACCTTTAATCGACCTTTAAACGAGGACTGTTTCTTGTCTATCCAGCTCCAGAGGCAACTTGACAATGGAAGGTTAATTAACCAGCCACCGACAAAGTAAATGAACACGACCTGAGGTTCTCTGAAAGGTTCAGACCAGTCTGCTCCACCCATCGCAGATAAGTCAGTAAATATGTACTGCACACCTATGTGCAATGCCTCGTATGAGACATTGCTGTGGACAGAGAAGCAGGTGCCACTACCTGTCTGGAGCTGTACTAGGAGTTAGGGACTCACAGGTACGTAAGACCCATGGCTTGCCCTAGTTCATGGTCTAGAGGGGAAGACAGACACTTGGATGATGATGACAAAAGATGTCAAGTTCTAGGACAGAGGTGAGCACAAAGCGCTATGGGAGCATGGGAGAGCGAATATTAGCTGGAGGCGGGAGGTGAGGGAAGTAGTTTGGTGCCTGGGAAGGTGCTCAAGAGGAGGCATTTCAGGTAGGTCCCCAGGGTCACTAGTTTACCTGGTAGTAAAGAGGGGGAGAAGGATGCCACTGCAGGTAAAGGAAGCAGCACGAAGAGGGGACGACATGGGTGCATGTGTCTGTACATATCTGGGGAAGGAAATGGCTGGGGCATCGGACAGAGTGGCAGGTGGGCCTGAAAAGCCGACAGGGGCCATGAAAACCACACTAAGGGTTTTACCTTCACCTTGACAAGTATGTCTTCTGCCTCCCAAACAAACAATATTATTTTCTGCCACCATTCCCTTCTCCACTTGCCTGGACAGTGCTTTTCTATCCTCTTCACCTCCTACCCAAATCGGATCAACTTTATTCATTAAGTCATACATTTACACATTTACCAGATTTATTGGGTGTTTTGCAACATACTAATGGTATGTCTCTTTGGCCCGCTCATTTGTATCTATTGCTAATTGATGCACAAAACTCAAAGATAGCAAAACGGTGCATGGTCCCCATCCTAGTGCCTCCCCATCATCATTCCTGTGCCCTCTGGGGTTTGGCCAAGACCTCTGGAAGCCAGGCCTTCCCAGCCCCACCCAGTGTCAGTGTTCTGACATATTTGCCAAGACTCTCGTTCATACTCACTACCACATTTCTCACATTCTTTTTTGTTTTGTAAAATACAACTATTTTCATTAAAATGTGTTATATATATTAACATGTAATGAAGTTGTTATTTTTAAATTAATTAAATAATTTTTAAATTTCTCAGTTTTAATTTCCAATACAGTAAATATCAATAGACATAATCCACAGAAACAAAAGTTCTTTAGGCTCCTCAGTAATTTTTATAAGTGGAAAGGGGTTCCAAGACCACAAAGTCTGAGAACTGCTATATACCAATGAAAATGATCAACCACTGCTATTCACAACATTTATAAAATTCACCCACACAGACACAAAAGCATAGATCCTGGATATTCCATATATATAAAGTTCTGAAACAAGAAAAACTAATTTATGATGTCAGAAATCAGGATGGTGGTCACCTGGGGAAAGAAGCGGGTAGTGGTTCAGAAGAGGGGCACTAGGGGGTTCTGGGACATTGTCACTGTGCTGTTCCTTGGCCTGAGTGCTAGTTATCCAAGAGTGTTCAACTGGTGCCAATCCACTGGTGTTTCATGCATTTTCCTATCCATGTGCTTGGCTTTGCTTTTTTTTTTTTTTTTTTTTGCGGTACGCGGGCCTCTCACTGTTGTGGCCTCTCCCCGTGCGGAGCACAGGCTCCGGACGCGCAGGCTCAGCAGCCATGGCTCACGGGCCCAGCCGCTGCGCGGCATGTGGGATCTTCCCGGACCGGGGCACGAACCCGTGTCCCCTGCATCGGCAGGCGGACTCTAAACCACTGCGCCACCAGGGAAGGCCCTTGGCTTTGCTTTTTGAACAATTGAAAAAATATGCCTCCGTGAATCTTAGCTCTGCCATCTTCTTGTTGTGAGTTGGAAAAGTTACTTGGCCTCTCTTCATTTACTCAACCAACAATTCTTGAGGACTTAGCACCAGGCAGTGTGGTACACAGCAGGCGCAGGACAGCATGGAATGCGCAGCCTCAGCTTTGTCTAGTGCAGTGCAGGAGAGACAACCATTGAAAACGTCATCACAGGGGTGCTAAGTCTTGCAAAAAGAGAGGTACGGGCGCTGTAGAATGTAGGAGACTTAAGCTTCACAGTGAGTCCGGGATGAGGAGCCGACACTTAGCTGAGCTGTGAAAGATGAGTAGGAGTAAAGCCACAAAGGAATGGAGAGAATTGCCACTTGACATCTCTGCTTGGCTGTTTAACAGGTGTCTCAGTCTTTTTTTTTTTTCCTTGCGTAATCTTTTCTTTTTTTTTACTTTTTTTTTTTTAAAGAAGATGTTGGGGGTAGGAGTTTATTAATTAATTAATTAATTTTTGCTGTGTTGCGTCTTCGTTTCTGTGCGAGGGCTTTCTCTAGTTGTGGCAAGCGGGGGTCACTCTTCATCGCGGTGCACGGGCCTCTCACTATGGCGGCCTCTCTTGTTGCGGAGCACAGGCTGCAGACGCGCAGGCTCAGTGGTTGTGGCTCACGGGCCCAGTTGCTCCGCGGCAAGTGGGATCCTCCCAGACCAGGGCTCGAACCCGTGTCCCCTGCACTGGCAGGCAGACTCTCAACCACTGCGCCACCAGGGAAGCCCCTACTTTTTTTTTTTTGATTGACGTATAGCTGATTCACAATGTCGTGTTAGTTGCAGGTGTATGGCAACGTGATTCAGTTATATTGTTTATCTTCTTTTTCAGATTCTTTTCCATTATAGGTTATTATAAGATATTGAACATAGTTCCCTGTGCTATACAGTAGGACCTAGTTGTTTATCTATTTTATATATAGTAGTGTATATCTGCTAATCCCATACTCCTAATTTAGCCCTCCCCACTTCCCCCTTTGGTAACCATAAGTTTGTTTTCTATGTCTGTGGGTCTCTATCCATTTTCTATATAAGTTCATTTGTATCATTTTTTGGCATCTCAGTCCTAATACGATCCTGCCAAACTCTTGGTCTCCCCCTCCCTTCCCCCACCACTTGACCAGCCTGCTCCTACCATCTTCACCACATCAGAAATGGCAACTCCATCCCTCTGACTCCTCAGGCCAAAAACTTTAGAATCATCCTGAATGTTTCCCTCTGTCACACCCCATATCCAGTGCCAGCTTCTCTTGAAGCTGATAAAGTTTTAGTTTCAGGGACCCTCACATTCCAAGGCCCTGGACAGGTCCCTAGGAATGTGTTCACATTGTCATACATTTTTGTATAATTGGGAAAGATATTTTAACTGCGGTCAGTTAAGACCACTGTTTCCTTCCACTCCAACTTTTCTTCCATCACATTTCCCCTTGTGTTGCATGGTATTGGAGTGACCATGGACATTTTGGGATCCTGCTTAGGGGAAGTTAAGATGGGGACACATTTAGCTGGGCATTTATGTGGTTTGCATTCACTTCCTGGTGTCATGACAGAACACTGGGAGACCACAAGTCATATTGGGATGGGAATCTGTCCTATGGCACTTGGCACGGGCAGTATAAAGGTCATAGAAGTGACACAAGGTTTGATATGTACACAGCCAGAACCTAGTCTATGGAGAATTCTCCCAAATTATAGAATTACATGCAGAGGATTTGGTTCTTATTGATGTCTAAATAAAAAATGGAATTTCTCTGGGACTTCCCTGACAGTCCAGTGGTTAAGACTCTGTGCTTCCATTGCAGGGGGCACAGGTTCAATCCCTGGTTGGGGAACTAAGATCCCACTTGCCACGAACCCAAAAAGAAAAGAAAAAAAAGATGGAATTTCTGTCTTGCTAAAAATATACTGGACAGGGACTTCCCTGGTGGTGCAGCGGTTAAGAATCCGCCTGCCAATGCAGGGGACACGCGTTCAAGCCCTGGTCCGGGAAGATCCCACATGCTGCGGAGCAACTAAGCCCGTGCGCCACAACTACTGAGCCTGCGCTGTAGAGCCTGTAAGCCACAACTACTGAGCCCACGAGTCACAACTACTGAAGCCTGCGCACCTAGAGCCCGTGCTCCACAACAAGAGAAGCCACCGCAGTGAGAAGCCTGTGCGCCACAATGAAGAGTGGCCCCTGCTTGCCGCAACTAGAGAAAGCCTGTATGCAGCAACTAAGACCCAACACAGCCAAAAATAAAATTAATTAATTAAAAAAATATATATACTGGATAATGCAGCATACACAATTATAAGTGCAGCCTGCTCTTTTGTTCTTTTTGATGGAAATCCCATTAAGTAAAATGGACCGGAATCCCTATGTTTGTAGGGCACACACCTGTAGCAGTACTACAAGCATTGAGTGTGTGTGTGAGGTGATGTCTGCTTGATGAATCCCAGCATACAAAATCATGTCTTAGAGTATCTGACCCATCCGTCTTGTCCTGACAAAGCCTGACTCATTGTTGTGATTTTTTCCTCACTTTAAATACGTACTCACTTTCGTACTTAATTCTGTACTCTTTTTTTAAAAACAAGGTCCCACAAATCTTATAATCTTCAAGCCCTACACATAGACTGCAGCCCTACTCATACTCTATATCCAACCAGCAAGTCCAGATGGCTGCACTGTCAAAATATATCCATAATCCAACCCCTTCTCACCACCTCGACTGCTACTACCCCAGCCCCAGCTGCCACCGTCTCTCACTTGGCTTACTGCAGTAGCCTCCTGACAGTAGCCTCTCCCTGCTTCATCCCCATCATCCCCCACCCCCGACAGTCTATTCTCCACATAGCAGACAGAAGGATATTTTCACGACGTAAATTAGATTATTTAACTATTCTGCTTAAAACCCTCCGATAGCTTCAGATATCTTTTTTTTTTTTTTTTTTGCGGTACGCGGGCCTCTCACTCTTGTGGCCTCTCACGTTGCGGAGCACAGGCTCCGGACGCGCAGGCTCAGCGGCCATGGCTCACGGGCCCAGCCACTCCGCGGTATGTGGGGTCTTACCGGACCGGGGCACGAACCCGCGTCCCCTGCATCGGCAGGCGGACTCTCAACCACTGCGCCACCAGGGAAGCCCAGCTTCAGATATCTTGCTTGGAGAAAAACGAAACTCCGTAAAGCAGCCTGCCCGCCCCTTCATGATCTAGCCTCCAGTGGCCAATCTAGCATCATCTGCAAGCATGCTTCCCCGTGCTCACTCCACTCCAGCCAAACCATGCTCCTTGCTGTCCCTCAAACACACCCCACAAGGTTTCCTCCTCCCCACCCCTCCACAGAAATTCTTCCTTCAGACATCCATATGGCTTTTTCTCTCACCTCCTTCAAGTCTTTGCTTAAGTAGCACCCTCTCAGGGAGGCTTACCTTGATCGCTCCATTAAAAATCTCACCCACCCACCCTCCTTTGCACTCTTGATCCCTCTTACTCTGCTCTCTACTTTTTCTTTCTAAAACACTAGGCAGTTTACTTATTGATTATGTTTATTCTCTTGAATCTCTCTCCTCCTAGACTGCAAGCTCACAGGCACAGGAATCTTAACTTTACTTACTGGTATATCCTCAATACTTAGAATAGTGTCTAGCACCTAGTAGGTACTCAATAAATATTTGTTGAATGAATGAATAAATGAACCAAGGGTGGGAAGAACATGTGAAAAGTTCCAGAGATGAGAGATGTGCGGCTTATTCAAGGAATTCAAAGAAGTCTCAAGGAGTAAGTCAAAAAGGAAAGTGGCTCAAGCTGGAGTCGGGCCAGGCAGGCGGGAGCCAGAGGGGGGAGGAATCTGTAGACCAGGATAAGGATATTGAAGTTCAGAGCAGGGAAAATCCATTGAGGAGTTATAACCAAGGGAGTGGTGTGATCGTAGTTCAGAGACATCATTGGCAGTTGTATAGAAAAGGAAGCCCTGTGATGGTGATGGCAGGGGTTGGGGAGGGGGGTAAGGGGGTGAAGACTGGAAGCAAAGAGACCGGTTAAGAGGCTATTGAAGTAGTTCAGGCAAGAGGCGATGGTGTCTCAAGACTATTTTGGAGGGTGACAATGGATACGGAGAGAAGTGGAAAGACCTTTTATTTAGGAAGTAGAATCAGAAACCTCTGATGATGAACCAAAAGAAGAAGGACGTTTGATAAGAAGGGTGTGGTCATCTGTGCTGACTGCTGCTGGGGGTCAAGCTAACAAGGACTGAAAAGTAAGTGTCCATTGGAATTTAGTGACACGGAAGTAACAGGCGATCTTGTCAAGCGCATTTCCACAAAATATAGATGGTTAAAGTCAGCCTGGGCTGAGTGCATGGACAAGTGAGTGCGGTGTGAGGAAGTAGAGGCCACTTGACATATCGACAAAGCCCCTGACACCTAGTAGGCTCTCAATCCATACCACTTTCCTCCCTCCTTTCCCTGCATCAATGATGTTGCATAACTGCGATAATATTGCTAATTAAACTCTAGGTAAAAGAAAAAATGTTTAATTAAAATAATATCATAAGTAGTTAAATATTTACTGTTCGTTTGGTATCAGATTTCTTATGGTAAAATATTAAATTCAAATATTAATAAGGAAAACAGCTGGTTCTGAATATTCAGACTCCCAGAGGAACACAGTAATGAATCATTTTTAAAGCCGGACAGCTTCACACTTAATCTGCTCAAGGAATAGGAACACAGTCATTTTTCAATAATCGTTTTATAGAATGAATATAAATTTCTGATTAGTCTGTTCCCAAAATGGAAACGGCCTTTTAACATCATTATGATAAATATTTGTTGTAAGAAATTCAGGCATTAACCTAGTGTATATAGAAGAAAGGAGATTCAGAGTTTCAGTTTTGCAAGCTGAAAAATGTTCTGTAGGTGGGTGGTGGTGATATTTGCATAGCAATGCGAATGTATTTAATGCGAATCAGCTGTACACTTAAAAAAGGTAAAAACAAATATCGTAAATTAACGCATATTGGTGGAATCTAGAAAAACGGTACAGATGAACTGGCTTGCAAGAAAGAAATAGAGACCCAGATGTAGAGAACAAACGTATGGACACCAAGCGCAGGGGGTGGGATGAATTGGGAGACTGGAATTAACATATATACACTAATATGTATAAAATAGATAAGTAATGAGAACCTGCTGTATAGCACAGGGAGCTCTACTTCACTTTGCTGTACAGTAGAAACTGTCACAACACTGTAAAACAACTATACCCCAATAAAAAAAGGTAAAAATTAAACAAAAAGGTTAATAGGGTAAACTGCATGTTGTGTATATTTTATAATTTTAAAAATAAATGACTTCTAAACAAAAGAAGAAAGGGAAGATAGCCCTCTAATCCCACTGCTTAAGTTGGCATATAGGATTCATCATTCATTCATTCAACAGATATTTACTGAATGCCTGCTATATGCCAAGCACATGTCTAGGTGCTGAGAACAAACACATTAGTGAACATTAGTGAACAAAACAACGTCCTTCCCCTTGTGGAACTTACTCCTAACGGGAAAGAAAGAAAATAAACAAACAGGAGAGTATGTATCATGTCAGATGGTGATAAATGATAGAAAAATAAGGCAAAGAAGGGAGATAATGAGGTTGAGGTTATAATTGTATATAAGGAAGGCCTCACTAATAAAGTGACATTTGAGCAGAGACCTGAAAGAAATGAGGGAGCGAGCCATGCAGACATCTTGAAAGAAGAGCTTTCCAGGCAGAGCGAACAGCCAAGGCCAAGATCCCAAGGCAGAAGCAGGTTTGGCATGTTCAAGGAACAGCAGAAAAGCCAGGGTGACTGGAGAGGAGTAAGTGAGGGGAGAGGAGTAGGAACAGAGGTCAGAGAAGTGTGGAGGGTCTCTGAAGGCCATAAGAAGGACTTTGGATTTTACTCTGAGTGAGGCTAGAAATCATTGGAGAGTTTTGAGCAGAGGAAGGATCTGATATGGCTTCAGCTTAAAAGAGATTACTCTGGCTGCTGCGCTGAGATTGGACTGAAAGAGGGCAAAGCAAGAAGCAGGGAGGAAAATTAGGAGGCTAGCGCAATTATCCAGGTGGGAAATGATGGTGGCTGAGACCAGGGTGGTGGCAGTGAAGACGGGGAGAGGTGATCAGATTCTGTACGTATGTGGCTGGTGGCGCCAACAGTGTTTGCCGAAGGGCTGGATATAGGCAGAGGTCGATCTAGGCTTTGAAAGACCTGAAGCTTATACAATTTGGGGGGTTCTCTGTTAAGAAGGATACAAAATTAGATACAAAATGAACATTTATTTAAAATGAGAAAAGAAATCACAATATATCACAAATTTATAGAAGCTGACAAATACTACAAACATCAGAAAGTCTAGAAAATAACTTAAGATTAACTTCCTGACACACCCTTATAAAGCCTTTTACTATATAGTTTGTTGCATACTATTTATTCACCTGTCCATATGATAATTTTATAATATCTTCTATAAAATATCAGTAAGATAATTTTCTCTTCTAGCATAGTTGATCAAAATTTCTATTTTATCATCAAAAAGTCTACAAACAATAAATGCTGGAGAGGGTGTGGAGAAAAGGGAACCCTCCTACACTGTTGGTGGGAATGTAAATTGGTACAGGCACTATGGGGAACAGTATGGAGGTTCCTTAAAAAACTAAAAATAGGAACCTCCATATGATCCAGCAATCCCATTTCTTGGCATATATCTGGAGAAAACCATACTTCGAAAAGACACATGCACCCCAATGTTCATAGCAGCACTATTTACAATAGCCAAGACATGAAAGCAACCTAAATGTCCATCAACAGTTGAATGGATAAAGAAGATGTGGTACATATATACAATGGAATACTACTCAGCCATTAAAAGGAACAAAATTGGGTCATTTGTAGAGACCTGGATGGACCTAGAGACTGTCATACAGAGTGAATTAAGTCAGAAAGAGAAAAACAAATACCGTATATTAATGCATATATGTGGACTCTGGAAAAATGATACAGATGAACTGGTTTCCAAGGCAGAAATAGAGACACAGATGTATAGAACAAACATATGGACGCCAAGGGAGGAAGTGGGGGTGGGACGAATTGGGAGACTGGGATTAACATAAATACTTATCTAAAAAACAGAAACAGACTCACAGACTTAGAAAACAAACTTATGGTTACCAAAGGGGAAAGGTGGAGGGAGGGATGAATTAGGAGGTTGGGATTAACATATACACAGTACTATATATAAAACAGATAAACAACAAGAACCTACTGAACAGCACAGGGAACTCTACTCAGTACCCTGTAATAACCTATATGGGAAAAGAATCTGAAAAAGAATAGATACATGTATATGTATAACTAAATCACTTTGCTGTATACCTAAAACTAACACAACATTGTAAATCAACTATACTCCAATATAAAATATTTTTTTTAATTTCTGTTTTATTGATACTTTTATTTCAGTTTTATTATCGCTAGAGTTTTTAATTGCCATTGTGGTAATAATAAGACAGGTTTTGACAGGTGAGTCTTCTTTCTTTCTTACATATTAACTTCCTTCCTATCATATTTAAATTCTTATTCATCAAAAATTCGAGAAAACAAATACAAAATTGACCTGAAAACAAGATATTTATATGAGTGATATGAATGTATTTAAAAATTGACACTGCACCACATTGAGTTATGTAATTGTATAAAAATCACTCAATATTCCATATACTGAGCTATTGATTAATATGTTTTGGCTTTTTGTGACAAGAAAACTTGTTTCTTCAGGCTGCCTGCTGTGTCCATGATACTTTCATGTGCCATTACATCAGAAACTGCCAGACTTCATCAGAACAAGATGAGTCAGATACACTAAAACATGATCCAATATGTTAAGATGCATAAAATATGCAAATTCATACATAGACAAAATCACAATTTGTAGTACTGCTACAGGCTGGTGCTCTGCAAAAACAGGGTTTCTGATAAATTCTATTTCAAGATTCCCAGAAAACCTTGCTGTAGCCACTATGGAAACAGTATGGAGTACTTAAATGTAAGACCTGAAACCATAAAACTCCTAGAAGAAAACATAGAAAAGACTCCTTGACATGAGTCTTGACAATGATTTTTTAGATATGGTACCAAAAACACAGGCAACAAAAGCAAAAAAAAAAAAAAATCATCAAGTGGGATTTCAAACTAAAATGTTTCTGCACTGCAAAAAAAATCATTCAACAAAATGAAAGGGCACCCTACAGAATGGGAGAAAATATTTGCAAATCATCTATCTGATAATGGGTTAATATCCAAAATATGTAAGGAACTCACAACTCCATAGCAAAAAAAGAAAACAACAAAAAACAACGAATAAAATCCAATTTAAAAATAGGCTGGACCAAAAAAGACATACAATGGACAACAGGTACATGGAGAGATGCTCAACATCACTAATCAACAGGGAAATGCAAATGAAAACCACAATGAGATATTATCTCACATCTGCTAGAATGGCTACCATCAAAAATACGAGAGATAAGAAGTGTTGGCAAGGATCTGGAGAAAAGGGAACGCTTGTGCACTGTTGGTGGGAATGTAAGTTGGTACAGCCACTATAGACAACAGTATGGAAGTTCCTCAAAAAATTAAAAATAGAACTACCACATGATCCAGCAATCCCACTTCTAGGTATATATCCAAAAGAATTGAACTCAAGATCACAAAGAGACATATGCACTCCCATGTCTACTGCAGCATTATTCACCATAGCCAAGTTATGGAAACAATCTAAATGTCCATTGACAGATGAATGGGTAAACAAAATGCGATAGAGAGATAAAAAGATAGACGCACATACACACACTCAATGGAATATTATTCAGCCTTAAAAAAGGAAATCCTCTCAAAAAAGGAAATCCTTTCACACACTACAACATGAATGAGCGTTGAGGACAATATGCTAAGTGAAATAAGCCAATCACAAAAAGATAAGAATTGCATGATTGAACTTATATGAGGTATCTAAAATAGTCAAACTCGGAAGCAGAGAGTAGAATGGTGGTTGCCAGGGGCTGAGGAGAGAGGGTAATGGGGAGTTGCTCTTCAATGGGTATAAAGTTTCAGTTATACAAGATGGGTAATTCCTAGAGATCTGCTGTACAACATTGTACCTACAGTCATCAAAAATGTATTGTAGGGCTTCCCTGGTGGCACAGTGGTTGAGAGTCCGCCTGCCAATGCAGGGGACACGGGTTCGTGCCCCGGTCCGGGAGGATCCCACATGCCGCAGACCGTGAGCCATGGCCACTGAGCCTGCGTGTCCGCAGCCTCTGCTCCGCAATGGGAGAGGCCACAACAGTGAGAGGCCGGCGTACCGCAAAAAAAAAAAAAAAAAAATGTATTGTACAATTAAATATTTGTTAAGAGGGAAAAGCTCATGTTAAGTGTTCTTGCCACAATTAAAAGAATGGATGGTGCATTGAGTTGCATATGCCACATTATTGCATATTCTGTCACATGAGTGACGGGAGTCCCATTCCGAGTACGCAGTACTGAATCATCCATATATAGTTTTACAAGTCCAGTGAGCGGAAGAATTTTCCACAGGCTGGTTTTTGCTCTGTACATTCCCAACCTTATTTCCTCTCAGCTACACATATCTCCAGCACTGGTGCTGCAGGACACATTAGTTCCAAGATACGATCATTGGCTCTACACCATTAGTCAGCATAGTGAGAGATAAGAGTATTCCTGGATGACATTCTTATGCCGGGATGGCTAGCAGTGACATAGAAGTGACTGCAAGCCATGTAAAAATATCTGATCAAACCCCAAATAAATGTAAACCCAATTCAACTTCTCCTTTGTATGACCCCAAAATGTCCACAGCCATCCAATACCAACCCTACCACAAGGGGAAGAATGACAGAGGGGAAGTTGGAGTGGAAAGAGACAGCTACCTTTTTTTAAAAAAAAGATTTTTTTCATTTTTAAAGTCTTTATTGAATTTGTAACGATATTGCTTCTGTTCTATATTTTAGGTTTTCTGGCATCGAGGCATGTGGGATCTTAGCTCCCCGACCAGGGATCGAACCCGCGCCCCCTGCATTGGAAGGCGAAGTCTTAACCACTGGACCGCCAAAGGAAGTCCTGAGACAGCTATCTTAACTGATGGCAATTAAAATATTTCACTTTTGCAAATTTTACAAAAGCGTGTAGCAGTGTTATCCCATTGTTGGGGCCTTGTAAGAAGCTGCCGCAAGTGAGGGGCTCCGACACTTAAGCTTCATTAGCGTCACAGTAACTGTAATACTAGATGTGGAGTGAGAGAGAGGAGTCGAGGATGATGTCCAGGTTTGGGGCCTGAGTCACTGGGTGAGTAGAGCTGCTGTTTACTGAGATACGGAAGATTAAGAGAAGTTTCGGGGGGAAATCAGAAGTTCAGTTTGGGATAGGAAAAGTGTAAGATGTCTATTAGACAGCTAAAGGAGAGATCAAGTAGGCAGTTGGATATACAAGTCTGGAGCCCACAAGAGAGAACTGGCTGAAGAACTAAATTAAGGCGACAACAGCACATGGGATGTATTTAAAACCATGAGATTGAATACGGAGTGAGGAAAGAGAGAGAGATTAGACCTAAGGTTAAATGTTAGCATCACTGAGGTCAAGGTAACAGAGAATTTGCCAAGAGTTGGCTGGAGTGAGTCAGAGTATGGAAGGAGTAGAACTAGAGACAGTGGTCATACTTGGTTGTTTTGGAAATGACTTTTCTCAGTAAAAGCTCTTGGGGTTGTTTCCTATTAGCATATATAGATTTATTTCATTATTTTAAAAAGTTCTTTAGTGTAAGGATCACTATAATTTATTCCTCCAGTTGTCTTTCGATGGACATTCAGGCTGTTAATCTTGGTGATTATAAATAATCCCATAACGAATATCTCTGAACATACATTCTTGTGCACGTGCAAAATATGCCTCTAAGATTCTGAATTCTGAAACTGCTAAATAAAGAGTACAGTTTTCCCTTGGTAGCCACAGGAGATTGGTTCCAGGACTCCCTCGGATACCAAAATCCAGGGATGCTCAAGTCCCTTAATAAAATGGTGCAGTATTTGCATATCACCTACACACATCCTCCCATATACTTTAAGTCATTTCTAGATTGTTCATAGTACCTAACACAATGTAAGTGCTATGTAAATAGTTGCCAGAGCAAGGCAAGTTCAAGTTTTGCTTTTTGGAACTTTCTGGAACTATTTTTCCCCAATATTTTCTATCTGCAGTTGGTTGAATCCACAGATGCGGAACCTGAGGGTATGAAGGGCTGATTATATGCACATTTTCAGTCTCACACAGACTGCAAAATTGCCTTCAAGTGACTTTCTTATCAGTAATACGAGAGAACTGCTCCTCCCCCACACCTTCCAAAGCACTGCATACTAATAATCCTTTAATCTTTGCCACCCTGTAGGTGTTTTAAATAGCAATGTTATTTTAATTTGCATGTCTTTGATCACCAGTAAAGCAGAACAGCTTTTCATATTTATTTCCATTTGTATTCCTTCTTTTGTATTACAACTGGGGCCTTTGCCATTTTTCTGTTTGAGGATGTCTTCTTTTTATTTTAATCAGTTTGTCAGAAACATGTCATAAATGTTGCAAATATTTTCTCCCCAAAATGTGTTTGACCTGCAAAATTATTTATGGTGTTAAATGTCCATCAACAGATGAATGGATACAGAATGGTACATATATACAATGGAATATTACTCAGCCATAAAAAGAATGAAACAATGCCATTTGCAGCAACATGGGTAGACCTAAAGATTATCATACTAAGTGAAGTAAGTCAGATTGAGAAAGACGAATATCATATGATATCACTTATATGTGGAATCTAAAAAAGAATGATACAAGTGAACTTATTTACAAAACAGAAGCACTCACAGACTTAGAGAATGAACTTATGGTTACCAGGGGGAAAGGGGGGGAGATAAGTCCGCCCCCCCCCCCCCGCAGTGGAAGCACAGAGTCTTAACCACTGGACCACCAGGGAAGTTCCCACACACTATATTTAAAATAGACAACAACAAGGACCTACTGTGTAGCACAGGAAACTCTGCTCAATATTCTGTAATAACCTAAATGGGAAAAGAATTTGAAAAAGAATAGATACTTGTATATGTATAACTGAATCACTTTGCTGTACACCTGAGACTGACACAACATTGTAAATCAACTATACTCCAATATAAAATAAAATTTTTTAAAAAATTATTTATGGTGTTCTTATAGAGTTTGGTTTTTCTGGGGGCTTTTTTTGGTTCACTTTTTGTAATGTGTTCCAAGCTTTCATTGTTTTCATTTAGTGGCTTCTGCCATCTATGTCACATCTGATTGTTTTTTAACAAGAGCAGCAGAAATAGATTTTAAGATTATTAACCCAAAGCTTAGAGAGAACACGTTCTCTTTTCATAGCTAATCAGACATCTGTAATGGGGACAAAACTGCCCCTTCCCACCCCCAACTTTAATCAAGATGTTTTTCTTTACGTTGTTGGCAAAGACTACTGCCTAATTGAGACCTCTGTGTATTCAGTGAATGCTTCTGTGTATTTGGCCTCACAAAACCCAGGGGCAAATGGGACCATGTGCTTTCTCTAACAAACACAAGAACAAACACAAGTAAGGCAGCCTATTAGGAGCTTTTTCAGCTCTTGTGTAAAATACATATAACATTTTCAGCATGCAATTTGCATAAAATGGTAGCAATGCGGTTTTCTAAGTTTGAATGCATTTCGGTTAATTCCGTGTATAAAACACACTTGAAATAAAGTACTTCTATTCCAAAATATTTTTTAATCATGAGTTTTTTAAAGCTCTTTAGGTAACAGGTTTTTGCCTTGCATGGGTTAGAAACCACAACTGGTTCATTAAATCAAGTGGCTTCCACAGTATTTGAATACTGCAAGTTGAACTTTCTTTAAACCTAAAAGCTGAAACAAAAGAGTTTCAGTATGAGCTGAATTGTTAAGAGTAATTTTCTTAATGATTAACAAGTCAACTCAAAAAATTGCTGTCAACTACCCACAGAAGAAAGGCTCCTCAATCTTGTTTCTTTCCCAAAGTATTGCAGGTGTTTCAGAGGTAAATTTTGAATTCAATAAGTGTCCAAAATAAAGAAAACCAAATAAAGCATCTGGACTCGATTACTGCCCCCCCAAAAAGTTTACAAAATCTTTCAGATCGCAAGAAACTGCGAAGTTGTTAAACTATCAGAATGCAGAAACAGACACTTCAAGCATTCTTGTTAGGGAAGCAAACTAGGAAAAAGAATGTTCTCTATTTAAATTTTTTTCCTCATACTTATCATCTGAGATGGCTGGTTTTGAGATTATCATATAAAATCGATAACCAGTTAGAACTTACAATAGAAGAAATTATCCCATTCACAATAGTAGTAAAACCCATAAAATATCTAGAACTAAATGAGAAATGAGCAGGAAGACTTCTATAAAGAAAACTCTTGTGGGATATAAAATAAGACTTCAATAAATGGAGACATTCTTAAATAGGTAGACTCAACATTATAACCATTTTAGTTCTCCATAAATTGGTCTAGAAATCCAACACACACCCAACCAAAATTCTAGAAAGCAATTCTCTGAAGGGAGAGATGGAGAACTTGACAAAATCATCATAAAATACATTAAAATCTGGAAAAGAAGGGTAATAAGTGGGGATTAATCTTACCAGATAGTGAAGTGTATTATAAAGCCACAGTGATTAAGAGTGTGATACAGGAATTGACAGGAACTGACAGTTTAATGGATCTTAAATGGAGAAGAAATGGAAAGAAATGGACTTAAATATATGGGAGAACATAGTCCTATGTGATAAAGTTGGCATCCATTCACTCAACAAATATTTACTGAGCTGTATCTGATGGAGACATGCAACATTCAAAATTTCTGCTTTGAGTGGAGCTTAAATTCTCGTGGAAGACACCAACCAACAAACAAACAATAAATAAAATATATAGTACATCAGACAGTAATCAGTGCTATTGAGAAAACTCAGGCAGGAAAGAGAGATGGGAGTTGGAGGGAACTGCAATTTTAAATAGAACAGTCATCTCTGACAAGGTGACATTTCAGCAAAGACTAGGAGGTAAAGGCATGAGCCATGTAGATACCTAAGGAAAGAGTAGGTCAGATACGGGAAGGTTTCTCAACATGGGCAGTATTAACAGTCTGGCCAGATGATTCTCTGTTGTAGGGGAGGCCGTCATGTGCATCATAGGATCTTTAGCAGAATCCCTGGCCTCTACCCACTGGATGCCAGTAGCTACCCTCCTCCCGGGTGTGACAATCACAAATGTCTGTGAACATTGCCAAACGTCACCTGGGGAGCAAAACTGCCCCCAACTGAGAACCTCTGGTTTGGAGAGAACAGTGAGGGCAAATGTCCCGAGTGGCTGAGGAGAGTGGTTGGCATGTTAAAGAAACAGCAAGAAAGCCATTGTGACTGGAGTGGAGTGAGCATGGGTCAAGGATCAGGGTGGATGGGGGGCTGGGAAGAGAACTAGTAGAATATGATGTAATATATTTGGGGGGAGGGGGTGGTCTGTGGCAGATCATACAGGACCTCGTAAGACACTGTGATGACTTTATCTTTTATGTAGAATGAGATGAAAAGCCATTGGAGGATTTTGAGCAGAGAAGTGATTTGATGTCTTCTATTTTCGGAGACCCAGTCAGTCTGTTGTGTTGAGAATAGGTTGTAGGTGAGCAAGGGAAGATGCAGGGAG
Source organism: Delphinus delphis (assembly GCF_949987515.2). Taxonomy (NCBI): domain Eukaryota; kingdom Metazoa; phylum Chordata; class Mammalia; order Artiodactyla; family Delphinidae; genus Delphinus; species Delphinus delphis. Next base: position 26,878,983 of record NC_082704.1, on the reverse strand, counting down.
ACCAGTTATTGCGATAAGCCAGAGAAGAGGTGTCGGTGGCTTCAAAAAGGCTTGGACTAGGGTGATAGTAGTGGACGTGGGGAGAAGTGGTAGATTCTGGATATATTTTGATGGTAGAGTCAACAGGATTCGCTGACATGTGAATAAAAGAGGGGCATCAAAAATGACTCCCAGGGACTTCCCTGGTGGTCCAGTGGTAAAGAATCCACCTTCCAATGCAGGGGACGTGGGTTCGATCCCTGGTCAGGGAACTAAGATCCCACAGGCTGCGGGGCAACTAAGCCCACGCGCCACAACTACTGAGCTCACGTGCCTCAACTAGAGAGCCTGCGTGCCGCAAACTACAGAGCCCACACACCCTGGAACCTGCATGCCACAACTAGAGAAGAGTAAACCCACATGCCGCAACTAGAGAGAAGCCCATGCACCACAGTGAAGATCCCGCGTGCCACAACTAAGACCCGATGCAGCCAAAAATAAATAAAATAAATAATTTTTAAAATATATATATATATATTAAAAAAAATGACTCCCAGGGTTTTAGCCTAAGCAACTGAGAGGTTGAGTTGCCATTTAGTGTTATGGGGAAAACTTCAGGGGGTGCAAATTTTGAGGGAAGGTTAGAGTTGGGTTTTGGACATGTTGACTTTGAGTGGTCTTTTGGGCATCAGAGTGGAGGGATGCAGTTGATTGGATACATGGCTCTGAATTTCATGGGAGAGGTCAGGGATGGAAATATAAATTTGAGGTCACTAGCATATAGGTGGTATTGAAAGCCATGAGACCAGATAAGATCACCATGGGAGTAGATCAGACAGAGAAAGGTCTAAGAACTGAGCCCTGGGACAGCCCAATGTTAAGAGGTCAGGTGTTGGGAGGATGGCATGGGAGGGGGTGGTAAAGGAAAAGTGGTAAAGGAAACTGAAAAGGCAAGTCAAGAGAGATGGAAGAAAACCGGGAAAATGTGTGTCCTGGAAGCCAGGTGGAGAAAACGGTTCAAGGAGGGAGAAGTAATCAATGATGCAAATGTCACCAATAGGTCGCTGGATTTAGCAACAGGGAAGTAATGAGTGACCTTTATAACAGCAGTTGTAGCAGAATGGTGAGCGTGAAAGAATGGCTGAAGTTGGTTGAAGAGAGAATGGGAAGAAAGGAATTAGAGACCACAAGAACAGGCAACTTTTTAAGGACTTTTGTTTTAGAGGGGACCAGAGAAAGTAACTAGAGGAGGAAGTGAGTTCAAGAGAGTTTCCAGATGGGGAGTAGAAATAGCATCTTTGTATGCTGATAGGAATGACACAATGGAGAGAAAAGCTGACGAGGCGGAGAGAGAGGGAAGCTGCTGGGGGGAGGTCCTTGAGTAGGAGAAACGGGATGAAATCTAGTGCACACACAGAGGGAGGGGCTGTACACAGAGTCACGGACAGTTGGTTTACAGCATTAGGAAGGACAGCAGTGAATACAGACAGAGTTGTAGGTAAGAGGGCAGGTGTGACAGTGAGAGCTTGTGGAAGTTCTCTCTCTCTTTTTTTTTTTTTGCGGTACGCGGGCCTCTCACTGTTGTGGCCTCTCTCCCGTTGTGGAGCACAGGCTCCGGACGCGCAGGCTCAGCGGCCATGGCTCACGGGCCCAGCCGCTCCGCGGCATGTGGGATCTTCCCAGCCCGGGGCACGAACCCGTGTGCCCTGCATCGGCAGGCGGACTCTGAACCACTGCGCCACCAGGGAAGCCCCGGAAGTTCTCTTTTGATCGCTCCTATCTTTTCAGTGAAATAGGAAGCAAGGAGAGAAGATGAGAGAGGGGGTGCAGAGGCTTAAAAGAAGAAAAATTATGTGGGCTGTGAGGTTAATGCCAGTAGGTCTAGAATTAGCCTGACCTGTTTTACTGAAGTTCCTGCATGGCACTCACCCCTCATCAAGGCATGAAGCATACTGATTAATGGTGTTGCTGTGTAACCCTGGGTCTGAGGAGATGTAAGGGGGTTTGTACACATTATGTATTGATAACAGTGAGATTAATGATTTGCACCTGGCCTCAGTATGACACCTGCCCCTTCCTCCCAGGGCTCTTCCGTTGAGGCTGGAATACGCCTATATGAGTGGCAAAAAAAATTTTTTTTAACCCCAAACAAGACTCCATTTTTGACTCCCTGGTTCTGAGGTGTTCCATGCACATGTCAGTGGCTCCTGGTCCGAGTGAAAAGATGTCTTGCCACCACACTTACAGAGGAGGGCAAGAGGACCCCTTGCTGTATCCTTTTTCTGTAGTAAACTGTACATCTGTAAGCATTGCCATTGGGTCCTGTGAGTCTCCTTTAGCAACTGAACCTTGTTCACCTGCCACTGTGAATGCAGCGTGATATAGTTACCCAGGAGAGTGGGAGAGACGTTAGTGGGGAGAAGATACATTTTTCAAATAAGGCACTGGGACAAGCGGTGTAGTAGACGTGTCTGCCCAAATCAATTCACAATGATTCCTCCTAGAGAACGCCCACCCTCTAACTTCTCCATTCCAATCCATAGGGTCTCAGGATTGAGTTCACAACAGCCATGTTTATATTAAATGACCCATGTCACCGATCAAATCAAAGGTGAACCCCTGACCTAAGCTGAACTAATCAGAGTCTCTGCCAGTCTGAAGAGCTGGTGTCTAGAAGGGAGGAGACCTAAAACCTTAATTGTTGAGCTTTAGTATGGCTAGCCTCCACCACAGGACCAAGTAGCAGAGAAAACCAATCCACAAAGAGAGATGAATGAAGCCAATGCTCAGAGAGTAGCAGATGAGAGATGGAAAGAAACTAGTACTCTTTGCATTCCTGACACCTTTCCCTTCCCAGATTCCAACCCTTTTGGAAATTAAACTCCATCCTAGAACTAGGGTTTCAGGGAAATACTCCATATTCTCATAGTAAATTTTCTTTTTTCCCATCTAGTTAGTTTAAGTTAGCTCCTTTACTAGCAGCTAAAGATCCTTAACTCATTAGTCATTTAGAAACATATAAAGCTGTATCCCTATCTTACATCTTACACAAAAATGCATTCCAGATGGAGTTAAGGTTTCAATTTAAAAATAAAACAATACAGGGAGTAAAATAAAATATAAGATAATATTTTTACAATCTTGGAATCCAAAAACCAAAATGGAAAAAGATTTAAACACTTGGCTATATATAATTTTAAAAAGTGTAAACAGCCAAAACATCATCAACAAAGCCAAAGGGCATAAAATCGGGGAAAACATTTGCAACAAATGTGAAAAGCAAATGACTAACATTAGTAATACACAAAGAACTGCTATAAGTCAGTAAGAGAAGACAAAACAAAAGTAGACAAGTTGGTAAGGGACAAAAATTGGTAAAGCACAGAAAACCAATTATAAACGGCCAACAAACAAATGAAAAGATGCTCAACCTGACCCTTAATTCAGAAATAGATGAAAACTATAGATCAGCAAATATTAAAGAGATTAATAACCCTAGTGTTGATAAGGTTTTGAGAAAAACCTTACTATTTTGAAAAAACCTTTTACCATTGGTTAAAAGGTTTGAGAGTGTAGTTTGGCAACATCAATCAAAATTCTAAATGCACAAAACCTTTTGACACCAGCAAGTCCACTGCTAGGAATTTACCCTACAAAAATATTCACATAATTAATGTAACAATATTTATAAGATGTTTATTATAAAATGGTTTATAATAGTAAAATTTAGACATACCCAAATACCTATCACATTGCATTGCATTTAAAAAATATATATATATATGGTATATCCACGGAGTGTAATGTGCTGCAGCAATTTAAAAAGATTGAGGCAGCATTGTATATGCTGACACAGAAAGTTACTCAGGGGATATTTAAAGTGGAAAAAGCAAATTGCAGATCACATGAAAAGCATGATCTTACTTTTTTAAAGGGGAAAGAGGAGGAGGGATAAATTAGGAGTATGGGTTAACAGATACAAACTACTATACATAAAATAGATTAGCAACAAGGACTTACTGTATAACACAGGGAACAATATTCAGTATCTTATAATAACATATAACGGAAAATAATCTGAAAAAAATATATATATATATACACATATAAAACTGAATCCGTTTTCTGTACACCTGAAACTAGCACAATACTATAAATCAACTCTACTTTAATTTAAAAAAAAAGAAGGGGGAGGGGAGACTAAAACATCATGACTGTAGTAACAGTCATGGGCAGTGGGAATGGGGCAGGAGATGGGAACAGAAGAGTTTAATTTTTACTTTATACAGTTCTAGGTGGTTTAAACTTTCTACAACAGACATTTATTAATTTGTAATAATGTTTAAACCAAATATTTTTAGAAGCCTCAGGCAAAAACTTAAATAGAAAGGCATACCATATTTTCAAATAGGAAGATACAACATCAAAATATGGGGGATAGGGAGGGTGGGAGGGAGGGAGACGCAAGAGGGAAGAGATATGGGGACATATGTATATGTATAACTGATTCATTTTGTTATAAAGCAGAAATTAACACACCATTGTAAAGCAATTATACTCCAATAAAGATGTTTTAAAAAATATATGTTCATTCTTTCTAAGTTAACTTATAGATTTAACATGATCCCAGGAAAACTGCCTACTTTGGGGCCTCAAGAAGCTTATCTAATGTTCATATGGAAAAATAAGCAAGGAAGAGCAACCAGAAAACTGCTGAAAAGGAAGAATAATGGGGCAGGGCAGACTAGTCTACTAGATATTAAAGCATATGTAATATATATAAATAGCAAAGATGCTTATTACAGCAATGTTTGTATTAGACACAAACCGTGGACCACTGAAATACTTACCAAATAAGACTAGTTAAATAAAATATGGTTATGTCCGTGTTATGGAGTACTAAACAGTCATTAATAATAATGAAGTACATGAGCTGATGTGGAAAGATGCTCATAATATATTGCTAAATCCAAAAAACAAGTTGCAAAACCATAAACATAATGGAATCCCATTTATGGAAAAGAGGAAAGTCATATGCTCATGTGAACACACATACATCACATGTATGTAAATATATGAAAAGTAGGTGGGAATTATGCCCACTGAACTGATAACAGTGGTTACTTCTAAGGAGGGGACTGGGATTCAGATGGTAGGAGGGAGGGTAACATGGACTATTGTTCTGTATACTTCTAGAATGTTTGAATCTTTTATGATGAGAATGTATTCATGTAGTACCTGTGTAATTTTTTTCGGAAGAAGCTCATAACTTTACTGAAAGAGCAGTTACAACCTGCTTTCTTGTGAATGTTTAGGCATATCGGATCGCAAGCAAAGTTTACAAATGAGTCTTCAGTGATTCATTCAATCACGTGTTCATTTCCTCATTCATTCAACAAATACTTCTTGAGTTCCCGCTATATGCCAGGCACTTGCCCTGATCCAAAGCAGCTCACGCACCTGGGTGATCGCTAAAGGCAGCAGTCAAAGTGACTGAGCCACAGGAGCAGCTGATATGGCCCTGACCAAGTGTGTATGATTAACGGCAACCAATAAAATAAGATGTTAATGCTGATCACAAGAATGTCCAAAAGTGAGACAGAACATGTCAGAGGCAGAAAATTTGGATCTAATGATGCCAAAAGCAAGCGACTTTGAAAAAATCCAACATGTTTCTCATAAAACTTTTGCCTAAAGCCTTTCTGGCTCTGGGAACCGACTATGAAATTGACTCTGCCATTCCTTGTGCTTTTTGGGTTGCCAAAGTGGAAACCCACCCATGGAACTCTGCATTCTCCTTCTGTATGTATCATCACAGATTCAGGGAGTAGAGAGGGGCAGGGTCTTGCCAAGGCAGCTGTGGGGTCCTCAGAAACCATAGATTTGTGGCTAAGTGTCTGAATCCTCCCTTCCTGGGGAGGACTGGGTTTTATGGGGCCAGAGCCAGAGTGTGAGGCTTCTAGCAGAGGTAGCAGAGGCTGCCAAGAACATGAAGGTCAGGTCAAGTGGTGGTGCAGTGGTTAAGAATCCGCCTGCCAATGCAGGGGACACAGGTTCGAGCCCCAGTCCAGGAAGATCCCACAGGCCGCGGAGCAACTAAGCCCGTGCGCCACGACTACTGAGCCTGCTCTCTAGAGCCTGCGAGCCACAACTACTGAGCCCACGTGCCACAATTACTGAAGCCCCCGTGCCTAGAGCCCGTGCTCTGCAACAAGAGAAGCCACCGCAACGAGAAGCCCGCGCACCACAACAGAGAGGAGCCCCCGCTCGCCGCAACTAGAGAAAGCCGGCACACAGCAACGAAGACCCAGTGCAGCAAAAATAAATAAATAAATTACTTAATTAATTAAGTTAAAAAGAAAGCCCATAGGAGAGAGCCGAGGTCTGATCACCAGGATGACCTCCCCCAGGCCCAGATCCAAAGAGTTGGAGGCAAGAGTCAGACTGAGCTAAGAATTTGGCGTTGTGTTTCCTCTCAGCTCGCTGGCCCGGTCCCTCTGAGCTACCAAATTCCTTCCTCATGTTCCCCTCTCTGTCCTCCCACATCCTTTGGATTCAATTCACGATGCTGGCTCTCCTGCCAGAACCTTGGCTCTTCTCCACATGGTGCCTGGCCCTCTGCCTCAGGCTGCAGAAAAGTCCTGAGACAACCCAGCCCCTGGGACCCTGCTACCAGAAGTCAAGCCTGTGCCACCACTCCCACCCCATGGGCCCTGGTCCCTTTTGTGGCGGGGGTAGACCAGGACCCAGACTGTGGGCATGAGAATCTCACCGAAGGACCCCTGGCAAGGCGCTGACTGAGCAGCTCTTCCTTTCCAATATTGCTCTCTTGGCAATATTTGCAACACTTGGCAGGCATACTTCTCAGTGTAAATTCCCAAATTGGTATTCCGGATTAGCAATCAACCCCTTGTAAATTCAGACAGGGGAATTCTGACCCTAGACCTGAACACTCCTGGGGATGCCAACAAGACAAAGTTTCTGAATCCTCGAATCTGAGAAACAAACCCTAGGCCCCTGGAGGCCCTGCTTGTACAATCAGCTGGTTTCTTTCTTTACCACCTCATCATGCAACAGGCAGAGTCCAAGGGATGATTCTGCAATGGGGGACCCTCTATGGGAAGGTGGGTGGCCTCCAGGAGGGTCCTTGGGCAAAGTCTAAAGGTTGTGCAAGCATGGTGGTAGGGAGAGGTCAATGGCCAGAAGGAAGGTGCAGAGTAGCAAAGTAGTTAAGAATGTGGCCTCTGCCTGTGTTTGCATCTCAGCCTGGCCACTTGCAAGCTGTGAGACTCTGGACAAGTTAATTAACCTCTCTGAGGCTCAGTTTCCTCATTTTTAAACGGGATCATCACAGCACTTACCGCTATGTTACAAGAATTAAAGGAAATGGTGCCACAGAAGACTTAGCACAATGCCTAGCACACAGGAAGCACTCCGTAAGTATCAGCTGCTTCTGGAGGAGAGTAGAGCTAAGGAGGAAGAGGGGAACGAAGGAAACGGAAGAAAGCCTCAGGTAAACTTTGCCTGATTTCCACTTCTTTCCTAGGGCCAACCTTGAATGTCGCAGGTGCTTAACCCAGAAACAACTTTCTTAAGCATCAAAGTTAACATGCAGATCAATGTGATCCAAAAATACTTTTAAAACTTATCAAACAACTTGATATACCTTTTTTTTTTTGCCGTACGCGGGCCTCTCACTATTGTGGCCTCTCCCGTTGCGGAGCACAGGCTCCGGACGCACAGGCTCAGCGGCCATGGCTCACGGGCCCAGCCGCTCTGCGGCACGTGGGATCTTCCCGGACCGGGGCACGAACCCGTGTCCCCTGCGTCGGCAGGCGGACTCTCAACCACTGCGCCACCAGGGAAGCCCTGATATACCTTTTAAACTCAATATATCTATACCATGAAGTAACGTTTCTACCCTGAAATTTTCACAAACTGGAAAAAATAACCTTTAACAAATTCTTTAGTCTTATTTTTCTGACTTCTTGGGCATTTGACAGCAATTTTGAAACATTCTTTTTTATAGCAGCCTGCAGATTTTGACTTCCTATTCTTTATTCATAAAACAAACTTTCTAATTGACTTTAATGAACTTTGTATTAATACAGTAGAACGTATATAAAATCACACTGCTTCTTGGGTTTAGGTTGCTGAGTTGAAAGTAAAGCTACCGATTGTTAAATATCAGGGTGTCTGGAAGGTGGTCTGTGAAATAGTACTAAGAGCAGCCAAAAATTATAACCTCAAGGAAACCATAAAGTTTAGAGTGCATTAATTTTTAACATTTCCAAGAAGATGTTTTAACACATGCTTTTGTTTAATCAAAAAAAAATGTGGTGGTGGGGGACTTGCCTTGTGGTTCAGTGGTAAAGAATCCACCCTCCAATGCAGGGGACACGGGTTCGATACCTCGTCAGGGAACTAAGATCCCACATGCGGGGCAACTAAGCCCGTGAGCCACAACTACTGAGCTCTCGCGCCTCAACGAGAGAGAAGCCTGTGTGCCACAAACTACAGAGCCCACGGGCTCTGGAGCCCACGCGCCACAACTAGAGAGAAAAAACCCGCACACCACAACTAGAGAGAAGCCCGCGCACCGCAACGAAAGATCCTGCATGCTGCAACTAAGACCCAACGTAGCCAAAAAAATTAAGTAAATAAATAGATGTTTTATTTAAAAAAGAGAGAGAGGGAACTTCAAAAAAAGAAAGAAAGAGAGAGAGAGAAAGAAAGAAGAAAGAAAGAGAAAGAAAGCAGGAAAGAGAAAGAAAGAAAGGCACAGGGAGAAGGCGGCCGTGTGGTGATAGAGGCAGAGATTGGAATAATGCATCTATAAACCAAGAACACCAACCAGCCGTCAATTGTCAGCAAAAGACAGAAGCTAGGAGACAGGGAATGAAAGATTTTTCCTTACAGGTTTCAGAAGGAGCATGGCCCTGCTGACACCTTGATTTCAGACTTCTAGCCTCCACAACTGTAAGAGAATAAATTTCTGTTGCCTTAAGCCACCCAGTTTGTGGTACTTTGTTGTGGCAGCCCTGGGAAACTAATCCAGAAAGTTTTCCCAAAAGCATGTCTATCTTGTGCTATCAAACCGTTGTTTCCAAGGGTCCTGCCTGCTTTCATATCTCTATTTCTAATTAAAGAAAGCTTAAGCACAGCATTCTAAATTCCTGATTTAGTAATTTCATTAAATGTTAAAAATAAATGCATGATATACCAGATATTCAGAAAATGTAAATTACTAGAAGATTGTTATAGCAACGTCCATACTAATTAACATGTCTTAAGAAAGGCCGTGCATGTTTATCAACTAATTAGAATCACACAATCAAAAGAATAAAGAATGCTTCCTTGGGGTATAAAATAAATAAATAACTACAATATTTTCATTAAATAGTTGGCAATGTTCCTTTGAACCTATTCGAGTGTGAGAAATTGATGTATAAATGAAATGCTTTTATAGTTCAGATTTGATATTTAGAAGAGCCTTAGACCATTAGAGAAAATTGTTTTAAAATGTATCATATGTTTGAGAAAAGCTATGATGCTTATGATGCTATGTGAAGAAAATAAGATGTAACACATTTCAAATTTTAAAGAATGTTTTAGAGACTCATTTCCATATTCTAATGAGATCTGAAAAATTATCAAAAGTTTAGATGGTTTGATTAAAAAATGCACCAATTCCTAGATCAGGGATTGCCAAGTATAACCGACAGGCCAAAATTCATCCCACCACTGGTTTTTGTATAGGCCATGAGCTAAGAATGGTTTTTATATATGTAAACGGTTGAAAACAATCAAAAGAAGAATATTTTGTGACACATGAAAATTACATGAAATTCAAATTTTAGTGCCCACAAGTCAGGTTTTATTGGAACACAGCCTCCCTTGCTCATTCACTTACCCATTGTCTATGGCTCCTTGCATTCATTTTCTACTGTTGTATAACAAAGTCTCACAAACTTAACGGCTTAAAACAACACCATCTGATGACCTCCCAGTTTCTGTAGGTGTGAAGTCTGGGCAGGACTTAGTTGGTTCCCTGTTCGGGGTCTCCCCAGGCTGAAATGAAGGTTTTGGCTAGGGCGGCAGCCTCATGTGAGGCTCAGAGTCTTTTATCAGGCTCACGAGGTTGTCGGCAGAATTCAGTTCCTTACAGCTGTAAGACCGAGGCCTCCTTTCTCTTATTGGCCATCAGCCCAGAGCTGCTCTCAGCTCCTTGAGGTCACCCACATTCCTTGCCCCATGGATCTCCCATCTTCAAAGCCAGCAAGAGACTCTCCCTCAAAGCTGAGTCTCTCCTCTTATCTGATTAGGTTAAGCCTACCAGGGATAGTCTTAAGCTCAACTGATTTGGGATCTGAATTACATCTCCAGAATCCCTTCTCAGCAGCACCTGGATTAGTGTTTAATTGAACAACTGAGATAAAGTGTATGTACATCAGGGGCCTGGAAGCTTGAGGGCCATCTTAGAATTCTGCCCCACCACATTGCTTTCCAGATACCATGGCAGACTTGAGTAGAAGCAACAAAGAACATGTGGCCCACAAAATGGAAAATATTTACGAGCTAGGCCCTAACAGAAAAAGTTGGCTGACTCCTGTCCAAAATTAAGCTGAGTTTCAAGTTCAAGAACTGTGTGATCCCTGTTCAGCAAATAACTCTAAAGCTGGGATAGTATAAACAGAAAGAGGAGGCCACGAGGGTGGGAAAATAGTAGCATTACCAAACTGGTTAAGCATTTAACTCGCACATACCCAAACACAGATGATACTGAACTAATGGCAATTTCTTCAAATGAATCATTTCAAGCACACACTAAGGGAATAATGAAATTACTACTCATGTCATGTCACGATATGATCACTACCCTCCCATCTCTGTCAAATTTTAATATATTTGCTTCTTCTTAAAGTAAAAGAACACAGACAGTTGAAGCCCCCTGTTGTACCCTCTTCTAATCCCATGTCACTCCCTCCCACTTCAGAGTTAACCACTACCCTTTGACCACATGTCCATCTATACATAGACAACATATGGCACGGTCTATCATATTTGGAAACTTTACATAAATGGAATTATACAACATGTATTCGGCAATTTGCTTCTTTTGCTCTGTGTTTATGAGATTCACCCACAACGATGTGTGTAGTTATACAGTTGTTCTTCCATATCCACAGGGGATTGGTTCCAGGACCCCCCATATATCTCAAGATCCATGGATGCTCAAGTGCCTTCTATAAAATGGTGCAGTATTTGCATATAACCGACACTATCCCCCCCTGTACTTCAAATCATGTAAGTATATAATACCTAATGCAGTGTAAATGCTATAACTGTAAATACAATGTAAGTGCTATGCGAATAGTTGCTAGTGTGCAGCAAATTCAAGTTTGGCTTTTTGGAACCTTCTGAAATTTTGTTTTGAATATTTTCAATCCGAGGTTGGTTGGATCTGCGGATGCAGAATCTGTGGTTATGGAGGGCCAGCTGTAATTGGTTAATTTTTATTGCTGTAGAGTATCCCATTTTATGACTATACCATGGTTTGTCTATTCTACTGGTGGTATACATTCGGTTTATATCCAGTGGTTTGCTATTAAAACAATGCTGCTGTAAACATTCTTGTGTAGTCATTGGACTCAAATATGAAAAAGCATCTCTAGCATATTTGCCTGGGAGTTGAATTTCTGGGTCTTAAGGTAAGTGCATGTTTATCTTTATTAGATATTCCCAAATTCTTCTCCAGGATGGTTGTGAACAGAGTTCCTTTTCCCTTAAGTCCTTTCTGACAACCAGCATTATCAGACTTTTCATTTCTGCCAGTCTCTTGAGTATGAAGTTATCGTTTAACTTTGCATTTTCCTCATTGCAAATGATATTAAATCTCTTTCCATATTTTTATTGCCCCTTCAGGTGTCCTCTTCTGTGAACTGCCTGTTCAGAGCCCTTAACAATTTTCCTATTGAGCCATTTGTTCAAAGTTTTCTAGTTGATCTATAGTGCTTTACATATTCTGAATACTAATCCCTTATCATTTATATTCATTTATTATCCACTTGAAAAGTATATATTAGTATATACCACGCACTAGACATTGTTTGAGGTCTGAGAAATATGACAGTCAGCAAAACAAAGTCCCTACTCTCAAGGAGTGGAGAGATGGGCAATAAATAAATGAGCAAATAGACATAGGATGTCAGATAGTAATAAGTGCTATGAAGAGAAAACAGAGGAAGATGATGAAGTGACAGAGGTGTTATTTTCAACAGGGTGGTCAGAAAGGCCTCTCTGAGGAGGTGACATTTGAACAGAGGCATTACTGAATTGAAGTAGAGAGTGAAACCTCTATTCAGATGAAGATTGTTCTAGGCAGAGGAAGATCAGGTGCCAAGGGTCTAAGGCAGGAGCAAGCATGTTGCAAATATTTTTCCTAGTCTGTGGCTTGTTTTTTTTTTCATTTTGTTCATGAGGCATTTCTTTACACACAAATTTTTAAATTTCAGTGTAGTAAAATTTATCAAGCTTTTCCTTACAGTTTATCTCTTTGCATTTTGTTTAAGAAATTCTTCCCTACCACAAGGTTGTAAAGGTATTTGCCTGCAATTATCTTCCAAAAGTTTTCAAGTACTTGTCACATTTAGGTCATAAAACCACATTGAATTCGTTTTTGTATACAATGTGCGGTCAGGATCTAATCTGACTAACTTTTTTCCATATGGATAACCAATGGTTCCAGTAACATCTGTTAAATAATTCCTCCTTTCCGCACTGTTATGTATCAAGTTTCCATCTATGTGTGGGTCTGTTTCTGGTCTCTCTATAGTGTTCCACTGATCTATTTCTTTTTCTCTGCTATATCTTAATTACTATAGCTTATAAGAAGTGTTGACATCTGGTATGGTATTTCGTGCTGCTTAATACTGTCTTTTTTATTCTTGTTCCTATTTAGAATTTTAATTAGAATTTAATTAAATCTCTAAGTGAATTTAGGGAGACTTGACACCATTACTCACTAAGTTCTCCTATACATGAACATATTTTTGTCCCTCCATTACCTTAGGTTTTCTTTAATGTTATTCAATAAAGATTTCTACTTTTCTACATAGAGGCCTTAACACATCTTTTATTAGATTTATTCCTGGGTGTCTTTTAGTTTTTGTTGCTACCGTAAGCTGTAACTGTTGCACTGTTGATTTTTTTATATTGCTCTTATGTTGCTACTGTAAGCTGTAACTGTTGCACTGTTGATTTTTTTTATATTGCTCTTATACCCTCAAACCTTATTTGTTTCAATGTTTGCATATTCTCTTGTATTTTCTACATAGACAATCATGTCATCTGTTAATAATCTTTGTTTCACCTTTGATACTTTTCATTTATTTTCTTCTTATTACTATACTGACTGGAACCCACAGTACAAGGTTGAATAGAAGTGCTAGTTTTGCTCCTTTATTCTATTATAGTGGTGACTTAGTAGATTTTTCTTATCTTAAAACATTTCTATTACTGCGATAAACGCAACTTGGCCATAATGTATTTTTTAATACATTATTGTTTCTGATTGCTAGTAGTTTATTTTGGATTTTTGCATGTATATTCATAAATGAAGTTAGCCTGTAATTTTCCTTTCTCAATAGCCTTGCCTGGTTTGGCATCAAGGTTATGCTAGCCTTATAAAATGAGTTGGAGAGGATTTACTGCCACAGTTTAGACAGTATTGAGATGATCTGCTCCTTGAATGTTTGTTGGAACTCACCCGTACAACCATTTACTGGGTGTGTGGTGAGTTGTGTATTGTGCTTGTTTGTTGGTTCCTTAGTAGATTTTAATGACTGTTTCAGTCTCACTAATAATCATGTTTGCTCAGTTTTCCCATTTCTTCCTGAGTCAACTATGGTAAATTGTAGTTTTATATGAAATTATCCATTTTATTTAAGTTTTCAAATGTATTGGCATAAAGATGTTCATAAAGCTCTCTTATTATTGTTTCAATATCCTATCTACTGTGTCAGTTACTTTACAACTCTTGCATTTTTATGATCTGTGCCTTCTCTCCTTTTTTCCAGAGACTTGTCTGTTTTATTCATCTAGCTAGAGTTGTGTGCTTTATTCATCTTTCTCAAACAACCAGGTGTTCATTTTTTTCTGATTTGTAAATGCATTTACAAGATAGACTTGCAAAGACTGAGTCACATTTAATTCTCTATTTAATCAATAACATTTATTAGAATAAAATTACACAAGAAGAAATACAAACTTTAACAAGAGTAATTATCTGTTAACGTTAACAGTTAAGCACATGAGATCAAGCCCTATCTTGGCATATCCAGCATGTATATATGTCATCTTTATATTTATATTAAAAACTAGTGTTTTATTCTGTTGTTCCTCTTGACTTGGCTTGGTGTTCTATTTTATTAATTTCTGCTCTTAACTTTTTGAAATTCTTTCCTTCTACTTTCTTGTTTACTTTCTAACTTCTTGAGTTACTTTTTAGCCTTTCACCTTTGCTAATACAAGAACTTAAAGCTATGCATTTTCCCCTCAGGACCACCTTAGTTGCACCCTCACAAGCTCTGATACTTCGTATTTTCATTATCATTCAGTTCTAAATATTTTCTAGTTTCCAGTACAATTTCTTCTTTGACCCATGTGATATGTGATTATAAATATCCAAGTATATGTAGCTTTAAAATTATCCTCTTGGACTTCCTGGGTGATGCAGTGGTTAAGAATCCGCCTGCCAATGCAGGGGACACGGGTTCGAGCCCTGGTCCAGGAAGATCCAACATGCCACGAAGCGACTAAGCCCGTGCGTCGCAACTACTGAGCCTGCGCTCTAGAGCCCGCGAGCCACAACTACTGAGCCCGTGCACCACAACTACTGAAGTCCGCATGCCTAGAGCCCACGCGCCATAACAAGAGAAGCCACCGCAATGAGAAGCCCATGCACAGCAACTAAGACCCAATGCAGCCAAAAATAAATAAATTTATTTTTAAAATTATCCTCTTGCTTATTATTTCTAATATAATTTCACTGTGATTAAAGACTACGATTTCCATGATTAATATTCTTTGGTATTTGTTAGTCTGCAATTTAATGATCAATTTTTTAAACTGTTATATTTGTGCTTGAAAAGAACATGTATTACCTAATTGATAAATGTAAGTTTCTATATATGTCCAGTAGAGAAAGTCTCTTAATTGTGCTTTCAAATCTTTTATACACTACTAATTTTTTGTCTGCATAATCTCTCAAATATGAAGAGAAGTATGTTAAAGTCTCTCCTATTTGTGTGTATTTCTCCTTTTCTCCTTGTAATTTTGTCCATTTTTGCTTTTTTACAATAATATAATTAGATTACATACAGGTTTAGAATTTTTATACCTTCCTGATGGATTGATCCTTTCATCATAATGTAGTGACCATATTTATGCCTAATGTTTTCTACCTTAAAGTTCATTTTGTCTGATATTAACATCATGGTACTGGGCTTCCCTGGTGGCGCAGTACTTAAGAATCCACCTGCCAATGCAGGGGACACGGGTTTGAGCCCTGGTTGCGGAAGATCCTGCATGCCACAGAGCAGCTAAGCCTGTGCACCACAACTACCGAGCCTGAGCTCTACAACCCGCGAGCCACAACTACTGATCCCGCATGCCGCAACTACTGAAGCCTGCGCACCTAGAGCCTGTGTTCTGCAACAAGAGAAGCCACCGCAATGAGAAGCCCGTGCACCACCACGAAGAGTAGCCCCCACTCGCTGCAACTAGAGAAAGCCCTCACAGCAATGAAGACCCAAAGCAGTCAAATTTTAATTAATTAATTATTTTTTTAAAAAAATCATGGTACCAGCTTTCTTTTGGTTATAAAGGTTATAAAGGTTATACATTTCTGGGCATATTTTCTTCTGTCTTTTACTTTCAAACTTTCTGTGTCCTTATATTTTAGATGTATCTTTTATAAACAGCATAGGTGGATCTTTAAAAATACAATTTGTCAGTATATATTGTTTAACTTGTAAGCTTCATCTGTTTGCACTTGTCATTGCTAGTTTATTGGAATTCTTTCTATGACTTTAATTTGTGCTTTCTACTTGCCCTATTTTCCCTTTTTTTTTCTTTTTTGCTACTTCTTTGAGCCTGAAGTATTAGTGTTATTTTTAATCTATGGCTGGGTTTGTGGGGAGGTTGAGCAGAGGGGTATTTATTTGTTTTTACAGGAATCATTTTAATCTACTTTTACATTTTATAAGGGTTAATTAAAACAAGATCATCATATCATTCATGGATTCACTTAATTTGACACAGCAAATGGCAAAACCTTGCAATACACTAGAAGTAAAAGAAGGAGTATGACACCACTGCTAAACCCTCTGTATTGTGGAACTCCCATTCTTGTCTCAGGATACGAACTTTGTATCCTGTTTCTGACACCAATTGTCAGACATAAGACTAAGTCAGCATGCTCATGTTGTAAACTCACATGTTAAATATTAATACCTTACTTCCTGATTTAAAAATAAAAATCGATATTCTCATATTTTTGTCCCCCTCCTCAAAAGGGTTAGAGTTATAGGTTGAATTATAGCCCCTCAAATGGTTTGTTGAAATCTTAACCCCCAGTACCTCAGAATGTGACCTTATTTGGAAATAAGGCCTTTACAGAGGTAATCAACTTAAAACTGAGGTCATTAGGGTGGACCCTAGTCCAACATAACTGGTATCCTTTAAAAAGGAGGAAAATTTGGACACATAGACAGAGACTGAGACTGAGGGAAAATGCCACGTAAGGGTGAAGGTAGAGACTGGAGCAATGCACCTCCAAGCCAAGGAGCACCGAAGATTGCCGGAAAACCACCAGAAGCTAAGAGAGCAGCATGGAAAGATTCTCTCTCACAGCCCTCAGAAGAAACCAACCCTGCTGACAGCTGATCCCAGACTTCTAGCCCCTAGGACTACAGGACAATAAATGTCTGCCCCCAGTCTGTGGTACTTTGTTACTGCTGCTGTGTTAGTGATATTAATATTAATATTAATGCAGTTGGAAAGCACTGACCATGTCCACTATATTACTGGAACTAGATGTCCTTAAGGGTACTTCTTCATTTCCCTAATCCACAATTTTTTTTATTTATTTATTTTATTTTTGGCTGTGTTGGGTCTTCGTTGCCGCGTGAGGGCTTTCTCTAGTTGCGGCGAGAGGGGGCTATTCTTCGTTGCGGTGCGCAGGCTTCTCATTGCAGTGGCTTCTCTTGTTGCAGAGCACAGGCTCTAGAGCGCCCAGGCTTCAGGAGTTGTGGCTCGCAGGCTCTGGAGCGCAGGCTCAGTAGTTGTGGCGCACGGGCTTAGTTGCTCCGCGGCATGTGGGATCTTCCCGGACCAGGGCTCGAACCCATGTTCCCTGCATTGGCAGGCGGATTCTTAACCACTGCGCCACCAGGGAAGTCCCACAATTTTTTAAATGATTTTATTCAGTGACAGAAGACAACAAGTTGTTGGAAATATTTTTAATCCATCTCTTCATCTGATAAATATTGCACACTTACTATATGGCATTTACTGGGGATACAGTAGTGAACAAAACAGGCAGGCTCCTCTCATCATGGAGCTTACGTGCTAATGAGGGAGAAAGACATGAGACAAACAAATGTATAGGGACCAATGAAAGTGATATGAAGGAAATACAGGGCACTATGAGAGAGTATAAGAGAGCGTTTGTAGTAGTTCTCTCTGGAGAGAGAATCTTTAAGCTGAGAGCTGAAGTAGAAGGATCCCCATGTGAAGACAGAGGAAGATCATTTCTGGCAGAAGGAACTGCATATGGAAATACCTTGGCATGTCTGAAGAACAGAAGGGATAGCAGAACTTATTAATAAAATGGATATGCGTGGGAAATAAGGCAGAGGAGACAATCAAAGATGGCTAACTTGGAAACTGGGTGAACAGTGATAGCTATTTACTGACGTGAGGAAGACCTTGGGAAGAATAGATTGGAACAGGGTGAGAATCAAGTATTCCATTTTGGACATGTTGAACTGGAAATCTACTAAATCTTCAAGTGGAGGTGTCAGTTGAATATACAAGTTTGGAGCTCAGGGGAATGTCTGGGATAGATTTTTATTTTGAGTCATCAGTATAGGTGGTATTTAAAGCCATGGGACTGGAAGAGATTATTAAGGGAGGGAGCGAAGCTGGTGAACAGATGTGGACCAAGGTCTGAGTCCTGGAGCATTCTCACATTTTGAGATTAGATGTTGTCAGATCTGCATTGTCATCTGAGACTCACCCTTCTTAATTCTCCTGCCTAGCCTCTCTCTGTTGACAAGTGTCAGTTGAATATACAAGTTTGGAGCTCAGGGGAATGTCTGGGCTAGATTTTTATTTTGAGTCATCAGTATAGGTGGTATTTAAAGCCATGGGACTGGAAGAGATTATTAAGGGAGGAAGTGAAGCTGGTGAACAGATGTGGACCAAGGACTGAGTCCTGGAGCATTCTCACATTTTGAGATTAGACTTTGTCAGATCTGCATTGTCATCTGAGACTCAGCCTTCTTAATTCTCCTGCCTAGCCTCTCTCTGTTGACAAGTGTCAGGTCTGCATCATGGTCTGAGGCATTTCCTGCCCAATCTTACTTCTTCCTGCTTTGTATTTCACAGGTAGTACCCCCAGTAAACCTCTTGCACTCCTAACTCTGTCTCAGTGTCTGCTTCCCAGAGGACCTGAACTGACAACAACTGGTACTAGGATTGGTCTGAGAAAGCAGAGGTAAGGTGGGGCTTTGGGACTGGATCATTTGCTACATGAAATGAAATGAGAACGTCATCCCAAGTGGTATGTGGGCCAAGGCCCAGCTGCTAAAACTTTCACTGGTAGTGAGTTGGGAGAATGCTCTGGTGAAAGACAATGTTCTGGCAGATGCAATGAAAAGAAGATGTGGATAACACTGTTTACAAGGACAGTGGAATTGGCTGGCTCTTATTAAATTGCACTGAAACCCTATGGAGGAATAATAGAACTGCTGAGGGCAACTAACATCAGAAAACTAAGTGTAAAAGCCAGGGTGCCTCTTTGGTAGCTCACAAAGAGGTCCTTACCTTCTTCAATGAGCGAGCAGAAAAATCTAAAGGCCAAACTTAGAACTTAATAATCAGAGTCACAAGCTTCAGAGATGACTGAATGCTTATCCAAAGCAGATCTGTTATGCCAGGGTCAGGGCTCTAGTTGGGAAAACCCAGGATCCTGACAAATGGCATGAGAACATCTAAGTAGATGCCTCCAAAGATTTCTGGCTCCCCAGACTGCTCGGAATCCTCAGAGCGTGCGGAGGTAACCCATTCCTCCGTATTAAGGGCTAGCATTCACCCCACTTCTTTAGGGAAGACGGTAAAAAGGCCTCTCCCCTATAAGGCACAAGATCTGCCTTCACCTCTTCTCCTGGTTATCAGGCCAATAACTAGGGTGTAACCCAGCCAGGGATGTACTGGACTTGGTAAGAAAGAAAAGGGTCTATATACACCAAAAGGGCTGCCAGACCTTGCCAACATATGCTGGAAGGAGCCAGAGAGATCCCATGGATTGGATTTCAAGGGTGTTTCAAGTTCTGGGTCCAGAACTTAAGACTGGATAAGGGAGGGTTTATTGACTTGGGAGCACTCTCAGGATACAGGTCTTAACACCTTGGCAAGGACCCTAGGGGTAGGTACAAACCCCCAGTTATGGTGGCTCCTAGAAGCCTGGAGAAAGTGATAAACCACACTGAGCGAGGTTAAAATGCCTGAATTGCCACAGTAGATGGTCAAGAAAGGAATCCAAAGGTTCAAAGAAGCAAGCATGCTGGAGTGGATATGTTACCTGAGGCCAGAAAACCCACCAGAGAGTAACGCGGCATGGGAGGACTCAGGAGACACACCACTGACCAAAGCCAAGAGGAATGCGCGGGTGACAGGGAGGCCAGCATCACCAAGAAGTTCTGCGGTGGCTCTTCTTTGCAGGCCAGGGGAGATGCTAGGAGAGGCAATCACAGAGTTGGGTTCATTAATAGAGGCCAAAGTAATAAAGACCGCAGCTTTGGCTGTGTTTAACTGCCCAAAGCCGGGAGGTCACAATAACTATGATGACTGGCAATGTCAGAGGGGCAGCCAAGAGAGCTTGACCCGCAGGGAGAGGATTAATAGAGTATGGCGCCCCTAGGAGCAAATAGACGGACCACCAATAAGGATGTTGTTTAATTATATAATTTTTAAAAAGCAGCAATAGAAAAGAGGCTGAGGGTTAACACCCCCCAGAAAAGCCATGATGCTCTGCCCAGTTCCTGGACCTGAGTCAGTTTTCAGACCCAGAACCCACTGACTGAAGAAGTGGCTAGGTCCCCAGGAGGAAGGACACTGCATCACCACGGTAATTACAGACCATAATAATAGTTCCAGTCCTTCCCTAAAGGGATCTACGGCCATTTACTTAGGTGAGTGTATGCTGGGGAAAGGGGAGACATTTAGAGGACTGCTAGACATTGAATACCCAGAGATCTAAAGTGTCTCTCCAGGAAGGGGTTCCAGGTAATAAACAGGGAGGTAGAACACAAATTTGGATAAAAGATAGTTTGTAAATATAGGTGTATTCTCCTGGGATACAGGATTTAACACCCTGGCAAGGTCCCTGGAATATGGTACAAACACACCTTGAAGGTTGGATCCTAGAAGCATGGAAAACATGTTGGTTGATGTTAACTTTGGGTAGAAATGCCTGAACTGCCATGACAGACAGTGGCTTAGAAGGCTCAGAGTGGACCCTGGAGTGGATATGTTATGTGAGGCCAGAAGATCCACTGGAGGACTATGTGGCACAGGAGGGCTCAGGGAACACACCGTTCACCAAGGCCATGAGGAGTGTGCTGGTGAGAGGGCGCCAGCATCCCTGAGAAGTTCATGTGGCTCTCCTCTGCAGGCCAGGGCGGACAGTAGGAGGGGCAAACACGGGACTGGTCTCATAACTAGCAATAGGGATGACAGGGCCTCTTCCGTCCAGGAAGGACCAGAAATTCACTCTCATGGAAATGGACATTTATTCTGGGTGTGGTTTTGACTTTCCTGCCCACAGAAACTCAGCCAGCACCACAGTATCCAGGGGCCTAAGGAGTGCCTGACTGTGGGCACAGTGTGTGCAGCTGACCAGGGACTTGCTTCAAAGGAAGTGTGGGAGTGTGCTTGTGACCACAGGACCCCCGGCATGTTACCTTCCACACCATTCAGAAGTAGCTGACCTGATAAAGCAATGGAATGGCCTGCTGAAGGTGCAGCTGAAGCACCAGCTCAGAAGCAATACTCTGCAAGGATGTGGTACCACCCTCCAGGATACAAAGTAAATGCTAATCAGAGACCTCTGTATAGCACCATCTCCCCCAGAGGAGAAGTACATGGGTGCAGGGACCAAGGAGTGGAAGCAGAAGTCACCACATACACAGTCATTCCCAATAACTTACTAGTAGGGAGACATTGTACCTTCAGTCCCCCATAATTTTGAGCTCTGCCGTGTAAGAGGTACTTGTCCTCAAAGAGGGCACACTCTTACCAGGGGCACAGCAAGAGTCCCACTGAACTATAAGCTGCCAGCAGTGCACTCTGGAGGCCAGAGGGATGGGAGGTAGGAATCAAAAATACTCTGTTATAAGGAACTTGTACTACACATGAAGCAGTATGGTATTATTTGAAGGCGGACTTAGATTAGTTAAAAATGTATATTATAGGGAATTCTCTGGTGGTCCAGAGGTTAAGACCCTGCACTCCCAATGCAGGGGGCCCAGGTTCAACTCCTGGTCAGGGAACTAGATCCCACATGCCACAACTAAAGATCCTGCATGCTGCAACTAAAGATCCCGCATGCCGCAGCAAAGATCCCACATGCAGCAACGAAGATCCCGCGTGCCACAACTAAGACCCAGCACGGCCAAATAAATAAGTAAATATGTTTTTAAAAAAGAGTAAGTTTTTTAAAATGTGTATTATAAACTCTAGGGCAACAATCATAATTGGTACACTAACAGGAAAAATAGATAAAGAAACACAAAAAGAAAAAAAAAGAATTGGCATACTAAGAGAGGAAATAAAATGGAATCATATAAAAAGCTCAATTAAAATCATAGAAGACAGAAAAAGAGGGTGGTGAGGAAACAGAGAACAAATGCAACAAATAGAAAACACTGACAAAGGTGGTAGATATTAATCTAACTATATCAATAATCACTTTAAATGTGAATGGTCTAACTGCACCAATTAAAAGACAGAAATTGTTGGAGTGGATAAAAAAACAAGACCCACTATATGTTGTGTATAAGGAACGCACTTTAAATATAAAGACAGGTAGGTCAAAAATAAAAAGGATAGGAACTTCCCTGGTGGCGCAGTGGTTAAGAATCCGCCTGCCAATGCAGGGAACACAGGTTCAAGCCTGGTCCGGGAAGAACCCACATGCCATGGAGCAACTAAGCCCGTGTGCCACAACTGCTGAGCCTGCACTCTAGAGCCTGTGAGCCACAACTACTGAAGCCTGCGTGCCTAGAGCCCGTGCTCCACAACAGGAGAAGACACCGCAGTGAGAAGCCCACGCACCCCAAAGAAGAGTAGCCCCCGCTCATCGCAACTGGAGAAAGCCTGCGTACAGCAACGAAGACCCAACGCAGCCAAAAATAATAAACAAATAAAATTTTAAAAAATAAATAAATAATAAAATAAAATAAAAAGAATAGACACAAATATACCAGGAAAACACTAGCCAAAAGAAAGCTGAAGTTGCTACATTTCTATCAAAGTAGCTTTCAGAACAAGGAATACTATCAAGCATGAAGAGGAGCATTACATAATGATAAAGTGGCCAATTCTCAAGAAGAGATAACAATCCTAAATGTATATGCACCTAACAACAGAGCACCAAAATAGGTGAGGCAAAAACTGACAAAACTGAAAGGAGAAATGGATATACCCACTATCAGAATTGGGGGCTTCAACACCCTTTTGCCAGTAATTGACAGATCAAGCAGACAGAAAATCAATATGACTATAGAGTGGATAGTGGAGAAGGGAGAAGATGACAACCAGTGGAAGCCCTGAGACCAACTGCAGCAAGGTGTAATTCTTCCCATTAACCTCCTCTACTATGTTTCCCATAGAAAGAGAGGCTCACAGGAAAATTGTGCAGTTTTGGAGAAGAAAATCCAGGCAACACAAAGGGAAAACTGGGCAGGCATGGAGGTGCACGGCTTAGATCACTCTTCAAGAAAGAATGTGCCATATATCTGTAAGGAGTGAAGTTAGCTGACAGCCTCCAGCTGCAGCACCTTCCAAGGTCAGCTGCAGCATTCTCGACAAGACCATGCTTTCCCTTGGAAGATTACAGCCAATGACGGAGCATGGCGGCAATACTAGGGCCTGGCCATTTCTGTCCAACTTTGGACTCTTCTAACAGGCCGTCTTTCCTCCAGAACTCTCCATTGGGTTGATCAAGACTTTGTCACATCTGCCTTGCAGCCTAAGTCATCTCTGCCCAATTCCCCTTCCTCCCCCAACACCTTCACATGTGTCAGATCTGCATTATGGTCTAAGGGTTTTCCTTGCCCAGACTTCTTGCTCCCTGCCCTTTTAGCTTTCACAGGCATTATCCCCAGTCAACATCTTGTATTCTTTTTTTTTTTTTTTTTGCGGTACGTGGGCCTCTCACTGTTGTGGCCTCTCCCGCTGCGGAGACAGGCCCCGGACGCGCAGGCTCAGTGGCCATGGCTCATGGGCCCAGCCGCTCCGCGGCATGTGGGATCTTCCCGGACCGGGGCACGAACCCGTGTCCCCTGCATCGGCAGGCGGACTCTCAACCACTGCGCCACCAGGGAAGCCCAACATCTTGTATTCTTAACTCCATATTAGCATCTGCTTCCTGGAGGATCCAAATTAGCACAATTAGCCATTCACCACTGGCATCCACTTTGAGAAATTCTGCAGAAGACACTTAATCAAGCATTTCAAGGGTCTCTTCATTATGATGAAAATGTTTTCAGCAAGTTCTTCAGTTGAATTCACAACTAGGTAATCTAGACAATGAAAATCATTTAATACCCCAAACTCACAATCTCCATCAAAGCATATGTGCTACAGCTACAGTTTTTGCAATCATTGCATTCAGTTTCTCTTGCATGGTACTACAATGATGAAGCTTGTCATAAAAGCATAAATTTGGGTTGTTCAAAGTCAATCCTAGCTATGCTTATGATCATTCAAATTGAAGGTTTTCTCCCCAGAAAGACACAGATTTTTCTTTTTTTTTTTTTTTTTTTTTTTTGGCGGTATGCAGGCCACTCACTGTTGTGGCCTCTCCCGTTGCGGAGCACAGGCTCCGGACGCACAGGCTCAGCGGCCATGGCTCACGGGCCCAGCCGCTCCGTGGCACGTGGGATCTTCCCAGACCGGGGCACGAACCCGTGTCCCCTGCATCGGCAGGCGGACTCTCAACCACTGCACCGCCAGGGAAGCCTCAGATTTTTCTTGAAACTCAAATAGTCAAGTGATGACTTTTCCTTATGAAAGTCAGTGACTTTCTTGAGCAAAAGTAGTCATTTATAGTCACTGCCCATCTCTTCATAAAGCTGAGGAAGAAAATCCTTAACATAACTGACAAGCATTAAGTGCTTCTCTTGAATCTCCATGTGTAGCTCAGGTAGAGAGAGGTTTCCTGTGGATAACAGTGTGTAGATAGATGTGTTAGTCAGGGTAGATTAGACTCTGCTGTGGTAACAAACCAACCCTGAAATTTCACTGACTTAACACAAAGATTTATTTCTCACTCACACGAAGTCCTATGAGATGGTTCCTGTCAAACAACTCTCCTAGATAGGTCTCCTCTAAGTGATGAACTCAGGGATCCAGGTTCCTTGCATTGTGCTCTGCCATCTCAAGTCCTTTGCTTCTAGCTGCGGCAACAGCAGAGAGTTTCAGCATGAAAACTTATGAAGGCTATTGGATGGGCCAGGCCTGGAAGTGGCAGTTATCAATCCCATCCACATTCCATTGGCCAGAACAAAACCACATGACCCCACTTGGCTAAAAGGAAAGCCAAGGGGAAATACAGACGAGCACATGGATATTGGTGTACAATCTCTTCCACGATAGAACTTTGCTTTTGGTGTAACAGCTTTGAACACTTGAAACAAGGCCTCAAGTTGGATTTACTACAGTTTCAACACCTTTCATACTTTATCCTTATACGTCACTTCTAGTCTAAATTATTCTCATGATGTCCTTCCGTATCTCTGTTAATTGCATCACCATCCACCCATTTACTCAAGTCAAAAATTTAGAAGCTATCCTTGTTTCTTTTACATGAAAAGCAGAAAAAAGAGAGCCAAAGAGCCCAATGCAGGGGTGATTCCAAAGCAGCTTCCATGAATATTATGGTCTTATAGGAAGGCATATTCCTACAACGAAGATGGGTTGATCACATTTACCTGTAAAGGGTATCTATCCTAATATTCCCCTAACTTCTCATTCTAGTATGATAGCCCATTAATACTCCCCTAAAGGGAAGAGGGTGCCTTGAATATCTAATGTGAGTATTCAGGTCTGCTTAGCAGTCCTACTTCTCGCAGTCAATTAAGAAACATTCTGATGCATATATCAGTGTCATATGAGTCGGTTCATTCATTCATTCATATATTAAACAAATATTTAGTGAGTGCCTACTAGCCTATGCGTCATGGCACCGTTCTAAGAGCCAGAAATATAGAAGTATACAAAATAGACAAAACCCCTGCCCTCATGGAGTTTACATTCTAGTGGGCTAAAGGAAGACAGGTTTTTAGGGAAAACACATAGTATGTCAGATAGTGATAAATTCTATAGAGAAAAAGAAAGCAGAGAAGGGGGCAGTGGTGGGAATAGAACGGCCTGTTAGGAGGAAATTCCAATAATGTAAGGGAGAGAGAATAAATTTTAAAGGGAAAAATGAGTGCCAGGCACAACTACAAGATTTTTGGCCTGAGTTACCAAAAAAAAAAAAGTTTCATTTACTGACATGGGGAAGACAAGGGGAGGGGCAGCTTTGATGGGGAAAACCAGGGGTTTGGTTTGAGACACATTAGGCTTGAGATGCCCATTAGATGTCCAAGTGGAGCTATTAAGGAGGAACCTGGGTATGAGAATCTGGAGTTCAGGGGAGGATTACAAGCTGGAGATACATATTTGAGAGTCATCAGGACCTAGATGGTATTTAAAGCCACAAGACTAGATGAGATCACCGTGGAAATGAGTTTAAACAGAGAAGAGGCTCAAGGACTGAGCCGAAGCACTCCAATATTTAGAGGCTGTGGAGATGAAGAAGAACCAGCAACGGAGACTGAGAAGGAGTGCCCAGTAGTCATCAAGAGTCAGCCCCCGGAATCAGCTTATTGCAGGGTACACTGACAACGCTGAATTTCTGGATCTGCAAAGCTAAGGAATAGATAGCAGGGACTCCCACCGAGGTACTACTGTCCTGGGAAATCTGGCTGATTAGTCAGTCAGCTTTTCCCTTGGCCGTCTTTCAAAATGCAACAAACCTCATGCAAATTATATGCAAGATAGCAGCAGCATGGCAATATTGTGGGAGATATGGCTAGTCTCTGGTTGAGGATACTAAACACCAGAACCGTGCATGCCACACTTGCAGGAGGAGCTCAGCCCTGTGACCCTCCAACCAGGCTCTCAGGCCCAATCTTGGAGAGCTTCCAGAAGACACAATGAAAACCACTCCCAGTGCCCCAATGGCAAAGGGCTACACAGCTCATTGCAGCCAGCTGCTGCTACTTTCCTTGCTGCTGCCAACACCAGCTGATCTCGAAGGAACACTTTCCACGACAACAGCTGGACCTTACCAGCAGGTTAGGGTGAGGGTGAGGGTTAAATTAGTGTTCAGGTTGGATTAAGGTTAGAACTTCCCGTCTGTGATGGGCTAAATCCCAGTGGCCTTGAGCCTCTCCTCGGGATGTTCCCTCCACATCCTGCTGTAACTGCAACCTTGGCTGTCTGCTGACCCCTCTAAAGTGCAGGCTGTTTATTCTCTCATCTCCCCACAGCTAAATACCTTCGAGAGTGCCAAGGGGTGGAGCTGGAGCTCTCCTTGCTCCCCAAGGCCACTTCCTGATCTTCGCTCCTCCCCACTCTTGAGAAGTCCCTGGCTCCTCCTTGACTCACACCATCCTGTGATTTCACCCTCTCCCCATCCTGCTGGTAGTCTTCTGTCACCTTCCTGTTCACTGCCCTCATTCATAAAGGCTTTAGTTCTTGACTGTCTGTCCTCTGTCCCAACTTCTCTCATCATTCTCAGTGATTTCGACATTCACACGGTCAACCACCCAGCACCCTGGCCTCTAGTTTCCTCAATCTGTCCACTGCCAGTGACCACTGCCATTTTGCAGAGCACTTCACAATCTGGAGCAGCAGTATGGGGCCCTGGATCTTGAAGGTCCATGTACATCAATGCATTTTTTTCATTTACACATCCACACATGATTTCCACAAGTTGACAAACCTTTAGTACAGGAATTATGTGAAGGCGCGTATGATTTACTAGGAATTAGAATTATAAAAGAATTATCATTCTTTTCTGTTTTGTTTTCCATTGGACTCACCATGGGTCAGCGTTTACAAATGGGATGTTAAAGTTTAACAGTGGATGAAAATAAACCCCCAACAATACAAAAATACACACGCAGGAGGTTGTTCATTGTAACACTGTTTATAATTGCAAAATATTGGAAACCACCTAAATGTTCATTCCTAGGAGCACAGCTAAATAAACTATGGTACATCCATACAATAGAATACTATGTGGTTATAAATAAGAGCGACAACAATACCCATGAACTGAGTTGGAGTAACCCCTAGGATATAGTATACAGTGAAAAAAGCAAAGTACCAAAGTTATATCTATAGAATGTTACCTTTCATGTGATAAAAGGAGATATTTTCACGCAAGCACCTGTACACAAATGTTCATAGCAGCTTTATTCATAATAGCCAAAAACTGGAATCAGCCCAAGTGTCTACCAATGGATAAGTGGGTGACCAAATTGTGGTACATCCACACAATGGAATATGACTCAGCAATAAAAAGGAAGAAACTAGTGATGAACACAATGTGGGTGAATCTCAAAGGCATCGTGCTGAGTGAAAGAAGCCGGTCTCAAAAGGTTACATGCTGTATGTTTTCATTTATATGACATTCTCGAAGGGCAAAACTATGAGAACAGAGAACAGATCAATGGCTGCCAGAGCTGGGGGTGGGGGAGGCCTTGACTACAGACAGGCAACACAGGAGCATTCTGGGGGCTGATGGAGCAGCTCTGTATCCTGATTGTGAGGGTGGTCACACAGATCTATACATGCGTTAAAACTCATAACTAACTCTACACCGAAACAAGGTAATTTTACTGTACATAAATGGCAAAAAGTGTAGAGGTGGAGCTGGTGATTAAAATGTGATGAGTTTAGGGAATTCCCTGGAAGTCCTGTGGTTAGGGCTCCACGCTTCCACTGCAGGGGGCACGGGTTTGATCCCTGGTCAGGGAACTAAGACCCCACATGCCATGTGGCCAAAATAAAAAAAAATGTGATGAGTTTAGCCCTAGGTCTTCAGATAGATATTAAAGGTGTATCATTTCATCACCTGGACCATCTCTTAGTGCTTTAAAAATACCAGCTGCAAAGAAACTAAAACTATTAGGTGACTACCATAAAAAGCCATTGTAATTTGAATTACCATAGCCTGGTAATGGGAGCAAATTAAATCCCATTATGTGAAATATGTATCCCCAACATAGTTCCTGATACAGAGTAAGTATTCAATAAACATTTGTGGAATGAATAAATGAGTGAGAGAACGAGAGAAGGAAAAGGCTCACACATTTTGACATGAACCCTTCCTGCCTCAACATCATCAAAAATTTTGAAGCAGAATGGAAGGAGATTCAAGCATTGCTTAAAGTTAAACACAGTGTGCCAAGGGAGAGAAATGCAAAAGCTATGGAAGCCACACTTTATAGTGTTATATTTAACTGTAAAGGTCAGAGCTGCTGAAGTCATTGTTGACACACTTGCCAAAACTGCTGCTCAAGACATGGTGAAAATGATGACTGGGGACAAGGAGTCTCTGTCAAATATCACAGTTCACTTTAGAATTACAGATGTGGCTGGAAATTTAAAATGGCAAGCATCCAATTTCTGACAAAGCTTATATTACTCACTGGGAATTGATAAATCTACCAATCTTGTGAATCAGTTAATCTTTTGCTATTTATCATATATGACCTAAATAAATAATTTCGTGAAGACATTATGTTCTGCTAATCTTTTCCAACTTGTAGAACTGAAGAAGATTTCCTTCCTTCTTTCCTTTCTTTCTTCCTTCCTTCCTTCCTTCCATCCTTCATTCATCTAACTAATGTTTACTGAGCACTATGTGCCAGCCAGTGTTCCAGGCACAGGGGACACAGCTGTGAACAAGAGACAACATCCCTTCCCTCATGGAG
The DNA here is from genome assembly GCF_949987515.2 of Delphinus delphis. NCBI lineage: Eukaryota > Metazoa > Chordata > Mammalia > Artiodactyla > Delphinidae > Delphinus > Delphinus delphis. Next base: position 26,849,446 of record NC_082704.1, on the reverse strand, counting down.
CTTACGTCCTGGTAGCTGGAAACAGACAATAAACCAAGAAAAGAAAAAGAGCAGTTAGGGATAAATGCTATACAGAGAATTGAAATGGGGCGATGTGGCAGAGTGAATGGGGGCTGTGTAGACTGGGTGGTCAGGCGAGCCCTCTAACAGGAGATAACAAGGAACCAGCTCCGCAAATATCTGAGGAAAGAAATTTCCAGAGAGAGCAGCTAGAAAAGTGGTTCTCAAAAGGAATGGCACTGTCTCCTAGAGGGCATTTTGGACACTGGGGAGAGGGGAGCCAGAGTGATTGGGGTACCCTACTGGCATTTAATGGGCAGGGCAAGGATGTTGCATATCTGCAATGCACCAGACTGTCCTGCATCCTTCATGGCTTTCAAAGATCCCACCAGGCATCCATGTAGGTGGAAAAGCTGTTTCTAATTATCAGAGTTGAAAACTTAACTCTGCTTAACTCTAAAATACAAAACATTTTTCTCACAGTGTTTATGTACACAGAATTTCCCAAGAATGCAATTACCATGTAAATAGAAAGCAGATTGTATTTTGTTTCATTCAGAACTGCACCAAGAGTTGTTCAACATTTCAAAACCAACACCTCCCTCATGACAAGGCAAATATCACCAGAAACACTGCAGCTAATGGGGATGTTTCAGGCAAAATTGATGATGGCGGAGAGATTTTTTTTTTAATGGATAATACATACCCATGGTAAAAAGAAAAGAGGGGAAAAAGCAAACAGTACAAAAGGGCACACAGTCAAAAGTCAGTCTCCCTTCCACCTCTGTTCCTACCTCTCCCAGTTTTCTTCCCTAGAGATAATCTGATTATCAGGGTTTTTTTTATATCCTTCCAATGGAATTATCTTTTTTCTTTAGAAGAGAGGAAGGGAGGGAGAGAGGGGGAAAATCCATACAAATGAATATTTGTCTGAGCATTAAGAAAAAAGACGAGGAAAGATGCACACAGCAGAGGGGGTATAGTTCAGTGGAAGAGCATTTGACTGCAGGAAAGATGTAGGCACGCGCATACACACACACACACACACACACACACACACACACACCAAGCTCTAAGGTTGGTTGCTCTAACGTTACCTCAGAGGATGCGCAGGGGGACTTAATTTTCTTTAATACACTTCTATACTGTTTTTCTTGGTATGACAGGTATATTCTACTTTTGCAATTTACAAAATTCCATAAGGTTAAAGAATAAAATACAAATTAAGAGAGCAGGAATCAACCAACATTGGCATAAATATAGCAAGATAAACTATAATCTTAGAAACACCAGCAAGTTAAACTAAGGTAATGTACTAACAGAAGATTTAACTCAGTGAGAAGAGAAACAAAAAGTGAGAGTTGGAGAATCAAAAACTGTGAGCATCTCCCAAGGCCTGATGAGGACGACAGGAGGCTGCCTACTGGCCTGAATCAGCCAGCCACCCTTTTTCCTCATATTACAATACTACTTCTAAGATTACTTTACTTACTGCCTCTTTCCTGTTTTTCTGTTTTCTTTTTTTTAGTTATCATAAATTTAGCTTTAACACAGCAGTCCAGTTTCACATCGTGCGCCTTTTCCAAAGTTGGAGATCCTTAACTTACTATGTCCTTCACAGACTTTTCAACAAGTATGAAAAAGAGGCAATGAGATTAGCTTGAGTCTACAAATCACAATCTAAATATAGGACACCCTCAAGGACTGATTTATGTTTAAGATCAATCTACATAATATTCCCAATGCTTAGCAAATGAATGAGACTCTGGCTGAGTAAAATATGAACAAACCTCGTTACGTTAGCACATTATCATGAAAAGACAGAAGGCAGCAAATAAATACTTTGCTGTTACTCATTTTACTGTGCAAGGTTCCTGTTGTGAAAAATTACTTTCGACGTTAAAATATACCATCAACTCACGATCTCTCCTGGCCCACAGCTGTGAAGACTAAACTGGTTCTTCCTGCCTCTGGCTCACTTGAACATCTTATTCCTGCTGAAGACAAAAAGAACAGCAGTGCTAAAGAAAAGGGTATACCTGGTTCCCAAGGTGGATGCAATTGAAGGCTTACACAAGTTGCCTTCAAACCAAACAAAACCAATACAACCCAGTTGAGCCAATCTCCATACAATGGGGTTATTGCATCAACTGTTCCATTCCCAGGGCAGAGTTCCCTGAAGGACCTTTAGGATCTAGTCCTGTTGTCCAACAGAGTGCTTTAGGACAGAACTGGTAACTGAAGGTTCCCTTACTGTAGTCCCCACATTCTAATTCGAACCCTCTTAAAGTCCAGTGTCGGGCTTCCCTGGTGGTGCAGTGGTCTTTAGAGTCATCAACCTACTTTCTCCAACCTCCCACAGCCATGAAATTAGCTTACAGCAAGACAGGCGAATTCACAAAACAAGAAAAATAAGCATCCCCAGTGGTTGAGAGCAGAGCAAGGCTTCTGTAACTAGAACAAGTCCTCTTTTTCCATTTCTTTTTTATTTTATTGAAGTATAGTTGGTTTACAATGCTGTGTTAATTTCTGCTATACAGCAAAGTGACTCAGTTATACATATACATATTCTTTTTCATATTCTTTTCCATTATGGTTTATCACAGGATACTGAATATAGTTCCCTGTGCTATACAGTAGGAACTTATTGTTTATCCATTCTATATATGATAGTTTGCATCTGCCAATCCCAGTCTCCCAAACCCATCCCTCCCCCACTCCCCATACCCCTTGGCAACCACAAGTATATTCTCTGCCTGTTTGTTTCATAAATAGGTAGAACAAGTCCTCTTGATCTAGACCCTGCAATGCCGTTTAGAAAAGGATCCTTTATCATCATGTGTGTTAGTAAATGTAGAAAGTAACTATACAAGCCTAAAAGCAACTGTGTACCTGGGATGTCTTCTACTAATGGACTGCTAGACTGCCTTTTCACTATTATTACTGATATGGTTTTTTAAGAAGAGAAAACAGGGAGAAGTTTGGAATTTTTTAACTTATCAAAATCCTTCTTAGACTCTGGCCAAGTCACTCCTAACCCTTCTTTGCCTCTGTTGTCCCCTTAGCTCGGAGAACCACTGAAAATGGTTGAGAGACACTCTACAGTCGCCATGGACGTGTTAGTGTAGCTGGTAGTGGATGTTGGCATAAAATCGACCTAGATTTGAATCCTGATGGCGTCTAGCAGCTGTGCCTAGAGCAAGTCAATCTCTCTGTCTTGGTCTCCTCTTCTGTAAAATAACATCTAATCATGGCTAGCACATCTGTAGTGTTACCTGCATCATTTTTCATTTAATACTTACAACAACCCCTAGAGGAAGAAATTATAGATGAAGCAACTGTGGCACAGAGAGGTTGAGTGACTTCCCCAAGGTCACACAGCTGGTAAACTGCAGAGCCAAGATTCTAACGCATGTTGGAGTCCAGGCCCTAACCACCACACCTACAGCCTCTCCAACTGAGAGCAATAAATGAGGACACACCTACTAAGGGCTGTTTTGAGGATTAAAGGAGTAAATGTATGAAAAGCCTAATTCAAGTGTCTGATATCGTGTGTATGTTAAAGAAGGTTTTTTTCCTTCTGCACTGGGAAATCCGTAAGGCTTTTTCCTGGGGCAGAAAAAAAGGTTGGAGGGATGAGAACAGAGGCGAGGGGAGGAAGGGGGCGAGGTGGAACGTGGAAAGGAAAAAAGGCGGTGGAGGGGGCACTGAATATTCAGGACGCAAGAAGTGGAGCGGGCTAGGTCTTGAGAGAACGCGGTGACTCCTTCTCAACTGCAAACAGAAACCTACCGGCCAAAGAGCAGACATTAAACCGGCGCGGCCTCAGCCCCGAGCTGGCATCCTCAACCCCGCCCCGGCCCCAGGCCGGCTCGGCCGGGGCGCGGACCGGCTTCCCTTCCGGGCCGCGGGTCCGCCCTACGCCGGGCGGAGCCTGGCCCGCCCCCCGCACCGGAGCCCGGGAGCCCCAGGCCCGAGCCACGCGATCTGCTGGCCGCCCGGGGCTCGGGTCGGGGACGCGCGATGGCGACTTGGCGGCGGGACGGCCGGCTGACGGGCAGCCAGCGGCTGCTGTGCGCGGGGTTGGCGGGGACGCTCAGCCTCAGCCTCACCGCGCCGCTGGAGCTCGCCACCGTGCTGGCCCAGGTCGGCGTCGTGCGCGGCCGCGCCCGGGGGCCGTGGGGCGCGGGGCTTCGCGTCTGGCGGGCCGAGGGGCCCCGCGCCCTGTGGAAGGGGAACGCGGTGGCCTGCCTGCGCCTCTTCCCCTGCAGCGCCGTTCAACTGGCCGCCTACCGCAAGTAAGAGCCGGGCACGGGCGGCGTGGGCGGGGCCCGGGGCCCGGGAGGCCGCCGCCGGGGGTCCCGCGGCCCGACGCCGCCCGGGTGCCCGGGATCCGGCCAGCGGCGCGCCACAGCCCCCTTCCGGAGCGCGTGGGAGCCCCTCGGGCCAGAAGGCAACCTCTCCGGCCTCCAAAGCGCAGCCCCCACCTTTTCCTTTTCACCTTTTCTTGGGATTCCTGCCCCGCCGGGTGCAGTTTTGTGGGGACGCAGCTCTGGCCCGGAGAGGCTGACCGGGTTGGTCGGGCGAGGAGGTGGAAGGGGGCCAAAGGAGATTTGGAGGGAAGGAGTGAAGAGATCTCCGGAGAGATGGCCCCTAATCCTTCCCACCATCCGCCAACTTGGAAATTTTGCTTTGGCTGGCTTGGGAGAGAGACCCTTTTGAAGATGCGTGTATGGAAGTGTGTCAGAGCCCCCAGAAGAACGTGCTTGGTAGGGGCACAGGGCCCAATCCACTGCGACAAAAAGGCCACGGAGTTCGGCGCTCCCCACCCCCCAAGAAACTGGACTTTAGGGTCCTACAGAGGCTGCAGCTTCCCCTCCCCAAACTGCAAGCAGCTCCAACCTCGCTGCTCCCTGGACTCCTTCTTTGGGCTTTGAACACCTCCCCCCAAAACAGCTGCATTTTAGGAAAACATCTAAAGAGGTAATGCCAGATGACTCTTAAAGCTCCCTCAAGAGCTCAGAGATACCTCCATTTTAACTGGAAACAAAATCTAAAAGAATGAAGCGATAATGATGCAATTTCAGGTAGTTCTGCAGCTGGGGGGATGTTCCCCGTGGTCCTCGTTCGCTGGGCACACTGCCAACTCGGAAGACTGGCCTTGGCTCAGAATTAGAGAAACACAGCCCACAGTCTTGACCACGTAGGTCGGCCTTGGAGGCTAACAGTCAAAGCATTTTGCCTTTGGCTCTGGGAGGCCAGAGCTGGCAGTCTCACCTGACAGCTGACAAACAAGCCCGATGGAATCTTCCTTATCACTGAGTCCTCGAGGCCAGTGCACATTTCACCTGTGCCTGGGAATAGAGTTGCCTTCTCTTTCTCTAGGAAGGGAGGGTAGTGAGATCGTGGGGCATTTCTGTCAAGGCTCTCTTTCTTCCCCAGCCCCCTTTCCCTCAGCAACATCTGGCTTGCAGTCTGTAAACAGTTCTCCTCTGAATTTTAATGACTCAGTTTCTCCCCACTTCACTCTGCTCTCCACAAAGTATGGAACTCCTCCTTTGGAATGTGTACCAAGGGGAGGGAAGCAGAACTTCAAAGGCTGGTTTAAGTACTGTGGCTTTGCTGCTAACCATCTAGAATATATACAGTCATCCCTCCGTATCCGGAAGGGCATTGGTTCCAGGACACGGCCCCCCAACCAAAATCCCCAGATGCTCAAGTCTCTTACAGGAAATGGAGTAGTATTTGCATGTAACCTATACAGTCGTCCTGTACACTTTAAATCATCTCTAGATTGCTTATAATACCTAATACAAGGTAAGTACTATATAAATCGCTGTAAATACAATGTAAATGCTATGCAAATAGTTGCCGATGTGCAGCAAATTCAAATTTTGCTTTTTGGAACTTTCTGGAATTTTTTTTTCTGAATATTTTCAATCCACAGTTAGTTGTGGAACCCACAGATACGGAGGGCTGACTTCATCTCATTGGATTTTTAACAGCTTTACTGAGATATCATCGACATAAAAATTGTATGTTTAAGGTGTACAACTTGATGTTTTGATATATGTATACATTGTGAAGTGATCACCACAATCAAGCTAATTAACGTATCCATCACCTCTACCTAGTTACCATTTCCTGTGTGTATGTGTGTGTGTGTGTGTAAATCGTTGGATTTTTACGACACCTGCCTCCTGCCCTGTAAGGTCCACAGGGCACGAAGTATTATGCCCACTTTCCAGATGCACAGTTCGGCTCAGATTGGCCACACCACTCATCAGTGACAGAGCTGAGCTCCACCACCTGGCCTTCCGACTCCAATGCCCATGCCCTGTTATTTCCTGCTGCCTTTCTCTCTGCCTTCATTAAGTGATCACGGTGTGCATGATGCTGGGGACAACGCAAGATGAAAGGGGCATGGTCCCTGTGCCCCAGAGCTTACAGAGCAAAAGAATAAGACTAGTGTGTCCATAGCATGTGATTGCTAAGGTTAAAGTGCTATAGCAATTCACACCTCTGATGACGGAGGAGGAGGAGAAGATGTGAAGATGTCACAGTGGAGAAAAACCATCGGAGTTTGGTGTTGGGAGAATGAGTAGGAGTTTTCCATCAAAGATGGGGAGAAAGATACTGCAGAAAATGCCACAAGCAAAGGCACAGAGGTGGGAAGGCATGCAGCGTGACTGGAGCATAAGGTGTGTCTCTGGCTGTAATGGGAAATACAGCCAGAAAAGCAGGTTGGAATGAGATCTTGGAGGGCCAGATTAAGGAGTTTGGACTTTACTTGGAATGCAAGGGTAGCTGTGGGGGATTTTTGATGGGGGAGTGCTGTGATTAAAGCAATTCAACAGGAATTGTCACCTGGTAGCAGTGGAGGACGGCTAAAGAGGAGGAAGGGTGGGGGGTGGCAGGACCACCCGTCGCACTAGTCCATGTGGCGGCTGAGGGCACCTGAAATAGGCTGATGACAGTGGGAGTGGAGAAGAGGAGATGTGTGGGAGAGGAAGAACAGATAGTTGTTACCCAGGCTAGGTTTGCTAATAATTTTTTCCTGCAAGATTAGTTTCTTTCTGGAAATTCAAAAGAAATATTTCAGTAATAGACAGCAAAGTGGTTGATTAATCATGGTGCCAGCCTTCCTTCATAAAGACAAGACCTTGGGGCCGTCATTATACTGATTAATCTCTACCCTCCTGACCAGGAATTTGCAAAACGGTTGGTTGGGGGTAATGGTACAGCCTATGATTATGGGTTTGAACTAAGCATAAACCTCCAGAATGTTCAGAAAATGGAGTGGTTCAGTGACTTGTCCACAAACACAATTAATGGCAGAGCTGGAGCTTGAAACCAGGTCTTCCAGCTCCTTAGTGCAGGGCTCGGCCCAACATTGTGATGCTGAAGTGTCTCCTTACTTGGATTTACAGTTAAAAGAATCCACTCAGTAGAGGCTATTAGGAGCTAGGTCCTTGTGCTAAACAAATAAAACCTAACACGATGGATGGCTTTCAAATGTATCATATAGTAGACCCTCACCCAACTTTATGCCACAACTCTTTGTGTAGCTGTATAAACATTGGTTTGGGTCCCTGAAACTCTGAAATTGCTCATAACCAACACCATTTCCTTATTGTGTAATCGATTCATGAGCTTGTGTTTGCCTGCTAACTTGTGTTAGGTTGAAGTGTTGGCAGTTCTACCTACATTCATCCAGGGTGTGTGTAATAGCCATGTGCCTGAAAGGAAGGGGTTACTGCTGCTCACCAGCTTATCCAGTTTCGCTGGAACAAGCTGCTGTGCAGTGTGTAGGAGTGGGAGGAAGAGCAGAAAGGGGAACACTGCTGCCCCACCCAGTCAGACAAGCACTTAAGATGTGGGGACCAGGATGATGTAATCGATGGCCTATCAGGGGTGCCCTGCCTTGACTCTGATTGTAAGAGGAACGATTTGTAGTCTTTGTCTCCGTATAGTAAAAGTCTGAGAGGAAGGACTTGCTTTGTTTCTTTTTAATTTTGTATATTTGATAGCAAGACCCTACATTATAAAACAAACTCATAGAAGACAGAACTCCTCGTCCTCGTTCATCAAGTCATTCAGAGAACCAAGGGCCGAATGCCTCTCTTGTTGCCCCATCAGTCATCTCTTTGGCAGGGCTGTTGAACTCTCTTAAGATCTATGCTGAATGCTAGCGCAGTGTCTGGCAGTGTGGATGTTCGGTGACTGGGGAATGGATGCATTAACGCCCTGGGAGTGGCGAGCGGGATGGGGAATAAGGAGGAGGCAATGAGAATGAATGGTGTTTCTTTTGGCATTCAAACTCCTGCTTCTTCTAGATGGTTCCCGCTTGCTGCAGACCACCCCTCCAGCCAAGCATTTCCACTTCCTGTCTCCCCTCCCCTGGCTAAGGTTCCCGCTGCCACTTATTGGCCAGGGGAGGGAGGAGGGAGGATCGAGGGAGTGTGCAGGCAGCGAAACCGAGGCAGACGGAAGGCCCACTGGTGAATGCCAGCTTAGTTACCTGCATCTTTAAAAGGTTGCTGGTTCACTCAAATGACTGTTTCAGCTGGTACAGTTAAGGTAGGGTGACAGAATGAAGTCCAGACTTTCCTACAGCTTGAAGGAGATGTTTTTAATCGACCAGTGTTTACTTGGGAGCAAAGGAGCGGTCCTAGAACCCCTTCAGTGGTTTCACCTGAACTCTGGCTCCTCTTGTTTATCAGAGATAAACTCTGGCCTGCTGCCAAAGTGAAAAAGCAGGAAATACACAGCTTCACTGGAGCTTGGAAAGCCAAAGAACTGGGGATGCTCTCATTTTTAAAAAGATACAATGCTTTTATTTTAGCCTAGCTCTGTTCACTTTCTTTTTATTCAGATACTTGCTATCCCTCTCCCTCTCCCCCTCCCCACCCTCCGACAGAAAATATTATTTTTCCTGGTTTCCAAGCCCTTTTTTTAATTTTGTCCTCATCAGCAAGAATGAGTAAAATTCCTTTGCTTCCTGGCCAGGGAACGTGCACCATGTAAAAGGCCCCTTAGAACAATTTCTGCCGAGGTAGGCCCTCATGCCTGGGGATGCACTGCTTCCAGAAAGAGGGATTGTAACACAGTGGCTTTCTATTCTGCATTTAGAAAAGTCCACCCAAAGCCATTTCTTTACTAAATTGTGAAACTGCAGAGAAACACAAAGAATAGTCTAGCAAACATTCATATACCCACCATGCAGAATTGACAGCATGAAAGATAATTAGTTTAAAAGATACTTCAAGTATCTTTTTTTTACACAAGAAGTAAAATATTACAGATAAAGCTGAAATCCCCTTCATTCTGATTCCCAGTCCCATCCACTCTCCACCTTCCTGGGGGTCTATTTTATACTTTTGTATATGTATCTATATCTATCCATGATTGGTGTAATATATGGTTTTGTGGATGTGGTTCTTAATTTAAGTGTAGTCAGCCCTCTGTATCTTCGGGTTCTGCATCCATGGATTCAACCAACCACAGATTGGAAATACTTGGGGGGAAAAATTCCAGAAAGTTCCAAACAGCAAATCTTGAATTTGCCACACTCCAGCAACTATTTACATAGCATTTACATTGTACTAGGAATTATAAGTAATCTAGAGATGATTTAAAGCATACGAGAGGACAAATAGTATACCATTTTATATGAGCGACTTGAGCACCTGCAGATTTTGGTATCCGTAGGGGGTCCTGAAACCTGTGGATATACAGAGATGGCTGCAAATGGTTATCATACACCATAGGTCACTCTACAACTTGCTATTTTCACTCAGCTTTATGCTTTTACTATTTATCCGTGTAAATACATAGTTCTAAGCACATTCATTTAAACTAAAGTATCATTGTATCGCTGTTCTACAGTTTATCCATTCCCCTACAGATAGACATTTAGATGGTTCGGTTTCACTTACAAACAATGCTGTATGTGTCTTCATATGTACCCGTGCAAGAGTTTCTCTAGGATATGCACCTAGAAATGGAATTGCTGGGGTGAAAGTAGGCATTTTTCCAATTTTACTAGATACTACAAAGTGACCTGCCAATTTACACTTCTCACAGCAGTGGGTGAGCATTCCTGTTTCCACACTTTCTCACCATCACTTGATATTATCAGACTTTTTCATCTTTGCCAGTCTGCTGGTTGAGAAGTGGTATTGTGTTATTGTTCTTATTTGTTATTTCCCTGACAGTTGGTGGGGTGATACATCTTCTCTTATAACTATTAAACCAATATATTTTTTAAAACTCAATGACTAGGGATGCTCAAAGTCATCGTTTCAAGCAATTTCATTTACGTTGCAACAGAATCAAAGGAGCACATTCCAGTTCCGTATGTACCAAGTATTTCTGTTCATTTACACCCCACAGGCAAGCCAGGGTTGACAGTTACGCAGATAAAAGGGGGAAATGCTTGAAATGAAGTGAGGACTTAGGGTAGATAGAAATAAGAGGGTTAGGTATCTCTTCCTTATAGATGTTATATAAACTATAACAGCTGATTTTATATAACTAGAATTATATTCATTACTATGAGCATAATTGAACGTGTAGAATTGAATGTGTTATTCATTAATCCTAATACATTAGTCATTTTCATTTTGTAAAGCGTTTCCAAATGCAGGGAAATGGTGCAGTAAGGAGCATCGAGCACTCTAGCACAAGCCGTGGCTGATTCCCTTGGGCTTTTCTCCCTATTTTCTCCCAGGTTTGTTGTGCTGTTCACGGATGACCTGGGCCACATCTCCCAGTGGAGGTCCATCATGGCTGGGAGTCTTGCGGGCATGGTTTCCACCATCGTGACATATCCTACAGACCTCATCAAAACCCGGTTAATTGTGCAGAACATGCTGGAACCATCTTACAGGGGGATCCTCCATGCTTTTTCTACTATTTATCAACAGGAAGGGTTCCTGGCCCTTTATCGAGGGGTTTCCCTTACTATTTTAGGTAAGATGGAACTTTTCACCTTGTCCAAGAAAAGACTGTGTTCTTTGATACATGCAAATGACTTGTATACCTTTGTTGGTAACCAGTTAAATCCATTTTACTGAGTTCAAGGGATATATATATATGAGTGTATTGTATACCTTTGTTTGTAACCAGTTACATCCATTTAACCGAGTTCAAGGTCATATGGCTTCAATCCACACAGAGTCCATTAGCTTCATTCTATTCCATAGCCATATACCCCACTCCTAACTCTGGTCTGTTATATCCCAGGGAGGGAGTAGGACAGAGTGCATGTGGCTCAGCACAGATTGATAAGAAGACAGTCCCACACACTCCCCATCTGACTGCAGCAAAGAGTCTCTGCGTGCATCGGTACACATATGAACACAACCAGCGTAGCAACTGTAGCTTCTGTGTTCTTTGGAACCTTTGCCAGGGCTACAGGTCACCAGGACCCCCAATTGCCAGTCCAGTAGACTTTTGCCTTTTATCTGACCTTTGTTGCAGCATTTGATGAGATCGATCACTCTATTCTGGAAACTTGGCTTCTAGGACCCCACTGTCTCCTAGATGTCTTTCCCACCTCTCTGCAGCTCTTTCTTATCTGGCTCATCTGACGATGCCAGCCCCCTGTGTGTCACTATCCCCCAGCTCCTGCCTTAGCTTTCTTCTCACCCTCCATACCCTCCCTGGGTGGCCTCATCTAAACTAGTGGCTTGAACAAGCATCATTATACTCTAATGACTCCCAATCTCATCTCTATAATAACAACGACTAACATCTATTGCAGTTTGCTATGTGCCAGGCACTATGCTAAATGGTTTGCTTACAGTTCCTCATTTAAGCCTCATTTTACAGATGAAATAGATGCTTGGGGAAGCTAAGTGACTTGCCCAAGGTCACAGATAGAAAGTGGAAGAATCTAGCAATATAACCCCAGAGCCCTCTCTCTTAACCACTGACTACTACCACTTCCCAATGGCAGTACAAATGCCTGCTATTGGACACCCTCACCTGATGCTCCCTTGGCTTACTGAAGTCAAGAGTAAACCTGATGGCCTCGTTAGTTGCACACCTGCCCCCCTCCTGTGTTCCCTAATGAACAAGACCGCCTTTCTTTCATCCAGTGGCCCAAGCCAGAAGAAACCTAGAAGCACTTCAACTTCAACTCCTCCTCTCACTCCACTCCCACTTCAGCCACAAGTGTTGTCAATTTCACCTCTTTTAACTCTCAAGTCTGCCCCCTTCTCCATCCCCATCTTCTCTGCCATAGGTCACACTCTCATCATCATCTTTCCTGCAGACACTTATGAGAGGCTCCTACCTAGTCCCAGTCTTGGGTCTCTGCTGCCCTAGTCCGCCCTGTGCCCTGCTGCCAGGGTGTGATGATCTTTCTAAGTGCAAGTTGATCATTTCACCAACCTCTTTCCACTGCCCTCCTTAAAAGCCTTCACTGACTCCTGTGAGCTACAGGGAAAAGCCCAGATTCCTTGTGGCATACTAGATCCTTCAGACCTGGCCCTGCCAGCCCCTCCTACCTCATCTCCTGTCACGTTCTACCTGCACTCCTGCTTTGGCCATCTAGAAATACTTGCATTTCTTGGAAACGCCACTCTCTTTGTACATGCTGTTCCCTCTGCCTGCTCTCCCAGTGTCTGATGAACTCCTACTCATTCCTCAACACCCAGTTGAAAAGTTCTCTCTTCTGTGAAGTCCTTCTTGATTCCCCCAGGCAAAATTAATCCCTCTGATCCTTGTGTACCTAAAGCACTTTGTATAGCCCCCTTACTATGGCATATGTCATCTGTCTGTCTCTCCCACTAGATGGTGAGCATCTCCAGGAATTAGCCTACTTACACCTCTGTATATTCCTGGCACCTGGCATAGGGCCCATCACATAGCATAAGCTCCACAGATGTTTTCTGAATGAAGGAAAATGTAGGGTTGGTGCGTCATTTTTAATGTGTTTATTAAATAAATATTACATTTTTCTAAAGATGAGCAACCCCACTAGTGTTAGCCCCTCTTTTAAATCTCATTTTGAGGGAGAAATTTAGTCCCTGCGTAAACTTCAGATTGCTCCCAAAGTTTCTGTAAGTTTCAAGGTGCCAACTACTGCACTACTTGCTCACCATCTTTTCCTAGAAAGGTGAGGCTGCCATACAGTGCAGGGTACACACTGAGCCCTGATATGGCCACATCTCCTACTACCTCACTCTTCAGGTTTCACAGAATGTCTCCTTCTCAACTAGAGATCAGGTCCCCCCTAGTCTCCAAAACTTGATTAAGTACCGCCCACTAACTTTTTTTTCGTGGGAGTGAATTTTTTCCCCAACACTCTATTTTTTTAAATTCAAACACCCAGAAAAGTTAAGAGAATTGGAAACAGCCTGGATAAACAACAAGGTCCTATTGTATAGCACAGGGAACTATATTCAATATCCTGTAAAAAACCATAATGGAAATGAATATGAAAAAGAATATATATGTATCACTGAATCACTTTGCTGTACAGCAGAAACTCACACAACATTGTAAATCAACTATACTCCAATAAAATAAATTTTTAAAAAAAGAATTGGAGGGGCTTCCCTGGTGGCGGAGTGGTTGAGAATCCGCCTGCCAATGCAGGGGACACGGATTCGAGCCCTGGTCCGGGTAGATCCCACATGCCACGGAGCAACTAAGCCCGTGCGCCACAGCTACTGAGCCTGCACTCTAGAGCCCGCGAGCCACAACTACTGAAGCCTGCGTGCCTAGAGCCCGTGCTCCACAGCAAGGGAAGCCACCGCAATGAGAAGCCCATGCACCGCAACGAAGCGTAGCCCCCGTTCGCCGCAACTAGGGAAAAGCCCGCAAGTAGCAACAAAGACCCAACACAGCCAATAATTAATTAATTAAAAAAATAAATTTAAAATTAATTTAAAAAAATTAAACATTGCCATGTTTAATTTTTATTAAATTTTTAATTAAATTTTAATTAAATTTTAATTAAAAATTAAACATGGGAAACACCCATGTACCCACCATGTACCCACTCCTTCAATTAATGTTTTGCTTTATCTGTCCCTCTAACCATTCATCAGTCATATATTTTTTGATGATTTCCATGTAAGTTGCAAACATCAATACACTTCACCCCTCAACCCTTCAACATGCATATCATTAACTAGAGTTCAATATTTGTTTATGGCTCTTTTAAAAGTAAAATCGACATAGAGTACACAAATATTTAGGGAATCTTTTGATGCATGCATTTTGATCAATGACACAACCCGTATCAAAATATAGCACGTTATCATCACCCAAGAAAGTGCTTGCTGCTACGGTTGGAGTGACTTGTTTAACAAGCCCAGAGCCGGTCCTGTTTACTTTCCCTGGATTCCCCACAGGCATTTATGTTCTCAAGCCAGTGTTTCCTGAGACATCACAGCCTCTCCCTGGCCTTGTTTTTCAGGTGCTCTCCCTTTCTCTGCCGGCTCCCTTCTAGTTTACATGAACCTGGAGAAAATCTGGAATGGACCCCGAGATCGGTTCTCTCTCCTCCAGAACTTCGCCAATGTCTGCCTGGCTGCCGCGGTGACCCAGACACTCTCCTTTCCCTTCGACACGGTGAAGAGAAAGATGCAGGTGAAGAGTTATGTTTGGGGGGCTTTGTGGGTGTGCGGGAGGGATGGCTTGCAGTGTTTGTGGGTGGGTAACAACAGCAAAGAACATGGAGCCTGAGCGATGCCAGGTTTCCAAGGAGCTCATGACTGCTCATACAAACACTCTGCAAACCCTCACTCCGTGGCATTTCTGCTGCTAACCTCAGGGCAATGGACTCGAGCCCAAGCCGCCTCCCCATTCCCATCCTCTGCTTTTTAGTCTTGTATAAAGCACTTTTCTTTCCTCTCTTCATAGCTGCCACTGCCCGTTACATCAAGGCGGCCTCCACAGCGAGGACAGGGCACCCTTGCCTTCATAGCCTGTCCATACTTCAGTGAAACAGATGGAAAGAACCAAAATAAGCCAGGAATTATCAATAGCAAGGGGCCAGTAGTCCCTGATTCCCCTGCTGAGGCAGTAACTGCATTTGAAATGGGCCGGTGTCTTAGTGGGATTGGCCCTGCATTTTCCTAATTGTTACCTAGGAAAACTCACAGTTTCTCTACAGACCACAGAGACAAAAGCCTGATATCTGAGGTCTCAAAGAGAGGAATTGGCTTAGCCTAGAATCAGCCGATTTTGATCAAAGAAAAATCAGAGTAGTCCAAGTAAGGTTGGGGGTTACAGGCAGGTCCACACAGGGAAGGGGTGGGAGTCGGTGGACTCAGAATCAAGCAAGGCTTCGCATCTGCCCTGAACCCTGCTCACTCTCCACCAGCCTCCCTTCAGACTCCACATCCACAGGCTTGCCTGCCTCCCTGGCCTCTTCCGGGCAAATCTTGATTTATACAATCGATGTATTCCTGAAGAGCTGCTTGGATATTAATTTGGGGGAGTTGAATCCAATTTTAAATGATCAGTCCCCACTGAATTTGTTTTTCCCCATGTCTCTAACTTGTCCCTCTGCTATCTCAGTGCCCCCCCCACCCCACCCCCCCCCCCCGCCCCCGGCTTCCCCACGTGGTTGGTTTTCTTTGCCAGGCCAGGCCAGGCCTCACTTACCTCAGCACTAAAAAGCCCGCAAGTACTTATCTCAACCTATAAAGAAAAGCTGCCTCAGAACAATACACATCACAATTACACCCAATTCTGCTGCTCCAATCCATCAAACTTTTCATCCGTCTGGGTTGCGTTCCTTTCCTGTCCTTTGTCCAAACACATTTTTTAAATTGTCACGTTATTGTAAGTTTAACGTAGATGCAAGTTTAAAGCCTGCTTAGTGCATGCCTATTTATAAAAGCCATTATCCCTCATTTTAAGAGTAATGTACATATGCTTAAAAATGGTTAAAATGGTCAATTTTATGATGTGTGTTTTACCACAATTAAAAAATAAGGAGGGCTTCCCTGGTGGCGCAGTGGTTGAGAGTCCGCCTGCCGATGCAGGGGACGCGGGTTCGTGCCCCGGTCCGGGAAGATCCCACATGCCGTGGAGCGGCTGGGCCCGTGAGCCGTGGCCGCTGAGCCTGCGCGTCCAGAGCCTGTGCTCCGCAACGGGAGAGGCCACAGCAGTGAGAGGCCCGCGTACCGGAAAAAAAAAAAAAAAAAAAGGAATGCACATAGATTATAGAAAATTTGGGAAATACAGAAAAATACAAAAAAGAAAATAATAATTACCTATAAGCCCAACACCTATGCATTATGATGATTAATAGTTTTACTTCTGTGTATGTTCATATGTGTACGCATATGTGTGTGTGCATAAATATAAGTATATAATATATGCATATGGAAAGTTATTTTTCACAAAACTGGATTCCTACTATATATAAAAATTAATAGCTGTTATTTTCACTTATTTTATAATGGATAGTGCCTCAGACCATCAAGTATTAAGAGCATCTTTTCTAATTATCACACGTATTCCACCATATGGACGTGCCATAACTTAAAAAAATAAAAAACAAATTTATTCTCTCAAAGTTCCGGAGGCTAGAAGTTTAATATCAAGGTGTTGGCAGGGCCATGCCCCTTTTGAAGGCTCTGGGGGAGGATTCTTCCTTGTCTCTTCCAGCTTCTGGTAGCCCTAAGCATTCCTTGGTTTGTGGCAATACAACTTCAATCTCTGGCTCCATCGTTCCATAAATAACAATTTCTGTTTTTTAATATTCAGGCTGTTTCTAATGCTTCAGTACGATAACACCACAGTGAAAGCCCTTGTATTTTTTCACATTTGTGATGACACCCTTTAGCTGTATTCCTAGAAATACAGGCCACAAGATAAAAATAATTCTAAGGCTCTTAATGAAGTTTGCACCCCAGAAAGGCTGTAAGTTTACGCCTGCACCAGCAGTGAGTGGGGTGGTCCATCTCAACTCCTATCAACTGTAATGACTATCACTTTCTAAATCCTTGTGAACCTAATAATAGCTGGAAAATGCTGACACATTACTTTAATTTGAATTTCATTGATTATAAGCAAATTGCATGTTTTTCATATATCAATTTGTCCTTTGTATTTCTTTGTAAATTTTCTGTGTCCATTGCCTATTTTTCTAGGCTATTCAGCTTTTTTTACTAATTGGTAAGAAGTCTTTATACGTTAAAGATATTAGCCCTTTGTCATACACTGCATGCATTTTTCCCAGTTTGACAGTTGGCTTCTAATACTGTTTATGTTGTTATTATACATATTTTTAAATTTTTATGCAAATATATATATATTACTATTTTTTGGTTTCTGACTTTGCTCTTCTGTGGAAAAGGCCTACCCCATCCCACAATCATATGACTCTTCACTTATATAGTTCTTTAAATATTTTTGTTGTAATTTTTACACTTATCACTTTATTTAGAATTTACCTGAGGTATGATGTGAGGTAATCATCTGACTTTAAAAAAAAATAGTTTACCAATTGTTTAAGCACCATTTTTGGAATAATCTCTTTTCCCCACTACTCCGTGCTGCGACTTTTACCACATCCTAGATATTTGTATATGTTCTAGAGTCTGTCTTGGGGCTGTGTATTCTGAGCTGTAGATTTGTCAGTCTGTCCTCGTGCCAGTGCCACACTATTTCAATTCCTATAGCTTTGTAATACCTTATAGTGTCTGACAGGGCATCTACCCCCTCACCACTCTTCTCTTCAACATTTCCTTGATTATTCTCAGTCACTTGTTCTTCCTGATGAACTTTAGAACTACCTTGTGATTATGACTGGAGTTATGTTCAACCTATATACTTGGAATAATTTATGTAAAATATTCTATCTTTATTCAGGAATACTGTATATCTCCCCTATAGCTTCAGTCTTCTTTCTTTACATTGAACCGTATGACATTGCCAACATCCTACCTTTTTGACATACCCAGAGGGCAACTTCATATGGTTAACTCTTACAAAAGTTGATTTCTTCATATGATAATTACGCTCTTTCTAAAAAAGATAGCTTCTTAAAAAAAAAATCCAGGGTGAGGTTGAGTGGGAAGGAGGTATGATACACTACAAGCTTTTTATTCATTTTTTTTAACATCCTGGCCCTAGGAATTTATCTTCCTGTCAGGAGTGAGAATGGGCTCTCGCTGGTTGGCCATCAGAAGATGGATGAAACTAAGGCGGCTTATATCACTGGCTTCCATGCTTTGAGGATTGCTTTTTGAAATAGTAGAGCCAGAGGCGTCTCGCCAGCACTTTCTGGCACCTCTTATAATTTAGTGTTCCTTATGCAGAGTTCAAGGTTTAGTGAGCTCACTTCCTTCCCATAGCAAGCCTGCTCAAACCCAGGGCTTTGAGCCTGGGGGTTGGAGCAGTCAGTGAGAAAGGGTAGAGTCTAGGACCAACTCCGGTGTGTGGGTTTTTTCCCTACACCAAGGAAGTCTCCAACGGCAGCTGAGTGTCCCACAATTCCACTCAACTCGGACACTCTCTACTCGGAGACAGCATCAGGTTTCACGGGTCAAGGGCTCAGTCCCACAAGACTATCCCCCCACTTCAAATGCCGATGTCAAGTCCAGGTTGTCAGCTGTGCTTCTGAAGTATAAATTAGAGGTTCCCACAGCCCCATCCTTGGATTCAATTAATTTGCTAGAGTGTCTCACAGAACTCAGGAAACCAGTTGACTCACTAGATTACTGGCAACCAGGCCCCATCCTTAGGTGCTTTCCAAAAGTCGCTGCATTAACATAAACTCAGACTTGGTTGAAAGGGGTTTGTTATGAATATCAAGGCACCTTTATTGCTCTCATCACTTAGGTAATGTCAAGGATTATAGGAGCTCTATGCCAGAAATGAGGACGAAGACCAAGTATATATTTCTTATTATACATCACAATATCACAAAGGGTTTCAGATGAAATTCACTGACATCTAAATGTGAGGGTGGAGGTTTCAGTCTTCTCTGTAAACTTTTAGCTTTCCTTTTTCCACCTGAGAGCTAGAACAATGACCTCTTATGGGGTAATCTAGCCACCACTACATTCTACTCTAGACTATATACCTACCACAACAATCTGCTGTACACTAGAAGTGGGTATTTGGGGGTAAATTTGATCATATTTTCCCTTGTATGGAAACCTTATGCATAATGCATACACAGAGCTTCAACAGGAAGCTTTCAAATAAGTGCAAAGTCATGATGGTTGTAAAAAAAAAAAAAACAAAAAAATCCAAAGAGGCAATTGCATGGTTTTCACAATATATGATCAGCATCCAGTTATGAATGACAACATAAATGTCATCCAAAGATACGGGAAGCGAAATCTTACGGTTGCGATCAAAGTGTTATTTTACAGGAGCTAATAAACACTAATACCTTGTCCCGCCTACTTAAAAAGAATCAACTCCCCAAAACAGAACCACAGACTGCTTTAAAATGCAAACGTGCGTTGCTTTCTCTGGCCATTAGATGTCGCTGCAGTAACGGAGCTTATCTGAGCACTACCTGAGGGTATGGGAGCCCTGCAGCTGGTGATCACGGACTAGTTAACAACCCCCTAATCCCCGCTCAAAATACATCTTCAGTTCGGAGAGTAAGGAACCTAGAAACAACAGGCTAACCGTAAATTGTATTGTGGCTGTTGTTTGTGCCTGCAGAGCATTCAATCCAACTTCTCCAAGAAGAGAGAGCTTTAATAAGTCTCCCCGCCACCCGCTGTGGGAGCAGGCAGGGTTTGCCCGCAGAATTTATGAGGAGAGAGCTTTGCAGGGCAGCCGGGCTGCTCTGACCTGAACAACTTAATGGTAACATTTGCATTCCATCGGCTTTCCTCCTTACACTGTCCATCAGGAAGCAAATCAATGTCAGGTGTCTGTTGGATAACAAGCTGGACAGGGAATTTCCTGAACCCCCATGCCGACTGGCCACTTTGTCTGGATGTCTCATTCTCCTAATGTATGCTTTATCCAGACACACACATACACACACACAATCTGTCCGTTTAATGCCGCATCAGGTTGGAAGTCTCTTGAACACTAATGACAGTAATCATAAGTCTTGTTTAACCAGCTGAGCCCTTCCTTCACCGTGCTTACACTCATTTTATTCCTTTTTCTTTTTCTCACCCCGGCTCCTCGCTGGCATGCTAGAGACTGGAGAGGTAAATAAATTATGCATGTGCATGTTTTGATGGGATGGTTTCTGCTGGGAAGGGGGTGAGTCAGCCCTGCGCACAGATAGGGTGAGGGGGCCCCCATACCTGGGGCGCTTTCATGGCCCCCAAGACCACCCTGCCTGAAATGCCCTTGGCCACACTTCAGCACATTTCAGCTCAAGCTCTTCCGGGTACGTACCCGGCCTTTCCACTTCTGTCTCTCCCACACCTGGCCCTGAGCTTGGAACTAATTAGTTTGACGAGTCTGTGGGCTCTCCATGGGAGTCCTGAGCAAATGGTTCTCTGGACAGTTCATGTGGTAAAAAAAGAGGAAGATAAGCTGCCCGGAAAATCCGGGGAGCAGCTGAGAAGGTGGAGCTTTGGAATCTGGTGGGCCTTCTGAGAGGGTCAGGAGGGAGGCACCAGGCACAAGCTCAGTCTCCCACAACTCTCCCTGACCCTCCTCCCTGCAGCCCGTATTAGGTGTCTCCGTTTCATTAAACATAAAACCAAGTGTTAGCCTGTTGCTTTCTACCCAGGGGACTTCGACCCCATTAGGGCTCACAAGGCAAGCAGGATTAGGCCAGGTCAGCATTTGAACTGAAAGCACGTAAGATGAGGGACAGAGGTAGTATCCAAGGGGCACAGCTGACTGAGCAGAAGAGGCACGGTCCCTGAGTGAAGAGAGGGCCCCAGCTGTTCAGACAGATGCTTGAACCTGCCTGAGATGCTGAACTCCGCACTCCCGCCAGGGCGCCCCGCCCCTCTCGTGGCTCCTCCTACTCAGGTCCACATCCTCAGCCCTGAGCCACATTTCCCGAGCCCTGGCCCCACACTTCTCACTGTTTGCCGGACACTGCCATTTGGCTGTCGCCTCTCCAGGGTCACCTCTAAGTATGTATCAAACTGTCTTCCCAAGGTTCTGCATTTCAGTGCTGTCATTCCCCCAGCCACCCAGGCTGCAGACCCGGAAGTTGTCTTTGATTCTTTCCCTTCCCCCTCCCCCAGTCAACCTTGAACCCGGTTGGGTCTTCATTCCTAACGTTGGTCTTTCTTTTTGTCACTGTCCCTGCCCTAATCTAGGACCTTATCAGCTCATACCTAGGCTACTGCAGTAATCCTCTAATTGGTCTCAGGATTAACTCTAAAACTGATCATAAACATTGGGTACTAATGTACCAGGCACTGTGCTGAGGGCTTTATGCTCATTATCTCATTTAATCCTGGCAATAAATCTGCCAGGTGGGCACTGTGCTTATCAAGCCCATTTCACAGAGGAGAAAATCAAGGCACTGAGAGGTTCTGTAGCCTGCCCAAGTTCACGCACTCAGTCACTGAGTAACCTGAGATGTAACTTATCACCAGGGCCAATATTCATTTCAGTCCCCTCCAGCCCAGGCTTCTGCCAGACGAATTTTCTTAAGATCTGCCTGCGTCGTGTCCTTTATTGCTCTGAAAGAACAAAGGCTGAGCCCCTTGGCCTGGCAGGCTGCCCTTACCAACTTTGCCGCGCTCATTGCACAGAGGCCCCCTATATCAGGAGTCGCAAAATCAGATGCCGGCAGGAACTTGGAAGTAACAGGAAAAAGAGAAAGTAGGGAAACCCAGGTAACATAACACTCACCCCCTAGAGAATAAGGATTCCGATACAGTCTGAGCCATCCTGGCTTTCAGAAGCATTCTGGAGCGCTAACTGCACTGTGCTCACAAAATGTGACCAGCATCTAAGTATGAATTGCAACGTGGAAGAAAGTGGGCCAGGGGAAGCTGCAGCAAGTTCCTCTTCTCCAAAGGATAGATGCCATTTAGAAATGTGGGCCCACTTTTCAAGGGAGCCTGAAATCCAGATTTTTATGTAAGATCCCAATTTTTCAATGTTGGCAAATAAAAATTGTTAAATCCCGCCAGGGCTAAACAGAACATGCCTTTTTCTGACCTCTGCTCTGTTCCAGCCTCCAATTCAATCAAAATTATCTTAGCCCCCCTCCCCCATCCCCCTGAAGAATAAGTGTATTTCACATTCCTGTCCCCTCTGCCTGGGGCATCTACCTCCATCTCACCTGACATCTGCCACGTGGTGGCTGTCTCTTCTGACCTACAACAGCACACATCTGTTGCTTTCGTTTGATAAAGGAGTTGGCTTTTCCTACCCCTCAAACAGCTATTCTATCGTGATGGATAAAGGCAGGTGTTTTGCCTCTGTAGAACCACAAATGGGGGTGTTCCCCACGGCCTCGGAGGGGATTCGGGGGTAGGAGAATCCAGGTTAACTAACAGGGTGCTCTGCCGATAACTGCAGATGCTGTTTTCACTGTCACTCCCACCCCACCCCCAAGGGCATATTTTGTTCCAAAAGCTTTATGGGTGAACAAGCCCTTTTAAATGATGCTCTTAGCCTGTATGTGCGCTCTGGTCCAGCTGGTTTATTTTCCACAGCATTTCTCCGCGTGCCCCACCTTCTGCCGTCTCTCCACCATTGCAGCACATCCCCACCCTGTGTGAGGCCCCTCCTGAAGCCTTCTCTCCCCTCCTCAAGAGGAAGAAGTCTCTCCATTCTGAACGCCCAAAGCTCCCTCTCGCTCTAGCTCTCAGGCCCATGTCACATGCTTCCTTGTATCGTAATCTTCTGTGTCCATTATTCCTTCTAGACTTTGAGCTCTTTGCCTTTGGGACATATGTCTTACACATTTGTATGTCCCCACAGCACGTAGCCTCATGTAGCAGGCACTCGATACTTGTTTAAAAATGAATGAAGTTCAGGGCCGGCTTCTGAGATCTCACTGCCTTGTGAGTACAGAATTGAACCTTAGCTGCTGCTGGGTGAGCCCCAAGTCTGTGTGCTCGTCCCTACCCCCTGCTGAAGGTAAGAACAGCCTGCCCTTTCCCCGGCCTGCTGACCTAGGGAAACCTCGACTTGTCCCCTGTCTCAGACTGCCTGCAATCCTCGCTCTGAAAGTGCACTGTCTCCCACCCCCTACCTTAGCTCTCCAGTTGTGTATCGCAGCTCCAACAGCTGTTACCATTTCAAGAGAAGTAAATATGCTAAAAGGACAGAGTAAAACAGTCTTGATGTACACCCCCCTCTTCATGGCAACCTCCCACCGCTTTGTACAGTGCCTGGAAGTGCCTGATGAATCAGCATCATAGCACTTGTATTCGTCAGTTTGTTGACTTCAGTAAATGTGATATGAATGAACAGGTCTAAATCTGTGCCCTCCTTTGGTGGGGAGGCTTTTGTCAGGGGACAAAATATGTCTGGAGGAGGTAACAAAGGGAAAGTTTTCCCTGGGAATAAGAAATTGTAATAATGTGATAATAACTACCATTTATTGGTCATGTGATACAGACCAGGCAGTTTATCCTCCCATTCCATCCTCTTTATCGACCCTATTAAGTATTGTTATTATTCCTAGTTTCTAGGTGAGGAACTGAGGCACAGAGAGGGTAACTTGCCCAACAGTCACTTAGCTAGCAAGTGGGGCGGGGGGCTGGGATTGAACCTAGGTCTCTCCTTCAGGCCCAAGCTTTAGCCACCAGGACTATAGGGGCTTGGTCCTAGATGCTAGGTAATCGGGGTTTTTTTTTTCCAGTTCCCTTGCCCTGGGTGTGGGAGTAGAGGATGAGGGAGAGGGAAACCTAACCTTGAGATTTGGGAGCACATGGCCTCGGTTGAAAGAAACAGTAGTGCGCAAGCTCAGAAACAGGCACGAGGGTGGCTTTGGCCAGGGAATGGTTAACTCAAGTTGGAGAAAAAAAAAACCTTTGGAAAACCAGGCTGTGGGCGCCTCTGGCTTTCTTTGGTCACTGGCAGCCTGACAATGGAAGGCTTGAAGCCGGCAGGTTGCAATGAGAAGCAGAGAACGTTCAGCAGCCATGGACCTTTGGCTGCCTCAGACTGGCCACGCCGCTGGGACGGACTGGGAAGAAAGCCCCTCTGGCTCACCAAGCCCCTAGCAGAGCAGGTGCAAAGCCCCAGGAGGGGAAAGTGGATTGTTCTCATCACACCTGCTAGGAAGCGCTAAGCGAGTGGCAGATGTTCCGCC
Source organism: Delphinus delphis (assembly GCF_949987515.2). Classification (NCBI taxonomy): domain Eukaryota; kingdom Metazoa; phylum Chordata; class Mammalia; order Artiodactyla; family Delphinidae; genus Delphinus; species Delphinus delphis. The sequence goes on along the minus strand of NC_082704.1, from coordinate 26,825,250 downwards.
TAGTTCAACATTTCTTGGTTGACATCGTGTCTATTGTCAGTAGGAACAGAGTTCTGTTTCCCCAGCACAGCCAACTTGCCCAACGATCCTGAAGTACAAACACTGCTGGGTTCTAAGCTCTCGGGGCTTAGAGAGCTTAGAGAGGATGGGAACCTTACCTTTTTAGTTCGTTGCATTTTTAACTCCTTGCCATCATGTTGCTCTGGGGGCTGGCCCCTCTGGGGACTGACTTCTTCTGCCTAAGTCAGTAGCATTGCCTTGGCAATTCTGAGAAAAAAGTATGCTTTTCAGATCCAGGTAGATGTCTGGACATCCCTCAGGCCAGGCGGCTTCGTTTGAGCATCATCGTTAAGGTGTAAGGAAAGGAAAAGTCTCCCCTTTGTTTTTTCCGAAGGTGTAGAGTGCCCTAAATACTTTGGGGATGACAGTTGTTGATCATGGAAAGGAGACTATCCCCTAGAGGGCAGGCAAGGAGGGAGCAGGGAGGAGCCTTCCTAATTCCACTCACTGTGAAGTCACTCTGCCCTTTCTCTTGACCTGAGCTGGCTTACTCCTTCCAAGAGATAAAGTCTGGGTATCAAAATGGCCACCCTCTGCTAAGCAGACTTCTTTGAGCTCCAGCTAAACAATAACAGCAGCTAAGACAGGCGTCCCCCTTCCCCCTGCCTCCAGAGTGGGGGTGAAGAGAGAGGTAGGGGAAAGGGAAAGAAAGGTCCCAGAAAAGGCCTTCTGTCAGCCAAGAAAGGCCTGCAGCTATGAGCAGTCATCTGCGGCTCCTGCTGTCAGGAGGAGATGAACACTGGGGTTTGCCCATCCCTCCGCTGGCCTCAAGCCAGCTTTAGAAACGCAGCACCAGTTTTTACCTCCTTTCCCCCACAGAGCTGTTCATTTGTTTTTGACAGCTGTGTTCATCTTAAAGCTTTCGTGGGCAGATTAGCTCATTGGTCCAGAGTGTGGGCTTTGGATGCCATCCCTGTCCCTTACTCTTTCCGTGAGCTTGGGTAAGCCACATCGCCTCTCTGAACCGCATCTTCCTCAATTGTAAAACATGGGGAGAAGCCTAATGCCTGGCTCATATCCCCATGGAGAAGACTGAATTGGGTTAATGCAGATACAGAGCCGGGCACAAGATAAACACTCAATATAAATACTCAATAAAACCGAGGTACTATTTTTATTGTTCTTGAAGCATCTCTTCAGAATCTACGCATGGCGTTGAAGGCCTGATTAGAACCATAAAAGCCGGGCCAGGTGTGTTTGTGTGTTTCGTATGATCGCTATAAACACGCAAATGAGCTAGCATTGCGAGACCTCAACAGATCTTCCGTCTCTCTAGATAATGGTGATCAGGGGTGGTAGGGGAGAGGATCATTCATTCGTTGGGTTAATTTAACAGGCGTTTACCTAGAGGCCACCCTGTGCAGGTACTGCCTACGTCTGTATTTCCAGCCTGCAGAAAACTGACATGTGCCAAATCTTCTCCTGCACCCTTCCTACCCAGTCTCACTCCCAATCAAGGTGACACTAGGGAATTCCCTGGTGGTCCAGTGGTTAGGACTCCGCGCTTTCACTGCCGGGGGCCTGGGTTCAATCCCTGGTCAGGGAACTAAGATCCCCCAAGCCGTGGGGTGCAGCCAAAAAATTAAAATTAAAAAAATTAAAAATTAAATTTAAAAAGGTGACACTGAAAGTTGGCTCTTCGCCGCCGCTGCTCAGCATGCGCTCCCACGGCCTCCCTCCGCTGCTCTCGCTCGCATGCATCTCAATTGCTTTCTGCCCCAGCTGCACTTTGGATTTCCCCGCCCCCGCCCCCGATCGGCACATGGGAACTGTTTCTCTTCTCTTCCCAAGCAAAATACTAACCTGCTGTCCATTTACTCGCTTCCCCCATGTCATTGCGGGCTTTCCGAGCAGGTCCTCGGGCACCTCGGCCAGGATGGGGGTGACTTGTAGGCTTGCCAAGCCGGGGGCAGCTGCCTGCACCCGTTTCTGTGGACGTCCCCACCACAGAGCCAGAGTGCTTCTCGGCTGTATGAGGATAACTCTTGGGGACCTAGCTCTGCCAAGAGAAACTTGGGCCATGTGGCTCACAGGACATAAAGGTCCTTTTACTTCAATACCATTGGCTTTTTTTTTTTTTTTGGCTCGTTTGACTATTGGGGATTTGCCAAAGGACAAAAGCCTCCTACCACAACTGCCTTCCACGCATGTATGTCCTCAGATGGCTTGGGAAGTGGACCACTTGGTCTTCAGGTTGCGTCCCATATGGCTACAGAAGATAAAAGTTGTTTCCAAATAACAAGTGAAAGGTTCTGAGCTCCTGTTTGCTCTAACTAGCAGACTCTCATTTTTTTTGTTTGTTTTTGTTGTCTTTCTTTGGTCTCTCCTTTTAAATGCTTTTTTTTTTTTTTAATTAAGACTTTGGGGGTTTTTTGGAGCAGTTTTAGGTTCACAGCAAAATTGAGAGGAAGGTGCAGAGATTTCCCACATACCCCTTCCCCACACGTGCGCGGCCTCCCCCATTACCCACAGCCCCCACCAGAGGGGTGCATTTGTTACCAAGCATGAAGCTACACTGACACATCAGAATCGCCCAAAGTCTGTAGTTGACCTTAGGGCTCACTCTTGGTGGTGTACATTCTATGGGTTTGCACAAATCTATAATGATGTATATCCATCATTATAGTATACAGGGTGTTTTCACTGCCCTAAAAATCCTTTGTGCTCTGCCTATTCATCCTCTCCCCCAAAGCACTGATCTTTTTACTGTCTTCATATTTTACCTTTTCCAGAATGTCATATAGTTGGAATCATACAGTATGTAGCACTTTCAGATTGGCTTCTTTCACTTGATAGTATGCATTTAACTTTCCTCAGTGTCTTTTTGTGGCTTGGTAGCTCATTTCTTTTTCATGCTTAATGATATTTCATTGTCTGATACCACAGTTTATTTATCCATTCACATACTGAAGGACATCTTGTGGCTTCTAAGCTTTGGCAATGATAGATAAAGCTACTTTAAACATCCATGTGCAGGTTTTTGTGAGGACGTAAGGTTTTTTTTACCTCCTTTAGGTAAATACTAAGATCTAATCTAATCAGTACAATTGCTGGCTCCTATGGTAAGAATATATTTCGTTTTGTAAGAAACCACCAAACTGCCTTCCAAAGTAACTGTACCATTTTGCATTCCCACCAGCAATGAATGAGAGTTCCTGTCTCTCCACATCCTCACCAGCATTTGTTGCTATCAGTGTTCTGGATTTTGGCCATTCTAATTGGTGTGTAGTGGTAATTGGGTTGTTTGTTTTCTTATTGTTGAGTTTTAAGAGTTCTTTGTATGTTTTGGATAACGGTCCTTTATCAGATACCACTTTTGCCAATATTTTCTCCTAGTCTGTGGTTTGTCTTCTCATTGTCTTAATTAATGCTCTTTTAAAATTAATATTCTACCTTTTGCATAGGTAACATATGCATATGATACAAAATCCAAAAGGTACAAAGAGTGTCCATTGAAAAGTAAGCCTTCCCCAACCTTTGTCCCTGGGACTCCCAGTTCACTGCAGAGAAAACACTGGTTGTTTCCAGTTTCTTACCTGGTCGTTCCAAAGGTGGTCTGTGCAGAGATACACATACACGTGCACATTTATGTTCTTTTAGTTTTTAGATAGTCAGAAGCATGCTGCATACACTCTTCTGCACTGTTTTTTTCACCTAAAAATGTATCTTGGAGACGTCACCTTATCAGTCCAGATGGAGCTGCCACATACTTTTAAATGGTGACATAGTATTCCATAGTCTGATGTACTGTTTCTTTAACTAGCCCCCATTGATGGACATTTAGATTATTTCCAACTTGCTGCTGTTACTAACAATGCTGCAACAAAAATCCTCGTAACACATCATTTCCCACAGGGGCAAATATATCTGTAGGATAGTTTCCTAGAAATAGGATTGCTTTGGTCAAGGGTATATGAGTTTTACGTCTTCATAAATATTGTTTAATTATTTCAGAACTCATGGAAAGAATGAACAACCTAGAATGTTGCCTCTTTTGGAAGGCCTCTATGGAGTTTATCACAGAAACAATCGAGCACATTGCTTTGAAGCATTTACCTTTCATTTCCATCAACTGCAAGTTCGTTCCTCCTTTTCTTCAGTATGTATTAAGCACATACTGGATGCCTGGCATATTGGTAGATTTGGGGGCTAAAACCACATACAAGATAGATAGACATGGTCACTGCCCTCATGGTATTTATAGTCTGTGAGGTGGGGGAGACATGAAAGAAATAATTATACACTAAATCATTACAAACTGTGTCACGTGCCAGGAAAGAGAAGTACAGGGTGACCAAAAGTGTTTACTAGGCTCCTGACTTAGGCTGGAGATCTGGGAAGACTTCTCTGAAGAAGTGCTGTTTAGTCTGATTAGTAAGAGAGACTTAGCTAGGCAGAGGGAACGGCAGATTTGAAGTCCTAGGGGCAGGAAGGAGCCTTGAGTGGGACCAACAGCATGGATTAGAGGAGCAAGAAAGGGCCTTCAAGTTCATTTAGTTCCAGTCTCCTTACCTGACGTGTGAGGAAACTAAGGTTCAATGAACTAAAGGACTTGGTCAAGGTTATGCAGATAGTGGCAGAGCCAGGACTAGGACCCAGCTTTCTCAGATGATGTCTGCTGCAGAGTGCTGCATGTCCACCTGGCAGCTGCAGATCTGAACTAGACGCCATGGGATAGTTGCCTGGGTTTGTATGGAGGGAGGATTTAACTTCAGAGCCTTGTAGCTAGTAACCTGACATGTTTTGTGTGTCTTTGCTAGGAAGATATGGTTCCGGCAAATGGCGGTCTAGTGTTCTAGTCTACTGGGTTGGTTTAGTCTTCAGTATACTTTTCTCCAAGTTTTGGTTTTTAATTTTTTGGGGGGGTTGGGGATTTTTTTGTATTTGGCCATGCTGAGCAGCTTATGGGATCTTAGTTTCCTGACCAGGGATCAAACCTGCACTCTCGGCAGTGAAAGCGCAGAGTCCTAACCACTGGACCACCAGGGAATTTCCTCTTCTCCAAGTTTAAATACTAAATAATAATGATAATGGTGGTTACTATATGTCAAATGCTGTTCTAAGCACCTTACATATGTTTCATTTAATCTTGACAACAATCCTATAAGGTAGGTGTTATTATTATTGTCCCATTTTACAGATGAGGAAATTGAGGTTCAGGAAGGTCGAGGCATTTGCTCAAAGTCCCAGAGCTAGTAAGTGGCAAAGTGAGGATTCCATCTAAGCAGTCTGGCCTCAGGACCCGTGTGCTTTCCCCAGGCATTCTCACTGTCAGCAGCAGATTGATGGGCTCAGGTCTCAGCCAGAGCTGCCTTGTGCTACAGAGGGCCTACACCAGTGATCCTCAACCTGTCTGCATATCAGACTCATGTGAGGAGCTTGCCAAAAATGCTGACGTCCAGACCTCACCCTAGGTCAGTTAAATCTCAGTCTCTGGGGGTGGATCCCAGTCACTGATGGTTTTGAAAAGCTTCCCTGTTTCGTCTAACATGCAGCTAAAGGTTGAAAAGCACTGCTGTGTAGCCTTACCATTCCTTCTTTCTTTGGGGGTATTTTAGTTGGAGCTGCTGTAACAGAAATCCATAGACTTGCTGGCTTAAACAACAAGCACTTATTTCTCACAGTTCTGGAGGCTGGGAAGTCCAAGATCAAGGTGCCAGCAGATTTGGTGTCTGGTGAGAACCCACTTCCAGTTTGCAAATGGCCACTTTTTTGCTGTGTTTCCCCCATGGTGGAGTGAGAGACATTATCTCTCTTGTGTGTCTCCTTATAAGGGCACAAATCCCACTCATGAAAGCTCCACCCTCATGACCTAATCACCTCCCAGAGGCCCTCACCTCCAAATACCATCACAGTGGGGGTTAGGGCTTCAACATATGAACTTTGGGAGTGCACAAACATTTAGTCCAAGGGGCAACCAGCAATATGGTTTGCCTTTGTGATCTGGGTATCTGTTTAGTATGACACTTGTAGAGGCATTTATTCATACCACACCATGAGCTGCAGTCTTAGCATAAAGAATTCATTTGGTGTGCATGTGGCACTCACATCCAAGGACTATGTGTGGAAACGAGTCTGTCGAGGGCTGAGGTGGTCATCTCAGTCCTGGGCATCAGGAAACAGTGTAGCTTAGTGGGGTAGAGCTTGAATCTGAGTCGAACAGACCCAAATTCAGGTTGATGCTTTTTCTCATACAGTCTGTGATTTGGGAGATTTATCCTTTCTCGGGCTCCATTTTGCCATCTATAAACTTGGGCTAATAAGATAATACTCCCTATTGCATGGGGCTTCTGTGAGGATTGAACGAGCTGGTACATGTCAAATGCTCAGTGTAATGCCTGGCACCTAACACTCTGTAAATATTGGCCATTATTTTACTTCATGGCCATCCATGTGGCTTACTTGAGCCTGGTCACGGGTAAACAGTTGTATTTGGGAAAAACTACTAGTGACACTGATATTAAGGGGAATCTTGTTTGACATTTAATGAGCGCCCAGTATGTGCAATGAAGGGTATTAGACCCCAAAGAGCTAGGACAGTGAGGAAGGCCTAGTGCCTGCTCCCATAAGCTTGCTGGCTGCCAGCCCAGAAATTGCACCCAGATAACTCATACCAGGTAGCCTGGACCACAGCAGAGGTCTAACCAATAACTAAGGGAGCACAAAACAGGAAAAGAACCTCGATTCAAACAAAGAAGCTTTAAACTAATTATAAGGCAATCAAGGAAATGTGAACACTGATTAGATACATGATGATATTAAGGAAATATCATAGGTGTGGTAATGGTATTATATATTTCTATATATGTAATACATTTTATATTTTAGAGAAGAAGCCATTGTATTTTCAAGGAACATAACTAAATTTAAATTAAACAGATAAATTAAAATTATGTCTTGCAAGGGATAGAGATGAAAAAAGATTGTCAATACACTGCTAATTGTTGAAGCTGGGTGGTGGGACTTTCCATTCATTTTACTAGCCTCTCCACTTTTGTATATGTTTGATATTTTCCACAATAAAAAGTGTTTTTTAAAAAAAAACAGGGACTTCCCTGGTGGTCCAGTGGTTGGGACTCTATGCTTCCACTGCAGGGGGCATGGGTTTGATCCCTGGACGGGGAACTGAGATCCTGCATGCCGCATGGCGCAGCCAAAAAACAAACAAAAAAACAAAAAAACACAGAGAGAGGTAAATTTCAAGAAAAGGAGGGAAGGAGACAAAGGAAGAGGGAGCAAGGAAACAAGCAGTTCCAATCACAGCATCAAGAAGTTTCAAGATGAGGTGGCATCTGACCTGGACCTGGGTGAGGAGAATTTTGCCCATCAGAAAAAGTATACGTAATGTTCAGGAGGTAATGGGTGTGACTGGATGTAGGGTTCCTGGGGTGGGGGTAGGTATTAGTCAAGGTTCTCCAGAGAAACAGAACCCATAGGATGTATATATGGAGAAAGAGAGAGAGAGAGAGAGAGAGAGAGAGAGAGAGAGATGGATTTTAGTTACTTGGCTCATGTCTGAAATCCGCATGGTAGGCCAGCAGACTGGAGATGTTGCAGTTCAAGTCCAAAGGCAGACTGCAGGCAGAATTCCCTCTTTCTCCGGGCACCTCAGTCTTTTTGACTCTTAAGGCCTTCAACTAACTGGATGAGGCCCACCCACATTATGAAGGGTAATTTGCTTTACTCAAAGTCTAGTGATTCTTTTTTTTTAATTGAAATATAGCTGACTTACAATTTGTGTTAGTTTCAGGTGTACAACAAAGTGATTCTGTTTTATATATCTTCTTTTTCAGATTCTTTTTCCTTATAGGTTATTACAAAATATTGAGTATAGCTCCTTGTTGGTTATCTATTTTATATACAGTAGTATGTATATGTTAATCCCAAACTCCTAATTTATCAAATTAACAAAGTCTAGTGATTTAAATGTTAATCTCATCTACAAAATACCTTTATAGTAACATCCAGACTGGTATTTAACCAAATAGCTGGGTACTGACGGCGGCCTAGCCAAGTTGACACATGAAACTAACCATCATGGGGTGATAGTGGGACATGATACTGGGAAGACAGGTGGGGGCCAAACTGTAGAGAGTTTCGAATTCTGTTTTCTTTGGAAAATACTCCTTCTGGAAGTCGTTCTTTGGAAAATTGGGGGTTGGTGAAAGTTTCAAAGCAAAGCAATGACAGCATCTGATGAATTTTGAGTGGTACCTGGCTGCTGTGTGCAGGATGGATTGGAGAGGGCAGAGACTGGAGATGAAGGGATGGGTAAGCAAAGTCTGGTCATCACTCAAGAGAGATGAGAGGTACTGGCAGTGGAGCTGAAAAGTGTCTGAAGCCTAGAATGTAATGCAGGAAGGAACAGGAGATCAGCCTGAGAAGCAGGCAGAGACCAGGTCATGGAGGGCCTGGTAAGCCAGATGAAAGAGTCTGGACTTCATTCTGAGGGCAACAGGGGCACCCTGAAGAGTTGAAGTCAAGGAGTAACCAGATCAGATCACCCTGGCCGCTCTGTGGGGAATAAGGGCAGGTAGACGAGCTAGCAGTGGTTGTGGTGAAGGTGAAAGATGATGTGCTTGGACAAGGGTGATGACAGTGGGAAGAAAGAAAAGTGGACAGATTTGGGATACATTTGGAGCACTGGAACTAGCTGGTGAGAGATGAGATAGCAGAAGGTGAGAGATGAAGAGAACTTAAGGGTGACTCCAGTTTGGGGCCTGATCAAATAGGTCAATGGCGGTGCCATGTCCTGACATGAGGACAACTAGAGACAGTCAGCGCTGGGGTGGAGTTCTGAGCAGGACATATAAAGTTTGAGGTGTTTGTTAGACTTTCGAGTGGAGATGTCAAGTAGATAGTTGGTTACATGATCCTGTGGCTCAGAGGAGAGAGGCGGGCAGAGGAGAACAGAAAGAAGGCCAGTGCAGTTGAAGTGTAGTATGTAAGCAAAGAGAGTGACACAAAATGAAACTGAAAATATGTACGGGGGCAAGTCACTCAGGGCCTGAGCCTTTGAGTCGTGTGCTACAGCCATCTCCTACTGGCTCAGGAGAGCTGATTATTAAATTGCAGCAAATTTGGGAGCTGGTTGACCTCACGGTTGGTAGCCTGCAATCTGCCACGGTGGGAGTATTTATACCATTGAGGTCAGCAAATGCTACAACTCAGGGCTTCCCCCGCCCACAGAACCAGTTGTTAAATATTTACCACTATATTACCACTGCAGCTTACAGACAACAGTAAGAAATTTATATTTTATCCTAAGTGGCTTTAATAAAGCCATTAAAATATTTTAAGCAGGTGAATAAAATGCGTTGATTTTTTTTTAATCACTCTAGCCGCTCTATAGAGAGGGAGGGCAAGGAGTTTCAAACTTTTTATGTCCCAAGGAGACTACTAAGGAAGCTGCTGCGGTGGTCCATGTGAGCACTGATGGTGGCTTGGCGGTGAAGGTGGAGTGAAGGAAAGACATTTGGAAGATTGTTAGGGTCCCAAGATTGACTACAGATGGCCCCCGATTCATCACAAATTGATTATAACTGACCTGTCATATAACTCACGTATATGAGTTATACAGGAGTTAGACACTTGGTTAGTGTCTTCTGTTTTAGTTGTGGTAGGGGGTCTCAGGTTGCAAAATTATTACCTTGACTCATGACTGGGGGCTTTTTGCAGTTTTACTGGAAACTGGCAGAAAATAAATCAATAATATTATCTCATAGCAGAATAAGACAGTTAATTTCCTACATGAACACAATCTCCGTTTTTCAATATTTCAGTCTTACAGTAGCAGGAGGAGCTTCAAATCTTGTGATTAGGCTGATTCTTTCTAAGGGAAAGGAGGCTTAATATCTGTTTGACAGCAGTTCTTTCTCGATGGGGCAAGAAGGGAAGGAGGCCGAGTCGGAACAGTGCTAAGGTAAATGCTTTAAAATAAGACATTCGCCAAAGTCCCCTGACCATTTTGGTTCCTGTAACTCCAGGCTGGAGACTCAGCTTGTTCATTTCATATCCTGTTTCTCATACTCTGGTCTGTGCTTGGTTGTTACTGTACCTCAAAGGGAAGGCCAAACCCCAAAGTTCACCCTTCGCCCTGATGGAGGACAGAAATCCCTTTTCCTACAGAGCTGAACTTCTAGTTGGGGGTAGGAGCAGACCAGTAAAGAAAGTAAATAATTACACCAACTATTAAAAGGCAGGGAAAAGATATAGGTCTGGTCAGAATCAGTTCAGTGAAGTCATGGAGACAGATGCCACAGGGAGTGGGTAGAGCGGTGAGTGGGGAGGTGGGAAGGGTTGTGCCTCAGCAGGTGAATGGATAACCAAACATCCACACGATGCAATACGACTCAGCAATAAAGAAGAAACTAGTGATGAACGCAGCATGGTGACTCTCAAAGGCATTGTGCTGAGTGAAAGAAGCCCGTCTCAAAAAAGTTACATGCTGTATGTTTCCATTTATATGACATTCTCAGAGGGCAAAACTATAGGGACAGAACAGATCAGTGGCTACCCAGGGCTGGGGGTGACGTTGATCATAAAGGGGCAGCACTGGAGCATTCTGGGGGCTGATGGAGCAGTTCTGTATCCTGATTGTGAGGGTGGTCACACAGATCTATACATGCGTTAAAACTCATATAACTAACTCTACACCGAAACAAGGTAACTTTACTGTATGTTACTTTGGGAATGAGATTGGGCAGTGTCTATAGGACAAAGATTGGAGGAAGGGGTCATTTTTAATTTGGGAGGGACTTGAGTTTATTCCTCTGCTAGGGGGGAAAATCAGGTCTCTTGGGAAGGGTGCCCAAGAGGAATTCAAAGGTGTGAGATCCAGGGCACCAGTGGGAAGAAAAGATGATCTATTTTCCCTATGAACTGGGAGGCAGGGTCGCCTGTCTAGGGCGGAGGACACAGTGTGGCATGCGGGGCGTTGAGGGATGCGGTAAGGTTGGGAAGAGCCACTGTGAGGAATGGGAAAGGATGCTTCCAGGGCTCGCTCTGCAGTATGAGGATCCAGCAGAGGTTAGAGACCTCAAAGCTTTGGTGGCACAGACCTGCCCCTTTGTGGATTCATGTTCAGCGGCTTGGAGCAGAGGAGGGGTTGGTGGGGAGGGGGGCATGGAGATCAGCTGAAAGACAAAGGATTTCGAGACTAGGAACAAAAAGAAGTGCTGGGAGGACAAAAAAAGAGGAATGTGAAGCCAGCAGGGAACTGGTGGCCTGGGAGACAAGGGAGAGGGCATGTGACTAGAGGGGTTAGTGATCTGAACGATGGCGGTTAAGAGGCATCAGGGAGGGGCTTCCCTGGTGGCGCAGTGGTTGAGAGTCCGCCTGCCGATGCAGGGGACGCGGGTTCGTGCCCCGGTCCAGAAGGATCCCACATGCCAGAAGGATCCCACATGCCGCGGAGCAGCTGGGCCCGTGAGCCATGGCTGTTGAGCCTGCGCGTCTGGAGCCTGTGCCCCGCAACGGGAGAGGCCACAACAGTGAGAGGCCCACATACCTCAAAAAAAAAAAAAAAAGAGGCATCAGGGAGGGGCTTCCCTGGTGGCGCAGTGGTTGAGAGTCTGCCTGCCGATGCAGGGGACGCGGGTTCGTGCCCCGGTCCAGAAGGATCCCACATGCCAGAAGGATCCCACATGCCGCGGAGCAGCTGGGCCCGTGAGCCATGGCTGTTGAGCCTGCGCGTCTGGAGCCTGTGCCCCGCAACGGGAGAGGCCACAACAGTGAGAGGCCCACATACCTCAAAAAAAAAAAAAAAAGAGGCATCAGGGAGGGGCTTCCCTGGTGGCGCAGTGGTTGAGAGTCTGCCTGCCGATGCAGGGGACGCTGGTTCGTGTCCCGGTCCGGGAAGATCCCACATGCCGCAAAGCGGCTAGGCCCGTGAGCCATGGCCGTTGAGCCTGCGCGTCCGGAGCCTGTGCTCTGCAACGGGAGAGGCCACAACAGTGAGAGGCCTGCGTACCGCAAAAAAAAAAAAGAGGCATCAGGGAGCGGGGCAGCTGGATGGACGAGGACACTGGTCCGAGCAGTTCAGAAGTGGAGACAGGACTAATAGGTCAGGTGAGGGATTTGATTGATATTTAGAATAATTTCTACATAATAGTAATAGCAGCACTAGCTCATATTTATTGATCCTTTCCATGTGCCTGACACCGCTGAGTGCTTTGCAGGCACATCTCGTTCATTCTCACAGCAGATACTATTCTTATTTTCCAAATAACGAAACTGAGTCTCAAAAAGGTTAGGTGAGTTGCCCAGGGTCACATGGCCAGTAAGCAAGTGGGGCAGCCATGGGCTAGAACCCAGCCTGTCCGACTCCAGAGTTTATGCTTTTCTGACTCTTATACTCTACTGCCTCTCCCACATGGAAGGGCTTGATTCCATTGCAATAAAATGCTATACTAGCCTCAGCTAGACATTTCAGAAACGAACCAAAGTAGGTGCGTAGCTTGAGGTAAACTTGTCACCATTTCTGAAAGCCAGCTATGAGGGGCTGTCCCCCTCACAATGAACAAATAGAGTCCATTTGCATATAGATGGTATAGTGAAAAGTTATTTCATCTGATCGTAAAATTGTTTTTCTAAAGGACAAAAAAGTTACTTTCAAAGATGGGGCATTTTGGTGGTCAGTCAGGATGGTACTGGGGGTGATGATGAAATCCATGGGGTGGCCAAAGGGATGTAGAGGTGAGGATCACTGAAGCCGAGGTCCAGAAACTAGGTATGGGAAGGCTTGTGACTACAGATGCTGAAGTGAGTCTGGAAGATGGGCAGCTACCAGGTGTCACAGGCCTCAGTGAATGTGAAAGAGTGGCCAGGAGGCCAGTAGCTGAGAGCAGGGACCAGGATTGTGGTTCAGTGGCACGAGCCCCAGCTGAGAGCTTTCGGCATGAGAGCAGCAGAGTCAGGGTCTGGGAACAGAAAGAGGGAGCTGGAAGAATGTCCCCAGCCTGGGACATCTGTGATGTGGGGAGATGAGCAGTGCCCACTTGAGAACTTCACAGAGGAGGAATCGGTTAAGACAAGGAAACAGAAGGCACTTAAGAAAAGATGAAGGGCCTGAGAGGTGTCTACTGCATCCAACGGGCATAGTTTGGGAGGCAATGTTAAGTGTGAAGTTGAGTCCATCCCAAATGGCTGCTTCCTTCCAAGAAAAAATAGCCACAAATATGTGAATGGGGTGTCATGGCTTTACTGCATGTTAATATTCATTCTAAGCCCACGCAACAGGTAGAGCCCTGTGGCAGCCATTCTTTATCATCATCTTGGCCAGGACATTGCATCCAGAGCCCAGACTTGAGACCTTGACTACTTGACTAGAACCATTATTTCCCAGTGACTAAATCACCTCATCCCATCTTCTGTTTCCTGCCAGGCTCAGAGCTCCTACCTTCCCCACTGTGGAGGAGTAGATGTCCATTTCTCAGGAGCAGTGGACTGCTTCCGGCAGATAGTGAAAGCCCAAGGGGTCCTGGGGCTCTGGAATGGATTGGCAGCCAACTTACTGAAGGTGAGAGTAGTGGTGAGTCTACTGCTTGTCTGCCTCTTTCACTTCTACCCTGTTCTGTGCCTTTGATGCTCCCCCTACAGTTTGCCTGGAAACAACTCCTCTAGCACAATGCAGGCTGGTTGTCAGCCCTGGAGAGTGGAGACCCTGTGCAGTGTTGGGGCATCTGACACCCCATCCCAGAGGAGCTGAGCATTTAGTGTAAAGGTTCCCAACATGTAGGTTCATGGACTCCAAAGGGAACTTAAACCCCCTATCCTAAAATTGTATGCAAAAATGTGTCTATATGGGCATCTGTGCATCCCTCTGCAGAGAGGATCCATAACTTTCATTATTTTCCCAAAGAACTCCATAACCAAAAAAAAAAAAAAAGTTAAGAACTGTGGACTAACCTTGGACTAACCTTGATGCAAAGTGATTCCTGATTCCAATCAAGACAAGCACATGTTGGGAATTCCCTAGCTGTCCAGTGGTTAGGACTCGGTGCTTTCACTGCTGGGCCCAAGTTTGATCCTTGGTTGGGGAACTAAGATCCTGCAAGCCGCGGGGCACAGCCAAAAAAAAGGACAAGCATATGTTGACAGGCAGTGTCAGACTGCCTACATGCATATCAACCCAGACCCAGGCTTCCCTAGGGCGTGCCCTTCAATGGTTCTGCTATTCCTCTCCCCAGTCCTCACTGGGCCAGCTTGCATTTTGCCATCTTCCCTGATTCCAAAAAAGAATGACCATGTTGTATTGTCTACAGCCTTTATCTTAGTTTACCCTGATCCAAGTCGATTGCAGACGCATTGATGTTTTCTTTTAAGATTTTAACATGATTTTCATTTTCTTTTTAAACAGATAGTTCCATATTTTGGAGTTATGTTTGGCACCTTTGAGTTCTGCAAGAGAATCTGTCTTTACCAAAATGGTTACATCGTGTCTCCTCTGAGCTATAAATTGACCCCAGGGGTGGATCAGAGTTTGAAGCCCCAGGAATTACGGGAATTAAAGAAGTTTTTCAAAACTGGACAACTAAAGTCTAAAAAACCAACTCTTTAAAACAGAATGGAGCTAGAAGTGCACTGACTGAAGGTGTGTTGCAATCAGAGAGAAATGTAGCCTCAGAATTGTGCACGCGTGGAGTGACAAGAGGGTGCTCCTGTCTGCTGCTCTTGGAAATGAGAAGATTTGGCCATACCTGAGCTCGAAACTGATGGCCCTGTAAACATCTACACCACCGAGGGTTTCCCAACATGACCGTCGCAGGATGGCATCCCACCAGGTTTTACAACAGAACCTAGCAGTAGTGAAATGTGCAATTCACACTCTGAATGTAAGTAGGCAATTTACACAACACCAAAAAAGGGCATTGCCATGACTCCTCAGAGCAACATGTAGTTGAAGCGGCTGGGCAGATACCACACTGGGAGCTCCGCCACAGGCTCACAGCTTACACCAACCCACAGCAGCCTAGTTTCACCCAGATTCACTCCAGGCTTCCTGATACAGTCCTGGAACTCATAATCTTTGCTGACTTCTGAGTGCACACACCATGGTGTAAATTATGCCTTATCAGAAACTAAATGAAAACATTTAACATTTAAAAGTTACCACTGTCGAGGAGGAAAACAAGATGGCAGAGGAGAAGGACGTGCTCTCACTCCCTCTTGCGAGAACACCAGAATCACAACAAGCTGCTGGACGATCATTGACAGAAAGACCCTGGAACTCACCAAAAAAGATACCCCACATCCAAGGACAAAGGAGAAGCCACAATGAGAGGGTAGGAGGGGCACAATCACAGTAAAATCAAACCCCATAACTGCTGGGTGGGTGACTCACAGACTGGAGAACACTTATACCATGGAAGTCCACCCACTGGAGTGGAGGTTCTGAGCCCCACATCAGGCTTCCCAACCTGAGGGTCCAGCAATGGGAGGAGGAATTCCTAGAGAATCAGACTTTGAAGCCTAGTGGGAATTGATTACAGGACTTTGACAGGACTGGGGGAAACAGAGACTCCACTCTTGGAGGGCACACACAAAATAGTGTGTGAATCGGGACCCAGGGGAAGGAGCAGTGACCCCAGGGGAGACTGAACCAGACCTACCTGCTAGTGTTGGAGGGTCTCCTGCAGGGGCGGGGCATGGCTCTGTTTCACCATGGGGACAAGGACACTGGCAGCAAAAGTTCTGGGAAATACTCCTTGGTGTGAGCCCTCCCAGAGTCTGTCATTAGCCCCACCAAAAAGCCCAGGTAGGCTCCAGTGTTGGGTGGCCTCAGGCCAAACAACCAACAGGGAGGGAACCCAGCCCCACAGTCAAGTGGATTAAAGTTTTACTGAGCTCTGCCCACCAGAGCAACAGTCAGCTCTACCCACCACCAGGCCCTCCCATCAAGCCTCTTAGATACCCTCATCCACCAGAGGGCAGACAGCAGAAGCAAGAAGAACTACAATCCTGCAGCCTGTGGAACAAAAACCACATTCACAGAAAGATAGACAAGATGAAAAGGCAGAGGGCTATATTCCAGATGAAGGAACAAGATAAAACCCCAGAAAAACAATGAAATGAAGTGAAGATAGGCAACCTTCCAGAAAAAGAATTCAGAATAATGATAGTGAAGATGATCTAGGACCTCAGAAAAAGATAGGAGGCAAAGATTGAGAAGATGCAAGAAATGTTTAACAAAGACCTAGAAGAATTAAAGAACAAACAAACAGAGATGAACAATACAATAACTGAAATGAAAAATACACTAGAAGGCATCAATAGCAGAATAACTGAGGCAGAAGAACGGATAAGTGACCTAGAAGACAGAATGGTGGAATTCACTGCTGCAGAACAGAATAAAGAAAAAAGAATGAAAAGAAATGAAGACAGCCTAAGAGACCTCTGGGACAACATTAAACGCAACAACATTCACGTTATAGGGGTCCCAGAAGGAGAAGAGAGAGAGAAAGGACCAGAGATAATATTTGAAGAGATTATAGTCGAAAACTTCCCTAACATGGGAAAGGAAATAGCCACCCAAGTGCAGGAAGCGCAGAGAGTCCCATACAGGATAAACCCAAGGAGAAACATGCTGAGACATATAGTAATCAACTTGGCAAAAATTAAAAAGAAAAATTATTGAAAGCAGCAAGGGAAAAATGACAAATAAAATACAAGGGAACTCCCATAAGGTTAAGAGCTGATTTCTCAGCAGAAACTCTACAAGCCAGAAGGGAGTGGCATGATATACTTAAAGTGATGAAAGGGAAGAACCTACAACCAATATTACTCTACCAAGCAAGGATCTCATTCAGATTCGATGGAGAAATCAAAAGCTTTACAGACAAGGAAACGCTAAGAAAATTCAGCACCACCAAACCAGCTCTACAACAAATGCTAAAGGAATTTCTCTAAGTGGGAAACACAAGAGAAGAAAAGGACCTACAAAAACAAACCCAAAATGATTAAGAAAATGGTCATAGGGACATACATATTGATAATTACCTTAAACATGAATGGATTAAATGCTCCAACCAAAAGACACAGGCTTGCTGAATGGATACAAAAACAAGACCCATCTATATGCTGTCTACAAGAGACCCACTTCAGACCTAGGGACACACACAGACTGAGAGTGAGGGGATGGAAAAAGATATTCCATGCGAAAGGAAATCAAAAGAAAGCTGGAGTAGCTATACTCATATAAGATAAAATAGACTTTAAAATAAAGAATGTTACAAGAGACAAGGAAGGACACTACATAATGATCAAGGGATCAATCCAAGAAGAAGATATAACAATTATACATATATATGCACCCAACATAGGAGCACCTCAATACATAAGGCAACTGCTAACAGCTATAAAAGAGGAAATCAACAGTAACACAATAATAGTGGGGGACTTTAACACCTCACTTACACCAATGGACAGATCATCCAAACAGAAAATTAATAAGGAAACACAAGCTTTAAATGACACAATAGACCAGATAGATTTAATTGATATTTATAGGACATTCCATCCAAACACAGCAGATTACACTTTCTTCTTAAGTGCACACGGAACATTCTCCAGGATAGATCACATCTTGGGTCACAAATCAAGCCTCAGTAAATTTCAGAAAATTGAAATTATATCAAGCATCTTTTCTGACCACAACGCTACGAGATTAGAAATCAATTACAGGGAAAAAAACGTAAAAAACAAACACATGGAGGCTAAACAATATGTTACTAAATAACCAAGAGATCACTGAAGAAATCAAAGAGGAAATCAAAAACTACCTAGAGACAAATGACAATGAAAACACGACGATCCAAAACCTATGGGATGCAGCAAAAGCAGTTCTAAGAGGGAAGTTTATAGCTATACAAGCCTACGTCAAGAAACAAGAAAAATCTCAAGTAAACAATCTAACCTTACACCTAAAGGAACTAGAGAAAGAAGAACAAACAAAACCCAAAGTTAGCAGAAGGAAAGAAATCATAAAAATCAGAGCAGAAATAAAAGAAATAAAAACAAAGAAAACAACAGCAAAGAGCAATACAACTAAAAGCTGGTTCTTTGAGAAGATAAAATTGATAAACCATTAGCCAGACTCATCAAGAAAAAGAGGGAGAGGACTCAAATCAATAAAATTAGAAATGAAAGAGGAGAAATTAAAACAGACACCGCAGAAATACAAAGCATCCTAAGAGACTACTACAAGCAACTCTATGCCAATAAAATGGACAACCTGGAAGAAATGGACAAATTCTTAGAAAGGTATAAACTTCCAAGACTGAACTAGGAAGAAACAGAAAATATGAACATACCAATCACAAGTAATGAAATTGAAACTGTGATTAAAAATCTTCCAACACGGGCTTCCCTGGTGGCGCAGTGGTTGAGAGTCTGCCTGCCGATGCAGGGGACACAGGTTCGTGCCCCGGTCCGGGAAGATCCCACATGCCATGGAGCAGCTAGGCCCATGAGCCATGGCCGCTGAGCCTGCGCGTCCGGAGCCTGTGCTCTACAACGGGATAGGCCACAACAGTGAGAGGCCCGTGTACCACCAAAAAAAAAAAAATCTTCCAGCAAACAAAAGTCCAGGACCAGGTGGCTTCACAGGTGAATTCTATCAAACATTTAGAGAAGAGCTAACACCCATCCTTCTCAAACTCTTCCAAAAAATTGCAGAGGAAGGAACACTCCCAAACTCATTCTATGAGGCCACCATCACCCTGATACCAAAACCAGACAAAGATACTACAAAAAAAGAAAATTACAGACCAATATCACTGATCAATATAGATGCAAAAATCCTCAACAAAATACTAGCAAATAGAATCCAACAACACATTAAAAGCATCATACACCATGATCAAGTGGCATTTATCTCAGGGATGCAAGGATTCTTCAGTGTATGCAAATCAATCAATGTGATAGACCATGTTAACAAATTGAAGAATAAAAACCATATGATATATCAATAGATGCAGAAAAAGCTTTTGACAAAGTTCAACACCCATTTATCATAAAAACTCTCCAGAAAGTGAGCATAGAGGGAACCTACCACAACATTATAAAGGCCATATATGACATGCCCACAGCAAAGTTCATTTTCAATGGTGAAAAACTGAAAGCATTTCCTCGAAGATCAGGAACGACACAAGGATGTCCACTCTCACCACTATTATTCAACATAGTTTTGGAAGTCCTAGCCACGACAATCAGAGAAGAAAAAGAAATAAAAGAAATACAAATTGGAAAAGAAGAAGTAAAACTGTCACTGTTTGCAGATGACATGATACTATACATAGAGAATCCTAAAAATGCCACCAGAAAACTACTAGAGCTAATCAATGAATTTGGTAAAGTTGCAGGATACAAAATTAATGCACAGAGATCTCTTGCATTCCTATACACTAATGATGAAAAATCTGAAAGAGAAATTATGGAAACATTCCCATTTACCATTGCAACAAAAAGAATAAAATACCTAGGAATAAACCTACCTAGGAAGACAAAAGACCCATATGCAGAAAACTATAAGACACTGATGAAAGAAATTAAAGATGATACCAACAGATGGAGAGATATACCATGTCCTTGGTTAGGAAGAATCAGTATTGTGAAAATGACTGTACCACCCAAAGCAATCTACAGATTCAATGCAATCCCTATCAAATTTTTTACGGAACTTTGTTCCTTAATGACATTTTCTACAGAACTATAACAAATCATCTTAAAATTTGTATGGAGACACAAAAGACCCTGAATAGCCAAAGCAGTCTTGAGGGAAAAAAACGGAGCTGGAGGAATCAGACTCCCTGACTTCAGACTATACTACAAAGCTACGTTAACCAAGACAATATGGTACTGGCACAAAAACAGAAACATAGATCAATGGAACAAGATAGAAAGCCCAGAGATAAACCGACACACCTATGGTCAACTAATCTATGACAAAGGAGGCAAAGATATATAATGGAGAAAAGACAGTCTCTTCAATAAGTGGTGCTGGGAAAACTGGACAGCTACATATAAAAGTATGAAATTAGAACACTCCCTAACACCATACACAAAAATAAACTCAAAATGGATTCAAGACCTAAATGTAAGACCGGACACTATAAAACTCTCAGAGGAAAACATAGGAAGAACACTCTTTGACATAAATCACAGCAAGATCTTTTTTGATCTACCTCCTAGAGTAATGGAAATAAAAACAAAAATAAACAAACGGGACCTAATGAAACTTCAAAGCTTTTGCACAACAAAGGAAACCATAAACAAGACGAAAAGACAACCCTCAGAATGGAAGAAAATATTTGCAAACGAATCAATGGACAAAGGATTAATCTCCAAAATATATGAACAGCTCATGCAGCTCAATATTAAAGAAACAAACAACCCAATCCAAAAATGGGCAGAAGACCTAAATAGACATTTCTCCAAAGAAGACATACAGATGGCCAAGAAGCACATGAAAAGCTGCCCAACATCACTCATTATTAGAGAAATGCAAATCAAAACTGCAATGAGGTATCACCTCACACCAGTTAGAATGGATATCAGAAAATCTACAAACAACAAATGCTGAAGAGGGTGTGGCGAAAAGGGAACCCTCCTGCACTGTTGGTGGGAATGTAAATTGATACAGCCACTATGGAGAACAGTATGGAGGTTCCTTAAAAAACTAAAAATAGAACTACCATACGACCCAGCAATCCCACTACTGGGCATATACCCACAGAAAACCATAATTCAAAAAGACGCATGCACCCCAATGTTCATTGCAGCACTATTTACAATAGCCAGGTCATGGAAGCAACCTAAATGCCCATCGACAGACAAATGGATAAAGAAGATGTGGTACATATATACAATGGAATATTACTCAGCCATAAAAAGGAATGAAATTGAGTCATTTGTTGATACGTGGATGGATCTAGAGACTGTCATACAGAGTGAAGTAAGTCAGAAAGAGAAAAACAAATGTCGTATATCAACGCATGTATGTGCAACCTAGAAAAATGGTACAGATGAACCGGTTTGCTGGGCAGAATTTGAGACACAGATGTAGAGAACAAACGTATGGACACCAAGGGGGGAAAATGGCAATGGGGTAGGGATGGTGATGTGCTGAAATGGGCAATTGGGATTGACATGTATACAGTGATGTGTATAAAATTGATGACTAATAAGAACTTGCAGTATAAAAAAACCAAAAAAACAACTAATACTAAACTTTCTTTGGGTTATTTGTATGGAAATATGTTAATATAAATGTTTCAGACATTACATGAAATCCCTAAAAGTCTTATATGTTCTGGTATAATGTTATAAGTCATAATTCTAATTATTACTTTAAAATGAATATCTCAGAAATGACTAAATTTCCTTGTCAATTGCATTATTATGAACTTTCATCAAATCTTTAACCGTGGTCAGTTTTAAGTCTTTTGTCATTTAATGACAGTTCTGGGTGTACTCTGATGCTGTTGCAAAAATGTTCCTATAAAAGGGTTTCATCTTCAAGGAATTCATGGAAAAGACTCTGACAAGTACAGGTTTCTGGTAACTGACTATACTGCTGAACTGAATGAATAAGCATTTTCAGAACTAATGGAAAACTGATGAATTCATAAAAGTGCTAACAAAAGATCAAGATGAAAAAAATTAATTACATGGGACTGAGTGAACTGATGAGGACGATTATAATTTTTGTGACTTTCCATTTGAATAAAAAAAAATCCCACAAGGACTCAGAGGCAGAAAATATACAAATCAATTTTCACTGCAAAGTAAAGGAGCCGTTACAGTGGAGGATTCCTGGACTTAATGTCAATATTATGACATAGTATGAGTGTGTTTCGTGTTTGGTAATTGCAATCATTGTTGCTTTTGTTGTGGTCATCCATTTACAATGCTTGGTGTCAGTTTATCTCTTGTAAAAATAAAATACAGTGTGTGTGTGTGTGTGTGTGTGTGTGTGTGTGTGTGTGTGAAAAAATAAAAATAAAAATTGGGAACTGAGAAAAGAAATAAATTACAAAAGATAAAACAAAAAAAAAACAAAAGTTACCACTGTCATAGTAGAACCATCCTTCTTTATTTAATTTGAAGCATCCTAGGCTTAGAATCTTGTGTTTCTGGAAGGTAGTTTATACCATGACTGCTTCATCATGCCCCAGAAGACCTTCTTTCAGTTGAAGTCATGTATAGTTCAAGTGGCCTGAATTCTCTTTTTTTTTAACTTGCTTTACAAGCCTACCCTGAAAATAAATTATTTAGTCAACTTATTCTCACAACATGTCCCAGTTGCCTAGAAAGGATCAAATAGAACATTGGATGTACACACATATACACACACACACACACACAAAATGTAACTAAACAAAAAACACTTCAGTCTAATCATCTCTACTAAATTTTTTAAAATCAAATTTCGGGTTTATTCCACCTTGGGGATTCTATGTCAAGTTTATGTAACTGTACCTTTTGAATAGTGCCTATCTATACATTAAAAAACTATCTCATATTAAGTTGTTAATTTATACACACACAGAGAGAGACTTGCAGTATGTTGAAAGTATTTTTCCCTATTAAATTTATTTTCCAAAGAAAAATGATGTTGGTCATTTATTACTAATCTGAGTTGTAAAACTATAGCTATCTATATATACTGGCCAAAATCTTTAAACTCTTAGAAACCTGTCCTATTGAAATATATCAAAATAACTCATTTTTCCAACCGCTGGGCAGACTGTGTTTTATGGGGAAGAGCAGTTAATACACACATGAAAATCTCATCTGTAACCCAATCTGTTAGAGTTTAGAGGGTAGCAAATTCTTAACCCAGAATGAATCGTTCATGTTAGTTACTCTTGATTTTCCTTGAGGTGAACAACTTCTTAAAAAAATTCTGAAAGCTGCAAAAAATTATATTAAAACTCTAGTTCTGTTCCTGAAATGAACTTCCAGCTCTTTGCATTTTCTCAGAGGTATGAAGGAAGTGTTCTGCTTTTCTGCCTTATGGCTGGCAGTGGGCACCACAAAACTGGGCTAAGTACTTTAGGAGGATTGTAAAGATGTGTGATGCAATATGTTTTTTTAATATATTTATTTATTTATTTTTGGCTGCGTTGGGTCTTGGTTTCTGCACGCAGCCTTTTTCTAGTTGCGACGAGCAGGGGCTACTCTTCTTTGCAGTGCGCGGGCTTCTCATTGCGGTGGCTTCTCTTGTGGAGCACGGGCTCTAGGCACGCGGGCTTCAGTAGTTGTGGCTCGTGGGCTCTAGAGCGCAGGCTCAGTAGTCGTGGCGCACGGGCTTAGTTGCTCCGCGGCATGTGGGGTCTTCCCAGACCAGGGCTCGAACCCGTGTCCCCTGCATTGGCAGGTGGATTCTTAACCACTGCGCCACCAGGGAAGCCTGTGTGATGCAATATTGACCCAAGAGTAACTTATAGCCTTAAGGAACAAAACATACCTATGCATATGAAGTGACTATAATTACAAAGCAAATACCAGCAAGGGCATGATAATGCAGCAGCAACTGTTTACAAGATTACCGAGGGGCTCCATATAAACTTAGTGAATCAATGATTAAAGGGATAATCACAGGTGAGAGCAGGCAGTTTGGGAGGGAATGAGTCTTGAACAAAGTTTTGAGGGACGTGAGAGGATAATAGTTGGTGAAGAGGAGGTTGGAGGGAGAGTAGGTTGAAGGTTGAAGGAAGGGTGTACGTGGTGTCTCAGAGGTGGAAGGAAGCAAAAGGTATCTGGAATAAGCTGAGAAGACTGGCTTCGTGCATTCGTTCAATGACCGCTTGCACTCCAGGCACAGTGGCACATGAGGCAGCTAAGTTCCTTGCCCACGTTCTAGTGAAGGTGGCAGTCAATAAAAAACTAATCAACAAGTTAGGTAAGTATAGATTGTAATGTTATGAGGGGAATAAACAGGGTGCTTTATCAGAGAATTATGTGGGGAGTAAAGGAAATATTTTAAATCAGGGAGCCAGGGAAAGCCACTATGAGAGGTGATATTTGAAATGAGATCTGAAAAATAAGAATGAACCAACCATATAAAAAACTAGGGAGAAGAACATCTTGGCAGGGAGTACAGAAGATGCAAAAGTGGTACCGGTAATGGGAAGTCTTGGTAAACAGCAAAGAAGTGAGCGTAGCCAGAGTGTGGTGAGTGAGAATGGGTGAGATGAGGTTGGAGAGAAGGCCAAATCATATGTGGCCACTTGGCCCTTAGTAAAAAGTTAGATTTTATTCTAAATGCAGTGGGGAGTCATTGAAGATTTTTATGCAGAGAAGCTGTATAATCTGATTTTCATTTTTAAAATATCTCTCTGCTGTGTGGATAATAGATGGGAAGAATGAGTGGGAAGACCAGTTAAGAGGCCATTACAAAGTCCAAGTAAGAAATGATGGCTTATGGGAATTCCCTGGCAGTCCAGTCGTTAGGACTCAGTGCTTTCATTGCCGTGGGCCCGGGTTCAATCCCTGGTCGGGGAACTAAGATCCCACAAGCAGTGCAGCCAAAAACAAAAAATTAAAAAAAAATTTTTTTAAATGATGGCTTGGACTAGAATGGTGGCAATAAGGATGGAGAGGAGTGAATGGGTTCAAGATATATTTTGGAGCTTGGACTCAGCAGGATGTGCTGAGCAACTGAATATAGGGAATAAAAGAAAGAAATCAAGGATGGCACCTAGGTTTTTCGCTTTTGACTTAATTAAAAAGGTAGATTAAAAAAAAGATAAAAAAAAAGGTAGATAATGTTGCTATTTGCTAAGGTGGGAAAGACTGGTGAGGGCCGGAGTTTTGGTGAGAAAGGAATTAAAAGTTCTCTTTTGGACATGTTAAATTTGAAATGCTTATGAGACATCCAAGTAGAGAAGTCAAGTAGACAGTTGACTGGAGCATAGGCTGTTCATGTAATTGTCCAAACCAGTTGTGGTAGACAGAATAATGACGCCCCCTCCATCAAGGGTGTCCACACCCTAATCCCTAAGAACCTGTGAATATTTACCTTACATGGCAAAAGGGACTTATCAGACGTGATTAAGGTTAAGGATATTGAGATGGAGAAATTATCATGGCTTATCTGGGTGGACCCAGATAAAGTGGAAGAGGAAGGTGGAAGAGAGACTTGAGGTTGCAAAAAGAGGCAGAAGAAATGGGGCATGAGAAGGACTTGGCTGGCTTTTAAGACAAAGGTGGCCAGGAGCCAAGAAATGGGGGTGGCCTCTAGAAGCTGAGGATTACTCTCAGCTGACTGTCAGCAAGGAAATGGGGACTTCAGTCCTACAACCACAAGGAATTGAATTCAGCCAACCACCTGAATGAGCCAGGAAACAGACTTTCCCCTAGAGCCTTCAGAAAGGGTTGCAGTCCTGCCAGACACCTTGATTTTAGCCCAGTGAGACCTGTGTCAGACTTCTGACCTCCAAAACTGTAAGATAATAAATTTGTGTTGCTTAATCCACTGAGTTTGTAATAAGTTGTTACAGCAGCAATAGAAAACTAGTATACCAGAACACTATTGATAATCGTGTCAGAGTAATAGGCATAAACCTGGACTGTCCTGGTCGAACAGGACAAGTCTGTAGTTCAGGAGGGAGTGGTGGCTGGAGGTAGAAAGTTGGGTGTGGTCAGCAGGTAGATAGCCTTTAAGCCAAGAGACTGAAGGAGACAACCGAAGGAGACAACCAAAGAAGTGGATGGAAAGAAACTCCTGGGGGAGGGGGAAGCAACAAGAAATGACACTGAGGAGATGGTGGCTAAGGAAAGGCCTCAAGATGTGGAGGAGCTGGAAATCTTGTACCCTGCTGTTGGGAGTGTAAAATGGTAGGATCATTTTGGAAAACAGTCTGGCCATTCCTCAACTGTTTTAACACAGAGTTACCAAATGACCCAGCAATTCCACTCCTAGGTATCTACCCCAGAGAAATGAAAACATATGTCTACACAAAAACTTGTACAGGAATGTTTATAGCAGTGTCATTCATAATAGGCAAAATGTGGAAATGGCCCGAAGGTCTATCAAGTGATGAATGGCTAAACAAAATGTGATATGGCCATACAATGGAGCTACTTAGCAATAGAAAGGAACTGACTATTGACACACAAAAAAAGCATAGATGAATCTCAGAGTATATACATTGATATATCAAGTGGGAGAAGCCAGATGCCCCCATCCCCCCAAAAGGGTACCATACTATATGATTCCATTTATATGAAATTCTAGGAAATGCAAACGAATCTATAGTGACAGAAAGCAGATTAGTGGTTGCTTGGGGAGGGATTACAATGGGACGAGAGATAATTTAGTGTGGTGATGGATACTGTTCACTATCTTAACTGTGGTGATGGTTTCATAGGTGTATATGTATGTTAAAAAGTATCAAATTTGGGCTTTCCTGGTGGCGCAGTGGTTGAGAGTCCGCCTGCCATTGCGGGGGACGCGGGTTCGTGCCCCGATCCGGGAAGATCCCACATGCCGCGGAGCGGCTGGGCCCGTGAGCCATGGCTGCTGAGCCTGCGCGTCCGGAGCCTGTGCTCCGCAACGGGAGAGGCCGCAACAGTGAGAGGCCCGCGTACCGCAAAAAAAAAAAAAAAAGTATCAAATTTTATACTTTATGTAAGTTTCATTGTATATAATTATACCTCAATAAGACCGACATTTTGTTTTGTTTGAAGCAGTTAACCAGGGATGGGATCCATCAAACGCTTTCTAAGTCTGCCCAAAGGGGCCAGAAACAAAGTCCTTGATTGGGGGGCGGGGGGGCTTCAAATGCTAAGCTGAGGAGTTTAGGATTGATCCACTAAGCAAAAGGTAGTCACTGGTTTCTTGAGGAAGCCAGTGATGTGATGAAAACCGGATGTGAGCAAGATTGTTCCAGAAGCTGAAATAGAAATGAGAGACTAGAGAGAGGAAGAGTGGCCAGCAAACGAGGGGCACTGTTTTCTCCTCAGTGATTACACTGGTTTGGTGTGGGGGTTTTTTTTTTTGTTGTTGTTGTTGTTTTGGTTTTTGCTTGTTTGTTTTTGGCTGCACCACGCGTCTTGCTAGATCTTAGTTCCCCGACCAGAGATTGAACCCAGGACCTCGGCAGTGAGAGCACTGGAGTCCTAACCACTAGACCGCCAGGGAATTTCCCTCAATGATTACACTGCAAACACAAGTGTGATGTTACAGGCTTCCACACTGCAAATGCAAGCCCAGTCTAAAAAGTGAGTGATTTTTCTGGGGTATCTCTTAGAGTCTCAAATCCTCCTTAAATGGTCTCTGATATGGTTACCAGATTATAAGTAGGGTCCTTACCTGGGATAGAGAACTGGCTTACCACCCTACTTAAGCAGGGATGGAGTGATTTGTTCATTAAAACTCAGAGTTAGTCAACCTAAGTTAGTATTTTTCTTTTTTTAAGATATATATTTATAGGGCTTTTAAAAAAATTAATTAATTTTATTTTTGACTGCGTTGGGTCTTCGTTGCTGTGCGTGGGCTTTCTCTAGTTGTGGTGAGCGGGGCTACTCTTCATTGTGGTGCGCGAGTTTCTCATTGCAGTAGCTTCTCTTGTTGCAGAGCACGGGCTCTAGGCGCGTGGGCTTCAGTAGTTGTGGCACGTGGGCTTAGTTGCTCTGTGGCATGTGGGATCTTCCTGGACCAGGGCTCGGACCCGTGTCCCCTGCATTGGCAGGCGGATTCTTAACCACTGCGCCACCAGGGAAGCCCAGTATTTTTCTTAGTATTAATAAAATCTAACATGTATTGAATGCTTACTATGTATTAGACTGTTTATGCATATATTATCTCATTTAATTGTCCCTATAGTCCTTCAAGGTACAGGTACCATTATCGTTCCCATTTTATACCTGAAGTCATGGAAGTCTGGAGGGGTTAAGCAACTTACCCAAGGCCTGACAGCAAGTGGCAGAGCCAGTATCTGAACTCTAGCAGTTTGGCTGCAGAGCCCACCCTCTTGACCACTAGGCCAAATTACCTCTCTCTTACTTTGTCCCAGATTCCCAAACTCAGAAGCTCAATCCATTCAATCTTATAGACACAAAGGAATAGAGCCACAGAATCTTAGAATTAGACGGGTGCAAAACTCTCTTCCCAGCCAACATAGCAATCTCGTCTACAGTGTCCCTAACAAGTGGCCATTTTACCCCAACTCTTAACATTTCCAGTGACAAGAAGTTCCCCACATCGTAAAGCAACCCATTCCACCTTTAAGTCGCTCTTTTGTTTGTTTTGGTTTGGTTTTTTGCCACACCATGCGGCTTGCGGGATCTTGGTTCCCCAACCAGGGATTGAGCCCAGGGCCCCAGCAGAGAAAGCACAGAGTCCTAACCACTGGACCACCAGGGAATTCCCAAGCAGCTCGTATTTTAGAAAGTTATTTCTTGTTCAGCTGAAGTCTACCTTTATGACACTTCTACCAGCTGGTGTTGATTCCATATAGAATGTCTTTTTCTCTTCCACCTGACAGCCCTTCAATTATCAAAACAGTCATGATGGCCCTCCTTCACCCAAAGCTCTTTCCCAGTTAAATCTCTCTCATTCATTCAGCCATTTCTCATATGACATGATTTGCAGGTACTTCACTTTCCTGACTGCATTCTTTGAATATGTTCCAGTTTGTTAACGTCCTCTTAAACATGGTATCCAGAAGTAAGCACAAAGCTCTATGGGCAGAGAATGGATTTGAGGACACGGGGAGGGGGAAGGGTAAGCTGGGACGAAGTGAGAGAGTAGCATTGACATATATACACTACCCAATGTAAAATAGCTAGCTAGTGGGAAGCAGCTACACAGCACAGGGAGATCAGCTTGGTGCTTTGTGACCACCTAGAGGGGTGGGATAGGGAGGGTGGGAGGGAGACGCAAGAGGGAGGAGATATGGGGATATATGTATATGTATAGCTGATTCACTTTGTTATAAAGCAGAAACTAACACACCATTGTAAAGCAATTATACTCCAATAAAGATGTTTAAAAATATATATACAATAAAATAAAATGGATAACCAACAAGGACCTACTGTATAGCACAAGGAAGTCTGCTCAATATTCTGTAACAACAACCTAACTGGGAAAAAATTTGAAAAAGAATAGATACATGTATATATATAACTGAATCACTTTGTTGTACACTTGAAACTAACACAACATTGTTAATCAACTGTACTCCAATATAAAATAAAAAGTTAAAAAATTAAAACTTGGGGGCTTCCCTGGTGGCGCAGTGGTTGGGAGTCTGCCTGCCGATGCAGGGGACGCGGGTTCGTGCCTCGGTCTGGGAGGATCCCACATGCCGCGGAGCGGCTGGGCCCGTGAGCCATGGCCGCTGAGCCTGCGCGTCCGGAGCCTGTGCTCCGCAACGGGAGAGGCCACAGCGGTGAGAGGCCCGCGTACCGCAAAAAAAAAAAAAAAAATTAAAACTTGGGGGAAAAAAAAAAGCTCTATGGGTGGACCAGCAGAGGCCCAAATGGGACTAAAAGTCCCCTGATCTGTTGATGACCATCATCCTGACCCAACTTAAGACTCATTAGCATTTTCTGGCGTTGCCAACTCACAGTCAAGTAAGACCCTCAGTTCTTTTTCACACATGCTCTAGCTCCTTATCCTTAAATGTCCTGCACTAAATAGAGCATTAGAAACCTTTATTGTGGTCCTTTCCATTTTATAAGCCTGTGTTTATGCTGGACTTTAGCCCTTCTGACTCAGTTCCTAGAGGTTTGTGATACTCTTTGGTCTTTGTCCTTGGAAGCCTAGCCCTCACTGTGTCATCTATATATGTACTTTCAAAATCTGAGCTCATCAGAGGATAACCTGGAAGGGCATTTAATTGATTAGATATATCTCCCTTTTTAATTTCTCATTGGAATTTTTCCAAATTGTACAGGTCTGAATTTTACCTTGGGAATCTCTCACCCTCCTGAGCTATCTTTCTGTTTGGAACTTGGCCACGAGATCATATTTATCTTTTCTCTGATCCTTCTGAAGTCTGACACACACACTCCACAGGTTACTTAACCTATCTGACTATGCCGAGCATTCTTTGGTTTGACAGATCCAGACCAGTCAGTCTTGGTCAGTTTCACTCAGATTCTTGTCACTTTTACTTTGCTAACCAGATCTTCCTTATTTATTATCAGGATTAAGCCTAGTTTGGCAAGTTACCTCATTGCTTCTTCAGTGTTCTGAGAACTGTAATTATCAGCAAGAGAGTAAAGAATTTATCCAGTGTGTTGCTATCAGAATAATGAAACCTACAGCAGATATTCAGATGGTTTGTCCCTGATCAACATTTCTAGTCTAGGTGATGGCTTTATGAAGTACTATTCATAGCTTTTATCTATCTAGGCAATCTCTAGATATGCTTCCATAATGACAATCACTTTCATCTCTCCCTTTCATTTTCATGGAATGCTTTTCACCCTCCCACCAATGAATTGTTCTCCTTCTATATGGTATCTCTCTGAACCAGGTTTACCCTTCCTTTTCCTGATGCCAGTCAGAAGTCCCATTCCATCAAGTTTGAACAATACCTATCAAATTGTGTTTTCTTGCTTGTATTGACATTTTACATTCACTTTATTACCCATACTCTGGGTGTGTTAGTACACAGATAACTGAGGCCTTAAGTATCATTTCTGATCCTCTTCCTTGTTTTTTCTGAGAGTTACTAGGCACTGCCTTAGCTTTAGTTTCTCTTTCTTAATTATACATGTATTCTACACAACTTCCAGAACACAATAGTTACTAACACAGAGCTCCCACTATGTCTCACTGGAGGCATTTGTTTTTGATGAATTGACTAGCCATATATCATTATCAACATCATTATCATTGACATTAGTCTCTGTTTTCCTGGACTTTTGCTACTGGTTTCTTTATTTTTTTTTCCTTTTTTTTTTCTTTTGACGTTTTCATTTTTTTAACTTTCAGAAATAAAAATGTTGCCCCCAAAAAACCAGTATAAAGAATTTCCATGTATCCTTCACTCAGCTGCTCCAAATGTTAACATCTTACATAACTACTATAACTAAAAGTACTATTGGTAGACTATTATTAACTAATATACAGATATGTATCCAAATTTCAATAGTACCATCAATGTCCTTTTTCTGGTCCAGGATCCAATCCAGGATCACACATTGCATTAACCTGTCATTCTCCTTAGGCTCCTTTAATCTGTGACAGTTCCTCAGTCTTTGTCTTTCATGACCTTGACACTTTTGAGAACATCTGACTCCTTGAGGTACCCCTGGTCATTGGCAACCAGGAGAGCTCCAGCTCACAGTAGATTTAGCAAAATACCGAGTCATGACATGGACTCGCTTTTAAATGTATTTCATCTTCAGTAAAACTATACTTAAGCACCCAAAGACTGAAAAGGGACAAGTTCTATGTAGTTATTTGATCATCTTTTTGTGGAGAGAGAGAAATCTAACAGAACAATAAATGTGGAGATGCTTGAAACAGTAAAAGAGCTTTGGACTAGAATATGGTAGGGACATCATGCTCAAAGGGTAGCAGATGTGGCCAATGAAAGGTAGAAAAAGGTACATAAGTGATGGTAAGGTGGGTCAGAGTAATTAATATTTGAATAAAAATGCATTCATCAGAATGTCAAGAGTTCAGACTAGAAAGGTTTTGAACTGTATTTTGAAATGCATTCTAAAACCCACCTCCCTCTAAACAAAATGCTCCAGAGACTTTTTGTTTTAGCTGTTCATTCTCTCACCAGTAGAGGTAGAGGATTGGCTACCGCTTTCAGAGAACACACTCTGTCACTGAAATTGCACAGCAAGGTCATTTCTGTATCCAGCTGCATTTCTATTATAATCAGCTAACAAGAGCCTAGCGGCCTCTCGAGAATACAGGTCAAAGATAGCCCCCAGGATCAACAAAGCTGGAGTGAAAATTTCACTTCTTTGAAAACTTGCTGTGTGTGCTCAACACTTCGGATTGCTGGGGTTCTTGGGAAGACTAAGGAATTGCAAAGTATACTTAGAGGAAGGACCTGACATTCCTGGAGGAATCCTAGAATTGGGTCCTTTAACGGGCAGATCTGGAGAAGGTGGGAGAGGGCAAGAAAGTAAAGTGAGGGGTATGCCACCTATGTTTTCAGTCTGCTGGGTACCTAGGGCTCAGCTGCAGTTGGAGTTTTCAACAGTTATCCTTACTTTTATAAACATGGTTGTGATTACTTACATAGGATTTGTGATGACACTCTCAGCTCCTGTTCTGAATCTGAGGGAGTGTACTCAAGCTAACAAGTAAGTTTTCAAGGACATGTGTGGCAAATGCTCCCCCAGTGCAGAGATTAAGGGACTCAGTAAGCACTTGTCCCTTGACACAATGGGTGTCAATCTAGTTCTATTGATTCCTCTAAACTTTTCTGGAGTTCAGGAATCTACTCAATTCAAGAGCACGTTACCTGGGGTCCAGGCACCCAGATACCAGTCTAATTCACACAACCTCTTAACCTTAACGGTACAACCTCCATCTTTGGCTTCTGGCTAAAATAATTTCCCCACCCACTCCCGAGTTCTTTGGACTCTCCTCTGCCAATTCCCGGCAAGATCTCTGTTAAACTGCATTTGCAAATCGGGGTCTGGGGCACGCTGACGGTGTCCCAGCTCTGCTGTTCCCCAGTTTCCTCTAGCGTCACCCGTCAAGCTCCAGGGCAGTGCTAGGTCTAGGGTGAGGACAGTGAGGCACTTGCCTTGGTACCAAATGTAAGCGGGCGCTAAACAACTCAGTAATCAAGACGAATGATTATTTTAATGCACTATTTTAAAATATCAAAAGGAATACAAAAATCCATGATGAACAACGTTTCGAAATTTATAATAAAGACAGGCTCCCATCTTGCACTTGTAGGGTCCTGCCTCACTTGCCTCACCCTCATTCCAGCCCTGGGGCTCCAAGTAAACTTTATTTACAAAAACAGGCGACCGGCCAGAGCGCCATACTTTGTCTACACGAATCTTTCTTTAAAATATTGCATTAAATATTATTTATCTTGACTACCAAGTTTGGGAGGGGGGTGTTTGTTCTTTGGAGTCCCCTTAAATATCGCGCCTCACCCTTGACCAGGCACGTCGTGACCTCCCCTCCCTCCGCGCCCCCAGGCCTCCCCCAGGGTCCCGCGTCCGGGCCGGGTACTCTCTGGGGCCGCCCCTTCCTCGGGCCGGGTCAGGCGCTGCGGGCGAACCGGGTAGACGCGGAGGGCGGCCGGTGCCCGACTCCATGGCTCCTCCCTCCGCGCGCTGAGCCACTCAGCGGCCCCGGCACCCGCCCCCGACGCCGGCCGCCCGGGCGCCGGCCTCCCCTATATAAATCGGCCATTTGCTTCGCTCCGCCCCAGAGCCTCGGAGTCCAAGCCGGTTTCTTACTGTTCCCGCAGTCGCCCGCCTCCTCTTTCCTTCCAACATGACAGATGCCGCCGTGTCCTTCGCCAAGGACTTCCTGGCAGGTGGAGTGGCCGCGGCCATCTCCAAGACCGCCGTAGCGCCCATCGAGCGGGTCAAGCTGCTGCTGCAGGTACGTCCCGGAATCGGAGAGCCCGACCAGGAAGTGGGGGGAGGGGGTCGCGCGGGAAGCGGTGCCCCAGGGCCTGGGGAGAACGAACCCTCTGGACCAGTCCAGGGAAGTGGCAGCGTGGGAGCAGGGGTGGCCGCAGGGTCGGACCAAAAGGCAGACTTGAGGGAGATGCTTTAGTGATCTGAAGTTCAGGATCTAGGAAAGGGTCAGGGGCGGAGGGTCGGGGGAGGAAGCCCAGGGCCTGGGCATCCCGGAGGCAGCGAATTCGGATGGGACAGCCCGGGGGTGACTGGCTCCCGGGCCTTGAGGTCAAGGGCTAAGCCTGAAAGCCGGCACTGAAAAGAGGGACACCTGCCCTTACCGAAGACCTCAAGGTCGCGGCAAGGAGATAGCAGCCCCGTGGAGGCCGTGCGGCCGGTGGAGCTGCCTCACAGCCGGCCGCCGCGCTCTGACCTAGCCGGGCCGGAAGCCGGCGCAGGGAAGCGCGTGTCCCTTCTGCGTCCTCCCCCGCGCAGCCGCCGGCGCGTCCCCGCGGCCTGGCGTTCTGCGCGGCGCGCTCTCCCGCTCCGGCTCTAGAGGGCGCGCCTGCACGGGCGTAGGGGTGGTGGCCCACGGGTCACCTCCAGGAGAGGAGGGGGGCCAGAGCGGGAGGGAAGCCGCTCCGGGGACCCTGAGGCGTAGGCCACGGTCACCAAGGTGATTGCGCCCGACGTGGGCCTCGCCCTGATGCTTCTGAACCTGGGTCTGAGGTAATGACTTTTCTCCGAGGCTTAAAGGTCACGGGTCCGCTTGAGGGTGCCTCCTCCCCATCCAAAGGGATGGAGGCTTAATGCTTCTAAGGGTGCAGATCACCTCTTCCACCTGTGACAGCGTCAGAGGTTTGGGGGGCGTCCAGCCTGTGTGACATAGAAGACTAGATTTGGGGAAAGTGGGAGCCAGCTAACCTTTAAGGGTGTCTATTGAGATAATATATTCTCGCTTTTCCCTTCTCCATGGTTATAACTCTCCCTGTTGGCCTTCTCCTTATCTGTCAGGTGCAGCATGCCAGCAAGCAAATCACTGCAGATAAGCAATACAAGGGCATCATAGACTGCGTGGTTCGTATCCCCAAGGAGCAGGGAGTCCTGTCCTTCTGGCGTGGTAACCTGGCCAATGTCATCAGATACTTCCCCACCCAGGCTCTCAACTTTGCCTTCAAAGATAAATACAAGCAGATCTTCCTGGGTGGTGTGGACAAGAGGACCCAGTTTTGGCGCTACTTCGCAGGGAATCTGGCATCAGGTGGCGCCGCCGGGGCCACATCGTTGTGTTTTGTGTACCCTCTTGACTTTGCCCGTACTCGTCTAGCAGCCGACGTGGGCAAAGCTGGAGCTGAAAGGGAATTCAGAGGCCTTGGTGACTGCCTGGTTAAGATCTACAAATCTGACGGGATTAAGGGCCTGTACCAAGGCTTTAACGTGTCTGTGCAGGGTATTATCATCTACCGAGCTGCCTACTTCGGTATCTATGACACTGCGAAGGGTAAGTTTGCTGTGTGCTTCAAAACTGTGTTCTCGTGAGATCATTTATAAGATCGTTGTGCCATCCTAATTTTCCAGGAGCCAGAGATTTCTTTGTAATTGCCGATGGAAGCCACGGTCACCCAGTACAGCCCTTTGTGTACAGATGAGATGTTGGGGATGAGGGGATGTGGCAGACAACAAGTCAGGAGGACTCTGCTTTCTGGTCAAAGTGTCTCTTTTCTATCCTCAGGAATGCTTCCAGATCCCAAGAATACGCATATCTTCATCAGCTGGATGATCGCACAGTCCGTCACAGCGGTTGCTGGGTTGACTTCCTATCCGTTTGACACAGTGCGTCGCCGCATGATGATGCAGTCAGGGCGCAAAGGAAGTAAGTTCCGCTTGAGCAGAAGACGAAGATGTGGGCATGGAGCATGGGCACAAACTAGCCGTGCCTGTCTTTGAAAATGGCAGTCTGTTGAGATCGCAGATGGGGTTGGTTGGTCTGTGTCTACTGCACAGTTGCCTTTGAGTGGGCCCTTTGGGTGCTTATGCCCAAGGGGCATCCATGGTATTAGAGGTTAAGACCAGTGGGTAGTCTACATATCCCTGTGGTTCTCTAGTCACCAGATTAAGATTTCAGTGTTGCCCACACTAATGTGTCAGTGTTGGATCTTTAAAAACTGACATTAGCTCTTAGAGGTGGGGCCCTGGTTTAGTCTAGTTAAACCTAAGGATATTTCATCAGCCTCAGGTCACCAGCTCCTTGTCTTTGTCCTTTGCAGCGGATATCATGTACACAGGCACACTTGACTGCTGGAGGAAGATTGCTCGTGATGAAGGAGCCAAAGCCTTTTTCAAGGGCGCGTGGTCCAATGTCCTCAGAGGCATGGGTGGTGCTTTTGTGCTTGTCTTGTATGATGAAATCAAGAAGTTCACATAAGTTATTTCCTAGTTTTTCTTCTTCTGTGAACAGGCATGTTGTATTATGTAACATATCTTGAGCATTCCTGACAGACTGTCGGCTGTCTATTTATCAATGGCAACTATTTACCGGTTGAAAATGGGAAGCAATAATATATACCTGACCAGTTTTCTCTTAAAGCCATTTCCATGACGATGATGGGACACAATTATGTTTTTTATTTTAGTCACTCCTGATGAAATAACAAATTTGAAGAAATAAAAAATACCTGAAATATAATTTTGTTTGTGGTTTATTTTCATGTAAAAGTACATTTTATAATTCAGTAAGTGCTGTGTTTGAGTAAAATGCTACCTGTTTAATAAATGCTACAGTATCTCCTGAGGTGAAGCGCTTTCTTCTACTTAGCGAAGAATAGCTCGGTCATGTGACCCATCAGCATTCCCAATACATTAGCAAAGTGAAATTCAGACCCAAAGCATCCAAAAAACCGTTGGTCCATTGCCCGTGGACAGTCATAGCTGATGAGCTTTCTCTAAAAAGTACTATGTACCCACCTTTCCTATCTTGTGGTTATTAATCAAGAAATATAAGCTGAACTGTTCACTTTAGAATGGTGGTTCTATGAATTTCACCTCATTTCAACAGAAGTATTGTAAAATATAAGGTGGTAACAGCTAGCAACTTTTGTCCAGTTGCCTTCCCTCATCTATCTTCACCTGTCTCAAGTCATTTTAATTTAATCCTGTTCAAGCAGAGGATTAGAGCTGGCACAGTTACCCGGTGCTGAGATGGCAGTGCTGTTAACGATTATGGAGAGAGCTGCCACGACCTCAAAACTCATTTTACAAAGAGAAAAGGGAGCATCTGCATCTTGCCTAACATGAAAATAAGCCTAGTCGATGGAGGACATTTGTTTTTTTTGGATAAACCCTTACTTGGGATCCACGTGAGAGTGTCTGCAATTTCTGTAGCTCTTGATAAGGCCTCAGAAATCCAGTGGATCTTACCTGTAACACGAGATTTGTATGAAGAATAAAGCACCGTGGCTGTCAAGCCACAACATTTCAAAGTAGAAAGTGATAGGATCGGTGGTCCATGTGCACAGGTAAAACATTCCTGAGGAACATCTCGCACGCTGGCATGTTTAAGTGCCACTCACAGACGGGGTCTGCATCACAGGCGTTGGTGCCCAGGGGATCGTAGAGTTTGTTATGTGTCCCCCGGCCAAGCACCTTAATTGTAGTATAGGTTAGTTGTTGCGAACTCTTCACAATGTATACATATCGAATCGTCAAGTTGTATACCTTAAATATATAGTGTTTACGTGTAAAAGGTGTGGTAATAAAGTTGTTAGAAAAACCCAGGACTCTACTGGCATCAGGCCTGGATTCTGCCACTTGCTCTGCTGTTGGGTAAGTTATTTAATTTCTCTCAGCCCCAGTTTTCCTCATCTATAAAATGAGAATAATAATGCCTGCCTCCGAGGGTTGTTTCAA
Organism: Delphinus delphis; assembly: GCF_949987515.2. Taxonomy (NCBI): domain Eukaryota; kingdom Metazoa; phylum Chordata; class Mammalia; order Artiodactyla; family Delphinidae; genus Delphinus; species Delphinus delphis. The sequence goes on along the minus strand of NC_082704.1, from coordinate 26,787,705 downwards.
GGATTAAAGAATTTATGCAAAGCATAATTTATGCAAAGCATAATTTATGCAAAGCATCTACATAATAAACACTGTAAATGGTAACTGTGATAATCATTACGAGACAGTTAAGATTTCAGGGACTCCAGAATCGGAAGTACCTGGATTTGAATCCTGGCTCTGCTGCTTATTTAACTGTATGGCCTTGGGCGAGTCACTTATCCTGGGTCTCAGTTTCCTCATCTGTAAAGTGGGGATTTAATAGTGCTAGCCATATTTCCTAGGGGTGTTGGGAGTGAGGGTTAAGTAACGTAAAGCGTGTAGAGCAATCAATATGGCGCCCGGCATCTAGTAAGCACTCATGTGACTTTTTCATAATCAGACATCCATTTTGTTGAATGAAGATATGCCCAAGCAGAGAACTACTTAAAAATGAATTCAAATCCACTTTTCTTTCTCTGCGACAGCCTACACGTACTATTTTTTGCAGAATTTATATAAAATAAACTTCAGCTTAGGTCTTTTTCAGAGAATTTGTTCCTGAAAGGGGATAAGAGGCTCTCCACTTAGGGCTGCAAACCACAATACAAGAGAACCCAAGCCCCCTTTATGGTTATTACAATAGATGTGGACTCACTGAGCTGGCAGCTATTAAAATAAACCTAGGACCGAGCATTAATGATCAGAAAGAAAGAAGTGGCGCTTCCTACAATTGGGTGGCTGACAGATGAGGTGTTTTTTTTCCTCTCTTTCTATTCTTGTTGTTCAATGATTTTTGAAATTTAATTTAAAGACAAAGTGGTTTTAATCTCTCCAAGCTGTGCAGGATAGTGCTATAGAATTCATTATGTCCATTATGCTCATGCGAACATTGATGGTACACAATCTTAGCAACCCCCTAATTTATGCCGTTGTTTTGTTACTATTCAAAGCCTAACAGCATCCGTGAAGCCTGATTCCAGGTGAGAGAGCCAGAATACAGGTCAGCTCGCACACAGCCGTGCTCCCCATTCCAGGGGCCACTCCGCCCAGTCACTGAAGGCAGTGTGCTCCGGGTGCTCCAACCGCTGGAGAAAGAAACCAGGGGTGTCTCCCCACAGGGGCAGTTGTCGTGGATGGTAAGTCATTTAAGCCATTATTTTTGTATTAAAAGAGATGCGGATATGTTAGAGAGTCTATTGCACAATTTGAATGTGTTTTAAAGGGGCAAAGAGAGTTCTTGTGTATAGAGGACCATTTCTGGCACTGCCCTCAGACCCCAGGGGGAAACCTTTCAGCCTTCTCTGCCATTATGGACACTTCAGTAGAAAAAATCTTAAAGTATTGCTGTACCGGATGCTAGGTTTTCAAGCGTCCGTGTTCCTGTGGTAAATTGCATTTCTCCTGTGAAGTTTGTGAGCATAGTATTTCTAATTTGTTTTTTAGGTTTTCAACACAGTATCTGTACATGGTCATCAAAGTTGAACAGTAAAAAAAAGATATAAAATGAAAAGCAAACATTTCCCTGTCCTCCCTCTCCCATCCCTAATCCCCCTCTTCAAAAGTAACCATTATGAACAGTTTCTTGTCTATCCATCCAAAAAAAAATGTAATGCATCTTGTTGTAAGAGTAGCTGATTTGTTTTTATCTGAATCATATTCTGACTGCTTGGATTCAAAATGGCATGATTCGTTTAGACCGGTGTCAGACTGTGGGCATCAGGACTCACAGACGCTGTCAGAGGCAGGAGGGTAGGGAAAGGGTAGCTTCTGGACTCTGAGCAAGGATTTCTAAGTGTGACCCTTTATTAAAACCTTAAAAGGAAGCCAGTACTTTCCTTTGCGCTTTTAGCTTTGGTCGCTGAGTGACCCGGGGGCAAGTCACTTTTCACATCACAACCTTAATTTCTCCTCTAAAGTCCTTCCAGTTTAGATGTTCTCTGGGTCCATCATTTTTACATAAAGCAGAATCTGAGAAAGGACTGGGATTAGGTGATTGAATCCTTCCAGAGAACATTTTAAAATATCTAACACAGTCGTTAAGTGCATAGTCTCTGACTCAGAACAGTCATTTGCAGACTGTGTGGGTGGGTTGGCGTTGGCAAATAAAATTACGAATGTAAAGATTTACATTAATTTCAGGACCAAGAAGCTGAGAAACAAAATTACAGCTCAGAGTTTGGGTCAAAGGTGGTCTGATTTACCTCAAAATAATTAACTTCGGTCTTTTCAGAGCCTCATTTTATTATGTGTAATGTGCACTTCGGTATGCAGGTGGACATTTATTGGAACAACAAATATTGGATGCTACAATTTCTGGACACACACAAAAATGCCTTGCGGTCCACTCAAAATGTTTGGAGGAGCTTGCCCATCATTTCAGCCATTTGCTTTAAGTGCAGGTGAACAAGTTCAGATGCATGGTGTTCTTCTTAGCCAAAGGCTTAAAAGAGCCTTTGGTATCCCGGCAACAAATATAAACAATGTTCAAGTGACAGACTGGGCAGTATTTTCACTGTTCCCTCTTCGGAGACACAACTGAGTGACATGAAAAGAGTATTAATCCATGGTTTTTCCATGACTGTCAGTCGAAGAGGGGTCTCATTTTGATGGTGAGCGTCCATCCTGGGATTTCATTTCCTTGTGTGACTTTTGTAATGCAGGGAGGAAATTTAGCACTGTTGAGATTTAAGGGAACTTGTGGGATCTAATCTCCCAACATGTTTCACCGTCTCTAATGTTTTCACTCCCACAGCGGAGATAGTTGTGGCCATAAAGACATAACCAGGGCAAAGTCTGTGCTAGACCACTCTTGACAGATCAACTTCCGAGGGCCTCGTGTTTGGGAGTGAAAAGGGCAAGTCTTCCGTCTAAACGAGCTTCCAATGCCCTGCTGGGTGAGGAGCAAATGTACTCTCTCATGGCAGAGAGAGACATGCCGCGAACCTAACGATGCTTCAGCCTCGGAGCCGCCCCCTCGCACGGGCCCCTTTCCCGCCCTGGGAGGCACCGTGGCAATATATTCATTTGGCCATCTGGTTTTGTAAAATGTTCAAAAGATATGTTTGTGTTTTTTAAAAGAGGGCACCCAGATTATATATAACTATATAAACTGATATCCCCACAAAACCTGCATCTACTCCTGCTGATGGAACTGGAATAGATAAAGGAATTTGGAGGCAGCCCTGAGCATCAGGCAGAGGCGTCACCCAGGTCTGGGACTTCCTTGTCACCTGGGCTCCCCACTGCTCCCCATCTTCCCACTCAGGACTCGCTCATGAGACTCTTTTGGACTAGAGGTCTCATTTTCAAATACCAAACTTTCTCACTTGACAGCTGTGCAATTTTTTTTTTTTTTTTGGCCTTACCACTCAGCATGCAGGATCTTAGTTCCCCGACCAGGGATCGAACCCGTGCCCCCTGCAGTAGAAGCACAGACTCCTAACCACTGGACTTCCAGGGACTTCCCGACAGCTATCCAATTTTTACTTAACTGCTTTGTGCCTCAGTTTCCCCATCTGCCATTCGTGGATAACAACAGTACCTACCTCATAGGAATAGTGTGAAGATTAGCAAGGTTAATATGTGTAAAGTTCTTAGAACAATGTGGGCACCCGCTTTACACAGTTTTGCTATTATTATGACTGTTATTGTTTTATTGGAATTCTTTAAATGATTTTTGTTTCATTCATGGGAGACTGATGTAATGGATTTATCCCTGACCTACAGATTTCTGAAACAGTCTCAAGAAAATGCCACATGTCCTATAGACAGTGAATCACACACACACACACACACACACACGAACAAAGCAAAGGTTGTAAAGAAAGAAAAGGACACTTGGAGTGGACTGAGTAGAAACGTGGTTATAGTGGTAATCCTGAACTCTAAGTTAGAGCACTTATTTTACAACACTGACTATTCAAGGGAGCAAAGGCCAAAAATAAATCCATCCTGCCTCATACCCAGACCCCACTGCCCTGCTGGCCCAGGGGCACTATGGGATCACCGGGGTTCCCTTTGCTCTTGTAGTATTTCAAGGAATCCATGAGGTCCCGGCCTGATTACCCAAGTCTATGATGTGACTCCCTAGGGAAAGAAGCTGCTGGGGAGAGGCAACACACCAAGACCTTTGGAAGCAAAAGGTATCCTTTCACTTTTGCAATTAAGTTCAGGAATCAGGAGTCCCTTTGTTACAAAAATTGAGCCTTGTAGTGGGCTTACCCTAGAAGTGAAGGTCAGGGGGTAAAAGTGCTTGCACTTCTGGGTAAAAGCATGCTGTTTGCCAATTAGGATTTAAAAGCTGCGAGTTTGGCCATTGAAATTGTAATCCCACTTCAGCTCCATGTTTCTCTGTCTGTCTTGGGTCACATCACACCTCATCATGGGTTAGTGCCTCATTTTGTCCGCCAGGAAGATTGGGAATCAACTTTTCTTGTTTGGGTTACAATACCATTTGGTTTCTTTTTTAAAAAATTTGTATTGAAATGTAGTTGATTTACAATGTTCTGTTAGTTTCAGGTGTACAGTAAACTGATTCAGTTATACACACACACATATATAAATATTTTTACAGAATCAGATACAATATCATTTCTTAAGTCTTCTACCGAGGACTGTGGCCCTTTTCAGAACTTCTAGATCTAGACGTATTGGATTGTTAAGCCTGCTTCTGCTGATTAAACAATCGATACAACCAAATACCATGATTTCTCTAAAACTACAGAATCAGGATCATAGCTAATTATTTTGACCTCCTATATGCTAATGTTGTGCCAAGCACTTTGCATGAATTAACTCTCCTGGCCCTCTCAGCAGCCCTGAGAGGTAGGTATTGTTATTAGCTCCATTTTACAGCTGATGAAACTGAGGCTTAAAGAGGTGAGGTAACTACTCTGAGCTGTCCTTGACTTTCAAAGAGAACTTCAAGGCTATCCTGTCCAACTACTTATTTTCAGTCATGAAATATATTAAAATATGAAAGCTGGCTAGTTTCAACAACAGACAAAATCCACCTGACAAATATTCAATTAAATAGAAATTGTAATAACCAAAGCACTGTTTACAGAGTTCATTTTTAGAGTATGGGTTATTTACTCTTCCAGCCAATTTAACAATTATTGTTTAAGAATAATTACTTGAACCTAAAGCTACATTTGATTTTATTCAAGTTTCCCAAGCTTTTCAGGACAGACCCTCCTTTTAAATTTATTTATTTTATTTATTTCATTTTTGGCTGTGTTGGGTCTTCGTTGCTGTGCACGGGCTTTCTCTAGTTGCGGCGAGCGGGGGCTACTCTTTGTGGGGTGCGCGGGCTGCTCTTGTTGCGGAGCACAGGCTCTAGGCGCGCAGGCTTTAGTAGTTGTTGCACACGGGCTCAGTAGTTGTGGCACATAAGCTCAGTGGTTGTGGCTCATGGGCTTAGTCGCTCCATGGCACGTGGGATCTTCCCGGATCAGGGCTCAAACCCATGTCGCCTGCACTGGCAGGCGGATTCTTAACCACTGCGCCACCAGAGAAGCCCCCAGACCCTCCTTTTAAAAGGAGGCACTGAGCAAGCGCCCGTCTAATGTTATTTGCCTGAGGCTGGGGTTATTGGGTTATTGAGCCATTGGGTAAGGCCCAACCTAACACAACCACATGACCACGTGGTGTTTGGCGCCCCCTCACCTCCTGCCAGGGTTAGGGGTTGGGAGGGGGCGTCTCAGCAAAATGCTGACACCCGGGCGTTGGTCTATTTTAGCTGATTGCACCAGCTATGGAGAGACAATAACTTGTGCCTCTTGTCCTGCTACTTCCACTCATGCTCCAAAGTCCCAAACCAAGCTGCTTGCCATTCCCTCACCAGGCATTCACGTTCATATTTCTGAGCTTTGCTGTACTATTATGTGGACTACAGAAAAACGCTCAACCTAAAAGTCGTGAGTTATGTTTTATTCGGGGACCTTACTGAGGACTGCACCCGGGGAGACTGCCTGTCAGACAGCTTAGAGAGCTCTGAGGAGCTGTTCCAAAGAGGCGAGGGAGGGGCCAGGATATATAGGAGTTTTTGCAGGAAAAAAAAATGTGGTTGAACATCAAAAGATTACTGCTAATTACAAAAACAGGCACCTCAGGTTAATGATTTTAGCACTTTTCTGTGTATGTGAAGATGCAAGAGTCTGGGCTCATTGAAATCATTCCTTAGATATGCATCTTAACTATCTGTAGCCAGTATCCGTTTTTCTCCTTTCTGAATTCCCCTCAGGGCGCGCCGTGTTGGGCTGGGGGTGCAGCTGCAGTGGCCCCTGGCCTGATGGTGGGCAACATTCTTTGTTTACTGAAATGGCAGGCGGTTTTGTCCGCAGTTACCCGCCCTCTGCCCCGCCCCACCTGCCCTTCCCTACCTCTCTGTCAAGGCACGGTCCTTCAGGACCCAGTTGCCATCACGCCTTTTTCTGCAAGCCTTCCCAGACTCCACTAGCCAGTGGTCGCTGCCCTTTCCTTTGAACTGCTAAAGTAGTCTATTTATGTCAGCTCCATGAGCCAAGGAATTTTGTCTGTTCAATTCATGGTTGTACCCCCAGTGCCTAGAACAGTGCCCGGCACGTAGTAGTTGTTCAAGAAATTATTAAGCAAATGAATTATAATGTTTGTGTCATTGTATGATGACTAAGTATTTACTTGTCTGTCTCCATTAGGGGCTATGTCTCGTTCCTCTTTACATTCCTAACATGGAGCAGAGAACTTAACACATAGCGGATGTGTGGTAAATGTCCATTGGAGGGAGAAATGAATGAGAGGATGAATGAATGAACATGTAAACTGTGCTCCCTCAGGAGTGAATACTGGCTGGATCCAGCATCTTGTTCCCTGGGAACGACTCTGCAGTAATAAATTGCACAGGGCCTTCTTGATTGGCATCTATTGTTTGCCCAGCTCCTGGCCTTGGAGGGAGGCTCTGGATATAGCAGGGGTTTGGAAATCACTGGGTTCCCACACTGCTGCTATATTGTCCATGCTAGAGCCACGGTCTTAGAAACTCCCCTCCCCAAATCTGTGTGAAAAATAGGTACGACTCCACAGCAAGTCCTCCTAGCAACCTGTGGACATAATGCTGCCTATTCAATCACGAACCCCAAACACGGATCCCTCCATATAGTAAGTGCTTGATGAGTATCTGGTTGTGATGGTGACAATGCTGAACACTGACTGTCACACAAGATGACTCAGGCCACTGCAAGGGGAGAGGAATAGGCATGTTACTGGGGCACCTGAGGACGCTGCCATCAGAGCTGTACCGACTGCACACCCACGTGACTTATTAGGGCTGATTAGGCCAGACATACTCCTGTGCCTGGGCCTGATGTTCCCAGCCTCTAAGACAGACCCAGCCACAGAAAGCCGATGAGAACCCTAGAGTGAATGTGACCCTCTTTGATCTGCTCTGAAGGCAAGTGGGTTTGCTCTCTCTTGAAGGTGGGTGGGAAGCCCCCAGGGATTTGCTCTGTTACTGCTCACCCATTGTCATTTCTAGAGCTTTTTATTGTGGGCCAGACACTCTTCTAATTGTGTATGGATTCTGTCATTTAATCCTTTCAGCTGCTTTATGATGCAGGTGCTATGATTACCATTTTCCAGTTGTGGATAACTGAGGCAAGCCATATATATATATATATATATATATATATATATATATATATATATATATATATATATATATATAGCACCTGCAGCTGAAAACCCTTAAAGCAGAGCCCCCCCCCCCCGCCCCACTTAAGAGAGGACCAGGAAGCACTGCAGGATTATGTGGTTCCTGGAAAATGACCAGGGACATCCGATGAAGGAGAGTGGTCTGCAGCATCAGGAGAGGCCTTGGTGTAGTGGTTAGAAGATGGCTCTGCCTCTTTCCAGCTGTGAGGCCAGGCGGTGGACAAGGTCCTGAGTTCTCACTGCTTCAGCTTGCTCAGCTGTAAAATGGGGTCAAAAAGAGCACTGTAGTGCGGATTAAATGAGTCAGTACTTGCGAGGCGCATGGAACAGAGCTTGGCACAGAGTACGTGCTTAAGTGTTAAATGACGGCCGGGCTCTCTGGAGACCGCCAGCCTCGTCCCTTGAGGTGCTGGTTTTTTCAAGGGAAACGTTGTAGGGGGCGCTCTCGGCATGTTAGCTACGATAGTCTTTGCTGCGGACGGGGAGTGGGGGAGGAGTAGCAGAGGGAGATGTCCCCTCCCGCCACGGGGGCGACTGAAAGCAGCTACCTAGGAGAGAGGAGGGCCGGGCACACCCTGAGGGGAAAACGCAGCTGCTGTGGGCATGATGGCGACTGAAAGCCGCTGGAAGCGCAAGGCTGGATGAGAGATACGGGCTAGGAGACCCGCCGCGCAGCCGCCGCCGTCGCCGCCGCCAATGGCAAACTCGCCTCGCCGGGCTCAGCCGCCTCCTCGCAGCTGCCTGCAGAGGGCGCGCTGCTTCTCTGCTCGGCCCGGCGCTGCTGCCCGGCGGCTGCGAGTGCGGCGCCCTAAACGCAGGCAGCTCTCCAACCATCTCGGGCCAACCCACCTCCTCCAAGAAGCCTGCCCTGACCACTTCGACCACAGTCTTCCTCCCCTTATCCCCTAAAGCATCATCCGCGCTTGCATAATTTAGAACTCGGATATGTGATGGCTGGTTCGCTGTCGGATGTATTGGGAAGTTTTGGCTTCACAACATACCATACCTTGTATTTCTACCCCGCACCACACGCGGCCCCTGGCGCACCGGTAGCCACATAGCGAGTGCCCAGCGAACACTTGACTCGCCTCTACGAGGTCCCGCTGTAATGACTCCCCAGGGAGACTCTCGGGGTCCCTGATGTCTGCCAACAGAGCCCAGGGTTGGCAGAAGGGGCGCCTAGCGGGATGCCTGCATGGCCTCCCTTGACACCTGAGCCTTCACGAACCGGGTGGGACTGATATAGCCCACCTCCAGAGGCAGTGCCTTGTGCAGAGGAAACCTGTCTGCAGGGAAGCCCACGGATATGGAAACATTTGCCAAGCCCGGGCTTCAGGGCAGAGTCCTGTGCTGGGCACCCAGGACACAGAGATATAAACAAGGTCCTTGCCCTCATGGGAGGCAGCGTGGAAAAATGGAAACGAGATGGAGAGTCAGAAAATTCCCACATGCTAGCTGCGTGACCTTGGGCACATCGTGTCGCCTCTCTGAGTCTCAGTGTCTTCATACGTATCTCTAAGAGGGTCTGGAGTGGGGTGGAGTAGGGGTGATCAACATCTACTGTAGCCCGACCTATAATTTTTCCACTTTCATGAGGAGAATATATTTATTTACTGAGAAATTTATATTATATTTTTAAGTCAAAACAATTAAGTGGAAGTGGTAGCGTTTTGTGACAATCAAATGATAAAATATTTATGAAAGCTTTTCGTTAAATCGAAGAGGCTCCACAAAGGTTCATCACTTTTTCCACTGCTAAAAATACATAGTAGGCACTCGGGTAAATGCTTCTTGAGGAGGATGAAAATGTTTCCCAGGTGATGAGGTGAACAGTTAACTCAAGGTTACAAGATCCATACATAAACATGGAAGTTAAGGATACAAGAAGGTCTGGCATGTGCCAAGTGACTTGTCCAGACACTTGAGTTATCCAGATGGTAAGTGTCGAATGAATGACTCCAGAAATCACTGTGGGTAGATGGTCAGGGGAGGCTCCACCACGGGCACAAGTCTCGGGATCAGCCTTGAGGACTGGATTGGATTTTGGTAAAGAAACAGAGGGAAGACCATCTAGGCAGAGGAATGGTCTGTAAAGGTGCGAGGCAGGAAGGAATGAGTGGTTGGAAACTGCCAGTGCCAGCAGGTAGTTTTTTGCTATCGTATCCAGTCCTTGGCGTGTAGTAGGCTCTCAATAAGTATTTGTGGAGGGGAGGAAGGAAGGGAGGGGGGAGGGAGGGAGGAGAGAAAGGGAGGGAGGGAGATGAATTAATTTGGCCAAGTTGAGACCAAAGCTTCCCATGAATCACGAGTCAGGACAAGCAGACGAACGGAAACTAGAGGGACACAGAGTTGTCTAACATCCCTGAGACTCATTTTCCCTTCTGATGATAATACTCACCTCGCAGGACTGTCCTGAAGATTCAATGACAGGATGTGTATAAAGTACCCGCGGCAACCCCCAGGGACACTCGGTAGCCATTGTGATCACAGCCCTGAGGCTGGAGCAGATTTCGGAGGACTGCTTTGTGCACAATAGTCCATCAGTCAGTATTTTTGGCTGAGAGGAAGGTTGGGGACTTGGAACTTTTTCCCTGTAGGCAGCGGGAACCTCATATGCAAGGTGGGGTGAGGTGTGGGCTGCAGGGCAGGAAGGGAGGAGGTGCAGGTGCGAGGCTGCTGTAACTCGGAGAGGATTAGGACAGGCTAGGGCGGTGGCAGTGGAAATGGAAAGAAAGGGATGATAGGAAGAGGAGAAGCAAGGGGACTTGTTATTTTTGAAAGGAGACTGCCTGGAAATGGCTGCAAACTAAACGGGGAAACAGGGACTTCCCTGGTGGCGCAGTGGTTAAGAATCCACCTGCCAATGCAGGGGACACGGGTTCGAGCCCTGGTGCAGGAAGATCCCACATGCCGCGGAGCAACTAAGCCCATGTGCCACAACTACTGAGCCTGCGCTCTAGAGCACGCGAGCCACCACTACTGAGCCCTCGTGCCACAACTACTGAAGCCTGCGCGCCTAGAGCCCATGCTCCGCAACAAGAGAAGCCACCGCAATGAGAAGCCCTCGCATCCAACAAAGAGCCCCTGCTCTCCGCAACTAGAGAAAGCCCGTGCGCAGCAACGAAAACCCAACGCAGCCAAAAATAAATAAATAAAAGTAAGTAAGTAAATAAATTAATAATAATAAATAAAAGAGGAGACAGGTATGAGGTCAGAAAGATGCAGAGACCTCCCAAGTGGGTTTTACTGCAAAGAGTGAGGATCCAAGTGCTTTCTGGACTCCCTTAACGAACTGAATCCACATTAGTTCAGAGAATGATTCTGGGATCAGAGTGGCCTAGGTTCAGATCCCAGCTCTACCACTTCTTAGCTCCATGTCCTAGGGCAAGCCACTTAACCTCCCTGAGCCTCAGTTTCCTCATCTGGAAAATGGGGAGAGTAATAACAGCACCCGCCTCACAGAGCAGTTGTGGCGTTTCAATGAGATAATGTGTAAATGAGAGAGAGCCTAACAAACAGCGCTCAATGAACGGTAGCTGGAGTCCTCGTTATTGTTAATAGTAACAATAAAGCAATGTGCTACATATTGAATATAGAAAAAACTTGGAAGACACAATGGCAGGTGCGTAGGAGGTGGGTTTTACCCTGAGTTGTTGAAGGTAAAGAGGCAGGAGTTGTGAGAGCAGAGCGGGGAGGGCATTCCAGGCAGAAGGAAAGGGCCGATGTCTTCAGAGTTGGCGGGTGACTTCACGCGGCTGGCTCGCCGGGTCTACATTGGCAAGGACGGAGGCTGCTGCGATGGGGCCGGTGCAGCAGGACCTGTGGGCCAGGCATGGGAGGCAGCTGAGTCCTCACCTCAGCATGAAGAAGCTAGGGAAGTGATATGAGCGAGTGTCTCCAGTGATTATTGCTAGAGAAGTCCTCTTGATCTCCAGCCTCAGCATGTTAGAAGAGGAAAGCAAAGCCATGAGAGCAAGTGTATTAGTCACGGTTCTCCAGAGAAACAGAATGTATACATAAAATAGGAATTGGCTCCTGTGATTACGGAGGCCAGGAAGTCCCACGACCTGCCATCTGCAAGCTGGTGATGTAACTCAGTTGGACTCTGAAGGCCTGGGAGCCAGGTGGCTGACGGCATAAGTCCAGGTCCAAGCCTAAAAGCCCAAGAACCAGGAGCGACAATGTCCGAGGGAAGTAGAAGATGGATGAAGTGAAAAGAGCAGATTTGACTTTTTTCTGCCTTTTTGTTCTTTTGGGGTGGGGAGCCCTCAACAGATTGGATAATGCCCGCCTACATCGGGGAGGGTGACCGGACCATCTTTACTTCTACAACCGAGTCAAATGCTAATCTCTTCCGGAGACACCCTGACAGACACACCCAGAAACAATGGGCATCCCTTAGCCTTGTCGACACAAAATTAACAACGACAGCAAGCTAAGGAAGAGAAGGGCCCCAGGGCTCTCTCCCTGCAGGGGAAGCCCCGGTGGCACTAAACCGAGAGTATGGAATAAGGGAGTCAGAAAATTTCTTTGCTCTGGACCCTAAACACGTATCAACAATTCCAAGGTGATGACCCAATGGGACCTAGAAGTCAGCTTCTACCCACAAAACCCTCAGCTATCAGCTGCAAAATGCTCATCCCAGGTAGCACCTTCCCCACTCGCAACACAGGGGCGGTAAACTGGCAGGAGGTTTTTGGCATTTTTTAATCCCAGAGCCTGGTCTAAGGCTTCCATTTCCATGCTGATTTTATAAGCAGATCTTTCTCAGGCCTTGACTCAGGGCCAGCTGAGCTGGGCTCATTTCCTGTCTGTGCAAATGGTATGTACCCATATAACCCTTGGTTACCTAGGCCCTTGGAGGGAAGCCTTGGCCTAAATAGCCCCGAACAAGAGACAACAGGAAAGCCTTTTATATTTAGCTTTAGGGTATCATAAGTGATTTTTTGGCAGCACATTTCCCTTCCTACATAGGGTTGGATTAGGCTAATATTAAAATGAACTTTGGACTTCCCTGGTGGCACAGTGGTTAAGAATCCCCCTGCCAATGCAGGGGACAGGGGTTCGATCCCTGGTCCGGGAAGATCCCACATGCCACGGAGCAACTAAGCCCGTGTGCCACAACTCCTGAGCCTGTGTGCCACAACTACTGAAGCCCACGTGCCTAGAGCCCGTGCTTCGCAACAAGAGAAGCCACTGCAATGAGAAGCCCGCGCACCGCAACGAAGAGCAGCCCCGCTTGCTGCAACTAGAGAAAGCCCGCGCGCAGCAAAAGACCCAACGCAGCCCAAAATAAATAAATAGGGCTTCCCTGGTGGCGCAGTGGTTGAGAATCTGCCTGCCGATGCATGGGACGCGGGTTCGTGCCCTGGTCCGGGAAGATCCCAAATGCCGCGAAGCAGCTGGTCCCGTGAGCCATGGCCGCTGAGCCTGCGCGTCCGGAGCCTGTGTTCCGCAACGGGAGAGGCCACAACAGTGAGAGGCCCGCGTACCGCAAAGAAAAAATAAATAAAATAAAAAATAAAATGAACTTTATGAGAGGCAGTACCTCAGAGTGCATAAAAGCCTTAATAGCACCGTGGTTACAGGCTCATAACCACACTGTCTGGTCACCACCACTTACTAGCTTTTTGTCTCTCTGAAGCTGAGTTTCTTCATCTGTAAAACGAAAAGAGCCAGAGTCCCTTCCTCCCTGGGTGTTTGTGAAGACTGCGTGAAATACAACGCATGTAAAGCACTTAGCCCCAGCCTGGCCCACGGAAGCATTCTGTAAGGGTGGTGGTCATAATGGTCCTCACATTATTATTATTCTCCCAGCAGACCCGTTGGGCTTTGGAGAAAGGAAGCCGGCAGGTATCCTGGGGGACGGGCATGTGAGGGAAAGTCAGACCAGGATTAAAGACTGTCAGCATACAATCCAGAAAAAACAGTCCACACTAGAAAACTGCCTGTGTCCACTTGTTATCCTGAAAACCACCAGAACCTGCTTTCTCGACCCTTGTTCTCAGACTTGCGCCAGTTCCTCAGCCGATTGAGGCCAGGGTGAGCAGGTGGTGTTGGCCGGCGACCAGCTGGACACCGAGCCTGTTGGGAAGCACTTCTCTGTGCCCGGGGCAGGCCCGGCTGGGGGCAGGTGTGTGTTTGCCAGGTGAATGGTTGTTATCCACGTGGTCACCTTTGTCTGTGAAGAGGGAGGAGGAGGCCAAAGCCTGTGGAAGGAGGCCAAATCCCTTCTGCCTTGGGCGGGCCTCACCTGCCTCCGAATTCTTGTCAGGTTAGTAGTTTCCTCATGTGACATGTTTGGAAAAAAAGACTAGAAAACATACAGGTTTTTTTCCTAGCTAGGACATGGTAAAAAGACCTCTTGGAAATAACTGTCATGGCTAAAGCCTGGCCTGTGTCCCAAGCCAGGAAGACAAATTGGTAAGTTCAGTCTTTATGTCCTGGATCTTCCATTGCCCACAACCCAAAGCTCTTTGGACACGCCTTTGTGAGCCCTTATCCTGTTTATTTCCCCATTTACATGTCTTCACGTTTGTCTCTCCCTCTTACGTCATTTATTTTTTGCAGAGGTAATATACAGGTAACATGTGTCTCTGATACCAAACTCACAAGGCATAAAGGGTTTGCAGTGGCAACATGGTCGCCCTCCCACCACTGTTCCCTAACCACCCCCAGGTAATGTAACCCCTGTTCCCGCGTTCCGCCGGTCCCCTCCAGAGATCATCTGTGAAGACGCAAGCATACATACATCAGCACAAACGGTAGCATTCTTTTTTTTTTTTAATTTATTTATTTTTGGCTGCGTTGGGTCTTCATTGCTGTGTGCGGGCTTTCTCTAGTTGCGGCGAGCAGGGGCTACTCTTCGTTGCGGTGCGCAGGCTTCTCATTGCGGTGGCTTCTCTTATTGCGGAGCACGGGCTCTAGGCACGTGGGCTCAGTAGTTGTGGCGCACTGGCTTAGTTGCTCCGCGGCATGTGGGATCTTCCCAGACCAGGGCTCGAACCCGTGTCCCCTGCATTGGCAGGCGATTCTTAACCACTGCGCCACCAGGGAAGCCCCACAAATGGTAGCATTCTTACTCACGTTTGTATTCCCGGTGCCCAGCAGAGGGCCAAACACATAGGCCTTCCAAAAAAGTATGTTGGTTGCATGTTTGTTTGCTGCAAAGTTTGTTGCCCTCATCCCAGCCCTGGGTGTCTGTACTGTCTGGTTGATGTTCCCACGGTCATATCAGCAAGTTCCCTGTTTGGGCGCGCGGCTCTGGCTGTACTTTCTCAGGACTGAGATTTACAAAGAGGCCACTGGGGCCTTGCTTACTATAAACGACTCATTATCTTTCGCATTAGAGCTCGGAAACACCATCCTGGTGCACTCATTTTCTTCCCTGCTCTCTTTGGTGTCAAACCAAAGCTGAGCTATGGCCGCTCTTTGGTGGTAGTGCTCGCCTGAGGCTAGCGTTAAAGAGATTTTGATGCCATGTTCATCTGCGGGGAGTCTCATTCAGCTCAGAATTTTGGCTCAGGAAATAAAATGCAGGAGTTTCTGAACCACTGCGGTATGCCTCAGCCCCTGCCAGGGCTGGCTTTTCCAGAAGCATCCAAGCATTCAGACAGTGCCCTCATTCGCATTCTCTCTCTCTCTCACCCTCCCTCTCTCTCTCTTGCTCTCTCCCTCTCTCTCCTCCTCATGTGACTAGGGGACGGGTTGGACTCTACTTGATCTGTATGAAAGCACCTAAGGAAGAAAGGAAAGTGGGGAGGAGAAGGGCCACTCCTTGTCCTGCTCTGTTCTCACAATGTTTGCAAACCCAGGGAGGCAGCAGGGCAGAAGAGTAAAGAGAACAGAGTCTGGGGTCACACTACCTGGGCTGGAGTCCTGAGTCTGCCGCTTAGCAGCTGTGTGACCTTAGGCAAGTTATTTAACCTCTCTGTGCCTCAGTTTTCTTTAACCGTAAAATGGGGATGATACCTGTACCTACTTTAAAAGATTGTTTTGAGAATTTAATGTGCTAGATTGCAAAGCATTTAAAACCGTCCCTGGCACATGGTAAATGCTATATAAGTGCTTTTGAAATAAAAATAAAACTTTTAATGTTAGTGGTTCCTGTGTTAGAGCTATTTTCCTGAATTTAGCCATTCCCTAGCTGTAAGTTTCAAGGGTTTCACTTACTGATCTGGGGCCCCTTGGTGCATTTTTATTTTCCTATTGGGAAAAAGCCGAATGCTGTCTTAGAGAGGAAAACCGAAAGAACAGCCCTTATGAAGGATAAAAGTTCAGTATAAAGGCAGGGTTGTGTCACTATGCTGACTTTTGCCTGGGGCTGCTCTGGGGCCCCTCTCTGCCTCTAGAGGGTGAGCAGAGCCCTCTCGAGAGCTGCCCCAGCCAGTGCCTTCTGGGAAGAGTTGCTCTGGCTGCCGAGCTGGGTGCAGCGCTCAGCCTCTCCAAAGATGTGTATGCTGTTACGGCAATGGGCCTCGGCCCTGAGGGGCTGCAGAGCAAGAAGACAGCCTGGAATCCAGGTCCAGATCTTGGCGGTCATCAGAGGTCATTCTACCGGATTGGCAGGCTATGCTGCAGACAACAGGGGTGCCCCATGCTCTCCAAAGGGCTCCTCCTAGGCCTTCCCGCCAGGTCTCTCCTGCTTCTGCATCAGCCCAACACAGAGCGGCGTGCCTTCCAAATGACCTAGCACCAGAAAGACATCCCAAGTCAGCTCGCCGAGTGTGTATAGTTCAGCCAGGAGCTCCTGGTAATGTTCCATGGGAGGAGCCAGGGACTATCATCTGGGAAGGCTTCAGGCCTCAGGATGGGTCCTGGACAGCCCTTGGTCACTCTCAGAGATGCACTCAGTGACGGGAACCCCGATGACCCTGACCACGTACCCCTGCGTGTCCTGTACCTTGTGATCAGGCGGGGCTGGGCCCAGCTGTGCCAGAACAGCAAGGGTTCAAAGGGCACGCCACTTGGCACACTTCTGTGGAAATTGAACAAAAGCATTTCCTTAACGACCAGTATACACGTATGGACTCATTCAGCAAAGGTTCAAGTGCCTGTTATGAACAAGGCCCTGTGCCAAGTACTGAGGGGAGGGGAAGAGGATACAGAGCCGAGTTAAGTGAGGTCCTTGCCCTTAAAGACTGTCCTCTACTGGAGACGCCAGCCATATAGGTAACCAGCTGAAATATGAGACGCATCTCTTTAACTGATTTGACATTTGCTGAATACATATGCTGGGCGGGGCACAGCAGAGAAGAAGAGAGAGAAAGTCCTACCCTTGAGGAGCTCATATCTCCATGATGGAGACAGAGAAGTAAGAAGACGATGATAATTTAATGTAACAAGGATGCTGATGGGGTCAGCAGACAGAGTTTTGGAAGCAAAGAGCAGGAATGCCTCACCGACACTTGGGGAATCTGGGAAAGCTTCCAGACAGGCAGTTCTGATAAACCGAGATCCACGGCTGCCACTTGGGATGGCTACAATGTAAATGGCGCCCCCTGGAGTTGTGTACCGCCATTTGCAGCAGCCCAGGCTGAAGGACGACTAGGAATTAGCCAAGAGTGCTTAATAGGTGTGACGAAACAAAAGTGGCACAAAATGGCTAGAGTGGTACATTTTAAAATTAAAATTTTATCCTGTCCCTTTATCATTTGGGTTCTCTCTCTCTCTCCACACACACCTTTTATATATACGGTTGACCCTGGTAAGTGTGGATGGAGGGAGAGCGGGAGTTGGAAACTCGTCATTTTATGGCTATCGTCATTGTAAAGATTAGATTGGACAAAAATCTTCCATGGATGCTAAATTGAGTGCAGATTTTAATAAGAAGCAGGATATTTGCATGGTCTTAAAGTACCTCCCCACAGACTGTTTGTTATGTGCAAGGGAGACATTTAAAAGTAGCTACAGAGAAATCGGGCACCACCTTGAACTGGTGATCAAAATTAACATCACCAGTGAGAGACAGACGTCCACTGAGTGCCTCCAGATTAGGCACCATATTAGCTACGCAGCCGCGTGCCAGCAGAGATGCATATCCCCAGTCACATCGTGAGGAAACAGCAGGGAAACAACAGCATTCATTCTGTTAAAAGTGTTAGCAAGGGGGCTTCCCTGGTGGTGCAGTGGTTAAGAATCCGCCTGCCAATGCAGTGGATACGGGTTCGAGCCCTGGTCCGGGAAGATCCCACATGCCACACAGCAACTAAGTCCGTGCGCCACAACTACTGAGCCTGCGTGCTGCAACTACTGAAGCCCGCACGCCTAGAGCCCGTGCTCCGCAACAAGAGAAGCCACCGCAATGAGAAGCCCGCGCACCACAACGAAGAGTAGCCCCCGCTCGCCGCAACTAGAGAAAGCCCGCGCACAGCAACGAAGACCCAACGCAGCCAAAAATAAATAAATAAATAAAATTTTTAAAAACAGATCTACTCTCTTAGCAATTTTCAAGTATATAATATGCTATTATTAGTCATAGTCACCATGCAGTAATTAGATCCCCAGAACTGACTCATCTTATACCTGGAGGTTTGTACCCTTTGACCAACATCTCCCCATGTGGCAGCAGGCAAATATTGAAGAGACTTGAATATCACAGTTTTAATCTGGACTTTATCCTGAGTACAATGAGATACACACAACAGATACATTTTTTTAAAAGACCTTGCACCACAGTGCTGATTCATGTTTGGTTTTCTAATTTGTAGCTTTTGGTAGTTTACAGATTTGGAACAGCTGTGACATACAGTGTCTACAGGTCTGGGAGGGACGGTAAAGGTGTGCTCTCAACTGAGTGCAGGGAAAGGGCTTGGCCTCGGAGGATGGACAAGGATGGAGAGGAAAGACAGCACGTAGCAGGCTGAGCAGACGGAGGCGTCGGGCTAATTTCCTGAGTGCCTGTTATGTTTGGAGGACACTTCACCCCAGAGGTCCAAAGATGAGCACGGTGGTCCCTTCCCAAGAAGTCCGGTGGTGTCACCTTGCTGGAGGGCTGGCAGGGTGGTGTCCTGGATTTGTCAGGGCAGCCACGAGAGGGCCTGGGCTTCAACCTGGCCTTGCAGGACTATGGGGGGGCTGGCGGGGCTGTCACTTTTGGGGGCCGTCTCTCCAGCTGGCCTAGAGGAGGTGGTTGGGAAGAGAGACTTGTGTTTTGTAAAGAATTACCATGAAAGTAAGTTGAAAAGCGTCCTTCAGACTCTGAGAATCAGGCCCTGCCCACCCAGAGCTGAAACGTGGGCTGTCGCCGCCTCAGGCCAGAGGTCTCAGTGGGGAGAATGGGAGCTGCTTCTCCAGCCGCATCCCCGATTTCCTCTCCCTGGTTTCTCCCTCCCTTCTGGATGGGAGACCCCAGGCCATGTCCTGGGAGATCTGAGCATCCTCCCTCTGGGAAATCTTCATTGGTCCCACCCCAGAGAGACCCAGGGAGGGAAGCACAGCCCCAGTCACCACGGGAGCTGGTCGCCTGAGACCTCTCTGTCCCCAGGGCGGGCCCTTCCTCAGGGCGGTCCCTGCAGGACCGAGGCCACCCCTTCTCTGGAAGCCACTTCCCCAAATCCCAGGAGTCCCCTCTGGCCCTGTGGACATGCACATTATCCTGCCCTGGGCCTGCCCCCGACTTTCTCATTGGTGTCAGAACTTTTCACTTCATGTTCCTTTCTTTCTGTCCAGGAAAATCCGACGTCAGTAGGATAAATCAGATAAGCTGGGCTGTGTTAAACAGCGAGCTAGCTGTTAAGCCAGCGTATGTCCCCAGAGTTGACCAGAACTTCAGGCCCCTGAGACTTGGAGAGAAAGACCTGTTTGGTCAGGCCGGGCCTTCTTCTTGCTGCCTTGGGCACATCATTCAGGACTGGTTTATAGACGGGCTAGAGAATGCAGGGGGGTGGGGTAGAGATGATGGGGGACCCGGAGGCAGGAAAGAACATCAGGAAGCTGTGGCTGCACGTCTAGAAGACGGTGGCCTGACCTCAAGTCTTGCCAGGGTGTGCAGGGCTAGGTTACTGAAGCGAGAATGTGCAGCATGGAACAGGCCTGACTTGGTGCCTGGACCTATGGAGATGTGGGATGAGGGAGTGCCCCGGTTTCCTGCTTAGCCACATAGGTGAGTGGTGGTGCCATTTATTCAGAAACGGATCATCAGACAGGACAGACTATGGGCGTGAGGGGGAAAGAAAGGATCATAGTGTGCTGGAGGCTATCAAATTGTTTTGTTGTTTTGTTTTTCGGGTTTTTTTTGCGGTACACGGGCCTCTCACTGTTGTGGCCTCACCCGTTGCGGAGCACAGGCTCCAGACGCGCAGGCTCAGCGGCCATGGCTCACGGGCCCAGCCGCTCCGCGGCATGTGGGATCCTCCCGGACTGGAGCACGAACCCGTGTCCCCCCCATCGGCAGGCGGACTCTCAACCACTGTGCCACCAGGGAAGCCCTCAAATTGTTTTTTTAAATAAATTTATTTATTTATTTTTGGCAGCGTTGTGTCTTCGTTGCAGTGCGTGGGCTTCTCATTGCGGTGGCTTCTCTTGTTGCAGAGCATGGGCTCTAGGCATGCAGGCTTCAGTAGTTGTGGCACGTGGGCTCTAGAGCACAGGCTCAGTAGTTGTGGCACACGGGCTTAGTTGCTCCACGGCATGTGGGATCTTCCCGGACCAGGGTTCAAACCCGTGTCCCCTGCATTGGCAGGCGGATTCTTAACCACCGTGCCACCAGGGAAGTCCCTGGGGCTATCAAATTTGAGTTGCCTGTGTGACAGCCAAGTGGGGCTGGCCAGGAGCCATTTGGATTGAGGGGGCGGTGTATGGTCTGCAGCAGAGGAGCAAAGTCTGGCCTGCAAACAGAAAGTTTTAATATTTTAACACACACACACACACACACACACACACACACACTCCAGAACTTCCAACCTGGTATACTCCCAAGATCATTCAGCCCAGGGCAAGCTGACAGAAGAAGGTGTGGAGAGTCCCTGCACGGTGGGTTTTTTTTTTTTAACATCTTTTTTGGAGTATAATTGCTTTACAATGGTGTGTTAGTTCCTGCTTTATAACAAAGTGAATCAGCTGTACATATACATATATCCCCATATCTCCTCCCTCTTGCATCTCCTTCCCACCCTCCCTATCCCACCCCTCTAGGTGGACACAAAGCACCGAGCTGATCTCCCTGTGCTATGCGGCTGCTTCCCACTAGCTATCTATTTTACGTTTGGTAGTGTGTATATGTCCATGCAACTCTCTCACTTCGTCCCAGCTTACCCTTCCCCCTCCCTGTGTCCTCAAGTCCATTCTCTACGTTTGCGTCTTTATTACTGTCCTGCCCCTAGGTTCATCAGAACCTTTTTTTTTAAGATTCCATATATATGTGTTAGCATACGGTATTTGTTTTTCTCTTTCTCACCTACTTCACTCTGTATGACTATCTCACTACAAATAACTCAATTTCGTTTCTTTTTATGGCTGAGTAATATTCCATTGTATATATGTGCCACATCTTCTTTATCCATTCATCTGTCGATGGACACTTAGGTTGCTTCCATGTCCTGGCTATTGTAAATAGAGCTGCAGTGAACATTGTGGTACGTGACTCTTCTTGAATTATGGTTTTCTCAGGGTATATGCCCAGGACTGGGATTGCTGGGTCATATGGTGATTCTATTTTTAGTTTTTTAAGGAACCACCAGTGGCTGTATCAATTTACATTCCCACCAACAGTGCAAGAGTGTTCCCTTTTCTCCACACCCTCTCCAGCATTTATTGTTTGTATATATTTTGATGATGGCCATTCTGACCGGTGTGAGGTGATACCTCATTGTAGTTTTGATTTGCATTTCTCTAATGATTAGTGATGTTGAGCATTCTTTCATGTGTTTGTTGGCAGACTGTATCTTCTTTGGAGAAATGTCTGTTTAGGTCTTCTGCCCATTTTTGGATTGGGTTGTTTGTTTTTTTGATATTGAGCTGCATGAGCTGCTTGTAAATTTTGGAGATTAATCCATTGTCAGTTGCTTCATTTGCAAATATTTTCTCCCATTCTGCGGGCTGTCTTTTCGTCTTGTTTACGGTTTCCTTTGCTGCCTGCACGGTGGTTTTACAATGCCTCCTTAATAGTCATGGTGCGTAATCATAAGGACAACAGTAACAGTGGCCCGGAGACATTTGAGTCCTGAAACTCCAGAGTCATGCCTCTCTGCAGGCTACACAGCAGGCCTCCCCTCAACTTCTGTGAATGGTGTTGTCAGAAGGCATGGGCTGGAGGATGTGTGGGAATGCCGGGGTGGGTGTTGGGTGCTTGGCAGGGAAGGAACACTTGTAAATCTGTTTGATCCTTCCCCTTTCAGAGCCTATTGAGCCCTTCGTGTCTGCATCCTCACCCTGGTCCGTTCCCATCCTGTGTACTACAGGGAGGGCAGCACCGCACTCTTAGCTGCACAGGATATTCTCAGGCTGAGGCCAAGAGCAGATCACTCCCAGTCAGCACTTCTGCAGGCCTAGGTAGGCACAGGGTGGAGCAGGGGGGGGAGGGGGGGAGGGGGGAGACGGTGGGGAGGGGGAGGAAGGTGGCAGAGGTGACTTTTCTCCTAGGTTGGAAGAGAAACAATTGGTGTCTGAACTTCCTGGTTATAGAACATCTAGCTAGCAGAAACCTGTGTGTGCCTGGGGGTGGAGATTGGGGAGTTTCCCCTCCCTCCAAGTGTTAGCAATAATAAAGGACATTCTTGGTAGAAGATGACAAGCTGAGCGCTCCCACACAGGAGTCCACACTGAGCTTGTTTCACCAGGATGAAATCTTGAATGGCAGCCAGGCTTGTACTCACTGATTCATTCAGTCACTGAGGGCTGGTCTTTGTACTGAGTGCTGGGTGGAGTGGGACTGGAGACTATGCCCTTGGAGAGCCACCAGCCTAGGTGCAAACACAGAACAGTCATTCATGCAATGACGTCAGAGCAGAATATCCCAGCACGGCAGCAACTGGATGCAGTTGTGCCTGCTAAGTTGCCCAGGGTGAACTGGGGAGTGGAGACAAGTGCCTGCGGCCTGGAAGCAGACAGGGTTCATTCGTGGCCTGCACACAGAGGATGTCCCAGAATGCTGGGAGGGCTTTCCACCAGAAAGGGTCATGTTCCAAAGCAGTCCGAGCCAGCCAGCAAGAGGCCCAACCCCACACCCAAAGTCCCCCTGCCACCTTCTCCTTCTGCTGAAAAGAAAACAGGGCCTCAAATGTAGACCCCAAGGGCAAACTCTGGGCCACCCTCAGGAGTCGCTTCCAGGACCCTGGCTGACATCCTAGAGGCAGGAGAGAAGGGTTCGGCCCCCCTCCCCAGCCTACAGTCTCCAGTGTCACGAGCCTTTCTGGAAAGCCTTCAACAGTAAGTTATGGGACTTCCCTGGTGGTGCAGTGGTTAAAAATTCGCCTGCCAATGCAGGGGACACGGGTTCGATCCCTGGTCCAGGAAGATCCCACATGCCGCAGAGCAACTAAGCCCACGCACCACAACTACTGAGCCCGTGAGCCACAACTACTGAGCCCACGTGCCACAACTACTGAGCCCACGTGCCACAACTACTGAAGCCTGTGTGCCACAACTACTGAAGCCCATGCACCTAGAGCTCCGCAACAAAGAGAAGCCACCACAATGAGAAGCCCATGCACCGCAACGAAGAGTAGCCCCCACTCGCCGCAACTAGAGAAAGCCGGCACACAGCAAGAAAGACCCAACGCAGCCATAAGTAAATAAAGTAATTAATTTAAAATAATTATTTAAAAAAAAATAGTAAACTACAGCCCAGCCAGGAGCAGGGCCAAGTGGACAAGAGACTGGGCCACAGCTCCCCTGCCCTCATTCCTACATCCTTCCTCTTCCCCTTAGTGTTGAGTGCTTGCCAGATGTGCCTTCCAGACTCATGGCAAGTGTCCCTGGCTCTCTTCCACCCCTGCTTTTTTCAGGCAGAAAGAGGCCACCCATTCATGGAAAAGCCACTGTTGTCAATCTGTCCCCAGGGCCCTCGTTCAAGGTGGCAGCTGGGGGGCCTGAATTAATGGCAGAGGGGAGTGGGTAGTAGGGATGAGGGTCATTCAGGACCTGGCAGCATAGTCAGGCCCCGGGGCTGCTGGAGCTACCGCCTTCTGACCCATGAGAGCCAAAGGCTACATTTTCAGAAATGTGGGCAGCTTGTTAAGCACAGCTATTGTTTAGAAACATATATACTTACAGTGAAATAAATTCTATCAAAAACGAAGGTAACAAATACCTTCAAACTCATCACTTCCTATTCATTTTACTACATGTTACTTTATCTGTGCCCTTGAGGTTATTTATTGTCTATCATATCTGTGTGGTTGAAATCCTGTATAACAAAGTGCAACTGCACCTCTTCCCAACATCACAGTGAAGTTGGCAGCTTGAATACAGGCAGGGTGGGAGTATTTACAACTCAGAAATCAGTAAATGCTATGAATCAGGGTTTGAGTTATTGTTTTTTTTTTTTTTGAGTTATTGTTTTGCTGATTATCTAAACCTAAGAAAGTGAGGGGAAAAAATGTTAATAATGCAGATTAAACTCAACTGTGAGCCATGTCTGTAACTGTTACATTGTGAATAATACCAAAAAATGAGGAAATAATCTCCAAGTGTTTGAAAACCATTGTCCTACCTACAAAGAAGTCACTCACATTATTGACAAATTAATGAGGTTCTGACGTGTCTTTGTTCTTTCTCACGTAAGTGAAAATATCAACCAACATTCACGTCAAAACTACATTTGTTCATCAGATACAAGCAACCACAGGCTGGCTACAGATATAAGAGTCTGGCAGAAATCAATGAAAGCATTCTGTGGGAATCAGTTGGCTACTGATTCGTATATACACTTAATATTATTAATTAATATGAATATCAACAATACAATTCATTTATTATATTGTATATTTTATTATGTGTAATTTGTGTGCTCTACATCCTTTATATCAGTAAAATTTATAATTAACTTATGTACATATATACATATATACACTTCCCCCCAGAGAGCCAGTTGTTAAACATTTACCAACCCACCACTGGTTAAGGTCCAAGGTTCAGAACTTCTTTGGCACCAGAAACACAAGGTTGAAGGGTCCAAGAGGTATTCCAACCCTGGCCAAAACCTGGTAGAGGACAGACACGTGACTAAAAACATCTATGTGGTTTGTTTTTTTTTAAATGCAAACAAAGAAAAATCTTTTCTAAAACATCATTTAGGCTTTAAACTCCATGAAAGTAAGGACTTTGCCTGTCTTATTCACAGTGGCCTCCTCGGTGCTTAGCGAGTGCCTGGCAATAGGAGGTGCTCAGTCAGTTCTTGAAAAAAAAATGAATGGTTCTTCTCTGCCAACTAACTTTGATTTAGCTTCTTCCTCAATATATCATGCAGAGAGGGCCCTGACTGGAGACCCAGGCCTAGAAATTGCCCCCCACACAGGTTCCTGGCTTCACCACAGTCCATCTCTGAGAGGCCTCCTGCTCTAGCATGTCATGTTGGTGCCTGACAGGAAGGTCCACTGCTTTACTGCCTGGATGCTGGCTCTCCACGTTGGCCTCGGCTAGCTTGGTGCGTTCGCCTGACAAATGGACAGAATGAAAAGAAATTGAGGGGTGGGGTGGGGAGACGTGAGGGAAGTCCAGAAAAATGCAATCCAAATGGGAAACCATTTGGCTTGGGAAGAAAAGTGCAGGCCAGTCTCCCGACTAGAAGCCTATGGAAATTTCCAGTTCTACCTACCACCTAGTAGCTGTAAGACCTTCGACAAGTTACTTCACCTCTCTGATCGTCAGTCTGCTTTTGTAGGAAATTATCTGAAGGGACTACTCTAGAAGATCTGCTGGGTTTCCTCCAGCCTTGCTGTGTCGGGGGCTACTGCTGACACACACACCTGCAATCTGGTGGGTGGGTGAGTGGGGGAAGGCTGATACACAAGAAGGGCATCGTGTGAAGCTTGGGAAAGGTGTGGGGGTTTGGGGGTTTTGTTTTTTAATTTATTTGGTTGTGCCGGGTCTTAGTTGTGGCACGCGAACTCTTAGTTGTGGCATGTGGGATCTAGTTCCCTGACCAGGTATCAACCCAGGCCCCCTGCATTGGGAGCGCGGAGTCTTAGCCACTGCGCCACCAAGGAAGTCCCGGGAAACGTGTGTTTTTAAGAAAAGAATTTCTCTTTAGGAGTAAGCAAGCGTATCGAAAACATCCCAGTTGGTGAGGGAGGCTGAAAAGAAATACTACAGCTTCCAAAAGGCTTGGATAGACTCGTGGCTGACAGTTTACTGAAGGACTCAAGGACGACACTCGGGTCTTTGCATCCCACGATGCCCTTGTCTGAGTCAGAGGAATGGGGTCCTCACCCACAGGGTGGCATTTTTATACCCTTGTGTTCTCATGTCCTTCAAACGCCCTGGCTCACGTCCTCGCTGCGGCACAGACGTGCCCACACCTTCTTCCCACATCCTGAAACCACTGCCCAAGGACAGGCAAGGTGATCTGAAAA
This sequence comes from Delphinus delphis, assembly GCF_949987515.2. Taxonomy (NCBI): domain Eukaryota; kingdom Metazoa; phylum Chordata; class Mammalia; order Artiodactyla; family Delphinidae; genus Delphinus; species Delphinus delphis. Next base: position 26,761,543 of record NC_082704.1, on the reverse strand, counting down.
CGAAGCGCGGCAGTTTCCAGGGCGCCGAGAGGAGGCTTCCTCCCGGCCCCTTCCCCGCCTTGCTACTTCTGGTCCCCAACTGCAGTCTGGGCTCAACTCCTGATGAGTCAGCTCTAGGCCTCTTGCTCTGCCTGTACTTTATGATGTTCATAATAACCCTGTGGAAATGATAAGGCTGGCCTTTTCCTACCCTGCCCCGCACTGCACGTATGAGTGGAGCCTTCCCTAATAAGGCTTTTCTCCTGCTACTCTTCTGTTCAGAATGCCTCCAACTGCCTGCTATCTTGAGTCCAAATTCATGGCCTGACCTTCAAAGAGAAGTTATCATCAATTCGGCACTTAGCAGTGTGCCAGGCGTTGAGTCTAAGCGTTGTAGCCCCTGATTCTAGTAGCAAGTCTAGGATAGGACCTCTGCTACTTGTCAAATGAATGAATGAATAAGTGGTCAGGATAACCCTGAAAAGCAAGTATTTTTATTCCCCATGCTATTAATTATGAGCATGCTACCCATTAGGAGACTGAAGCTTAAGGAAGTTAAGTAACTTGCCCAAGGTCATGATTAATAAGAGGACAAGTCAGGATTCAAACCCAGGTCTGTCTGATTCTAAATCCTGGGGACGCTTATACTATATATGGTTCTTCAAGCCTCCCCTCAACCTCCCTCGCCCAGGAAGGTTCTGGCTCAGTAAACACAGCCCTGTGATATTTTTGGTTCCAGTTATTCCTGTGGAGATGACTGCAGCCTTCCCGACGGAGGGCACCTATGACAGCTGCCCCAACTACAAGCACTACCCACCACAAATGGCTCATCGTATCCCGAGGATTGGCCGTAAGATAAGGCGGCTGCCCCTGGGAACTTCCACAGCCTTCCCGGGATAGGCACACCCTTGGCCCGGCACAACCTCTGATCTGTCCTGGGAGGGAGCACATCCCGGAAGTTCTGTGGTAGAAGGATTTCCTTTAAGGGAGCTGCCGTGCAGCCCGGGCTGTTATCAGGGAGGAGGGCTCCACCTGCCGCTACGCGGCCACCTGCAGGTACCCCCTCTGCTTCTATGGAACCTACTGACCTCTTGTGGGCAGAACGCAAATGCACCGCGGCTGGCTGGGCAGCCTTAGAGGGTTTGGCTCTCAGCCGAGCTGTGCTCCCACATCTTCCTGTTTGGGGGAAGCCAGCTACCCCTACCAGGTTGATTTGTCTAGGCCAGTACTGAAGCGGGTAGGTCTTCAGCTTGCTGTGCCTCAGTTTCTTCACCTGTAAAATGGGGATAAACAAAGGCCCCCGCCATACTTTAAAACCTGAGAAAAAGCTTTCATTGGTGGCAAATGGATGGGTAGATTTAAGATGCCAAGGCCCCGGGGGGCACGCGTGAAGTTCTTGGCACCTGACCAGAATGATTAGGTATTACTTAACAATGTGAATCAACCGTTTTTCGTGTCACAGCACACAGAGGACATTTGTCTAGCACACTGGGATAAAAAGGAAGAGCTGTCCCACCCTCGGCCCAGCTCCCCCAAAGCCTGAGAGCATCGACATCTCAGCACTCCTGTCGCAGAAGCAGTGGTGGGCCTTGTCAGGATTCTCTTTCCCTACTTTCCATACAAGACAGCCAGCAAAGGCTTTGGTGGGTGGCCCTGTAGTGACCACAGGTCCAGGTGGGAATGGCCACTGAGCAGTGGGCAAGGGTCTTACATGCCTGCCTTGGCCCCAAGGCAGAGCTCTGCAGGCTCTGCTTTACCTGTGCTCCTGTCCTGGTGCAGAGAGGCGAAGAGATCACAGCCACCCCACAGATGTCTGGGCCAAAGCAGATTGCATCTGGGGATAGTCTGGGTGGAGCGCAGACCAAAGACACGGTGTCTAGTCAGAGCAAATATCTGTGGGTCCGGGGCATCTGCCGTCTGTCGCCCCACAGGCTACTTCTCTCTCCTCCTCCTGCTACCCTCAGGCCTCATTGACTCACTGCACCCCAAAGCCCTTCACGAGTGGCAGCCGACTGCCAAGCCCCATGCCAAGTACTAGGACTACAGGATGGAACTGTTGACTTCAAGGAACTCAGTCTGGTAGAAAGACAGACAAGGAAAGAGGGGCGCTGAAGAGGGCATGCCTGTAAGAGGAGGGAAGGTGCGAGGGCCTAAGACAGCCTCCGGGATGCAAGAAAGTTTGCAAGGACACTGGAAGAATACATGGGGGGTGGGGAAGGGAAGAGTAACTGGGGCATAACGAGGCAGCTTTCCAGAGGGAAGGACGTGTACAAAGGAGGTATTGAGAGGGGGGAGGATGAGGCATGTTCAAAGCACTTCGAGGAGTCCAGTTGTGCTGGAGTATGAAGTGCTGGATGGGATTGGGGTAGAGGGGGATGAAGCCAGGCTGGCAGCGCCCAGATCAGAGAGGTGCCAATGAAAGGAGTTTTTACTTCATTCTGAAGGCAATGGGGGGCCGCTTGGGCACTCTGAACAGGGGAGCGCCCTGATCCAAGTCACCGTTAAGCAACGCTGCTCTGGCAGCAGAGGGAAGGGCAGGCTGTCGAGGCCGGGACATTGCTGAGGAGGCCACTGCAGTCGTTTGGGTTATATGGGCCCAAAGCCTGAACTAGGACATTGTCAGGGAGGGTATAAAGGAGGGATTTGACAGCCCTTAAATAGGCAGAACCAACAGAACGTAGTGGTTGTACGGAAGTAGGTGATAAGGGAGAGAGGTCGTGACAAGGGAAGTGTCAGGTTTCTGGCTTGAGTCACTGGGCAGGTGCCATTCACTGAGCTCGGGAACACAGGGAAGACCCAGGCTGGGGCAGGGGAGAGAGACAAGCGCCACTGTGGATATACTGGCTGTGAGATACTTGTGGAACATCGAGGTGGGGATGTCTAAGACCCTGTTGGATACAAAAGTGTTATCGCTCAGCAGCAGAGGTCTGGCTGGAGATACGAATTTGGACGTCTTCAGTATGTGAGGGGAGCTGAAGCCAAGGTCATGAATGAGATGAGGAATGAGATGATGAATGAGAAGAGAAGAGGGCTAAGGACGGAACTCTGGAGCTCACAAGCACTTAAGAAATGGAAAGAAAATGGGAGAGAGCTTCGTGTCCTAGCCATGAAGGGAGGAGAGACTGGCCATCAGAGCCAGATGCACAAGAGAAGTCAAATAAGATAGAGTGGAAACGCGAAGAGAGACATTTCAGCAGCGTGCTGGAGGGAGGGCTGCTTCCAGAAGCTTAGGCTGTGAAGGGCAAGAGACCACCAAAGCTAGAAGGGGGTTCTGTGTCAAAGGGAGTTTTTGTTGAAGGCATCTGTTCAAATTTCCAGGTTGAGGCAAAGAGATGGAGAGAGAGGGAGAGGTTGAAGCTACAGGAAAGAGAGAGGACATAAGTGATGGAGCAAGACCCAAGGGGAGGGGACTTCCCTGGTGGCGCAGTGGTTAAGACTCCATGCTCCCAATGCAGGGGGCCTGGGCTCCATCCCTGGAGAGGGAACTAGATCCCACATGCATGCCGCAACTAAGAGTTCACATGCCACAACTAAGGAGCCCGCATGCCACAACTAAGGAGCCCATGAGCCGCAACTAAGACCCAGCACAACCAAATAAAAATAAATAAATTTTTAAAAAGACCCAAGGGGAAGCCAGGGTCCTGGACGTGAGTACCTGCGGGAGGTGGCTCCCGGCTGTGGGCAGGAGGAGGGGTGGGGGTAGGGAAGAGGGTGTTGCAGGTTGGGTTTGCTGAGAAGCCGAGTCTGAGATGGAGATCAGCACGCAGGAGGGTTATGAGGGAGTGCTCCCGGCATCACCACCCGCGGAAGGGAAGGAATGGAAGCAGGATTGGGCTACAGTGCAGGTTCCACGGAGGCCTCAGCCAGCCCCAAGGGAAGCTCTGAAGCCAGGCGTTGGGACCAGGGGCCGGGCCTTTATATCCCTCACCAGTCATTCATTGGATACAGGCTGCCCTAGGAAGTTGGCTCGCCCTTGGGCAAAGCAGCTCTCTTCTGCTGAGGCAATCCCCAAGGGGGCCTGACAGCTGAGGGCTGTCGGCTTAGGTACTGAGTCCTTCAGTCCTGAAGGGGGTCAGGGAAGCACACACAGTGCCCGAGACAGCGAGGAAGGGGGCGCCATTGCATTTGAGTTGAATCTGTGGGCCAGTCAGGCTGCCGCTGAAGTTTACACTGTTGGCCTGAATTTTGCTCTGCGAAAATGGAAACAAGTCCTTCTGCTGAAAAGGGGGGCTGGCCGGAGTTGGGGGCTGGAGGAAAGTGGAATGGCGGTGGGATGGCTGCTTCAGGACCCTGAAGAGGATCTGCCCAGGGACACAGGATAGGATTGCCAGGTGGCGTTGGGGTTTTAGTTGAAACCACAGAAGGGATCATTTTGGCAGCCCCAAATAGCGTTCAGATTTCAAGCTCCTTCATCCTCTGCCATGTGGATCTGTCCTCCCTCCTTCCGATTTAGTTAGTTTGTACCAGGAAACGTCTATATTATTTAGAGAGGAATATTTTATTGTACCATGTTCCTAAACTCACAAACTTTTTACCTAAACTATTGCCTAAACAAGAACTAAATTCAAGGATTTCAGTATCTAACTCATTTTTGTTATGACAATAGTTACTTATGCTAATGGCAACAATCTGGCTAATGGCAAATCAAACGATGTGGATATTAACCGTTAAACACCAATCAGAAAACTATTTCAGAGATGACAATAAATAAACACTTGTCTATGAGCAGATGAATGAAAATGACAGGAGTCAGGATTAAACCTAATTAGTAGGCAAATCCAAAATGTACGAAATTTCCAAGGAAAATTAATGATGAAGCCACAAAGGAAAAACCGTTGCTATGATGAAATCAGAACAGGTGGCTCATCGGGTACTAGAGTGATAAAAAACAAGTACACTGCCCAATGAAATGAGCTTTTAAAATCCATACAGGAAGTATGTGGCTAGTCATTCAAAAACGATGCTTTTTGTGACCGCCTGGAGGGGTGGGATAGGGAGGGTGGGAGGGAGGGAGACGCAAGAGATATGGGAACATATGTGTATGTATAACTGATTCACTTTGTTATAAAGCAGAAACTAACACATCATTGTAAAGCAATTATACCCCAATAAAGATGTTAAAAAAAAAAAACAAAAAAACGATGCTTTGCTGTTCAGAGAAGAGAGGGTCCCCGCATGAGGGGGAGGGGTTAGAATGAAAATTCACACAGCTTAGAGTGTGGGCTAGGCAACTGTGCCTGGTTCAGGAAACCAGCTTCTCATCCATGAGTAACTGAGTGAGTAGCAACAACCTGTATAACTGGCAGTAGCAATATGGCTCCTAGGAAATAAATGACACAGCCAATTCAAGAACAAAGTAAACATTTGTGATGGGGCCCTCACCCTGCTTCCCCGCACAGATTTGCTGCTGAGCATATGTTTTTTGCCCAAGCTATCAGCGACTCTAACTGTAGAAATTTTAGCTCACGGAGAATGGCAGACTGATAGGGGAGCATTGCCTTGCTGCACCCTAAAATCATTCTAGATGCAAGGGGAGTTGCTCCTGCTTCCAGCTGTACCTTAGAAAAGAGATGGGGCTGCCCACAGCCTCCAGGGCTGGATGGCTCCCAGCAAATATCACCCTACAGCTCCTTCCAGCAGCCTGCCAGACCTAGGCACGAGTTCCAGGAGCTCCAGCCACTGTTCCCCATCCCTCAGAAACACACATGCACAGCGTACTTTATCATGCTCCAGACAATCTGTTAAGGACTGTGCCCTCATGACCTCATTTTTTTCCTCTGAAGAACCCTATACAGTAGGTACAGGCAGACCTTGGTTTTATGGGGGGGGTTGGTTTTGGGTTTTAATTGGGGTACAGTTGATTTACAATGTTGTGTTAGTTTCTGCTGTACAGCAAAGTGAATCAGTTATAGATATACGTATATCCACTCTTTTTTAGATTCTTCTTCCATATAGGTCATTACAGAGTATTGAGTAGAGTCCCCTGGGCTATACAGCAGGTCCTTATTAGTGATCTCCTTTATATATAGTAGTGTGTATATGTCAATCCTAATCTCCCAATTTATCCCTCGCCCCCGCTTATCACCTGGTAACCATAAGTTTGTTTTCTATATCTGTGACTCTATTTGTGTTTTGTAGATAGGTTCATTTGTAGCCTTTTTTAAAGATTCCACATATAAGCAATATCATATGATACTTGTCTTTCTCTGACTGACTTACTTCACTCTGTATGACAGTCTCTAGGTCCATCCACATCTCTACAAATGACCCAATTTCATTCCTTTTTATTGGCTGAGTAATATTCCACTGTACATATGTACCACATCTTCTTTATCCATTCATCTGTCGATGGACATTTAGGTTGCTTCCATGTCCTGGCTATTGTAAATAGTGCTGCGATGAACATTGGGATGCATCCCACTCCTGGGCATACATCCGGAGAAAACCAGACCTTGTTTTATTGCGCTTCACTTTACAGCACTTCACAGATACTGTGTTGGTTCTTTTTTTTTTTTTTTTTTTCGGCCACGCAGCATGCGGGATCTTAGTTCCCTGACCAGGGATCAAACCCGTGACCCCTGCAGTGGAAGCGTGGAGTCTTAACCACTGGACCACCAGGGAAGTCCTGTGTTTTTCACAAATTGAAGGTTTGTGGTCACTCTGCATCGAGCAAGTCTATTGGTGCCATTTTTCTAAGAGCAAATTGCTCACTTCATGTCTCTGTGTCACATTTTGGTAATTCTCACAATATTGCAAATTTTTCTTTGTTATATTTGTTACTGTATTCTGTCATCAGTGATCTTTGATGTTACTCTTGCAAAAAGATTATGACTCGCTGGAGGTTCAGATGGTGGTTAGCATCTTTTAGAAATAAAGTCTTTTTAAATTAAGGTATGGACATTTTTTTAGACAATGCTATTACACACTTAAGAGACTACAGTATAAACATAAATTTTATATACACCGGGAAACTAAAAAATTCATGTGACTCACTTTTTTTTTTTTCTTTTTTTGCGGTATGCGGGCCTCTCACTGCTGTGGCCTCTCCCATTGTGGAGCACAGGCTCCGGACGCGCAGGCTCAGCGGCCATGGCTCACGGGCCCAGCCGCTCCGCGGCATGTGGGATCCTCCTGGACCGGGGCACGAACCCGTGTCCCCTGCATCGGCAGGCGGACTCTCAACCACTGCGCCACCAGGGAAGCCCCATGTGACTCACTTTATTGCAACATTTGCTTGCTCACAGTGATCTGGACCCAAACTCACAATATCTCAAAGTGTGCCTGTAGGGCCATTATCCCCACTTTATAGATGAGGCATCGAGACACAAAGAGGTAAAGTGACTTGTCCAAGATCACAAGGAATACATGACAGAGCCGGCACCCAAACAATCTGATGGCAAGATTGTATGTTTCCCAGAATGCTATGATGCCTCCCACATTTTGAGGACTAGACTAGTGATTTCTAACTGTTCTGTCGTCTTGGGCCCCTCTGAAAATCTGGTGAAACGAATGAATCCTCTCTGCAGAAAAATGCCCACCTGCTCACATATACACACAACATATTACTTTCAAAGAGTTCAAGGACTTTCTGAAGTTCACCCTGAACTCTATGGAGCCCAGGCTAAGAAGCTCTGCTGTAGGCTAGTCTACTCCCAGGAAGCAGCTTGCCCTAGACCTAGCTCAGCAGGCCCCCAGCTTCCTCTGGGAGAGCACGTGTCCACTGCTTCGGGGCTACTCTCACAGCTGAAGTTCAGAATGCTCTGGCTTTGTAACCTGACACTTGTGACCTCACATTTTCCCTGGTACCATGCCCAGTGCCATCTGCTGCACCAAGATGAGGTTTCTGGTGGGCTAGCCCAGCCCTGGCTCACAGATGATCAGAAAGCTCTAACAATTTTCACAAAGAGACCAGGGCACCGTGCTCTGAATGCAAAAACAGAGAGGGAGGGGGTAATCAAGCTCCCCGGCAGAGCAGATGAAAACTGGTGATGTCCAGGATGCTGCCAGCACTGCCACAGGCCAGAACTGGAGATCAAGTCAGGAAAGGATACAAGAGGACACAGACAGAAACCTGCTCTGAGGGGGCCAGGCTAGGTGCTGCGGTGTGCCCTCCACTACCAGAGATTCAGTCGATGTGAGCTGTCCCAGAGCTCAGAGCTCTCAGCAAAGACATGTGGGATTCCCATTTGAGCTCAGCACGGGGTGGGGGGGGGCAACCGCGGTTGCAGTTCATTCATTCAAGCAACAGCTAGTATTTAGCACGTGTCTACTGACCAAGCACTTACCATGTGCCAGGCACTGTTCTAAGCACTTTACAAATATTAACCCACTTCATTCTCGTAACACCACGATGAGAGGGGCACTGCTATTGTCTCCATTTTCCAGATGGAAAGCCTGAAGCACAAGCGATATTAAGTGACCTGCTCGAAGTTATACAGCTAGTTAAGTGGCGGAGCTGGGATTCAGACTCAGGCAGTCTGGCCCTCAGCGCCCATGCTCTGCGGCGAGTGTGATGCAGGCACTGGGCTAGTGGACACCTACAGAGGTTGGAGCCCCGAGCGGCACAGACTTGGTTCCGCCTCCAAGCTGCTTACCTTCTAGCACTGGCCCCAGAGCACTTGACGGGCAATCACAGCACATCCTGATGAGTTCCTGGATCAGGGTGGGGACGCTATGGCTGTGCTCCAGAGCAGCTGCCGACAGGTTACAGGGATCCTTTCTCAGGTCCAGGTTCAAAGGAGCCAAACAGAAAGAAGGAGGGGACCCATTTCTGGTGGTGGGTTCAGCTCCCACTCTGAAGCCTGGAAAGCAAACCACTGTGAGTGAGGTTCCCATCAGGAAGTGCAGGAACCAATCAAGTGTCCTGCCTCCTGTTTGGGGTGTCCCTACAGACCTGTTCCCTCGTTGCTCTTTCCCTGCAGAGACAGCGAGCTCCCTGAGGGCAAGGCCAAGGCCTGCATCTTTCTCCATCCTACCCTCAGTGCCCAGCACAGGCTGGGACCTTGTCAGCACTCAGTAAATGTTTACCTAATTCATTCATTCAACGAATATTTATTGAACATCTCCTGCATTACCAGGAACTACTAGGCTCTGGGATACAAAAATAACCCCCTCCCCCCCAAAAATCCATCCTCACTGTGAGACAATAAACAAACAAACAAACAATAAACAAAATGAGCAACAAAAAAATATAGGGTCTTAGGGGAAAATGAAAGCAAGGAAGGAAGATAGGAGGTATGGGGAGGTAATGAAATTTTAGACAGAACGGGCAGCAAAGACCTCTCTGAGAAAAATGACATTTAAGTCAAGACCTGAAGCAGGGGAGGGAATGGGCCATGCAGATACCTGAGGGAAAAGTGTTCCAAGCAGGGGAACAACAGATGCAAAGGGCTCAGGGCGGGAACGTGCCTGGTAGGTTTGAGGGCCAGGGAGGAGGCCGCTGTGGCTGGAGGGGACTGAGCTGAGGGGGATCATAGTAGGAGCTGAGGTCCGAATGAAGGAGCAAGTAGCGGAGACTGCATCTGGTGCCTAGGAGCGGGGGAAACAAACCAGCTGCACGGCATGGCAGCCCTCCAAACCCTGCTGGGATTCACAGGGGAGGCCCCACAGGAATGCCTATTAATAACTCACTCTCTCTGCAGCTCCATTCCAAAGGCATCACTGGGAGAACAGACAGGGGCTTTCTTGAAAGTCCTCTTCCTCCTCAGTCTGGGTTTAGAGCTGAGCCAGCAGGAGCGAGCTGAGATTAAGAATTGACCTTTAGGGCTCCCCTGGTGGCGCAGTGGTTAAGAGTCCGCCTGCCAATGCAGGGGACAGGGGTTCGTGCCCTGGTCCGGGAAGATCCCACATGCCACGGAGCGGCTGGGCCCGTGAGTCATGGCCGCTGAGCCTGCGCGTCCGGAGCCTGTGCTCCGCAACGGGAGAGGCCACAACAGTGAGAGGCCCGTGTACTGCAAAAAAAAAAAAAAAAAAAAAGAATTGACCTTTAGAGTTTGTGCAGTCCATCTACCTCCAGAAAGTACTCCACTAATTTGTCATTTGAGATCCTATGATGAAGGGCGTGATGGGATGTGGCCACCTATTCCCTCTGGTCCTTCTGAGGGAAAAAAACTCTCAATTTAGGGTCTTTAGATAAATTCTCTTTCAAAGTCCCGCTTTCCCACCTCCCTCCCTCCCTCTGGCTCTACCTTCAGGGGCAAAAAGAATAAGTGGCCTTGCTTCCCTTTGGGGATCTGGGGCCTGCACTGTCCCCAAAGAGTCGAAAGTCAAACCCTCCGTTACCTAAAAGATGATTTGTAGTTCTTTAGATATTTTGGCTATGAGCTTCTGTATATACTTTTCTGCATTACAGATATCTTTACCTACTCTGTGGCTTGCTTTTTCACTCTCTTAATAACAGAAACTCTTAATTTTAATGTAATCAAATGTATCCATCTTTTTTTTTAAGAACTTTTTATTTATTTGTTTTTGGCTGTGTTGGGTCTTCATTGCTGCGTGCGGGCTTTCTCTAGTTGCAGCGAGCAGGGGCTACTCTTCGTTGCAGTGCGTGGGCTTCTCATTGCGCTGGCTTCTTTTGTTGCAGAGCACCAGCTTTAGGCGTGCGGGCTTCAGTAGTTGTGGCTCGCGAGCTCAGTAGTTGTGGCTCGCGGGCTCTAGAGCACAGGCTCAGTAGTTGTGGCGCACGGGCTTAGCTGCTCCGCGGCATGTGGGATCCTGCCAGACCAGGGCTTGAACCGTGGCCCCTGCATTGGCAGGCAGATTCTTAACCACTGTGCCACCAGGGAAGTCCCTCATCTTTTCTTTTATGATTAGTACTTTTGTGTTTTAATTAAAAGGTCTTTCATTTCCCAAAGATAATGAAAATATTTTGCTATATTATTTTCTAGAAGTTTTATATTTTACCTTGCACATTTAGATCTATGATTTACCTAGAATTGATTTTTGTGGATGATATGAGGTAGTGGTCAAGTTTTCTTTTTGCCATATGGATAGACAGTTGTCCCAGCAAAGTTTTTTTCTTTTTAAATCCTTTCCTAGTGACACCTTTGTTGTATATCTGTTATATCTCTACAGGATATGTCCAGATGTTTCTGGACTCTCTATTGTTTCATTGATCTATTTGTCTATCACTGAGCCAATATCACATTGCTTTAATTACTTTCTCTATATAAAAAGATAATATCTAGTAGAACAAGTCTTCCCACCTAGTTCTTCAAGAATGCCCTGGCTATTCTTAAACCTTTTCATTTGCATATAATTTAAATTAGCTTGTCAAGCCTCCCCCACTTACACACACACATACAACTGTTGGGGTTTTTTAATGGGGTCTCATTGAATCTATAAATCAGTTTGCAGAGACTTGACACCTTAAGGATACTGTATCTTTCAATTCGTGAACACAGTTTATTACTCCATTGATTTAGGTTTTAATTTTTCTCAATAATTTTTTATAGTTTTCTATGTTAAGGCCTTGCATGTGTTTTTCTAGATTTACCCCTAGGTATTTTTTTATGACAACGTTTATATTTTTAAAGTTTCCAACTGTTTGTTGATTATATACAGAAATGCAATTGATTTTCGATATTACCCACATGTTCAGCAACCTTTCTAAATTCATTTATCAATTCAAATGTTTACCCTTCAATTCTTTTGGATATTCTATGTACACAATCATGTTTTCTACAAATGATGACAGTGTCGTTTCTTCCTTTCCAAATCTCTAAACTTTTTGTTTCTTTTTCTTCTCTTAATGCACTGTGTAGGATTTCCAACACAATGGTAATACAGGGAATCCTTGTCTCATTTCCAATTTCAGGAGGCAAGCTTTTAAGTATGATACTTGGTGTATACTTTTTTTATAGATACCTTTTATATATATACCTTTTATCATAGTTAATAAATTTCTTCTAGTCATAGTTCCTTATTCCCATGTGTATCCTTACAATAAATCCCTATTAACTATGATAACTTGAGTACCTGTTCCTAACATCCAAAAGAGCTTAATTAAAACAATAATAATTTTGACACTTTCTTCTAAATATTTATACCTCTCAATTTTCTTATTCAGTGAGGTAGAACGTCCAGAATAATATTGAGTAATTGCAATGACGGCAAGCATCCTAGTCTTGTTCCTGACATTAATGAAAATGCCTCTAGAATTTCATCTGGTTCCTATTTGTTAATATTTTATTTAGAACTTTTACAACTATATTCAGGATTTTTATACCTATGTTTGCAGATAAGATTGGTCCATATATTTCTTTCTCCTGCTATCACTGTCAGGTATGGTATCAGTTATCCTATTTTCATATCAAAAATTGGGAAAAGTTATCTTTTTCTATTCCCTAAAACAGTTTAAGAACTATCTGTTTATTGAAGTTTTGCTAGAACTCAGTGACACATTCTCATTACCCAAGATCACCACTGTTAATATCTTAATGCATATCCTTTCAGATCTCTCTCTGTGTGTATGTGAGTACGCAGGAACAGATATATAATACACTAAATAAGATCACTCTGCATGCTGTTCTGCAAACTTTTTTCAGCCAACAGTCTCCACCATTTAAAAAATTTTTCATCTCATCTAATACCACATATTTATATTTTCCCAACTGACACCAGAATGACCCTTATAGCTGGTTTGTCCAAACCAAAACCCAATTCAGAACAAGGCACTAATTGAATCTGGTTGTTTTGAAAAGGAAAAGTTTTTTTCTAACAATTGTATTTGTCTTAATATGGAGATGGTTTCTTTGGGAAATTGGAATTTTACCATCACTGGAGACTTTCAAGCAAAGTCTGGACCAATATGTGTCTGGGAATCTGCACAGGGAATTCCTGCATATGGGACACTAGAGCACATGATTTTTAAGGTCTTTTCCAAACTTAAGTGATAACGATTCTATGAATGACTCTCTCCAGATCCTATTATTAAACCACTTCTGCACTGGATCTCATCCCCTCCTGCCTGCTCAAGTACATCACTCCAGTAATTCTTCTCTTTCCTCGCAGGTAACTGTTTTTTTAATCAAGTTTTACTTCTCTCTTGGCATTTTCCTCATCACCATTCAAATATGCTGTTATTTCTCCCATCTTGAAAATACCTAATGTCAATCTGATTTCCCACTCCACATACCTCCCCAATTCTTTCCTTTCCTTTTACAGCAGAACTCCCAAAAACAAACAAACAAAAATGTCTGTGTTCACTGCCTCCAATTCCTCGTCTCCCATTCTCTCTTGAACTCAGTCCTGTCAGGCTTTTGCTCATACCACTCTACTGAACTGCTCTCGTCAAGGTCACCAATGACCTCCACATTGCTAAATGCAATGGCCATTTCCAAGTCCTCATCTTACTTACATGTGCTGATCATTTGCCTATTTGCTCTCAGAGCCATTCCCTCTTCTCCTGCTCTGCTGTGTAGAACAGACTACATTTCCCAGCTGCCCTTCCCCTCTGACTTCCTGATACATTTGGCCAATGGGAATCATTGGTTTAAGATTAAAGTGCAGGAGAAGGGGAGAAGCCAGGGTATTCCCTTTCCTTTCCCTCTGTTTGGAGTGTCATCTCTATCAGTGACTGTATGTCCTCTCTGGTTCCCACTGGATAGACCCTCCCTCCACGGACCAAGCTCCTGCTGGGCCAGCCTTCCTGCTTCTGCTGTGTGGTCCCTGATCTTGGACTTGGGCAACACCACCTTTTACTCTTACCTCCAGTAGAAGTGAAGCAGCTTCCTGTGGGTTAATTCACCATCCCCTCCTTGGCTTCTCAGCTCTTCCCAAGAAGAACAGCTCTCACCTAAGTAACCCATTCCTCATGTTAAATTCTTCCTGTTTAAAATTCTGAGTGTGGTTTCTGTTTCCTAACTGGCCCCTGTCTGATATAAAACACCTACTTCTCTTAGCTTTCAGGATATTTCACTGTGTTTTCCTCCAACCTTACTAGCCATTTCTACTCGGTCGTCTTTGCTGATTTCTCCTCATCTCTTGACCATTAAATGATGGAGTGCTCCAGGATTCAATCTCTGGACCTATTCTCTTTGCTATTTACACTTACGTCTTTGGGAGTCTCATCCTGTCTCACGGCTTTGAATAACATCAGTGTGCTCAACACTCCCAAATTTCTGTCTCTCGCTGGACCCCTCTGCCCAGCCACATACTCAACTGCCTACCTGACATCTCCACTTCAGTAGCCAATCGGCATTTCAAACATAACATGTCCAAAACAGAGCACTTGGCTTTCCCCTGAATGGGGTTCCTCCCCATCTCAATAAATTGCACTTCAATTCACCCAAGTTATTTGACCCACAAATCAAGAAGTTGTCCTTGGTTTCCCTCTTCCCCTCATTCCCCACAATCTATCAGCTAGTCCTGATAACAAAACCTCCAAAACACATCTCCATTCACTTTTCCCAACTCTTTCTCTACTACCCCGGTCCAACCACTCTCATCTCCCATCTGGGCTACTACACTAGTCTCCTCATTGGTCTCCCTGCTTCCATTCTTGCTTCCCAACGACAAGCCATTCTCCATGTAGCAGCCAGAATGAGTTTAAAGCATAAATCATTTACTCCTCTGCTTAAAAGTCTCCAATAATTTCCCACTTTTTTTTTTTTTTTTTGCGGTATGCGAGCCTCTCACTGTTGTGGCCTCTCCCGTTGTGGAGCACAGGCTCTGGACGCGCAGGCTCAGCGGCCATGGCTCACGGGCCCAGCCACTCCGCGGCATGTGGGATCTTCCCGGACCGGGGCACGAACCCGCGTCCCCTGCATCGGCAGGCGGACTCTCAACCACTGTGCCACCAGGGAAGCCCCCACTGTACCTTTAAGATCCAAAATCCTTATTTGGGCCTGTAAGGCCACACACGGCCTGGCTTCTGCCCACTCCTCTGACCTCACCTCTTGCTGCTTGTTCATTTTCTCACTCATTACAATCTAGTCACATTGGCCTTCTTTCTGTTCCTCCAACATGCTAAGCTTATCCCTCCATAGGGCCTTTGTATTTTCTATTGCAAACATCTGGAGTGCTTTCCCCCTGGTCCTCACCTGGCTGACTCATTCTCACCCTTCAGGTCTTACATGGCTCACACGGCTCCTCCTCAGAGCCCATCCCTGACCACCATCATTCTCTATCACATCACACTATTTTTTTTTTTTTTTTTGGCCTTGCTATGCAGCATGTGGGATCTTAGTTCCCCAACAAGGGATCGAACCCGTGTCCCCTGCATTGGATGTGCAGAGTCTTAACCACTGGACCGCCAGGGAAGTCTTACATCACACTATTTTAACTGATAATTTTCTTGTTCACTTGTTTGTCTGTCACCCCTGCCCGCAGAATGTGAACTGCTTTGTTCTCCACTATGTCCCAAGCTCCTAGGGCAATATCTAGCATATAACAGATACTTAATGTATATCAGTTGATTGAATAAAAGGTGGATTAGCCTTGAGCAGGCAGAGGGCCACCTCTTCCTCTGAGACTGGAGAGAGAACAGGATGGGAGCAGATGCAACAAAGTGCGCCCCTATGTTCTTGGTGCTGTGTGGAGGAAAATCATCTGTGGAGAGAGAGGCCTTGTAGGCAGAGAGGTTTGTGAAAAGTGGTGAAGGCTCTAAATTGTTCCTGAGGGAAACAGGAGACTTGCTGACCCAAAACACATCGTAGAAGGATTAACTAGCTGTGGTGAGAACCCAGCTGATACTGGAACCATAAATTCACAATGTCAAACTCCACTAATTTATAAGATATGGACACTCATCTATTTGGGTAAAGATCAGAGAAAGCAGGTTGTAAGACTGATTCTAAATTGGGAGCTTGCAGGGCAGATGTTATAATATTAAAAAAAGGTAAGATTTATCTATTTATTTTTTCAATTAAGCATGCTGTAACAGAAGTCAAGTCCAAAGTTTTAATCAAAGTATTTGATAATTAGGACTCACTGGCAGTGGCTTAAAATATTTGGGCAGAAGACTGTTACCCTAAAGATTTGTGTAACTTTTTTTGAAAAAAAAAAAAGAACTACAGGTCTGGCCCGTGTACCCCTAACTCTAATCATTGTCACTGTAATGAAATGTCATTGCCTCTCACCCACTTCCCAGGCCTGTTGCCAATTCCAGACAGGTTTACCCAGAGACCTTTGAACCAAGAGCTAATGCAGCCCCTTGACCTTGCCACAAGTATGTAATATGAAGTTTCTTTATGGCCTTCCCCAAAAGTAATTATCAGAGTTTCTGTCAACAAGAAAAGGACAATACTCAGGCACTGGCTCTGGGGAGTCAGAACGCCACCATGAGACAAATCAGACTTGGGGCTCAGGACCTGGGGTCAGGAGATAAATGGAAATTTCAGCCTGAGTTTATATAAGAATAGGCTTAGCGAGTTTGCAAATACACCGTGAGATTATTTTCCTTGTTTGAAAGGAGGTAAGGTTTACAATAGCACCAGAAGAAATGAAGGTATAAACTTGAACAAAATATTTGCAGGATCTGTACATGAAAAACTACAAAACGCTGGTGAGAGAAATCAAAGATCTAAATAAATGGAGAGATATGCCATGTTCATGGGTTGGAAGGTACAAGATCATTAAGATGTCAATCCTCCCCAACTTGATCTTTAGATTTTATACAATTCCAATCAAAATCCCAGCAAGAATTTTGAACATACCAGCAAGCTGATTCTAAATTTTATATGAAAAGGCAAAGAACTAGAGTAACCAAAACAATTCTCAAAAAGGACAAAGAAGCATCATACTACCCAATTTTAAGTTTGCTATAAAGCTATAATAGTCAAATCAAGATAGTGTGGTATTGATGCAAGGATAGGCAATAGACAGAAAAGAAAGTGCAAAAATATAGTCAACTATTTTTTTTTTTTTTTGGCTGTGCCTTGTGGCTCGCAGAATCTTAGCTCCTTAACCAGGGATCAACCCGGGCCCATGGCAGTGAAAGTGCTGAGTCCTAACCACTGGAACGCCAGGGAATTCCCAGATATTTGACAAACCTACAAAGGCAACTGAATGGTGAAAGGAACATCTTTTCAACAAATGGTGCTGGAACAACTGCTCATCTTTATGCAAAAAAAAAAAAAAAAGAACCTTAACACATGGATCATACGTCTAAATGTAAATATAAAACTTCTAGAAGAAAATATAGGAAAAAAAGCTGCATGATCCTGGGTCATGAAAGGCAATGCACTATTAAGACAATGAAAAGACAAACCAGAGACTGGGAGATGTTGCAAATAACATACCTGATAAAAGATTTATATCCAGACTATATAAAGAGCTTTTAACACTCAACAATATAAAAACAAACACAGTTTAAGAATAGGCAAAAGATCTGAGCATATACTTTACCAAAGAAGATACAGAGATGGAAAATTAGCAAGTAAAAATATGCTCACAACAATGCAAAAATCAAATAATCCAATTTTCAAAATGGGCAAAGGACTTTTTTGGGAGTAGACACTTCTCCAAAGATAATATACAAATAGCCAACAAGTATATAAAAACTTGCTCAACATCATTAATCATTGACGAAATGCAAATCAAAACCATGAAATATCATCGCTACTAGGATGGCTACTATCAAAAAACAGAAAATAGAGAATTCCCTGGCAGTCCAGTGGTTAGGACTCTGAGCTTTCACTGACAAGGGCTCGGGTTCAATCCCTGGTCTGGGGACTAAGATCCCACAGGCTGCAAGGTGCAGCCAAAAAAAAAAAAAAAAAAATCGGAAAAAAATGAAAACAGAAAATAAGAAGTGTTGTTGAGGATGAGGAGAAATTGGAGCCCTGTACATTACTGCTCGGAATGTAAAATGGTGCAGCCACTGTGGAAAACAGCATGGAGGTTCCTCAAAAAGCTAAACAGGATTACCATATGATCCAGCAATCCCACTTCTGGGTATATATCCAAAAGAATTAAAAGCAGGGTCTCAAAGAGATATTTGTACCCAATGTTTACAGCAGCACTATTCACAATAGCCAAGAGGTGGAAGCAACCTGAATGTCCATCAATGGATGAATGTGTAAACAAAATGTGGTCTATGCATACATTGGGATATTATTCAGCCTTAAAAAGGAAGGAAGTTCTATCATATGGTACAACGTGGATGAACCCTGAGGACATTATTCTATGTAAAATGTAAGCCCGTCACAAAAAGACAAATACTGCATGATTCCACTCATATGCGGTCTCTGAACTAGTAAAATCCACAGAAACAGAAAGTAGAATTGTGTTTATGAGGAACTAGCTAGGGAAGGGAGAGTTGTTGTTTAATGGGTATATAATTTCAGACTTATAAGATGAAAAAGTTCCAGAGATGTGTTTCACAACACTGTGAATATACTTAACATCATTGAATTGTGCATTTTAAAATAGTTAAGATGGTAAATTCTTTTTTACATGTACACGAAATATTTTTATTGCTGTTAGTTTTACAAAAACAGGGTCATATTATGCACACTTTTCTGCAATTTTCTTTCCTTTTTCTTTTTTGAATTTTATTTTATTTATTTTTTTATACAGCAGGTTCTTATTAGTCATCAATTTTATACACATCAGTGTATAAATGTCAATCCCAATCACCCAATTCATCACACCACCACCCCAACCCCCGCCGCTTTCCCCCCGTGGTGTCCATATGTTTGTTCTCTACATCTGTGTCTCAATTTCTGCTCTGCAAACCGGTTCCTCTGTACCATTTTCTAGGTTCCACATATATGCGCTAATATACGATATTTGTTTTTCTCTTTCTGACTTACTTCACTCTGTAGGACAGTCTCTAGATTCATCCACATCTCTACAAATGACCCAATTTCGTTCCTTTTTATAGCTGGGCAATATTCCATTGTATATATGTGCCACATCTTCTTTATCCATTCGTCTGTAGATGGGCATTTAGGTTGCTTCCATGACCTAGCTATTGTAAATAGTGCAGCAATGAACATTGGGATGCATGTGTCTTTTTGAATTATGGTTTTCTTTGGGTATATGCCCAGTAGTGGGATTGCTGGGTCATATGGTAGTTCTATTTTTAGTTTTTTAAGGAACCTCCATACTGTTCTCCATAGTGGCTGTATCAATTTACATTTCCACCAAGAGTGCAAGAGGGTTTGCTTTTCTCCACACCCTCTCCAGCATTTGTTCTTTGTAGATTTTCTGATGATGCCCATTCTAACAGGTGTGAGGTGATACCTCATTGTAGTTTTGATCTACATTTCTCTAATAATTAGTGATGTTGAGCAGCTTTTCATGTGCTTCTTGGCCATCTGTATGTCCTCTTTGGAGAAATGTCTATTTAGGTCTTCTGCCCATTTTTGGATTGGGTTGTTTTTTTTTAATATTGAGCTGCATGAGCTGTTTATATATTTTGGAGATTAATCCTTTATCCGTTGATTAATTTGCAAATTTTTTTCCCATTCTGAGGGTTGTCTTTTCGTCTTGTTTATGGTTTCCTTTGCTGTGCAAAAGCTTTGAAGTTTCATTAGGTCCCGTTTGTTTATGTTTGTTTTTATTTCCATTACTCTAGGAGATGGATCAAAAAAGATCTTTCTGTGATTTATGTCAAAGAGTGTTCTTCCTATGTTTTCCTCTAAGAGTTTGATAGTGCCCAGTCTTACATTTAGATCTCTAACCCATTTTGAGTTTATTTTTGGGTATGGTGTTAGGGAGTGTTCTAATTTCATTCTTTTACATGTAGCTGTCCAGTTTTCCCAGCACCACTTATTGAAGAGACTGTCTTTTCTCCATTGTATTTCCTTGCCTCCTTTGTCATAGATTAGTTGACCATAGGTGTGTGGGTTTATCTCTGGTCTTTCTATCCAGTTCCATTGATCTATATTTCTGATTTTGTGCCAGTACCATATTGTCTTGATTAATGTAGCTTTGTAGTATAGTCTGAAGTCAGGGAGTCTGATTCCTCCAGCTACGTTTTTTCCCTCAGCACTGCTTTGGCTATTTGGGGTCT
The DNA here is from genome assembly GCF_949987515.2 of Delphinus delphis. Lineage (NCBI taxonomy): Eukaryota > Metazoa > Chordata > Mammalia > Artiodactyla > Delphinidae > Delphinus > Delphinus delphis. The sequence continues at coordinate 26,741,604 of NC_082704.1, read as the reverse complement.
TTGGTGTCTCCATACAAATTTTAAGATTTTTTGTTCTAGTTCTGTAAAAAATGCCATTGGTAATTTGATAGGGATTGCATTGAATCTGTAGATTGCTTTGGGTAGTATAGTCATTTTTACAATATTGATTCTTCCAATCCAAGAACATGGTATATCTCTCCATCTGTTGATATCATCTTTAATTTCTTTCATCAGTGTCTTATAGTTTTCTGCATACAGGTCTTTTGTCTCCTTATGTAGGTTTATTCCTAGGTATTTTATTCTTTTTATTGCAATGGTAAATAGGAGTGTTTCCATAATTTCTCTTTCAGATTTTTCATCATTAGTGTATAGGAATTCCAGAGATTTCTGTGCATTAATTTTGTATCCCGTAACTTTACCAAATTCATTGATTAGCTCTAGTAGTTTTCTGGTGGCATCTTTAGGATTCTCTATGTATAGTTATCATGTCATCTGCAAACAGTGACAGTTTTACTTCTTCTTTTCTGATTTGTATTCCTTTTATTTCTTCTTCTTCTCTGATTGCCATGGCTAGGACTTCCAAAACTATGTTGAATAATAGTGGTGAGAGTAGACATCCTTGTCTTGTTCCTGATCTTAGAGGAAATGCTTTCAGTTTTTCACCATTGAGAATGATGTTTGCTGTGGGTTTGTCATATATGACCTTTATAATGTTGAGGTAGGTTCCCTCTATGCCCACTTTCTGGAGAGTTTTTATCATAGATGGGTGTTGAATTTTGTCAAAAGCTTTTTCTGCATCTATTGAGATGATCATATGGTTTTTATTCTTCAATTTGTTAATATGGTGTATCACATTGATTGGTTTGCGTATATTGAAGAATCCTTCCACCCCTGGGATAAATCCCACTTGATCATGGTGTATGATCCTTTTAATGTGTTGTTGGATTCTGTTTGCTAGTATTTTGTTGAGGATTTTTGCATCTATATTCATCAGTGATATTGGTCTGTAATTTTTTTTGTAGTATCTTTGTCTGGTTTTGGTATCATGGTGATGGTGGCTTCACAGAAGGAGTTTGGGAGTGTTCCTTCCTCTGCAATTTTTTGGAAGAGTTTGAGAAGGATGGGTGTTAGCTCTTCTCTAAATGTTTGATAGAATTCACCTGTGAAGCCATCTGGTCCTGGACTTTTGTTTGTTGGAAGATTTTTAATCACAGTTTCAATTTCATTACTTGTAATTCGTCTGTTCATATTTTCTATTTTTTCCTGGTTCAGTCTTGGAAGGTTATACCTTTCTAAGAATTTGTCCATTTCTTCCAGGTTGTCCATTTTATTGGCATAGAGTTGCTTGTAGTAGTCTCTTAGGATGTCTTGTATTTCTGCAGTGTCTTTTGTAACTTCTCCTTTTTCATTTCTAATTTTATTGATTTGAGTCCTCTCCCTCTTTTTCTTGATGAGTCTGGCTAATGGTTTATCAATTTTGTTTATCTTCTCAAAGAACCAGCTTTTAGTTTTATTGATCTTTGCTATTGTTTTCTTTGTTTCTCTTTCATTTATTTCTGCTCTGATCTTGATGATTTCTTTCCTTCTGCTAACCTTGGGTTTTGTTTGTTCTTCTTTCTCTGGTTCCTTTAGGTGTACCATTAGATTGTCTGTTTGAGATTTTTCTTGTTTCTTGAGGTAGGCTTGTATTGCTTTAAACTTCCCTCTTAGAAGTGCTTTTGCTGCATCCCATAGGTTTTGGATTGTCGTGTTTTCATTGTCATTTGTCTCTAGGTATTTTTTCTCTCTCTCTTTTTTTTTTTAGTGGTACGCGGGCCTCTCACTGTTATGGCCTCTCCCGTTGCGGGGCACAGTCTCCGGATGCGCAGGCTCAGCGGCCATGGCTCACGGGCCCAGCCGCTCCGCGGCATGTGGGATCTTCCTTGACCGGGGCACGAACCCGTGTCTCCTGCATCGGCAGGCAGACTCTTAACCACTGCACCACCAGGGAAGCCCTCTAGGTATTTTTTGATTTCCTCTTTGATTTTTTCAGTGATCTCTTGATTATTTAGTAACGTATTGTTTAGCCTCCATGTGTTTATGTTTTTACGTGTTTTTCCTGTAATTCGTTTCTAATCACATAGCGTTGTGGTCAGAAAAGATGTTTGATATGATTTCAATTTTCTTAAATTTACTGAGGCTTGATTTGTGACCCAAGATGTGATCTATCCTGGAGAATGTTCCATGTGCACTTGAGAAGAAAGTGTAATCTGCTGTTTTTGGTTGGAATGTCCTATAAATATCAATTAAATCTATCTGGTCTATTGTGTCATTTAAAGCTTGTGTTTCCTTATGAAGTTTCTGTTTGGATGATCTGTCCATTGGTGTGAGATATTAAGTTCCCCTACTATTATTGTGTTACTGTCGATTTCCTCTTTTAGAGCTGTTAGCAGTTGCCTTATGTATTGAGGTGCTCCTATGTTGGGTGCATAAATACTTATAATTGTTATATCTTCTTGGATTGATCCCTTGATCATTATGTAGTGTCCTTCCTTGTCTTTTGTAACATTCCTTATTTTAAAGTCTATTTTATCTGATATGAGTATTGCTACTCCAGCTTTCTTTTCATTTCCATTTGCATGGAATATCTTTTTCCATCCCCTCACTTTCAGTCTGTATGTGTCCCTAGGTTTGAAGTGGGTCTCTTGTAGACAGCAGATACATGGGTCTTGTTTTTGTATCCTTTCTGCAAGCCTGGGTCTTTTTTTTTTCTCCTGTATGCGGGCCTCTCACTGTTGTGGCCTCTCCCATTGCGGAGCACAGGCTCCGGACGCACAGGCTCAGCAGCCATGGCTCATGGGCCCAGCCGCTCTGTGGCATGTGGGATCTTCCCGGACCGGGGCACGAACCTGTGTCCCCTGCATCGGCAGGCGGACTCTCAACCACTGTGTCACCAGGGAAGCCCAAGCCTGTGTCTTTTGGTTGGAGCATTTAATCCATTCATGTTTAAGGTAATTATCAATATGTATGTTCCTATGACCATTTTCTTAATTGTTTGGGGTTTGTTTTTGTAGGTCCTTTTCTTCTCTTGTGTTTCCCACTTAGAGAAGTTCCTTTAGCGTTTGTTGTAGAGCTGGTTTGGTGGTGCTGAATTCTCTTAGATTTTGCTTGTCTGTGAAGCTTTTGATTTCTCCATCAAATCTGAATGAGATCCTTGCCGGGTAGAGTAATCTTGGTTGTACATTCTTCCCTTTCATCGCTTTAAGTATATCGTGCCACTCCCTTCTGGCTTGTAGAGTTTCTGCTGAGAAATCAGCTCTTAACCTTATGGCAGTTCCCTTGTATGTTATTTGTCGTTTTTCCCTTGCTGTTTTCAATAATTTTTCTTTGTCTTTAATTTTTACCACGTTGATTACTATGTGTCTCGGCGTGTTTCTCCTTGGGTTTATCCTGTATAGGACTCTCTGTGCTTCCTGGACTTGGGTGGCTATTTCCTTTCCCATGTTAGGGAAGTTTTTGAGTATAATCTCTTCAACTATTTTCTCGGGTCCTTTCTCTCTTCTCCTTCTGGGACCCCTATAATGCGAATGTTGTTGCATTTAATGTTGTCCCAGAGGTCTCTTAGGCTGTCTTCATTTCTTTTCATTCTTTTTTCTATATTCTGTTCCGCAGCAGTGAATTCCACCATTCTGTCTTCAGGTCACTTATCCGTTTTTTTGCCTCAGTTATTCTGCTGTTGATTCCTTCTAGTGTAGTTTTCATTTCAGTTATTGTGTTGTTCATCTCTGTTTGTTTGTTCTTTAATTCTTCTGGATCTTTGTTAAACATTTCTTGCATCTTCTTGATATTTGCCTCCATTCTTTTTCCGAGGTCCTGGATTATCTTCACTATCATAATTCTGAATTCTTTTTCTGGAAGGTTGCCTATCTCCACTTTATTTAGTCGTTTTTCTGGGGTTTTATCTTGTTCCTTCATCTGGTACATAGCCCTCTGCCTTTTCATCTTGTCTATCTTTCTGTGAATGTGGTTTTTGTTCCCAGGCTGCAGGATTGTAGTTCTTCTTGCTTCTGCTGTCTGCCCTCCAGTGGATGAGGCTATCTAAGAGGCTTGTGCAAGTTTCCTGATGGGAGGGACTGGTGATGGGTAGAGCTTACTGTTGCTCTGGTCTGCAGAGCTCAGTAAAACTTAATCCACTTGTCTGCTGATGGGTGGGGCTGGGTTCCCCCCATGTTGGTTGTTTTGCTTGAGGTGTCCCAACACTGGAGCCTACCCGGGCTCTTGGTGGGGCTTATGGCAGACTCTGGGAAGGCTCACGCCAAGGAGTACTTCCCAGAACTTCTTCTGCCAGTGTCCTTGTCCTCAAGATGACACACAGCCACCCCCTGCCTCTGCAGGGGACTCTCCAACACTAGCAAGTAGGTCTGGGTCAGTCTCCGCCAGGGTCACTGCTCCTTCCCCTGGGTCCCGATATGCACACTACTTTGTGTGTGCCCTCCAAGAGTGGAGTCTCTGTTTCCCCCAGTCCTGTCGAAGTCCTGCAATCAAATCCCGCTAACCTTTAAAGTCTGATTCTCTAGGAATTCCTCCTCCCATTGCTGGACCCTCAGGTTGGGAAGCCTGACATGGGGCTCAGAACCTTTACTCCAGTGGGTGGACTTCTGTGGTATAAGTGTTCTCCAGTTTGTGAGTCACCCACCCAGCAGTTACGGGATTTGATTTTATTGTGATTGCGCCCCTCCTTCCATCTCATTGTGGCTTCTCCTTTGCCTTTGGATGTGGGGTATCTTTTCTGGTGAGTTCCAGTGTCTTTCTGTCGATGATTGTTCAGCAGTTAGTTGTGATTCTGGTGTTCTTGCAAGAGGGAGTGACAGGACGTCCTTCTACTCCGCCATCTTGAACCAATCTCCCCCCAAGACAGTAAATGTTATGTGTTTTTTTACCATAATAAAGAATAAAAATATGTTCAACATCATCTGACATTAGGGAAATGCAAATTAAAAGCATGAGATACCACTGAAAAACTGTCATAGATCAGAGGAGACTAAAGAGACATGAAAGTTTAAATGCAATGTGAGATCCTGAATTGGATCCTGGAACATAAAGAGGACACAGTGGAAAAACTGATGAAATCCAAATGAAGTCCGTAGTTTAACGTTATTATACCAATGTTAATTTCTTAGTTTTGACCAATGTACTATGGTTTTCTATATATTAGTCTTCTAGGGCTGCTATAACAAAATACCATGGACTGGGTAACTTAAACTAGACATTTATTTGTCACAGTTCCAGAGACTAATAAGTCCAAGATCAAGGTGCTGGCTGATTCAGTTCCTGGTGAGAGCTCTCTTCCTGGCTTGCAGATTGCTACCTTCTTGCTGTGTCCGCACATGGGAGAGAGAGAGGTGGAGAGAAAGAGAAAGACTGGGAGAGACAGAGAAAGGGAAGGAGAACTCTCTGGTCTCTTCTTGTAAGTGCACTAATCCTGTCACGAGGGTCCCACCCTCATGACCTCATCTAAATCTAATTACCTCTCAAAGGCCCATGTCCACATACCATTATATTGGGGATTAGGGCTTCAACATGTGAATTTGGAGGGGGACAAAATTCAGCTCATAGCATTATATAATACTGTGGTTCCCAACCTTTTTGGCACCAGGGACCAATTTTGTGGAAGACAATTTTTCCACAGATGGGGAGGAGGGATGGTTCAGGTGGTAATGCGAGTGATGGGGAGTGGCAGATGAAGCTTCAATCGATTGCCCACTGCTCACCTCCTGCTGTTCCACCTGGGGGTTGGGGACCCCTGATATAAGATGTTAATATTAGAGGAACTGTAGTAAAGAGTATAAAGGAACTCTGTACTATTTTTGGAACTTTCTGTAAATCCAAAATTATCCAAATATTTTTTAAAATCTAAAAGAAAAATCAAGGTGGGAATTCCCTGGTGGTCTAGTGGTTAGGACTCCATGCTTCCAACGCAGGGAGCACGGGTTCCCTCATCAGGAACTAAGATCCCACATGCTGCACGGCGTGGCCAAAAAAATAAATAAAAAATAGAGTTAAAGGGGCTCATGAGAGGAATTGTGATCATCAATCACAGGATCAGGCTGGGTCAAAAGGAAGAAAGAGGGGGACAGAACTGCAATACTGGGAGAAAACGGGAGGATCAAGGTTCTATAAAGTTTAAAAAGAGGTTGAGGGAATTCCCTGGTGGTCCAATGGTTAGGACTCCACGCTTTAACTGCTGAGGGCCTGGGTTCAATCCCCGGTAGGGGAACTAAGATCCCACAAGCCATGCAGTGCAGCCAGAAAATATAAACAAACAAACAAACAAATAAATAAATAATACAAAATAAAAACAGGTAGAGTTCACCATAAGTGATGCTTTTTGTTTTCCTGGAGGAATATAAAAGATTAAAAGGTCAAGTGTAATGGACTGTGCTTTGTTAAAACTGAGTGAAAAAGAGGAGTAGTCAGGTGAAGCAGAATAAAACATCAAAGGAATAAAAAAGGGCATATTTTCCCTTAAGAAAAGGAGGTGGTCTGCAGCAGTAAGGCTCCTAAAATGGTTGACACAAGCTAGTTTTTAAAAAGCTTTTCAAGGAATTCCCTGGTGGTCCAGTGGTTAGGACTAGGCTTTCACTGCCAGGGCCCAGGTTCAGTCCCTGGTCAGGGAACTAAGATTTCACAAGCTGCCTAGCGTGGCCAATAAATAAATAAATAGCTTTTCAATTTCTCTTAAACAATAAAATTACACTTCCAAATGTAAACAGTTATTGCGGTGGCAACATTTTAAAACATTTTACTATATTATCACAGTCAAGAATTTGCAAAACCAAACAAAAAAATAGAATAAGACTCTCCAAAATTTCAATATGGCTCTTTATACTAACTCTAAAACACTGTGTTTGTGGCTAAAACACTACAACTAAATAGAATAGAGAGACTATGTCATGTTATTTTAATAACTATTTCAACATGAAAGAATAAAACACAATGAAGAGCACATGCTTGTTTGGTGCTAGTGACATAACAATTTGCAGTCTTAAAGATGAAATAAAGTGCATAAGCTGAACCAGATGTTGAAATGGTTCCGGATTATCATCTAAAGGCAAGTACTTCAGAAAATATGTAGAAAGGTAACCACGCATTTGCTACAGGGAGTCCTCTATGCAAGGGTCTTTACATTGCACTTTACTTGATGGCTCAGAATAAAAGTGTGATCTGTTCCCAATCATGTTTTGTTTTTGTTTTTGTTTTTGTTTTGGTATGCAGGCCTCTCACTGTTGTGGCCTCTCCTGTTGCGGAGCACAGGCTCCGGACGCGCAGGCTCAGTGGCCATGGCTCACGGGCCTAGCTGCTCTGCGGCATGTGGGATCTTCCCAGACTGGGGCACAAACCTGTGTCTCCTGCATCGGCAGGCGGACTCTCAACCACTGCACCACCAGGGAAGCCCCGGTCACCTTGTTTTTGATAAAGGAGGCAAGAATATACAATGGAGAAAAGACAGTCTCTTCAGCAAGTGGTGTTGGGAAAGCTGGACAGCCATATGTAAATCAATGAAGTTAGCACACCCTGATGCCATACACAAAAATAAACTCGGAATGGTTTAAAGACCTAAATATAAAACATGACACCATAAAACTCCTAGAAGAGAACATAGGCAAAACATTCCGACATAAATCATAGCAATGTTTTCTTAGGTCAGTCCCAAGGCAATAGAAATAAAAGCGAAAATTAACAAATGGGGCCTAATCATACTTATAAGCTTTTGCACAGCAAAGTAAACCATCAACAAAACAGAAAGACTACCTATGGACTGGCAGAAAATATGTGCAAATGATGTGACCAACAACTGCTTTACTTCCAAAATATATAAACAGCTCATACAACTCAATAATAAAAATCCAAACCCAATCAAAAAATGGGCAGAAGATCTACATAGACATTTCATTTAAAAAGACATACAGATGGCTAAACAGCACATGAAAATATGCTCAAAAATTATGAGAGGAATGCAAATCAAAATTACAATGATGGGGGGCTTCCCTGGTGGCTCAGTGGTTGGGAGTCTGCCTGCTGGAGCAGGGGATACGGGTTCGGGCCCTGGTCTGGGAGGATCCCACGTGCCGCGGAGCAACCGGGCCCGTGAGCCACGACTGCTGAGCCTGCGCGTCTGGAGCCTGTGCTCCGTTACAAAAGAGGCCGCGGTGGTGAGAGGCCCGCGCGCCGCAATAAGGGGTGGCCCCCGCTTGCTGCAACTGGAGAGAGCCCTCGCGCAGAAACGAGGACCCAAGACAGCAAAAATAAATTAATTAATTAATAAACTCCTACCCCCAACACCTTAAAAAAATAAAATTAAAAAACAAAACAAAACAAAACAAACAAAAAAAAATTACAATGATGTATCACCCCACACCAGTCAGAATGGCTATCATCAGAAAGTCTACAAATAATAAATGCTGGAGAGGGTGTAGGAATGTAAGTTAGTTACAGCCACTGTGGAAAACAGTATGGAGGTTCCTTTAAAAACTAAAAGTAGAGTTACCATATGATCCAGCAATCCCACTCCTGGGCATATATCTAGAGAAAACCATGATTTGAAAAGATACATGCACCCCAATGTTCACTGTAGCACTGTTAACAATAGCCAAGACATGGAAGCAACCTAAATGTCCATGGACACATGAATGGATAACAAAGATGTGGTACATGTATACAATGGAATATTACTCATCCATAAAAAAGCATGAAATAATGCCATTTGCAGCAACATGGATGGACCTAGAGATTATCATACTAAGTGAAGCCAGCCAGAGAAAGACAAATGTTATATCACCTATATGTGGAATCTAAAAAATAGTACAAATGAACTTGTTTACAAAACAGAAGCAGACTCAGAAACACAGAAAACAAACTTACGAGTACCAAAGGGGGGCGGGTGGGTGCATAAATTGGGAGTATGGGATTAACAGATGCACACTACTATATATAAAATAGATAAACAACAAGGTCCTACTGCATAGCACAGGGAACTATATTTAATACCTTATAAGAAATTATAATGGAAAAGAATAGAAAAAATATAGATATATACATATGTATGTATAACCAAATCACTTTGTCGTACACCTGAAACTAACACAATATTGTAAACCACCTATACTTCAATGAAAAAAATAATAATCTCTCTTCAAATCTAAAAACAAAACAAAACAGGTTTAGTGGAAGTAAGTATGAAAGAGCAGCAATGGTAGGAGGCTGTGGTCAGAGCAGAGTATTGGCTCTCACAGGTGGTATAGATGATATCCAAGGAGTTTGTGGCTAAAGGGGGGTGAAGGTAAAGGTCATTGTTTGGAGTTGGGGTCAAGGAATTGTGAGGAGGTTATGGTTGCTTATCCACACGATGCCTAATTATCTCTCAACACGAGGACCAGGAAATGAGGTGGAGAGGAAGACTCAGTTGCAAAGCCCCCATTGGATGCAGGAGAGTAACTGGGAAGCTGGTCACACAGCCCCACCCCGGGCTTTCCCAGGACCCCCCACCCCTCTTTCTCCCAGTTCTTGCTAGCTCACATCTACCCCCACTCTAACCTACTTTTCCTTCCAAATTCAGAAATCGGGGGGAAAAAAGCAAAGAAAAATGCCCTACTGTTTCCCAGCAGCACCTCACATACACGCCTTGGGCGCCTACTAGGCACCCAAGCCATGTAAATAATACGAAGAGGCTAAAACACTCCTCCTGTCCCAACACCTTGCAATACAGGTGAACAGATAAAAACATGGGTACAAACACTACATACTAATGTCACTGAAGCAGTGTGACATTAAATATTTATGTATACGACACTCCTCCACAAATAGCAGATGTGAAATAAAAGACAGTCAACAGATAACTTTTGTTTATCTCGGTGTCATTTCTTTTTTTTTAACATCTTTATTGGGGTATAATTGCTTTACAATGGTGTGTTAGTTTCTGCTTTATAACAAAGTGAATCAGTTATACATATACATATGTTCCCATATCTCTTCCCTCTTGCATCTCCCTCCCTCCCACCCTCCCTATCCCAGCCCTCTAGGTGGTCACAAAGCACTGAGCTGATCTCCCTGTGCTATGCGGCTGCTTCCCACTAGCTATCTATTTTACGTTTGGTAGTGTATATATGTCCATGCCACTCTCTCACTTTGTCACAGCTTACCCTTCCCCCTCCCCATATCCTCAAGTCCATTCTCTAGTAGGTCTGTGTCTTTGTTCCCGTCTTAGCCCTAGGTTCTTCATGACCTTTTTTTTTCTTAGATTCCATATATATATATGTTAGCATACGGTATTTGTTTTTCTCTTTCTGACTTACTTCACTCTGTATGACAGACTGTAGGTATACAGATTGCCAACAAACACATGAAAGAATGCTCAACAACATTAATCATTAGAGAAATGGAAATCAAAACTACAATGAGATATCATCTCACCCCGGTCAGAATGGCCATCATCAAAAAATCTAGAAACAATAAATGCTGGAGAGGGTGTGGAGAAAAGGGAACCCTCCTGCACTGTTGGTGGGAATGTAAATTGATACAGCCACTATGGAGAGCAGTATAGAGGTTCCTTAAAAAACTACAAATAGAACTACCATACGACCCAACAATCCCACTACTGGGCATATACCCTGAGAAAACCATAATTCAGAAAGAGTCATGTACCACAATGTTCATGGCAGCTCTATTTACAATAGCCAGGACATGGAAGCAACCTACGTGTCCATCATCGGATGAATGGATAAAGAAGATGTGGCACATATATACAATGGAATATTACTCAGCCATAAAAAGAAACGAAATTGAGTTATGTGTAGTGAGGTGCTTGGACCTAGAGTCGGTGTCATTTCTTACTCTACCATGTCTCCCTCCCACATGCCCACACATGGAAGCACGCTCTCAGCTGCTTGACAGGATGGTAGCTCCCTTGGGTTGCTTCCCAAGACCCCATTTTCATTCAGATCAGAGCTATCCTACCCCCTCACTTGAATCTGCCTTTTCCTTCTGCATGTACAACATCTGATAAGGGTTGGCGTGCCTAGAGTTGTAACATTTGAGGTAAAGGAAACTTTATGCAGATTCTGGCTTGTTATGGATTTTCCCTGACAGTAGAGAGATTCAAACCCTAGCCAGTACCTGCCAGTCTAAGAACAGAGACAGAGCCACTTAAAAGGATCTGGCTTGCTGTAACTTTAAATGTAATTCATGTTACTTTTATTTTTTTTTCAAAAATCTTTAAACATTTTATTAACTTTGAAGAAGGAATAAGAATAGCTCCTTTAGAAACTAGACACACTGAAGCACTGATCTATTCACAGAGCTTCTACACAGATGAAGAAGTTTATATCAAATGGACAAAAAATAGTACAGAAGACCTATACACAGAAAGATTGAGAAATACCCATCTCTAGAAAGCAGGTCAGATGAACTCAAAGACCTCACTGAGGGCTTCCCTGGTGGCGCAGTGGTTGGGAGTCCGCCTGCCGATGCAGGGGACACGGGTTCGTGCCCCGGTCTGGGAGGATCCCACATGCCGCGGAGCGGCTGGGCCCGTGAGCCATGGCCGCTGAGCCTGCGCGTCCGGAGCCTGTGCTCTGCAATGGGAAAGGCCACAACAATGAGAGGCCCACGTAACGGGGAAAAAAAAAAAAAAAGACCTCACTGAATGTAGGAGAATCACTGGAGGACACGTAAAGCCTTCTGCTGGGGCATAAAAGTAGGAACCAGTCCATGTAGTCAAGAAAACACTCTTTTTCCTCCTCATCTAAATGCTTGCCTCCAGTCTGGGTTCACAGAAAGGTCCTGATTATTTGAACTGGTTGTCAATCAAGGTTCCCTTCATTTTCGCTTTCTTGGCTTCCAGTTCAGCCTGGAAAGGAAGAAGAGTATATGTCCTGATACATGACATGAAATTCTGATTTTCCTGCCTTATTCTAACTGCCCCAACACTATCCCCTCATGCTCATTTAGTATACAAACTAGAACCGTGTTTCTAAAATTGTGATGAAACTCTAGCAACTGCTTTCCAAACTTTCTGATGTTATGACACACATTGAAGATAATAATATCTGTATGGTAAAACGGGGTAAACACACAGGGCTGTGGTCTATCAGTGTAGGGATCCCACAGCTCCAGGACCCCTGAAGGACTGGAGGAATCAATATCATGACATATCAGTATCCTATTTGTGGCAGAACAGGAGGAAGAACACTGTTCTAGAACAGTGCTACTTAAAGTTGTGCAGTCCATGAAGATACACACAAAAATTGAGAGTAAGCATTTAGAAGCTTCTATAGCAATTTGACAGAGCAATAAGAAAGTAAAATCATCTCATAAGAAGAATTCAGGCAAATTCATTTTTATTGCATTTTATAAATTACAAATCTACTCTTGACAAATTTTAAAACAAGAAGCAAGCACTGGTCCTTCACCTCAGAAAATTTGGTAAGCAGTGCTCTAGATCACTACGGCAAGGTAAAGCAGCTCTCAAAACCCACTACCTCTGTCACCAAAAACTCCTCTACAGTCAGTAGAATAGACTGGTATACTTTTCGATGAGGCACCAATGCTGGGATGTCTGATTTCAAAGAAATATCATAAGTAACTTATTATCAGGAAGACAGAAACATAGGCACCATCACATATAGACGTGTGTGCTCAACAAAGAGCCTAGGGATAGTGCAGACAGTGGTGGTGGAAGCAGTGCTTTAAGAAGTAGCGACCAGCCCCAATCCTGGTGCCCCAGTGTAGCCCCACTGTATGCCTCATACCCTGGGAGAGCACCCATGAGCCCCGATCTTGAACTCCTGACCTTGGACCACAAGTAGCAGATTAACTTACCATTCTCGTTAGGGTTGGCTAACAAGAACTATCATTTGGGGCCTGGATCCTGTGGTCACTATCCCAGAGTAGGGTATGTACTGACAGCCACGGCCCACGGTTAGACACCTGGCAGCCAGCCACACCATAACCCCAGACAGACTTCTGAAAGGATTCCCCTGCCTGCCGGAGGGTCTTTCAGACCGAGGAACCCAAACAGTCCAGCCCAGCGCCTGCCAGCCCCCGCCCCCGCCACTCACCAGCTCCTGCAGCCGCCTCTTACTCATGCCTTTGCGCTCCAGCTGCTTCTCAATCACCTTGGCATTCTGCGCATACGAGTCAGCAACTTCTCTCTGAGGGAAGAAAGAAGCACCCTTAGACCAGCAGTCTCACCAAAGAGGAGCAACAGAGACCTCGGGAGAAGTTTATACTCCTCAAATTATGAAATTATTCCTGAAATGGCAAGACTCTGCTCCCTTTCAACTCTTCGGCTTTTCCATAATCCGGGAGAGTCAGGTTTCAACCGAAACCACATTTAAGTAACAGATAACATCTCTCTGTAAACATCATTATACTGAAATACCATAAAGGTAATTGCTGCTCTTGCTAAGGACAGACTCCCACACCATCAGAGCTGGACTGGAAGGGACTTGAAATTGCTGAGCCCAGTAGTTTTTCAACTGAAGAGGGATGAGGAGGGATTTGCCCCCTAAGGCATCTCAAAAAACAGTATGAAAAAAATGACTGGGCTTCCCTGGTAGCGCAGTGGTTGAGAGTCCGCCTGCCGATGCAGGGGATACGGGTTCGTGGCCCGGTCCGGGAAGATCCCACATGCCGCGGAGCGGCTGGGCCCGTGAGCCATGGCCGCTGAGCCTGCGCGTCCGGAGCCTGTGCTCCGCAGCGGGAAAGGCCACAGCAGTGAGAGGCCCGCGTACCGCAAAAAACAAACAAAAAAAGACTGATCTAGTCCAACTCCCTGCTCCTTATCTTACAGAGATGTCCCTGAGATCCAGGGAAACAGGAACCAGCCCGGTATCACAGCGTTTCTTAGTAGCAGAGCAAGATCTACGAGCTTGAAGTTCCTAGTTATTCTGTTACTCAATGCTCTGGTTGGAGAGCCCCCTCCCCCCGCCCCGCATTCCAATTCCCCTGAGAGCAGAAGCACTTACAGCCTCAATCTCCTCTTCCTCTTCATCAATAGTAGACACAGTGACAGAGCTGAACTTGCCCATGTCTTTAGTCCGTTTCGTCATCATCACCTGGAGTTGCAGGAAGAGGAATCAGTCTAGTTTACCTCAAGAGGTTCTGTGAGTCGTGTGTGTGTGAGTGTGTATGTGTGAGTGGGTGTGTGCAAGTGTACAAGCCTGGTTCCTGGGGGCAGGGGACCTCCTTGGGACAGGCTGGCCTATCTAAAAGTGCCCATATTTTAATTTGCATTATATTTTTCTGGTATTTGCCATCAAGCGTTTTTAAAAGTATATTTAAAGACTAGCCTTATTCATTCAATGTTTAATTGCTCACACTGGAAAAAGAAGAAATTTCAAAGGAAGTAAATGTGAATAAAAATCATACAATTTCTAACTTTGCTCATAGAGCAGATGTAGGAAAGAAAAGAGAACACACAATAGGTGTTACAAGTTTGTAGCGCCTGCTTATACACAAAAATGGCTCTCTCTTAATAAAGAGAGTGCTCATGAAGGGCAGTTTCTCATGCACCATAATCTTCTTTAAAATTGTAGGGCTAAATCTGTAGCTGTATTAACCCATCTGTCTCCTTCAGTGATAATTACTTTCTTAGGAGGCTCTTGTTTCTGAGTATATATGTTCGTCTTCCCAAAACCCTGGCCAAACTTGACTACTGCTCCATCCACAATGAAGGTCACAGGAGCATTCTTCGGTTGGGACTGGTAGAAGAGTGGCAGCCCGCACCTGCAAACAGAACAGTGAATCTCAGGGAGGCCTCAGAATGCATATCCCCAAAACGGCGCTTCACAAAGTGTGCTTAGACTCTGGGAATATTTGTGTTTGTGGCAGAAACTGATGATTAGCTCTTCCCAGTGTTTCCCAAAACTACTTGATAAGAATCACTGACCGTTGGGCTTCTCTGGTGGCACAGTGGTTAAGAATCCGCCTCCCAATGCAGGGGACACGGGTTTGAACCCTGGTCCGGGAAGATCCCACATGCCGCGGAGCAACTAAGCCCGTGCACCACAACTACTGTGCCTGTGCTCTAGAGCCCGCGAGCCACAACTACTGAGCCCGCGTGTTACAACTACTGAAGCCCACGTGCCTAGACCCCGTGCTCCACAGCAAGAGAAGCCACCACAATGAGAGGCCTGCGCACTGCAACGAAGAGCAGCCCCCGCTCGCCGCAACTAGAGAAAGCCCGCGTGCAGCAACAAAGACCCCTCTCAGCCAAAAATAAAAATTAATTAATTAATTATTTTAAAAAAAGAAGGAGCATAAAGGCTCCACTGCAGTGGTCTGCCAACTAAGCTCTGTAGCAATCGTCATGCTTTCTTTGGTTGGTCATTTCTTTTTTTAAAAAATTTATTTATTTATTTATTTTTGGCAGCTTTGAGTCTTTGTTGCTGCACACAGGCTTTCTCTAGTTGCAGCGAGCGGGGGTTACTCTTCGTCGCAGTGTGCGGGCTTCTTATTGCGGTGGCTTCTCTTGTTGCAGAGCATGGGCTCTAGGTGCACAGGCTTCAGTAGTTGTGGCACACAGGCTCAGTAGTTGTGGCGCATGGGCTTAGTTGCTCCGTGGCATGTGGGATCTTCCCAGACAGGGCTCGAACCCGTGTCCCCTACATTGGCAGGCGGATTCTTAATCACTGCGCCACCAGGGAAGTCCTGGTTGCTCACTTCTATTATACTTCTTCAGCTAAGTGAAGTAGACCCATACCCATAAGATATGATTAAAGTAGTCTAACAAACCTAATGTGGCTGTAAACTAAAATGCCTTCCTAGCCACTTCCCTGCTTTAATTCTAGTCTGAGTCTTCTGAGAGCCAAGACTGAACTGTAATTCATCAACAAGATTAAACTTATTATAGTTTAATATTCTCACTGTTAACAACCTAAAGCTGGAAATCATATATATTTTTAAATAATAGTCTCTAAAGTTCTTGGGTCTGTAGTCCTATAACAGACTTTATAAATAAGTTTGGATTAAATTACACTATGTGGGGATTTCCCTGGTGGCACAGTGGTTAAGACTCTGCGCTCCTAATGCAGGAGGCCCGGGTTCAATCCCTGATCAGGGAACTAGATCCCAAATGCAGGCTGCAACTAAGAGTTTACATGGCACAACTAAGGAGCCCGCATGCCACAACTAAGGAGGCTGCCTGCCACAACTAAGACCCGGTGCAACCAAAACAAATAAAAAATATCAAAAAAAATTACACTATGTTACATTTACCATATGAGCCAACAACTCCACTCCAAGAGAAAACACATGTTCCCACAAGATTTATACTAGAATGTTCATAGCAGCTTTATTTATAATAGCCAAAGCCATTAACAACTCAAATGCCCTTCAACAGGTCAATGGTTAAACAAACTGTGGTGCAATGACTACTACTCAGCGATAAAGAGGAACAAATTACTGATACACATAACAACTCAGATGAATCCCCAAAGCATCATGCAACATGAAAGAAACCAGATGTAAGAGATACACATTGTATGTAGTAGAACACGTACTGTAGAATTTACATCACATTTTAGAAAAGGTAAAACCACGGTAACAGAAGGCAGATCAGTGCTGGCGAGGGGAGGGGTGAGGAAGGAGACTGATTGCAAAGGAGCACTGGAAACGTCTATGTCACAGGAGTGGTGACGTTACATGGCTCTGTGCTTCTGTCAACACTCATCAAACTGTACACTTAGGAAGGGCAAATTTTATTATATATAAGTTACACCTCAGTGAAAAAAATAATACTATGCTTAAAAACCCATTTTTGTGGCCAGCTGGTCAGAGATGTAACTTGGTCAGTTGCATCTCTTTAAGAAGCATATTGGTATTTGCATAACTGAAGTTTGAAGGCAGGTAAGATTATAGGGATAAAGATATAACAGAATTGTCTCCAAATGATTCTTTTCCTAACACATCATTGCCTCTACTTACTTATTCTCGGAGAAACCCACACTGTTAATACTTACTTTGCACATTTCTTCCTGTACTGTCGTTCAATGCCTTCAGGCCTGCACAGAAAATGGAAGTTAAAAAAAAAAAGATACAAACAAATCTCATAACCTACCAAGCTCACTACTTCAAATGCTAAAAGGGCTTTTCAAAAGTTATCCTTGGGCTTCTCTGGTGGCGCAGTGGTTGAGAATCTGCCTGCTAATGCAGGGGACACGGGTTCGAGCCCTGGTCTGGGAAGATCCCACATGCCATGGAGCAACTAGGCCCGTGAGCCACAACTACTGAGCCTGCGCCTCTGAAGCCTGTGCTCCGCAACAAGAGAGGCCATGATAGTGAGAGGCCCGCGCGCCGCGATGAAGAGTGGCCCCCGCTTGCCACAACTAGTGAAAGCCCTCGCACAGAAACGAAGACCCAACACAGCCAAAAATAAAATAAATAAATAAAAATTTTAAAAAATACAGGCAAAACTGAATCAAGCAACATATAAAGAAGGTTTATACCACATTGCCAAGTGGAATTTATCCCAGGAATGCAAGATTGGTGCAACATACAAAAAAAAAAAATCAATCAATGCGATACACTATAATAATAGAATAAAAGAGAAAACACACATGATCATCTTAACAGATGCATAAAAAGCATCTGACAAAATTCAAAGCCCCTTCAATATACTAGAAATAGAAGGGAACTTCCTCTACCTTATAAGGGGCATCTATGAAAAATTCACATCTACTAAGCCACATAAACTAACATCATATTTAATGGTGAAAAACTGAAACCTTTCCCTCTAAGATCAGGAAGAAGACAGGGATATCCACTCTCAACACTTCTATTCAACACTGCACTGGAAGTTCTAGCCAGGGCAATTAGGCAAGAAAAAGAAATAAAAAGCATCCAGATTGGAAGGGGAAAAGTAAAACCATGTCTATTTGCAGAGGATATAATCTTATATATAGAAACCCTAAAGCATACACACACACACACACACACACACACACACACACACACACTATTAGGACTAATAAACAAGTTTAGGAAAGCTGCAGGATATAAGATCAATATTCACAAATTAATGGTAGTCCTATACACTAGAAATGAACAATCCAAAAATGAAGTTAAGGAAACAAGTCCAGTTACAATAGCATCAAAAAGAATAAAATACTTAGGAATAAATTTAACAAAGGAAGTGCATAACTTTTGCACTGAAAACTACAAAACATCACTGAAAGAAATTAAAGACCTAAGTAAATGGAATGACACTTCATGTTCATGGATTGAAGACTTAATATTGTTAAGATGGCAATACTTTCCAAATGAATCTACAACTTCAACACAATCCCTATCAAAATCCCAGCTGGTTTTTTTGCAGAAATTGACAAGCTGATCCTCAAATTCACATGGAATCGTAAGGAATCCAGAGTAGACAAAACAGTCTTGAAGAAGAACAAAGTTGGTGGACTCGTATATAATTTCAAAACTTAATACAAAGCCACAGTAATCAAGACAGGGTGGTACTGGCAATAAGGACAGACATATAGATCAATGGAACAGAACTGAGAGTCCACAATAAACCCATACATATATGGTTAATTTATTTTCAGTGGTGCCAAGACCATTCAATGGGGGAAAGAATAGTCTTTCAATAAATAGTACCGGGATAACTGGATATCCACACACAAAAGGATTAATTTAGATCCCTACCTCACACTATGTACAAAAATTAACTCAAAATGGGGCGTTCCCTGGTGGTCCAGTGGTTAGGGCTCTGCACTTTTCCACTGCAGGGGGCCCAGGTTTGATCCCAGGTCAGGGAACTAAGATCCCACAAGCTGTGTGGCATGGCCAAAAAATAAATAAACAAAAAATTTAAAAATTAACTCAAAATGGATGAATGATTTAAAGGTAAGAACTGGGACTTCCCTGGTGGTCCAATGGTTAAGACCCTGTGCTTCCAGTGCAGGGGGTGTGGGTTCGATCCCTGGTCGGGGAACTAAGATCCCACATACCAAGGCGCAGCAAAAAAAAAAAAAAAAAAAAAAAAAAGGTAACAATCAAACCTATAAAACTGTTAGAATACATAAGTATAAATCTTCAAGACCTTAGATCAGGCAATGGTTTTAAAAATATGATACCTACAGCACAAGCAATCAAAGAAAAAATAGATAAATGGGACAATTAAAATGAAAAACTTTTGTGCTTCCAGGAATACCATCAAGAAAGTGAAAAGGCAACCCACAGAATGGGAAAAAATATTTGTAAATCATATATCTGATAAGGGACTAGTATCCATAATAAAAAATTCTTACAACAATAAAAAACACAAATACTCCATTTAAAAAATGGACAAAGAATTTTTTTAACTTTATTTATTTTATTTATTTATTTTTGGCTGTGTTGGGTCTTTGTAGCTGTGCGCAGGCTTTCTCTAGTCGCAGCAAGCGGGGCCTACTCTTCATTGCGGTGCGCGGGGTTCTTATTGCAATGGCTTCCCTTGTTGCGAAGCATGGGCTCTAGGCGCGCAGGCTTCAGTAGTTGTGGCTCGCGGGCTCTAGAGCGCAGGCTCAGTAGTTGTGGCGCATGGGCTTAGTTGTTCTGCGGCATGTGGGATCCTCCCAGACCAGGGCTCGAACCCATGTCCTCTACATTGGCAGGCAGGTTCTTAACCACTACCCCACCAGGGAAGCCCAAAAATGGACACAGAATTTGACTAGACATTTCTCCAAAGAAGATACATAAATGACCAATAGGGACATGAAAAGCTCAACATCATTAGCCATCAGGGAAATGCAAATCAAAACCACAATGATACCATCTCATACACACTAGGATAGCTATATCAAAAAGGCAGACAATAGGGCTTCCCTGGTGGCGCAGTGGTTGAGAGTCCGCCTGCCGATGCAGGGGACACGGGTTCATGCCCCACTCCGCGAAGATCCCACATGCCGTGGAGCGGCTGGGCCCGTGAGCCATGGCTGCTGAGCCTGCGCGTCCGGAGCCTGTGCTCCGCAACGGGGGAGGCCGCAGCAGTGAGAGGCCCGCGTACCGCAAAAAAAAAAAAAAAAAAAAAAGGCAGACAATAACAATTACTGGCAAGGATGTGGAGAAACAGGAACCCTCATATACTACTGGCAAGAATGTAAAATGGTGCAACTCCTTCTGAAACCACTCTACAAGGTCCTCAAAAGGTTAAACACAGAGTTACCATATGATCCAGCAACTCATACATGAGAAGCAAAAGCATGTTCACACAAAAACTTGTACACAAATGTTTACAGCAGCATTAGCCATAATACTTTAAAAAGTTAGTTAAAAAAAACAACAACACAGGACTTCCCTGGTGGCGCAATGGTTAAGAATTCGCCTGCCAATGCAGGGGACATGGGTTCGAGCCCTGGTCCAGGAAGATCCACATGCCACGGAGCAACTAAGCCCGTGCGCCACAACTACTGAGCCCGTGAGCCACAACTACTGAAGCCCGTGCACCTAGAGCCCGTGCTCTGCAACAAGAGAAGCCACCACAATGAGAAGCCCGTGCACCACAATGAAGAGTAGCCCCCATTTGCAGCAACTAGAGAAAGCCTGTGCACAGCAACGGAGACCCAACACAGCCAAAAATAAATAAATAAATAAATGAAAGCCCAAATGTCCATCAACTGATGAATGGATAAACAAAACGTGGTGTATCCATACAATGGAATATTATTCACCCATAAAGAGGAATGATGGGGCTTCCCTAGTGGCGCAGTGGTTAAGAATCTGCCTGCCAATGCAGGGGACACGGGTTCGAGCCCTGGTCCGGGAAGATCCCACATGCCGTGAAGCAACTAAGCCCATGTGCCACAACTACTGAGCCTGCGAGCCTAGAGCCTGTGCTCCGCAACAAGAGAAGCCACCGCAATGAGAAGCACGCACACTGCAACAAAGAGTAGCCCCTGGTGGCTGCAACTAGAGAAAGCCCATGCGCAGCAACGAAGACCCAAAGCAGCGAAAAAAAAAAAAAGAATGATTTATTGAGTCATTCTACACATGGATGAATCTTGAAAATATACTAAACGGAAGATGCCAGACACAAAAAGCTACAGGGACTTCCCTGGCAGTCCAGTGGTTGGGACTCCATGCTTCCACTGCAGAGGCCATGGGTTCAATCCCTCGTCGGGGAACTAAGATCCCGCAAGCCGCATGGCACAGCCAAAAAAGAAAAAATGTTCATCTTCTTGAGATATGGAGACTCTAATACAAATAAGACAAGGGTTTTAAGTGGTACAATTATAAAGAAGTGATTAATAGGAGCTAGATATTTAGACTTAATGGACCTTGATTTTCTTTCTTGTCCTTAATCTCCAGGAATATGTGAGATAGGAAAGGCCAAAGACAAAATAAAACATTCTTCCTGGTTGTGGTAGCAGCATCTAAGATGGCCCCAATGATTCTTGCCCCCTGGTATTGACATAATAAAGTCAATAATCCTTGTATAATGCCCTCCCACAATGAACACAGCTGACTTGTGACACCAATAAGACACTGAAGAAGTGATGGTGTGTAACTTCTGAGTCTTGGTCATAAAGACATTATAGCTTCCAACTCGCTCTCTCTTGGATTACTCACACTGTGGGAAGCCAGCTGCCATGTTACGAGGATACTCAAGCAGCCCTATGGAAGATCCTTGTTCTAAGGAACTAATGCTTCTTCCCAACAGTTAGCACTCAGCTGCCAACCATGTGAGTGAACCACCTTGGAAGTGGAACATCCAGCCCTAATTAAAGACTTCAAATAACTGCACCCGTGGTCGACCTCTTAACCACAGCCTCATGAGAGACCATCCAGCTAAGCTGTTCTTAAGTTCCTGACCCACAGAAACTATATGAGATGATCAATGTTTGCTGTTCAAAAAAACAAACAACAACAACAAAAAACCATAGGAATACCAGGAGATGAGGATGAACAGGTAGGCTAGGGCCAGATCATAGAGAGCCTTCAGACTTGGATTTTATCCTGCTAGCCAGGATTTTTTAAATTGCGCTCCACAATGATCCCTAAATGAAATCGGATAGGAGAAAGGGGAGAAGTCCTTAATGGGTTGGGCTCAACTCTTCCCCAATCAGAGAAGCTTCTTGCTTATTTATACTTCTGGTAAAAATTTCATTTGAAGAAAGGATTCATTGCTTAAAAACGTTTGAAAGGCACTGCTGTAGGTGATGAAGAGTCACTGAAAGATCTGAAGCAGGAAACTGACATCACGTGCATGTGAGATCATTCAGGCAGTAGACGATAGTCTGGAGGAGAGCGGGGGGTGGTGGGGGGAGGTAAGAGGACACTTCGATAGCCCAAGCAAGTGTTGTTGGGTACCAGAATGATGGCAGTGTGGCTGGGCTGAACAGGAGGAGGCAGCCACAAGACAGACTAGAAGGTAGAATCGACAGTACGTGGTGAGTGACTGGATGTGTGCAGGGGATGGTGGGGGGCAGGGATGGATGAGACAAAGACAGGACTGGCTCCCAGATTTCTGCCCCGGGCCACTGCGTGAATGGTGATGTCATCGTAGGAGGAGGAAAAAGAAGGAATTGTGTTTAGCTGACACCTTCAGAGACCTGACTGCAGTGGCTTCAACACAAGAGTTTCTTCTCATGTAAAATAAGTGTAGAGGAAGGCGGTTCCTGGTAATGGTTGAGACCCAAGGATAGCATGGCAAAAACTCTGCAATCCTTGTGGCCTTCCCTTTCTAGTCCCAGGATGGCTGCTGGTGCTCCAATTATCACGCCCGTTTTCCAAAAAGCAGGAAGGAATGAGAAGAGTAAAAAGGACTTTCCTTGGAAGCCCCACCCAACAACTTCTACTTCTGTCCATTTTACTTGGCAAAAGCTAAGTCACGTTCAGAATCTTAGGGGGTTTTTGGAGTGGGGAGAAGCTGGAATATGTGCCCTATCTTTACAGACACTGGTATATAGGCAGGTAAAATAGAAGAGAGTTGGAGTGGTGCTGAGTGAACCAATCTGTGGGATTTTCCACGTTAGAGAAATGAGTTTGGCTTTAGTCATGCTGTATCTGAGGTAGAACATCAGGTGAAGAGGTAGAATAGGTAGTTAGATATACAGTTCTGGGCACAAGAGAGAAACGGAGGCAGATCTAGATTTTGTGAGTCATCAGCATATAAGCGTAACTGATGCCACAAGAGGTGGTGAGGATGGCCAAGGAGAGTACAGAGAGAGAGGGGATAAAATCAAGGTCAGAACCCTGGGGAATGCCAACATTTAAGGGGCAGGAAGAAGAATCCAGAAGACTGAGAAAGCCAAAGAAGTAGAAGGAGAATCACAAGAGTAGCTTCACAGAAGTCAAGGAAGGAGACAGCATCAAGGGAGGCATATGGTCAACAAAGATCCAGACAGAAAAGCACCCACTGGATGGGTAACTGGGGAAGCAATGGATGAGGGAGGGAAGGTACCAGGGAACAACAGAGTCAAAGGAGAGGTACTTTAGAATGGAAGACTTGGAGGTGGAAAGTGACAGGCTCCAGGGCACGCATTAGGCAGACTGCCATATTTTCAGTAACTGGGGCTCCCACACTCATCTGGCTAAAGAATAGGAGGGGTAAGATCAGACTGAAATTTCACCCCTGATAAGAAAGGAGCATGCTAAAGTGGGCCCTTGGAAAGACAGTTCAAGATTAGAGCAGGAACCATGTCAACCAAGGGGGAAGTCTACCATGCCTTGTGGGTAAACTCTGAGAACTCTGTGGCCCAACAGAGTCACTTGGCCAGAGGTCACCGGCCTGTGCAATACCTGGCACTAAGGCTGGCCCAAATCTGGCTCACTTCCAGGATCAGGCTGACTGGATTCCAGGGTTGCCACTTCAGCCTAGGGCCTCCCAGTTTTCTGGCCTACAGGTGACGGCATCTGCCTTATAGTGCCATAGGAGCCTGTGGCCTAGTTGTGTTGTTAGATTACTTTCTGTATTAACTAATATATATATATTTAATACATATTATCTAGAAGTGTTATATATAATTATGACGTATGTAATAAATATTTTAGCAATCCTAAAGACAGTCAGTTGAGAATTTTCAAAATCAGAAACCTAAATAAAGGTTAATAGAGGGAGAAAAAGCACAAGAGAATGGATTAGCTTTAGATAGGGCGTGTTATTTATAAACCTTCCTATATACCACAATGGAGGACTTCCCCAATGTTACCTGGAGGGCCTTCCTTTGTGAATTTCATATGTTTTATAATCTGTGTCCCCACTTGTATCCTGTATATAAGCAATTTTCTCTTCAACTACATAATTCTAGAAGCCCAGTTGTCACAGTGGTGCCTGATTTGGTACTGAATGTCGCCTAGCAATAGTTTCTAACTGTTTTCATTAGTGTGGGCTGATAACAGTTTGGTTTCTTAAATAAACATAGCTAGATGTCAGCCTGTAGCTTTTTCCGATTCAACACTAGAATATAAGCTCTGTACAGGCAAGGTTCTTTGCTTGTTTACTGGTTGTACTGGTTTGGATAGTGTCCCTTAAAAAGTTATGTCCTTCCAGGAACCTCAGAGTGTGACCTTATTTGAAAAGAGGGTCATTGCAGATATAATTAGTTAAGATGAGGTCACAGAGATGAGCAGAATGTTCCCTTGATTTAATATAACTGGCGTCCTTATAAGAAGAGAAGAAACACAGAGACAGAAACACAGGGAAAAAGCCATACAATGATGCAGACAGAGGCTAGAGTGATGCACCTACAAGTCAAGAAATGTCAAGGACTGCCGGCAAACACCAGAAGCTAGGCAGGGGCAAGGAAGGCTCCTCCCCTAGAACCTTCAGAGACAGCATGGCCCTACCGACACAGTAATCTCAGATTCCAGCCTCTAGAACTGTGAGACAATTCACTTCTGTTGTTTTAAGCCGCCTAGTTTATGGTACTTTGTTATAGCAGCCCTAACAAACTAATATACTAGTATATCCCAGACTTTTAGGACAGTACCTGGCACACAGTAGGAGCTCAATAAATGAAACATTTGCTGAATGAATGACTGGACTTAGAGCAGGATGACGTCTCTGTGGCATTTGGCACCTGTTGATGACCATCCCCTTCCCTCACTTCTTGAAATTCTCTCCTCTCCTGTTTTCCACATCACCAGGTTCTCCTGGTTATGTTCCAATTATTTTGTCTGCTTTTCAAACATCAATGTTTCCCAGGATTATGTCTTCAATCCTCTCTTCTTGCTCCACACACTTTCCATGTAACTGTATCCCTTCCCAGGTTTCAACTCCCCATATACACCAAGGACTCCCAAATCTAAAACAGATCTAACCGTGTCACTCCTCTACTTAAAAAAAGAAGATGGCTATTGCCTAAAGATAAAGTCCAAACTTGTCTACTTTAGCATTCTACTCTGTCCTCACCCCAGGATGCATGAACCCCTTCCTGTAAAGTAACTTAGGCTCTAGCCACAAGGGACTACTTAAATTTCCCAGGCACACCATATTTGATGCTTTTAATGCTTCCAGAGTCCCTCCACCTGGAATGCTCCTCCATCTACTTGGTGAAATCCTAGTTCAAGGCCAAACACAAATGCCACCATCTTCTGGTATCCTTCTTGACCACTATTCAGGCAAGATGATCTGCTGCTGTCTGTTTTCCCATAGGCTTCTGTTCACCACACCAGAATTTTATCATATCACAATAGGTAATCTGTTCCCTCACTGAGCCATGAGCTCTTTCATGGTATATAAGGACAGTGCCTTATTTATCTTTGCTGATCCAGTCCCTAGCTCAGTGCCCGGCACCTGGTGTGCTGGAGATTACAGGTTGAACGAACTCATTCTACTTGCAAAAACCCCAAATTACAGCTATCAAATGGCAACAGAATCACATCTCAGCACCACTTCAACAAAGCACAATAAAGATACGGCTACATTAACAGAAGTTAGAGACCCACCACAAATGTCAAAGTACTGGGCCCCAAATGGATGACCTGGTCCACACTAGATGGGGTATTTCTACTCCTCAGAACTAGACCCCAAGACAACCAGGAAATCCTAGACAGAGAACATCAACCTCTTACCTCCGAAGATACATAGTCTCCTCGTCTTCTGTGTTACAAAACTTGTGGGCGTGTTTGGCAGCATCAATCACACGGGACCGATCCCGGGGCCTCATGGGCAATTTCTCCAACTGACAGTCTGACGGAATGGAGAAAGATTTGGTCACGAGAGCCACTGAAAAATACCCTGAGGCAATCAGAAGCTTTCAGTGGAGCCCTTAGCACTTTAATTTTTACTATAATTATCACACCTATTGAAGCCTATTATTGAATGTTCCAACTAAAAATGACTTGGTGTCAGGACACCTGGATTTTAGCCCCAGCTCTGGCTAATCACTTCCTCTCTAGGGCTCTTTCTCCTTACTTGATTATATTATCTCAAAAGTCCTTCCCAGCACTGCAATTCAAGTTTTCTATGAGTATTTCTGATCCTGGTACACTTGGCTTGTGCTGTAATGCATTAGAATGAGAAGAGACGATCAAGCGTCCTGGAATGCCTATGAGGAAGGCATTGATTGGAAAAGTTGGATAAGTGCTTCGGAAAGGAGAGAGTGGGTAGGCGGTATGCTATTATATATATGGTATGTGAATGACCCATCCCAGTTAGGGGAGTTCTGATCCAAAAACAATGAAAACATACAGGAAATAAATTAGGTACAGGTATAAAGCAGACGGAAAATTGATACAATGCAAATTAAGTACCTAAAGGATGACAGAGAAGTCAAGTGATCAGAGTGATTGCAGATTCATGGAGGAGGTGGAGAGGGGAGTTAGCATGAGGCAGTTTGCACATCAGCTCGTGACTCTTCTCAACGACCTGCCGGAGTAGACATTTACTATTCCTAGCTTAAAGGTAAGGGAATTGAGGATTAGGAAGGCTAAGAGATCGGCCACGCATTTAATAGGAAGCAGAACAAGAATTCAGACCCATCTCTAAGTGATCAAAAGGGAATTCATTTACTCAGTAAATACGGGAGGGCCTTCTATGTACCAGGCACAGTTGGAACACTGTGCTAAAGATTCAGCAAAGAACAGAGCAGACAAAGACCCTGACCTGATGAAGTTTACGGGCCAGCAGAGGAGGCAGAAATTTTCAAATTAATAATTATATAACATGATCTTGGATAATGATAAGTGCTAATAAAAAAAGTTAGACAAGATATTAAGAGGATGCACAGTGATCCAGATAGTGATAAGTGCTACCCAGAAAAATCAGGCACGGTAAGAGGACAAAGAGTGACGGGGTGCTATTTTAGATAAGGTAGTCACGGAAGGGTTCTCCAAGGAAGTGACATTTCAGCAGAGACCTGAATGAAGTAAGGGGGCATGGAGGGGAAAGGGTTTGAGGCAGAAGAAATACCGATCCCAAAGGCCCTGCAGGCAGGAACATTTTGACAAGACAGAAAAATCAAAAAGGCCGCTGTAGCTGGAGTGCAGTGAGCAAGGGGAAGAGTGTTAGGAGATGAAATCTGAGAGGTAGCTGGAGGTCTGATCACACAGGGTCTCGTTATGGACTTTGGTCTTATTCTTGGCATTACAGGAAAACACTGGTTTGGAACAGGACTCTGGGGACAAAGAGTGGTGAGCAAGAGACTACTGTGGCAATCCAGGTGAGGGATGGTGGTGGCTTGGAGAAATGGAGGTGGTAAAAAGTAGATTCTAGATAGATTTTCAAGGAAGCACCTGCAGAATTTGTTGATGGACTGGATGGAGAAGTCAAGAATGATTCTGAGATACTCTGTGAAGAGTGGTACCACTGACTGTGATAGGGAAGTCGGAGAGGTACAGTGGAGAGCAAGAAAGTAGGAGATCATGAAGTTAATTTTGAACATGGTCTCCCTCTCTCTCTTTTTTTAATTTTTAAAAAAAAATTATTTAAGTATAGTTGATTTACAGTGTTGTGAGAACACGGTCTCTTTAAGTGGTCCATTAGACATCCAAATGGAGACGCTGAGTAGGCAGCTGGAGTTTGAGAAGAGGTTCAGGTTAAAGAGGAACATTTGGGAGTCATCAGCATAAAAAAGGTATTTAAAGCTTGGGAATGGTTGAGATTGCCTAAGGAGTGAGTACAGATTGAGAACAGATGAGAGGACTGAGCCGTAGGGCCGTGCAATGCCTAAAAGTCTGAGACAGAAAAAGGAGCCAAGGGCTTCCCTGGTGGTGCAGTGGTTGAGAGTCCGCCTGCCGATGCAGGGGACACTGGTTCGTGCCCCGGTCCGGGAGGATCCCGCATGCCGCGGAGCGGCTGGGCCCGTGAGCCATGGCCGCTGAGCCTGCGCGTCCGGAGCCTGCGCGTCCGGAGCCTGTGCTCTGCAACGGGAGAGGCCACAACAGTGAGAGGCCCGCGTACCACAAAAAAAAAAAAAAGGAGCCAGACACTGAGAGGGGGGAAATCAAGGTAGGAGAAAAATCAGTAAAGTGTGGAGTCTTGGATGCAAATGAAGGGTTTCAAGAAGGATGGAGTGATCATCTGTCAAATGCCACTGAGAGGGGATTTAAATGAGCACTGATAATTGACCACTGGAACTGGTAACACGTTCGTTAGTAACTTTGACAAATATGATTTGGATGGTGAGGTGAGAAGGAAAGCCTGCTTGAAGTGAGGGCAAGAAGGAATGGGAAGTGAGGATGCAGAGACAGCCCATATAGGTAATTCTTTTTAGAAGTTTTGCTATAAAAGAAGCAAAGAAATGAGGTTATAGCTGGAGGAGAATGTAGGATCAATGCGGGTAGGAGGTTATTTTCATGTAACATCAGAGCTGTTACAATATACTTGTATCCGGCAGAAAGGTTACAAAGTTTCTAGACGCAGAGTGGGAGGAGAGTGAGTATATTTTTTATGGAAGAGGAATTTAGTTTTGAGAGAGTTCTGGATACAGAATCACAAGGTTAAACAGAAAACCGAAAAGCTGCCCTGGAGTGGGGCGGGCTGGGTACGGAGGATTTTGATGGAGAGGGAAATCCTCGCATAGACTCGGCTGCCAGATCACAGCCAGAGGAAATGCGCCCTCGAGAACCCGAAGTTTAGCTCCTTTCAGACTACTCACCCAGCACCAGGACCATCTGGCCGCATAAACAGTAGTAGACGTGAAGGGGCTTCTCGCCGTCGTCATACTCCTCGCGATCCCGGGTATCGGAGCAGACTACGGACCGGGAAACTACTTTAGGCATAGTTCAGAGCAGCACCGGAAAATGAAGGCAAAAGTAAGAGTCGCGCAGAAATGACGTCATCCACTCTTAGCGAATCTCCCCTACGTAGGCTGGTCAAGCGTTCATAGTAGTTGTGTGAGCTTACCGGCCGTACCATCAGGCTAAGATGCATCGTGAGCCTCCCAGAACCTGACCTAAGTTCTCTGGGACTGCTTTACTTGGGACACTTAATAATTTAAATTATTCATTTATATTTCTATACACGTATACGTATGTATATGCATATATACATATATATATATAACTAGATATAAGAAAGAACTATTTACACTTTATATGCATGATACAGAGTTTAGGTGTGCCTCTAAATATGATTTTGATTGGCTGTATTCAGGATGAATACCTAATGAAGTAGAGGAATGTTAAAAATTGAGATCTAGGGCTCCCCTGGTGGCGCAGTGGTTGAGAGTCCGCCTGCCGATGCAGGGGACACTGGTTCGTGCCCCGGTCCAGGAATATCCCACATGCCGCGGAGCAGCTGTATCCGTGAGCCATGGCCGCTGAGCCTGCGCGTCCGGAGCCTGTGCTCCGCAGCTGGAGAGGCCACAGCAGTGAGAGGCCCGCGTACCGAAAAAAAAAAAAAATTGAGATATAATTCACATAACATAATTTACCCTTTTTAAAAAATTAATTTATTTTTTGGCTGTGTTGGGTTTTCGTTGCTACACACAGGCTTTCTTTAGCAGCTAGAGGGGCTACTCTGTTGCGGTGCGTGGGCTTCTCGCTGCAGTGGCTTCCCTTTGTTGCAGAACATGGGCTCTAGGCGCGAGGGCTTCAGTAGTCGTGGCGCGCAAGCTCAGTAGTTGTGGCTCACGGGCTCTAGAGCGCAGGCTCAGTAGTTATGGCGCATGGGCTTAGTTGCTCCGCAGCATGTGGGATCTTCCCGGGCCAGGGCTTGAACTCGTGTCCCCTGCATTGGCAGGTGGATCCTTAACAACTGAGCTACCAGGGAAGTCCCATAATTCACCCTTTTAAAGTGTATAATTCAGTGGGTTTTAGCACATTCACAGAGTTTTGCAACTATCACCACTACCTAATATTTCATCATCCCCAAAAGAAATCCCATATCCCTTAGCAGTCACTCTCCCCACCTTTTTCCCAGCCACTGGCAACTACTAATCTAACTTTCTCTCTCTGGATTTGCCTCTTCTGGACATTTCATATGAATGAAATCATATAATATGTGGCTGTTGGTATCTGGCTTCTTTCACTTATGTTTTCAAGGTTCAACCCTGTTGTACCATGAATCAGTAAAAAAGTAGTAATGAATCGGTAAAAAGGAACTTCATTCCTTTTTATGACTGAATAATATTCTGTTGTATGGATATACCACATTGTGTTTATTCATTCATCAGTTGGTGGACAATTGGGTTGTTTCCATTTTTGTGATATAAAGAGTAGTGCTGCTATGGACATTGGTGTCCAGGTTTTTGTGAGAACATGTGTTTCTAGCTTTTATGTTTTGTGAGGACATATGTTCTCTTGGGTGTTTACTTAAGAGTGGAATTGCTGGGTCATATGATAACCTTATGTTTAACTTTTTGAGGAACTGCTAAGAGTGTTTTCTAAAGCAAGTTTATTATTTTACGTTTTACATTTACCACCAGCAATGTATGTGGGGTTCTGATTTCTTCACGTCCTCACCAATAATTATCTTTGTCTTTTTTATTACAGCCATCCTGGTGAGTGTGAAGTGGTATCTCACCGTGAGTTTGATTTGCCTTTCTCTGATGGTTAATGATACTGAGCACCTTTTCACATGCTTATCTTCTTTGGAGAAATGTCTATTCCAATCCTTTGCCCATTTTTAATTGGGTTATTATTATATTGTTCAATTGTGAGAGTTCGTTATGTATTTTTGGATACTAGACCTTAATCATGTAAATGATTTGCAAATAGAGGCATCTTAATGATCCCATTTGCCACAGGTTTAGGGAACATCTTCCACCCTTCCTTCCTCAACCCAGAAACTCTCCCAAAATGCTCTCTGTGGAGGACCAGAGCCTGGGGCAATCCAGAATAAAGACACTGAGACAGTTTACATTGGATAGCTTCAAGTGATGACACCAAAATAGTGGATTTTTAACAGAGAACTTACTGAAGGAAGCAGGAGCTGGTGACCAGAAAACTGACAGGTTAGCTGGAAGAAGTGTAGTATTCAAGATACACAAGATGTAAACCAATGAGAATTTAAAGCAATCTGCTAGCCCTCAAATGAACATGAGTTAATAAAGTAGAAAAGAAATGTCAAGTCTTAAAGAATCATAGCGTTTGCTCCTTAGATATTAGTCCAGTGTCATCCCTATGATTCTATGTTCTTTATAATAGTATTTATTGATCTTCTACTGTGTGTTAGGCACTGTGCTACATACTGGTTGCATAGTGATCAATTATAAATAGTCTCCCTCCCTTAAGTGGCTCAGTCAAGCGCAGGGGTGGGTAAAGGGCTAGAGAGTAAATATTTTAGCCTTTGAGAGCCAAGAGGAAAAATCAAGAACATTATGTAGGTACTTATATAACGAGAGAAAACAAATTTCCACAAATGTTTTATCAATGAAATTCAAAATATAATAATAACTGAGTATAATTTTTGCATAATACAGATCTCCTAATAAGAATGGCATTCTTTTATGGAGAGGATAATATTTCACTTAATTAGGGTTCAAAGTGAGTGTTTCCTATCATCAGATCAGTTACAATCTCAATACACTTATTATTATTATTATTTTTGGCCGTGCCGCACAGCATGTGGGATCTTAGTTCCCCGACCAGGGGTGGAACCTGTGCCCTGGAAGCGCAGTGGAAGCGCAGAGTCCTAACCACTGGACCGCCAGGGAATTCCCCTGTTTTTGTTTTTTTTTTCAATATATTTTTAAAGGTTTTTAACTTGTTTCAATTGGTCAAGGTTTTTAGGAACCTCACTTTTAATCTGTAATAAAAGTTTACAACTTGATTTTTTTAAGAGTTAACAAACTGCAAGCACCTGTTAATAAAGGTCTTAATAAAAAATCTGTTACATATATTTATCCATTAATGCTTATCTGTAATGAGATTTATGTATTTCATCTTTGAGAAAAATCTTAACACAGATAAGTACTGCCATATACTGATATCAATCCACAGGCACCTCCGGACTTCCCCAGTGGTCCAGTGGGTAAGACTCCATGCTCCCAATGCAGAGGGCCTGGGTTCAATCCCTGGTCGGGGAACTAGATCTCACATGCATGCTGCAACTAAGAGCCCACATGCCAAAACTAAAAGATACCACATGCTGCAGTGAAGATCCCACGTGCCGCAACTAAGACCCGGCACAGCCAAAAATAAATAGACAGATAAATAAATAAATTTTTAAAAAAAGAATTGCAAAATGGTGACAATTGAGCATTAAGTCAAATGCAAGGTCCTTCTGAAAGCAGAGCTCTATGCAATTGTACAGGTTACATGCTTATGAATCCAATTCTAGTTTAAGAGAACTGGCTTCATAGGCATGTAAAAAAAAATCCACAGGCATCTGAGTTTTAATTGAGCATATTCATCTCTTAGATGGCACTTATAGAATTCTATCAGATTCTTCTCTTGACATTTGCCTTTCAGTATGTTGTTACATTGCAGAATAATCAATTCCAACTGAAGTTTAGGTGGAAGCTCCTCAACTGCACAGTTAAATTGCTTTTGAAATACAGAAATTTCCTTTGCACTTGCATCAGGGTCCAAAAAGCACCACTGGAACTGTAATCTGAGCTCAGAAAAGATATCCACTGCAAATTTGTGTGGGATTGCAAATCTTGATTTTTTTGTTTTAACATTTGACAGCACGGGAAGCAATTAAGTAACTAGACATTACTTGTGGTTCAAAAACTGTCAGTTGTCATCGAAGTGATTTCACTGCAGTATAAATTTCACATGTAAGCAGCGTTTTGCCTTGTAAGTTTAGGTTAAATTTATTAAGTAACATTGTTACCTCTACAGCAGAAGCTAATTCCATTCAGTGTTCAATAATAGTGGTTGAGGGTGATTCTTCTGGCTCAGAAAATTCTCAATCCCAGCCACGAGCTATAAAAATACAAAAACAAACAAACAAAACAACAACAAAAAACCTTATAACTGCTAAGTTGTTGAACTGCTGTTGGTAGGGCAAGTCAGAATATTCAGCCTCTTTTTCTGACAAAAATTCATGAAATTGACAATGGTTTAGTCCATGAGAGT
The DNA here is from genome assembly GCF_949987515.2 of Delphinus delphis. NCBI lineage: Eukaryota > Metazoa > Chordata > Mammalia > Artiodactyla > Delphinidae > Delphinus > Delphinus delphis. The sequence goes on along the minus strand of NC_082704.1, from coordinate 26,708,214 downwards.
GAATGAAGTTCACTGTTGACACGAATGGTTGAATAACACAAGATAGATTAAAATATTTTCCTGCGAAGTACCTGCTGTTCAATAACATGTAACAAATAACTATAGGATTTAAACAACTTACATTTTCGCAAGCTTTGTACATTTGTCCAGCTAAGCCTTTTTCTTCTTCATACATGTTTGAAATGCATCTTAGCAGATTCTGCTTCAGGTTGTATTGAATTAGTGGTCTCTTGACTTTTTTGAAAATATTCTCATTTGCCATCATCTACAGATTATCCATACAGGCCAATTCTTCCATCGTTTTAAACTCAGCATTGACTCTTCAAATAAACAACAACATCTGAGGAGTATTATTAAGATCTGTCAACTTATAAAGAGACAAGGAAAACCACTTGAAATAATTTGCCCTGCTTTTTAAATGACTATTGATGTTGCTTCCAATGTCCTCAACTTTTTGAGCTGCTGTTCTTGGTGAAAGGCTAATAGTCTTCAAAAAGTTTATTTTCCCTGGACACATTTCTTTGGCTTCTGCAATCAAACACGATTTAATTAACTCACCATCAGTAGATGGCTTTCCTTGCTTGGCTAACAAATGAGCCACTCAGAAACTTACTTTGGCAGCAACCTCATTTTCATTTTTAATTTTTGTGAAGCATTTTGCTATGGTAAGATATTCTATTTTAAACTTTCTAATTTTTCTAACCATTGCTTTCCTGTGAACTGGGAACATTGTAATGAGCATTTAGTTTCGTAATGTCGATGTATATCATATTCTTTTAGCCATGCTACAGCGTCATTGTGTAATAAACACAGTGTTTTGACATCTAAATTGATGACCAAGTAATCTACACTCCACTGTGCCTTAAAAGCACAACATTCAAAATCCACTTTTATTTTCTTGTTTTGACATGCTAGGTATGCACTTGTAATAAAAAAATAATAATAATGCCAAAACACAAGTGATACGAGTGGTACCCAAAATGCTGTTGAGATATAACTGTGTCACCATGGTTCGTAGTGTACCGACCAACAGTGGGAAGTGATGAGAGCACCACATACACTTTCTGTCACAGCTACTCCACTCTGCTATTGCAGCACGAAAGCAGCCATAGTGAAAACTTTATTTATGGACATTGAAATTTGAATTTCATGTCATCTTCATGTGTCATGAAATATGATTAAATACTATTCTTCTTTTGATTTTTTTTTCAACCGTTTAAAAATACAGAAAAACATTCTTAGCCTGCAGGCCATAGGGGGAATGCTGGCAGGCTGGATTCGGTTGTAGTTTGCTGGTGGATGTGGCTGATTTGTTTGAATTCTCATGTGCAACACTGTAGCCATTTGTATTAGTTTCCTTTTGCTGCTGTAACAAACTACCACAAACTCAGTGGCTTAAGAAAATTCAAATTTGTTATCTTAGGGTTCTGGAGATCAGAAGTCCAAAATCAATCTCACTGGTCTAAAGTCAAGGTGTCATCCAGGCTGATTGCTCCTAGAGGCTCCAGTGGAAAAGTCATTCTCTGCCTCTTCCAGCTTCTAGAGGCTGCCAGCAACCCTTGGCTCCTCGGCTGGTAGCTGCATCACTCCAATCTCTACTGCCATCATCACAGGGCCTTCTCTCTGAATTCAGACTCCTCCTTTCCTTTTATAAGGACCCATGTGATTATTATCAGGGCCACCTGTTTAATCCTGGATAATCTCCGTATCTCAAGATTCTAAATTTAATCACATCTGCAAAGTCCCTTTTGCCATATAAGGTAACATGTTCACAGGTTTAGGACATGGAGATTAGCACATGGAGATCTTGAGGAGGGGTGCATTATTCAGCCATGCCTTTGTTTTCCTCTATTCAGCAGTTCAGCAGGTAGTGAAAGCCTATGTTCATGGCCCTAATTTCCCCACTTCTCTAAGCTTCACCATTTCTCTCTCCTCTCTCCCTCCCCCTATCTCTTTCTCTCCTTGTGTTCTAGGGGCTATAAATGGACAGCATACTACTACCTTTACTGCCAAGAACACACACTGTGACCACTGGTGTCTCCTGTGTAGGTGATCCTCTTGATTTGTCTTCCAAGATTATTGGAGTCAAGAAAAATCTTTTGATTTTATTTTCTGTTGTTCCTTGGTTGTCATTTGTACTGAATTTTATTGATAGAAGTGGGAACTATAGAAAAATAAAATTCCTTGCCTTCACTGGCTAACAGAAATACAAACTCCCAGCCTCATAAGGCAGGAAATGATATTTTATTTGGTTTCTCTCTCCAACCCCAAATAGTCGAGGAAAATCACAATCTATTCTGCATTTTGAAAACAAGAACAAAATTCCACAATTTCCCTAGTCATATAGTCCCATATTTTTCCTCCCTTTTAGGAAAATGCTCAGATCCTTGCCTCTGAACAATTCGGAATTTTTAATCTTCTCTGCAGCTGCATTGCTAACACACTTTTCTTTAAATTGAAAAGGACCTCTAGTTTCTTGACCCCTGTTCTTGGGGGGAAGGGGGGATGCTTGCCTGTGAAGAGGGTATTTCTTCAAGATGTCAAGGTGAGAATGGGGTGGAAGGGATGCTCGGCCAGCTCTGCTATAGTTAGTATATTCCAGCCCTATAATCGCCTGTGCTGGAGAACAATCTTCTGTGTGCTGCTTGCTATGACAACCCTGCTTCTGATGGGGAATGTGAGGGCACAGCGTTCCTGCAAAGCAATTCCATTGTGCAGTCAGGGAACACTCTCCCCACATCCCGGTGCCCCAGGGCTTCCAAACTGCTTCGGTTCATGCTCTTGATTTTTCCTCATTAGGTAGTCAAAGAGCTATTCCTTAGCTATACAGCAAAGGAGTTGCAGAAAACAGGCCTGCAACAAACTCAAACACATCTCTAGCCTTCAATGAGTTTTAGACATTTATACCCAGTCCCTTATATCCAGGAGCCTCCCAGACCCTCTCCTCCTCTCCAGTACATTATATGCTGCTTCTCAGTAGGATGTTTTCAGTACATCTCTCTTGGACTCAAACACGTACAAAAGCTGCCTATCAAGCCTAAATTCCTCATCCTCGCATTTGAGGGCATTTAATTAACTTCTGTCATCCTCACTTTTCCAAGCCAAGGTCTCGTCGGTCTGCATTAGCCACTCTAATCTGCCCACTATCCCCAGATCCTGGTTAAGCTCCATGTCCATGCTCGTGCTGTTGCCCTCATAGAAACTGCTTGAGTTTCTCCCTCCCAAGCCCTGCTTTCATCTCTTCTGAAACAACTTTGAAATAGACCCATTCCAGGAAGCTTCTTCTAACCCCACCAGACTGATGATTCCCTTGCTGTACAGCCCCTCAGCATCTGTGGATTCACATGTTTCTGCTATGTATCTTGCTGCTGCTCTGGAGGGAGAATTCTAAGATGCCACCCCCTTCCTCAAGATTTCTGGTCACTTCTTTCAGCTATTCAGTCAAACACTAATCTAGGTTCTGCTATGAGGCAAATTTGTAGACGTAATTAAGGTCCCAAATCAGATGATTTTAGGATCAGGAGATTATCTGGGGTGGGCCTGACCTAATCAGATAAGGCCTTAAAGTGAACTGGGCTCTTCCTGAAGAAAGAGATTCAAACTGTGAGATGAAAAAATATATATACGTTAAAAAAAAAAAGCGTGAGAGGGATCTGATGGGAGAGAAATTCTCTATTGCTGGCTTTGAAGATGGAGTAGGCCACGTGGCAAGGTATGCAGGTAACCTCTAGGAGCTGAGACTGGTCCCCAGCTGGCAGCCACTGAGGAAATGGGGCCTTCAGTCTTACAGCCACAAGGAACTGAAGTTGGCTAACAGCTTGTGGTAATTTGTTAAACATCAATAGAAAACTAACGCACTTGCTTTCGTAGACCTTGCTTTTGTTGATTTCATATGTGCGTATTAGTAGACTGCAAGCTCCTAGATTAGAGGAAAAGGAGGTTTTTAATTTATTTTTGTAACCCCTTCCCATCACAGCCATAATGTGATGCTATTAGGGAGATTTGCCTTAACTGATACGTTGGAGTTAATGGGAGATATAAATCCTTGGCCATGAGAGTACTTGTTGTAAAGCAGCAGCTAGAATCACTACCACTGTCAAGTGCCTCCTGCCTCCCATGTTAAAAACAATTTCCTGCACATCTGATATCTTCTGGACATCTTCATGCGAATGTCTCACTAGTCCCATGAATTCAGTAAGTCCCCAAATGTCCTCTCCCAAAACTGCCCCTCCCTCTCTATTCTGTAATTCTGGTAATGGCACCTTCAGACCCCCAATTATCTTGGAGGTTAGAACTTGAGCCATTGTTTGTTTGTTTGGCCACACCACACTGCAGTGCGCCGTGGGGCTTGTGGGATCTTAGTTCCCGGACCAGGGATCGAACCTGTGCCCCCTGCAGTGGAAGCGCGGAGCCCTAACCACTGGACCGCCAGGGAAGTCCCCAGAACTTGAGCCATAGTTGACTCCTTTCTCTCTCTTGCCCCCACATTCTATCTGTTGCCAGGTCCTCTCCATTTATCCCCTCCTTTCCATGTTTATTGTCTTTGCCTGGTTCAGTATCTCTCACCTGGAATACTTCAAGAGTCTCCTAGTTGCTGTCCTGGGACCCATCTCTGATGAGCACAGCTCTGATCATGTCGCTTTTCTGCTCAACCACCTTCCAAGGAAGCCATTAGCTTGGCATTCAAAACTCTCCATGACTTAACCCAAACCTACCTTTCTCATATTTTCAAAAATCCTTAAATGAGTATTTTGCCTACCTTCTATGTTATTTTGGGTTGACTTTTTTTTTTTTTTTCCCCGGTACGCGGGCCTCTCACTGTTGTGGGCTCTCCCGTTGCGGAGCACAGGCTCCGGACGCGCAGGCTCAGTGGCCATGGCTCACGGGCCCAGCCGCTCAGCGGCATGTGGGATCCTCCCGGACCGGGGCACGAACCCGTGTCCCCTGCATCGGCAGGCGGGCTCTCAACCACTGCGCCACCAGGGAAGCCCTTGGGTTGACCTTTTAAAAAATATTCTTTAAAACTGTTATTGCTTTTGCAGGTCCACATACTAACTGTGACTCTTCCCTGCAACCTGCAGCTTTTTCACGTGCATCTTACCGTTACTTTACTTCAGACTCACTGCTCTTCCAATTCTCTGCAGTCGGATATTCTCATACCTTGGACTCTTCTGAACATATATTAGCTGCTTGGCTTGTTGAACTGCCAAGGGGAAATGTGGTTCCAGAGCCAAATTGTGAGTGCCCAAAGCTAAAGCCTCATTCTGCTCGCCTGCAGCTCTCATTCCCTCCCCCAGGACACACAACACCACTTCATTCCGCTTTGGGGGTGATCATTGGCCTAAATGTTGGGACCCAAATCCCGCACATTCACCCCATAGAGAACGGACCCACATTCCATAGAGAAGGGACCCTCGACCTCATAGTCGAGGTCGATTTATTCTTTGGATTTTCAGTCATTTTAAGCAGTCACACATCCTCCCTAGTCTCCCGTGTCCGCAGGGGGTGTGTCCCCTAGACTTCCGGCTTTTGGACAACCGGTTTTGCCTCCACCCACTCCCACCTCGAGATCTCGAGATTGGGACTTCCATCGTTCTTCTCCCCCCTCAGCCACTGTGCTCACTTTAATAAGTGATCTGATCTCAAAAAAAAAAAAAAAAAAAAAACAGAAAGAAAGGGAAAAGAAAAAGGAAAACAGAAAAGAGCTTCCCAGGGTTCGTCTTAGAATTGGCAAATAGAGGTGCACCCCCTTCCACCACCCGATCCTAGTGAGTTCCAGGCAATTACGTGCGGCCCGCAGCTCGCCTCTCACCACACCCCCGCCTCCCGCCCGGGTTTAATGACCTAAGCAACTTTCCGTCCCCCCCCCCCCGCCCCGTCTTGGTACGGCCTGTCCGGCGATCGGCGTTCCACCCCCGCCCTTTCCTTCTAGGTTGGTTCAGCCCCCGTCTACTCAGGGGTGGTGCTCAGTCGGCGCCAGACAGACCCTCGACTTCGGAGAGGCAGTGCAGTTCCTCTGGGAGCGTCCCCCTCGGTTCCTTCAGCTTCCTCAGCCTCCTCGGCCGCCTTACCGCCCGCGGGGACGCGAGAGCTCGGTGTATGCCCCACCCCTGACCCCGCTAGAGACATGTCCACCCCGGCTCGGCGGCGCCTCATGAGGGACTTCAAGAGGTAACCCGCCCGGGACGCCGGGGTCCGGGGGCTGCGGCCGGGGCGCAGGGCGGGGCCGGCGGAGGGCCGGGCGGGCGGCGGGGCGGCTGGCGGCGCGAGCGGGTGCCGGATCTCGGGCCCCCTGTCTGTTTCCTTGAAGGTTGCAGGAGGATCCTCCAGCCGGAGTCAGCGGGGCTCCATCCGAGAACAACATAATGGTTTGGAACGCGGTCATTTTTGGGTGAGTCTGCGTTCCGGGTGGCGGCGAGGGCTAGGGACGCATGTGCCCTCCGAGACCGGCCCGGTGCGGAGGCGGGGGCAGAGGGAGCGTGTTTGGGGCTGGCTGGGCCTAGGCGCCTCCCCGGAGCCTGTGCCTCGATTAGCTCGGTTCCCGCTGCCAGGGGAACCATTTGGGGTACTAAGGGGGGCGGGGCGGGGAGTGGTGGCGCTTCGGCGCGGCGGCCTGCCCGGGATTTCTGAGCCCCAGACCTCTGCTGGTAGTGGTTTTGCGACCCGGGAAGCGGTGGTTTACCAGCGGTGGAGCGAGCAGGGCTCGTAATAGCCATCTCCTCAGATGAATCGGGGAGAGGGGAGCCCCGAAGCGGGAACTGATTGTTTTTTCTCTGTGTTGCAGGCCTGAAGGGACCCCGTTTGAGGATGGTAAGAGAGTTTCTTTACCCACCTTTCAGGAGCCTGATCATCTGGGGAAAGGGTTCCCAGTCATCCTGGAAGTGCCTCCTACTTAGGAACCCGCTTCTCCCTAGCCTCTGCCTACTAAAGGCTTGAGTGGAATCCAATCTGTGGCAGGTTGTTCTGGCTATTGTCCGCTTGACTAGAACTGCATCTTTTTTATTGCTTCTTAAAAAAAAATCTGGGTAAGGCAGTAAAAGGAGCATCATACCACTGATGTTAAGGGTCTGTGAGGTTTGGGCTGTGATCCTGCTAAATTCAGCCCCCCATCAAGATACTGAGTAAGTGTCAACCCAACCACTTGCTGATAGGCTCAGAGACCCCAGGGACCATTTGATTCAGAATTCTTCACAAGGGCGGGAACTGTGTTCAGCAGGTGCTTAATGTGTGTTTGTTGGATGTTGAATGGATGCAAGAATCCCTTGCACACAATTGTCTGGTTTCTACCGTCTGGCATTGAGTGCCTGTCAGCCTCACTGCTTTAAGATGGTCTTTAATGGCACCTTTAATAGCCAGTTTGAGCATAATGTTTCTAATTTTTAAATGAGTTTTCAGTATGTGCTTTTATCAAGACTTGATGGTCAGTATCTCAAAGCAGTTTCACAGTTGAGGGGAGCCTTAATGTACTGTCTTGACCAGTGTCCAACCTACTTCAAGGTACTACATGTACTTATAGTTACCTGATTTTTAATGGGTTTAGGTTTGACCTTTAAAAACACACGTTAGTTGCTTTTTAAGGATTTTTTAAAGCTTCCTATTTTGAGATAATTATAGGTTCATGTGCAGTTGTAATAAATAATATTACAGAGAGACCTTGTATACCCTTCACCTGCGCCCCCGCCCCTTTGGTAACAAGTCATCTTGAATGACTATGCACAACCAGGAAATTAACATTGATATAGTTTTAGTGCATTCAGTTATGTGTGTGTGTGTGTTTGTGTGTATGTAGTTAATTGTTTTTGAAAGCTTAATACATTTAAAAAGATGATTAAAAGTATTTGAACTACTAATCGACATCTTTAATATCTTGAGGTATTTTTAAAAAGAAAAGGATCTTTCTGTTATTTTTTTCTCAATGACTTACCTTCCTTTGGTCACGTAGCATTTGAGAGATATTGTACACATATGCACACACATATGCACATAACTCAGTTTGAAGGCAGGAACAAAAACATTTCTGCAAACTACTAAGTACAAACTTATGTTGCCAAGTCAGTTTGCTTTTTGATGCTACCAACCACAAGATGTTGTGAGGTAGGTCAATATTAACCAATTCTATGATTTGTCTCAAACACTCACATTTCCCTAGAAGACTGTAGACAATAGCCTAAATACTTGTAGTTTCCTCTCTACCTTCACCCACTGGGTGGATATCACTGCTCTTCAGTGCTGCAATAAAAAGAAATGACAGCAGGGGAGTGTGATCCTCAAGCCATACTATTGATACTTCGGTGCAGTAAATCATTTGAACTGATCCTGATCTGTAGCAAGAGCTAGCTAAGCTTAATTTTCCTCTACTAGATTGGTGCTAGTTCTTCATACTTAAGCTTTATGTGCAGATTAGCTGTGTATTTGCTTTAGCTCCAGCAGGCTTTGTTTTCATTGGCTTCTTTTTTCCTCCTGATTTTACTCAGACTGCTTTACACTGGGCACAGCTTTATTACTAGTACACCACTTTGCTGGGGTTGGCAACTTAAATATTTCAAGGGTGCTTCTCTCGTTTTAAGTGGTATGAGTTGAAAAGGTACTTGTGGAATCCATTATCTACCTGGACCTTCCCCCTTGACATTACTGGCTCTTTTTTTGATGATGTGTATCTCCACCCTGACATTGCTGAAAGGAATTACTCAGGCTAAATGACAGTACCCTTTTCTCATTCATTCTTTTGAGCAGTCTGCTATCCATGGATGCTTTCTCAGGTGTCTAGAACACTGACCAAGTTTACAAGAAATTTTTTGACCATTTAAAAATCCCTGTTATTTACAGTTAGGGAATTTACTGGAAAGGCCCAATTAGGGACAAGTGGCATAGTTGATTTTGCTGTTGCCAATGTGTTATATAAATCAACAGCTCCAAAACTACTTTTGCTGCTTCCTTGTAAACCATTTGTAGTGGAGGTTTCTGGAACAGCCAGACCCTAGTTAAAGAGATGAAATTTTAAGAAAAGGAACTCTTAAAGGTATTTGATTTAACTTTACACACTTGAAGGTAAGAGGACTATGTTCCCAAGAGCTTACACTACCAAACAAAACATTGGGGGGAAATACTTCCTCATAAAATATCTTGGTATGTATGCTGAATACGAAGGTTAAGGAACAATGTATCCTCCATCACATCATCTGAAAATTGTTAATAGACACAGTAAGATACCAGTACTTGATTTTCATAATAGATGTATTCTCAAGAATTTGGTGTCTTTTAAAAAAAATGAATCAAAGTCCACTAGGGGTGTTCTTAAGGTAAATAAATCCTATGATGAAGAGTATTTAGGTATTATCTTAAAAATCAGACTTTTTTCAGTCATCCAAAAAGAATTTTTTAAGTACATGTACTTTGCTTTCTCCTCAGGGGTCACAGACTGGTGGCTAAATGGCAGGAAACACCTACAGAGGTGCTTTCTTTGGCCAATACAATATTTTCAAAAAATTGAATTTGTGACAGACAGAACATACACTCTCTGCTTTAACCATATCACTCCCTATTGCCATACACCCGCCATTTAACTCATTTATATAGTTTTCCTGGTCCCTATACATAGATGGATTAATTTATACTTTCCTTACAATGTTGTGACCTCCTCAGGAAGATAAAAAAATCAGTACAGATTGTATACAACAATGGTGAGGCTTCAGTTTCCAATTATTTTAAAGCCTAGCCTTCTAAATATTCAGAGGACAAGCTCTAGTCTCGATTGCGTAGTATTAATTCTCAGATTTTAAATTTCCTTAACATTTGTTTTGGACCTCAGAAATTGGATTGAGAGTTGTACTAAAGAGGTTCTCATTGTTTAAGGTGGCTAAAAGTATGAAATATCCCTTTAAATGTGTGCTTTGAGTAAGATTTAGGTACGTCCTAATTTATATTCACATTGAATATAAATTATCTTGGTTTCACTTCTCAAGATATTAAATGAGCTGTTCTTAAAGACTTGATTAACTTCTTTGGTAGCTAGGTAACCACCTTATTGAACTTTTAGGCAAGCATTAGGCAGAAAGTTCAAGTCAAGGGTTTTGTGAGCCACCAGCGTATGTACTCAACTTGCTTTCACTGTGATTGATGTAGGTCAGAAAGAAAGTACTATTTAATATTTGAATTCATTAATTGTATTTTTCTTACTGATAGTGAAGTTTGGATTTTTGGGTTTTGCCTCCTTCAGCTGGGTCTAGAGATACGAAACTGTAGAATTACTGTAACTAAAATATTTATGAAGCACTTATTTTGTGTCACTGTGCATCTTTCCCTCATTTAAACCTCACAACAATGTTATGTAGCAGGTACTATTATTAACCCTATTTTACAGATGAGGAACTTGAGGTTTACTCAAGTTGAGCAGTTTCCCCAAAGGTTTCATAACTAGCAAGTAGCAAAGCAAGGATTTGAACCCAGATCTGTCTGACTGCAAAGCTTCTGCTCTGCCCCACTGCACTCCACTGTTTCCACCTACGCCTGCCTTCTGTGTGACTTTACCACCTTTAGGTATCATATTTAATGATGGTTTTAATTTAAAGTACCTGGGAGCTCTGCATGCTATTAAATCTGCCCAATTTTAGAGCAGTTTTTTTAGAGCAATTTCTTGATGATAAATCTCTAAGCTATAATTTAAGCGGGTATCAACACTGAGCCAAATGTGTTTATACTTGAGATACATAAGGAAGCTCAGAGTTTTGAACTAACACTCATTCCCACTTTTTCTTGCGTATTATAATATCATAGAACTGAAAAGAAAGAACTATGCTTTCTTCCTCAAAAATAGGAAGAGTTATGACCAGGTGGTGATAAAGGTGAAGTGTGTTCTGATGGACTATAGCATGTTTATCCATTCCAAAATATTTTGCTTTTTGTCCTTAGTTATAATACATAGTAACTTCAGATCTGACTTTCAAGTTTAGGGAGTAACTATAGTTGGGGAATATAATATGTCTCCATATGTTGCATTTTTTAATTTTTATATATTTATTTATTTATATTTGGCTGCGTTGGGTTTTTGTGGCTGCACAGGCTTTCTCTAGTTGCGGCAAGCGGGGGTTACTCTTCGTTGCAGTGCGCGGGCTTCTCATTGCGGTGGCTTCTTGTTGCAGAGCACGGGCTCTAGGCGCGTGGGCTTCATTAGTTGTGGCATGCGGGCTTGAGTAGTTGTGGCTCGCGGGCTCTAGAGCACAGGCTCAGTAGTTTGTGGCACACGGGCTTAGTTGCTCCGTGGCATGTGGGATCCTCCCGGACCGGGGCACGTACCCGTGCCCCCTGCATCGGCAGGCGGACTCTCAACCACGGTGCCACCAGGGAAGCCCTATAGTCTTTTTTTCTTAAGTGGAAAGGAGGAATGGAAGCAAGGAGGAAATAAATTGCTAACTCGAAGGAACCAGTAACAAATTATACTCTATCTGAAGTGTGGTCTATTGTATTAGAATAAGTAATTTATTAAATGGACCAGAGTAATATAGTGGAACGTGCATCACCTTAGATAATAACTGATTCCTTAAGATTACTTCAAGAAATTTCAGTCAGGAAAAAACAATTGCCCAGTTGTTTTCTTGAATTTATTAAACCCAATTAAAAATAACATTTTGAAGAAAATAATTTCCCCAAATCACAACATCCAACAATTCTTTTTTGGTGGGGGGCGGGGGCGTGCTGTGGGGCATGTGGGATCTTAGTTCCCCGGCCAGGGATCGAACCAGTGTCCCCTGCAGTAGAAGCGCAGAGTCCTAAACACTGGACCGCCAGGGAAGTCCCCAGCAATTCTTGAATGAGATCCAGTTTGTCCATTTCTTATAAATAAGTCTGTTAACTTAGTATACTTTAGGGCCTCCTGCTACCTTAGTTGACACATATTCAAGAAAAATAATTTGTTTCAATAGTAGCGTAAACATCATTAGAAAGAAATTTACTGGAGACATGAATGCAATCTAATATGATTTTTTAATTATTTCTGCCATTAATTCCTACCATTAGTGTGAATAATTGAGTTGGTTTTATAGTGAAGTAGCTTGTGAGTCATACTTGAGGGTTTCAAAGAGGGACTGTGAAGTTTTTTCTGGCTTACATTCAATTATGTTTTCATTATAGAGTTGCTATTACATGAAGAGGAGCCAGTGAACACTTTTCTTATTTCCTGCTATTTTAAAAATAATTTGATTACTGATTTGTATTTCTAGCATTGGTTTTTGAACTTTGTGCTCTCATTCTTTCTAGTGCATTTAAAAATCACCATTTAAGATGACAGCTGATTAAAATTGGCCTTTATTAAGGTCTTTCAGTCTTCTCAAGGAGGAAGGCCACGTTTTGGCTCTAGTTGCTTGTCATTTTAAGGATGTCTTCAAAATGTACAGTGGCTAAAGTTATCCTGCAGGCAGTAATTTTGAGTTTAAAATGGCTGTATTTAAGTTTGGGGGAGAATAATGGAAAAACAGAAAACAAATCACCTTTGAGTGATGGTTCTTACAGTGTCTGTCCATTTTTAGGGCAGTCTCTGGAGCTGTATCTCTTACCTGGTCTCTTTCCTCTCTACTCTATATCTTTGCATTATTTCATATAATATTTGAAAAAAGAAGTCATGTAGTATTAAAAACAAAGTACTACCGAACAAAGTGATAAGTAGGTTTTCTTAACCCTTTCTTTTCTAATTACAGGAACCTTTAAGCTTACAATAGAATTCACTGAAGAATATCCGAATAAGCCACCTACGGTTAGATTTGTCTCTAAGATGTTTCATCCAAATGGCAAGTATCACTTTTAATACAGTATTTCAAACTACTACACTGTTTATTTGGGAGGTATTCCACATTTCCTGTTTGTCTGTAGCACCTGAGTATTTGTCTAGGCATCTTGCTGTTTCCTGAAAGCTGAACTTGTTCATGGTGGTCTGTTGCTGTCTTGGTCTGTGGTCCTAGAACTGAAGCAGTGAAGGGACATTGCCTTTGCTTGGAATCTGAGAGCCTCCTGGTTTTGATGATTTTATCATTTACTTACTAAACAAAAATAAGGATGTTCTTGAGGTTTCCTTTTAATGTAAGGCCAGATTGGGGTAGTTTTGTGTTGTGATTATTTTCACTAGCATTTAGAGCAATAGTTTTCAGCTTTGGATGCAGATCAGCATTAGCGTGGGACATTTAAAAGCCATGGATGTCCCGGCCCCACTCCAGACCCACTGAATATCAGATTCTGTGGTTGAGTCCAGGTATACGGTATATTGGAAAAGTGCCACAGGTGATTCTAACTTACTATTTTGCTCTTTTATTTTTTTTTCTAGTAGTAAGCCTAGAACAAGTTGCCTTTTATTCAGGTTAATAATGTATTTTCCAGGGTATCAGATATTTTTATCTTCACACCAAAATGAAACCTTGTGAACTCTGAGCTATCTTGGTTATTTCAGATAGGAGATAAAGTTTAAAAATTTAGTGGAGTGAATTTCCCATAAGTCTATCAATGATGAGGAACCCTCTTAAAAATTGTGCGTGGTTTCCTGGATAACAGGGCAGTCTTTTCAGAATAACAAGCATTAGGTATCCTCCAGTTTTATACTGATTATGTTTGACATTCTCTGATCATCCTGTTTCACTAGTAGTGATTATGACACTTTTAGGAAGGTAACTAAGAGGCAGCTAAGTAGTCTTTTTTAAACCTCAAAAGCAAAGTATTCTTGACTGTGTTTGTCTTGACTATGATATTAAAACCTTAATGGTTTTGTTATGTTTAACATAACCTACTTCTATGCTCTTAGTCTATGCAGATGGTAGTATATGTCTGGACATACTTCAGAACCGTTGGAGTCCAACATATGATGTGTCTTCCATTTTAACATCCATACAGGTGAATTTTCCTTAATGTGACTATGGCCTTTGATATGTTTATATTAGCAATTGTTTTTGAAAGTCATAAGTAAAAAGTAGGTAAGACCTAACCCACCAGAAAACATACACGTTTGCCTAGCTACTAGCAGATTAATGTAACTGTAGACTATTATGCTAAGAGAGCAAATTTAGCTGCTACCTAGGACAATTCGAGTGTGTTGAATATACATATTGGGTTGGCCAGAAAGTTCGTTCAGGTTTTGCATAAGATGGTACGAAAAACCTGAACAAAGTTTTTAGCCAACCATATGTATATGTATATTTGCATTGAGGAACTGACTTTTTACAAATTGTCTCTATAGTCTCTTTTGGATGAACCCAATCCCAATAGTCCAGCAAACAGCCAGGCTGCTCAGCTGTACCAGGAGAACAAGCGGGAGTATGAAAAACGTGTTTCTGCGATAGTAGAACAGAGCTGGCGTGACTGTTGACCCGGGTGCAGGAAAAGAAGCAGCTGGTCATAAGAAAAATATATATTGATGTGTTTGTCACCTTCCTATTCATCAGTGTCATTACATTTACTTTATTAAAAGCAAAATAGCTGTTGTGCTGTTTCCATCTTCCCTTGCCAGGCTTTTCCTACCCCTTCTACCCTCTCCTTAAACATCAGAAAACACCCTCTGTGAGATCAAATGTACTGTACCTGGGTTACGTGCAAAAAGTCACTAATGCTTAATTAATTCCTTTTCTGTTGTATCTCATTTCCAGTTTTATGGCAGTATTGTGTTACTGTACTTTACACTAAGCTTTTAAAATGAATGAATTTACAAGTGGTGCTTATGCATAGCTTGATGACCAGAATGTTATTTTTAACAGAATGATTATTGAAGAGTTTCACCCTGGCTGGTCCTTCACTTTTGTTGGATTTAGAAGTGAATTTTTGGAATATGGCCTATAGAAAACAGGGAAACAAATCCACATAAACACTCATTTTGAAAGAGCAATGGAAGCTAAAAAGGCTATGATACTAATATCAAAGTAACATGAGTTGTGTTTTGTACTGGTAGGAAGGAGAATGTTAAAGGGCTCAGCCAAAGGAGTGCAGCATAGTAACTGACACTTCCTCTCCTTGCAAGGTGTTCAATGGACACACCCAAGCTAAGATTCAGAATACTGAAGTCTTCTGGATTTTCACTTTTTAAAGAGGTGTGGGAGCAGAGGAATGGAAACAATCATTAGTTTTTAAGCTAGGGAAGGTTGGAGATCCTTTAATCCTTTTAAAGGAGCAGTGCTACCCTAGATGAACAAATTTATAATCATTGTTTTTTTTAGAGTTTTAATTAACCCAAGGAAGGGAACATGTCTGTGGTAAACTATTTTCCACTCAAATCCTCTGTTAATGCTGCATGCTTTAGTTTCTTCCTCCCTTTCAGTATTATAAGAACCTTAAAGTCAATGTCTGTAATCTTTCTTTGGATATTTATACTTTCAGATTGACAGTACCTTTAAGTAGCAGTGTGGGACAAAGCTTGTTTTGTCTGATGTTCCATTGTCACCTTTTGTGCATTTATCACTCTTCTGAATTTAACTTTGCACAAGTAACCCATGTAAAAAATGTACATTTTTCAAAACTTGTAAATAAAAATAACCTTAAAATTTTGTAGTCAAGGTATAATTATATTTTAGCTCAGTATGAACTTTTAGTATGAATTTATTGGACTCTCATGTCTACTCATTCCCCCCCTTAAAATAAAAATCATGGTAAAAGCAAAAATACAGATTCTGGGAGAGGGAGAAGAGTAGATACTGCTGGAGAGGACGTATTTTCTTTTCAGTCATAAGTGTTTAATGCTTTTTTTAAACATGCTAACAGATTGTAAATCTATTAGGTAAAACAAAGTTACTTCAGCAAATATTACAGTCAATCGAGGGAACGAAATTGTGGTAAGGGGGGAGAAGTAACCTGGAGATTTACCAGCATCCTCAGAGACCAAGATCTAACTTGTTGATCCTGACATTCCACCTCTTAAAAAAGCCCTAGCCTAACAAACAAGCTAAATAATAAAATGGTATTTTAAGTCTCATGTAAAGCTTGGGAGTACAGGTATCCTCAATGTTACCTTGTTTAAACAAAACTCTGCTTTCTTCTGAGGAGCAATCTATCTCATTTTAGAGACAAGGACAGTGACTGTGGAAACTCACTTCTTGGGGAGGGGGGGTGGGCGCTAATTGAAATTAAGTCCTTATGGTGTATGTACCCATACATCCTCTAAGACATGGCACTTAAAGGAGCCTCAACGTGAGGGAGCTCATCCTACACTGAACACATGAACTGGTTCGTTTCACCTAGAAGCAACATCCTTAAATGCACTTACTTTCTCTTAAGTCCATTTCTACTTCAAAGTAGAATGACATTAAATTGGTCTTTATTTGGCAGATTAGTTTTACATAAATTTCTTCATCCTACTGTGGCTGGGTATCTTTTTTTTTGTTCTGTTTTTTTTTGTTTGTTTGTTTTTCTGCCACACTGTGCAGCTTGTGGGATCTTAGTTCCCCGACCAGGGACTGAACCCGGGTCCACGGCAGTGAAAGCACTGAGTCTTAACCACTGGACCTCCAGGGAAGTCCTGTGGCTGGGTATCTTAAATATTGACACTGTTAATTATACTTGAAAAAATTAAGGTGAGATTGGGAATGTGCAAGTTTAATTTTTTTTTTTGTACACCTCCTGAGAAACACTATTCCCAATTGCTTTCATGGGATAATCCTTTTAAAATCTTACAACGGCGTCAACAAGCTGACCTCCCAAAGCATCATATCCATGGTCAAAGGCACCACAAATCATTCATTTCAAAGTTTAATGCTGATTTGGCTTTTTTCTTTACAGTTTTTTTAAACAAATGCCACAGGCTGCCTGCATACAATAATTTATAACAACAATAAACCAGATTTGTGAGGTCCCCTTTTAAATGGCAGAATTGAACTTGAACCTTCAATTCTGCACCTGCTGGTGTGGCAAAGAGGGTATGATGAAGAACCAAAGCTGTAATTAAAGTCCTTTCTTTAGGACCGATCTCCAGCTTCAGGAGTTACTCATAGCACAGTGAATGCACCTATACTATTTTAAAAAGAATCCCAACAGAATGCAGGAAATTTCTATTCATTTTCTAATCAAAGGGGAGGGGAAAAATCTAAACAATAGGTCTGTGAGCCTCAAAGCTATAAATATAACTGAAAGCAGAGTTAGTTCCTCAGTATAATATATTTAAGTGATTCAAATAAAACTTAAAACTGCTCATGTACCTGCGCAGGTTTTATAGCAAGGTTACTGGGTTAAAACGACTGCCATCTCAAAGAAAGGGAAAATACAAGAACCAACAAAAAGGGGACAAAACAGAACAGCAGGGTTGTGAGCAGCTCATTTTTGCCAAACCCATTTCTCAACATTCTTTATTCTCAAGCAAGAGTTAAATGACTTCACCCTAATTCCACATCTATACCAAAGCAGATCTAAGAAGTTAGGAAATCTGGACTCTCCAATCGAGAACCAAATACACACTTGGCCCCATTATTTCAGAGCTTAACTATATTAATATTCTGTTCTATTGAACTTATATAGATAAACCAGATTTGTGTAACACTACCCTACTCCTCCAGCCCCCAAATCATTTTGGGAAGAGAAAAGAAATGTAGAGAAATGAGTTTTCACACTCCTTAATCCCCAAAGCCACTCTTACCCAAGAGAGTTGAAGCCTGGCTTTTCTAACACTAATTGAACCACAGCTTCTCAGAGTTGGCATGAGACTTGTAGGTAAAAAAAAAAATCCTATAAAATCTGTAAACATTTTAGCTTAGTTCCCTTTGCCACTGTTAAAACATTAAGTGCCAAAATAAAATGCACACCTCATTTCCCTTCCTACCAACATTAGGAAAGGCCATATACTGCCGGACAAGAGTTAGTGGAAAGCAAACATCACTTACTGTGTTAATCACTGTAGGTGACTAAAAGTCACAGAGGTCCAGGCATAAAAGTTAATCCCTTTATATTTTTAAAATACTGATTTAACTACAATGGACAGCTGCTTAATGTAACATATAAATAAGAGGGGAAAGGAAATTGTTCATTGTGGGCCAGTTACATGTCAACTTTGGTGCTAAATGTTTTAAGACACTGTAAACAACCTAATTGTTCTAAATATGAAGTCATTGGAAGTGTTTATCAGTATCAGTATTTATCTCTGAATATTAACACTTGATTTATCTGAGATACAAAAACAAAATCACGTAAAAGTAAACAGCCTGAGATTTGGTTGCAGCCAGCAGGTTGGTCCCCAGAGAAAACGTGATGGGTGGCTGACTGGCTGTTCGTATCTGCTAAGTCATTATGTTCATCCACATGTGCTCTAAGTGTTGAAATATTTTGTGCAAACGCCACTTCCTTTCTCCAAAGACCCAAAGTGTCGCTACCAGGCTGCTTCCCAGAAACAAGCACACCACCATTTTGATCAACTTTGGCTCCTTTTTATTCAGGAAGCATACACTAATCCTTTTTATACAGTTTTTTGTACATTCCAGAAATAAGCGAAAATAGCAGTTTTAAATATGTTACAAAGTTGGCTTTGGGGGCTAAATAAGCTTTTTGAGAGAGGGACCAGCCAACTAACCTTTTCATCAAAGCACCAATGTATCTTCAGTCTTTTACCAAGCTCCACCACAGCTGTGGCCACCTTGGATGTGCTATACACCCAAATCATGTGAAAGCTATAACGGAGAGTTGCTGCGAGTCTCTCTGCAAGGCACCAAGAACAGACAGTTCCAGCTTCCTTTCTTCAGACTGAATCAAAGTTTTGGGAACTTTTCAATTGCTCTCTTAAGTAGTGCTCTCTCAGCGTGAAGACTAGAATTTGTTAACACTCATATATCACAAGATACAGTATATCACTTCCAATATTCTGGAAACCACATGGTAGAAGTTATAAATAAATGAACACTAAAATTACTTTAAGAAAGTTTTACATCATTTAGTTGGTAAGGACATTTACACGTACAGCACAATTTACTATTAAACATTCTATAACTGGCTTCACATAAAGATGAAAATAGATAATACAAAATGACCTGACATTTTCAGTGAAGTCTGGAATTAAGACTGTAGTTTTATTGTAGTCAATATCAACTTTACATATTGTTGCAAATTGCTGTGCTATGCCCTTTAAAATGGGAATTTCTTTCTCGGGGTGAAATTCCATTTGGATATGTGTTCTTGCTTTGTACAAACTACTAAAATCTGAGGGACACAGCAATATCAAAGACACAAACAGTAACTGCACAATATTATCTGCTGGATTAAGCTAATACAAGTGGACAGAATTCTTCAAGTTCCAATATCTAATAAAGCACTATATGAAATGAACAAGGTGAAACATCTTAAGAATGAATATACGCTGCAACCAGAACATGTAGCATTTCTTTAAGTCATAACTCTGCCTCATTAGGCATTTACAAAATAAATTAGTAAGATCTCAATTTGCTTGAGGCATCACAAGCTCGTAATGCCCCACTTGGCCTTCCTGTTTGAGCTGGTCTAGTAAATCCTCCTTCCGTCTTTTTCTACCTACCACCAGGTACCTATCGTGGCCCACCCCATGAGACTTACTCTTAAGACCATACTTCTGGGCAATCTGATGTATTTGCTTCCGCTCATCATTAGTCAGCTCTGTAGAGAAGGTTAAATCCGTGTGGCTCTCCGAGCGGGCATAGTTTCTGATGATCTGTTCAATATCTCTCTTGGCAATTTTATTTACCCTCTCTACATCAAGACCAAGCCCTTCCCGCTTATGCTGCTCTTTGACAGAGATTGGCTCCCGAATGCCCTCACCAGATTTACCTAAACCACCACCCGTCCAACCCATCTTTCTCAGCAGCTGATTTCCAATGTTATCTTCTTTGATTTGTTGTTTGTAAGCCTCCTCTGCTGAGCGACCCTGAATTTCATTTCTTGAAATCACATCTTCAATAGCTCCTTTCTTCAAGTTGTTAATGACAGTCGGCTGGGTCTTTTTGAGGGTTTTCACAGCTTCCCCAGCAGCTTCATATTTGACAGTTTTCTTCACTCCAACTGCTTCTGCAATTACTTCACTCTCTAGAATCACCTTGCATTTCCATCGGAGTCCTGTCATTCTTTCATAGACATATTCAACTGTCATTCGATTAAACTGAGCTGTGTCGTTCAGCGTGCACACAGGATTTGAAGAATTCTCATAAACTACGAGATCCTTTATATCTTTCTTCTTCCCAGATCCCCTGGGTGAAGAGCCTGTTTGGCACTGTGAACTTTTGACAGATGGGTAAGTGGGTTGTGTTTTTTGAAGGATTTTCAAAGCCTCATCAGCAGCTGCATGTTTACTTGTTTTTTTGGTTCCATAACCTTCAGCTAAGCAGTGATCTTGCAAAAACACTCGACAACGCCACGTACGATTTGGCATCATCTCATATTTGTATTCAACAGACATTTTGTTGTATGAGGCAGAATTGTTAAGGATACCAATCGCATCATTTGCATTTTCTGTAAGGATAAAATTGGTCCAGTGTTTGGCAGAAGCATTAAAAATCGGCTGCCCGGAAGCATCTTTAGCCAGCACCACCAGCTCTTCTGGTGGTTTCAGAGCTGGAGGGAATTCATATGAAGGCATGCCAATCTGACACACCACAAGGTCCTCTCCAATCGTGTGCTTGAATTTCCGTCGGACAACCCTAACTTCAATACGTTTCTGCAAGAGTTTTACAGCTAGCTCAGTAGCTCGATCCCTGGAACCATTCTTGCTGCCAGCATAACCTGTAGTTAAGTAGATATTTTGGCATCTAACTTCACAAGCATAACCATCTGTTAGAAGTTTTTTATTTTTGGGGATGTCAGCAGGAGGGATTTCTTTTAAAGGAGCGTATATATATTCAGGATTTGTCTTACATGCCTGAATACAACGAGTTAACATATATGTGTAATTAATTTTATCAGATCCAGAGGTCATCTCTGGATTAGAAAGGTTCTTCCAGATAGTTGCTGTTAATTTTTCAATGAAATACTGCTTCTCGGCTACCACTGACTCAGGAAACGTCTGTGATGGTGAAGGCTCAGGAGCTGACTGGCAGTTTGCCTGCTGTGATGTGCTGCTGGGGGCAGGGTTCCCACTGTCAATATACATGTTGGCTGTTACAGGCTGGTCTTTTGTGAAAATAAATCCTGATGAATCACAGTACTGAGAATTTCCATCTTGTATACTGAAAGAGTCTTGAGTATAATCTTGGTAGATGTCTCTTGGCATGCTGGCAAAATGTGTTTGTTCATTTACCTCTTTTGTTTGAGGGCCATAAGGATCTTCCTGTCTTTCATCTTTTGAACTACTAGCTACAAAATGCACAGGCTCAAAACGAGGTCTCACATGGAATTTGGAACCGGCTTGCTTTTTAGGAGGATTTTGACCTATAGAATGAGTGAAATTTACAATTCATTAAAAAAGGAATATTTCAAAAGAACCAAGCAGGAAAATAGTACCAACCATATTATTTCCGCAAACTATATTGTTGGTACAAGATACTTCCCATCACAAAAACTTCAGGTCATTTAGGTGAAGGTGCTCAAATGTCAATGTAAGATTCCAGCATAAGGAGGGATGCTCCCTGTCTTTCCATGTGTAAGGGAAGAGACCTGATAGAAAATATGCCATTGACTCGAGTATGCAGGTCACCACCATGCATGACTGCTAGATGCTTCTACATCTAATGCGTTAAAGCACAGGTGAAGTGTACCGAGTGAGAGGTTGTTCCACTACGATCTCATACCACCTGTGCTGAAAAGCTCCCTTCTTAAGGATTGCAAACGGAACAGATGGCTCTAATGCAACAGAGATGATGAGCAGAGGCATTTACAAAGCCTCTCTTTTGTACCAGAAGTGACTGACTCTGTGATGGTGCTTTACATGGTTGTGACTGAAAAATCAAATTAAAAAAATTGTCAAAAGATCCCAAAGGTTTTCAACTTCAAAATCTTAGTTCTGACCTATTCTGCACAAAAAGGTGTTTGCTATATTTTATTTCTAGAACAGCTGGAAACTAATGATTTATGGAGGATATCAAATTTAAAGCTATGGAAGAACTCTGTTGAGGCTATACCAGACACTAGAGCTTTCTCCCTATAACACTGTTTAGTAGAAAATTGGTCCACGCTGGACCCATCCAAGAGGATTTAGTTACTTAGATGCTCAAATGATCTAGAGTATAAGGTTGTTCTATTTAAAGGGAGGTTCCATGGCACGGACTTCAAGGACAGCATTATAGGGTGAGTTCAGTATTCTTAGTTTTCAGTTCTATTTAGCATCCTAAAAAAAAATGTATAAACTGAAAGTTAAAATTTTACATTTGTGTAAGATCCAAAGTTACCAATGTTATTTAAAATCATATACCACACTCATATCATTAAAAAAAAGCCACACTGTTTCTTCAAATCCCACCTTCCAGAAATAAGTATACTCACCATCACATGTTGAGAGGTGACGTTTTTGACCTTTGGAAGGTTTGGACAGCATCAGATCATATGAAGGCATCTCCCCAATATCAATACCTTCAGCCATTTGGAGAATTTTTTCCATCAAGCGTGGGCTGTACCTATTTAAATTAATATAATCTACAGTTAAAACAGATAAGAATGCAGTTTTTGAAAAAGTTTCTAGATGACCCGTCTTATAATTGCTCCCACAGGACTTTACCAACAGAGTGTCTTGGCTATAAAACTGAAGAATCTGCCATAAAATAGTTATGTATCAAATGAGTAACTATGTTACTATCATTAGGAGACATACAAACATAAAAATCAAGAAATTTAGGTGAAGACCTTATCTTTAATTTGAACTAAAAGTATCCATATAAACTCATAATTTTTCTCTATCATATATGTATATTATGTGTAAATAATTACATTAATATATTTACAGAAGTACTAAGAGTGTTAATAAGAGATGGGTTGTGGGACTTCCCTGGTGGCGCAGTGGATAAAGACTCTGCGCTCCCAATGCAGGGGGCCTGGGTTCGATCCCTGCTCAGGGAACTAGATCCCACGTGCATGCCACAACTAAGGAGTCCGAAACTAAGGAGCCCACGTGCTGCAACTAAGGAGTCTGCCTGCTGAAACTAAGACCTGGTGCAACCAAATAAATAAATAAATAATAAGGGATGGGTTGTTAACATCCAGATTGTGGTTTCTATCACTTCCCACCAAAAGGAATCAAGAGTCCCGAGAGAAATGGTTGCATCGGATCCAAGTCTGGGGCAAGAAATGTATAAGGTGAACCTGGGAGATATTTTTGTGCCTGGAAACAAGGAAGCTGTCAAAGACCTCAGGGGTTGTGTCAAATGGACTCAGAAGTGAGCCAACTTGAGTATCAGTAAGAATAATCACAGTGGACTGAAACACATCAAATATTTAAAAAATCCATTAGTTCATAATACTTACAAACTCATTATTGGTCACCTTTGTAGGGAATCAAAACATTATTCCAAAAACAGGTAATGAAAGCAAGCATTTATCTGGCATTTTCCTGTACAGACTGTACCTCAGAGAATCTAGAGAGTTGATGAGGAAAATCTCTTTTACAGAAGCATTCCAGCTAATAAATGAAGGAATGATAGATTACTACCATTTTGCGACCCATAATGCAACAATAAGTGATCATCAATGGCTGCTAAGCTTATCAGATGAAAAGTTGATGGAGAAGAACCTAGAAACAGACCCATACGAATGTGCTCAACTGTTGACAAAGCTGCAAAAGCAATCCAATGGTGGAAGGACAGCCTTTTCATCAAATGGTGCTGGACCAAGTGGGTATCCTTAAGCCAAACAAACAACCTCAACCTAAACCTCATACCTTACACAAAAATTAACTCGAAACGCATCACAGACTGAAATGTAAAATGTGAAACTAAAAAGCTTTTACAAAAAACACAGGACAAAATCTTCAAGATCTAGGGCTAGGCAAAGAGTTCTTACATTTGACACCAAAAGCATGATCCATTAAAGAAAAAGTTAATAGGGCTTCCCTGGTGGCGCAGTAGTTGAGAGTCCGCCTGCTTATGCAGGGCACACGGGTTCGTGCCCCAGTCCGGGAAGATCCCGCATGCCGTGGAGCGGCTGGGCCCGTGAGCCATGGCCGCTGAGCCTGCGCGTCCGGAGCCTGTGCTCCGCAGCTGGAGAGGCCACAGCAGTGAGAGGCCCGCGTATCGCAAAAAAAAAAAAAAAAAAAGAAAAAGTTAATAAAATGGACCTCACCAAAATTAAAAACTTTTGTTCTCAAAAGACCCCATGAAGAGGATGAAAAGACAAGCTACAGACTGCAAGAAAACATTTGCAAACCACACACTTGACAAAAGATTAGTATCTAGTATAAAGACCTCTCAAAATGCAACAGTAAGATATATACATATATATAATGGGCATATATGTGTATATACACATATATATGTGTACACATACATATAAATGAACAAAAGATATAAACAGAACATTTCACCAAAGAGGATATACAGATTGCAAAGAAGCACACAAAAAGATGTTCAACATCATTAGCCACCAAAGAAATGCAATTTAAAACCACAATGAGATATCACTCCATACCTATCCGAGTGGCTAAAGTGAAAAATAGTGACAATACTAAATGCTGACAAGGATGCAGAAAAACTGGATCACCCGTACACTGCTAGTGGGAATGTAAAATGGTATGGACACTCTGGAAAACAACTTGGAAGTTTCTTATAAAATTAAACATGCAATTACCTCACAATCTTGCAACCGTACTTTTGGGCATTTATCTCAGAGAAATAAAAGCTTATGTTTACACAAAAAACTGTACACAAATGTTCAAAACAGCTTTATTTGTAACAACCCAAAACTGCAATCAGCCCAGATGTCTTTCAACAGGTGGTTAAACTCTGGTACCACATACCACGGAACACTACTCAGCAATAAAAAGGAAAAAACTATTGATACACACAATATTGTGTATGAGTGGGAGGGAGATGGATGTGGTTATAAAAGCGCAACATGAGGGATCCTTGTGGTACTGGAACAGTTCAATATCTTGACTGTGGTAGTGGATATGCAAACCTACATGTGACAAACTGTATTGAATTAAACACACCACACACACACACACACACACACACCAGTACTAGTAAAACTGGGGGAATCTGTGTAGAATCAGTGATTGTAACAAGGTCATTATCCTGGTTATGATATGATACAATAACTTAGCAAAATGTTGTCACTGGGGGGAACTGGGTAAAGAGTACAGGGCACTGCTTTGTGTTATTTCCCTACAATTACACGTGAATCTATAATTATTTCAATAAAAATTTCAATTAAAAAAAGCTGGTGGAGAACTTTATAATCTTAATATCACTAAAAATTGGACAACCAGACCTGTGTCCCTGATGTGATATGACAGGACAAAGATCTAAAAAGTGTTCTTGCCCACCAAATAACTGAACTCAAACCTCATCAAGCCCCTAACTCCTAGAAACATGTTAAACACCATCACAAGCATACAGCCAGCCAGGGACTTCCCTGGTGGTCCAGTGGGTAAGACTCCATGCTCCCAATGCAGGGGGCCCTAGTCGGGGAACTAGAGCCCGCATGCCACAACTAAAGATCCCACATGCCGCAATGAAGATCCCGCATGCCGCAACTAAGAGCTGGTGCAGCCAAAATAAATAAATATTAAAAAAAAATAGCCAGCCAAATCCATAATGAAGGAAACACTATGTGACAGCCCATTTCTTCATCAAATAAACAGCATGAAATAAAAGGAGAGGGAATGGTTATAGGTTAAAGGAGACAGATCAACCAGATATGCGTGGACCTTGTTTGGATTGTGAATCAAACCAACTGTAAAAAGGTATCCTGAGACAAATGCAGAAAACTAAACATGGACTAGGCATTGGATGATTTTAAGAAATTATTGTTAACTTTGTTGAGTATGAATAATGGTATTATGAAAAATTACCTGGTACAGATATATACTAAAGTATTTGCAGGAGAAATGATGTCAAGATTTTCTTTAATATACTCTAGACTGTCTCCCACAAAAAAACTGGGGGCAAGATGAAATGAGAAGGGTAGCATGACAGACTTGATAATTGCTGAAGTTGAGTAATGGGCACATGGGTGTCCACTAAACTATTTTTGTGTGTTTGATTTTTCCATAATAAAAAGCTTTAAAACATACAATTTTTAAAAGGACTCCTTTATGAAGTAGATTGGAGCTTGACAGAATATCAATTTCCTGCAGAGAAACAAAACTATGGGCTCATGGGAAGTTTTGGTTATCATGGGGATCTACTCACCCTTCCTACCTTCAGAGCCTTTCCCAGCCTACCAGGGACCACTGGACGGCCAGGGAATTCCCCAAGCAAGTTCTGAAAATGAGTGACTAGCACACCTCTACATGAATAGGTTCTGAACTTGAAGGAGGATAACATTTTCCATTTTCAACACAATAGGTTCCACACCCTTCAGATGTCTTTCCTTGCAAAGCAGAGAAGTGACATGGTGGCCTTCACTGACAGATTACCTGGAAGCCAGCCCAGTTGTAACCCGCACTTCCCACTGATAACTGCTGCTGCTAGCACCAGTGTTTAAACGCCAAGAGTAATTTTATTTTTATTTACTCTTATCTAAATATCAAAAGACATCGCCTAAAACGTCATACATTGTATATATCACTTTCATTAAGATTTGGGAGTCCAATTTCCAAGGTGATGAAAACAAAAGACTATGAAAGTGAGATGAAGTCTACAAATCTTAAACTGGTATTGCCACTCTTGCTACCAAAATTGGTACTACAACCAACCCACTCACCTTGAATTCCAGTCAAAATTCGCCAGACCTTAAACTATAGTCTGATTCCAAATACGGTATACAACTGTAAATGGCATGTATGCCACAGTGTTCATGAATGATACATTTGGGGCCTACTCCATTCATTCACTTTTTCTCTCAGGTTTCTTCCAGCGTTAGTAATGATTATACCTACTTACTGTTCTCTATTCATTACATCTGCCACAAAATTCAACATCACCCATAGGCTATAAAAATAAACCTCTGTGTTAGTTGCCAACACAGTCGTCTTCTCAGCCCTTTATTAGGAAGTCATAATACTGAAGAAGCCCAACCAGCTGAAAAAATAATGGAACAGACCGTATAGTGCCTAACACTTGACTATTCAAAGAACAATGCAAATATTAATCTTTGCATTAATCTTTACTATGAAGACCACTAGGATTTCTGTCTCCAGAGAGTAGCTACCCGGGGATAAAGAAGTGGTTCCACAAATTTGAAATAAGCCAAGGCAGTAAAGCTTTCATTACTCAGTTTTCCGTAGTGTATTTTTTGTTGTTGTTGTAGTGGATTTAAAAGGAACACCTTCACTCCAGAAATTTTAGAGAATCCACCAAGAAAAGCACCTACAAACCCAACCACTGATAACTTCACTAACATTTTGGGGTTTACTTTTTATTCCTTTTTCTATGCTTCCCATACCACGTCCCCCCACCACCCCCAAAAAAACCACTATCAGATCATCTATGTTGATTTGTAATCTGCTGGGGGCGGGTGTTGTTTTTCTTAATTTACTATGTCATAAACTTTCTCTCCATGTCATTACCACATGAGTTTTAATGGCTATATAGTATTCTATCTTACGGTGGGACCATGATGTAAAGTGTCAGTAAGGCAAGTCTAATAGAGTAATTTTAAGATGCATGCATATTATGTAGTTAAGTCTGTTAATTCACCCATTTGGTTGTAAATGCTTAAAAAAGAAAACCAAAAAGCCCCAGCAAGTCTTTAAGGTTTCCAAAGATAGTTTATTATGTTCCAAGCTTTAGGAAATCACAACTGTCCCACCATACCTAGCATACAAAAAGATGATGTCTAATGGACAAAGACATCTGACTTCATGAATCTTACATTCTTGAAAAAAGACACGTGCATATAGGTGTATACTTATGATATACAATGGCACCTGAAATTTAATGAATATTCAGTAATAGATGCTTTCAATTTTTTTAATTTATTAAACTGCTCTACTAGGTCCAAATTAAAAAGTTGAGGTTTGAAAACTAAGCAAAGATTAGGATTTCCAAGTATAAAATTATTTATGCAAAACTATTCTTAAGACTCCTAACATAGTCAGTGAATAACATAAAACCAAGATTATTGATACATCTTTTGAAAGCTCCCACTCATACTTCATTAGCTGGTGACTGATGCACTCTACCTACTATGTGCGAGGTTAGTTTCACAACATGAGCCCAGCTAGCATCTACCTTCCAAACACCAATCTCAATCAACAAGGAAGAGACAAATAATCAAGGTGGCAAAGTTGATTTCATTTTAGGGTATATTTTCTCTATTAATTAATATCTCATCAAAGGTAATTAGGCCAGGATTCTGTTTCTAATACTACTGATGAAGAATGATTGGAAAACTGAATGCTCCAGTTAACCAAACATTCTGCTTTATTAAATATACATACACTATTGACAATTTTAAGTAAAAACTGCAGAGGTCCCTAGGCATTCATATGAACAATTATGTCAGTGCTGTAGATGTAGTTGATTAGAAGACTGCACTAACTTTTCATTAACCACAAGACAATCTTAGAAATTGCCTACAGAAAACAATCTTGACAGGTTGTTTACTTTTATGAAGCAGACAAGAAAAAGTGAAGAGAAATAATTTCAGCTATTTGGGCTTCCTCATTGCCTAGACTATGAGGGAAAAAATGATCAAAAAGCAGACTGGAAAACATTGCTTTATTTTATCCTATAAGGCAACGGTTCTTATAGTGTAGTCCCTGGATGAGAATTTTCTGATCAACAGTATTATCTGGGAATTAGTTAGAAATGCAAATTCTGGGGTCCCACCTCACACCTACTGAATCAGAAACTCTGGGAGTGGAGCCCAGCAATGTGTTTTAACAAGCCTAACAGGTGATTCTGATGCTTGCTTAAGTCTGAGAAACATGTTACAGATAGTCAAGAAGATATTCAAACTTGTTCTCTGACAATCGCCACTATAACCAAAAAGAATGAAACGTGGTTTGCTTCCCTGCACATTTGAGCTCCTCCTCCTGGCTTGGTCTTATGATCAAGGAGTTTTCAAAGATGTCCTTAACCTAGGAGTTCTTTCAGCCCCAGCTAAATCAGAACACAGAAAGTCCTGCGAGTGGGAAACAAAAGGCAAAGAGTTCCCTTCTTGCTACTGTTTATAATCTGTTCTGTAAGTCAAGGGATGAGCCTCGAACAACAAATTAACAATTTTAGAGTAGAATGGGCTGTGTCACCATGTACTCCACAGTTCCCTTGGGAGAAAAGAAGAGTCTTCCGTCACAGAAGAATAGACCAGAAAACAAGAGCTCTGCCAACATCGACATTAACAAGTACTGGAATACAGATTTTACCCACCTGAAGATGACAGCTAATATAAAGCCTGCCTAAAGTGGAAGACTGCACTTGGTCCCTAGCTTCCAAGATTCTTTATTGCCTCTTCCATTTCTCCTATATCTAAGTTATCAGGTACAGTGCAAACATTACTCTTCAGTTAAGCTACTGGATAATGTTATAGCAATTCTTGTATTGATTGAATTGACTTAACTACAATGCAACATGATGACAATACATGTGTTGATACATACTATACACAAATGTGCCTGGGTGAGTGCATACACACAAATGCTCTGGATGCCTGAGCTTTTAACACTATCACTGGCCCGGTTTATGTTTTTAATGCCCTAGTTATGCTCAAGGCTGCTGTTGTTCTTGGGATGAAATCCTGAGAAATAATAATGACTTATGTCCGTTACTTGCTTTCACTCCTGGTCCATCCTTCCCTATAGCAGCTGTGTCTCAGTGCAAAGAACATCGGAAGACTTGGGTCCCAGCCCCAACTATGGGACCTTGGAAAAGTCACTTAACTTCTTGGCTTCCGTTGATTTAGCTGTAAAAACGAGATACCACTCAATTTCTAAGGTTGTTGTATTAAATGAGATACATAAATGTTTTAAGTATTTTGTACATTACAAAGCTGTATTCATCTGTTCATGCCACACATATTTACTGAGCAGCTATTATGAAGAAGGCACTCTTCTAGGCACTGAGGATAAAGGTGTGAACAAGAAAGCAAAAACCCTTTCCCCAAAGGAGCTCACATTCTTATGGGAAGGTAAGATTTATCATTAACACAAAGGATGGTTATTCTCCTCACCTATAACTTTTTTTCTTTAAGGATTCAGATTCCCCATGGCCTTCTGTGATATTAAGGAGATCTATGATTACAGGATAAAGGTACCTTTTCTACTGCCAGAATAATATTGTTAAGTGAAGGTCAATTAGATTTATCTGACTTGATTAATTACTGAGGCTTCCCCAGTTGCAACCAGTTCCTCCAGTGAAATAATCATTATCTCTGGAGGCAGAAATTACACTAACCTAGAGTAGAAAAAAACACATTTGTGTTATGAAAGCAAAACAAAGTATCACGCTGGATGCTATGTTCAACAATTAAGCACTAACAGTAGACAATCCTATTTATCTATATCTGTTACAGTCATTCCTGGAACTGAACTGGCTGAAATTGATCTGATCATTTTCCAGAATTTCTCATCCTTCCTAATAAAAAATTCACCGTGAGGCAAGAGTGTCAAAAAAAGAAGCCTCTTAGTCTATCAAAGGAATGATTAGTCTAGTATAGGGCCTGTTTGAGGGTTCTGTATGACAGTGGTCCAAGTAGTCTGTTGAGAAAAAAAAAAATGCGTTGGAACCATACCGCAGTCTCCATTGAATGCAAAGAGCTTTCAAAGAGGCCTGTTCAGAACAGAGACCAGGTTCTAGGAAAGGCGGGTAGGGGACTCATACCTAAAACCTCACCCAGAGGCCAAATGTTAATCCTTCTGATCACAATGAAGGGGAAATGAGGGCAATCCTTTTTTACAGCAGATATATCCATTTCTTTGTTTGCATCCATACACATTATGCGCAAATCTACAGGAAGGCGGGCCCTGCGGCTGAGAGACCTCATACAAACCGCCTCCCCAGGAGAAGACAGTACAACCCAGCTGAGGGGCTGGTGTTGTTTAGTTTAACGGGGATGGAAAGGGAGGCCAGTCAGGAGGAGACTAGAATTAGAACCAAAGAGTCCCCCTCCCCTCCCCCCACAGACCCTCAAAGCCCCGACTGTTGAATATTCTTTGCGGATACCGCATCCCTGGAAGGTCCTACGCAGGTCCGAGGTTCTGCTATTCGTCATTTCCCACGCCGTCCAAAAACACCATCACAATGACCACCTCTCAATAATCCTCTCCCAGGCGCTTCTTTATCTCCATCCTTGGTCCTGGAGGGGCCGCTCCCGCGATCCCCGCACCCTTCTAGCTGTTATGTCATCCCCTGCCACCTAGCTCGGCCAACCCCCCCAGGCCAACAGTGAGCCCTCTGGAGTCCTCCAGCACCTCCAAATCTCCAGTCTCTAAGCCCTCATCCATACCCGCCCCCCCCGTCCCTATGCCAACCCTCATCGCCGATTCCCCCCCAACCCGGGTCCCTAACTCGACCCTCACACCTTCCTCACCTGCAGCCCAGGAAAACGTGGTTGGTCCAGGCAGCGGAGAGCGCGAGGAGCTGGTCTAGGGCAGCCCCGGGATAGCTGTGCAGGTGCCGACAGATGAAGCTGCGCCGCAGAGCCCACTGCCAGTCACTTTCGTGGCTATAGCGCCACTGCTCCAGCACTGGCTCGGGCGGGGGCGGCGGGAGGGGCGGCAGCGGCGGCGGCGGGAGGGGGGGCAGCGGCGGCGGCGACAGGAAGTCGCCCCCCAACAGCAGACGTCCGCCAGCCATCTTCTCCGCCCCCAAGCAGGGACCCCAGGGATGAAGCCGACTCGCTACCAGGAGAGAGCGGGAACGGGGGTCGGTGGGAGGGGCTGGGTGAGGAGGGGCGCGCCGAGGCGCGAAGACCAACTCTCAGGGGACTGGAGTGTGTGCGTGACGGGCAGTCGCTGAAAAGGCGAGCACAAGCTCGCGTCCCGGCAACCGGGGAGCACGCCCGTTGCACTCCTCCAACTCGTGGAGGAGCAGGAGGAGGGCACCCGCCGCAATCACACGCGCGCCGGGGAGGCCGAGCCAGGCCCCGCGCTCCGCACCTCCGGCTACCCGCAGACTCACGCACTGCACTGGGAAGGAAAAAAAAAAAAAGACACCAGCACGCTTTGCTCCCCTTCCTCTAGTCTACCTACCCGCGTGCAGCCCCGAGGTTGTGAAGCCAGTGCGCTTGCGCCGCGGCTGTTCCCTAACTTCGAAATCCCGTCGCTGAGTCTCGCGCGACGTACGTTTTTTTCCCTTTCCTGACGACTACGGGCCTTTGACGCACTGTGATAACAAGCGGGGGGCGGGGCTCCAGGAAGGGGATTTTTGGAAGGTTCTCTGAGGCTTGGGAACCTTTTTCCGCTAAGTCCCTGGAAGGCTCTTACAGGTGATTCTTGGCAGCAGTAGCTCGCCTGATGCTTTTCCCTGGGTTTCTGACAGTGGGACCGTGTACTTTGGGAGGGACTTGGGTTTGAAATGTATTTTACCCTTTTTATTTTTTAAATGTCAGCTCTCCGAGGCGCCTTTTCTTCAGAGGATTAGCTTTGTGTTTTACTGTGAAGTAGTACTAAAAACGAAATACTTAGAAAATCATCCACAGCGCCACTTCTCTAGTCAACCACTTTTATCATCCATACTGCGTCCCAATTGTTGACAAGCATCGTGTTTACACAGTAGTGATCACGATTTCAAATAATTCTGTATTAACTGTATCAATTTAAAACGTGCAGAATATTACAAAATGCAAAAGAAGCCCCCAAAAGAGGGTTAAAAGCTGCACAGCAGCAAATGGCTCAATCACTCTGTAGGCAAACGTTATTACTAGACGCGCGGTTCTGCTCCAGCCCAATCCCTCAATCCCTGTCTGCCAATCTGTGCTATGAAAGTAGTTAATGAGTGTCTGTCAGCGGGAATTTACACAGCACCTACTGTGTGCTCAGTATAGTCAATACAAAGGAAAAAGAAACTGGGTTTTCTCTGTTGTCCTGGAACTGATTATAGTGTTAGTGGGGAGAAATAGTCCTGCACAGAACTCAATGTCCCACGGCAGCAGGACCGTTGGATGAGGTAGCTTTGACCCACTGTCCCCTTTTGTTTAACGATGTATTTCTCATTATGTGACACATTTATGTGTAGGGATGTGTTGGACTGAGAAGAGCAAATTACAGCATTGTTCACACTGTTTCATAATGATCTATTTCCATGCCTGTCTCTCCCATTACACAGGGAGTGCTGTCTTTGACTCTGATAGGCATTCATGTTTATTGAAATAATGACAGTCTTTGAACCATCAAATCAAAGAACATGATACTAGAAAGGAAGCGTAGAGACCATAAACTCAAATCATCATTGCATGAGTGAGAAAAATAAGGCCAGAGAGGTGTAATGATAGCTGAAGACTGTAGAGACCATTCCCGGCAAAGCTGAGATCAGAATCTAGGTCACCTGACTCATCATCCAGTGCTCGCCCAGTCACTTGCCATTGCATTGCTCTGTGTTTTCTTTCTTTGCAGTGTGTACCACCTTCTGAACTTTAAAAAAATTTGACTCCTCCCCACCCCCCGTGACAGCCCCATGAGAACAAGGAACTCATCTGTCTTGCTTTTAGCACCTATACCTGGCTCCTGTAGGAACTCCACAGGTATTTGTTGAATTAAATGAATGATTGAATGAATGAAGGCTCTTTCTGTTGTCCCAAACTTGTGAAATTCATTTTCTTGGGGCCTACATTTTAAGCTGATTTGTAATTTTACAGTTAGATTAATTTCAGCCTAAGATGCCAACTTTCATCAAAATCAACATTGCAATCAATACACAGCTTTCGGGACTTCCCTGATGGCACCGTGGTTAAGAATCTGCCTGCCAATGCAGGGGACACGGGTTCGAGCCCTGGTCCGGGAAGATCCCACATGCCACGGAGCAACTGAGTCACAACTACTGAGCCTGCGCTCTAGAGCCCACAAGCCACAACTACTGAGCCCGAGAGCCACAACTACTGAAGCCTGCGTGCCTAGAGCCCGTGCTCTGCAACAAGAGAAGCCACTGCAATGAGAAGCCCGCGCACCGCAACAGAATAGTCCCCACTCGCCACGACTAGAGAAAGCCCACGTGCAGCAACAAAGACCCAACACAGCCAAAAATAAATAAATAAATAATAAATAAATTTTAAAAAGAAGTACAGATAATTATACCAAAAGACCATAGTGTTAAAAAAATACACAGGTTTCTTAGAAAAAGAGTTGAGAAAATAAAAATGCCTTCCTCTCACCTTGGATGAAAATTCTTCCATCATACAGGAACAAATAATTCCAATCTGACTTGTGAATTTGGATTACAGAGTGAAAGGCAATGAAATTGATGTTAGAGGCCATTTGCTCTGGAACAGCCATAGCTGGAGTCCATTTGTAAATCCTGCTATGGAATAAGCAGTTTCATCTCTAGGAAACAAAACAAAAATTCCCATGATTCTCCATGACCTTTCCCTGGTAATCCTTCTGATCAAAAAAAGCCTTCAGCCAACCTATCTCAGCCTATTCCCTTCTCACAAGCCACAGATGTTTTCTCAGTGAGCAGGAATTGAAACCCCTAAGCAGAAGTAGATTATCGGAATAATGGTTGAAGAGAGGTGTAGGAGGGGGCTCTGATAACAGCAGCCATTGCCATCCTAAAACAATCCAGAAATCTCCTGTAATCACCTGTCCTCCTCCCCTCCATCATCCTTCTCTGTTCTAACACAGGCTCCTGCCACTGTTTTTACATGAAACACACACACAGAGTCTGACAGCTCTGAGCTTCCTTCCCTGCCCTTTCCCGTGGGGAAGCCAGTGCGTGATGAGAGGAGGGGAACCTGGCTAAGCACCACCCTCATAAACTATCCCAGAAATTAGATCACCAAAAGTTCTTGACCAGAGTATTCTGCACTACAATAGCCTCTTGAGGAATGGCTACTAAATGGATTAAAAGCAATAGCTAGGAGCTGGCCAAATCCCGGTAATTTGAGCACCAAAATTATTAAGGAAAAGGGCTTCCCTGGTGGTGCAATGGCTGGGAGTCCGCCTGCCGATGCAGGGAACACGGGTTCGTGCCCTGGTCTGGGAAGATCCCACATGCCGCGGAGCGGCTGGGCCCGTGAGCCATGGCTGCTGAGCCTGCGCGTCCGGAGCCTGTGCTCTGCAACGGGAGAGGCCACAACAGTGAGAGGCCCGCGTACCGCAAAAAAATAAATAAAAAAATAAAATAAAAATTATTAAGGACAGTTATGAGCCACTGAAAAAATAGGAAGTCATAAGTCCACAGTGATACCAAGTAGATAAAGAAATAATGAGAGAGAAGGGAGGGCCTTTGCTTACAACAGAATACCATGTGCTGACTGGTAAATATGAAGGGAATGCTGGAGTTGGAAAATCATCATTTTGTAGATTGGTTCAGGCAAGAATTACCAATAGATGCTAAATCTAGGGGGAAATGTTTGGTGAGGAGTAGGATATTTGCATGGACTTATACTTTCTCCTCACAGATTGTTTACTAGTAGCAAAGAAGGGGAAAAAACAGTGATTATATAGTGCAGACACTGGGCAACACCTTGACCCAAAATGAGAACAGTCTATTTTTTAAATGGGACTTCAAAAATATCAATGTCATGGAAAGACGAAGAAAGGCTGTTTCAGATTAAAGGAGACTAAAGAAACAGGACACAATGGGTGATCCTAGAGCCAATCTTATATGACAAGAAAAATTGCTGTAAAGTATACTATAGATTTAATCTTTAATCAATAGATTAAAGCAGTGTAACAATATTAAATTTACTGAAGTTGGTGACTGTGGCCATGTAAGAGAATATCCTTATTTTTAGGAAGTACACACTGGAATATTTAGGGGTAAAGGGCCATGATACATGTAAATTACCTTCAAATGGTTCATAAAAAAATATTATGTATCTCTATCTATCTAGATACAGAGAGAGCCTGAGTATAAATGATAAAGCAAATGGGGCAAAATATTATCAGTTGGTGCATCTGGGTCAAGAGGATGTGGGTATACTTGGTATTATTCTTGTAGCTTAATTTCAAATTTAAATGTTTCAGAAGTGCAATAGTTCCCTACATTGGTTAAGAATCTCAATCTAGCTACCTCTTAATCACTTCTTATTGTGTGTCCAGCACTCTCCTGGCCCTCTGGGGGGCTATGAAATGATGTTCCTACCCTTAGGAAGTTTAACCTCTCTTTAGGAATGAAGTCCCTCAAACGAGAAGCAGAGAAGGTTAGAAAATTTCAGCCAGGAGGTTAGAAAAGGAAGAAGAGATCAAGATAGGTGAATGGGGTCAAGAAGGGCTTCAAGGAGAAGGTAGGCCTGAGCCTCAAAGGCAGGATTTAAATCAGTAGAGGATATTTCAGATAATGTCAACAAATAGTTTGCATAATTCAGGGAGAGGCCTGTGCAGAGACTGAATGGACTGGAATGGAAACGGCTATTAGGAATTATTGGAAAGTATGGTTGGGTAAATAAGATAGGGCCAGTCTGTAAGTTCCTCAAGAGCAGTGCCTAACTGATCTCATGCAAAGTATCCCCCACAGCAGAGGGCACTGGACCAAATTCACGGGTGGTGTCCAATACACCCTTATCACTTGATTAAGAAAAAATAATTTCATTGAGCCTAAAACCAAGATAAGAAGTTTGACCCCAATCCTATACATAACAAATATATATATAATTTTTATAGGTATTGAGCTGAGGGCAGGGACTTTCTAAAGTCCAAGCCAAACAAGCTAAGAGATAGTACAGGACCTGGCTGGACATTGACGGAAGGTAGTAGGTCCAGGTGGCAAAGCCAACGTGAGGTATTAACTGTTCCAATGCAGAAGTCTTTCAAGAGGCGCCGTCATTTTAAAAGAATGGCCTTGCAAGAAATCTGTCCTTTTAGCAAAGGGATGAATCTCCCCGAGCCGGGGCATTTTGAACACAAAAGGACACTGCTTAACCTCAGTGCTTACAACTGGAGCCCAGTTTGCTCAGCCTTTTTGAGGGTATTAGCGGCCTGGTTCTGTCCCTAGAAGTAGTTGGCCTTCTCACTGCTCAGCAGGGCCCCAGCGACTGGCTCTCAGAGCCCCAGCAGACCCTTGCCCCCATCTATGCTCTAGCGAAACTATATGCAAATTTTAGTTAATCAAACCCATTTCCCCACTAACTTGCATTAAAACATCAGCCATTTGTCTTCATTTCTGATTTCTTTTGACCAGCCTGTCACTTTTTTTTAAATAAATTTATTTTATTTATTTTTGGCTGCGTTGGGTTTTCATTGCTGTGCGCGGGCTTTCTCTAGTTGCAGCGAGTGGGGGTGGGGGGGTGGGCTACTCTTCATTGCGGTGCTTGGGCTTCTTACTGCAGTGGCTTCTCTTGTCGCAGAGCACGGGCTCTAGGCACGTGGGCTTCAATAGTTGTGGCATGAGGGCTCAGTAGTTGTGGCTCGCGGGTTCTAGAGCACGGGCTCTAAAGCACAGGCTCAGTAGTTGTGGCACACGGGCTTAGTTGCTCCACGGCATGTGGGATCTTCCCAGACCAGGGCTCCAACCCGCGTCCCCTGCATTGGCAGGTGGAGTCTTAACCACTGCGCCACCAGGGAAGTCCCCAGCCAGTCACTTCTAACACCTTTAGGCTCGATATCAACAAGCACCAAAATGCATTAGAGGTGGGGTCAGCAAACCGTGGCCCACAGGCCAAATCCCGT
Organism: Delphinus delphis; assembly: GCF_949987515.2. Lineage (NCBI taxonomy): Eukaryota > Metazoa > Chordata > Mammalia > Artiodactyla > Delphinidae > Delphinus > Delphinus delphis. The sequence continues at coordinate 26,670,458 of NC_082704.1, read as the reverse complement.
CCATCTGCCTGCATTTCTATGACCCTCATGCTCAGAGTGGTCTTTACGTTTTAAATGGTTGGAAAAAATCAAAATAATAATAATTCAGAACATGTGAAAATGAAACCCACACGTGAAATTCAAATTTCAGTGTCCGCAAATGAACTTTTATTGGCACACAGTCACGTTCATCCTTTTACATATTATCAATGGCTGGTTTTGTTCTATAGCTAACAGTTGAATAGTTGCAGAGACCACGTGGCCTGCAAAGCCTAAGATAGTTACCAGCTGGCCCTTTCCAGAAAAAGTTTGTTGGCCCCTGCCCTAGAGCAGTGGTTCTCAGTTTGGGACGATTTTGCCCTCCAGGGGACATTTAGCATTATCTGGAGACAGTTTCGGTTGTCACAGCTGGGGATGGGATGGTATAGTGTGCTACTGACATCTAGTGGGTAGGGATGCTACAGTGCACAGGACAGCCTCCACAGCAAAGAATTATCCGGCATCAAAAGACTATAGTGCTGAGGTTGAGAAACCGTGGATTGGAAGAACCTAAGATACTTCTAGTAAAGGGGAAACTCCATCCTTAACAGGGATTCCGTTTAGTGAACACCCAGATCTTTAATTTACATTAGCTCATGGAACCTTCGCAATCACCCTGCAAGGGAGTTACTGATATTCTTCTTTTACAGGGAAGTTTTGACCACAACTTGCCCCAGAGCATACACAGCTGGCAAGTCTGTCTGGCTCCACAGCCGGTATTTTTCCACACCTCAGTGCCTGCCGGGGCTCGGTGACGTCACAGGCAAGTGTTGTTCCCGCTCGGCTGCCCCCTAGTGTGCGAGCTGCGCAGACGCAGGCCAGTGTCGTTTCCCCCGGTACCCGCTCAGACGCCTCCAGGCCTCGGTTCGAAGAGGGTATCCACCACCCTCCGGTCTCCAGCATCTGGCCATTCGGGAAATGAAGCTGAGGAAAGGAAACCGCACCTCGACAGCGACCAGAACTATGAAAACTGACCACTCTCCCTCTTGCCCGCTTTAATGCTGGCAGGGACAAAAGGAGGATTCCCTCCCTAGGAGACCCTATCCATAGAAGGCTTTTCAAGTCATATCCATGAATTTTAGGGATGCTCACATCACAGTATTAAATAAGACATGCAGCGCAGAGTTCTTTTCCTTCTGGAATTAAAACTCACCCGAATCTTATTCTGTAGGGTTTGGCAACTCCACTTTCTCCATCTATTTATTATCCTGGAAGATAATGAGCTCAACGCATCAGTTAAGTCCATGCTAATGCAGGAAAAGTAAAGGACTTCCTGCTCATCTCCACCTCACCCCATGGAAATTTCAAGCCCAGGTGGGGGGAGTAGGCCCAGCAGCCTACCCAGGAAGGTTGCAAACTGGCTGATGGTGCCTCCCTGAGCTCCTCGGTCACCCCCTTTGAAAGGAAGCCACCCACTCCTCCTAAGGCAAACCGCGGTGGGCCCATCACCTAATGATCACACAGCCGTTGAGCATTTCTTTGAATTTTATTGAAAATTGACATGGACATTAGAAAGGTATCAAGCTAAACAATGCTGGTTTCGGGATGTTTCTCCTGGCGAATGAAAGCCCCAGAGGGCCAATGACTGGTCACATCTCTGAGCAAAAAGAACAAAGGAGAAGAAAGGAAAAACAGACTCTGGAAAACATGCAAAGAGGCTCTCTCAAGAGACACAGAACAGTGGAATGGCAATGGTTGTAGGGATATATGGGAATGAGCACACTCACATGGTATTTTGATGCAAGTTAAACCAATGAATTCAAGGCAGATTTATCAACATCAAAGCTCTCCCTCCAGATCCCAAGTTGAGCAGAAACTTCTCTCAAAACCCCAACTGGCCTTGGAAGGTTGAACGGAGTCATTTTGCTCTCACTAAGCTTAAACTCCCCCGACTCTCCCTTCTCCACCTGAGAGTTAGTAGATCCACTTCCCCCACTTGCTGGGGGGTCTGCAGAAGGTCTGTGAATGCTGAAGAAGACATGAATGTTGCTCGACTTTCTCATCCATATTCAGAAATGTTTAATAGTGGCTGTAGACAGTCAACCCATTGAACCAGAGAATTGGTGTTTAAAAAGAAAAACAGAAAACTCAAACGAAAACTTGTGAACAGTACTTCCACACCCACAGCTGAGGTCTCCTGCCTCAGTCACTTACACTTGGGTGAGTCGTCCTGCAGTTGTCTCTCTGAGGCTACATTTGGTCCATTCTCCAGCTCGGATGGTTCTTTGCATGCCTTGTTAGGTTAGGACAAGACACTTCCATTTAAAATACCACGTAAGTCGGGAGAGAGCGTCTTGCCTGGACACAGGGACACAATGAACACTTGCTGTGTGGTGTGTGTGTGTGTGTGTGTGTATGCGCACGCACTTTGGAGGGAGAGGGAATTGGTTGGTTTCTGATTTGAGACAATATGGAACCCTAACTCTTCTACAATGGCAGTCTTCTCCTTTAGACTTAGTGCAGCTGCTGAAGACAAGATTAAAAAAAGCTGGAGAGGGAGAGAGAAAGAAAGAAAACATGAAATTAGCTAAAGAAAAAGGATATTCAGAATAAGACAGGGTGAGGGAAGTAGGCAGTGTGAGGCAGCACAGAGCATACTTGGAGAAGACAGGTGAGAAATGGGGTCGCTGATGGGCCATCACCACAGGGAAATGTGCTGAGGTTTTAAGAACACCACACACCAGTTAAAAGCTTCTTGTTTTAATTAAAACAAAAAGAGAGAGAGAGAGAGCACATATTAACAGCCACATGTGAATGCCAAATAATTAAAACAAAAAACATAAACAACAAAAAAGTGATCTGTACTGCAGCTAGGAAAAGCAAACTTCTGGCTTAAGAGACATGAGGGGTGTGTGTGTGTACACATGGGGATTTTTCAAGAAAACCGTTCTATCCCAGTCTCGGCTGGGGTGGGCGTGGAGCCAGACACAGACCATTTCTAACGACTGGTTTTGTTTCACCAGAAGTAAACAGAGTACTTAGGGTATTTTTTAAAATAGTAATAACTGTACCACTTAAAAAGTCTTTTCACTGAAGAAGGAAGAAAACCTTTCTGTCTACAGTGAGACAAGCTACCCAATAAAATAAGCATTTTAATTCTTTTAATAGCCTTGGTTGACTTCCTAAAGGTCTCGTGTTCACTCACAGGGTAGATTTTTGTTTACCAAACTTCCTTGATGACAAGGATCATCTAGGGCACCTGTTAAACATCCGTCCGCACGCCCCATTCCAGACTCCCAGGAAAGCTGAGCAGCTAACAGGTGCCTGTGACTCTTATCGTCAGCGGAAGTGCTCAGTGCTGGCCTAGAGCCCTCTGCTTTGCGTGTCCCTACCCACCCCATCCTCGAATATTTTCTTATGGGATAAAAACCTCAAAGGCCCTCTAATACTAACTATTCATTTTCTCTGGAACATCAAAAGACTTGTCTCTAGGAACATACATGAACACATTGAGTCCATCTATAAAATGGCTCGGGACTCAGGACACACTGCATTTAGCCTGGCTTCTGCCATGAAACAGGACTGGGGCGTCTGGCAAGTCCCTTCATTTCTCGGGGCCTCAATTTCCTCTTACAAGAAAGTGGGTCCTATCTGTCTTCTGGACCAAAATGTCTCCCCTCATACGAAATTCCTGCCTAGTCTCTGAAGGTCTCTCAAAGGCTGGGTGGCTCTAATACCTTTTGAAGTTTTCAGAGCTCCTCACGCCTCAAGCAGTTAATCTGTAAACAAATGCAAATGAGGGAGCCTCCGATTTGTAATGCAAATAATTACAGCGGATGGAGACCGATTCGTTGTTTATGTTTGGGATTCTTGGGAAGCAGCCGTGAAACTGGTCACAGAAACATCAAAGCTACAAATAAGCAGCCTTTCCCAAGACCTGACAGCCCTAGCTTAGCATCTCCCTGAGCTACTGGCTGAGTACCCAAGCTTTTTTGTTTTTTAAATCTCCGAGCACAGGGTCTCCGAAAATGCTCCACGGTGTGACTTGGATTTTCTCAAGAAACTAGCTTATGCTTTCGCAGCACCACCTTCATACTTGCTTCTGGCCACTCACCAATCAGTGACTCACCAAACAATACATGTCAAAACTGCACTCTTGCTTTGCCAACAAGAAAAGATAAAGTGTGTGCATTTGTTTGCTTTTCGTTTTTTTCTGCTTTTTGCTTCCTGTCATTATCTATTATTGAAGAGAGAACTCCCCTTCCCATTCTCAATACTTCAAAAAGGCCTGAAAATTTCACATAGCCTTGTTTGTGTGTTTTGAAAGAAAGTGACCAAAAAAAAAAAAAACCCTCAAAAATAAAAAAGAAGGTCATGGTCAGTGCCAGTGGGACTGTGAGGCAGAAATCAAAAGAAGAGGTGAGGCTTGAAGTGGAAGTACATGGCAGGGGCAGGGGACCCAGCTGCCTGGCGCTCCAAAGGAAAGCTGTCAGTTACAATAGGAACCTTGGCTTAAAAGGCTAAATGGAGTCCAGTCCAGCTGTAGCGGGGAATACTATTCAGTACACAGCCATGGATTACTGCAAAGGAAGGGCAGAGAAACGGCGTGTTAGCCACAGATCGTTGCCAGGTCACTCCAGCTCTCACTCTCTCACTGGCCAAACACCAAAGGCCACTGTGCCTCATGGCCCTGACAATGGAGGGCTCTCAACTTCAAAGGGGCTCCCAAAGCCACTATCGGATGGGCCCCATCATACAAATCAGGGCTGGAAGATTTTTAAAATACCAAATCCTTAGACTGGAGACAAAGTTAGGGACCTTCCAAGGCACACCTCTTTTCTCCTCTCCAACTGATAGTCTCACCTCTTCTTATTGTGGGGCACGCGCAAAATACAGATTGAAACTCATCATCACATTCACCAAACAGACTGGAAGATTCATCAGAGCAAAACTGAAAACACTGATTCTTTGACCACTCAGTTTAGCAGTTTGTGACAGGGGATGGTTATACCTGCTACTGGCCCTGCCTTATTGGGATGGTGTGGCGTCCTAAGGGAAATTACAGAGGAGATGCTGAGACACCTCGTAACAATTCCCTAAGACACTAGGTTGGTACTAATATTCAGGTTTATTCTGCCTTCTGCATCTGTGGGGTACTCAGAATAACAGAGAGGGGAAATTCATGCTTTCTTCAGCAGTCGTGTTGTCTGGGAAGGGCTGGCTGTAAGTAAACTCGTTCCAGGTTTTTAACACAGCTTGAGTGCAATTATTTTGAGTGAATCAAAACTGGAGAGGGCTGGGCTGACAGGCCAGGAGGAGAAGGCACCAAAGGATTCTCCTTCTGGAACCCTCTGAGAAGAGGCTGCGGCTCTTCTGTTGGGGGCTGAGGGATGGTTGGGGAAGCCAAGTGACTGCGGACTCATGGGGAAAGCCGTGCCGACTGGTGCTCACCCAGCCATGGTGGATGCAAATACCTCAGGGGAACAAGCAGCAGCCAGAGTTGGACCAGGGAAGCTGGTGGTATAGAAGAGCAGGTGGGACCCCTGAACATGTTACAGTCCAGCAAAGATGGAGTGGGGAGTGGCCGGCTGGGGGCGCTGGGAGGGGCACTGGAATGCAGGATGCATCTTTGAACCACGTGACTGATGGCTTCTTGACCAGAGGCCAGACGCCGTCCTCAGACTCTCCGGCTTCTATAAACCTTGGCAGGAAGAAAGGGGAGGGCACGGGTTCTGTGCCCACAGATGTGTTAAGGGGGAATTAGAGACAGGGAAGCCCAGCTCTGTTGCACAGGAAAAGGGCGTCTACAGGAAGCCCAAACTGAAAATGAAAACAGAAGTTGGGTTAATGAATGGATGGATTAATGTCAAAAAAAAAAAAAGGTTAGAAGAAAATGTCTTGATGACTAATGGATAAATTAGAATATAGCTGTGTTAGATGGTCTTAAGTCCTTATTGCACTGGCTTCTGGGAACATGCTTTCTCTCTCATTCACCCACACACCTCTGAGTGGCGACCACAGTGGCATTAGCTAGCAAAACAATTATCAACAGCCACAAGAATACTTCTCTCTTCTTAATTCCTAGGTCCTCACTAGTGCCCCCCACCCAGACACCTTGTAGAGGAATACCTTTAGCAAATCTCCAGGTGGCCTCAGGCCACGGCACAGCGCGCCAGGCTCTCAGCCACTGAGTGCCTCGCCCCATAGGGAAAGCAGAGGAGGTAGAGGTTTCACCTTCGGGGAGTCCCAGTCCACTACCTGGTACCCCTGGGGCAAGATCTGTTCGAGACGTGTCTGGGGGCAGTAACTGGGCTCTGCACTAGGGTCTGACCACAGTCACCTAAAAACCTGAACTACGGAAATCCATTATTGGTTTGTGTTCACACTGCACTTTGAACTTTCTCCCATTTAAACTTCATCCTTGTGACGCAAGTTTGACATATGAGGAGGCTGAGAAACACGGTGAGGCCAACAGACTTGCCTGAGGTCACAGAGAAAGTCACAACCAAGAGGCGCAGCACCTGAATCCCTTGGCTGTTTGATCAAGACTCTTTCCTTCACGCCACAGTGTCCCTGAGAACTCCTTGCCTGTGGATCTAAGCCCCTGGTTATTTTTTACCTGAACACATTTATCTCATTAAATAAAGATACTGGGGAGGGACAGTTAAAAGCATATGCTGAGTATGTTTGTACAGTCACTTCCTCGGAGTGAATACATCCACGCCTACACACCCACACACACACACTCACGTGAGTGGCAGTGTATACCAGGAACTAGGCGTTTTGCATTCTTGTTCCTCGCTATGTGAGCATTGGCAAGTCTCTTAAATTCCCCACTCCTCCATTTGTTCATCTTGTCAACTGAAGGTCAGCCCTTTCTCCTCTACCTCACGGGACTGCTGTAATGTGGAAATGAGGTACCATACGGAAAAACACTTTGAAGAGTGTGAAAATGTAATACAACTGCTCAGCTCTATTTTTCTTCTTTGTCTACTTCCTTAGGGCAAGAGAAACCTATAGAACACTGCAACAGCCTACGTCCTGGGCTGCACGGGAAGGCTGAAATATTTTGATATGTGTGTACCGTCCATGCACTGGGCACCCCCAACCAAGGGTCAAGGGGCCAGCAACCACTGAGACATAGCACCTGCAACTGTGTGCGGGTCACAGAGGAAGGATTTCTCTTGCAACTGCAGACAGCTGCCAGCAGTGCCTCAGGCCATTTCAAAACCAGCAAGGAACAGTAAGCCTCACTCTGCCTGCACTCTAGTTAATGAGGGGTGGCCTTTGTGATCCACCCCTGAAATGAGGGCTTTGGGGGATGGACGGGTTGCCTTTGCTGCTTTCAGACCCCAGGGAGCCAAGGCCTCCTTCCCCTATTTGGTTTGGAACGGCTTTTGTGGTGTGCTGGCGAGGAGCATGCCAGGAAAAGCCAACCTACTCAGGGTCGGGGTTGGCTGTTCCCACTGTTTGCCAATTGCCTCTCACTTGGAAAGTATGGCTTTAATTATAGTTTTGCCAGGACTCATTTTAGTAATGGCCATTACCAATGATTTACTCTGGGAAGGCTGAACCAAAGTGTGTCAAAGAGCGTTAATTTGGGTTTCATTAACTGAAATCTAACTGAACAGGACGCAACTTTCCTGTTGTCCTCATTGAAAATGGGGGGGGGGCAAAGAAAATACACATGAACTGAGTGCCGGCCTCTGTGCTGGGCACTGGGACTGCAGCCATGGACAGACACTCTCGGAGTTGTGAGTCTTCCTAGGTGGAAACCTGCTGTTTCATTCAAGTCAACTACCAGGGCGCCGAGACTTGCTTTTAAGCCAGACAATAAATCATTTCATTGTTCTTTTCGGGTTGTTTCCTTTGGCCCAATTTCACGGGCCTTATGTTTCAGAAGCCTCTATGGACTTCCTCTTCGGGATTTGCCTGAAAGTAGGATGTTTTGCCAGCTGCCCAAAGTCCCCAGGGCAGTAGCTGCAGCGATTAGTTCGCTGACTAACAGCAGGCTCTCCATTTAAATCATAAGTTCCATGGGTGAGTGGGGAGAAGTCTTCTCAATATTTTATAGTCCCTGACCCAAACAAAGCAAATGTAAAAGGCATTTATGAGACAGCCGGGGTATTCTGAACACTGACTAGAAATTTTATGTGAACGAATTGTTCATTTTGGGGGTGTGATAATGGTGGTGTTGTCGTTATTTTTTTTTTTTTTTAAGAGTCATGAGCTCTTAGAGATGCATGCTGAAGTATTTACAAATGAAATGATATGGGTTTCGCTTTGCAGTAATCCAGCCGGTTTGGAGCAATAGATAAGACAGGATTGGCGTATGCTGACAGTTGTTTGGGGGCTGTGTTGTGGGTACATGGGGCTGCATTGTACTGTCCTCTCTCTTCTTTCGTTCCTGCTTGAAAGTTTCTAAGGTAAAGTTTAACAATGGTAATAAGCCTAATTATGTTAGATTTAAAATATTTATGTTCCTCCCCACTCACTACCTGAGTCTAGTTAAAAAGATAGAGGCAACTTAATCATCGCTATAACCAACGTATAAACTATGTGATGCCAGGGGCTGCTTTATTCACTCCTGCAGACACAACACCTAGCCCTGAGGAATCCATCTTACCAACGGTTACCTGCTTACCTACTTATCAAAGGTGTTCATGAAGCTGGTACTTGTAGAATTAAATATTCTATAATATCTGAGAACCTTCATTTTCTTCCACTTTTATTATAGTTTTGGGGGCCAAACGAAATTAGAGAACTTGAACCCCTCAGGTAAGAAACAGCCACCAGAGGGAAACAGAGAAGCAAGTTTCCGTTGGCTCAAAACATTCCCAAACCTGGGCGCCAAGGCTGACCGTGACGTTGCAGAACAGGGCTTGTGAACTCAACAGTTCCCCTCGTCACAGCAGTTTAGTTAATTTTGAAAGTAATGATGAAGGCGCCTTTAGAAAAAAAATGGCCAAAATTGAAACTTCAAATATTGATCACAGGATCTACCTATGCTACCTAGCTGTTCTAGCAGCAAAAGTCTGAAAACACCCCACTTGTAATCAGGAAGGCAAACATTCCCACATGTATACCTGAAATCACACCAGCCTATTTTTTCATAATATAAGTCACAAGAGAATACCAGCTAGAACAATGAAGCAGCTTCTTTGATATTAGATACGTGTGTTGGGCAGGGGGTGGGATTCGGGGAGACGTGTTCTAGAAGCCACTGGCAGTTCTATTTAGAGTTAATGAAGCTTACCGGGACCCTGGGTCTCATGCAGCATGCAGCAAACAGCAGAGTTAACTGTAAAACAGTAAAAGCTGATGAAGGTGGAGTGAGCTTGGGGAGAAATCAAATATTATGAATCAAACATAATATTATGCTGACACGAACAATGAAGAGTTAGAGGTCAGAGGAGATTAGGAGGAGTGGGGAGGGGAAGAAGGGAGGGTGTGCTGGTAGGGACCCCCGAAACACCGGTACTCTTTCTTAACCTCTTTAAGGGCAGCCAAAGGAAGTTCTCAGTATGTGACTCTATTAGATCCGATCACCATCTCTCAAGAAGAAATGCTTCTACCCCTACTTCTGCCCTCAACCCCTGCCCCCCCATCATCACCACGGGACAAGGGTGACACAGGTCTAATGATGGGTCTTCCAGAGGTTAGCCAACTGTTCAGGGAATTACATAAGAAGCCCACACCTGGGGCCACTTATATATCTGGAAATACAGAAGAGGACCCCTTATTGGGGTCCTCTGCCTGGGGGTGGGGTGGCAGTCAGTTAATTGAGGGCAACGAGGAGAAAGCCTGGTCTGGGAGGAACTTCCACTGAACAGCTCAATAGGGACTATTTATAGTTGAGTGTCAGTGGGGTCCCAACAAATGAATCTCCTAATTCCTGCCAGCAGGCCATGAAACTGCCCCAGGGACTGAGTTAACAAACACCACAGGACTACGGAAGGCCGGAAGACAAATTTAGACTTTTCTGATCTTAAAAATAGGAATCCATTCCTGCCGGCGCAACTAACACAAGTCAGTTAATATACAGTGCGCCCAAAGAGGTTTTTTTCGGGCTACCTGAACTTTATCTATCAGGTAATACCACAAAAAGTTAGTCTGTGACTTTGACATAGAGTGTGAGATTCAGTAACAAAAAATCTCTGGACTAATTGGTGAAAATACCCAAATTACACTTTTGAAAAAAGAATATTCAGATGGCAAAACTGAGTGCCTTTAAATATAAGCTATTTTACTGTTGTATTTTATTGTTGGTGAAATGTTATACTGTTTTATCCTTAAGTGATAAGCCAGGCACAGAAGAAAGGATGCTTCCGCCTTCTGGCAAATATCCAATAGTTGAGTCCAGCAACAAGTGGCTAAGAACAGAAGGCAATGACCAGGGACATGTTTCAGATCCTCGGGCCGCTTTAGTAAGGACACTGCTTGACACTGCAAATGAGGGCTCCTCCAGTCACACTGCACAAACAACTAGAGCGCAAGGGACCACCGGATGTTTTCCTGGTGTTGTACAGGTCCCGTCGGAAATGCTTTTCTCTTCTCTGGTTCTGGGATAAGGGATGGATAACTTCAGCAAGCAAGGCCTGGGCTTGGGTCAGGGATACTGACCCACATGGTAACCAAGAGCTCATGCTATCCTGCCTCACCAAACGCCAGGGGAGACAGATGGATTGTACAGTCATCCCCGGCGTGGAGGATGGTGCCCGCGGAGGATACTAGCATCTGAGGGTTCCCCACCAAGTCCCCGGTACCCCAGGCTGGGAACAACAAAGCAGCCAAGAGGGAGGGACGGGAAGGGGTGAGAAATCAGGACCAGGTTGCAGCCTTCAGCGGCAGCACTTGAACCCTGTTGGCCGCAGCCGTGAGAACTGAGCGGGGGGGCGAGGGGGGGTCTCCAGGCATGGAGAGGTGAACCACCTTAGATCTAGGACAAGCGAGCAGAGGCCTGTGAGCTGGATCGGCTCCAGCCTCCCGGGGGAAAGAGGGTGCCCGGAGGCTCCTGCTACCCTCTCTCTGCGCTTCTTCCTGTTCTCTTTCCTGTAACTTTGCAGCTTCTCGTTGTTTCCTCCCTTCTTCTTTCTCCTGTCTCACATTCCTTTTGCTTTTCCTCCCCCTTTCCCTCCCTCTCCTCCTACCTTGAGTTTGCAGGGTTTTCCCAAGCGGGCCGAGCAGAGGGGCTGGGCCTCTGGGGCCACACACCGCCCTCCCCTACTCTCAGCTCCCCAAACTCAGGGAATCCGAAGGTCCGGTGGGGACACCGAGATCAGCCCACAGCTGGCCTCGGTCACCGCCCTGAGGGGATGAGCAGGAGGGGAGAGAGGCCCTCGCCCCAGAGCAGCCCACTACTTACTTCTTCTTCTCTTTGTCTCTTTTCAGAGTCTGTGAGCCTCCAGCCTGGGAGCCCTGGGACTGGAGCAGCTCGGCTGCCGTCTTTCTCTGTTTGAAAGCGTTCACTTCATCATCCAGGGATTTCTTCTTATCCTCCAGCTTCTTCTTCTCGTCCTGGTGTAGTTTCTTCAGACGGTCAAACTTCTCATGCAGCTGGCAGGGAAGCACAGGGAGTTTGGGGAGACCCCCTGTGAGCAGATCCCAGCTGAGCCCGGGGGGGGGGGGATGGGCAGGCTTGCGACCCTCAGGACCCTGGGACCTGACGGGCCATTTCTGCCAGGGACGGCTATGATAGCGCCAAAGGGCACCATGTTCTGGATAGTTCCCTTCTGCCATCTTACCTCTGTGTTTCTGCTGCGGAATATGGTCAGGGAACCGTGCATTCTGCTTAATCAAGCATTTTATTTAAAAGAGTCCCGAGAGTTACTACATGTGGATAAAAATAACATCAGTGATAATATAGAACATTTACTGAGTGCTTATTATAGGCCAGGCACTGACTTTTATAAGCACTTTATATGTATTAACTCATTTAATCATCACAACAACCCTATGAGGTAGATTCTGTTATTGTCTGAATTTTATAAGGAAATAGAAGGTATGAGAAGTTAAGGAATTTGCCCAAGGTCAACTCATTCTTTTTATTTATTTATTTATTTATTTTTGGCTGCACTGGGTCTTCCTTGCTGCGTGCAGGCTTTCTCTAGTTGCAGCGAGCGCGGGCTATTCTTCCCTGCAGTACGTGGGCTTCTCCTTGCGGTGGCTTCTCTTGTTGCAGAGCACGGGCTCTAGGTGCGTGGGCTCAGTAGTTGTGGCTCGTGGGCTGTAGAGCGCAGGCTCAGTAGTTGTGGCACACGGGCTTAGTTACTCTGTGGCATGTGGGATCTTCCCGGACCAAGGATGGAACCCGTGTCCCCTGCCCTGCATCGGCAGGCGGACTCTTAACCACTGCGCCACCAGGGAAGTCCTTCAACTCATTCTTTAGATGATTATATAATGACATCTCTCTCAATATGAAAGGGGTCCCTGCCTTTTCTTATTCCCTCCAATCAGGGAGATCATGGGGAGTTGCAGAGAAAATTTCAGCAGTGCCGAAGCTGGTCAAAGACAAGACTTGTTCTTGGACATGGAAGGAGATAAAAGAATTTTAGAAAATGGGATGATTGCGGAAACCTCAGCTTTGATCAAGGGGAGGCTTAACTAGCCCTGAATAGAGCCAGAGACCCAAAAGAGAAGAGCAAGAATATTCTGGCATGCCACTGTGATAAGTGGATCAGAGCGCTAGGGGTGTAGGTGGTAACAAACTAGAATGTGATAAACTACCCTGAATAGTAAGAGCAGCCCAAGCATCATTTCACTTTCTTTTGAGGATTCAGGAGGGAATGGAGGGTTCTGCAGTACTCACAGTACATTGTGAAGGAGGTCACGTGTCCTACAGGTATCTGGGACTGTCTCTGAGTAAGGGGTGGTGGATGACAGACCTGCTGTGTAAACCAGCTTTTGCTAGTCACTTGGGGCAGGCTGGTGGTGGAAGCTCTGCTGATCAGTTGCTTTCGTCTGGCTTTTGTTCACTGGCCTTTCACTCATTTTCTTTATCGTTGAGATCCCCTCACCTGTCTTCCTAAAAGTACTGGGTGATATTATTCTTCTGAAAAGTGAAACTGAAATGAAGTCAATTCTCTTGCCATGGGCTTTGGCAATAACACCGGACAGCAGATTAAAAGAGGAAGAGGCTTGGGAAGTAATTAAGTGCTTCCTTTCTTTATGGGTTTCGAGGCCCAGAGAGCTGAAGCAGTTGCTGACGTGACCAAAACTGTGCCTGAGGCCAATTAATCTGGCAGCAGTAGGGGAATCGGTAGTGGGACCTCGGAGGCAGGGCAATGGTTAGAGGGCTAAATGCACTCTACTCTATTAGTCACGGCTTAAGTAATGAAAACTCCAGACAGACCATCAAGCCTTAGTTTAAAAACTTGCTAGAGCCGCACCAATGTTTCTTTAATGCTAGCATGAAATGGAATAGAATATTCAAGTGGATGGGGAAATGCAGCAGCTGTCACTGGTTTAGGATTCAGCAAGGTACCTAGGACTCCCTGGGACCATCTTTCCCCATGGCCCTCAGGGCAAGCAGGATGGAGCAGGACTGCGAAGAAAGTGATCAACTGTCCCTACTGGGCTCCGAACTCCCAGAAAGGGGGGGGAATATCAGCCCGCCCCTGACCTCGAGGGGCTAGGTCAGGTCTTGACTCTTGAGTGGCGCTGCCCAATAGAACTTTCTGTGGCATGAGGGTTGAGCATTTGAAATGTGGCTAATGCAACTTATAAACTGAGTTTTAAACTGTACTTAATTTCAATTCATTTAAATTTAAATAGCTACATGGGCTAGCAGCTACCTTATGGGACAGTGCGGCTCTAGTGAACTAAGTAACAGAGAACGAGAAAACATCCCGGCCTTGGGGAATGAGGGATGGAGAAGACACAGATCTCACAGCCTCCTCTGTGCCAGCCAAGGCACGGCGACAGATGCTGCGCCCCATTCCTGCCCGGAGGCTGCAAGACTCCCCCAGCTGCTCTCTTGGGGCAGGAACCCCTGTCTTGCCCAAGTTCAGCCTCCTTTTCCTTCCCACCTGGCACGCAGGCTCACATTTACCTCTTTTTCTGCCTCTTTAAGTTCAGCTTCTTTCTCTTTGACTCTCTGGACGAACATCTGTCTCATCTCCTCTTCTTTTTTCTGGAGCTCCCCTAGGAACTCATTCCTTTTGGCCTCATACGTCTCCTGTAAGCTGCGAACATGGTCAGGTTAATTCCCCTGCCTTTGGAATGGCTCCTGCTCACTGAAAACTGGCCCCAGTGATCCTCCCTGGGTTCTCCCACCCTCTCTTCCTCAATTCTGTGGGACGTGCAAAAGCAGAAGCACAGAGCTGTGGGCACCTGGACTGGCACGTGACAGCAGGGTCACAGGGTGCTGCGGGGTTATGGGGCCACCCCGGTGAACCCGAGAGATATCTGGAACTGGGAGTGACTTAGAACATCTGCTTCTATTCCCTGATTTACAGATAAAGAGAGAGGCCCAGAGAAGTGAGGTGACTCGCTCAAGATCACACAGCTAGTTAGAGGGAGAGCTGAGACCGGAAGCTGGGTTTCGTCTCATAATCTAGGTCCTTCCACCTGCACTATGCTGCCAGGTCCTGGCTCTGAAACTGATCACATTGATGAACGATTTCAACAAACACTTGATGAGACTCCACCATGTGCTGGACACAGAAATAAGTGATACTATGCTAGTCACTCAATATCTAGAGCCAACAGCCACTGTGCCTGCCAAGGAACTCACAGTCTAGTGAGAGATGCCTGGGTTAAGTCTCCCTGCCCCCGGCCTGGACTTAGTTTTAAAGAAATAGGAGTTAGCCTGGTGAACATGAAGAGGATGTGTGCTCCGAAGAGGGCAGCCTGTGGAAGGGCACATGTGGAGAAGGAACGGCACACCTGGCTGGAGTAGTGGGCGACGAGGCTCCTGAGTGTGGCAGGAGAGAGCAGGCATTGGATGCCATGTTAAGACTTAGATGTTTTAAGCAGGGCTGACTTGATACGTTTTGAAAATGGGAAAGACCACTCTGGGCATCGTGTGAAGGACGGACTTTCCGACAATCCAAGTAAGAAATGACAGGATCTTAATTAACGTCAAGGGCTGGGAAGGAATGTGGGAATGGGAGACAAGCGAGGGAAGCAGAACTCCCAGGACTTGGGAGGAGTCAAAGATGATTCTGGTTTTTCGACTTGGGCAACCAGGTGGATGGTGGTGCTATGTACTATGACAGGGAACACTGGAGAAGGAGTACGTTTAAGGAGATGAATTAAATTTGAGACAGCTTGGGTTTCAGGTACATCCTCTATGGGACAGCCAAGTGAAAATATCCAGTAAGCAGTGGGATCACCGGGTTTGGAGCTCAAAAGTAAGATGTTAGCTTGGGAGTAATCTATTTCTAGGTGGTAATTAGGGCTGTGAGAGTAGAAAGAACCAGCTGCAAAGAACATAGAGAGTGAAAGGAGCAGAGGCCATCAGAAAGAACGGGGAAAGGCAGAAGCTGAACAAAATGAACCTGTCGATGAGGCTTTGAAGGAGTAGCAGCGCGCGCGAGAGGACTGAAACCGGCCAGACCAGTGCTAGAAAAGCGAACGGCGGAGAGAATTTCGGGGAGGAGGCAGAGGGGACGAGTATCAAATGCTATGTTGAGATTAAAAAGAGATGGGACTCAGAGGCCACAGTGGAATTGGCCGTGAGTATGTGACTGCTGACCTTGGAGAGAGGCGTCTGCATTCAGTGGTGCAGTGGAGGCGGAAGCCAGTAAACACGGAACAATTCTTTCCCCTTCCCATCACAGCCAAACTCCTTGACAGGGCGGAGGCTGGTGACGAGGAGCAGGGTGAGGGAGAGTTTCTTTAGGATGAGAATGTCTGCCTGCAACATGGAAAGGAGCCAGCAGAGAAAACGTGCAGAGGGCAAAGACGCGGGAAACAGAGGTAGTCAGGCTGGAGGCGACCTAGGAGGGGAGGGGACTAGACGACACCTCTTCCCCCGCAGGTGCAGTTAAAGCTGTCGGAAGGGAAGGAGGGAGAAAGCAAAGGCAACGCCCACCAGAGAGACCAGCATGTTTTCCTCCAACTCCAGGGGCTCCGGCAGCCCCTGTCCATGAAAGGGGCATTCACTCGCCCCTCCAGAACCAGGCATCCCCAAAGGAATGGCTATGCTTTGCCCCCAGGTGGGCTTTCTGCTGTGAACAAGTACTGTGGGATCTCAGAGGCCATTTGAAGGCCATCTTATCCCACAAGCATCCCCCTAACTTGCTTATCGAGGCCTGACAGCTCCTGAAAGGGGACCTGAGCTCCAATAAAGGACACCACATGGTAATTTACAATGTGGGGCTTACGTCACACACCATGCATCTAGATCAAACACTTAAACATATAGCTCCCATCAGCATAGTTATTTGAAAGCATTTGAAGCAATGTTTTCAAAAACATTCCTCTTCTCTGAAAGCATCTTGGTTCTGATTTGAAATGTCAATGATTATTAACATCCTGTGGTCAAAACAAAACTTGCCCTTGAACACAAACACTAAGGACAGCGACTGAAAAGCCGGAAGTTCATCAACACTTGTGCAATGACTGCTGCCTGGTCCCATCTGGTTTTGATAACAGGGAGGGGGCTGAAGAACAGACTGGAAACCCGACAGAGCAGAAGGAGCCTGATGTAGAAAGTAGGGCAGTGGCCAGACACAAACTGCCACGTGGCGGAACAAGGCCCGGGTTCAGGGCTCGCAGCTGCCGTGTGAATGCTTGTGGCGGCGAGACAATCGGCCTCGCCCATCCCCTGGCCTCCTCCCTGCCCCCACCCTTATAAGCAGGACAGCAATGCTTACCGAGCCCGTCCTGCCACAGCTCCCCCTGGCAGGTGTGCCGAGGCAGAGAAGGGACGGGCAAGTGGAAGTGGCGAGCGACTTAGCCCTGTGGCTCCAGGTCTGGGCACCCGTGTCTCACCTCCCTTGTGAATTCTCCAGGGCGAGGCTTCCCCACCGCACCCCCGCCCCGCCCCGCATCGTGTGCGCTGAGCTGAGCTGGGCCGGGCTGGTGGGAGAGGTACCTGAAGGGTTTGCTGTCGGGGTCGGTGTCCTTAAAGCCCATCTCCTCCAGCTTGCAGCGGCGGTACAGCTCATAGTGCCGGCTGTGGGTCTGCTCCCGGAGGTCCTCCATGTTGACCCGGATCAGCATCTCCCGCAGCTTCACAAAGTCGCAGTGGGCTTCATTTTCAACTGCATAGCAGCAGTTGGGGTATTGGAAAGGAAGGTCACAAGAAGCAGAAATGGACAAAATGAGACGGGAAATGTCTAACAGTGACATCGCCTTTCAGTCTGTGTATATAGAGCTCGCAATTTTGCCTCCTAATTGGCTTTTCTACTAAAAAGGCAAATGAAAAGTTACAAGAATGACACTAATGGAAAACTGCAATACCATAAAAATATCTAAGAAGACATTCATTAGCACCTCAACCCAAATTCACCCACCAGACATTCACAGAAATGTTTGCTCTGCACCACTTTTAGGACGATGGCAAATGCACATTCAACCATCCATCTGATAAATACTTGCAAAATTTCTGTTCCCAGGATCATGTGAGGCACTGGAAATTCAAAAACATGGAGTCTTGCCCGTAGGAGCTTCCAGTTTAGTGGAAGAACATAATACAATGCAAAAATTACCAACATGGAGGTATGTAGCCAAGGTGCAACAAAAGCCCAGAAAAGCCCGGGGGCCTGAGAACTCCAGGGAGAGTAAAGGCTTCAACAAAGAGATGACCGACCCCTAAGATGACTCTTGAAGGAAGGCTAGGAATTAATCAGGCAGATAAGGGACTCATCCTTGCAAGATCTCAATGAGGTCAGGCAAGGTTACACAACTAGAAGTCGCAGGGTTAGGATTGCAATCCAGGTCCTCTAAAGGAGAGACAAAGGCTATGACCAGGTGCCAAAGTCCAAAGGATAAGGGAGAAGAACTAGGACATCAATAGATGACAGTGACAAGGAGGGATGTGGACCACAGGTGTGGCCCATCTGTATGGCAGAAGCTTCAAAGGAGGTGTTTTCAGAGGGTGGATAATGGCCTGATGGCAGCAATGATGACCAGGACAGAGTGGGCCCCACTTTCCAGCCTGAGTGAACAAGCCCCCTCCTCAAAAGAGTAGCATCTGAGATGATGAACAGGCACAGTCACCCCAGATTCTGTCTCACGGGTCTGGGAGAAGGTCGTGGGGACAGGGAGGGACACGAGGATGACAGGGTGGGGCAGGGTTGCAGCAGATTGCATTGCGGTCATCAGAGCAATCTTTCCAAAGCCCAAATCAGCTCACATAACCCCTTTGCCTAAGACACACTGCCTCTGGGAGAAAGCCCCTCGCTGTCACAGAACATATCAGCGTTAAGTCAGGCAACTCCTCAGGACAATCTCCTCCTCCATCCCTGGAGAGTGGTCCCTGATGGCCAGTCACAAGGAGTGACTCTAAGGCCCTGCAAGGCCCAGACAATGCATGGCTTCTCTCACTCAAACAGAACCACGAACTCCGACTTACAAGAAACACTTGGAAAACCCCCTTTGTTGGTTGGGTGTGGGGTGGTCTGAATCGGAGTATGTCACTGGGACCACGTCTGCTAGCTTCTCCTCATTTCACCTCAGGTTCCTGTCTCTCAGACTCCAAAATTCACTCCCAGGGTGGGACTGTTGGTCCAGAAAGCATTTGCAAATGTTCTGGGAGGAGCATCCCCAGACCCAAATGGTAGAGAAGACCAAAACCTAGCATGGTTCTGATGACCAGCGTTGTCCTTACCTGCAGAAAAGCCAGCTATCGCCGGAGGGTGTCTGGCGTGCCCCAGAGCCTGCCAGCCTTTGATGTGATGTGGACAACTTCCCATCAGCTTCTGGTTGTTTGCTCAGTGGCCGGAATGAGTTTACAGTAAACCAGCCACCCTCTCACACGGTGCCCCTGCCATCTGCCACCCAGCGTATGGCTGGAGACTCGGAGGACCAGACACCTCGTACACCCATGGCGATGTCCTGGGCCTTATCCACTGAACTGACTAGTACCACATAATGTGTGTCAGGCAGACCACAAAAGGAAATTTCCTGAGCCCGCAGGCAATACGTCTGTTTTTAATTTGCAAAATAATCATACATACAAAAAAGTGCTTGAAATATACAATTTAAAGGTTTAAAAAAAAAAAAAAGAACACCGATGTATCCATGGCCCAGGTGAAACGTTACCAGGGCCCTAGAAGTCCCTTTGAGTCCCTGATCTCATGCCTCTCCTTCCCTGCAACAAGACTTAACCACTAGCCTGAGTTAGGGATTTATCCTTCCTTTGTTTTTCTTTATAGTTTTACCACATATGCATGAATTCCTAAAGTCTGGTTTTATCTACTTTTGGAATCCGTATAAATGGAGTCATACGGCCTGTCTTCTTCTATGATTTACTCAGCTCAACATTATGTTTCTGAGATGCATTGCTGTAGATGTAACTAAAGTCCATCCATTTTCGTTGCTGAATAATATTGCATTATTTGAACATTCCACAATTCTCCCAATCTATTTTTAATGGCTATCTGGCTCGTTTCTAATTATTTGCTATTATGAACAATGCTGCTGTGGACACTGTTGTCGGTCTCCTGGTACACTCAGGCGAGTACACATGCTTTCTCACACACTCCTTGCTACCTTACTCCAAGTACATTTATTTTTGTTTTAAGAATGCTTTCTCCATTACAGACAAAGAGAGCCTGCTCACCGCAGAGAATCCAGGTATGGAGCCAGAGTTTGCCTGCTGGCAACACCTACGGATGTTTGAGGCCCAAGCTGAATGAGTAGAGACTGGGGACAAGCTAGGGACTGGTCACACAGGGGCTGAGGACAAGCAAAGAGACAGACAGAAGGGGATCCCTGAGCGCAGCCCCCCTCCTGGAGATTCACTCACCCTGCACCGTGCCCCAGGGATACTGCCGCGCCTTCACCATCTTGTTCCCTATCTTCAGTTCTTCTGTGCTGCCAATGACAGCAAACGGCAGGTGGGCCTGGAACGGGAGGCAGACAAAAGCTCTGAACTCCGGGAAAGGCACTGAGCGACCCCCAGTTCAGCTGCTGGTCATCGCCGGGGCCTCGGCGCTCCAGCTGCAGTGTCCCTCGCTGTCGCCATTATCAAGAGACCTTTCTTAAGCTCCCGAGCTGTGTAGGGAGAACAGGCCTAGTCCAAGCTCCTGCTGTTCAGAAATTCACAATCGAAGGTAACGAGGACACGGCCAAGTGCGTAGGGAACAGAGACAGTAAGTAAGCAGGATAATAAGCAGATACACAGATCAGCCAGCTGGTCAGTCTTCACAGTTGCCGAGGGGAAGAGCCTTTGGAGCGCAGGTGAGTGGGATGAGGGGGGCTATGTGTGGAGAGAGACTAAAGGAGAACCAAGGGGCTGGGATCACTGCCCCCCCTTCCCGGCGTGTGACAGCGCCGAGAATAGGCACATACAGAGACCACACTGCTGACTGACATGGACACTCCTTCCCCAGAGCAAGAGCTCGCATTGAGCTCTTGAGCCTAGAAGTCAAGTCCCCAAGCATTTACCCACATGCCCATCCCTGTGCGGGGTTCTGTGTCAGGGGCTGTAAGGGAAGCAAAAGGAGTAGAAGACACACTCTCTCGCCCTCGGGGAGCTTACACTCTGGTTGGGGAAGACTGAATTACATACCCCAAATCACATAAGACAGAATATGCCCAAGGGCTCAAGTGTATGGTCTGGTGCCCTGCACACAGTAGGTGCTTAATAAATACTCCTTGAATGGCAGTGGCACGACCACAGGAATAGCAGAGGAAAGAAAAGTACAAATGCTTGCAGGGGAGGGGGGTAACAAGGAGCGAGGCCTGGAGGAGAGGCAGCCACCCCCATCTGGTAGCGTGGGACCTGGGACACCGGCACTGCACCCCATTCCACAGGGAGCCGGCCAGGTTATAAGTCTGAGTCACCACCGGCCAAATGGAAGCACTGAATAAATACTGTTTACAAACCAGGTGATCCTGGGTGGAGTTTTAGCCAAAAGGGCTTTACACAGAGAAGGAAAAAGTCCACTGGAACAAGCTTTCTTAGCCTGCTTGGAGAAACAGGCTTCAATCTCAGATATTCTGACCCACTTGCTCACTCATCCAGTCTACAAATATTTACTGAGCTCCTACTATGTGCCAGGCATTAAGAAGAATACAACGTCGAAAAAGCTCAGAGCCTCCCCCTGGCGAGTGCACAGTGTGGTAGGGGAAAGACGCACCAACAGTGATAATACAGTCAAGGTCCAGACTATGAACAGAGGCTTGAGGGCTGGAGGAACTCAGAGGAAGGAGAAGCTAATTCCGTGGGAAGTCAAAGCAGGCTTCACAGAGTAGGTAGTAGCAATCGTACTAACGGGATTGGGAGCTATGGACCTGATATTAGCAGCAGCTCTGTTTCCCACATACCAGGTGCTCTACGTTGTATTATCTCACTGAATCTTTACAACACTAGGATGTAGGTATTCTTATTATCCCCATTTTATAGAAGAGGAAACTGAAGTCCGGAAGGGCTAAATGACTTGCCAGCAGCCACACCGCAGTAAGAGGCAGAGCTAGGGGCGGAATCCAGGTCTCTCTGACTTCAAAGCCCACCCCTGCTGGTCTACCACTCCCTTTTGCGGGGTTCGAGCAGCAGATGAGGGGAACACTCTAAACCCTGGGGGTGAACTGGCCATGCAAGGCCAGATTGTAAGAGGCAGTTGAAATCTGATCTCACAGCCAATCCTTCCTTTCCATTCTCCTCTAACTCTGCACCCCAAGAATGTTCTTCAGAGTGGAGGAACACAGGCGTTAGTCAGGAGCTCAGCCCCAGGACACCTGCTAACCCCCCGAGGTGCTTGGCTATCCAGCTGAAGCAGCTCCCCCTTCACCGCCTCTCAGCTGCTCTCCAATGATCCTCTCAGGTGTTCCCACTTCAATGACTGTCCCCGAAGTGCGGACAGAGGACAGAGGGAAAGATGAGGTTATGGATATGGAAGGTGGGTGATGGGTGGAGGTGGGAAATGTTTCATCAGTCCTAGTAGGGGACCGATCACGAGGATCACTGGGCGTGCGACATATAGTGCATGGGATGGGGGGCAATGAAATCCTGAAAACTCTGCCTAAGTGCCAGAGCGTCTGTGACCTCTGCCAGCTGGCTTTGCGGGGGGGGGGGGGTCATCTGGACACAACTCATTCCCCCTCAGAGACCCAAGACACATCGGGAGCCTCAAATCCACCCCCAAACACTCTCAAGGAAAAGGCTGCCCCTCCTGCAGACAGCCCAAAGCTTCAGTCACACGAAGGGGCAGCCATAGCAGAGGGCGAGACCGAGGGAGGAGATGTTGCATCATTCTCACGCATCCTGGGCTCTCGGCTGAAAGTGATGGAGGAGGAGGGCATGTGAAGTGGGAAGTACTTCTCTGGGCTTAAGAGCAAAAAAAAGAAAACAAAATCCAAGACGAGAATAAAGGAATTAAAAAAAAAAAAAAAATGTCAGTATTCCCTTGGGACTGTTATTTTTCTCTCCAGAAAACATTGTTAGTTAGAATGCCAGGGTCACTTACTTTCCCTCCTCCTTAAACTGCTGTCATTTTATCCCTCCCTGCTCTAAGACACACAGCCCCTGCCACGGCAGCTCCAGAGCGCTCCTGAGGCCTCACACACACTCCTTTGCAACTGGCGTCAAAGTCTGTCCTGATAAGTACATGCAAGGATATCATTTCCAAGTGCTCCCAGGCAGATTTCATTCGATTCTACAACAGGCTTACAGGGCGGTTAGTATAAACCCCATTCGTGATTTGGAAAACTGGTGCAGAGAAAAGTTAACCGAGTTGCCCAGGTCCCTAAGCCCCGTGCCCAGATCTTCCCAGGGAGCAGTGAGGACACCGCGCTGTAGCCGCCAGCCTCTCCCAACCACCCAGGGCTGGAAGTCAGCTCAGCTTTAACCATGCTGCTCTTGAGACACTGATGGCTCTGAAAACCAGAATAGAGTCGAGCAGAGCAGGGAAAAGGTAAACCCTCCAACCAACCCCACCTCCAGGGCTGACACTCTGTATGTGTGGGCCCAGGGAGGAGAGGGGAGATGCAAGACGGCGCAGCTGCTGAAACCTGGACAAGTTCCTAAGGGGACTCCGTGTTACCCTCTCTCGCCCAAGAGACCTCGGATGCCCCAGTCTCAGCCTCCTCCCGGGAGTCTGTTCCCAGACTCACTACCCTTGCAGCCTCATATGTACCTTAAATTCCTCTCGGTACATTTTAAAGTGTTTGATGATCCAACTGGCATGATTATTGTATTCTGGTTCCACGACACCCATTCTGCTAGGGAGGTTAGATGACCATCCCCCTAAGCCTCGTGAAATAGAGTGTCAGGACCACCGTTTATCCCTCATCTGGTAATATCCCGAATGGGTGTGGTTTCCTCCCAGGCGGACAGTATTTCCCAGTCGTTCTGCCGGTTATGCTGGCCTCCATTCTAGGCTCCTACCAGTGACCGAGAATTGTCTGATTCTCTCAAGTCAACCCTTGGTGGTGATGCCCACAAAAGTATGTGCCAACAATGGAAATGGCACTGCTGCCTCAGGAGGAGACAGGCTTGTGCCTATGGGTCTCCCTGTGACCCTCCCGGTCACCCATGCGCTCTCACTGGGCCCAAATGCCTTTGCGGGGGCCAAACCCAAGACCTCATAGGCAGCCAACTGACTGAGCCGAGTCGAGTAACTGGGCCTAGTCCCTGGTCCCTGGCCATGATTTGAAGCATTCAAAGAACAACATTCAATCTGAACCACACAGCAATTTTAAGCATTAAAATCTACAACCTTGAGAGCTCTCAGAGCATAGGTGGAAAGGAGCACGCAACAAGACCTTTCCCTCCCTTCTCTTGCCCCTCAAGCTGAAATAAGGGTTTTCAGAGCCACCCAGAAGCCCAGGGGAAGGCTAGACCTCACGACTCTCATTTCCTGCCATGAAAGTCCCTAGTGGGGAGCTGCAGGATGACTGGGGGCTCTTCTGCACTTGGGCAAGAGGCTTCTTCCCTTCTTCCAATCCAGTTCCCATGACAATTGGCTGGGGTGGCCGAGGCTGTGAGGCTAGAGTCAAATTCAGAATTGAAAGGCCAGCACCCATTCCTCCTACCAGCCAAGCCCGGCTCTCTGATGATGCAGCTTCATATGCACGGCTTGTCCGAAGACCCAGTTTGACACAGTTGCTCCAGTGGCAGGCAGGCTCAGCAAACCTGTGTATATATTTTATAGCAGCAACTCCCCACCCTTCCCCCATCACGACACATGTAACACACAGCGTTCACATGCACGCCCCCTCCCGTGCACATGCCCAGTTCAGGCACGCTAGCTGTGAGCCACCCGTCTTTCCCACTCAAAAAAGCCTGGGGGAACGCAAGGGGATGAGTGCTGAGTGATGCTGTTATAGGGCTAACCCGGAACCCACTCAAATTTAGTTTTTCAAAGTGAAACACTGGACTAATGTAAGAAAGGACCCAGAACCCCTTCACAGCCAAAACAGCATGGTTGAGGACTGCTGCTTCGTAGCACGGGAAGTTTCTGACCTTGAGGCCAAGGCTGCCCGAGCTCCAAGCAAGGGCCCAGAGCTAAGTCGAGAGCAGAGCCCAACGGGATTGCCACTCCCGACCCACAATGCAGCCAGAGGTCATTTTGTGTGATGCCCTGAGATTGCTGAGGACTCTTCGCCCCTATCTGTCCTTAGCAAAGCAAGCCACAAGCCTGAAAGCTGCCTAGTGACTTATGGAATCCACGTTCAGAAGGTATCTATGGGGCCTGCTGTTCTGAGGTGACTAGGCGCTTCCAGACATCAGTGCCTGATGACGCTTCTCTCTAGGCTCCAATTTTCTTGCAGACTAGGCACCCTTTCAGGTTTTCTCATCATGACAGAAGCTAGTTTCCATCAAAACGCCCTGACTGCTGGAGAGGATAAACACTTTTTTTTTTAATGCTCATGACGGGTCAAAGAGGCTACAACTCCACCTCCCACAATCCACACAGCTCTACCCTTGGGCCAGATTTCTGTCAAAGATGATGAGGGACCTCTCATCACAGACATATCTCGGGTGTATTGATGGGCAGGAAGTCAGGCGAGACAGTGACTTGCTGCCCCGCTATGCTAATTTGTTGGCCGATTCATAGGAGGTGGCAGCTGACGCTCTAATGATAACTTCGGGGGTGGCGGCAGCAGGAAAGTTTTCTAAAAATGGCTTTTATTACAAGGCATTCCTGAGTTTGGCTATACCCAGGCATTATGTCATTAGGAAAAACTGATGCCTCTCAACAGAGAAAAAGAAATCTGTTCCCAAAGCAGAGGCCTTCTGCAAGCTATTATCTGTCTCCTTGAAATCACAACATTGACGATTTCGCGGCAACAGCGTCGACACATTGTAAAGAAGGGGGAATGCGGGAGTGAGAGGAAAGATGGCAAGCGGTTGGTTGTGGTTTTTTTCTTCAATTCATTCACACTTCATAAAGCAGAGCGTAACCCTGAAATTTAAAAATAACATTTCTCTAGTCACCAGAAAAATTGGAGGCTACATGTCCCAGGGGCAAAGGGCTTGATTATCTGAGTACAGATTAGCCTCGGGTCTCCAAAGCCAGCCAGCTTTTTCAGCCTTGCCTTCTTTCGCCGCATCAATTGGTCAGAGACAAGGACCGTTTGCCTTGCCGGCAGTCCCATGGGGGCTGCCTGGCCTAGACCAGTGTGGCATCAGAGAGGAGGGTGGAAGGAGAAGTCTGAATCCCTGAGACTCGGATAATGAAAGTTGACTACACTAAGATGGATGGTGACGTCTGACTGCTATTTGGTAAAATAATAATAAAGAGCAAATGGCCAGAAAGTTGAAGCCCTGTACTCCCACTCACGTTCATGGTTCCGTTGATCTCTGCCACCGCCTCATCGTCTGTAGGAAACTGGTAGATCTGGACTCCATTGCTGACAAGCTCGCTGGTGATTTTGATTTTGAACTTTGTTAGCTCGCTCTTAGAAATGGCATCTGATTTGGCAATGATGGGGATGACGTTTACCTAGAGAAGGGAGGAGCAAAGCGGCGTCATTGTTGGTAATCTGCAGCTGATAGCGGCACGACCTAGGACTTCTACCAGCTACCAGAGGGAGCAGCTCAACACAGTAGTCCAGGACTGGCCACCTCCACGGCCAGACAGCAATATAATATACGACAATGAGTGCTTACTGTTTGCTGGGCACTGAACTAAGTGCTTTACAAGAATTAACACAATTATAAAAAAAAAAAAAATAAAATAAAAAAATAAAAAAAAATAATAAAAAAATAAAAAAAATAAAAAAAATAAAAAAAAAAAAAAAAAAAAAAAAGAATTAACACAATTAACCCTGACAAAAAACCCTCCCAGGAGGTATTAGTACCACAATGAGAAACTGAGGCACAGAGAGGCTAAGGAGCTTGTCCAAGGCCACAGAGCAGGTAAGTAACAGAACTGGGATCCACATCCAAGTTTAGCCTTATTCCTAAGTCCACAGTCTTAACCTGCCAGCTCAGATCCAAACTGATGAGCTATGTGATATCTTAATATCAAGGGAACTGCTTGGGTGATTTGAAGCACAAAGATGAGAGTTGGGAATCGACAGTGGACAAGGGGAGAGGTGGCAACTCCTTGCTAACAGTAAATTGTCCCAGCCCATCGGCGCAGGCTAGCCCCAGCCAGTATGAAAGGAACCACATGCGAAGGGAAGAAGGGCAGGGCTCTGTGAAGATGCACACCTGGCCCTCTTTCTGGCAGCAAACACTGATGAACCTACCCACTTACGTGATGATGACCCTGTGTTACCAATTTGATCTGAGACTTAGCCAAAAAGAGTTATACTGCCAGAGTCTCATGATTAATTTCTGCATAAAGAAAGCAGGTACAGGGCTTCCCTGGTGGCGCAGTGGTTGGGAGTCCGCCTGCCGATGCAGGGGACGCGGGTTCGTGCCCCGGTCCGGGAGGATCCCGCATGCCGCGGAGCGGCTGGGCCCGTGAGCCGTGGCCGCTGAGCCTGCGCGTCTGGAGCCTGTGCTCCGCAACGGGAGAGGCCACGGCAGTGAGGGGCCCGCGTACCGCAAAAAAAAAAAAAAGAAAGTAGGTACAAATGCCCAATTTTGGACAGCAGGAGAAAGGACTAATGCTACCCAAAGTTCAATCCACCTGAACCTCAATCCTTGAAATACCTCCAAGAAGTGACAAGGCTTTTACTGCTGGAGGGTAAAGAAACCTACATGCCTGAGTGAGACACAGCACAGCTAAGCTCAAGTTCACACAGAAAGCACAGTTGGTCCTGCCAGCAGACTCCAATGGGCTGGCATGGATGGTACTTGGGCCCTGAAAAGAGCTCTAGACTTAAGACAAATCCCACCTCCTTTGCTCTTTGCCTCAGGAGCGCCTCTCAAGGCTGACACTGCAGCTTCAGGTGCTGGTCAAAGAAAGACTGCACCTTGGAGGTACCTCCCTTAAAGCCTTGGGGCGTGGGGACCGAAGCCCTTGGCAAGGTGGCAACACTTTTCGCCACGTCCCCCACTGGCACGTTGTAAACACAGGCCTACCTAACTCAGCTCTTCCGCCAGGCCGCCAGCCGCATCACTCTGCTACCCTCTTCAAGACATGCAGGATGTGGCGACACTTCCCAAGCGGCCCGTTACTCGTGGGCAGTGAACTCACTGCTGTGAAAAACGAAAAACTGCTCCTATTTCGATGCTAGCTGAAACTCCGTTTTTATAGTGAATGTGCTACTAAACAACTGCATATAAAGTAGATTTTTTTTTGTAAAATAAATTCCCTGGAGTCAGAGAGAGCTCGGTCTGAATCCCAGACCCATTACAAGTTGTCTGACCTGGAGCAAGCTACTTGACTGTGCCTCAGTTTCCTCCTGTGTAAAATGGAGATAATAATAGTACCCACCACACTGGATTATTGGAAGGAGGAAATAAAAACAATGCCTATAAAGTACTCATCACAGTGCCAGACACATATGAAATGTTAGGGGAGGAAACGTACTAGTAATTAGGCTTTTTAAAGAATCCTGTGGTCAGGCTTCCCTGGTGGCACAGTGGTTGAGAGTCTGCCTGCCGATGCAGGGGACACGGGTTCGTGCCCCGGTCCGGGAAGATCCCACATGCCGCGGAGCGGCTGGGCCCGTGAGCCATGGCCGCTGAGCCTACGCATCCGGAGCCTGTGCTCCGCAACGGGAGAGGCCACAACAGTGAGAGGCCCACGTACCGCAAAAAAAAAAAGAAAAAAGAAAAAAAAAGAATCCTGTGGTCGACTCTTCTGCACAGCCAATAATTCTTTAACGTGAAGAATCACTGTCTAATTTATATCGGATGTGGGACTTGCATTTTTCAGTTTATCTTAAAGCAGGATGTGCCTGATTCCCACAGCCATCTTCCTTGGGTATGGAGGCAATATAACCTGGTGCCACAGATCTGAGTTCAAATCTAGGCTCTGCCAGGAGCTGGCTATATGACAATGGGCATGTCACTTAACCTCTTAGAGCCTCAGTTTTCTCTTCTATAAAATGGGAGGTAATGATAGTGTTTGCCTTACCGAGTTGTTGTGAGGATTCAATGAGATACTCCATGAGGTACTTTTACAGTGGTGACATATAATAAGGGTTTAAAAAATGTTAGCTGCTATGATAAAATTATTATTGATAATAAGAATAGTAACTTTTGAAGTCAAGTTTGCACGTTTGATTCGAGTAAAGGTCAGTTAACATCAGGACAAAGGAAAAACACCTTTGCATCGCCAAAGCCTAAGGCCCTAGACCCAGACAGCCGTCTTGCTTGCATCCACCTTTATTCCCAAGAGGGATCAGGGCAGAAAGACAGCTCAGGGGAGACTCATGCCCAGTGCTGGGAAAACATCGCAAAGCATACAACTCAGGTGCTGGGTCAATCAACACCATCTTTATGGAGGGACAGGGAATGAAGGGAAGGATGAAGATGCCACAAAACCTCTCCTGAGCTCTGGCATCTGCATTGCACAAGAGACCAGCAGGAGGGAGCCCAGCTTGCCCTGCCTCCCGCCTGCCCTGGTCCCTGCCTCCCAGGCCTCGGTACCTTACTGTCCAGCTTCTTCATCGTCACTAGGTCCAGAGACTTCAAGGAATGACCCGTGGGGGCAATGAAGTACAAGCAGGCGTGGATGCGGGAATCATGGTAGTTGTGCAGTAACCTGCGAATCTTCAGCTCCTCCTGCAGGTAGGCCTCAAATTGGGCGTCGATGAATTCCACAATGGGCCTGTAGCTAAAGGAGAGAGTAGGGGAATGGCCAGACCACTTCAAAAACCTGCATTTTGATAGGCTTCGAAACTCTTTTAGAAGTTGCAAATGTCCTTGGTAATCCGACTCTCCCCACCCAGCTGGATTTCTCCATCTCCTCTCAGTGGGGCCTCCAACTCCGTCAGACTGGCCACCTCTTTGGTCCCCACGTGAGCCAACCATATGCCCGTCAGCGTGCTTTCTCTCTAGAATACGCATTTCTCTCTTCTCATCCCAATCCTGCCCTCCCAGGCCTCAGGGCTCGGATGAATGCCCATCTCCTCCACAATTCCCCAGTTATGCCAGAAATCCCTTCTGTGACCCAGGAGTGTGAAAAAGAATTATGCTATTGGATCGCTTACTGTTGCTTCACAAGGATTAGTGTTCCCTCAAATAGACTGTGTCCTTGTGAAGGGCAGGGACAGTGAAGGGCCCTCCTCTGCCCCCATGGGGCGCCGATGCAGTGTGGAGCCCACTGGCAGTATCTGTGGATGGGCTGACTGCACACCAGGCTGGGCTCATGTCTCCACTTCCTGCGTCTCCCCCGCAGTGCCTAATACTCAAGCTGGTACCCAGTGGTGGTCAGGACCTCTCCTTGACCCATTGCTAGGGAATCTTCCAGAACACAGTGGGTTCTGCTCAATCTTCCTGGGTTCGAGGCGCTCCCCACTTGGCTCCCCTAAGGTCCAGATATTTTTCCAGTTCTCATTTCCTCTAAGGTCATGACTTTAAAATCTACGTATTCGGACAAAATTTGGTAAAGATAGTCCCACCTGCACAACCTTAACACATGTGCGCGCGTGCGCGCGCGCACACACACACACACACACACACACACACACACACACTCCACACGCCCCACCCCCCAGCTCACTGAGTCTCCAGGCACGGCGCTCCCGTGTGGCTCCAAGTCTTGCTGGGAGTCTCCTATCTGTCCTGGGAAGCTTCTCTGTTCTCTCCCAGGCCATTCCTGCCACCCCTGCAGCCTCTTCCTGCTCTAGCTAGGTCATCTTAGCCTCCGCCCTGCCTCTGTTCTCATCTCCCTGTCTGTCAGCTGCCCCTCCCTCCAGGGCTTCTCCCTTCAGGCTGGAAGAGGTTTAGCATCCGGCCCGGGACAGGGAGTCTGCAGAGACCACTGTGGGAAGGGAACACGATTGAAGGAGGAGCAGCAGCTCCCACCGTGAGCCTTTTTGAAAGATCCCCCTAGTAGAGAAGGCAAAAGAGCTTTTTTAAAAAGAATCACAGAATTCTAGATTCTGAGAGCTACATACAGAGAGCGCCAGATGCTGGGTACCTCTGGAGCCTCAGAGAAAAATCTAAAAATATAGTCCTTTCTTTTTCCTTTGACCCCATGAGTCAAACAATTGTTCTGAAGGGTAAGAGCATCAAAGAATCTGTTGGTTGCAGAGATCCTTAGAAGGTTCCTGAAGAATCAGGAGTGGGGGCGGGGGGATACATCCCTTAGGTTTATCCAATTAATTTTCAGGTGACAGGCTTACTTGAGTGATCTAATTATGGCACTGCTACATTTTTTCCCTCCATTACATAACTTTTTTACTTCATTTTTTTTTTCTTTTTTGCGGTACGCGGGCCTCTCACTGTTGTGGCCTCTCCCATTGCGGAGCACAGGCTCCGGATGCGCAGGCTCGGCGGCCATGGCTCATGGGCCCAGCCGCTCCGCCGCATGTGGGATCTTCCCGGACCGGGGCACAAACCCGCGCGCGTCCCCTGCATCGGCAGGCGGACTCCCAACCACTGCGCCACCAGGGAAGCCCCTGGACCATCTTTTGTTGTCATTCTACACATCACATGCCCGTTAGCCCTGCGTGGTCCTGGTCACTCCCATGGCCTCAGTTATCACTGTCTCCTATCTGCTTCCTAGACACCCGGAAGTCATCCCAGTCTCCTTCTCCCACGTGCCAGTCCTCAGTGCAAACGCAGCTGTCAGAAGCTCCCCTGCTAGAAACCCAGAAGGCCTGGTCACAGACATTATACTTGAACAGCACCATCTCAGCCATCAAAGCCAAGATACCATAAGGTCAGGTCTACCGGAACAGTGCCCAGAGTGACACCACCTAATCTACTCCACCCTTCCAGCCACCTCTTCCCTCTATGCTCACTGCTATTCCACTCTCTCCTCATGGACTCATCACCCCTCAAAAATGTGTCCACTGTGCGCTCTGAAACCCCTGAACCATGGTAAACAAAACTGCCTACCTCTTTGCCACTCAGAGTGTGGTCCCTGAATAGGCAGCACTGTGGTCACCTGAAAGCTTGTTAGAAATCAAGACTCTCCAGTCCCCAACCCAGACCTACAGGATCAGAATCTACATCTTAGTAAGAGCCTCAGTGGCTTGTATGCAACTTTAAAGTTTGAGAAGTGCTGGCCTATATCATCTTTCTCTTCACAGAACTTGCCTTACCTCTTCACACTACTGGTAACCCAATTCTCCCCTGAGGACCCTGCAACCCTGAGGATCCCGCAACCCTGAGGACCCCATTGCCTGGCAGCCCCCTCCTATGCAGGCTTCTTTTTTTTTGGCTGTGCTGGGTCTTCGTTGCTGCGTGCGGGCTTTCTCTAGTTGTGGCGAACGGGGGCTACTCTTCGCTGCAGTGCGCGGGCTTCTCATTGCAGTGGTTTCTCTTGTTGTGGAGCACGGGGTCTAGGCGCGCGGGCTTCAGTAGTTGTGGCGTGCAGGCTCAGTAGTTGTGGCTCACGGGCTCTAGAGCACAGGCTCAGTAGTTGTGGTGCACGGGCTTAGTTGCTCCGCAGCATGTGGGACCTTCCCGGACCAGGGATCGAACCCGTATCCCTTGCATTGGCAGGCGGATTCTTAACCACTGCGCCACCAGGGAAGCCCCCTGTGTAGGCTTCTTATTCTCCCACAACCTGTGTACATTGGGCTCAGTGTGTGGGCATTCAGGTAGCCCCTCAGCGCCACTTCTAGGGCGTTACTCCTCTACCTCAGTGTAAAAAACTGTCTCCGTTTTGAGGCCTGTTCCATCCTCTTCTGGTGGTGCCTGACCCCGTCCTTCTCCCTGTTCTGGTGACTGCAATGTGCTTGAGGACAGGCCATCAACCTTCAGCCTCTTTATTCCTTGATTGCCTCAACTTCACCAACCTCCAGCTCCCTCTACTTCAGCCACCTACACATCAAAGCATTTGCCAGGCCAGCTTCACCCAAGACAGCTTCTAACGCCCCACTATCTGACCACCACTGCACAACTTCCCAGCTCTCCTATGCTTTCAGTCTGCCTAAACCTGATCTTTCACCTCATAGAATCCTCTGGTACCTTGACCTCTCCGTTATCTCACAGGATACCAACCCCCTCCTGGCCTCATCTCCTTCTCGGCCCAGGCTGACCCCCATAACTGATTGTCCAAAACGCTCTTTTATCAACTCATCTCCCACCACACCCCTGCTTTCTACCCTCCCTGCCTAGCAAACCTGCTGGGCGGAATAAATTTCAGGATCTGCTTTCTGCTCCTACACCACTGCTGCTGAAGTTGACTCGAAGCAATCACAAAACTTTGGGCCCTGGGGACTTCCCCGGTGGTCCAGTGGGTAAGGCTCTGCGCTCCCAATGCAGGGGGCCCGGGTTCGATCCCTGGTCAGGGAACTAGATCCCACGTGCATGCCACAACTGAAACCCAACGCTGCCAAAATAAATAAATAAATAAATAATTAAACAAACAAACAAACAAAAACCTTTGGGTCTTGGTACCCAAATTCCTGGCCTCCAACCTCATTATAGGCCTTTAAAACAGCACGACAATCCTTTTGCCCGGCCTTGATTGGCTCCATTCCTACTGCTTTCATTGACCATGCCAAACTTTCAACACTTTCCTCAAGCTTCAGAACTTATTCACGACCCCTTCCCTCTCACAAGAGGGTATTATCTTCTACTTTATCAACAAAATCAAGGTCACCAGGCTCACACTGCCCCAACCCACCTCACTCCCTCCCCTTCCCTGTTCCCCTCTGGTCTCTGAGGATGAAGGGTCCCTCATCCTGTTCAAGGTCCACCATCCCTTGTGTACTTGATCTTATTTCTTTCAGGCTCTTTGAGAACCTGGCTTCATCTATCAGCTCCTCACCTACTACTGACTACTCCCTCCCCGCAACCTATAAACAGGCTTAAGTCTCCCCTCATCTCAAAAAAAAAAAAAAAGATCTGGGCTTCCCTGGTGGCACAGTGGTTGAGAGTCCGCCTGCCGATGCAGGGGACACGGGTTCGTGCCCC
Source organism: Delphinus delphis (assembly GCF_949987515.2). NCBI lineage: Eukaryota > Metazoa > Chordata > Mammalia > Artiodactyla > Delphinidae > Delphinus > Delphinus delphis. Next base: position 26,636,947 of record NC_082704.1, on the reverse strand, counting down.
GGTCCGGGAAGATCCCACATGCCGCGGAGTGGCTGGGCCTGTGAGCCATGGTCGCTGAGCCTGCGTGTCTGGAGCCTGTGCTCCGCAACGGGAGAGGCCACAACAGTGAGAGGCCCGCGTACCGCAAAACAACAACAACAACAACAACGACCAAAAAGAAAGATCTTTCCACAGCCCAGTCCTCCTCAACCACACATTTCTCCCCAACTACTGCCCTGTGCCCAATAAATATTTAATGCATGGATGGAGTAGATGAAAGAATAATCTACTCATTTATTTATTTTTACTTCTCGTTCATTCCTCAACGCACTGTAGACTGTTTTCCACCCTCACCAGCATCCTAGTTGAAACCTTCAATGGATACTTTGGGGTTTTTTTTGTTGTTGTTGTTTGAAGTATAGTTGATCTACAATGTTGTGTTAATTTCAGGTGTACAGCAAAGTGATTCAGTTATACTGTATATCTTCTTTTTCAGATTCTTTTCCATAATAGGTTATTACAAGATATTGAACATAGTTCCCTGTGCTATACAGTAGGTCCTTGTTGTTTATTTTGTCTATAGTAGTGTGTATCTGTTAATCCCAACCTCCTAATTTAGCCCTCCCCCGCTTCCCCCTTTGGTAACCATAAGTTTGTTTTCTATGTCTGTGGGTTGGATACTTTGGGTTTTAAATGATGAAAAGTTAGAGGTGTTTATTTTCTTTTTCCCATCAATGTATATATCATTCATTCATTCAACAAATGTGTACTGAATACCCACTCTAAGCCAGTTCACTAGCTTGTACTCATCCTGCAAGATTTCAAGACTTAGCCCAGTCATTCCTGATCACCTCCTCTCCCCTTTCAGCAACCTGCACCCTATACTCCCGCCACCAGGCTTGACTGCTGCTCTTCCTGTGCTCACAGGCCCCCTCCACATACCTCTGTTACTGTACTTACCACATTATGTAGAGTTTGTATACATATTTGCCCCCTCTACTCAACTACAAGCTCCTTAACTAGAGACTGTGTCTTATTTCTCAGTAGCCCTGGCACCTCACACTGTACCTGGCACACAGTAGGCATTTAGTATTTTATAAACTGAACTAGATCTCCCGCATCAATTGGTTACTATTTTCTATCTCTCACATCTGCCCCCTCCTCTCCATCCTGGAAGCTTCTCTCCTGTTCAAGCCCTTGTCATCTCTCTCATCCTCATAAAACTCACCTGTGACCTTCTTGCTTCCCTCCATACACTGCTTTATCTTTTTCCCAGCTCAGAAAAGCTTTTTAAAGGAGCAATGTATATCCACTTTATCTGCTTCTTTTTAAATTTTTTCAACTCTTTTTAGTTTTTAAATTAATTAATTGGGTCTGCATTGGGTCTTCATTGCCGCACACAGGCTTTCTCTAGTTGCAGCGAGCAGGGTCTACTCTTCGTTGCGGTGAGCGGGCTCCTCATTGTGGTGGCTTCTCTTGTTGCGGAGCACAGGCTCTAGGCACGCGGACTTCAGTAGTTGTGGCATGTGGGCTCTAGAGCGCAGGCTTAGTAGCTGTGGCACACGGGCTTAGTCGCTCCACGGCATATGTGATCTTCCCAGACCAGGGCTCGAACCCGTGTCCCTTACATTGGCAGGCAGATTCTTAACCATTGCGCCACCAGGGAAGTCCCCAAAATTTATTTTTAATTATGCAAAGAATACATGTACTTAATCTACCCTCCTCAGAGGTAACTACTAATAGTAGTTACCATTTTTAGTTTGTTGATTATTCTTGCAGACTTTTTTCTCTGCTTCTATAAACAGAGAGAGAAATGTTTGTTTTACTGGGAAGGGGCAGATTTATACAAATGGCGTCATGATCTGTGTATCATTCTTCAACTTCTTTTTTTCACTTAACAACATGTTTATGTAAGTATATATAGACCTAACTCATTCTTTTACACTGCCAAATACGGTTCCATGGTATGGTTGTACTATAGATCATTTAGTTGCCCTATTGGTGGAAATCTAGACTGTTTAAAAATTTTTTTTCGTTCCATAACCAATGCTGCAGTGAACATCGTTTTTCTATGCTTTTTATGAACATGTACAGTTGTTTCTCTAGGCTATATTCCTAAAGGTGGACCTGCTGGATCATAAGATATTCACATTTAAAATTTTAACAGATACCATCAAATTTGACCTTTACAAAATCTGTGTCAATTTATACTCCCAGCAACATGAATAAAATTACCTGGTATTAATGGATATTATATTTTTATGTTTTATTTTTGCAAATCTGATAGATGAAAAAAATACTTCATTGTTTCATTTTGCATTTCCCTACTCACTGATGAAGTTGAATGACAATCATTTCATATGTTGATGGGCCATTTACATTTCCCCTTCTGTCAATTACTTGTTTATTTCTCATTGAATTGTAGAAGCTCTTTTTACATTTTAGAAAAATCCTTTGCTATACAGGTTGCAAATATTTTCTCCCCATCTGTAGTTTGTTTTTACTTTTGTTTATAGTATGTTTCAATAGACTATTGACTGAAAAAATGCACAACCTAAAAGTAGAGAATTATGTTTTATTTGGTGGACAAAACTGAGGCCTTAAGCCCAGAAGACAGCTTCTCAGAGAGTTCTGAGGGACTGCTCCAAAGAGGTAAAGGAGGAGCCAGGATATACAGGGGTTTTTGCAACAAAAACCAGGTAGTCAGAACATCAAAAGATTACTGTTAATTAAAGAAAACCAGACATCTCACGTTAATGAATGTAGCACTTTTCTATGTATGGGAAGAGACAAGAGTCTGGCTGGGCTCACTGAAATCATGCCTTTGACAGGCATCTTAACTATCTAGGGCCAGTATCCTGCTTTTCTCCATCCATTCTGAGTCCCCGCAGGGTGCACTGTTGCAGGTGGCCTCAGTGGCTGCTGGCTTGATGGCCTCAATATCCTTTGTTTACTGAAAAAGCAGGCGACACTTTTCACCCACAAGAAAAAGGTTTTTGTTTCTGTTTTGTTTTTAATTTTAACAAATTTAAATCTGTCAGTCTTCTATGACTTTTGGATCTTGTGTCATGATTAGAAAAGCCTTCTCTAAGGGATCAATAGCAGAATAACTAAGGCAGAAGAACGGATAAGTGACCTGGAAGATAAAATAGTGGAAATAACTACTGCAGAGCAGAATAAAGAAAAAAGAATGAAAAGAACTGAGGACAGTCTCAGGGACCTCTGGGACAACACTAAACTCACCAACATTTGAATTATAGGGGTCCCAGAAGAAGAAGAGAAAAAGAAAGGGACTGAGAAAATATTTGAAGAGATTATACTTGAAAACATCCCAAATATGGGAAAGGAAATAGTTAACCAAGTCCAGGAAGCACAGAGGGTCCCATACAGGATAAATCCAAGGAGAAACACACCAAGACACATATTAATCAAACTATAAAAAATTAAAGAAAAAGAAAAATTACTGAAAGCAGCAAAGGAAAAATAACACACAAGGGAATCCCCATAAGGTTAACAGCTGATCTTTCAGCAGAAACTCTGCAAGCCAGAAGGGAGTGGCAGGACATATTTAAAGTGATGAAGGAGAAAAACCTGCAACCAAGATTACTCTACCCAGCAAGGATCTCATTCAGATTTGATGGAGAAATTAAAACCTTTACAGACAAGAAAAAGGGAAGAGAATTCAGCACCACCAAACCAGCTTTACAACAAATGCTAAAGGAACTTCTCTAGGCACGAAACACAAGAGAAGGAAAAGACCTACAATAACGAACCCAAAACAATTAAGAAAATGGTAATAGGAACATACATATTGATAATTACCTTAAATGTAAATGGATTAAATGCTCCAACCAAAAGACACAGACAGGCTGAATGGGTACAAAAACAAGACCCACATATATGATGTCTACAAGAGACCCACTTCAGACCTAGGACACATACAGACTGAAAGTGAGGGGATGGAAAAAAGATATTCCATGCAAACGGAAATCAAAAGAAACCTGGAGTAGCAATTCTCATATCAGACAAAATAGACTTTAAAATAAAGACTATTACAGGAGACAAAGAAGGATACTACATAATGATCAAGGGATCGATCCAAGAAGAAGATATAACAATTGTAAATATCTATGCACCAAACATAGGAGCACCTCAATACATAAGGCAAAGGCTAACAGCCATAAAAGGGGAAATCGACAGTAACACAATCATAGTAGGGGACGTTAACACCCCACTTTCACCAGTTGACAGATCATCCAAAATGAAAATAAATAAGGAAACACAAGCTTTAAATGATACATTAAACAAGATGGACTTTATTGATATTTACAGGATATTCCATCCAAAAAGAACAGAATACACATTCTTCTCAAGTGCTCATGGAACATTCTCCAGGATAGATCATATCCTGGGTCACAAATCAAGCCTTGGTATATTTAAGAAGATTGAAATCATATCAAGTATCTTTTACAACCACAATGCTATAAGACTAGATATCAGTTACAGGAAAATATCTGTAAAAAATACAAACACATGGAGGCTAAACAATACACTACTTAATAACCAAGAGATCACTGAAGAAATCAAAGAGGAAATCAAAAAATACCTAGAAACAAATGACAATGAAAACACGACGGCCCAAAACCTATGTGTTGGAGCAAAAGCAGTTCTAAGAGGGAAGTTTATAGCAATACAATCCTACCTTAAGAAACAAGTAACATCTCAAATAAACACCTAACCTTACACCTAAAGCAATTAGAGAAAGAAGAACAAAATAACCCCAAAGTTAGCAGAAGGAAGGAAATCATAAAAATCAGAACAGAAATAAATCAAAAAGAAATGAAAGCAAAGATCAATAACACTAAATTCTGGTTCTTTGAGAAGATTTAAAAAATTGATAAACCATTAGCCAGACTCATCAAGAAAAAAAGGGAGAAGACTCAAATCAATAGAATTAGAAATGAAAAAGGAGAAGTAACAACTGACACTGCAGAAATACAAAAGATCATGAGAGATTACTACAAGCAACTCTATGCCAATAAAATGGACAACCTGGAGGAAATGGACAAATTCTTAGAAATGCACAACCTTCTGAGACTGAATCAGGCAGAAATAGAAAATATGAACAGACCAATCACAAGCACTGAAATTGAAACGGTGATTAAAAATCTTCCAACAGGACTTCCCTGGTGGCACAGTGGTTAAGAATTTGCCTGCCAATGCAGGGGACACAGGTTCGAGCCCTGGTCTGGGAAGATCCCATGTGCCGCCGAGCAACTAAGCCCGTGTGCCACAACTACTGAGCCTGCGCTTTAGAGCCTGCGAGCCACAACTACTGAGGTCCACGTACTGCAACGAAGAGTAGCCCCCACACACCACAACAAAGAGTAGTCCCCGCTCACCACAACTAGAGAAAGCCCGTGTGCAGCAATGAAGACCCAACGCAGCCAAAAATAAATAATAAAAAAAAATCTTCCAACAAGCAGAAGTCCAGGACCAGATGGCTTCACAGGCAAATTCTATCAAACATTTACAGAAGAGCTAACACCTATCCTTCTCAAATTTTTCCAAAATATAGCAGAGGGAGGAACACTCCCAAACTCATTCTATGAGGCCACCATCACCCTGATACAAAAACCAGACAAAGATGTCACAAAGAAAGAAAACTACAGGCCAATATCACTGATGAACATAGATGCAAAAATCCTCAACAAAATACTAGCAAACAGAGTCCAACAGCACATTAAAAGGATCATACACCATGATCAAGTGGGGTTTATCCCAGGAATGCAAGGATTCTTCAACATACGCAAATCAATCAATGTGATACACCATATTAACTGAAGGAGAAAAACCATATGATCATCTCAATAGATACAGAGAAAGTTTTGACAAAATTCAACACCCATTTATGATAAAAACCCTGCAGAAAGTAGTATAGCGGGAACGTTCCTCATTATAATAAAGGCCATATATGAAAAACCCACAGCCAACATCATCCTCAATGGTGAAAAACTGAAACCATTTCCACTAAGATCAGGAACAAGACAAGGTTGCTCACTCTCACCACTATTATTCAACACAGTTTTGGAAGGTTTACAGCAATCAGAGAAGAAAAAGAAATAAAAGGAATCCAAATCGGAAAAGAAGAAGTAAAGCTGTCACTGTTTGCAGATGATGTGATACTATACATAGAGAATCTTAAAGATGCTACCAGAAAACTACTAGAGCTAATCAATGAATTTGGTAAAGTAGCAGGATACAGAATTAATGCACAGAAATCTCTAGCATTCCTATACACTAATGATGAAAAATCTGAAAGTGAAATTAAGAAAACACTCCCATTTACCATTGCAACAAAAAGAATAAAATATCTAGGAATAAACTTACCTAAGGAAAAAAAAAAACCTACCTAAGGAGACAAAAGACTTGTATACAGAAAATTATAAGACACTGATGAAAGAAATTGAAGATGACACTAATAGATGGAGAGATATACCATGTTCTTGGATTGGAAGAATCAACACTGCGAGAATGACTCTACTACCCAAAGCAATCTACAGATTCAATGCAATCCCTATCTAACTACCACTGGCATTTTTCACAGAACTAGAACAAAAAATTTCACAATTTGTATGGAAATGCAAAAGACCCCGAATAGCCAAAGCAATCTTGAGAAAGAAAAACGGAGCTGGAGAAATCAAGCTCCCTGACGTCAGACTATACTACAAAGCTACAGTAATCAAGAAAGTATGGTACTGGCACAAAAACAGAAAGATAGATCAATGGAACAGGATAGAAATCCCAGAGATAAACCCACGCACATACCGTCACCTTATCTTTGATAAAGGAGGCAAGAATATACAGTGGAGAAAAGACAGCCTCTTCAATAAGTGGTGCTGGGAAAACTGGACAGCTACATGTAAAAGTAGGAAATGAGAACACTCCCTAACACCATACATAAAAATAAACTCAAAATGGATTAAAGACCTAAATGTAAGGCCAGACACTATCAAACTCTTAGAGGAAAACATAGGCAGAACACTCTATGACATAAATCACAGCAAGATCCTTTTTGACCCACCTCCTAGAGAAATGGAAATAAAAACAAAAATAAACAAATGGGACCTAATGAAACTTAAAAGCTTTTGCACAGCAAAGGAAACCATAAACAAGACGAAAAGACAACCCTCAGAATGGGAGAAAATATTTGCAAATGAAGCAACTGTCAAAGGATTAATCTCCAAAATTTACAAGCAGCTCATGCAGCTCAATATCAAAAACACAAACAACCCAATCCAAAAATGGGCAGAAGACCTAAATAGACATTCCTCCAAAGAAGATATACAGATTGCCAACAAACACATGAAAGAATGCTCAACATCACTAATCATTAGAGGAATGCAAATCAAAATTACAGTGAGGTATCATCTCACACCAGTCGGAATGGCCATCATCAAGAAATCTACAAACAATAAATGCTGGAGAGGGTGTGGAGAAAAGGGAACCCTCTTGCACTGTTGGTGGGAATGTAAATTGATACAGCCACTATGGAGAACAGTATGGAGGTTCCTTAAAAAACTACAAATAGAACTACCATATGACCCAGCAATCCCACTCCTGGGCATATACCCTGAGAAAATCATAATTCAAAAAGAGTCATGTATCAAAATGTTCACTGCAGCTCTATTTACAATAGCTAGGACATGGAAGCAACCTAAGTGTCCATCAACAGATGAATGGATAAAGAAGATGTGGCACATATATACAATGGAATATTACTCAGCCATAAAAAGAAACGAAATTCAGCTATTTGTAATGAGGTAGATAGACCTAGAGTCTGTCATACAGAGTGAAGTAAGTCAGAAAGAGAAAGACAAATACCATATGCTAACACATATATATGGAATTTAAGAAAAAAAACAAATGTCATGAAGAACCTAGGGGTAAGACAGGCATAAAGACATAGACCTACTAGAGAACGGACTTGAGGATATGGGGAGGGGGAAGGGTGAGCTGTGACAGGGCGAGAGAGAGGCATGGACATATATACACTACCAAACGTAAGGTAGATAGCTAGTGGGAAGCAGCCGCATAGCACAGGGAGATCAGCTCAGTGCTTTGTGACCGCGTGGAGGTGTGGAATAGGGAGGGTGGGAGGGAGGGAGATGCAAGAGGGAAGAGATATGGGAACATATGTATAACTGATTCACTTTGTTATAAAGCAGAAACTAACACACCATTGTAAAGCAATTATACCCCAATAAATATGTTAAAAAAAAAAGATGTGGCACATATATTCAATGGAATATTACTCAGCCATAAAAAGAAACGAAATTGAGTTATTTGTAGTGAGGTGGATGGACCTAGAGTCTGTCATACAGAGTGAAGTAAGTCAGAAAGAGAAAAACAAATACTGTATGCTAACACGTATATATGGAATCTAAGAAAAGAAAGAAGGTCATGAAGAACCTAGGGGCAAGATGGGAATAAAGACACAGACCTACTAGAGAATGGACTTGAGGATAGGGGGAGAGGGAAGGGTAAGCTGTGACAAAGTGAGAGAGTGGCATGGACATATATACACTACCAAACGTAAAATAGATAGCTAGTGGGCTTCCCTGGTGGCGCAGTGGTTGAGAGTCCGCCCGCCAATGCAGGGGACATGGGTTCGTGCCCAGGTCCGGGAAGATCCCACATGCCACGGAGTGGCTAGGCTCGTGAGCCATGGCCGCTGAGCCTGTGCGCCCGGAGCACAGTGTGAGAGGCCACAACAGTGAGAGGCCCGTGTACAGCAAAACAAACAAACAAACAAAAAAACAATAGCTAGCTAGTGGGAAGCAGCCGCATAGCACAGGGAGATCAGCTTGGTGCTTTGTGACCACCTAGAGAGGTGGGATAGGGAGGGTGAGAGGGAGGGAGATGCAAGAGGGAAGAAATATGGGAACATATGTATATGTATAACTGATTCACTTGGTTATAAAGCAGAAACTAACACACCATTGTAAAGCAATTACACTCCAATAAAGATGTTTTAAAAAAAGCCTTCTCTACCCCCAAAGTTATAAAAATATTCTCTTATATTTTTTCCTCATATTTTTAGAAGTTGTTTTTAATCCAACTGGAATCTATTTTTGTGAATGGTGTTTGTGTGGGATGGTCTCATCTTATGTTTTCCTAACGGATGGCCTATTTTCCCAGCACATTTTCTTTTTGTTTTGTTTTGTTTTGTTTGTGTTACGCGGGCATCTCACTGTTGTAGCCTCTCCCGTTGCGGAGCACAGGCTCCGGACGCGCAGGCTCAGCGGCCATGGCTCACGGGCACAGCCGCTCCGCCGCATGTGGGATCTTCCGGGACCGGGGCACGAACCCGTGACCCCTGCATCGGAAGGCAGACTCTCAACCACTGCGCCACCAGGGAAGCCCACATTTTCTTGAATAGTCCATTCTTTCCTTGCTAACTTACAAATGCTAAATGCCCATAGAAACATGAATTTGATCTTGGACTCATTTTTCTGTTCAACTGTTCCGTTTGCTATTCTTTTTTTTTAATAAATAAATAAATTTATTTATTTATTTTTGGCCGCATTGGGTCTTCGTTGCTGTGCACAGGCTTTCTCCAGTTGTGGCGAGCGGGGGCTACTATTCGTTGTGGTGCACGGGCTTCTTATCGTGGTGGCTTCTCTTGTTGTGGAGCACGGGCTCTAGGTGCACAGGCTTCAATCGTTGTGGCACGAGGGCTCAGTAGTTGTGGCTCTCCGGCTCTAGAGCGCAGGCCCAGTAGTTGTGGCACACAGGCTTAGTTGCTCCATGCCATGCGGTATCTTCCCGGACCAGAGCTCGAATCCCTGTCCCCCACACTGGCAGGTGGATTCTTAACCACTGTGCCACCAGGGAAGTCCCTCCTTTTGCTATTCTGATGCCTTTACTTCCTTACCTCCCATTCACTCATGGCAATCTAGTTTCTACCCACGATTTCCCTGGAATTATTATTCCTAAGTGTATTAATGACCTTCATGTTGCCAAACCCAATGGATATTTTTCAGTTTTTATCTCTCCGGACACTATTTATCATTCCCTCACATATGCTACATAATACAACTCTCCCTTGATTCTTCTACCAATAAAAGTCACGATCATAACAGTATCTTCTATTCGTTAGTTACCCCGTGCCAGGCACTGTTTAAGCGTTTCCTATGCCATACACGTGGAGTATGCCTCACCCATGACCCTCTGGGTAGATATCAGTATTATCACCATCCCCACTTCACAGGAAACTGAGGCATAAAGAATTTAAGTGCCTAGTTGTAGTGTAAGCCCTGACAGTTGTAACTTGCATTTTTGTAACCCAAGTGTCTGATTTAAGCTTTGATTTCGGAGGCATCCACTTCAAAAAGGCACCTACTTCAAGGACAGCTATCACGAATAAACACACTGCCAGCCACAGAAAGATAAGGAACCAGCCCCGTCCACCCCCCCCAGCCCAGGCGTCCTTGTTTTAAAGATATTGGTGGATTTCTATAACTGACCATTTAGGCCACTTGTTTTTTTCTCTCCCCACGTGTTAAATTCCCGCTCTTATGTTTTACATTCACCAATAAAGAGTAAGCCCGCAAAACCACAGGCCGCCTACCCTCGATCCCTATGAAAGCAGAACCCCAAGCCCAGGTGCTCTCTCTCTCTCTTTCTCTACCCTCGACCTCGCTGTGTAGCCCCGGGTGTGCCTTGTCCTTTCCAGAACCTGTGAGTAATAAACCCTTTTTTCCCCTCCAAGTTTCCTGACGGTTATTACTGAGGGCGTCTTGCAATCATAATAAGAACCACAAGGGCCGGTCCAGCCGCAACACTGGTTATGGATAGGCCGAGACCAGCACAAAACGCTTGTCCAAGATCCCTGAGCTAATAAGCAGCAGGATGGGATTTGAACCCAGGTCTGTCTGAGACCAAAGCCTGAGTTCCTAAGCACACCCCTTTCCAGCCTGTCCTCTGTCTCCCTCTTGAGTTCCTTTTGCTTCAGCAGCTTTCAAATGGTGCCCTTCACGATATGGCCTTCGTCACTGCTCTTCTCAGTTTGCCCCTGCACCCTGGGTAAAGCAGGGCCTTCTGATGCTCTCTTTCAGTGCAGCTGCACTGACCTATCTATGTCCTCATGGCCCTGTCAGAATGGAGAAAACACAGCTTTTTATTACAAATCCCTGGAGCTTACTCCACTTCTGTTCCCCAGTCCATTTCCCGGAGGCTTCTCATTTTTACTTATGCGAGTTTGTATTATTTGATATAAGCACGTATCACATTTATAATCGGGAAAAACAGTAAGGATATTAAAAATATAAGAGAAGTAGGTTAGCCTCTAAGGGGCAAGAGAAGTAGATTAGCCTCTAAGGGGCTCTATCAGTTTGGCCCTCCCGAACCATCATTATGCAGGCGTTTTCCAATGTTAGATATGTCGACTATATGTTACTGAGAACTGTGAAAAATTTAATGGACGAGATGCTGAGCCATCTGCAGCTGAGATTAATCACTCATATTGTGACCCAAATATCCCCTTTCCCCAGGGTTTAATTTATTCTCCACCAAACAAGATTAGCACAATAAGCAGGCCTATACAAAGCAGAGGTGTCCTTTGTCTAGAATTTCAAATGGAAAACAGAATTCAGTTCAATTATTAAGGAGCTAAATATATTTACTCATTATAAGGAAATGAGTATGGCTGTTGTTATTTTAAGGGAGAAATAGAAGAATTGGGGATACAGTTCATCTGAGAAGCAAGGGAATCCTCAAAGGATGAGCACTGCTCAAAATGATGAATGACTTTTTCTGTGAAGAGCACCTGTGATAACCATGTGACTTTTAGTTAAATGCAGACGGTGCCTGACGCCCTCCCCCTCCCTCAACCCAGCCCTCATCTCGTCCTCATCTGAGCCTCACTCCAGCCCTCACTGGCACACCATTCTCAACCACCCACAGTCTCTCCTCCTACCTCTCTGCTTATTCCAGCTCGGTCTCTTTCCAGGATGTCTTTTCCTCCATCTGCTGACTTAACATCCTCAGGTTTTTATCTTTAGCCCAGCGTTCATCTCACTCGGCTCCAATCCTTGGATGATCTTACGTGTGTCTGTGGCTGGAACATATCACCTATACCTTGATAACCCAAGTCTGTTTACAGCGCAGACCCTCTCCTGACCTCTAACCCTGCATATTCAGCTGCCTATCCTCTATGGTCCGCAGGCAGCTCAAACTCAACACTTCCTAAACAGAGCTGATTCTTCTTAAACCTGGTTCTTATGGCAACTCTTACTGAATGCTGCCAACCATCTGTCCACCCTCCAAAGCCAGAAATCCAAGCCTCATTCTAGGTTCTTCTTTTGCCCTCCCAACCCCCAAGTCCTGTTGAGTCTACCTACTCAGTAGTTATCAAATCTGTCTCCTCTTCCCTGTCTCAGCACCTGTGTCATCGCTGGCCTCGATCAAATTGGTCCAACAGTCTCCTAATTGGTCTTCCTGCTCTCCAGCCCATCCCATACTATCCCAAAGCCCCCTCTTCAAAGGCCAATTCGACTACATCGTTCTACTTCATAAAGCTTTTCAGTGGCTCCTTATCCACACATTCTACAAACCCCTCCATGATCTGGTCGCTGCTTACCTCTTCAGGCTCATCTCCCCTCACTTTTCCCCCAGCTCACGCCAAGCACCGGCCCAGGGGCACAGCAGGCATTGCGGGGCCCTAGGTTTACACGATTTGAAGGGCCCTCCAAGAAAGATCAAACAACACAATGAATAGAAATTAGTTCCAGGGCTTTGGAGGTGCGTGAGCAACTGAGGGCCCTGAAACAAGCTTCACTAGCTTCACAGTAACTCTACCCCTGGTCTAGCCAAACAGAGCAAGCTCAGTCCCCTAGAACATGCCACAGTCTTCCACATCCCTCTGCCTCTGTACAAGCAGCTGTCCCTGCCCGGGATGGGGTTCCCAACCTTCCCTTGTCTGTCCAGCAAAATCGTTCACCCTTCAAAGGCCAGCTCAGGGGCACCTCCTCTGTGCAGGCCTCCCTGACCTCCCTGCATGGAGCTGACTGTTCTCTCCTTCATGTTCTCATTGTAGCTTGTCCTTTACCTCTGTGTACCCTGTCCTTTACAGAGCAGGTCACACTCAAAGGAACTTGTTTGTTTAAGACCAGGTTTCCCGTGAGTCTTTGCCTCAAGGGCAGAGACAAGGTCATTCCTTTTTAGACTGTTGGAGGACGGCAGTACCTGGCTCAATAAATGTCTGTCGAATGGAATAGAAAAACAGCCTGCTTTTGGCAAAGCGTGTGGAGTAGAACACTGAAATAGACGGGGACCCTGGGCGGAGGCGGCGCTAGGGAGCTCTCTGCTGCCTGCCTGCGTCATCTGAGAGGTCCAGCGGGACCCCAGTGGTGAGCTCCTCCCCGTGGCCTCCCAGTAGCCTCCCCACCCCACCGCCTCCCTTACCTGTCCTCCTTGTTGATCTGGTCCCCGAAGCCCACTGTGCTAACAATTGTGAGCTTTAGCCCCACGTTGCTTTCTTGAAGGTCATATGTATTGGACTGGAGCTGGACACCCGGCTGTGTGTGGGTGGCTGGCTCCCCCTCGAACTTGGTGTTGAACAGGGTGTCCATGAGGGTGGACTTGCCCAAACCTGTCTCTCCTGAAAAACAAAAGAATGAATTATGATGCATTCACCAAATGACCACGCAGCCATTACACATGTTTTGGATGCATATTCACTGACATGGGAAAATGTACACGGTAAGACACTAAGTGAGGAGCACGTAGAACTACATGGACTATTTGATCTCAGTTAAGTGGAAAAGAGTATAAGGAACGGCACCAACATATCAGCAGCAGTCATCTCAGGACAGTGGAACTGGGGTCATTTTTCTTTTAGTCTTCATATTTTTGTGTTATTTGAAAATTGAGTATGCATTGTTTTTATAGTCAGAAAAAGAAACGGTGTTAAAGGCAGTGATGGCGAGGTAGAGTTACGCCTAGAAAAACACTGGAAGGGCGTACAATGTACTCTTACCAACGGTCATGTCTGGGTGGTGGGGTTATGTGCGCTTTTCACTTCTTTCTTTATGCTTTTCTCTATTTTCCAAGTTTTCTACAAGGAACGTGTATAGCTTTCATAATAAAAATTTAAGGGCTATTTTCAAGTTTACAAGAAAGGGACAGCAGTCCCTCATCAAATAAGTATCCTCTCCTCTCAGTCCCCACCTCTCCCAGCCAGGCCCAGACAGCACCCGCAGACGCATCCCAGTGGGGAGACCATTTTTAGCTAATGGAGAGGGAATTTAGCAGGCCACAAGTTATTCTTCCCTTTAAATTTCAAACAAGCCAGTCAGTTGTTTGTTTAACTAACAGGCTGCTGGATACTAATAAATTAAACCGCTGGAATTTCAAAACCACTGGCTTTCGCACCAGGGCAACGAGTCGGGGAAGGGCTGCGGGGACTGGTGAAGGTTTGTGGAGGTTATTCCTGAGAGACGCAAAGGATGTCAAGTCACTGCCAGGAACCAAGGGCTGCGCTTTGAAGACCCGGGCTACCCTGCTGTTGCGCTATCATCACCCCTCTTCTCCCTTTCCCTGCTCACAACCCTTGAGATGTGGGAATTGACACACCTTCCCAGTTGGGAATGGGGGGAGTGGGTTTGCCCTGGGCCAATCCTGGCCTGGAAGGTCCCCTCTTGTGACCGACAGCACATATCTGCAGGGCAGTCCAGGGCTAGGGTTCGAGCTGCACAACCCATAACCGTAAATGGTCCATCTCCCCTCCCACCTCTGGGTGTGTCTAGCTTTGCATCTTGCAAACCTCTTTTATCCGGAATAATGAGCTATGAATGCAGGAGGTGCTTTTAAAAATATGTGTCTATGCTGAGAGCTTTCTGTATGTGGAGGGATCAGTGTGAGAGAGAGAGAAAACAAGGAGAACATTCAACTCAGCCTGGCTACCCGGCTCCCCAGCCCGATTTCATAGCCAGGTCTGACTAATGTGGTTGATTGCCAGGATGCAGGGAAATGGTTCCTCACACAGATCCTGCTTCCAGCCAGGGTCTGTTATACCTACTAGCAGCAAAGACTCTCCCAGAAGAGGCCCTTTTCTCCCTCCCTAAAGGGACAGGAAGTATTTGGGTCCCCAGAAAAACTTGGTGAGGTGGGAAGTGGCAGACTTGGCTGCCATGGGAAGTGGCAGACTTGGCTAAGCAACGGAAGAAATCGCCCCCCTCCCCGCCCAAGGTGCGGGTGCCGCTCCACTGGAAAGGGGCCGGCACCTCTGAAACGGGAACACAGGGTGGCTGCCTCTCCCTAACTCGCCTTCCCTCTGGGCGTTGAAGCTTAAGCTACATTTTCGCCGGTCTTTGTCCGTGCCTAATACAGTGTCCATGTACATCCCCACTTTCAGACCCTCTCTCCCGTTCTGTGAGCTCTTTGCTGAACGCCCCGCAGCTCCTAGATCGTGGCGGGCCCTGACTCCCCAGCACCCAGAGCTGGCTCCCTGACTCCCTGATCCTAAGACTTCCCAGAGAGCAGGGGATGGGCAACTTCTGGTACTCCCCGGAGCGCCTAGCAAGAGGCTCACACAGAGGCCTCAGGAGCAGTACCACAGAGGCAAGGGCCCGCCCTGTTTGCGCAGCTGTAGAAAGGCAGGCCGGGTGGGCCGGGCAGGGCAGGGCAACGGAGAAAATGACCACCCGGACGCCTGCCAGTGCAAAAGGGCTGTGGAAATTAGATGCTCAATGATGAGTGTCTGGAAGAAAAGACCCGGCGGGTGTCTAGGGAATTGTGATAAATGCAGCATGAGAAGAGGGCAGAAAATCAAGTGTGCTTGTCCCGTTCCAGTTTTCCATCAATGTGGAGCCTGGGGGCGGGGAGGGGTGGGAGTTCTCTCTCTCTGGATGGCTGCCACAGACCCAGCCTGAGCCTGGGATGTTGTCCTGGGCCCGGTACTGAGCAGGGGAGGGGAGCCACTCTCGGCTCAACTCAGATCAGGTCAGCAGATTCCACACCCCTGCAGGAAGGTAGGGACTTGGCAATTAGATTCCAGCAGGAAACCTGAACAGTCCCGAGGGGTCAATTTCTCTCTCCTCCTCCCTCCTCAGAGTGTACAGCGGGGTTTCTTAACCCTTTTTAAGTCATCTCCACCAGCCCAGAGGATTTCCTCTCACTTGACTTAATGTAGATAGGATCCCGGAAACACCAGCTTTTTAAAAAAGAATTCAATTTAAAACATGCAATATGAAATCTGCTTTTTCAAGCTATACTCCCTGGGCTAGTCTGATGTTGACCTCTCTACCGGGAGTTCAAAACCACTGTGACAAAGAAAAGCTTAAGCCCTTTTCCTCATCTGCTGTTAACATTTGCATCCTCTGGTACCTTGTGCAATTAAGTCCTTGCAAGTGATGAAATGCAGAGTCCCAGGCAGGTTGACCTAAGCCTAGCCCTTCCCCTTCTCTGGACTCCAGTCTCTTTTTCCATAAAATGAGCAGGTTTGAGTAGTAATAGTAACAGCTATTGCTCCTGGAGCACTTACTACGTGGGCACCACTGTAAATGCCTTACATATATTCCCTTATTTATTCCCTAAAGTAAGACTGTGTATTAGATAATACTACTATTTGTCCTTAATTTACAGGTGGATTAACCGAGCCACTTCCTAGCTGTGTGAATGTGCCCCTGCTCTTCAGTCTCTCTGCACGTCACGTTCCTCATCTATAAAATGTGGAGGAAGAAACTGGCCCAGGGTCACAAAAGTAGTATGT
Source organism: Delphinus delphis (assembly GCF_949987515.2). Classification (NCBI taxonomy): domain Eukaryota; kingdom Metazoa; phylum Chordata; class Mammalia; order Artiodactyla; family Delphinidae; genus Delphinus; species Delphinus delphis. The sequence continues at coordinate 26,620,194 of NC_082704.1, read as the reverse complement.
GGCAATGCCAGCATTTGACCGCAGGCAGTCTGACACTGGAGCCCATGCATGTTCTAGTGTGTCCCATAGGTGTGATTTGTTGTTTCATTCAGTCATTCGACAAATATTTAGAACCTTTAATAGGAGCCAGGCACAGGTTTAGGAGCCGGGGATACAGCAATGATCAGGAGCTAGTCTCTTCCGGCTCCGAATGTTGGAATAAACCAAGAGAAACGTCTCTGAGTTCAACCGGAAGGTGTCCAAAAGGGAACTCTCCAGGAACTCCTGTTGGCCAAGGGAGCCTATGGATGGGGACGAGGTCCTGCCTGGCTCTGTGACCTTGCCCTCTACTTCTTCCTGATCTTGCAGAGACCTAGCAAACAGGGGTGTGCTGGAGCCGGCTCGCCCGGCTTCCTGCAGTTCTTCCCAAGCCCATGTGCAGTGATGTCATGTTGGCAGCTTAAAACCAGCTATGGTGGGAATAATGACAGCACAAAAATTGGTAAATGCTACAAACCACAGCAACTTTTCTCCTGAGAGTGGGTGGTTTGACGCTGACCAGCACACCACCGCTGGCAGCCTGTCTCAGACAGGTGGACGGCTGCCTCTCCCAGAGATGGAGAGAAGAAACCATCGCTCCCTAACCCTGAGAGAATGCTAGCTGCCCTTCCCCTCCTCCTGCACTGAGCCTCAATCCTGCTTCTCTTGTATGTTTTGTTTTTCCAAGTTCAACAGAGCCTAGTTGAGCCTGGAATCCTGAGCAGTTTCAAAGTAAATATTAGCCTTATGACCCTTCGCGCTCGTCAGGCATTCTCTGTTGCTGGCACGTTCCGAGGGCTGAGTCTCTTTGGGGCTCTTTCCCAGCAGAACGTTTGCACTGCTGACTCTAGTCGTTCCTCCAACGCCTCCTGTGCTATATCTAGAATCCTGGGATCCGAGTGATTTCCAAAGCTAAGCTAGTAGACTGGGAGTGGGCTAGTAGACTGTTTAGAACAGGAGGGGGACCTCAGCCCGCTCGGTAATTACTGTCAACCATAGCGTCTGTTGGAGAGGAGCCATAATGTGCTCACACCCATGTGCCTGGCCCTCTAAAAATAATGATCGTAGGTGTCATCATCAGTGCCCTTATGTATAAATTACGCTCTTGATTCATAAAAATTCTCCCTCTCCATGCCAGCATGCACATGCGCACTTATGCACCACAATAAACAATACGGTGATAAAAATATTCTAGATCTCTGTTAATAACCAAAGCCAGTGTTACCATAATTTTACACTTAAAATGCCCTATCGGAAAAGAAAAGAAAATCCTTTGGGGAAACATATTCTATGCCCAAACAGAACCGCTTTATAATCGTCATTAAGGGAGTAAAGCTGACGGTTATGCACAGGCAGTAGGCATGAAAGTATGGTCGCTGAAGGTCCTGCGAGAGAAACGACCACCTTCAGCAGCCAAGCTATGGATCCTTCGCCACGTCGGTGACGCTACCCAGTCCCACGGCTGGGCTGAGATTGCAGCCTTAGAGCCACCGTAAGCCACCTGTGACTTTGGCCCAAATTGTGGGTTCAGAGCAATGACAGGCTTCTGAGCCCAGCCAGAGCAGGGGATGCATGAGTTGCAGGCTTTTCTGGATCAGGGATGGGGAGTGCAGTTAACCAGCCTGGGCGGGTGCATCCAAGGAGTGCACCTGCACGGCTAAGAGGGGAGCTATTAGAGCAGCCGTTTCCTGAAACTTCATAAGTAGAGAGAGAAAGAGGAGGTGACTCCTTGGGTGTGAGGGTCTCCTTTCTACCCTTCCCCTCTTGGAGGGTCTGTCCTGGGCAGTTGAGCGACTCCATGCCCGCAGGTGCACAGTGAAGCAGCTGCATATGTACGATGCCTGGGTGGGTAGGGGTTTACTATTTCTCCCACTTGGGACTTCCCTGGTGGTGCGGTGGTTAAGAATCCGCCTGCCAATGCAGGGGACACGGGTTCCACCCCTGGTCCGGGAAGATCCCACATGCCGCAGAGCAACTAAGCCCGTGCGCCACAGCTACTGAGCCTGCGAGCCACAGCTACTGAGCCTGCGAGCCGCAACTACTGAAGCCTGCACGCCTAGAGCCCGTGCTCCACAACAAGAGACGCCACCGCAACGAGAAGCCTGCACACCGCGATGAAGAGTAGCTCCCACTCGCGGCAACTAGAGAAAGTCCGCGCGCAGCAACGGAGACTCAACGCAGCCAAAAATAAAAATAAATAATAAAGAAATAAAGAAATATTTCTCCCACTCACTTTGCCTTGAGCTTGGCTGCCTCTTCCTCCGGGCCCTAGGGGAGCCTGTGGACCACATGTCCAACTACCCTACGCTGCCGCCCTCAGAGAGCCATCCTGACCTATGCGGCCTCCCTCCTAAAGCTTTACTAGCCCACCCAATTGCACTTGGTTTGAGAGGCTGATGGGGGTGGGCCTGTCACTTCACTTCTCATCCCCTCAGCTTCAATGCAGGTCACCCGGAGCTCTGGGAGGAATGCCAAGGGACTCCAATATGTTTGTGTGGAAGTTTTTCAGTAATCAAATGTTATGTGAAATAAGTTGGCCATCAGCCAAAGATGGGAGAGATCTGGCAGTGCTAATACTGGACGTGATGGTATTTGATCTTGATGTCGATCACCATGACTGCTGTTTATTTTGTATCCCTCTCCTAATAGCACCTCATCGTAACCATGGGTAGACTTTTGGCATCTGAAGAATTAACAGCCTAGATCTGGACTCTCAGGCCCACGATATGTAAATCCGTGAAGCACATATTTTCATCTCATAGGTTCCAAAGCTGGTGCGTGAGAGTGAGTCATTTCACTAGTGAGTGAGCCTAGCTGACTGCCTGTCAACCATACTTAGAAGTGGCTTTGTTTTCTCTACTTGTCCTCGAGTGTGTAGCTAATTCTCCGACAGAAAATGATCTGAGGAGTGCCAGGGAGGGAGAAGAAAAAACAGAGTCCAAGAAAATGAATGGCCTTAGTTACAAAACAGAACTTTAGACTACATTAGAGAGTAGAATATCCAATTCAGTAGTGGTTCACACCCTCAGTATGAATGAATTCCCCGTATGCTCTGTACAAAAACAGGAAAAGGCAATTAGCAAAAGTGTTTTGAGTGTTCCGACCGGGCATGAAAACTGCCATTATTATGGTATTTATAGAATCATTAAGGTTTGGAGGTATGTCACTAGAAATATGCAGGTACGCCTTACTGCACTGTATAGTGAAAATTTTACACTGTGATCGTGTTTGCAAATTTGGGATTATTTAAGGTCTAAGGAGAGATTCTCAAAGAATGTCAAGGAACCGCTGTTCCTGAGACTTGCTTGACTAGTGCTTGACAGTTTCCAAAGTGCCTCTGCGTTCTCAAGAGATGTCTCTGGCAGCGGTTACCAAAGCAGTGGGAGGGACAAAAGGTCAGGCAGACCTGGGTCCCTGTCATGGCTCTGCCACTTATTCTGTGTTGCCTCAGCTAAGTCCCTTATACCCCCGCCCGAGTTTCTTGGTCTCCGTCTGTTCCATGAGGATATGAAGTCTGTTCACTTCCCAGAGTCCTAGTAAGGACCCAAACTGTTAACATGGGAAAGTGTTTGAGAAATGTAGTGAGTGGTTCCTGCGGGGATAATTCATGCGTTCATTTCACATACATTATTGAACTCTCTTTGTGCTGTAATTAGCACAGTAGAGGTGACTAAGACATGGTTCCCACACTTGAGACTAAAGGTCCAGGCACAGATACACTTAAAGGGAATAAAAAGAACTTGGCACACAGCTGTGTGGTGCCTGCACAGAGCTCAAACTGTACCAAGCACAGCAGGGCTGCAGAGGAAACAGACAGACCCAACCCACTGCCCACAGCTGGTAAGCAGGCATCTTTCCACAGCCATTACCTCCCTCCCAATTCTGCCCTGGCTCCTATTTTCTGCAGTCAGAACAAACCTGATAAGAGTAGCTGAGCCAGCCAGCTCCCTTACAGAATTTCCACTGGGTGTCACGCAGCTCAGCTCCCCCCAAGGTATGGTCCCGCATTCTGGTCTGGGCAGGGAAAAATGTAACTACAGCCAGCTGCTCACCAAAACAAGCAGAGGGACAAAAGAAGAAGAGGGGCAGAAAAATTCCTGCAAATAGATCAGAATGACACACTATTGAACCTAATGACCTGCAGAGCCACACCCAGCCATTAAGGATCCATATTCTGTAATAGAATTTCCTGCTATGGAAATACTCACCCACGCACAGGATGTTGAAGCAGAAGCCCTGGCTGACTGACTGATTCACCAGCTGGTCGGGCAAGCTGTCAAACCCCACATGTCCAGCCAGGGGGACAGTTCGGCAACCTTCACCCTAATTTGGAAGGGGAGGGAGGGGAGAAAATGAAAATGTGCTTAAAAGCAACCTGGGTCTCACTTCCCCATCCAAATGCTCTCTGTGCTAGGAATTAACACCCACTGGGGCCCATCTCCCCTTAGCTAGTCCCTGATCCAAAGCAAAATGACCCATTCGCTTAGAAATCATGGATTCTTGGGTACAGTCATCCTTGAGGCTCCATAATGAACGTCACATAGTTCCAGACACAGCAAACTACAGAGGCGGCTTGTAAGGGGTGGGAGGGCGGGGGGGGAGGTCAGGGGATGAGAAGGTTCCCAGCCTTGGGTTAATTCTCCTCACAGAGACTCAGTTTCCTTTCACATCTGTCAAATGACATAATATTACCTTACAGATGATTGGGAGACTCAAATATGCCAACACATGTAACGAGCTTAGTACAATGCCTGGAATATGTATAAGTGTTCAGTAAATACGACAAAGGGACTTCAAAAAGCAATTTCTCTTCTTGGGACTTCCCTGGTGGTCCAGTGGGTAAGACTCCTCGCTCCCAATGCAGGGGGCCCAGGTTTGATCCCTTGTCAGGGAACTAGATCCCACACACATGCCACAACTAAAGATCCCTCATGCCCGTGACTGCCATCTGGCAAGACTGCTACCCTCACATATCTCACCCCACACCCTCCAGTGGAGTAGTCTCAACAGACAACCATATGCCATCATTCAGTCCTGGGTGGTATATTCTGGGCCCCAGAGGGGTACCTGAAGACAGCTGGGTTTTATGAGTGGCCTGCATCACTCAGGGCTACATTCACCCCCTTTTGCTTTCCCTCACCCTTTTCGCCATCTTTTTATCAAAGCAATCAAAAAAAGATGTAAGGGGCTTCCCTGGTGGCGCAGTGGTTAAGAATCCGCCTGCCAATGCAGGGGACACGGGTTCGATCCCTGGTCTGGGAAGATCCCACATGCCACGGAGCAGCTAAGCCCGTGTGCCACAACTACTGAGCCTGCACTCTAGAGCCTGCGAGCCACAACTATTGAGCCTGCATGCCACAACTACTGAAGCCCGCGCACCTAGAGCCCATGCTCCGCAACGAGAAGCCACCGCAATGAGAAGCCCGCACACCGCAAGGAAGAGTAGCCCCCGCTCACCGCAACTAGAGAAAGCCCGCGCGCAGCAACAAAGACCCAACACAGCCAAAAATTAATTAACTAATTATTTTTTTTAAAAAAAAGATGTAAGTTTCCCACTGTTCATTCTTGGTCCTCAAGACTGTAGGGGAGACAGAAACCTAAGAGCCAATATGCTTTCTCGATGGAGTCTCCTACTCAGCAGGCATCGGAAATTGGGAGGGACTCAGAGTTGAGGTTTCCTGAGCCATATATCATCACCCCCGGCTGCCTCTTCCTGTGTCCAAATTCAGCACCATGAAACTTCAAGTGCTCCAGGGCGTCTGGTCCAAGTGCCAAAAGATGAGGAAAGGGAATTTTCAAACTGAAGACAGTGAAGGGCAGCGGGGAGAACTCCACATCTTATTCTTAAAGATTTATTTCATTGTCAAGTCTCACCCAAGCACCTCCCACGTGCCCACAGTTATCTCCCACCTAGCACAGTGCTGTGAGAGCCCTAAATAGCAGAAGAAGAGTATGGCCTTTATTCCCTAGGCAATGGGGTTTAAAAGGGGCATTTTGAGTGTTTTGAGCAGGAAGGGCCATGACACAAGTAGTCTTTTCAAAAGATCATTCCAGCTGCAGGGCGCTTGATGGATGGGAGGAGAGCTGGAGAAGGGGCAGGAAGACATATTAGGAGAGGACTCCAATAACGCTGAACTGGCAGAGTGACAGCCAGGCACTGTGACGATAAATGCTGCTTGAAGTGAACTGATCTGACTTGGGACTCAGGAGGGAGGAACAAATTTGAGAGCCGTCCTAAAGAAAGGATGAGACTCGGTGAATGACTGGGCAGAGAGTGCGGGAGCAATCAAAGCTGTAAGGCTGCAAGGTCCTGCGCCTGGGAGCTTGGATCGATGGCACCAAGGGCAGAAAGAGGGAAGCCAGGAGAGGGTGCATTAGCGGAAAAGTCGAAGATTCTAGTTTTAAATAGCCATTATTTTAAAATTACACTTATCAGGTTTTTTATAAGAGTAATCCATGTCCGCTGTAGAAATTTTAAAACATATGGAAAATTATAAAGAAGAAAATAAAAATCACCCATAATATCACTCTCCAGAGACAGTCACTATTAGTATTTACATGTATTTCCCTACAGTCTATATATAATACTTTTTTTCTTTTTTTTTTTTTTTGTTTACAAAATAGGGATAATCCTGTATATTCCTTTTCATCACCTGGCTTAATAACCGGACACTTAATATAGTATGGATGTTCTCTTGAGTAATTAAGTATACTTCTAAAACATTACTTTTTTGGCCACATAGAATTCCATTGTGGGAATTTACCACATTTTCTCAACCAGTGAAATGTCTTCCACTACTAGACATTTAGCGTGTTTCCAAGTTTTCAACATTATAAGTAATAATTCTTGTTCTTACAGGTTTGCATAGTCTCTGATTATTTCCTTAAGCTAAATTCCTAGAATTAAAGCCTGCTGGGTGCAAGGCCACACACATTGGAAAGACTTTGGTACACACCGAGAAATCGTTCAACAGAGAATATTACAAATGTCTATTTCTAACGCCAGTATGCGAGAGTGTCTGTTTACACATACTTAGACCAGCACTGAGTTTGAGGCTTTTTAACCATTGTGAATTGAATCACTGCAAAATGGCATCATGTAATTTCATTTGCATTTTATTGGTGAGAGTGAACTTTTTTTATTGTTCAACTACATATGTGTGTTGTGTCTATGTATATGCGAGTTAACTATTCACGTCTTTGTCCATTTTCTTAAAATGGGTGCTTGTCTTTCTCTTCTGGATTTGTAAAAGCATTTTCTATACTAAAGAAAACAAGATAGTTTTGATTTTATGGTGACACATCTACCCACTAAGTACTTAGCAATATGGGATTGTAGGCTCAGGGAGAATTCAGGACTGAGATATAAATTTAGCAGTGAGAGGTATGAAACTGGATGTGTTCTTCAAGAGACAGTACAGGGAGAAAAGAATTAAGGACTGAATATAAGCAATGCCCACAAGTAAGGAATGGGAAGATGAAGAGAATTCTTCCAAGGGGTGGGGGGATGATCAGAAAAGTAAGAGATGACCCAATAGTTTTCTATCACCAGAGGCCAAGATTGAAGTCAGGAAGAATTACAGAGAAACGACCATTGGTCTGGATTTGGTAAAGTCCACTGGTAACTTTTAGAATCCTTTTTTCTTCTGTATCTTTTTACCCGGTGTCCAATACACCTAAGTTAACTGGAAGGTTTGGGGACTAGGGAACATGGAATCTGGGTAATGCGTCTTTCTTGCTAATCAAGATTTAAGCAGCAAACTGTATGTCTCAATCCTTGTAGTTGAGAAAGCTTCGAAAATGAATTTGTATATGCAGTTCCTGCTTTAGGAAATCCTGCCTAGCGAGCACCATTCACTTCTGCTTTGATGAATCTTAGAAGATGTCAAGGTCACCGTTATGAACATCAGTCCTCATTGTTCAGAGGTAAATACGTAATGGTGAAAACGACAGGACACTGGGCTAAATGGACACTGACCCCTGGACAGCCCCTGGAAATTTCTTCCCTCTTCCCTCTCTAAACCTCCGATAGCTTATCTCTTTCCTCTTTCTCCTTAACGTGGCCTGATTAATTGAGGTCCTGACTGCTTTGATTGCAGTCAATTGAATGTTCCCTGGATTACAAAGTGCACAAAAGGAGATGGAACTGGCAACTTGGCCCAGGACGTCTGACACTAAAACCTTAAGTTATTATCTTGAGTAGCAGGTGGTGCCACGTTTGACGCTTTGAACTGAGAGGCTAGAAAGGTCACAGCCACCAAAATGTTAAATGGCCCACCTCCCGTGACCTGCAACCTCCCCTCGGGATCTGCTCTACAGAGACTCACATGCCTGTACAAAGGTCCACGTACAGTACAAGGAAACTCATTACAGAATTATTTATAATACTGAAAACCTAGAAAAAAAAACCTAAATGTCCGACAATGGGAAAAAATATTAGGTTGGCCAAAAAGTTCGTTCGGGTGTTTCATATGTTGTGACAGAAAAACCAGTTAACTAAATTATGGTACGTGCATATTCTGGAATATTCCTCAGCCATTAAGAAGAATGCAGTAGATCTAGAAACAGAGTCACAGAGGTAGAAAACAAACTAATGGTTACCAGGGGGTAAGGGCGGGGAGGGATATATTGGGAGACTGGGATAGACATATACACACTACTATATATAAAATAGTTAACTAATAAAGCCCTGCTGTATAGCACAGGGAACTCTACTCAATACTCTGTAATGGCCTATATAGGAAAAGAATCTAAAAGAGAGTGGATGTAAGTGTATGTATAACTGATTCATTCGCTGTACACCTGAATCTAACGCAACATTATAAATCAACTATACTCCAATAATAATTTAAAAAAAGAATGCAGTAGGTCTAATAATTTAAAAAAAGAATGCAGTACTGATCGGAATATCTCCAAGACATATTATAATATAGAAAAAAAGAAACTGCAGAACAATAAGCACAGTATGAGGCCATATATGCAAAAAAAACCTCTGCGTGTATTTGCACTTAAATGTATGTGAGAGAAAGGGGACTAAAAAGGCACCCACCACACCTAGAACTCAGGGTACCTCAGGGGAGGGGACTGGAACTAGGGGCTTCCTCGGGGGGTAGTCAGTGTGCTTCTGCATTGTTTGATTCTTTTACAGCATGAATGTATTCACACATTACCTGTGTAATTTAAAAACCATTTTTAATACACGAAAAGCGAGTTCTGGTTCAGCTTTGCAGCAGGGGTAATTAGGCTGCAGCGTCTGAGAGGAACTAAAAGGCAGGCAAAAATGAAAGCGTGCTCCTGAGAACTGGGAGAGGCCCCACTCCCCTCCCCAATTACGTTTCCTGTTTTCTCCTCATCTGCAGTCACCTGCGGTCTTGAAATACGTTATATACCACATTTCATATCACAGGCAGAAACAACGCTTTCTCTTCCGCCTCCTCCCACGAGGACACACCGATTGCGCGTTTTAATTGAATAGTCGGAGGTTCGTGTTATGAAGTACGAGTGAGGGCAGTTCCAGCTGTGCATCGTTTTCCCCTTGCTGTGATTCTGAAAATAAAGGGTCCCATAAGCACCCAAGTGGGCAATCCCTGCCCCCCTCCCCCCTTCCAACCTTTGTGGCACAGGACGCAAGCCATGTAGGAAGCCTCCGGAAACCGAGGGCGCATCTGTGTCGACGGAGAATTTCTGGCCTCCGTTTAAAACCGGGGTGGCCAAGTTAGTAGCTGTCATTCTGAAGGACAAGATCAAAACAAAAAGTTTGGAACTCATGGCCAAAGACCGGGCTTGTCCTTAACTTTCTCCTCTGGCCTTGGCACAAAGATGCTAGGAAAGGACAGAAACACTGAAATAGGATTATCTCCGGCAGCCCCATGTGTCACTTACTGGTGGGCCCGATCTCTCACACCTTCCCTTCCTCTATCTCCCTCCCCAGCTCTGACTATCAATCTCTGAGAGACCCTGCAAATCTTCAGGACGCTCAAACTCAATGAATAGTTCAATGATGCATGATGGAATATTAAACAGCTGATAAAAACATATTCTAAGAATATTTAATGGCATAGGAAAATGATCACCAAATACTGTTAGATAAAAAACTGTGTATACAAGATCATCCCAATCATGAGGAAAAAAAGTATGCATGCATTTTTAAAAACTTGGAAGAATATATACCAAAATGGTGAGAATGGTTGCTTTTGGCTTGGAGGGGCTGTAGGAGCTGTTGCTTTTCTGTTCCAAATTTTCTACAGTAGGCATATTTTACCTTTTTTTTTTTTTTTTTTTGGTGGTACGCGGGCCTCTCACTATTGTGGCCTCTCCCATTGCGGAGCACAGGCTCCGGACGCGCAGGCTTAGCGGCCGGCCATGGCTCACGGGCCCAGCCGCTCCACGGCATGTGGGATCTTCCCGGACCGGGGCACGAACCCGTGTCCCCTGCATCGGCAGGCGGACTCTCAACCACTGCGCCACCAGGGAAGCCCCATATTTTACTTTTATAATCAGAATTAAAATATTATTTTTTTAAGACTCTATGATGATACTTTCCTAGGCAGGAAAGTGGCCTCAGATATTTTAGCAAAATCTTTAGTTACAGCCAAAAAGTTGCTTTATGTACAGATAACCAGAAAATTTGGTGAAGTATTCAGCTTTCTGGCAGTTTTATTGTATATAAAACATTTATTTTCCCAATAACACAATAAAACCTTATTCTTCTTATTATAACATATTTATATGCAATATAACATTATTATACAGTATGCCTTATTCTTATAAAGATTCATGTGAACCAGAAGTCAAAGTCAAATCACATACCCTGAAACATGCAGCAAAAAGTCTTGCTGAAACAATCAGGTGGATGATAGCCCTATCTGTTACCTCCGGTGTTACCAAGGGAGTGAATGCCACTTATTATCCCATATTATCAGCCATAAGAACCACAAGAGCACTGCTAAGTTCCCAGAGGTTAAAACAACTCCAGTATGCCTAACACATCAAACGTCACGATTTCCCTGGCTCCAATTAAGCTGAGCTGAGAGGAAACTGACAGTAGTAGCGATGCCCTGAACTGGGAGAGAGAAATCTGGGGGCCTTTCGGAGGAGAAATAAAACCTGCCAAAGCTAGCAGCACCCCTTAGGGGCCCCAGTACCTTTCAGTGGGGGAGCAGCTTAGGGGATCCTGACGAAGCACAAAGGAAACCATCCTCACCATACAGGGAGAAGGCCCAGTTTTGGCAAATCCAATAGATGGAACTCTGGATTTTAATACACCGGATCAATTCCAGAGTGGCTTTTCATTCTATAGGATTCACAGCAGGATTCTATTAGATAGCCAGCTCTCCTAGTGCATGTAAAAGGGGATTCAACAGACAAAAATTCAGCTGTCACGTACCTTTATAGGAAGTCAATAGCTATATACACCTACACGGCCGGACAGACAATATGCGAAGGGTTGTTTGTTTCTATTCCAGTTCCAGAGACCCTGCTGAGCTAAAAGCACAGACTTGCTTTCTCTACAGCCGTCTCCCCACCCAGCTCAAGGAGTCAAAGCAGGGAAGGGGTGGAGTTAAATTCCGCCACCTCGTTTGGAAGCAGAAGCAGAAGCAGGCAAGGACCTAAAAGAAATCAGGCTGGAGGAAACACAAGAAGTGTACCATGTCAGAGCTGGAAACACCCTTACGGATCACCTAATCCAACCCGCGCATTTGACAAAAAGGGAAACAGAGACTCAGAGGCAGGAAGTGACTTGTCCCGAGTCACAGAGTGATTTAGTGGCAGAGAGTGGTGCTGGGACCCAGGGCCCTGTCAAGCAGACCGCCGCTCTCAAATGGAAAAGCTGACTCAAGTGGCGCATAGATTTCTTTCTGCTGCTAGAATTCTGGGACATTGGGCTTGTGGCTGATGCCAGTCGGGAGGAGAAGGGTCATGGAAAATGACCCAGAAGCCCGTGGGCTCACCAAGGCGCCTCTGGCCCACACAAGGCAACTGAGGCGGTGGAGGCCAGGAGACGCTGGTGCCCCTCTTCTGCATCTTCTCTTCCACCTCTAGCTCCTATTTCCTTCACTGCCGACTCAAGCCTGAGCCTCAGCCTGGCCTCTGCTCAAGAGCCCCAGGGCTACCGAACCCAGCCAGCCAGATTCTAGGTGAAATAGCTCCACCTCAGCCAGGGGTGACCCTTGCCCAGGGTGGGTCAACTTTCCCACAAAGGCCTGACAGATTCCCTTCAAATCAGGCCATTTAGAGTTTCCTAGGTGTTCTGGTCATTGTTATCTCCAATCTGTTAAAAAGAGAAAAAAAAAAAAGGTTTACTCACAGGCCTCTGGATGAACGCCCAGCTGTCCTCTGGGGAGCCTGAATTTGCCTCTGCCTCCATCTGGTCTCATTTAAAGGGGATCTGAAAAAACCCAGTTCCTGCCTCAGCGCCAGTGCTCAGAGCTGGGGGCCTCTGCTGCGAAAGGAAACTGAACACGACCTCACACCTCATCAGGGCCGTGAAAGCGCAGAGCTCTGCTCCGGAGAGGGCCCTGGCAGGAGAAACCTGAGCCCTGGGTCCTGTCCCCAAGAAGGCCCGTGAATCTTTCGCCCAGTCACCTTTAAGTGAGTGGAAGGGATGACCCCATTGCAGGGCCAGCGGAGAGCGTGCTGCATAATTCAGCAGATGGCTGCCTCTAATGAGAAGACACTGCAGAAGCGGGAACGTTATCTCCCCCTCCCGAGCATGTGGTCCTTCCCCTGTGCAGGCAGCAGAAGCCTCCTCCTGCCACACCGAGGAGGAAGGGTCTGTGTTTCAAATTTATTCTGCGCGCCTCCTCCAGTTGTTACTTAAAATAATCCATCATTACGTGGCTGGTGGCTCCAAGATTTTTATTTAAAGTATGGGAAAGAAAGAAAGAAAGGAAGGAAGAAAGGAAGGGAGGGAGGGAGGGAGGGGAGGGGAGGAGAGGGAGAGGAGGGGAGGGACGAAGGAAGGAAGGAAGGAAGGAAGGAAGGAAAGGAAGGGAGGGAGGGAGGGAGGGGAGGAGAGGGAGAGGAGGGGAAGGAAGGAAGGAAGGAAGGAAGGAAAGGAAGGAAGGGAGGGAGGAGGAGGGAGGGGAGGGAAGGGAGGGCAAGGAAGGGAGGGAGGGAGGGGAGGGAAGGAAGGGGAAGGAAGGGAGGGAGGGAGGGGAGGGAGGGGAAGGGAGGGAGGGGAGGAAGGAAGGAAGAAAGCCCACATAGCCATGACTGTGCTATCTGGGGTTTAAGCTGAGAATCTTTTTTAACATCAGAGTCTTCAAAGCACCCAAGTATACTCTTCTCAACCTCCATGAGTATACTGAGGTGGGGGTGGGGGGGTCGCAGTGAAAAGAGGGGGAAGAGGGGACATGGCAGGATTTTTATTTCTTGGAAACATGATGAAAAGGCCAGAGTTTTTTTAATATAAAAACGAATCTGAAAAAAAAAAACAACGAATCTGTGTCATCTGGAAGGTGTTTCATTGCTTCATCCACTGACCAGCAGTAACACTTCGGACTAAGTCATTTGGTCTTCCTGAACCCATAAAATGAAAAGAACAGTAATACTCATCCAGGAAGCTGCTGGGGAAAATGAAATCATACAGATGGAAGCGTTTTGAGATCGTTGAAAGAGACATGTTACACTTATCTACGGTATTCTTTTTCTTTCTTTTCTTTTCTCTGTCTCTTTCTTTCTGGAATGTGGTTTTAACATAAATGCAACTGAAAGCGCTCCTCAATTGCGCAGGATAATATAAAACCAAGGCTCTGATAATCCAGAAACCCATGCAAGTCCAGAAATCAGTCCTATTTAGTTCTGGAATACCTTTATCCAGGGGACTTATCTTTCTAATTAGTTTTGCTAAGGCTAATGCAACGGGTTCGCTCCCTTACAGCACAAAAAGGGAGGGGCCATACTAGGTAACAAAGCCAGCAATTAATAGAAAATTTACAGCAGAGACTCTACAAAGTAAATGCTGTGCACATGACTGCAGATCAAAATCTCATTATACTATACAGACAAATCGCTCGGCTGTAATGCAGTTTTGTAATAAGAATGCCGCGAACACTCACATTTCCAGGTTTTAGGATATGAAGAGGAAATGGGGCTTATACCGGCCTCTCACGGGGAAGCTCTGAGAGGGCTGTCGTGTGTGCCGTGGCCACCACTATATCCCCAGCACCTGGCAGAGTCGGTGCCCAATAAACACATGTTGAAGGAATGAATGAAAATAAAAGTGTGTGAATTAACAAATGAAATGTACCCAGCCTGGGAGCAGAAGTGAGATCTCACCCATCTTCACACCTACCCTTTTCCTAGTTAAAACCCTCAGCAAGCCTTTCCTGTCACCCACCGCCCCTGTCCACTGCTGGATCAGGTCCCCTTGTAATGAATTATCCTAGCGGGCAGTAGCACTCCTCTGCAGCACATCACAAAGATAATTATAATTATTTGTGTCTGCCTCCACTACTAGACTGTAAACTCCCTGAGGGCAGGGGCCATGTGCATTTGTGGGGAGGAGGGCGGACATTGTAATTTCCCTCCAACTTTTAATTTTGAAAAGTCTCAAACACACAGAAAAGTTGGAAAATAGTACAATGATCATTCATATACCCACGACCTAGATTCAAGAATTTTTAATATTTGGGGCCATGCAAATTTTCTTCAGTGCTGTATTCACAGTAGAGGTATGTGTGGATATTGGGGTTTTCCTCTCCCTGCTTGGGGCACCATATGACTTTTAGTGCGAGGTGGGGAGATGGCTGAGGCAGGGCACTTCAATGGGAATCAAGGTTAAGTGTCATTTGATAGCAAGACCAGAGTGCAGCCACCTATAGGCGGTTGCCTTGGGATAGCTGCCCCGGGACAGTTGCCCCAGGACCAGCACAGCTAGGGCAGCGTTAGGCCCTGCAAGCTCTTTCTTTAGGGAGAAAGACCATTACCTGGCTGCACCGTGCCTTGCCAAGTTACCTTGGACAAGTCATGGAACCTCTCAGAGTATATATTAACAGCAGCCCAAGCCACCTCACAGGCAGGGGTTGGGGATGGAAACATCCCAAGAATCTTCTATAGTTCTCTAATTATTTCACCGTGTCCACAATTTGCCTCTCCAACTAGACTGCAATAAGCGTAAAAGCCAAGAACTGTGTCTACTACTTTTTTCTGGTATAGTTGACCGGAGCCAGCCGTAGTGCTGGACACTTAGCAGTTAATCAAATAAACACTTGTGGACATGATGAAGAAACAGTTTTGTCCTACAGAATCTTTGTGGTGTTCATTCAGATGGGATGGGATTGTATTATGTACACAAAAGCTGAACTTCCAAGTTGCATGCATGCCCAAATAAGGATCCTATCCAGCAACTCTAAGGTCTGTTTTTGTCACTAATAATGTTACCTTACAAGCCAGTGACCCTCAACTGACTCTGGAAAGGACAGCCCATCCCTCACACACACACCAGAGCACTATTTGCAGGGCACCATGTCTCAGAGCTCATTAAAAAGAACTCCTAAGCCAGGCACACTTAGGTTTAGTCTCCAGTCTTCTTTTCCCAAATCCTGGATACTCGTTCCCAGGAAGAAACAATCAGCAGCCAGACGTCCAAAGGCCTCCTGAGTTAATTCCATCTTCCCCCGGTGAATTACAACTTCTTGCAGACACAAAGGCAGGCAGAGAGACAAATGACACATAAACAAGGGCTTCACTGGCTGGGGGAGGGGGGCATGGAGAGTGACGTCAGTTTTCCCAGAAACCCATTTATCACCATAACAAGGTCTCAAGTGCTCGGGCTGCTCTTTCAGCTTCAGAATCTGGCATACAATTATGTTCTTCATCATACAGTAGGGCAAGGCCCGCCAGAGCAAACTGGAAACAACCAAAGCAAACCAAGTGGCCCTAAATCGCCCCCACCTCCATTTGCAGAACAAAGGGGATCTCTGGGTTGCCGGAGGTGAAACACAACCTTCTGGAATGTTCCCCTTTGCTACATCGGCCCTGCAATCTTAATTCAGGTTAGGGGGACTGGTGAGAGAGTATGGGCAGGTCGATGCAAATTAATTAGCTGACAAGAAAAATCACTAGTGTCCTTCTTGGTCACTAAGGATGGAGCAAGTGTAATCCAGGAGACTAAGTCCTCTACTTAAGGCATGCCATCTCTAAAATGCAGATAATGGAGGAGCAGAAAGGTACTCTGGGAACCCTCAAAACACTAAAGCAATACATATTACAGTGCCAATCTTGGGGAGAAGAGAATTCTCTCAAATTCCATTATCACAGAGCACTGCCTCCCATCTTCTGCTGGTCCTTCCATATCATGACTGCATAAGGAGCTCCATGCTGGGGTCTTTCAGGGGGGTGGGGGAGGTTCCAAAGAAATCACCTTGCCCTTCCAAACAAGAACAAGAGGATGGAATAAATGTATCCATTTCCTGGAGAGGGAATGCTATCAGACTCTGGATTCAGATTTTGAAAACAAATCAGTTTCAATTACACCAAATACCTAGAGGCTATGTATATTTTTTGCACTGAAATTGCATTGCATGGGGTTTAGGGTGTGTGTGTGTGTGTGTGTGGGTGTGTGTGTGTGTGTGTGTGTGTGTGTGTAGTGTCATGGGATCTGACCTTCCTCTACTTCACTCTCCTTCCTCACCTCAGGGTGCTGGTAATTGTGGGCTTCTTAAAATCCCAGATACCCATGGATGAATAGAAAGGCTAGGTTGTTCCCTCAAATGGAATCATCCCCTCCCTTGGCAACGAAACTTCTGGTCTAAAAAAACAAACATGGAGCCCCGGGTCACTTCAGTATAATTTCTCTGCACATCCCAGTCTGGAAAACTTCAGTTCGTTAAATGAAGATTTTTTTTTTCCAGAGTCGGCTGCCAACAAAAAGAGAGAGAGGGCACCGCTTTTGCAAGCGTCGCACTGATTTTCCTCAGTCCCCATAACAAGAAGCCAGCTCCACAGGTTTTGGCACACAAGCCAGTTACACTGAACACGCACCGGAGACAGATCCCCCTGCCCAGAGGCCCGCAAAACCCTGGTCAGGTGCTCAGAAACACGCCAAAGTACGCAGCCAACCACCTACAGGCCAGCGGACTGCACCCCACAAAACGCACAAATGGGACCCAGAGGCACACAGCACAAGCAGACGGCGAGAGAAGCGTCCGGACACAGGGACAAGCACCAGAGAGGCGAGCACACTCCAAGAAACTGGCGGACTCATCTAGGGTCACAGACAAGCCGGGCACCGCCGCCCGCCCGGGGAGGCAGGAGCGCGCGCGCGTGCACTCATACGCACACAGTGATACACACACAGACGCAGTCACATATGTAATGCATATGGAGAAACCCTACCCCAGCCAGTCACCTCCCCGCCCCCCTCACCACTCGCCGCCTCCTGCCCCAGGCTCACCCCAGCCCCGAGCCCCTCTGGCTGAGGAGGCCCGGGTCCCGGCGGGCTGCGGGGCGCAGGGGCGCGGCCCGGCAGCCGGAGGGAGCGAGGCCAGCGTGCCGGGACCCGGAGGGCTTGGCGGCCAGTGCGGCCATTCATTCGGCAACGCCCCAGCGGCGGGGCCGCAGCTGCAGCCAGGGAGGCGGCGGCGCCGACTGCAGCTCTTGGGCAATGCAAGTTCAGTCGCTGGCCCGCAACCCGGACCAGGCCCCCCACCCGCACGCCAGCCACCACGGTTCTGGGGGACGGGAGGCTAGGGGACTGAGTCGCTGACCCCGCGCCTTGGCTCCTGGACGCTGCCCACTGCCCTCCTCGCGGTGGAGGTGGCGGCGGCCAGGTCCCCTCGGCCCTTCCGAGGCCCCCGGCCCCGGCGCTGGCACCCACGCCCCGCACTCACCGCCTGGCGAGCTATATCGGTCGCTGCCATCGCTCCTGCCTCCGCCAGGGCTGCCACCGGCGCCTCCGCAACGGGAGCTTCAGCACGAGCTACAGGAAACCGTTGAGCTCCTCCGACAAAGAGAAAGTGTTACACTTCGGGCGCGACCAAGTCCGGTGGGGGGAGGTGCAAGGGAGGGGCCCCCTCACCGCGGCTCCAACCTCTCCTCTATCGCCCACCCCCTCGGAAGTGGGGTGCGGGAAGGGGGCGGATTTAACGCGCCGCTTCCCTCTCCCGCGAGCCTAGTTCCGGCTCTCCCTGCAGCCTCAGTTGTAGGCCTTTGCGAAGGGGGGCGGGGGCTCCCCTCGGTGACCACGTCCTCTGCCCCCCCCCTCGCCACTGGGCTCCGTGGTACGTCCCGACCTCTGCTGAATTGTCACACACCCCCCTGCTCTCGCCTTACATCCCTGAGTCCCCAGACCCCGGAGGCTGGAAGGGAGCCCCCGCCCTTCGCCCCCGCCGCGCACAACTCGGCGGCTGAGCCCTGCGGTCATCCTCTCCCTCATCCCCGCCCCCTGGACCCCCTCCTCCTCCTCACCGAGATCTCTGGGTGCTTGGAGGGGAGCGCCCGCCGCTGGAGTCTCGCTGCTCCACCACACCTCCCCTCACCTCCCCCATCCCGGCCCGGGAGTGCTGCTGGGGCGGGGGCGAGTTGCGGCACCTGCCGCCCCACGGTGGAGCTTAGAAAGGAGGCGGTTGGGGGGAGCCGCACTGCGGGCCCAGCAGCTGAGCTGTGACCTGCGGAGTCCGAGGCCAGCGGTCTGAGACGAGACGTCCCTTCTGCCCTGGGGTTTCCACGCGGCGGGTGCTGTGGGCTGTCATTTCCGAGCTCACCACCGTTGGGTACTTCATACAAACGGACCCCACGCCTCCTCTCCCCACCGAGCCCTAGACGCTCAGCGTGTGAACGGAGACTCAGACGACTCACTCCCTCGTAGTGCCTGGACCGCCGGGGAGTCTCAGAGGAGGGGCTTGGGGCTGAAGGCTCCCAGCTCAACTGAAGGGGATATTGGGGAGGAGCGCGGAGCTGCCTCCGGTGACTCTGTCCCGCCCCCTGATTTCCCCTTAACCTTGGGTCAGCCCGAGACTAGGCGGCCGCGGCGTGCAGGAGACCTTCCGAAGGCAGAGGCTCTGCCCGCCTGCTTTCCTTTTCCTCCCGGCCCACCGCCACCGCGGGTCCCCTCCCTTGCCCTCGGCACCTCTCCCCGTCTCCGGCCTGTCGCCCCGCACCCCCTCTCCTGGGAGTGGCCCCTTGTTAGCTTCTAGTGACAGGCGAACCCTGGCAGGTTTGGCGTGCCCGAGGCCCGAGCGGGCGGGACAATCCACTCCACTCCACTCCTTAAGAGGACAGGTGCCCTGGTCTCGGAGAGGAACTCAGACCCTCGAGTGGAACCCGGGACCGCGGGGGGACACAGATCCATGGGAGAAAGCTGGGCCCGCGAGGGGGCTGGGATGCAGCGTGGGAAATGGCCCAAGGCGGAGCGGCTGAGGCGGGGGCAGGAGGGAGGAAAGAAGAAAAACGGGAACCAACGAGAGAGAAGGAGAAGGGACCCAACCCAGAGGCCCGTGCGCGCGGGGAGGGGGGAAGGCAGAGAAATTGGGGTGGCCATATGAAGCGCTCCCCTGGCAGTGTTCACCTGCCGGGACAGTGCTGCTCACACTGTCTCAGGGAGCTCTTTACGTGCGTGTGAACCTTGAGAACAAGGACTCCGCAAAATGCGTCCCCCAGTGCCTAGTTCGGGGCCTGGCATCCACCAAGCGCCCAATTAAGCATTTCCCGAACAAGCGGGCAGAGGACTTGGATTGGGAGGAGGGATACAGAAGAAAGAAGAGACACAATCAAGAGGTGACTGTAGGGACAGAAGAGCCAAGTATTGGAGGTGCCAACTGTGCTGGAGACCTAGGAGGCGCCGAAAGAGAAGGGCCTGGCACAATCTGGGACAGTACAGGGGAGTTCTGTAGACAGACAGCGCAGGCCCACAGGGCAGATGGTGGTGGCAGAGAAGAGGGGCGGCTGTTGTCTCCAAGGCCCACCAGGGCGCTGGGGCAGGGCCTGGGCGAGGCGCCAGGCCCTGGATTGGGGTGGCAGCCATGTGCGGGGGCAGGGCTGTATATGAGGAACCGCTGTAAGGTTGGGCCGGGACCGGATGGGGGCGGGGAGTCAGAGGGGACTGGCCGCTTCCAGACTGGGTGTCTGGCAGGGAGACAGGTCTTCCCTGCAAAGGCTGGGGCATGGAGGACGGGGAGGGGCTGGAGCTCATTAGCTCTGACCCGGACGTGGGATCTGGGTGACTGCGGGACGAGAGGCGCACATTTGGAAAGCAGAGCTGAGAGCTGATACCCGGAGCCTCGGCGAGCCGGCGGAGGGCCCAGCAGAGCTGGGCTGGCTGACTGCGGGGCTCCCGGGGAATCCTGCTTGCCCCCAGCAGCACCGCCCTCCCGCCTTAGCGCTCCACGCTCCCCAAAGCTCCGTGCATTTCGGCCCAACGCTGGGGGTACCTTAGCGGGGAACCCTTGGTGCCCCGCCAGTGTGCCCCCCTCTGCCCACCTGTCCCTAGGGACCCTCAGAACCTCGCGGAGGCCTCCGCCTCCAAAACGCTAGACCTCGCAGACTGGAACCAAGTGTGTAACTCAAGTCTCCCTCAACCCCTTGGTCCCTGCAAGACCTGTCACCTGCGTCTGCAAGTGCCTCCCGGGGCTTGGGCTTCCCGGTTTCCGTGGGGTGTGGCTTGCTGTTGATGTGTGAGTAGGCGTGCATTTGTCTGTGTCAGTGTGCGTCAGCTGTGTCTGTGTGTTTCAGTGCATGTCAGTGTGTGTGTGTACGGGCATGTGCTTACTCCTATGTTTGTATTTGTTCTTGTGTACCTGCCAGTGTGTGTGTTTCAGTGAGTGTGTCTGTGTCGATGTGTGTGTGTCAGTGTGAATTTTTGGTGTGTGTTGGTATGTATGAGAATGTGTGCGTGCCAGTATTGTGTGTGTGTTAGTGTGTGCATGTCAATGTGTGTGTCAGTGGCTGTGTGCGTATGTGTAGAGAGGTTTTAGCTCACTGCGTTCTGGGCTTTACATACCTTACCTGACTCAATGCAGGAGGCCAGTAACTGAATGCTGTGGATTATAATACTTATTTAAACAAAGAAGC
Organism: Delphinus delphis; assembly: GCF_949987515.2. Lineage (NCBI taxonomy): Eukaryota > Metazoa > Chordata > Mammalia > Artiodactyla > Delphinidae > Delphinus > Delphinus delphis. The sequence continues at coordinate 26,599,164 of NC_082704.1, read as the reverse complement.
TTGGAGGGAGGGAGGGGAAAAAATAAAATGAAAACAAAGAAATTTGGAAATTCGCTGGGTTTGTCTTCGGTGCTGGGTCACTTGCCCAGGCACGGGGCAGACACGGGAGGGCCGAGGCAAGAGTCAGTTGCTCCGACCAACTGACGAGTGGTCAGTTGCTTTCTTGCATGTCTGTCCCTGTTGATGAGTGGGACCAAAAGATCCCCTTCCTGAAGAGGCACTGTGGACCCTCAGGCCCTGCCATGAACATGTCTTCATGTTCGATGTGTCCTGGTGGGGTCCCTTGGGCGCAGCACAGTTATCTGGCAGGTGCTCAATGTTTGTTGAGTGAATGAATAAACGGAAGCCTGTAAATGTGGTGTTTTCAGTGTTTCCACTGTCCTTAAGGAAGCTGGAGCAAGCAGCGACTTCCCCAGGCCAGCAGGTGACTGTCATTAATTTGCTAATGTTGTTTGTGGAACCGGACTCCCCGGGGAGGGGAAATGGCCCTCCCTGCTAGATAGGAGGGGGCCTAATTATAGTCAAGCTTTAGCAAAGTCACCCTGACGGCTGGGGCAGGGGGTGCTCAGACTGGATGGGGGAAGGGGACAGGGCAGGGGAGGAGGGCCGTGAAGTGGAGCTAAGAGCTCAGCAAAGGGCTTTGTCCTGAAACTGTGGCTTTATGAAAGGAGAAAGAGGATACTAGAGTTGGTCTAAAGTGGAGACGCTCTGAGAAGCATCTGAAAAGTAAGTTCAGAAAGCTGGAGGAAGAGGACAGGGTGAAGCAGAGGGAAAATGATCTGAGATTAACCAAATGCAGACAGTGCTGATAGAACCAGAAACTCAGTGAAGGGCTGAGTCAGGATGAAGTAAGGATTCCTTTGTGCATCATTACCTGTCGCCCCTGGCTTTACATTATTTTATTCCAGTGCTTCTCAAAATATGTCATTGTCTAGCAGTCTCAGCATCACCTGGGAAGTTAGAAATGCAAATTCTCAGGCCCCAGGCCAGACAGACCTACTGAATCAGAACCTTGAGGACTGGGACCCTTTGAATAAGTAAGTCCTCCAGGGGATTCTAATTTATGCTAAGGTTTGAGAACCACTGGTTTATCTGAAATCTAGCCATGGAGGGATGGGACACAGGACTGGGTAAAGTTTGGCAGGATACTGAGGGAAAATTCTGAAGCCTGGGCTGTAGCGATAATGGCAGATCCTGGTGGATTTCTACCAGTGGGCAGCATGAGAATACAGAGTGCCTAGGGTTGGAGAAGAGGTACCAGAAAGATGGAGAGGGGACCCCTGTAGGGAGCTGGAAGTTTCTAAAGATAAACTTTGCTTCCTTTGAAATTTTACTCTTCATTCCACAAATATGAGCTGCATATCAGCCACTGTGCTCAGTGCCAGAGGACTCAAGAAAAATGGGTGCCAAGCACCTTTGCCATGACCTGAGGGAGCACCCAGGCCAGGTGCCAGATGATGGTTCCACAAACAACCAGTAACGTGATAAGTGATATAATCAGTCAGGAGCAAGACCTTGGAGAGGTGGAGACCCAGAGAGGTGAGGGAAGGCACCTCAAGGCCCATTTGGGGACTTCCATGGTGGTCCAGTGGTTGGGACTCCACGCTTCCGGGGCGTGGGTTCGATCCCTGGTCGGGGAACTAAGCGCCCACATGCCCGTGCGGTGTGGCCAAAAAAAAAAAAAGACCCATTTGGATTGAATCTTGAAGAAAGAGTAGTAGCTTATCTGGCCATCAAGGGGTGGGGGGAACAGTAGAAGAACACTATATGTAAAACCACAGAAGAAAAGGACAGAACATTTAGGGAATTCCAACTCTTGGCCAGAGGGAGTGGTGGAGGAGAGGAGAGCGGTTGTAAATGCGACTGGAAGAGAAGGTGGGGTCAGAGCTGGAAGGGGCACGTTGGTCATATGCCAAAGAGCTTAGCCTTCATGCTCAAGAGTAGGGATTCTCGAGCTGTGCTCTCCAGGGACAACGCCTGCTCATTCTGGAACCAGGCCCGGTGCAAATGAGACGGATGCTCACAGTGAAAAACAAATCAGTTAATGGGTAGAAACTTCTCTATTTTAATTTTTTTAACCATAAAGTTTTGCTCAGTCTTTGACAGATGCTCCTTCTTATCTGCTAGCAAGCAACAAAATGAGTGAACATGTAGCAAAAGAATATTAAAGACAATCCCAGGACTGATTATGCTTAATTCAACAGTTTATTTTTTTTCATGGACATCTGTGCTTGTGGCTATGATTTTGTGTTGCACACACATAATGTAGACGTATTTTCTGCTAGCAGAAGTGTTCTTTTGAAAAGTGTTCTATTTCATATGATGCGATATCCTATATCAATTATTTCCTGGCATTCTAGAAAGACCATCATGACTTCCAACTGCCGTGCCACCTGAACCAGTTGGAGAAACTGTCCATTAGTTGGTGAGGAACCACCGAAGGGTTTTGAGCAGGGGGGCGATATGAATACATTTGCAATTTTGAAAGGTCACTCTGGCTCCAGGTTGGGGAGAAGATTGGAGCAGAGAGCAATTGAAGCGATTAGGACTCAGGAACCAGAACACTGTTGTAGCAGTTCAGGCAAGAAATGATGGTGACAGTGACATGGGACTGGAGTAGCATGGAGGGAACAGAGTCTGCTTTAAAATGGGCCACCCATTAAGGGCCTTGTGTGCCCTGCTAAGGATGCTGAGGTTTCACCCTGTAGGGAATAAAGAGCCTTTGCAGCAGTGTTTCTTGGTGGACGGTACCCGAGCTGCATCAGAATCACCCTTACTGCTTCTTATAGAGGCCAAGGCCTAGACCCCACCACAGACCTGCCGAGACAGAATCTTTGTTTGGTAGAAGTATGGGTGTGTAAGAAGATTTCCAGGTGGTTGTGAGGTGCATCGCAGCTGGAGAACCACCATGTAAAGGTTATTGAGCAGTGACATGGCAGTGAGATCTGTGTTTACACAGCACACTTGAGTCACCACAGAAGAACTCATTGAATGAGGGCAAGACCAAAGACAGGGAGACCAGTTAGGAGGCTACTGCCATAGTCCTAGGCTGGCTTTCTGTGTTGGGCAAGAGCCAGAACTCAAGAGAAGGCTGGGCACACTGCCCATATCAGGGATACTAATTGTCCTTAGACCCTGATTTGTACACATAGACTTAGACAAATGATACAATCTTGTGTTTCCTCAAACAATTCTTTTTTTTTTCTTTTTGGCTGTGCCAGGTCTTAGCCACTGGACCACCAGGGAAGTCCCCCTCAAACAATTCTTGTTCACCACAATTAGTCCTCAGTGGTCTTCCCAGAATCACAGAGTTAGTCTAAGATGTGTAATCATGTCAGATGCGTTGTGTACCTACCAGGGCACTGCACTAGGCACGGGGAGAGGTAGAGAGAAATATGAGGTATGGCTTCTGTTCTGAAGGAAGTTCCTGTCTAACTGGGGAGACGAGATATATATGCACTAAAAGTCAAATAGTAAATAACAAATGTGTCTTAAGGCAGTATCCAATATGAAGCATAGACAATAAATACAATGCTCTATTTCTGTTTTCTTTTTCTTTTGTTTTGTTTTTTGCTGCGCCGTGCGGCTTGCAGGATCTCAGTTCCCCGACCAGGGATCGAACCTGGGCCACGACAGTGAAAGCGCGGAGTCCTAACCACTGGACTGCCAGGGAATTCCCCCAGGGCTCTAGCTCTTAACCTAATGGTGATCACATGGGTGTTTGCTTTATAAATATTGATTTTTGCTTTATCTTTCTGCTTTAGGAACTCTTTGGGATATGTGTTACATTTCACGAGATAAAAGAAGGTTTAAAAAGACAATAAGTTCTGTGAGTTGAATGACATTCACCCACAGCCCCTAGACATGGTACAGAATCTAGAGAAAGAAGGTCTCTACCCAGTGACCCTGCAGTCTTCCACAGATGAGCCACCAGCACTGTGAAAGGATTGAAATGAGCCACATAGATGGAATCAAGATGGTAACGACACTCAGTGAGATACTGGCCTCACCATCACCACCATTAGTCATCAGTTAAGGTGAAGTCTTTTTTCATCAATCTGTCAATGCTTTGCATTTAGGTATTGATTTAGCTTTGCATTCATATACATGTGCACATGGAGGCGTGTGCTCACGTACATGTGCGCGCACACACACACACACACACACGCACAGCGTCTTATTCCAAAACAGATTTTATGGATCAATAAACTGGGAATAGAACATCGGTATCAAAAAGGAGAATTCAGATATGCTGAATCTAGTGGGTTGATATAATTGCCATGATTAAGCTTTAAATAGGATTCTTAGCTTCTTGGAAGATATAACAAAAGGAGAAATACTAGCTGGCTTAGTTTTACGTATTTTCTGTACACAGGGATCCCTGATTCATGAATCTCACAAATATTAATAGATAACCCACTGTGTGCCAAGTCTTAGACTAGGTGCTGGAGATCATTGGTGAGTAAAAACAAACTTGGTCCTGGCCTTCATGGAGCTTATGATCTAGTAGGGAGGACAGACAAACATCAAATAATCACACACATAAAATGAAGAAATAAAACTGCAGTAAGAGCAATTAAGGACATACTTATTGGGGGGGCGGTGCAGATTTGACTTAGTCTAGCTTGTCAGTGTAGGAGGCTTCGTGGAGGAAGTGATGTTTAAATCGAGATCTGCGGATTAAATAAGAGTCAGCTAGGTGAAGGGAGGACGGGAGTGAGAAGGGCATTCCAGGCAAAGGAAAGAGCATGTTCGAAGGCTCTGTTCAAGAAGCGGAAAGGAAAAAAAAAAAAAGAAGCGGAAAGGAAGCTGGTGTTCCTGGAGTACAGACAGACTGGAGGGGAATGAAATGAGGCTGCAGACATAGGCACAGAGCCAGATAATCAGGGCCCTTGGCCATTGTACAGAGCTGTTTGGACTTTTTTACCCTAAGCAATGGGAGCCACTGAGGAGTTTGTGACAGGAGTGTGGCATGATCAGACTCGTGTTTTGAAAAGTTCCTTGGCTTCAGTATGCAGAGCATATTGAAGAGAAGAAAATGGAGGCAGAAAACCAGTTAGGGGAATTCCTTGGCAGTCCTGGTTAGGACTCGGAGCTTCCACTGCAGGGGCACAGGTTCGATCCCTGGTCTGGGAATTAAGATCCCACATGCTGCACGGCACGGCCAAAAAAAGAAAGAAAGAAAAAAAGAAAAAACCGTTAGGAGGCTCTTTTAGTCTTCCAGCTGAAAGATCATGGAGGCTTGTACTAGGGCAGTAGAAGTAGAGATGGAGAGAAGAGAACTTATTGGGGAGCTATTTAGAAGGTAAAGACAACCCAGATTTGGTGATGTGGGAGACGAGGAAGACAGATATGCCGAAGTTGACTCTTAAGTTTCTGACTTATATGGTCCTGCAATTCGTTGAAATGGGGAACACTGGAGAACCTCAGGTTCGAGGAAGAGAGAGAAAGTCTTTGGCTCCAGTTTGGGATTAGCTTGAGTTTGAGATGCTTTTGAGACATTGAAGGGGAAGATGTCGAGTAGGCAACTGGAGCTCCCAGAAGAGGGACCAGGACCAGAGCTATAAATCTAGAAGTCATTGGTGTATAGGTAGTGTGTAAAGCCATGGGAATAAATGAAATGACCTAGGGAGAAAGTAAAGAAAGGACCAAGACTGATCCCTGAAAAACACCAGCATTTCGAGAAGAAGAACCTGAGAAGGGAACTGCAAAGGAGAAACTAGAGAGGTTGGAGGTAAACCAGGATCATGGGCTGCCGAAGCCCAAGGACAAGAGGATTTCAAGAAGGTCGTCAACAGAATTGAATACTGCCAAGAGGTCAAAGGAAGTAAGGGAAAACTGTTCACAGACTTTAGGGTCCATGGAGGTCATTGAGCTCAACAAGAGCTGTTTCAGGGGAGACATGGTGGCAAAAAATGGCTTGAGCGTGTGGAAGAACGATTGGGAAATGACTAAATGGATTCAGGAAATATAGTCAGTTATTTGGGGAAGTTTGGCTGTGAAGGAAAACAGAGATGGTAGCTAGAGAAGGATGTGGGAGGTTGGAATTTCTTTAAAGATGGCAGAAAAGACCTGCGAAGGTTTGAATGTTGTTGGAAAGGATCCAGGTGAGAGAGTGATAGAAGATGTGCAGTAATGTGCTGCTAAATGTTTGACAGCTGGTTCTCTGAGAAGGAAAAAAAAGAAAAAAGCAACCCTGATATGCAGCATTTGCTTATTTCCGTGGTGTAAATATTCTCACCACAACTGATTTCAAGCTCTCAATGTGAGTGCGTTCTCAAGCCCTGCAAGTAGGCTCCAGCACACCACCAACGGCAGAAAGCATTGAAATATTTATCAGTTACCTTTTTCTTTTGTCAATTTCTTGTACGTGTCCTTTGCCTGCTTTTATACTGGAACACTTTTTTCCTTGTTAATTCATATGAGCTCTTTATATATATGGATATTAACACTGTCATTTATTTATAGCAGACTTTTGTGGAAAGAAGTTTAAAATATTTGTACAGTCAAAATCTATCAGTATTTCCCTTTATGATTTTTTCCCTTGGTGTTCTGCCCTTCTTTGTGAATTAGTAAATTGGCCCTCTGCTTTGATTTATGTGAAATTGGCTCTCATGAACTAGCTTTCCTGAGGCTGAGGTGTTTTAAATCTCAAAGGTGATGAACAGACTGTGGCTCTTAGTGAATCCACCAAGGTACTAACCATCTTGTGAGTTCTTCTGGTGGCCAGGTAACACCTCTAACCTCATCTTTTCAATTCCTTATTTCAGATATCATACTAAGACAGAAGGCACTTGCCAAGAGCCTGCCCTCTCTTTTAAAATTTCTACTCCAATCATTTGAATCTGCGTTTCAATCACCTGCACAGATATTCTCCCTACCATGGCAAATAAGACATTCAGGGACTTTTAGTAAGCTAGTGACATGATTCTATCATCACCTGCCGAGAAGGACCTCAAGAGATAATCAGACCTAGTATTTTGCTCCTAATAGAAGTAAGTAAAGTAAAATTGTAACCATTGACTTTAGCACATATTTTCCATACTCAACTGGTCAATATTAAATAACTTGATAAAGTAGATTCATTCACCTCAGGCCATATTGACTTGCAGCTAATTCAACCAAGCTCATGGGTAATTCATGTTACTTAAAATCAGACATCCCATAGTGTCAATCACCAGCTGCAGGATCAAGTCAAGGATACGGCCAGGGCTTCCCTGGTGGCGCAGTGGTTGAGAGTCCGCCTGCCGATACAGGGGACACGGGTTCGTGCCCCGGTCCGGGAACATCCCACATGCCGTGGAGCGGCTGGGCCCGTGAGCCACGGCTGCTGGCCCTGTGCATCCGGAGCCTGTGCTCCTCAATGGGAGAGGCCACAACAGTGAGAGGCCCGTGTACCGCAAGAAAAGAAAAAAAAATGGATACGGCCAGGGTTTCCAGGGTTGGGAAGCCAGTGGAATGAATTCACTTATTTGTTTATTCAATAAAGGTTTACAGAGCACTGTACATAACGCTGGGGATACAGCAGTGAACAAGTGCTATTATGGAACTTACAGTCTAGGTGGGCGTGGAGGGAAAGACATACAGGCTATTATAATACAACGTGATAAAGAGAACCACTGGATGCTACGGGGCCCTCAGGGGATGGGGACCTAATTCTGGTAATTAAGTAAGGCTTTCCAGAGGTAGTGATAACTAAGTTGAGGCCTGAATGGCAGTAGGAGTTGGGCGAACAAGACAAAGGCAATGATCATCTCATCAAGCTGAGATCTAAGAAGAAAACACTAGTAACCAGAAATGGGTGGAGAAATGCCAGATGGTCAGCAAAGGTTCAGAGGTGGGTTCCAGTGGTGTGAGTCCATTATCTTGAGCTAGAGTCAAAAACCAAGGGTGGGGCTTCCCTGGTGGTACAGTCGTTAAGAATCTGCCTGCTAATGCAGGGGACACGGGTTTGAGCCCTGGTCTGGGAAGATCCCACATGCCGCGGAGCAACTAAGCCCGTGCGCCACAACTACGGAGCCTGCGCACCTAGAGCCCGTGCTCCGCAACAAGGGAAGCCGCCGCAATGAGAAGCCCGCGCACCACAACGAAGAGTAGTCCCTGCTCACCACAAGTAGAGAAAGCCCGCATGCAGCAACAAAGACCCAATGCAGCCAAAAATAAATAAATTAGATTAATTAATTAAAAAAAAAAAACAAGGGTGAGCATGGATGTGTATATTGCAGGTGGGGGAGTAGGTTCCAGAATTAAGAACCTTTCATTCTCCTGCAGAGACATGGGGCGTGGGGACTTTGAAGAGCAAGTACTTTAAACAAAATATTTAGTTGTTTATTTGGTTGCACTGGGTCTTAGTTGCGGCACGCGGGCTCTTTAGCTGCGGCATGCATGTGGGATCTAGTTCACTGACCAGGGATCAAACCCAGGCCCCCTGTATTGGGAGCTCGGAGTCTTAACCACTGTGCCACCAGGGAAGTCCCAGCAAGTACTTTTTAAAGTAAGCAAACAACAAGGTCCTACTGTATAGCACAGGGAACTATATTCGGTATCCTGTGACAAACCATAATGGAAAAGAATATGAAAAAGAATATGTATATGTATAACTGAGTCACTGCTGTACAGAAGAAATTAACACAACATTGTAAATCAGCTATACTTCAATAAAATTTGAAAAAAAAGTAAGCAAGGCAAAAATAAGCATGCCTCAAGTGCAGGTAAGATCTTAGCAGAAAGGACAAACACCCTTTCTGGAAGCTTGCTTTTATATGGAATGCCCCATTCCCACTCCTTGGAGGGGACATATTTGACCTTTGCTGAGCTGGAATAGTACAGAGGTTCTGCTAGGATTATGGCAGGTTATTGATTAATGTCATGCTCCATATTGTAGAACTCAGGGACAGAACGCAGTGTTTTTTGACATGTTGGCAAATAGTCAAAGTAGCTTCCTGAGGAAGATCTGGGCTTCACTATAAGTAGCTTCATGGCCCACCTCCAGAAGGCATATGACCTTCCATTTAGGTGAGACCAGAGGTCGAGCTTCTCAATTTTCGTAACAGAATATCTACCAACCACCTCCTCTATAGGTTTCCAAAATAAATGGATCAGTCCTCCATAAACAACAGAGAGAAAATACTAGCTAAGCCATTATCAGAGATGACAGGTTTAAATGGCCTGCCATGCAGTTCTTCTTTTAAAATTAATTAATTAATTATTTATTTAGCTGTGTCGGGTCTTAGCTGCCATGCATGGGCTCTTCATTGTGGCACGCAGGCTCACTAGTTGTGGCTTGCTGGCTTAGTTGCCCCTCGGCATGTGGGATCTTAGTTCCCCAACCAGGGATCAAACCCAGATCCTCTGCATTGGAAGGTGGATTCTTAACCACTGGCCCGCCAGGGAAGTCCCCTGCCATGTAGTTCTGATCACAAATCTAGATAAGAGAACTGAAATTTTAGGGAAGTTTGCTTGGGTTGTGGCATCCACATTTTTTCCATTGTAGGTCACATGATAAAAGATGGAGATATGTACAGGCTGCATACATTGATAGTAATAGTGAAATATGGCTTGTTGGCTGGTCAACTATATGGACTGTAGAGACAGTAATACAAAAGCATCCCCCAAAAGTTTAACCAACTGTATTCATTCAAAAGCGCACATTTGTAAGTCTGTTGGTCGTTGGTCAGTTTTGATTGATTCAATAATAAGAGTAGAACACTGACACTTAACAAAATGACCTGGAACAGTGAGACCTAATTCAGTCTGGGGCTGTCTTATGCTGACTTCAGAGACAGACTCCTGATGCGGGCTTCAATTTTGGCAGTTTTAAGAAAGAGAACACACTCTAAGCTGCATCAGGAGGACCTTACTTAACCTTGTCTAGAGCTTGGCCATCCAACCTAAGACGTTGGGATAATGTTCACCTGCAAAATTCTGGGTGAATCCAGTTCACTGAGCTGAACGTTGACACACACTAGTAGTGGGTTTGAAAATTTAGTTGTAAGCAAAGTATAAATGAATAAATGACAACCTAATACTGCCTGTACTCCCAAGACAGTCATAAAATTGTCTTTTAAAGTATATTTTGGGGCTTCCAGGGTGGCGCAGTGGTTAAGAATCCACCTGCCAATGCAGGGGACACGGGTTTGAGCCCTGGTCAAGGAAGATCCCACATGCTGCGAAGCAACTAAGCCCGTGCGCCACAACTACTGAGCCTGTACTCTAGAGCCCGTGCGCCACAACTACTGAAGCTCGTGCGCCTAGACCCCGTGCTCTGCAACAAGAGAAGCCACTGCAATGAGAAGCCTGCTCACCGCAACAAAGAGTAGCCCCCGCTCGCCACAACTAGAGAAAGCCCGCGCACAGCAACGAAGACCCAATGCAGCCATAAATAAATAAATACATAAAATTGTAAAAAATAAAGTATATTTTGTTTGTTTATGAAATTAAAGGATTGTGTGTGCTCACCAAAACCTATGAACCTGATGGATTGTGTGGTGTGTGAATTATATCTCATTAAAATTATTACACTAGGGCTTCCCTGGTGGCGCAGTGGTTGACAGTCCGCCTGCCGATGCAGGAGACACGAGTTCATGCCCTGGTCCGGGAAGATCCCGCATGCCGCGGAACGGCTGGGCCCGTGAGCCATGGCCGCTGAGCCTGCGCGTCCGGAGCCTGTGCTCCGCGACGGGAGAGGCCACAACAGTGAGAGGCCCGCGTACCACAAAAAAAAAAAAAAACCAAAAAACAAAAACTATTATACTAGAGGGACTTCCCTGGCAGTCCAGTGGTTAAGACTCCGTGCTTCCACTGTAGGGGGCACGGGTTTGATCCCTGATCAGGGAACTGGGATTCCTCATGCTGCGTGGCATTGGCCAGGAAAAAAACCTATTATACTAGAGAAAAATAAAACCTATCAGCCTCTTCTGACCACCTCACCACTGTGCCTTAAACTCCCCTGGGCCCTCTGCATCCTACCGGGCTACGCGAAATACAGGACAATCAATAATTCCTGGCACCGGCCAAGCATGGCCCAGGCCTGGAAGCTGCCTCTGACCCTGCTGTTATTGCTCTTGCTGTTTTGGCTTACAGATGCCTGACTCTGCGTATCTGGACTAAGGTAAGAGGCTCCTTCCTCCATTCCTGGGTTCTCAGGATCCTGTGGTCTAAACTCTCCTCTGCACCCCTCCCCTTGCACCCAGGGAAGGGATCTTCGCACAATGGTGACTTATTTTCCACCAATATAGTGCAGAACTCTTCAAAATCTATGAATGCCTTGAACTCAAGAAGGCTCAGCGATGGAAAATGAGGGATTTCCAGTCACCATCTGCCCAATCCACATGTCCAGTTGGAGTCTGCATTTCCTTGAACAAATCAACAGAGCTTTTGTTTGTCCCCTGCAGTTTCAAGTTCAATGTGCTCAGATGTCTTGTCACATCCATAAGAAAATATAAGCTTGTGAATCACTGGAAGTCTAACAAATTGGACTTGGGGACTCATTCCAAAAAGTCCTTGATTGGAGATGGCAGCTCAGTAAATCTCCATACTTGGGATCAATCTCTTCTAAACAGCTCCTAAACTGCTCATGATTAAAGGCGTGAGCACAGAGGAAATTCATAATCTTCATTGCTCTCTCCATCCCACCATGTGGTAAACTGGACTTGCAAAATTCATGGCATGAGGTATGAGGCAATGACAGCTGGGCCCCCAAATTTCTCTTGGCTTGAATACATTGTTTAAATCTTATTTGCCTTTCAAAGCAGGCGCTCCATGTATAACAAGTGAATTTTTCCATGTTTAGAACTTTTTAAAGTCCTTTAAAAAAGCTGGTTAGGGGCTTCCCTGGTGGCGCAGTGGTTGAGAATCTGCCTGCCAATGCAGGGGACACGGGTTCGAGCCCTGGTCTCGGAGGATCCCACATGCTGCAGAGCAACTAGGCCCGTGAGCCACAACTGCTGAGCCTGCGTGTCTGGAGCCTGTGCTCCGCAACAAGAGAGGCCGCGATAGTGAGAGGCCCACGCACCGCGATGAAGAGTGGCCCCCGCTTGCCGCAACTAGAGAAAGCCCTCGCACAGAAACGAAGACCCAACACAGCCATGAATAAATAAATAAATAAAAATTAAAAAAAAAAGTTAATACTTAAAAAAAAAAAAAAGCTGGTTGGGACCTCCTAATTCATGTGCGTTGGCCTTAAAAACAAAGCATGGGGACTTCCCTCCCAGTCCAGTGGGAGCATGGGTTCGACTCCTGGTCGGGGAATTAGATACCACGTGCTGCAACTAAGAAGTCCGCATGCTGCAACGAAGACCCAACACAGCCAAAATAAATAAATTTTAAAAAAGCGTGGACCTTGGGGCCAGACCCTTTAGATTTAAATCTCAGTATGTCTCTTGCTAGCTATATGTCTTAGGCAAAATGCTTAACCTCTCTGTGCCCCAATTTCTTCTTTCCCTGTAAAATTCAGGTGATGATAATAAGATTACCTATGTTAGGGGGTTATTATGAGGATGAAATATGTTAAAATTTATAAAATGCTTAGAACAGTACTGACATATAATAAAAGCCGTTAAGTATTAGTTATTAAGTAAATTAGATTAGTTAATTTAGCTAAAAATCTCAGGCAGGCACAAACAACAACTCCCCCTTTCCCAGGCCATGTTTGGGTCTGCAAGCTTCGTGTCAGACACCTTGGATGTCCATTCACTCTCCTGGGTACTCTAAGTCCTCTTCTTCAGTCAAATTAGAGCACTTGAAACCTGTGTATTTGGTCACCTTTGCAGGATCACTTTCCCTGAGTTTTACTTCTAATGCTATACCTTCCACTTTTTTTTCTTTTTTTTTTTTTTGCGGTACGCGGGCCTCTCACTGTTGTGGCCTCTCCCGTTGCGGAGCACAGGCTCCGGATGCGCAGGCTCAGCGGCCATGGCTCACGGGCCCAGCCGCTCCATGGCATGTGGGATCTTCCCAGACCGGGGCACGAACCCGTGTCCCCTGCATTGGCAGGCGGACTCTCAACAACTGCGCCACCAGGGAAGGCCATATACCTTCCACTTTTGATCATTACAATAAAGAGTCATGTAAAATGCTTTTTTGCTGACTATTAAAAAATATTGTTAAGGACAGTATCCAATATAGTACATATTTGCACCTCCAGCCCAAACTGTCCAGCTCCAGCCTCATGTATGCAGGTGCCCGTCTGGCATTGCCACTTAGATATTTCAAAAGAAACAGACTCAACAAATTCAAGAACAAACACATCATCTCCTCCCTGCTCTTGACCCTCAACCTGATTTTCATCAGTGTCCCACCTCTCAGAGCATGGTACCACCATTTAGCCTGTCACACAGATCAGAATCATAGGAGTCATCCTTTTTTTTTTTTAGTACAAAACAATAACTTTTTATTTGTTCACAGTTAAACACAAGCAACTGCCTTGACATTTTAGAACATTCTAAGAAGGACAGCAAACCCTTTTGATTCCAATTCCCATTCACTAAGTTTGTATCGTTATATTATAAATGTAAATTTATTATTAATGGCACAAGTAACACATGAATCCATTCTTTTTTTCTTTTAAATTAATTTTTATTGGAGTACAGTTGATTTACACTGTTGTGTTAGTTTCTGCTGTACAGCAAAGTGAATCAGTTATACATATACATATATCCACTCTCTTTTAGATTCTTTTCCCATATAGGTCATTACAGAGTATTGAGTAGATTTCCCTGTGCTATACAGTAGGTCCTTATTAGTGATCTATTTTATATATAGTAGTGTGTATATGTCAATCCCAATCTCCCTATTTATCCCTCCTCCCCCTTCCCCCTTGGTAACCATAAGTGTGCTTTCTACATCTGTGACTCTGTTTCTGTTTTGTAGACAGGTTCATTTGTAGCCTTTTTTAAAGATTCCACATATAAGTGATATCATATGATATTTGTCTTTGTCTGATTTACTTCACTCAGTATGATAATCTCTAGGTCCATCCTACATGAATCCATTCTTTTTTTTTTTAAATGTCTTCTATTTATTTTTATTTTTTTTGGCTGCTCTGGGTCTTTGTTGTGGTGCACAGGCTTCTCATCATGGTGGCTTTTCTTGTTGCGGAGCACAGGCTCTAGGCATGCGGGCTTCAGTAGTTGTGGCTTGCGGGCTCTAGAGCGCAGGCTCAGTAGTTGTGGCACATGGGCTTAGTTGCTCCGTGGCATGTGGGATTTTCCCGGACCGGGGCACGAACCTGTGTCCCCTGCATCGGCAGGCGGACTCAACCACTGCGCCACCAGGGAAGCCCCTCCACTCTTATTTTAAAAAGAAAACAAAAACAAAAGAATAAAGTAAAAGTTCCCTTTCATCAGTCATCTCCAAACCTAATCTCATCCCTAGAGGTTACCAGTGTTTGACATACATCCTTCTAAAGCGCTGACTCTGTATGTGTATCTATATGTGCACTGAAAGGGAGTGAACTCAGATATAATGTTAAACGAAAAAATATTGCAAAACAGTATTTACAGTCTGGCACAACATTTTTTTAAACCCTCATTAGCTATTATTTCAGTTCTGGACACAAATCCAATGTGTGTGGGGGGTGGTGCTTCCCCACACCAACAAGCAATTCTTGGACACCAGCAGGGTGACTGAGAATTCAAATCAATTTTTTTTTTTTTTTGGCCGTGCCAGGTGGCTTGTGGGATCTCAGTTCCCAGACCAGGCTATGGCAGTGAAAGCCCAGATAATTCTAACCACTAGGCCACCAGGGAACTCCCTCACATCAGTTCTGATACAATTTGATCGTGTCAGATCCCACAGGTTAAGGGTTCAGTATCAAAAGATGCCCCCCACCCCGACTTCAGATGCTAATTGCAAGTTCAGGTCACCTATGCTTCTGACCAATCGGCTATAAATCAGAGGTTCCCATGACCCCCTCCTCAGGTTCAATTAATCTGCTAGAACAGCTCATCATACAACTCAGAGAAACACTTCCTTACGTTTGCCAGTTTTATTAAAGGATACGATATGGATACAGATGAACACCCAGATGCAAGAGATGCACAGGGCGAGTTCTGTGGGAAGGGGGTGGAGCTTCCATGCCCTCTTCAGGTGCACTACTCTCCCGGCATCTCCAGCTCTTCACCAATGTGGTTGCTCTCTGAAGCCCATACTATTGGGATTTCGTGGAGGCTCTATCACATAGTCAGGATTGAACATTAATTCCATTTTCAGCCTTTCTCCCTCTT
Organism: Delphinus delphis; assembly: GCF_949987515.2. Lineage (NCBI taxonomy): Eukaryota > Metazoa > Chordata > Mammalia > Artiodactyla > Delphinidae > Delphinus > Delphinus delphis. The sequence continues at coordinate 26,583,940 of NC_082704.1, read as the reverse complement.
CAAGAGAACGGGGGACAAGGGCTGAAAATCCCAAGCTTCTAATCATGGCTTGGTCTTTCTGGTGACCAGCCCCCATCTAGGAGCCATCCAGGAGCCCACCCAGAGTCGCCTCATGAAAACAAAAGACACTCCTACCACCCAGGTAATTACAAGGGTTTCAGGAGCCCTGTGTCAGAAACCAGGGTTAAAAACCAAATATTGGAACAAAAGATGCTCTTACTGCTCTCGTCACTTAGGAAACTACAGGGTTTCAGAAGCTCTGTGCCAGCAACTGGGTCAAAGCCCAATACTTATATTTTTTATTATCTCATAACTATGAATTCTGTATGCCAGAACTGACATCTTTATGATATTGAGTCTTTCCATTCCTGAACATGGTGCATCCCTCCAAACATTCAGGTCTTCCTTTATGTTCCTCAGTAACAGTGCAAGTCTTCACTGTGCTCAACACGATGTCTTGTAAATAGTTGGCATAAAATAAATACCCGTTGATGATTATTTTATAAGGGTTTACTTGGGAATTGGAGATCAAGAAGACAGAGCCAACCTTAGGGAAAGCAGTGACTTTGGGTCAGTTACTTGTCGTGCCTCAGTTTCCCTTTCTGACAAATGGGCATAATCATAGTACCCACTCCAGAGGACTTCTGTAAGAAGTGAGATAATTCATGCAACTTAGAACAGTGAGTGCCTGGCGCATAATTAGTGCCTGCTTCGCATTAGCTGCTATTACTGTTGCTAGCTACTTGGCCTTGGCCATATTCTTTAACCTCTAATCTGTCGTTCACTCTCTCATTTAATTTGTCATCATTCCTCACTTGATTGCTCTAAGGATTCAAAGTGCTTCACACATAATAGGTATTCAAATAACTATTCCCTTGGTTCTTTATATGGTAATAATAATATTTAACATATGGACACTTGCTTTATGCCAAGCATTTTATCTATTACCTTAGTTAATCCACTTAATTATCAAGAAAACTATATGAAGAAGGTGTGATATTGGGAAGCAGGTATCCCTAGTTTAAGAATGAGTAATTTGGGACTTCCCTGGTGACGCAGTGGTTAAGAATCCGCCTGCCAATGCAGGGGACACGGGTTGGAGCCCAGGTCCGGGAAGATCCCACATGCCACTTAGCAACTAAGCTCGTGCACCACAACTACTGAGCCTGTGCGCCACAACTACTGAAGCCTGCGCGCCTAGAGCCCGTGCTCTGCAACGAGAAGCCACCGCAATGAGAAGTCCGTGCACCACAACGAAGAGTAGCCCCTGCTCACCGCAACTAACGCGCGCAGCAACGCGCGCAGCAACGAAGACCCAACGCAGCCAAAAATAAATAAATAAATAAAAGAATGAGTAACTTGAAATAGATTGCGACTGGCCCAAGGGCATATCCTAAGTGGCTCAGCTGAGATTTAAACTCTTATTTCTTTTCCAAATATTGACGCTGGAGTGGGTGATGGTCAGTCATTTGTAAATTCAGTGCCTGAGCCATTATTGCTATATGGCTAAAGATTGATTCCCCTTACCGGCTGGATGTGAAAGGCTTTCTTGTCTTCCTCCAAGAATAGGCGCACTTTGCTGCCCCCTAGTGTCCAGCCAAGTTCTTACCCCCAGGTTCCACTTCATTAAAAAAAAAACCATCTTTTTTTATTATTATTAATTTTTATTGGAGTATAGTTGCTTAACAATGTTGTGTTAGTTTCTACTGTACAGCAAAATAAATCATCTATACATATACATATATCCCCTCTTTTTTGGATTTCCTTCCCATTTAGGTCACCACAGTGTCTTAAGTAGAGTCCCCTGTGCTATACAGTATGTTCTTTTTTTTTTTGTATGTTCTTATTAGTTGTCTATTTTATGCATAGTATCAATAGTGTATATGTGTCAATCCCAATCTCCCAATTCCTCCTATCCCCTCTTCCCCCCTTGGTATCCATACATTTGTTCTCTACGTCTGTGTCTCTATTTCTGCTTTGCAAATAAGATCATCTGTACCTTTTTTCTAGATTCCACATATATGTGTTAATATACGATATTTGTTTTTCTCTTTCTGACTTACTTCACTCTGTATGACACTCTCTAGGTCCATCCATGCCTCTACAAATGACCCAATTTCGTTCCTTTTCATGGCTGAGAAATATTCAATTGTATATATGTACAGCATATTTTAATTAATTTGTTTGTTTACTTATTTTTGGCTGCTTTGAGTCTTCGTTGCTGTGTGCAGGCTTTCTCTAGCTGCAGAGAGCGGGGGCTACCCTTTGTTGCGGTGCCCAGGCTTCTCATTGTGGTGGCTTCACAGGCTTAGTTGCTCTGTGGCATGTGGCATCTTCTCGTACCAGGGATTGAACCCATGTCCCCTGCATTGGCAGGTGGATTCTCAACCACTGCACCACCAGGGAAGTCCCTGTATCACATCTTCTTTAACCATCTTTTTTATTCCCATAATTTCCCTCTAGGAAAGGTGTTACCTTGGGAGAGGCAAGGAAAAAGAGTGATTGAGGGAGACTGTTGTTACTGGTTTTTTGCCTGTTTTTTAACATAGAGGAGAAAATCTGAGTGTCTCTTACACCATCCAGCATGATACGCCAGAAATGTCTGGAAAAAAGCAACACGGCAACACAGCATTCTGACAGTTCAGGCTGCAGAGCCCCCCACTGCTGGATTTCTCCAAGCAGGGTCCCAGTTTCCATCTCTGTGGAAATGTCTTCTCCTTCCATCCCCTGCCTCAGCTCCTGGACCTCACAGGAAGGATCTGAGGAATAGGTGGGAGGGTCACCCCAACTCCTGGTTCTGCCCCCCATTGCTCTGTTTACCCACAGCTGGCCCTGGCCCTCTGGGCACATTGGCACATCTAGAGGTCCTGCTTGTAGGTGGGGGCAGCATGGGGAGTCTAGGCAGAGCCAGGTCTCCTGGGGTGTCTGGTGTGGACACCCAACTGTCAGCTACTCATGGAATGAAGAGAGTGGGCAGGCATCTGCTACAATATGATCCATTGGTATGAAATGGAAGGTGCAGGGAGATTCCATTCATGTATTTCACATATGCACTTACAGGTATATATTATGTTTCATATACACACATGCACATATGTTGATGCCTACATACATGCCAGAGGAAGTTATGTCAAAATAGTAACAATGTTTAGCATCTAGGATGTAGGATTGTGGATGGGTTTTCCCTGCATGTACCTGTATTTTCAAATAATCTCTAGCAAATATATATTAGATCCACAAGCCCTGATTCTTGGTCACATTCACCAGAAAATAAACCTGAATAGCCATAGGTCCTGCAGGTGACAGATTTCAAGAATTCAGTCTTACTGTCTCTAAAACCCATGCTTAAACTTGTCAGATCGTGGGTCCTAATTTGGGGTGGTGGAAATTAAATCACTGTGGCAGAGAGGTTAGCACCTGTTTCTAGAAACTTTGGATGAGGGGAGCGTGTCAGGATTAGTCTGGAGAACAGGGCTCCCAGGAACCCTGAGAGCACCTACTGAGATAGAAATAGTTCCCCTTTCCCTCCTTTCTATTCCCTTTTTCCCTCATCTGTTGGTTCATTTATTCATTCAGACAGCCAACCTTCTCCAAATACTTACTGATAGCTGTGCAGGCACCGGACTAGACTCTGGGGATACAGGGATGAGAAGACCCAGCGCCTGCCCTCAGGAAGCTCACCGCTTACTGGAGAGGACAGACAGACCAATCGCATGAGACTCAGACATTAACTGAGGCCTGTGCAGGGTGCCGCAGGGTCACGAGGAACGACTGGCTAACTGCCTGGAGACATGGGAGCTTCACGAAGCTGGTGACAGCTGGGTTGGGTCTTAAGGGATGAATAAAAGTTTTCCAGGCAGACTAGGAGCAGGAAGCACCTTCCGAGAAGAGTGCAACATGCGCAGAGGCACCTAGGTGTGAAGGAACATTGTTGGATTTTAAGCTGGGAGGGCAACATGGTCAGATTGAGTCACTCTTTGACTCAATATACGTGTGCCACGGGAATAGCTCTGGAGGTCCAGTGGTTAGGACTCTGCGTTTCCACTGCAGGGGACACTGGTTCGATCCCTGGTTGGGAAGCTAAGATCCTGCATGTCGTGCAGCGCGGCCAAATATGTGTGTGTGTGTGTGTGTGTGTGTGTGTGTGTGTGTGTGTGTCACACACTGCGCTAGTAGTGGGGGTGATGGCAGTGAAAAAAAACAAGTCCCTAAACCTATGGAGCTCACATTCTAGTTGGAAAGATTGACACAGAGCAAAAGGGATAAAAATAAAGCAGGGGACGGGACGAGAGAGAGACCAGAGGGTGCCATTTTAGACACAGTGGTCAGGGGACATTTGAACAGGACTGGATGAAGTGAGGGAGCAAAAGGATCTTGAATGAATGGAGAAAGATCACGCCAGGCAGAGGGAACTGCAGGTGCAAAGGCCCTGAGGTGGGAGTGTGCTTGGCATAATCAAGGAACAAGCAGGTGGGGTGGGGGAGGGCTAGAAGAGCATGAGGGAGTGAAGGTCGGGGTGAAGTTAGCAGGAGATGGGGTGGGTGAGGTAGAGGAAGACCCGATCACAGAGGGCCTTGTGAGCCACGCACAGCAAGAAGTGGAGACCTCCCTCTGAGTGGGATGACGAGCTGTTGCTGAGACTACTTGTTGGGTTATGAGAGGAAAGTGCGGCATTACAGTGATGCGAAGGTCTTCACCCAAGCAACTGGAAGGCTGGAGATGCCATTAAGTGATGCGGAGGAGACTCGGGGAAAGCTGGGGAGGACTCCAGTTTAGACGCGCTGAGTTTGGGAGGCCTATTAGACCTCGAAGGGGAGCTGTCGAGCAGGCAACTGGATCTGTCTGTCTAGCACCCAGAGGAGGGTTCAGAGCAGCAGGGGGGACATTTAAAAACCTGACACCAGATGAGACCCTCAAAGGAGGGAATGCACAGAGAGAAGCAGTCCAAAGCCAGAGCCCTGTGGCTCTGCAATCTCCAGACGCTAGAGGATGCTGAGAGGAGGAGCCAGCAGAAGGCATTGAGGATTCACTGACTGGCTAGTGAGATCAAAGGAAAAGCAGGAGAGCTTGCTGTCCCAGAAGCCAAGGGAAGCAAGGGTCGAAGAGAGGACAGAATGATGGACTGCATCAAATGCCCGGAGAGCTCCAGTAAGATGAGGACTCAGAACTCACCATTGGACTTGACAGCAGGCAGGGAGGCCGTGGATGACCTTGGCACGCTCCTGCCTCACGGGCACGCAACCTGTGCAGTTGGACAGTCCGCTCTCAGCAGGGTCTTGCACTAGTCTAATGCTCTTCTGTCGCCATCTGGAAACTCTTAAGCAACTTTTTCCAGTGGGTTGGATGATGACCCCTCTCCCAAAAGGTATGTCCACCCGGATATGACCTTATTAGGAGAAAGGGTTTTTGCAGATGTACTTAAGGTAAAGATCTTGAGGTGAGATCAGATTGGATTAGGGTGGGCCCTAAACCTAGCAACAGATGTCCTAATGGGAGGAGAGTGGGGAAAGACACACAGAGAAGGTGAAGATAGAGGCCGATATTGGAGTGATGAATCTATAAGCCAAGGAATGCCAAGCGCTGTCTGTGGCCATTGGGAGCTAGAAGAGACACAAGGAATGGATTCTTTTTCAGAACCTCCAGAAGGAACCTACCCTGCTGACACCTTGATTTTGGACTCCCGGCTTCCAGAACTGTGAGAGAATCAATTTCTGTTCTTTTAAGCCACCCGGCATGTGGTAATTTGTTACGATAACTGTAGGGAAAAAATACACTTTTGAACAGAGAGCCCCAGGTATTCACTTTGCCTTGGGCCCTGCTAATGGTGTAGCCGGTCCTGCCTCGGCAAGTGCGGATTCTGAGGCTTGGTGGGGTAGGAACGTTATTGGAATGTGTCCAAGAGACAACGGGAGGTAAAGAAGTAGAGACTGCCAGAGAAGACAATTTGAATTCCAGGCAGTCCTGCTGCAAAAGAGGGCACAGAAATGGAGTGGTGGGCTCATGGACATATATCCAGACAAAACTCTAATTCGAAAAGATACATGTTCATAACAGCACTATGTTCATAACAGCACTACTTACAATAGCCAAGACTATATGCAAACATATATATACACACACACAATGGAATATTAGCCATAAAAAAAGAATGAAATAATGTCATTTGCAGCAACATGGATGGACCTAGAGATGATCATACTAAGTGAAGTAAGTTGGACAGAGAAAGATAAATATATGATATCACTTATATGTCGAACCTAAAATACGACACAAATGGGAATTCCCTGGCAGTCCAGCGGTTAGGACTTGGCGCTTTCACTGCCGGGGCCTGGGTTCAATCCCTGGTCAGGGAACTAGGATCCCACAAGCCTCAAGTCTCGGCCAAAAGAAACAAACAAACGAAAAACTAAAACTAAAATCTGATACAAATGAACATATCTATAAAACAGAAAGAGACTCACAGACATAGAGAACAGACTTGTAGTTGCCAAGGGGGAGGGGAGTGGGGGAGGGATGGAGTGGGAGTTTGGGGTTAGCAGATGCAAACTAGTATATGTAGAATGGATAAACAATGAGGTCCTACTGTATAGCACAGGGAACTATATTCAATATCCTGTGATAAACCATAATGGAAGAGAATATGGGAAAGTACATATATAAACTGAATCACTTTGCTGTACAGCAGAAACTAACACTACACTGTAAATCAACTGTACTTCAAAAAAAAAAGAAATGGAGTGGTGGGTAGACAGGGATATTGGCTCAAGAAAGTTGTGGTTCTCTTAAAGAGAGGGAACAGCACAGTATGCTTGAATATGGATTGCAATGCTCCATTGGGGGGAGTTGATGATGTAAGAACAGGAGGGGACACTTGCTTGAGCAAAGTCTTTGAGTACTTCAGAGGAGAATCAATGGCAAATTTTACTTGTTCTCACATACACACACACACACACACACACACACACACAAAATCAGCATTTTGCGTCATAGTGGAAATGCTGCACCCACACCACACACACAGCAGCAGCCCTCATCACCTGTAATCTGGCCAAGAGCATTCACATCCATGATCTCGTTCGAGTCTCACAAAAGGCCTGGGAGGTAATAAAGTCATTCCTTTCATGTCCATTTTTCAGATGGAAAAATAGAGGCTCGGAGAGGTTAAGTGATGGCCCAAGATCACACAGCCGGTCACCGCCAGACCTAGGGCTCCAATCACAGTAAGGTCTTTCCCTCTCTCCTCGGCTGCCCATTTTAGCCAGTTTTCAAAACTCGAGGAGTGGAGGAAGCAAATTCCTGAGGCATGTCCACATCCGTGAGTATGGAAGCCAATGTGTCTATGGGGGACAAGCTGCTTCTCTCACAACAACGATCGCGGCAGCCCTTGGCAGGACTGCCTCCCTGGAGTGGGCCAGTTGGCAGCCAGCGGGGCTCATGAAGAGGACCCACTTGGAGCCGACAGCCCTGTGAAGGACACTGCAGGGACCCGGGGTCCAACCAGCTCAGGCTGTGTGCTTCTGCCCCGGAGAAGTCTCCTCCTCTATGCGACTGCTGAGCAGGCGCGGGCAAAGGGGCACATGAAGTGAGCCCAGGACAGTGGCTGTCGCGTTGAGGCTGTATCGGGATGGCAGTGTGAGGCGCTGCTTGAGGGATGGAAGTGACAAGCTGAGCTGAGTGGCGGGAGTGGGTGGGAGGGCAGTCTAGGCTCTGGAGAAAACCGCACATGAACCCTCCTGTGTGACAGTGAACTGAGCAGAGAGATGTCACTTGCAGGCCTGGGAATGGCGGGGGGCACAACAGTGATCCCTGCTTCCGCCTCCTCCTAAGCTAGGAGCTGGGGCTGCAGGTGGCCGCACTTGTGCCATCTCGACATCTCGGTGACAAATAGACTTAGCACTCAATGTCTAGTCACCAAAGTCAAGACCAGGAGCGCTGAAGTCCCCTCCTCGGAGGAGCTGAGTGACCCAGATGCTGGAAAGGGGGCCAGAGGGTGGGCAGGGCCAGCAACTCTCCTGCAGGGCCCGTCACAGCCCATCAGGCAGGAGCCAAGGGGCGTGCCGAGGCTGAGTGGCTCGGTTGCAGGAGGGGAGAGCCAGACACTACTCTCTGAATGACAGTTGAAGCAGACAAGCTCCAGGGAGAGGACGGCGAGCCCAAGGCCAGACAGGAAGCTCACAGCCAAATGGAGATTGTAAACCAAAACCAAACCCCGCTCCCATTAACTAAGGCTTGCCACACGCCAGCATCATTTGCTGTCTTTGGAGGAGCAACTTCAAGTTTTAGGACACTGCTAGAAGGCAGACGTAATTATTATGACCTATCTAGCGGAGGAGGCCGAGGCACAGAACCGTGCAGTGCCTTACAAAGGTCACCTAGTTAAGTCCCCAAGCTGGGATTCAAACCAGGTCTGTCTGACTTCAAAGCCCACTCTGTTCATTCTTTCCTGCAGGGCTGTATAACCAGTAAATTTTTTTGGGGGGGGCCGTTTTCAGGATCTTAGTTCCCCGACCAGGGATCGAACACACGCCCCCTGCAGTGGGAATGTGGAGTCCTAACCACTGGACCACCAGGGAAATCCCTATAACCAGTAAATTAAATAAAAGGTGATTTCAATCAAAGTAAAAATAACTGCCTCCTTGTACTGAGCACCTACTATATGCCAGACGTTGTTCTAAGAGCTTTTACACGCAGTACAAAACTCATTTAATTGCCACCACAACCTCAGAAGTAGGTATTATCGTCGTTACCACCTTCCTTCTACAAACCGGAAACTCCTTTGTGTAGAATGAGGAAGAGGGCCCAGTTTTTGCAAATTGCCCAAGGGCTCCTGGATGGGGGCCCAGTCACCAGAAAGACCAAGTCATGATGAGAAGCTTGGCATTTTTAACCTCACCCCCCATCCTGCAGAGAGTGGAGAGGGGCTGGAAATGGAGTTAATCATGGATCATGTCCGCATGAGGAGGCCTCCATAAGATCCCGATAGTAGGGGGTTCAGGGAGCTTCCCGGTCGGTGAACACATCCACACCGGGATGATGACACATCCCAGCTCCACAGAGACAGATGCTCCTGCACTCAGGACCCTCCCAGACCTCAGCCTATCTCTTCATCTGGCTGTTCATCTGTATCCTTTATCGTATCCTTTGATAAACCGGTAAACGGAGGTAAGTGTTTCCCTGAGTTTTGTGAGCCACTCTGGCAAATTAATTGAACCAAAGGAGGGGATCATTGGAACCTCCCAGACCTATAGCCCTTTAGCCTGTTGGCTAGCAGCGGAAGTGATACCCTGGGCTCGCCACTGTCAGCTGAAGTGGTGGGGGGCAGTCTTGTGAGACTGAGCCCTTAACCTGTGGGGTCTGAGGCTATCACTGGTACACAATATCAGAACTGAATTAAATTGTAGAACACCTAGCTGGTGTCACAGAGAATTGTTTGATGTGGGGGAAAAAACCACACATTTGGGACTCCCCTGGTGGCATAGTGGTTAAGAATCTGCCTGCCAATGCAGGGGACACGGGTTCGATCCCTGGTCCAGGAAGATCCCTTAGTTGCTGCGGAGCAACTAAGCCCATGTGCCACTACTATAAATAAATAAATTTATAAAAAAGGAAAAAACAATCCACACATTTTGTGACCAGAAGTGAAGTGTTTGGCACGAGTAGTAAAGGAGACCCACAGGGAAGAAACGTGCAGTGGGGAAGAACTGGGTTTTCCCCTACAGACTGTAGGGGAGGAAGAATTATTTTCCCTTTACCCTTCTAGGTGCTTGGCTGAGACAGGCTGTAATAAAAGAGATTATCAGGAGAAAAACAAACAGAAGTTTAATAATATATATGCTTCCTGTACACGTGAGAGATAACCAGGAAAACTGAGTAACTCCCTGAAATGGCCCAAGCTGCCATCTTAAATACCATCTCCAGCTAAAGACAAAATATATTGGGGAGATGGGGGTGTGGGAAACAGTTTGGGGAGGTTAGCAGGAGAAGCACAGTAAACAGTAAACCAGATTAAGGGTGTTATGCAGATTCAAGTCATTGCCTTCTGCATTGATAAGTTTCGAGAGATTTAGAGTCACGCTTAGAGAAGCGTGTACAGAGGGGGAGACATCCTTACATTTGGAGACGTCCCCTACAAATGTAAAAGTCTCTTACAAAAGGGTAACTTCCACTCAGTTTTCAGAGCTTCACCTGTGTCTGCTGTTTCTTAAAAATAACCAGGTAGGGCTTCCCTGGTGGCGCAGTGGTTGAGAGTCCGCCTGCCGATGCAGGGGACACGGGTTCGTGCCCCGGTCTGGGAAGATCCCACATGCCGCGGAGCGGCTGGGCCCGTGAGCCATGGCCGCTGAGCCTGCGCGTCCGGAGCCTGTGCTCCGCAACGGGAGAGGCCACAACAGTGAGAGGCCCACATACCACAAAAAAATAAAATAAAAAATAACCAGGTAAAGATAATCAATATGCCAAAGAGGTGTATTCTGGGGTGGTATATACATATATTTTCTATATATAAATTTATTTATTTTATTTATTTATTTTTGGCTGTGTTGGGTCTTCGTTGCTGTACTCGGGCTTTCTCTAGTTGTGGCAAGCAGGGACTACTCTTCATTGTGGTGCACAGGCTTCTCATTGCAGTGGCTTCTCTTGCTGTGGAGCACGGGCTCTAGGCGCATGGGCTTCAGTAGTTGCAGCAAGAGGGCTTAGTAATTGTGGCGCACGGGCTTAGTTGCTCCATGGCATGTGGGATCTCCCCGGACCGGGGATCGAACCCGTGTCCCCTGCATTGGCAGGTTCGGGAAGATCCCACATGCCATGGAGCAAGTAAGCCTGTGCGCCACAACTACTGAGCCTGCGCTGTAGAGCCCGCGAGCCACAACTACTGAAGCCCACGTGCCACAACTACTGAAGCCGGCGCGCCTAGAGCCTGTGCTCTGCAACAAGAGAAGCCACCGCAATGAGAAGCCTGCGCACCGCAACGAAGAGTAGCCCCCGCTCGCAGCAGCTAGAGAAAGACTGCGCGCAGCAAAGAAGATCCAACACAGCCAAAATAAAATAACTAAAATATAAATAAATTTTTTAAAAGAAGGAATTCCCTGGTGGTCCAGTGGTTAGGACTCTGTGAAGGCCCGGGTTCAATCCCTGGTAGGGGAACTAAGATCCCACAAGCTGCACGGTGTGGCCAAAAGAAACAAACAAGCAAACAAAAATCATGTGTCTTATGGGGTGGGGGGGTAGGAAGAGAGTGGAGGAGGGGTGCCTCCTAGATGCCCCAGCCCTGAGAATGGCTTTTAGCACTACTGAGTCCTTTAAACTCTTCTGTTCACTTTCCAGAAACTACTGCAAAATATAGCTTTTAATTATAACTTTTAATTGACTCATTTTTATTTCTTTTGAATCCCACAGAAGTAATACAGGGATACATTTTCCTTGGAAAAAAAGAGAAAACATTACAGATATGACTAAAATCTCCTTGGACACCCCTCTCCCACTCCTGGGCCCATTGAGAAGAGCCCTAGTTATAACCAGTGTTAGTGCTTTGGTGTGCTCCTTCCAGGGCCTATTCCGTGCATTGACATCCATATGCATGAATATATACAGGTACAGAGTGGTGCTTTGTGGGTATTCTTTTACATAAATTAGATCACACTGATTCTTCTTGTTCTGCAACTTGCGTTTGTCACTTACCAGTCCGTCTGGGAGATTAACAAACATCTATTGAGCACTTATCCTGTGCCAGGCACTGTTCTAAGAGCTGGAGAGACTTCAGTGTACAACACAAAAATTCCTGCCCTCACGGAGCTTACATTCTAAGGGGGGGAATAAAATAAGTGAGTAAAACATATAGTATGCTAGGTGATGATGAGTCCTAAGGAGAAAAGTAAAGCAGGGAAGCAGAGAAGGGAAAGTAAAAGAGAGGGGATGGCAGGAGGGGCTGCAATTGTAAATAGAATGGTCAGGAAAGGCCTCACCGAGAAGATGTGCAGGAGGTGAGTGAGCAGGTCAACCAGACATCTGGGGAAAGAGCATTCCAGGCCAGGAGCTTGGCTGGCATGTTAAATGAATAACAAAAAGGTCAACTGATTCCCAGAGCAGGGTGAGTGATGGGGAGAATAGTTGGAGATGAGGACTTTGGCTTTGGCTTTGGCTTTGGAGTAAGATGTAGCCATTGGGCAGCTCTGAGCAGAGAAGTTATCTGATCGCATTTATGTTTTACCGAGAAGTGAGAAGTGGCCGGGCTCTGGATACCCGTTGTAGATAGAGCTGACGGGATTTGCTGAGGAATTGTCTGTGGGATGCGTAACGACTGTTGGGGAGGAAAAAACTTTCCTCTACCCTTCTAGGTTCTTCTGGCTGATCTAGTCATTAAATTGAAGTGCGACAGATTAACAGGAGAAAATCAAATTTTAATTTGGTACTTACAGAAATTCATAGAAATATGAGACTCAAAGAAATGACCAAAGCAGGCAGATTTTATACCTTTTAGACAAAGAAACAATAAATGTGTGAAGAACTGACAAGACAAAGAAACTTAGACTTGGGTACTAATCGGTGAAAAAACTAAGCAGAGTTTGTTACCCTGTGCCAGGCACTGTTCTAAGAACTGAAGAAACCTCCCTATCTCTGGCAATAAGGATGTCTCTCTACCTCCTGGTGCAGGGAGAGGACCTTTCCCTTGGGAGGTGTATTTCCTGTTTTCAGGGGGACAGAGAGGAGGGTCATAGGGTCCTTTCTGCACTGGCTGTTTCTCAGATAACTTTAAATCAAAATAATTAATATACCAAAGTGGTATATTTGGGGGTGGCCTGCCCTGAACCCCATCATGACCCCAAGGTTTTGGGTCTGAGTGATTGAAAGCATGGAGTCTCCATTTTGGAAATGAAGAGGATTGTGGGAGGAGCAGGTCTAGGGGGAAGGCATCGAGGATTTGGTGCTGACCCTGCTAAGTGTGATGCGGCAACAAGACATCCGGGTGGTGATGCCAAGGAGGCCTCTGGTTATACAGGTGTGGAGTTCAAGACAGAGGTCCCTCACAAATGAACTTAACTACGAAACAGAAACAGACTCGCAGACATAAAGATCAGACTTGTAGTTGCCAAGGGAGAGGAGTGTGGGACAGAGATGGATCGGGAGCTCGGGATTAGCAAACTATTACATATGGAATGGATAAACAACAAGGTCCTACTGTAGGGCTTCCCTGGTGGCACAGTGGTTAAGAATCCGCCTGCCAATACGGGGGACACGGGTTTGATCCCTGGTCCGGGAAGATCCCACATGCCGCGGAGCAACTAAGCCCGTGTGCCACAACTACTGAAGCCTGTGTGCCTAGAGCCCGTGCTCCGCAACAAGAGAAGCCACCACAATGAGAGGCCCGCACAGCGCGATGAAGAGTAGCCGCCGCTCGCCACAACTAGAGGAAGCCTGCGCGCAGCAACGAAGACCCAACACAGCCAAAAATAAATAAAAATAAAATAATTTTTTTAAAAGACCCTACTGTATAGCACAGGGAACTATATTCAATATCCTGTGATAAACCATAATGGAAAAGAATATGAAAACAATGTATATATATGTATAACTGAATCTCTTTGAAGTACAGCAGAAATTAACACAACATTGTAAATCAACTATACTTCAATAAAATAATTTTAAAAAAAAGATAGAGGTCCCTGGTGGAACTATGACTGTGGGAGTTGTCCAGTATACAGATGCAAGAACCATATCCAGTACATATTTAAAGCCATGGTCTAGATAAGACCACTAGGAAACACTAGGAAAGAACAGAGATCTGAAGACACAGCCCTGGGCCACTCCACGATTTACAAGTCAGGGGATGAGGAGGAAATTGCCAAGGAGTCTGAGAACCGGGGAGGTAGGAGAAAAGCCAGAGAGTGTGGTGTCCCGGAGGAGGAAGAAGAAAAGGTCAACTTTGTCAGTTATGCAGATGGGACCAGTCACAGGAAGGTGGAGAAAACTGACCCTTGGATTTGACAGCATGTAAGTTGTTGATGATCATATAGGGAAAACCTCAGTCTTTTTCCTTCACATGTAGGGAAAAACCCAGTTCTTCCCCATTGTGTGTTTCTTCCCTGTACGTCTCCTTTACCTACAGAGAGAACATTTCACTTCTGACACTTCTGGTCACCAAATGTGTGTGTGTCGGGGGGTGTTCCCCACACCAACAAGCAATTCTCGGACACCAGTGGGGTGTCCAATTCAACTCAATTCTGACCCTATTTACCCGGAGATAGCATTAGATTCCACAGGTTAAGGGCTCAGTTCCACAAGACTGCCACACACACCCAACTTCAGATGCCAGTCGCAAGCCAAGGTTATCACCTGTGCTTCTGACCAACCAGCTATAGATCAGAGGTTCCAATGCCCCCCTTCTTTGGTTTGATTAATTTTCTAGAGCAGGTCACAGAGCTCAGGGAAACACATTTACCAGTTTATCAAAGGATATGATAAAGGCTACAGAACAGCCAGATGAAGAGATACAGAGGCTGAGGTCTGGGAGGATCCCAAGTGCACGAGCTTCTGTCCCTGTGGAGCTGGGATGTGTCATCCTCCCGGTATGGATGTGTTCACCAATCTGGAAGTTCCCTGAACCCCCTGAACTGGGATTTTATGAAGGCTTTCATAAATTTTATGGGCATGATCCATGATTAACTCCATTTCCAGGCCCTCTCCTCTCTCTGGAGAATGTGGGAGGAGCTGAAAATCCCAAGATTTTAATCATGGCTTGGTCTCTCTGGTGACCAGCCCCCATCCAAGAGCCCACCCAGAACCACCTCAGTAGAACAAAAGATGTTCCTCATTGCTCTCGTCACTTAGGAATTTATAACGGTTTTAAGAGCCCTGTGTCAGGGATGGGGTCGAAGACAGATGTTAGAACAAGAGATGCTCCGAGTATTCTTATCACTTAGGAAATTGTGAGGTTTTTAGGAGCTCTGTGCCAGGAACCAGGACAGAGAGCAATATATATATTCTCTATTATCTCACAGTGATCTTAACAAGAACAACTTTGGTGGAGTGGAGGGGACAAAAGCCAGTTTCGAGAGTATGTGAAAGAGAGAGTTGGAGGACATAGACTGAGTGGGGGGAAGCAAATGCAGACCATGATTCTGCAAGTGTTAGAAAAGGGGAAGGAGAGAGATGGGGCAATAGCTAGAGGAAACCATTTTTCTTTTTCTTCGATTGGAGCTTAAACAGCATATTTGTGTGGTGATAGAAAAGATCCAGTAGAGAGGGAAAAAATGACACAGGAGAGAGAGGGCAACTGCTGGAGCAAGGTCCTGAGGTAAGTGAGAGGGAATGGCATCGAGTGCCAACGGGTCTTGGCAGAAACTCAGTATAGAATCTTCAACCCTAAGGGATGGAAAAGACCTTAGAGGTGATTACTCCAACTTTCTTCCATATGCAGTAATTCCCCCACACAGCCTCCCAGAAAATGCTGGTCCAGCCTTTGCCTGAACATCTCCAGTGATGATGAACTGACTACTACCCAAAGCAGTTATTTTCATTTATGACCCCTATAGTGGTTAGGTACCTCTTCATAACTGTACTGCACCACAGTCTGCCTCTCTGTCAGTTTCACCCACTGGACCAGGCTCTGTGCTCCAGGACCACAGAGACTGATAGTAATATCAATTGCTAAGCATTTTGCAGATTTCAAGCACTCTTTTGTAGACCCCCTCTCACTGGATCCTTACAGCACAGGGAGGAAGGTATTATCTTCCAAACCACTGCACCGATGGAAAAACTGAGGCTCAAGGAGATTAAATGACCAAAGAGAGCAGGCCTAGTAAATTGCAGAGCAATGACTTCAACTGAGGGTTCCTGAACCCATAGCCCACACTTTCCATTCCTCCACTCTGCCTTAAGTCCCCTCCTCTCTCCCACAGGCCAGCCTGTCTGGTTTTGTTTTTTGTTTTTTTGCGGTACGCGGGCCTCTCACTGTTGTGGCCTCTCCCGTTGCGGAGCACAGGCTCCGGACGCGCAGGCTCAGCGGCCATGGCTCACGGGCCCAGCCGCTCCGCGGCATGTGGGATCCTCCCAGACCAGGGCACGAACCCATGTCCCCTGCATCGGCAGGCGGACTCTCAACCACTGCGCCACCAGGGAAGCCCAGCCGTCTGGTTTTTTAAAGGCAGCTGTCATGTTCCCTGTGAGCCTTCTCCTCTTCCAGCTAAACATTCCCAACTTTCAATCACTTCTCACCTGAAGTCCCTTCACTGCTGGTCACCCCTGTAGATGGGTCCCAAAAACTGAGCACAATATTCTTCTTGTGTCCCCACCCGCTTTGCTCTGGGCGCTGTCCTGTCATTCCCGCAGCCTGGAATCCAATTCCTGCCTTGGCAAAGAAGCCTCACCAATCTGTTGTCTTACTCGTTTTTCACTCATAAATATGAATAACTTGTATATGTGTTTTTGGTCTCTTTTGTTCCTTTACAAAATCTTCTGTCCCCAGGACCCCTGAGAAACAAGTGTTCTATGAGCACAGAAGGAGGTGCATGAGGCAGCCCTGACATTTAATTATAATTTGAAATGTGTGGAGAAATGTGAACCCTACCCGACTTGCTAGATTAGGCATGTGCGCCCGATCTGTCTTCGGAAGGAGTGTGTCCTCCCTCTAGATCTTGATGAATGAAACCCTGTCGGGTTATTGCATCCGCCTGGATTTCCAGCAGCTCTGAGCTTCTGGCAGACAGGAAACAAATCAACTGACTATTCTTCCCAGCCCGCTCTTGCCAAACTGGCTGCCAGGGGACCCTAGGAACAGAACTCCTGATGATGCCAGCTGGCCAACTGGAAAGGGTGGCCAAACTGGGGCGGGTTCTTCCTTGTGCCCTCAGGGAGCAGCTAAACTTCCAAAAGAATGGGAACCACCCCGGGATAGGGATTACTGAACTGGCGCCTCCAGGGTCTTAGTGCACCCAGCAGGCAGTTGACCTTGATCCCTCAACTGTCCTGGCAGGGCCAGGCAGGGTTGTCTTTCTTCCAGGGATTGGCAACCTGTGACATGCTTGCCAAAGATGGCACGCAAATCCTTTAGCAATGGCACTGCGACCAGCCGCGATGCTCTCTCCTTCTCCCTTTCCCTAGCCACCCACTGGAAGAGCTGACCCAGGGACAGTGTCTTCTCATGAAAGCCCGTGCCCAGCTTGAGGTCCTCCTTGCCCCTCTACAAACCTGGACCAAACCCCCAGCACACCGAACAAAGGGATCATGCTCTTAGCAGACCAGTCGTGAGGGACTGCCCATACCTGCCCTAACAATAGGTGAAAGTAGACAGAGAGGGTATCATGCTTAGTGAAATAAGTCAGACAGAGAAAGACAGATACTGTATGATCTCACTTATATGTGGAATCTAAAAAATACAACAGACTAGTGAATATAACAAAAAGAAACAGACTCACAGATATAGAGAACAAACTAGTGGTTACCAGTGAGGAGAGAGAGGGGAGAGGGACAAGATAGGGGCAGTGGATTAATAGGTACAAACTACTGTGTATAAAATAACTAAGCTACAAGGATATATTGTACAGCACAGGGAATATAGCCAATATCTTTTATAGTAACTATCTTTGGAGTATAACCTTTAAAAGCTGTGAATCACTAGGTTGTAAACCTGAAACTCATGTTGAGGTATAGTATACATCAACTATACCTCAATTAAAAAAAAAAGAAAGAAAGAAAGAAAGAGGGCTTCCCTGGTGGCGCAGTGGTTGAGAGTCCGCCTGCCGATGCAGGGGACACGGGTTCGTTTCCCGGTCCAGGAAGATCCCACATGCCGCGGAGCAGCTAGGCCCGTGCGCCACAGCCGCTGAGCCTGCGCGTCCGGAGCCTGTGCTCCGCAACGGGAGAGGCCACAACAGTGAGAGGCCCACGTATCGCAAAAAAATAAAATAAAATAAAAAATAAATAAAAGAAAGAAAACAGAGTATGGTCTCCCCAAAGCCACAGAATACACAGATGATGATAGACTCGGTGCCAGTAAAGGCACAGGCCCTATTTCTTGAACTCCAGAAACAGAATGAATGACAAAGAGGCACGATACAAAATACTACCAAAAATGCTTCAAGTTGAGATCTCACCAGGCTCTGCCCATCTGAGCGGAAACAATATTCAGGCGAACTCAGTCTCAGCCCGAACAAGGGCCATTGAAACATTAAGGCCATGGCTTGGAGGCCTTGGGTCATTTAGAAAGATGCCACAGGGACTTCCCTGACAGCCCAGTGGTTAGGACTCCGCGTTTCCACTGCAGGGGGCACGGGTTTGATCCCTGGTTGGGAAACTACGATCGCGCACGCAGCGTGGCGTGGCCAAAAAAATAAAAAGAAAAGAAAAGAAAGATACCACAAACCCAAGCAGGGGATTCTCTTCCTCATTTATCTCATGTAAGAATCAGATATGGTCTCACAGAGGAGCCTCCATGAAACTTAGGGTTCAGGGCAGAGTTGAGTGTGCCTCTAACTTAAAGTCTCCAAGATCAGAGTTTTCTCCCCTATCAGGCTCCCGCGTGTCTGAGATCTCCACCATTCGAGCAATCCTTCAGGTTAAGGCATTGAAGCCCCTGTCACAAGGCAAATATTTCAGCATAGGCTTTTGGGTGAACATCTGCCCCTTGAGCCAGACTGCCTGGGTTTGAATCCCAGCTCCACCACATGCTAGCTGTGCAAACTTGGGCAAGTCACTTAACCTCTTAACTTCTCTGTGCCTTAGTTTCCTCATCTGTAAAATGGGGGTAATAATGGAACCTGCTCACAAGGTTAGTCTGAGGATTCAATGAGCTAATACACATAAACTTGGAGCAGCGGCTGGCACATAGGAAGTGCTCACCAGATGTTAACTGTTATCATTATGATGGGGTCACATTGTAAAGGGCTTTGAATGGGAGGCCAAGGAACAATGCAGGCTCAGGTCCTGCCTGGTTCCCAGACTCTCCTCCTCCCCCTCCATGACTGGAGCCACTTTCTGAGGATCAACCAACCCTCTAGCTACAGACTCAGCCCAGCCCCAGGCTCTAGCTCAGAAGGATGTCAGCAGTTCCAGCCCAGCATTCTCGGATTCTGCCTGGGGTCATCCTTACTGCTGGACCAGCCCTGACTTCAGACCTCAGTTCTGACAACTGGGCAGCCCCCTTACTCCTGAAGCCCAGCCCCACATCCCATCATGCTTCAGTTCTGGTTGCTAAATCCTTGCCTTTTCCCCTGTGATTGCTTTGGGGACCTTTAACCTAGATGAGAAATTGAGATGTAAGTCATATGAGAACCACTCAGGATACTATACGATGAAACGTTGGGTGTGACAGGCAACAAGGATGCTGTGAAGAGGGAAGTGATTAGGATTAGAGCTGCCTGGAGGAAGCAGAGCTGTGATAGGTAGCATCTGTGCTGGCAGAAGGTGGAAGGGAAAAACGAGTCTGGTCACCTGCCTAGGCCTTTAGCTTAGGCCCCTAAAGCTCACTTTACAATCTTGTTCTGGTTCCCAGTGCCTCACTGCCTGTCCTGTCCCATAGCATTTAACTGGGTCATGTCCTATATCTGGAGAGATGGCAATGCCTACCGAAACTGAGGACAGCAGTGGCATCTCTGGATCGGAGGATGTCACAGTGATGCCCTTTGTTTTTTGTTTTAAATTCGTATTTATTTATTATTATTATTTTAATGTATTTATTTATTTTTGGCTGTGTTGGGTCTTCGCTGCTGCGTGTGGGCTTTCTCTAGTTGTGGTGAGCGGGCTTCTCATTGCGGTGGCTTCTCTTGTTGTGGAGCACAGGTTCTAGGGCGTGCGGGCTTCAGTAGTTGTGGCACATGCACTCAGTAATTGTGGCTCGTGGGCTCTAGAGCACAGGCTCAGTAGTTGTGGCGCACGGGCTTAGTTGCTCCACGGCATGTGGGATCTTCCCGGACCAGGGCTTGAACCCGTGTCCCCTGCATTGGCAGGCGGGCTCTTAACCACTGCACCACCGGGGAAGCCCCTGATGCCCTTTGTTGATGGTTAGTCATTGGAGAACTCCTGAGGGACCCCTTGAAATAAAAATGAGTCTGGATCTTCCAAGCCAGCATCATCATCATTTAAAGCCGACAGCCTCATTCTTCTTGGAGGCTTCCCAAAAGGAACAAGATCAGGCCTTTACTGTCTTTCACAAACCCTCAGCATCAGGTTCAACTTGGGGTGAACCAAGTCTTTCCCACAATCCTTTGGGAACCATTTGCAGGCAACTCACCCCCTCCCCTGGCTCGGAACTGACCACTCTTGCTCTCACAGGGACAGATCATGGGCATGGATAGTGGACAGGATTTGTCTATACCTGTGCTTCTCAAACTATCTGTGGTGAAAGATAGGTTATTTGGTTTTTAAATTTCCAATCTGTCATGAACAGATACTATTGTAAAAGTTTTTAAAAAATGAATCATGCACTCGGATGCTGCAGCAGTATCAAGGTTGTGCAAATGTTGCCAAGCTCTCAATGTCCTTTCTTATCTCGTTGGACTGGCATCTGTCCACAGACCACACCATTCTCGGCCTCTCTGGACTCCATGTGCTCAATGAGGAGATGCTGGCAGATGGATGTGGACTCCCCAAGAAAGGCTGGCTCTGGGAGATTCTGCCCATTCCCTGACCAAAGCAACGACGGAAGGGAGGCCAGACTGCTAGAAGATCTGCCACTTGCTAGCAGCCCCCGGTGACCTTGGACAAGTTACCTAACCTCTCTGAGCCTCAGTTTCTGCACCTGTAAAATGAAGATAATGTCTAACAGTACCTTTCTCATGAGGCTGTTGTGAGAGTTAAATGAGATATAATACATGAAAAGCAGTTGGCACAGTGCCTGGCACTGTCTACTAGAGGCTACACTGTGTATTGGTTAAGAGCCCAGGTTTGGGAGTCATTCCATTTTCGGCTTGGAGTGCCAGCAGGGCCACCTACTCCATTTTGTCATCTGAAAAATGGACGCACCACTTGGAGCTCTCTCACAGGGCCGTGAGGAGGATTCAGTGTTCGGCTCTGGGTCTTGCCCATAGTAAGTGCCCGATGACTGGCGGTTAGATCCCAGTTTTGCCAGTATCCTCCTTCTAAGCCTGACCCCTACTCTGCCATAGACCACGCAGAGGGAAACGTGCCCCTAGCTGGGAGAGTAAGATCATTAGTCTTCCCTCCCTCTGATGTCTGAAACCAGAAACTTTGTGTCACTGAACCAGCCAGAATCTTTTGGTTGTAATAGAGGGGGCGTGGGCACTGGAACCAAACAGACCTGTTCGAATACTGGCTCCATCATGTACTAGCTGTGTATCCTCGAATTCGTTTCTTCACCTGTTGGGATCTCGGTTGTCTCATTTGTAAAATGGGACAAACGCAATAAACCAGTTGTCTCTAAAGTGAGGAGTACAAGGTGATTCATTGAGGTGTGGGAAGAAAATATTACAACTTTTATTTAAAGTTATTTTGTAACAAAAGGATAAAAGAAATTAAACTGTAATGTACCCAAGACATGCGGTGACACTGGCACCCTCATTTGGTCTATTTGTAACACGGCTGCTGATGGGTATCCTGAAGGAGGAATGGGAATTTCACAACACAGAAGGGTTTGATGGTGGTGTCCACCCTCTTTCGTTTTATTTTTAGCCTATTGCAAAGTTCTGCAATGTCTGTGTTGGGTTGTGAATTTGAAGATTATATCATCTGGTTTTAACTAAACCAGTCCTCCCCAAATGGAAAACTGGCTTGAAAAGATTCCGACAAATAAACCACAGCCTGAATGAAGATACTATGAAGAATACAAGGACAAGTGGGCAACAGGAAAGTGGCAGAACTGATTCATCTCCCATTCCTAGTATAAGTTTTCCATCAGCCCCATTCCAAAATAAAAACAACAATGAACAAATTGGTTCTGATAAGAAATCAGCCAAAGAAAAAAAGAAAGAAAGAAAAAGAAAACATCAAGAAAGCTACTTAGGGAAGTCCCTGGCGGTCCAGGGGTCAGGACTCTGCGCTGTCACTGCTGGGGCCCGGGTTCAATCCCTGGTCGGGGAACTGAGATCCTGCAAGCTGTGCAGCACAGCCAAAAAAAAAAAAAAAGGAATGAAAAGAAAAAGAGAAGTTCAACTTGAAAAAAAAGAAAGCTAATTAAAGTATGGTTCACGTCCACTTTGTTAATAAACTCACTTTAAGTGTGTACTTTGCCTTGATATATTAGCTAATAATGATATGAAGCTATAATGATTAGCAAGATCTTTAAAATCTAAGCATCTATTTAACTGATCAATGGCGGTAGACATTAAGGTGGTGATTACTTTTTGTGGCAGTTTTGAAACATGTCTGGAAATTCTCCTTTTGAGGGGAGGAGTCTGTGTTTCCTTCACTTGAATCTGAGTGACCAACATAGTATGGTGGAAGTGATGCTAGATCGTAGACCACATAGAGAGGCCATCTATAGGTGTTCTGGCCAGCAGCTCCAGCTGAAGTTCCAGCCAACAGCCATCATAAAATGATGGACATGAGGAAAGACATCTCCAGATTTCAGCCGCCAGGTGTCCAGTCACCCCCAGCCATCGTGTCTTCCCAGAAAATCCCCAGAGGCCATCCCCACGTGCCCTGTCTGAATTCTTGACCTACAGAATCCATGAGCATAAAAAAATGGTCATTTTCACTACATTTTGGGGTGATTCATTACACAGCAATAAGAACTAAAGGGGTAATGAAAGGGAGGGGGCACAAAGGAGACTCCTGGGTGCTATGATATTCTTTTTTTTTTTTTTTTTTTTGGCTGCGCCGCCGGGCTTGCAGGATCTTAGTTCCCCGACCAGAGATTGAACCTGGGCCATGGCAGTGAAAAGACCAAGTCTTAACCACTGAACCGCCCGGGAATTCCCGATATTCTATTTCTTGACCTGGCTGCTGGTTATACAAGTGTGTTCAGTTTGTAAAAATTTGTCAAGCTGTACACTTGTGATTTGTGCACTTTTCTATATGTATGTCATAGTTTCTTTAAGTTTACATGAAAAAACTGGGCATCCAGGACATAAAAATAAATTTCTACTTTTTTTTTTTTTTTTTTTTTTTTGCTGTACGCAGGCCCCTCACTGCTGTGGCCTCTCCCATTGCAGAGCACAGGCTCCGGACGTGCAGGCTTAGTGGCCATGGCCCACGGGCCCAACCGCTCCGCGGCATGTGGGATCTTCCCGGACCGGGGCACGAACCCGCGTCCCCTGCATCGGCAGGCGGACTCTCAACCACTGCGCCACCAGGGAAGCCCCTCTACTATTTTTTTATCAATGTTTAACATCAAGTGATTTTCAATATAGTACTTTATTAGATCTCACTAAACGTAAAGATACATGCTTAGAAGCTTTGTTTGAAGTTTCATACTAAATAAAGAAAAACGAAAGTTCACAGATCCCTTTAGGGAACCACTTGTTTTTCCCATCATGGTAAAAATGGGCAAAATAAAACCATGTGAAACAACATGATGACAAACTCAACTCCAGTCTTTTGTCAGCAAATACTGTTGGAAGGCATCTAGAAAACACTGCTGAAGATTTGAACAAACAGTATTAGAATAAATGATGGAGTTTGGGAGGTTTGCTGTATAGCTGGGTAAAATCTTTCTAACATTTTCAGCTTTCTATTTGCTAGATTCTGTCTCAGTAATGAAATCCACAAAGAACTACTTTTTTGTGGGCTACTAAAGGAAAGATATAAAGAACAAGATATAGTATGTACAAAAAATGATTGGTTTAATTGTTTAAATTTTTATTGGAGTATAGTTGATTTACAATGTTGTGTTAGTTTCAGGTGTACAGCAAAGTGAATCAGTTATACATAAACATATATCCACTCTTTTTTAAATTCTATTTCCGTATAGGTCATTACAGAGTACTGAGATGGTTTAATCTTTTTTAAACGCCTTACAGAAAAAGAGGAAATGCAGTTTTTTACTCTAATGAAGTGCTGTTTTGACAGGAATATTTTTCAAAAGGTGGGGGTGAATTTCAAGGTAAGTTTACTGAAAAAGTTGGCAACCTTTCACAGCAAAGATATTGAAGCCTGGAATGTACAAACTGCTATAGGATTCACGAATATCCTACAGAAACTAGACTTTTGATATGTTCATAGTACTCTATTTTGTAACAAGGTAGGGAGTGACACTCCCTTTGTCACTTCCCCACCACACAGAGGTTAGCTGGTTATTTTGTGGCAAACTCCTTAAAAGAGTTTTCAAACTAAAAGATAGCTTCCTTTCACACAAAGGTACGTGTTTCAAATATACTGACCTTTTCTGTGGTGTCCTTTAACAGTCAGTGGCTATTTTTTTTTTTTTTTTTTTTTGCTGTACGCGGGCCTCTCACTGTTGTGGCCTCTCCCGTTGCGGAGCACAGGCTCTGGACGCGCAGGCTCAGCGGCCATGGCTCACGGGCCCAGCCGCTCCGCTGCATGTGGGATCTTCCCAGACCGGGGCACGAACCCGTGTCCCCTGCATCGGCAGGCGGACTCTCAACCACTGCGCCACCAGGGAAGTCCCAGTGGCTATTTTTTAAAAACCATTATAATAAACACACTCAATATAGCTCTTCAAGGTTAAGTTGATATTTTAACACTGAGTGAGAAAATAACTGCTTTGGATGGAAACTCAGTTCATGGAGAGAGCATTTGGAGAACAGATATTTGTGTTTTCATTGTTATGTAATTTTATTGCCAAAAATGATTAAGTTGCATACCTAGAAAACCTCTCATATCTACACACTTAAAACCTGGGACTGAAAATATCTACCCTGAAAATGTCTTTCAAATGTAGAGTTTTGATGGATTTTGAACACATTTGTTAAAAGCACAAAAGTGGGGCTTCCCTGGTGGTGCAGTGGTTAAGAGTCCGCCTGCCGATGCAGGGGACACGGGTTCGTGCCCCGGTCCGGGAAGATCCCACATGCTGCGGAGCGGCTGGGCCCGTGAGCCATGGCCGCTGAGCCTATGCGTCCGGAGCCTGTGCTCCGCAATGGGAGGAGGCCACAACATTGAGAGGCCCGCGTGCCGAAAAAAAAAAAAAAAAAAACATAAAACACAAAAGTGCAGCAAGTGCTGATTGGTTGGCAAGAACAAATGATTGGCATCAGGAAAGGTGATGGTTTACCAGCTGAATTTCATCAAAAGCTGTTTCATAATTGGTGGGTGGAATAGGAAAAGGAGAATCATGACGATGTGGTAAACTCAGCCCATGGAATTTGTCTTCCATTGAGAGCTGTGCATCTTTTTCAGACATCTTCCTCATCTATGGCAGCTGCTGAAACCAAGTGCTGAAATAAATTAAACTTAGAACCACACCTTCACACAGCTGTATTATAGCGTATAATTATAGCTGTATTACTGTATTACTATATTAACCCAAGATATTTTTTTAATGAAGCATATGCGATCACATTCTCTGTAGGAAAAAAATGTATTCATAACATTTTATTTATTTATTTATTTTTGGCTGCATTGGGTCTTTTTTTTTTTGCGGTACGCGGGCCTCTCACTGTTGTGGCCTCTCCCGTTGCGGAGCACAGGCTCCGGACGCGCAGGCTCAGCGGCCATGGCTCACGGGCCCAGCCGCTCCGCGGCATGTGGGATCTTCCCGGACCGGGGCACGAACCCGTGCCCCCTGCATCGGCAGGCGGACTCCCAACCACATCACCACCAGGGAAGCCCTGCATTGGGTCTTCGTTGCTGCGCGCGGGCCTAGTTGCGGCGAGCGGGAACTGCTCTTGATTGCAGTGCACAGACTTCTCATTGCGGCGGCTTCTCCTGTTGTGGAGTTCAGGCTGTAGGCGCGCGGGCTTCAGCAGTTGTGACTCACGGGCTCCAGAGTGCAGGCTCAGCAGCTGTGGTTCAGGGGCTTAGCTGCTCCACAGCCTGCGGGATCCTCCCGGAACAGGGCTCGAACCCATGTCCCCTGCATTGGCAGGCGGACTCTTAACCATTGCGCCACCAGGGAAGCCCTCATAACATTTTAGTGAGAGTCAAAATAGTTTTCTGTACTACAAATATTATAAAAAGTTTAAACTGTTTGAAAATACTGTTTATTTCATCCTTGTCTCATCCTTTTAAAATGTCCTTTTTGTGTATGCTTTAGAACATACATAATGTATTAGTAGAGTAACACATGCACATGATTTTATAAAACACTCAAGCATTGAGAATACTTCTCAAAATATTTTTAGTAGAGGGGTGTGCAATCGAAAAAGTTGGGAGGACTTCCCTGGTGGCGCAGTGGTTAAGAATCCGCCTGCCAATGCAGGGGACACGGGTTCGATCCCTGGTCCGGTAAGATCCCACATGCTGCAGAGCAACTAAGCCCGTGCACCACAACTACTGAGCCTGTGTTCTAGAGCTCGCGAGCCACAACTCCTGAGGCTGCGAGCCACAACTACTGAGCCCACATGCCACAACTACTGAAGCCTGCACACCTAGAGCCCGTGCTCTGCAACAAGAGAAGCCACGGCAATGAGAAGCCCGGGCACTGCAACGATGAGTAGACCCCGCTCGCTGCAAGTAGAGAAAGCCTGCATGCAGCAACGAAGACCCAACTCAGCCAAAAATAAATTTTAAAAAAAGTTGGGAGACCACTGCTTGAATAGTGTCTACCTTGTTTTAGGGCATCAACGAGGTCATGAATGCAATGTGCTCGGCACATATTAAGTCCTCAGTGAGTATTGGCTCTTTGGCTCTTATGATATCCTCTATACGAGTGATGCATTAGAGGCAGTGTGAAATGATGGTGAAAAGCAAGAGCCTTGCAGTCAGGCAAAGTAGGATGCGTTCCCCTGCCACTTACTAACTGAGAGAATGTGACCAATGAACTTCGCAGGATTTCCCTGGTAGCGCGGTGGTTACGAATCTGCCTGCCAATGCAGGGGACACGGGTTTGTGCCCTGGTCCACGAAGATCCCACATGCCTTGAAGCAACTAAGCCCGTGCGTCACAACTACTAAGCCTGTGCTCTAGAACCCACGAGCCACAACTACTGAGCCCACGTGCCACAACTACTGAAGCCCGCACGCCTAGAGCCGGTGCTCCGCAACAAGAGAAGCCACCAAAATGAGACACACACGCACCGCAACCAGAGAAAGCCCACGTGCAGCAACGAAGACCCAATGCAGCCAAAAATAAATAAATTAATTAATTAATTTAAAAATCCTTTCTCCTTCCCACTTCCTTTAAAAGAAAAACAAACAAACTTCGCTGGGCCTCAATTTCTCATTAGTCCCCATCTCTTAGAGTTGTTATAAAGATTAAGAGAGATAATGCACTCTTTTGGTAACAGCTTCATTGAAATATAATTCACATACCATAAATGTCACCATTTTAAAGTGTACCATTCAGTGGGTTTTAGTATGTTCACAAGGTTGCACAACCACTGCCAATATCTAATCCAGAACACTTTCATTACCCCAAAAAGAAACCTGTGCCCATTAGCAGTTGCTCTCCATGCTCCCTTCCCCTCCCCTACTCCCCCCACCTAGCCTAGGCAACCACTAACTTACTTTCTGTCTCTGTGGACTTGCCTCTTCTGGACATTTCATATAAATGGTATCAGACTATATGTGGTCTTTTGTGTCTGGCTTCTTTCACATAGCACAGTGCTTTCAGGGTTCCTCCATGTTATATGTAGCAAGCATCATTACTTAATTCCTTTTTATTACTGGATAATATTCCATTGCATGGATATACCACATTTTGTTTATCCCCTCATCAGCTGATGGACACTGGGGCTGTTTCTACCTTTTGGCTATTGTGAATAGTGCGGCTATGAATACTCGTGCATGATAAGGCATGTTTAATGCTCAGCACAGGGCCTGCCAGGCACCTAAGTGCTCAATACCAGTAGGTGGTTGCTCTCCTTATCATTAGGGAGTGCTATCATTGGGAGATTTGGGACCCAGAGTGCCTGGATGTCAAAAAGGGTAGGTGAAAGTCACCAAGGACAGCATTCATTTACTGCACAGTGTCACCGAGAGCTGTCCCTGCCCACCTCACCCAAATAAGTAAGGCAGTGTGACACAGAGGCATGAGCACAGACCCACTCCACCACTTTTGAGCTGTGTGATGCCGGGCAAGTCACTTAACCTCTCTCAACCTTGTGTGTAAGTTGGATATAATTAGTCTTGTCTACATATCTCACAGGCTTGCTGCCTGGGTCAAAGAGTTAAGTTAAAAATATGGGGCTTCCCTGGTGGCGCAGTGGTTGAGAGTCCGCCTGCCGATGCAGGGGACGCGGGTTCGTGCCCCGGTTCGGGAAGATCCCACATGCCGTGGAGCGGCTGGGCCCGTGAGCCATGGCCGCTGAGCCTGCGCGTCCGGAGCCTGTGCTCCGCAACGGGAGAGGCCACAACAGTGAGAGGCCCGCTACCGCAAAAAAAAAAAAAAAAAAAAAAAAAAAAAAAAAAAATGAAAGCACTTTGAAAACCATAAAGCATTATTATTGCAAACCTTACATATTACAGAAACTAACGGCTCTCGAATAGAGTAAGGAAGCACTTTGTTCCGCTCACCATTCTCCCTCTCTCTCCAGCTTGTTCACATTCTCTTCAACATGACACCCTGGCCTTCTCACCACAGCCCCTGATGCTAGTACCTCCTTCCTTGCATCTACTTAAGGGCCAAGGGTGAGCAGCCTGATCCTGGGTAAAAACCTGAATTCACATCAAGAAAAAGCCTGCCATGTCTCTATTTCCAGGTAGAAATCTGTGCGACCTTTCCGGTTTTCTCAATAGCTAGCTGGTTAGAGCGCCCTCGTGTGTCTCCACGTGGTAATACCTGAGGTCTTTCCTGAGAGGTGACTTTTTCATCGCAGCCTCAGTAAAAGGTGTAATGGAAATTTTTTTCTCGTCACACTTCATGGCCCATGCTTGACACTTGGACTCCAGTTAAGCCATTGCAGCCCGAGTCTTAGGCAGGTTTCCTGCTTGCGCTCAGGCCTAAAGATTTCTTCCTGCTCCCTGCCCACACCTTTCTCCTCAGTCATTTTGAAAAACCCTGGTCTCACCGTTCACAGATGTCAACTTGGTCTTACCACCTTCTATTATTCCAAGCTTATCCAGCTCCCAAAGTAAGATCATATGTTTTTCTAAAAAGGGAAGAAAGTAAATCCAAAATAATAGAAAAGTGTGTTTTAAGTGTTTACTATATATATAAAACTATATATATATATTATATATATATAAATATATATATATTTACTATATATAGTAAAACTATATATATATATGATTTGTTCTATAGTCTAAGGAAAAGGTATCGAGAATGTTAAACCTTTCACAGGGGTCTCCTCATGGAAAGCCCTGACACTTGGGAAGGGGTAAATGATGATCAGAGACAGTGATGTCTGGCAGTGCGTGCTTGCGTGCGCGCGCACACGAACACATGTTTACACACTCTCACACGCTCTTCTGCTCAGGGAGCTTTCTCTCTCGTGGCTTTCTCTCTCACTGAGAATCATGTGATAATATCAGCTCAGGTCTTTGGAGGAAAGAAAACTTATATTTTATATCTGGAACCTCAAGAATGTTCCCTGCAGGGACTTCCCTGGTGGTCCAGTGGTTAAGACTGCACACTTCCATGGCAGGGGGCGTGGGTTCAGTCCCTGGTCGGGGAAGTAAGATCCCACATGCCACGCGGCGTGGCAAAAAAAAAAAAAAAAAGTTCCCTGCTCCCTCCATCAGCTACCGCTATGAAAGCCTGAGGGACTTTACTTCCCATATTCCACACATTCCCCTCATGCCTGCTCTGCAGCCATGGATTTTTCTGAATCCATGAGCCCCATTGGCAAACTCCACTGCGAGCCAAAGATACATGTGCTTTTGGCTTCACCCCAGGAGCATGTTCCTGAAAAGTTGCGGGCAAATTAAATTTTTGCAGGTCAGTTATGATTCCCCACCGGCTTCCAATGAGACTTTTGAGCTGCGCTCTCTCCTCCTCAAGATTGATTTTCAACACTTCAGCTTGAAGTTTCTCTGCCTCTTGCCATCCTCTCTGACAGTTAAACCTCATCTGGAAAATGAAGAACCTGACCGAGGAAACATTAAGAATTCTCGAATAGTCCAGGACCTATAAAAAATACACTAGAGAGGCTGCCATTTGGAAAAGACACCAGGTACCACCATTCAAACTGCAAACCCTCACCCTACATCCAGCTTTTGGAGAGGTTATTTCCAAGGGCTTGAGGGGTTTTGCCCCACTCTCTTGGGGGGCAGCAGCTGCCTCGGGGGATGGGCATTTTCAGTTTAGGAGGATCTTTACTACCCTTCTGCTTTCTGTTCTCTTCACCCCACTCCCAGGTGTCAGATTCCAGAGACCTGTTGACTGAAGAAAAACACACAACCCAAAAGTTGCAGGTTATGTTTTATTCAGCGGACTTACTGAGGACTCTAGCCTGGGAGGCAGCCTCTCCGAGAGCTCTAAGGAACTGTGGCAAAGAAGTAAAGGAGGAGCCACGATATACGGGAGTTTTTGCAAGAAAAAATAAAAACATGTGTTCAAACATCAAAGACTACAGCTAATCACAGAAAACAGACATCTCAAAGTAGTGATTTTAGCCTCCCCCCCTTTTTTTTGGCCATGCCGTGCAGCTTGTGGGATCTTAGTTCCCCGGCCAGGGATTGAACCCAGAGCCCTCAGCAGTGAGAGCATAGAGTCCTAACCAATGGACCACCAGGGAATTCCCTAGCCCTTTTCTCTGTATGGCAAGATGCAAGAGTCTGGGCTCATGGAAATTATTCCTTAGATAAGCATCTTAACTATCTAGGGCCAGTATCCTGTTTTTCTCCATCCTGAGTTCCCCTCAGGGCACGCCGTGGGGCCGTGGGGGACGGTGGCTGCAGGGGCTCCTGGCTTGATGGTAGTTGACTTTCATTGTTCACTAGACTAGCAGGCAGCATTCTTTGTTTACTGGAATGGCAGGTGATACTCTTTGTCTACAGACCCTCTCTCCCGAAATAGAGATGGGTGCTGTGGTCCCGGGGAACCATGTATGCAATTGGTGACCTAGACAAAGCACTTGGTAATAAGTAAAGAGTTGCTAGGGAAGCACCTTGGCTCTGGTCTCTGGCAACAGTTAAGCAAGGGCACGTGTGCCCTGGGTCTGTGATGCTGGTCAGGCGACTGCCCTTGCAGTCTTTGAACCGGAACCAGAGATATTATTAGTGCTGATAGCGAAGGGAACTGCCTGCTTAGTGGCGAGGAAAATTAATAGTCCAAGCGTTCTCCCATCCTGCATTCTCCATGCTGGCATTTTGATTAAAAGAAATACTGCTGCAGCTGTTTGCATATTCTAGAAGTGTGTGTGCATGTGTGCGGTTTAGTGTTTACAGATTTGGGGTTGTGGAGGGGAGTTTCCAGAGCAACGGAAGTAGCTGCTTGTCAGTCAGGGTTCATTTTGAAAATGAAAGCCTGAAAGCTTGGGGCCCACTCTGGGCCTGGGCCTGGTCTCCGAGGAGCCGGCAAAAGCCAGGAGTTGCCTTTGGTTAGTCAGCTCAGTGAAGCAACCACTTGATCACCTTTTGCCTTTTTCTTTTACGAATTGACCAAGTCTATGAGCTGCTTTTGGTGTCCTGCAAATTCAGTCTGAGGCAGGGATGTGGGAGTGGGCATCGAGGTTCTGGCCGAAGACACCTCCCCCAACACGTACACACACGATTACATTTCCCCAGGCTGCCAGACCAGAACGAGGTAACCTATTTCTCACACACTACTAGGTACACAAGGGTAGTATGACTAGTCATCAAAGAGTTTAGTTTAATTGGCCTATGTCAGAGTAAAGGGAGAGAAATACAACACAAGGCTGTCTGTTCTGGGTGCCGGAGGAGTAATACAAACAGATGGTTGGGGGAGCGAGGGATCACTCTGGGCTGGGGTAATCGGAGGAGGCTTACTGGAGAAGGTGGCAACTGAGGCCAACCTTGAAGGACAGGGGGGAGAACTTCACCAAATAGAAGCTATGAGGGAGGACATTCTCGGTAGAGGAGGGCAAGTTCAAGATATGCTCAGGTTAGAACAAGTCCATCCGTTTGGCTGGAATTTGGGATTTGTGTGAATGGTTTGCTGTTGATAAGCTTGGTTTGAAGGCCAGATCCTCTGCGCCAGAACAAAGGCTGCGGTGTCACACAGACTTGCTCTGCCACTTCCTTCGGGGTGACCTTGGGCAAATGGCCTAATCTCT
This sequence comes from Delphinus delphis, assembly GCF_949987515.2. Lineage (NCBI taxonomy): Eukaryota > Metazoa > Chordata > Mammalia > Artiodactyla > Delphinidae > Delphinus > Delphinus delphis. The sequence continues at coordinate 26,551,755 of NC_082704.1, read as the reverse complement.
TTGCAAAGCGAGGACAGTAACAATACTTAGCTCTTGAGATCCTTGGGCGGGTGATAGAATGAACATATATAAAGCATTTAGCAAAGTGGCACATAAAAAGTATTTTAAAAAATGGATTACAAATGCATAGGCTGTCATGAAGGAAAGCTCCAGCTCTTTAGGGCTGACCCCAAATATCTGAGGGCAAAGGTGGAAAAGCCTCTGATACCTTCCATCACTGTGGGACCCAGTAGAGTGGGCTGGCTTGGCCTGAGTCCCCATTCCCTCTGGCCTAGACTGTTGGAATAGTCTCCTGGCTTTCTGCCTCTGCCTCTCCCATAATCATCTTCCTAAAGACCACCTTAATCATGGCTGTATTCCTCTCTGGCTCAAGAACCTTCTATGGCTCCCCACTGCTCATGACTGAACTCCCTAACATGGGGCGGGGGGGGGGGGAGGCAAGAACTACCATTTATTGAGAGAAGAGCCAAGAGGATGCTAATGTTAGGACTAAAAAGGTAAAATACCCTCCTCTTTTAAAAGCCTTGAAACTCGGAATTCGCGGAAATCAGCAGGTCCCTCAGGGAGAGAGCGGGATGCATCTCTGAAGAGGGTAAGGCGTTCGTGGCCGATGGCTCAGATTCACCAGTACCTGCTTCTTCAAGCCAAGCTGGGAAAGGTTAAAGAGAAGAGGGCGGAGAGAGGAGTAGGGAGCCTCGGGGAAGCAGGGGGTAGCCCTTCTCAGTTCCCTGGAAGGGCTTTTACGCCTGGACACTTTCTCGAATTTCTCTGTAGGAATCCCGGGCAGCTCCGGCGCTGCGGGAAGGGTCAAGGCCACACAAAGGGCAGTGCAAGCGAACCCGAGTCACATGGGGCAGCCAAGCCGCCTCCGTGAATGCGAGGCGCGGGACAAAGACGGCTCGGGGACAAAGTGCAGGGAGACTCCTGAGGAGATAAGAGGGAAGGGCGAAGGAAGGGGCGGAGAGCGACCGCCCCGGAGCTGTAAGGACCGCGCTGCCGGAGGCCTTGGCTGGAAGCCGAACTCAGCCCACCGCGGAGGGGGCTCCCTAGAGCCTCTTCACCCAGCAACTGCGGGGATGCTGAGAACCCGGCTGCTGGGGCAGCTGGGCTGCTCCCGTTGGCGCTCGGGGCTAGCGCGCAGCCCGCCCCGGCGTCCGCCCCACAGTTGCCCACGCCGTGCGGGAGGCGGGGCCGCCCAGCTCACCTGGCCGTTTGGGGCGGGGCCGCCCGCGACCCGGGGAAGCGTAGGTGGCGGCGGTACCCGGGGTGCAGGAAAGGGGCTCTACCCGGGGGCATGGCCGGAGCTCCCACCCCTCCAGGCCCCCCCACCGCCCGTGCCGGGGGCCCTCCCTCGGCTCGCTCGCGCTCTCCCTCCCTCTTCTCCCCTCCTTCGCTCCCTCCCTCCGAGCCCAATTGCTCAAGCCGCTTCCTTCCCCAACGCCAGCGCCAGTTCCTCTCTTGGTGGGGCCCGGGAAGGGCAGCAAACGCTAGACACTGGAACAGCCGCGGCGGCAGGACCATGGCCGAGCCCCGAGGGGCCGCGAAGCCGGCACCCAAGGCCTCCTTCGCACCGACCGAGCTCAGCCTGCGGAGCGCCCCGCAGCCCCGCCCCTCGAGAGTGGACACCGTCAGCCTGGGCAGGTACCGGGGCAACGCCACCACCGCCTTCCACCGCTCGGTGATGCCCTCGGGGACAGTCTCGGGGCGCCGGCGGGGAGCGCTGCGGGAGCTGTTGGGGCTGCAGGGGGCGGCTCCCGCCGGGTGGCTGTCGGAGGAGCGCCCCGAGGAGCAGTCCCCGGGCGGGCCGAACGCACCGAGCGGTAGCGGGCTATGCCTGGAGCCCCGGGAGCACGCGTGGATACTGGCGGCCGCTGAGGGCCGCTTTGAGGCGCTGCAGGAGCTGCTGGAGGTCGAGCCGGGGCTGCTCCTGCGGGGCGACCCGATCACGGGCTACACGGTGCTGCACTGGCTGGCCAAGCACGGGCGCCACGAGGAACTCATCCTGGTGCACGACTTCGCCCAGCGCAGGGGGCTGCGGCTCGACGTGAGCGCCCCGGGTAGCGGCGGCCTCACGCCCCTCCACCTGGCGGCCCTGCAGGGCCACGATATGGTCGTCAAGGTGCTGGTGGGCGCCTTGGGGGCAGACCCCACGCGCCGCGACCACAGCGGCCACCGGGCCTGTCACTACCTGCGGCCCGACGCGCCCTGGAGCCTGCGGGAGCTGTCGGGGGCCGAGGACTGGGAGACGGCGGGCAGCAGCGAGCGTAACAACGCCAACAACAACAGCAGCGGCGGCGGCGCCGCGTGTACGCCGAGACGCGCCTCCAGCGCAGTGGGCGCGTCGGTCGTGGAGACAGCGGCGGCGGCGCCCGCCAAGGGGAAGGACTCCGTGGGCAGACGGGTGGCGCAAATTCAAGGCCTTCTCCGCCATATGTTCCCCTTCTTCCAGGACCGTTGAAGGAGACGGAGACTGGAGAGCGTGGAGGGACCAAGACGCTGCGGCGGGGCCGTGGTCCCGGGTGGTCCCTGGCGGTCCCGGGTGGTCCCGGGTGGTCCCTGGCGGTCCCGGGTCCCACCGAAGGGGCGGCGCCTCGGACGCAGCTCGGGCCGCAGCCGTGGGCGCTGGTCCTGCAGGGAGCAGATCACCTCGGGGTCCGTCTCAGGCACCTGTCTCAGGAGTACAGTCACCGGCCAGGAGACGCGGGGACCAGGGCACGCCTAACCGAGGGAGACCAAGGACCAAGCCTTCCTGGCGCCGAATCCCCAAACTACAGGATTGAGTTAGGAGCAGAAGCGTGGTCCTGCTTGGGAGAGGGAAAGTTAGCTTCCAGTAGACATTTCTGGGCAGGTGGAAGCTCTGGGTTTATTAGGAAACATTTGCTAGAAGAATGAGTTAAGATTGTAAACCACTGACGCAGAGGAAGCGCCTAACTGCAGTTAACGGGTCTGACTCGGCTGTTAACGGGTCACTTTGTGAGGGCAGGCTCAGCCCCTGTCAACCTGCTCCTGAGACAACCAGGCCTTACCCATACGGTTTGGTTTCTAATGTATCATGAATGACTTCTTAAGCATATTAAAGTGGCATATGTTTTCCTTTCACATTACAAAGCTGTCCTTTGAATGACTTTTTTTTTTTCCATCAACCACCTCTTCCCTGTGTTTGCAGGGAAGAGGTCACCAACCCACGGCTGCGAGCTAGTGATCCGGAACAGTCTCTGGATCTCATTTGCACAGCAAGTGGCCAAGGTGTGCACCAAAGGAGCTACTTTCCCCTTGGCTCTGAGTAGAGACACACAGTTTACCTGTCTCCTGGGCTCTTTAGCATCTAGGTCTGGCCTCTTGCACAAGTCTCATCCCAGAGGAGTTGTCTGCAGGGAGCAGAGGGGAGGTAAAAGGAAAAAGCCTCCAAATATGTATTTCTAATATTTCCTGGTGAGTCATGTAATTTACCTTGACTTCTGCCCTCCAATGAGACACACCCCCTGGCATTTTTTCCAAGATAGGGCTTTAATCATCAGCATTGTGGGTTTCTTTTAGTTACATTTACAGGTGGGTTGATTTGAGCTGAAAGGAGGGAGAAGCAGTTGGTGGCTGGAAATCCGTGCTGCTTTCGAGAACAGCATATTTTCAAAATAGCACTGTATCCCTGGAGGGTTGGGTAGCCCTTGCAATGGACTGCTGTGTCCCCAGCCCTCCCATCCCAGTCCTCTAAGGCCAGGGAGGAACTGAGTCACAATAAAACACAGCCCAGAGACACCACCCTGAGCCCATCTGTCCAGGTTTCCATCTCTGCCTGGCGGGCCTGTTTGCCCCTTCTGTGCTCAAAACGTTCCCACCTGCCCTTAATAACGCATTAGATTCTTCCCATCCATGAAATGATCCAAATCTTTCCTATTGATTCTCAGCCTGTCCCGTGTCTCTAGGAACTATACCTTAAACATATTTACAGTGTAATGTAGCATTTCCTTTTTCTTCTTCTAAATGAACTTCTTTGGGAATTCCTCCGCCATCCAGTGGTTAGGGCTCGGCGCTTTCACTGTAGGGTCTTGAGTTCAATCCCTGGTTGGGAACTAAGATCCCACAAGCCGCGAGGCAGAGCCAAAAAAAGAAAAGAAACAAAAATGAACTTCTTTGATGTTTGCAGTGGGAGGGTGAGCAGCTCCTGGCTTGTGGCATTTGGAACGGGCATCTAGCATAGCCCTCCTCCACCCCCATGCCCATTTTATAGATGCAAATTGGCTAACTGATGCAGGACCGCGAGTTCTGCTCCACAACCTCTCCCTTGACAGCTGCCGAGGTGGGTTGGGTTTGGTGAAGGCGTCAGGGCAGGGCCTTCCTGCCACATGGTTGAGTCTGCGGACTCCTGGCTTGGAGGGAAGATTGGCATGTGCCTTCGTCCAACATTCAAAGGACACTTTTAACAGTAGTCCCCTCTTCATAGGAAAAGTTTGAACCTAAGCATCTTAACTATTAGCAGATTTGGGGACCTAAGACAAGCATCTGCCCTGCTCTTTCCAAAATGCACACCAAGTCAGCTGGAGGATTTGAAAGCGGCTTTCTGGAGTTTTTCCTGTAGTCAGCTATTCTTCCCCACAGATTTTTCTCATCATGTGATATTGCCTAGCCTACCTCCTCCATGTAAAATTGAGGTTTGGCTGCAGGGGACAAACCCCCATGCTGAAAACTCTCCATGCCTAACATCAAGCCATTGGCATTTCTGGTATGCTTTTCGAGGCAAATATGGTATGCTCACCCCAAGAGAAAGAACAAATTCCCTGAGAAACTTCTTTCCAGGGGAGCAAAACAGAGTTAAGCAGATGATGCAAATCTGCATTCTAGTGGGACAGGCAGACAAGAAAAGGAGGCAGAAGCAGGGCTCTGACAGGTAAGCATGGGGGTTGGAGTAGGGGGTGCTGCAAAGAGGGCGGGGCCTAACCCAGGCCAAAGGTGCAGGAAAGGCTTTCGTGGAGGAAGAGTACACCTGATCTGAGGCTGGAGGGGTGAGTGGGAGTCGCTCAGTGGAGACGGGAGAGCAGCCTCCTGGCAGGGCCACTGGAGTATACACGGATGCACATAGCAAGTACCAGGAGATGTGAGTCAGCCGGTTTGAAAGGAAGGTGGGAGCTGGGGAGTAATTAACGGCAACTCTGGAGAGGTGGATGGGGGTCCAGATCACTAAGGCTCTCATAGGTCATGCTGAAAGAGGAATACAGATTTTAACCTAGAGGTAGCTGGGAGCCATAGAAGTTTCTAAGCAGGGGAGTAACATGATGAGATTTTAGAAAAATCACTCTTCCGGTCACGTGGAGGATAGAGCCAAGTGGGGGAAAATGCATCATACAAGCAAAGCGTTTCAGGAGAAACGCTTCAAGGAAAGCCACGCTTCTGCTGGGAAGTTCAAAGCCCCCTGTGGAAGGCAGTGGCCTTCAAACTTGTTTTTTATTCTCTCTTTTGCTCAAATGGAGCTTACCTCAGAGCACCAGGTGTAAAACTAAGTGTGGAACCGCTCAGGTGAAGCTGGGTTGGGACCTCTCCCCCCCCGCCCCCCGATCCCGTGCCCCTGTCTTAGACCGGCGGGGGTCGCACAGTGGCCCCGGGAGCAAAATTGCCAAAACTGCTGGCATGGTGAAAAGCGCTCAGCCTAACCTGGGTTCCGAAACCTGCTACTGATTAGTGACCTTGAGCAAATCACTCACCTCTCTGAGCTGCAGTTTCCTCATCAGTAAAATGGGAACAATACAAGCTCCCTTGCATGGTTGTTCTGATGATTCGAGAAAATACATATGCAACGCCTAACAGCGCTGCAGGACACATAGGAAATAGAAAATAACAGAGAATGTATTTATTAACAAATTTATTAACAAATAACTTCTTGTTTGGAAAAATTAAGGTACTCAGCAGGCTCTTGTGGTGAAACTACTTTATCTGCTAGGGTAGCCCAGGAGGGATCTTGTGGTTACCTGAATTATCCCACCTCTAAAATGTGTCCACATTCATTGCAAATTATTTTCCCTCTGTACTAGATGAGTGGCTGCTCCTCAAAGGAGATATTGGTTCCTCTGCTGATGTCTTCACAGCCTACACACTTTTCCTTTAGACAAAATCGAAACAAGCCGACTTACCTTGTTCTCAGCCCCCAGAAGAAGTAAAAGCAGTAACTTAGTAAGTAATTGCCCACCAACTATTAAATAGGTTAGATATTATTTCCAGATAAAGCCATAAACTGGAGTCAGGGCTAAACCTGAAATCCTCTGAAGAGAATAAAAGCACACAAGTCGATCCGTCTCTTGACCCTGTTATCTATAGAAATGCCCCCTCCCATCCCAGCCAACATACCCTGCATTCCACACCCAGCCTCCCTGTTTTCTCTCTTTCTGTTCATTTTAACGAAGGGAAGGAGCACACCTGTCTCCTTTCAAGATGTAACTCATGCTCTCAAGCCCGCCTCCTCCCACAGCCTAATTCCATCAGTTGTCCCTCTCCTGTATCTTGGAGCTCACCCTCAGTTTAGTTCAGTGCAATAAACGTTTGTTGAGCACCTACTAGGAGCCAGGCTCTTTGGGTGACAAACACTTCCCAGCCAAGCTTTTCCACAGGGAGGTCTCCTCCCTTAACATCTCCACTTCCTCAGCTCTTAATCACTCCTATGCATTCTGGTTTCTGCCTCTGTCATCCCAGCACAGCTGCTTCCACAAAGGTCTCCCATGATGACCTCCCGTCTGCCAAATGCAAGTCCTTACCTTTGTTCACTTCTTGGCAGCACTGGCCAATGTGGGCAACTTCCTCCTCCTTGAAACTCTCTTCTCTAGTCTTCCATGACCTTCTATGGCTTTAGTTGCTGGCACTTACCAGGTTGAAGTCATGGAAAGTTCACTCTACATTCTCTCCCTAAGTCATTTCATCCCTTCCCCCACTCACCCCTGCCCCCAACTCTGCTCCAGCCACACAGTCCTTGCTGTTCCTCAAAAGAGCCTTGTTCTCCTGAACTCTGGGATTCCTACATGCTGTTCCCTGTCCAGAAACACTCTTCCCTCTATTCCTTGCCCCCTTTCACCTGGCCTACTCCCACTCATCCTTCAAATGTCAGTTTAAATGTCACCTCCTTGGGGAAGTCTTCTCTGACCCTCAGGCTAGGTTAGAACTGTACCTTTTCTAATCCTTATCACACTTGAGAAGTTATTCATGCAGTTATTAGATTAATATCTCCCCTGCCCCACTAGACATAAATTCCATGAGGGCAGGAACCAAGTCTGTCTTATTCACCACATTATCCCTAGTTCCTGGTAGATGGAAGGCGCTCAATAAATTGGCAGTGGAATCACAGATTTGATCTCAAAAGCACAAGAAGCAAAAGAATAGATAAATTGGACTTCATCAAAATTAAAAACTTTGGAGCCTGAAAGGAAACTACTAAAAAGTAAAAAGACAACCCACACAATGGGAGAAAATATTTGCAAACATATATCTCATAAGGGTCTAGTATCCAGAATATATAAAGAACTCCTACAACTCAACAGCAAAAGTATAAAAAACCTGATTTAAAAACAAGCAAAGGACTTGAATAGACACTTCTCAGAAGATATGCAAATAGCCAACACGCAGAGGAAAAGGTGCTCAACCCCATTAGTTGTTAGGGAAACGCGAGTCAAATCCAGAATGAGATACCACTTCACATCCACTAGGATGACTATCGTCAAAAAGTCAGATGAGGGCTTCCCTGGTGGTGCAGTGGTTGAGAGTCTGCCTGCAGATGCAGGGGACACGGATTCGTGCCCCGGTCCGGGAGGATCCCACATGCTGCGGAGAGGCTGGGCCCGTGAGCCATGGCCGCTGAGCCTGCGCGTCAGGCCACAACAGTGAGAGGCCCCCGAACCGCAAAAAAAAACAAAAAACCAAAGTCAGATGATAACAAGCATTGGTGAGGATATAGAGAAATTGGAACACTCCTATTTTGCTGGTAGGAATGTAAAATGATACAGTCACTTTGGAAACTAGTCTGGCAGTTCCTCAAAAGTTAAACACAGAGTTACCATACGTAATACTGTGATTTATAATAACAGACATATATTTGGTCTTCAACCCCATTCCTGGCACAGAGCTCCTAAAGCCCTTGGAATTTCCTATGATAAGAGTGATAAAGGTGTCCCTTGTATGTTAATAAGGTGACTTTGGGGAAAGCCCTTAGGTAACCTAAGGTTAGGAACTGGCTGCCAGGGGAAGCAAAGGCGACAGGAGAGGGGTGGAACTTTCAGTATAACCCCCCTCCACCCTCTGCGAGGAGAGAGGGGCTGGAGGCTGAATCAGTCATTGGCCAGTGTTTTAATCAGTCATGCCTATGTAATGAAGCTTCCATCAAAACCCGAAGGACAGGGCTCAGGGTTCAGAGCTTCCAGGTTGGTAAATACATGGAGATTTGGGGAGTGTGGAACCTTCAGAGAGGGTATGGAAGCTCTTAACCCTTTCTTCATACCTTGCCCTATGCAACTCTTCCATCTGGCTCTTCCTGGATTACATCATTTTATAATAAACTGGTGATCTAGTAAGTAGGATGTTTCTCTGAGTTCTGTGAGCCACTCTAGCAAATGAATTGAACCCATGAGTGGGTCTTAGGATCCTCTGATTTACAGTCAGTCAGAAGTACAGGTAACAACCTGGACTTGCAACTGGCATGTGAAACCCGAGGGGTGTGGTAGTTGGAACCTCCGATCTGTAGCCCATCAGTCAGAAGCACAGGTGACAGCTTGTGACAAGCATCTGAAGGGGGAGGGGGCGAGGGACAGTCTTGTGGGACTGAACCCTGAACCTTTGGAATCTGATGCTGTCTCCATGTAGTGTCAGAATTGAGTTGAATTGTAGGACACTCAGCTGGTGTTGGAAAACTGCTCCTCGTTAGTGTGAGGGAACTTCTCCCCACTGGAATTGGTACCAGAACCTATTTACCATATGACTGAGCCATTCCACTCCTAAGGTATCTAGGTATTTACCCAAGAGAAATGAAAACATAAGCTTATATGTGAATGTTCATAGCAATGTTATTCATAATAACCAAAAGATGGAAACAACCCCATTGTCTATCAACAGAGGAATAGATAAACAAAATGTGATGTAGCCATACAATGGAATCTTATCCAGCCATGAAAACGAATGAAGTACTGATTCAACATACAACATGGATGATCCTTGAAAACATGCGCTAAGTGAAATAAGCCAGTCACAAAAGACCACATATTATATGGTTCCATTTATGTGAAATGTCCAGAACAGGCAAATCCATAAGAGACAGAAGGAGATTAATGGTTGCTTAGGGCTGAAGAGGATGGGGGCTGGGGCTGGGGGTGGGTGATAGCTAAAGGGTAGGAAATTTCTTTTCTTTTAATCATTTTTTTATTGGAACTTCCCGGGCGGTCCAAGTGGTTAAGACTCTGCACTTCCACTGCAGGGGGCATGGGTTCAATCCCTGATTGTGGAACTAAGATCCTGCATGCAGCGGGGCACGGCCAAAAAAAAAAAAATCATTTTTAAAAATTGAAGTATAGTTAATTTACAATGTTGTGTTAGTTTCAGGTATACAGCAAAGTGATTCAGATACATATATTCTTTTCCAGATTCTTTTCCATTATAGGTTATTACAAGATATTGGATATCTTGTAATATCCAATACATTACAATATCCAATGTAATACCCTGTGCTATACAGTAGGTCCTTGTTATCTATTTTATGTATAATAGTTGTGTATATGTTAATCCCAAGCTCTTAATTTCTCTCCCCTCCCCCATCCTCTTTGGTTTGTTTTCTGTGTCTGTGAGTCTATTTCTGTTTTGTAAATAAGTTCATTTGTATCTTTTTTTATTTTTATTTTTTTAAATTTATTTATTTTTGCGGTACGCCTCTCACTGCTGTGGCCTCTCCCGTTGCGGAGCACAGGCTCCGGACGCGCAGGCTAAGCGGCCATGGCTCACGGGCCCAGCCGCTCCGCGGCATGTGGGATCTTCCCGGACCGGGGCACGAACCCGTGTCCCCTGCATCGGCAGGCGGACTCTCAACCACTGTGCCACCAGGGAAGCCCTCAAATTGTTTTTTTTAATAAATTTATTTATTTATTTTTGGCTGTGTTGGGTCTTCGTTGCTGCACGCAGGCTTTCTCTAGTTGTGGCGAGCGGAGCTGCTCTTCGTTGCAGTGCACGGGCTTCTCATTGCGGTGGCTTCTCTTTTTCTGGAGCATGGGCTCTAGGCGCACGGGCTTCAGTACTTGTGGCATGCGGGCTCAGTAGTTGTGGCTCGCAGGCTCTAGAGCACAGGCTCAGTAGTTGTGGTACACAGGCTTAGTTGCTCCGCGGCATGTGGGATCTTCCCGGACCAGGGATCAAACCCGTGTCTCCTGCATTGGCAGGCAGACTCTTAAACACAGTGCCACCAGGGAAGTCCCCTATTTTCAGTTTTTTAAGGAACCTCCATACTCTTCTCCATAGTGGCTGTATCGATTTACATTCCCACCAACAGTGTACGAGGATTCACTTTTCTCCACACCCTCACAACCATTTATTGTTTGTAGACTTTTTATTTTATTTTAATAAATTTATTTACTTTTGGCTGCATTGGATCTTTTTTTACATAAATTTATTTATTTATTCATTTATTGGCTGCGTTGGGTCTTCGTTGCTGCGCATAGGCTTTCTCTAGTTGCGGTGAGCAGGGTCTGCTCCCAGTTGCAGTGCACGGGCTTCTTATTGCAGTGGCTTCTCTTGTTGCGGAGCACAGGCTCTAGGCGCACAGGCTTCAGTAGTTGTGGCTCGCGGGCTCTGGAGTGCAGGCTCAGTAGTTGTGGCGCATGGGCTTAGTTGCTCCGTGGCATGTGGGATCTTCCCGGACCAGGGCTCGAACCCATGTCCCCAGCATTGGCAGGGGTATTCTTAACCACTGCACCACCAGGGAAGCCCCTATAGACTTTTTAATAATGGCCATTCTGACTGGTGTGAGGTGATGCCTCATTGTAGTTTTGATTTGTGTTTCTCTAATAATTAGTGGTGTTGAGCATCTTTTCATGTGCCTGTTGGCCATCCGTATGTCTTCTTTGGAGAAATGTCTATTTAGGTCTTCTGCCCATTTTTTTATTGGATTTTTTTGATATTGAGCTGTATGAGCTGTTAGTATATTTTGGAAATTAATCCCTTGTCAGTAGCATCATTTGCAAATATTTTCTCCTAGTCGGTAGGTTGTCTTTTCATTGTTTATGGTTTCCTTTGCTGTGCAAAACCTTTTAAGTTTAATTAGGTCCCATTTGTTTATTTTTGTTTTTATTGCCATTACTCTAGGAGACAGATCCAAAAAATATTGCTGTGATTTATGTCAAAGAATGTTCTGCATATGTTTTCCTCTAGGAGTTTTATAGTATCCAGTCCTACATTTAGGTCTTCAATCCATGTTGAGTTTTTATTTTAATTTTGAGTTTATTTTTTGTATATGGTATTAGAGAATGTTCTAATTTCATTCGTTTACATGTAGCTGTCCATTATTCCCAGCACCACTTATTGAGGAGACTGTCTTTTCTCCATTGTATATTCTTGCCTCCCTGTCATAGATTAATTGACCATAAGCACATGGGTTTCTTTCTGGGCTTTCTATCAGCAATTTTCTTTCTTTTCTTTTTTTTAACATCTTTATTGGGGTATAATTGCTTTACAATGGTGTGTTAATTTCTGCTTTATAACAAAGTGAACCAGTTATACATATACATATGTTCCCATATCTCTTCCCTCTTGCATCTCCCTCCCACCCACCCTCCCTATCCCACCCCTCCAGGCGGGCACAAAGCACCGAGCTGATCTCCCTGTGCTATGCAGCTGCTTCCCACTAGCTATCTACCTTACGTTTGGTAGTGTATATATGTCCATGCCTCTCTCTCGCTTTGTCACAACTCACCCTTCCCCCTCCCCATATCCTCAAGTCCAGTCCATTCTTTAGTAGGTCTGTGTCTTTATTCCTGTATTACCCCTAGGTTCCTCATGACATTATTTTTTCTTAAATTCCATATATATGTGTTAGCATACGGTATTTGTCTTTCTCTTTCTGACTTACTTCACTCTGTATGACAGACTCTAGGTCTATCCACCTCATTAAAAATAGCTCAATTTCGTTATTTTTTATGGCTGAGTAATATTTCATTGTATATATGTGCCACATCTTCTTTATCCATTCATCCGATGATGGGCGCTTAGGTTGTTTCCATCTCCGGGCTATTGTAAATAGAGCTGCAATGAACATTTTGGTACATGACTCTTTTTGAATTATGGTCTTCTCAGGGTATATGCCCAGTAGTGGGATTGCTGGGTCATATGGTAGTTCTATTTGTAGTTTTTTAAGGAATCTCCATACTGTTCACCATAGTGGCTGTACCAATTCACATTCCCACCAGGAGTGCAAGAGTGTTCCCTTTTCTCCACACCCTCTCCAGCATTTATTGTTTCTAGATTTTTTGATGATCGCCATTCTGACTGGTGTGAGATGATATCTCATTGTAGTTTTGATTTGCATTTCCCTAATGATTAATGATGTTGAGCATTCTTTCATGTGTTTGTTGGCAATCTGTATATCTTCTTTGGAGAAATGTCTATTTAGGTCTTCTGCCCAGTTTTGGATTGGGTTGTTTGTTTTTTTTGTTATTGAGCTGCATGAGCTGCTTGTAAATTTTGGAAATTAATCCTTTGTCAGTTGCTTCATTTGCAAATATTTTCTCCTATTCTGAGGGTTGTCTTTTGGTCTTGGTTATGGTTTCCTTTGCTGTGCAAAAGCTTTGAAGTTTCATTAGGTCCCATTTGTTTATTTTTGTTTTTATTTCCATTTCTCTAGGAGGTGGGTCAAAAAGGATCTTGCTGTGATTTATGTCATAGAGTGTTCTGCCTATGTTTTCCTCTAAGAGTTTGATAGCTTCTGGCCTTACATTTAGGTCTTTAATCCATTTTGAGCTTATTTTTGTGTATGGTGTTAGGGAGTGATCTAATCTCATACTTCTACATGTACCTGTCCAGTTTTCCCAGCACCACTTATTGAAGAGGCTGTCCTTTCTCCACTGTACATTCCTGCCTCCTTTATCAAAGATAAGGTGACCATATGTGCTTGGGTTTATCTCTGGGATTTCTATCCTGTTCCATTGATCTATCTTTCTGTTTTTGTGCCAGTACCATACTGTCTTGATTACTGTAGCTTTGTAGTATACTCTGCAGTCAGGGAGCCTGATTCCTCCAGCTCCATTTTTCGTTCTCAAGATTGCTTTGGCTATTCGGGGTCTTTTGTGTTTCTATACAACTTGTGAAATTTTTTGTTCTAGTTCTGTGAAAAATGCCAGTAGTAGTTTGATAGGGATTGCATTGAATCTGTAGATTGCTTTGGGTAGTAGAGTCATTTTCACAATGTTGATTCTTCCAATCCAAGAACATGGTATATCTCTCCATCTACTAGTATCATCTTCAGTTTCTTTCATCAGTGTCTTATAATTTTCTGCATACAGGTCTTTTGTCTCCTTAGGTACGTTTATTCTAGATATTGTATTCTTTTTGTTGCAATGGTAAATGGGAGTGTTTTCTTGATTTCACTTTCAGATTTTTCATCATTAGTGTATAGGAATGCCAGAGATTTCTGTGCATTAATTTTGTATCCTGCTACTTTACCAAATTCATTGATTAGCTCTAGGAGTTTTCTGGTAGCATCTTTAGGATTCTCTATGTGTAGTATCATGTCATCTGCAAACAGTGACAGCTTTACTTCTTCTTTTCCGATTTGGATTCCTTTTATTTCCTTTTCTTCTCTGATTGCTGTGGCTAAAACTTCCAAAACTATGTTGAATAACAGTGGTGAGAGTGGGCAACCTTGTCTTGTTCCTGATCTTAGTGGAAACGCTTTCAGTTTTTCACCATTGAGGATGATGTTGGCTGTGGGTTTGTCATATATGGCCTTTATTATGTTGAGGAAAGTTCCCTCTATGCCTACTTTCTGCAGGGTTTTTATCATAAATGGGTGTTGAATTTTGTGAAAAGCTTTCTCTGCATCTATTGAGATGATCATATGGTTTTTCTCCTTCAATTTGTTAATATGGTTTATCACATTAATTGATTTGCGTATATTGAAGAATCCTTCCATTCCTGGAATAAACCCCAATTGATCATGGTGTATGATCCTTTTAATGTGCTGTTGGATTCTGTTTGCTAGTATTTTGTTGAGGATTTTTGCATCTATGTTCATCAGTGATATTGGCCTGTAGTTTTCTTTCTTTGTGACATCCTTGTCCGGTTTTGGTATCAAGGTGATGGTGGCCTCGTAGAAAGAATTTGGGAGTGTTTCTCCCTCTGCTATATTTTGGAAGAGTTTGAGAAGGGTAGGTGTTAGCTCTTCTCTAAATGTTTGATAGAATTCACCTGTGAAGCCATCTGGTCCTGGGCTTTTGTTTGTTGGAAGGTTTTTTATCACAGTTTCAATTTCAGTGCTTGTGATTGGTCTGTTCATATTTTCTATTTCTTCCTGATTCAGTCTTGGCAGGTTGTGCATTTCTAAGAATTTGTCCATTTCTTCCAGGTTGTCCATTTTATTGGCATAGAATTGCTTGTAGTAATCGCTCATGATCTTTTGTATTTCTGCAGTGTCAGTTGTTACTTCTCCTTTTTCATTTCTAATTCTATTGATTTGAGTCTTCTCCCTTTTTTTCTTGATGAGTCTGGCTAATGGTTTATCTATTTTGTTTATCTTCTCAAAGAACCAGCTTTTAGTTTTATTGATCTTTGCTATCGTTTCCTTCATTTCTTCTTCATTTATTTCTGATCTGATTTTTATGATTTCTTTCCTTCTGCTGACTTTGGGGTTTTTTTTGTTCTTCTTTCTCTAATTGCTTTAGGTGCAAGGTTAGGTTGTTTATTCGAGATGTTTCCTGTTTCTTAAGGTGAGCTTGTATTGCTATAAACTTCCCTCTTAGAACTGCTTTTGCTGCATCCCATAGATTTTGGATCGTCGTCTCTCCATTGTCATTTGTTTCTAGGTAATTTTTAATTTCCTCTTTGATTTCTTCAGTGATCAGTTCGTTATTAAGTAGTGTATTGTTTAGCCTCCATGTGTTTGTATTTTTTACAGATCTTTTCCTGTAATTGATATCTAGTCTTATGGCATTGTGTTTGGAAAAGATACTTGATACAATTTCAATTTTCTTAAATTTACCAAGGCTTGATTTGTGACCCAAGATATGATCTATCCTGCAGAATGTTCCATGAGCACTTGAGAAAAATGTGCATTCTGTTGTTTTTGGATGGAGTGTCCTATAAATATCAATTAAGACTATCTTGTTTAATGTATCATTTAAAGCTTGTGTTTCCTTATTTATTTTCATTTTGGATGATCTGTCCATCGGTGAAAGTGGGGTGTTAAAGTCCCCTACTATGAATGTTTTACTGTCAATTTCCCCTTTTATGGCTGTTAGTATTTGCCTTATGTATTGAGGTGCTCCTATGTTGGGTGCATAAATATTTACAATTGCTATATCTTCTTCTTGGATCAATCCCTTGATCATTATGTAGTGTCCTTCTTTATCTCTTCTAATCGTCTTTATTTTAAAGTCTATTTTGTCTGATATGAGAATTGCGACTCCAGCTTTCTTTTGGTTTCCATTTGCATGGAACATCTTTTTCCATCCCCTTACTTTCAGTCTGTATGTGTCTCTAGGTCTGAAGTGGGTCTCTTGTAGACAGCATATACATGGGTCTTGTTTTTGTATCCATTCAGCCAATCTGTGTCTTTTGGTGGGAGCATTTAGTCCATTTACATTTAAGGTAATTATCGATATGTATGTTCCTATTCCCATTTTCGAAATTGTTTTGAGTTCGTTATTGTAGGTCTTTTCCTTCTCTTGTGTTTCTTGCCTAGAGAAATTCCTTTAGCATTTGTTGTAAAGCTGGTTTGGTGGTGCTGAACTCTCTCAGCTTTTGCTTGTCTGTAAAGGTTTTAATTTCTCCATCAAATCTGAATGAGATCCTTGCTGGGTAGAGTAATCTTTGTTGCAGGTTTTTCTCCTTCATCGCTTTCAGTATGTCCTGCCACTCTATTCTGGCTTGCAGGATTTCTGCTGAGAGATCAGCTGTTAACCTTATGGGGATTCCCTTGTGTGTTATTTGTTGTTTTTCCCTTGCTGCTTTTAATATGCTTTCTTTGTATTTAATTTTTGACAGTTTGATTAATATGTGTCTTGGCGTATTTCTCCTTGGATTTATCCTTTATGGGACTCTCTGTGCTTCCTGGACTTGATTAACTATTTCCTTTCCCATATTAGGGAAGTTTTCAACTATAATCTCTTCAAATATTTTCTCAGTCCCTTTCTTTTTCTCTTCTTCTTCTGGAACCCCTATAATTCGAATGTTGGTGCGTTTAATGTTGTCCCAGAGGTCTCTGAGACTGTCCTCAGTTCTTTTCATTCTTTTTTCTTTATTCTGCTCTGCAGTAGTTATTTCCATTATTTTATCTTTCAGGTCACTTATGCGTTCTTCTGCCTCAGTTATTCTGCTATTGATCCCATCTAGAGTATTTTTCATTTCATTTATTGTGTTGTTCATCACTGTTTGTTTCATCTTTAGTTCTTCTAGGTCCTTGTTAAATGTTTCTTGCATTTTGCCTATTCTATTTCCAAGATTTTGGATCATCTTTACTATCATTATTCTGAATTCTTTTTCAGGTAGACTGCCTGTTTCCTCTTCATTTGTTAGGTCTCGTGGGTTTTTATCTTGCTCCTTCATCTGCTGTGTGTTTTTCTGTCTTCTCATTTTGCTTATCTTACTGTGTTTGGGGTCTCCTTTTTGCAGGCTGCAGGTTCGTAGTTCCCGTTGTTTTTGGTGTCTGTCTGCAGTGGCTAAGGTTGGTTCAGTGGGTTGTGTAGGCTTCCTGGTGGAGGCGACTAGTGCCTGTGTTCCAGTGGATGAGGCTGGATCTTGTCTTTCTGGTGGGCAGGTCCACGTCTGGTGGTGTGTTTTGGGGTGCCTGTGTTTTGCGGTGCCTGGGACTTATTATGATTTTAGGCAGCCTCTCTGCTAATGGGTGGGGTTGTGTTCCTGTTTTGCTAGTTGTTTGGCATAGGGTGTCCAGCACTGTAGCTTGCTGGTCATTGAGTGAAGCTGGGTGGTGGTGTCGAGATGGAGATCTCTGGGAGATTTTCACCGTTTGATATTATGTGGAGCTGGGAGGTCTCTTGTTGACCAGTGTCCTGAAGTTGGCTCTCCCACCTCAGAGGCACAGCACTGACTCCTGGCTGCAGCACCAAGAGCCTTTCATCCACATGGCTCAGAATAAAAGGGAGAGAAAGTAGAGAGAAGGAATTAGTAGAAGTAGGAAGAAAGAAAGAAAGAAAGAAAGAAGGAAAGAAAGAAAGAAAGGAGGGAAGGAAGGAAGGAAGAAAGAAAGAAAGAAAGAAAGAAAGAAGAAAAGAAGGAAAGAAGCAAAGAAAGAAAGCAAGGAGGAAGGGAGGGAGGGACGGTGGGAGGAAGGAAGGAAGGAGGGAAGGAAGGAAAAAGAAAGAAAGAAAGAAGATAAAGTAAAATAAAGTAAAATATAATAAAGTTATTAAATTAAAAAATAATTATTAAGAAAAAAAAATTTTTTTAATTGACGGATAGAACCTTAGGATAAATGGTGGAAGCAAAGCTATACAGACAAAATCTCACACAGAAGCATACACATACACACTCACAAAAAGAGGAAAAGGGAAAAAAATCATAAATCTTGCTCTCAAAGTCCACCTCCTCAATTTGGGATGATTTGTTGTCTAAAGGAGGGAAGGAAGGAAGGAAGGAAGGAAGGACGGAAGGAAAGAAAGAAAGAAAGAAAGAAAGAAAGAAAGAAAGAAAGAAAGAAAGAAAGAAAGAAAGAAAAAGAAAGAAGATAAAGTAAAATAAAATTATTAAAATTAATTATTAAGAAAAAAATTTTTTTAAAAAACGGACGGATAGAACCCTAGGACAAATGGTGGAAGCAAAGCTATACAGACAAAATCTCACACGGAAACATACACACTCACAAAAAGAGGAAAAGGGGAAAAAATCATAAATCTTGCTCCCAAAGTCCACCTCCTTAATTTGGGATGATTGGTTGACTATTCAGGTATTCCACAGATGCAGGTACATCAAGTTGGTTGTGGCGCTTTAATCTGCTGCTTCTGAGGCTGCTGGGAGAGATTTCCCTTTCTCTTCTTTGTTCTCACAGCTCCCGGGGCTCAGCTTTGGATTTGGCCCCGCCTCTGCGTGTAGGTCGCTGGAGGGCGTCTGTTTTTTGCTCAAGACAGGACAGGGTTAAAGGAGCCACTGATTCGGGGGCTCTGGCTCACTCAGGCCGGGGGGCGGGAGGGGCGCGGAGTGCGGGGCGAGCCTGCGGCGGCAGAGGCCGGCGTGACGGCGTGACGTTGCGCCGGCGTGACGTTGCACCAGCCTGAGGCGCGCCATGCGTTCTCCCGGAGGAGTTGACCCTGGATCCCGGGACCCTGGCAGTGGCGGGCTGCACAGGCTCCCCGGAAGGGGGGTGTGGATAGTGATCTGTGCTCGCACACAGGCTTGTTGGTGGCGGCAGCAGCAGCCTTGGCGTCTCATGCCCGTCTCTGGGGTCCGCGCTTTTAGCCGCAGCTCGCGCCCGTCTCTGGAGCTCCTTTAAGCAGCGCTCTTAATCCCTTCTCTTCGAGCACCAGGAAACAAAGAGGTAAGAAAAAGTCTCTTGCCCCTTTGGCAGCTCCAGACTTTTCCCCGGACTCCCTCCCGGCCAGCCGTGGCGCACTAGCCCCTTCAGGCTGTGTTCACGCTGCCAACCCCATTCCTCTCCCTGCGCTCCAACCGAAGCCCAAGCCTCAGCTCGCAGCCCCACCCGCCCTGGCGGGTGAGCAGACAAGCCTCTCGGGCAGGTGAGTGCCGGTCGGCACCCATCCTCTGGGCGGGAATCTCACCGCATTGCCCTCCGCACCCCTGTTGCTGTGCTCTCCTCCGCGGCTCTGAAGCTTTCCCCCTCCGCCACCCGCAGTCTCCCGGCAATTTCCTTTTAAGGTGATGAAAATGTTCTAAAATTGAGTTTGGTAATGGCTGCACATATCTGTGAATATACTAAAAACCACTGAACTGTACACTTTAAATGAGTGAATTGTATACTCCGTGAATTATATCTTATTAAAACTGTTACTTAAAAAAAAAAAACAGAAAGAACCAGAGAAAAATGTCCTCTTAGATTAGAGAGCAGTGAGAACAGAGTTACTGAATTAATGAAAGAGAAGTGAGGAGGGGCGGCCTTCAGAAAGGGAAGGAGGAAGAAGTATATAAATAGAAAGCTGACAGAGGAATTAGAAGAACTAGAGCAATGAGGTCCCTGGGTGTGGAGATAAGGCTCCTTCCAGGCCTCAGAGGCCCTGAAGCAACCCTGTAAGCTCAGTTCAGTGTGATAAATGGTGTTCACATAGGGGCCCTGGGTCATTACAACCAGGTTTAAAGTGTTTAGTATCTCTGTTGAAGAAGGCAGAGAAGTTTATGACACATCCTAAATAGGTAACAGTCTAAAAGCTTGGGTTCATATGGGCGCACTCCTCAGTCATCCAGAAAATGTACGTTTATGGAGCACACTCAACAGATAAGGTCCTCCTGAATTCAGAACATTTTAAGGGTGTGATGGTCTTTTTGATATGTCAACTTGGCAAGGCTCCAGCCGCCAGTTACTCAAACACTAATCTAGGTGTTTCAGTCAAGGTATTTTGCAGATGTAATTAAAGTCCACAGTTAGCTCACTTTAAGTAAAGGAGATTATCTTAGATAACATAGGTGGGCCTGATTTAATCAGGTGCGAAGCCTTAAAAGCCGGGTTGAGGCTCTCCCAAGAAAAGAAATTCTGCCTGTGGGCAGCAGCTTCAGCCAGTGGACAGCCATGCCTGTGAGATCCTGTCTGCCTTTCCTGAAGGCCTGCCCTGGGAGTTCCCAATTTGCCTCTCAGGCCTCAAAATCACAGAAGCCAATTCCTTGCAATAAAACCCTCATTATATATCTCCTACTTGTCGTGCTTCTCTGGGTGAACACTGACTCATAAAAAAGCAACTGTGTTACTCCAAGATAATAAATTTGTGATCAAATTAAAGTTTATTCAGATGGAACATATCTAATGCCTAGATGGTGGTTTCTAATACCATTCTCCAATAAAAGGAACCAAGGTTCCTTGTCTCCCTGGAGAAATGGCTGATTCTGGGCTGGGGAAGTAGTGGATTTATACCATAAGTATAAAATAAACATCCAGGGACTTCCCTAGTGGTCCAGTGGAAGACACGGAAGAACCTTAAATGCATTATTACTAAGTGAACAAAGCCAATTCAAAAAGGCTACATACTGGGACTTCCCTGGTGGCGCAGTGGTTAAGACTTCACGCTCCCAATGCAGGGGGCTGAGGTTCGATCCCTGGTCAGGGAACTAGATCCCACAGGCCGCAACTAAGAGTTCTCATTCCGCAACTCAAAGATCCCGCTTGCTGCAAACTAAAGACCCGACGTAGCCAAATAAATAAATAAAAATCCATACGTCCATTTTGATATAAACAAATGACAGAATAAGTAAACAGGGAAGAAGAGACAAATCTCCCATGCAGGAAAATTCTGGGTAATTTATGGAGCTCCTCGTCTCTTGAAGAGTTAAAGAAGGGGGAGCATAACTCCCCACTTCTTAAGAGCTGCACATTGTGACTTACTTCCAAAGAGTACAGTCGGGAAGGGGGAAAATAGAGTAACTGTACAGTGGAGAAACCTGACCAACACTACTTCAGCCAGTTGATCAAGGTTAACATCAATGATGATAAATCATGGTGAGAGT